>NC_137903.1:51450166-53962666 GCF_963455335.1 Martes martes
AGTGGGTATGAGCCAAAAGCAGAGGCTTTAACCCACTCAGCCACCCAGGCACCCCTCACAATTATAGTTTTTTTTTTTTTTAAGTTTTCGGGGCCCCTGGGTGGCTCAGTGGGTCAAGCCTCTCCCTTCAGCTCAGGTCATGGTCCCAGGGGCCTGGGATCAAGCCCCGCATCGGGCTCTCTGCTCAGCAGGGAGTCTGCTTCTCCCCCTCTCTCTGCCTGCCTCTCTGCCTACTTGTGATCTCTCTCTCTCCGTTAAATAAATAAGATCTTTAAAAAAAAGAAAAGTTTTCTTCTGGGGCACCTGGGTGGCTCAGTGGGTTAAGCCTCTGCCTTCAGCTCAGGTCATGATCTCAGGGTCCTGGGATCGAGCCCCTGGGCTCGACTTATATTTAAAAAATAAACATATTTATTTAAAAAATAAAAACTACAATTGTGTCCACAGGGAGATAAAAGATATTACCTTCATGAAATAAGAATACAACACTAGGGTGGGAAAGTAAGATTGATTGATTGACTGACTTAGGGAAAAGAAAGAACTTTTGGAAACTGAAATACAATCAGGAAGTAAAAATTTCAACAGAAGTGCTAGAAGTTAATGTTGAGAAAATCTCCCAGGAAAAAGTCAGGTCATTCCAGGGCCAAAATCTGAAAATTGGGAACTTCCAGGAAGAAATAACAGGAAAAAATTATTATAAATAAGTAAACTTTCCCAAAACAGAAAAGCTTAAATTTCTAACTTAAAATAGCCCATTGCATGCTTATTTGAAGGTATGAAAAATGACCTAAATCAAGGCAAATCATTTAAATCTAAGAACACTGAGGACAAAGACAGCATTCTGAAATCTTTCAGGGGGAAAATCAGACCACATACTAAAAAAAAAAGTACGAGTAGCACTGCACTTGAGTGCAACAATTTGGGAAGAGAATAGAGTCATGTCTTAAAATTTGGAAAGGAAAACTATCCAACTTAGAATGCTACACTCAACCAAACTATAAACTAAGAGTGAACATTAGATATAAAATAAGAATACAAATCAGGCACTCAAAACTTCTATAATTTTATCTCTCATGCATTATTTCTTAGAAAGCTACTGGAAGATAGGTCACAGCAAAATGAGAGAATTAATAAGAAAAAAAATAAAGACATACGGCCCAGAAAGTAGGCTCCAACATGAGAGAAGCAAAGGGAATTCCCTAAAACGATGATAAATGTTAATAGCTACATAGTAAAACTAGCAAGAAAGTTGATTAGAGAAGGTACTCGGTAATCTCCAGAAAATTTCCAGAAGAAATAACTGGACGGAACTGATAGATTTCCTGATATGATTAACTGTGCTGCAATGAGATTTAGGGTTCTGTAGGGTGGGAATTGATTAATGATAGGTACTGTATGAGAGTAAGCTAATCTGTAGAAACAAATATATCCCCCAAAAGTCAGTGGTTTAAAAACAAGTTTACTTCTTTTTGGTGTAACAGTCCTGGGAAGGCATTGAAGTTGGTGAATAGTTCTCACCCCGCATTCATCCGTGACTCTGGTTGACAGATGCTCTGCCATCTTCAAAACATGGTTTCCAAGGACACCCTAATCATCACCTTCCCAGTCAGCCAAAATAGGGGGTGGAAGGAGCATAGAGGAGACAGAGGAGGTTTTTAGGAGCCAGGCCTGGAGGCAGCACACATCACTGCCATTCCCAGGACCATACTTAACCAGGAGATAGACTAGGAAATGTAGCCTGAGATCCAAAGAAGGCCAGAATAGATTTTGGTGGAGAGCTAGTAGTTTACTTTAGGTACAGAGAGGTATAGGATCCACTTTGAGGGGCATGAAGTTCATATAACTGGAGGTAAGGGGGGCTTCTTTAATGAAAAGAATATGAAACCACAAATACAAAATATCTAGAGTCCCTACAGGGCCTTTGAAAGAGATGCGTGCAAATAAGGAATCCTGAAGCTTGAACTCCACTAGCTTCATGGAAAATCTGCCCCTAGATATTACAGCAGCTGTTAATACAGTTGGGCCCCAAAGAGTCACAGTGGGGCAAAAACGCAAACAAGATGGCAGCCTATTTCTTTCTTATGGTAAGGCAGTCATCTTCAATTGTGTTGTTCTTCAACTCCTCACATGTGACTTCTACCTTAGAGTCTTTTTTTTTTTTTGTAAAGATTTTATTTATTTATTTATTTGAGAGAGAATGAGGGCGAGAGAGCATGAGAGGGGAGAGGTCATCGGGAGAAGCAGACTCCCCGCTCATCAGGGAGCCCAATGTGGGACTCCATCCTCGGACTCCAGGATCATAACCTGAGCTGAAGGCAGCCACCCAACCAACTGAGCCATCCAGGCACCCCTTAGACTCTTAATCGACTGATTTTGCTTCTGCCATCACATCTGCAATTCTGTAGCAGAATGGAGGGAAGAGAAAGAGGAAGGTGCATTCTTACCTTTAAGGACATGACCTAGGTATTGCCTTATCTCCTCACTTCCTCCTGGCACAACTTAGTCCCAGTGACCATACCCAGCTACAAGGAAGGCTAGGAACTGTAGATTTAGCAGGATGGCTCAATGTACACTTACACACTCTCTTACTCCAGAACAAGGGGAGAAAGGATGTTGGGGCATAGCTGACTGTCTGTCTCTGCCACTGGTACCTGAAAAACGAAAACTAAGCAATTTATTATTCCAAGAGACATCTAAGTTACATAATGAAGCAAATATAGTCATAATCACCATATGGCATGCCTGGGAACAATTTTGCCTAGAAATCAACACGCTGATTTTTACTTAACCATACATTAAAAGATAAGCTATTGGGAGAAGATGGAGGGAAAGAATTGGATCTGCTGATGGGGACAGAGAAATGGATGGAAACCTTAATCGTTAATCTTGGAGGAAAGTCAGTCAATAATGCCTCAAATTGAAAAATCTAGAAGTAGCAGTATGCACATGTCATTTGGAAATATGGAGGTTAAACCCAGAATAAACAGCTGAAAGAGTTGAAAGAAGGTGCCTCTGGGAATCTGAGACAGGAAGAGATCGTATGGGGACTTGATGATTGTCATTATAATCCTTGCAGTGCCTTTAACTTTTAAGTTCATACATGTACATTATTTTGATGGAAATAAGAATTTAAGATATGGTATAGCTGTAAAAGAAATGCTACATAGTTAGATAATATTTCAAGTGTTGCTGATTTTGAAGAGTCAATAAGCCTAACTCTAACCAGTTTTTTCAACTTTCTATCTCTATCTATGACCTGAACTCAGTGTTTCCAAAAATGTAATCAGTAGATCATCTAAATGATAACAACCCCAGAAGCTTGTATTAAGGGCAGATTCCCAGACAATGCTCCTCGACAATTCAGCAATTCACAAGTTTCTCAAACCCTGAAGTTTGAGAACGACCTCCACGCTTCAAGCCGTGGCTCCAGCCAAGCTTGTCTGTGCACATGTTTCCACAAAATCTTTGGCATAGTCCTATCTCCAAACTATTCTATCCTTTCCAAGGATTCTGCCCCTTTTCCCCCAGGTCCCTCTCCTTGCCTAGATAAGCTCTTCCAGATACCTCTATAGTTCCTCTGTTATCATGTGACCAGTAGGTAGAAAATCACAAGGGATGCCAGCCCTGTCTGCTGGCTCAATTCCAGGCCCATATGTGCCCCGCTCTGCTGCCCATCCTGCTTTGCAGTTGCCATTTTACCTGGTGTGGAGCTGGTCCCCTCATTAATAGTATTTGGCCAATTGCTTGAAGGGTGGGATTCATGTGAGTTATGTACTGGGCTAGGAGATGTTACCCAGAAAGTGTAATGTTGACTTGACATCTCAAAGGGTCTCTCCAGGTAGGCAATGTATCAATTTCCTCGGGCTGCTGTAGGAAAGTACCATAAACGCATGGCTTAAAACAACACACATTTACTCTCTCACCACTCTAGAGGCCAGAAGTCAGAAATCAGCTTTGTGGGACCAAAATCAAGGCACTGGCAGGGCTGTGCTCCCTGTGGAGGCTCTAGAGAGAATCTGTTCCTTGCTTCTTCTGGTTTCTGGTGGCTGCCAGCATCCCTTGGCTTGCGGCCATATCACCCCAATCATCAAGGCCAGCATCTTCAGGTCTCTCTGCTCCATCTTCCCATCACTTTCTCGTCTGTGTGTGTATAATCTCCCTCTTCCCCCTCTTACAACGTGCTTGTGATTGTACTTAGGGCTCACTCAAAATATCCAGGGTAATCTTCCCATTTTAAGGTTCTTTAATCATATCTGCAAAGACACTTTGTCCAAATAAGATAATACTTGTAAGTTTCAGGGATTGGACTCGATATCTTTGAATGCCATGACTCAGCCTACTGCAGGCAGTGTCTTCACCCACAGGACTGGGCTCCAAACAGCATTTGGTCAAAGCACCTTCAGGTGGCTCTTACAGATCCATCTCTGCAAGCAGTGGACCCAACTCGGGCTGCATTTGAGGATCACTTAATTCACAAAAATGTCTTACTCAGATTACATCAAACTACAAAGCTTCTGCACAGCAAAGGAAACCATCAACAAAACAAAAAAACAACCTACTGAATGGGAGAAGATATTTGCAAATCATACCCAAGAAGAGGTTAATATCCAAAATATATAAAGAACTCATACAACCCAATAACAACAACAATGACAAAAGCCAATTACGTATGGGCAGAGAATCCAAATTGACATTTCTTCAAAGAAGACGTACAGATGTCCAAAAGGCATATGAAAAGATGCTCAACATCACTCATCATCTGGAAAAGGCAAATTAAAATCACAATGAGATAGCACGTCATACCTATCAGAATGGCTAAAAATCCAAAACACAAGCAATAACAAGTGTTGGCAAGGGTGTGAAGAAAAAGGACCCTTGTGCACTGTTGGTGGGGATGCAAATTGGTACAGCCACTCTCAAAAATAGTATAGAGGTTCCTCGGAAAAATAAACACTAAAAAAATAAATAAATAAACATAAAGCTATCATATGATCCAGTAATTCTACTAGGAGTATCTGTCTGAAGAAAATGAAAACACTAATCAAAAAGATGTATGTCGGATAACGTGGGTGCCTGCATCCAGCTCAGGTCTTGAACCCAGCTCAGGTCTTGATCTCAGGGTTGTGAGTTCAAGGCTTGCATTGGGCTCCATGCTGGGCACTTAAAAAAAGAAAGATATATGCACCCCTATGTTTATTGCAGGATTATTTACAATAGGCAAGATATGGAAGGAAACTAAGTGTCCATCTATAGAGGAATGGATAAAGATTGGTAGATAAACACAATGGAATATGACTTGGTCGTAAAAAAAGAATGAGGTCTTGCCATCTGTAACAACATGGATGGAACTTAAGGGTATAATGCTAAGTGAAATAAAGTCAGACTGAGAAAAACAAATACCATGTGATTTTCTTATATGTGGAACCTAGAAAACAAAATAGACAAATAAAACAAAATAAAACCCAGAGATTGGAGGTTACCAGAGGAGAGGGTGTTTGGGGGAGTGCAAAATGGATGGAGGGTATCAAGAGGTACAAAATTATAAAATTAATAAGCCTTGGGGTCATAACATCAGGCATAGGGAATGTAGTCAATTATATTGCATTAACTTTGTAAGGTGACAGATAGTAA
Organism: Martes martes; assembly: GCF_963455335.1. Taxonomy (NCBI): domain Eukaryota; kingdom Metazoa; phylum Chordata; class Mammalia; order Carnivora; family Mustelidae; genus Martes; species Martes martes. The sequence continues at coordinate 51,455,795 of NC_137903.1, forward strand.
TGAGACTTATCATGGTGACCATTTTGCAATGTACACAAATGTCAAGTCACTATGTTGTACACCTGAAACTAATATGATAATGTATGTCAATTATGCTGCAATTAAAAAAGAGAGAGAAAGAAGACTTCCACACAGAAAGAAAGAGTACACATGAAAGCACTGAAGAAGGAGGGAGCTTGGGGTAGGAGGAACTAACAAAAGGGCCATATGGCACAAGGGTAGCTTGAGCCCAATGGCAAATGTCATGGGAGACCTTAGAGGCCATGGTGATGAGTAAGCATTTCATCCTAAGAGCAGTGAGAAGAGCCTACAGGGATTTAAACAGAAGGCTCTCCTTACATTTGACAAAGCTTACTAGGGCTCTTCATGGAACATGGCTGAATGAAAAACCAGAATCGAATCAGGAAGACTATGTCAGAGGCTGCTCTAGTAGCTCCAGGGAGTGATGCTAATAGTTTGGGCCAGAGAGGTATCACGGAAGATGGAGAGAAGGGCATGGATTCAAGATCTACTTGGAGGTAGAACAGATTCACACTTGGTGATGGATTTAACGGGGGCAGTGGGCAAACGTGTCACTGAGGGAGAAAAAAATAACAAGGATGACCCAAGGTTTCTGGTTTGACATCTGAATGGAGATATAGGGAGCAGTGAAAAAAAGCAGCACTAGGGGAAGAGATACAGAATTTGGTTTGGGATATGTTAAGTTTGAGATGTCTGTGAGTCATAGAAATGGAGAAGTAGGAGGTTAGCTACATAAGCCTGGGACTGAGAAAGAGTTCCTGGTTGGAAATAGAAATTTGGGGCTCATTGGGATATGAAATGGCATGCTGGAGCTGGCTTATACCAGCTTGGGAGAACGGATGGTTAATTTTTCATGAATTCTGTGAGCCTGTTATTAAATACAGCCATTATTAAAAACTAAAATTGTATAAACATGATTGAAATAAATCATATTTTTAAAAAGATCTTGCTTAAGCTCTCACCCCCAAAGATTCTGAGCCTATTGTCTGAGGTGGAGTCCGGGCATGGGTCCTTGAAAACCCCCAAGTGATTCTAAAGTGCAACACAGTTGAAAAACATGCACAGCCATGTAAAGTGTCTTGAGTCCAGGAGATGGCCCCTGATCTCCTTTCAGCAGCCAAAGCTCAGCCTCTCTGTCCTGACAAGCCAACCGACCCAGGAATCCCAGAGGCCCTCTGAAGCCTGAATGGAGAGTTAGGCTGACAGGAGTGGACCAAGCAGAAGGGTTCAGTAGGGTCTGTTCTTCTCCAATCTGGCTGCCTAGAGCCCCCACCCACCCCTCCAGTCCGCTCCTTCTCTGAGAGCTGGGCTGGCATCTTGATCCTCCCAGCACAGATCTATTTCATGCTTCCAGTTAAGAAGGGAATGAAAAGGAGACGGGGCCAGTGGGAGACCCTGGAACAGAGGAATTATGGAAAAGCACGATTGTTTAACCCATCGTGTTCTATCCAGGAAAAGAGTTTCACCGATCTCTGAGTATATAAACCCAGGAACAGTCCCACTCCAGTCTCATTCCCCACATGCACTTACACAACAAATGCACACGCAAATTCACACCCAGCTGCCCGTCACCCAGCACCCTGGCCCACCTCTGGGAGAACAGAAGTACAAGAGATGAAGTTGGGAACACAAGAAGACACCAGCCGGTTGTTCTATACCATGCCCAGTATTCAAAGGAGCGTTTCTCGGACTCCAAAGACAGGGCAATGCCAGACCCTAGAGGGTAATCCAACTGGCTGAATAGGCCTGAGGCCATGTCACAGTTTTCTGGGAACAGGACCCATTGGGCCTTATAGAGCTCAGAAGGGACCACTGGGCTTCCAGGTGAAAGCTGCAGCTGGCCGCCATTCCCAGCCAGGAGACCAGTTCTGAAAGGTGGAGTGGCCACTCTGGGACTGGGTTCCTGCTTTAAGGCCATTTGCTTAGTCTCAGACCCCCAAGCCAAGAGTCTTCAGGGTTGAGTTGAAGAGCATGGTTGTAGAGCATATCCTCCCCCTTGACGTTAGCCCACATGGTGGGATGGCCACCAGCCCAGGGTGCCCAACTGAGCTATACAAGGAGGCAGGCCTGGACTGGGCAACTGGACTTCTATCCTCGACACACACATGGGTGGCCTGGAACAAGTCACTTCACATCTCTGAGACTCCAATTCTGGGACTGCAAGACGAAGAGTTAGACTCGGGATCCCCAGGTGCCCTCCTGAGCTAAGCTTCTGTCAATCAACTTTCTTACATTTTTTCTTCTTCTACACAATATACTGAGTTAGTCGGAGTTCTGGTACTTTGCTAACTCTTAAAGTGTCTCTGTATCTGTTAGCCAGCACCGGCAGCTGCTGCTTGCCAGCCACAAAGTCCCAGTGACATACAAAATTGAACAACGATAGCTCACACGGCCATTTGGGGGGGCTGGTGTGGGCGGCCTCCTCAGGCATCTGGAGATCTGCTGGGGGCTCTCCAGGCTGCTTGGCCAGGGTCCCGGAGCTGGGGCAGATCTTCCCCAAATGTCTCTCATCCTCCTCCTCTCATCAACCTGCAGGCCAGCCCAGGCATAATCTTTCCAGGGAGAGAGCAAAAGGGAAAGCAGACACAAGGTCTCTTGAGGTCCAGGCTGGGAACTACAGTCCGTTCTACCTTATCCTATCGGCCAAAGTAGGTCACATGACTAGTTCCAGATTCAAGAAAGAAGGAAATGAAGTCACGAAGCAAAGGGCATGGGTAAAGAGAGGGGAAGACTAGGGGCCATTAATACAATCTACCACAGTCTCTCTAGGACAAAAAGAAATACCACCTAAGTCAGGCCAATGAACCTGAAGGAAGTTTTGGTAGCATCAGCTGCTTTCTCCAAACATACAGACCCTGCATCCTCCTGATGGTATAATCTGGGAGAGAACGCTTGACTACAGAATCATCATCTTGCTCTGCTCCAAATCCCCGAGTCTCTAGGCCCCTGTGGGCTGAGTCCAGGGTGAGAAGCACCTGTTCTTCATGGACCAGTGGAGTGAGGCAGCAGGGTCTGCACTGGCTTGAACCCGCTGAAGGCTCTCGGTACCTGATTTGATTGGAACGGAGGGCGATGGATTAGGATGTGGAGGGAGGAAGAAGATCCAGAAAGGGAGGGTGGGCATCATCTCCTGGGGAGCTGCAAAACTCACAGAGCACCTCTGTGGCTTGGCCTCACCATCAGCAAACCCAGCTTCCCAGCCTGGTTCTGCCACTAACTAGCCAGAGGCCTCAGGTAACTCATGAGCTTCCCCAGTACCTGCTTCCACATCTAGGAGGTGGGGCTGACTGTATGCTCCTCAGAGACCCAAATTAGACCATTTCTATGAAACGGGCTCTGCCGAGGGCAGCTTAGTATCATCAGCAAGTTTGTGACGCCCACCACTCTGCGGGCTCCCGAGCCTCCCTGTCCATCCTGCTCTCCGGTGGGGGTGGCAGTTTCCATCCCCTCCCCAGACACTGCCGGTCCCGCTTCCTGTACAGCTCTCAGGCCTAGTGTGCTGTTTCCAGCCTCCGCTGAAGCCCTCTGCACCATTTTAAGCATTTGAGTGCTGCGTTCCATCTCCCAGCTCTCGGGCTGTCCTCCCTGCAAGGCTGGGCCCGGGGCTGCAACACCCTTGGCTGGTTTAGATTCACCATCAGCATCTCTTGGCTTGATTCTTCTGGTCTGTCCCAGCAGGTTGGCCGCACACGCCCACATTAAAGGTCAGCTCTTGGATGGTATTATGGGTGAGCAGCTGGAAAAAGCCTGAGAAGCTGATTTCCCTTTCTCCAGCTACTAAATCATTCTTTTATCCACTGACTCCCAAGTGAGACCCTGGGCCCTAAAACGGGCTGTTCCCTGTCACCTCAGACAACAGTGTCTTTTAAAACCTCATCTGGACTCCTCTCCCTGAATGATCCCCTCCTCCCTTGAGATAACAAACCACCAAACCCATTCTGTTGGCCTTGCTGTGTGTCCAGTGCTCACCCTTGGAGGCCTCAGGAAAAGCTGGGACTGTGGTGGGCGTAGGGGGCCTCCCACATGGTACTCGCCCAGCCATATAAGCAGCATCTGGTGCTCACTAGCTCCCTACGCCTTCCCAGACCTGCTGGAAGGGCCAGGGAGGGAGGATTGACTACAGCGAGTGTCTAGACAAGGGCCAGAGCCGTGAGCAAGGAGCCCACTGACCTGATTTAAAGATGGCCATTGGTCACCAGGCGTCTCTCAGACTCAGGCGAGCCTCTCATAACCAAACTCCAAAGTGGGGGGCAGAGGATGACTGAGCCTTCTTTTACTCTAAGATCAACACATTGAATATTTCTGTCCTCTAGTTGATAAATATATATCTTGAACCCCTGCCATGAGACAAGTAGGAGTAGAACTGGTAGCTAAAATGGACAGGGTCCCTACCCTCATAGAACTCACTTATGGGTGGGGACACGTAGGTGGCTCAGTGGGTTAAGCAGCTGCATTCGACTAAGGTCATGATCCCAGGGCCTGGGATTGAGTCCCACATCAGGCTCCTTGCTCAGCAGGGAGCCTGCTTCTCCCTCTGTCTGCTGCTCCCCCTGCTTGTGTGCTCTCTTTCTTCCTCTCTGACAAATAAATGAAATCTTTAAAAAACAAACAAACAAAAAAAACACCACAACTCACTTGTGGGGAAGACAAAATATAAACAGCCAAACCAAGCAATAATTAAAGTTACTTCAGACTGTGAAAAATTCTGTCCAGGAAATAAATACAGTCTGTGACAGAGTCTGTCAGAGCAAGGGCCTCTTTGTGATGGGTGATCAAAATACCCTTGGAGGAAGTGACAGATAAGCAGAGACCTAAAGGATAAGGAACGAGAGGAGTAGCAGGCCGAGGGGGTGCACATGCAAAGGCCCTGAGGCAGGAAGCACTTGGAATGTCCAAGGAAGCACAGGAGCCATGTGACTATAGTAGAGCAAAAGAAGAGGAGGGCAAGAAGAGCTAGGGAACCAGCTCATTCAGAGGGCCAGCTCATTCAGGGTGGGAAGTTACAGAAGATTCTAGGTTTCTTTTAACTCATTGGAGGATTTCAAGCAATGGGCTGCCATCATTATTTTTTTTTTAATTTAAATTCAGCGAGCTAACATATAGTACATCATTTGTTTCAGATGTAGAGTTCATTGTTTTGAAGAGATCTCTCCAGCTATGTGAGGAAAATACAAGCAAACTTGAAATCAGAGCAGAGGAGTTTTGGGGTAGGCAGAGAGAAGGCTTTCTGATAAACAGGACCAGCTGAAAAGGGCCTTGCTAGAAATTTCTACTTTTTTGCAAGAAATTAAAAATAAAATGGAACCATCTATCTAAAATGGCTTATAATTGTCTTACCGGGGAACAATAGTCTAATTCTGGGTTGTACATGAGCTGTATCTCAAGCTGAGTTCTCCAATTATATAAAGCAGAGAAGATATCTACCTGTTCTGCCTTTTTTAATTGAGTAAGAGAGTAAATTGTTTTAACTTTGGAAATATTTCAGGCATTGTTATTCAACCAAACCAACAGCTATGTGTTTAAGAAGTTCAGCGTGAGACATGCTCTGTAGGAAATACAAAGGTGTTGTTGTTGTTTTTTTTTCATGAAAGCAGCTCCCCACCTCCCTCCCACCCCCCGCCAAGGAGCTTACACGCTGATTTGGGGAGATAGGACAAAATGATGTAAGAAGTTAACAGTCTGGCACTCGAATCTCAATTCAGGACCAACAACAGAAAAAAACACCACAAAGTTCTATACGGGAACTCACAAACTGGATTTTATAGAAATGCCCAGCACTGTTGGAAGTGGGGAGAAACCATGCCTGGTCACACCTGGAAAGAAGAGCTTCATGGGCAGTGGCTCACGTGAGGACTTTGGAGCCCCCCACCCTCAGGCCTAGGAAGGCACTCCCGGGTGAGGTTGGGCTGGACCAAAGCGCCAGCAGTAGAAAGGACAGGGATGTTTGGAGGCATCCTGGACTCTTGTCTGGTCACTACTTGTCACAAACACATCCCAAACACCTGCATATTCGCATCAGCAGTGTCAGACCTGGGTTTTGTGAAACCTGAAGCAATTTCTGTGCCCTCAGCAAGAAAAAGAATACAAAATAACTAATACAAAATCAGGTATAAAAGAAGGCATTTATTTTGAATAATAAATAATAACAAGTTATTGGAGACATTTTCCAGGACTTTTCTACCAAGATTTCTTTAAGCAGTTTACCAGAATGCTTACATAGAAATTACTCTCTCCCCTTCGAACATTCTTCAGCTCTGAAATTATTGATGATAGCCAGTCATTGGAGCACCCTCTTCTCCATCCCAAGAGATGGGTTACTGGGGAAAAGGCTCTGCCCTCTGTCCCCTCTTCTACCATTGCTCCTTGCAGAGGAGATCACCCTTCCCAACACTCTTCTATTCGCAGACCCTGCTGTTCACCAAGACAGCCCTGACCACAGACACCCACCCAAGGCTATTGTCAAGGCTATAGAATTGGCATCTGAAAACACAGCAGCCAACCATCCACCCACCACAAGCATCATGTCAGCAGGCAAGGTGCAGGCCTCCACCCCTCCCTGGCCCTTGCCAGCCCCTTTGTCCCAGAAAGGACCACTCTGAGCCCCAGACTCTCTTTCCTCTCCTTCGGCACTACCCACCTCTGAACAAAACTTAGGTTGGGGACAGGGTCTTCCCTGTGCATGACTTTTTTGTCCTGAATCTCAAACACTGTTAACAGATCTAGGGCAAGGAGTCCAGACCTCGAGAATATGGGAGAAAATAAAATTCAACCTCTTTCTTTGGAACCTCTCATGACAGCCAGAACAAAGCACTAATTAATAGATCAGTTAATACATCAACTGATTATTCCACCACCCAAATGAAATAATTAAAAGCAGAGCTTTTCTGGCAAAAAGGGCCATTGTCCTCTGCGCCCTTGACCCAGGCCTCTGAGCCCTGAGAGGCAGCAGTTTGACAGTGGAGGGCTACACAGCCACCCTCTCCCTCCCTCCCGCCACACACACACTATCTTACAGCTGAGGACAGGAGTGGTCTGTCGCAGTCCGCCAGCTAGGGAGAGCCTGCCCCAAGCAATAGGCCACCTAGCGCTGAGAGGATCTATCAGCTGACCCGGGCTCCCATAGGTCAGCTGAAGCCCCTCCTCCTCAGCAGGTCCCTGACCTCCCCCCCCCCCCCCCCCGCCCCGCCATCCTCCCAGGGTCTCTCAAAAGAAAGGAGAAAGAAGCAGCAGGACTCAGAAGCTGTTCCTCAGCATCTCTCCCTGAGAACAGGCTCCTTTACCCCGTAAATGACTGTTCGGGTTTTGGAGGGGTTTTTTGGGTCTACTTGGGATCTGAACCTGCTAAAAAACTGGAGCAGATCAGGATGAGAGAGGGAATATTCTGTGCCCCAGCTCACCTGGGGGAGAACAGGTTGAAGCGTGTGCAAGCCACTCCAGGAACCTGCCAAGCAGAACCCCTCTTCCAGAAGCTGTCAGAAACGCCACCAGGCACTGGAAGACAGTCACTTCATATGAAACACTGTTCCCGGGGGAGGGGAAGGAAACCGTGTCGAGAGACCAATTCAGCCACATGTTGGCAGGAGCTGCGTTGTCGGAAAGCCACTGGTGGGATGTCTGGAATTCTTAATACAAACTCCTGAAAGTCTGAAGCCATCTGGTTAACAGGTAAGAATTCAAAAGGATAAAAGGAGATAATACTTGGCTTTTGAGAAAAAGCATGAGGAAGCATCAGTGTGGTTAGAGAGTATCGGTTGGGACAGTGTATGATATGCCACAGTGACAGATCAACCAAAATGAAATTTTGATAAGAAGAATGTTAATCCTAACGGTCTGATGGAATGAAGATTTATTTCTCATTCACGGAAAGCCTGCCACACGTTAGGAGGCTCTTCTCCCTCTTACAACTCTGTGCTATGGACATATGCCTCCAACATAAGGGAAAAGAGGCAGAAACAGCTCCCATTCCTTCCACTTGTCATCCATTGGAAAGACCAGGCACATGTCCCCAGCGGAACCACGAGGAAGCCAGCATAGTTTGGGAGCACCGGATATTCGATGATCACTAATTTTCTCAGCCACATTAAACTCCCAGTTCTCTGCCCAAATGTCCGATCTTTCTTATAAAGGATTGAATGTCTCCCCCAAATATTCTGTTCATCTTCCTTTTCAGCCAGGGCTGTTGTCAAAAGTGAACTGAAACACATGTCCTGACAGGTATGTCAGCCCAGGTTTCACAAAAGCCCCAGCAACGAGTTGTCATGTGACTTCTGCTTACTTAAGTTCCTTTGCGGCAGCAGCACCTCCAAAAAGCCTAGGAAACTGTGGCTCATGCTAGCTTGTCCACCCAATGAATGTATACGGACACTAACTGTGTGCCGGGCGTCATGCTCTGTGCTGAAGGAACAACAATGACTCAAACAGACAAGCTCCTGCTCTCAGAGAGCTGAGAGTCTAGTGGGAAACCATCAGATTCCTTCACAAATAGTGAACTACAAGTGAAAGTGAGTGCTATGCCTGAAGAGAAGAGGGAGCCGTGGTAGAATAGAGGACCCAATCTCACCTGTGTGGGTCAATGAAGATTTCTCTGAAGAAGTGATAGGTAAGCTGAGCTAAGAAGGAGGAATAGGGGAAAAGAGGCAAAGGGGTATGGGGTGAAGGGGGAAATGCTCCAAGGGGAAAGCACAGCAGGTGCAAAGGCCCTGGGGAGGGAGGGAATGTGGAGTGTTTAAGGAGCTTTAAGGTGGCCAGTGTGGCTAAAGTTCAGAAGGCAAGAGTATTGTCACTAGGTGCCACAATCCCAGGAGTTGCAATTTGTGTGGAAAACCATATGTTTTATTTTCATATGAGATTCATGTTAAATTTGCTTAAGTACAAAGTGGTAGAGTTTGGCACTGGCTTTTTATTCAAAAATGGCAGGAAATATCTGTGGATCCTTCTTGGAATTGGTACTAGATGCTTCACGTTCTGCTGGCCACCCCCCACCCCCGCAACTCCCACATGGCCTTCCCACCAAAGTTAAGTCCCAGACAAGCCCTCAACAAGGCTTCCAAAGAAAATGTGCAGGAAAAAGACACAAAAGACAGAGAAAACAAGACTGAACCATCAAGAAAGCTCTCCATACACCAACTGCTTCAGATGCCTCAAATCCAATAAACATCTCTTCAGGAGAAAAAAATGGTGAAAGGAAAGAAATCAGGGTCAGCCATTTATCAGAGGAGGTCAAACACAAGGGTTATTCCAATGGCCCAGAAGACAGTGAGGATCTGAATGTAAATGAAGGGGGGACTGGGCTGGTTGAAGATGACCTGAATTTGGGAGTACCACCCCCCAGCCTAGGGTCTGCCACTGGGGACACCTCACTCTCTGAGTGGTCTCAGAGGTCTTGGGTCTCTCTGCCTCCTTCCAGACTTCAAGGTGTACCAGGCTCTGGCAAAGAGCCCCCTGCCTACATTTCCAGTTTCCTCCCACTCCGCTGCCCCTCACTTTCCCAGCTCTGGCCACCTCAGACCTCCCCCAGTTCCCATAGTTTCTTCAAAGCTCTTCCTTGGCCCCAAATAACCCACCTTCCCCTCTTCCTCCCCCTTCCTCTCAACTCAGCCTTCTCTTCTCAAGAAACCTTCCCCGACCTTAGACTGGGGCAAGTCTCCCACTCTAGGACCCCTAGCTTTCTCTTCTTCACCCTATAACAAAATAAGGACTCTTTACTCCTTTACTTCTTCCCTCTCAAACCACAAACCTCCCCCCAACCAAAGCAAAGGAGCTTCTACATGATCCAGCACTGTTTCCCCAGTGCCCAGTAGAGTGTCTGACACATAGTAGGGGCTCAAGCACTATTTCCTGAATCCAACTATAGAGTTAGGATTTAGGTATTTCAAAGGCAGGGGTTTGTGTCTGATTTATTCACAGCTACTTCCCTAGTGCCTAGAACAAATATTTGCTGAATGGATGGATGGGTAGATGGATGGATGAATGAATGGATGAGCCAGAAAAGGCAACTTAGATGCTTTCATTGTACAGGTGGAGAAACAGAGGCCCACAGAAACCAAAGACCTACCCATGGTTTCACAGCTCAAACAGTGGGCTGGGTTCCCGGTGCCAAGGAGCGAAGTCATCTAATAAAAAACTCTCCGCCCGCCCGCTTTTTATAGAGGAAAACACAAGCAGGTATCGATCCTCTCCAGAAGCAGCTGTCCAAGGTACTTAAGTACAGATGAATGTATTTATTTGTTTATTCTCTACCCTGCTCTAAAAAGAACTGGAAGCAGTTTGCCCACTGCAGCTCCTGTCAATGCTGTATTTTCCAAACTCAAGAACAAAACATGAAGGAAAAACAACCTGTACAGAAGGAGGGGCAATAACACCTCACCCAGAACCAGTTTCCTTGGACAGAGCAGAAAAGCTCCCGCAGAGAGGGCTGCCTCTGTAATCAAATTACCAAAATTAGTGACTAAGAGGAACAGAGCAGATGTGGAAGATTTCAGTTTCGCTGAAGGAGCTGGCACAACATCCCAAGGAACTGGATTTGCAAGATTCTTGCGTAAGAACAGTATCACGTGAAATAAAAATCTGGCTGTGGGACCAGTGGTGACAGCCACACCCACCAAGTGACACTGTGGTTGTTGACACAAATCCCCTCCGCCTTCTGATCTGCAAGGGGCAGCAGATGGGGCCTTGGGGGCGCTGCGGCCACAACGGTATTGAGACACCATAGATTTCTACATGGTACCTAACTTTGTAAAGTCCTTTCAACCCCACCATCTTTATGGATCCTCACCTCAGAAGTAGGGGCTCAGGGGGCGCCTGGATGGCTCAGTAGGTTAAGCGTTTGCCTTGGGCTCAGATCATGATCTCAGGGTCTGGGATCGAGCCCCACATCGGGCTCCCTGCTCAGCGGGGAGTCTGCTTGTCACTCTCCTTCTGTCCCTCCCCCCCAACTCATGTATGCTCTCTCTCTCTCAAATAAATAAATAAACTCTTTAAAAAACAACACAAAAGAAGGAGAGGCTAATGAAAGGTGAATGACCTCCCAGGTTCGTGGAGCCTATGAGCAGCCAAAGCCCAGCGCTCCGGTCCAAGGATCCTCGCTTACTCGTGGTTGTATAAAAATGGTTCATCCTGGGAAGGACATTTAACTTCCAGGACACAAGGGCACCAAATTTTTTAATGCCCACATGGCACCAACTGTTACCCTGCTTGATCAATTAGCCCCCCGACCGAGCATGTTTTCAGTGACTGTTTCTTACAAGGGTCGGAGTAGACCCAAGTAAATGGGGAAAGAGAGTACAGGGCTCGTCTCTGAATCTAACCACAGAGGATTTCCATGAGCAATGTCCTACGGGCTGGTCCCTGGGACCAGGTGATCTGCAGTCATATCTCTAGCTGACCTCCTGATGTTCCCCCCCCAGGGCTGGGCTCCCGTCCATTGTTCTTCACCATGACCAATGCCACCCCCTGCCCTTATAAACCCGAAACCTCAATCATCCTTGAGGGCTCCCTTTCCCTCACTCTCAGATCCAGTCTATTTCCGGGTCCGGCTGACCCCCCCCCCCCAGTACTATCCAGATCCGCCTTTTTTGCCCCATCCCATGCCTTCCACCACAGCCTCAAAGATCATCCAGCTTTGTTTGAAAAGACTCCCATAGTTCGCTACTGCCATCCTCTCCTCCCGCTTGCTCCTCCAAGCCTATCCCCCACGCTGCAGCCAGAGGGAGCCCTTGAAAATTCGAATTTGGACATGCCCCTCACCTGCTTAAACTGCTTCCATAGCTCCCAAGGCACGCGAGGCCCAGTGCGGTCCGGCCCCCCGCCGCCTTCCTCGCCTCCTCATTACTACTTCATCCCTTCACTCTCCAACCTGCAGACACACTGGCCTTCTCCCTGGTCCTGGTTGGTGCTATGTCCTCCTACCTCGAGGTGTCCATGTGTCCTGCGCCCACCATTCCCTGTCCCCACCTACCGCCACCAACCAGACTCCTACTAGTTACCTTCAAAGCACAGCTCAAATGCCATGTTCCAAGGAAGCCATCCTTCCCTGGCTCTCCCGGCTGATTAGATCCTCCTGACAGACACTGTCCTAGGACCACATGTTGAGCTTCTACAACACCAGTCGCAGTTCAAATCCAGTAATACTCCATGACAATGGCCCATAATGAACACAGCAGTTGGGGAAACTGAGTCTCATTGGGATGAAGGACCTTAACAAAGGACATGAAATCTGCCAGGATTAGGCAGACCGTGGGCATCATCCCACCTCTGGAGATAGAGCTGGGGAACATGCCTTCCTGAAATTAAATAAAATATTTCTATTTAACATTGAAGATTGGGGGATTGAAGGTTGGGGGAAGGAAACTCCAAAACACACACAACACCAGACTTGGCGGTGAGAAGGATGGATAAGGAAAAGCCCAGATCCCCATCTCTTCTCAATTATGCACCCATCAAGGCTGGGTAGGCCATGAAAGAGTCAGCAACTGGGGCATTCAGGAGAATAACACAGCAGCCTTGGGCCTACAGTGGCATGAAAGGGGGGGAGGGGGGAAGCTGGTGGGGGTGCCCACCCTGATTATGGAGTTCAGGAGCTCCCTAAAGCATCAACACCTGCTACAGGCCTCCCATCCTCCTGGCTGAATATCTCGAGTAAAAGCACCGTCTTTGACCTCATGGAGCTCAGAGTCTAGAGAGGAAACAGCTCTGTTAACACCTCATTACAACTTAGTAGTAAGTGCTAGAATAAAGTGCAAGTCAGGAAAGGGGCTGTTCGGAGAGAGCACCACTGAGAACTGCGTCTGACCGGGCAAAAGAAAAATACCTGCCCTTCTCGGCCTGCTCCCCGCTCAGCCCACGGCAGTCCCGTTGTCCTGCACTGATGCGCACAAACAAAACCACCAGAAGAGCAATGACTGTCCCCAAGGTGGCCCTTCCAGTAGCCAAACCAAGAGCAGAGGACTGCGGTGCCTCCTCTTCACATCCAGAGAGGTGAAGGAAAGCAAAAACGCCACCCAGAGGAAGAAAACTGAGGAAAGAAGTCAGGAGGACAGTGAGTCAGAGGATGTAAAGCCAGCTGGACCAAGGGTTGCCGGCCCACAAGGCTACACCGGGTTGGGTAGTGTCCCCCAAAATTCATGTCCACCAGCAACTTCCGAATGTGACCTGACGTGGTCCAGTTCAGACACAGCTCATACTGTATTAAGGTGGGCCCCAATCCAATGACCAAGGCCCTCGTGAGGAAACACGGGGAGACCCAGGGAGGGGTGCACGTGGCAATGGAGGCAGAAGGACGATGCCTCTCTAAGTCAAGGAGCACCAAGGATGGCCAGCAACCCCCAGAAGCAAGAAAGACATGAGGAAGACTCTTCTAGAACCTTCTGAAGGAACGCTGCCCTGGCAGCACCTTGATTTCTGACTTCCGGCCTCCAGAACTGTAGAGGAGTAAATTTCTGTAGTTCTAAGCTACTCGGTCTGTGGTAATTTGTCATGGCAGTCCCGAGAAATTAATAGATGGGCCTAGAAGACCAAAGACATACATGTGTTGTCAGAAGTGAGTCCAGGGTGGACCCAGCTGCAGAGCACAGCCTACAAAAAAAAGGGCAGCACTTACTCAGCTGAATTCAGTTGCTGCCAAGAAGCAATCGTGTTGCCAAATACGCCCGTTCTTCTGGATAAGGGGAAAATCCATACTTTTATGTGAAACCTCTGATTTTTGAGTGTTAAGCCAAATGGGGTTTTGTTTTGTTCCTCTTTTTTTGAATCAGCGTGGGCCAGCTAAGGCCAGACCCATCTCTCCATTTTGCAGATGAGAAATGGAGACCCAAGAAACAAGGTGATTTATGTCTACCCCTCAAGCGACAGCTGCAGCTAAAACCTGCACCGCCATCGACCACAGTGCGCTCCTGCCATCTGCCACGCCACATAGCCTTCTCCCTCCCTCCCCACTCCAGCCTCAAGCAGCAGAGGACAGCTTGCCCCACTCTGGACTCACAGCTCTCATGATAGAGGTGACTCCCAGGCTGGAGGGAATAGGCACAGACCAAAAGACACCTTCATCGTCCCAGCTGCCATGGGGTCCAACGGTCCCCACCAGCCTCACTGCCTAGTAAGGAGCTGTGCGGGCTCACAGCAGAGAAGCCTCAGCCCCAGAGAGGGAAAGGGGTGGGATGGGGCAGGGCCTGCAGAGGCCTGGGCTGTGGGGACAGGAAGGGCAAGCTACAAGCGTCGCATCTCAGGAAGGAAGGGCTAGGAAGAGCCTCCCTTGGCAGGGTCGGGGATTCTTCAGCCAGGAGCACTTCCCACCAGGTTATGGGGCAGGCTAGCCGGATGGGCAGAGCGTGCAGCGAGCACGAAGACAAGCAGGCAACGCACTCGTTGCCGGAGGAAAAGAGCGGCAGCAAGACAATGCCAGTCAGATGCCAGGGCGGGCAGGCCTAGCGGCACATGAGAAGCGTGGCACCGACTCTCCCGAGAACGCTGTGCCTGTTTGGACAGATTTTTGCTTTCTGATAACATGCTCCAAAAGCTCTTGGAAGTGAGAAGAGAGGCCTCTTCGGCTCTGTTTGGACAGAATCGGGTGTGGCAGCAAATGTCAGTGGCGCCCGCGAGCTGTTCTGACGTGCCAGCAAAGATGCCAGCGCCCAGGCCAGGACCAGGCACTCAGAAATCTCACACCATCGCGCATCTTCTCCCGTGTGAAAGGGCCAGTTTCTTGGGAGAGCCGGAGAGAAATAAAAACAGTGCTTTTTTTCCCATGGTGTTTTTGGTTTTTTGTGTCTGTTGGTTGGTTTTTGTTGTTGTTGTTTGGTTTTGTTTTTTGGCCTTTGACAAGACACCAAGGAATCTTTGCTAAGAGTTTTTCATGAAGGGCAGTAGTGACATTCACAGCCGTGTGCAGACCCGGCAAGCCCATTACACCCAGTAGTCCAGCGGCCCCTGGCCTCCCCCGTCCTGGTCTTCACCAGTGGTCTCCGGCCAGGTTCCAGGCAGATGTGAGCAGGGGGAGGTCTGTGACTCCCACTTCTGGCTGGGAGAGATGCCCTCATACCAGGCTGGCTTGGTGAGATCCCCTAACCCATACACACACATGCACACACAAACACACTGTCCACACAGCAGCAATTAAAGGCAAAAAATGAGGGCAGGTCCGAAAGGACAGCAGCTCCTGTGTTAAAACGTGAGTGCTATGCAGAGGCACGCCGCTCTGCCAGGTCCTAATCCCCCTGGCATCTGTGCCCCGCTATTTGCATAAGTAAATGGCAGCTCATTAAGAACACATTAGCAGCTCTGCGGCCATGTAAGGAAACCAACTCAGTGAACTCTAAGCCACTGGAGATTTCTCTAATTCACTTTTGCAACCTTGTAGGCGTGAAGCAGAGCCTGTCATCTGCCATCTATCTGTCCAGCCAGAAAAGAAAGAAGAGACCCTTATGGAAACACAGAAGAGACTTAATAAATATTTGTGGAAGAAGAAGAAGGATGGTAGGCCAGGTTGGCAATGGACAAGTCTTACTAAAAATAGAGAAATGTTTGGACCACGCCGGTTGGAGGAGGTGTTTCTCCCTTCTCTCCCCATCCACCAAAGGCTCCAGGACAGTGGTTGCAAAGTCAAAGTCTGACATCAAACCCCCCCTTAGCGTTTCTGACGTATTGTCATGGGATGACTGATTCAGGAAGTCACCGAGGGGGCCCTGGATCTGGAGTTTTTTTTTTTTTTTTTTTTTAAAGATTTTATTTATTTATTTGACAGAGATCACAAGCAGGCAGAGAGGCAGGCAGAGAGAGAGAGATTGGAGGAAGCAGGCTCCCTGCCGAGCAGAGAGCCCGACGTGGGGCTCGATCCCAGGATCTGGGACCATGACCCGAGCCAAAGGCAGAGGCCCTATCCCACTGAGCCACTCAGGCGCCCCTGGATCTGGAGTTTTAAGATGCCTCCCCAGCAGGGGCCCCTGGGCAGCACAGTCGGTTAAGATGATGACTCTTTGTTTCAGCTCAGGTCGTGAGATCGAGCCCCGCATCAGGCTCCAGGCTTAGCACTGAGTCTGCTTGGGACTCTCTCTCCCTGTCCCTTTGCCCCTCCCCCACTTGCTGGAGCGCACTCTCTCTCTAATAAATAAATGGATAATAGAATGCCCCCCAGGGATTTTTACTTGCTCCCCTGTTTGAGAACCATTGCCCGGAAGCCCTCCTCCTGTTTGCTACTCCACGGAAAAAGCAAAAGGGGCACCACCCAGGAGCCTATCAGAAATACTGTCTCAAGCCCCACGAAGACCTGCCGGGTCAGAACCTGCACTTTCGCAAGCACCTGACAATCCTGTGCCACATGAGGTTGGAGGAGCCTCAGCAAGTTGCTGGGGTGGACGCTGTGAGCCAGGTGGGCTCTCTGCCCGGGCAGCCCGTCACCGGGGGTGCGAGCCTTTGGTCATGACCTCGAGCCTCACACACCCGCAGGGTGTGAAGGCTGCACTCAATGGCCAGCCTCAGAGGGCCTCGATTCCCGGACATGTCCAGGTGATTGCATCCTGGAACCCACAGGAGCCCGGTGCAGACCGCTGCCCTCCAGGGCTTTCACGGCGCAGAGACCCAGAACCAGGGATGCCTGGGTCACGCAGACCCAGGGCTGGCGGGCAGGTTCAAGAGCATTTTGTACCTGTCTCCAGTGCCCTCCGGAGCTGCCAGTGGTTTTCTTATTCCAGGTAGGCTGCCCAGAAGTGGCTGACCTGTTGACTTCTGGCACAGTCAAATCGGACAGGCCCTGTGTCTGCCCGGAAAACAGCCACCCTCTTCTTCGCACCAGCCCTAGTGCAGGCCTCTTGGGCAAAGCCAGGAAGGCAGTCATGGGTCTTCTCAAGTGCCTGCCCTCCCCGCCCCAGGTGGCGCTGCACCGTCCTCTGGGGGACTAGAACACCACTGGGAAGCGAGACACACTCAGAGGCTCCCTAAGCCAAGAGAGTGCCAACTGCGTGGGTATTTTTAGCCTGGATCCCTCTGGAAAGGCAGCTCATGAAATCCTACTCTGTCAGAACTCCCTTCCTCTCTTGTCCCAGGAGGAGCTGGTGTTGCCTTGGTAACCTGCAGTGTGGCTCTGCCGCTCTGGGGACACCTGTAACTCACCCACAGGTATCTGGTGCAGGGACCCTGGGGGCCTCCACTTCTTCCGACTCCGGCCTCCTCTCTCTGGGCAGAATCCCCAGGAATGAGACCCCCAAAGGCTCAGGAAGGCGGGAAACCCGAGCAGCCCTCACAGTGGTCCCCAGGGGAGACCCTGAGACTTTGGGGTTTCAAAGCTGTTGACACACGCACTTAACGCACTGAAGGTGTGAAAACAACACACAATTAAACACGCATTAAAACAACATGGAGTGCGTACATCAGCTCGGGTCCTTAAATTTTCACGGAATCCCCGCTTGCAGAGAACTGTTTCCTCAGCTTGTTGGGGGCTTGATTTTTCGTGTGAGGTAATTCCGCAGGGAAACATTGGTCAGAACAAGAGTAGATAGACCCTGCCCTCCTCTTCCCCTCCTCCCTCTGCTTTTCGAAGACTTTCTCCTCGAAAGGGGTTGGGGGAGGGGGATCCCCTGTTGCTCTGAGTCCCACAAGCACTAGGCGGTGGCATTTGCTCCTTCTTTACTGACTCCTGCATTTTCACTCAGGCACCTCGGACAGTTCGGCCCTGGACCTCCGGCTCATTCCCCTTGCACACCTAGCTCACACCTTTCTGCAGTAATGAACTTGGAGTGTTGAATGGGCTGTTGGTGACCCTGTGGCACAGACAGGGAAGGCCAGGCAGCTCTGCCTTTCCCAGACCAGAAGCAGGTGGAAATGGATCCCGCTGGGCTGGGCTGGTCTGGGCAGCCCCCGGTTCAAAGGTGGGTGTAGCTGTTTGCCCAGCTGAAGAAGAAATCATCACCACCGCTCTTCTATTCAACTGGTTGCATCCCACTTTTAAGGCTGATCCCTTGAGGGCCTGAGACCATGAAATATATTAACAGAACAAACCATAGAATCTTCAATATAATCCCACTGATTTTCTTTTATTCTTCCACGTTGAAAAGAGTTCTGTTGTTTTTTTTTTCTTGGTTATATAAATAATACCTGCTGATTGCTAAAAAGTGTGTGGGGAGGGGAAATCAGGATCACCTGCCACCCAGACAGAACCCTGCCTGCCTCCGACGGTCCGCTGTCACACACCTTGCACTTCTTGCATATGGACACGTGCAATCTGACGTAACGGGATGATATTACAGAACTGCAGTTTTCTTTCCATGTTAGTTTGTGAGTTTATCTCACTCTCTTCTCATCCAACGCCCTCCCCAGGTACCCAATATCAACAATCCTGTCACATCAGACGGTCTCAGACATGAGCAAGTCACCATGTTCATATCTGCCTTGAAGATGTCCTCCCCTTCTCCTGGGGACCATCTCACTACACTCCCAGAGCTACGGCCAAAACTACCACAGTCTCTGTTCAAGAACCCGGGGAAAGTGATCCTACAAAACCCTAAGTCACTTCTGTGCTAGGAATGGTCCAACAGCTTTCTATCTCTCATCTAGATAACGACAAAGGCCTTGAGATAACCCACAAGGTCCTGCATGAGCCACCTCTCTCTGTATCATCTCTGACCGGCCTTACTTTGCACCCTCTGCTCTGGCACTACCCCCTGCCACCGGACCCTTGCACCTGCCACATCCTCTGCCTAACCCACTCTTTCTCGAGGTGTTCACAAGTCTCCTTCTCTTATCTCCTTCTGATCTCCGTCTGAGCAGCGCCTCAGTGAGGCCTTTATTTGCCACTCCATTTAAAATCATACAATCGGGGCGCCTGGGTGGCTCAGAGGGCTAAGCGTCTGCCTTTGGCTCAGGTCATGATCTCAGGGTCCTGGGAACAAGCCCCGACTCGGGCTCTCTGCTCAGCAGGGAGCCTGCTTCCTTCTCTCTCTCTCTCTCTCTCTGCCTGCTTGTGATCTCTGTCAAATAAATAAATCTTTAAAAAAAATAAAAAATAAAATCCTACAATCTCCCCCAACATCCCTTTTCTCTCCCTTTTTTTCCTCCAGACACCTTTCTCCAGCCAACACACCATATATTTTACTTTATTTACGATCCGTGCCGCCCCACCAGGAGGCAGACTTGGTGACAACAGGGTTACTGATTCTGTTTGTGCGTCGCTGTGTCTTCAGCACCCAGACAGCCCCTGCCACAGCGAAGCTAAGTGCTCCAGAGGATTTGTTGAATGCGTGGCCCAGTGATTGCAAGTTCACCCAACAGCTACGCTTTCAAGGTCAACTGGTTCCAAGAGCCTCGCTGTTCCTAAGAGCAGGCAAATGACGGGGCGCCTGGGTGGCTCAGTGGGTTGAGCCTCTGCCTTCGGCTCAGGTCATGATCTCAGGGCCCTGGGATGGAGCCCCGCGTCGGGCTCTCTGCTCAGCGGGGACCCTGGGGCCACCCCTGCCTCTGAGTCCTTGAGAGGGTCTGCGGTGGGCTTCCCCATCAGTGTCCCTTCATCAAGCCCCTCCCCGCTGTACCCTTGCATAGGTGTGGCTTCTGTGTCTTTGTGTGGAAGCCGGCCAGTCTTTCAGCTGAATCTGGGCTGGCTGCTGGCCGCTGGCCTCACATCATGGGCGTCCTGGACTCTCGGCCACCCCTGTAGCTCGCCACATCCCGCCCTGTCCCTGACTGCACAGAGTAATCCAGAAATGTCAGCTTCCTTCCTAGGGCATGGGGGAGGGGACTACAGAAGGTAGTTTGAACCTGTGGGTGCTTGGTTTCTCTTGTGTTTTGGTTTGTGACTGTTTGACCATTAATTATTATGTAATATGGACTATCTTTTAAAAGCTTGTTACCTGGATAACAGAGACAAGACAACAAATGAATGAAAGTTCAAACTTGGGGAACCTGGGTGGCTCAGTTGGTTAAGCGTCTGCCCTAGGCTCAGGTCACGATCCCAGGGTCCTGGGATCGAGCCCAGCACCTGGCTCCCTGCTTGGTGAAGTCTACTTCTCCCTCTCCCTCTGCCCCACCGCCCACTCGTGCTTTCTCTTTCTCTCCCAAATAAATAAATAAAATCCTAAAAAAGAAAAAGAAAAAAAAAAGGTCCAAGTCTTTTGAATTGTAATCTGTTCCACAATTAACTTGTGGAAAGTGGTGGGATTGGGAGGACGGATGGGGACACAGTTGATTAAGGACCCCTTTGCCCCTGTTTTGAAACCTTCTGACATCTGGCTAGAGAGTCTGTCTATGGAAAGAACACACATACAAAGAGACACAGGGAGAAACACACAGACACACACACAGCATTCACAACCCAGATGGCGGGAGCCTGAGTGCCAAGCTGTCTCTGGCAAAAGGCTGCCTGCCTCCACTCACCCACCATATCCAAGATCAGAAGCACAGGGGACTAGAAATTTCTGAGTGCTGCCCTTGACCTTGCTGCTGGAACACTCTAGAAGCAAATACGTATTCCAGCTGCCACCAGGGCCAGTCCATATCCTCCCTGATGCGCTCCACTGCCTCCTTGGAAAAGGAAGGCCAGCCCCCTCCAAAGCCTTCTATCCTCTTCCTTTGGGGAAGAGCTGCTCAGACCTGTCGACAGGGATCAGGAAAGGAAAGAGACGAGGCCACCGTGCCGGGTTCCTGCCAGCCGACAGGCAGATGGCTCCCTCCATCACAGGAAGGGGGTGGGTGACCAAGGCAGACGTGGGCCCCTTAGTCAGTTCAACATTTGGAGGATCATCTTCTCCCAGGGTGCCGCAGGATTAAATTTTTTTAAACTGAAATATAACTGATTTCGAATAAATGTGAAGGTGGGAACACTAGTGAAATCTGTAGTTCTACCAGTTGTAGAATTTTTTCAATGTAATTATGACTCTTTCAACGACACAGAGTAATGTGAACTCCAGGCTAGACATTATACATGAAACAGCTCATTGAATACATCAGTCTGCAAGGTAAAGGTTATGATGCCGTTTTATACCGATGAGGTAAATGACGTCCACAGAGGCTAGAAGCGAACAGCGGATAAGTGGGATCCTTGTAACTACTGGTACATTGCATTAATCTTGGATGGATGGACAGATGGATGGATGGATGGATGGGCGGGCCGCAGATGAATGGGCAGATTAGGAACAGAAGAAAAGGCAACAAAACCACCTAACTTCCCATTTCACTAAACTAATGAAATGGTAGGCTATTTAAACGAATAAACTAGATTGATTAGTAATTAGCATTTCAGCCCTTGAGAAGAAGGGGAGGCAGGAAGGGGAGGAATCACTATTCTTAGAACCTGAGCTCTGAGAGCCAGACTGCCTGAGTTCAAAACTCAGACCCACCATTTACTAGCTGGATAACCTTGGGCTCATGATTTAACCTTTCTGTACCTCAGTTTCCTTATCTGTGAAGATGGGGATATTATAACTTACAATGTTATGGTGAGCATTAAATGAATTACACAATATGTAAAATATTTAGAACTCTGCTTAGCACCTAGCAAGTGCCCCGCGAACATTGCTATTGTTATCCACATTTGTAGGAGGAGACTGAAGCCCAGGGAGGGAGGTGATGCTTATTCTGAAATAATTCCAATAAGGCCACCTTCCATATTGACTGTTGGCAACCCTTTTATGCAGTCACAGTGCCACAGGAACATTTGAGCCAACTCTAGCCAAACAACCCTCAGTTGTGGTAAGGATCTAGGTTTTATGGAAAGTCTAGATTTTTCAGATAGAGCTTTCCACATAACTTTTAGACAGGCACACTTTTATACCATTTGCTGTCTTAGGAGTTCAGAGAAACTCCATAGTGACCGGGAAAAAAAAAAAAAAAAAAGATGGCCCTGCGTTGTTTTTAAACTTCTATAAATATCCGTTGGATGAATGCACGTTATCCATCATCATATCATTTAAAACTCTTTATCCAAAGGCCACGATAAATTCCTCCCAGAATTCAAAGAGTTGATTTCTTCTAAAGAATTGCCTAAAACACATCTGAAATCCTGTATCAGAAACCTTGGAGCCAGATGCTTTTCAGAATTTAGACTCTGGAATTTTGAGAGTTTCTAGAGTGCAGACTATTTATTTATTTATTTATTTATTTTTAAGATTTTGATTTATCTGAGCGAGAATGAGAGAGCTAGAGCATGAGCAGGGGAAGTGGCAGATGGAGAAGCAGGCTCCGCACTGAGCAGGGAGCGTGACGCCGGGCTCGATCCCAGGATCATGGGATCATGACCTGGGCCAAAGGCGGATGCGTAACCAACTGAACCACCCAGGCGCCCAAGTGCAGACACTTTATACTGCGTAATTCCCCCCTGGAGGTCCGGGCTGGCACGTCATGATTAAACAACCTCACAGTTGTACAGAGAACCTTATATGTAAGCTAAACATTCACACTGAGTGGGACGTATAAAGACCATAAGCGGGTCAGAACCAGCTCAGGTCAGGTTTTGCCACTAGATCAGTTTCTAACAAATAAATAGAAAAGCTTTATGATTTCGGAGCTTTCTGGACATCAGCGTGGCAGAAGGGACGGTTGACCTGTCGTGAATTATGCGCTGTGTTTCCCCCTTGTCCAGGCTGCTGTGAAGCGTTTGGTTTGCGTCTCACCAAGGCTTGCTGGACGCTCACCACGTGGGTGCTGTTCAAAGCTGGTTTAGGCGAATTGTGTCATTTGGTTCCCAGAACAACTGCACAGGGCAAGTCACCAGTCACCGTCACAATCATCACAAGTCACCAGCCCGCAGTCAAGCACCGTCTGAGACTCTGGCTAATGAAGTCTCCCAGCCAGCGAGGCATTTCCAGGATGGCTCACCCTTGAACATCACAGAGGGTGGAGGCATGGACCCCCATGCAGTTGAAACCCACATACAACCTTGGACTCCCCCAAAACTGAACTACGCATACCTTACTGAGGACTGGAAGCCTCTCCCATTAATAATCAACTAACACATAGTTTGCATCTTGCATGTGTTACACATTGTGTGCTTACAATAAAGTCAGGTAGAGAAAAGAAAATGTTATTAAGAAAATACACTTAGGGGACACCTGGGTGGCTCAGTTGGTTAAGCGGCTGCCTTCGGCTCAGGTCATGATCCCAGCGTCCTGGGATCGAGTCCCACATCCGGCTCCTTGCTCCGCAGGGAGCCTGCTTCTCCCTCTGCCACTCTGTCTGCCTGTGCTCGCTCTCTCTCTCTCTCTCTCTGACAAATAAATAAATAAAATCTTTAAAAAAAAAAAAAAGAAAGAAAATACACTTAGGGTACTGCACTGTATTTACTGGGGGTGGGGGGATCTGTGTATCAGTGGACCCACACAGCTCAAACCTGGTTGTTCTAGCGTCCGCTGCATTTTTTCTTTCTCGCTCACGTTTTATTTTTTGGTGCCTGTCTCTTAATAATAGTTTTTGCTCTTATTTTCCCGTGTTTTCCACTGAAACTAGTAGGCAGAAGAGATGCCACAGAACGTTTTTAAATTACGACCCTTCATCTCGTCCTCCTCGTGACACAGACTTTAGGTCCCTTGTGAGATTTTCGGGATGTAGCGAAGTCAGCTTCCAACAACCACCACAAATCCTTGGGCAGAAGGCCTTGCCATGATAATTTCTAGCGAGCGGAATTCTCCTGAGATTAAAGCATGGACACACGAAATATTCATCCAGAATCTCAGGTGCCTTGAGCTCATAGGCAGGAGATGAAAATCAAGGGGCTGGAAAAATAGTCTGGGGTTGATCCTGAATGATGTGCCCCTCACTCCATGGGCCCTGAAAACCTCCCAGAGGCCATGGGACAGGGTCGTTCAAGGACCCTCGAGGCCTGTCTGCCTTGCTCGTGGCCATGTCTCCAGTACCTGACACAGAGCTGGGGCTTGATGTACATTTGCTGAAGGAAGGAATGAAAGAAAGAATATGTGAGATTTACATTAGAGATCATACTTACATGGAGAGGCTGTAGAAGGAGGATGTGGGGTCCTGTTAGAAATTCCTAGCAAGAGTCCAGGTGTGGGCCGATGAGGGAAATCAGTGGTGATGGAGAAGACAGGACACAGCCCACCAACAATAATGGCAGACCACACTGGGTTTGTCAAGCAATCGGATGTGGTCTCTGGAGGGCCAGGGACCTCGAAGACACAGGGCCAAGCATCCTGATGGGAAAGGAAGAAGGGAGAGATGGCTCTTCCCACTGGGTTGCTTGGAAGAAGAAACCTTCTGGGCTTGGCGATACAAGACACTCCAGGGCTCTCCTGGGGACCAGAGTTGACATGCTCACCAGGCCGCTGTGTGGGTCCATGAGAGCTAGTATGTGGGGACGAAGGTAAGAATGTCGTTAGGGCAGCCTCCTGCAGAGATCGGTCTCCCTGTGGCTCTTTCCCTTCTCCCTGTGCTGTCCAGCCCTCACCTCAGGGACGTACCCTTGGAGACAACGGAGAGGCAGCTACAAAGCAGGAAGGGAGAAGGGAGGGGAGGAGCTGCAGGCTCGTGGGTGGCAGTGGATGGGTGCAGGGCTGCGGACTGTGTCAGGGAACACAGGAGGCTTCAGCAGAGCCCGTCCCACCCCAGGGGAAGTTCACGGGGAGCCTTTCCAGCTGCCTCAGAGCCAGGGCAGGCAGGACTGATGAAAGATTCTGCTCTCCCTGGGGAGAGGGCCAGAGTGGCTCCTCTTCCCATGCATAGGCTTGATTTTTAGGGTTTGAAAGGCGACAACATTACCTTGGCGTTCCTTCCACCCTGTTCCAGAAACTTTGAGAGAGCTAGGGAGCAGCCCAGGAAGGCTCCTGGAAACAGCTGCTCAAGGCTCTGATCTGACCCCCACCCCCTGCCAGCCTCCAAGTCTAGGGGCAGGGAAGACCTTTGGGGTAATCCTTCTGATGCCCGGTCCTCAGACGGCCCGCAGATGGTCCACAGGAAAGCGGAAATCTGACCCCAAAATGCTGCTCCTCCAGAAAGATCCATGCAGGGGTGACCAAGCCAACCCTTCCCACGCTCACAGGGAAAGCCCAGGCCGAGGGCCAGATGACTCACCCAGAGTCACAAAAAGAGCCAAAGAAGCCAAAGGTGGACCCCAGGGAAGACCCTCTCTGGGGGTGGCTGCTGTTCACGGAACATCCTCCCACCTCCTACCCACACCCCCACACCCCCACACAGGGCTCTACTTTAAGGTTAGAAAGGGACACGATTACTGAGCTTACTCAGTGCTCGGCACCAGGCCCAGTGCTGGACCCTGCAGATACAAAGACAAGTGTGACATGGTCCCTGTTTTTAAGGAGTTCAGAGTTCACTGGAAAACAGACATCAAAGCAAACAATCAGAGTGAGAATGGCTATACTAAGGATACAGTGAGCGAGGTGGGGACAACAGCACGTCATTTCATCCTCCCCACCAACACTTTGAGGGAAGTATCATTAACCTGTTTTCCAGATGGGGAGGCTGAAATTATATTTCACTGTATTAAGTCACTTGCCTCGGTTCACCCAAGTAAGAGACCCGGCCCTGGTGTGAGGGGCATCCTACCCAGGTTGCGAGGGCGGATTTGGCCCCTTTCTTTCCAGCTCCTCATCCGGTGACATCATATTGGTAACCTGAATCCTCCTCCATCCGTTGGACCACAGAAATCCGTAAACACTACAAATCAGGCGATTGTCTGGTTCAATCCCAAGTCTGAAAGCCAAGACTTTTTCCAGTCTCCCCCAGAATCTTTGCTGGATTGGAGCAACCCCATTCTAAAGAGCCTGCCTCCCTGGGTAATCACGCCAGCCTGTCCTGGACGAGGCCAAATCAGGCCGTGGATGTGATCTGCCTTCGAAGTCCCAGAAGGCTGCACAACTAAGTCCCCATCTATCTCCTTAGCTCTGAGCTCGCATCTTAGCAGACACCCAGGAGTCCAGACTTGCCAAAGTGGGCCTGCGGTGGGAAAGGACGGAGTGGGGTCGGGAGGAAGGGGGAGCAGAAGAAGGAAAGCGGTGTTCCCTTCTCCGGAACACTGATCTCGGGGAATGCCACTCGTGTGACTGATGAATCTCTGTCTTCCTCCACTGGCGTCGCAAAAACAAGGACTGTGGCTGGTTTTACTGACAGCGGAGTGCCAAGCCCCATGCTTGCAAGCAGAAGGCCTCCACCAATCCTTGCAGAAGGAAGGGGTAAATGAGCGGAGGAAGCAGGAGGGCGTCAAAGCTAAACCACCGCAGAGCTGCCGGGCTGGCCTCCCTCCCTGCAGGTCCTATAAGAGAAGAGGGGACTGAAGCCCCTCCCTGCCCTGAGGGAAGTTGCTGGGGGGAGGGGGGTGGCTGCCCCAGGAGAATCCTGCTTCTGCCACTTCGTGTAGCTGGGGAAGCTGTGCCTTAGGGTCTGCAGCGGTGCAGGCTGAGATCGTGGTGTGGATTACATGAGTTAACAAGTGGGAAGTGTCAGACATCGTAAATTCTGTATGTTTGTTAAACAGATAGGAAAGACCCCCCCCCCCCAAACACACACACCCTAGTTCACTCCCTCAAGGCACACAGACATTTTCTTCTCTGTTCAGATGCAATTTTCCAGCCCATTCTACTCCCGAGAAAGGACTAACCCTGGGGAAAAAGAGGATTCAGCCTCCTCTTCCTCGCCTTACCCCTCCCCACCCTACCCTGCCGCACCTCCCTGTATCCCAACCTACCCACCTCGTCTTTAAGAGCTCCTGAGCCTTGTTCTGCCACGCCGGGCCCCACAGCGTCCCAGTCGCCACCACCCACCCATCCCCCAGCCCTCCAACCTCCTTAAGTTCCGAAAAATCCCCCCCCCCCTTCGCTTCCTCTCCCCAGCGCCACTAGGAGCCCCGCTCCTGGCTGGGGGTCAGGGCAAGCGGAAGGCAGGACCCGCGCCTGGAGCTAGAGCTGCTCCCCGAGCCCGCACACGGCGGCCGGCTGCGCCACCCAGTGGCGACTTGCAGAATTGGCGAGAGCCTGGAGGTCCAGAAGGGGACCCGGGCTGCTGGGACTCCGCAGAGACAAAGGGCTTGTAGGGTCTAGGTCACACGGAGTAATTAATTCAGTCCGGAAAGCAGCGATCCCGTGGCAGGGCTGTCTGCAGGGGACCTTTCCTCCCTGTCGGTGCCCATCCCCCTCCACCCCCACTCCTGCCTTCTCCTCCGGTGGCTGGGGGCCGAGGATCCTGTCCCCTGATATCCCTGCCCACCCCCCTGGGCTGATGAAGAAACAAAGACAGAGGCTTTCAGGGCCCTAAGGCCAGGAGCACCTGCCCCTCCCCAACACTGGCGTCCAGAGGGAGTCCTGCTTCCAGTCCCCGCTGGGAGCTGGTTCCACTCCCTCAGCCCATGCCTGCATTTCGCACCTGAGAAAGAGGGTGATAAAAATAAACACTTCCCAACTTCCCTCAGACAGGGCTTGTGAGACTCAAAGGACAGAACGCTGAGGGAAGCATTTGGAAGACAAACGACATAACAAAACCACCACTATTCGAAGTTTCTGGTCCACACGACTTTAGTAACCACGTGAGCACAGGCAAATACAAATGCATTCGCTTGAGGAGGAAGACGGGCAAGTCCTGACTGTGAACAACTCCTCAGAGGAAAGACTGTATTTGGAGGAGAAGGAAAGGAACACGGAGCTGAGATCCAAAATCACAAGGTTCCATATGGGAAATTTAAATGATCAAGAATGTCTTAAGGGTTTTACTCTAGAGCGTGTAGAAGGCAGCTTGCTCTTTAGGAAACCAGTGGAATAGACGTTATGATCCCCAAAACATTTGGAAGATGAAGAAGCAAAGAGTTGACTAGGACCCTACTCGGAACTTCAAAGGTAGAATCACAGATCCATGGACATGCCCTTGACCCATGACAGCCCTGGCAGCCTCGGAACCTATTCAGATTGTGGGAATGCCTCCCCGAGTCTACCTGTGGAGGCATATTCCCTGCACAAGAACAAATCCACCTGCTGGTCCCGTTCTGCTCTCAGAGGTGGAGCCCCGGGCTCCTGGCCATTGGCCCAGTGTCTCCACAACGAAGCTGCCCCCATGTCAGAGTCCAGTGCCTGGAACCTTGAGGCAGAATGAGAGCTGACATCAGAGTCAGGGAGAGAAAGCAGCAGCAGCCCTGGCCCTGTACTGCACCCCAGCACGGAGCGGGGAGCCAACCACATTTACTCACCATCTCTCTCCCACGGGCAGAGCGAGAAGACCTGTGTTAGGAGGGAGGATTGAAGCAGACTGGCCAGAGGCCAGGCACCCGTCAGGGCAGGCACAAGTTTGGCATTTTAGTTCCTCTGGTTAAGACACCTCTTAAAAGACCCCTTTGCTACAGAGTCCCTGTGCAGGTCCTAAAAGCCCCCTTCTTGCCCTTGTCCTCTTGTCCTCTGTCCCTAACCAGAGAGGGTCACATTCACTGCTCTCACAGTCCATGTATTTCCACCTCCCAGGGATTTTGTCCTGATTCATTCTGCTTCTGAGGCTCGCTCACATGCCGCCATGCAGCACCTCTTTCTTCTGTGTCAGCCTTCCAGAGAACCTTCCAGAATCTTTGGGTATGAAACCTTAAGAGACATCACCTCTGAATCCTCCCAGCCCAGTGGGTCGTCAGTATTTATTGGGTACCACCATATGTGCACTTGCATGGAGGCGGGAAGGGGGGGGTCACTCTGATGTCAGTGGCCGCCCCGTCCAGAGGTTCCAGGTCTGGCAGACCCAGACCATCACCCAGCTCATGCTGGCAGTCCTGGTTCCTCATTAATTCAACAAGTCTGCATCACCTGCACCGTCTTCAGAGTGGGCTGGGTATTGGGAGACTTCCCAGGTAAGATGGGGAGATGCTCTCAGGACTCCCTCCCTGCACACCTCCCCCGTCATTCTGTCCCAAGGTGGGTAGGAGAATGCTCATTGGACTGGCCGGATGGAAAGACAATGGAAATTGACCCAGATTTGCAGATGAGTGTGGGCGCTGCTCCTAAAATGTGGGCTGGGGCATGGCTGGCCCAGTCCTCGCCTCCATTCACATGGCAGGTGTGGTTCGCTGGCTCAGGCTGGCTGTCCCTTGCCCTTCCATGTGGCTGGCCAGAGCATAGGAAGAGCAGAAATTTGGAGAGAACGCAGTCCCCCGGCTCAGCCCTGTTCCCTCTGCGGGGGGTGGGGTCCATGCCTAGCCACCATCAAACGTGACTCTTTTCTTCACTGCTCTTCCTCTAGGCCACCCTCTGAGACTTTGTGGGTAGTGTTTGCCGGGTTTTGGGGGTCTGCTTGGGCCCTCTGGTCGTAACACATGTATTAGCCCCTTCCCATTGGCAATACCTTTGGTAACAATCCCCCATGCTCTGGGAGGAGCGGTTCAGCAGGAAGGTTAGACTGTGCTACCTTACAAGGTAAGAGCCAGAAAATCCGAGTTGGGGAAGGGTTCACAGAGAGAGCAGAGTTTAAGACTGGCTTTGAAAACTCTATAAGGACCCCAAAGACATTTGAGGATATGGGGACAGGTATTCCAGGAAGAAGGAACTCGATGGTGGTGTCACAACGGTGAATGTCAACAATGGAAGAAAATTCTAGAAAGTTGGGTAGATCCTACAGCTTGGAATCCTGAAATGCTAAGTGAAGACATTGTCACCTAATTTAGTAAGGCATCTGGGAGCCATGAAAGCTACTGAGCAGGGAGGGCTGTGATCAGGACTGAGCTCCAGAAAGAAGAATCCGGAAGAATTGTGTGGGTTAGATCGGAGTCCGACAAGACAAGGGCAGGAGGACCCGATGTCAGGTGGCCCATACAGTGACCCAGGCAAGCAGAAGGTAAAGGCTGAGCAGAGTTACCAGAAGAGAGGCCCCAGGCGGGAGGGCGAGCACAGAACCAGAGGACTAGAATCCCAAGGAAGAGAGAAGAAGATAGACTGCGGAGGAAGGCCCGAAAGGTCTCAGGGGAGCGGAACCGCCCTCCCCCAAAAATGGGAAGTCAGGGAAGGTGGAGCGGCTTGGCCAAAGATAAGCTCAGCCTGGGCCTTTCTACCTTACCTCCAACCACTGTCCCCTGACCTGCCATGGGTCCTGCCCCACTCGGCTTCCATCACCGCCCAGGGTGTCCTTGGCCCAGTCCCCTCCCCTTGCTTGCCAGACTGCCTCTGGCTTTGGGTCTCAGCTCAGACACGGCCTCCTCCTGGAAGCAGCCCCCCGAGCTCCCCTACATGCCCTCCTCTTGCTTACCTGCTCCCCAACACAGTCGCTGGGTGCACTACAGTCACTGGTTCACCCTCTGGTTCCCCTGGCACAAGCGTTTGGAGGACAGGTGTCCCTTTATTCACCATGGTGGCAACAATGTTTCCTGAGCACCTGCTGTGTGCTAATGCCCCAGTTGAGAGCGCACTCACACCAGGCTTCGTCTAGTGGAGCAGGGAGGTGACCAGGTAAACAGAGACCCAAACTCAGGATTGAGGGGAGGGGGGCTTCTCTTCTCGGACTTTGTCTCCAGCCCCCAGCAGCCCGTGGCACAGAGAAGGCTCCACGAAAGATGAGTGAGTGAAGGGAGGACATCCGGAAAGCAGCCAGGAACAGAGGGCTGGAGCCCAGGAGAGATACCCGCAAAAGGGATATTTTGGGAACTTGGCCCACGTCCCCCGCGAGTTACGTGGGTTGTGCTAAACCTGACATAGAGTATGCGGGGGTCCCAGAGCTTATAGGGAACATGAGGACAGTGAGGGAGATTCTGCACTCCCGGCCTGGCTTAAATTAACAGGGGACAGATCCTCAACCGCCCAGGAGGCTGCTTCCTCTCCAAACACAACCTGTTTAAGGCACTGGGACGTGGAGTCGCCTGCCCCCGAGGGCCAGACATCTGTCAAAGAGAAAATGCTTACACTATGGAATGTTCCTGTTCAAGGAGGCACCAGAGTCAGTAGGTAGGCTCCAGGCTCCAGACCGACCAATGATTATGTTTTTCCTAATTTGATGCAAGACTTCATCATCTTCAGCTCCGTCGGAGTGCCTGTGGCACGGAGCAAATCAAATGTGCATCCCAAAGTGACATCAAAACTGGGAAGAGTCCGTCCTGGGCATAGTTTCTGCTGGTCCTAAAAAAGGATTATCCAAATTCCCCATCAACAGCCCCCCCTTCCTGGCGCCCTGAGGGAAACCGGCCCACGGAAGGCTCCTTCCTCCCTCCTCCCCCACCTCTGAGATGTACTTTCTCTGTATTTACAGACAGATCACGGCTACCCACAGTTTCTAGTCGTCTGGAAACACTCGCAGGTAGGCAGACCCTCCCCAGTCAGATCGCATGGCTTGGTTTCAGCGGATTCTGGGGTCCCTGCTCCGCTGAGCCTTTTCCCCACCCCATCCCACTTCTCTAGTGCCTGTGACCTCCAGCTCAACCTCCGGCGACCCGTCAGCATCTAGAACCCAGGCGGAAAGCTCCATGAAGGCAGAGGCCACGTCGTTCTGCTCACTATTACATCCCCGGCATCTAGGGCATCTCCTGGCACACAGGAGGCCTTTTACAAGTATTCGTGACATAGATTCAACAAACGTTGGGCTCCTCTCTTGTATAAGATAGAAAGATGTGCAGCCTTCGTCTTGGGACATGGTACAGAAAGGGCAGCCAGGGGCCCTCCCACCAAGAGCCTGCTCTGCGGCCGAGCCGGGGTCTCCAGGGAAGTACTAGTCTCAGAGGAACATACATCCAGCCCCACTGGCTCCCTCTGCCTGAGCAGGGGCTACCCAAGACCCTTGCTTCAAACCTACAATGAAAACAGGCTGGCCTCCCCGCCTCCCTGCCTCCCGGCTGTCCTCCTCCCTGCCACCCCAGCGCCCGCTGGGCCCTCTGGGATGTTTCCAGGAATGTCCAGCACCAGCTCAGACAAGATCAATGGCATGGCTTCCTCACCAACCTGGATACTTGGGCACCCACATTAATTCTGCCTTTGTTTCAGACAAAGAAGGAGGAAAGCAGAATTCCTTATCCTCATTAAGAAGGGTTAGGGCACATTCCAGAGAGACAGAGCAGACAGAGTGGGTAAGAGGCGGGCTCCATCACCAGCATACCTTCCCTCCAGTCCTGACTCTGCCGCTGAATTCCTGTGGACACTGGGGGAAGTTCTGTGTCTCTGCTGGCCTCAGTTTCCTCACCTATAAAACGGGGATAACATTAATAGTTCCTGCCTCATTGGAATGTTACAAAGATTAAACGAGATAATCATGTAAAGCACTTGGAAAAGTGAGTATGTGATAAAAATTAACTTTTATTATTTTAATGAGTAGTTTCCTTAGTTGCTATTATTATTACTATTAACTATTATTATAATTATTATCTTTAATTAGTTCAGAAAGGGTCCCACCAGAGGGTGCTTAACTGCAATTTACACACACACACAGACACTGGCTCCCTCTTCTCAGCTGAGAGGGGCTCATTAGACCTTACCCTTCTGTCAGCAGGAGGCTCCCCCCACCTGCTCATGAGCACTTCTGCCAAATACCACTCTCTCTCCTCCTCCAACAAAAATGATCATTTTTTTAAGATGTGATTTTGAAGTAATGTCTACACCCAATGTGGGGCTCAAACTCACAACCCCAAGGTCAAGACTCACATGATCTACTGAGCCAGCCAGGCGCCCCCAACAAAAAAGATCTTGTCCCATACCCTCCTATTTGCTCAGTACTAATTAGCATCGCCTGGCTGCCGTCACAGCCTCCAAGGCCACGGGCTCAATACAACACAACTTGTTTTTCACTCATAATCTGATACGTCAAGTGGAGGGGATATTCTGCTTCTTGAAATCATTCAGAAAACCAGGCTCCTTCCTAGTGGTTCCACCCATCGTCCCGGGTCTTGGGGTCCCAACTGGGCCCTCTGCATCCGGCCAGAAGGTGGGAAAAAAGCCCATGGAGGATCACGTGCAGGTTTGGGGGCCATGCTGGGCAGGGGTGTTCGTCCCCTTAGCCCCTTCCCTTGGCCAGAAACTCAGTCCCATGATACCACCTTATTGTAGTGGGAGCTCAGGAATAGTCTTTCCCCGTGTCCAAGAGGAAAATAAAATCAGTTCAATGAACACAGCACTTTTTCCATGACTCCTTCTGAAGCAGAGGCTTCTCTAGGGGAACTTGAATTTCTGTTCTTAAGGGCATCCTCTTAGAAAATAGACCCAAAGCAATCTTCCGTGAGTTTACCCCCTCCCCCCAAGCCCAGAGCAGATGCTGTCCCATCCGACCCAGGCAGCACATGTGGGAGAAAGCGGGTGGTTGGGAATGGGACAGAGCTGGGCCCGGCTCTCAGCTCTGCCACTAACACAGGCTGCTCAGCCCTCCTGCATCACGGCTTCCTCTTTTGCAAAGTACAAGTTGGGGAGCAACTGGGGGCAGCGATCTGGGCCCTCCTGTTCCCCCATAGCCCAGCCTCTGGCACCACAGAGGACTGAGGTCAGGATGGTCTGTGAATGTAATGAAGCACATGTAAAATCTGGAAACCCAGAGCCCTCCCGGCCCCAACCAACGCCAGCTTCATCCTTTTCATTCCTCGACCCCCACCCCGGTCCCACACTTCTCGCTCTGATGTGGTTGGCCTGTGGCGGCTGGGAGCCAGAAAGAAGGAGAATCGGTTGTTTCCTAAGCTCCTACAGACTCTGTCCCTAGTTGCAAACCTTTCTGGGACATATTCTGAAACTAGAGGCTTTGGCCTAACCACTAGCTTTGAAGCAAACAAACAAAAACCAGGGCTTAAGCCTGCTCCTTGCACACCTTGCTTTAAAACAATTACTCAGGAAACAAAAGGCAACGCCCACCTTGCTCACCCCTCCTGATGTCACAAGTTACCTTCAGCTGTGCTGGAAGCAGGAGGCATTGTTCTCCAGCAACACACACTGCCCCAGCGGCAGTGTTCGGTGCTTGGGTTACCCCTGCCGAGGGCGTGCACGTTGTTAGGAGAATCTGAAATTGAGTTTAAATGTGCAACCTTTCTTCACGGCCACGGCCCTTCCCCAGCTGCAGACAGACACCCACTCCACAGCAGGACCCACAGCCCCAGCAAGGAAATCCCCAGCTCACAGAAGACTAAGGTGCCTCTTTATCCCCACTCTGTTTCTTTTCTTTCTCTCTTGATTTTCAAACTGATCCAACAACCACATGAATAAACCAGAAGTATGAAGAACTATCCACTAGGCAATACCAACTGACCCACGATGGCCAGGCATCATTCTGGGGGACGCAGCTATGAGGAAAACAGGCAAGTCCTTGCACTTGCCTGCATCCGGAGGGAGGGGATGATAAACGAAGAGGAAAATACCACATCTGCCAGGGTTCCCCAGACAAACACAGCCAGTGGGGATTATATATGTATGTGTGTATGTGTGTGTGTGTGTGTGTGTGTGTGTGTGTGTGTATGGATACAGATATAAAGAGATTTATTTCAAGGAAATGGTTCATGTGATTGGGGCGAATGGCCCAGGCTGAAATCTGTAGGGCAGGCCGGCCAGCTGGAAACTCCAACTGGAACTGGGGCTGCAGTGCTGAGGCAGAATTTCCTCTTCCATTAGGAAATTTCAGTTTTGATGTTGAGGGCCTTTCAACTGATTAGATGAGGCCCACCAGAGCTATCGAGAGTAATCTCCTTCCTTCAAGTCAACTGATTGTAGATGTTCCCACAGCTACAAAGTATCTTCACAGCAGCACCAGGTGATGTTTGACTAAATAACTGGGTGCTACAGCCTAGCCACAGTAACACAGAAATTAACCAGGACAGCGCTATACACCTGCGTGGGGCAGTGATATGTGCACAGGGTAAGGGGAAAACAGAGTGAGGGGGTCAGGGAGCCCCAAGCAGAGGGACAGCAGGAGACCCGCTGTGGGAAATACAGCATGTCACTCTATATGAACCTGAATGAACAATAGGTATCCCCAGGCGATCGGCTGAAAAAGCACAAACACTTCACATGGTTATGCATCTCCTTAATCGTGACGGTGCTGCTTGGTGACCAGGACAGAAGATGCAGCGTGTAGAACTCTGCAGACAAGACCCCTGCTGCCATGGCCCTCTGCCCTGCACTGTCCTACCTGTGCCCCTCAGGTTCCCAGGGTGCCCTGGTGGTCAGCCCCTCCCCCCACACACCTCCAGCCTCTTCTCTGAGCTCATCACCTATGTTCCCCTCTTCCTGCTCGGTTGCTGACACTCCTAGCCTGAGCCTGCCTCAGAGCCTTTGCCCTTTCTGTTTCCGCAGACTGGAGAGTCTCCTCTGCACTATGTCCTCAGCTCTCTCACTGGCATTCTGCTTGGAAAGGCCAACCACGCAATCAGTTAGCACCTCCCTGTCACTCCCTGTGCTTTGTCTCACAGCACTTCCCAGAAATATGTATTTCTTTGTTAATCATCTGTCTCCTCTCGCTTGAATGTAGGGGGCAGGAACCCTGGGTTTCACGTAGAGGGGTGGTAAAATAACAAAATTTACCACTGAAAGTGCGCAATTCAGTGACGTTTAGTACTTTTACAAGATTGTGCGGCCATCACCACCACCGAGTTTCAGAACATTTCATCACGTCAAAAGGAAAGCCCAGACCCACTGACCAGTCACTGCCTGTTCCTCTACCTCCAGCCCCTGGCCGTCACTAGTCTGCTTTCTGTTTTTCTGTCTTCATGGATCTTCCCATTCTGGACATTTCATATAAACGGAATCACACAAGGAAACAAAAGCAAAAATGAACTAGTGCGACTTCATCAAGATAAAATGCTTCTGCAACAAAGGAAACAGTCAACAAAACTAGAAGACAACCTATGAATGGGAGAAGATATTTGCAAAGGACATATCTGATACAGGATTAGTATCCCAAATCTATAAAGAACTTATCAAATTCAACACCCAAAAAACAAGTAATTCAGTTAAGAAATGGGCAGAAGACATGAATACACACTTTTCCAAAGAAAACTTGGATGGCTAATAGCACATGAAAAAAATGCTCAGCATCCCTCATCTTCAGGGAAATACAAATTAAAACAAGGAGATATCACCTCACACCTGTCGGAATGGCTCAAATTAACAACACAAGAAACAACAGGTGTTGACAAGGATGTGGGGAAAGGGGAGCCTTCTTACACGGCTGGTGGGAATGCAAGCTGGTGCAGCCACTCTGGAGAACAGTATGGAGGTTCCTCAAAAAATTAAAAATAGAGCTACCCTATGAGCCAGCAATTACACTTCTAGGTATTTACCCAACAGATACAAAAATACCGATTCAAAGAGGTGCATGGACCCCAATGTTTAGAGCATTATCAACAATAGTCAAATTATGGAGAGAGCCCAGCTGTCCATTGACTGATGAATGAATAAAGATGATTTTGAAGTGTGTGTGTGTGTGTGTGTGTATAAATGTCCATCACTTGTTAAACACCAAGGTGTCCATCAACTGATGAATGGATAAAGATGATGTAGTATATATATACAATGGAATATTACTCAGCCATCAAAAAGAATGAAATCTGTCATTTGCAATGACATGGATGGAGCTAGAGTGTATTATGCCAAGTGAAATAAGTCAGAGAAAGACAAAGACTATGATTTCATTCATATGTGGAATTTATGAAATTCCAAAAACAGATGAACAAATGGGAAAAAAAAAAAAAGAGAGAGAGAGAGAGAGAGAGAGAGATGGACGCAAACCATAAGAGGCTCTTAACAATAGAGAACAAACTGAGGGGTGATGGAGGGAGGTGGGGGGGTGGGCTAGGTGGGGGATGGGCATTAAGGAGGGCACTTGTGATGGGCACAAGTGATGAATCCCCAAATTCTACTCCTGAAACCAATATTACGCTATATGTTAACAAAAATTTTAAAAAATAAAATTTAAAAAAATACAATAAAATCTTTAAAAAAAACAGAAAAGGTTAACTGTGGCATACATTTTGCTAGATTTCATATTCGTGTATCTTCTGCCTATAGCTAATACATACACAAAATTTTCTTTAAGTCCAGGTGGGTTACTAACCCATAAATAGGAAATAACTGTGCAGAGAGGTGTAGAGGTGTATACATTGCACACAAATAAAAAATAGTTTTTCCTTTTTATGTCTTTTTTACTGGTCAGGATTTTT
This sequence comes from Martes martes, assembly GCF_963455335.1. NCBI lineage: Eukaryota > Metazoa > Chordata > Mammalia > Carnivora > Mustelidae > Martes > Martes martes. Next base: position 51,492,819 of record NC_137903.1, read on the forward strand.
AAGTATTTTAATTTTTTTGTTTATTTTATGACTTGCAGGCTTGATAGAATGATCTCCCTCACTCTAATATTTTTAAAATGTATTTTTTAAATGTAGCATGTCAAGTAAATAATTTCATCGTAAAGACTTTTAAATAAAAATCACTATAATAGGGGGGCCTGGGTGGCTCAGTGGGTTAAAGCCTCTGCCTTCGGCTCGGGTCCTGATCCCAGGGTCCTGGGATGCGGGATTGAGCCCCGCATCGGGCTCTCTGCTTGGCGGGAAGCCTGCTTCCCTTCCTGTCTTTCTGCCTACCTGTGATCTCTGTCTGTCAAATAAATAAATAAAATCTTTTTAAAAAAATCACTATTATACATGTAAATAGCCACAGCCATTGCCAAAAACTAAAAATCCATGGTTTCAGGGATTCAAAATACGTTCTAAAAAAATTGGCATTTTATGAGAAAGTAGCTAATAAATTCTTGACATATATTCTATATTTTGAAGTCACTAGGACAATTAGATAATAGCTTCTCAACTATATATATAGATATATATTTTTTATATATATATTTTTTAACATAATTCCTGACAGTTTTCTGAGTTAACTCCTACAGTTTATCACTATAGAAAAAATAATCTGCTGGTGCATTTCACTGGCCTGGCTGGACACAAACCATCTTCAGATTTGAATCCCATAATAGTTTCTATTTAGCAGATCGATGTCTTGTGATGGTGCATAGGCATAAAACTTATTGTTCTATAAGAAAATTGTAAAAATAAGTAAATAAATGGCATCCTAGAGTATGTGGCTTTTTGTGTCTGACTCCTGTCCCTCGGCATCATGTTTTCGGGGCCGTGCACCTCCGACTCATACCCCATCGTATGGAAAGGCCACATTTTGTTCAGTCACAGGTCAGCGGGTGGACCTTTGGGTTGTCTGTAACTTTCCCTATCTGAACCGATGCTTCAGTGAACATTCACATACAAGTGTCTGTTTGAAGGGGACTCTGATTTGATCATTCCACATCCCTGGGCTGTGAACAGACCAGCACAGGGCAAGGCTCAATAATTAATAAAAGGCAAGGTTTGGGCATCTAACGTCCTCGAGCTTCAGGCCCCCCACATTGGCCCTCGGCTCAGGACTGAGACCCCTGCATCTTCCTCTTCCCAAACCCACGTTCAGCATCCAGGGCCAAACCCCACCCAGCAGTGGGGCAGGGGTTCAGCCAGGCTCTCCCCCAGCAGCCCCACTCCCCACGGAGGAAAGCACATCTAGGCAGTGGTGAGATGGGCCCTTCTGAATTCTCATGCAGCCCCAGGACGCCCCCGTAGCACAACATCATTATCTTCGGGTAAAGTCTGATTAGTAGGATAACATGCCAGACGTTTCTTTAGATAGCATAAAATCTTCCATTTCACAATTAAAGGCTCTAAAAAAGAGAACGTCCCTGACATTAGCTTCCTCAGGCCCCACAACCTGGGGGACTTAAAGCAGCAGAAACATATCCTCTCCAGGTTCCGGAGGCCAGAGGTCTGAAATCCAGGTGTGGGTTGGCAGGGCCCTGGCACCTCTGAGGGCTCTAGGGTAGGATCTTCCCTTGCTTCTTCCTAGCTGTGGGGTTTCCACATTCCTTGCTGCTCTTCGACCACAGCTGCATCGCCCCAGCGTCTTCCCCAGCGTCTCCACATCATCGTTTTCTGAGGACGCCAGTCACGTTGCATTAAGAGCCCGCCCTACTCCAGCGTGACCTTATCTGAACTAAATTACATCTGCAATGACTCTATTTTCAAATAAGGTCACATTCCGAGGTACTGGAAATTAGGTCTTCAACATATCTTTTGGGTGCCGCAATTCAACTCATAGCCTTGGAGAAGGTAATGGGATACATATCTTTGATTATACTAAAGTGTAAATGACTGATGAGGTATGGGGAGAGGAGGCTGGGGACTGCCATGCAGAAGTGGGGGGAGGACCATGCATAGGCCATGCATAGACGGGGGGTTCCACTGATGGGGAGAAGTGGGGTAAGAGGGCCAAGGATGGAGCCATGACGACTGGTTTCTTCTTCTTTCTCCTGATTTAGCTGAGGACTGACACTTCAGTGGGTGCAACCGCAGAACAGATAAAGAAGGTGGTAGCTCAGGTCTCCTAGAGGGATCCCTTTAACACTCAGACCAGTTCATTCCTTTGCTCAAAACCCCCCAAGGGTGCCCTTGGCAGGTGGCCTAAAGTCCATGAGGCCCCACATCACCCACCCTCTGCCTCCACACACATACTTACCTCCTATCACTGCCCCCCCCAATGCCACACTGGGCTCCTTGTTGTCCTGGAAAGTGTCCGGCAAGCATCCTGCCCCCGAGCCTTTGTCCTGCCATTCCTCCTGCCTGGAATGTTCCATATCCTTCAGAGATCACTTGGCTCAAGCTGGGTTATCAGGCCTTCCCTGACCACACTAACCCCACTGCAGCCAGCACCTTCTTTGCCTTCCCCTTGGTAATTTTCTTCCACAGCCCTTCCTAAGCTCTGACACACAGGTACGTGCCTTCTGTCTGTCCTCCTCCACTAGACTGTGAACCCCATGAGGGCAACGCTTTGAGTTGTGTGCTCACCGCTATATCCCAGACCCCCAGAACAGCCTCTGGCATGGATTAGGTGTTCAGGAAATTTTCATCAGATGAAGGAAACTGCTTCTGCCCCACCATGTGTCTGGAGGGCCTGGTAGCTACTTAGGGGACCTTTGTGATGATAGGGGCTTTCCTGGATAATCCAGGGAGTCTCCCCATCTCATGATTCTTAACTTAATCACAACTGCCAGGGTGATGGGTGGCTCAGTGGGTTAAACCTCTGCCTTCGGCTTGGGTCATGATCTCAGAGTCCTGGGATCGAGCCCTGCATCGGGCTCCCTGCTCAGCGGGGAGCCTGCTTCTTCCTCTCCCTCTGCCTGCTGCTCTGCCCACTTGTGCTCTCTGTCAAATAAATAAAGTCTTTTTTTAAAAAGTGCTTTAAATCAATCAATCGATCGATCGATTGATCGATCACAACGGCCAAGTGTCCTTTGCCATGTGTGGTGACACTCCCAGGTTCCGGGGGATAAGATGTGGCTATATTTGGGGGCCAGCACGTGCTGAGTCATATTCTAAACAATGTTTACCGGCAAAGAGGCCAGGGGACACCCCAGCTCAGCCCTGTATGATGACAAGAACTGCAGGCCAGCCCCGACACCATCATCATCCCTGACCGGCTGCGAGGCCTGACCACGGACACTCGGTGTTCTCATCCATGAAGCGGAGATGATGTCCCCAGCGGAACGGCTCTCCCTATCTGTGGTTCCCCCACACCTTGGCATAACTTTATAAGATACCCTTGATGTGGAAGAATCTTGATAACAATGGAACCAGGAAGAATCAGAGATCATGGGTGCAAGTCTCTCAACTTTTAACACCGGTGACAATTTTGTGGCTATTGGAGAGTCACAGTTGATTCAGACAGAGGGACGCCATTAGCAAAGACTAGTGAACCTAAGAGGCATTCTAGTCTGGTTAATTGGTTGGATCATTTATTCATCAAGGATCAGAGTACCTGGTAATAGCCAGGTTCTGCTGTGCAAGGAAACAGACATTTAAATGTAAAACAGGATATTGATGTAAATGTAAAACCAGGATCCTGTCCCTTGGGCTCACCCTCTGATAAGGAAGGTAAACCTGTACACAGGTCATTACAAGGCAGTGTGAGATATGCTCACGAACTCTGTGTCCCAGGGGCTTGGGCGGAGCAGAGGGAGCCGGTTCTTCCTGGGACGGTCAGGAAGGCTGCTCACACGCCTGGAGGGCGAGCCGACGAGGGCAGGTGAACACAGGGGTGAAGGGAATGAAAGCAGAGGGGCAGTATAAAATGCAGAGGGGGCAATACGAGGCTACCTCAAGAAGCAAGAAAAGTCTCAAATAAACCACCCAACTTACACCTAAAGGAGCTTGAAAAAGAGCAAACAAAATCCAAATGGTGTTGGAAAAAACGGACAGCTCCACGCAAAACAATGAAACCGGACCACTTTCTTCCATCACACACAAAAATAAAACTCAAAATGAATTAAACATCTAAATGTGAGAGCTGAAACCACAAAGATCACTGAAGAAAGCAAAGGCAGTTATCTCTCTGACATTAGCTATAGCAACATTTTTCTAGCTATGTCTCTTGAGTCCAGGGAAATAAATGCAAAAACAAACTATGGGGACTACATCAAGATAAAAAGCTTCTGCACAGCAAAGGAAACCATCAACAAAACTAAAAGGCAACCTACTGAATGGGAAAAGATATTTGCAAATGACATATCTGATAAAGGGTTAGTATCCAAAGCATACCCAAAAAACCAGATAAAACTCAACACCCCCAAAACAAACAATCCAATTTAAAAATGTGCAGAAGACATAAACAGTCATTTCTCCCAAGAAGACGTGCTGGTGGCCAACAGACACATGACAAGATGCTCAGCATCACTCATCATCAGGGAAATGCAAATCAAAACCACAAGGAGATACCACCTCACACCTGTCAGAACGGCTAAAACCAAAAACACAAGAAACAACAAGTGTTGGTAAGAATCTAGAGAAAAAAAGAATCTTCATGCACTGTTGCTGGGAATGCAAACTGGTACAGCCACTGTGGAAAACAGTATGGAGTTTTCCCAAAAAATTAAAAATAGAGCTACCCCATGATCCCAGAATTGCATTACTGGGTTTTCACCTAAAAAATGCAAAAAAGCTAATTCAAAAGGATACAGGCACCCGTAGGTTTATTGCAGCATTATTTACAATAGCCAAACTGTGGAAGCAGCCCCAGGGTCCATGGATAGACGAATGTATAAAGAAAATCACACACACACACACACACACACACACACACACACACACACACAGGAATATTACTCAGCCATAAAAGCGCATGGATCTTGCCATTTGCAACATGGATGGAACTAGAGGGTAGAACGCTGAGCAAAATAAGTCAGTCAGAGAAAGACAAATACCGTCTGATTTCATTCATGTGGGATTTAAGAAACAAAATAAACAAGCAAAGGGAAGAAAAGAGAAGGAGAGACAAACCTAGAAAAAGACTCAACTATAGAGAACAAACTGATGATTACCAGAGTGGGTGGGGGGGACGGGGGAACGAGCGGAGGGGGATTAAAGAGAGCATTTATCATGATGGGGAAAAAAATGAAATAACATGAAATGAGTGCTCACTTTGGGAGCACACATCCCCAAATTGGAACAATACAGAGAAGATTAGCGTGGCCCCTGCTCAAGGATGACACACAGATTCGTGACGCGCTCCACGCTTTGTGCCATTTCCCCAGGGAATGGCCATCCTTGGTGGATTAACTCAGAGGAAACAGTAGGAGTCAAAGCCCCCATGTGCAGCGCTGGATCATGAAATTGTGACATTTGACTAGCAAAATTTTTTTTAATGAAATTAGAAAAAAAAAAAAATCTCAGGAGATGGCTGGGCTCCTGGCGCCGGAGGTCTGGGAATCGCGACCTCCAGACCAAGCCTTGACCAGAAGCAGCGCCAGTTTGCACCACAGGGTTACACCCGGGAACAGCCCCGGACCGCTCTCCATCCTCCCCTCCCGCATCAGGCTTGCTGCTCAGCTGGGGAGTCTGCCCGTCCCTCTGCCCCTCCCCAACTTGTGCTCTCTTTCTCTCTCTCTCTCTCAAATAAATAACTAAATAATCTTTACCAAAAGAAGAAGAAGAAGCAGCCACCTAAAGACAGGGAAAGTGAGGTCAGAAGGCACCCTTTTATGTCCACAGCTATCTGATCATCAGCAGACTTGCTCAGCTCCGAGCCCTCAGGTTAATTGTGCGGGTGGGTCCTACAACCCTGTGAGCACAGCACAGGAGCCCTCAGTAAACACCAGTGCTCTCCCCACCTGCTGCCTCGGGAGGGATCTCGTGCGGTCCCCTGAGGTCTCTGAGCCTCAGTCCTGGGTTGGAGGAGCCGCTCGCTGGCCGGACCACCTCGGGATCCCCAGATGAGGTAAGGTGTGTGAAGGTCCTCTTGAAATGACGATAAGATACCACACAGATGTTTTATGTGAAAGAACAATGAGGAATAAAGAAAACAAAACAAAATAATGTGTTAGGTGGCATTCTAGTTCTAAATATGTCTCTGTTCTAAAACGCACCTGGGATTTTGGTTTTTATTCGAGTGCGGTGAGACCAACAGATCAGGGGATGAATGCCATGGAAAACCCGATGTGTTCCTCCTAGTTTGTTACTACCCCTCCCCGAGGGCGAGGGGGCACGCACACCATGCAAGGCCACACAGGGTTGGTCAGGAGGCAGAAAGAGTGAGGAGAAAGCGTGGCCACGAGTCCTCCCTGTGGCTTTCGTGGGAAGGAATGAAGAAGCAAGACAAGCAGGCTGAGCAGGTCTAGGGTTAGATATGCTGGATAAGCTCGGCAGGTTCTGGGCTGTGGGGATAGAGCCTAGTGGTCTAGTACTTGGCCCCTGGGTGACCTCCTGGGTTGTAAGAGCCAGATGGAGGAGGCACTTTGGAGTATGGGCCCCCCACCCCCGAATGGTTAGTTTGCATACAACAGGCAGGGCTCTGGGCAAGTCTTTGCTATCTCTAGGAGTTGGCTGATCCTGGGAGGGCATTCTCACCCCAGCTCCAGATGTCTGAGCATCAAGAATGCAAAAAATAAGAAAATGTAATTAGGGCACCTGGGTGGCTCAGTGGGTTAAGCCTCTGCCTTCTGCTCAGGTCAAGATCTCGGGGTCCTGGGATCGAGCCCCACACTGGGCTCTCTGCTGAGTGGGGAACGTGCTTCTCCCTCTCTCTCTGCTTACTTGTGAACTCTCTTTCTGTTGAATAAATAAATAATCTTAAAAAATATATATATAATTAATATACTCTGTGCCCAAACTTCCCTTTTTATAAAGACAGCAGTCATATTGAAATGGAGCTCACCCTAATGACCTGTTTAACTTGTTTACCCCTGGGAAGACCCTATTTCCAAATATGACCCCATTCTGAGTTACTGGGGATTTCAACATACCTTTTTTAGAGGACTTAATTCAACCCCTACAAACAAGGAACAGTAACCTTTTTCAGCAAAGGGCCTGACAGTGAACGTTTTAGACTGGAGGGCTGTAATTCCCGCCATGACTACTCAGCGGCTGCTGTAGCAAGAAAGCAGCCATAAACAATATATAAAGAAATGAGCATGGTTGTGTTCCAATAAAACTTTACTTACAAAAAGGGCGCCTGAGTGGCTCAGTCATTGAGCTCAGGTTGTGATCCCGGCGTCCTGGGTCCAAGCCTGTTGTGGGGCTCCCTGCTCAGCGGGAAGCCTGCTTCTCCCTCTCCCACTCCCCCTGCCTGCTCGTGTTCCCTCTCTCACTGCGTCTCTCTCTGCCAAATAAATGAATAAAAGTTTTAAAAGTAAAGAAATAAAAATAAATAAAAATTTTAAAAATAAATAACTAACTTACAAAACCAGGCAGTAGGCCAGACACGGCTCACAGGCCACAGTTTGCCCAGCCCTAGGTTAAGAAACATATTTTCAAAACAAGTTTTTTAAAAAAAGAGCTTATGCAGCCTTTCTGAGAGAGGGAATTCAGCCAGACAAACAGGGGTCAGGAGCAAAATCTGAGTTCCCAGAAGGGCTAGGTTAAAGCCAAGGTAGGCCTAGCCCAGGCTCTAGCCCCAAATCAGAAACGCGAATTCAAAACCAGAGAGGGCAGAGCAGGCTGGCTCCCTCCCAGGCGCTCCCACTCCCACGGAGCAAATTGCCAAGACTCACAGGTCATGGAGGTGGGGAGACAAACCCAGGGGATCTCACTGAGGTTGAGTTTGTGACCACTAGGTCCACACCTCCCAGGTTGGGGAGCGGGGGGGATCTGCCGCCGGAAGACAAGAGGGTGGGGGCTGGGCATCTAAAGGGCCAGAGAGCCTGTTAAGAGAGGCAGAGGGCAGAACCCGGAGGTTCATCAGAGTCCGTGAACGTGGGGCTCGCCGCTGAAACGTGTTTAGGGAAGGGGCTTTGTTAATGCCCTTCCCACAGAAGTGAATCTTTACTCTGAGTCAACCAAGTCTCTATGAAGTGTGTTAAATATAAATTAATTAAAAAAAAAATATATATATATATATAAATTAATTAATAAACACTCAGGGTTGCAAAGAAATAGAAGCAGAGAGATCCGGAGACTAAAGGCAAGTTGCTGACGGCTTGTTCAGTTTTACCCTTCTTGGCCTGTCCTCTTCCCACCTCATTGACAATCCATTAAAACAATGGCTGGGCCATTAACCCGGACGTGTAGGCAGAAGCCTCCCTTGGGCACAGTTTTTGACCTGGGTCCTTTCATTCATACTAAGTGTAATTGCTTGCTTGCGAGCTGGGTAATTGGGATTACACACCACTATTTAAATACAGAGGGGAAGAACCCGAGGCTTGACATTTTCTGTGCATCTTTTTAATAACACAAGCACCATCACCCCCCCAACCACAGGCAAGATACTATATTCAAACTTGAATTTTTATAAAACCAATAAAAGGCCAATGGCTTAATTTACAGAAGATTTTTGCCGTAGGATTTCTTAAATAGTGAGCTTCCAGAGCAATCAAAATTATTCGATATACAAAATTTCAATTTGCTAGCGTTTTTTTCCCTGTTTCACACCCCGAGGGTAAGGGTTATATATGAAAAAGAAACAGAACTGCTAACGAGCACCCTAGTGGCAGCCCAGTTAGAGAGTTAAAGACTTGCATTTATAAGCAGGGTGACCAGAAGGCGTAGTTTAAGGACACCTTGAAGATCAGCCTCAAAGCCTGGGATAGGGCTGCGGCACATTAGGACACGCACTGACAGGTGAGCCAAAGGGGGGTGTCAACCAGAGAAGAGGGGCTAAAGAGACCAGACCCCAGTCTGGAGCTACGGCCAAGTAGACCCCTCACTGCATACAGAGGGGAGAGCCCCGGTTGCCTCCATTCCCTAGCCAAACGCAGTGAGACAAACCTACCCAGCCCACTCCAGATGCTGCCTGCTGTAGAGTTTGGGAAGACATTAAACACCTTGCCCATAGAACAGTGGCTTCTCTTTGGGACTTCATCAGCTTCCGTGGCTCTGCATTAAAAACCAGGCACGTGAAAATACAAGGCCCTCTCCCCGCTATGTGGCAACCAAGTCTGTAGGCTCAGCTGAGCAGTCATCTGTTACTAATTATTGCTCAGACCTGGTTTTTGCTCTTGATTTACTCTTTGGGTTGTGGTTTTCAGAGTAAATTCAAGGTTACCCCTGTATTCCTATCAGGCTCACTCACATGCGTTTCCTTACTCTTTTTTGAGGCAGACAGAAAGGTGTAGAGATGCCGTGCCAAGCAGCGCCCAGGAGCCTCCCCACACAGGCGTGTGTCCATTTGTGACCATCGATCGCCCCAGCCAGGGGAAAAAGCCACCTCGCTTGCCGGCTCCCAGGATTTTGTGCATCACACAGCATCAGTGAAATGTGCACAAAAAGCGTGCGGCCCCGAGAGGATTGCAAATGCTTTATTTGCAAAATAAGAACACTTGATCAATAATCGGTCATCTGCTGTGACCATCATTTCATAGAAGAATGAACATATGAACACCGACAAAGTCAGAAGGATAACCTCCAAGCGTTCTCTCAAACAAGACAGGTAATAATCTTACATTCACTTTATATATTAGAAAACATGGCTCATGTTTTTCTCATTTGGCTGCAGACTGGTGAAAACGTTCCTTGGGAACCTACAAACATCAGTGCAACAACAGGGTCAGACAGAATTTAGAAACGACTCTCTAGACCTTGGCTGTCCAATTCAGTGGCTGCTAGGCACGCGTGGCTGTTGAGCACCTGCATGCAATGTGGCTGGTCTGAACTGAGATGTGATGAAATTGTAAGATTCACACCAGATTTCAAAAACATAGTACACTCTGCCTTCGGCTCAGGTCATGATCCCAGGGTCCTGGGATCGAGCCCCGCATGGGGCTCTCTGCTCAGCTGGGAGCCTGCTTCCCCCTCTCTCTGCCTGCCTCTCTGCCTACTTGTGATCCCTCTCTCTGTCAAATAAATAAATAAAATCTTAAAAAAACAAAAAACAAAAAACATAGTACAAAAAAATGTGTAATATGTCTTAGTAATTTTTATATTGATTGCTTATTGAAATAATATATTGGCTATATTGATGTATCATTAAAACGAATTTAACATGTTTTACTTTATTAAAAATGGAGCTACTAGAAAATTCTAAAGATTTATTTATTTACTTTAGAGAGAGAGTACACAAGCAGGGGGAGGGTCAGAGAGAGAGGGAGAGAAGCAAACTCCCCTCTGAACCATGACAGGGCTCAATCTCATGACCCCAAGATCATGACCTGAGCAGAAATCAAGAGTTAGATGCTTAAGTGGCTGAGCCACCAGAGGCACCCCGAGGCTACTAGAAAATTTCAAATTACTGTGTGACTCACATTATATTTCTCTCGGACAGTGCTGCCTAGATGGTCAGCATCAATTGAAGAATGTTTTATGCCACGGAGGTCGATTACAGCTTCCGATTCTATGTATATATATCTTATATATTTGACACTGAAAGATCAAATAAATAAGACTTAGATCAAATAAATAAGACTCTGCTCTTAAGCAGAGCAGGGAAGTTAAGACTATCGGAACATTAATATGTTCAAGACAGATTAGTGCTGGGGGGCGATTTTACTTGCTTTTCCAGACTATACAGTTGATGCCCATTGTGGCCACTAGAGGGCAGCAGCGTATATGAAAAGGTGAGCTTTCCTCTAACCATGAACTCCAGTAGACCCCATAGGCAGAGCTATTACAAAGCAGGTACTCAGTAATTGTTAGAGCGAATCCTCTTGCACTCCCTCTTAAGTGTCATGCCTTGAGAAAAGGGAGAGACCATGGAGGACTGTAGAGCCCTTAAATTATAAGCAAGGCTCAGACAAAACAGCAAAACAGGAAAGCCATTCAGTATGAGAGAAAACAGATTCAGAGGCGAATGGATGGATGTTCAAAGACCCGGGGTGTAGAATCAGGTTTACCGTCCTGGCTCTGCTACTAACAAAGTGAGTGGCCAAAAGCAACTCATTGGGCTTCGGCTGCTTCCTCTGTGAAATGAGGTGGAGCGAGATGAGCTTCAGTGCACCCCCAGCCTCGGGAGCCTTACTTTGAAGAGAAAAGCCTGCAGGCCTGTTACTATTATGGGTTTAATGGGAAGTCAAAGAGAGCAGTCATTATAAGACTTGCGGGCACAATGGTACTATAAATTCATGCTCTGAGGCCCCCTGTGCTCCAAACACTTAACAGTAACAGATGAAATACAAAAATTTGAAAATTTAAACTCAAAGCCTTGCTTAAAAAGAGGAACATCTCTGAGGACCAGAACAACAGAGACACGACACTTTAAGCTGGATGATGCTGTGGGGTTGTGAGTCTCCAGGACAAGAAGCAGGCAGAGGCAGTGAGGAGCTTTCCTGCCGTGGTGAGATAGAGAATGCCACATGAGGAGTCCCCGGCCAGGGACTGGGTGGGGCTCCCACACTCAAGAACCAGGGGCATAAAATACATAACTGCTCCCAGAGCTGAGGCTTATACCAAACTTCTTAGCTCTGCATGAAGAGGAACTGGGTTCCCTGGTCAATGACAAGATCAGCGGCATTCCCGAATTATGACAGCACAGGTACCCGAGCCAACCATGGGAAATCTGGTTCAGAACTGGGGGGTGTGGAGGTTAAGAGGATGCAACTGTAAAACCACTAGTTTGGGGGCATGAGCATGAGAGAGAGATCAAAGTTATTAATAACCACTCCCCCAAGAGAAAGACTAAGAAAGGCAGCCACAATTTGCAACAAAAAAATTGCAATGGCAGAAAGTGAATTCAATTCAGATGAAGTGAAACAGTAGGGCAATTCAATATTGATTTTTTAAAATAAGATTTCATTACTGGGGCGCCTGGGTGGCTCAGTGGGTTAAGCCGCTGCCTTCAGCTCAGGTCATGATCCCGGGGTCCTGAGATCGAGTCCTGCATCAGGCTCTCTGCTCATCCGGGAGCCTGCTTCCCCCACTCTCTCTGCCTGCCTCTCTGCCTACTTGTGATCTCTGTCTGTCAAACAAATAAATAAAATCTTTAAAGATTTCATTACTTATTCAGCAAATATTTTAAGCAACTACAGTTTCCCAGATACTATTTTGAGTGCTGAGGATATAATAATAAAGAAAACAAGAAGAGGAGGGGGCAAGGGGCAGAAGGTTTATGTGACGAATATACAGCTGAAAACTTTCCTAATGTATGGAAAGAAACAGACATCCGAATCCAGGAGGCACAGAGAACTCCCATCAAAATCAACAAAAGCAGGCCAACATCAAGACATATCATAGTAAATCTGCAAAATACAGAGATAAGGAAAAAAATCCTAAAAGGAGCAAGGGAAAAGAAATCCCATGGGGCACCTGGGTGACTCAGTCAGTTAAGCATCCATCGTGGGGCTTGATCCCAGGACCATGGGATCATGACCTGAGCAGAAGGTAGACACTTAAGAGACTCATTTTACATCTAAAGACACCTTATTAATGAATTTCTTTGAGCCACCCAGACACCCTAAGAGACTCACTTTACATCTAAGACATCTGCAGGTAGGGAAGGGATGGAGAGCCATTTATCATGCCATCAAAAGAAAGCCAGAGTAGGGGCACCTGGGTGGCTCAGTGGGTTAAAGCCTCTGCCTTCGGCTCAGGTCATGATCTCAGGGTCCTGGGATCGAGCCCCGCATTGGGCTCTCTACTCAGTGGGGAGTCTGCTTCCCCCCTCTCTCTCTGCCTGCCTCTCTGCCTACTTGTGATCTCTGTCTGTCAAATAAACAAATGAATAAATCTTAAAAAAAAAAAAAAAGAAAGCCAGAGTAGCCATACTTGTACTGACAAACTAGACTTTAAACCGAAGACTGCAAAAAGAGATGCAGAAGAGCACTACATCATAATAAAGGGGTCTAACAAGAAGATCTAACAATGACAAGTATTACCCCCACAACTTTGGAGTGCTCAAATATATAAAACAATTAATAACAAATACAGAGAAATTCATTGATAATAATACAATAATAGTAGGGGACTTTAATTCCTCACTTACAGCAATGAACAGATCATCTAAGCAGAAAATCAACAAGGAAACAAGGGCCTTGAATGACACAGTGGAACAGAGGGACTTAACAGGTATATTCAGAGCATTTCATCCTACAGCAGCAGAGCACACATTCTTTTTGAGTGCACATGGAACACTCCAGAATAGATCACATACTGGGTCGCAAATCAGGCCTCAACAAGCACAAAAAGATTGAGATTATACCATACTTATTTTCTGACCACAATAAACTTGAAACTTGAAGTCAACCACAACAAAAAATTTGGAAAGACCACAAACACATGGAAATTAAAGAACATCCTACTAAAGAATGAATGGGTTAACAATGAAATTAAAGAAGAAATAAAAAATTCATGGAAACTAATAAAAATGAAAACACAATGATCCAAAACCTTTGGAACGCAGCAAAAGCAGTCATAAGAGGGAAGTATATAACAATATAGGCTTACCTCAAGAAGCAAGAAAAGTCTCAAATATACAACCTTATCTTACACCTAAAGGAGCTAGAAAAAGAACAGTAAATGTAGGCTAAAACCAGAAGAAGATGGGAAATAGTCAAGATCAGAGCAGAAATCAATGATACAGAAACAAACAACAACAACAAATTTAGAATAGATCAAAGAGACTAGGAGCTGGTTCTTTGAAAGAATTAATAAATTGATAACCCTTAGCCAGACTAATCAAAAAAAAAAAAAAGAAAGAAAGAAAGAACCCAAATAAATAAAATCATGAATAAGAGAGGAGAGATCACAACCAGCACCACAGAAATACAAACAATTATAAAAGAATATTATGAAAAACTATATACCAAAAAATTGGATAATCTGGAAGAAATTGATAAATCCCTAGAAACATAAAAACTACCAAAACTGAAACAGGAAGAAATAGAAAATGTGAACAGATTGATAACCAGCAAATTAAATCAGTAATCAAAAATGTCCCAACAAAAGTCCAGGACCAGACGTCTTCCCAGGGGAATTCTACCAAATATTTAAAGATTTAAAGAAGAGTTAATAAGTTAATACCTATTCTTCCCAAATTGTTCCAAAATGGGAAGGATACCTTCTTTTTTTCTTTTTTAAGATTTTATTTACTTATTTGACAGAGAGAGACACAGCAACAGAGGGAACACAAGCAGGGGGAGTGGGAGAGGGAGAAGCAGGCTTCCCGCCGAGCAGGGAGTCCGATTCGGGGCTCTATCTCAGGACCCCGGGATTATGACCTGAGCCAAAAGCAGACACTTAATGACTGAGCCACCCAGGTGCTCCAGAAGGATAACTTTTAAACTCATTCTATGAGGCCAGCATGACCTTGACCCCAAAATCAAAGACTCCACTAAAAAGGAGAATTACATGTCAATATCCCTGATGAACATGGATGTGAAAATTCTCAATAAAATATTAGCAAACTGAATCCAACAGCGCATTAAAAGAGTCATAAACCACCATCAAGTGGGATTTATTCCTGGGCTGCAGGGGTTATTCAATATTCACAAATCAACCAAGATGACACACCACATTAATAAAAGAAAGGAGAAGAACCATATAACCTCTCAATAGATGCAAAAAAAACACTTGACAAAGTACAGCATCCATTCTTGATAAAACCCCTCAACAAAACAGGGTTAGAGGGAACATACCTCAACATCATAAAGGCCATCGATGAAAGACCCACAGCTAATAACATTCTCAATGGGGAGCAACTGAGAGCTTTGCCTCTACAGTCAGGAACAAGACAGGGATGTCCACTCTCACCATTGTTATTTAACATAGCACTGGAAGTCCTAGCTGCAGCGATCAGAAAACATAAAGAAATAAAAAGCATCCAAATTGGCAAGTGAGAAGCCAGACTTTCACTATTAGCAGATGACCTGATACTCCATGTAGAAAACCTGAAAGACCACCAAAAAATTGCTAAAACTGATACATGAATTCAGTGAAGTTGCAGGATGGAAAATCAACATTCAGAAACCTGTTGCATTTCTTTACCCCAATAATGAAGCAGCAGAAAGAGTGATCAAGGAATCAATCCCATTTACAACTGCACCCAAAACCATAAGATACCTAGGAATAAACGTAACCGAAGAGGTAAAGTATCTGTACTCTGAAAACTAGAGAACACTTGTGAAAGAAATTAAAGATGACACAAAGAAATGGAAAAACATTCCATGCTCATGGGTTGGAAGAAAATATAATGCCCAAATGTCTATATTACACAAAACTATGCTTTTAATGCAATCCTTATCAAAATACCACTAGCATTTTTCACACAGCTACAACAAACAAACCTAAAATTCATATGGAACCACAAAGACCCCACATAGCCAAAGCAATCTTGAAAAAGCTAAGCTGGAGGCCTCACAATTCCGGACTTCAAGCTCTATTACAAAGCTGTCATCGTTAAGACAGTAAGGTACTGGCATAAAAACAGACACATAGATCAATGGAACAGAATAGAGAGCACAGAAATGGACCCTCAACTTATGGTCAATTAATCTTCAAGAAAGCAGGAAAGAATACCCAATGGAAAAAAGACAATCTCAACAAACAGTGTTGGGAAAACTGGGCAGTAACATGCAGAAGGAAGAAACTGAACGACTTTCTTACATCATACACAAAAAAATAAATTAAAAATGCATGAAAGACCTAAATGTGAGACAGGAAATCATCAAAATCCTAGAGGAGAACACAGGCTGCAAGCTCTTTGACATTGTCCATAGCAACTTATTAGATATGTCTTCAGAAGCAAGGGAAACAAAAACAAAAATGAAGGATTGGGACTTCATCAAGATAAAACCTTTTACACAGCAAAGGAAACACTCAACAAAACTAAAAGGCAACCTTTGAGGGGCGGCTGGGTGGCTCAGTTGCTTAAGCATCCTACTCTTGGTTTCGGCTCGGGTCATGATCTTGGGGTCGTGGGATTGGGCCTTGTGCCAGGCGCTGTGCTCAATGCAGAGTCTGCTTGAGATTCTTTCTCCCTTCCTCTCCCTCCCCTTCTGCTCTTTGCACTCTCAAATAAATAAATAAATAAATAAACTCTTTTTAAAAATAAAAAGAAAAAAGAAAAGACAAGCTTTGGAATGGGAAAAAAATATTTGCAAGAGACATATCTGATAAAGGGTTAATACCTAAAATCTATAAAGAATTTATCAAACTCAACACCCAAAAAACAAACAATCCAATTAAGAAATGGGCAGAAGATATGAATCAACACTTTTCCAAAGAAGACATCCTGATGCCTCACAGACACATGAAAAGATGTTCAACATCACTCATCATCAGAGAAATACAAATCAGAACTACAAGGAGATATCATATCATACCTGTCAGAATGGCTGAAATTAACAACATGGGAAACAACAGATGTTGGTGAGGATGCTGAGAAAGGGGAACCCACTTACACTGTTGGTGAGAATGCAAGCTGGTGCAGCCACTCTGGTAAACAGTATGGAGGTTCCTCAAAAAGTTAAAAATAGAGCTACCCTATAACCCGGCAATTGCACTACTAGTATTTACTGAAAGAATACAAAAATATAGATTTGAGGGGCACATGCACCCCCATGTTTATAGCAGCATTATCATTAATAGCTAAATTATGGGAGAGTCCAAATGTCCATCAACTAATGAATAGATAAATAATGTGGTTTAGAGGTGGCTCAGTTGGTTGGGTGTTGGACTCTCAATTCAGCTCAGGTCATGATCTCAGGGTTGTGGGATCGAGCCCCATGCTCAGCAGGGAGTGAGCTTCAGATTCCCATCTCTGCCCCACTCTCTTCCCCCACCCACTCATTCTCTCTTAAATAAATCTTAAAAAAAAAAATGTGATACACACACACACACACACACACACACACACACACACACACACATACAGGAATATTACTCAGTCATAAAAAAGGAATGAAATCTTGACATTTGATGTGAATGGAGCTAGAGAGTATTATGCTAAGCAAAATAAGTCAGTTATCTTTCTCTGGAAAGATAAATACCATATGATTTCACTCATATGTTGGTATTTAAGAAATGAAACAGATGAACATGGGTTGGGGGGTAGAGCAATCAAACCATAAAACAGACTTTAACAACAGAACAAACTAAGGGTTGCTGGAAAGGAGGTGGGTGGGGACATGGGTTAAATGGATGATAGGCATTAAGGAGGGCAGTTGTGATGACCACTGGGTGTTATATGCAAGTGATGAATCACTAAATCCTACCCCTGAAATTAATATTACACTATATGTTAACTAATTAGAATTTAAATTAAAAAATTGAAACAAACAAAACAAAACAAAAAAAGAAAACAAAGTGACTGCCTTCATGGACCTTACATTCTAATAGAAGCAATAGACAATTACTAAAAATTATATGTCAAGTAGTAACAACTGCTATGAAGAAATGTTGAGAATCCTCAAAGATATAAAGGAATGATTAACAACTACATATAAAAACATAACTTATGGGGCGCCTTGGTTAAGCAACTGCCTTTGGCTCCCCTGGAGTCCCACATCGGGCTCCCTGCTCAGCAGGGAGTCTGCTTCTCCCTCTGACCCTCTCCCCTTTTATGCTCTCTCTCTCATTCTCTCTCTCTCAAGTAAATAAACAAAATCCAAAATAATAATAATAATAATAACTTATGAAACAACAAATAGGCAACATTTTTAAAAGCAACTTATAAAAAAGAACCAATTGAAATGAAAAATATAGACATTGAGATAAATAAACTCAATAGTATTGGACAAACACTATGAAGTCATAATGGAAGAGAACTTAATTAATTAAAAGACAGTACTGATGAAATCACCCATAATGCAGCACAAAGAGAGAATACATATTTTTATTTATTTTTTTTTGAAGATTTTTTTTTTTTTTGACAGAGAGAGATCACAAGTAGGCAGAGAGGCAGGCAGAGAGAGAAAGAGAGAGGCATGCTTCCCACTGAGCAGAGAGCCCGATGTGGGGCTCGATCCCAGGACCCTGGGATCATTACCTGAGCCGAAGGCAGTGGCTTAACCCAGGTGCCCCAGAGAATACATATTTTTAAAAGTATAAAAAACAAAGAAAAATATATATGTACACACACACACAAAGCAGTTAAGAGACATGGAATGTGGACTAACAGGCACCAATATACAGCTAATAGCAATTCCAGAAGAAAAGAATAGAAGGAATGAGAGAGAACTGATGTCCATGGAGGGAACACCTGAGGTTTTCCAGTATTAAAGTTAGAATTAACTAGAAACTCTAGATATGGGTATATAGGAACTCTTACCTTCATTATGACGTATCTAGGTGCCCATACATCACAAGTGACACCACAGAACATGTAAGGATAAAGGAAAAGGTCATATTAAATAAGGCAATCTACAGAGGAAAGCAAATCTGATGGTAGCAACATCAGCAGCAACAGTTGCCAGGAAACACAGGAGGACTCTGGCACAGTGCTGAAAGTCGCCGATCAACGTAGGATTCTGTACCCAGCTAAACTATCATTCATTCAAGAGTGAGAAAAAAAGATTTTTTTTCAAGCATGCCATAATTAAAAGTATTAATAGTCCATGGGTCCCAGGGAACAGAACTACTAAGGAATGAAATCATAATGGAAAAGACAACAATTTAGGACTGAACAACAAAAGCACAACATATCTGAACAACAGTAACAATAATGGCTATGACATGTTGTTTTCCGGCTATGAGCCAGGAATTATATCTGGCATTTCCCAAGCAGTGTATCTCTCAGCCCTCAAAGTCAGGAAGTGAACTAGGGATTAATGACTCCTTTGTAAGGATGAGAAATCTTTCTGGTAGAACAAGATATTCACATTGCAATTGACTGAACGTTTGTGTCCCCCCTCCCCATAAATTCATATGTTGAAGCCCTAATGCCCACTCTGAGGGTACTAGAGGTGAGGCCTTTGACAGGTAATTAGGTTTAGATGAAGTTATGAGGCTGGAGCCCCCGTGATGGGGGAAGTGGAGGAGACACCAGTGCATCCTCTCTCTGCCATGTGAGGATATAGTAAGACAACAACCATCTGCAAATCGGGAAGAGGGCTCTCTCCAGAACCCAAATGTGCTGGCGCCCTGATCTCACACTTCCCGGCCTTCCGAACTGTGAGAAATAAATGTTCACTGTTTAAGGCACCGAGCCTATGGCATTTTGTTATAGCAGCTCAAGCTAAGACACATGCACCATGGTCTGGATCTGTACAAAGACAGGGAGCCAAAGAAGCAAGAAGGCAGGTGCAGGGGGATTTTACCGACCCCTGGGAACAAGACTAGAGGGACTGTGTGAGGTACAAACAGCTGTTTGACAGGGAGGAGAGGGAGGCAATCTAATTCCAGAGTATTTCATGCAGCTGATGACCCATTGCCCCTACCTACCTTTCCCCAAGGCCCAGCTGAGTTTGCCCCATTTTAAACACCATAATAGGGGCGCCTGGGTGGTTTAGTCAGGTACACGTCTGCTTTCGGCTCAGGTCATGATCCCAGGGGCCTGAGATCAAGCCCTGCACCAGGCTCCCTGCTCAGAGGCAGTCGGCTTCTGTCTCTCCCTCGGCCTGCCACTCTGCCTAGTTTTGCTCTCTGTCAAATTAAAAAAAAATTTTTTTTTAAATACTATCATATCAGAAACAGCTGCCCAGCTTTTAGCCTGGACCAGGTTTTCCAGCTATAAACAAAGAGGCATCTACAGGAGCCACACCCTTGGACTGAGCTCCCCGAGCCTGGCTGCACCCAGAAATCCGCTAAGGAGCTTTCAAACATACCGATGTCTTCCCCCAAGATTAGTATTTCAGTGATCTCGGGGTATACCTGGGCAATAAGATTCTTTTTTAAGCTCCAGGGGGGAATACTGTTATCCAACCACAACTGAGAACCAATGGCCTAGAACTAGACAAGACAAAGGAAAGTGTTCTTGCTGATTGTGGCATCCGGGACCCCGTCAGCCCCTCTCAAATGCCAGGACAAGCCCTTTGGCAAACCTCAGAGGCCACTGTTCTCACAGCTTCGCGAACTGGTTCCCCTTTCCTTGAAGGAAGAAAAGAGGAAGCATAGAGAACTTGTCAGCAAACTGAGGATTCTCCCAGAGTGGAGGAGGGGAGCTGTCTCTTCCCTCGACCTGCACAGAATGTAAGGCAGCAGCCTAGAACCCGGGTGATATGAGGAGACTGTCCAGTTCCTCCTGTGCACGGGCTCAGCAGGAAATGACCTAGACAACCCCGGTTCTGTGAAACCTCATCCCCTCGGGTCTAGAAAGCACTTCCCCCTCCTCCCCCTTTCCCTCCCTGTGCCCTTCCCTCTCCCCACCCCCACCTCTGTCTCAGGGTTCTCTACATCTTGAGCAGGCCCTTCCAATTCACGGCTCTCCAACTCCCACCTCTCCACCGGCGCCCGCCCAGCACCCCCAGGCATTGGGCCATTGCCTCAGCTCCCTGCAGCCCCGATACACCCTCACCCTTGCCATCCCCTGCCCGCTCAGGGTCCTGGCTGCCTCTCCTTGGCCAGTGCCCAGGGGAACACCTGAGCTTTCCGCAGGCCTTCCGCGGGCCACCTGCCCGTCTCGCAGGAGGGATTCTTCCGGCGGCATCACGTGTTGACGGAGGCATCCTCCTCCTGGGTTCGAGACTCCCCCACACAAACCCCGCCCTCCTCGGCCGGAAGCGTCAGGTCTCCCTTTGGCCTGACCTCATCTTGTCCCTCCCCATCACCGGTGGTTCCTGGGCTCGGCCTCTCCGTCCCCCACACATGAGTGTGCCAGTCCCTCCCTTCCTCTCACAACTGACTTTAAACTTCAAACTGACCCAAACCCACTTCCTCCTTTCTTCTTCTGAAAATTCCATCTCCCCCTGCCCCCCAGCCACTCCTGCTTCCCCTGTGCAGCCATCTAGGTCCTCAGGGCTCTCTTACCCCCATGGGCTCCTTGCCTTGCCTGTTTTCTCTCTTCCTCCTTGATTCCATCTTGGGCCATTAGTAGGAAGGAAGCAAGATCTGGAAGAACGGTAAGGAAGCTGGGCCCAGTTTGTCACTGGACTTGCCCCACTATGCCCAGCCCAGGAGAGAAAGAGCATTCTAGACAAGAGGGACGGCCTGCTTCCTGACAGGTCTGCCACGCAGATGTCCCCGGGACCACACACGTCACTGAGATCTCAGGGCCGGTCCCACCTGCAGATAAGTTCTTTCCCTCACTGGACACAGAGGTACAGCCCTCTTGGGGCCCCAAGAGAAGTGGGGTGCACAGATAGGTAAACAGTTGTGACCCTTAGGGAGCTGACGATTGCCTTGAAGCGGAAGGAAGGCAGAAGGGAAGGAGAAAGGGGACATCCAGGCAGCTGGAGTCCTTCAGACTCCCGCCTTCTCGCCTGCTTCTGCAACCGCATCCCGGTTCTCTCCCCGGCTCTCTGCTTTTTTCTCTCTGGCCCCTTTTCACTCCTGGTCCCTTCTGCTCTTGCAGCTGTCACCACCTAGGTGCACCCCACACCACCCCATGCCCCTGAGCTTCATGCCACAGAGCCAGCTGCCTCCTGTGCCTCCCCCGACAGTCACAGCCCTACCTCCTGTACTGCACGAGGTCAACATCTCTCCCCGGAAACTAAGGACCCCTCCAGCCAGTGGCCCAAACACCATCCCTTGGAGCCACCGTCCTTGATTCATCCTCCCCGAATCCAAGCTGTTATCAGATCCTGTCTCCTCCTCTCCTACGTCCTTCCTGCCCACCCCCTCCCTGCCTTCCGCTGCCACTGGGGATACTGAGTCCAAGTCCCAGCCTCTCACCTGCCCTAACCTGTTCCCCACCTCCAACGACACCCTCAGTGTCCTACTGCTCAGTCCCACACAGGGCTGCCAAATCCGGGGACCCTGCCCTACATGCGTTTCTGCCTGTCTCTCAGAGAAACGTGCAGTGGTCTCCGGGGCCCACAGGACTCTGCATTCCAAGACGGTCCCCCTCCAGCCTCTGACCCCCTCTGCCATCCTACGTCCTCCTTCCTGCCCTTGTTAGCCCCACTACTCAGTGACTCTACCAGATTTCAGGAGGCCTCTGGGCTTTCACTCATGTTGTTCCCCTTCCCAGAACACCCTCTCCTTCTCTCTTTTGGGCGAGTGGAATCCTTCCTTTAGAGCTGGATCAAGCTTCACCTTCTCCGAGAAACCTTCCTGAGAGCCCCAGGCATCAGCCCGCCCCTCCCCAGGCGCTCCTGTGGCTTTCTGCGGCTTCCCCTCCCTCAGGGCTCCGGCTGCCTCGATTGAGAGTCTGGAGAGTTTCTCTGTGCACAGTCCTACCTCCTCACGCACACAGTCAGTCCCTGCGGGTGTGGGACCATGACCTTCACTGCGCTGGGCAGCCAGCACCAGGGCCAGGCAGTGTGGAACAGAGACTTTCTATGGGGCTGTGCGGATAGTACCCAGGGGTCTGGACAACAGCTTGCTGCCGCCATGCTCCTTTTGGAGAGTGGGTTTCAGAAGGCAAGGGGCTCACTCCTTCGTGCGATGTGCCAGAGCAAATAGGACACTGGAATGAGAGGAAAGCCCACTGCTCGGTCCCATCCCCTCCCACCGGAGAGCACCATTTATGCCCAGAGCTCAGTGCTGAGCCGTGCAGGGTGTCCCCAGGGAAGGAACACGAGACAGATACCACCCCCTCAGAAAGGGAAGTGAGAAAGATGCCCTCTCCTCTAGGGATGAGGGCCAAAGTGGACTTGGAAGTCTTCAAGGGACCACACCTCCCCTCAGAGAAGGAGACGAGGCCAGAAACCCAGCTCCCCTGATCCAACTTCCTGCCGACCCTTTCCCACCCAAAGGCCTGAGAGCTACCCAGCCTTCCAGACCTCCACCGATCTGTGGCAGGAGGCCTTGGAGACCCCCTTTCTGCTCTTAAGTCAGAGCATGATACATACTGGGTCAATGGCTGTGGACACAGTGGTTGCTGCAGGTCGCTGTGGCTGTGTGGGTGTTGTGTGGCTGTGGGGATGCTGTGTGGCTGTGTGGGTGTTGTGTGGCTGTGTGGGTGCTGTGTGGCTGTGCGGGTGTTGTGTGGCTGTGTGGGTGTTGTGTGGCTGTGGGGATGCTGTGTGGCTGTGTGGGTGTCGTGTGGCTGTAGGGATGCTGTGTGGCTGTGTGGGTGTTGTGTGGCTGTGTGGGTGTTATGTGGCTGTGTGGGTGTTGTGTAGCTGTGGGATGCTGTGTGGCTGTGCGGGTGTTGTGTGGCTGTGGGGATGTTGTGTGGCTGTGTGGGTGCTGTGTGGCTGTGGGGGTGTTGTGTGGCTGTGTGGGTGCTGTGTGGCTGTGTGGATGTTGTGTGACTGTGGGGATGTTGTGTGGCTGTGGGGATGTTGTGTGGCTGTGTGGGTGTTGTGTGGCTGTGCGGGTGTTGTGTGGCTGTGGGGATGCTGTGTGGCTGTGGGGGTGTTGTGTGGCTGTGGGGGTGTTGTGTGGCTGTGGGGGTGTTATGTGGCTGTGCGGGTGTTGTGTGGCTGTGTGGGTGCTGTGTGGCTGTGCGGGTGTCGTGTGGCTGTGGGGATGCTGTGTGGCTGTGGGGGTGTTGTGTGGCTGTGGGGGTGTTATGTGGCTGTGCGGGTGTTGTGTGGCTGTGTGGGTGCTGTGTGGCTGTGCGGGTGTTTGTGGCTGTGTGGGTGTTGTGTGGCTGTGGGGGTGTTGTGTGGCTGTGCGGGTGTTGTGTGGCTGTGGGGATGCTGTGTGGCTGTGGGGGTGTTGTGTGGCTGTGGGGGTGTTGTGTGGCTGTGGGGGTGTTATGTGGCTGTGCGGGTGTTGTGTGGCTGTGTGGGTGCTGTGTGGCTGTGCGGGTGTTTGTGGCTGTGTGGGTGTTGTGTGGCTGTGGGGGTGTTGTGTGGCTGTGGGGGTGTTTGTGGCTGTGTGGGTGCTGTGTGGCTGTGTGGGTGTCGTGTGGCTGTGGGGGTGTTGTGTGGCTGTGCGGGTGTTGTGTGGCTGTGGGGATGCTGTGTGGCTGTGGGGGTGTTGTGTGGCTGTGGGGGTGTTGTGTGGCTGTGGGGGTGTTATGTGGCTGTGCGGGTGTTGTGTGGCTGTGTGGGTGCTGTGTGGCTGTGCGGGTGTTTGTGGCTGTGTGGGTGTTGTGTGGCTGTGGGGGTGTTGTGTGGCTGTGGGGGTGTTTGTGGCTGTGTGGGTGCTGTGTGGCTGTGGGGATGCTGTGTGGCTGTGGGGGTGTTGTGTGGCTGTGGGGGTGTTGTGTGGCTGTGGGGGTGTTATGTGGCTGTGCGGGTGTTGTGTGGCTGTGTGGGTGCTGTGTGGCTGTGCGGGTGTTTGTGGCTGTGTGGGTGTTGTGTGGCTGTGGGGGTGTTGTGTGGCTGTGGGGGTGTTTGTGGCTGTGTGGGTGCTGTGTGGCTGTGTGGGTGTCGTGTGGCTGTGGGGGTGTTGTGTGGCTGTGCGGGTGTTGTGTGGCTGTGGGGATGCTGTGTGGCTGTGGGGGTGTTGTGTGGCTGTGGGGGTGTTGTGTGGCTGTGGGGGTGTTATGTGGCTGTGCGGGTGTTGTGTGGCTGTGTGGGTGCTGTGTGGCTGTGCGGGTGTTTGTGGCTGTGTGGGTGTTGTGTGGCTGTGGGGGTGTTGTGTGGCTGTGGGGGTGTTTGTGGCTGTGTGGGTGCTGTGTGGCTGTGTGGGTGCTGTGTGGCTGTGGGGGTGTTGTGTGGCTGTGGGGGTGTTGTGTGGCTGTGGGGGTGTTATGTGGCTGTGCGGGTGTTGTGTGGCTGTGCGGGTGCTGTGTGGCTGTGCGGGTGTTTGTGGCTGTGTGGGTGTTGTGTGGCTGTGTGGGTGTTGTGTGGCTGTGGGGGTGTTTGTGGCTGTGTGGGTGCTGTGTGGCTGTGCGGGTGTCGTGTGGCTGTGCGGGTGTTGTGTGGCTGTGGGGGTGTTGTGTGGCTGTGGGGGTGTTGTGTGGCTGTGCGGGTGTTGTGTGGCTGTGGGGATGCTGTGTGGCTGTGTGGGTGTCGTGTGGCTGTAGGGATGCTGTGTGGCTGTGTGGGTGTTGTGTGGCTGTGTGGGTGTTATGTGGCTGTGTGGGTGTTGTGTAGCTGTGGGATGCTGTGTGGCTGTGCGGGTGTTGTGTGGCTGTGGGGATGTTGTGTGGCTGTGTGGGTGCTGTGTGGCTGTGGGGGTGTTGTGTGGCTGTGGGGGTGTTATGTGGCTGTGCGGGTGTTGTGTGGCTGTGTGGGTGCTGTGTGGCTGTGCGGGTGTTTGTGGCTGTGTGGGTGTTGTGTGGCTGTGTGGGTGTTGTGTGGCTGTGGGGGTGTTGTGTGGCTGTGGGGGTGTTTGTGGCTGTGTGGGTGTCGTGTGGCTGTGGGGGTGTTGTGTGGCTGTGCGGGTGTTGTGTGGCTGTGGGGATGCTGTGTGGCTGTGGGGGTGTTGTGTGGCTGTGGGGGTGTTATGTGGCTGTGCGGGTGTTGTGTGGCTGTGTGGGTGCTGTGTGGCTGTGCGGGTGTTTGTGGCTGTGTGGGTGTTGTGTGGCTGTGGGGGTGTTGTGTGGCTGTGGGGGTGTTTGTGGCTGTGTGGGTGCTGTGTGGCTGTGTGGGTGTCGTGTGGCTGTGGGGGTGTTGTGTGGCTGTGCGGGTGTTGTGTGGCTGTGGGGATGCTGTGTGGCTGTGGGGGTGTTGTGTGGCTGTGGGGGTGTTGTGTGGCTGTGGGGGTGTTATGTGGCTGTGCGGGTGTTGTGTGGCTGTGTGGGTGCTGTGTGGCTGTGCGGGTGTTTGTGGCTGTGCGGGTGTTGTGTGGCTGTGTGGGTGTTGTGTGGCTGTGGGGGTGTTGTGTGGCTGTGGGGGTGTTTGTGGCTGTGTGGGTGCTGTGTGGCTGTGGGGGTGTTGTGTGGCTGTGGGGGTGTTGTGTGGCTGTGGGGGTGTTATGTGGCTGTGCGGGTGTTGTGTGGCTGTGTGGGTGCTGTGTGGCTGTGCGGGTGTTTGTGGCTGTGTGGGTGTTGTGTGGCTGTGGGGGTGTTGTGTGGCTGTGGGGGTGTTTGTGGCTGTGTGGGTGCTGTGTGGCTGTGCGGGTGTCGTGTGGCTGTGGGGGTGTTGTGTGGCTGTGGGGGTGTTGTGTGGCTGTGTGGGTGTTGTGTGGCTGTGCGGGTGTTGTGTGGCTGTGGGGATGCTGTGTGGCTGTGTGGGTGTCGTGTGGCTGTAGGGATGCTGTGTGGCTGTGTGGGTGTTGTGTGGCTGTGTGGGTGTTATGTGGCTGTGTGGGTGTTGTGTAGCTGTGGGATGCTGTGTGGCTGTGCGGGTGTTGTGTGGCTGTGGGGATGTTGTGTGGCTGTGTGGGTGCTGTGTGGCTGTGGGGGTGTTGTGTGGCTGTGGGGGTGTTATGTGGCTGTGGGGGTGTTGTGTGGCTGTGTGGGTGCTGTGTGGCTGTGCGGGTGTTTGTGGCTGTGTGGGTGTTGTGTGGCTGTGGGGGTGTTGTGTGGCTGTGGGGGTGTTTGTGGCTGTGTGGGTGCTGTGTGGCTGTGTGGGTGTCGTGTGGCTGTGGGGGTGTTGTGTGGCTGTGCGGGTGTTGTGTGGCTGTGGGGATGCTGTGTGGCTGTGGGGGTGTTGTGTGGCTGTGGGGGTGTTGTGTGGCTGTGGGGGTGTTATGTGGCTGTGCGGGTGTTGTGTGGCTGTGTGGGTGCTGTGTGGCTGTGCGGGTGTTTGTGGCTGTGTGGGTGTTGTGTGGCTGTGCGGGTGTTTGTGGCTGTGTGGGTGTTGTGTGGCTGTGCGGGTGTTGTGTGGCTGTGGGGATGCTGTGTGGCTGTGGGGGTGTTGTGTGGCTGTGGGGGTGTTGTGTGGCTGTGCGGGTGTTTGTGGCTGTGTGGGTGTTGTGTGGCTGTGGGGGTGTTGTGTGGCTGTGGGGGTGTTTGTGGCTGTGGGGGTGCTGTGTGGCTGTGTGGGTGTCGTGTGGCTGTGGGGGTGTCGTGTGGCTGTGGGGGTGTTGTGTGGCTGTGGGGGTGTTATGTGGCTGTGCGGGTGTTGTGTGGCTGTGTGGGTGCTGTGTGGCTGTGCGGGTGTTTGTGGCTGTGTGGGTGTTGTGTGGCTGTGGGGGTGTTGTGTGGCTGTGGGGGTGTTTGTGGCTGTGTGGGTGCTGTGTGGCTGTGTGGGTGTCGTGTGGCTGTGGGGGTGTTGTGTGGCTGTGGGGATGTTGTGTGGCTGTGTGGGTGTTGTGTGGCTGTGCGGGTGTTGTGTGGCTGTGGGGATGCTGTGTGGCTGTGTGGGTGTCGTGTGGCTGTAGGGATGCTGTGTGGCTGTGTGGGTGTTGTGTGGCTGTGTGGGTGTTATGTGGCTGTGTGGGTGTTGTGTAGCTGTGGGATGCTGTGTGGCTGTGCGGGTGTTGTGTGGCTGTGGGGATGTTGTGTGGCTGTGTGGGTGCTGTGTGGCTGTGGGGGTGTTGTGTGGCTGTGTGGGTGCTGTGTGGCTGTGTGGATGTTGTGTGACTGTGGGGTGTTGTGTGGCTGTGGGGATGCTGTGTGACTGTGGGGGTGTTGTGTGGCTGTGTGGGTGTCTTGTGGCTGTGGGATGCTGTGTGGCTGTGGGGATGTTGTGTGGCTGTGTGGGTGTTGTGTGGCTGTGCGGGTGTTGTGTGGCTGTGGGGATGCTGTGTGGCTGTGGGGGTGTTGTGTGGCTGTGGGGGTGTTGTGTGGCTGTGGGGGTGTTATGTGGCTGTGCGGGTGTTGTGTGGCTGTGTGGGTGCTGTGTGGCTGTGCGGGTGTTTGTGGCTGTGTGGGTGTTGTGTGGCTGTGGGGGTGTTGTGTGGCTGTGGGGGTGTTTGTGGCTGTGTGGGTGCTGTGTGGCTGTGTGGGTGTCGTGTGGCTGTGGGGGTGTTGTGTGGCTGTGCGGGTGTTGTGTGGCTGTGTGGGTGTTGTGTGGCTGTGCGGGTGTTGTGTGGCTGTGGGGATGCTGTGTGGCTGTGGGGGTGTTATGTGGCTGTGTGGGTGCTGTGTGGCTGTGCGGGTGTTGTGTGGCTGTGGGGGTGTTGTGTGGCTGTGCGGGTGTTTGTGGCTGTGGGGTGTTGTGTGGCTGTGCGGGTGTTGTGTGGTTATGCAGATGGTGTGGTTGCTGCTGCTGTTGAATGCTTGTGTAGTTGCTGCAGTTTTCACACTTACTGCTGTTGTTACTTGTGCGATCGTACTGCGTGGTTGTTCCAGTCGTGGTGGCTGGGAAGTTTTCGGTCCTTGTGGTTGTGTGGCTGTTGCCATCGCTGCCGGTCTCCTGGCTCCTTCATGGAGCCTGAGGAGCGCAGCTGCGGGGAGGGGTGGCCTCTTGACACCCGACACTCTCCCATCTCACGGCATCAGGCTGTGCACAGGCCAACAGAAAAGGACAGGCGGAGAGAGGGCTCTTCTCCCGCAGAGCGGCTATTGGCAGCGCGAGCTTCTCCGGCCCCGCGGCCCTCTCTCTCGGATGTCGGTGACACCCAGCACGGCAATGCGAGCCACTCACCCAGAGTGGGGTCAAGTCCAAGCTCTTGGAAGCCTGAAGGTTCTCCTCTGCACAGCACCACCTCTATTCCCAAGAATACTTTGCTGCGCAGAAACACGATCTGCATCACCCGAGGTAGACCTTGTCCATCCCACTGCCCTGAGGTTGTCAAGCAAGCCCAGCCAGACAAAGCCGAGAGCCCTGGTAGGGGGAGAGGGGAAGCAAGCAAGCAGACATCTGTCGCAGGAGGCCTGTGGGAAGACCCCAGCACAAGGCCCAGCCTGATGCCCACCTGATGCCCAGCTCTGTGGTCTCGGATCTGAGCTCAGCATGAGGCAGCGGGCTGGCTCAGTCCCCCTCCACCCACCCCCACTCTGCCGGCCCTATGAGCGGATCAGAGCCGTACTGAGGCCATGTGGTTTCCCCAGCATAGCAGGCACAGACACTCGGTTCTCAGCACCCAGGACTCAATTCTGCCTCAGAGAACCCGAGTCCTACGCAATATATCCTCTCCTCTGAACTCTGCTCCCAATCAGAAGTTTATTTGTTTTAAATGTGTTAGTAGATAAAACTTCGATGGCCCACTAGCCACATGTACAAAAAGGGACTACAGTGAGAAACACCCTCCCACAGCTGTCCCTTAGCCACTGGAGACAGTTTATGGACATATAAACAAATACGCTCACGTGTCTATGCAGAGGGACATGGCATGTGGGAAGAGGGCAAACCCGGGAGCCAGACTCCCTTAGTCTCAGACCCAGCACTGCCTGATACCAACTGGTCCATGACCTTGGGCAGCCTCTCTGTGCCCCAGTGACCCCCATCTGCAGAGCACGGTATAATCACAGCCCGTATTAGCTCTCATTCTGTTCTTCCCTGTCTTACAGAAACGATAGCACACTGTTTTGCACATACTCTTCTGCCCTTATTTTTTTCACTTTCAAGTGGGTCGGTAGCTCCTTCCCCCATTAGTACATGAAGAGTTTCCTTGGTTGATTTTAGAGCACCACAGTATTTCACTGGCTCAGAGCACCATAATGTATTCAGACGATCCTTTTCTGATGGACATGTTGGTGATTTCCAATATTTTACTCTTACAAACAATGCTGCAATGAACAACTTTGTCCGTAACTTTGTTTTGTTCGAAAGCAATTAGGATAAATTTCTACAAGTAGAATGGTAGTCAACAGGTGTGTGCGTTTGTCACTTTCTGCCACCCATAAAGCTTGTATAGATTCAATGTCATAAGCAACATAGAAGACTTTCCGTTCCCTGTGCTTGTACCAGCAGAGTGCACAAACAGATGTTTTATCTTTGTGAACTTGGTAAGTTTTAACAGTAAGTGCTATTTCTCTGTAGTTTTATTTCACCATATCTCTTAATATGAGCAATGTAAAGCACCTTTTTATATATTTATAAATCATTTATGTTTCCTTCTCTGTGAGCTTTCTGTTCATATCTTTTGCTATTTTCTTATTATCCAGTCATTTTTCTTATTAATTAGTAAAAGGTCTTTATGTAGTAGAAATGTCAGCCTATTTTTTCCTGGTTTGGCAATATTCTGTAGAATTTGCTCTTGCTGGTTTTCCATACATAATTTGGGAGGCGGGCAGGGGAGAAGGAGAATTTTTTTTTTTTTTTGAGATTTTATTTATTTGTTTGAGAGAGAGTGAGCGAGAGAGAAGGAGTGGAAGCAGACTTCCCACTGTGCAGGGACTCCAGGATTATGACCCAGGCTGAAAGGCAGTTGCTTAACCAACTGAGCCACCCAGGCGCTCCAAGAGTGAGACTCTGAAGCAGGCTCCATGCCCAGTGTGGAACCCAGTCTCACAACCCTGAGATCATGACCTGAGCCAAAATCAAGAGTTGGTTGCTTAACCAACTGAGCCATCCAGGTGTCCCCCCCATATAGAATTTTTAATGCAATAGAAGTTATCATTTGTTTTCTTTGTGACTTTTCTATCTTATGGCATACTTTGAAAGTTCTTCCTCATTCCAAAATAGTCATTAGATTCCTTCTTAATCTCCCACAGTATCTTCTAGCATTTTAGAAAATTTAAATCACTGATCTCTCCGGGTATGTATCCTGATATAAGAAGTTAGGTATGAATCCAACTTAATTTTTTTCCAGATGGCTACTCAGTTGTCTCAACACTATTTACTGAATAATTCATCTTTTTTCCCCAATGATTTGAAATGCCATCATTATCATAAGCTAAATTCCCAATAGGCTTTGGTCTATTTCTGGATTTCCTATTTTGTTCCAACTGCAAGATGTCCTACACTATTTTAATTATTATAGTTTTACAATATGCATTAGAACTTATAGGACTAGCTTTCCATTCACTTTTCATCTTCTTTTTCCATGTGAACTATTAATTTTATTGGGATTTCTTTTCATTTACATGTTTTTTTCATTTATACGCTCATTTATACGTTAAGGAGAAACTAACATTGGTTGTTGATTCAACATGATGTTGATTCGACTTGGGGAGAACTATACTTTTTCAGAGAAGTATCCAATATATCAGGTTTTTGAAACTTAGGGGGTTCCCAAGACCACCCTTAGGTTTAACAATTTATAGAAAGACTCACAGAACTCACCGGAAGCTGTTGTGCTCATGGTTACAGTTCATTACAGTGAAAGATGTGGATTAACACCAGCCAAAGGAAGAGTTCCACCAGGCAGAGTCCAGGAAATTTCCAAGCACTGAGTGAGTTTCCAGCTCTTCTGGTGGACCCATGGCCAGCACGACTCTCCCTAGCAACAACATGCAACCAGAGGACTGACAGCTGGGGAAACTCACCTGAGTGTCCAGGGTCTCCACTGGAGGTCAACCACATAGTCATGATTGACCGCCCAGGTGACTGACCTTTAGAGCAGAGCCAAGATAGAGCGAAGAGCATGCAGCCCAAAGCTCCCATCCTAAATCACATGGTTCAACTGTTTGGAGTGGTCTGAAGCCCCCAAGTAAAGAAAGACATTCTTATCAGACAGGACTTTCCAAGGTCCTGGAGATGATCTCCCAGGAGCCAAGGACAAAGTCCAGACATCTCTTTGAATAATGTTCATTTTTTTACAAGACAAGTTTTAAAATGTATTTACATGGAGTTGAGCAAAATAGTCTCTAAGATTTAATTCCATCCATCATGGCTGTTTTCCCCTCAGCCCCTCTTTTTTGTGCCTTTTTCCTTCTTTTCTCTCGATAAGAGTAGTCGACAATTTATAAATCGTGTTTTTTAAAGGAATTAGCTTTAAGTTTATTTGTGAGTTGCTTGTTATAATTTATTAATCATAAAACTTTTTTGTTGTATAATTTATTGATTTCTGCTTTAACATTTATTAATTCCTTCCTTCTGCTTTCCTTCGATTTATTGCCTTTCTCTTAACTGCTTCAGTGGGATGCTTATTTCATTTATCATTCCTGTTTAATTTTTTATTAATTCATTATAAGACTATGTATATTAGTCGGGGTTCTCCAGAGACACAGAATCTCTAGGATATATAAAGAAATTTATTCTAAGGAATTGGCACATAAGATTATGGAGGCTGAGAAGTCCCAAGATCATCAGACAGCAAGCTGGAGCCCCAGGAGGGACGCTGATGTATGTTCCCGTCCCAGTCCAAGTTCAAAGGCAGGAAGGGATGATGTCCCCACTCAAAGATAGGCAGGCAGAGAGAACAAATTCTTGCTTAGTCTTTTATCCTATTCAAGCCTTTAACAGATTAGATGGGGCCCACCCATACTGGGAAGAACAATCTGCTTTGGTTGGTCTGCCAATCCATGTGTTAACCTCATCCAGAAACACCCTACAGAAACACTTAGAATAATGTTTGACCAAATATCTGGGCACCCTGTGGTCTATGCAAGTTGACGCATAAAATCTCCTATGTGTTCTTCTCTGGACACTGCTTTAATTGTATCTCCTGTGTTCTGATAAGCTATGTTTTATTATTATTTCATATATAATCATTCCATCTTGAAATCCCTTGTAGCTTATAGCGGGGATGTTTTGCTACTAAATTTTGATGAAGCCATGAGTACACTGACTTGCCCTTTTGTATGAGGTTGATGATCCGATTCTCACAGGCCAATACAAAGGTGAACCAAGACCTCCTCGGGACCCAGATATTGCTTTGAAAAAATACTCTCAGAACTTGAAAAACTCAGTTAAATATCAATGGAAACACATGCCTTTTTGCCTAAATGAGTCTCTTAATAACCAAAGTCGAGAGTTCCCCTTTTGAATCCAAAAGGGAATAAAGAGGGCACCTGGGTGGCTCAGTCGGTTAAGCATCTGCCTTTGGCTCAGGTCATGATCCCAGGGTGCTGGGATCGAGTCCCACATCAGGCTCCCTGCTCAGCGGCAAGCCTGCTTCTCCCTCTCCCACTTCCCCTGCTTGTGTTCCCTCTGTCGTTGTGTCTCTCTCTGTCGAATAAATAAATAAAATCTTTTAAATAAAAGGAGGGCAGAGAAGTCACCACTTCTCTCTTATCTAAATGCTCATAAATAAAAATATTTACAAAAACTATAATAGCTACCATAATACCAACTAAAGTGTTTCCAATGATTATATGTCATCTTATTTAATTTTTGCCTGAGTTTTTAGAGATATCATACTCTACATCTTCAAGATGAGAAAACTAAGCCTCAAAGGGAATACTTAACTTGCTTAATGATCACACCTCTTTTTCAACAAAGGAGCTAGGACTTCATGCTGGTTGTGTCTGATTTAGAGTTGTAGGAAAGCCAACACTACTGACTCTGTCTTTAGCTCTTTATCTCGTTCATATCTACCCACTGACCCCCCCAATTCTACTCCCCACCCCCTCACTCCCCCTACCCCCATGTTCCAGAGTCCCTAGGAGATTAATATACATACCTTAGAAAAGCCTGCCAAGGCTGAGATGGAGAGAAACTTGCTTTGGCCCTTTGTAAATTTGTTTAAGATAACATAGTGTCTCCCCTTCCTGACACACAGGTGGTGCCACAAGATCTAATTAAATGTTCCATATCTATTAGATGCATGTGAACCCTTTGGTCTCACCACAGTGCCCTTCTGCACATTCCCTCATTCTATAAAATCTGTAGATTAAGGTCCAGACTTTGAGGAGAATAACTCTGCTGCTGGATCACCACCTGCCTGATCCCCACCCACCATCAGTAAGTTCACTTGAATAAAACTCTCTATAAACTGTACGGCATGGCCTCCTCGTTTTTCAGTCTCAAAGTACCTTCTCAGTTTGGGGAATGCTTTACAGTCCCTCCCCTGCCTTCTAACAAAAACTTATGCATTTTTTTCAGGAGGCTTCTCCTGTCCACACCCTGCACTCCACCCCAACTCATGGTGATTAAATAGTTCTACCTCCTTTGGCAAAACTTATTTTCCAGGCAGAGAGAGTACATCTGCTAGAGTCCACTGTCGTTTAGGGAGAAGTCCAGCCCGGAATTCTGGAACTGAGACACAGCAGGCCACCAGCCACGGAAGGCCTTTGCCTGCAGAAGCCATATGGATGTAGAAAATTCTGAGCCAAGCACTAATGAAGAGAGAAGAGAGGAAAATCAGGGTGGGGGCTGAAAGAGTGGGGGTTAGGCACAGCTGCTGCGGGAGGGGGCCACTGACCATGGCGCTCGCATGGGCCCGACACCCCCATCCCTCGTGCCAAGCCCATCCAGTTCAACTCAGCTGCCTGGCAACTGCCCTCTAATGAAACAAGCAAACGGCTTCCCATGTTGAAGGTTTCAGTGAGTGTCGTTGGCCAAGGCTCGGTGACAACCAGAACAGACGAGCGCATGGGGTTGGAGGCCCCGGTGGCAGCAACCAGAGCCCACTGGCACGGCTCGGAGCGCCTGCCAACTGGGCACATGATCAGAACCCTGCTGCAGAGAGATAAGGAACGTCCTGATCCAGCCCCGAGAGGAGCAGGCTTTATATAGCAGCCTGTGGAGGCTGCAAGGGAATGTCCTGGCCCTAGGCCTCCCTGGCCCCAGCAGAGAGGGGAGTGGGTGGAGCAGAAGGAGGGAGCTTATAAATAACCTGGGGCGTGTGGATGGGCTCAGCACGCATCTTAGCAAGGCCTGGGATCTTGGGGAGGAGGGCTCACCTCCAGATCATTTTTAATCTTCTTCATATACCTCTACGTGTTCCAAGTTCTCCACAATGAATTTGAGCTCCTCTTATAGTCAGCAAACACGAATACCATTATTTTTAGAAAGTGAAAAAGAGAGGCACAAGAAGAACTCCTTCCACCAGGAATTCTGGTGACCATCTTCCCCCTGCTCCTGGGTCCCCAGTCCTGGACCAGTCCTCTCGCCTCTTGTCTTATCTCTCCCAGTGGAGCCCTCCAGGGGCCAGCACGGCCTTTTCCTGCTCCCCCGGGGTTCCTGCCTTCTCATACCTTCCCTGCCCCCACCATTTCAAAAGTCACTGTTCTTGGCTTTGTTGTCTTTAGATAGGCGTCCCTGTTCCTCCTCTCTGCTGGGGTGCAGAAAGGTCACTCGAGGATGTCTGTCTTGTCTGCTTCCAGGCCCCCTAACACTAGCTTAGTAATAGGGGAGAAAAAGTAACCATGTTCCTGTAGAGAATGTGTTTTGCACTCTGTGCCTCCGACTCCTTGTCTGGAAAATGGGGGTGATCATAGCACCTGCCACATAGAGATGTTATTAAGAATAAAATAAGCCGGGGTGGGGGGGCGGGCGGAACGCCTGGGTGACTCAGTCGGTTAAGCTGCTGCCTTCAACCCAGGAAATGATCCCAGGGTCCTGGGATCAAGTCCCGAATCACATTCCTTGCTCGACAGGGAGCCTGCTTCTCTCTCTGCCTCTGCCTGTCACTCTGCCTGCTTATTCGTCTCCTCTCTCTCTCTCTGTCTCTCTCATAAATAAATAAATAAATAAATAAATAAATAAATAAAATCTTTAAAAAAAAAAGAATAAAATAAGGGGCACCTGGGTGGCTCAGTGGGTTGGGCCTCTGCCTCTGGGTTCAGGTCATGATCTCAGGGTCCTGGGATCAAGCCCCGCATCGGGCTCTCTGCTCAGCAGGAAGCCTGCTTCCTTTTCTCTCTCTGACTGCCTCTCTGCCTACTTGTGATCTTTGTCTAACAAATAAATAAATAAAATCTTTTTAAAAAAAAAAGAATAAAATAAGACAGTGAACACAAAGAGCTTGACCCACTGGAAATGCCTAATTAAATATTAACTGATTATCCATCCACCATGCCTGGTTCTCCACACCCACCCACCCCCTGGAAGACCATCCTTATCAAACTTGGCCAACATGACTTTCATTGCCTCCAGAAATAATTGTTCCCAGGGGGGTTAAGGATTCAGCATCCTGACAGGGGCACTGACTCGAAGCGGGTGTTCTAAAAGTGCTTTCAGAGGTGACAGGCTCCTTGGAATAATAGCCTTCAAAGTGCCTCCTTCTAAGGCAGGAGTCCTCATGTGGATGTGTGAGTCATGGCAGGGCTGCTAGATAAACAGATAAAAGAATAAACATGGTGTTACTTTGTAGTAACAACCTCCTATAGGCTGAGTTCAGCTAGCTCAGGACCCTGGGGCAATTCTGGGGAGACAAAAGTAGATGAGATCTCAGCCGATCCCTATTTTTTGAGCAAGTCCTTTGTGCCAGGATTCAAGAATGAAACATAAAAAATATACGAAAATCTCTGCTGACAGAGAGAGACCAGCCTAGCTGAGGAAGTCAAATGCAGATTGAGAAAGCAAGCTCACCCAGCAAACAGGATATGATCCTAGCAGGTGATAAGGTGGAGAGTCCGGAAGAGATGTTCCACTGGGTTCTGGAGGCCAATGGCGGTCTCGTGGAGAAAATGAACATCATTGAGAACACGGGCACCATGCCTTGTATTTCCTGATGGAATTGGGTTGGTTTGAGAGAAGGGGTCATCCATGTTAGGGTCAACAACGCATGCGCACACCTACGTACATTGTCTTGTTTGATCCTGACAACAGTATTGGTGGTGGTATTGTTCCCATTTTACAGAACAAAAAACAGTGGCTTGGAGAAGCTGGGAAAGGTGAAGTTCTATGCTGAAAGTTACAACAGCAGAGGCACAATTCGAAGTTCTACCCACTCTGTGGTCCACAGTCTTGCTTCCATCACCTGGTCCTGCTAAGCCCTCCCTTAAATCTGGCTCCCAGGACAGACATGGGCTGTCTGTGACCAGCAACGGGGCTCTCATTCCAAGGCTGTGGCCTTCCAGTAGAGCGGATGCTGCCCAGAGTGGCTAGCAAATTCTTTGGAGATATATCAACATTGCATTGCCTGCCAACATCATGGGAGAAGAAGGGAGGACTTTGAAAGCCTGGATCAAAATAACAATTTTGCCTACATTTTAGAGTTTTAAGTATTTAAGCCCCTCCTTCCTCTTAGTAGTATTTTTTCCCAGAAACTCATCCCCTTTATCATCATAACAAACCATAACAAGCAGCATGAACTTTTCAGGAATGACATCGGAATAAGATACAAATAATCTTCTAAAGGTGACCTTTGCCCCCAGCTTTAAATCATTCGGAATTGAAGGATTTTTATGACATAACAAATAGCACCTGCTGGTTATCACTGGAAAATTCCCCAGATGCACCTGGGTACAGCTGATACTATCGTCCAAAGGTCTGATCCGACATCCATGCCCTTTGGTGTCATGCCCAAAGTCCACTGACACCAATATTACACAAAACCCAAGTATCACAATCCTGAAGGCATGAACAGGCAATTACTGAATGCCAGGTTCATGGTTCTTAAAATCAGTCTGAAATTATCTTTTCTTTTTTTTTTAAAAAGATTTTATTTATTTATTTGACAGAGAGAGATCACAAGTAGGCAGAGAGGCAGGCAGAGAGAGTGAGAGGGAAGCAGGCTCCCTGCCGAGCAGAGAGCCCGATGCGGGACTCCATCCCAGGACCCTGAGATCATGACCTGAGCTGAAGGCAGCAGCTTAAACCACTGAGCCACCCAGGCGCCCCATCAGTCTGAAATTATAATCCAGAAATTCTTAACCTTATCACAACTCAGACTGTATAACTATACCCTAATCGTGAAAGGCAACAGGAAAGATCTCTAAGCGGGCGGTGTCATGGACTGTTGCATCCCTCCCCTCCCGGCACCACCACCACCAAAATCCCCAATATGACTGTATTTGGAGATCGAGCCTTTCAGGAGGTAATTAAGGTTCAACGAAGTCACTGAATCAGAGTGGGACCCCGATTCCATAGAACTGGGGTCCCAGGAGAGGAGAAAGAGCTACTGGAAACCTTTCTGTCTGTCTGCATGCGCACAGAAAAGAGGTCGTGTGAAGAGGGC
Source organism: Martes martes (assembly GCF_963455335.1). Lineage (NCBI taxonomy): Eukaryota > Metazoa > Chordata > Mammalia > Carnivora > Mustelidae > Martes > Martes martes. The sequence continues at coordinate 51,530,697 of NC_137903.1, forward strand.
CGAGCGAGAAGATGTCTAAGAGCCAGAAGGGAGGCCTCAGCAGAAAGCAACCCCAGTGGTACGCTCATCTTAGGCTTCCAGCCTCCAGAGCTGTGAGAAATTATGTCTCTGCAGTTAAGCTCCCCAGTATTTTGTTATGGTGGCCCGCACGAATACAGGAACTCGGGCTGAAAGGGAGCCATAAAACCAGTCTCCAGGGGATCGGGGCAGGGTATGGGGATAGGCCTTGGCAAGTTGGCCTCAGACCTCTGCTGGGAGCTCTGTGCTGGGGGAAGCTAGAAAGAAAGACTGTCTCTCTTCCTTGAACTGAACAATACTGAAGCTGATCCAGGGAGGGTGACTGAGGTACATGGTTAGAGAGATCTTCCTAACCCTGCCTCCAGGACAAGGCACACTGGCCCTCCCGGGTGCTGGCGGAACTGCATCACTGCAGGCCTCCCGCTGAGCGCCCTGCCCCACTAAGCTGAGCACCCAGCGGAAGCCAAGACAACCTACACTCTCCAGAGGCAGCCAGCTTCTGAGTGAGAGTCGGGGAGGGACTGAGCCAGGTACCTTCAGCCCCTTTTCCCAAGCCCACTAAGCTGTTAAACTATGAAGGAGAAAAGAGGAAGGGGCGGAGGGAAGCCAAGAGTGTTACCTTAATCCAACTCCCTCTATATGGAAACATGAAGAGAGAGGAAAGACAGTTCCTCCCAACACTCATCCCTGTTCCATTCCAGGCCAACACATACCCCTCTTCAAGTCTCTCCAATACAGTAGGATGTGTGTCTGGCTTTCAACTAAACAGTAACATTCACAACTTGCTTAGAACCTCCCCTTATTACACACATACATACATGCACACACACACACACACACACACACACACACTCCTAAGCAATCCTGGGACACGTCCCACATGGAAGGTAAAAATGGCCAGTTGTTGAAGATACGTGAGCTACTTTGTGGCCCTATTTCAGAAGGGGACAGTGAACATTCATGGAGTGTGGTTTGCACTCTTGCAGCAGAGAGCAGGCACGTCCTCTTTTGCTGGAAGATGGGTCCATCCATTCTTTTTTTTTTTTTTTTTAATTCAACAGATATTTGCTGAATGTTTACTATGTGCCAAGCATTATGCTAGGCTGATTGATCAGGAAAACAAGAAGCCAGAGATATTGGCCAACAGCAGCCCTAATCAAGCTCTTTCCCCGGGCCAGACACCTGCCCATAGTCCCTGTCTCCTCGCCATCCTTCAACCTCCTTATCCAGTCAAATACTGACATTCTAATCTTCATGTATCCAAACCCCTTTACTTCTTTCCAATTTCTCTTCTTCCTTGGTTTTGGCCATCAAGTTCTCTTCCTTGGATTTCTGCAGCAACCACTTAACTGATTTTCCTGTTTTCAGGCTTACTCTCATCCAGTCGAACTGTCCCACCACAGTGCATAGTAAGAAATAAGGCCTCGCCCAAAAAGAGATCTGCCCTTTGCCTGGGCTCCTGGGAGGTAATCCCAAACTTGGAATTTTCACAGCGAGAGGAATGTCTTTGTTATTCGAGGTGGGCCCCTCCTTTATGCTACAGAGTTGAGTCAGGGTGGGTCAAACCCCACTCCCAAAGACCACCATGTGATTTGTGGTTGGGTCTCTAGGCCCTGTGACAGCCTGGCCTCCAGGGAGGAGAAAGAGCCTGGAGATTGAGTTCAAACATGTGGGCAATTATTTACTCAATCAGCCTAGGTAATGAAGCCTCAATAAAAACTCGGGCCACTAAAACTCAGATGAACTTGGCAATACTTCCGTGTATTCATCTAGAGATGCTGGGAAGCAGTGTGTCCTGAGGACACAGAAACGTCGTGTTTGGAACCCTCTCAGGGTCCACCTTCCTGATTCCAATTAATTTTATCTTTGACCCCCAGGATCACCTTCTCTTCAGAGCATCTGGCTGCAAACTCAGGGGCTCCCATGACTACCCTCACGGTTGATAATCTGATATTTAGGCAAGTTTTGTACTTAGGAGTAGACTTTGATTATAATAAAAAGATACAAATTGGAATTAGTCAAAGATAAACCTTGGAGCTGGTGTGTGAAGTAAAGACAGACTTATGGGGACTGTGCCCTTAACCTCAAGTTGGCTAACTCACTGTACACAGCCAGAGGAGTTTTCTAAAATGGGACTATGATCACATCGTGTATCTGCCTAAAACACATGCGGGATGTTCCTTTTCTCTAGGATGAAGTCCAGATGCCTAAATATGGCTTCCAAGACCTCTGATGATTCTGTCTCCACATAACTCTTCAGTCTCATGTCCCCATCCCCCCTCAAATTTGGTATTCCAGCTACATTGAACTTGCCACTCCCTAAGTGTTCTCATTTTTCCAGATCTTAAAACATATGGCTGTTCATCCTATAATATTTTCTCCTCTCAGCCTTTCTATCACACTCCTTCTCTTAGCTCTTCTCTTAGCTAACTCCCACCGGTCCTTCAGGTCTCAGCGTCGATGTCACCTCTTCCGGGAAACCTGTCCACACACCCTCCCCCAAGTCAGATTCAGGGGCTTACTCCTCTCCAGGGACTTAGAAATGAACAGGTTACTGGTCTGTCTCTCTAACGAGACTATGAACTTGCTGAGCACAAGGACTGTGTTTTCTCCCCTGTTATGTCCCCCAGGGCTTAGCAGACTAACAAGTGATTCTGAAAAGAGAAATGATAACTTTGCAGGGGAGAAACCTGGCAGACACCAACATGACTGGTGTTGCAGGAATGAATGAATAACTGCATGGACAGGGTCTGGAAGGGTCTTCAGTCTCCTTGATGGAGATTTGGAAAACACTCTGGCTATACCCAGGAGCCAATGACAAGTCATCTTTCAAGATGGACCCACCCCAAGGTTGTTTGTTGATCCTATTCATTTGAGGTTGACTTTTATGGACTTCAACTTTAGAGGATAATTTTTTTTTAACTTTGTCTACAAATTTCTGAGACATGTCCTTGCCTTGAGGCCTGTACCCAACTGCGAATTGCCCTTTGGACGTTTCTTTGAACTATCACTGTGATTTTATATTTTCCACCCCACCTACAAGGTTATATGGCATTTGTGAAGAGAGGGACAAAAACAATGTATCTAAACATAACTGTTAGATGATTTATTAAAGGAATATTCATTACCAGTTCATATATGCAATGTATATCTATCCATACTTTATTTTTTTAAGATTTATTTATTTGTTTGAGAGAGAGAGATTGAGAGAGAACGGGTTGGGGGAGAGGCAGAGGGAAAGATGGAATCCTCAGGCAGACTCCCTCCTGGGTACAGAGCCCCCACAAGGGGTTCAGTCCCAGGACCCAGATATCATGACCTGAGCCGAAAACAAGAGGCACTTTTTCAAACAAACTGAGCCACCCAGGCACCCCCCATGCTTTCTTATTAATCAATACTTGATAAAGCACTTGCTAGTTAGGTTTAATGGCCTCTCCTTTTTTTTCTTTCTAGCTTCCAGTTAAAGCAATCAGCACAGCCTCCTTTTCTTTCTTTCTTCTTCCCTTCCAGACATGCCCTCACCAGATACTGACAGGAGGAGAGGGCTATGCTGTGGGGCAGCCGTGACGGGATACTTGTTGGTGCCCAAGGAAACAAGATAGTGGAGGGTAGGAGCAGGGAGTTGAGGTAAAAGATACAGCTGGTATGACTGGGAGATTGATTTTATTAAGCAAATAAGTAAACTTATTGAGCAAATAGGTACATATACTGAGGATAATGGGAGCCAGTTTGAGAAGGGAGTTGCAAATATAGAAAGGGAGAAAGCTATAAAGAACCATGAAGATGGATTGGAATTAGAGGTACAAATACCAGCTCATTTTTTTAATATACAAATACAGGTTTATACAGAAATAGTTACAGATTTTAGTATGTGTATACGCATGTGTGTATATATGAATGTATTTCCTAGCTCTCTCCACCAAAAGCATCTAGAAGGAACGACACCCCAGTAGCAATAAACACACCAAGTACTCAGATCTTGGATTCTAAATGCCATCCTCCACTAAAAGGAAGCAGATATCCCTAGGGAAAGGGTTAATTCCAGGCTGGGGCATAAAAAGCACAAGATGAACCTGAGACATACTGTTGTATCAGAAAGTAAAAAAGTGGGGCGCCTGGATGGCTCAGTCTTTGAGCATCTGCCTTCGGCTCAGGCCATGATACTGGGGTCCTGAGATCGAGCCCCACATCAGGGTTCCTGCTCAGCGGGAAGCCTGGCTTCTCCCTTTCCCACTCTCCCTGCTTCTGTTCCCTCTCTTGCTGTGTCTCTCTCTGTCAAATAAATAAATAAAATATTTCTAAAAATTAAATAAGTAAATAAATAAATAAGAAAGTAAAAAAAGTGTTGACCATGATGGGGACACACCAGAAGGAGGCAGGGCATCCTGAAAGACCCACAGGCTGTGTGTGGGACCATCTGAATAGCAACATAAACCAGGTTGGCAAAGGACTACAACCTAGGGAATGAAATGAGAGCTCCTGCCGAAATAAATATACAAACAAACACAGGAAATGGGAACATTCCTTCCTAGGGTAACCGGTCAATTAATAAAAGGAGAAGGAATGATAAAAATAGAAAATAATCATTTGGCAACCATCAGAGTGATGATGGTTAATCTCAGCAGGGACATGGATGGAGGCTAAGATCGGGGGTTGGAAGCTTAATAAGAAGCAGGAATATCTCCCCACAAAATGTAAAAGGGGGAAATGGTGATTTCACATAAGAGAAACCTGACAGACACCAACATGACTAGCAATCAGGATGAATATCTCCAAATAAGTGAAAGTGGTTGAAAGATACAAAAAAAAAAAAAAAAAAAGAGGGGGGGAACAATCACCAGTGGTGGGATGGCCTGACACCATATGTTTCCCCATCCCGTCATCATTTCTGTGGCATTCTTATCAAAAAAGCATGACCCACACCCGGTCTTGAGAAGACACAGAACGAAAGGCCTGTACTCTTTAAAGGAGTTGAGGGCATGAAAAACAAGGAAAGACTGCGGAACTCTCCCAGATGGCAGAGGACTAATGCGGCATGAGAGCAAAGCCACAGGCGTTTCTAGACATAATCACGAGAGAGAGATAGTGGAGACAGCTGGGAAATGTTGAATGGGGCATCTCTGGATTTGACAGTGTTGCCGTACCGAAGTTTATTCCCTGATGTTTATGGCTGAATGGTGAGTAGATAGAAGACCCTCGTTTGGGGAAGAACACCCCTGTCTATGGGGAAATAAAGACCAGAGTATGTAGAAGTGACAGGGCTTCATATCCACAGCTTGCTCTCAAGTGGTTCAGAAAATACATACATGTATATATATGGATACACACACATATGTGTACATACACATACACACATGCAGGCACACACGGAGAGATGGAGAGAGGGCGGTTAATAGGGTAAATGCCCTGAAATGTTACGGAGTGGGAAATTTGGGTGTGGGATATAGGAATTGATTATACTGTTCTCGCAACTTTTCTGAAAGTCTAAAAATATTTCAAAATAAATTATTAAAAGAGATATATGTATGCACACACATACATATACATATATATACATATGTGAGTATATAACTGAGCTTCCCAATTCAGACACACAGCTTTTTCCATAGCAGTGAGCCATCCTGGCTTCCAGGAGGTTCTATTCCTAACATCATCAACGCAAAACTGCTACTTTTGCTTCTTCTCATAATCATTGTTTCTGTCTTCATTTGACCAAAAAAAAAAAAAAAAAGACAAACTTTTTTTTGAGGAAGTTCTCTGTATCAGGCTGCCAGGGTTGCCATTGCAAAATACCACAGACTGGGCAGTTTAAACCACGGAAATGCATGTTCTCACAGTTCTGGAAGCTCGAAGTCCCGGAGCAAGGTGTCGGGAGGGCTGGTTTCTTCTGAGGCCTCTCTTCTGGGCCCGCAGATGCCCGCCTTCTCTCTGCGTCCTCACATGGTCTTCCCTCTGTAGCCAGGCCCTTGATGCCTCCTGTGCCCAGATTTCCTCCTCTTATAAGGAGACCGGGCAGCTTGGATCGGGGCCCATCCTGATGACTCATTTTACCTTAATCAGCTCTCTGAGGGCCTGTCTGCAACTACGGTCACACTCTGAGGTCCCGGGTTAGGACTTCCATGTGGGGGTCGGTGAAGACAATTCGTTTCCTCACACGCTCTATGCCAGACACCACCCTGGGGGTCAGCGGGTTCAAGGTGACTAGACAAGGGCGCTGTCCTCATGTGGCCCACAGTCTGGCTAGTGCTGACGTGAGAATAAATACCACCAGCGACGCAATGAAGGGACAAGAGGAGCCACATAGAGAAAGGGATCAGCCCCACCTGGAGACTCGGGGCAGGCTTCACCCATAGCGTGGGGCCATTTGAGCTGGTCCCGGAAAGAACCCATTTCTACCAGGCAGGGAAGGTCACTCTCCACCGACGAAGGAGAATTGGAAGGTGGTAGTACTAGTTATGTCATAAATGATGAATACCTTGCCCAAGCCCCCGGGACACGTTTCCTCCAGGCCCGCGCGTTCTGTGTGATAGCTCATCACTCCACACAACAGGATTCCCTCCTCGTCTTCCCGAGCATAATTACATACTGGGAACATCTTCTTCCTCCACTTATTTTCTGACAACATCTGGAACTCCGGCATCATGTCAGCCCATCGACAACCTCGTTCTCTTTTTGTCTTGCGGGCTATCGCTAAGCATTTACTTTCTTCCCGCCCTGCCACGTCCCCGTTCTCCAAACTTCGGGGTTTTTTTGTTCACTGGGGGGGGGGGGGGCGGTGTGTGCAAGGTTTCATTCTGCCTTGAAGCACTCTTCCCATTAGCTGGGGATTTTTTTTTTTTTTCTTGACAAGAAAGGTGTATCTAAGCCCATTTTCTGTAAAATCTGTCACTGCCTAAGTGGTACCCTGCTGCTTGAGGCCTCATCCGTCTCCATGGCAATGTTCTGAAACTATTCTGCTTGTGTGAGTAAGTTCAAGGCCCATCAAATTACTTATCATAACAGAGCCAGTGTAGCCCACTGAGGCTCACATGCGCACATCTGGTGCCTCGCAGTGGCGCTCACGCAGGCAGCCACCGTCCGGTTGCATTCATGTGGACAAAGCAGCACGTCTTTTGAAATGGAGAGCCCGCTCATCAGCTGACTTCATCTACTCATTCACTCCTTCATGTATGTTTCCAGCTTAGTGGGGGAGACGGAGACATCAAAACCCCTCCTCCCGGGGTTCCTGGGGTGGGAATCAGGGATGGCTTCACCAAGGAGTGGTCAGCTGACCACCGAAGGGGATAAGGCTTTCCTGACAAAAACAAAGCACCGGCAAAGGCATGAAGATGTGAATGAACATTTGAGGTGACAAAGGGAAAATGTCAGATAAGGCAGCAGAAATGGAATGGAGGAGGGGGTGATGGAGGAATGGACAGAGACAAAGCAGAATTGGGGCTAGAGAGAGGGGACCATGAGGTCCCGAGGGGTGCATATAAAATACTAAGGCGTTTGCGCTCCTTGAACAATGCAGAGGATCTTAAGAGGAAGTGCAGCATTGCTCGATTTGCATTCTAGAAAGTTCTCTTCCACTGTTGCACCAGAGTTTGATTAAAGGCCCAGAGCCAGGAACAAGCCAGGGACAAGCTGACCAGAGACTGGAGTGTGCACAGGAAAGAGGCAAGCACCGCTTAGGAATTGGGCCAGGTGTGACTTCTTGACCAATTAGATGGAGGGGGGTGGACACCTTGAAGATTTCTGGGCCCAAGTGACAACAAAGAAAAAAGCAGGATCGGGGAAAAGATGAAACATGTAGTTGGGGACCCTTGTCCTCCACTTTCCCCACACCCTTAATGCTCTATCACAGGGACAAAGCAATGTGACGAGCTAATCCTCATTGAGGGAAGATGTAAGGGTTCAACATGTGACTCCCCCACCTCGCCCCAGGAATCATGTTCAGTTAACAAGAGAGAACCACGTAGCCAACGCTAATCAAGGGAATGATTCTCCTACAGTGACATGTTGAGCTGCATGATGGGCAAGTTGCGGGGGGTGGGGGGGATGTTTTTCAGATAGGGAGATCTTCCCAGCATCCCTAAAATCACATCATGGAGGGTATAGCTGAAACTCTTCGTGAAGAGAACGCTGTTAAAATTTCATCTTCATTCCAAAGAACCCCAGTCATACCATAGAAAAAGGGATCTTCCTCCTGGGCAGGATTCTGCTGGCATGGAGTGATGGGACACCCGATGTCACAACTCTGGTGTCACTGAGTTCCGGTCCTGGCCCTACCATTTACTGGTTGTATAACCTGGGTCATGCTGGTTAACCCAAGACTCGATTCCACCGTGCATTAGCCAGGGGCTCGGAACACATGCCTCTCGGGTTGCTGTGAGCCTTGATGTAAACGACAAGGTCGCAGTAAACACTGATTCCTTCTTGCGCCACCTCACCCCACCCCCACCATCTCATTTCAGACCTGCATCTTCATCAGTCACCCTCACTATCTCCACCATTTATCACGGTGGCTTTCAACACCCAGTTCACTTGAAGAAGCCTCATTCTCTCCATGTTCATGGGCTATTAGCTGCTCTGACAACTTTAGGTGATGAAAAGCCACCCTCTGGAAGGCAGGGGCTAGGAGTCGGCAAGCCCCCCGGGGCTGAGCGCTGTGCCCCAGAACGGCCTGCAGGGGGCAGCATCGGGCAGCTTGAGGCCAGCCCGGGGCGCCCCTGGAAACCGCTGGAGAGGGGCTGGGAAGGACCGCGGAGGAGGGGCTTGAATTCAGACTCCAGGTGACAAAGGATCCGGTTTCGGCCACGTGGGTCTGACACTCAGCCTCCCAGGGAGTCGGGTCTTTGCGGGAACAGGGGAGCAGGGAGTGGTTTTTTTCAAGCACTCCTGGTCCCAAGAAGTCCAGCCGGGTTTTCCCCAAACCCACACGGGGACTGGACTACTGTTACCCTTCAAGAGAGCACCGAGGAGCAAAAGGCTTCTTCTTACCCAGCCGTAGGGCCCTTATTGCAGATGCCCCTTCCTTTATGCTGTGATGGTCGAGAGCGCCTGACAGGCAAGACCAGGAGCTAGCGCCCCACGCGAACGATTGCCCGGCCTCTCGTCCTCAGCCCCATTTAGGAGTCCTGGAGAGGACAGAAGAAGTAAAGGGACGCAGCTCCCGACACTTCGGAGCTATTCATACTGCTGAAGACACACAGATGTGAAACTGGAGAAAGACACAAGGGTACACATGATCACGTGCTCTGTTGCCCAAACCTCAGGACACAACGGTCAGAACTGGGATGATTTTTTTTATGAGTTGTGAATTTATTTATTTATTAGATTTATTTATTTATTTGAGGGAGAGAGAAAGACAGAGAACGCCTGAGCGGGGGGAGGGGCACAGGGAGAGAGAATCTCAAGCAGACTGAACTTGAGCTGGACACTTGGCTCAATCCCATGACCCCCTTCATCCCCATCCCCAGATCACAACCTGAGCTGAAACCAAGAGCTGGATGCCCAACCGACTGAGCTACCCAGGCACCCCTGTGAACTTATTTACATAGAAAAATAAAGAGACAATATCATTAAAATCAATCAAGACTGCCCAGAACATGGGATCAGCGTAGAGATAGATGATCCGAGTTTCTGGAGAAGAGACAGATTAATGCAGGCAGCGTTAAGTGGCCTGTGAGATCTGGGGGACTTGGTAACTGGAGGCCTCAGGGCTCAGTGCCCACGAGAGACACTCGTCACTCACTCTCCTGTTGACTTCGGCTGGGGTGGAGAATTGCGATGTCACCGTGACGTCACACCTTCCAGGAATCACTGAGTCAGCTTGAGGCCCCAGGCGGGACCCACTCACTTCCTTCAGCGCCGGGGGCCACTCCCCCACCCCCAGACAGGGCTTGGGGCCTGGTTTCTCACCGCCATCCACCAGGGCTCAAGCCGGTCAGGACCCGGCCCAGAGTCTGCAGCGGGGCTCACCCCCCACCCACACCCCCCGGCTGAGGAGAGACGCCCCCGTGGAGAGTCTGGCTTGGCCTGGAGCGCCAGTGCCCCTGGGAGAGGGAGCCCTTTCAGCTTCCTCGGTTGCTTATACCTCTTTGTGAACAACTGAGCTGTTTCTGAGGAACTGAGCTGTGAGGGAGGAATTAGGAGGAAGAAAGTGAGGGGGAGTTGGGGGTGGGGGATGACCCTGGAGCCGAGGTGGGGGAGGCTGAAAGAAAACCTCGCTCACTGCTCACTGTGCCTCTGAGGGTTGCTCCCCACATGGTGCCGGTGCCGTACCTCAGACGGTCCTGGGGAAGCGAGAGCTTGTCCAGACCCGCTCCTTTCTCGCGAGAGGGGGGGCACCCACACAGCCACGCTCATGCCACGGCCAGAAACCCAGGACCAGGGCCAGGGCCCTCTCTTTGTAGCCCTCAGGGGATGACTTTCTCTTGCCCCTTCCCCAGGATAGTCACAGGGGCCTCCCTTCCTCCCCAGGTCAGACCCTCCCCTTCCCTTCCTGTTAAGGATTCAAGCCAGAATCAGTCCACACTGTATCAGAGTCTACATCATCGTTTCATTAAACCTGATGCTCTGTAAGTGGGTTCTTATGAAGACAAAAATTAACTGTAGGCAGTAATGAGAAATTTATAGTGCTGTGAAGGCCGTACGCACCTCCTTCTCCCTCTCCCTCTCTCACTGTCTCTCTCTCTCTCTCTCTCTCACACACACACACACACACACACACACACACACACACACAGCTGTTGTGATCTTTTATCCCATTCTTTCACTTAATGCCAGGTAAGTACTGCCATTTCATAGACGAGAAGACAGAGGCTCAGAGAGGTGGAGGAAATTCTCCAAGGTCCCGCAGCTAGTGAGGGACAAAGCCAATCTCCGAGGTCAGGGCCATCTGACTCCCGAGGAGCTGGGGCCTTACTCTGCTCAGATACCCCGACTCAAAGTAAGGGCCACCTCTGAGTCATGAATTCTAAAATGGGAGTTTCATTCAGCAATTCACAAAATCTTAAGGTTGGAAGACATCTTAAAGGTTGTCCAGGCAGATGTCTGAATTTCCTATATAATGTCCTGGCTTCTGCTTGGAGACACCAACTCCAGGAAGTGCCTTGGGTCCTGGTTCAGCCGGTGCCTGCTCAGAATTCTTTTGTGTTTGGAGCTGAAATCTCACGCTCTGCCCATAATGTCCCCATATGGAGTCTGCCCTCAGGGACCTAGAGAACCTGAGCAGTGTGTCACTCCTGAATCGTCCTTCTCCAGTTGGCACATTCTAGATGCCTTCCTCCTTACTCTCACGTGGCAGTTTCTCACCACCCCCTGAATGGAGTCTGGTTTGTCAGTCCGGTCTCATGGTGAGACCCCATCATGACTAGATGACTCCAGAAGACAGTGGACCGGCCCAGAGAAGAAAGGGACCACACTATGGCCCCGTCATTTTATTTCACAGGTCTTAATATGCTGGACATTCATTTTGATCTTGTCCGGAATGAGAACGTCTTAAGTGCCTTTCCCATGCGCTGACCCTAAGCCACCGCCTCTCCCGCCCCTTGTCTAGCTGGGCCTGAGGTGTTTACAACCTGTTGTCTTTGTGTATGCAGTGCCTACTAAGTACTCCTGGGCGTTCTGGCCATCGTGCCTGCCCTGTGGGCCCCCTCCTCAGTGTGCCCTGGCCCCACTGACCCACCAGGGCTCAGCCACACCTTCCCCCTGGTGCCAGCTCTTATTGTCTACTCCAAGACTCAGCCTAGGCGTTCCCCTGACCCAGTCACGCCTCAATGGGGCCATGCTGGCTCTTAATTCTCTGCCATCTTATACACCCCCAGGCATCACCAGAAAGTTCTAGAGACAAAGCAGGAGCCACAATGTCAGGCCCTCCCTGTGCTGAAACATAATTTGCCAGCATTTCCTCCATGCCGTGGGCATCCCATATAAGGGATTTTCTTCACCCCATCTGGGCTGTTTCTGCCCCCTTGCCCCCCACTCCCATCTGGCCGGTGAGCAGGGGCACACGGCACCTCACCACACTCCTCCTCTCTCCTGAGTCTTGCTCCAAGCTTCTCCCAGCACCAGATGAGGTTTTCTCCAGGGCAAGTACTTCCTTTGTGTCCAACCCTTTATTCCTTCTCAGCATGACAGAAACACATCGTTCTGTGCTCGGATCCCCAAGCTTTGCTCTACATACAGAAAAGGCATCTTCTTGAAAAGTAGAAAGCTGCCTCCCTCTCAAGAACCAGGCTCTCAAGATCACTGATTACTAGCTTGCTACGGGTTTTTCTAAAATCTAGCTTAAAATGTGAAGCTAAGCAAGACTCCGTTCGGGGACGCATGGGGCTCCCCTGAAACCACAAATCCATTGGTTCAGTGATTCCCGAGAGTGAAAATCCATTATTATAATATCAGTGATAATATCGTATTTCTCTCTTGTGGCCCAAGACAAACATCTAAAAGAACTCAACCTCTTTTGTGTCCCATTGTCCTTGCATTCTTCTGTCCTTACCACCAAATCCTTCCATGTCCTGAATTCTGTTTCTCCTAGATCTCTATTTGACTCTTCAGAACCACCTCCCTTAGTTATCTTTTTTTTAAGCTATTTTTTAAAAAAGATTTTATTTGTTTATTTGACAGACAGAGATCACAAGTAGGCAGAGAGGCAGGCAGAGAGAGCAAGGAGGAAGCAGGCTCCCCGCAGAGCAGAGAGCCCGATGCGGGGCTCGATCCCAGGACCCTGGGATCATGACCCGAGCCGAAGGCAGAGGCTCAACCCACTGAGCCACTCCCTTAGTTATCTTTTAAGGGTCCCTTTCTCTCATTAGTCATCCCACCTTGTGGCATAAAGGTCACACCCTCCAAAGGTGTGCTCCCATCTGTTCACATCACTGTGCTTTCAACACAGGCATTAGCATATTTAAAACCAATTAAGCTATGATTGTTTTCATCCTAGCCATACTACTCTCTAGCCACTGAATATGAATGGGAAAGTGGGGCTTGGGGTTCACATTTAAATGACAGAGTCTGATTTATTATAAGCAGATATGCAATAAGGTCTAAACCAACAGTAATCCCGCCCCCACCCCCCAGAAACATCAGTCCCTACACCTCGCACATCAGGCACTAACTTCAGAATCTGTGCTTCCAAGCCTCTTTCTCACCCAGCCCAGCTGCCAGATGCCCTCCAACCACTAAGGCCTCATACAATGTATAAGGCCTCATGCCTTGACCTTGACTCCAAACCAGTCCTCAATCAGCAGGATTCTGGGGGCTTACGCAGCACCCATCTCCCCAAATCTCTTCACACTCCATAAAATTTCCCTAGCACGGAAAAGTTTTTTTTTTTTTTTTTTTATCTGTTCTCGCTGATGCATTTTAGATTCACCCATTCATTCTGCAAACATTGACCAACACCTTCAACGCCAGACACTGTTCTGGGGACTGCAGCTACAGTGATCAACAGGCCAGGCTTTCAAAATTCCATTCTGGGGACACCGGGGTGTCTCAGTCGGTTAAACATCTGACTCTTGAGCTCAGCTCAGGTCTTGATCTCAGGGTCATGAGTTCATGCCCCACGTTGGGCTCCACGCTGCATGTGGGGCCTAATAAAAAAATAAATAAATAAATAAGTAAAATCCCATTCTGGTGGAGAAGATACACAATACACAAGGGCGTGGGAAACAGACAAGAGCACTGCAGATTGTGATTACATGTTTCGAAGGAAATAAATAGGATCTTGAAAGAGAGCACCGAAGGAGGCCAAAGGAGGCCTTTTAGAAAGGGAGAGCCAGGAAGACTTCTTGGAGGAGGAAGCTAATATTTAAATTGACATCTGCCAGATGAGAAGAGGCAGCAGGGAGGAAAGGTGGTCCAGATGGAGGGGTAGGCAAGAGCAAAAGCCCGACGCCAGGGGAGAGCCTGGAGGCGGGGAGACCACCCAGACCTGGCAAGGTCAGGCTAAGAGCTGGATTTCACTCTACCCATGGGGGGAAGGGGGTGTGACATGACCTGATAAAAATGGTCCAGAGTTGCTCTAGACACTGTGTGGAAAATAGAACTGAGGACTGGAGCAGGGGAGGGAGTGGGAAGGAAGGAGCCATTCTACCTATTGTGCTTGTCTCGACCAGAAATGATGACCACGGTATTGGTAATGAAGATGGAAGGCAGCAGAAGGAAGGAGGGACAATTTAGAAGGAGATTTATTTCAGAGCGAGGACTGCCTTTTGTCCTACTGTCATTGTCAGACTTTAGGAAAGTGCACGAAGGAGCGTCTTGCACTGGGAGTCAGACCGACAGGAGAGCAGGGGGCACCGGAGAGAGGTGTCCTGTCCCATCATGTGTGTGTGTGCATGTGTGTGTGTGTACACACGCACACTCCTACGCATGTGTGCACACACATGCAAATGATTTGGGGAAGAGCTGAAAGCCTTCTAGAAAGAAGGTAGGGGAGGGGTAGGAAGAGGCAGAGGTGTGCCAAATTCTATCAGCCTGAAAACTGAAAGAAGCCTTGCCTCTTGCATCCTCACTCCCCTCCTCAAGTATCCGAGGCGCATTTCCCCAGTCGTAACAAAGGAATGGGGCACATGGCTGCTACATTGCTCTCTCCTATTGTTTCTCAGCAGCTCTGAGGATCCGAGCAATTTGCCCACCTTTCTAAGCGAGCTTCAGAACTTGGCCTGCATTTGCAACAATGATTCTGTGAAGGAAGGGGTTCTGAGTTCCTGACATGTGACCTAGAAGTGACCCCTCAGAGCACCACGTGTAGGGAAGTTCCTCTGCCTCGCCCCACTGAGAGAGGGGGGCTAATTCCCTTTCACACTTCACACTTGCCACGAATCCGCTTTTTCTTACAAATCAGTTTCTCTGCTGCTTACTCATATTCAGCTTGAGGCCAATTATGACACTCCAGGATTTATTTTCTTCTGTAGTGTTGCCCAGAAGGGTTAGGCTGTTAGGGTTTGTGCCAGGTAGAAGGGCCCAGGGGAGTCATAGCAGGAAGCACCTTTTCGAGCCATTTAAAGAGAGCTGTACCTCCTTCTAAGCAAAGGCTAAGGAAAGTGTATTACTTTAGAGTCAAGCATGAACACTTTTCTGTTTTTAAAGACCTGTGAATGTGGCCCATGGTTTCCCAGACCTGCCCAGTTAGAGACACAAGTACAAAAGGAACCCAGAGTGGGCTGCTTCTGAGCCACACCTGCTCCAGGCCCCCCGAGACACCCCCATCCAGTATCTCTGGGTGTCCCCAGGACTCTCGAAGTCTCCAGAAAGAAGAGTGGTCAGGAGCTCGGCCGTGTGGCCCTCCACTAATGACCAGAGGTATGAGCCTCAGTTTCCTCATCTGTAAACTGCCACGTGTAAAATAGGAATGTAGAGGTAAGTCTCACCTCAAGGTGTGGTCCTCAGACCTACAAAGGACCAGAGCACCGTGCCCAGCAAATAAGAGCCCTTCACTCCGTGAACCCCCCCCCCACTACCACCCACATCATCACATCACCGTCCTCCATACCCATCCTACTCCCCCAGAGCACGGCTCTCCTCCCCTCCCCGGACCAAGGCGGTATTTCCAGGCCCTGGTCCGGTTTAGCACGTTTACGAATCCAGTAGCAGCAGCTCCCAACCATCTCTGTGGGCTTCACACACATGGGCTCCTGGCCAGCCTGCCCCACCGGACATGCCCAGGCTTGTCTCCCTCCCTCTTGGCCTCAGGCTGGACTGCTGACGCACAAATGCAGAGATCTGGGGACACACTGCTAGTCATCCTGCCACCCCCTTTCCCTCGCTGCCCCCTCCTGCAAGGCATGCTCACTCCCAGGCTCCCTGGCCCGAAGACCTGGCTCCTGGCAGGCGTGGTAAATGAGGCACGGGCCTCCCTGAGAGTCTCTGAAATGGTGAGTAGACGTGCAGAGGGGTTGATGGTGAAAGCCAAAAATAAATCACCTACAATAAAATTAGGCACCTGGGAGAAAAGAGCAGGGGGCGTAAGGGACAGCCGGTGTAGAAGGCAGAGGAAGGCAAGGGTAACGCAGAAGCTCCCTCAATTCCTCCCCCCACGAAGGTCCAGTGCTGTCAACACAAAGTCACAAAAACACTTGAGGCAGCACCGCCTTAAATGCCAACGCTGACATTTGCAGAATGGTCTTTGACAAGTCTTTCCTCTTCTGGGGAAGCACAGTTTCCTCATTTAAAACCAGGAGAGCAGCCCAGACGGAATGTCCATCTGCAGTGCGGCCACTGCCATCCACTTCACCTTGACTCTGCTCGCAGCGGCATAGTCGTCCTTGCCTTTGCTGTGCACTTGCTGTGGGCTGGCGGCTGCCAGGCCTGGAGAGTGAAGGGGAGCCGAATACACCACCCCACCCCAAAATAGGCCGCTTTGGTGTAAGGACTTGGAGCCCAAGGCAGCCGAGAAGACTCCGGAAGAGCCCTCTGCCCTCCTACTCTTCGCCCAAAATCAGCGCATACATTTGTAACAAGGTCCCCACTCCCCTCTCTGCCAGGAAGATCAGAAGTTACTCCTGACCCTTATCAGGCCGGAGAAGGCCTTATCTTCCATAAATTTCCCCCAGATACTTGCTTTCTCACAGCTTGCCACCCGGGGAAGCTGACAACCGTCTTCCCTGGTCTTGTCCCTTTTCTACAAGTCTATTGTTCTTCTGTGAAGATGTTCTAGAAGTCCAAGCTCCCTGCACCCCTTTGAGTTACTCGTCACTGAGAGCTCCCGTGCGTCCGTGCAACGTGGAGTACCCTTGTGCATTTTCTTTTGCTAATCTGTCCCTTGTCAGCCTAGTTTGTGGGGCCCCAGTCGAGGCACCTAAGGTGCACAGAGGGAAAAAAGAGTCATTTTCCTCCCTCAAAAAGCAAAGCTGGTGGTGGCTGCAGACGTGTCCATCTGAGGGGGAGAAGAGGGTGTGCCCATGCGGTGCAGGCCAGGAGTATAGACAAGGCCCTTAACTCCGGGGGGCGGGGGAGGGCCTCCTGGGAGAGACACTTGGCCTCCCCCTTGAAGGACAAGCCGGGGGAGTGCAGACGCAGAAGATGAAGGCCAGTCCAGGGAAGGAACGGGAGGTGGGCAGGGAGCTGCAAAGGCAGGATCTCTCTTACCGGGAGGGGACATTGTGAAGGCCCCTGCGAGGCGGGAGCGCCCCGTCCAGGCCAGGAACGACAGGAGCCCCCCTGTGCCCCGGGTCACATGGATGCCCCCACTGGGGCTGGATCCTGGTGGCAGGGGACTGGTTGGGAGGCCACTGCAGAAGTCTGCCAAGAGCAGGAGCCAGAGCAAGGGGATGGCCACAGGAAGGGATGAGGGGGGATCGGAGAAGCCACCGGCTCAGATCTCGCAGGGAGAGCAGGTCGAATCGACACAGACTGGCTCTTTGCCCTCTTCCCACCAGGCTCAGTCAGCAGCCTTGACTCACGTGCTTCCTTGAATGAGACCCGCGCGTGAGGAGCAGAACTCGCGTGAGGAGCAGAACTCCGCACACAAGGCAGGGGTGGGCCCGTGCGCCCCTGACTGCCAGTCAGAATCCTCGAGAATTAAAATGCCAGCACCTGAGCCACTCTCCAGACCCACGAAATCAGAATTTCTGGGGGTGCTCCTGCTGTTTTCATTTCTGAGAAGAGTTTCTGCTCCCCCGTCCCTGGACAGTTTCCTACTTACCCCCAAACTGAGCTGAAACCTGCTTCCTCTGTGAGGACATCTGACTCCCCCTCCCCGGTATACATCTGTGCCCCCCAACTCTCAGTCCCTCAGGGGCAAGACTTCAGCTCACCTATCCTTTGACCCAAAGTAGACACTACATATATACTTATTGAATGAGAAAAGGGAATGAGTGGATCTTATCCATAAGTCACCTCTTCCTAGAGCTCTATCTCCTCACTAAGAGAGGGGATTCACCCTAATCCAAGATCCAGGGTCAGGTTTTTCAGCTGTTGGAGAAGAGGTCAAGAACTGGTGAGATGAGGGACTGGGAGGAGTCAACAGCCTGGGCCACTGTCTCTTTCCCCTCTCATGCAGAAGTCAAGCCAAGCGAAGGAAGCTGTCTCGTTCCTCCTGGTCAGGCAGGGCTGTTGTCATGACCCTTGAGCCAAAAAGCGACCCTGTCCCCGCTGCTGGCCTCCGTACCCCTGTGGAAGGGTGAACGAGGTCTTCCCTGAGAAAACCAGAGGTTTAGGTCTTGTAGAAAGAGACTTCTAGGGAAATTCTTCATCTGTAACTTCTCTGAAGATCCGAGGAACCCACATCTCGGGGCAGGGATTGTACAGTTGTTGTCTTTGTCCCTTAGCACGGGCTGAGAACTGGGCCCCTCAGCTCCCAGGACATCCAAGGTTCTGATGCCATTGAGAGACACAAAACGTTAAGTCCCCGAGTCCCAGTCGGTGAGCTCAGTGTCTCGAGGGAGAATGAAGCAGCTGGACGTTCAAGATGAGGTTTTAGGGTTGGTGATCAGGGATCCCCTCCTAATTCCCTATGGCCACCTGGAAGTCCAGCTAACCACTGACCTGACCAGGTTCAAATTCTAATCTCCTCGTTGTCCCCTCCCCCCAACCCAAAAGCATCTCCTCTCTGTGACTTCCCCATTTCTCTAAACGGCCACACCATCCTCCCGGCCAGCTCTGCCGTATGGGTTTCGTTCCCCCTGACCACTTGCACACCTCTCCATCCTTGCCCTCCCCACTGCTCACACTCGTGGCTTTCCACCTTAGCCTCCGTTCCCCTTGCGAGGCCAGCCCTGACCACGTGATTCCCCTCATCCAAACTTTCATCCGACCCCAACCCCCCCCCCACCACGGTGGCTTTAAGGCTCCACAAAATGGCGCCAACCTGCCTTCCAGGCTGGATCTTCTTCCAAACGCCGGTTCCCGTCCAGCTGTCTGCCCAGATCCCCGCCTGGGCCCTGGGCGCCTATGCCTGCCACTTCCTCCCTTCAGAAGAAGCGTCCCCCTTCCAAATGTCAAAGTCCTGCTCACTTGTCAAGGCCATTTCAAAGGCCCTCCATGGAGCCATTCCTGACCCCACCTTCACAGCCTTCCCGTCCCCCGGGGTCCACAGCACAACGCAGGGGAGGGCGCCCGGCCTCAGCGGCCCTTGGCCGTGGTTTGAACGGCCACGTCGCCCTTTACTAGCTGAAGGATGGTGAGAGAAACCCTTAGCCTCTCTGGGCCATGACTTCCTCGCCGTCCTGCTTGCTGTGAGGACTAACTGGGCAGCACTTCGTCAATGCTCAGTAAATCCCCACGGAGACAGAGTCACCTCTGTTCCTTCTGCAGGCGGCTCAGCTGAGGCAGCTATGAGCTCGCCGGCAGACACACGGGAACGGACATCCCAGTCAGGCCCCGCCTGTTTCCAGTTGTCCACATCCACTGTGGGGTACCCCCACCGCCAGAGCTGCAAAGTGCTTCCCAGAGCCCCCAGCCAACCTAGGATCTTCGGGTGACTCTAACGTCAGGGGGGGATCCCGTGTTGGTTGATGCTAAATGGACCAAATCTGCACTAAAATCACTCATATTGAGGATTAAAAAAATGAAATAAAATAAAATAAAATCACTCATGTTGGCGGGAGGGGTTCTACCAGTGCCTCAGTCATGAACGAGCTCTGTGTGGATTTCCTGCTTCAAGAAGGTTAACACCGACTCGGACCTTCTCTCCAGACGGGACCGGAAGACCGAGGCCGGGAAGGTCTTCTGCAGGTGACCAGGCGGATTTCGAGGAGAGCAAGAGGGTGAACACACATCTCAGGGCCAGCAGGGAGGGGTGACCCTAAGAGAACCCCAGGAGGGGAAGCGAGCTTCATTCTGCCAGGGGTCCGGGAAGGGAGTCTGACAGGACAAGCGCCAGGGGGAAGGAGGCTTCCAACCCGAGGCCAGTTTGTACTGTCCCCAGCGGAGAAAACAGACCACCTCTTGTGTCCTTCCTGACGCTCCCCGAATGCAGAAGCAGGGGCGCACAAAGCGGCACGCTCAGCACTGTCCTTCCTGCGCCTGCGTTACTCACGCCCGGAGGCCTGCGTGGAAGAGAAGGGATATTCCACGACCCGACAGCCGCCCGCGCCCTCCAAGCCACTATAAATTCCCGTATGTGAAGTTCTTCAAAGTCCATTCCCTGATGGCCTCAGAAATGCACATTTTTACCCCCCAAGTGAACCACATCGAAGGACGGATTTGTCAACACCCGTTCTCTCCCCACCCTTAGAGACCAACCATCCCATCCTTTCCCAAAGTCTCTGCCTGGTGGCCGTTCTGACTGGGACCCAAACTTGGCAGCTGCTGGGCAGGGCTGGGCTGGCCCCCCCGGGGCTGCTCTGTCTGCCGCTCGCCCTCACCTACGGCCCCTGCCAGGGAAGGGGCCCCCCAGCCCACACGCTCTCACTTCTTCTTTCCTAGAACAGAAATACGGCAGCAACGTCAGGCATCCAACACGGAGAGATTTTGTACACCTTCTCCTACTCCTGGACTTCATCCTTGTGTGGACTTTTATTCCGTCTTCCGCAGCACCCACAGTTTCCTCTTCACACAGCTCGCGCGCTCTCTCTCTCTCTCTCTCTCTCTCTCTCTCTCTCTCGCCTCGTCCCCTTGTAGTCTGCACGCTGCACCTGTCCCTCCTGAACTTTCCTCCTTCCCTCGTGAGCCTGCCCCCTTTCACGCCTCAGACCGCCCCCCTCCCATCCCTTCTGCCGAGCCCTGAGCCCAGCGTGCCCTCTACCTCATTCCCAGGCCCCGTGCCCTCTACCTCCAGCTTCTCCTTCTCAGTTCGGAAAAGAGCGGGCCAGAGAAATCTGTCCCCTCTCCCCTTGCCCCTCCTTCCCCCTTCACACAAAAGGGGACAGAGGCTCCAGATGGCCTGGTGCTAGCTGAGGGGCTCAGGGAGGCTGTCGCCCCACAGAGGCCCCTGCTGGGCCTTCGAGCTAGTCCAAGCTGCTGCCCGGCCCAGCCACCCAGCTGGCAGAGGAGCAGGGCACAGGGCCAGCCTCCTCAGCTCTCCCTGCCAGCTCCCCCTGCCCAGTGGGCCCCTGGGCCAGTCCGGGGAGGGGGCACGCTCGCCAGCTGAAAAGCAGAGAGCGGCACCGGGTGCCAGAGCTTTAAGCACCGGGGGCCAGGGCCCAGTGGCCTGTGGGGACACTAGCTCTCCCTAGAGGAAGAGCGCCTGGCAGTCTGCTCTTTCTATGGGGCAGACTGTGCCAAGGAAGGACCTCAGCAATGGCTAAATGGGCCACAGAGAAGCTGACTGTCCCCCACCTCCCCCTTCCAAGAGGTTTGACAATGCAGCGAATCCCGTGAATGGCGACCAATCATTCAGTGGCAGCTGAGCTGGACCATGCGCTAGGGGTTTGCTGTAGTGTCCCTAACCCTGTAATGGTCCTGGAGGGGTTTGGGATCCCCATTTTACAGGTGGGGAAACTGAGGCTCAGAGAAGTTCAATGACTTGCTTCACAGCCAGAAAGCCATTTAACACCGATAGGTTAGATTCTGTAAATCCTGCTGAAGTCATGTTCCAAAGGTGGGTGCCTACTCTATCTTTTGGGTTCAAATGTCCCATGAAGGCATTTAGGAAAGCCATGCGGTGCAAGGCAGAAGCTTCCAATCCTGGCTAGCCATCGCAGGAGACTGAGGGACTTTTTAAAAAATCAAGATCCCAAGACCCCTCTTCTGGAAGGTTCTGATATATACCTAGTCTGTCCAGGAGACCCTGTGCAGAAGCTGGGGTTTGGAGTAGGTGGGCTCGGGCGCCCATTACCCGTCAAGAGACTTTGGAAAAAGATGCTTTTCTCTCTCGGAGCCTCAGTTCCCTAATATAAAAAAAATGGAGATGATAATGTTGACTTCACAGCGTTATGAGTCGTGTACGGTGCTTGGCGAGATGCCAGCCATGCCTGACGTGAACAGTTGTCAGCTCCCTTCCACTTCCCTTTAGAAACCTGAGGTTCCAGAGTCCAGACCTCAGAAAGCTAAAAAGAAAGGGGCGCGGCCCATGAATATGGCTCACATTACGTTGACCTTTGATTCCCGCCTTAATAAAAGTCCATGCACCCTGCCCCAGGGCCGGCTGGCTCCCACAGAGCGGCAGGCCAGACCCGACAGCAAGCCAGCTTGGGATAGGTGATTTCCAGGGGTGGGACCTCTGCTTTCCCTGGAAAGGGCTCGAAACTGACCTACTCCACCCATGAAAGGTCAAAACCCCTCACTGAGACTTTCCCAGAAACCTGTCAGTCCATCAGACTCTTCCTTAGCCTGCCTGTTTTCATCCAGCAAAGGCCATGTGTCCAGAGCCACCTTTCCCAGCGACCCCTCTGGACAGTGACAGGCTTGCCCCCAGGTCCAAGCCCTTTTGCCTTGTTCAGCCACCATCAGCCCCCTCTGGGCTACTACGCTCTCCCACCAGCCCTGGGTACCTCCTCACCCGAAACCAACTTCGCCACTTTGAAAAGCAATGACCTCCAAAGGCGCCCTTCACCATCAGCCATGAGTGAGCTTTGACTTACCCGAAGCCTCCAGGCGAGCCTCACCTTTTCACCCTTGTAATAGAGAAGAGGTGTGTTCCAGGACGCGTCCCTGGAACACTGTGACCTCTTGAGTGTCCTCACCCAACATTCAGCACCGCAAGAACATGGCTGGAGGCTGTGTTACAGAGGCACGGGGCTGGGCATGTCCCCCTTCTTCCCCTCCCGACCCGACAAAGGCGCAGGCAGAGCCATTTGCCTGGTTTTATAGATGAGCCAACCGAGAAGCGAGGCCATTCCCCCAAGCTCCCACAGCTGGTGGGGGTGGGCGGCGGCTGAGGATTCCACCCCGGGGACTTCTGAGTCCCAGATGAGAGCATCTCCCCCTCCACCGCTGGCTGCCTCTCCACAGTGCGTCTTCACTGTATCTCTCTCTCTCTCCTTCTTTACAGCCCTCATCACTGCTCACCTGGGTCAGTATATTAGCCCTCCAGTGGGTTTCCTTGTTCCCCATTCTTGGTGCCTAAAGTCTGTTTTCCACAACAGCCAGAGTGGTCCTTCGTTCATGTTGTGTAGAATAAAACCCACCTCCTTACCAGGGCACATAAGATGTCGGGTGATCCGGCCCTTGCCTCCCTCTCCCTCCACGCCTGGCAACTCCCTTCCCCTCAGCCCCTGTGGTCCAGCCCTACTGGCCTCCTCTCCCCTCAAGATTCTCCTCGCCCCAGGCCTGTGCACGTGTTCCTTCTCTCCATTTTTCACTGTGTCCCATCCTATTTTATTTGCTTTGAAGTTCTTGTAACTACCTGAAAGTATGTTATTTATCTACTTCTTGGGGTCTTAGAGTTTTGTTTTGGGGCGTTGCTATTGTTGTTGTTCTAGGGGGAAGGGAGGTGTCTGTCTCTCCCTACTGCAGTCCTATCCCACGGTATAAGCTTTACAAGATCATTCGTTCATGACCCCACCTGCTTTCCTCACGCCCTCAACAGCGCCTGACCAACTGGAGGGTCTCAGTGATCATCTGTTAAGTGAATAAATGAACGTGATAAATAAATGAAAGGAGACCTCAAGAGATGTTGGGCTGACAGGCGGGGCAGCCGGGCGGTTGCCCCTGCAACAGAGAAATGGCCCCGCAGGGCTCCCGGAAGCCACGGGAGAAAGCATGTCAAGTCTGAAACTCAAAAACATAAAGACATCACATAAAGGCAACCAAGTGTCCGGCCAAGGAAGGAGGACTATTTGGAAACTAGGAGGTAAAGAAAGAATAGAAATGCTGGGTTTGTGCTGGTTGCTATGATTTCTTAAGGCCACTCGAGGGGGTTTCTGCAGTGGCTCAACATGAGCAAACACGAAACTTCTAGAAAATAGAGGAACTTGGAGATCAGAGAGAGCTAAATGTTGTGGGCTAAAATGGACGAGGCTCCCCGAGCTTGATCTCAGATGTGTGGTCTCACATGACCCTCAAAGAGGCCTCCTCCAGAAGAAAACAAAAGAAGGGGGAGGGAGGAGGAGGAGGAAGGAGGGGGAGGAGGAATAGAGGAAGGAGGAGGAGGAGGGGGAGATGGAGGAGGAAGGAGAAGTAGGAGGAGGAATGGGAAGAAGGAGGAGGAGGAGGAACAGCACCACAAACAGGGCAGCCCGGCCACCACCAAGCAGGAGTAGCCAGTGAACCTCGAGTGGCAGGTAACTGCTGGGTGACGGTGGTCGTGCCATCTAGGATCTCCGGGCCCCAGTCCCAAGCATTGCTCATGACATGGCCTGACAGACGCAAAGGCTCAGCACAGTCCACCATCGGCTTCGACAAAGGCCGACTCTCTTTCTGATAGTGAACTATAGGATATCTCCATACATCTTTATAAAAGTTCTTTTTGTAACTGGTGTGTTGCCGTGTTTTCCCCACTTAAAAAACTACTGTCTAAGGCTGTCCGTTTGTCAATGACCCCTGGGGTTGTCAAGCACCAGATCTTTCCATTTCTGCTCAGCAGAGACCCAGGCTCCTTTCTGGGGACAGGTGACGCAAGGGCAACGACCTCCACCTGGGGTCTGGAAATGCTAAGAAGAAGAGGGGAAGCCTGGGTTTGGTTGGAAGACAGAAAGGGGAGTCAGGGAAGTGAAGGGAGGTGGCTGAGGCAAAGGGCTGTCCAGAAAGGAAGACCAGCTTGAGCAAGAGAGGCAGGCGGGAAGCACCGACCCCCCACCCCCAGGACCCGCACGCAGGCCCTGCATTGGGGGCCAGCAGCAAGCGCACAGGTCGAGGAGGAGAGTACCGCTAGTAATCAAGGTCCGATCCAAAAGGGCCTTTTATTCAAAATAACAGGCTGACGTTTATCCCAGAGGTCAGAGAGAGGCACCCTCCAGCAGAAGGTTGGGTGGGAGAGGGTGGAGAAGGTTCTGGGCAAGGCCACTGTGATGACCCGGCAGTTAATTACTAGAGCCTGCGTTCAGACCATGGTCCAGGATCAGAAAAGAGGAAATGGATCCAAGCGATGTGTGCCTGGTAAGAAGAACAGATAGAGAAAGGAGGGGTGAGCGAAAGGGAGGCATCGAAGAGAGCTCTCCCGCACTTCGGGCAGCTAGACGAAGGAGTCGATCCTAGTGAACTTGGTTTTGGATAAACTGACTTTGAAACAGCTGAAGGACACCGAGTGGTATTTGCAAGCGGCTCAGAGCTCAATGCTGAGTCCAGTGAGTGGTCCCCACGGACTCCCTGGCTTTCAAGTTTCTGCTTCCTCCTCTACACCCACGTCATAGAATTATGGAGAGAAGATACACTACACGAGATGTCCGTCCAAGCCCACGGCCCGCTAGCTGGCAGGCGGTGCAAATTCCGTATTTATTGAACCTGAAGGTGATGGCGCCCATCGATGTTTCTTCGTTGGATTACCATCACCACCCGTGTGCGGACAGCTTGTTCTTGTCACCATGGTCTCTTCGAGGTACTTTCAGCTAGGGGGAGAGGACCGTGGTCAAGGTTGTCAGGAGGAGGGAGCTCTTCGCATCCACCCCCTCAGCTCCCACGCCAGGGCTATGCCTCGCCCCTTCCCACTCCTCCCCAGCCTCCCTGCCCCAGCAGGATTCCAGAGCCTGGGAGGTGGAAGTGCCCTCCTGCCTGACTCAGGCTGAGCGCTGCTTTCTGACATGCAGGCCCTGAGGCAAGTCTTGCTCTGGGAAGATAAACAGGTTTTTATTCCCTCCACCGTAGGACAAAGCCTCAACCTCTGGCTGCTGTGGGAAGCTCCTTCCTGGGAAAAAAAAAAATGACTCCAGCTTCAGGAGTGAAGCCTCCCCAGCTAGACTGTGAGCTCCTTGCTGGGAGGAGCTGGGTCCCTCGCGTCCCCCCATTTCCTCCTGGCCCCTGAGCGCCGCGGCCATCTGGGTGCCTGATCAAGGAAGGTTTCTTGAATTTTAATTCCTTTGTGTTTGGTTTCTGCCTTAAAGCCAAGGTCTGCCACCTGAGATAAGCAGTTAGACACACTCCTCAAAACTCAACAGAGAAATGTCATTCGTGCCGGGTCAAGGTTAACAGGGTCCAGAACCAACAGTTCCTGCTGTTTCCTCCTCCCTCTTCCCGACTCTGTCGCTGCTCAGCCAGTGGTGCCCAGAGGCTCCGGAGCGACTCCCAGGTCCTGCCCGAGACAGTGCATCAGATCCTGTTCGCTGATGCTTCCCTCAGGGCTGGCTACTGAAAACAAGCCGAGGAACACAAACCCACCTTCCTCCCCTACATCTTCTCTGTGCGGGGTCACCCCTGCACCGTCTCTGGCCAGTACAAGGCAGA
The DNA here is from genome assembly GCF_963455335.1 of Martes martes. Classification (NCBI taxonomy): domain Eukaryota; kingdom Metazoa; phylum Chordata; class Mammalia; order Carnivora; family Mustelidae; genus Martes; species Martes martes. The sequence continues at coordinate 51,556,902 of NC_137903.1, forward strand.
CAACCACGGGCTGCCTCTTACTCCAACTAGCCATGGCCATGGCCATGGCCGTTAACACGTGCTAACTCAGCCCCAGAACAGCAGCTCTGGTGTTTCGGGAAAGGGGTTGCTCCCAGACCAGCCTCCCCTCCCTGTAAGGCTGCCCTCCCACCCCCGCCCTCCCCAACCCAGTCTCACTCAGCCCAGCTCAGCCTTTCATTTGGACCAGCCTCTGACGCCCCCCTGAGGTGAGCAGTCAGTGATCCGAGGTCTTCACTCGGAGAATAATCCATGCAGATTGCGGAGGGTTGGGATACCTGGGGAGATTTTCCTAAATGAGATTCCGCCCCCCCCTGCCCTGTGCACCCCACTTCCAGCACAGACTCCTAGTTGCCTAGCAACTGTAGGAGGCGATCTGGGAAACCTGGAGCTCACTCCACGGCCCCCTGCGCTATGATGAGCTCGGTGTAGCCCACCTAGGGGAGGGAATGCGCTACAGCCGATAATTACCGGGGGTAACAACCATAATCCCAGACCTGCTATTATCACTGTGTTTACCAAGAAGCAGTTGCTACAGAAGCTCACGCCACTGGCCTTTCCCAGGCCCTCACCCTTCCCGCCCTGTGCTGACTAAGGGAGTAGAAATAGCCTTGGGCTGTTCCCAGGAGTAGAAGCCACAGCCTCGGAGTGCCGCAGGGCGTTCTGACACTGGTTCTGCCACTTAAGCTGCTCCCCAAAGCTGTGAGTGGCCCCCAAAGAAGCTGGAGGAAGGATGTGAGTTGAGGATCTGGGCACACACCCTTGACCTGCGTGGGGCCAGCAAGCATCCAGAGCCAGGAGAACCAGGGATGCTGTCTGGGATACAGGGGGCTGGTCTTGTTAAGGGAATGCTGGGCTCTTTTTCCTTCCTGAAGCCAGTGGTCTGCTCTCTGCCTTCCTTTCTGAGTGGCCCACTCAAGGCCAGCTAAGGACAAGGAAGAGATGTGGAGTGGAGAAGGTTAAGCCCACCCTCCACTCCCCATCCCCTGCCCCGTCTTATCTCTCTGTCTCCTCCAGCTTTGTCAGCTGTGGTGGGAAAGAGTAAAAGCGAATTCCATGCAGTGTCCTGATGCCAATGAGGAAGGAGGACAGAATCCTATAAAGCCCGCCCACTTGCTTCTCTCTTGGGCACTCCCTTGTTTTACGAGCCGCCAACCTGAGCTTCGTGGTTGAAAAAAACACCCAGACTTGTAGCAAATTTCCTCTCTGAGGATGACCTGTCACCCTTCTAGAAAGCCTGGCAACTCTGCCTCTTTCTGCATCCTCCATCCCCTTGGTCCTCAATCCCGGGCCTAGAGGTCATAGCCTGATGCGCCCCACCTCTTTCCTTTGGCTTCTTTCCCTCCGTGAGGCTAAGGCCAGAGCATCGTGAGGCCTGCCTGGGAATGAAGACCATGAGGACGAACAGATCAAAGTCCTGAATTCTTAGACCGTTCAATGTTGGCATGCCATTAGATGTAAGCAAATCTAATGTTCCCATTTTACAGATGAGGAAACTGAGATCCAGGAGGAAACGTGGTTGACCTGTGGACACACTGTTGGTGAGGCCATACTGAAGCCAGAGTCCAAACTTCCAGGCTTCGACTCCATTGTTCTTTCCCACACACCAAGCTGTCCCTCAGTTCTGTTTGCACTTGGGGTTCAGATCTCAGAAAGCTAGATTTTAAAGATTGTATTTATTTATTTGAGAGCGAGTGCGTAAGTGCAGGAGCAGGAGGGAGGGGCAGAGGGAGAGGGAGACACAGGCTCCTCACCGAGCAGAGAGATGCAGAGATGCAGAGACCCGATGCAGAGACCCGACCCCAGGACCCCGGGATCATGACCTGAGCCGAAGGTAGACACTTCATCCACTAAGCCACCCGGGCTCCCAGAAACATAAATCAGAAGTCAGCTTTGTAGGGTTAGATAACAAACATTTTGAACTTACCAAAAAATGTCACAAGGGTCTTATCCTATCCTCAAGGCATTATTTTCAGCTAAATGAAGTTGATAATGTTACTCTCATTGTATAGATCAGAGTATGGTTTGTATATAGTTTTCCAAAACTGAGGCCAGAAAGAGTTGCCCTGCGTCACAATAGAGCTGTTTCAAAGTGGACAGAAGAATTCCTGTCTCCTGACTCTTTGTCCAGTGCTCATTCCACTGCACTCCATGTGTCCATAAATAAGGCACTGTCACCTGACTCATCAAAGTAACCAGATGAAACTGTCACAGGGACCCCTTCAGGGAAGACTGGCCACACAGCTAGAACCACCACAGCATTGTAATTCTGAGCTAACATGCGCCATCCTGCAAGTCACTGTTCCCTGAACTTTGCCCTGGAGGAAAAGCCATGTTCTCCTCTCCCCGTCCTCCCCCGCTCTCTTCTTCAAGCCCTTGGGAGAAGAGCACATCCACTGTGATTCCCAGGCCCAGTGGGGAAATGGTAGTGAGAAGTGCCCGCTGGGCACTCCTGGAGGCCCCCGCTGCTGTCGTGGGTGGTGGCCTGCAGCACCTTTTGCCAGCCTGCGGGATGCTCCCCCAGAAGCCCGGCTTGTTGGCCAGTTACCTGCCCCTGCCTCAGCCTCCCTGCTCAGGAGCAGCATTTCTCTGCTCAGACTCTTGCAGACATGGGGATTAGGCAGCCGTGCTCACACGTCAGAACGCATCTCAGGATGGGGCGGGTGAGCACAGATGGCTGAATCCCTCCTGAGTGTTTCTGATTCAGCAGGTCTGGGTTGAGCCTGGGAATCTGCATTTCAAGTTCACAAGTGCTGCTGCTGGTCCAGAAGTCACACTCTGAGAACCACTGTGATAAAGGCCATGACCCAGGTGATCTGTGGTCACCTAGCCGGGTCTGGAGTGCGTGTGTTGGGGGGGGTGGTTGTCCAAGAGCGTGGAAAGGAGGGTTGGGGCTGGGAGGGAGTCTGACTGAAGACCAGCCACCTGCACGGGAGGTTAGTACGAGCAGGTGGTGCCCGCATGTGTGGCTATTTAGATGCGAGTCCCCAGATGAACGCCACAGTGTGGGATGGGAGCCCGAGACTAGAGGCTCTGAGATGATTCTCTCACTGCTTTCGTTGCCCATCTCCCCTCCATTCTCAGCCGCTTCCCTCCAGAGAAAGTTCCCTGAGCCTCCGACAACCAACCGCTGCTATCTCACAGGCAGTATGGGGGAGGGCAGAGGGGAGCAAAGCCACTGGTGTCTAGGTGCACCTGTCTTCATAGCACAGAGAGCTCGGGGCGGGACACAGTAAGGAGCTCAGAGACCAGTGACTGGTGAGTTTGGGGACCAGCTGGGAATAGGACCCAGAGGAACAGACAGCTGAACAGGGAGGTGCCTGGTAGGGACAGGGAGAAGGCAGGGGCAGAACAGACCAGCCACAGCTGCGGTCCCCTGGTGACTCCCCCCTCCCCTCCTGGCCTCCTAAGAGAGCAGGAATCTACCCCCTTGGGAGGTGGAGGGGAACAGGGGGGCTCTGGGAGAAGGGGCCACCTCTGTGGTGGGCTTCAGACTTTCTTCCTGGCCCCAACTTCCTGTCTCCCCTGGTCTCCTGGGACCAGGAGGCTGGGAGAAGAGAGAAAAACAATCCCTCTGCAAATGGTGAGCATGGATGGACGCTCAGAGCATCAGACTGTCAGGGACGGTGAAAACCAGGGGCCTTAAAGCTCAAAAAAGTAACGACTAAAAGCCAAGAAAGCTGACCTAGCCCTCCTGCGTCGTTTCCCAAAGAGCTTCCCAGTGGCCAGTGGGCTTATTGTGCCCAGAACCTGCCTTATCTGTAGGCTGGGGAGATATAGACTATAAATTTAAGTGGGAACCAGGCAGATGACCTCCTCCCAGATCTCTCTCCCATCACAACAGTAAACCAGAAATCCATTTTCTTTGCTTTGGGACTTAAGCTCTTTCGGAGGGGAGGCACGGAGAGGGATGGGCCCGGAAACAAAAACTCTGGGGTTCTTCTTTGAAGCAAAAGGATGCCATGTGCGAAAAGATGTGGGGTGGACAGGAAAACACATGGGGGGCAGAAAGAGAACTTGAGGAGTCCCTACCCCGCCCTGCCCCCCATGAGAAGGCCCTGTGCATATGGCTTCATACTTGTTCCAGAAGAGCATCTCAGACATGCCCCCCTCCCCCCGCCCTGTGAGCAATGTGTTCGGCCTCCTCCCTGCCTCCACACCCTCGCTTCTTCCCGCCTCCCACCTGTCAGGCCTGTTGTAAGACTCCCTTGACCAATGTTTACATAATGCTCCAAAGACGAATGACCCCGTTGCCAAATGCCTGAGTCATCTGGCCCAATCACCCTTTGCTCCTCCGGTCTGGCCTTCCCACCAGAGGGAGGTCACACTCAGCAACATTTCTTCAGGAGGCCTTGCCAACTAGGGAGCCCAGCGGGCTTCCTAGACCTGCCTTTTTACAAAGATAGGCAGTAGGAAGAGAAAGAAACCATTAGGAAGTCCCTGATATACAAGGAATTGGAGTGGACACTCTCAAATTATCAGATGCCACAAACCTTGTGTGGCTTCATGATACCCATTTTCCAGCCAAGGCAACAGAGGCTGAGAGGCCAAATAGTTTGACCCAAAGACAGAGCTAGTTCGCAGCAGGAGCCAGGAGTGGAACCTGGTCGTCTTTACCTGAATTCCCTAAAAAGCAGGGTCTGTGGAGCAGCTGGCAGGCTCAGTTGCTAAAGCGTGTGACTCTTGATCTCAGGGTCATGAGTTCGAGCCCTGCATTGGGGTAGAGTCTACTTAAAAGAAAATTTTTTTTAAGAAAAAGGCAGAGCCTGAGACAAAGGCTTATATGTGAGTAGTGCACTTGGTATGTGACCCAGGAAGGCAGGCACAGGGAAGAGAGGGAGCCTACACAGTGGGGAACAAGGAAGCTATCCAAAGAGGTTGGCTGGTTGACCAGTCCTCCGGGGCCATCTGAGGATACTTTGAAACGTTGCTAGATCAATCATGAGGAAGAAAGGGGAAAAGCATTTGTCCGCTGGCCGCAGTTCCTCACAACATCCGCCCCTCCGTATTCCTGACTTGCACACACACAAGCCTGGGGATCCTGCACGGAACTGGCCAGAGGAATGGAGGCTGGAGGCAGATTCCAGACAGCGAAGACTTGACGTGGTGCCCAAGGGTGGTGCTCTGGACACACGTCCCTCCGTGGCCCCACACGACCATCCCAGATATAATGAGTAACTTATACACGGTCACTGGGGCACTGGGGACAGGGGTGGGGGGGGAGGGCCAACATGTGAATCACAGCGCGTGACTTCTAACCATTCATTCAACAAATATTTCTTAAGGCCCACTATGTGCTAGACACTGGGGCTTAGCAGAGCAACCAAAAAGGCAAGATCCTTGCTCTTATGGGGCTTCAGTTCTGAAGCGGGGTGTGGGAGTGGTGGGAGGAAACACAAAGTTAGCCACTAAACAAATAAACCAGCGCTGACTGTATATCAGGTACGGAGCTGAGCACCGGGAAAGCTGGGAAGGTAAAGTTTTCTTGTCTGGGAGACACAGGAGCAAAGTTCGACAATGGAATAGGGGAATTGTTGTGATTCGGGCACGTGTACTCTTGTGCAGAGCACAGGGAAAGGGCATTTTACTCTGGACTGGGGAGTGGAGGGCATCAGGGAAGGGGCTCTGGAAAAGATGAGACACAAGCTCTTTTGAAGGCATCTCTGGAGTGGGGGAAGGGAAAGGTGTGCCCCAGGAGAGGGAACCGCACAGGTGAAGACAGAAGGAATGAGAGTACCCCACGGGGAGGAAAACCACGAAGCATTCAGTGTGACTAGGGGGTGTTGTCTATGCAGGGTGGTGTCCAACAGGTGAGGCAGGAAAGGTAGGCAGGAAACGGACCACCAAGACTTGAGTCCGTAACCCTGAAGCGTTCGGATTTAATTCTGAAAGGGAAGGCAAGCCTCTATTTGTCCCCTAAGCCTGATTAGCTCTTGAAAGTCTCTGTCAATACTGGAGATAAAGCCAAACCGTCAGCTGCAGGACAGGTGGAAAGGCCTTGGAGTCTCTGAGAGTGGCTGGATCGGAGATGCCTGGCTTATGCGGCATGAGATCAGTTGTCTACACTGGTAGAGGCACAGCAGCCTCACTCCCCATCATTCTGCCTAGGGCGCCAGCCTTGAAGTCCGTTCCTCTAAAGTTGCAGAGTCTACCCTGTACCCCATCTCTTTGGGCTTCCAGCTCAGCCCCTACCCACCCCACCCCCCCAGCCTCGCCTCTTGCAGGCACAATTCCAGGGCTCAGTGACACTGAGGACCCTGAGTTTAGGTGAGGTGCCTCTGGTCCTACTCTGGTTTGCATGAAATACTTACCAGGGCTTTCCAGCTGAACCCCACCCCTGAGAGCTAAAACGAGAAAAGCAACCAGCATCTGGCCACATCCCTCGCAGAGGCCCGTCGCATCCATCATCTGGGCAGGAGAAGAACTTCCTGCAGCCCACAATGGCATCCCACCATTCCCCTGCAGAGCCCTTGTCAAACCGAGCCCCGGGCTTCTGTTCATTCTTCAAAGCAGAGAACCCTGTGATGATCTGAACGCAGACATGAACAAAACTCCCAGCAGCAGCCTTCCTGTGCTCAAATTCAGAACAGAAAAAAAATGAAATTCCATTCCAGCACCCTCCTATCCCAGGGAGGCACTGAGGTGTCCCAGGCCAGTCAGGCCCCTGGCTCTGCCTCAGCGTCCTTCGGCTCCCAGGGATGACATGAAGATGGCAAAAAACAGCTCCTAATCGTAGCCCTGGTATTTGGATTTTTCCCCGCTGACTTGTTCCTATGCCCAGCAAAATTCCCTTGTCCTCGATCCCCTTCCTTCGGGCCCCTGGTCTGTCCTGGGTGGCTCTTTCCCAGGTCTGCCAGTCTACTCCTGACAGCAGATGGTGACCGACGGCTGCCTCAGCCCCACACAGACAGCATTTGTCTCAGCAGAAGCTGCAGGTTTGGAGGAGTCCTGCTTCGGGGCGGGCGAGTGCCCCTCTCCTCCCTACAAGGTCCTTCAAGTCACGCAGTCAGGTCCTTCTGGAGCTGTAAGACGCAGCCCCCCTAAGCAACATTCTGGGCACAAGAGTCTCTGATTGTCCACAGTTGTGGAAGGAGGAGGCTATTCCCGGACACACACAGACGTAAACCAACAAGGCAGAAGTTTGCATCCCCAAGGATGCCAAGAACTCTGATTAAACGGGTCCTCGGTTGCTCCCCTGAACAGAGAAGCAGATGAGACTTCTTATGACCCCTCCCTTCCTCCATTCACCATCCTGGAGCGTGACCTCCACCCCACCCCGCCACTCCTCCGGGCTTCGAGGTCCTGAGAGTCCTACAGATAGAGACTCTGCCTTGGGCCTGTGTGGGTTCGGGGGTGCTACTGAGCCCGAGCCAGGGAAGGAGTTCTTGGGACTTAGCAGGACGGGAGAGAAGGATGTCCCCGCCCCACCACAGCTGATTCCAGGCTGCCCCAGGGCTGGGCTAGCAGCACCTTTCACAGCAGCCCTGGCAAGCCCCCACCTGCTCCAACCCCAGGCTCCCGGTCGGAGCCAACAAAACAGATCTATCTCTCTAAGGCTGGGACCTCTAACTGACATGCCTCATCTTTTAAAAAGACCAAGAGAGATTAAACCTCCCAGGCTCTTCTTGGATCTCAGTGACAGATTTTTCTGATTCACCTCATTACCTCCTCCTACAGGGGCCCATTCATTTCCACCTCATCTTCCTCCCCGTTCTCCTTCCTGTCCCCTAGCGCATCCTGACAGGTGGGCTCAATCCTCACTCTGCTTTCACAAACCTCACAGACGCTGCCCCACTCCCTCCGCCCTTCTCTCTGGATTAATAAGGTTTCTCTTTTCCGCCCCTTTCCACAGATCAAAGACCCCAAAACCTTTCAATCCAGCATCTCAAGAAGAAACAAACCACAGGGCAATGGTGTAAGAGGATGCTGACCTGAGAAGTCACGGAGGACAGAAGTGTATTAATCAAAGTATACACTTAATAAATAACTGATTAATAGAATCCCTGTAAAGCTTGAGTCGTTCGCTGAACACTGCCTCGGATCAGGAGTATATTCCAAAATTGCAAGCTCTCAGGGTTAGAAGGGACCGTGGGGGTCATCAGTTCACCCCACAACCAGCTACAGGATTTCTGACAGACGGACATCTAGCCTGGGCTCCCTGACCATCTCCATGACCATGAAGGCCTCAGGAAGCCCAGCCACTGTCAGCGTTGAGGTCTCTGGTTAGAAGATCCTTTCTACTGTTTGCTGGAAATCTCCCCTCCTCACCGCTGCACCCCATGCCCCTCCGCACAATGACCACAAAACTGTAGGGCTTGTTCTCTGGGAGAGGGTCAGTTCCCCGAGGCACTAACTCAGTGCCCCAAGTAAGCACCCAGGGCCAACTGGCTTGCAGATTGGTTTGCTAATGGATGGAGATAGCAAATTCCCTCTAGAGAACCTGGTGAGTAAGATGAGTAAGAAGAAAAGGAAGCCAACCCCCACAGCTCTGCCCACACTTGTCCCAAGCTGGTAGAGCTGGTAGGTTCTCCATCCCTTCAAGCCTTCCTCCACCAATGAGACAGCAACTTAAAACCTAAAGAAACACAAAAGGATCCTAGTTCTTGGGCCCCCTTCCAGACACTCACCCCCATCCCAGGCTGTCGGAGCATTGTTGAGAACCCTTTCCCCCCAGAAGGACGGCTCACAGAGAGAGAGCAAGAATGAGCTTCCCTTGGCTGAGAAAAACGAACACCCACACCCTTTAGTCCCCTGCTCAGTGTTCGGGACACGGTTAACCAATCCAGAAGATGGGACGACAAACAGCAGGTTAACGTGGGACTATGTTTCAGACAAGGTCTTCCAAAGCACAACCCAATTATTATTATTATTATTATTTCTCATTCTGACGCTTTCAAAGAACAAGACGCCACCTCTACAGCCAGGAACCTGGCTGGTGGTTTTCTAGGCATTTGGATATCAAGTGAATGGTGATACAAAGATATATTAATGCAAATAACAATCACATGACAAACCTCTTTTAGTCTATCACCAAGGAGCTTATAAGACCCACAGCCTTCACAGGGACCAAAGCACTTCCCCAACTGTGTTCCTGGGACCTACAATTTGGGCCAAGCCCAGGAAAAGGGTGGAGAAAATAGATGGCAGTACTGATGAGTATTTATTCCCCGAGGGGCTGAGTTTTAAAGTAAGGGGGTGAGGGGCACCTGGGTGGCTCAGTGGGTTAAGCCTCTGCCTTCGGCTCAGGTCATGATCCCAGGGTCCTGGGATCGAGCCCCACATCGGGCTCTCTGCTCAGCAGGGAGCCTGCTTCTCCCTTCCTATCTGCCTGCCTCTCTGCCTACTTGTGATTTCTCTCTCTGTCAAATAAAAAAAAAAAAAAAATTAAAAAAAAAAAATAAAGTAAGGGGGTGAAAAGGACCAAGTAGGGGTAATAATAATGGTTGAGATGAGGTAGTGTTAAGTGGCAGATCTTTATAAACTATAAAGCCCTACGTAAATAGGAAGTATTATAGACTGTAAGAGCAGATTCACACTTAGAGGATCCCTGGGAAGTGTTAGTTACATTTTCCTTACCTGAGGCATAGTTCCACCCTGGGACTTTTTATGGAATTAGGAAATAAAATAAAAGCTGACTTTGTTGGACAGAAAGAAACAAAAGGAAATGAATACATTAAAAGTGTAAATGCTTACAATCCGCAGCATACACTGAACTCTGCCCACCTCTCTGAAATAGGTCCACCAAAACCCTCAGACTTGTCCCCTGCAAGCTAAGGCAGGCAGTCCCTGCGGGGGCTCTCAGAGACGGCAGCATAACCTTGGCTCCAGGATGGCCTTGGGCTTGGCTTTGCCTTGCTAAAAAGGAAAGAAGTTAAAACAATGCAAAGCCCTCCCACCGGATTCCACTTCTTCTGTTGGCCACTTCCTTCCTTCCCTCCTTTTTCCTTCCCTTCCTGCAGGAGCTGCTCTGCCCCACCTTCCTTCCTGGGGAGGAGGACCTGCCCTTTCCTCTCCTAGGGCTGGTGCCAAAGGGATGAACAATGTGATGTTGAGGGGGGCGGGGGCAGGGGTAAAGGGAGTCTAGAGGTGGGAAGAGGCAGATGGTGCACGAACTAAAGAGTGACCAAGCAGGGATGGACTGAGAGAGATGTTTAGTCTTCAAGTTGCATTTCAGGGGTCTCTGGCCAGTTTCCAGAAGTTTCCCTCACTTGAGCTTACAAGCAAAGCGACTGCTTTGGCAGTAGCCATAGAACTCCCACACACCCAACTACAGCCCGACCCAGGCACCCAAATAACGGGATTCCAGGGTCGCAAGGGAAAGGGCGGTGTCACCGAAATACAAAGGGAGCTCAACCGAGGTAGCCATTTGCAATCTCTCATCTGCTGAGAGGGAAAAAAAAGTGGAAAAGAAACTGGGAAAGAGGCAAGAGGGTTTCTGAAGTCTTGAAAAGGCTGAGGCCAGAAAGTCGGTTCTGATAAGAAGGGGCGCGGACAATAGAAAAGGTAACGCGAAGCTGAAAAATATGAAAAGGGGAGGGCAGTCGCCCTTTTAACAAAGGTATTAAGCTACCAAAGTTGATGACAGAGTGGGAGAGGGGCAAGGTCAAGCGGAGTCGTTTTTTAGGGCAAAGCTTTGGAGCGAGGGCCGAATTGAAGGTGGCGAGCACAAAAGAGACGGCGCTCCAGGAGGCCGCTGAGCGGGGTGGAACGACTGAGAGATGAAGGCGACAGTGGGGAGAAATCAAAGGGTCCATCGAGTGGGGAGGGGGAAGCCCGCTTTGTCTGGCGAGGGCGGCGGCGGGGGCAGCACGTGCGGCCGGGAGCGCCCCAGGCAGCCGGGCTCCCAGCCGAGGAGCGCCGGGGAGGAGGCGCGACGCGCGGGGGCGGCCCGGGCCCCTCCGATTAGCCGGGCCTCTTGCCGGCGGGCCCCGCGCTACAGAAGGAGCGCATTGTTAGGTCCCCGGCCGCAGCAGATTGCCGCTGTCCTGCAATACCCTCGCACCCTGGCACCGCGCCACTGGCACCGCCCGGGGTTGGAAATAGCTGCGCCGTTCCCATGGCGACGAGGCAGCGACTCCGCCCCCGGCCCTCCCCGCCCCGCCCGCTGCGCGGCTCCGCCGGCCCCCGCCGCGGCGGCCTCCCCTCCACCTGAGCGCCCCCCGGTAACCCTGGCAACGGCGGCCGCGGCGCGCGGGAGGGGCCTCCGAGCGTGGCCCGGCCCCGCCTCCGCCCTCCCCGCCCGCGGCGCCCAGCTCTCGGCCCCAGCCCGGGCCTGCACCCGCTCGGGAGGGGCCGGGCGGCGGACGCCGCGGGAGCCGACGCGGGAAGCCTCCCCTCCTCTCGGCCGGCGGGGCCCGGAAAGGCGGGAGCGGGGGAGGAAGCCCCAGGGCTGCGGAGGCTGCGACAGCGCCCTGGCCGGTCGCACAGTCTCCCCGGAGCCTCCTCCGGCCCCGCCTGACCTCCGGGCCCCTCGAAAACCTCCCCAGACCTCCCCGCCGGTCCTCCTGGGGTGGAAGGAACAGACCCTGGCGGAGGTTCCTCGGCCCGCTCGGCCAGATGAAAGAGCGGGGAGGAAAATAAAGCTGTCTCTGGCCAGAGGGCCGGGGTCGGAGAAACCGGGAAGTGCTGGTCGAGGGGGCACCGGGCTGGAGGGAAAGACCCGAGCGGGAATCGCTGTCGGGAGCCGGGGTCGTGCTTTCCGGGCAGCCCCCTCCCCAACGGCACCGCATCTCTTGGGGGAAAAAACAAACCAAAACTGCACATTGCTCCATGCTGGGATGACCGACCCCACCCCCACCTCCTGAGGATTTCGACCGTGCAGTACCCTCGCGCATTTTGTTTGTTAGTGTGCTGAGAAGGGAGTGTTGCAGATCCCCCAAAAGAGTGTCTGCAGCTTCCAGAGTGAGTGCGGCGGAACGGAGACATTCTGAGCTACCGGATCGCTGCGGGGGGCGGGGGGGGGCGCAAACCACAGAGATTTCCATTTATACCGCCCCTCTTAAGGGGTAGAGTCTACCCCTGCCTTAACTTGGAATGTGAGCTCCTGCAGGGTAGAGCCCCTGGCACGTAGGTTCTGAACTAAATTAATGTTTAATGAATGGATAGGGTTAAAACCAGATAATGCCTCCTTCATTCCGTTGTTCCAAGTGGGCCGGGCATCTCAAGGAAATACACTAAGAAAGTAGTCAGGATCCCCTGAAATTTAGTCTCAAGTCAGACGAACATAATAAAATAATAATTTTGCATGTGTAAAGTCTCTTCCTCTAAGAGTGTCACCGCATTCCATATATTGTACTTCAAACTCCATAGAATTCCAGAACAAGAAAGAAAGATTTGCATTTAACGAATAAGAGTCTCGACTATCTCTGGTCTTAGCAGAGGAGCTGAAGAGGTAGACTGTGCTCCTTAGGGCCCTGTGTTTTCTTTGAAGTGGGATGGGGGTTCCTTTGTATGGTGGACTGAGTTTGGGGGTAAAGAGTTGGAGGACCTAGGCACCTGTTAGGCCTAAGTCTCCTCATCTGGGAGATGGTGATTATGAAGATGGGATGAGATAAGTAGGAAGTAGTCTTCAGAAGCCCTGGGGTATGCCCCACACATATTGGACACATATTGGGACATCTATAAACTGGTTCACATACTGTAGCTGCAAAGTGCTATCCCAAGATTTTGCTGGTTGTTTCTCCAAATATCCTAGTAGGATACAGACTACCTCCTTCCAGTCTCCTCTGAACAGGGCAAGAAATTCAGTTGGAAACTCAGGTGTTTTTTGCAAGACCACTCCTGGATCGTTGACTTAATTTGGCAAACCCCAGAGGACTTCCTTTTTACCTCTTCGCCTAAAAGACTTCAACTGCTTCAACTACTATACACTCCAAGGGTAGGAACCAAAACTCAAGCCCAAAGAGCAGCCCCAATAAGAGACAGGGAACTATAAAAGAATAAATGTTGATAGTGGGCTAGAGAGATCATCTGTGGTCCAGAGAGCAAGACAACAGGGTACCTGGCCTCAGGAGGAGACCAGATCTGTAAGCTGGGGGACTGTGGAGGCAGGACTGAAGGGCTCTGTGTGCTGTTGAATCGCCTTTCACATTACTGCTGACTGAGTTGTGTCCCTGTAGGCATTTCCCTCCATGCAGACGTCGAAGCCCTAACTCCCAGCGTGACTGTATCTGGAGACGGGGTCTTAAGGAGAGGTAATTCAAGGTTGAGTTCATCAGGGCGGTGGTCCTAGGAGAAGAAGCAAGGAGAGACGGAGCCCCACCACTACCGTGTGAGGACACAATGACAAAGCAGCCATCTGCAAGCCAGGAAGGGAGCCCTCACTAGAACCCAACTGTGTTGGCACCCTGATCTCAGACTTCCATCCTCCAAAACTGTGAGAAAATAAATTTCTTTTGTTTAAGTACCCCCCCACCCCCCGTCTGTGGTATTTTGTTATGGCCGCCTGAGCCAACTAAGACAAGTATGTGTGCTCTCGGAGCCCAGCGCCCCTCCTACCACCTCCACCACCTGGCGTTTTGTTCAGCGCTTCCACACTTGTCTCATTTTTAATTCGTAACCGTGTGAGTTGGAATTGGCAGGATTTATTTTAAAACGAAGAAGCTAAAACTCAGAACGATGAAATGACTTGCTGAAAGTCATACAGAACGGGAAGGGCCGAACCCAGACTTGAGCCTCCCGGGAGAGCATCCCGTGGGCTCCTGGGAAGTACTCACCGCGTGCCCAGAACCTGGAGACCTAGGTTCTGATCTAGGTTATGGGCGTAAAAGATGAACGCGATTTTGAGGTGGGGAGGGCACAGTCCGGTCGGGAAAAGAAACATGTGAACCAATAATTATAGCAAGGAGAAGTGTCTGCGAAAATTCTTTGCCCCGGCAGGTATATGGGGAAAGTGGTCCAGACAGGAGAATCTTGGCAAAACACTGACAGTTGGGGGAGCCCCAAGGATTGCTGACAGCAGGGTAGGCTGGAGGGAAGGAAGGGGCAGAGATGCCTCAGATGCCACTGGAGATGCTGCTCTTCCTTCTACCTAAGGACTCTGATTGCCTCCCTGAGGCCCTGGCCAAAGGGGAGATCCGAACTGGAACAGAAAAGAGTCCTTAAGGACCTAATAACCCTAAAGAGAAGCAATGATTAACGCTTCACTTGGGTTCTTATTGACATCCTGGAGTAAGTTATCTTTGTTTGTGTGTTTGTCTGACGTGTGATCTCCTAAGGGTTAGTCTATTGTAGCCCTAACGGTTTGTAAACAAGTGATAATGCGCTTTAATTAGGAGAAGATACGGCTTTTCCTAGCAAGGGGGCAATGGATTTCACAGAATCACAGGTCTCCAGAGGCTCAGAGTCCTACTTAAACCAGTTCATGATCCTTCCTTGCAATGGAAATGCAGATAATAGACCCTAGTTATTGAGGGGACTATCATCTCTCTGTCCCTTTTTGGGAACAAGTCCACATTCTTACCACGTGTATAGCCAGGTACAAGGGGTCACTTATCTTCCACTGGGTTTCTTTAGGAGTAGGAGTACTGGTTGCATTTTTGTATTTAGCATGTCTTTAATCCACTCTGACTTCCAAGGATTTCCTAAATCGCAGCACTCAAATGCCCTCCCTGGGAAAGGAACTGTCATTGGTGGGGGAAGAAACGAGCCCAGGAGGACTGCTTGCACTTCAAGCCCCTGTCCCAGAAAGCCTGTAACCAGGCCTGCCCACCTCCCTGGGGTACTCATTCTGAGCACCAGGCCAACAGCCAATTTAAGGGCTGGTTCTGGGATTTCAGTACCTCTCTCTGCCTGGGACCAAATGAAGACAATCACCTCTACCTCACCGGAGACCTCATTAGAACTTGAACTCTGGTCTTTGTTCCTTCCCAATGGGTTCGGTGCAGTGGAGAAGGTGAGAGTAAAGGGGGGGTTCAGTAAGCCCACAACTCCCAGAGCAGCAGGAGTCCAACAGCCTCTAAGAAGTGGGAGGGAATAAACAAGCAATTACCTACAGGACAGCCTGTAACCAGAGAAGTGCCTTAAACGATTTGATTCTATTCACTGCCTAAGAGGACGCTGCCTTCCTTCAAGGCTGCCTCCCACCCAGCTTCTCAAGACTAATTTCACCACCCTCTGCCCACCCTCCAAGTGAAATTCCACCCTCACTAGAAGCGAGGCTCCAGGGCTGAGAGGCAGAAGGCTCTGTTCTGGCTACATTCTTCCCAGCTTGGCCATTGTCAACATCACTGCTCTTTGTCTACCTTGTGAGAAGGGGAAAGCATCAGATGGTCCTTCTACCGTCCCTACTCCAATACCCCTAGAGTCTCTGAATCCTTTGAGGGGAAGAGAATTTAGGAAGAAAGAGGTGATTCAGAATTTGCTTCTCAGAAACTGGAGGGGGAACCCAGCTGGGCTGCAGGAAATGTGGGGTCGGACCAAAAGAAACCTCACATTCCTTTCTCTCTTTTGGCTGTGAGCTCTCTCCTGCCTACTGCCTCTAGGCTAGTTCCCCCTCACCCCACTTCTTAACTTTCTCTGGTTCAACTGCTATCATTGCAGATCCAGACACAGAAAGGCTCTCACATGGATAAGATTAAGACTTGGTGGGGCGCCCGGGTGGCTCAGTCGGGTAAGCGAGTAAGCGTCTGCTTTTGGCTCAGGTCATGATCCCAGGGTCCTGGGATGGAGTCCTGCATCGGGCTCCCTGCTAATGGAGAGCCTGCTTCTCCCTCTCCCTCTGCCCCTCCTGCTTGTGCTCTATCTCTCTCTCTCTCTAATAAATAAATAAAATCTTTAAACACACAAAAAAAGATTAGGATCCAGTAAGTTCCAGCGTTTATCTTTCAAATATTTATAATCCAGTGAGGAAGGGAGAGGTAAGGAATTTTGGAAAATTAACTAACATGTACATAACAGTGTATAATAGGTACCTCAGGTGAATTGCCACCGCTGCTGTCGGCCCCAGAGATTCCCCACGTGGTTCACTGAGCAGCCCCTACTGGCCCCTGCCTTAGCCTGCCTCCAGTCTTTCCTCTTCTGCCACTCCTCGTCCTGTCTCCACACTATAGGCAATGATGGATCTAAGTGTAAATCTGCTCAAAAGCCTCCCTCCCCTCGCCCCTAAATTTCCAGATGAAACCAAAACCCTCCCATGGCATGCCTAGTCTTTTGTAGTCTGACTTCTCCTGATCCTTGGGACCCTGTCCCTCGCCATAGCCACGCTCCAGCCAGAATAAAGCATTTGTGATATCCTGATACTACCAGCTCTCTGGCCTCAGGGCCTTTGCACATGCACCTGGGTCTGCCTGGAATGTTTTTCCACTCACTTCCCATTTAGCTAACTCCAACTAGCTTTTTGAAAATCAGCACAGAAATAACCTTCTTGTCTCAGGACTCCTTCCCTGACCCTCTCTGTCTGGGGTAAACACCCCTCGTCAATATTCCTGCAATACCGTAGTATCAAGTCTGAATCGTAATGAGTTTTCTACTGATCTCCTCACTAGATATCAGTTTCTTAACTCAACTTTGTACTCAGCTCCTGGTGCTGAGTAGACAATAAATGATGGTTGACTGAAAAAACTGAATGGCAGGCAGAGGAGTTCATAGAGAATATGGAAAGTCATTTGAGGCTTTGGAGTCAGAGACTGATAACAACATCAAAACAACATTGTCAGATGAGTAATCTATTAGTTACCACATTGGGGCGGGGGTGGGGGAGGTGTTGGGGGAAAGAGGGAGAAGAGACTGAAGTCATGAAGGGCTTGAAGTAAAGAAGGAAGAAGGTGGCAGTGAGAAGGAGGAATGGAAATGAGCTTGGCTTTGGAGGTGATGCTGTAAGCTTCCGCAAGTGTTTGGATGTGTTGGCAAAGGAGGGAGGTGAAGCGAAGGTCCGCAGCCCTGGCGTCTGAGATGGAACTTGAGTCGAAGCAACACACAGAAGTGAGGAGAAGGCCTTGGGTGCAGACAGCAGTGGGGAAAGGGCCACCAGGGAATCAGCGAGAGGAGATGCTCTGTTTGTTTTTAGAAATAGGTTCAGCTAATGAGGACAGAAAACAGACTGAAGGAATTTTGAGCTCTGGGTTGACTGTCTAGGCAGGCAAAGACACACGGGCCAGGGCCTCCTCTCACCCTTTCAGAAACTGGGATGGAGGTCCAACAACGATGTCTCTTTGTGACTTTCATAGCTTTCGCAGCAAATGATCCCGCTACCATGTAGAGCTATTACCTCTTTTGCAACCCCTCCGCCCCCGTTCCAGAAGCCTTAGCTGGGGGATAATGCTGTTCCTCCATCTGGATGGGGCTGTGTTTTCTCAAACACACTGCGGTTCTCAGTCCATTACCTTTTCGTCTTCTCGCATTCTTCCTGTTTTCTGACTCAAAGTTTATTTTAGTCTGGTGTTTCTTTTGAAATCACCACAGACATCTGTCTCTCTTGCCTTCCCCATCCGTCCACCCCTCTCCTCTCCCACTCCTGATTCTCATCGTTGCCTTGAGAGGCCTAAAACTGCTCGGCTTCCCTCTCACTTCTCTCAGGATCTGGAGCCTCTTTGTGGGGCATGTCTCAACCTGTTCTCAGCCTCAGACTAATCCTCCATAACACTGAAAATGACAGATGAGGTCAGACTGGCTTGGGAGGGAAGGAAGAGAACATTTCTTACCCAGGAAACCACGCTCATTCATAACTGGCTTTCCAAATGAGAACAGATTACCGGGGGGGGGGGGGGGGGGGGTGTGTGTGTGTGTGTGTGTGTGTGTGTGTGTGTGTGTGTGTGTGTGTGTGTGTGTGTGTGTGTGTGTGTGTGTGTTTCTGCTGTCAAGAGCCCCAACTTCTGCTTTCCTCCTAAAACATGCCTGCATTCTGATGTTTTGATATGTAAAGAGGATGAAGCATCAGAAATAGAGAACTTTAGGTGCATGGCTGGCGGCGCTGGGGTTTGGGAGAGTAATCCTTTATCCTCCAGGATCCTCTCGCGTGTGTTAACCTTGCCAACCGGTATGCTGGAGTTTCAAGCTGCAAGAGTCTTCGTGGGCTGAGAATGAGGAAGAGAGTGCTGGCTGCGGATACTAACAAGGTCCCTAGAGTGATTTATTAGTGTCTCCAGTCTCCTTTTATTTGACAGGAGAAGGAGAAGAAAGTGTTTATGCCTTCTGATAAGAGATGCATACTTAAGCAGTTTATATATTCAAGCCCCATTCCCCTCAGTTTGGTTGTTTCTGGTTGGTTTCGGTCCTAAGACATGCACAAGACCCTTTCAACTGACCTCTCTAGCGGTCATCCTGGTTCTCTTTTGCCTTTTACGCCAAAGTTTTTGGGGGGCAGCCAGAGCCTCCACATCCTTCACTCCACAACTTTATAGTTGGATTTTTGGCCTCCCATGTTCTACCAAAACCGCTCTCAAAATTCACCAGTAACCATCTTTGGCTCGAGGACCTTTTCTTTGTTCTCGTTTTCCTTGACTTCCCTCTCCGCAAACTGTTCCTGCTAGCGGTGGTTCTCTCCCTCCTCCAGCTCCTGCCTCTAGGCTTCCCTTTTATAGCTTCAGCCCTTCTCTCTAGCGCGGAGAGTTTCTTTTCTTTTCTTTCTTTCTTTCTTTTAAAAAATATTTTATTTATTTATTTGACAGAGTGAGAGAGAGATCACAAGTAGGTAGAGAGACAGGCAGAGACAGAGCGGGATGCAGGCTCCCTGCTGAGCAGAGAGCGGGATGTGGGGCTCCATTCCAGGACCCTGAGACCATGACCTGAGCTGAAGGCAAAGGCTTAACCCACTCAGCTCTAAGAATCAATCCTAAAGTTGGCCATGCCCCCCCAAGCCCGTTTGAAAAGCCTCCCCACCCCCACAAGCCTGCAGACAATACCCTATGGCAGGAGGTATCAAGAGGGAAGGAATAGTTTGGGGAACCTAGGCCTCAAGTGACCTCAAGGTGAGGAGTTTCCACTTGACCCAGAGACTGGTGGAAAGATCCCCTTTTTAGATGTTAATGTGCAGACAAATCACCTGGGGACCTTGTTAAAATGCAGATTCAGTAGGTCTGGGGTAGGACCTGAGATTCTGCATTTCTGGTAAACTCCCAGCTGATACCCATGTTGCTGGTCCATAGACGGTCCTTTGAGAAGCAAGGGGCTAGATCACCCTTGACTACTGTCAGGCTTCCTGGGGGTTTTCCTGTGTTGTTTTTGTAGCTCATCTGGAATTTAATCCAACTTGAGAACCAGGATGCTATTGTTTGCATCTTCGTGTTCCCCATTGATGAATTCCTTCTGGGTGTTCCTATAAATACTTGATTGATAGGACCCAGGGCTGGGTTGTTTATATCTTCTAGCTTTGCTTTACAAACACTAACTTAACCACCTCACAATTGTGAGGCAAGTGGGTCCTTTCTTTTCTTTCTTTCTTTCTTCTTCTTCTTTTTTTTTTTTTTTTTGGACTATAAATAGAAACCAAGAAAAATGAATGATTCTCCAAAGAGTGAGTCACATTTCAGATTCTGGTCTGCAACTTCTTTGCTCAGAGGGGTCCCAAGGACTGGTCCAGTGTGAATTCTAACGCTGCCTCTGTTTGGGTTCTCACCCAACCGCTCAAGACCACCTACTCACTTTCTAGAACTCATTTACTCTTCCCCTCTCTGTCTCCTTCTCTCATAGGCAGGTTCAGGAGCCTCAAGGAGCTGCAAGCTTCATGTTAGGAGGCCAGATGCCTGACGCTGAGGTGACTCAAAGGTTGGGAAGCAGACAGCTGGTCCAGCCCACATGCCAGAATCGCCCCCACACGGCATCTTTACAACTGTTCTTAGCTGTGCAGATTAGAAGCACCTTTTAAAAAGACATTGTGAAGAGGAAGTGGGGTGGGGTGGGGGGGTGGGGGCGGGGAGAAAACCACAGAAATCATAGAGTAATAACCACCTCAACATAGTGTCCCATGTCCCTTAAGTTCAGCTTCTGAAACTGAATCTTTGCTTTCAGGGATTTCTCCCATAGCCATAAAAATAAAAGCAACTCCAGTCTCTAAAGTAGGTTACACACAGAGAGCAAGCTGATAAATGCAGATGCCAAGGCACTTTCACCCTTTTCCAAACCAAAAATAGGACTTGGAAATTGTCTCAAGAAAACGGGTGCAGCTTGAGAAAAGCTGGGGAGAAAAACGTGGGTGGGGTGCTCCTGCCCTGGATTCACTCGGCCCACAGCAGACCTTTTGAGCAGGACAACTTGACTCCGTGACAATTCCTCGCAATGACTGCCCCCCCAGCCCGCAGCATCTCTTCCCACGGTCTGGTCTCACTCACTCCCCACCGGCCACCAGTGCTGCAGGTTTCCAGTGGGCTTGTAACTATTCCCCTACTCCCATTTCTGGTAACCTACTGTAAAAAGTTTCTATTAATCAAAACCTGGATGGGGGAGACAAGGCAAAGAGGTCCTTTTGGATTTCTTCATCAGAGTAGCTCTGTGATTCATCATCTGTTCTAAAAAGCGGCACATGCAGTTCCAGGAAAGGGGGAGCGGAAATGCTGTGTAGCCCAAGTTTGGGCTCCCCTGGCTTTGCCTCTCCTTCCCTTCATCTGGCCACAAGCCAGGCTGTTTTTCAGCAGCTGCTCCTGTTTCTAGTTGGATACTCCCAAACCCACCCCCTGCTATTATGATGGAATTGGGGGTCTGGTGAGGCACCGGGATTGGGCGACCAGCTACCACAGCTGTGGCTTGATCTCCAGGACGTAGAGTCTCCAGAGATTCTGCACGCCTCAAGGTCAGGAAACCCAACTCTGCTACATCTTAGCTGGCAGTAGCATTCCCCATCACAGCTCTTCCCCGGCACTCAGACTCTTCCCCAGGTAAACAATGAATGTGAGTGTCCTCAGGAGAGGGTAGAGGGAGGACTAGGACCCAGAGAGACAGGAAAGACAACTACAGCATTGAAGGAGCTACCTGTGCCACAGGGCAGGGTGATGCTGGGACTGGCTAGAAAGAGCGAGCCACCCAGATGTGGATCAACCCGGAGAAAAACTCAAATGGGATCCAGGAAAGGGATCAAGTATGGAGAGTAACCAAAGGAAATCCTGCTCCTCAGAGACGTCAGTGCTTTGAGCAAAGGGAAAAGAATGGTTTTCTTTTACCTTAGAGAAAGCAAGTTTTCAGGAGCTGCCCTGCCCCAAGACTTGAGAGATTGAATGGAGCGACAAACAAGCAGGTGGGAACACATGGCGTTTGGCACATCACTGAGTTCTAGAAAAACTGAAGGGAGCCTTGCCCTGGCATCTAGTAGAATGACGGGCTGCGGCCCCAATCCTGGCACTAGGAAGGCCCAAGTTCATAGGGAGAAAGCAGAGGGTGACCAGGGCTGACTTGGTGCCAAACGGGTACACGGGGGAAAGCTGGGTCTTACCTTCATTCTTTAAGATAGAGATGTGGCTTATCACACAGGCATGGGGGCTTCTTGTGACCAGGCCCCAGAAAACTTCATTGGATAAAGTTCAAACAGAAAACTTCATTTGATAAAGGACTTCTTTATCAAGAAGCACCATGGGCCTACTTTATGCTAGGCCCTTAAGAGAATCACCCGCTGAAGATGCTCAGTGGCAGAGACAGCGACCAGATCAGCCCTTCCTCCCGCCAGTATTTGGAAGCTGATAGCCAGTACTCACTCACCTGCCCCTCAGCATGCAGCTTCAGTGGTGCAAGATGCTGCTGATCCTCGGAGTAGGGGAGCGGGAGAGGCCCTCTTAGGAATGCAGTCCCAGGAGGCATTCTCCGTCCCTGCTTGTAAGATTCCAAATGTCTGAGATAAACCCCAGAATATAGTCCAGCAAAGACGCTTTGGGCTATATTCCTCTGAGAGAGAGCTGGAGAAGGGTTTTATTTTTAAAATCCTCGTTCCTGCTGGGGGAGGGGTGGGTGGCAGGCATTGGGAAAAACTGTGTTTGGATCAGGAAGGAGGCATTCTACTAGATGCGGGTATCCTTTTAGACTTTCTGCTCTCACATATTCTCTTCTCTATACCCTCAGGAATTGTTACGAAAGAACTCCAAGGACGTGAGTTAAGATCACAATGGTTCCTAACATCAATTCTGCTTCCACTGTATTTTTCCTCCCAAGGCTTTCCACTGGGTAGAATTTTAAATGTGAATAATGGTTCAAAGGCTGAGAAACAAACTGCTCATTACTGGAAAGAGTGCCAGGAATCCTGGGAAGCAGACCTCACTCCCACCGGAGTTCTGCACCTAATAGTAATGGATCCTTTCATAGTCCCGGGAGGGTGGGATCACTGTTTCTTTTCATTCTCGTCTTCTTTCAGTAACTGCTGGGATAAAAGCAAGCCTACAAGAATAAAAAATTCACAAACAGGACAAGAATATTTAGGGCAAGAGATCAGAAGTTCTTTGGTTATTCAGTGAACTGAACTAACTCTACTTTTAAAAAAAGTGTAAGGAAATAAATGTCCATCAAACTCCATGTCGCAGTGGGTATTAGCCTTTCAACCCTATCTCACAGGCTCTGAGTTGTCGTGCCTAGCAAGTTGAGGTAAGAGACTGAGACTAATCCAGTGATAAAACGGAGTAGTTTTGTCATTAATTCCGTTCCCAATATTTACTATATCTTTAGTCTGAGAAGAATTCTACCAATGTTGCTAAATAGCCCATTCCTTTCCACTTCTCATCCCCAAATCCAATCAGTGATGAACTGTAGGGTTAGAAGTGTTCTTCTAACTCTACTAAGTGCCTTCGAGAAAATCCAGTCACCTGAAGGGGCAGTTCAAGCTTTCCATCATTAGTTCCTTTCCCCAAATACAATCAACGATTTCTGAGCGGGAAGATAGGTTTAAAGTGACATGGTTAAGAAGCATTATACTAAAGCTTACCACCTTTATTCATTATCAATGTGATCTTCCTGGAGTATTCATCAAAAAGCACTTTAAATGGACACCTGGGTGGCTCAGTCAGTTGGGTCTCTGCCTTCAGCTTGGGTCTGATCCTAGAGTCCTGGGATCAAGCCCTGTATTGGGCTCCCTGCTTGGTCCGTAGTCTGCTTCCCCATCTCCCTCTGCCCCTTCCCCTGCTTGTGCTCTAACAAATAAATATATATATTTTTAAAGCACTTTAAACAACTAGTTTTTACATGGCACTCAAAAAAATTTTTTTTCCTAGACCACGGCTAAGGTTAATTTGATCAAGAGAAGAGGTCCCTCCCAGAGTGGTCAAGTGGTTAGATACTACAATTATAGCTTCATTTCTAGTCACAGCGAATCTGATTTAGATGTGTGTGATAACCCTATCCTGGCACTAGGAAGGCTCTTTTCTGGGACCTATCAATTAACATGGCTTAAGAAACACTCTATGCCCAAGCAATTCAGGCTAAAAATAACTCTATGGGCTATTTTTTTTCTTTACTCATCCCACAGAAAGCATTTGTTTGTCAACAAGATCTTTGCTCCATGAGTGTTTTCACTCCTGCTTACTCCTCCCTGAAAATAGAGTTGATACAATCAGGAAAGTCAGAGTCGGTGTGAGACATACAGAACAAAACCATGCTGATGCAACTAGGCTTTGTAACTGCCAAGTGTTCAGAGAATAAAAGAACCCAGC
Source organism: Martes martes (assembly GCF_963455335.1). Lineage (NCBI taxonomy): Eukaryota > Metazoa > Chordata > Mammalia > Carnivora > Mustelidae > Martes > Martes martes. Next base: position 51,580,475 of record NC_137903.1, read on the forward strand.
ATTCACAGATAGGCTAAGTTTAGATTCTCCCTTACTCGTCTTTCTTACAAATATACACAATTCTTTGACAGCAATATATCTGATTTATACACAAAATTCACTTCTAAGTTAATAATAGTAACTGAATGCTGCTCACTATGTCTGTTCACTTTTCTAAGGAATTTCAGGGGCATTAACTCATTAATTTTCACAGCCCTTTAAGGTAGATCCAATTATCTCAATTTCACATTTGGGAAAACTGAGGCAGAGAAAAAGGAAGTAATCTGGAGTTCGTCAGCTAATAAGTAGCAGAGCCAAGATACAAATCCAGGAAGTCTGGCTCCAGAGCCCATGCTCTAACCATTACACTACATTGGTTCTGCAACAATCCCACAACAAAAACAATGCTGTTTTCAGATTTCCTACAAAGCTACGTCTCCCTATCAAATATGTCCATTTACATTCTCTAAATTAAACAGAAACATGGTCCTGTGGTTCATCTTAACGTGAAAACATCAATAGGAACTTTAGTCTTATCCAAAATATATCAACTCTCTTAAACACACCAAATGTTACCTCCTTTCAAGTATAAAAATGCACTGAGATAGCTGCTCAAGCATAATTACTTTCTAGCAACAGGAAATGTTTGCAAAATTCAGGCCCTGGACCCCCTCTTCAGTTTAAAGAGTCAGCACTCAACAGAACTCAAGTAGCTAATCTCTGAAAGAAAAACACGTCAATTTTAATAAGACTGATTAGACAAGGTTTAATTCTAAGAATATACTATTAAGGTGATAGAGCATAAAGCAGAAAGTTTCTTATACTTAACGAATCACTAATAGATTTGTCAAAAAGTCAAAGCACTGGCCTACTCAGCTATGACAGAAGTTCACATAATCAAGACTTTAGGAACACCAAAGCACCATTCATTTGCTCCTTCTCTAAGGTCATAACCCTTACTTAAAGCTTTGTCCAACCTCAATTTGTCCCATCTCTTAAACACCCTGTTTATTTATAAGCTGTTATAAACCAATACCAGCGTTTAAAGTACTAGCAACAATATTTTAAGATATCCTTCTGATTTGCTTTTGAAATAGATTAATACCTTTCAAACACTGAATATTTGCCTTAGACAAAAAGCACTCTTAAATGCAGTGATTATAGTAAAATCAACGGATGATTTGGCTGTCATCACCTAAGTGTTTACCAAGACCCAAACACCAGGAGCAAACCAGGAAGTTTTGCTGTTGAATTTGCCTAGCCCTCCTTCCTTATCTAATTTGACACAACCAATTTCCTTTCACTGATGCATTTACTTTCTACAGATAAAACAATAAAAGAAAAAAAAAACATTGAAAATTCCATCCTGACAGCCATTGGACTGCAGGGTGGATCTGACCAACTAGGCAAGTCAGCCTCATCAGCTTCCCTCATGTGTTAGTTTATTTCAGTAACAAAACTGAAAGATAACCCGTTATATAGTTTAACAGGATACTAAAAGGTAGTTGTTATGAAAACATTTTTGCATATGGGAAGGGCTTCAAAAGTTGGCACTAAAGTTATTTAATAACAGACACCATTAGATTGGCCTGTAGAAAATCAAATTGGGCTAAACTGACTTTTAAAAAAAGCAGTTGCAGTGACAGGTTTCAAGAAACTGGCCGGCCACTGATACTAGTATCTAATAGCTATTCTCCCATCCAGGGGAGAAACCTTAAAGGGGTCTCTCTTGGTACTTAGTGAAGTCAGCAAACAATGTCCCCAGTCTGTGCATGACTGATACTGAGAACTACACTTTTCCAGGCCAGAGCATAGTTCCCCTCCTCCCACTTCTCTCCCAACCCAGACAGGTGATTACAGACAAGGAGGCAATTAAGTTGCTTCAAAATATTTAATACGTGTTAAACACGTAAAGTTACATTTTTATACAAAAATCAATACAACGAAGGAGAAAATACTGTACAAAAACCTTGTCAGCTCCCCCAACCTTTATACAACAAAGACTGGAGTCACCATATCTACAAAACCATAACGTCTTTCCACTTAGGGCTTCTGTCTGTAAACTTTTGTTTCATTAAACACTTTTTAAAAGCACTGTGTAGTAGTTCTGATCTAGAGCTTTTAAAAATATATCTATTCTCTATAAACTCCATATTTCCAAGCTTGAACTCTTCTGTGAAGTTCATCAAGCTTTTTTTTTTTTTTTTCTCCCTGTGGGGAAGACAAGGGCCGCTCATATTCCCTTTTCCCCGAGTAATCACAGGGTATAAACGTTTTTCAGCGAGATGGGAGGGTGGGGGAGAGGAAGAATCCAAGTCTCTACCCCAGACCAAATCCCTCTAGTTTTAGGAAATCCTGTGAGGAAATGCCACTCCTGGCACCGGTGCGGTGCTAGCTTTCATGTGAGGGGTGTGTGTAAAGTCCCTTCCTCCCCCGAGTACGAAAGGGGAACTCCCCAGCGCCAGCGCTCTCAGCCGCTTCCTTCTCGATGCTGCCGGCAGAGGAAAGTCCCTGTCTGCCCCCAACCTCCTAAGCCCTGGGAAAGGGGTGATGCATTCCAGAAGGACGAAATAGTCTTAACTCAACGAGACGAACAGACGTACACAGACATAACACTACACAAAAGTGAACGGTTGTCCGCTGGCGACAAGCCTCACACGCCCAAGTCTCCAGGGGAGACCGCAGGCAGGCTTGGCGCCGCGGGGCCGAGCCCAAGGGCAGTCCGTGCTGCCCGGCAGCACCCGCGGTCTCCGCCCCGCGCCTCCGGTCCCTGGGCCGTCCTCGCAGCCTCACGTCGGGGCCACCCCGCTGCTCCACCTCCTTCCGACAGGGGCCGGGGGTTCAGAAGGCCACGATGGCTGTGCTCCAAGGGTTAATGTCTCTCAGCACCGGCTTATCGCAGCAGATCTGCCCGGGCTCGGCGGCTTCCGGACCGCTCTCCTCTCCCTCGGCTTCCTCCCGGCCGCCCCCGGGGCTTTTCCGCAAGAGTCCCGAGAAGCTGGAACCGAAGATGCTAATGAGGTTAGCCACGTTACCGGTCTCCATCTCCTCCTCCTCCTCCGCCGCGGCCGCCGCCCCGCCCGGCTGCTCCTCCGAGTTCCGGCGCGGCTTCTTCCTCGGGCTGGAACCGGGCGCCGGGCAGTCCCCGGGGCCGCCACCCACGCCCGCCGCGCCGCGCTTCCGGGGGCCGACGGCGGGCGGTGCTGGGGGCTCGTCCTCGGCGGGCCGCGGCTCGCAGCAGCAGTCAAGTCGGGGGCACGCGCCCAGCGGCCCCCGCCGCTCCTCCGTTCCCGGGGGGCAGCCGCAGGGACGGCGCGCCCCACGGGGCCCCTCGGGGAAGCCGTCCGAGCCTCCGGCGGGGCCCCCGGCTCCTCCCTCCGCCGCCTCGCGCGGTCCCTCCACGCGGCGCCAGGCAGCTTCCGCCGCCTCCGCCTCTCCGCCCCGAGGAGTGTCCCTGGCGCCCGTCACCGGGGCCGCGGGCTCGGCCGGGCCAGCGAGGCGCTCCGGCTGCGGCTCGGCGTCGGGCCAGGCGGCACGGGGGGCCGGCGGGGGCGGCTCCCCCCAGCCCGCGGGCGGCCCGGCCGCCGGCTCCCCGGGCTGTGGCGGCGACACCGCCGGGCTCCCCGCGGGACCGGCCAGGTAGAGGCCCGGGCACGGGTCACTCAGGTAGACCTGGCGCGCGCTGCGCAGCACCAGCGAGACCAGCAGGTTCTTGTGCAGCTTGATGCCGCCGCGCTGGACCCGCGAGTTGTAGATCTTGCCCAGGGAGATGCTGACGATACGGTGAGCCTCCAGCTTGAACTCCATCCTGCCTCCCCTTCGCGGGGCCGGCGCCGAGGTGAGGCGTGAGTCCCCGGCTCACGTTCGGAAGCTGAGAGGGAACGAGATGGCGTCGACAAGTCCGGTCCGGGGCTGGACCCTCGATACCCGAAGGCTGAAGAGAAACGACTCCGGTGACGCGCTCAGCGACCCCCCGCGTCCTAGTCACCACGGAAAACAACTCAGTCCCACGTCCGGTCGCTAACTGAGGGCAGCCCGGCCGCCCGGCGCCTTATATATGCCCCTCGACCGCCAATCGCGACGGGCCGCCAACCGTTCCGGGGCCGGCCGGCGCGCCCTCGTGCGCCGCGCGCGGCCAATCGGAGGCCGAGGAGGGGCGCCTGGGCCATTCGAACGTTAGTCCCGCGGAGCAGGCTCTTAAAGGGGGCGACAACGAGCGGCGCTGGCCGGACGGGTCCGGGCTTGCGCTCCGCGGACGGGTGGCGCGGCGGAGGCTGACGGGGCGGTGGCGGAGTCAGAGTGGGGTGTGTAGTTAAGGATTCTAATGGCTTGTGAGCTGGCTGGCCAGAACCAGAGGGAACTAACCCGCTCGAACTTTCATCTGAGTATACCCCTGGGTAATAAATAGTATTACCACAAGGTATTTAGCAGAGTGCTTTGCCTTCCTGGAGTCACACACACGCTTAGCATCGGTCGACTTTGACCCCCCAAGAAAGAAAAAGGGCGTTCTAAAAGCTCCTAAGTTTTTGGCTGTTTATTAAGGAATTGTGACCAGCTACGAAATTACTGGTTCTCTACTAAAGCCATCAGCTGTCACCTTGTTCTCAAACACACTTATCCTATCGGTTACAATGAAAGGCGGTACAAGTTCTCCTCAGAGATTTCTCCTCAACACAAGGGCTGATCCGTTCACCCTTGGAAGAATCTACCAAGTTCTAAAAATACAAATAGAGAAGTCCTGTGTTCCCATGATGATGTCATACTTTTATTTTGTGTCAAGGTAAAAATATAGGGGAAGACTATTCCAGACTTTTCTGGTCAGTCAACAACTTAGTCCATCTAGGGATCCTTAGTACATGGCGTTAGGGCAGAATCACCACAGGGGTTGTCCAGAGTCCTGGCCTGGGTTCCAGCAGAGTCTGTCTGAGTTCGTTCACCTAAGCTCCAGCACAGACCTGCCAATGATTCTGGGTAAAGAACTGCAGGGCACCTTAGTTTCTCCAACTCTAAAAGGGAGAAATCACATACACATCCACTGTATTATGCAGAAGATAAATGACAACTCTCACCACCCACAGAAAAATGGATATACATACACACAATGGAATATTACTCAGCCATACAAAATGAAATCTTGCCATTTGCAATGACATGGATGGAGCTAGAGAGTGTAATGCTAAGTGAAGTAAGTCAGAGAAAGGCAGATACCAGATGATTTCACTTATATGTGGAATTTAAGAAGCGCAACAAACAAGCAAAGGAAAAACAGAGACAAACCAAGAAACAGACTCTTAACTGTAGAGAACAAACTGATGGTTACCAGAGTGGGGGGAATGGGTGAAATAGGTGATGGGCATTGAGGAGGGCACCTATGACTCCTGGGTGGCTCAGTCAGTTAAGGGTCTGTCTTTGGCTCAGGTCATTATCTCAGGGTCATGTTCTCAGGGTCCTGGGATTGACCCCACATCATGGGGCTCCCTGCTCAGTGAGGAGTCTGCTTCTTTCTCTTCCCCTCCCTATTCCTGCTCTCTTGCCCACTCTCAAATAAATAAATAAAATCTTAAAAAAAAAAAAAAGGAGGGCATTTGTTGTGATGAGCGCTGGGTGATACATGGAAGCACTGAATCCCTATATTGTATACTTGAAACTAATATAACACTGTATGTTAACTATACTGGAATTAAAATTTTAAAAAGTGACAGCTCTTAGCCACAATCTGAATCATAAACTTAAGCATAACTTTCTTACACTCCACATGGAATAGTTGGCCTGATCCTGTCCCAGGGTTTGGACAAGTGGGATATTTGGTTAGGAGAAATAGTGAAAAGTGGGCTTGGTAATGGCCAATTCACAGTCAAGAGGTCTCCAAAGGATGTGATGGCTCAGTAACATAACTTACGCCACAACTTATTAATGGTAATTGAGACACCAGGCCATGAGACCCAGGGTTCCTCCCCTCTAGGAATTTTCAGCTTGCATAAAGGAGATAAAATAGTAACATGAATAATTACAGAAGCAAGACACATACTTTGAGTAATAACTTGAAAATTATTTCTTCTATTTTCTCTTTCTTTGAGAGTTATTAGTCACTATAAAACACTGATTAAGAACGCAAGCTTTGAAGGGAAGCTTCCTGAGTTGGAATTCCAGCTCCACTTTTTCTTGCTGTGTGACCTTCGAAAGTTATTTTACCTCTCTGTGCCTTCATCTTTCGTCTCTCTCTTTTTTTAAAAGACTTCAAAATTTTTTTTTATTTGACAGAGAGAGAGATCGCAAGTAGGCAGAGAGGCAGGCAGAGAGAAGGGGGGGAAGCAGGCTTTCCGCCCAGCAGAGAGCCCGATCTCAGGACCCTGAGATCATGACCCAAGCTAAAGGCAGAGGCTTAACCCACTGAGCCACCCAGGGGCCCCCATCTTTTCTATCTTAAAATAGAGATGATAGTCCCCACCTCTTGGAGTTTTAGGGAGGATAAAACAAGGTAACACATGTGAAACTCTTAGAATAGCCTAGCACATAAGAAGCTATCAGTGTATGTTAATTAGAAAATATCACCCCACACAAGACCCAGGGGTGGGAGAAGAGGATGAGGAGAGAAGAAACAGATAAGAGAAAGAAGCTATGCTTGAAGAGGTGTTGAAAAATGCTGAGGTAGGATTCACAAGTTCTGAGTGGCAGAAGCAACAAAATTTCGTATAGGGAACATATCATTTGGCAGATGTGACAAACATCTAGAGTAAGTGGAAAACGCTAGAAATAGGGGCTGGAGCTATACGACAGTGGGTCATGGACGTCTCAATGAGGACATGGGGCCACAGGGAGCTACCTAAGGTTGTTGAGTAAGACAACCACAGAACAGATTCTAGAACAGTCAGTACAATTTACAACTGAACTATAAAGAGGATCACTCAATTATAAAACTCTTGTGAAAGTCTAGACAAAGGGTCGTGAAGGCCCAAACTAAGTGGAGGTAAGAAGAACTAAAAAACAAAAACCAAACAAACAAAAAAAGAAAGAAACATAAGGAACCGTCGTGATGATCTGGGATGTCGCCATCCACTCAAACAGGGAACTGAAAGAGTAAGCAGTCGGTTAAACTGCCCCACATGAGCTGGGAGTCTCACCCCTGACCCTGCATTCATGGTCCCTCAGCACTGCTTTCCTCTTGCACCTGTTGTGTTCAGGGCCCCTCTCAAATTGTGCGGTCACTGAAGGCAGGAGCCCCTCTCATGTTTGTAGCCAGAAGATAGTGAGAATATTTAACAAATGTATGATGCAGGCAGTAACCACCAGAACAGAATCTTGGAGGCCCTTATGGCACCAGGGTTTATGGCGAATTCCTGCACGAGCCGCTGAGTGGCCAGGAACGGGTGCACTCGGGGGCCTGGGGCAGACATTCTGCCAACCAGCATGGAATCATTGCAATGTTTTAACAACTGGGGAGGCCATACCAGTGTATACTGGGCGATTATGCACTTGGCTTAATGAATTTCTGATCATGATGTTGTCTATCAGGTACTGTGCGAGTCACTTTCCAGCCATTATTTATCATCCTTATAAAGTTCTGAAAGTAAATCATGAAACTAGGACTCTGAAAGGCCCAGTAATTTCCCCCAAGTCATGCAGCTATAGGTGGAGAGGGTAGGATTGAACTCCAAACCCACGGGATTCTAAAGCTTGAGTACAGAGTTCTGGGACCAGGTTACCTTGTTTCACCACTTACTTGCTGTGTGACTTTGGAAAGTTATTTCAAGTCTAAGTGAAATGAGAAAGTCATGCCCAAGTTATTCAACCTTTCTGTGACTCAGTGGCCTATTGTGTAAAGTGGAAATAACAATACTAGGACATCTGGGTGGCTCAGTCAGTTAAGCTCCTGCTCTTGGCTCAGGTCATGATCCCAGGGTCCTGGGATCAAATCCCACATCAGGTTCCTTGCTCAGCAGGGAGCTAGCTTCTCCCTCTGCCTGCAGCTCCTCCCTCTGCCTGAAGCTCCTCCTGCTTGTGCTCTCTCTCTCTCTGATAAACAAACAAATAAATAAAATCAATCTTAAAAAAAAAGAAAAAGGAAGTAACAATACCTAACAGCTCCCAGTACCATATAAGCACTTACTGAGTCTATTTTTTCCTGATATTTTTCTTATTATACCAGTGCCCATAGTTAGCGCTTGTTGAGTTGTACATGGTTTTTCTACAATACCACAGAGTAGGTGCTGGGGAAGTGCCCACCGACTTGAAATTGAGCAAGATCACTACTATCATCAGGACTTCGAATCCTGAAACAACAGAATGGAACCTTGAGAACTGATCCGCTATGCTCGGCAAGCTTTACCTCTCCCCTACTAAAGGACAGATCTAGAACATTTCCTGAGCTTTAGAAAGCAGGTAACTGAGTTTGAATTTGCCATTATCAGTTGTTGAGACTTTTTCAGTTAAAAAAAAAAAAAAATAAGTGGTAGCAGTACAAGAAGGACCCAGGAAGCAACTGCTCTGGAAGAAGTGGCCAGGGCGTGTCCACGAGTCCGGTCCCTCCTTCCACCCCCATCCTCTCCCCTGGACACACACGAGCAGGTTAGCACGCTGAGAGTCAGCCACACCTGTTCCCACTCAGGTGCTCCTGGGCTCTGGCTAAAGGATTCCTGTAAGAGCAGGTCCTGCGTGCCCTCAGCTGTTGACTTCATTTCTTGTTGCTCTTCATTTCTTGCATGATAGCTTGAAAACTGAGGATTATTATCAGATGATTACAGAGCTTACATTGCCTTAAATTAAGTTTAGTCTGTAGAAGAACAAGGCAAACACACCACAGATGATACACTCCATAGACCACTCTATAAGTAAGTAAGGAGAACTTACACTCTACAAGTAAGTAAGGAGTACTTACTGAAGTAAGGAAGAGTGAGAGGAGGAGGGGGGATTAGGTTCTCTGCACCAAGCCTACCTTGCAACGTGAGGCCACTTGGAAATTGTCGGGGGTCAAAGTTGCTTATGTAAGCGAATAGTCATTTGTATGAAATCCTTCTTTAGGGAAAATTCTACAAAAATACATTATTAGCACTTTATGTAGGCAATACTCCTCTTGCTCTGTCGAGGAGACACAGTTGTTTTATTTATTTATTTGTGTGTGTGTGTGTGAGAGAGAGAGAGAGAGAGAGAGAGCTCGCAAGCAATTGTTGTTGTGGAGAGAGAGAGAATCTTAAGCTGAGCGTGCAGCCCAACATGGGGCTCGATCTTACAACCTGGAGAATCATGACTTGAGCCGAAATCAAGCATCGTATGCCTAACCGACTGAGCCACCCAAGTGCTCCCAAAGCCACTTTTTAATTCAACTTTTTCTCTCTCACTCTTCTGTCATATTTTACATCTTCTTTTTTTTTTTTCCCCTCCCTTTAGGCTGTTGGACTACTATAGAATTTCTTTTTTTCAAATAGCATTTGACCAGGAGTGGGCATCAAAACCTGCCTGTTTTCCCCTCCTCCCCATTTCCTTTCCTAAATGAGCCCTCTTTCTTGTCCTAAATTTGATATCTTGGTTCAGAGAAACTTAGGTTATTTTTATAATCATCTTTGTCATACCTTGCCTCCTTTAGAACTCCTAGAGAACAGATTCCTCCATAAATAGAGTACTCAAACTCATTATAATGAGGCTTCCACCCTCTCAAGCCGCAGAATGAAAAGCTACTACCATATGAAATGCTAGGCCTGCCTTGATCCGTGGAGAAGCCATGGGGCCAATGGGGCTAAGGTAATTGAGGAACTGATTTTTAAATTTTATTTACTTCAAATCTAAAAACTGAAACAGGATAAAATCTTTTTTTTTTTTTGAAATATAACCTTCTTATGTAATATTCTTGAAGACTGAAAATTTAGCATCCGAATCAATGCTACAATTATAAAATACAGAGTTCAAAGGCTTAGTATCGAAAAGGGAACATAAAATGTCTCATTCATATTTTTAGAATGGTTACATGCTGAAATGATTAGATTTTGGATATACAGACTTAAATAGACTATATCATTAAAATTAATGTAACCTGTCTTTTTTTTTTTTTACATAGGTGGCTCAAATTATATTTCTTCTTTGTTTTTAAGATTTTATTTATCTATTTGACAGAGAGAGAGGGAGAGAGAGAAGCAGGCTCCCTGCTGAACAGGGAGCCAGATCATGACCTGAGAAGGCAGATGCCCAACCGACTGAGTCACCCAGGCACCCCCCAATTTATATTTCTTTTTTTTTTTAAGATTATTTATTTATTTATTTGACAGAGATTACAAGTAGACAGAGAGGCAGGCAGAGAGAGGGGGGGAAGCAGGCTCCCCGCTGAGCAGAGAGCCCGATACGGGGCTTGATCCCAGGACCCCGGGATCATGACCCGAGCCGAAGGCAGAGGCTTTAACCCACTGAGCCACCCAGGCGCCCCTCAATTTATATTTCTATTGGAAAACAGTGCCACCTGTTAGTGTCACGTAATAAAAGGGTAGGGTGCTGTGGACGTATAAATATGCATGAGCATGTTCTGAGCAATTAACAAATGTCCTTGACTGGAGAAGAGGGATAGGAGAGGGAAGATAAAGTAAAAAGGAAGTAAACTATAAAACACTAAGATGGTTGTTAAAACACTCGGTTTCTTAGAAAATCTAAGAAAAGGGTAAAAAACGCAGCCAATCGGCAAGACGAAAATTCTTTCTAGAACTGAGAAATAGCCACACAGGTGGTGAAACACAATTCTACGTATCTGATGTGAGAACACAGAAGTTATCACAATAGTATTCTAAAATTCAAAACACAAACATGCAAACAAATTTCAGAAACTCACTTGGACAGCCCCATTCTCCCGCGTGGCTAGAGCGCGTTTATCCTTTTCAGATTCTGATGTCCACCTGGAAGCTGCAGGACCCTTTGTTTCCAACATGCCATTTTCCCTGCACAAAAACCTTCAGTGGCTCCCCATGACCTTTATGGCAAAAATCCAACCCTCTGGCCCGGTCTCTGGAGTACCACACAATACGTGGTCAAAGACAAACAGCCTGGAGTGGTGAATAGAGCCTGGTTTCTCACCAGCTGTGCATGCTCTTTCTCTTATAAAATTGGGGAGTTGGACTAAATCCGTGGCCCTCAAACTCTGGCTGCACAGTAGAATCACCTGGGGAGCCTTTAAAAACGGAGCTGTCCAGACCTCGCCACAGATGACTTAAATCAGAAACTGGAGTGAGACCCGGGCATTGGAATTTCTTAAAACTCCATAGGTGATTACAATGTGCAGTCACGCTTGAGAACCAGCAGACTAGATGATTGTTTTAGGATTACTTCAGGTCTAGAACGCCGAGATTCTATTAATCCAGGCAAACCTTTTTAACCTTTCTAATACCCGAGCAACAGAAAGGCCCCATCTCTTTCGCAACCAGACAAGTCTAATCAAAAGGATATGTCTATCTTCTACTTCCTCAACAGAATGCTCTTTCCCCTTCTGCCCAAATTCTGCCCCACACTTCCTCCAGGAAGCCTTCCATGCCCACTGGTATTTAAGGTGTACTCACTTGGGCACACATACTCTAATAGTCATTTGTTACTTAAAACCACAATACCACTTGTTATCTATGATAACCTTTGTATTTTTGTTTTGTGTTTTATTTACTTGCACTGTATTTGTTTAACTTCTGTGTGGATATATTTCTCATTTCCCAATAACATTCAAGTGCTGGGAGATGCTACATTATACTTTCTTTACATCTTGCCTCCTCTATACCCAGAAGCTTGAATATTGCCATGTGCATATTGAGGGATCAATAACTAGTTGATAAACAAGTTATTAATGGGCTCCCCAAATCTGAGGCTAAACTATTCAAACACAGCCAGCCAGAGCGTAAAAAAAAGAGTACACCACATACATTACTCTAGCAGCCTATTAACCAAAATATCACATCTAATACATTTTATCTTATCTTAGTTCTTTATTATTCATGACCCTAAGCTCCGCCTTTTCCCTGTAAAAGCTATTTTTTTCCCACAGGAAATAAGTTGATTTTTGATAGTTTGCTTCTTCTGCCATGCTATTTTACAAATGTGTGACTTTATTACTGAGAAAATAATTGCTTGCCTACTCTGTTCTGATTAAACATTTATTATGGATTAATGATGTACAGAAAACCCCGCTAGGTAACAGCACCTCCTTTAGGGACAACCTGCATATCTTCAACCGGCAAAAAAAAGAAAAAAAAAGTCTCACCTCTTCTCCCCACTCTGGTTCTAATCGCCGAAGCTAATAGCGCGAATTCTAATCATCAGTCAAGTCCATTTTAGATCAACACAGCTGATCTAAATGCTAACATGAATGCTCGTTCAGTTTGAAAACCCCAAATCACTAACCCATCTCATGTTCATTTTGACTAAGCAAATTCTGAGTAAGTATTTATACAGACACATCCTGCAGTGTAAAAAGGAAGTTTCAGATCTGCTGTCTAACCAGGAGCTGGTGTGTGGATTAGCAGATTTATGTTTATAAAGCAGTCTGAGCTCTTTTGAGGAAAAACGATTCTGAAATAGGCAGCAGGCTCATATCCTTCCCTGCATCTTTATCACTTTATAAAGTTCTCTGAGTCCAACTCCTCTCTTAACAAAAGATCGTTCCTTTTGGCATTCCTTGAAAGTATCAAAAGATCATTGTGATGGGTCGCCTGGGTGGCTCAGTGGGTTGAGCCTCTGCCTTTGGCTCTGGTCCTGATCTCAGGGTCTGGAAATCGAGCCCCGCATCGGGCTCTCTGCTCAGCTGGGAGCCTGCTTCCTCCTCTCTCTGCCTGAATAAATAAAATCTTAAAAAAAAAAAAAATCCTTGTGGAAGGAAAAAAGGTGTCCTTTAAAAGTCAAGTAGGACTAGCATCCTGCCATTACGAGAATGGGTCAAAGGAGAAAAAAACCAGTTACAAAATGTTTTGTGGCGTTGCCCTTTTAAGAAGCGTAAGCGTTTGGTTCCCAGTCCTTTCATCCCATTCTCCTCGCAGGCTGACGTAATGCTTAGGAAGTTTAGAGTCACGTGGGGGCTCCTGAGGTCAGAGTCCCGAGGACCCTTTTCTCCGTCTGGGTCTTTTTCTGTTTGATTTTGAATTTGTCCTCGCCGTGATGGAATGAGGGCGTGTGACCGTGGGTGTTCCGATGAGTGTGCCGGGGCAGGATTGTTTCCAGTGTCAGCGGCTGTTGGGGGGAGGGGGAATCTGCTCAATTTGGCCTCGGTGGTTTGAATAAATGCTACTGGGCAGGGCAGGTCGGTCCGAATGGGTGGCAGAGCCCCTGAAGCCTTTTCGGTGAAGACAGGAGTTTTTTGTTTGTTTGGGTTCTCGGTTTGTTTGTTTTGAAGCTTATAAATGATTTTTAAACTATTTTGATTGGTTCTTGGGCCAATATTATGTTTATGTGTTTCCAAATGGGTAGAAGATTTAGATTTATTTTTTTAAAATACTGTTTGTGTGCCTGTGCTTGAGAGGAAAAGGATCTCCTTATCCCCCTCTCCTCTCACAGATGCAAGAAGAAAATAGAATGAAGGGAAAGGGTAGGACTTCTGTCTCTCTCTCTTTTTTTTGGTGCGATCTAACTAGACTAGAAGGGTTTGACAAACAATTAACAATCCTCCCCACTCAGCTGCTGTTTCCCAAAATAGCATCTTCATAGCTGAGAGGGTAGATGGAGGGCCTTAAGGGGAGGAAGACACAAAGGTGCCCTCTTTTTAAAGCCTGCATCTCTGTGAGATCTTGAAGGCAGAGGGGGAAACCCAGGGGATTAAATTAGCAGGCAGCCCAGGCTCCACCTGGAAGGGAGATAGATAATAGGCTTTTAAGACAGGAAACAGCTTGTGCTCCAAAATAATAATTTTCAAAAGCAACACATGATGGATGCTGAGATTTTCTAACCCCCACCCCCCAGTTCATAATTTCATAATTTTCCCCCAGTTTGATAATTAAAGCAAAACCGCCCTTTAAGATGCGGTTCAGTGAGTGAGTCAGGTCTTCTGGTATTCCTGCAATTCTGCTCCACCGCGCCCCCATATTTGGAAGGACCGTTCCAGCCAGCCCTTCTCTAAATCCGACTCCTTGTTGCAGAAATCGCTCAAAGCCAGATCTGGGGAGACTGCTCGCCCCCCCACCCCCTCTGTTTTCTTCCTCCTTTCTCTGTCTTGTCCTCTTACCTTCTTATTTCTTTTTCCCCTTCTCTGCTCTCTCAGCCTGCCATTTTTGTCTCTTCCTCTTCCTTTCCTCTGAAAGACTGCCTCTCACGCTCCCACATGTCAATTTGCTCTGCCAGCCCAGGCTCTCTGGGGTCCTGAAATGTCTCCTGTCATGAGTGGGGATGTGGATAGGAAGGGAAAGCACACAATGAGCTAAACAAAGGAAACAGGCCAGAAACGCACCTTCCAGAAGGTCGGGAGCTTGAAGATCAAGGAGGAAGGCAGAGCGATAGGAGGACCGGATACGCCCTCAAAGAATACGTATCAAATTGGATACTAGATTTTGCTGTTGCAAAATTTCCTTGAAAATACACCCAAAGGGAATTAAAGCCGCTATTCAAAACCTGAAACCTGTTCATGAATTAACTCCCAGTCAACCTCAGCTGCTAGAGACCACGAGCTTGGTTTCTTTTGCATTCTGGACACGCCTGCATCCTAATAGTGACATTCTAGCTCAGGGTCTGATCATAGGACCATGTCCCTCTGAACTGGTACTTAGTTCCCTGAGGGCAGTAGGCAGGTCTCCTGCATGGATACTCAGTGTTTAGCACAGGGCTTGGTCTAGAGGGGGCACTCCTGGGTTGGAAGGACTCTCAGAGTGTTGGGTGAGTGGATGGACGGATGGATGGATGGATAAGAGAATCGATAGTAGAGCCAGACACCTGGCATATTCATACATTTTCTCTTTCTCTCCTGATATTCCAGAAAAGGCAATATACGTTTGGCAAACTTTCTTGTGACAGGTAGACAAGGTAGAGAAGTAACGGCATTGACTTTGTTCCGACCAGCCTTGCCCCTTTTCAGCACGTAACATGGTGCGTGGCATGCACAGGGTTATACTCAGCACACGTTTGTTGAATTAATGATTAAGAGAGGAGACAAATTGCTCTTCTCCCTGGAGGAAGAGGTTTCCAGGGAAGAGAATGGAGGAACAGTAGAGAGTGATTCCAATATAAAGCATTTTAAGCATAGCTTCCCAACCTCGGCTCTGTGAAATATCTTAAGAAACAACCTCATGATGAGAGGACGTATTTTGGAGACCAGAGAAGGGCTTCTAAAGTAAAGAGAGAGGACTGGGAGTCTACATGGGGTGCGATATTTCCAAAGGACCCTCCTTCAGGGGTATTTGCAGCTGACTCAAATGTTATACATTTACCTCGAGATGCTTACGTTCTTTTTACTTTGGCCAGGGCTCTGCATGTTAGAGGAGAGCAGTTCGGGAGCAGAGTGAACACCGACACGGTAGGCAAAATAGGAGACTTGCAGCCCAGAGAGCACAGCTTCTGCTCTGACCCAAACCGGGGTGCTGGAAGGGCTGGGATAATGCTAAGCGAGTACATGGCAGTGCAGGTACCTGACCAGTATTTCACGTGTAAGATTTCTCCCTCTGGGATCTGGCAATCAGCTAGCTTTAGGCCATTCATTTATCCAACTCCTCCCCCACTCCCCAGGCTCTCCAGGCGCTCCCCTCTCCCCAAACAACAACAATAAAAAGCACAGGAGAGCTGAGATTTACAGAGGCCAGGAGCTTTACCAAATTCCGAACACTGAATATGCCTGGGAGGTAGTAGAAAGGAGAGTTAATTGGTTGGCTCCTGAATGTGTTAATCCTGAGCAAAGCTGTGTTACTACCTCATTAGCACATTAATTCTACCGACTATTCTCTGCAGTCCTGTATCACTTAATATCCTGGGCCTTTCTGGAGGTTGTCTTACAAAATCAAGTTGTATTGACTAGAATTGCAAACTAAGACTCTTGGCTCAAAAGCTCTTATTCAGGAACATTTTAGAGTAAGAAAAGATAAGGTTGTAAATATGTGCCTGAAATACTGAGCCTGGTTCTTTCTTCTCTACTCAGAAAACCCGTGGTTGGTCTGGGCATCATTGTGGCTCCTCGCTGGTCTTGTAAAGCAAGCACACAGCGTGAGGTGAGCAGCTGGGCTGGAAGTGGTCTCTGAGCCCCCGTGAAGGATTCAGTGTCCCCCACCTCCACACGCCCATGACCGCTCTCCCAAAGGATACCACCTCTCTCCCGGCTGCTACCCACTGGGGGACACTGTGTCAGCCATGACAATTCATGGGCCTTGGGATCCATGCAATGCAATCTATGCAATGGTGAGGCTCATCTAAGGTCCCTTCCAGTTCTAATGCTCTTGAAAAAGAAGAATGAAAAAGCCTTTGAACAGCCCAACCTTATTGGCCGAATTAGTGGCAGTGGGGGACTATTTAAAGGAAAAAGGAGTTGAGATGTTTCCTAAATGTTTCTGGGTTTATTAAAAATCCCTACAGTTCATATTCTAAACCAGCAAAATATAGGAGGACAGAAGAGCCTTGCAATATTCTCGTTAACATTAAAAAAAAATAAAATTACTCACCTTCATCCAGTGAACATTCACTGATTGTTTACTATGTACCAGGCACTGTGTCAGGCCCTGGGAACACCGGGATGAGTATGGCCCCATCCAGCGGTGTCTTGATGCAGCTCACCTCCTTATAGAGGAGATAGGCAGGTGAGAATAGAAAGTCATCGATAGCAGAAATCATCATCATCATAGAGTTCTCATCATCAATAATAGAATGTTACAGGAGCAGTCCTCCAGTAGACTCTGTGCGAGGACAAGGGTGGGATCAAAGAGGGCACAGGGAACCCTCCTGTGATGCAGGTCATGGAGACAAGGTGTGAGCTGAGGGCCAAGGCTCGTGGTGTCAGAGAAAGAGGCTCGAGCTACCTTTTCTTCTAGTGCAGAAGTGAATAATGTACAGAAAAATGGGAGTGGGTCAGGGGAGCTCCAGCCACCATCCAATCCTTAATGAGGTAGTATCCGCCCCCAAAGCATGCCAGGGCACCACATTTGTCTGTGTGGTTCACCAAGGTATCCTTAGAACCTGGGACAGTAGCTGGCACATATAGGGTGCTCACAAAATAGTTGTTGAATGAATAAAAAGACTACATTAGGGGGGATCTGGCTGGTTCAGTCAGTAGAGCATGCAACTCTTGATCTTGGGGTTCAAGCCCCCTGCTGGGCATTGAGTTCACTTAATAATAATAAGAAAACAATACATTCAAACACAGCCTCTGTTCATGTTATTCCTAAGTACCTTTTTGACCAGCTCAGAACGCTACACAGTGCCATCACAGAAGCCAAGGAACGAGCTTTCAACAATGAAAGTACATTGGGTGATGTTTAACTCATGTCAGATATTGCAGAAGGGACAAGTGAAATTAGACTGAGAAGTAGATTGGACAGCTGGGAGTTTCCAGTGACTTCCCCAGCAACAGCATGACTGAAGGGGTAGTGACAGAGCAGCAAGAGTGACAAGGAAGTGAGGAGTGGGGACAGCTCGCTGATCGCCTGCTCAGAAGAACTCTGGTTGTGAAGAACAGGGAAGGTCTTAAGTAGGAACCGGGGAGGGTTTCTGAATCCAGGGAAAAAATCACAGGGAGTAAGAGGAAAAGGACCCAATCAATGTTGAATTCCCATAGTATGTAACCCTCCCAACAACCCTGGGGAAGGTGTGGGACCTTGTATGTGAGGAAACTGGAGTTTGGAGTTGTTGGTTTTTTTTTTCACACTTACTTAAAGAGAGCCTGGGTGGCCCTGTTGGTTGAGCATCTGACTTGGGCTTAGGGTCCCTGGGATCACTCTGCACTCAGCTGGGAGTCTGTTTCTCCCTCTCCATCTCCCTCCGCCTCTCTCCCTGCTTGTGCTCTTTCTCTCTCAAATAAATAAATAAAAATTTTTAGAAAATTCCCTAAAACATAAGACGTGCTTCCACCTGGCTAACCCTTGAGGACATTTCGCTAAGTGAGGTAAGCCCATTACAAAGACAAATACCATATGATTCTCCTTCTATGAAGTACCTAAGTACCTGAAAGTGTCAGACTCATAGAGACAGAAAACAGGAGGTGATTAGCAGAGGCTGGGGAGGGTTGAGTAGGGTGTCGTTTAGTGGGTATAGGGCTTCAGTTTTATAAGATGAAAAGAGTGCTGGAGATTGGTTGCACACAATCTGAATTACTTAACACTACTGAACTGTACATTTAAAAATGGTTATGATAGTGAACTTTGTTATGTGCATTTTACCACAATTAAAAAAAAAAAAAAAAGATGGGCACCTGGGTGGCTCAGTCAGTTAAGCATCTGCCCTGGGCTCAGGTCATGATCCCAGGTCCTAGGGTCAACTGACGGCTCCCTACTTACCAGGAAATCTGCTTCTCCCTCTCCTTCTCCCACTCCCTCTGCTTGTTGGAGTGCGCGCTCTCTCTCTCTCAAATGAATAAATAAAATCTTTTTAAAAAGTGCTTAGGCTCGCACTAGTAAGTGGAGGAGTAAATGGAGGTAGTAAATGGAGAAGCTGGTATTCCAACCCTTGTCTGGCTGGCTGTGAATTCTGCTCTTTTCTCTGTGCACCTGCATCAGTCTGAGCAGCTAAAGCTGCAGCAGGGGGAGGGATGATCAGCGGAGAAGGTCTTGGGAGGTCAGTAAAGGAAGGGATCTAGAGCCTTGGTGGGAACAGAGCCCAGAACAGAGTCCAATACCTCCACGGAGGCTGCCGGGATGGAGGTGAGGGGGAGATGGCTTGCGGGCTCTGTTGAGGCTGGGGAGATCAGGAGCTTCTGAGAACCTCAGCTTTTTTCTGTGAATATGGAGGCAAATGGGATGAGGTCAAGCAGGGAGCCTGGGGGAGGGAAGATTGAGGACAGGACTGACCAGGGTTAGATTTACAAACACAGCCCAAGCAAGTTGAGATTATGGCCATCTTGCCTAACCAATACGTGGATAAATCCCATGAGGAACTGCCCCTAAGAAATAAACAAGTTAGCTAGAGCCCATTAATTATGTTGGCCAGTCCTGTCATATGGGAAGTGTTAGTCATTCCCCTTAGGTCACTAAGAGCCCCAGAAAATGGGTGATTTACTTGCAGATTCAGTCATAGCTCTGACCTTCTAGAAAACAGTTACTGCAAGGAAACCAGCTCGAGAACCGAATAATCCGAATGGCTGAAGGATAATTGGTCTTAAGGGGCGGTCCTCCTGTCTGTGCAAAAAGAGACTTGAGGTTCAAATCATCTTGAGCAGCCCACCCCCAAGTGATGAGCTTTTCGGTAGTAGGTGATGCTAACCTTAGGTGAGGGCATCTTCAAGTAATGAAAGACAGCAGCAAGATCCAGGCACCAAATACCTTGCACTTTTTCTTCTATGGGGTTTTAAAGCAGTGAAAATGACTCCAATACTCCTCAAATGAATTACTTTTTTTTTTTTTTTAAGATTTTATTTATTTGACAGACAGAAATCACAAATAGGCAGAGAGGCAGGCAGAGAGAGAGGGGGAAGCAGGCTCTCTGAGGATCAGAGAGCCCGATGTGGGGCTCGATCCCAGGACCCTGAGTTCATGACCTGAGCCGAAGGCAGAGGTTTAACCCACTGAGCCACCCAGGCACCCCATGAATTAATTTTAATGTTACGAGATTACCTAATTCTAATAATACAGACTTTTCTGATTATTCCACCATTAATGGGTCCCCTTAACTATCTTAATTTATAGTCTACTGGTTGCAAACTAAATGAGATTTTTCTAAAAAAGAGTATTTGTGTAGTTAAAGTAATAACAGGCACAGGTCATTTTAACAAGCTAACACTATCAGTTCCACTATTTGGCTAATCTCTACATGGAACTAATCTCTCTCTCTCTTTTTTTTTTTTTTAACATTTTTATTTATTTATCTGACAGACAGAGATCACAAGTAGGCAGAAAGGCAGGTGGGGTGGGAAGGGGATTGGCTGGGGAGGAGGCTCCTTGCTGAGCAGAGAGCCTGACGCAGGGCTTGATTCCAAGACCCTGAGGTCATGACTGAGCCGAAGGCAGAGGATTAACCCACTGAGCCACCCAGGCGCCCCTGGAACTAATTTCATGTAAGCCAGATGATTACAAGTATCATAACTGAACTGAATCACTGCATTGCCCTACAATTTAAAAAAATACTGTATTATGAAATAATTATAAAGTCACAGGAAGGTGCAAAGATATTACAGAGATCCCATGAACCCTCACCTGTTTTCTCTGTGGTTATACCTTACGTTGTTAGGATGCACTACCAAAACCAAGAAGCTGATACCAAACAATGTATGTGTACTGTTCTATGTCATTTTATCCACATGGGCCAGTCTGTGGAGCCACCACTGCAGTCAAGACACAGGACTACCATCACAACATGGTACCCCTTTATTGTCATACCTTCCTGTCCCTAACTGTGGTAACCATCAACCTATTGTCTGTCTCTACAGTTCTGTCATTTCTTTTTAAAGATTTTATTTACTTGTTTGATGGAGACACAGCGAGAGAAGGAACAGAAACAGGGGGAGTGGGAGAGGGAGAAGCAGACTTCCCGCCTAATAGGGAGCCCAATGTGTGGGGCTCGATCCCAGGACCCTGGGATCATGACCTGAACCAAAAGCAGACACTTAATGACTGAGCCCCCCAGGCACCCCTCTGTCATTTTTGAGAATGTTCTAGAAATTATGTAGTTTGAATCATAGAGTATATGACTTTTTGAGATTGGCTTTTCCCACTCAGCATAATGCCTTTGAGATTCATCTAAATTGTTGCACATATAAACAGTTCATTCCTTTTTATTGTTGACTAGTACTCCATAGCATGGATGTACCATTGTTTATCAATTCATTAATGGAGGATGCTTTGGCTGTTTCCGATTTCAGGCTGTTGTAAAGATGCTATGAACACTTGTGTACAGATTTTTATGTGGATGTAAGTTATCGTTCTTCTGGGATAAATTGCCAGGAGTACAGTTGCTGGGTAAGTGTATTTTTAGTTTTTAAAGAAATAGCCAAACTATTTTCTAGAGTACCTGTGCCATTCTGCGTTCCCACCAACCATGGGTCAGTGGTCCAGCTCCTCCACGGCATTCCCAGCATTTGGCGTTGTCACTAAGTTTTATGGTAGGTGCTCTTGCAGGTGTGTAGGGATATCTCACCGTGGTTTTAATTTGCATTTCCCTCATGACTAATGATGTTGAATGTATTTATGTAAACACATGAAGTTCATAACTGGTTTCAGAGTTTCTTTGGCAAATCATTTTGTTCTCTCCAAGCCTCAACATTCTCATCTGTAAAATGAATTTCACAACATAACCCTCCGAATCTAAAATTCTACGCATCACTGAATCTACCTTAGGTGAGTTTGTTTGCAGGGTAAAGAGCTTTTCATTTTCCCTTTGCACCTCAGCTGTTCCCTTCTGCCATGCATTGACAAGTAATGACTGTTATCCATGGCCGTCATTGACATTTCCGTGAAATGTTTAAGAACCTCCTGTGTGCTTCCTTTGGCCCTATGGGCCTCATTCAGCATTTAAGTCACATTGTCAAAAGCTAAGCAAAAAGACTCACACTTTCCCAGATTGATAAGGGACTTTATTAATTTTCTGATTCATTGTAAAATTGTTTTGGGTTTGTTCCCAGAGTTCCTTATAGAACATGGTTTTGAGTAGATGATAGCTTGCAGTTTTCATCATGCATCGCTTGAGTGCCTAGTGTATGCAGATAGGGTGATGTGTGGCTTGAAGGAGCACGAGCTGTATGTGGAGAAGGACTTGGTTTTGATCATGCCTTTGCCACTTAGTAACTGTGACCTTGTAAAGAAACATAACTCATCCCAACGTCGGCAAAATGGACAGAACACCTGCTGCTGAAGCTGGTATGATACACACAGATCATATGTGTAAAGAGCCTGGGTCACAGTTAGCCCTCAATGAATGGTCGCTCTGGTTATGTGAGGCGGGACGAGGCGTCCCCGGAGGAAGAGGGATGCAGCCCGTGCCTTGCCCTCTGCTCTGCACCTTCCCACAAACGCACACGCATCTCATTCAGTTCCTATGCCAGCACTAGGAGACAGACATTTACAAGCCCCCCACCTTGTTTATTTATTTGTTTAGGATTTTATTTTATTATTTGTTAATATTTATTTGTTTATTTGACAGAGAGAGAGAGATCACAAGTAGGCAGAGAGGCAGGCAGAGAGAGAGGGGTAAGCAGGCTCCCCGCTGAGCAGAGAGCCCGATGAGGGGCTCTATCCCAGGACCCCGAGATCATGACCTGAGCTGAAGGCAGAGGCTTAACCCACTGAGCCACCCAGGCACCCCAATTTTACTTTATATTATTTTTATTTTTATTTTTAATTTTTTTTAAAGATTTTTATTTATTTATTTGACAGACAGAGATCACAAGTAGGCAGAGAGGCAGACAGAGGGAGAGGAGGAAGCAGGCTCCCTGCTGAGCAGAGAGCCCGATTCGGGACTCGATCCCAGGACCCTGGGATCACGACCTGAGCCGAAAGCAGAGGCTTTAACCCACTGAGCCACCCAGGTTCCCAATTTTACTTTATTTTAGAGAGAGAGCATGAGCAGCAGGAGGGGCAGAGGGAGAGGGAGAGAGAATCTCAGGCGGACTCCGTGCTGAGCACGGAGCCAACTTGGGGCTTGATCCCATGACCCTGAGATCATGACCTGAGCCAAAACCAAGAGTCAGCTGCTCAACTGACAGAGCCCCCCAGGTGCCCTGACTAGCCCTGATTTTTATAAAAGTGAGGCTCAGAGAAGTTAAAGGATTTAAAATCACCCTGATTTTAAGTGAAGGAGAGGGAATTCAAACTGTGTTCTTTTTTTTTTTTTTTTCCTCCAAATGAGCAAGCTGTGTTCCTAAGGGGTTAAGCCAGAATCTAGCCAGAGGTCTAGCTGGAGTGACAGGCTGTGTAGAAACGCATAAATACCAACACAGGGTAGCAAGTGTGTGTGGAGTGGCAGAGCCAGAAAGCATTTAGGAGTTTAGAGGGGGAGTTAATTCTGAGGATTGGCCGGTTGGGGAATGCGGAAGGCAGAAAAGGAAACTAGCGGATTAGAACTTAGTCTGCATCACCAGACATCTCTGAGTTCCTAGATGTCACCCTCACAACTGCCTGTTGGCCCTGGAAGCCCAGCCCAGTTGCTTCGTGGAGGGAGGCAGCTCTCGGCTCTTCCGACCCTTCCCTCTATCCCGCCTCTCCTTCATTAATGGATACTGATATACAAGCTCTCCTATTTCAGTCTGAAGTTTTACCCAACCTGTGTTTTTTAGCATGACCACAAAAGGTCACCATCAGGGTTGTATTTCTTCAATGAACATAAAACCCAAGGTCTATGTTACAGAAATACGTTCCAGATTACCTTCTCCGTAATCATTTTCTTTGATGTGAACCTGATTTGCTCATAAGGGTATGTCTGAACCATTTTTGTGCTCGCTAATTTTCTTTTCTCTTTTTCTTTTTTTTTTTTAAGATTTTATTTGTTTGACAGAGAGAGAGATCACAAGTAGGCGGAGTGGCAAGCAGAGAGAGAGGACGAAGCAGGCTCCCCGCCGAGCAGAGAGCCCGATGTGGGGCTCAATCCCAGGACCCTGGGATCATGACCCGAGCTGAAGGCAGAGGTTTAACCCACTGAGCCACCCAGGCACCCCAGCGCTCGCTAATTTTCAAAATGTCATCAGGCACCATTGTCTTACATAGTCTGGCTCCGAGTGGGCATTACAGAAATTCATTTAATCACTATGCATATATATTGAGTGCCTACCACGTGCCGGGCACTGGAGTCTCGGGCCTCGTAGAACATGCATCCTATGAAGAGCTGATGAAGGCCATAGAATTTAATTTGAATGTCAATATCCATGGCAGATTATTAGCAAGAAATTGGGAGTTAATAAAATTGGTGGCTTTAATGAAAATACAGCCTAAGCAGCGTCACACAGATAAACTGCTAATTCCTTCTGGCCAGGGACAGTCCTTGAAAATTTCATCATGGGGGCTATAAACAAGTCATCCTGTGGAGTGATTTCAAGTCTGTGAAGCTGGGCAAGTTTACAGACCTTTGAAATTTGATCTCCATTTCAAAGGCCATGTTGGGTTAGAGTCGCTAGCAATCGTCTTCAACCCTCCTTGATCCTCAAGGATCGATGATCAATTCAATCTTTTAAAAGTAAGGTGGAGGGCAGCCCAAGTCCTCAGCCTCTGGGGGTTACATCTGGTTTGGCAACTTCCTGTTGTGTATAACACACAGACCACGTACTTGTCACCGTTTTGTGAGTAATATGCAGAGTCCATGCTTTTAGGTCTTTCAACGTGCCTCAAGGGGTTGTGTGTTAGCAGCTAGTGGGACTCCAAATGTTTTCCTTTTTATTACTTCAACCTTTCAAATTTCCCCAGGATTTTCAGCTTGTAGAGTTTGTATCTTCCCCGTGTGTTCCCAGAATTCCCTATGTATGCCACTATCGTGTGGCTCGGGAAAAAAGTAGAACTTTCACTGAGTTCGGATAACAGATTCACCTCAGAATCCCTACTGCTACCTCAAAAGGGAAAAAAAAGCAAAGACTGCCTTAGCTTGGGGTGAATGTCTCATTTCTCTCTTGGTTTCACTTCCTCTCCATTCAGGTGGCTTCCCATTTTGTAGGCAGCCCTCAGAAGCTGTTTTTCTCCTCAGTTGTTCCCACTCTCTGGCCCCTGTTTTGCTCCTTCAGAGGTCTGGCTGCTGCCACGGTACTTGCCTCAGACCCAGTCTGGGCTTGCCAGGGCTCCGGGCCAACCCAGCTCTCCAGCTGCCACTCCGCCGCCGTTCAGCTCCAACTGTCCAGCTCCAACCGACTCAGAACCTTCTGGTCTCCAACATTCTCTCACACCCCACCCCCGCCAAGGACAAATGCAGAAGTTCCTGCTGGGTTCAGCTAACTCTGAAGGGAGGAAAGGGGAGAGGGAAACATTGTACGTGATCGGTTCCGCTGAGAAGGAGCAGTTTCACACACTTCCCAGGTCATTGATACGGATGGATGAAATTTGTATTGCAAGAACTTTCATTAACAAAATACCCGCATAACAATAGAAAGGAAAATTCAGATTATGTAACAGCTCCACTGGCCTTAAGAATAAAAGATATATATTAGGTTTCAGATATTTGGGCCATCAAGATGGCTGGGAATCCGTTTCTTGGCACCTCTTGTCAGAGCCTTCAAAAAAAGCTGTGCCTTGTGTGAGAACCTCTGAATTCTGGTTTTGTCCCTGATAACGTGTGTGGGGGAGGAGGAGAGTAGTTAGAATGTTTGGGATCGCTCATGTCACAGACTAGGCAATAACAAGACGGAGTATTAAGTAAAGAATGTTAATGCTGCTAAAACCTTTGAAGAACTCGGACAAGCCTTTGGAGTGTTCATTCTGGGCCCCTGGAATGTCGCACCATCTTGGGTGGGATATTTCTCCTCTATGACTTCAGTTGTAAGATGACCCTGTTCTTTGGCGCCAGTACAGGAGGACGAGCTAATTAAAATACTGTACTGGTTCATTCTAGAAGTATTTACTGAGTCGCTAATACATACAAAGCATTGTGCAAACAGACTGTGTGATATGACATAAAATTTTAAAAATAGATTGCCATAAATAAACTCCATGATAGGATTATGTAAAACCTTTTAGATAATTATAGCTCTTCGGGTATACAAACAGAGCTTCTAGTTCTACCGTTTTGAAGGAATTGACCTTTTTCTACCGTCGCTCTTCCCTTCCAAATCAATTCATTTGTCTTAGTCTACAGCCAATTTCCATCTATTTTCTGGTGCTATGACCAGAGCTGCCATATAAGGCTTGAGCCCTGCAGAAGAATGCCCCACTGAGAGGGCAAACAGGGTAGAAATCCACTCTGTGTTCTGCTGGGCTAAGCCATGACCTGGCCTGGGTCAGGGTCTACCAGAGAAAAAGAATGATTTTCTCATCTTCACAGAGGTTCTGTATGGGTTAGCTGTAGCCCTGCTCATGTCCTCAGTTGGTTCATGAGCCAGAAATAGAGTACACGGGCAGGGTTTGCTGAGTTTACAGAGTTTATCAAACAAGATATGCAACAAAGATACATCTGATGACGTAAATGGCATTTATCTTGCTATGTGTGATAAGTCACTTGTGTAAGTGGCGGCTGTATTTACTTTTATTTTTTTTAACTCAGCCAAGCCAACTGTGGAGAAGCAAAAAGGAATCTTGTTGGGGAAGAAGGTCACAGTGAAAGCATTGGCGAGTTCCCCTGGAGCCACAGTCTGGTGGTGCTGGTAGCGGGGGTTCCTCCGCAGGGGGTCCCTATGCTCTGAATGTCTCCAGAAATCAATGTCCAGGGGAGTCCAGAGTCCTGGGGTCTGAACTCATATTTAACTTATTGAAAGACGTAAGCATCCCCCCTCTCATAGAACATGACCTTCTTACTGAGAATCAAAGGTGGCAGGCATCAGAAGCCACTGGCTCAAGAGGAGAAGCTGTTGAGTGAATAAACCAATGAACAGCTCCTTTTACCATCAAGAGGCCAAGAACACCTTTCCTTGTTCTGCAGGGCTGGGCGGTAAGCCTTATCAATAGAAGAAAAGTGAGTGGAATGATTTAAAGAAAGGATTGCTGTTCCCCAAATTTCCCCAGAACCTTCCAAACTTCCACCAGATTCATTTGATTTCACTCTTTTCATAGGGAGTTAAGGTAAAGCGCACTACTCTTCGGTCTCACTACAGGGTGAATTCGTTTAATTACTTTGATTTCCTCACTGCTAGATGATCTGCTGGAGGAAAAGGAGCATTGCTGGATGGATGGGATCCTGCAGAGGTCTGATAGGGGTATGCTACGGGTTGACTTGTGTCCATCCAAAATTCATGTTTACCCCCAGTACCTGAGAATATGACCTTACTTGTAAATAGAGTTCTTGCAAATGTAAATTAGTGAAGATGAGGCCGTACTGGAAGAGAGTAGACTCCTAATCCAATAGGACTGGTATCCTTCTAACAAAGGGAAATTCAGACACAGGTACACACACACACACACACACACACACACAGAACGCCATGTGAACAATGAAGTTAGGAGAGAAGCCTAGAGCAGTTCTTCCCCTGATGCCTTCAGAGGGAGCATGGCCTTGGCAACACTTTGATTTTGAACAAATTTCTGTTGTTTCAGCAGCCACCCAGTTAGCCTTACAATGTCATGGCAACCCTAAGAAAACATTACAGGGTGGGATGGGGAGAGGATGGTGGGGCATGCCAGTGACGACAGGTTTATCTTGCCAAAGGTCACCACCGTGTTCTTCCTTCGCGACTTCGACAATCCTATCATTGAATGTTGGGGTCTATGTTCCCTCCCCTTGTTAGTGAGGAGAATTCTGGGACTGTCTTGACTTAGGGAATGGCAAAAGTCACACTCTGTGACTTCTAAGGCTAGGTCATAGAAATACTCTGCACCTCTGCCTTGGTCTCTTGGGATACTTGCTGAGGGAGGCTAGCTGCCATGAAGCCGTCTTGCTGTCCTGAGGCCAGCGTGCTGTGAGGAAGCCCTCACATCTACACAGTCTCATCTACACAGGCCACGTGGAGAGTCTCTGAGTCTACCTGGAGCAAATTCCAGAAAGTATTTGACTGTAATCCCCAGCCAGAGCGGCCCGGCCCAGCCCTACCTAAACTCTTGACTTGCACAGACTGTAGAAGATAACAAAATGATTGTTGCTATTTGAAGCCACTAGAGCTGGGATTTGTCACACAGCCTGCAGGGCTTAGGGCAACCAGAAGCGAGAAGGACATCAGAGAAAGGCAGCGTGGTAAGAAAGGGAGGTGCAGAGACGTCCCAGAGAGATAAGAGGCTAAAAGATGGCGCATGTCCAAAGAAAGAGGGGTAGTGAAGACATTTCAGAAAGGGTGGCGAGGGACTCTTCCTCAGTCGAATGGAAAACACCTGGGCTGGGAGACCTGGGCTCCCTTCTAGAGCCACGGCCGCTGTCTGAGTCTTCAGGTAAGTACCTCTCCTCTCTGGAGAAATGAACAGATAAATTGCGTGTGAAAGGGGGACCTAAAGAGCAAGGAGGTGTCCCCTCGCACCGATTCTGGGGCCACCAAGCACTCTTCTGACCCTGATTAGCTGCTCTCACATAGACTCTGCTGCCAGGAAATTTGCTGACCAGCTGAGACACGTATCTGACCCACTTGGCAATCGTGTTTCTCACCATAAATTAATCCATTGGCCCCGGAGCGTATGCACTCATCTGATCAGCGCGTGGGGACACCTGACCGGCACATGTGAACACAAAGACCCCAGATGTGCTCAGAATCAGGTGTGACCCTGCCGAGCGACTGTGCCAGAAAGTGACCACTGGCCTCCCTCGTGGATGACTATTCCTCATGGCCGCAACTACAGAAACAGTCCCGGGCCAAAAATAGAAGAGGAAAAACCAAGCAGCTCCTCGGAAATAAGGGAAGGCTCAGAAGAACTCAAAAACAGAGGGAGCGAGGAGAGAGAGGCAGAGGAGGGAGGCCAGCCGTCTGATGGGACAGCTCAGGACCCCTGGGGCAGAGCAGGGCGGCCCCGGGAAAACCTCATCTGACCTTCACACTGCTCTCCAAACTGCTTTCCTTCCCTGCCTGTTACACTGCCATGGAAACGAGCTACATCTTGGTCTCTATGCGCTGAGAAAGAAAAGAGATAATAAATGGAGCGGAGTTGAAGAGGAAGAAGTAGGGTGAAGAGGAGGAAAGAGAAGGAGGAGGAGGGGGGAACAGAGTTGAACAGATTTCTGTCCAGTGTTCTTAACCCGCATATTGGGTAAAGACAGCCCAAAGTCAAAACCTGATTCTGGTGACCGCACAGGGTGTTGTGTTTGAGATTGAGATTATGTTATCAGATATTTCATAGATTCCAGTTATGAGCATCTGTTTAGCAAAATGAGTTAATAAAGCCATTATGGGGGTGCCTGGGTGGCTCGGTTGCTTAAGCAACTACCTTCGGCTCAGGACATGATTCTGGAGTCCTGGGATCGAGTCCTGCATGGGGCTGCCCGCTCAGCAGGGAGTCTGCTTCTCCCTCTGACCCTCTCCCCTCTCATGCTCTCTCTCTCACTCTCATTCTCTCTCAAATAATAAATAAAATCTTTAAAAAAAACCATTACAGGTCTAAAATTATTAAGAAATATTGGACTTTTGCACCACTAGTAAAACGAAGGTTACAACATGTTGGGTATTATTTAAAGGCACCCCTGTATGTTACATGTATGTAGCTCTTAAATCATAAAGTCCCCACAGGAGAAGCAGAAATGCAGCAAGCACATTACAGAAGGTCTTATCACCACATCCTTGACCTTGCTTCTGCCTCCTCCCCTTCATCTATCTGGACGTTTTCTCTTTGTGTTAAGTGTAGGGTAAAGCCCTGGGAGCACAAAGAGGCTTTGATCATTCATATCTTTGAGGAGCGTACCAGCTGGTTGGAGAGACAAGACATTTCCATAGACGTATCACCTGTTTCACTGTCAGTGTCCGTCCAGAAATACACCAAGTCCTAACTATTTTAATGGTGAGAAACGATTCCCCACATAAAGCTGCTCTCTTCACAGTGCAACACTGCATAAAGGATGGCATAAGAATTGCCCATGGCAACCCTGAAAACAAGAGAAGCGGGGACAATTGCGCTCTTCTGAGACTCAGCCGGCACGAGAAGGGAGAGACGTACAGTAGGACCTTCATCCATGGAAGTAGGTGGGGACAGTGAAGCAAGAGGTAGGCTCGGCAGGTGGGTTCTTTAAGGCCTGGCACACAGAGAATGTCTTTACCTGTCGTTGTGATATTAAAGCCAGAGGACAAAAGTCACAGTCAAGGGAAGTGAAGGGTCAAGCCCAAGGGACGTGTTCAAAGCCAGTTGTCAAAGTTGGGGCCACTGAAGTAAGTGTCTGGGCTGAAGTGTGTGGTCAGACAGGGTCAGAGGAGTGGGACAGATGAATGCCACTGATGTCCATCCTAGGACAATTCAGCAGGACTAGAGATAAATGATGGTGAGGATTTTAGGGGCATAAGGAAGATCGAGGGCATGTGAAGCTTTGCTTTATTCCTGGTGCATACATGTGGAGAATAAGCGTATATATAAAGGGGAGGCAGCCCTTCTATGAGAAGCCAGTAGAGGAAAAATCGAACCCCCATCCGAGACTGAGACGTACTCTCATTTCTTTCTTTACTTTTTTTTTTTTTTAAGATTTTATTTATTTATTTGACAGACAGAGATCACAAGTAGGCGGAGAGGCAGGCAGAGAGAGAGGAGGAAGCAGGCTCCCCGCTGAGCAGAGAGCCCGATTCGGGGCTCGATCCCAGGACCCTGGGATCATGACCTGAGCCAAAGGCAGAGGCTTTAACCCACTGAGCCACCCAGGCGCCCCCATACTCTCATTTCTGCATTAAAGATTGCGGTGGGGTCCAGGTCACTGCGGTGCCACCGAAGGTGGTAACACGTCTGATAATTAGTGTTCTTACTTTCCCACAAACATCAGAAAGAATGAGATCACTTCCACAGGTCCGACCAGGCATATTTCCAAGATTCCAAGCTACCCGGCAGATTTGCCATAAGAACAGGGCACTTTCACTTTCTCGCGGGCCAAGAAATGTGTAAAATGATCCAGCCATTCACAGGCCATTGTAGAAGCTCACTGGCTAATCTCATGGGCTGATCCATCCCCATCCGTCGGGTCACAGCAAAGGCACCTGTGAGGTTCCAACTCTTACATAATGAACATTCTCGTGAAAGAAGAGAAAGAGCACATTATGGTGTCGTGAACTGCCCCGCACGGGGCTTGTTCCCAGAGAGGCTGGATGCTCCAGTCAGAGGCACTGGAGAGAACGTTTCCTGTCCTGGATCAGAAGGTTCCCTCCAGGACTGAGATTCTCTGATCTCACAAAAATTTCATCATTCCTTAGCTTTCTGCCATAAATGCTCAAACCTATGATATCCATAGATTATCGTGGATGGGGCCAAGAATTTTGAGCACTAGACTTGAGTCTGTTGGGGAAGAGGAGACCATGCTTCCTAGCTGAAAAACCACTGGGAAGGGGCGCCTGGGTGGCTCAGTGGGTTAAAGCCTCTGCCTTTGGCTCGGGTCATGATCCCAGGGTCCTGGGATCGAGCCCCACATCGGGCTCTCAGCTCAGCGGGGAGCCTGCTTCCCCTCTCTCTCTGTCTGCCTCTCTGCCTATTTGTGATCTCTGTCTGTCAAATAAATAAATAAAATCTTTAAAAAAATGAAATGATAAAATTATTAAAAAAAAAAACCACTGGGAAGAAGATATTTCCAATCATTGATCTGGTGTGAAAGCGTTGATGACTCCATTTTGCTCTGAAAGGAAAAGTTTTTAGTCAGATATGTGCAATTTTTCTTATAGCTCAAAAACAAATTATGCAATGTTCAGCAAAATCTGAGAAGCCAGCATTGACATTTTTAGCCTGCTTCGTCAAGATTCTCTTAGCACTTGACAAATTTTAACTCAAATTCACAAACTCCACGATATAAGAGCTCATAGTGTCTATCATTCTTGAAAGGGGTGTGTCATTGTTAATTAATTCATTATTTATTTGTTTATTTACTTATTTAGCTTCAGAACTATTTCTTATTGGGTTGGGATTAGTGCTCTACTTTATAAAGAAAACATCAATCACTCACTAACTCCTGAGTTGATTTTCTGGTAAAGGGGCTGGTTTTACTCTGATCTAATAACATGTTTTGTGCAGTATCATCTAAATTGAGATTGAAGTCTGTGGTTACGAAGCAAAGCCGAACTCCTAGCCGACAGTGGGTTCAAATCCGTAATCCAGGTTTCATCAATATTACGCTGTGATCAATCTGTGCATCTAAAGAAGCCAGAAGCAGGGGAATGTTGTTGTCAGACTAGCCTGCAAGCTCTCTGACAGCAGGAATCAAGTCTGTCCTTCGCACTGCCATATTCTAGAACCCAGTACAGTCCCCAGAACATAGCAGGTATCAACTACATAGTTATCAAATGAATTAATTTTTCCCCAAAGTGTCAAGAGCCCATATATCTCTCATTTCTCCTTCCCCTTTTCCTTAACCCTGAATTCCATCTTCCAAAGGTCATTCTTCAACATTTCATGTGTTGAAAGATGATTTTATTCATTTATTTATTTATTTAAAAGATTTTATTTTATTTACTTGACACAGAGAGAGAGACAGCAAGAGAGGGAACACAAGCAGCAGGAGAGGGAGAAGCAGACTCCCCGAGGAGCAGGGAGCCTGATGTGGGGCTCCATGCGGGGCTTGATCCCAGGACCCTGGGATCACGACCTGAGCCGAAGGCAGACGCTTAATGACTAAGCCACCCAGGTGCCCCGAAAGATGATTTTAGAAAGAAAAGGGTTTTCACATGATTGGGAGAAAACTTACTCAAGTCTTGAAACCAAAGACAAAATTCCCTTAAAAGTTGATATTAATTAATAATAAAGATATAGTTTGGGAAAAGATCAATCAAGATCGCCATACCCTCTCTGACTCAAGGGCTATGAGGGCAGTTCACCTGGACAGGATTTGGGAGTTGGGCTTTGTCTTCATCAGGTGCCCAGCCTCGCCTGTGAATCAGACCCCTCTCCTTGCCAGCACTAGCCGTGGTGTGTGTTTCCTCTCTCACGGGAGCGGTGTTCCTGGTCCTCCTGTGATCGCAGAGTGACACCCAACCCATTTATAAATGGAGCTTGGAGTGGCTGGTGCCAAAATGAGACTGTATGGAGCTGCAGGAGTGACAGTCTGTGGCCCCTAGAATCCCCACCTCCACTTGCCCGCAGCGTGGGGACTTCTGTCTCCCCACCGCCCCCCAGGGTGCCAACTCCAGCCCCTCCCACAGTGGACCCCCAGCAGGATCATTTCTGGTTCTGAGAGCCAGCAAGTGAGGAAAACTCCACAAGCCCTCCTCCCCTTCTCTGTCAACTGTTGGGGACTTTTGTCCCTGTGATCAGCAGGAAACCCAGCACTACTTCCCTTACTGTTAATTTTCACTTCACAGCTCTGGGTGGGGTGATAAATGGAAACAGAGGAACTGCGGTTCTCAAAGTGTGATCTGAATGCCCCAGGAGCCTCAAGACCCCTTCAGGGAGTCCCTGAAGTCTAAGTCAGGATTTCCCTGTTTCTTTTCATTTGCATCTCTCACATGTGCCCAGTGGAGTTTTCGGGAGGCTACGTGACACATGATGGCTTGATCTCTCCGACAGCCAATAGATAGGAGCTTGTGTTTTCTGGTACTTAAACATCTTTTCAATTAAAAAAAAATTTTTTTTAAAGATTTTGTGTATTTATTTGACAGACAGATCACAAGCTGGCAGAGAGGCAGGCAGAGAGAGAGGAAGAGAAGCAGGCTCCCTGCCGAGCAGAGAGCCCGATATGGGACTCGATCCCAGGATCCTGGGATCACGACCCGAGTCGAAGGCAGAGGCTTTAACCCACTGAGCCACCCAGACGCCCCCATCTTTCCAATTTTTAATTTACAATACAGTAAAGAATAATAGATATAACCCACAGAAACAAAAGCTGTTCAGAGTCCTCAATAATTGTTAAGAATAAAGGAGCTTTAAGGCCAAAGAGTGAGAGAACCACCAATTTAAAAAAGCACACAGTGCGTCCAGCCCTGCCCTTTCCCTCCCTCTCCCTCCCCAGACAGCCACAACCCATCCTTACCCTGGGGGACCTGAAGAACCATGCAGAGGCCACAGTCTGCATGGGTAGGAGTGGAGGTCGCCCCTCCGAGCATCCAGCTCAACTGATACTCATGTCCGATAGGTTCCATCCCCACTGGGAACAATGTCCCCATCAACTATTTCTTGGACAATTTCTTCCCGGTTTTTCAACCAGATCATGCAAATTCCTGAGGGGGGGGCGGCGTGGAAAAAGCCGTGAACTCTGCAGAAAGGAGTTGTAATCCTTGGAAAAGCTATGATTTACTCTGACCGGTGGGGGCTCTAGGAAGAAGAAATAAAGTTAAGCACAAGTGTTGTAGGTACAGAGCATTACAATACTGGAACTTGGCAACTGGGTCTCGCAATTTATTTTCTTTACTGCAGGAAACATCCAAAACCAAGGATGAGCCAGAGCCCACGTCCGTCAACAACAAACGTATTTATTGTGTGCCTCCTACCAGGGCAGCGTGCTGGGGAATGACAAATGCGGAGTTCAGCCATGTTCTGTCCTCTAAGCAGGGGCAAAGCCTCATAGTTTTGAGTGTTTGGAAAGTGTGTCAGGATCATTTACTGTTAACCTTTGAAATACTTTTATGAGTCACAGAAAAGGAAAACTGAGTTACAACATGTGTGACTGTGATGAGTAATTCAGCAAAAGCCTGGAGTTTGGAACTCAGGCTTCCTTTTTCTCAAATCCACGCAAAGAGCTATCCCAGCCACCTCGGCTCTGGTTTGGCTCTGAACCGCCTGACGTCCTTGGGCGGCCATGTTCAAGACTGCTATGGTCTGAATGTCTGTGTTCCCCGCGCCCAGATTCCCATAGTGAAACCCAACAACAAGGGTGACAGTATTAGTGGGTGGGGCCTTTGGGATGTGCTTAAGTGGAACCCTCATGAATGGGATTAGAGCCCTTACAGATGAGGCTCTGAGAGATCCCTGGCCCAATCTGATCATGTGAGGACGCCGTCAGAAGCCCACCGTGGGCAATGGAGAACAGGGCCCCCATCCCGCCATACTGACGCCCTAATCTCAAACTTGCAGTCTCCAGATCTGTGAGAAATACATTTCTATTGTTTATAAGTACCCCGGCCTATGGTGTTTTGTTATACAGCTAAATGGATTAAAACAGTGACTGTCAGAAACACACATATGTAATCAATAGATCATGTCATGGTCATGTCCTCGAAGGAACTCCAGAAATTGATATCATGAAGGGGCTCCAGTAGTGACCACAAAAAACTGCCTCACTTCCTCTTGACTATTCTGCTAATTTTCCAGATGGTGCTGTCCTTAATATGTCTGCTGAAATGGGGCCCATCCAGATGTGAGCCACACAGAGCCTGATGGCGTTCTGGAAGGAGCTGCCTCCTGCTTGTCTGTAGGCCTCACCTTTTCACCCCTGCCCCCCCTTACTATCTGGCCCTCGGACACAGGGAAGAGACTTAACCTCAGCAACACCTTCTTGAAATTTAGTAGAACAAAAAGGCTTCTCAACATGAAAAATAAAATATGAATGCCACAAGGAGAGATGCTGCTTTTTGACAGTGCCCGAAAGAAATTGTTTCCAGATACTTTTCTAGGAATGGGTTTTGACCAAAGGGTTGACAGCTTATTAGGTCATGGTGGATGGAGAGGACGCTTGGACGGGGAGCAGATACCCGAAACCATACTTCCCATCCTCTTCCCACACAACCTAGGAGCCCAGGTTCTCCCCCTTTCTTTCCAAAGAGCTCCTCACCCCAGAGAGAATCGACAGGATTAGTATCAACCCTCAAATCCCAACTGATTGCAACTCTGTTCCGGTTTTCCTACTGTCTCCCCAGTTTCTCTCTCCCTTCCCTGAGAGCAGAAGGCCAAGCAGCTAAGGGTTCTCTTTGTTTGTGGTCAAAGGCAATGCCACGCATCAAGATCTGGGGAGTGGAGACTCCTAGGGCCCCCTCTTCATACCTGCCTAGCCTTGGCCCACAATGTCTCAGTGACTAAGGGTCCAGTACAACCCCAAGTTGGCCACAGATTCCAGCCAGATCCTAAGCTGTCAGACCTTCTTCAGTCTGGCAACAACAATGAGATATGATGTGTAAGCAGAGCAAAGTGCTTTCATGCACGTTTTTCATACCAATGTTGTGCTGTAGGCATTGTCACAACCGTTTATTTTACTCAAGATTATTGCTTTGCCAGCTTAGCATCTACAAGGTCCACTTTTTTCTGATAATAGGAACCCCTGCTCCTCAAAAACCCACAACATATATTGGCAAATCAGTTCTCCTGACTCCAGTGTGTGCTTCTGTTGAGAAGTACCGATCTTAGTCCTGGAACCCAAACACAGCCCACGGGTTACTCTCTCATTGTAGCCCCCAGATCTAGTCTCTGCTCTGCGTTGTGCCCTGGAAGGTTGTGCTCCTCAGAGGGCCCCTCCAGCACTCCCTGGCCTGGGCGGGTCTGGCCGCTGGCAAAGAGGAACATCCTTGGAAAATGTCCTAGAGCCAGAGGAGAGCAAAGGTGGGGTTCTCAGGCACCCATTCTCCAAGCACCTCACCGCGGTCTGCCAGCGGCTTTTCTTCTTCAGAGCCATGGGACTTGCTGGAAGGCGCTTCTTCTGGGTACCAGCCTTCACCTGCCCCTTCCGATTCGGGCGTGTAACGGCTTCCCTCTGCCGCAGGTCTCTGGGTGCCTGACTTCAGGTGTCCTCAATCACCATAGTCCAACTCACAAGATGGATTTCAGAATAGGGTGACCTAGATTAGAGGAAGTTCTATATAAAACTATGGGTTCTGGGGACCCAGTGTTCTCCCTTCTTTTCTCCTGTCCTTTGTAAGTATCTTCCCCATACTCCAGAAACCTCTTTAATGGGGTCACACGTTCTTCTTCCAGTGAGTTCTTTTGATATTCTAACTCATGCCAACTGGCCTTCCACGCCTACTTGGTGATGTGAGCCATATTATCTGTAGCCATCCAGAAAAAGGTATCCTTACTAAGAGATAATGAAATCTTGTCCATCGTAGGCATGCCCGAGGAATGTAGTGCTTCTGTCCTCCAACAACACCTAGACAGTCATCCTCTGGTAAGTAAGAAAGCCTGGCTCACACATGTGGGTCAGGAAGGGGTTTAGACAGGGACATAGAGGGGGGCACCCTGTGGATGACTGCAGGTATGGCTGGAAGCCTCCTTTGCCCCCGAATACATCATCCCACAGGCATGCCTCCAGGGCGTCCCTACCACAAAACCCACCTAGCAACAGATATTTGCACGCCATAAGAACCTGATAATTTTTGCCTTGGGGAATTGTCCGATAATGGGAATGATCGATTAATAAACTTTATAATGCAATAAAGGAGAGAAAGATATGCAAGAGCCAGAAATATCCTGGGAAAGTTAATGTAGTATGTCACTGTGTATAGGCAAGTGGCTGGCTAAGCCTGGCCACCAGGAAATGAGACACTAGATGGTCACATTTAGAATGAGAAGGGAGAAGATACCGGTTAGAAGCCCGAGTGGGAGTGGCATAAGGATATGGGGGGCAAAGGACAAAGGGCTCCCGAGGAAGAGAATTTGGAAGATGGTTCGGGCAGATGGCAGGCATGGAACGCGGTCGACCAGATTGTCCAGGCTTTGCCAAAAGAATGCAACTCAGCAAGCGCTCATGGTCACTGTCAGCCCCGAGAACTCCCCGCAGGAATGGGGGCTAGTGAGGGCAAGCTTTCATCTCTGCTGCCTGCACCCCCTGAGTGATCATGGTGACTCTGCAAGTGCTCTAGCTCCAGGACCTCGGCCGCGGAGTGTGCTTCTCCCAGGGACCAGGCAAGGGGTTCTCCACCATCCTCGGAGCCCACAGCTCCTTCTGCCAAGAGACCATATGTAATGATGGGATGAGAAAGAGATTCAGTGACCCCATGGCTGGGGTCTGAAATGCCCAGGCGAAAATATGTCAGCAAGTCAGTCCCTGGAGGGAAAGCAAAGAAGGAAGATATTTAGAGTCGTGGACCATCACAGCCCACATCAATGCCCTGTGTTCAGCTGCATTCCTCCCAGGACCTAGCTGCTATTTCGTTTGACATAATCACAGAACCCCGGGAACTGGACCCTGGAGAGGACCAAGAGCTCCAGCCCAAGACCTGGAGGCTTTTTTGTTCCGGTCTGGAAACCTTAGGATGAAATTTTACAGGTAATCTCAACTTGTAAGTGAAGTGGAAAGCAGCGTGACTCTGGACTTTGTGGGGGAAGGACCTGGGACCACACACTGGTCCCCTGGGGGTTGCTGTCAGAGGGCTTCATAACCCTATAACCCATGCCCTTGTTTTATGAATGAAGGCTCTTGGTGGGTAAATGAGGGCTCCTACCTTATACTGCGCAAGTACACACACACACACACACACACACACACCCCAGGTCAGCCAGAGAACCCACATTAGGACTCAGGCCTCCTGAGAAAGCGTTTTAAAAGCACAGTGCTTTTCCTTGTCCCGTGGGGAAGGCGGTGGTTGAGTAGGTGATGGGGGCCCTCTGTCGTGTGGGGGCCACGTCCACATCTGGGGACTATACTAGACACACTCCCCACAGTGTTTCCAGATTGCCCAGTCAAATGCTCTTGACCCTTTGGGAACTCCCCTAGCACTCAGATCTTTTTCGCATGTGGCCCTTGTCACGGCAGGGAACCCTGGACTGCATCGGGCTCCCATTCCCCAGGCTGAATACTACTTAATGATGTTGACTCCTCCCTCTTTATTTATAAATTTATATTTAAGGAAGAAATATAAAAAAAATCATCTCACCAAACAGTTCAGTCGGCTTTTAGCTTTGGGGTACACAAGTCTGTCTATACTTCTCTTTTCTCTAAAACTGTTTCTGAAAACATTCATCACGTGGAGATTGTCTTTGAGAATGGGACACTGCAATGCCAGGCTACCGTTACCTTAACCTCAAAG
Source organism: Martes martes (assembly GCF_963455335.1). NCBI lineage: Eukaryota > Metazoa > Chordata > Mammalia > Carnivora > Mustelidae > Martes > Martes martes. The sequence goes on from NC_137903.1 coordinate 51,619,116, forward strand.
GAAGACAGGAGTCCCTGAAGAACCGGGTCCTGCCAGGGCCCCTCCTGCCTGACTGTACCAGGTCTATAAAAGCAGAACTGTCCTCTCCTTTCTCCCAGCTCCTCTAGCTGGGGTGGGGGTGGCGAGGCTGGGTTCAGAGTAGGCACCCAGCCCTGTGGGCCCCTCCATGGAGTGCCATCCGGCACATCAGCTGCCTCGTTGAGCAAGATGGCGGACAGAGTCTGGTCTTCCCCAGGCTTAGGCAGAACGTAGGGCCTCAAGGCCCTTTTCATTGTTTTCAGCTTTTTTCTTCCCCCTTTTCCTTCCCGGGGCTGGGGGGTGGGGGATCTGGGTTGGGATAAGGAAGCAACCCAGTGGAAGGCTCTCAGTTGGGACATAAGAGTCTCTCATCATGGAAGTGTTGGTTCTTATAAAACTAAGAGTGAGACTGAGCAGCAGTATAAATACTACGCTGAAATCAGTAGTTATCACATTCTGCCTTCCATTCTCTTTATCTTTGCTTACCTTCTACTCCCTTCTGGATCCTAAGGCACTTGAGGACTGGGACTTCACTTCTCTCCTTTGTGGTTCCTGCCAAGGCCTACCGGAGGGAGCTTGGCACATGGTAGGAGCTTCGTAAATATTTGTGAATTAAGTTGTTGGCAAAGCATTTGATTTCTCTGCTTGGAAAGATGCTGAAATGAATACGAATCTATTTAACCTGGAATGTATACTTTTCAAATTACTTTTCAGAACGTGCAGGCTGGCGAATGGGGAGCAGAGCTAAAATCTCATTTACACCTAGTCTGGAATCCGCACAACGTGTAGATGCTTGAATCTGTAACCAGTTTTGAAACTCTTCCATTTCTCCACATCTGGAAAGGTTTTGTGGCTACTCTGCAGATACCCAACTGTTTTAGAGAGGGAGGCAGAAGGAAGAAAAGTCCTCACGCCTTCTTAGTATCTGTCTGTGTATTCAACAAACATGTGAGTGCTTCCTCTGTGCCAGGCACTGTTCTAGGCTCTGAGTACACAGCAGACAAAACAGATACCAATGTCTGCCCTTGGGGGCTTACACCCTAATAGATGGAGGGGAGGAAGACAGACAACACAAAAAATGTCTTCTGAAAAGTGCAATGGAGAAAAACAGAGCGACAAAGGGACAAAGCAAGGCAATTTAAAACAACAATGCTTAAGAAAGACCTCCCCTTTCAAGTGCCTGTTGGGGATGAGGGAGCCAGGCAGCTATCTGGGGACACCAGTCCAGGCAGGGGGACTATACAAACACTTGGAGGAAAGGACAGGCTTGGCATGTTCCAGAAGCAGCAAGAAGGCTTATGACCGGAGCTGAGGGAGTGAGGGGGAACGAAATAGGTAGGAATTGCTACCATACTTATTTAGAAGGAAAAAACCTCACAGAAATCAAATTTCAGGCAAAGAATGGGAGAGGAGAAGGAAGAAGGGATCTGAAAAGAGACTGTTTCTGAGCAAACCTGCATTGGTATAGAATTTCCCTTGGAATCTGGGGTTCTTCTTATGTCTGAGGTCTACATCCCTAGGACATGCCAACAAGCAAAAAGCAAAACAAAACAAAACAAAAAAACCCAAAAGTATTAGTAACTTCGGGCATAACAGTATAATGGGAGGATTTTGTCTAATGTGAGTGTCACTGACATTATCTCCACACATAATATTTATAATTGTTACAATGTCAGTTTTTTTTGAATTTTTAAAAAAGATTTTACTTATTTATTTGTCAGAGAGAGAGAGAGAGCATGTGTGAGCATAAGCAGGGTGAGAGGCAGACAGAGGAGGAAGCAGACTCCCCACCGAGCAGGAAGTCCATGTGGGACTCAATCCCAGGACCCTGGGATCATAACCTGAGCTGAAGGCAGCTGCTTAATGGACTGAGCCACCCAGGCGTCCCTAATTTCATTTTCTTACCAAAATATAACCTCATAAAAATCTGCATTGTCTGGAGTTCATAGGAGGGAAATAGAAACATGGTCTGTTGACAATACTGTCCAAGTACTGTGTAATGTCCCTTTTGCCAACCTCGATCTCAATCCAGTTCCTGATTTCAGAGCAGTTTGTCTCCACCAGCCAGCCCTGACTTCAAAGGCTGCTCAGCCCCTGAAGGCTGGCCTCCATCTGCCCATCATCTGCTCGTCTCCCCTCGTGCAGCTGCGACGTGGCTCCGCTCCAGGGGCATCACGGTCCTGTCCCCTTGCTTTGCCATGGGCCCACTTACCCATCTGCTGTGTCCACAAGTACAAGTCACGCTCGCTCCTTAGTTGGGCTTCCAAAATGCTATCTCAGCCGTGATGGGAAGTTGATTGACAGATGTGAAGTCTGTAACGCAGAATGGAGAAGAGAGGGGAAAGTCCATGGTACCTTTTCTCTGGTGGCACATTAGTCCTTAGGATGCTTTCTATCCTATCGAAACGTAGCCCAGATGATCAGATTTCTAGTATAATTATGCAGGTTGAATCATTTGAAGAAGCCTATCTCTGACCATTTTTTATTTCATACAATTCAATTTCAGCTTTCGATTCTCTCTTCCTGCTCCAGTAATTATGAAATTAAATTTTCATCTCCCTTTCCATGACCAGATTATCAGCATCAACTCACTTATTGAACTGAAATCTGCAAGTTAGAATTTAGTCTTCTGTCCAGGCCAGTCCAACTGCCTCTTAAGGGACATTGGCTGCCCCATCCCTGCAGCCTCTGATAGACATTGCTGGAAAGTCTGAACAATGCAACCAAACAGCCCTTAGACCAGAGGCCGTGGTTACTTCACGTTCTAAATTATGTTCTCTTTAACCTGTAGATGACCCGTTGGGGCCTTTTTTTTTTTTTTTTTTTTACAGATTTTATTTATTTATTTGAGAGAGAGAGAGAGCATGAGAGCTGAGAAGGTCAAAGGGAGAAGCGGACTCCCCATGGAGCTGGGAGCCCTATGCGGGACTCGATCCTGGAACTCCAGGATCATGACCTGAGCCGAAGGCAGTTGCCTAACCAACTGAGCCACCCAGGCACCCGCGTTGGGGCCGTTTTTACAAAAGACTGTGAAAAATCACTGGATTTTGATCAAGGGTTTGATCAAGGGTTTACAGATCTTCATCCTTGGGGTAATTTATATTTATTGGGTATCTGTGATGTACAAGGAATTGTGAGGCAATGTCAGGAACGGTAAAATCAGATACCAGTCCCGTCATCCAGGAAGTGACAGTATTATCAGAGAACTAAAGCATGTAACATAAATAAATATAACGCACAAATAAATCCATGGCAGCAAGCCGTAAGTGCGATGAAGGAAGTACCAGCTGCGTGCTCTACCAGCTCAGTACATGGAGAGACCCTGTTCTCTTATGAAGGAATCCAGAAACGCTCTGGCCAACCTTCCGAGAAGCTAGGCTTCCAACGAGGCCTGAAGGGCAGGAGCATCTGTAACATAACCATCAGAACTGCCATTTGTTTACTGAGTACGTGCCCTGTGTTAGGTACCAAGCTAAGTCCTCCATAAACAGGAGTCTCATTTACTTCCCACAGCAGCCCTTCGAGGGAGGTCTTATAATTCCCATCTCGCAGACAGAAAATAGGTGCAGAGAGGTGAAGAAAATTGCTCAAGGTCATCCCTAGAATCTGTAAGTGGAAAAGCCAGGAATCACACTCCTGTGAGGTCTCCCCGCCTGAGATTACCCAACTGGCACTTTCCCAACCCCGGTTCTGTTCCGGTCTTCTCCTTGCCTGGTCATCCCTGCTCTCTCCCGCCCCCTTGTGTCACAATGACTCATTATCCCTGATTTCCCAGGCCCTGGGGGCCCAGGCTCCACATCTTCCTACAAGTGGCAGTGCGTCATGATTGGATAACCAGGTCAACGCAGTTCTGATTATTACTCGTTACTTCTCCCAAATGGCCCAGTGCCTTAATACCATCAAAATGATCATGATTTCTGGGAACTACTTGTTGGAATTTCAGGCATTGTGGGAATGAGGAGGAGAAGTGGATGGTGGTATTTTTAGTTATAAGGCTCTTTGGACGCTTCTCAAACCATGCAGTCGTGTGGACGTTTCTATCCCTAACAAGAACCACTAGTCTCTCTCCTAACCACTCACCGAATGACGGGAACTTAGAGCGCTGTGTGTGCTGACTGTGGCAATTTGAATTTTTTAGCTACTCTTTTGAGGCTACCCTTTTTGGAGGTTACTGATGTCTTCTTTCATATAAATTTTATTCTTTTCTGAATTTCCAGTAGGCACAGTCCTAGCTGCTAGGGATACAGCAATGAACACATCAAAGTCCCTTTCTCTGATCTAATTTCGATGAGGACAACTGACATTAATATATATATTATAAATATAAATATATAGATCATATACATAGATTTATATAAAATATAAATATATAAAACAAGATTAAGTGGTGACCAAGTGTGTGAAGAAAAATAAAGCAGAGGAAGGAGACAGTGTGAAGAGAGCTGATCTTTTAGATCGAGGGGCCAGGAAAGGCCTCTCTGAGCAGGTGTCATTTGAGAAGAAATTTGGATACAGGAAGGAAGGAAGCCACGGGCGGGGAACCTTCCAGAGAGAGCAGCAAGTCCAAGACTTCCAGGAGGGTGCCCACTCCATGTGTTCGAGGAATAGCGAGGAGAACCCTGTGGGGGTCACATAGAGCTCTAGAGAATGAATGACTGAGCTCTGGTAGGTTTTTTTTTTTCTTAGTATTCTCTGCATACAATGATGACCATATGTCTCCTATTTCCCAGAAGAATTCTAATTTATGAATTTCCTCCTTTTTACATGATTCATTGAAGTTGTAACAAAATGTGATTTGATACCCATACTCATAAAAGGTTTTCCAGCATAAATATACATTTGGACATCAGAAAGAATGTCCTTTGTCATCTGTCTCAATCTGGGTTTCACAAAACGAGTGCGTCAAGAGCCGTGTGCTTCGTCTTAGGCCTCCTCCCTCCAGTTGCTGGTACCCCCCGGAGTAAGAGGGTTGAAATCAAGGGGCTTTAAGAAAGAATAGGCAGATATTCCAACTAGTCAGAAGAAAAAGCTACAAACGGGTTGAATTTCTCAGATGTAGATAGTCTCAATGTCAACCAGGAAGAAGAGGGCCTTAGGGGAGAGGATCATTGTCTTAGAGAAATGTCTTCGGTTGCACGTACCTTGGCAACAGCTCCATGGAAACAGACTGAAGTCTAATACAGTCTACAGCAAAGCTCACATTTTCTCATGTTAACTGTTTTTGAACTCTAGGCCCTTTCTAAGCAGATGATCTCCAAATCTGCCTTCTAACACCAACCTGGTTGACAACATAGGGGGCTTCTCCATCATCAGTCCTTGTCTGTGAAGGATTCAACCATTTGTGAAGCAGATTGATATAACAGATTGATATAGCCATAGAATTGTGAGTAATACCAAGAGACTGACCTTGGTTATTTCAAGGTTAAACACACAAAGCACATACGGCTGTGCAAGAGGGATCCCATGTATGCCCCCCCACACCACATCACAAGTTCCCGTAGGCTGAAGTGAAGAACAGGATGGGTTGTAAAGTGTGAAACATCTGGTTTTCGTTTTGTTTTTGAGACAAATTCTACAACGACAGTAAACCGCAGGTGCAATTTTGTAGCCATAGTTGCTGCCCAAATTCTCTATGGCTCATCGTAGTCGGATAACTTCAGTTTCTTAGGGATATTACCTTTGAACATAGATTCACTTGGGAAGCATTTATTAAGTGCCTGTTGGTCACTGGGTCGTGCCTGGGAAATAAAGAAGAGGGAAATGAGGAGATCTCTCTCTGCCTTCAAGGGAAGATTTTCACAAGTAGAACCTAGAACTGTGGCCAGGCACTATGGGACTACAGAGGAGGAGCAGTCTACCGCAGACTATGGAGTCAAGGAAAGCAACACAGTGGAAGTGACGTTGAAGTTATCTTGACAATTCCTGACCCCAAACACTCTGGTATCTCTTCCTTGTATTTTCCCATCTAGAAGCGCCTACTCAGGGCCTGTATTAGGCACAAACATCAAGTAGACCAAGCCTTTTTCATAACCCTGCCTCCCTTCTTTGTCAGCATCCCTCTGTGCTCAAGAATGCACAGTCAGTGTTGGGGGCAGGAAACAGCCTTCACCTGAAGGAAGGGACTCTTTGCATATGCATGGGCAAGTTTAAGGGAATTAATGAGGGATGATGGGGCACGCAGAAACTAGTAATCATGGAAAGTCTGTTACTGCCCCTGGAGTTGGAGAGATAAGAGTAGCAAACAGTTTTACTGAGGCTCACTGGGAGCGAGAACCATGGGGAAGGGACTGTTTAGGGAAAACTGCATAGCATAGGCACCCAGCTACCACCAGAGGCATTACAGAATGAGGGCAAGGAGGAAGAAGGAAATACTCTAACCTCTCTTTCCTCCCTGCTCTCTGATCTCTCTCCTCTCAGGGCCTCCCACTGGGTGTACCCAAACAGATATCAGCCTACAAGAGCAATGAGGTGATGCAGTCTGTAGCCGTCAGCTTCTCAGGGCATAAGATAGGACAGAGAAAGTTTGGAGTCTAAGGAGTCAGAAGGAAAATAGCCAGTGGAAAGCGACCTTTCCTGTCCTTTATGGCTGACTGGTTTTATTTCATTTTCTACCAATGATCAGCATGTCAAATATCCACATCCAAAAGTGCTGTGACATTGTGGCAATGCCTGGTACTGTGGGCTTGTGGACCTGTGTCTACTTTGGACTTCGTTCATTACGTGAACTGAGTCAGCCTCCCTACTCTAGGCCTGGGTTTCCTTATCTCGAAATGGGGATATATTCTTAGCCTACCACAAAGGGTTGTGAGACTATCACACGAAAGACTATGTGTAGAGTAGGTATTATGATGATATTACTGGAGAGTTCTTTGACAGTCAAACGTGGATGATATATAAGCTTTGAGCTTCTAGAAATATCACCCGTTTCCTCCTTCCTCCCTTCCTCTTTCCATCATTTGTCTCTTATTCTCACCCCTAGCCTTTCTTAATTGAATGGTGGGACTTTTCTGGATTAAATTTCTGGAGAAGCAGGAACTATGTCTGTCTTATTCACTGTCATATCTCCCAAAGTGTTTTGCATAGAGTAGCTCATCCACCAACATTTGTGGAATTAATATACAGATGATTTGAAAGAGCTTTTGACTGTCAAGTACATGAGCCCAGACTGATTTCTAGACATTGCCTGCCAAACCACTCAGGAGGACCAGCCCCTTGCTGGGTGAGCAGTTGCTTAAGACAGAGAAGCCTGGTGCTTCCAGCCCGTGGGCCTTCTCATGTATTTCAGACAACAGAAGGCATGTGCTTTCCCAGTGACATGGATCCCCTAAAAAATAGAAAAAAGAATCCTCCTACTCAGTTGATATCTCTTTACACCGAGTAAACAAGTCCAGAACCGTCGTTTTTATCTTTCTGGGCTCTTTTGTGACAAGTAGGGCTTATGGTGAAGAGAAAAAAGAAAAAAAAAAAAAACAGAAATAAACCTGAGCAATGGATCTGCCCCACTATTCAGCACCCCTGAAACTCAGGAAAGTGAGGAATTTGCCAGGAGGGTATTTCCAGAATGGCTTCTACCCCTCGGAAGGCTGATGACATCAAAAGTCTCCACTGGCTCCACCAAGTATTGCTCTGCAGCAACTCAACAACCTAGCAACACCCAGGGCCCTCTCCTAATAAAAACAGGGAGAAATCCTGAGTGTCATCAGTTGCTAGGTAGAATAGAGAGACAAAATGGCAGTGCCCGCGGCCTTCCAAGGTGACTTTTAACCCTTTATTGGTCTCACACACGGCTTCATCCTTTTAGTGTGCCTGTCTTGACCCTATTCCCAACTTTTAATTATTTTTGGAGCACAGCGATGTGCAAGGCGCAGAAAGACCAACAATATACCTGGTCCCTTGAGGAGCTCAAAAGAAAAGAAGCCTTTGGTTCTTCACTGGAGCTTAGTTTGCACCCAGGATCAAGGTAAAAGTTTCACACAAAGCTCCCAGGACTTGGAACTCCCTCCTCCGGCTTCCTGCAGTCTTAGACCCGTTTTGTCTGAGACAGTATGTATCACTGGCTGTCGGGTTATTTTTAGCTTAGGGCTTTCATCCTTGCTGCTCTAGCACCCAGCACAATAAGCTCAAAAAATGCTTGTTGAATAAAGGAGGGCAAGAGAAAGTCTTAAAAGAAGATCCCGAGAGGCAGCCACTTGACTTGCTTGATTAGAAATCCCTACAATCAAGCTGTGACTATACCACGGTCGTCAGAAGAGCATATCAAGTTGGGTAACAGCAGCTTAAGCTTGTCCAGGAAGCTGAGGGATGGGCCCAGATAGGGAAGAGGAAGTAGAGGTGAATGGGAGAGTTGAGTGGAGGCAGGGCCATGAGGAAGGCTGGCTTGTGCTGGGGTTCAGGGATCTGGGTCTGTGTCCCAGCTGCTTGACCTTGGGCAGAATCCCACATTGCACCAAGGCTGTCTCTTCAGCATTACAAGCAAATCCTGGCATATGTTGCACAAGATTGTTGAAGTATTAGATGTGGTTCTGTTTGTGATGCCCCTTATAGGCAGCAGAACTGTAAACATTGGCTTCCTTCTGTGGTAGGCTGGATAATGTCCTCACCCCCATCACCCTAAAGATATCCACATCCTAATCTCCAGAACCTGTGAAAATGTTACCTTACATGGGATTTAACAGATATGATTAAATTAAGAATCTTGAGATAGAAGATTATCCTAGATTATCTGCTGGGCCCAATGTAATCACAAGAGTCCTTTTAAAAGGAAGGCAAAGGGGTCAGATTCAGAGAAGATGTGACAATGGAAGCAAGGTTGAAGGGAGGCCATTGTTGAAAGGGAACCTAAGCCAAGGAATGCAGGCAGCCTCTAGAATGATAAAGAAAAGAAACAGATTCTACCCTAAGACCCCAAGAAGGAATGCAACTCTCCCAACACTTTGGTTTTAGCTCATGAGACCCACTCTCAAACTTCCAACCTCCAGAACTGTAAAAGAATACACTGTGTTGTTCTAGGTCACTAAGTTTATGATCATTTGTTACAGCAGCAATGGGAAACTATTTGTCTTTCATTTCCCCAAAGAAAAAAGAAGCCAAGTAATGAAATCAATATTTGGGAACCTTTCAGCCCCTCCTAACACTTTCTTGTCTCAGATCTTTATGTTTCTTTCTTCCTTTCCTTCTTCTTTCTCTCCTCTGTTCTTCTTTTAACAGAGGATTTCAAAAAGAAGAATCGCAACAATCAGTTTTGGAACACTGAAAAAAAATTAAATTTAATTAAAAAAACAAACAAACAAATAAATAAATAAATAAAAAGGAGAATCGCTTTAATGGTCCCTAAATTCTTGAATAAATATATTTGATGATAATCAAGATCATAAAGGACAAGTGAAGCCTGCCACACCCCCTAAGCTGGGAATCCCTGGGGTAGAGGTAAGAGTTCTGTGAATCCTCCTTGGGAAGAACAAGCCCTCCCTCTGAGCAATTGTCTATCCTTAAATCTCAGGCTGTACTTTTCAGTGTCCTGTGCTTATATTGTTCATTATGGATCCCTTTAATTTTACCTTGGCTTTGTGTGTGTGTGTGTCCTGACTTTTTAATATCTATGTATCAAAAAGCCCATCCGAAGAATCTGACCCATTAGGACAGGTCACCCTCAAAAACCAAAAGACAAATTATCAAGTTAGCAGGAAAGTCAGTTTGTTAAATAATGCTGTTTTCCATACAATGTAGTTTATCACAGTCAATAAATAGTTTCCTCTTGGCTATTTTTAAATATTCAGTAGGTGTGCATGTGCTCAAGCACGTGTGCCCATGGGTGAGTGCATGGGGGTGTGAGCGTGTGCATGGGTGTGTGTGTGTGAAGTCTGATCTGAACCATTAGGTACTATTACCTAATCTGAACCATTGGGTGCTTAGGTAAAATCCATTTGCTAATTTTGGGGGGAAGGCTAGCACTTGTGCAAATGGGCAGTAGAATACCGTAGCAAAGAACATGGGTTTAAGAGTCAGACAAATTTGCATTCAAATGGGGCTCTGCCATTTCCTACCTATGAGACCTGGGGCAAATTATCAACCTCTCAGAGCCTCAGATTTCTCATGTGGTAAAAGAGGGTAATGACAGTATCCTCCTTGCAGAGGTGTTGTGAGGATTCAATGAGATCCCCGGTGATGGAACCAAGAGGTGACCAGTTACTTGTTGGGACATTAGAGCACTATATCACATGCACAATCACCATCGGCCCTCTTGAGCCTTCCCAAATAAATCTGCAGTTTAAGAAAAGACAGTGGGTCTACCTTGTAACATTAATTCAAGCCTCCTTGCCCTGGCATACAAACAAGTTCTAAAACCTGCCCTATGTAGAAATCCTGGAGCCACTTCTGAAGATTGTGCATGGATTAGCACAATGTCTGCTACATAGTAAGTCAATGTTAGCAATCATTGTTACTATGTTTAGGATTCTCTTGTTTTCCAGGAGAGATTCCCTGTACCCTGACAAATTCGTAGAAAATGGTAAAGGTCAACCTGTCCTCCTACAATGGTTCAAATTCACTGTTTTGTCTAGGAGGTCACTGAATTCCAATAACACATTTTAACTTTTTTTTTTTCAAAGATGTATTTATTTATTGACAGACAGATCACAAGTAGGCAGCGAGGCAGGCAGAGAGAGAAGGGAGGAAGCAGGCTCCCTGCTGAGCAGAGAGCCCGATGCGGGGCTCGATCCCACGACGCTGGGATCATGACCTGAGCCGAAGGCAGCGGTTTTAACCCACTGAGCCACCCAGGTCCCCCAACACATTTTAACTTTTAATAGAATCAATATCCATTCATTCATACATGCTTAACTTGCCTTATTCTAGAAACAATCCTGGGATCGAGTTCCACATGGGGCTCCCTGCTCCCCGGAGAGCCTGCTTTGCCCTCTCCCTCTGCTCTTGTGCTCGCTCTCTGTCAAATAAATAAATAAAATCTTAAAAAAAAAAAAAAGACTGCTAACTTTTGATGTAGTTTTTGAATATGTGATCATTTGGTTTCTCACTTCTTTTTTTAAACTTTTTGTATTTCTGATTATCCAAGTAAAAATTATGAAATTTTAAATACATTTCCTTTTTTGTACGTATAAAAATTTTCTATGTATAAAAACATTTGTATATATGTATAAATATGTATATAAAATGAAAGAATGTATATATGTTTAAATGTATACGTAAAAATGAAGAGTGTATATAAAAATGTATATCATAGGGGCACCTGGGTGGCTCAGTGGGTTAAGCCTCTGCCTTTGGCTCAGGTCATGGTCTCAGGGTCCTGGGATGGAGCACTGCATCGGGCTCTCTGCTCAGCAGAGAGCCTGCTTCCCCTTCTCTCTCTGCCTGACTCTCTGCGTACTTGTGATCTCTCTCTCTCTGTTAAATAAATAAATAAAATCTTTTTAAAAAAATGTGTATCATATATAAAATGTTGTGTCTTGCTGTTTTCCATACTTGTCATTACACACTTTTAAACATCTCTAATCATCATCAAATGTATATTCTATAAATTCTTAATCACTGGGGCATCTGGGTAGCTCAGTCAGTTAAGCATCCGACTCTTGATCTCAGCTCAGGTCTTTTTTTTTTTTTTTTTTAAGATTTTATTTATTTGACAGACAGAGATCACAAGTAGGCAGAGAGGCAGGCAGAGAGAGAGGAGGAAGCAGGCTCCCCGCCGAGCAGAAAGCCTGATGCGGGACTCGATCCCAGGACCCTGGGATCATGACCTGAGCTGAAAGCAGAGGCTTTAACCCACTGAGCCACCCAGGTTCCCCTCAGCTCAGGTCTTGATCTCAGGGTTGCGAGTTCGAGCCCTGCTTTGGGCTCCACACCGGGCCTGGCTCATACTTAAAAAAAAATTCTTAATCACTTCTTAATGTTGGTATATATGAGTTGAATAGAATTCCTCCTTATTTATTTTAAACCAATATGTAGAGAGTAAGAGTGGGAGATGCTGGTAACATCCAAGGAGAGGAAAGAAAATAACCACTGTGTGTATATTTTCTGTGTCTGGGACTGGGAAACATAGCCACTGCTGGATCAATGGAAACCAACATAAGTGAATGTTTCCTGGAGTGTTCTAGAACACAGGGTTTTAACAAATTGGGAAAATGATGAAAAATGTAATACCTAACATGTATGTAACACTTTTCTCCCTTACTCTGTGCTGTTTCTAAAAGGATTGAGAGTGAACTCAGCAACGAAAAATAACTCAAGAAATGAGCAAAGAATTTGAAGGGAGCCTGTTGGCTCAGTTGGTAGAGAATGTGACTCTTGATCTTGGGTCAAGATCCCAAGCCTCACATTGGGTGTAGAGATTACTTAAAAATAAAATCTTAAAAAAAAAAAAAAGGAATTTGAATAGATATTTTGCCAAAGATACACAAATGGTCAACAAGCACACAAAAAGATGCTCCACATCACTAACCATCAGGGACCTGTAAATCAAAACCACAACGAGGTATTGCGTCACACCTCTTAGGATGGGTACTATTAAAAACAAACAAACAAATAAACAAAATAACAAGTGTTGGAAAGGATGTGGAGAAATCAAAACCCTTGTGCACCATAAGTGGGATTGTAAAATGGTGCAGCCACTGTAGAGGCACCCTGGTGGTTTCTCGAAAAATTAAAACTAGAATTAACATACAATCCAGGAATTCCATTTCTGGTTATATACCCAAAAGAATTGAAAGCAGGGTCTTGAACCAGTATTTGTGCACCTATGTTCATGCATCATGATTCACGATGGCCAAAAGAGAAAAGGAACCCAAGTGACTGTGGATAGATGAATAGATAAACAAAATGTTGTATGTACACACAACTGAATATTATCCAGCATTAAAAAAAAAAAAAAAAGGAAATTCTGACACATGCTACAACATGAATGAACCTTGGGGACATTACGCTAAGTGAAATAAGCCAATCACAAGAAGACAAATACTGCATGTTTTCAGTTAGGGGATTCCCACAGTAGTCAAATTCACAGATGCAGAAAGTAGGATGGTGGTTGCCAGGGGATGGGGGGAGGGTAGAAGAGAGTTGTTGAGTTGGTACACGGTTTTGTTTTTGCAAAGATGAAAACAGTTCTGGACATTGGTTAAGCCAACACTGTGAGTGTATCTATCATGACCGAATTAAATGCTTAAAAATGGTTAAGATGGTAAATTGTTATTTGTATTTTACCACAAGGAAAACATTTTTTAATTACTCTTTGAAAAGGATTTGGGGTACTTACAGCAACCCGTTGATCCTTAAAACATCCCAGTGAGGGAGCAGGTTGGGTATTTTTATTCCCATTTTGGAGTAGAAGAGATTCCTTTGCAGAGGTGTCATGGAGCCCCCACAGCTTTTAGGGGAAAGCGATGACTCTGGTCTACCCTGGAATCCTTAGTGATAGGATGTGATTCTATACTTTCTGATCCTCATTCTCATCCAAGCCCTGACCTAGTGACCTGTGCTTGGCCCCCAGCAGGCTCCCTCCACCACTGACTCTCCTAACTTTGCAGACTCACCCAGGGACTGGAGGTTCTCCTGGACGCCCTCTCAGGACTGCACAGAAAACTCAGAGGTGGCGTGGCAGCCTCTTCCAGCGAAATGAACAGACTCTAAATGTTACAGTTTTATGAGGTCTAACAAAGACATTCAACTGTATAAGCCACACTCCTATCAGGATATAGAACATTTCCATCCCTCAGAAAATTTCCTTTCCCAGTCAATACTCCCACGTCAAGGCAACTACTGTTTTGATTTCTTATTCTATAAGATTTTTTTCCCCCCCTTTGGCAGGGGAATAGGGGGAGATGGTTTTTTGCTGAGATTTTTTTCTGAGTAATTGTTTATGCCAGGACCTGAGGCATGTTAAAGTTAAAAAAAAAAGAAGAAGAAGAAAAGAAAAAAGAAGCAGTTTCCTTTGTTTCTCCCTCATTTTAATTATAGCTTTCCTTCCCATGGGGCCTGTCTGTCCCACCAATCTGAGAGTCCCTTGAAGGCAAGGACCAAGACTATTCATGTCTGTGTCCTCAATGCCTAGCACAAAGTAAGAACACAGCAGGTGCTGGGCATTATTAAGCACCTTTCACACATTAATTCATTTAATTCTTGTGATACTCTGTGAGGAAGGTGTTAGGATGCAGTCCATTTCACAGAGGAGGACAAGGAGAAATTTAATAGCTTGCCCAAGACACCATAGTGGGGAAGCCACAGAACTGGAATTTGAACTCAAGCAATGTGACTCTTAATCAGTATTAAGAGTATGGCTCTTAATCAGTATTCTCATCCGCCCCTCAATGACATGTGTTTGTTGAATGAATGAACAATGATCCTTTTCACCTTCCCATCTCAATATGCCCATAGCCAAATCGAATGGTTCTCTCTCCAAAGTTCTTTTCTCACATCTGAGCTTGCTGTTCCTCCTGGGTCTCAGAAGCATGGAGACCTTCTTTTCTTCCCTAAGATCTTATTTATTTATTTGTCAGAGAGAAAAAGAGAGGGCACAAGCTGGGGGAGCAGCAGGCAGAGGGAGAAGCAGGCTTCCCGCTGAGCAAGGAGCCAGATGCAGGATTCAATCCCAGGACCCTGGGATCATGCCCTGAGCAGAAGGTAGACACTTAACTTGACTGGCAGACACTTGAGCCATCCAGGAGTCCCAGAATGGAGATTTTCACCTCTCTCCTCCCCAGCCTCATTGACTGCCTACCTGCCTACCTGCTTGTACTCACTAATCTTTGTCTTACATCTTGCCTTAAGCTCTTCTTTCCGCTTACCTCTCAAAACCACCCTTCAGGTGATGGTGAAGGCCCTGGTAAGGCCTCCCACCAGCCAAGACCACCTGGACCCCCACTCATGACTGTGCAGATGGACCATGGAGTGACCTTTGGAATGACCTACACTACCTTTACTTCATTATAATATATCTGCCCAAGGAGGAGACTTAGACTCATTCACATAACGTACAACGCATGTATAGGCATGTTTCCTTAAGGCACTGGGCAAACTTATGCCTGCCTCTACATAGGAACAAGGCTCCCTTATCTAACCATTCATCCTAACCCTAAACAAAAGGAACCCATCCACTCTCTTTTGGGGAGTCAAGGCTTTGGAAGTCATTCCCTATGATCTCCTTATTTGCTGAAAATAAAAGTTTTCTTTGTGCGACGACTCAACATGGTTCAGTTTCTGACTCACCAAAGAGCAAACTCATGTTGGTTTAGTTGCACCCTTGCAATTGCTGCCCCATTGTTTGGGGGCCTTGGGGTTTACATGCATTATTATTTAACCTTCATGATAATCCACAGGCTAAATATTATTATTCATGTTTTGTAGATGAGAAACCAAATAATAGAATGCAGGTTCACATGGGTTTTTGTCTGGCTCCGAGGACTCTTCCATCTCCAAAAGGGCTGGTGACCTTGAGCAAGTCACTTAACCTCCAAGAATCTCAGATTTCTCATTTGTAAAATGGGGATAATAATGATAATTGTCTCATTATGAGAGCAACTGAGATAACAGTACAGTGCCTGACACACAGTTAAGTGCTCAGAGATCATCAGCAGTTAAAGTTCACAAAGCCTAGAGCATACATAGCATTAGAGCTGGCTAATTGTGATGACCAAAATGCTATCTGGAAGGGCTCTTGAACTACAGTGGGGAAGAAATTGCCATAACTGGTCCCTTCTTAGTCTCTTAAAGGAGCTCTCTCCAGGGAAGCCGGTATGCTGTATGAGAAAAATTAGCTTACTGCTCACTTGCAGGGTGCACGGCAATAGAAAATACATGCAGTTTAGTGGAGAGTGCATGGAGTCTGTGACTCTGCCCGGTCCAGGGTATGTGACCACAGGCAGTGCTGAAACCTCTGAACTTTTGTCATTTACAAATTGTAAATAATACCTTACCCCCAGGAAAATAATGCACATTCAGCCTTGAGGGCATTGTGGGACACATAGTAAGACCTACATAAAGGAGTTGTGCAACATTATTATAGACAGATAATGTATATGAGCATGCTTTATTGCACGAACAAGATGGACTTATAAATCTTGTCATCAAAATAAAGTGTTAAAAGTACAGGAAAGGTAAAAGGATCATACAGATCAGGTACTAGGGTATTGCCCCCTCCCCCCCCCCCCCCGAGGGAACAAGCCTGAGTCGTCAAGGGGGTCACCGTAGCCCTCGCCCACCCGCCTCAGAGCCCCGCCTCCAGGGTTGAGTGACGTGGCGCCCAAGCTCCGCCGACGGGGGGCGGGGCTGGCCCTGGTCACGTGAGAGCGGGTACGGAAGTGGTGCAGCGGGCCGCGTCTGTGGTTGGCCGCGGCCGTGGGGCTCGGGGGCGGGGTCAAGCCGGCCAGACGCGCCGGGAGGAGCCGGGGGAGGAGGCGGGCGCGGGGGCCGGCGTCAGAGTCGGGGGTTCGGTCTGCGGGGCGATCGAGTGCTGGGCCGGCTGCGGTCCCGTGCGCCCCGGCCTGCGCGCGCCAGCTGCTCTGGGTTCCTCGGGCCGAGGCCCCGGCGGCTGCGGCAGACCGGTGGGGTGGGCAGAAGGAGGCTCGGACGGCGCGGGCGCCCAGTGCGCGGAGCGGGCGTGAGGCAGCCGGGCTCCGGGACGCCATGTCCATGGAGGACCCCTTCTTTGTGGTGAAAGGGTGAGTGTCCCCGTGGGCTCCACTGGAGGAGGAGGTGGCCGTGCTGCCAGCCCGCACCTCCCCGCTCTTCTCTCTGGAGGGGGAGGGGAGACAAGTGGAGGCTAGGGAGGGGACAGTGAGGACGGCTTAGCTTGCAGGGCCATGACCAAGCGTCCAGAGACCTCCCCTCTCCGTCCTACCTGGACTGTGAAAACCGTGCCCCCAACCAAGCCCCTGGGGACGGGGATCCCTTTTGGGCTGTGCGCGGAGATGCAACTTACTTGGGGTGCGAGGGGATCAGCAGCTCTGCAGGTGGGGAGGGGAACACGCGTCCCAGCCCATACTGGGGCTCTAGTGGAGCACGGGGCCCTACTTCGAAGGAGGGAAAACAGCATCTGGGCAGGAAAAGGGAAATGGCCCTCCTGAGCTTTGTAGTTGGCGTTGATGGGGGTGAGCTCCCATTGTCCATTGAGTTTGGAGCGCCGGCCCGCAGAGTGGTGAGACCACAACACGCCCAGAGGCGTCTGAGCACGTTTGCAGGCTGGGCTGCGGGGGAGCAGGGCTCCGGAAGACAACTCAATTCAGTGGGGGCGTTTTTACTGAGTAATGTGAGGGGAGGAAAGCAGTCGTTCGAACTCGGCGGTGATGTTGGAAGGAAAACAAAATGAAATCAGCCAAACTAAACTTTCCTCAGCTTTCTATTAGCAACTGGGATTTTCCCACAGTGCTAAAGGAAGTGAGTGCTTTCTTTTTAACTCCCTGATTTCATCCAGGCTCTTTGACAGGTTTCCCCCATTTCTTATCCAGCCTTTCAGAACAGAACTGCCTTAACTTATTTTTTCCCTATAAGCTGTCCTGACTCCATCTTTGATTGCTCGATTGTTTGGAGATAGAAACTTTATTTGCACTTTGTTATATTATCTTTGTATCCATTAAACAAATCCAAAAAAAAAAGGGTCGATTTTCATGCTGTTGTAACTTGTCAGCTTTATGTTTTAAATGTCAGACATAAAAAAATCTGAGAACTTCATAGTTCCCAGATCAGTGCTAATAACCACGAAGTGTCCCTTTGCTTCCAACTAGTTGCTGCTAGCTTCTTATTAATGCTGACCAGTTGCTTGAGTGTTTATGTTTTTTAAGGATTCTTCTAAGAAAATTTACATGGTACTTTAGGTGAAGTACTTTGTTATCCATGCTACAGTAAAATATGCATTTCTTAACATTATCCTTAAGGTCTCTTTCTTCATCCTACTTAAAGGTAGATGGGAAAATGCTGAGTTGCAGTTTGATTAGTAATATGTGTCTCTCTACCTGGAAAATGTGTTATTTGTTAGAAGGATTAGTTTAGGGGTTAATTTTTAAATGTTAAAGCCATGTGTCTTTCCCTCGAATGAAAGTTCTAAATGCTCAGGTTGCAAAGGTTATCATCTCTGGCAGTAGAAACCAGGGATAATCAGAAATTTTTTGTTTGTTTGATTTTTAATGGAATCTGTGAAAATGCTAAATTGCTCTGCCATCTTGGCCTCCCCCCCCCCCCATAGTATCCTATAGAGTCTACCAGTGCTTGCTCACTGATGAGATATCACTGCTGTATTGGAACATTGGTCTGGATTCTTGGTTGACTTTTTTTTTTTTTTTTAATCATTTTAGCTTGTGTACTTAAGGTGTCTGAAGGAAGAGATTGGTGATACCTTCTGCCATAGAAGGTAAAGTTAGCCACAAGGGTGTATCCAGATTGTGACGGAGTATTTGGGGAACTGTGTACCCCTGTTTACTGGAAGTATTGAAAATGCATCGTACAACGTGGAAAATTAGATGCCTACGTTTTGGCCCTTAGCCTAGCAGCTGATGGTTCTGAGAAACAACTCACCCCAAAATTAAGTAGAAATGACAGGTGACAAATTGAGTGCTAAAACAAATGTTACAGAAGATTAAGTGCCCCAGTAGTTCTGAGAAAAGCAACTCATTAGAATTGGTTATGATTGGAAAAGCTTTTAGAAGTAGTAGGTCTTGAATTAGGTTATGAAAATGGGTGGAATTGAGATAATTCAGGCCTGTGTCTCATCTGGACTCTTATTAGAGTCTCTTATTTGGTTTGCCTGCTTCTAGTCATCTGCCTTTGGTTCTTTTGGGTTAGTGCTATCTAAAATATAATGTGAGCCATATATGCCATTTTCCTAGTAGCCATCTTAAAAAGTAAAAAGAGGGGCATCTGGCTGGCTTAGTTGGTGGAGCATGTGACTCTTGATCTCCATGGCATGAGTTCAAGCCCCACAGTGGGTGTAGAGCTCGCTTCAAAAAAAAAAAAAAGGTAAAAAGAAACTAGTGAAATTAATTTTAATTTCATCCTTAATGTATTCAGAATATTTCAGCAGATGGCTAATATGAAGATTATAATAGGATGTTTTACTTTTTCTGTACTAAGTTTTCAAATTTGGAGTATATTTTACACGTATAGAACATCTCAATTTGGACACTAAATTTTCGTCAGGAATATTTGCTCTATATTTAGAGTATATTGAGTTTACAGTTGAAAGAGTAGATTCACATACCCAAACATCCCAGACATACTTAAAAATTTTCCAGTAACTGAGTTGCATACCAGTTTTTAAATGTAAGTTAATTGAAATTAAAAAATTAGTTCCTCAGTCACACCAGTGCTTTGCAGGCATTCCGTAGTCACGTGTGGAGCTCATGGTGGGCAGAAGAGGTGTAGCTCTTCTAGAACCCAAGCAGGGGTTCCGCACTTAACATCATTTTGTGGCTGCCTGAAGTCCACAAATGCATGAAGTCCAAATTCTTCATGACCACCATGATGCAGCCATCCTTTACCCTCCGGCCAGTCTGCCTACCCTCAGCCCAGAGCTCAAGCAAGGTCAGACTTAGTGATTACGACTACAGTCCTGGGTGCTTTTATTCCACGTACACCCACTCTGCCTGGTTCACCCACTAAGCTTTGAAGATTCAGTGTAAGCATCTGCACTGCCTCCAGGAAGTGCTTCCCTTGGCACTTGTAATACGTTATTATACCTCTTCCTCTGGCTGTCTTTCAATATTAGACTATGAGCTCTTGAGGGTTTGGGACTGTTTTTTTTTCCTGTATTTCCAGCCCAGCACCTTGAATATACGGCGTAAATGTTAAAAAAATACTTGTGGTGGTGGTGGTGGTGGTGGTGGTTAAGGGGTAGTGGTTCCTGGGTGGGAACATCGCCAGCAGATGCCCTGAGATGGGCATTGTGCATTAGAAATGATCAAGGAGCACATCCCGGGTGCTGTAGGAAGTTTATTTAGGGAAGTAATAATAATAGCTAACTTTTAAAGGATGCAGCTCCTGTCCAGGCGTTTTGAGCTAAGTAAGAACTTTATAAACATTTTCACTTGATAGGAACAGTTCTGTGATGTGGGTACCACCCACATTTAGACATGAGGAACTGAGGGAGCCCAGAGTGGTTATTTGCTTGGGGTCACACAGCTAAGAAATGGTAGACCCAAGAATCAAATTCGAACTGCCTGGTTCTACTCACACTGTGAGAATTTCACAGTACAGGTAGAATAGGGTCAATGAGAGTCTCATGTTGAAGCCGTTGGAGATTTTTCAGTCTGGGAAGTGGAATGAAATGAGGGTTTTGGGTAATATTGATCTGGTAGCACTGTTGGAGACATCCATGTGAGGAAAGATTTAAAAGGGGACCAGTTAGAAAGCTGTGTTAGCCTTACACCAGTTAGAATGGCCAAAATTAGCAAGACAGGAAACAACGTGTGTTGGAGAGGATGTGGAGAAAGGGGAACCCTCTTACACTGTTGGTGGGAATGCAAGTTGGCGCAGCCACTTTGGAGAACAGTGCGGAAATTCCTCAAGAAATTAAAAATAGAGCTTCCCTATGACCCTGCAATTGCACTACTGGGTGTTTACCCCAAAGACACAGATGTAGTGAAAAGAAGGGCCATCTGTACCCCAATGTTTATAGGAGCAATGGCCACGGTCACCAAACTGTGGAAAGAACCAAGATGCCCTTCAACGGACGAATGGATAAGGAAGATGTGGTCCATATACACTATGGAGTATTATGCCTCCATCAGAAAGGATGAATACCCAGCTTTTGTAGCAACATGGACGGGACTGGAAGAGATTACGCTGAGTGAAATAAGTCAAGCAGAGAGAGTCAATTATCATATGGTTTCACTTATTTGTGGAGCATAACAAATAACATGGAGGACATGGGGCGATGGAGAGGAGAAGGGAGCTGAGGGAAATTGGAAGGGGAGGTGAACCATGAGAAACTATGGACTCTGAAAAACAACCTGAGGGTTTTGAAGGGGTGGGGGGGGGGTGGGAGGTTGGGGGAGCCGGGTGGTGGGTATTAAGGAGGGCACGTATTGCATGGAGCACTAGGTGTGGTGCAAAAACAATGAATACTGTTAAGCTGAAAAGAAATTAAAAAGAAAAAAAAGAAAGCTGTGTTAATTGAAATATGCAGTTCTTAATGCCTGGATGTTTGGGGCATTAGGTTTGTGAGGGTTTGACACGATCAGTGTCCCGTTCAGAGCAGAATCCCAGGACACAGAGGAGAAAACCACCACAGTGGGGCAGCTGAGCTCTCAGGGCACTTGGGGCCCCAACCTGGCCTAGACATCACCAGTGGTGTTTGTAGCACCAGAACTCAGTGTCTGAAACTCCAGGCTCTCCTGAATCACTTCCCCCTGCCCTTTGCTCGTAGCCTCTCGGGTGGGTCCTCTCCGTGTGCTCTCACTGGGGCAGCTTCGTTTTTCCCCCTGCGTCAGGTATTGCCCGTGTATCCGAGCACCTCCGGTCACTCTGGTCCAACCCTCTTCCCTCCCTACAGATGCCTGACCAGGCCTTCCTCCTTTCAGCCCTCCACTCCCGACTCCCCATTCTCCTTCAGTCCCACGTCCACTTGGTCATCATGTCCTATCAGGGCCACCCGTTGGATATTTCTGGAATCTCCTCTCCCTCCCTAGTTACGGTTCTTCTACCCTACTGCTTGTCCTTGTTCTCTCCCACCTGGACGCTGCAAGCAACTTCTTCAGCAAGCTTTGCACTGCTACCAGATGTGTCCCCAGAGACACGATCAGGTCACTTCTCTATTCAGAATCCTTTATTGTAACACCCTTATGGAGTGTCTGTTTTTGTGTGCTGGGAGCTGAGGGTACAGCAGAGAGCAAACAAAATCCCATTCTTAGGGAGACTACATTGTAGCGACAGGAAACAGACCAGTAACGTGGTGTGTCAGGTGGTGATGAGTTCTGTAAGAGTAAAGGTGGGTAAAGAGAAAGGAAAAGTGGATTCTGGTGTAATTTTTCTTTTTATCTGACTTCAGGAGGCAGTGAAGTTTGGTGAAAGAACTGTTTTTTGGTAATTGAGCTGACCCAATGTTGGGATCATACCTTTCAATTACTTGGTGTAACTTTGGCTATTGAATTCGCCTCTTTGAACCTGTTTTTACAAAGCAGCTTAGCACTGTACAAAATTGGCTTGACAATACCTGCTTTATTGGTTATAAGGATAAAATGAGTTAAAAATTGCCTAGCAGTTGGGGGCACATGTTAAATGCCCAGTAAAGATTCTCTTTTAACTGTCTGTTTCTGGGGCGCCGGGGTGGCTCAGTGGGTTAAGCCTCTGCCTTCGGCTCAGGTCATGATCCCAGCGTCCTGGGATCGAGTCCCACATCGGGCTCCTTGCTTGGCAGGGAGCCTGCTTCTCCCTCTGCCTCTGCCTGCCACTCTGTCTACTTGTGCTCACTCTCGCTCCTCTCTCTCTCTGACAACAACAACAAAAAAAAAAAATTAAAAAAACCTTTAAAAAAAAACTGATTTTAAACTAATATATGCTTATTTTAGAAAATCTAGGAAACAAAAATATAAAAAGAAGAATAAAAATTTATTGAAATGCCACCGTCCAGAAATAATTTGTTAAAAATTTTGTGTGTGTGTTTTTTTTAAAGATTTTATTTATTTATTTGACAGACAGAGATCACAGGTAGGCAGAGAGGCAGGCAGAGAGAGAGAGGCGGAAGCAGACTCCCCACGGAGCAGAGAGCCCGATGTGGGGCTCGATCCCAGGACTCTGGGATCATGACCTGAGCCGAAGGCAGAGGCTTTAACCCACTGAGCCACCCAGGTGCCCCAAAAATTTTGTGTGTTTTTGATCTTAACTTCTATGAATAGTTATAGGCAGGGGGCGTCTGGGTGGCTCAGTGGGTTAAAGCCTCTGCCTTCGGCTCAGGTCATGGTCCCAGGGTCCTGGGATGGAGCCTCACATCGGACTCTCTGCTTGGCAGGAAGCCTGCTTCCTCCTCTCTCTCTGCATGCCTCTCTGCCTACTTGTAATCTCTGTCAAATAAATAAATAAAATCTTTAAAAAAAATAGTTATAGGCAATATTTTTCACCAGTTTTTGATCTCTTACTATATATTAGGCACTGTGCTAAGAACCTAACAGTAATTATCTTTCTAGTCCTTACAAAGTAAGTACTGGTACTATTATTATCATTTTACAAATGAAGAAAATGAAACTTAGTAAAAAAAAAAAAAAAGACAAAAAAAAAAACCCAAAAACCTTCAGGCTTACACGCTTATAAGCAGAAAGGCCAGGATTTATATATGTGTATATTATTATTATTGAATAATTGTTTTAGAAATTGGGATCATACTGTATTATAATCTTTTCATCTGTATTTTTTTTTCTTTTGAGGCATTTTATTTACATGTATGTATTACATCCCTAGAAAAAGGATCCTGGGATTTTCCCTCCTGTGTGTTTTCGTCTTGCTTCTTTGTGGTCCATGAGGCCACTCATGAGAGGTTGATCCCAGAGATTGTCTGTATGATGAAACCAAGCTAGGGGTATGGAAGCAGATTATTCTGCCATTTTTCTAGATCTTTGAGTACATCACATCTGGGGCTGATCGCTCCGCACATGTTTAACCTGCCTGTGGGGTTCACAGCAATTTTCCCGGCTCTCTGATCTCCAGTGACTTCATATTCGCCAGTGTAACCCTGCTTCATCATCACAGTTAGAGACGGGACGATGACTTTGGAGCATGGCCTACTAAGAACCTGGCGTTTGCCTCTTCTCAGCATGACTAATGCTCTTGAGAGACTCTGCCAGGACATTCGTGTGCACATTATGGTGGCACTGAAAGATGGCGGAAAGGGGACAGGAGGGCCCTTTTTTTATATCCTTAAAATGTCTTCAGTGGGGAGGGCTTTTGATGACTACATTGTAGTTTGCCATATAAATGTAATATAAACGATTACCTAGGATGACGAGATGTTTCTAGTTTTTCACTATTACAAATAGAGTAGTGGCAAGGAGGATGAATGTCTGACAGGTCTTTATTGCTGCTTCTGATTATTTCCAAGCCTGTATTCCTGTGGCAGAATTGCTAATTCAGAGAGTAAGCACGTTTTCAAAGTTTCCGATGCGTATTACCAGATTGCCCTCCAGAAGATACCCTATCTCCATTCTCTCCCCAACCCCCTTCCATTTCCCCTGATCTCTTAAGAATCCTGGGATTCTCATTTTAAGAAATCATTACTCATTTGCGAAGAGAAAAAAAAAATGCCATGTTTGAATCCTTGTTGTTTTCATCTTTGTATGTTGTTAGGGACTCATGTGGTGCTTGTTTGATGAGTGCATACATTTTGAGTTTTGGGTTCTGTATTTTTCCCTGTCTTGTTGGCAACTTTTTAGAATTTGCAACTTCTAATTGAACTGACCTAGAAAACCACAAAATTGAGCATTGGAGTATGAGAGTCTGTTGGTACCAAGTGAGCCTCTCCTGTAGGTAAAAGGCATGAATGTTGTGGCTCTTTAGTATTTTGTTTTGGAGGCTTTGTGTGCCTGAGTAAGGATCATTTCCAGGTTCTTGGCTGTGGATCAATGTTGAAATAATGGCCTGAGTAAGCAGATGAGCCATATGGTATATGTTATGTTGTATTCTTTTTTTTTTTTTTTTAAGATTTTACTTATTTATTTGACAGACAGAGATCGCAAGTAGGCAGAGAGCAGGCAGAGAGAGAGGAGGAAGCAGGCTCCCCGCTGAGCAGAGAGCCCAGTGGGCTCTCCTAGGACCCTGGGATCATGACCTGAGCCGAAGGCAGAGGCTTTAACCTACTGAGCCACCCAGACGCCCCTGTTACGTTGTATTCTTTAACTGGCATTTGTCTGTATGTGCTGCCTTCTTAACTCTAGATTGTGAGTTTCTTGAAGGCGAGCATTGTGCGTTTTATTCACATTGTTGAGAGAACTGTTTATTGGTATAATCACTGAAAAAGAAATCAGTTGCTTACAAGGAAATCTTAGTCTAATGAAATGAATGTAAGTCAGATCTCACATTCTGCGTTTTAAAATCAGAATCAGATGTTTCACCGTAAAGACTTTGCACACATTTGTTTTAAATTTATTGAATGCCTAATACTATATTTGGCTGAAATTGTAGTCTAGTTGGACAACACTATGCAGATATGCAGAGTGTAGGCAAAAGACAGTGTGCATTGTGTGTAAGATTTCAGAGTAGAATTGAGATGTTATGGAGACTGAAAAAAGGAAAGACCCTAGTAGGACTGTTGGTCAAGGACATTTTAGTGAAGCAAGTATAGGGTCTCATTCTAGCCCTTAAAGGAAATGTCTGCTTTTCATTTGCAGAAATGTAGGCACTCTTTCTTCGCTGGGGAAGCAGCCAGCAGAAGTCTAGAGCCAGAAATGAGAAAGGGGAGGTTGGGAAGGAGACCTGCCAACTGACACAGATTTTGTTTTAGTGAAAAAAATTCAGGTTGGATATTAAAGTCGGCCAGTTTGGGGGAGGAAGATGTGGAATACCCAGCTGAGGAGTTTAAATTTAATCTGTTTCCTATTGTAAGTTTGTAATCAGGAGGCAGTTTTAACTGGCAGTTACTGTTTACTTGCCTATGGGCAAACAGCTGTTGAGGGTTCAGACCCAGGTCTTCTGATTCCACAAAGAAAATAGATTTGTCCGAACGCTTAGCAAAGATGGGATTGAGTAGTCTTGGTAGTGGAAGGCTCCTCATAGTCAGGGTCAGAAGCATATGATGCAAACAGCCAAGATGCCTGGGCCCAGTTGTGTGTGTTTAACGAGTGCAGACTAGTTATCTTGGAAGTTTCTTCCAGATCTAAAATCCAGTGATTGAACTTAAGTAGAAGTTGTGCAAGGTGAGAAGAGGAAGAGTGTCTAGACAAGTTTGAAATCTTGGAAGATAGAGGTGCTGTTGACTGAAAAGGGGAAGTTAGAGAAGGAAGCAGACTTTTTTTCTGCTTTATGTTTTAGTTTGAATGCTTGCTTTTTATTATTTATTTGTAGGCAAGATAAGATCAGTTTGGTTTTAGGCAAATGGAATGGTCCTGCAGGCAGCCAAAAATACAGGAATTAATCCTGGGTGAGTGACTAGGGTTGGTGATGCCGTTGGGGAGTTTTCAACTGAAAGGGATCATTTGAACCTCTGAGTATTGATGAGCACCTAGAAGTTCTAAAACGTGCTGAGAAACACTAGGACCAAGTGGAAGAAAAGGAGAGAGAAAACTGGTAGAAACTAAAAGAGCACAATGTCACAAAAACAAAGGAAGTGAGAGTTTCAAGAAAACAGCTACGAAGGCTGTCGTGGCAAGTGCAGTGAAAGTGAAGACGAGTTCAAGCCAGTCATGACTTTGACCTGTGGTGTCATTGGTAGTAGTGGTGCTATCCCAGGGGGGTTGTGGAAGCAGCAGCAAATTGAGGTCAAAACTGTATATGACCATAGGTAACTAAGTAGAGTCAGTTTTTCCCCCACAAGAGTAATTGCAAAAGGTATCGCAGTACAGTTGAATTCAGAAATGAACAGTGAGGTCAAGTGAAAGGAGTGTGTGTGGTTTGCCCCTCAAATACAGAAGATGTGAGTATGGAAGCCAAGCAGCAACAAGAGCTCCTCCCTTACCTAGCACGAGGGATTGATGGTGGAAGGAGGTTGGTAGGATATGGGGCGGGAGAGGGATATGGTTACAGAGGCTCACAGAGCCTGGGTTTTTCAGATTTCATTACTGGAATGGAAACCGTCTGCCTTTGCTAGCCTCTCAGTATATTGATGAAACAGGAACCTCTCAGTAGAGTTGTGCAGAACGAGCACTGCCTGCCCCAGATAGGTCTTGTGGCCGATTGTCTTTTTCTACAGGTGGCCACCGCAGTATATATCCTGCCCCGTTTGCTTTTCTGAAATTGTGAAGCTGACATTCTCCTACCAAGCTGGGATCCTAGTTCCTTTCCCTGGGACCTGATCACCTCCCCTGACAGAATGAGGCGGAGAGAACACTGCTTGACTCGCGAATCTTAAGTCCTAAGAGATAGCCAAGCCCATATAGCTTCCACCTGCTCCTTCCTGACTCGGGACGGAAGGCAGGGGTGTCCGGAGCTAACATGTGAGAAGTCCAGCTATACTAAAGCTGCTCTGCTAGGGAGACCATGTGCAGAGACACAGAGACCCCACTGGGGAGCCCATGTTTTTGCAGCCCCAGACAGCCATCTGGTTTCCTGACCTGCAGAATCCATGAGCGTAATAAATGCTTGTTTTACTCCCACTAAGTTTTGGGATGGTTGTTATATAGCCACAGGAACTGGAACAGATGCCAATTTGGAGTCTGTCAGCATGGTCAAAGAAGAAAGGAGAAATTAGAAGGCTGACGGAGGTTGCAGCTACAATTACTCTGCAACTTGTTGGCATAGCCGAATGGCAGAGTCTGCAACATCAAAGCTCCCTAATGGTTGAGATACTCCTTCCTCCAACTTTTCTGAGAAACTTGGCAAGATCTAGAGAAGAAAACTTGGTGATTTTTATGGACATCTAGATGTATTGCCTTTAGTCCTAGAGGTTGGTTGGGATATTAGGCCCTTCCGCATGGTAGAACAGACTAGAATGTTGTACGGGAGAGGCTCAGCTAGCAATGACGGAGGGTTAGTGTTTGGCTTCGGAAACAAACTAGGTTAGTTCTGACGGTGTCAACTTTTTATGTGTAATGAGTGGAAGAATCTGGTTTTGAAAGCTTTGATGACTTCATTTTTGTCCAAAAGATTCTTCAAAGATGTGGACTGTGTTTTCATTTTTGACAGTTGCCTGGGAGTAGCTCTCTGGGCGTCGATGCGGACCACGGTGAGGGACCTTTATTTTGGTGTTGATGGTGTTTAACCCATGAGGATATGACAGGTCCCTTGATTTTGATAGACCGTTCGGTAGACAGCGAGGCGGAAGATCTTCATCCCTGGCATTTTCCAACACTGTGACTCCTGTTGCCCATGAACTGGGTAAGACAGAACTGACTTTGGAAACATCTGTAACAGATGTGGCAGCCGAAAATCTGTTTGACTGTTGTGGGGACCTTCCCTGGGTCAGGTGCTAACCCTGTACTTCCTAAGAAAGCAGTCAGCAAGTTTTTGGTGATATGGTGCCCGACAGGATTCCCAGAGCTGTTGGTGAGCAGATGGTTAACCTAGAAGTTTGCTAAGCCAAAGAGCTCCAAAAAGTCATGATATACCTGGCCCCTCATGGAAAGTTCTGGGCATCAGACTTCAGTCATTCCCCTCACATAGTTGAAAGAAAAACCTCAAATAAGTAAACCACACTTCACAGGAAAAGGAAAGTGGTGTTTTGTGATTTTAACCTTTCTGGAGACTACACAAAATTGGATCTCTGTTGCAAGGAGTCAGCCACTGCTGCTGTCTCGTCAGGGTGCTGGGCTCACGTGGGCTGTGCAGAGCCGCCCATGCTGGGCATGTACATGGGTGGGAAGGGGAGAGCTGCCTAACTAGCCACTTCTTACAGAAACGACTCCGTTGCTCTTCCTGAGAGAGTAGTGTGAAGAAAACTCAGTGGGCTCTTCTCCTTCTCTTGTTAAAACCCTCACAAATCTCAAACAGATCATGCTATTATATACTCCTCTGTCTTTTTGTTGTTGTTTTCCACTGTCCTGATTGATTTCCTTGGAATGCCTAGTGATTGTAAATATTTAGTTCCAGATATTTACAAATGGTTCCTAATTGAATGAGTTGTCTCACTAGAGTCTCACACATTATTAGGTGTCGCTTGGGGCTCTTGAAACTGACCAGAAATCCCAGGTTCTCTTGAAAATTCTGGTTACCATTAATATCTGGCTTAAAAAAGGATTTGTTTGTGACGCACGATGTTTTCTACTCTCCTTTCATGCCTTCTATTTTCCGGCTAGCACTAAGCCGAAATGAAGTTGGGAGGTGTTTTAAACTTCGAGGGACCCCACAAGCTGCTGTTGAAATAGGATTCCATGACACGTTGCAGGTTCTGGCTCTTCAAGACTTGAGCCATTGCTGATAGTTCTCACCTTTGTGAATCCTTGAAACGATTGTCTTAGAACTGCAAAATAATCACCACTCTCCCTTTCTTGTGTCTGTGCCACTAACTGAAAACCTCTTGAAAAAATCAGAGATTGAGAGTGGAATAAGCCAGGTCACTGGCTAGGCTTGTGGGTGTTGAATATTATCCTGGGATTGCTCTGTGGCATTTTTCTGATTCCTGCCATTTCTTTGATGTCTTCTTCAGAACATGCTTAAGGACTCCTTGATTTCACTCTGTGCGACTAGAATTGAATCCATCTGTGTGCCCCCTCCTCCCCATTAAGTCCGACTATGAGTGTCTTGTGAGTTGCAGTTATGAAAGTGTGGTCTCCGGATCTCGGGGTTCTTTTTTTTTTTTTTTTTTAAGATTTTATTTTATTTTATTTATTTATTTGACAGACGCAAGTAGGCAGAGAGGCAGGCAGAGAGAGAGGAGGAAGCAGGCTCCCTGCCGAGCAGAGAGCCCGATGCGGGGCTTGATCCCAGGACTCTAGGATCATGACCTGAGCCGAAGGCAGAGGCTTTAACCCACTGAGCCACCCAGGCGCCCCCGGATCTCGGGGTTCTTGACCCTTTTACGGAAGACTCCCTTAACCTAAAACACTTTTCATAATAACTCAGATGTCGTTTGCTTTTTCCATTGTACTGACATTTACACCAATGATGCAAAAAACTGTGGCAGGTAAAACTGCCCTGCCTTAGCCTAGGTCAAGGCAGTGGCACCAAACTGTACTGTAGTCACTGTTCCTCCCTTGCAGTGAAAAAGAAAAAAAGGCATATTCCCTTAAAAATGTTCTTCATTGAAAAATTAAAAATTATTAATTGTATCAAATCTTGATCCTTAAAGACACTTCCATTTTTTTTTTAAGATTTTATTTATTTATTTGACAGAGAGATAAGAAGAGCGGAAACACAAGCAGGGGGAGTGGGAGAGGGAGAAGCAGGCTTCTTCGCTGAGCAGGGAGCCTGATGTGGGGCTCGATCCCAGGACTCTGGGATCATGACCTGAGCTGAAGGCAGGTGCTTAACAACTGAGCCATCCAGATTTTAAAGTTATAATTTGCCTACCGTAAAATTGATCTTAATTTTTAGTGTACGTTTCTTCACAATTTGACAAATGGATACAGTTGTGCGTAATCACCACCTCCACAAATAAGATATAGGACAGACCCATCCCCCCCTAAAGGTTTCTCTGTGTCCCGTTGTAGCCGAACTAATGTGAGTTTGCTCCTTGGTGAGTCACAGATAAAACTACAGCAGATGGTGTAATGAGCACTGGGTGTTCTATACAACTGATGAATCACTGAACTCTACCTCTGAAACTAATAATACAGTGTATGTTAATTAATTGAATTTAAATAAAATTAAATTAAAAAATCCTGTGCCAGGTGAGTTGTTGCACAAAGGAAACTTTATTTGCAGCAAATAAGGAGATCACGGGGAATAACTTTCAAAGCTGTGATTCCCTGAGCAAGTGTAGATGGGTTCCTTTCATTTAGGATTATGTTGATGATTTAAAAAGGGGAAGCTTGTCATATGTAGAGGTGGGTGGAAGGTCGCACATGTGCCTTCAGGAAACATGCCTGTGTGTACATTGTATGGTAGGTAAATGAGGCCTATGCTCCTCTTTGGGTGGAGAATTTAATATAATGCGGTAAAGGTAGTTGTCGGTCATTCCAGAAGTCACTCCATGATCTGTCTGTGCAGGCTTGAGCTGGGGCTTACACTCAAACTGGTCTGGGTGGTCTGGGCTGGCTGGAGGTCTTGCTAGGTCAGTTGCTATTGCTTGAGGGGTGGTGGTTTTCAATTTTTGACAATTATGACTAAAGCTACTGTAAGAATTTCCAGGTGGTTGTGTGAATGTACGTTTTTCATGTCACCTAGAAGTGAGATTGTTGGGTCATATGATAAACATGTTTGTTTGTTTGCTTTTTAAGATTTTATTTATTTATTTGACAGAGAGAGGGAACACAAACAAGGGTAGTGGGAGAGGAAAAAGCAGGCCTCCCGCCGAGCAGGGAGCCTGATGCGGGGCTCGATCCCAGGACCCTGGGATCATGATCTGAGCCAAAGGCAGAGGCTTAACTACCTTTGCTTACCAGGCGCCCTGATAAACCTGTTTAATTTAAGAAAGGCATGTTATTTTCCAAAGTGGTTGTACCATTTTGCATTCCTGCTGGAAATGCACAGGAGTTGCATTTAATCCACTACCTGGTCAGCCCGTTGGTGTTGTCAGGCATTTATTTTAAACCATTCTCAGTTAGTAGTGGTATCTCATTGTGGATTTAATTTGCATTTTTCTAATAACTAATGGTATTGGACATCTTGTGTGCTTAACTATCATCTATATGTCGTCTTTGGTGAAGTGACTATTCACATCTTTTGCTCATTTCCTACCACCCCCCCCATTTCTTAATTAGATTTGTTTTTTTTTTTTTTAAATCACTTTTTTTCTGTTACCTGTGTATAGTGCTTAACCCGTTTTTCAAAGATTTTATTTATTTATTTGACAGAGAGAGAGATCACAAGTAGACAGAGAGGCAGGCGGGGGGGGGGCGGGAAGCAGGCTCCCTGCTGAGCAGAGAGCCCGATGCGGGACTCGATCCCAGGACCCTGAGATCATGACCTGAGCCGAAGGCAGTGGCTTAACCCACTGAGCCACCCAGGTGCCCCTAGATTTGTTTTTCTTGCTAAGTTTTGAGAATTTTTTTTTAAGGATTTTATTTATTTATTTGACAGAGATCACAAGTAGACAGAGAGGCAGGCAGAGAGGGAGGGGAAAGCAGGCTCCCTGCTGAGCAGAGAGCCCGATGCGGGGCTCGATCCCAGGACCCTGAGATCATGACCTGAGCCGAAGGCAGAGGCTCAACCCACTGAGCCACCCAGGTGCCCCAGTTTTGAGAATTTTTAAAAAATTATATTCTAGATAAAAAGACATTGATCAGTTATGTCACATAAATGTTTTCCTCTGGCCTTTGTACACATTTTACTATTCTATGTGACAGACTGAGAGTATGGCAAAGCACTTTTGCTATATTATGAAATTAGATGGTGTCTCTGGGAAAAGCAATTTGTGATTGAGTTGCTAGCTGAAATAGCTCGGTTTTTTTTTCCTCCACAGACTCTCGTTTTTACTTGAAAGTATGCCTGGCAAACTGGCTATTAAGACTTGCATATGTTCTCAAACTTCAAAATTACCTAAAAAGTACTTGAGATATTTTCTCAAAAATGAAGAAAGTGAACCTGTCACTTAATAGACAATTGGCAGGTTTTATTGCAGATGATAAAATTAGAGACTTTTTTTTTTAAAAATAGAATTTTGGAAAGCTTCTGTCAACTCCTATTATCTTACAGGTTCCTAGTAGTTAACTTTTTCTGATGAGATTGGTGGTAGTGTTATATGATTTGGGATATTGTTTAATGAAAAGAGTCAGCATTTTCAAGGCCTGTGGTACTCAGCAAACCAATACTTTCCAGATGACCAGTATATGTGATAAAATCAAACATGGGTAGGTAAAGGATCCATTCAAAATACAATGGATGGTAATAAATGAAGAGTTGAAAAAGTCTTTGATACGGTTTCAGGTTCCACATTGCACCTAACCTTTAAGAAACTGCCACTTTGTTAAGTTTTGGTAAGGGTCAAAAAAGAATATCCACAATTAACTAAACAGGCTATTAAAATACTCCTCCCTTTTCCATCTGTCTATCTATATGAGGCTGCATTTTCCTCTATACTTCAACAAAACATGTCAACAGACTGAATGTAGAAGGAGATAGGAGAATCCAGCTGTCTTCTGTTAAACTAGATATTAAAGAGATCTGCAAACATGTGAAACAGGGTAATTTTTTTTTGTTTTAGAAGTTTTATTTTGCAAAAAACATTATATTAACATGTAGCAAGTTTAGTATGTTTGATTACTTGATAAATACTTTTTAAACATCTGTTTGAAATTCCAATATGGTGAATGGCAATAGATAAATAACCCACGCCAATCTTAAGTTCTTTTTTTTTTTTTTAATGTTACGTTAGTCACCATACAGTGACTAACACCATTCACTGTTTGCATATGATACCCAGTCCTCCATGCAATCCATGCCCTCCTTAATACCCATCACTTGGCTCACCCATCCCCCCCCCCCACCTCCCCTCTAAAACCTTCAGTTTGTATCCTGGAGTCCATAGTCTCTCATGGTTCACTCCCCCTCTGTTTCCCTCCCCCCCTTCATTTTTCCCTTCCTTCTCCTAATGTTCTCAATGCTATGCCTTATGTTCCACAAGTAAGTGAAACCGTATGATAATTGACTTTCTCTGCTTGACTTATTTCATTTAGCATAATCTCCAGTTCTGTCCATGTTGATGCAAAAGTTGGGCATTCATCCTTTCTGATGCCTGAGTAATATTCCATTGTACAATCCAAGTTCTTTGGGGTCTTCAGTAATTCTGAAGAGTGCAAAGGAGCCCTGAGATTTAAAAAGTGTATGGAGGCACGTCTGGGTGGCTCAGTCGGTTAAGCATCTGCCTTGGCTCAGGTCATGATTCCAGGGTCCTGGGATTGAATCACCTGTCAGTTTCCCTGCCCAGTGAGAAACCTGCTTCTTCCTCTCCTCCCTGCTTGTGCTCTCTCTCACTGTCTGTCTGTTTCTCTCTATCAAATAAATAAAACCTTAAAAAAAAAAGTGAATGGATTGCTACCATAGAGAATTTAATTTGAGCATATTGTCATGTTCTGGGGATGGAGAGTGTGGTATGCCCTGGCCTCAGGCTTCTTTGGTTTAAGGCTTCTTAGTTCTCAAAAAGGAATTTATATGTACTTTACAGAATTGCTAATTTTAATATTCTTTAAAATGAGATGTCATGATCGATGCCTCTTTAACTCTGTCTTCTAGTACCATAGGTGATACTCAACACCTAAAAATAAACCCAAGTACTCAGTATTATGGGAAGATGTGTACCTCTTTCTCTACCAAACCAGACAGAAACCATAGGAAAAAGTAAAAAATGCATGCTTAGCCCCTCCCGTTTTTATGTTAAATAGAGTTTCTCATTAACACAGAAGGTATAAGGCTGATGTGGGAGGAATAATGAGAGGACCCTGCTAACCTTATACTGGGTGTTGAACAGACCTGGGGACATGTCACTGTTGGCCATACAGCTCAGTGATGTATTCAACCTGGCCCCATAGCTCTATTCTCTGTTTTAAGACTCTTTTAGCTCTCATGAGTATTCTCAAACCGAAATATTATTGTAAGGCCCCTTTCTTCATTTTGCTAGTGCTTTATCTTCGGGTTAAACTGTCAGAGGGACGAGGGTGCATGTGGTTTCTGTCTTAAAGCTGTAGGCAGCAAACACCCTGAGTGAACCCCCAAAAGTACCAGTTAAGAAATCATTGAAGGATCAAAACAGATCTCTTAGTTTAGGTGCGTGAAGATTATAATCTTTGGTACAAGCGACCATATAATTAATTATAAAATGATTCCTTGTTGGCTTTTATATGCAATAATATCCAATTATAACATTTTTTTTCAATTATAACATTTAAATTGTGAATATTGGCCCTTTGTTAGGTGGCTAAACTTTATTGTTGTTTTTCTTTTCTCTTCGTATCTTTATTTGCATGTACGAAAAGTTACAGTGTCATTCTCTCTACACTAATATAGAATGCTGCCTCAAAAGTGGTTGGTCTTTTTTTTTTTTTTAACCCTTTATCAGATAGATCACTTGTGAATATCTCTTCCCATGAGGGAGGCTACCCTTTAGTTCCGTTGATTGTTTCCTTTGCTGTGCAGAAGCTTTTTATTTTGATAAAGTCCCAGTAGTTTATTTTTGCTCTTGCTTCTCTTGCCTTAGGAGACATGTCTAGTAAAAAGTTGCAATGGCCAGTGTCAAAGAGGTTGCTGCCTGTGTTCTCCTCCAGGATTTTGATGGCTTCCTATTTCAAATTGAGGTCTTTCATCCATTTTGGATTTATTTTTGTGTATAGTGTAAGAAAGTGGTCCAGTTGCATTCTTCTGCATGTGGATGTCCAGTTTTCCCAACACCATTCGTTGAAGAGACTTTTTTCCATTGGATTTTCTTCCTTGCGTTGTCAAAGATTAGTTGGCCTTATGCTTTGGGTCTGTTCTGGGTTTTCTATTGTGTTCCATTGATCTTTGTGTCTGTTTTTGTGTCAGTACCATACTGTTTTGATGATGACAACTTTGTTATAGTTTAAAGTCCAAAATTGTGAGGCCTGCAGCTTTGCTTTTTCTTTTTCAAGATTGCTTTGGCTCATGGGGTCTTTTGTGGTTCCAGATACATTTTAGGATGGTTCTAGCTCAAAAAATGCTGTTGGTATTTTGATAAGGTTGCATTAAATGTGTAGATTGCTTTGGGTAATACAGTAATTTTAACAATATTTGTTCTTCCAATCCACGAGAATGGAAGTGGGAAAATTTTTACAACTTTGTGACTTTATCTAATTTGAAAGCATTCTAAATCATAGCACTTAATGGCCTAGTTTCACTCTCTAAACAAGAAACACACTTGTCTGCTATGTGTATGTTTAATACATATTTAAGTAATAATACATATTTATATTTAAAGCTAATAATACTAGGAAATCTTCTAATGAGATTTTGGATTTAAAAATGTCTCAGATTAAAGACAAGCTGCTGAATGGGAAAAGATATTTGCAGATGACACCTCTGATAAAAGGGTTAGTATCCAAAATATATAAAGAACGGATACAGCTCAACACCTGAAAAACAAATAATCCAATTTAAAAATGGGCAGAAGACATGAGTAGGCATTTCTCCAAAGAAGACATATGGATGGCCAACAGACACATGAAAAGATGTTTAACATCACTCATCATCAGGGAAATCCAAATCAAAACTACAACGAGTTATCTCCTCACACTTGTCAGAATGTCTAAAACCAAAAATGCAAGAAACGACAAGTGTTGACGAGGATGCAAAGAAATAAGAACTCTCCCGTGCAGTGTTGGTGGGAGTGCAAATTGGTGCAGTCACAGTGGGAAACAGTATAGAGGTCCTTCAAAAAGTTAAAAATAGAGCTACCCTGTGATCCAGGAGTCATACTACTGGGTATTTACCCAAAAACAAATACACTAATTTAAAGGGATACATGCACCCCTATGTTTATAGCAGCATTATTTACAATAGCCAGAATATGAAAGCAGCCCAAGTGGCCATTGATAGATGAATGGATAAAGAAGATGAGGTATATATATATAAACAATGGAATATTAATGTAACCATAAAAAGAAATTAAATCTTGCCATGTGAAACAACATGGATGGAGTTAGACGGTATAATGCTAGATGAAGTCAGTCAGAGAAAGACAAATATCATATGATTTCACTCATGTGGAATTTAAGAAATAAAACAAATGAGCAAAATTAAAAAAAAAAAGACAAACCAAGAAACGTACTCTTAACTATAGAGAACAAACTGATGATTACCAGAGGGGATAGGGGTGGGGGGGCTGGGGAAAATAGGTAAAGAGAATTAAGAGTACACTTACCATGATGAGCACTGAGCAATGTATGAAATTATTGAATCGCTATATTGTACATCTGAAACGCACCTAACACTGTATGTTAACAATACTGGAATTAAAACAATTTTTTTTAAGTCTCACATTAAAATACTTCCCTTCTAAAAGGCTAGTTGCATGAATATAACCCTTCCTCAACCCTCTTTCCCCTCACCTCCCCCCACCCCCATCCCCCAAGAAAAGGAAAGCTGTGTTAGGACTCGTTTTTGTGAATACAGATTACTATCACATGAAATGGTTGCATGTGTGAATGTTAATGGCACTTTAGTTAATTTGTAGGACTTTTAAGTATAGGCTCTTCAGAGAAAATCTTGCCTTCTCAAATATTTCTCAAAAAATTGTCCTTCTCAAATAAACCTGATATGGCTATTTAAATAATGACCATTTTATTCCAAAATCAGCTGAGAACGTAATACTGTTATTCTTAAAGGTTTGAACTTTGATATTTGTTTGTGAAGAGCCTTCCATAAAGGTCTAAAAACACTTCTGGGGATGGTAGTCGCTGAAGATGGCATGTGATCACGGTGTTAACTAGGTCAGGCAGTAGTTAACTTGTTCATGGAACACGTCTGTGATTTCTGTCCTTTCCCTTCACCTTGATTACAGAGAGGTACAGAAAGCAGTCAACACCGCCCAGGGATTATTTCAGAGATGGACAGAGCTCCTACAGGACCCCTCCACGGCAACGAGGGAAGAAATCGACTGGACCACCAATGAGCTGAGGAACAACCTCCGGAGCATAGAGTGGGATCTCGAGGACCTTGACGAGACCATCAATATCCTTTTCGATGGTGCCTGTGCCGTTGGGGTCAACAGAAAAGTGAACACGTTTTTATCCTGATGTCTCAAGTACATCGATTAGATTCTTTCTTTATAATTGATTGATAGTACTTTTTTTTTTTTAAAGACTTTATTTATTTATTTGACAGAGAGAGATCACAAGTAGGCAGAGAGGCAGGCAGAGAGAGAGAGAGAGGAGGAAGCAGGTTCCCTGCCGAGCAGAGAGCCCGATGAGGGGCTCGATCCCAGACCCTGAGATCATGACCTGAGCCGAAGGCAGAGGCTTAACCCACTGAGCCACCCAGGCACCCCGATAGTACCCGTATTTGTACCTTGACACTCTTGAAATAATTGCCTAGTAAGCTAAGGTGTAAGGCCACCTTCTTCTACAGTGCGTGATAAATCCGGCCACGTGGAGACAGTGTGGTGCAGTGGTTCAGAGCTCGGTCCCTTGAGGCAGACCGTGTGTTCAAGTCCTGGCCACACCAGTTACTAGCCATGTGGCTTTGGGTGCCTTGCTCTCTGCTTCAGTTTCCTCTTCAGTAGAAAGTTCGGTAACAGTGGTACCTATCTCATAGGGTTGGTGTAAGCTGAGCAGGCAAGTGGGGGGCCTGCCACGCAGTGAGCCTCTGGGAGTGTTAGTCATTATTCCGTAGAGCTGTATACAGACCAGTGTCCTACACTGTTAATTAGAAACCAAAAGAAAATCCTTTTGTGGACTTTTTCCTGTTCAGGAAGTGATGTGTTACAGTGCTAGTGTCCAAGAGAGGCATTTTGTGCCATGAGACTGCATTTAGTAAAAGCAGATCTATTAAGTCATGCTGTTGTTGGGAAGTCCACTGACCTGACTGACGAACCAGAGAATGATGGCCTTTTTTCGGCTGGAAAAATTCCAGTTAATCAAAAATTTTGAAGACATGCCAGTTGCATGTTCTCACTTCTCTCTTGTTCTCTCTGTGTGATCTAGGAAACCAGCTTTTCAGGTTCATATGCAGTTAATAAGTGGAGGGCGTTATCTGTTCATATTTCTATTCATCATATGACCCTGGGTACCTTTTAAGTTATTTTTAAAAGTATATTGTTAAAAATTAGTGGAACAAAACGTGAGAAGGTGGGATCAAAAACACAGGTACAGGGAGATACCTTGAGATAGAGGGAAGAGAAGAAGATTGGTGAGATGGAGAAATTGTGAGAAAAGAGGACAGAAGTGTTAACAGGTGCACGCACACCTTGGAGATACTGTGGGTTTGTTTCCAGACCACCACAGTAAGGTGAGTATCGTGGTCGCAGTAGAGGGACACAAGTGAATTTTTAGGGTTTCCTGGTGCATATAAAAGTTTTGTTGACACTATACTGTAGTCTATTCAGTGTACGACAGTATTTTGTCTAAAAACAATGTATATACCTTAATTTAAAAGTACTTTATTGCTGGGGCACCTGGCTGGCTCAGGCAGTAGAGCATGTGACTCTTGATCTCAGGATTTTAAGTTCAAACCCCCTGTTGGGTGTAGAGATTACTTTAAAAAAAAAGTCTTTAAAAAAATACTTTATTGCAAAAAAAGTCTAGTCATCATCTAAGTTTTCAGTGAGTCACAATCACAGATCATTATAACAAATATCGTAATAAGAAAGCTTGAAATATTGTAAGAATTACCAAAATGTGACAGAGACATGAGGTGAGCCAATGCTCTTGGAAAATGGCACCCATGGACTTGCTCGACATAGGGTTGCCAGAAGCCTTCCATTTGTAAAACACACAGTGTCTGCTAAGTGCAGTAAAACGAGGCACAATAAAACGAGGTATGCCTGTGTTTTCATCATTCCTTCAGCAAATAATCGTTGAGTGTACGATGAGCTGGGTATTTTGTTAGTTACTGCGATTGGGGTGATCAAACAGAACAGTATACCAGCCCTCGTGGAATTCATGGTGGGGAGTAGCGAAGGGCTCAGGGGACAGGGGAACAGACATTAATCAAATAACAGCACTATGTATTTGCAGGCAGTAAGAGAAAAGACCAGAGAGCCATGTGAGCGTCTGACGCGGGGCAGCGGGACCAGGCTGGGAATGAGATGATTAGGGGAAGCTTCACTGAAGAAGCCTTGACCTCTAGAGGTCAAGGGTTATCCCAATAAGCAGGGTTAGCTTCCTGACATAAATGAGATGGTCTGGAACAGCAGGTGAAAAAGGCTTGCAAAGTGGTCATGGGAAAGCTGGTCTGGAGTCAGAAAAGAGTCAACAAAGAGTGCTGGCAGGCATCTGGGAGAGCCCGGCTCAGCCACGGTCTGCCCACCATGGATTTGTAACGAACTCAGCAAGGGCTGTTGTTTCTTCACGCAGGTGGGTCTTCTCCACTCCGAGGCACGGAGACCCTCATAGCTGTGTGGGAGGAGAAGGTTTGAGAATGATGTGTGTCAAGTTGACAGTGTTTTAAGAAACATTGAGACAGATTTTATTGCTTACCTGTGAGAGATTTTGTGGTTTAACATGATGTTTGTTAGGTTTTTAATGATGAAATTGCTTTCCCTTGACTTTTTGACCCACGCATAGTTGAAGCAAATCCTAGAAAATTCAACCTCGATGCAACTGAATTGAGTATAAGAAAAACCTTCATCACAAGTACTCGGCAAGTTGTCAGGGTAAGGAATATCTTACTGTGTTACTTGTGCAAGAAATAGCCACACTTCTCAAAACTCTTTCTTAATTGTAAACTAATAGGTCAACTCTAAAACGACTTTTTAGTATGCATTAAATGTCAGTGTCCCTCCTAATTTCTCTGATTCAAATAAAGAAATTTGTTTTAGTATTGTCTGGTTTATTTCTGGGAGCAAAAATGAGAGTAGGTAACTGGCTTTGGGAGGTTACTTGTCCATAGCTCTCGTTTCTCCAAACCAGTTATCTTTTTGCCTCTTAATTTCTTGGTATACTGTATTTTTGGACAAAAGGAAGAACTACTATTGTAGAAAGCATTTGGTTTCTTGATTGATTGGTAATCACTTTGCATTGTGAAGAATGACTCTTACCAGGTTTGGATAGCGGCCTCTTCCACCATCTGAATTGCTTCTGGAACTTGTGCAACCCATGTTACTGACATTTCCATATACAACGGCTTGACAGCCTTCCGGGAGCTGCCCAGAGCAAGCATCCATTAGAGTGTAAAACACCAATCCAAGTGAACAAGTCTCTAGTCTCAAATTATAGAGCTAATAATCTATTGTTTAAAAAAAAAAAAAGAAAAGAAAAACAAGGAGAAAATATCATTTAAGTCAAATCTTGTCTTCTTGAGATATGTTTGTATTTTGAAACTATATGGCTAAGCCATTTGATTAGCATAACTAGATGTAAGAGAACCAGCTGTCTTTAACATATGTACTAGAAAGCAGCTTCCTTGAATAAAGAAACTTGGGATCATACCAGTGCTAACATATGGCTTTTTAGGAGTCATCTCAGGCAGGAACCTTGCTATGTGTTTGCCAAAGACTTTATGTCATGTGATTTCCTTTTGAAATTATTTCAAATCGTAGGTTATCACTGAACTTTAATTCTTGTGTCTTCTTTTATTCAGTAGTTGCCTTTCTGTGTGTGTGTGTGTATGTGTGTATAAATTATTGTTAAATAAGCCCATAGTTTAATGGGCCAATAACCTTTTGGGACATGGGTACATCATTGATGTACACTGAGCATTTGTATTAGACAGTCCTAATTTCTAGCCAATTCAGAATGCTGTTCTGATAAGAAAGCCCCCTTTTCCGATAAGGTAAGTCCCCAATATTTATTTTATAAATATAGTTTGCTTTTTTATTTTTTGTAGTAGATTTTCTGAATGACACTTCTGTAGAGGCTGGTATTTAAGTGGCCCCTGGCAGTGAAGCACAAATTCCTGAACTTGGTCATTGTGTTTGTTCTTTTCGCAAGATAGTACTTGTAAATTTTGCACATTGAGATTCAGAGGTGAATATATTGAAAGTTAAGTTAGTTGGTATAATTGCAAGTAGAAACCAAAGTTCATTTTCTAATACTTGAAAAAGGTTTTTAAAGTACACTCTTTGAAAGAAGTATTCTTTTTTTTTTTTTTTCTTAAATTGTATTTATTAGAGAGAGAGAGAGCATGAGAGGAGGGTCAGAAGGAGAAGCAGACTCCTGGCTGATTGGGCAGCCTGACTTGGGGCTCGATCCCAGGACTCCAGGATCATGACCTGAGCCGAAGGCAGCTGCTTAACCCACTGAGCCACCCCGGCGCCCCAGAAAGATGTATTCTAAACCAAGTCCATATTTTATATGTAGTGTTGCAGTCCTTCTAGAGTTGAGGTCTAAATCATACTTAACTATATAATCCAACTGAGTATTTTAGAGTTTCTAATCATTCTTGTTTTAGTTATGACCCATTTTTGGGGAAGCTGTTACTGTTACTGTTTACTAGTTGTAGGTTAGCAGTACCTAACTGAGTTTTTGCTGATCTAATTTTGATAAATTCTAACTGAAGTCCTCTTAAGAAGAGAAGGAGGTAGTCATGGTGCTTTTTTTTTTTTTTTTTTTTTTTTTTTAGCACCTCGTGTTGACTGAACATTATTGCATTTAGTTAAGCAGCATTTGTAGACAGAGATCTCTGGGTTCTAATTGGAGGAGACGGAGGGGAGTCACAGAGTTCGCCGATTTGGGAAATGAGACCTAAGACCACGCTCCAATTTGGGATTTGTCTTTCACAAGCTCATGTAAACTCCTCTGTTAACCATTATCAGTAGGTTTTCATTCAGTTGCTGATGCCCGCAGTGCTTTCTCCTTCTCAGGCGGGAGAGTCAGTGATACACTGTACATTTGTGTCTGTGGTTGTTCTCTCTGAAGAATCACATCTTTCTCTTTTTTTTTCTTTTCACTTAATGTCCATTGGTTTTGCTTTTAGAAGCTTTCCTTGTTTTAAGCATCTTGTTTTCCCAAGTGTCTTTTAAGGTTGTACAGTTTAGTAAGTTTTGCTGGCAGTTTTTACTGAAGAAAGCAAAATATTCTTTTGTGTGCGTAAATAGCCTTTGATAATTTTGAAGTAATCATTTGTACATTTGTGGGGTTATCGCCACATCAGTGATTTTGCATGGGGAATTTTTCTGTTGCGGAAATCTGTTCCAGGAGTGACCACATTTTCACTTCGTAGCAGAAAGTTTTGCAGCGTGTGGCAGAGGAACTCGGGGAAGGAGCTGTTAGGAGAATGGAGTTCTAGGCTCATTTGAGACCTTAATAAATTTTCATTGTGGCAAGTCAGTTAGCTTCTTTGGCTCTGTGTTTTCTTTATCAATTAAACGGTCCTCTTCGACATTTTCTAACGTTAATTTTCAAAGGAATGAGAACTGTACATCCCTGTGGGGAAAGAAACCCAACTTGTTCCAACCCAAGAATTGTTCACTCTTCATTCTAAGTCAAGACAGACATGGTTAACCAACAAGGATGAGGTGTGCAGGGTGGGCACAGAGGACATTGGGAT
Organism: Martes martes; assembly: GCF_963455335.1. Lineage (NCBI taxonomy): Eukaryota > Metazoa > Chordata > Mammalia > Carnivora > Mustelidae > Martes > Martes martes. The sequence continues at coordinate 51,661,959 of NC_137903.1, forward strand.
ATGAGACTTCTTAGTGGGAAGCACTGGGATATATGTAGTGTCCCATTCACTCAGTCTGGAAGACACCATGACGTGGGAACAGGAGCGTAAATAACCAGGACTTGTATTGGTCTTTTGGCAGACGAACCAAATCATATTGGTACTGCTTCTTGACTGCTGGTTCTAAACTTCATGTGTTAGAAAGACGATTGAGTATGTTTTTGGCCTGATGGGTTATTACAGAATGCTTAAAACTGTTTAGTGACTAAGCTTAAAATTCTTAAATCCTAATTAATCATACCAGAATGTAATCTGTTGCATGGTGTCTCACAACTTTTAGCATCTGTAGAAACGTAATCCTAATAAGAACATAATCTGTTGCATGGTGTCTCACAACTTTTAGCATCCTGTAGAAACAATGCCATCCTGGAAGTAAAAGCCTAGTGCTTTACCTGCTGCCATGGCCACACACACAGGGTGCACACCACACAGCTGTTGGAGAAGTCACGGCCGTGGGGGCTAACCGCCCCTCCCCCCCCACATATATTTTATTAGAGTAATGCATGTTCATTAAAGAAAATTAGAAAACTCTTAATAAGAGAAAAAATAGAAAAAGAAACCGAAGCTAAAACTAATAAACACAAAACTTTGTTATGTTTTCCCATAGTCATTTTCTTAACACATGGCAGTTGTGTTTTACATTATTGTGATCATACTGTTAAGCAATCATATGCATTTTTTAAATTTTGCCTTTAAAAATTAAAGGTAATCCATACTTGCTGTTTTTAAAATGCAAGTAATTTTGCTGTATGAGAAAGGTGAAAATGCCCCCTGCCCATTCTGTAATTCTACTTCCTAGGAATAATCACTGTTAACGGTTTTATGTATTGTCTGTAGCCATTATATGACCCTGAAATAGACTCTTGAAAGTAATGACATATTATTCTGGGTTTACTCTAAGTTTCTGCTCTCTGGTTTGGACCTGCTGCTTATTTCTGTTTTTCTTTCATATTATAAATAACAATGCTGTGTACATCTTTTCTTTTCTTTTTTTTTTTGGTATATATTTTACTTTTTTTATAAGATTTTATTTTTAAGTAATCTCCATACCCAATGTGGGCTTCTAACTCACAACCCTGAGATCAAGAGTTGCATGTTCTACCGACTCGGCCCGCCAAGCACCCCCTTTATATTGTTTTCTTAAAATAAATCCTAGTAGTGGAATTGCTAGGTCAAGGTCATGAATATTTAATACAAATATCATAGCTCTTGATACAAAATGTCAAGTTTTCTCAGAGTCCAGTTTACCTTCCAGCCATTGTTGAAGAACAGTAGTGTTTTGTTTTGCTTTTTTATTGAAGTATAACAATAGAGAAAAGTACATGTCTCCCAAGTACACAGCGTGAAGAGTTTATAAACTGATCCCAGCCATGGAAATAGCACCTCGGAGCGTTCCAGAGCAGTCCCGGCCCCCCCTGGAAGGTTCCTCTTGCCCCTTTACAGTCTTTAATTCCTGCTCGTTGGCCTGACTTCTAACAGCAAAAACACATTATACACCTAAAGTTCAAAGTTTACTTGAACTTTGGTTACTTTTTCCATACACATGTGTTGATATTTTCATTATGCAAATAATGTTCATTATTTTGAAAAAAGGCTTATAAAATGTATTAAGTGCATTTTTAAAGCATCTATTGTCCAAGCCAATAAACATTTCAGATATTTGCTCTGCATAGTTAGTAATACACATAGGATTGTACTGCTGTTATTATTTGACTAATTCAGAATGTCATCTTAAACTCTAGTTGGTTATTGGGAGCATGCAGTCTAGGAGATCCTTATTAGGTGAGAGGCTCACTTCCAGGCTTCTAGAATCTAGACCAGAGCAGCTCAGACTTCGTAAGACTCACCCAGGGACTTGTTAGCTGACCTTAGAGTCTGCCTGAATAGATCTGGGTGGGGTCCAGGGACCTGCATTTTTTCGTTTTTTTAAGATTTTATTTATTTGAGAGAGAGTGGCGGCGCAAGCGGGGTGGGCGTGGCAGAGGGAGAGGAAGGGAAAGAATCTCAAGCAGACTCTGAGCGCAGAGCCCTTGGGGCTCAATCTCATGACCCTGAGATCATGTCCTGAGCTGAAACCAAGGGTCGTACACTTAACCAGCTGGGCCACCCAGGCGTCCAAGAGACCTGCGTTTCGCCTCCTGTGACTGACTCAAGCAAATCTCATACATTTAAGAACTCTGGCTTGTATAACTGAATTCCCTTTGTTTTAAATATACCAGTATCTAGGGCGCCTCGGTAGCTCAGTGGGTTCAGCCTCTGCCTTCAGCTCAGGTCATGATCTCAGAGTTCTGGGATCGAGCCCCGCATCGGGCTCTCTGCTCAGCAGGGGGCATGCTCCCTGTGCGGCACCCCTCCCCCGCCTGCCTCTCTGCCTACTTGTGATCTCTCTCTGTCAAATAAATAAATTAAAAATATATATATTAAAAAATATATACCAGTGTCTATTTCTTTATTTTTACGGTGAATATTTTCTTTTACTAAGTATATTTTTCTCGGTGTTTGTGGATGGGCTTTTATTTTTTGTCTTTTGAAGTTTGTGAATGAATGAAATAGGGAGAGAATCCTATTTCTGGGTCAGCTGGACCTTAGACGGAGCAGCCCTCAGATGCGCTGCCCACCCAGGGTCATTTCCAAGGGCTCGGGCACCCTCTTGTTGAAGGCCCCCAACCGCAGGGAGCTCGCTCCTCCTGCAGGCAGCCTTTCTTACCTGGGGCAGCACTGGTACTTCGCGACGGGTTATAGGAAAATGATCGCTCCACCTTTGCTCTGCTTGATTAACACTTTTTTCTACAGAAACACCAAAGTGAGCTTCTAAAAACATGAACCAGAATACTCCATGGCCCTGCTTAAAATGCCTTAAGGCCTTCCCATTGCCTTTGCACAGGGCCTGCCATCCATGTAATAACAGTTTTACATTTTTTAAAGGATGATTAGAAAACACACAACAGAGTATATGACAGGGACTGAACACTTAATATCTACTCCTTTACAAATAAAGTTTGCCAGCCCCTGCCTCAGGATAAAATCTAAGCCGCCTGAAGCCCCCCCCCTTCCCTTCTTCCCCCCACCCCTGAACACACAGTTGGCTCCTTCAGCCTTTCTGGCCTGCCTTCTCCAGAGCTAAAGGCACTGAGCTTTTTCCTGCCTCTGGGCTTTTGTACTTGCTGTTCCCTTTGCCTGGAATTCCCAGCCTGTAGCTCTTTCTGTTGCCAGCTCATCCTTGCCCTTCAGATCTCCATTCCAGTGTAACCCCCAACCTTCTAAAGTGGTGTCCATCATCCACGCAATTCAGCCCTGTCTATCCCCTTCCTTCCCAGCACCTTGCCAACGTGTCTGTGGGATTACTGTTTGCCCCTTGTCCGCCGCAGTACCCGCTCTGCGTGGGCAGACGCCTTCCCTTGCTCATGGTACCATGTGGGTGCGTAGTAGGCTTTCGTGAGCATTTGCCGAACATAGAAATGGGCGCTTGGAAAGCTGAAGCAAGGTGGTCGTGATTCAGACTCAGCACAGTAGGCATCGCGAGAACTGGCACTGTTCGATCTGCTGTTCACCTGTCACGGGGCGTGGAAGAGGTTTCTAAGAGCCTAATATCTCAACATTTGCATCTATAAAATAGCCTACTTGCCAACAGAAAATTATAAAGTATTTTGGCAGCCTTTCTTTTTTTTTTTCCAAAGAAAATTTGTATTACAGTAATCATGTATTCAGTTCTAATCATTTTATTTTTATTTTATTTTTTTAAAGATTTTATTTATTTGTCAGAGAGAGTGAGCACAGGCAGAGTGGCAGGCAGAGGTAGAGGGAGAAGCAGGCTCCCTGCTGAGCAAGGAGCCCGATGTGGGACTCGATCCCAGGACGCTGGGATCATGACCTGAGCCGCAGGCAGCCGCTTAACCAACTGAGCCACCCAGGTGTCCCGAGTTCTAATCATTTTAAAGTATATTGGGTTGGGGTTAAATATAAGGAAAAGGGTTCATATTTAATAAAGTATTTTGCTTCGGGTTAAGGAATGGATCCATTCATTTTTCTTTCCATACAAGATTATTTTTGGTACTGCTCTAGAAATCCACTCTTGTGTTAGAAATAGTGTATACTGGGGGTGCCTGGCTGCCCCAGTCTGTAAAGCGTATGGCTTTTATTCTTGGGATTGTGAGTATGAGCCCACCTTGGGTGTAGAGATTATGGGAGAAAAGAAGGAAGGGAGGCAGGGAGGGAGAGGAGGGGAGTCTATACTGCACATGAATCCAACTCAGAAATAAATAAAGTAAGAATACAAGAAAGTGTCCTCTGATGTTTAATGGTAAACAGACTTGATCCTAAAGTGTGTGGTTTTCACATGTATTCTGTTTGTGAAGAAGCTAGCCCTTGGACACAGACTTCTGTGTTTGTGCCCCAGGATTGCCATTTACTGACTGTGTGACCTTAAGAAAATACCTTAGCCTTTTTAGATCTAAGTCTTCTTACCTGTAAAATGGAAATAATAGCAGCTTCACAGGGTCATTGTGAAAATTCAGTGACAGCGTGTGTAAGTGTACAACAGTGTTGTGGCCTCTGGCAGGTACCCAGGAAATACGAGTTCCCTTCCTCTTTCTTGCTGTTTGAGTTCAGTGTCCAGGAATGTGAGTTTCTCTATTTCCTTTGTTTCTGAGACTTAGAAGCTAAAGAATGTTGTCTTTTTGTTTAAAAAAATTCATAATAATCTATGTGTATTTTGTTAGCCTATAAAATGTTAACCATGATTTTATTTTCACTCGTTTTCTGGTCTTCTCCTCATCTTGTTAGGACATGAAGGATCAGATGTCGGCTTCATCTGTGCAGGCATTAGCGGAACGAAAAAATAGACAGGTGAGTAAACTTCTGAACACACAGTATCAACCAAAGAAAAGAGCATGGTTAGATATTTGGAATTGAAAAAGGCTGACGTCTGTGGACCGTGTGTTCACGCAGAAGACCTGTACGTGCTGAGTCTGGCGTGAGGCTGGCAGGTGTTGTAAAAGTCTGGTCAGCTTGCCCCAGTACCACGGTGTTGTTTCCCTCCCTCCCTCACACCCTCTGCTTCTCCCGTCTGGGCCCCCATAGCTCCCTCTGCTTATCCCATAGGCCTTGCACACAGCCATTCTCTCTGGAAAGTGCTCTGATTGCTTGTCTCCTTTTTCTCTGCTGGACCCCAAGCAGTGAGGGGCAGTTATGTCATGAGCTGTTTTTAAATCTCTAGCTGCTGTTCCATTGCCTGTAGAACTTACTAAACATCTATCTAGTGAAATTTTATGTAAAGACATTGGGGGCACCTTAAATTTGTGTTAAATTAAACCTTTCATTGTTTTAAGTACTTTCTAAAGCTGAGGTCCACTTTTTGTTAGTTATTACAGATAAATTATGAAACCTGATTTTAGAAACCCCAGGGCAGATAATGTCATATCAAAAATAAAAGCTACAGGAGACCAGTCCTTGAATTTAAGTTTCTTTTTAAAATTTTTTTTAATTTTTAAATTTTTTTTAAAAGATTTTATTTATTTGAGAGAGAGCGAGCGTGAGCAGGGTGGAGAGACGGAGGCAGAGGGAAGAGCAGATTCCTTGCTGAGCAGGGAGCCTGATGTGGGGCTCGATCCCAGGACTCTGAGATCATGACCTGAGCCGAAACCAAGAGTCGGATGCTTAACTGAGTGAGCCACCCAGGCACCCCTTAAGTATCTTTTTAAAATTAGACACTTTGGATAGAAATTCCCTTCTGACTGATAAAAATCCTTTAAAAAAAAAATACAACAGTTGCCCAAAATTTAGATTGAACTTCAGGTCTGTTCAGACTCCATCAAGTTACTGATAACCCTTTTAATAGACTGTTAAGAAACAGCTATCATTCTTAACAAGGAATCAGTACATCCTTAATTCAACCCTGCAGGTGTTGAGCCATCACATCCGAAAACAAGTAAGAGATCAAAGAAAGGGAGGGGCTCTCCGGATATCACCTACTTAGTTTTCCTGTTTCCTTTCCCTGCATTTCATTCTTCAAGTCGCTGTTGGGGTTTTTCCTTCCTGTCTCCCTCCCTTCCTCTCAGCATTTCAGCGGGGGAAACCCAGGCGCTGCCCCAGCGTATCGGGCACTAACTTTTTTTTCTTTTTTAAAGATTTTATTTATTTGACAGACAGAGATCACAAGTAGGCAGAGAGGCAGACAGAGAGGGGGGAAGCAGGCTCCCCGCCGAGTGGAGAGCCCGATGTGGGGCTCAATCCCAGGATCCTGAGATCATGACCTGAGCCGAAGGCAGAGGCTTAACCCACTGAGCCGCTCAGGTGCCCCTTGGGCACTAACTCTTGAAAGGAGCCAGGGCATGGCCACGGCCGGCAGCTCCCTTCTCGTGTCTACTCTCAAAGCACTTGTGACAGTGACATGGGGAACACTGGGCCTCTGTCACGCTGAACTTGAGTTGTTTTATTCTCCAGATAGTGAAAGTTGAACTACCGTAAATAAAATATGTACTTACACCCTGCCTCTCTGAGTGTGGCTTGGGATTTTGTTTTTGGCGTGGAGTGAAAGGACAGATTCCCAGGGAACGGCAGGGCCAGTTTTCTGTGTCCCATGCGAGCAGGCCAAGTCGGCCTCGCTGCTCCGTGCCAGGACGAGGCACTGTGCTCCGGCCTTTGCTACGTCAGGACCTTCCGCTCCGGCACCTGCACCCGGGCCCTCTCCCTCCTCGTTCTGTGAAGATAGATTTCCGAAGTCAGACTGGTGACGTCTAGTCTGTTTCACAGTAAAGCATAGACAGCTCTTATCGGCGTAGCCTATGTCCGCCTAAGTGCAGACCACAGATAGACTAGGAAGAAGAGCCCCGACTATGACCCCAGGAGCGCACAAGGCTGGTGGGGCCCCCAGTTCTCTGTGGGTAGCCTCGTGACGCACTGTACATAGACTTTGTGACCTTGAAAACATGGTTACTAGGCCTCCGTGTCCTCCAGAGATACTTCGAGTCTGTGCCACGGAATGAGCAGGATCTTTTAAACTGGACAGCCTGGCGATCAGGTTGGGCAGAGCCATCTACAAAAGGCCTCAGGTCTGCTTTATGCCAGGGACAGCCCCCATCCAGCTTCTCGGCCGGCCCGAAGCCCTGGGCGGCCGGCAGCTCTCCTAACCCCCTCAGAACTTGGGCTCTGCGTCCTGAGCTTTGCCGAACCCGACCCTGAAGTGTGGCCGTTTGACTAAAGTCACCTCCGAATGCCAGGCCAGGAGGTCCGAGTCAGTATCCGAGGGGCTGTTGAAGAGCTTTGCAGACAGAAAACCGAGTGACCCGTGAGGCCTTTGACAGTTCCAGGGATTAGAAGTACCTGCTAAGAAGAGCTGGCGCCTCCACAAGGAAGAAGAGTCGTAGGCAGCAGCATCTCTGGTTCTCTGTGCCGGGCTGGCGTGAGCGCTGACCTTGGCCACCTGCTCAGACGGGCTCTTGGGGCTCCCGGTCAGAGCCTGCTACCGAGAACGCGCTCTCACATTCCTGGCCGGCCTCTTCATGTAAGGGAGACTTATCCTTTTTCCAGACTTATCCTGTTCTGGCTGCAAACTTCCTTGAATTCATAGTGGGAAACCTGACGCTGGGGAAGAGCTCTGACGTGGGGACCCGCGCTTGCTTGGGTTGTGAGGGCCAGGTGCTCGTTCGCGGCCCCGCCCGCCTCCGAAGCAGCCCCGGCTCCCATCTGGGACGCCCGCAGCCTTTCAGTCCAGCCGACGGGCACTGGGATTGACTCATGGGTTCAGGTGAACAGACATTGGTTGTTCTGGCGCCTTCTGTACGTGAGGGGCTGTGACTTGGCTCGTCATTCCGGGGAGCTCTTCCCACCTCCTTCCAAAGAAATGCAGAAACTTTGCCAGCTCATACTTGAACAGAAAGGGCTCTTGATCTGTGGAGTCAGATTAGAACCTCTGGGTCTCTGATGAACCTCCGAGGGTGCTAGATAGAGCTGGCCTGGGGGCGCCTGGGTGGCTCAGTGGGTTAAGCCTCTGACTTCGGCTCAGGTCATGATCCCAGGTTCCTGGGATCGAGTCCCGAGGTTGGGCTCTCTGCTCAGCAGGGAACCTGCTTCCCTTCCTTTCTCTCTGCCTGCCTCTCTGCCTACTTGTGATCTCTCAAATAAAAAATAAAATCTTAAAAAAAAAAAAATTTAGAGCTGGCCTGAAGAGACCAAGTGCTTTCAGATCGTAAAGCGGTATACAGATGGGCATTTGTTGATTTTACGTTGACCTTTATCCGTGTTTGCATGGGACAAAGCCCATTTCTGAGTCGCCCTGGGAGAGCTGGGAGGCAGCGGGTGCCCGTCCTGGCATCCTGAGATTGTGCCACGCAGGCAGCAGCCCACACCACTGCACAAGGGCCGGCCCGGCAGAAAGTGTGCCGTGAGCAGCGCGTGAACTCGTCGAGTCCCTGTGCCAGAGCGTTGGTTCAGAAAGTAACGGCTTGTTTCCCCTGCCCCGGCTGCCCCCTGCCCCGCTCTCGCAGGCACTCCTTGGGGACAGTGGTGGCCAGAACTGGAGTGCGGGAACGACAGACAAATACGGGCGCCTCGACCGCGAGCTCCAGTTAGCCAACTCCCATTTCATCGAGGAGCAGCAGGCGCAGCAACAGGTACCCAAGCAGCCGAGGGAGGGGGGCGGAGCCCTCCCCTCCGTCCCCGCAGCCTGGGGGCTTTGTGACCAGTGCCAGCCAGGGGGACCGCGCTCGCCCTGCAGCTGCCGGTGTCCACGTGCACGGCGGTTTTGTAGGTGAAGGGTTTTTAAAACCTCCTTCAGAGCACGACCTTTTCAAGAGAACCAAGCTTGATTAGATCTCTTAGGAAAGGCAGACCAGACATCCAAAACCTACAGACAAGGCCATTGACTTAAGAACGAAAACAAGAACACAGAAAGCACCCCAGCAGCCTCTTCCCCCGCCTCCACTTGTATGCTCAGTTTTTTGTTCCTCTCAACAAAGGCACTTTCAGAAAAACTGAGTCCTTGTTTTTTCGTTGCAAATTATTGTTGGTTCCATTATATGTAGAAATAGATTGCGTTGGTGGAGGTTATAGGGTAGAAGGAAAGGAAGGTTGGTTTTGTTTACATCATGGCTTTTGATTTGTGTTGTGGTTTAAAAAGGAAGCAGATAATAATGTATCTGGGGATTTGAGGATTATCCATTGAAGCTACCGGTTCTTAAATATTACGTTTTACGTATACACCTTTTTACGTATACACCTTACGTTTGTGTGTTCTTTTTCCTTTAGCGTGTCTGTGTAACCAGTTGTCTACTTAAACTGCTATTAATCAAGCAGATTTTTTTAAATAAAAAATGAGGAGGCTACACCACAATTAAAAGTAATTATTTATCACTCAGTAGTTGTCCTTGACGCAGCTTACTGCCATGGGGCTTCCCTAGTTTGTCCTTGTGGAGGAGGGAAAGGACTGTGTACACAGTTCTGCATTCACAGATTAGCCGGCCTCTCTCTTGTAGTCAGGCCCAGGCAGTCTGTTGTGGTTGAGACCTTGACCCTGGCAGTGGGCTTCCTCTCCCCAGCATCCCACGTCTCGGTGGTCACTGCACAGGTGCTTCTGACCCTGGCTTATTCCCGCATCGGACTTGAGCCAACCAGAGTAACTCGCTCTTGGTGGTTTCCGGGCCTGCTGACTGCTCACAAGTTGGATCAGCAGGAAATATCCGTAGCTTGACAACCCAGCCTTTTGAGCAGCGTGTTCTCAGAGGCGATGGTCTGGTCCTTCGATTTCTGGGCTTTGCTTCTGAATGAGAATTGTCCCAAGTTGGCAAAGAAGCTAGCAGCTGCTAGAGTACTGGGCTTGGAACCAGGTAAGATGGATTTTAATTGCTTATTTCCTATTCCTCTGGCACCAGTTGATCGTGGAACAGCAGGATGAGCAGTTGGAGCTGGTCTCTGGCAGCATCGGGGTGCTGAAGAACATGTCCCAGCGCATCGGAGGGGAGCTGGAGGAGCAGGCCGTGTGAGTATGACACGCCCCCTCTCGCTGCAGTGAAATGGAGGGGCAGAGCCATCTTAGGAGACCCCTAAAAAGCCTGACAGTTACATGGCTAGTAAACCCAAAAGCTGTTTCAGTTATCTAGCTGCATCTTTACTCTGTCTTCCAGACTAGCCTCCCCCAAAGAAGCACATTTATCAGATAAAATTTTCAACAGGGTTTGGGCAAAGTTATTTTCATGATTATTTTTACACCCTGTAAAAGCAGATATAGCTTCCTCTGAGCGGATTCTCAGAGTGTTGTGACGGATGAGAGCATGAGACAGATATGGCTGTGTAACCTCCCTGGAGATTTGGGTCCCGAAGAGGACAGGACAGGAGCTGACTTCCCTCTGTCATCCCGTGACTCTCCTGCTCTGTCAAACAGAACTTCTTGCACTGCATCTTAAACTTTAACTTAACAAAGAAAAGTTTATAAATTTAACTTCAATTAATAAAAAAAAATCTTCCCTCTCAAAAAGTAAAAACAAAGCAAATGAAAACATAACTGAGTGTCTTTGTTTTTTCCTTCAGCACAGTCCCCTTCTGTGCTCAGAAGTAGGACACCAAAAGCATCCTTACATGCTTTCATTCCATAAATTTCTTTCTGGAAAAATAAGACTATCTAGAGGATATCGCAGAACCTCTTCTATCGCAATTTTGAATTCAGCCTTACACATTCATTCTTCAGAAATTCAGACTGGTATCTGTTTTGCTGGGAGGTCCTGGGTACCCATAGAGGAGGGAACAGAACAGACTGTGTCTGCCGTCAGAGTTGACCAGTTACTGCACAGAACAGACATTCTGCAGATGGTGCAGGTCATTAAGAGGCGCGGAGATGGAAGGGGGAAGAGTGTGGTGCCTTACGAGCCCTCTCTCAGCTCAAGCTGCAGACCTGACTTAGCCCAGGTCCCAGAGAAGACGTGTGGAACTGGAACCTGAAGGATGAGTGGAAGGTGGCTGGGGGAGGGACAGGGGAGGGTCGCCCGGGGGTTAGAGAGTGAGAGAGCGCATGGGACGGAAAGGTCTGGTGTGTGTAGAGAAAGGGGGGTTGCAGAAGTCAAGACAGGGAGGCTGAGCACAGAGCAGGGAGGCCTTTGAAGCCCCATTAAGGGGTTAGGTTAGAACTTTCTCTCCTGAGGGTGATGGGAAACCAGGAAGGTTATGTTGGGACTAATGCCATGGACAGGTTTACATTTGGGGCAGACCCTTCTAGCTGTGGTTTGGATGACAGACAGCAGTGGAGCCAGACCGGAGGCAGGGAGACCAGGGGGAAGCTGTAAGAGTGGGAGTCTAGGCATGCTTGTTGAATTTCTAAAATGCATTGTTCCCCTAAAATTTCAGTTTGTGGGTGGAGAAGGACTAGTTGCCTGACTCCTCCTTGAGGTTCAGTAGATGATTGAGGAGCCTGGCGGACTTCAGTTAAAGATGGTGACTTGAACACACTGAACACACCCTTGATGTCGCTCCTTCCCGACAGCCCATTAAGGCACTAGCAGAGGGAGCTTTTTAAAAAACTGTCATAAGACCTGTGGGGACATAGGGCATGAAATAAGAAACAGTAACCATAACATTTTAGGTCCTGGAAAGTAGGAAAATGAATGGCTACTGACTCAACAGACCAGAGAAAGCTGAATCCTCTGCCGGCCACAGGGGGCGCCAAGGAGCAGACACCGTTCCCTGCCTCGTGGCAGTGTGAGCCCTGAAGGGTGTGCTCATCACGTGGTGACACGGTCCTGCTGGAAGGAACGGGGATGAGTGGCGGGATGGATGCAGAGATGAGGAAGGAGGTGGGCGCAGAGTTAAGCCCTAGCTTTTCTAGAGTCGAGTCGGTAGGACAGGATTCTGGTGTGAGTGTTACTTGAACGCATGGAGAAAGCACCCAGGGGATAGTGGGAGGGGTTGGCAGCAGTTGTCCAAGGGGACGGGAAACAGCCATGTTTTTTTTTTTTTTTTTTTCCCCACAAAAAGCCTGAACATGCTATTTAGCCCTTTAAACTGTGTCTCACTTTGGTAAAAATAATAAGTAAATTAAAAGGAAAGCCCCCGAGTCTTGGATTTTGACCTGTGTCCTCCAGCACGGTGGCCACTGGCAACTGTGGCTAGTGATGACATAAAATGCGGCCAGTCTAAACACAAATGTGCCCTGAGTATAAAGGCACATCAAGTTTTGAAGGCTTCCTGTGGAAAAAAAAAGGTAGTATAGCTTGTGATTGATTTTTTTTAATATTAATTACACGTTGGAATGATAATATTTGGGATACATGAGGCCAAAAAACCCAGATTATTAAAATTAATTTCATCTTTTTGTTTCAAATGTGGCTACTAGCAAATATTAAATAGCATATCGAACTCACAGTCTGTTTCTTTTGGATAGCACCGAGTCAGATCTGGGCTAGAAACCTAGATTAGTGGGTGTCCTTGGGCTGGAGGTTGGGTGACTGGCCTTTTTGTCCTCAGTAGGAAAAGTCATGCCCAGCATACAAGGGTGGCTCTTGTTTTTCAGTATTTGGCCCTGCCTGGATAGGTCTGCAGCTGCAGGCCAAGATGCTACCAGGATCTTAGATGAGCTAATAGTGTTGTTAATTTGAAATTTCAGGTAAGGGACAAAGATCTGTTTATTTAGTTGTCAGCATGGAGTTTACTTAATAATTGACTTAATGAGGAGTTGGTTGTCCCGAATCCTGAGGGCAGTCAGGTGCCTCTTGTGGGCACAGACCAAGCCCAATCATTTCTAGCTGCCACTGATGCTCCTAGGGTAATAAAGCCTTTTTAATAAGACCTCTGCTACTAATTGGTGTGTAAGGTTCCATACTTGGGATAATCATATGTTCACTGCAAGTTGAAAAGTCTGGAATGTTTTTTTGTTGTTTTTTTTTTTATAAATATATAATGTATTATTATCCCCAGGGGTACAGGTCTGTGAATCGCCAGGTTTACAGACTTCATAGCATTCACCATAGCACATACCTTCCCCAATGTCCATAACTCAACCACCCTCTTCCTACCCCTCTGCCCCTGTCAACCCTCAGTTTGTTTTGTGAGATTAAGAGTCTCTTATGTTTTGTCTCTCTCCCGATCCCATCTTGTTTCATTTATTCTTTTCCTATCTCCCAAACCCCCTATGTGGCATCTCCACTTCCTCATATCAGGGAGATCATATGTTGTCTTTCTCCGATTGGAAAAGTCTGGAATGTTTCGTCATTTATGAAATAAACACCACTGGAGTTAGAGTATTTTGGTGTTTTCTTTCCCAGCTGCAGCTTGGACAGCCAACAGTATTTGCTTCCTGGAGCTGCTTCTCTTAGTGGGCAAACACCAACTCCTCTGTGGGTATAGACGAGGAGGGCGCACCTGCAGGAGTGTCAGTCCCAGGGCCTCCCAGCTCTGTGACAAAGCACAGAGCACGGTTAGGGAGATTATTATGTGATTAAAGCGTGTTTAACTCCTTGCCATAAAGTGCTTTGTGTTACACCCTGGTCCCCATAAGACCCGAAGCTGCCCCATTTTACAGATACGAAAACAGTCCCAGAGTGGGGTGCCTTGTCAGGGCAGTGAGGTAAGCAAGCGGCAAAGCCTGCCTGTTGGGCTTTGCTTAGCCTCCTCCGTGTATGCTGCCCTGCCCCTGAGTTTGTGTTACTGTATGGTCCGGTCCATGCTGCCTGATCTCCGATCATGAAGTCGAGAGAGTGTTAAAAAAAGAAGTCTTTTAAAAAAAAGTTTTCAGCAAGTTCCTACTATGAAGAACCTGACCTGAACTGACTGCAGCTATGATCCTTCATGGCTTGCTCTGAGGTGATGTTACCGTGTTTGATGACGAGGTCTGCCCCCGACCCTGCTTGAGGGTGTTGGCTAATACACAGTACGTGCAACTTAGTACCTTTTTTTTTTAATTCCGCAAAATTCAAAAACCTATCTTGTGCTAAGGATTTTGGATAATTGATTGGGGGCTTGAATCCCAAAGTTACCGGTTTTAGGTTTGCCAAAACGGAGGCATAGATCCTGTTTTAATTCCGTGGCCAATGCATTGCCAAGCCTTTATGCTGACCAGCTACCCTTCTGGGTCTGCTTCTCTTTCTAGTATGCTGGATGACTTTTCTCATGAGTTGGAGAGCACTCAGTCTCGGCTGGACAATGTGATGAAGAAACTTGCAAAAGTATCTCACATGACCAGTGGTATGTATCATATTTAAAGCTTAAGAATTCCTACTTAAATTTAGAAACACTGTCTATAGGGTTCTCATAGGCATGCCCCTTCGGGTCTCTCCTGTGGGACATTTAAAAAAAATTTTATTATTTTTTTATTTTTAAAGATTTTATTTATTTATTTGACAGAGATCACAAGTAGGCAGAGAGGCAGGCAGAGAGAGAGAGGGAAGCAGGCTCCCTGCCGAGCAGAGAGCCCGATGCGGGACTCGATCCCAGGACCCTGAGATCATGACCCGAGCCGAAGGCACCCAGGCACCCTCTCCTGTGGGACATTTTTGGTCCTGCTCTTCGGTCGGAGAAGGAAGACTAGTTTGCACAGGCCTTGTCTGCTGCTTGTGGCTTGAGAAGTGGTCTTTGTGCTCCCCCACTGCACGAGGCTGGTGGTGTTGGGTGGCTTTTCTCCTGGCAGATCAACTCTCTTTAGAAAATCCTTTCTTATTTAATTTTATTTTTTCTATTTCCTTGCCAAAATAGGGAACTTATTATAAAATTACTCTTATAAGTAATTAAGCCAGTTACTGTTTTCTTCTGGACCGACTTAATTTCATCGAGAAACTCCTACCATTTCAGAATAAGGTGGCCTTACAGATCTAATTTAATGGTTTTCATTTAAATCCACAGTGAAATACTCCATCGGGTTTGCAGCAGGATGGGATGAAGAATTAACAGTTTTCAAATCAGTCACTGTGTAGGAAAATATGTTCCAATGACTTTTTTTTTTTTAAGATTTTATTTATTTGACAGACGGAGATCACAAGTAGGCAGAGAGGCAGGCAGAGAGAGAGGAGGAAGCAGGCTCCCCGCCGAGCAGAGAGCCTGATGTGGGGCTCCATCCCAGGACCCTGGGATCATGACCTGAGCCGAAGGCAGAGTCTTTAACCCCCTGAGCCACCCAGGCGCCCCCCCCTTTTTTTTAATAGTAACAACCCTTACCTCCCCTAGTACATTAGAAATAATACGTTTTATTTATTCTTTTTTAAAGATTTTATATATTTGAGAGAGAGCGAGTGAACGAGACAGAGAGCATGAGCAGGGGGGGGGAGAGGCAGAGGGAGAAGCAGACTCCCCACTGAGCAGGGAACCCAACGTGGGGCTCCATTCCAGGACTCCAGGATTATGCCCTGAGCCGAAGGCAGATGCTAAACCAACTGAGCCACCCAGGCATCCCAGAAATAGTGTATTTTAAATGAAAGAAAATCCAGTATTTCCTTTTTTCTTTCGTTGGCTGGAGTGGACTGGTGAAGGGAGGACCTGAGCTGCTCCTTGAGCTGACGAAGCTGTTTTTGAACCAGAGCTCCCAGCTCCCCTACTGGAACCCCCCTCTTTCTTGACACGTCATTCTTTGGGTTTCCTCCCCTCAGGTCTCTGCTATGGGGTCTGATATTTTGGACTTTTGAGCTGAGACTTAAATACAAATGCATATTTGCTTTCCAGCACTTCAACTCATAGGTTATAGAACAGTCGTCTGGGGCTCAGCTTCTTATCTGTAAAATAATAGGTTGATGCCTTCGTCTCAAGATCATTGTGAAGATTAAATGAAGTAACAGTAGTTAATCTGCAAGTGTTTAACAGTGTCTCCCGTGTATTAGTATTTACCAAATGTTTGTGTTTTAAAAAAATACCAAGACAGGCAGAATATGGCTCTGCAGGACAAAAGACCTGTTAGATCCAAAACAGAGGGAACCTGGTGGCCAGACTTCCTTCTTTCTTTCCAGGGACAAATACCTTTATGCTTCTAGCAAGTCATTGCCGGAAGCAGGTGCCCCCTTAGTTCATCTTTCACACACTTCAGAGAAAGGTTAGGAAAGCCGCCTTCCTTACTGCTCCGTGTTCTCTCCTCTCCCACCTTCACCCCTCTACTTAAAAAAAAAAAAAAGTTAATGAACTATTTATAACCAGTTGCAACACCAGACCTCTCACTAGTGTATGTATTAGTCACAAAGTCAAGTAGCTACTTCAGCACCAGTTTTGTTTGGGGAAGAGCAAAGAACAAAGATGCACTGTGTCTTTGTTTCGCAGCATTCCGGGTATGAATAATTTAGAAAAGTACTTGCATTGTGATAAGCCGTTCAGTGTGTATAAATAGCACTGAGCCTTGTTTATGCTTTATTCTACTTTACCCTGAAAGAAAAGTTTGGGGAGCAAAGTGGGGACTTCAATTATGTTTGTCTAAGAGAAAGAGCCAGAAAACAGAGCATTCAGCCTGAAAGGCCCTTCAGTTTGGACAGCTCGCCTGGGATTTTCATTTTAATCTTTGCTCACTCCCAGAAGAAAGCTTGCTCAGGGACCTCCTGCGCGGTGGTGCTGGCTTCAGTTTGACAACAAGGCAGTTTGTATTTGTCTCTGTTCTCCAAAACTTTGGGGCAGGTTGACTACCTTTTCATCTGTCCTTGAAGTGTAGGAAGACACACGGATGTTCGACGAGGCGGTCACTGAGCATGCACAGGGCAGCTGCCCTCCCCGTGGCTGGCTGCTCTGCGGCCTAGGACAGCCAAGATGCTGCACCTGCCTTTCCAGGTGACCCAAGGAAGGTCTGTTCTTTTGAGTAGATACGGAGGTTTTCTTCCCCTCACATTCCAAAATTCTGTTATCTTTTCTCTTTAGGGGAGGAAAATATTCTGGAAGGGGGAAAAAAACCCTGCCGTTGGGAGTTCTCTTTGTTCCTCTCTGACTTTTTGAGGCAGGTCTCGAACTTGCCAAGCTGGTTAGGCTTTTCACTTAAGAGCTCAGAAGCCTTTGTGGTTAGGACTCACCCCTTCTGGGGAAAAGTCAGCTGCAGTAACGGCTCCTAGAGCTTTCCTGGTTCAGGCTAACCCAGCAGCAGCTTTCCACTACAGAGGAAGGTGGCTTGGAACAGCGTTCTGGGTTGTGCTGGCTCATGTGACCCAACTTCTTGATGAAAACCCCCAGTTCAATGCAGTTGTGGAAGAGAAATTGATTGGGGGTGGGAGGGGATTGGGTAGAGGCTGGTGGAAAGCCAGAAAGTGGAAAACTGGTTGAGTATCGGGAATCTGGGTTTGAGATGGCAGGATGGGGAGCGGTGTAGGGATCTGTATGAGGCTGGGGGGTAGGGGTGGTTAGGAAGCAGTTACCTTGACTGTTTTGTCCTGGAGGAATATTGACTAATCATTTTAATGAGAGGGTTTTTAAAACATCATAAACATTTTTAAAAAGATGAAAAAATCCTAGATACTCAAGTTTTCTTGGCTAGTGAAGCGATAAACAGATTAAAAATATTTTCTGAGTAGGCTGATTCTGCCTCCCGTGCCCATTCGACTAGCCCCTGTCAGGTAAGGAACCGACAGACATGGGGTCTTTGCCCTGATCACACTTACTAGTGAGTTTGTAGCACGCCTGAAGTAGAACAAGGTGGTCAGCACTGAGATGGTACTCGCTTAGCTTACTGCCACTTGGTGGCTGGCTGTCGGCCGATTCTAAGATTCTGCTCTCCATGACATTTAATTAATTTAAGTGCTCGGTCTATGGACTTAGCATTGTTTTGTAGACAGTTTGGCAATCTGTTTTCCTAGATTCAGACCTTTATATAATGTGATTCTTGATAACTGTGGTGTGCCACAATCTGCAGGCTCTCCAATAACCTTCTGATGAATCAGTATGACTTTATGTTTCTGTTTAAACCAAGTGATCTTTTCTAGCTGTTGAATTGCATTTTCATAGGCCCATGAAATCCTGTTCTCTCAGTCTGACCCTTCGTGGAAAATGCAGGACTCGTCTGCAGAAAGACCGTGTGTTCTTTCTACACCTGCACAAGTGAATGAGGCATCCTGGCAATGGCAGCATCTTGGGCCCCACGCCCGGCCCGGCCCAGAGTGTGTGAGGCTGTTCGTGTTCACACTCACAAAGCCCGGCCAGGCAGCTGCTGTGCAGTGTGAGGGCCCCGCACGCAGGGTTGTGGGTGCAGCTGGGGCTCCTCTGGGGCTTCCCCGTGGCCCTCCTGCCCCCTCCTGCCCCTCCAGCCTCCTTGCCCTCGCCGTTTAGTTGGACTCTAGCCACTTAGCTTCCGGTGCTTGTCCTCGCGCATCGGTAGGGCAGAATGTTTCAGAGAAGACATTCCACTTTCATTGACAGGCAGGCTGTGCCCTTTCCTGACCGGATGTGGGGCAATGTTGATCGTGCACTTGATCCCAGAGTTTGCTTTCTCAGCTCCTCATTTCCTGAAGTGACCAGCAGGCGCTTCTGTCCTCTGTCCATCCTCCCCTAGTGCTCATTGAGCAAAGAACATGATTACTGTTGAATGAAATGATTTCACTTCGGTGGGAGATGAAAGCAGACGGGCTTTGGTCTGTAAGGCCGATGCCAGCCGCCTTCCGCGGACACGGTGTCCCCCAGCAGCAGCACACCGAGAGCCACAGAGTCTAACTCAGGGCTTGAGACGCGAAGCACACACTTAGAGGCCCGTTTTCAGGAGACGGGCCGAGCCCTGGATGCACACTTGGGGCAGGCCCCCCGGGCAGGCTCTGGAGCCTCTGTGCGCCCACCCGTGCACTTTCTGTCCCCGCTCTGCTGCGGGGCCTTGCCTGTGGCTGTACCTTGGGGAGTGCGGCTTCGCGAGCGCTAATCCTCCTGTCCTGCCTTCCAGATCGGCGCCAGTGGTGTGCCATCGCCGTCCTCTTCGTGGTCCTGCTGGTCGTGCTGGTCTTCTTCTTAGTGCTGTGACGGCGGCCCCGCGCGGCTCCTGCGCACGAACCCCAGGGGAGGCGGGCAGCAGCGCCCCGCGTTGCCGTCTCCTCACACTCCTGTCTGGAAAACACAGCCTGCACTGACCTCCCTCCTCGCGACCCCGCCGCGGAGACAGCGGCGCTGCCCCGGCGCTGGCAGGGCCACTGGGAAGAGGAGGCGGATGACTGTGCGTGCCCGGCGCCGCCTGGCCTGTCCTGTCCTGTCCTGAGGACGGCTCGCCGCTGCTTTGCCTCCGGGGCCTGGGCCCCCAGGACAGCCTCTGAGGAATCCAGGAAAGTTCGCGACTCAACTAGCGCTTGCTGTTGCTCATTCCATCCATTTCTGGCCGCTCCTTCCCCTGCTCAGACAGCACGCCCGTGCCCTCCGGGACTGCGCTGGCCGCACCGGCTCCGGGCGGGTCTCCTCTCCCGTGGCGGCAGCGGCCCGTGGCCTTGGACCCCCGCCCCCCCAGAGCTGGTTGCTATTGGGGACACAAGGCCCAGAAGCAGTTTGTGACAGAAAACGCAGTGGTCCATTTTTCAGGGATGAGTGCTGGGATAAAATAGCTTTTCCAGGCTCATTATTCTGTGGTAGAAACAACTAATGGAAAAATAACAGAAAGCACAAGGCTTTGGGGGTGCCGACAGCTGGTGGCCTGAACCGAAGGGAGGCGGGGGCAGCGGGACCCAGGGTTTGCACAGCTGAGGGGAGGGTGGACGAGGTTGCCGGAGGCCAGAGCCTTGCCAGATTCGTGTCACTACCCTGGGCCTGCTTGTTTCTAGGACGCCCCTTACCTGTACGGCTGCTGTGCAGCTCAGCCGCTCGCTTGGATGGGTCTGGACCTGGGGCCGGTCTCGTGGCCGGTCAGGTCATTGCTGTGGCACTCTGCTTGGGGGGGGAGGAGCGGTTGGTACACTGGCAGGTACAGCGACACTCACTCAGAAACCGTAATGACCAAAAAGGCTAGTTCTGGACCAGACTTCTCTTAACCTGTGATGAATGGCAAGAATGGCTGTAGGTGAACTTGGGTGGGTTTTTTTTTCCCCCTGAGATGACAACTCGGTTTTTTTAAATTACCCATTCAAATAACTGAGCCAACTCAAATTTGAAGAACGGATGCTTTAATTGAGTTTTAGTAGCTGAAACTGCTGAGATGCTAAACTTCAAGCTTCCGATGACTTCTTAAACGCCTCCAGCGTCCCGGTGTCTGTAGGATATTTTTATCACCTCCCTGATGCCGTCACCGGTGTAGAGCGCCAGCCGACCCAGAGCCCGGCGGCAGGGGCCACGCTCTCCCCACCACCTTCTGCACTTGGAAAGCACGGCAACGTCTGGATAGAGCTCTAGCTTTGACTTCCTGTTTCCTCATCTTATTGGGGCCCATTCCTCGGCACACTTTTTTTTTTTCCTTTTTCCCCTTTTTCATGTTTTGTCTGTATTTCTTGGGGTTTTTTTTTTTGCTTATTTGCTTTGGGCTTTTCCCCCCCTTTTTTGTGATTTGCAATGATGTACTTGCCCAGCTGACTTATGAATTGCACTTTTTAATAAATATTTGTAACAGTTTTTTAAAGAAGGGTATTTTCTCATGGTTAGGATCACGGTAGGTAAGGAAATCTGCCTCTTGCTGAAAGCTAAAAGCAGATTTATTAACTAAAAGGGTGGCTGACATCCACGTTTACACTCTATTTGATATATAAATAAGTTATTTTTTTCAAATTAGCAAAAAAAACACAAGATTACTACAAAGGGCTTCAGACATAGGCTACTAGATTATTTGTTTTACAAGTTTTGAGACTCATTGAAATAGTTTTCTCTAAACTTAGAACAGGGATGGTCCTTAGATTTGCATTAAAATGAACAGGTCTTTGTCCACCCTACATGGGGACCTTGTCTCAGTACTGTAATCCACACTCCGTGCTACAAGAGGCGGCTGGCAGCCTAATGACCTGTATAATCATGCCATCCAAAAGCCGTGCTCTTCTCCTGCTATTACCAGGTTTACTGTGCCCCGCACCACTGTCACGGGTGTCCTTGGGGCCTGTTGGGAGCGTGCCTGGTCATTAATGGGTAAGATGCTTCCTGAGGTCGGCAGGCCAGGTGTTGGGACCCGGGTAATTACTAAATGTCTGGAGAGATTTGGAATTGGCACGAGGACCTCACTTCATTTCTAGTGTTTGCTAAGCAGTGGCTATTGTAGACCAGACTCCCGCTGAAGCTGGCCAGGGATTTCCTTAGGAGGAGAAAGTTTACTTCAAGATGCGAGCAGTGCCTGCGTTCCCCCGCGGGCGCCCGTGTCTCTCCGCCTGGCAGGAACCACTCTTGGACGGGCAGCCTCTTACCGTGATCCTCCGAGTTGGCTCTGCCCCCAGCAAAGCTTCCAGCCCCGCCAGCGTGATCCTGGGTCTGACCCTGTTGTGCCCGAACTGGGCATCGCTGCAGACGTCTCTGCTCAGAATGCAAACGGGGCAGCCCGAGGGAACAAGGCAGGGGCTTAGGTTGATTTTTGAGGACAAATATTTATTCATCATTGATCCTAACACTGCCGAGGCTTTGGGGGGCACCTGCGTGGTCCCCCTGCCTGTAAAACGGGGAGAGAAGTAGACCCCTGTGACCCTGTGCCCTGCTCAGAGGCACATGCTGTAGCGTGCGGGCTCTTCCCCGCAGCCTCGACGCCCCGACACATGTCATTTCTAAGGAACTGGCGGGATGTGATGGATACTAGAGAGCTCGGCTTACATTTATCGGTTTATTGGAAGAAAGTTTTTCTAATCATCTGATCTGGGGGGACAGGTGGGGGGAATGAAGCATCGAGAGTTTGCCAGAGTGGGGATCCAGCTGGAAAACCGAAATACCTTTCGTTTTTAGTCCCGAGTTTGCATCTCGCCTTTGTGCGGACTGCGCGCCCCGGCGCTCCGTGGGCGCCCGCTGCCGGGGGCCGCTGGGAGTCGCAGCCGCGTGTGCCGCACGAGGCTCCTCACGCCAGAGCCCAAGGGAGGAAACTTGGTAGCCTGCCCATTATCCTCCGCTTTTAGCCAGAGTTAAACAGACTGATGGGTCTGGTAGCCAACCGCTTGGCAACTCCCACTCCTTCTCACCTCGTGAGATTCGGGGCTGTGAAGAGAAATCTAGTCTGACTCCAACAGAAATCTGTCTCAGCGACGTGTGGTACCTTCTGTAAGCGAAGATGGCAGAGCCAAGATCTTTCTCTTGGTAATTTCCCTGGCTATAAAGTGAGACCGTTACCTTTCTAGAGAATTCATCGCGTTGGAGGATCCGGGACCGGCGTGACACGCGGGAGCGGCTCTGAAGCGCGGCGGGCTCCGGCGCGGGGCTTCACCTCCGGCCGCGGGCCGAGCTCGGAAGCGGAAGCGGAACAGCCGCGGGCCGGCCCGAGAGCGGAAGTTGGAAGCCGCGGCGTGCGCGCCCCGCCCCTTTGTCTTCCTCTCGCGGGCCTTTCTTTCCCTCCCAGGTTTTTTAAGAATAACGTTTCTGAAAAGCATGGTTTTTCACCATCAAGAGCAGAGAGAGGTGAAACCAGAGGGCTCGCCGACCTCCAGCCCCTCCGACACGCGGCGCTGTCCCCGACCAGTCCGGGCGGGAAGACGGCGCCCCTGTGAACGGCCCGGCGGGGGCGCAGCCACGGGCTTCCCCCAGGGCCTCTGCTTCTGAGCGGGGACAGCGGCGTCACCAGGCGAGCCTGCCCTGCTGTCCTTACCGCCCCCCCCCCCATCCCCGCCTTCACAGACATGCTTGCGCTTCAAGGGAGAAGGTCTTACTCTTGCAAGGCCCGCGTGGACACCGGCCTCACCGAGGTCCCTTGCTGTGACACTCTGAAGCTGCCTTCAGGTGTCAGGTCCAGAGAATCAAGAGAATTCCGCGTAGAACAGCCGTTCAGACAGACTGGGAGAGCCGTGCAGTGAACCTCCGAGGCTCCGGCTCTTAAGGCTCAGGGCCCCGTCCCTCACGGCAGGGCTGAAGCCCGGGCTGGCTGGCCTCTGGGGTCAGCGTCCCCAACAGCACCAGTGGAAGGGCTTGGACCACTCAGCTCAGCCCTCTTGTTTTAGGACGAGCCCAGCACGGCTCCCCCCACAGACACGGGGATCATTCGTTGCGCTGCGTTCTGGACTTGGGCCCCAGGGAGCTCGTGCACAGCCTGGGACAAGTGACCTCGGTGACATAACAAGGTAGGCCGGTAGTGACCTGTAATGCGCATCCCTCACCCCCACCGTCTGATGTTTTTTGCTTTTGGATAAACACTGAAGCTTCGAAAGCTCCCGTGGGGCCTCCGCCGTGTTGCTGCCATCTACCTGTAGGCGGGAGTTCGTTATGTTCTGGTCTCTTTACCGATACAGGTGTTATGGCAAGGTGGGGAAGAAAGAAGAACTTGGTTTCCCTGTGACATAAGCTAATGTGTTGGTGCTGTTTTCCTTCCCATGTGACCTTTGTCCAGAAATGCCCTTCCCCAAGGCTGTGTAGATGGGAACTCTGCTGAGATGGTGATTATCCCAGTCACCTGCGCGGCTGCTTGGCATGGACCTGTGAGAAAGTGTATTTTATCCTTTTTTTTTTTTTTTTTTTTTTTAAGGTTAGGAGTTCTTGAACCCAGAAGCCACTCGATTATCCAGGGGGTGTTAGAAATAAGACCCCCAGCCTCACTGTTCGCTGAGCAAAGCTCTTGGACCTTGTTGTGTAGCTCCGTGTCAGCCTGACGCACCACACAGGCCAGGCTTTCTGTCAGCCCTGGGCTGAGACCACATTAACCATTTTTCTTTCTGCTCCGCAGAAAGTGGGTTTTAGCTGAGAC
This sequence comes from Martes martes, assembly GCF_963455335.1. Taxonomy (NCBI): domain Eukaryota; kingdom Metazoa; phylum Chordata; class Mammalia; order Carnivora; family Mustelidae; genus Martes; species Martes martes. The sequence continues at coordinate 51,685,678 of NC_137903.1, forward strand.
CCTGCTCCCTGTAGGTGAAGTCCGCCCTGGGAGAGGCAGACGTCCTAGTCCTCGGGAAAAGGAAGTATCCATGCGGGGTGAGGAGAGGCCAGCCAGGTGCCTCCCAGTAGAATAAGTTACTGGAACTTGCTTGTAAGCTTGATGTGCTTCCGTCCTAGGTTGACCCAGGCTGGGAGAATGCCGTGGGTGAGGGTGGCCTGGAAACCAGGAAAGGGCCAAAGACAGCAAGCTGTAAATGATTGTGGATTCGTTTTTTATAAGTGGAAAAACACGCTTTCACTGGCTCATATGCAATCAGAAGTTAGTGTAATGAAAAAATCAAATGTGTAATACCTGGCAGTATTCAGCTGGATTAAACCATGGAATCTTCTTTTGAAAGATAAATAATCTACAGTGTTTCGTTTTTAAATAACTAGAAAGTACAAACTAAAGAAGTGAGATCAAAGATTAGAATTGCAGATGCCCAGGTGACTTCCAGGTGGTGCCCCCCATCCCCCTGCTAGTCCCCATGAGAAGAGCCCGGTGGTCCTGGTGCCAGTCGACACCCTTCACCACAGGTAGATGCGTCTTGCTTTTCCTACAGGCCAGGTCTAAGTGCGGTGTGGGACCAGCCTCAGCAGCCATCGCCCAGGAGCTTGCTAGAAATGCAGGTTCTCAGGCACCCCTCCCCGGCCCTGCTGTATCACAGACTCTGGGGCGTTCACAAGCCCTCCAAGGGGGTTCTGACGCCCAGTCTAGTTTCAGAATCACTGCTACTGCGTCGTGGAATTTAGGCTACGGTAAACCATCCCTGCATAATAAAACCTCTTCTGCAGCTTTGCGTGTAATTCTGACATTAAACAAACTGATGACACTACACACTTGAAAACTTTTTAAAAATACTGTGTAAGAAAAATCTCAACTAGCCGTCTTTCAAAGTGGTATTTTTACACCCTGGAGTCTATCAGTAATGTTTCTTACTTCTGCTCTTGAAATCATGTTACAGCTGTACAAAGAATACTACTGTTCAGTATTAAAAGAGAAATGGAAAGACCATGACCTTTGTCTTGGGCTGTTGTTTTGTTTGTTCTTGTCTTTGTTTTGTTGGGTTTTGTCTCTGTTTTTATTTCCTTTCATACCTACACACAGCGCCCCCCTTTTGCCCTCATTAATAAACATGGACATATGCATATGCCTGGGGCTGGGAAAGTGTGTGGCTATTGGAAGGTTTGAATTATAAATTGTGATTTCCTTGGCTGGGCAAGTCACATGAATTATGAAACCCCCAAATAACCACACTGTATATTCAAAATACCATACAGCACAGTTTCAGTTGGGACAAGGAGCATGTGGGGAGTAGAGAAGCAAGACCTGAGCCTTATTTCCCCCTCACCGAAATGTTGGCCAACAACAATATGGGCCATCCCAGTTGGCAGTTGAAAGACCCTGCCTTCAGTTCTGTGTGGGGACAAGGTCACGAGGCTACATGAGCCCCTTAAGGACACAGACCTTCATCATTCCATTTGTCATCATCATCCTCACTCCTATTAACCGAACACCTTCCGTGTGCCTGGCACTGTTCTAGGTATTCTCTGTCTGCAGAGACTTAAAACGGCTGCATGAGATAGTGAGGTTTCCTCATCTAATAACCATCTCAGGTGTGGAAACTGGGACACAAGTAATTTCTCAAGGTCACACAGCTGATAAGAGGCAGAGCCATTTACCGTGCCCCCAGCACTGAGCACAGAAATTGGGACATCAGCGCTTCGTGAGTCTTTTGACTTCCCCCAAAGGTAACAGTGAGGAGGGTTGACGCAAACCAACCTATAACCAGCCTTGTTAGAGAAATGAGGGCTTATTTTGAGAGTTCTAGTTAATAGGTGAGGAGAATGGGATTTAGGAGGAAGACATGGTTACGTGTGCCCCTGATGAAAGCAACTCATCCCCCACCCCAGCCCAAGGCAACGTGGACTGTGGTGTGGACAAGGGGGAAAAGCACCCTCCCCACACACAAAAGGCTGAGGGCTCTGGACCGACCAGCACCTTGACTGCACTGTTGACTCTGCTGTGCAGCGAAAGAGTGATTTGCTGTCTTTCAAAAGGTCCCCACTGGCTACAGATCTTACATAAAACTCTGAAAATACAAGACAAGACATGAGGCAAAAATTAAACTCGTAGGAAGGGAAGGCCATACTGTCATCATGTTGCACCATCCAAGAGAACATAGTTCAGATCCATAAACCTTGATCCTTGGCACATCTGAGGTGTCACTCGTCTGGAAACACCTTCTCCCCAAGTGACACTGATGACAGAACATTATTGACCCCTCCGTTTGGTGCAGATGCAGGCAGGGTCTGAGCACAGATATCCCCACAAATCTGTCTCCCCGCAGGGGATGCATTCTAGAAGCTTGGATGTGAGAAATGAAGATCCAACCTTTCTGACCTCTGTGATGGCATTCCCTTTCCCCACCACACCATCAGACGCGTCCTGTCCTGTCTGCTTTCACGGAGGTCCACACGAGGATTGGTCAGTCTCTGGGAAGGGGTCATCAACTCCTAGAAACAAGTTTCTCAAATTTTATATTGAATTAGCAGCTGAAATTCTAACCAACATTTGATGAGAATCTGATGGGCTGACAGGTCTTTGGCCAAGGCATCTGGGACGTGGTGAGGAGTGAAATTTATGTCTTCATTTAATTCCCACCACCCCGCGATGGAAAACCTGTCGAGGCCCACTTTATACCTGAAAAAGGTACGAAACAATTAAGAATTTGCCCCAGGGTTCCATGAGGAAGTGGCAGAGTCAGGATGAGAACCCAGGTCTGACCAGACCCTTATGAGGCCAGCCTCCATTCAGACAAAAAAGGCACCATTCAGATCTGAGGGGAGGCAAGCATCTCGGGAAGGCGTCTTTCCAACCTGAGAAGAGGTAAAGCAGAGGCAAGGACAAGGACTCAAAAAAGCTGTCCTATGGGTCCGTGGTGGGTTAAAGCTCTGAACTAGAAGTGCTGGAGCTGAAACCTGGACACCGGGTGCCCTGGACTTGACCATGTCTCTGACCCTATGCGCCCGCCGTGCAGTCCACAAAGTCTATTCGTCAAGGACCTCAAGCAGGTTAGCCTTGCTGATAAAATGTTTCAGAGCTCTTATCTGGCTGGAAATGTGCAAAAAGTAAGTGCGCCAAACTCATTAATGAACTCAGAAAAGCCTAGAGACGCAATTGGAGGCGCCGGGGGTGGGGGGGGGGAGAAGCGGTGTTGTGGCATCTGAACGCCACTGTGAGTGCCCGCGGCTGCCAGCATTCCTTGCTCCTGAGGTAACACCACAGCTCGGACGGAGGCCGGTGAGCCCACGGCGGGCTCTTCTGGGAAGCCTCTCTGCCTACCAGGTGGAGCGGGGCCTCCTGCCTGGGGCTTCCATTGTAGCCCTTGGCACACTGGTTTGTCTCTTTGCAGCTGTGGCTGTCTCCACCCCGGGGACACGGGCATCCCAAGGGCAGGACAGGCCTCTCCCCAGCACCTGGCACCTGGCCAGACCCCTAACGTCAGCCCCACACTGTGAGTCGGGGCCTGAGCCCAGACTGCAGAAGGACAAGACAAAGGCAGGCCCAGCGGGCAGCCGGGCAGCCACAGGAGAGCCCCGGATGTCCTCCAGGCCTGGCAGGGCAGCTGTTGAAGCTTGGCTCCGTGGGCAGAGACTCAGAGCCAACGCCGGCAGCCCCTTCCTCGGGGCCCCGGACTCCGACCTGGCCAAGCCCACAGCCTGAGAAAGCTGGGCAGAGCTCCTTGCCAAGGAAGGCTATTGCCATTTCTAAGCAGGTGCTCTGGCTCTATGGGAAGGAGGGAAACTTCAGAGAGGATGCTGGGGAGGGAGAGAGGGAGGGGAGGGAGGGGATCTGGTGACAGCAGGGCCATCTGAATAGCTCCAGAACCAGCCTGGGGACTTGGGGTGGGAAGTGGGTTAAGGAGATGGACCAGGGAAGTCCAGTTGTTGCCAGGTGAGTCTGGTGGAGAATAAGCAAGAAATTCTATTTGAAAAGAGCCACAATAAAGAGCGCTTGTACCTGATTATATGGGAGCTAAGGAAAGGGGGCCCAAGTCAGCAAGCGGGTGTCCTGGAGCGCCTCCCAGGACAGGCACCTCTGACGTTTCTGAAGGCTTTCAAGGAGTCCATCGTGGACAAGGGCACGTGAATCTGCAGCCTGAAGTGGGTGAGTGTGCGGGTCTGGGTGTGGCCAGATCAGGGCACCAACAGCCCGAGCTCCTGCTGATACATACCTACGGGCGAATCCCACCACACCGAGGCCAGTCTGGAGGAGCGTAAAGTCCAGTCACATCATCATACCGTGCCCCTGGGACACGGGCCTCTCGGGGACCAGGATGTAGGATCGAAGATGCCTCTCCCCTGGGGGCCGGGCACACTCAGTCCAGGAAGGTTTCCGCAGCCTCTTGAGGCAGCCCGCCCCCCAAAGAGGTTCACGTGTGGAGTGTGGAGTATCAGAGGGCGGAGGCAGCCTCCCAGGCTTAGCCCTGAGGGCGTGTTTTTCAAATCCTCTGGAGCAGGGTCTTTTTTTTTTTTTTTTTTTTTTTTTTTTAAGATTTTATTTATTTATTTGACAGAGAAAGAGACAGAGAGCACAAGCAGGCAGAGAGGCAAACAGAGGCAGAGAGAGAAGCAGGCTCCCCACCGAGCAAGGAGCCCGATGCGGGGCTCAATCCCAGGACCCTGAGACCACGACCCGAGCCGAAGGCAGCGGCTTAACCCACTGAGCCACCCAGGCGCCCCTGGAGCAGGGTCTTAATGACCCTTTAAGTTACAAGTCAGGACACCCCCATCCCTGGCAGTGGGTAGGTTTGTTCCTAAACAAAACCTACACTTGCTTGTGCAAAGCACTGATGTTCTTTTAAATGTTGGTCTTGACTAATTTTGTGACCCACGAGTGGGTTACACCTGCATCTCAGAAATACTGTTCTGAAAAGCGATCTGTTCCCCTGCGGAAAGGTGGGAGCGCCAATGCCAGTTCCCTGAAGAAAAGCTGAAGCCAACCCCTCAGCCCGGCCCTGGTGAAGGTCAGCGATGGGGTGTGCCCAGCCAGGTGCCGGGCCGTCTCTGAGGGCCAGGAGGGGTGCTGGAGGGCCTCGGGATAACGTGAGCCCCACAGGGTCCCAGGAGGGAGGATGCATGAAGGCTGGGAGTCGCAGAGGGCCGGGTTCAAATCCAACATCCATTAGTTTGCAGTGTGACCTTGGATAAGTAATTTAACCTGGATCTCAGGCCCCTAGTTTGTAACCCGGAGATAAGTATTCCCTCCCTCGAAGAGCTGCTGGAAGGATTCAGAATTGAATCCTGATGTCCCCAACAGAGCTCTGGAGTATTTGACGAGCAGACAGAGCAGGCTGAGAGATGGCATAACGACTGCACGCCCTTGAATTAACCTTGACTTCCCAAAATGGAGCCTTGCCTGCGGTTTCTCCGTCCTGCCTGAGACTGAGGACACTGCATGCACCGGTCGCCATTCCTGTTCCCTCCCTCCCAGTGTCATCCCCGCCCCACGTCCCCCCCCCCCCCCAAGCTTGCGGGTCCTGAGTCACCTGTTTTCCTGTCCCATCCCACTCGCCAGCTCCAGCCAAGGGCGATCACCATGCGGTCCTCCAGGCCCTCCGCCCCCTCCCGCACCCCATTCAGCCCTGCGTCCCCCGAGGGCAAAGGAGGAGCCAGCCTCTACCTGGCCTCCGGTGCCCAGTAAGGTGTCCTGCGTGTGTTGAGGGCTGGGGGCGGGTAAACCACCCCCCCCCACAGAGGCCCCTAGCCTTTGGCAAACTTCCAGCTGCAGTCACCCTGCGGCTCTAAGCGAGTCCGCGCCAGGAGGGGCATTGCGCCCGGAGCCCCGTCTCCCGCCCGGACCCCCGCCGAGGCCAGGAGGGACAGCACGGGGACCACGGCGGGAGAACGGGAGGCGCGCGACAGAGGCCGGGAGGCGGGCGAGGAGGGCACCTCCCGGGCGGCCGGGTGGCAGGGAGGGCGCCCGGACAGAGAGCCGGCAGCCTGCGAACTCTCGGGACCCGCGGGGCTTGGAGGCCACACGCGCCTCCGAGCAGAGATTCCTGACGGGGAGGGCGAGGGCGGTTGCCTGCGCACAGTGGCCTCCTGGTCGCTCCCCAGCGACCGGGTTCCGTCCCCGCTCCCAGGGCTCCTGGTGCAGGCCGCGCCCTGCGAGATGTGCACTCGCCCCCCCGCCGGCCCCTTGGCACCGGGACGAGGCGCCCAGAGGAAACGCTGTGACAGGCGACGGCGGGAGGGCAGCCGGCCCACGACGGCCCTTCCCTCCCAGGCCTGCGGCTTCCGCTTCTCCCCTTGCTCCCCACCCCCACCTGTCACCCTAAGGTTGTTGTCATGTGTGAGGCCCAAGTTGGAGCCTCTTTCTGTTCCGTGTAGTCCCAGCATCTGCTGCCTTCTGTGGAGCTGAGCTCGGGAAACAGACTACGAACCACCTGCCGGCGGCGGGGACATAGGTCAGGCACAGGAAAAGACCACTCCTTTGCACATGCTGTCTATTTTGTGTCCTTTCCCTCATCCTTCCTGTAAGTTCCTACTCATGTTACAAAACCCTGCATGGGTGCCCCTCCTGGGTAAGCCTCCCTGCCCCGTGGGTGGCTGATCACCCCAGGCTGTGTCAGGGGCCAGCGTCACCTGCTCAGCTGCCCACACCAGGCCTAGTGTTGGCATCTCCCCTAGACCTTGGCCGCTGGAGGCCGTTTTCTCACCATCCTGAGCAACTGCTGTCCTAGGGCCTGGAGCCTCGTTAATGCACTTGGTTCCAAGAAAGAACATTCTGATGTTTGTGTGGGTGACACAGGCTGACCTGGCGAGCAGCTCCCCAGACAGAGCACATGGGGACGGTCAGACAGGGGTCTGGAGGAATCCCAGTGCCCTCCCACCCACACAGATCAGGGCCCCTGGCACTACTTTAGTCAAGAAGTGCACATCTACTTCCCACACGGTCCAGAGTGTCTACTCCCCTCTTCAAGGCTTTCCCAGAGTGGGGGTGTGTGTGTGGGGGGTAGCAGCGGGAGGAGTGGGCGTGCGTCAGAGAGCCCGGGTCTGAACGTCCCGTCGTTGTGTAAAGGATCTCCATCTGTGTAAAGGAAGAGGCCACAGAGCATATCTGGCAGGTCTGTTTTTTAAGGACTGAGTAAGATGTGTTGAGAGCCTGGCCCTGCCCCCAGGAAGTAACAGCAGCAGCGGCTCAGGATTCCTGAGAGATCTTCCAGGGCCCCTGCCCAGCTGGAGCTCCCTTCTTGCCTTTCTTCCCAGTTGGAGCCGGAAGGGCACGCTGTCCACGATCACCATACAGAGAAAAGAGAAGTGCCTTCGTCCCTAGAAGCTTTAATTCAACATGAAACTTCATGACCTCCAGGCCAGAAATCGGGGTACAGGAGCTGCCAGTGTTTCCCCATGACTGTAGTTTCTGACATGGGGCCATTCCCAAGTTTGGGGGGCCAGGTTGCTCTCTGAGCTGTCCCAGCACCCTCTTCACACCGTGCAGGCCCCTGTCTGCTGGCTCCCCTGCTCCCCTGCTGGAGCCTCCCCATTCTTCCCACGCACCTGCCTCCCCCTCTCCCCCCAGGTGGCTCAGTCTCCCCGTTCTACAGTGCGGAGGGGCTCTGGGAGGACGCCTCAACCCCTAGCCTCCAGGGGGCAGTAAAGAGGGGTTTTAACTGGCTCCTGCAGGTTAGGCCTGCAGCGAGATCACTCACAGCACACCATACAGGATTGTCTGCCTCCTCCCTCATCACCTTTCCCTCAGGCCACATGTGACGTTCAGTGACCTTGCCCACTGAGAGCTGAGAGAGCATTTTAGCAAAGGCTGTGTGTTTTACCAACAGCCCTGAAGCTGCCCTCTGCAATCCCTGCCCCCCCCACCCCCCAGTATCACCTACCCAAAGCCCCTAGCTCCCTTTCGTCTTCTGCTCAGAAATGTACCTTGCCCAAGGCTCCTCTCCCAGCCGAAGGACTGTCTCTGGAAGCTTCTGCATCTACCTTGGGCTGTCACCCCAACCCCAGGGGACAACGCCGGCCTTCCCCTCTGGCAGGCCCAACACAGCTCACTGCTGTGCCCGTGTCCTCCCTCCCTCTTCCCCCACTCCAGACCCCTGTTCTAGGCCATTCAAGGTCAAGTGAGCATCCAGTCCAGAATTTAACGACTCAGAGCAAGAGAAGCTTCAGCTTTGCTTTTTAATAATTTAAGACTGACACACAGCCATCTACTCCCAGAGAGTCCCAACCCTTTGGGCCTAGAGCTGGGAAGCACCCAGGTGGAGAGGCCATCCCCCTGCCGGTACCCCGTCATTTCACTCCCTGCCGGCCCACCCACAGAGGCCACCAGGGAATCTGGGCAGAGAGCATGTGGCTGGGGACAGCTGCCCCAGAGCTGCCCCACAGCTGCAGCTGGTGCCCACACTCCAACAGAGAAGGCAGGCGGGCCCTGCTCACCAGCGGCTCCCTGGGCAGAGGCAGAGGGCAGGGGTCTGGGGGGAGTTGCTGGCCAGACCCACTGGCCACAGCTGCCCTTCCCTGACCTTGGTTCATTTTTTCCCCTTAACTTTATATATCACAAAAATTTCCCAGAGATTCTTAATATTCTGGCTACCAGATAAACTCTCATGCCAGACCACATGTTCCAATTTTGGGTTTGGAATATATGGCCAGTGGCTGTAAGGCTGTTACATTAGGACACTTCACCCATTTCTGGAAAAAGAGCAAAGTGTCAAATGGGATATGGAAAACTTGAGACTTTAAAGGCAGGTTCACGGCCAATAGGGCCAAGCACTTTCTTTGGTTCTGGAGTGTGGAGGCTGGGGGAGCCCCTGCTCGGGAGTGGGATGAGACGTGGGGGTGAGGAGACAATCGGGGGCTCACCCAAGTACCCCTGAGTCTCTTTCCTCCTCCTGCCAACAAAGGTACAGAAGGACACTGACACCATCCCGGCTCGGAAGGAGATCCACGTTTTCTGTCCCCAGTTCAGCATCAATTAACATCCTTAAACAGAGCACACCATCCCGCCCTCCCCCGAAGGTGCTCAATCCCAGCGGCCCCACCATAGCCAAGGGGCTACACGCCATCGCGACCTGGTTCCCGTCCACAAAGCAGCTTCACGCAGTGCATTTCTAGCCGTCCTTCCCGGGGCAGGTCAGGGCAGCCAAGGGGGCGACAGTGAGGGCAAGAGCAGCCCTGGGTCACCGAGGGAAAGGCCTCTGCCTCAGCACACGGACTGACAAGCTCTCTGCGTGGGCCAGGAGCTCCTTAACGTGAGCCAAGCCCAGCCCTGCAACCTTGGCCCCATTCACCTCGAGGATCTCATCCCCTACCCCCAGCAGCCCCGAGTACAGCTTGGCCATGCTCGCATCAGCCATCTCCTGCACGTAGAACCCTGCAAAGGAAAACAGAACAACTGAACACATGAAATCCAAAGAGGCAGCTCTGTGGGATGCTGACCAGGTGGGCGCTGTCCCGGGCAAGGCGGGGGGGCGGGGTGCAGGTGCTCATACAGCGCACTGCTCCATGCGTGCACACACACCCGCGCGCACACACACACATACACGCCCTCATTAGTCTACCTCACAACCACAACTGGCTTTCTACATAGATACAGTGTGAAATGATACCTGAGGGTAACATTTAATTTTTCTCTTTTAAAAAGCTGCACAAATAAGGCTTTAATGAAAGAACACTTTCAGCAAATAATGCTTTAAGCTGTTATTATTTGTGTATATCCCAGTGTGAATGAGGTAATCTTACATTTTTCTGAGGTGAGCTTTGATTGTAGACTAGGAAGGAAAGTGATGTTTAAAAGTTAAGAAAAAGACCAACTTCACGCCCGCCACTGCTTGGGATGCACAAATACCATCCAGTTGCTGCCTTCAGGTAGGCGGGGCCGTGGGAAGGTATCACTGGAGTAATGAACGTGGCTGAGGTCAACTCCAAACCTGGTTTGCTTCATATTCCTATTAGGACCAGCCTTGGCCTCAGTTTTCCTCAGAGTGATTCCTCTCTGGGATTTGGAAGCATCTGGGCAAAAGCCCAGGAAACATAAAAATTCCACCCCTTATTTAAAAAAAACATGCTGGCTCATTTGTCCCTTATTCACACACATCTTGTCCCCTACACTGCCCCTAGGAAGGCCCTGCCTGGCCTGTGTGACCGTCCCCGGGTCTCTTGGGTGCAGAGTGAGTCTAGGCAGAGCCCACTTCTTCCCCTTTCCCTGGGTCTGACTCGGGGAGCCCACACCAGAGGAGCAGGCTCTGTGGGGCCTTGAGGCTGGCGAGCCTGAGCTCCCCGGGACTCTCCTGGGCGCACAGTGCAGGCCAGTCCTGCTGAGGGATCCCTCTCACCTCCACTTCCTCTGAAAACCTTCCAGACTTCCCTTCAGTTAAGAGAGTGAAGAGTCTTCTGGGGAAAGCTGGGCACCAGCCCACAACCCCTCACACACTGAGCGAACACGGGTGATCTGAGAGCACAAGGCCGGGCTGCGGACGGTGTGCAGAATTCAGGGGGGTCACTCAGCGCTGCCTGAGACGACCTCGCAGCTACCCAGCCCAGGCCGCACACTCCACTCTACTTCTGCATTCTACAATCAGTTTCCTTAGAAAGGGCCTGCAGAGTTGGGGCACCTGGGTGGCTCAGTGGGTCAAGCCTCTGCCTTCGGCTCAGGTCATGATCTCAGGCTTCTGGGATTGAGCCCCGCATCGGGCTCTCTGCTCGGCAGGGAGCCTGCTTCCCTCTCTCTCTGCCTGCCTCTCTGCCTACTGGTGATCTCTCCGTCAAATAAATAATAAAAAAAAAATAAATAAATAAATTAAAAAAAAAAAAGAAGAAAGGGCCTGCAGAGGCCTCTCCTCTAGTAGCTGCGTCTCTGGCCTGAGGGCATTTAACACACTTGAGCTATAGTGGGATGTCCTGCCTCTACGCGCCCCCACCTCCGCCACCGGTCCCACACGAGCTTTGTTCGGCCCAGCTTCCAGCAAGCCTGGCAGAGCCACCCTCTGAAATGGGGGTCTGGAAGCACCGAACTCTCCCTCAAGGCACCTGAAGGTTAGTCGCTCGGAGTCCAGCCAAAGCAGTCTTCGGACACAGCCCGTCCCGGGTCTGACTTGTGGAACTCTCTCTCAGTGCGGGGGCTTCTCAGCCAAGCCGAGCCTTGGCCGCCAGGCTGCCTCCCTCCTGATGAGGGATGCCAACCATCTCAGGGGCTCAAGGCCTTTCTCTCAACCCCGGGCCTCTCTCTGACCCCTTCCGTCTGGGGGGCTCTAACCGCTTACTTGCCCCGTCTGCATGCTGGTGGCAGGGAGGGAGGGCAGGTAAGGAGGGGAAGGGGGGGCCTACAGAAACGGCCACTGTAAGCAGGAGGTACATGTGGGGAGCCATGAGAAACCCCAAAAGCATGTAGCCAGAGCTGGACCAGACTCTGATGTCGTGCCAGTCATTCTGGGGAGACTCTGGGGTAGGCTTCACCACAGAATGTCATGCCAAAAATAGGATGGAGAGATGGCTGTTGTAGGTATTTATTGTCTGCTGGAAATGGCCTCTGTTAGGCGCGTCTGATCTCTCTGGGGCACTCAGAAGCAGGAGGCCAAGCCTGCTGTTCTCATGTGCTCTCCGGTGTGACAGCCAGCAGGTTAACCCCAGCACCTTGACGTTTTGGCGAGGAATGCGGACTGGCCCCAGCTCACGGCCCCACTGAGGCCCAGCAGAAGCGACCCCTGGCTGTCAGAGGACGGTCTGTGGCCCACAGGCACCAGCACCAGTCACGTTCCGCGAGCCTGGGGGGTCTCTGTGAGATGTCCAATGGCCAACAGCAGCGGCAGGAGCAGGGCACCACCTGGGAGGACAGGGAAGAGCTCGTACCAGCCCAGGTGAGGGGTGCCCTGGGGGGGTGGGCCAGGGCAGAGCCCAAGGAGCCCTGGTCATTAGAGACCCCTGCCCAGCAGACATCAACTCCATGACCGTCTGCAAGGCGGCCTAGCAGGACTCCGGGGGAGGCTGAAGGGCGGAGCACAATGCCCGGGTGTGTGCGACCTCACACGGACAGACGGGGCAGATCATGGAGGTCCCTGTCGGAGTTCTGCTTCCCAAATACAAATTCCCTTTGTGAAGAGGGAAGGGAAGAAAAGTGCCAGGCACTGTCCCATGGACCTCATGGGAAGCTCATGACTCTTCCAGGCAGGTTTGAGCTTATCTTCAGCTTAGAGACGAGAGAACTGAGGCTCAGAGAGGGTAAGTAACCTGCTTGGGCCACACAGTAGAGCAGAGGCTCTGGAGTACAAACCGTGCCACGTCACCTACCTCTCTGCCCCCTAGAAGGCCTGTCATCCCTCACCCGAGGAAAGGGGAGGCGGAGTGGCTAACAACCTGCTAGCGCTTTGGGAAGACCAGCCCAGCTTCACAAATGCCATCTGCCTGTGAGGACAGACGCCGTACCCGCCCTGAGGTCCAGCGTGGGGGGGAGCTCATCCTCTTCCTCTCATGCTCAGGTAAGATCCATCAGCAAACTGAGTCACGCCGCCTTCAAGTCAAGCCCTTCCCACATCCCCACCGCCTCCCCAGCCCCAGCCACCACTGGGGTCTTTCCACCAAAGTATCTTTATAAAGGGTCTCTCTGGTCCACCTTTGTCTCGCTAGCGTCTGTTTGAGGTCCGGCCGCCGGGCAGTGACACGGTTCCAGGCGCAAATCAGAGCACGTTGGTGGGGCTCCAAGCCCCGCCGCCTCCCAGCTCAGTGGCGGGGAAGCCAGCGCCCTCCCAGGCTCAGCCTCTTCCCCCCGGCTGCTCCGTGCAGATCAGCTCTGCGGGGCTCTGAGGACCGAGCTCATTCCCACCCTCCAGCCTCGGCCTGGACGGCTCTTCCTCCGCGCACAACCCGCTCCTCCCTCCCCCGGGTCTGCTCCAGCATCCTCCGCGGGGACAGGCTGCCCGACCCGCACTCCTGTCCTCCCACGCTCCATCCCTTAACCTGGCTTTGCTTGGATTTGTGTCTTCGTGCTCTCTGCTAACTGGCACCTCATTTGCAGAATATATAAACATGTATACTTTTTTGTAGGTACGGCTGCCTGCCTCCCTGGAACATGGGCTCCTGAGGACGGGGTCTTTTTCTGTTCCGTTCCTGCCCTGCCCTGTATCTAGGACACCTGGTAGGAGCTCAGTGCAAACTTGTTGAAACAATGAAGGATGGAACAGAGGTGAGAACTCGCTGCCGTCCGCAAACCTGGCAGCAGGCAGATTTTTTTTTTTTCCAGGTGACATGACTTTGACCTCGGCGATCACTCGGCAGAGCGCGGCCAGGGCAGGATCCCTGAGAACGTAGCCCTCTGGGGTCAGCGCTGCGGGAGGGGCTCAGACGCCCAGCCAGGCGGGCACGCTCCACATGCCCCGACACACTCAGCCACAGGAGGAAGGGAGCCATTACACACACCAGCCACATCAAAGGCCTCCCGAGACCCAGCAAGCACCGTCTCCCTTGGGCGCTCCAGCAAAAAGCCTTCAAGGTTCCGGTTTCAGGATGTCAGCGGACAGCACAAGGGCAGCGGAGTCCGCCTCGCCCTCCCTATCCACCCAGCAGCCCCGCACCTGGCTCTTCCCGAAGAGCCCCTGAAGGGAGAATTCCAGCCCTTTGGCTATGAGGCTGTCTGAGTCTGGAGCTCCACGTCTCAGCCGCATTCTGGAAATGCCCACAGCCAAAAGTGGTTTGCGAAGGCCCCAGGGATGTGGAGCCCAGAGGAGGGGAGGGGCCATACCTGCGTCGCGGCGCCCATCCCCGGAGGCCACGCAGAAGCCAAAAGAGCCCTCCGGCGAGCGTTGTAGCTGCAGCTGGGTTGTGCCATCTGGGAACACCTCCACCACACGGCCCACCGTGCGCGCCTGGCTGGGGGTGCTCACGTCCTCCACACTGAGGGCACGCCGGGGTGAGGCCTTGGCTGCTCTGCCAGGGGACCGGAGACACAGTGTGTGCAGAGAGGGCTGGGCCCTGGGGCCCAATCACTCCCCACCTTAAAGATGACAGACACCTCTTCTCTCTGAGGCTCCGCAAAGCCTGCTGCAAACCACAAGCCCCCTACTACCCCCCTTTCCCACCTCCTCCACACAATTTTAGATCTTTGTGGGTGCACAGACCTCTCTGAGAATCTAACAAAAGCTATAATGTTATAGAACATTTCCAGGAGGGAACAGGCCACTTGAGGTGCCGCCATGGAGCCCCAGGGAAGAGCAACTACCCCAGATGGTCTTGTCAGGGGGGTGGGAGTCCTCTAGACAGGGACACAAGTCAGGTGCCTCTTTGGGGACCCTGTCTCTGGATCTCTAATCGGATCTTCAGCTGGGCTCAGGAAGCTCTCTGAACATTCTAATTTTAGCATGTCATCAGACAGCAGAGGGATGGAGGAGTCAAACCTTCCAACTGCCCCCATTCCACCAACTCCACACCTTCTCAGAGCTCAGGTGCACAGGGCAAGGCTCTGAGGTGTGGGCTCCAAGCTTCCCATGGCACCTGATGAAGGACCGAGTTAAGCTTACCCCTCTACTGCCCACGCTCTGGGGTTACCCCCCATGCCACTTGCCCACTCTTACCCGCCAGCTGCACTGTGGTCCCCAGGCTCCCCTACCACGTAGAGGCTGGACCGGTCTCCCTTGCCACTCAGCAGAGAATGGAGGTTCTGAAAGGAGGCCGCTTTCCGATGTTGGTGGGACGGTGACACCTGGTGGTAAGAGTCCAATATTGCAGGTGAGAAAAGCCACAGGGCCAGGAGTTGGCAGAGATCTGACCCCAACCATGAACTCGGTCGAGGGCTTTTTAAGAAAGTGATGATACAAGCTTTTGTCACTACTTCAAAGTGCCCGTCTGCAATACCATAATTTACTCAAGTAGATGGGTCTATACAGGTGATCTGAAGGTTCAATTTTTTTTTGGCCAAAAAACTTAGCACTAGGATACTAATAATTTCATTTATAAAGAAAATCTATTTTTTTTCATTAAGAAATAAGAGTGAAAGCAAATTAATTGAAGAATAATAAATATGGCTTTAGAGTTAAAATAGTAACACTTTGTGATTCTTTAGTATCGCTTTTATGATTGTTTACATTAAAAATTTTTTATCTGAGGATTTCCAGGAAAGATGGCTGAGTACAACAATCCTAAGCTCACCTCGTCCCATGGATACAATTAGATAACATGCATATGAGTGTAAATAACCCATAAAACAACACAAATACTGGCAGAACAGACTCTCTGCACCTGAATGTAGAGAAGAGTCCACATTGAAGAGGGGAGGAGGGGCAGAGACTGGGAGCTAACCGGACCTGAAGGACCATCGGAGGGAGGGAGAGACACTGGGTGCAGAGAGAGAAGAGGACCAAACCCTCACGCCAGGCATACCAAGCATGAGGAACCTGACATGGAAGGTGAATCCTCATAACATCTGGCTTTGAAAACCAGAGAGGCCTGGAATGCCTGGGTGGCTCAGTAAGTTAAGCATCTGCCTTTGGCTCAGGTTATGATCCCAGCGTTCTGGGATCCAGTCCCGCATCAGGCTCCCTGCTTGGCTGGGAGCCTGCTTCTCCTTCTGCCTGCCATTCCCCTTTGTGTGCTCTCTCACTCCCTCTCTACCTGACAAATAAATAAATAAAGTCTTTTAAACAACAACAAAAAAAAAAAAAAAGAGAGAGAGAGAAGAGAAAAGAAAAGAAAAAGGAAGAAAAAGAAAATCAGAGAGGCTTAATTTCAGGAGTTCTTAAAATCAGTGGGGCTTAACACTGGAACTTTAAAAATCCATGGCCTTGGCTCTGGGAGACCTGACGAGATGATAGGAAACTGAGTCCCTGAGCTTAAAGAGATGGCACAGCAAAGAGCCCTGCTGAGATACAGCGGAGAGAAGCAGCAGGATGAAAAACAACTGGGATATATGGGAGGGAGATTTGTTTACTAATAGAGCCTATGCTGGAAGGGCAGGGATCTTTGGGAGACTTTTCTAGGAACAAAGGAGCTGGCAGACACCATTTCCCTTCCCTGCCCCTCAGCCTAGACACATGGACAACTAGGGGAACAAGCACAGCACCAACACTTATCACCTAACTTGCTAACAGCGCAGCCCATACCCTCATTCTCTTGTGCACGTGGCCCCTCCAAAACACCCTTGGCTAGAGCCCATTCAAAGTGGTGCCACAAGCTTGGTAGTGTGCAAAGAAGCCCCAACAGTGACTCCTGCCCTGGAGAGAGGGGACGATAACCATACACATCAGTCTGAGACTGTGGCCCCAGCAGTGGGCTGGGGGCAGACATCCGGTCTGATGGCAGGCCCTGCCTACCAACAAAAACTTCTCGGGGGGCAACACAGAGAAAATACCCTACTGCATCTCTGGCAAACTCCTGGTCTGAATCAAGTCTAAGACAACCTGACAGTGGCCCATTAACACCACAGGGATCAAACATTGTTCATAAAAGGCAAAGAGAGCCACTGCAGATGACTAGACTGAAGGCAAAACAGTGGGGCACATGCAACACACATAGGGGACACCCCTCAAGCACCAGGTTCTGATGAACAGAGCACACTGCCCTGCAGGGCATGACAGGAGCTCTTGCTCATAAGGCCACTACTTTCAAGAGCAGGAGACATAGCTGATTTCCCTAATACATAGAAACAGACACAGGGAGTTAGACGAAATGAGAAGACAGAGGAATATGTCCCAAATGAAAGAACAGGACAAAATCACAGCAAGAGAGCTAAATGAAACAGGGATAAGCAATATGCCTGATAGAGAATTTAAAGTAATGGTCAGGGGCACCTGGGTGGGTCAGTTGGTTAAGCATCAGACTCTTGATTTCAGTTCAGGTCATGATCTCCAGGTTGTGAAATCAAGCCCCATGTCAGGCTCCACTTTGGGCATGGAACCTACCTTGGATTCTCTCTCTCCCTCTTCCTCTGTCCCTCCTGCCCTCTTTCTCTCTCTCTCTGTAATAATAATAATAATAATAATAATAACAAAAAATAATGGTCATAAAGATATTCACTGGACTTGAGAAAAGAATGGAGGGCCTCAGTGAGACCCTTACCAAAGGGATAGAAAGCATAAAAAAGAACTAATCAGAGATAAAGAACTCAATAACTAAAATTAAAAATAATATACTAGATGGAATAACTAGTAGACTAGAGGAAGCAGAAAAATGGATCAGTGACCTGGAGATAGGGTATTGGACAGCAATCAAGCTGCAAAGCAGAGAGACAAATAATTTTTTAAAAAATGAAAATGACTTAGGGAACTCAGTGACATCATCAAGCATAATAACATTCTTGTTATAGGGATCCCAGAAGGAGAAGAGAGAGAAAAGGGGGCAGAAGACTTTCCAAATCTGGGAAGGAAATAGAGATCCAGAGCCAGGAGGCATAGTGAGCCCTGAACAAAATCAACCCAAGGAAGTCCACACTAAGATATATGGTAACTAAAAAGGTAAAAAACTAGTGATAAAGAGAATTTTAAAAGCAGCAAAAGAGAACAGTTACATACAAGGGAAACCCCATAAGACCATTAGCTAATTTTTCAGCAAAAACTTTGCAGGCCAGAAGGGAGGGGCATGATTCATTCAAAGTGCTGAAAGGAAGAAAACCTGCAGCCAAGAGTACTCTATCCAGCAAGGCTGTCATTCAGAATATGAGAGATAAAGAGCTTCCCAGCCAAAAGTTAAAGGAATTCAGGACCACTAAACCAGCCCTATAAGAAATGTTGAAGGGAACTTTTTAGAGTGGAAAGGAAAGACCATAAGTAGGAATAAGACAAGTAGGAAGCCCAAAGGCAGTAAAGTCAAGTATATCTACAAAAATGAGTCAAAGGATTCACAAAATTAAAAAAAAAATGTAAAGTAGGACACCATATTCTTAAAATGTGGAGTGGGGAGAAGAGGAGTAAAGAATGGGTTTGAACTGAAGTGACCATCAACTTAATGTAGACTGTTGTATGCAGAAGATGTAATTTATAAACCCAACACACTAACCACAAATCACAAGCCAGTCATAGATACGCAAACAAAACAAAACAAAACAAAACAAAACAAAACCAAAGAGAAAGGAATCCAAGTGTATCACTAAAGAAAGCCAACAAAACTGTGAGAGAAAAGAACAAGAGAGGATAGGAACAAAAGAGAACTACAAAAACAGCCATAAAACAAGTAACACAATGGCAATAAGTACATGTGTATCAATAATTACTTTGACTATAAGTGGACTAAATGCTCCAATCAAAAGACACAAGCTGGTGGGATGGAGAAAAAAGCAAGACCCGCTGCCTACAAGAGATTCGTTTCAGACCTAAGGACACATGCAGGTTGAAAGTGAGGGGATGGAGAAACACTTGTCATGTAAAAAGATATGAAAAGAAAGCCAGGGTAGCCATACTTATACTGGACAAAATATACTTTAAAACAAAGACTGTAACAAGAGACAAAGGACACTATATAATCATTAAGGGGACAATCAAATAAGAAGATACAGCAATTGTCAGCGTTTTCACATCAAGCCGCCACACCACTGCATCCGTGAGTGTCTGGGCTCCTGCTTGGTTTATGTGTGCATCCGCCAGCCAGAGGCGTCCTGGGGTTTCAGAAAAGCCAGAGAGAGGTTATTTTGGGGGTCTGAGAGTGTTCAAAAATTTTTCCATATTAATTAACGGTGATTGCTTCTTCAATTTATACCATTTTGGCTTATGGATGTTTTCGTAGGAACTCTCTAATTTTGGACACGAGGGGAACCTGTATCGGGAATATAAAGATCAAGGGGTGTTTCCTCAAAGAATTCATACTCCAGTGAGAGGAGGCAGACAAAAATCCATTAAAATACTACATGGCAAGTTCCCCGAAGGAGGGGAGCACAGGATAGGATGGGAACATAGAGCAGAGCCCCCACCCCCCTCCCATCCCCCGCCCAGCTCAGCCCAAGAAAGGATTGGAGGTGGCTTCATGGAGGAGGCAATTTCTGAAGAGTTGCCAGATGAGCAGACGTTAGCAGGGAGAGAAGGTACGAGAAACATTTCAGGTGAAGGTTCAAAGTCAGACAGTGTGTGGCCTAATGACAGGACAGCAAGGTCAAGGATAGCAGAGAGGGTGTTAGAAGGAGAGTGAGGAGGGATGAAGGCAAATCGCAGAAGCCCTTTGGCCATGTCAGCTGATCTGAACTTCACCCTGCGGGTGATAAGGGGCCAATGGCGGATGTTCGGCAAGGGGGTAGATAACCAGATCTGCGTATCAGAAGGACGACTGTGGAAACCAGGTGGAGAAAGACGCCACAGGGATGCCAGTCGGGAGGCTCTCGCACTAGTCTGGGTGTGAAGTGACCTGGGCAGACTAACAGAGGCACTATGGTCATGGAGAAGGTTCCAGAATGATCAGACAGTAGACTCTAGGGCTTGGCAGAGGTGGCAGAGTTGAGGGAGAGACAAAGGGAGGAAGAGAAGCTTAGGATGAGCCCATCTGGGGTAGCCGGGTTGAAGAACAGAACCGCGGGGTGCTGCCTACCCCTGCGGGGAGCCGGGTCTCGTGGATCAAGTGTGGGGAGGCCAGTAGCTTCCCTTTCTCCCCCTGGGCTCCTTGGGGGCATCCTCAGCCCTTCCCGTCATGTCACCTTCCATTCCAGTGGCGCTGGTGCCACTCAGCCCTTGGCTGGGCCCTTCAGACTCACCAGATGCAGGGACTGTAACGACGGGGTTTTCTTCACTCTGGGGGTGCTGGTGTGGGGCGCCGGGCCCGGCGCGGGGGGCTGCAGCTGCTCCACACTGTGGCTGCGGGCCTTGCCCAGCTTGGGCCTGGCACCGTGGCCGAGGGCCAGGAAGAACTTTTTCAGCCCCAGGGTGGAGGCCAGGCTGCTGCTGCTTTTCTTGTTCCCGTCAGAAGGGGCAGCGGAGTGCGGCCCAGGTCCTGTGCTCACCCCAGGGGATGCTCTGCAATGCAAGGGTGGAGGTGAAGAGGGCGGCAGGCGGCTGGGGGGAGGGCGGACTGCCCCTCGGGGTCCTGCGGGCTCCACGACGGCCAGCCTTGTGGACCACGTGACAGGCGGCTACAGAAAGCCCGAGAGGACATCCGCAGGATGCTCTGTTTGGGCAGCTTTTCCGGAAAAGAGCTCGGGCAAGACCCTGGGCCTCACCCCCAACTACGGGCTCACCCACCCATTCATTCCATTCATTCATTCAGCATTTCTTCAGAGCCTCTGTGCTTTCTAGAAACAACAGGGGTATGTGACACAGCACAAAGTCCTTACTCTCAGACTAGTAAATGAAGGAGAAAAACCCACAGCAAGTATCGAGAAATGCCAAGCCGATAGAGAGGATGGCCAGCTCTTTCCGAGAAGACGGCATCCGGGCTGGGAGCCGAATGGTGAGGAGGAGCCGTCCTGCTGAGGCCGGAGGGGAGAAGCCGGGGCAGGGGGAGGCCACAGCTCCTGGGCAGGAAGAGGTTCCATGTTCCAGAGCTCGATGGGGCCAGGCCACTAGCACTGGGACGGAGCCCACAAGGCAGGCAGGTGGGCTGGCTTCCACCAAGCATGGAAGCCAAGGTAAGGGGCTTGGATTCCATTCCAAGTGGGAGAAAAAAACCATTGGGGGTTTTCACCAGGAAAAATGACATTATTTAATGGTGGTTTCAAGAAGATACCCTGGGCTGCTATGCCGAGAAGGAATGTAGGAGCGACCGTGAAGGCAAGAGCCGCTGGGGCTGCTGGAGTTGTCAGAAAGAAGTCATGCAGCCCAGACCGGGAGAAAGGCCAGAGAGGGGGGTGCAGCAGCTGCAGGGGGCATGCCAGGGGGTCAGAGAGGCCGGGGAAGGCGGGTGGGCGTGAGCACCGTGTGGATGGTGTGTTTGCCGGAAGAAGGCCTGGGGAAGCCGTTCGGTCAGGGGCCTCTCAGACACCCTAGTGGAGAAGTCGGGGGAAAGCAGGTATACGGGGCGGGGGTTCTGGGGAGCACAGGGCGCTAGAGATGGGGACCTGGCTCTCGGTGTCACCAGGAATGTGGTGTAGTGCAGGAAAGAACGTCAGGGCCACAGCACTGGCTCACCAAGACTTTGGGGACTCGGGGCGAGGACTCAGCCCCTCCGCGTGGAAGGAGAGAATGAATGGAAAGGTGAATGCCAGGCTCGTTTCCAAGCCCTGAGTCAGAAACGAGCGCTCTCAGGCTGCCCTGCCTGGGGAGCACCCCAAGGGTCGGAACTGTCTGCTCAAGTGTGCCGAGCACAGTACCAGGAGCTTGAGGCGTGGGGAGTGAGCAAGCGTGTGCAACACACTCAGAGTGGCGAGGAAAGGAGTCTTACAGCACCACGCCCAGAAGAAGTCTAGGAACCCTCTAAGGATTTTGGAGTAGCGAGGCCAGTCATGCCAGGCAGGGGGGTCTCTTTCTCCACCCAACCCCCTAGCCCCCCAGCTCCCACAGTCCGGGCTCTTGCTCCCATCACTCACCGGGATGACACCTGCCCTCCGGGACTCATCTCTGGCCTCTGCAGACCTCCCTCTGGCTCCCGGCTGGACTCTGGCTCCTCCGAGGCCAGGGAGAGGGTGATGCTCACGGAGCTGACCGTGCCAGCAGCTGTGGGGTCGGGAAAGCCCTGCATTCCTCCTGCAACGACCACAGCCCTCCTGTGTTGCTGAACCGTCCCCGCAGGTCACGGTCATGGGAGGGGACATGCCCAACAAGAGAGGCGGGAGCCGCAGGAGAGCAGCGGAGGCAGTGGTGAGCCCCACACGCAGCAGGACGGGAATGAGGGGCTGTTTACTGCTATAGTTCCCCACCCCCAGCACCACAACTGGTATGCAGCTGGTGATTAATAAGTGTCTGTACGATGAGGGGGCTGCTGGTGAGAAGTCAGGCCCTTCCTATAACAAGAGACATGGTCGGGAACGGGGAACTTCTGCATTCCTGGGACGCAAACCACAGTCTTATTGGTTGTGAGGTCTAACAGCTGTAATGACAGGCACCTTTCTGGAGCACATCTGAGGTGCTCGGCAATGAATTAAACCCTCTACAGAGATGACGTCATGGGTTCCCAGGAGACAGGCTCTCCTAGGACCCCAGGTTACAGAGGAGGAGCCTGGAACATGGAGGGCTGGTGTGGCCTGGCCAGGACCTCCTGGCTAATGAGAGGAGGAGTCCGAGGAGGTGAAGGCCAGGCTCCCCAGAAAGGCCAGCGACTGTAGGACAGGAGCTTCTCAGGAAGTGGCTGGGGGCAGCCAGCAGCCAGCTTAGAGCCCGCCCCACCGAAGAAACCAGACCTTAGAAGAGGGCGGGCGGCAGGCAGCTCAGGGGAGTGCCTGCCTTCTTCAGCAAGGGAAGGAGAGGGGAAATGTCTGTGTCTGTGTGCAGCAGAGGGGGTGGCCAGCACCCCCGGAGGAGGTCACTTGGCCACGACATCTTCAGTAAGGTCAGCCCGGTCTACCAGCTCTCTGCCCTCTTCCACTGTGTTTCCAGGCCCTGGATCCCTCCCAAGCCACACCAACCCCAGGGCTGTCACAGTTCTGGACACGCGAAGGCAAGGCTGTTGGGAGGCAGACCTGTTATCTCTGCCTAAGAGTGAAATGGCTGAGTTGCTCCCCTCAGATCACAGCACCAGGGATCAGAGCCCATGACCGCTGATGCCCAGGATCGGTCCACAATATAAGGACATCTTCCAAGGGCGGTGGTGATGCCCCTCAACCCTTTGTAGCCCTTCCTGCTGAAACCCAGGAGCCTGCCCAGGAGCCTGCCCAGGAGGGCTGCGGGTCTGGGAGGGCTCTGCCCGCTGGCCGCTGTGTCACCAGACGGCGTGTCTGCCTGGCCACAGAAGGTCTCGAGGGCAGGACTCCTGCTGAATTCATTCACTTATGTACTCCCCACAGTGCCTGCTATGATGCCTGGCATGTAACAGGTGTTCCATCAGTGCTGAACGAATGAATGAGGGAATGAATGAAATGAAGATGTTGAAGGAAAGCGCCTCAACCATGTGATTGTAGGCACCAACTGCTCTAAGCAAACAGTAAACCTAGAGCTGTTGCATCATTCCTGCTCTGTTAGTAGTAAAATTCCCTTAAAGTCCAGGCCTCCAGCGCCAGAGTTTGCTGCTTCTGTACACACCTCAGGGTCCCCCGCAGTCGGAGGGAATCACCCCCGCCTCCCTGCCTTCTGCCTCCCCCTACCCACCCAGGAGGTGGCTAATTTGCATCCAGGCTGATGTCGAGTCTTATACCCAACCCACAGACCCCGCGGGTTCTGGAAACACCTGCTACTGCTCTGAAGGGCTCCAAGAGGCTGCCGGGAGTGTGCACAGCTATGCCATCGAGTCAGATGTAAGGTAAGGAAGGGCTCAGAGCGCTTGGCCTGGGGTCTCTGCTTACCGTGGCTGCTGCCGTTCTCCGGGGGCGGCTCCTGGCTGCAGGGGCCCTCCTCAACCTTGCCCTCGAGGCCGGCCCCTCCGGGGGGCTCCTGCAGCCCCGGAGTCCTGCTGTTGTTGCAGTTGTTGGTGGACAGGGCCAGCAGAGGATGCCTGACTGGAGGGCCGCAGGGCTGGGTCTGGGCAGGGGAGAGCTCACAGGTCCTGGGAACTCCACTTCTCGAAGGAGGCAGAGGCGGGTCCACAGGCTCTCCCTGCTCCCCTAGCCTGCGGGGTCTAGCCAGGGCTGCCTTCCTGTGAGACACGGGTGAAGTGGTTTTCCTTGAACATGGAGGGGTTGGCACCCAGCCTTCCGCGGATAAGGAAGAAGTCGCCTTCTGGGCCTGGTGCAGGGCAGAGGGCTCTGCGTGACTCTGTTGCAGGGAGGAAGAAGAGACAGTCTGGAGAGACTCATGGCTTTCTCCATCCTGGGCTTGTCTGCCTGGCACCGAGGACTCCAGCTTCGTGGAAGAGGCCAGGGGATAGGCTGTCCTGCTCAGAGCCCGGGAATCCACAGCGTGGACCCAGTGGTTTCCCGGCCCTGGTCCAGGCGGCCGCTGGGAGCCCAGGGAAGCTTTTTTGGATTCCAGGGCAGGAGGCTTGGCGAAAGCATCTTCTCTGGGAAACCGAGTCCCCTCGGGCAGGTGTCCTCTGCCTTCTTTCACCTCCGCGACGCCCTCCATGTGCTCAACCCCCGGCAGGTAGTGAGGGGCCTGAGGGCTCCCGGGCAGCTCCGATCCGGCCTTCCGGAACCACCTGGAGCCTCCTCGGGGCCTGGAGCCCCGCGGACGGGGGCTGTTGCCGCGGGCCGGGCCCCGAGCCCTGCTGGGCTGCGAGGTCCCAGCCTCCTCGCTGTCGGTCCTGCAGCTGTCGGAGGTGTCCGTGCTGTCCAGCGCGGAGTCCGCCTCCTCGGGGCGCGCCGCGTCTCCGATGTGCGTTTCCCGGATCCACTCGGTGTGGCCCCGCGGCTCGGCAGGGAGGGTCCTGAAGGGGGGGCTCGGGCCCCGAGCGCTGAGGGGCTCCGCCCGCACCCCCGGCCCCCCACCCGCCCCCTCGCGCTCCTGGAGGGCCCTGGGGTCCGCGCCGGGGCGCCGGTCGTCGAGGCAGCTGCCGCAGGCCTGGCACTTCCTGTCGCTGCCCCGCGCGGGCGGCGGCGCGGGGAAGCCCCTCTGCTCCAGCCGCCCCACGAGCCGGCAGAGCGCGCCTTCGCCGGCGTCGGTGCGCGCGAAGCCCCCGCGGACGTAGTGGGCGAGCTCGGGCTTGGAGCGCAGCGGGCCCTGCGCCGCCGTCTGCCCTGCGCCGCCCTGTGCCGGGCGCTGCCGCAGCCGCTCCAGGTAGCGGGACTCGGCGTCGCGGGCCGACTCGTCCTCGAAGCGCACGCGGGAGGGGGAGGCGCCCCGCTTCGGCCACTGCCCGCTGCTGGACTCCCCGCTGGAGGAGTCGCTCGTGTTCCCGTTCTGCGGCGTGTCTCTGCAGGCAAAGGGCATCCTCGCGTCCGGGACTGGGCTTCTCCGGCCTTCTCTGGTGGAGAGACAGGGGGAGACGGGTCACAGGCAGGAGACCCGGAGGAAGGTACCCGGGGGTACAGCTCCGTGATAACCGCAATTCCAAAGTTACCCCACGTAGGTTCCGAGTGGCTTCCAAGCCCGTCCCGATCCTGAGACTCAGCACTGAACAATACCAATAGGCGCTTCTTTACTTTTGGCTTTCCTTCTGGAGCCTGGCGCAGCCTGATTCGAGATGAAGCATTATATAGGAACAGGGGATGTACAGAAGGATGACAGCAAAATCCTCGTAGTGGGGTGTGCGTGTGTGTGTGTGCATGTGTGCACGTGTGTGTGCGCGCGTGCGTGTGTGCATGCACACTTAGGAGGCGAGCCTGGCATTCATGGGCATCGGGTAGGGATGAACTCTCCCAATGCTGTATTTGCTATAAAGCTTTAATGGGAAAGCGAATTATAAATCTCTACAGAGCATGGGGTGACCTGAAGTCAGGGTTTCTAAGCATTCTTGCTCCCACAGGTGCCCACTCAGGGTTCCTAACCATCTTGCTCAGACAAAATTTAGACAGAATACTACCAATGTTTCTCCTTGGACTCTGCATCTTGTCTGTTCCAGCACCCACCTACCTGCCCTCCTCAGCCCCTTCCCCACACTCTGAAAAGCTGTGAGGACAAAGACTGTGCTAGGAAGAGTCATCCTGTCACCGGCCTTTGCTCCGGGAGACACTGTGCTGGTGGTCAAGTCCTGCTCCGTTCAAGAAAGCACTACATAAATCTCACACCAGGACCCCCCGGAGCCGAGAACCTGAGTTTCCAGGCATTTCCTCTCAAAGGCTGCCTAAGGAAGGACTAAACGTTCCCTTCCTTTCCCCTGCAGTGGCGTCGCTGTCAATGCACTGCTCGGTGTTTGACATTCACACCATTTTTCTCATCTACCACTTCTCTATCACTCACACTGGACTCCCGCCTTTTACCCAGCCTCCTTGCCTCCTGTCTGGTGGTCCTTCTGGAGCACAGCCTTGTCACACTGTCCCCCAAGGGGGCACAGGATTCAGCTCCCAGTCTTTGTGGTAAAAACACCGTGCCTCTACCTTCTGCAATGTTTTTCTCCCCAGCTCTGCCCCCCATCAACCACTCTAAAGGGCCCCCAAGCTTCCTACCTCTTCCCCATCATGCAGCCCGCTTGCCCCATTTCCTGGGTATTTTGGGAGGGGGTTCTTTTTTCTTAACCTGCCTGCGTCAGAATCCTATGTGTTACATGTTACCTGCTGTATCGACATCCCATGTGTGATGGTTACTTTCATGCGTCTACTTGATGGGTACCACGGTGCCCAGCTACTTGGTGAAACAGTCTTCTGGATGTTTTGGGGGAGACATTTTTTGGGTAGGTTAAATTTAGGTGGGTGGACTTTGCACTTGATCTTAGCCAAAAGGCCGAGAAGCGATAGGTGGGTGGACTTTGAATAAAGCTGATTACCATCCACGATGTGGCTGACTTCATCCAACCCACTGGAGGCCTGAACAGCACAGATACGGATCTTCCTGGAGCAAGAAGGAATTCTGCCAGTAGACTAAATGCCTTTAGATTGGAGTCGCTACTCTGCCCTGAGTCTGAAGCCTGCCAGCCTACCCTGCAGATTTTGGACTTATCATGCCTCCACGATCACATGAGTCAATTTCTTAAGACAAATCTCAGTCCCTCTCTCTCTCTCTCCATACACACACACACACACACACACACACACACCCCTGTTGGTTCTTCCTCTGAAGAAACCTGACTAATGCACCGTGATCGTATCTCCTCCTCTGAACACCTGCACCACCTGCCCCACTCATTTGTCATCACAGACTCCCAGGATGTTAGTGCTGGAAGGCTCTTCCGTGGCCACATGGTCCGGCCTCATTCCTAGAAAGAAGAGGCCACACAGGACCAGCTCCCAGGCTGACGGGCACCTGAGCGGCTGTAAAGGCAAGCTGTGGGTATGTTTTCTCCCTCAGACAGGGCCACAAAAATAGAACTAGACCCTGACTGAGCTGGTGGTCTAGTCCCGCGTGGAGACAGGAGCATGCATTTTGGAGACCTGCTACTTCTTTCCAATTGCTTAGAAGTGTGCCCACATACGCAATTATCTATACTGGTGTAGTCCATGTGTTATGTTACTGTTTTTAGTCCTCAAAGTGTCTCCGAAGCCTAACATTACCTTCCTCTGGCCCCCTTACCCCCCACCTCCCCCAGCAGAGAAGTAGACTCTTCTCCAGTAGCATTGTGTACAGAGAGCAACTGGCTCAAGCTGCCTGGAGACGCCAGCAACTTATTATAATGAAATGTCTGTGGGCGATTAGCGGATTTACTAATCCTTCCCCTAACTGGATGCTCCAGTGACTCTGCAAGAAGGATGCCAATGCTTTCATATAGGCTGCC
Organism: Martes martes; assembly: GCF_963455335.1. Taxonomy (NCBI): domain Eukaryota; kingdom Metazoa; phylum Chordata; class Mammalia; order Carnivora; family Mustelidae; genus Martes; species Martes martes. Next base: position 51,713,004 of record NC_137903.1, read on the forward strand.
TTAATGTGAGTTTCTCCTTCACCAAGCTTACAGCTACCCAACAGAAGGACTACTCCGATACACAATTGAAAGGAAAGGAGTTCAGAAAGCAGCGGGAAGAAACCATACACACTTCACGATTACTGTTAAGGCATGCCAGCCAGTGGGGAGAGCGGCCCAGACGCAGACACAGCATCCACCGGCCTGGGCAGGCTGTCCGTCCCAGCTGTCCTTTCTGTCTGAATAAATGGCATTGCCTGTGTGGCTCAGGTGAACGTGACCGGTGCCCTGGGGGTGTCACTGGCCATCCCTAGCCACCCCTGCCTCTGTGTCTTGACAGCAAAGCCACTGGCTGACCTCCCAGTCCTGATGGGTTGGAATGGTCTGGATGGCTGAGGGGGTCCAATATGGTGTATAAAGGCTACCACCCTTGGGAATCCGGGGATGGGCTATGAGGTCAGAATGACATTGCTCAAGACTGAGTCTCTGCAAATCTCCATGGGAGCCAGCTACAGCTGGGAGCTTAGGGCCCTCCCTCACCCGGGCCACGTCAGGCAGACTACCGGCTCAAACCTTGGAGCCCAGGCCTCTGATCCCACAGGCCTGCTGGTCACTTAACTGGGAATGCTGAGCGGGCAGAGGAAAGTGACAGCCAGGGTCCTGCCTGCCACACTAAGTGGGGGGGATGGGGGGGGGACGAACACTTCCTAAATCGTGCAGCTTCAAGTGCCACAGGGCAAGCACAGGGGCCTCCCCGGAGGTCGTGGCTAGGTGTTGGCTAAATATTTCCCTGCCCTGGGATGGGCCCTGGAGGCCTACATACCGGCTGCTAATCCTGACTCCAGTATTTTCTGTCAATGAGCACTGCTCCAGGAGGAAATTTTTTTTTTTTTAAAACTACTGTCAAGCAAGTGGGTCTGCCTGCTTTGAAGCCTGAGCGGAACCTTTGCTTAAAAGCTCTGCTTGGAGGAATTCTGCAGAGTTGTCCGTCCTCCTGTTGTTGGAGCTCACACTCAGCCAGGCCCTATTTACCCACTGCGCACAGCAGCCGCAATGCCTATGGGCCACGATACTTCCAGGGACCCATGAAGATGTTTCAATTTCAAGTCAGAAGAAAACAGACTTTAAAGTCTAAGAAAACATTCTAATATGTAATACCTTTAAAGCAGCATGGTCGTAAACTGTAACTTTTAACTTTTCTTATGGAGGAAGGCAGACAAGGTGAGAGTGCCTCGGGACCCCCTAAAGTCGTAATGTGGGTCTGCATTCAGAGAGGGGTTTGCGGCTGAGATGTGAAGTTCTTCGCTAGGATCGCCCCCTGGTGAGGGTGGGTCAGGGTCTCCCTTCCTGTCTCCGCATGGCCAGGGAGGTCCCTGGGATCCCTGAGCTGGGGACCGTTCTCTGTTGGTGCCTGTGAAGCCCCTGGATCCCCGAGCTCTGGCCCCTGAGGACCCCACCTGCACCTGTGTCTCTTCCACTGCTCAGGATCTGAGGGGTCGCCGTCCATGCGGGGGTTTCTGGGTCAGCTCTCCAGAGCCCTCTTGCCCAGGAAGGGAAGGCTCTGGTCAGAGAATCCGCATCCCGTCCCCATCCCCCCGGAACAAGAGGCGAGCAGAAGCCCTTTCTGGAGGCCCACTTCCTGTAACAGTGCGTTTCCAACCACACGATCCACGCAACCCACACATGCTCTACAGTCTTTACGGAGCCACGACCTGACACAGGACAAGAGCTCTCGTGGTGCAACCCCTCCCGGGCCCTGCATCTTTCTGGCATGTTCTGCCCTCCTGGTATTAGAAATAGCAACCTCAGTGTGCCTGTGCCCCAAATGGCAAAAGCCTGTGTTTCCAGGAGCTACTGGGTTTCTACACTGATTTGCTTCCAGAAAAGGCAGCTCCTGCCACCTCTTCACCTGCTGGAAAAGCCTGTCTGTTCGGGCCTGCCCCAGCCACCTCCAGCCGGACCGAGGACAGAGGAGGCTTTCTGGAGACTGCCCCCACTCTCCCATCCGTCTTTCACTGAACTGCTCTTTGGAAGGAGCGATGCCTCTGGGCCCAGGGCGGGGGAGGGTACGGGGGCGCTCGTGCGTCTGACTCAGGCCTGGGGCCCGTGTGGCATCTCCGTGTGAACTCAGCATGGCTCTCCAGGGTGATCTGACAAGCATAACCTTTAGAAGCATCTGCAGCAAGCCATCTGGCGTTGATTTTTCAGCTACCCCCTCTGAGGATTCACCAGTGCTGCCAAGTCGAAGTAATTCTTTTCTGGACACGGCAGCTGTTAAAGTGGGTCACCTTGCATTTCCATAGCATTTCGATGGCCGGGGGACAGCCTGACGAAAGGGAACGTACTTTAAGGTCAGTGACTGGGATTGTTATGAGCTGCTCAGGGGATCTGGGGAACAGAAGGTGTCCAACAGGACCGCCATACAATCATGTCTGTTTTGCAAATCATCCTCTTGACTGTTTTGTGGCAATGAAACCCAGCCCAAGGATCTATAGAAAGTGGAACGGAGGGCTCTGTGAAACTCTAAGGCTCTGGGCGCCATATACATGCAGAGGAGAATAGTTTGGATGCTCCCAAGAAGCCATGCCCATTCCCAGCTAGTGTCCTCCAAGCAGAGGGTGACAAGACACAGACACAGAAATAAAAGGGTAGCTTGCTTGCCAGGTTAGGAGCCCCTCCTAGGTGTTACAGTGACACTGAACCCAGAGGCAGGCCTCAGCCCTCTGCACATGCTGGAGTCATCTCAGCGGTGCCACGACCTTCCATGAGCAGGCTCAGTGCTCCCCATCAAAGAGCATATGGTCCAGTTCCACTGAGAATCCCCGCTCCCGCTAGTACCACGTGATGGAAACCAGCACAGCCAGCATGCCCATCATGGTGACCAAAGCACAGGCTTTGTCAACAGCGCAGACGTCCTGCTTTGGGGCTGGCCCGGTGTGGCACAGGCTGGCAGCTCCGAGTCAGGCCCACCCAGGTGCACCGGCTCGGGTGTGTGAACTCCATGTGTAAATGGTTCCTGGAGGGGCACAGTACATGGAACGGCACGATGACAGGATCAAGGTCACCCAAGGAGTGGTCACCTAGGTGAAGTGCTGGTCTGAATGTCCTTGAACTTGTTCATGTCCAGTCGGCTCACCCCCAACCCATGACCCTAGCATCGTGAAAGCAGGGTAATGCCCAATTTGGCCATTCTGACCTCTCTGCTCCTCTACAGATCCCGTATCCAACTGCCTGATAAGTAAGTCCAGGGCGAGGTCCACGGGCAGCCCCCTCCAAAGCCCGACCCTGCACCTAGACTTCACCCCCAGGCTGAGGCGCCACCAAACCTCCAGATATCCAGTCAGACCCTGGGCTTCACCTGGGATGCTTCCCTGCCTCACACTTCCCACGTCCAGTTAACTCAAGGGCTACAGGTGTGAGAGAACACTCACACAGAGACCACTCTGCGCTGGGCTCAGTTCTACACACCTGACACGTGGGACTTCATGTAACCCTCACAACAACCCCGTAAGATGGGCGTTGTGACAATTCCCACCGTGCAGATGACAAAACTGAGGCACGGAGGCTTCCCTAATGGCATACAGCCAGTATGAACCCACTGGTCTGGTTCCAGAGTCTCAACCCGTCTCCCTTCTCTGCTGCCTCAGTAAACCTGCCTGCTTCTGGCTCTTGGCAATGCCTTGTCTCCGCAGCCTCCTCCCCGTCCCATCTCACCAGGACCACAGCGCAGCGCGCTCACTGCCCCGGGCCCCTGGATCAGAGCCAGAACAGCTTTACTAAGATGCACGTGTGGTCATGCTCTCTACCTGCTACAGATCCTGGAGATTTCTTCCACACTGTTCAGCATGACTTCCACGACGCGCTTCTACCGAGCTCTCTGGCCTTCGAGCCACTCTCTCTATCCCCCATGAGCATAGTACTTCTGCTCAGGGTCTCTGCCCTGGGATGCTCACCCCAGCCCCCAGCATGTGTCCAGTGAAGGTCTACACCTCCGTCAAGCCCCGCCTTCGCATCCCCAGCCTCTCGAGCCTCTACTCTCCTTTCCAGGTGGAGGTACGGGTTTCCTGCCCTGCACACCTGTCTCGCTTCTACGCCACAGCGCACAGACTTGTACTAACCCGTGTGCCTGTCTTTCTCCCTGGACACCGTGACATTTGTCCCCCTAGGGAGCTTGGATTATGTCACTCACCTTTGACGACTTGATGTTTGACACTCGACACCCAGTCAAGGTGCGTTGACAGACTAAATGATTCAGATCGAGTCCCTGACATGGGAACCACACACGCAGACAGAGGGAGGAGTGAGCGGCAGCCTTTCGGCCAGATCCTACCTCTCCTCCCTGCCACAGCCCTCCTCGGCCAGCCTGGCCGGGGCCCCACTCACCGGCCACCCTGGGCAACGGCGGGCACGATCTCATGGCTGGCACGGAGGGGCCGCGTCCGGGCCTTCATGCGGGCTTGCTGCAGCAGATGCTTGGCTTCCTCATGCCTGGGGCTCAGCACAGACTCCGGCTTGGGACCAAAGGTCCTGCAGGGTGACACACGGGCCAGAGCAGGCGGGGGAGGGATTAGAAGGAAATAACAGGGATTAGAAGGGCTTTCACAGTATTGAGCTCGGCTGTGCCAGAAAATGCCCTGCATGTGCAGCCTTCCTTGTCCAGCTCCTGCACAGAGGGTGCCGGCCCGGGGCCTGGGGTCCTGGGCCTAGGGTCTGGGTGATGGCCCTGAGCATCTCTGGACATGGCTGGGAAGCTGGCCCGCCTTGGACATCTGCTCAGGGACCGGACGCAGAGATCCCAGGAGGATCTAAGAAGGGCAGGAAAATCTCCAGATTATTCTATTGTTCCTTCCCTGGGCAGGCAACGGGAGTTATCCGGGAGGACGGGGGAAGGGCCTGGCATTGTTGGACTGGGCCCGTGCCCAGCCAGATGGTCTTTACACACATCACCTCCCTCTCTCCTTCTGCCTCTCTTTGCACCCACACGTACCCATGCAAGCCCCCACCACAGACGCGAGGAGTCAGGCCTCAGCCCGTCGCATTCTGCTCCTTGGGGGGGATGACATTTCTGTAAATCTTGGTGCTTGCTTGCCTCAGTCCCCATCCAAACCCGTCAGGCATCCGCTCAGGGCTGAGAGAAGTTAAGCTGGACCCACGCCAAGTCAGCCAATGGCTCGATTTTCATCATAACGGTCCTCTACCAGCCCTCCCCACCTACCAGATGTGCGGCCTCCCGGGCCGGTCCAGAGCCACAGTCCAGAGCTGTGGCCCTCTTTCAAAGCTGTCTGGCAGACGGTGACATACAGCCCACACCAGGGTACAGAATAACGGCAGCCCCACAACCTCCCACTGACAAGCCATTTCTCTCCGCCGAGCTCTCTTTCCCCAGCCAGGCTGGCCCAGGGCAGGTGTGCTCTCTGCTTGACAGATGAGGACGTTCTGCGGCAGACACGAACATTTGGCACACGGCTCAAGGTCGAACATCAGTGGAGAGCAAAGCAGACGGTCGCCACCCCCCTGCCTCCAGTCTCCTTCCCACACCCTCTGTCATCTCCTTCCTCCCGTCCCTGGGTCCCGGGGCAGGCTGGGAGGGCTTGTGGCTGGAGTCACACTCTTTGACGTGACTTCAGCATCCCCCGCGGCTGCCCCTTGTCCTCACTGTCACAGACGCTGGGCTGTCCTCACCAGGGAGGGTCCACTAAAAGAGGACCCAGGCAGGTAGAGGCTCAGCCAGGCTCAGATCCCAGATGAAAGCCCCCCAAATCCCGTGTCTCGCCCACCGCATGGGTGACCCCAAGAAAGGGGCCTGACTGGGAGAAGGCAGCAAGCAGTTTCCTGGATGACAGAGGACAGATGTGAAATGGCATAACTCTGGGGCCTCCCTGGGACATCCTTGGACAAGCTCGGGCAGTCTGTGGTTCTTTCTTTTTCTCTTTTCTTGCCTATTCTTTTCTCTTCTTGCTTGCTTGCGTCTCTTTCTTTGTTGCTCATGCTTTGCACCTAACCTTGCTTTGGGGCCCAAGGGAAGAAAAAAAAAAAAAAAAGAACTGCTAGAATAAAGGCACCATCTGTGCATACGAACCCTGGCAAGGCCCAGGCACAGTTTTGGAACGAGGAGGGTTTACTGGAGGGACGTGAAAGTGAATCTCCAGGCCTGCGGCCCCGTGAAGCCTCCTTTGGCAGGGGAGACCTTGCTCTGCACGACTTCCCAGGCAGGCGGCCCCTCCGACGTGCTGCTGAGAGCAGCTGTGCTCCCTGGGGCTCCTGCTCCGACAGCAGAGATAATGAGGTTACCAGCCCGAGAGACGCCCCTGCAGCCGCGGGCCGCTGGCTGCCCGCCCACACGCCCCGAGCCTTCCGGTGACAGCTGTGCTTCCCCGGCTGTCGGAGGGCATTTGTCACAAGACCTGGTGGGCAGGCAGGAGGGCCCCCAGGCAGCTGGCCAGATGCTGCAGGACCGGCCTTGCCCCCAGGTTTTTAAGCCATTTTCCAGCTTTGTTGCTTCCTTTCTGCTCCCTCGACTTGGAGCTGTTAATTCTTTTTTTTTTTTTCTTCATCAGCTGCCCTGCTTTGGTTCCTGGCAGACAAAGCTGCTTTCTCCACTGATTGGAAAAGTAAGGCTTTTTAGGCTCCTGAAGGCATCCGTGCAGTGACAAGCTGAGCCGGGAGGGGGGTGGCAGCCCCCTTCACAGATGGCACTCAAGGTCAGCAGGACAGGCACTCCTGGCCCTGGCCAGCCCCTTGGAGGGGGAAAGGGCTCCTTCTCGCGGGAGGTGGGGGCCAACGGCTGCAGTGTGGGGGGACGTTGAGCCTCTCCCAGCCCAACTACCCGCCCTGGAACCTTCGCTGCCTCTTGTCCGTCTGCCCCAGGGGTGCCGGCCCTGCCAGCCTGACAGGTCCAGACTCTTCCATCCGAGCGAGGCTTTCCTGTCTAGTCTGGCCCTGGCCTCTGCCCAGGGCATGCAGCCCTAGAGCCAACCCCTTCCCATCACAGTCTACACCCCGCCATCTCAGCTCCCACATTTGTGGAAATTTCCTGGAAGGGCTGGGGCCGTCAGTGCACGGCTGCGCGGAGCAATTCCATCTCAGAACAGACAGCGTCGCTACTCTCCCGAAAGCTTCGCCTGTCTGGGACTCATCCGCTCAGCGGGTAGGGCACAGGGATAACATGGCTGAGCACTGTTCCTCCCTGGGCCTTAGTCCCCCCGTCTGCAAACAGTGGGAGTTGGACAGCTGCAGAGACTCACGCTGCTACCCTGGGAGCCCAGGTCTTGGCCAGGTGGTCTGGTGGACCCCCATGGGCTGGGGTGGGGGATTTTGAGGTCCTCTCCCTGGGGGGGTTCACATCACAGAGCTTTAGTTACCAAGGAGCAACAACACCTCCAAGGAACTAATTGTTGGGGCGCCTGCGTGGCTCAGTCGGTTAAGCATCTATCTGCCTTTGGCTCAGGTCATGATGGGGTTGAGCCCTGTGACAGGTTCCCTGATCAGTGAGGAGCCTGCTTCTCCCTCTCCCTCTGCATCACCACCTCCCACTCTGTCCACGTTCTCTCTCGCAAATAAATAAATAAAATCTTCTTTCTTTCTTTTTTTAAAGGAACTAATTGTTGGGGACAGCTGGAGTACCACAGGAGTACTCTGGCCATTCCCTCTGTCCCTCCAACCACCAGTGTTCCAAGCTGATTGCAAGGACAAGGGTGGCCTGTGCCCCCGTCTGGTCTCTCCCTCTAAGCCAGGCTTAGCTCTGACCTCAGCTCCCCTAATGGCCAGACAGGTGGAGATCGCCAGTCAGGACAGCTACCTCGCCTCTCCTAGCCAAGGAGGGAGGTCCACAGGACAGAGTAGGCTCTTTCTACAGCCATCATAATCCTGGATTAAAATAATAAGCTCCAGCAAGCCTGGGTCTTTGATCCCAGGAACACGAATTAGGGAAATAATTTGGACTATAAAGAGATCTGACATTTCCTAGATTCCAGGATCCATAGGCAAAGGGGAAATGTATCACATACAGGATGTATATAAACCTTCTTGCCTGGCATTTGTTCCATCTTTGTATTCGATAAAGCTTTTAGATGACCGAGGGCCGAGCTCTCCTTCTGTCACACTGTTGCAGTTTCCCCGAGTGAGGGGAAGAGAAACAGCGGGCCTGAAATTGAGTCCTGACTCCATGTGGCCTGACGGTGGGATGCTATCCTGGGGACATTAACATTGGTGCCTTCCCCTTCGAGGGCGGCAGGACACGGCCAGGCTGGAGCAGAGCACAGGTTCCAAGTGTGGTTCTGGAGCAGCCTAACCAGGTCCTAATTCTGGGCTGCCCCTTACAAGTGGGTCACCCTGGCAGGTTACTCTGGGGTTAAGCCTCAGTTTCTTCATCTGCTAACTAAGGGCTCTGCTGAGAAGAGAGACTGAGCTCCTTTTAAAAGGAGCCGGCTACTGGGGTAAGTTTCAATCAGGTTAGCATTCACTACTCCTACTGCTGATATGATTAGGGTTATTTATTTTAAGTTACTCTCTCCTTAGGAACAAAGGATGGAATCCCTAACCGTGAACTGAAATCCCGAAGAGATGACCTTGTCCTCGTCTGCAAGGGGAAGGTACGCTTGGAAGGGAACCTGTTCTGAAACTCAAGAAGGCTTGGTGGTTTTGCTCTGGACCACTCTTGAGAGGGCTCACCGAGAAGGCGATGCCCGTCGAATGGGGAGCCCGAGGAGACTGGTAGCAGAGGGCAGCTGCTGCCCAGAGAATTAACAGGCAACTTCTCACCAGAGAAGGAAGAGCGGGCGTCCTTAAGAATGGTTGCTGTCTCACTGAACACCTTGGAAAGGATCTGGGTGGAGGCGAACAGAGCTTCCTTAAGATGCCAACTTCTTACTTGGGGAGAGTAGGGCGGCTGGCTTTGTTTTTGCCATCTTGAAGGCTAACAAATTCCCTAGGGGGCGGCCCCTCTGGGCAGCACCGCCTGGCCTCTCTGTGTAGAGCCAGGTGCCCAAGACTGCCCCCGATAGGAGGGAGAGTGGCCGGCTCAACTCCAGAGGCCGGCTGTCTCCAGCTCACAGGTGGTCTAAGGCAAAGCAGCTTTCTGTAGCCTGTGTATTCACAGAGACTGGGACCTTCACGAGGTTTCCATGTGTGGCGCGTGGGCGAGTGTGGTCATGATGTGGCATGAGCGCTCCAGGAGGCACGAGCTGTGCATCAGGGCTTCACGCGTTAGGGTTCTTCCTTCTCCACCCAGCACTTAGAACCCTACATAATCCGGAGCACAGTATCGGAACACTGGTGAGTGGTTTGTCCTTTCTTTTTAGGTGTGCTCTTGGTGGGCTTGGGAGCGCCAAGGGGGCTCTCCTCCAGTTTTCCTTTGTTGTCTGTATATCTGAGTCTGCGGGCAGGATCGGGGGTGGCTGGGGATACGTAGGACAGGCTGTGGCTCTGCCATCCTTCCCCACTCCCTTGCCTTGGGGTATCCTCAGATACCCCTACAGCCTGGAGAATCCTGGGAATGTGCTAGAGTGCCTCTTCTCCCATGCTCACCCCCAGGACTCATCATGCCCCCCAATCGTAGGGGCTCAGAAGATCCAGAACCCGACCAGTCAGCCAGAATGATCTCCAAACCCCTCTCACCAGCTGTGGAGCATGGGTGCCAGGCCACAGGCCACGGCAGCAGCCCTGCAGTCTAAAGACACGGTCGTCGGACAATGCACGGCAGTGGGTGCGGCAGGAGGAAGACAGAGAATGTCAGTCCACTTCTTACTGCCCTACTTAAAATCTCAGTTCCATACCTCTCCGTAAGTGGGGAGCCAGCCTTCCCATCTTGTATCCTGTAGTATCCACGCACCCCGCTTCAGCCTTCTCGAAAGCACTCCTGCAGGCCCCACCACACGGGGCGTCCTGTCCTGTGTCCATCCCACTCCTACCAAGCCCACCTACACTCCTGCCTCCGAGCCTCTGCCATATGTTCTCTGAGGGCCTGTTCCGTGCCGCTGCTTGGCAGGCACAGGGCCCCGGAGATAAGATCGGCACAGTTTTTGCCCCCAAGGAGCTCCAGGAGGAGACCCAGCGGCAGCATCTATGGCCAAAGCTGATATAGGTGAAGACAGCAGTGAGCGCAAAAATGGGCAATTCCCTCTGAAATCATACACAGCCGTCGGTTCACGGGATGCTCTCCGAAAATGCTCGTTAATATGTTAATTTTTAAAAAGCTGGAGATCTAGCAGCTGTGGGCCTGACCCCCTGAGCCACAGGCCGGGCCTCTGAAATCCTTGGGGGATCCCTGCCTGCCTCCCTTTGCACTGGAGTCTATGAGCTGCTTTGGGGCAGGGAGTTTTGACCTCCAGCCATCCCAGCAGGGGCAGAAAACTGGAACCCACTAGGGTATGGGCCGCTGCAGGCTGGGCCTCTGCCTTCTCTTCTCATGAAGAGGTGTGTGCAGGGAACTGGGCTTCCCTCGGGCCTCAGCTTCTGAAATGGGCACGATTCGGCCACAGGGATGGGGGAGATCAACAACCTGGGAATCCTCTGAGTTTCCTTCATCACTAGAGCACAAATAAAACACAACCCCAAAGACCCTCTTCTCTCCATTTTCCCCAAGGCTGAACAATCGCTGCATCCCTGCAGGGCACGGAGGGCGGCCCAAGGTCCTGACGGAGCCGGAGTCGGCCTCAAGGGGGCGCCCTGGCACCTGCCGCTGCCCAACGCCAGTGGCTTTCAGCTCTGATTCCCCTTCCGGCCTGGGCCTGGGGTGAGGATTGCCTTGACTACGCTGGCCCCCTGGCTTCACGAATGTTTTGCACAAACCGGGTTAACTTGGGATCCTAAGGCAATCTGTAATCCTGATCTGCTCTCTCAGCGCCTCCAGATAGGGAAGAGGCCCAGCTGGTCCAGGCCATTTTATCAGTGAGGGTGGGATGCCCACGGGCTGCTAAGCATGGAAGAGGACAGAGCCAGCCTGAGCAGAGCGCCCACCTCACTCTCCTCCCCGCACCTTCTCGGACGGGACCAGGTCCCCCTCAGCCCGTGAACAGGTGGCCGACAGCCCTGGCCCCCACCTGCCCTCTCTGACGTGCCTGCCATGTCCTCCTCTCCCCAAACCAGAACCCCACTCCCCAAATCAACTCAACAGTGCTTGGGAGAGAAACAAGATTAGCCCATGGAGCCTGGCACCTCCTCTTCTTTGCCCTTCCCTGAGAACAGCTCGCCGGCACTGGGGGAGGCAGAAGACCCCCAGATCCCTAACTCGAGGAGCGGCCTGTGGGGCACAGAGAGGACAGCTGGGGCAGTGTGGCATGTGGGTGAGCGCACAGACCGTGGCACCAGGCAGCTCTGCCGGCAAACCCTGGTTCCCACACTTACTAGCTGTATGACCCTGGGCAAGCCATTTAACCTCTCCCCAGAGGGGCCTCCTTGTCAGGGACCAGAAACAACTGCCACAGTTAGTTATTAGGATAAAGTGAGGATGTGGGCAGAGACTTGGCAGAGGCCTGGCACACAACAGGGCTGGGAAAGGGTGGGGCTGGCATGTCTTTCAGAGGGAAGGACAGGCACCGGCACATTCCAGCTCTCTAGGACTCAACCTGCTCAGTAGAGGAGGTTGCCCTGGGGTCAGGGGATGGAGGGCTCCTCTGCATTTGGCTCTTAGCCTTCAGGGTCCCGGGGCACCTCTGGTGTTCCTGCAGCATCTCAGGTGTCCCGCCTGTAAGGCCAGCTGCCTTGGGGACCGCCCCCTAACAGGCCAGCCTGCACCCCCGTCACACCATGACAACCATCTCAGGCTCTGCAGGGACCATCGTTTCTGATCACCATAACAGCTATAGACAATTATAATTAAGTACAGGTTGGATTAATATGGTCAATAGGTATTTGATTGCAATTCTGAAAGACACTGATGCCGGACCGGAGTGCGAGGCCGGACCTTCACTGCGTCACGCCTGCAGAGGAGATCAGACGACTCACTGCCGGAGTCTGTGCTGACCCCCTGAAGGATGGTCACCGAGAAGCACGGCCACTGCGGCAGAACACATCCCTGCCCAGGGCCCTGGGCCCCTCTATACAGACACTAAGTCCCCAGGATGCTGGTCCCATTGGCACTGCTGGATTACAGAGTGGAGAGAAGCAGGCCTTATTTCCAAGGTCTTGGGGGAAGTTCAGCTATAAGGAAAAGGTGTCAGTAAATCCATCCCCCTGAGGGAACAGAGGGAGCCTGCGGTTTCTTAGGGACAACTTCAATTTCTGCCCAGGAGACTCAGGAATAGAACCAATGAGGAGCTCTGTCCAAGGGGGCCTTCAGACAAGGCCGATGTTTCTCTCATCCCTGAACTAGGCACGTTCCCTGGCCCTTGGGCCTGGGTATCTGCTCAGGAGGGGCCTGACTGTGCACCGCAGGTGGGGCACCCCAGAGGCCAAAGTTTTTCCCAGGCCAACTCCATGCCAAGATATACACTGGGCACAGTTCTAGAGCTCACAAAGACAACTTCTTTCTACACATGCGCACACACACACGCCCAACACACATACACACACACATCTGCACACACCTACACACCTTACCCCGGCCCACCTACACCCGATCTGAACCCTCAAATGCTGCAGGTGGCCTGGCGGCTGAAGCAACCGTCCAGAAATCCCCGTCCCGAGGGTTCCACACAAACACCATCGCCGCACAGGGCTGGGGGGGGGGGCGTCCCTTCCTTCCCCACAGTTGAGTTTCTCCTCCTCTAAAATGCATATTCTTAGTACTTATTACCCCAGTTCTCCTTTCAACAGCGAGCTCTGGACAAAACCCCCAGGGGCGACACCCTGCGGGGGGGGGGGGCACACCATGGGGCGGGGGGGTGGTGGTGTGAGAAGTGGCACGCCAGAGCAGGGGCAGGAGGAGGAGGCCCCACCTCACAGGACTCGAGGTTCGTCTGCCCCAGCTGCCTCCTCTGTGGCTCCCCAGGGAAGGAGGAGGGGATGGGGAGGAGGACAGCGGGTCACTGAGGACCAGTCCCTTCTGCAGTCACACTCCTCCATATGGTGCCCCGGCTACGTGGGGACCTGGCAGAGGGGAGTCAATGATGCTTCCAAGTCATACACAATGAGCAACAAAGGAGTCAGAAAGGCCCCTCTCCACCAGGCCCTTGGCCAAGGCCACAGCAAAGGCCAGTCGCCAACCAAAGGCCAGTCGCCTGAGCTGGGGCAGCCTCAATTTGTGAGTGGGGGGCCTCTTCCATATTTTCTGGAAGGCAGGTCAATGGAAGTGGAATTTATGCAGGGAGTGGCCTGGGAATGAAGCAGCAACAATGCTGACCTCTGCCCGCCACAGAAGCCGGGAGACCCTCACCAAGGGACGTCACTGCACAGCCGGAGACACAGAGCCCAGTGAGCCCAGAGCCAGGAGCTCACTGAAGACGGAGGCCAGCCTCTGAACAGGCACTAGGGGCAGCCGCTCAGCACCACCGAGCCCACATCCTGCCAGGACATGACACTCTGGAGTGTGGCCCCACTGTCCCGACCACCCAGTGCACAGTTGCCCGGGGACGCTGGGGGCAGGGTTGCAGCACACACCTGTGGGATGTCAAAGGTGAGGTCGGAGGAGGCGAACCCCTTTACAGAGGCAGCAGCTCCCTGGCTGGGGAAGGAGCTGTGGGGGGAAAGCTTTGCAATCTGTGGACTTGCCCTAAGGATTTTCACAACCATTGTCTCTGATGGCCCCACCACAGTCCTGGGAAGGAAGCCAGACAGTTGCTATGTGGGCCGACTTAAAGATCAAGAGACCGAGCCCAGGGCCGGGAAAGGACGCCCAGGGACATAAAGCGGGTCATTGGTAGTGCTCTGACACTGCGTCCTGCGCCCAGTGGTTTTGCTCGAGTAGTGGCCAGACACCCATGGGGACTGAGGGGGACGGACAGCGTCTATGGGATCTCAGATATGAGGACCTACAGTGGCCCACTGTCACCAGTCTGCTGGTGTGGGGTCCTGCCTGCCCCTGGCTTTCCTGAGCCCTCCCACTCTCCTGGTGCTGGACGAACGAGGGGGAGCCCAGCGAGGATGAAGGGAGAGGATGCGTGCACCCTGGGCTCTCACCTGCTCTGGTCTGAGTCCTGGAGGGAGATGCCTGAGTCCCAGTCCACGTCCCCTGCTGGCCGCTCTAGGACACAGAACAGAAGCAGAGATCAGGGCGGAGCCAGAAACCGGCTCTCAGCTGCCACTTCATGAACACGGAGAAGAAACTTTTCTCCAGGAGTGGCTTACTCCTGAGATAAACTCAACTCTACTCTGGGTCTCAGCCGAGGAAGCGGAGGCACAGCCTGTCACGGTGACCGCTGGTGAGCACTGCCATGGGCCAAGGGGACTGTGTGGTCCTGTCAGGCGTGGGTGAGGAATGGACTTTTGGAGTGGCCGGAAGGACATGTAAGAAGGCTCTCTCTGGCCTGAACAGTTACACATCCCAGCAGAGCGGCTGCCTGACAGAATGCCTGCACCTTCTGGGGGGGGGGGGGGGTCCTCCGCCAGGAGGCAATAAGGTCCACTGGGGCTGGGGACAAGTCATCGGAGGAAAGTCCAGGAAGCCCCTCTGGAAAGGGCTGTAAGCCACAGGGAAGAAATCACGGTCGCCTCCAGCCCAAGCTCAGAGGGTAGCCTCCAACTGGTCTGGGGGCTCACGGGGGTCTTCAGCAGGCAGGCTAGCTGGGAGGTGGTAAGGAGTCTGTGTCAAAGCCCAGAATAAGAGGACATCTTGTGGAACGAGGTGGCCGGCGGCTGTGCTCTTCTCCCTTTCCTGCCGCACCCCCCCACGCGTACCCTCTTGCCCCTCGTCTCCTCCCGGACTCCCTCCTTTTGCCCCCGCCACCCAGGCCTACAGAGTGAGCCTCACCTGGTGGGTGTCTGTCCCAGGACGGAGTCCAGGCTGGGATTCCCACCCTGGGCGGGCCTTGACCCCCAACATTTAACATCTCTTGCAGCAGAAGGCGGTTCCTCTCCACCTGGTCAGACAGGGATAAGGCACTGCCCCCGGTGCCCAGAGCCCCCAGCTCTGCAGCTCGCCAGAGCCCCCCAAGCAGGGCTGGCCTGGGAACAAAGTCCTCCTCGCAGGTCACAGACAAGCTGTCCAGGTCTCCGCCTGTACCTAGACCATCCTGCAGGGCGTATGACCTTCCTTTCCTCAGGTTGGACATGTGGGCAACCTTGTTACAAGGCCCAGGGCCCCCCGGTCGGCCCGGGGTGACTCTGTGAACAGGGCTCTCTTGAAAAGAGCCAGGCCCTGGCGGCAGACTCCTCTCATTGTCCGGCAAGGCCTGTACTGCTTCTGGAGGCCACGGGCTCCTCCCGTTCCAGCACTCCAGCCCAGGAGAAGGTGGCCTGGGAGGTCTGGGACCCCCATTCTGGGCAGGTTCCTCCTTGTTGATACCGCTGTCCAGCTGCCCAACGGGCAGATTCTGAGTAGGGAGGACCTCCTCCGCACCGGGCAAGGAAGACCGCTCCGACAGAATCGCAGGTGCGCCCACCTTGACTCGCCTGCATTTGGGTTTCTTGGATGGCCGCTCATGAGAAGTGAGGCAGGGACTCACCCCCTGTTTGCCTGCTGACATTTTCTCCTTCAAGGCCCTCACTTTGGACTCCAGCACAGAGGGGCCTTGGAGCTGCATGCCCCATGCCCTGCCATGCTGGGGTGCCATCAGGCTGGGGCTTCTGTCTTCCAGAGAGCAGGACCAGGGTCTTGGAAGGTGTCCATTATGCAGCTGTGGCTCACGGCCACTTCTCTCCACAGCTGAGGTCATCTCCATGGAGCTGGCTGTTCTGTTCCCTATTTGGGTCCCCCTGGAGGAGAAAACAGAGAGAGCTCCTGAGACCCAGCATGTGGCTAGTAGCTCTAACAACCTCCTGGGTCCCCAAAGTGCCTTGGTATCGAGCCCTGTGCAGATGCGAACAACCCGGGGACAGAACTTTGAAAAGTGCAAATCACTAGATGGCACAAATAAGTTATTGGGTTTTTTTTTTTTCCCAATTCTGAGCAGTGTTCTAGTTTTTCTATTCCCATTTTACAGATAGGGCACAATGAAGCTTCAAACAACAGCCAAATGTGGACCAGAGTGACAACAGGGGCCAGATTTCCCAATCCCTGGCCCCCATCTTTGCTGACAGGCGGTCTCAGGGTAGGATGTCAGATCTGCTACAAAGCTAACAGGCTCCTCCCTTTTTAAGGGGAACCAGAAGGGATGAGGGACTTCGGGAAGATACCACACAGGATCTGACTTCCTGGTCGAAGGTGCCTCCCTGTGTATAAGCCACAGGACAGTAGCACGGGGCTGTGCTCCGAGGGTGGCCATGACCAGTCACCGGCTCCTAGCCACATCTGCTCTGTGCCAGGCAGGCCTGCAAGAGCTTTCAAACACCCTCTCTCAAATGATCCTCACACACTCTGCCAGAAGGGGATTATCTTCCTCACTTTCACAGACAGAGAAACTGAGGCACACAGAGATCTGGTCACACGGGCTGAAAGGAGGCTGGATTTGGAATGCAAATCTCCTTCTAAGGCCAGGGCTCTTTACAGCACTCAGCGATGGGGTGATTATTAACCTTCCCCCCAGCTCTCCTTATTCTGTCGATGAGAATATCCAGGCTCCTTAGTGGCAGAGCTGAAGTCAGTGTCTTCACAGAGAGTGAAAGTGAGCACGGGATTTTACTCAACAAGTGGTTCCGTGCACTAATATTTACCCCACTCGCCGAGAAAATGCTCCTTAAACACCGTACATTTAGATAGGTCTCATTTGAAGTAAACTACAAGTATAAAAATTCATATTTACATGAATTACAAATTAGGAGTGAGTTTTTCACTTCGGATAGGAACTAAAGTTCACCACAGGATTCTCTGACATGGCAGGTCCCTCCACCGTCGTTCACTACAATTCGATGTATACGTGTTTCTGGAATGTACGTGGTTCAAAAGGCACAATACGCACATAGTGCAAATGTCACATCAGCCTTAAGCCTGCAAAGCGTAAGGAGTATCTTCAGGAGGGCGAGATGGTTTCCTCTACCAGCTGGTCTAGAATTTACCGACTTTCTCTTCGCAGCCCGGCCACCGAATCCTCTCCTCTCAAGTTCAGTTCAGAAAGCAGGGCATTCGGGGCGATGCCAGTGAGAGGAAAAGAACTTCCCGACGGGCCGGCCCTGGAACCGCACCGCCGGAGCCCGGGAGCACGCGAGCCTTGCACAGGGCTCCCCGGGGCACGGGCAGCCCGAGCGGCGGAGCCCGGGGTCGCCTCCGACTCCCACAGGCTGACGCGGGAAGGACGCGCAGGGCGGCGTCCACGAGCCCCGGCCCGCCCGAGGCCGGGCTCCCCCTCCCCGCCTCCCCTCCGCTCCCCGAGGACACCCCCCCCCCCGCCCCCCGCCGCCCCGGCCGGCCCGGCGCCTCGCTCCCGCGTACTCACTGGGGGCCGCCGCCCGCGGGCCGGGCCGCCGCCGCCTCGGGCACCGCCTCCATCCCGCCGCGGCCCTCCTCCGGCCCTGCGGCCTGCGCTCCGGCCGCGCGGTGGGGTGCGGGCCGCCGGCTGCCTGCGGGTCCGCGGGGGGAAGCGGGCGCGGCCCGGGCTGGCAGGCAGCGGCATGGGCTCTGCCAGCGCCGGGAGAGGCCGAGCCCGGCGCGCCCCGGGCCGGGAGCGGAGAGAGGGAGCGCGGAGGGCAGAAAGGCGGAGCAGCGGAAGGGGCTGGAGGAGCGGGGCCGGGCCCCCACCCCGGCCTCCGCCGCCCTCCGCTCCCTCCTGCTCCCGGCGCGGGCGGCCGCAGGCTGCCCCGTCCCGGGGAAAAGAGGACGAGCGGGGCCGGGGCGCAGGCGCGGGGACCGAGGGGGCTCGCGGCGCTCGGAGGACCCCGCGGGACCGACCCCCTTCGCGCGGGGCTGGCCCGGCGAGGCTTCGGGGCGCGCGCGGCGTGGGACCCGGCAGCCCGCGAGCCACGGCTAGGAAACGCGGCGTTCCTGCCCGGCTCCGCGGGAGTGCGGGTAACTCTACCCCCGGCGCTGGGGAGGAGGCTCGGCTGTCCGGGTGGAAGCTAAGGAATGCCCTTTGTTTAGACAACTTTTCCGGAGAACTCGGGCCCTTCTCTCCGAGGTGCCCTTGTCTCAGAGGTCAAGGTCATTCGTTTCTGCCTTTCAGAGGCGCGAGGGTACCCGGAGTGGAGGCGGGTTTCCTCATCCTGCCCTGCCAGTGGGAGAGCCTGGTACCTGCCTTGCCAGCCCCGGGGATAGGGACGGGTTCTCAGAGCCCTGGGCACTAGGGACCTTGCCACACCTGGAAGGAAGTAGCCGCAAATGGCTTCATCTGCCACCTGCGGCCCAAGCCGATGGAGCTTTATTTCTCTTTCCACCCAGAGGGAGGTAACGAATCTCGCCTGTTTCCAAACATTTGTCAACAAAGGACAGGAATTAGTAAGAGAGTTAGGACCCAGGAGATTCCAGAAATCTTTGTAAAGGGAAAAGCGCTCATTCATCCTTCCTTCAGCCAGACAAGCTTCTCGCTCAAGTATGGATTGCGCTCCTGTTTGTACTTGTGTGGTCCTGTCACCCTCTAGATGACAGGCACAGCAACAAGACCACACAATGGGCTAAGTGCCTGAACCGGGGTGGAGGGGATGGATGGTTTCCAGGCGAGGCCTGGCTATTGAGTGAGGAGGCCTTACCCTGTAGTAGGTGGGGGCATCTGGGCAAGGCACAAGCCCCCCCCCCCCCCCAAACCGAGAGCAGCTATCTGGGGAGATGTGCTATATTGGCCTTGGGCTGACTTAGGAACCTGAGAGGTAATCTAGGGCAAATCCTCTATGTTACAGAACAGGCCCAAGGTCACACAGCTCTCCTGTTAGGTGGTCTCCAAAGTCTGGGGTCAGCGATCTTGCAACTGAATCCCTACTTCCTTCCATATTCCCAGACCAAGCTGGGCACTTCCAGCAGGGCACTTAACGTTTATTAGTACGGATCCCTTCCTAACACAGTCATGTGCCATTTACGGAGATTTATGGAGGCACCGTATACCTGGCATTGGGCTAAGCACTTTACATTCTTTATCTCATACGGTAACCGTAAAAGATGGGTACTGTTATTGTCTCTTTTCTACAGATTACGAAACTGAGTTAAGTGAACTTCCCAAGATCACAGAGCTCGTAAGTGGTAGGCTTTCTAGAGCTCGAGACCTTCACCTCAACCACACCACAGAGTGTGGCCGGCACTGTGTCTGTGCGTGTTGAGCGTGGAAAGAGTCAGTCTGAAAAATCAAAACATTGTCAAGTGCTGTGAGAGCAAAAATGCTCTTGCCGCCCCGGTCTGGCCCTTCCAGTCTAGATACTTTCTGCCTCTCTTACTCCTGCAATCCAAGGTAAAGTTCTGGAAACCTGTTAAGACCTCTTCCTCGCATCCGTTGGCAATGTCAAACCCAAAAACAATACCCTTACCGTTATTGGGGGAACTTCTATGAGCTAAGAGACTCCATATAGGAACTCTTAGATCTTTACAACAATCCCACCAAGTGAGTTTAGTGTATCTCTTTAGAGATAAGGGAATCGGGATATAGAGAGATTAAGGGACTTGCCTGAGGCCACACGGCTAGTCTACTCAGAATCTGAATCCAGTCCTGTGGGGCTCTCAGATCTTCTGCCTTCCTTCCTCTTTTCAGAGGCATCTCAGAGCCCAGACTCCAAGAGGTAAGTAACTTCATGACTCCTATTCCCCACCCCCAGAAGTTAATGATCTGTAAGGCAAGTTTCTGAAAGTTCCAGCAAAAGCTTAATGTTTAAAGGAAACCTGCCCCCCCTTTTGAGATGCAAATAATCACCTTCAGTTGACTCATTACATTTGTTACTTTACACTTAATATAGGGGGATGGGTTTTTTAAACCTACAGAGGTTTTAAAAGCCATCTACAAGTACCAGGAAGCTTATCCTCAGAAGCTATTAAATTACCACAACAGTCACACGTGGGAAGGTATTTCTCATTCATCTGGATTCTGTTTGGTTCAGCAAACATGCATTGAGTTTCTACTACACACCAGGCACAGGAAAGGCAAAATATAATACTCACAGGTCCTGTCCTTGAGGAATTTCTGGTCAAGCTGGGCAGGGGAGGGAAACAGAAACTTTCCATGTAGGCTGTGCCCAGTCAGGCTAGCACAGGGTGGTGGTGCAGGTCTGCTGGGAGGAGCAGCTGAGGTGTGTGACTGAGGTGTGTGTTGGGTGGGAGGGGTGTCACGGAGCGCAGGGTCTTGGACAAAGAGCATGTGCCAGCCAGATGGGGGTGGGGGCGGGGGAAGAATTAGCATAAACACAGGCAGCCCGTGCATAACTGCCTGGTTCCCCTCTTGCTACGTGTAAAAGTTACACTGGAGAAGGCGAGAGCAGGGCTGGCGCTGCAAAGCAGGGGTGACATGGCCTGCTGGAGGGCATCTGGGGTCCGGGCAAGGGGCTTGGACGCTGTCCTGTGAAGTGGCCGTCCCTGGAAGGTGGGCTACCTTGAGCGTGGCCCCTTGTGTCCTGTGTATCAGAATCCTTCATTACCGTGTTTTGGAGGAACAAAAATACATGGTAAGTAGCAATCACATAGCCTTCTTCCTCCGTTTGAACAGTGAGGGAAACCCACCATCCCAAGAAGCCTCCCTCCACTTAGCTTGGGTGGAAACACAGCCTCTCACGCCTCCTCCCCGCCTTCCCTCAACATGCTCTGAACACGCAGCTTTGAACGAGGAGCCGTGTTGGATGTGGAAATCAGGTTTCACTTAGGATAAAGGGATGGGTGAGAGACGGTCCTTCAGGTCACACCGTTAGACGTGGCTGGAGTGGGAATGAGGTGGGAGGGCGCCCCTGCCATCCCTCCACTGTACCACCTGGAGGAGCTGGTCACCCCTGTCTTGGACATGAGGCCCGTGATCTGAGGAGCACGCAGAGGCCACTGAGCCTGTCAGCCGCTCTTGGGGATGCTGTTCGTAGCTCCAGGGTCTGCCCTCAGGCTCTTCCCTTTTCCTTCCAGCGGGGGCCCAAGGGAGCCCTGGGACGTGTCTCCTCCCCGCCCGCCTCTCCCCTGCTTACTCTCCTGCCACTTGCCAAGGGCCTGCGTGGACGCTCCCGGGACACCGGTGAGAGGCTGAGTCCAAGGTCTCCTCATGGAGATTCTGACTCTGGCGGCGGGAGTGAAGCCCGGAGTTAGCCTTCTAATGGCCCAAGTGCTTTCAGGCCCAGTCAGGTTGGAGAAGCGTCCTGTGTTCAGACTCCAACCCCCCCTTTGTAAGGCCTGTGGACCTCCGGCTTCGGCTCCCAGCCCGACAGCCCGTCCCGCACGCCTGCCACACGGAACTGCTGCCAGCTCCCCCGACCGGGGGCACATAGTAGGCACTCAATAAATATTTGTTGACCAGATTAAAAATAATTATTATTATGTTATTGTTGTAGTTAACAATAGTAGTTTTTTTTTTTTTAAAGATGCTATTTCAATAGAGACGGAGAGCACAGAGCACAAGCCAGGAGGGGGAGGCTCCCCACCGAGCTGGGCTCCATCCCAGGACCCTGAGATCATGACCTGAGCCAAAGGCAGACGCTTAAGGGACTGAACCACGCAGGAGCCCCACAGCTAACATTTCTTAAACGCCGACGTGCGAAGACCATGCTAAGTGCTTCATATGTGTCCTTCTACAGAATCTTCTCGGCTACGCTCATCTGGAAGAACTCACTTTTCTAGGTGAAGCAATGAGATGTAGAAAGGTCAAGTAACCCGCAGGACAGTAGGTGGCGGAGTCAGGATTCAGACCCGAAGTGAGTGAATGGAGGAGACCAAGCTGAATCGCTGTCTGCCCCCAAAGGCCACACCCGCACCTCTTTTCTCTGCTGCGTTCCTGAATGTCCAGGAGGAGACTGAGGAACCACCGGCCCCTTGCACACGTGGCCTTGTGGTTAAAAACTATGTTAATTTTGTGGAGGTTTATTCATGAAAAATGTTAAAAAGGAAGAAACGTTGCTCATTCTAGCTCCAAATGAGTCTTCCCTTCACCTAAAAACAGCCGTCATCTTTGCAACTGCGTAGTGACCGTGCCCTGCCCCCAAGGGCCCGGGCCCAGGGCTGCGGGATTTAGGAGACCGTGGCTCGGTCCCTTTTGGATCTGTCTCTTCCTTCAGTTTGCATGACTCTCTCTTTCCTGGTTATCCTCACTCATTTCTAATTGCTCCTCCTTGACTCTTCTTCCCGCGCCTGGTCTGTCCCCTGGAGCTCGTCTCCCCAGTCTTCTGTTGTGTGGGCTTCCAGAGGGACATCATCTAAATCCAAGTCATCCAAGCATCCACCTCTGCGTGCTGTAGACCCCCACTCCACACCCTCTTGAGGTGCGCCCTCTGCCGGACGCCTCCATGCTCAAGTTCCTACCGCGTGCTCCACAACCGGGCGGGGGGCACCCTCACCTGCTCAGACACTTTAACCTGACACGGTAGGGTCTGAGCGGATCATCTTCCCCTTCCCTGAGTCTTCCCGCAGAGAGTGGCATCATCAGTCACCCACGCCAGCAACTTGAGAAGTTTTCTCTCCCTCACCTTCCAAGACAACAATGCTGCCCCTTTCCCTTCTCGTGGAGGCATCTCCTCTCCCATCTCCCTTGCCTCTATCCCAGTCTGGAGCACTGGGATCGCCATCACAGACCTGAACCCGCCTCCGGCCTGGCCTCCCTGCTCCGATCCCGTGGCTCTTGCTACAGCTACCTGCTGATCTTTCTAAAACCTTGTGACCAGAGTCCTCGTGACCAGTGAAACGTGGTCCCCAGCGGGCTCACAGCCCTGATAGCCCCTCAACCCACCTTCTCCGACCTCGTCTCATATCCTCAACTCCTGTACGCACCCCACACGCCATTCACGTCACCCTGGAGTTCACGTTCCATGAACACGTCTGCGTACTCCCCACCTGGAGGGTCCTTCCTGCCCCACCTGGGGGGCCCCAGCCAGAGTAAACACCCTCTCCTTGTGTCCTAACACCTCTCACTGTGGTGCCTTTTGGGTGGGTTCATCTTTTTGTCACTTCCGTGTGTCCTTAAGCTCTAAGCAGAGACTAAGGCCTGAGCTTTGGAATCAGCCCACTTTGCCTTTGTCACTTAGTCTAATTCATGTGGCACCCCAGGAATTGATATTATCATTCCCGTTTTATAGATGAGTACACCAAGGCTCAAAGAGACTAACAACGTTGCTCAAGGTTCCCTAGCTGGTACGTGGTGGCCCCAAGACGTCACAGATTGTCTGGGGACCAATTTGGCAGAGGGTCAAGCTCAGGCCTGAGAATAAGCTTGATCGAATGAGACGAAGGCAATGAGGATGGTGGAAATGCATGTACTTGTTGAAGAGACTTTCTAAGGAGGTTCTCAGGGCTGATGAGCTCGGGTCCTGGATTGTGGGCACCGCCTCCCGCATCGCCCCTCCCACGTCCACAGGGTTGTGGGTTAAACACTGTCCTCCACCTCCGTCCTCCTCTCGTGGAAGGCAGATGCCTGCAAGTGCACTGGGGCAGCACTGTGTGGCCTGTAAGTCACCCCCCAACAAGCCTCCCAAATCTGATCTTGCAGAGGAAGATGCCAAGACCCAAGGAGGCCTAGGAATTTGCCCACAGTTAACAAGGCTGGTGAGTGATCCCATCCCCAGCCCCAGCCAGGCTTGGAAACCACACACCTGGCTGTGTCGCTTATCATGGAGAGTCCCACCCAGGCCCCACCAGACTGCTGTTCTCAGATCAGCGCCCCCCAAGAATGCTTTCCTCTCGAATCAGAGTCCCGTCCCCAGGGCTCGACAGGGGTGGTCACCTAGGCATGAGGACAGCTGCTCAGTGCACCCCTCCCACACTCTGAGGGGCAGGCAGGGAGGGAGGAGGACCTGGCTTGGCCAATGGAGGTCTAACCTGGCCAAGCAGAGTGGCTCAGGTGTTGGGTGGGAGAGGGCTCCCCGAATCTCAGAAGCTGCTTTGGGACATCTGAGCCATGGCAGCACCACGGCCCCCCGGAAAGCTGCAGCTCGTCATTGCTCATTGTGGCCCTCCGGTGTCTGGAGCGAGTGCCGTAGGCTGTTCTCGAAGGGGGCCCAGTGCCCGTTTATCTTGGCGCCTGCAGCCCCTCTAGGGCTCAGGCAAGCCCTCAGGCAAGCGGGCAAGTCGGCCTGGAGCCCCGCGGAGCCCTCACTCCTGGCCTCGGATTCCTCTCTTTCTCCCGGAGACACCTTCCCCGGAGGCCCCGGGAGTCCCTGGCCCCGGTCTCTCCCACCCAGGCCGGGAGATGCGGGCTTGCAGGGGCGCTCCGGGGAGAGGCCTGTCTGCGGGGCCCAGGTAAGCCTGTGCTTCCTGAGTGGAAGTTGCCTTTGGGGCCTCTCT
Source organism: Martes martes (assembly GCF_963455335.1). Taxonomy (NCBI): domain Eukaryota; kingdom Metazoa; phylum Chordata; class Mammalia; order Carnivora; family Mustelidae; genus Martes; species Martes martes. The sequence continues at coordinate 51,737,323 of NC_137903.1, forward strand.
CTGTGCTACGGGGGGCTGCCTTAGAACTAGGATTATCTGGGGCCTCCAGAGGGAAGCCCTTTCTAGACCCCCGGCCATGCAATTCCTTGTCCTGTGGTCCTGTGGGGTCCCTGCCTTCTGGGTCCCTGCCTTCTGGGTCCCTCCTGTCCCCACCAGCCTGGGAGATTTTGCTGAGGACACACCTGAGCCTCGGAAGCAGCCTCTCTCTGAGCAGAATTCCCTCCATGTCTGTGATCTCCTGCTAAGTTTTTTCTGGGGTTAAATTAAGGGACATGGTGGGTGAGGTATGGAGGGAAAGACCCAGGTTTGAAAAGTCCAGGATTGGACTCTAGCAACCTGGGAGCAGCTTGGCCTGGTCACTCCATGGAGTTCAGTTTCTTCTTCTGGAAATGGTGGACTGAACCCACAGGTCCCAAACTAATGTTCCCCGGAACCCCAGGGTTCCATGAGGTATTAATAGGTCTCCTATGAAAAAGAGAATTCAGGTCCCGTAAGTTTGGGTGATAATATATGCTATGCCACTCTCCTGCCAGGTCATTAGGCCCAGAAGCATTTCGAAGGAAGTCCCACAGTGAAAACGAAACTAAACTCAACTAAACCAGCTTACATTTGTCTAACCCTGCCTTTCTCAAAAGTAACCGACCCCAGAAGCCCTTTCCCTCAAAAAAAGAGTCAACATCCTGGACACCCACTTGGGACAACCCAACCAGACAACCTCTCAGGTTCCTACTTCCCGGGGGTAGGTGAGGCCTCTCCACCCCAGGGAAGGAGGAGGCAGCAGCTGTACAGAAAATCCAAGATTCCACAGAGAGGTCCATCTGCAAGTAGAAAAGGCTCCCTCGGAGGCAAGTGGCAGTCACTCCCAGCTCTATTTTATACTTTGTTTTTGTTTTTGTTTTCAAGAAAACCTAGTGCTAGGAGTCAGAAACCAAAAAGGGGAGACTTAAAAAAAAAAATCTCAGTTTATACTCTGATTCTTTGTCAACTTGATTATGCCAATTCACCTTAAAATTAATAGCCTCCGTTTGCCCATCTGTGAAAAGGGAGAACTAGAGCAGCTTGATCGGCACCCGCTCAACACTAGCCCTCAGAAGTTCCCAACCTGGGGCCCCCAGACACCAAATGGGGAGAAAAGCATAGGTTATTTCCAATATTTAAAGAAGCCGAATGGAAATTATACATTTACCATGAGAAGTGTCTTTGCTTTTGACTGATATTGTATCAACTCAGTATGGCAGCATCCGTTGTCATGGGGACAAGGATTATTATGCAATAGAAATGGTTGGTTTGTTACGCAATTTTTTTTTTTTTTTTAACAAACTTAGTGTCTTGAAAGTAATAAACAGATCAGCTGGTAATAAAAGGTAAAAGGTTCCTGACTCAAGTGGGTGGGCCTCCGACAGGTTTAAAAACGCTATGGAGGAGAGCAAAGGGGTGGAGGGGACCCAGGGGAGGTAAGGGTGTCCCCAGGGAGTCCCTGGGGGAGACCCAGGGTTGTGTGTGGGAGCGTGTGTCGAGGGTGTGACGCGCCTGTCGCACAGTGGCTTTTCAGGGCATCCTGGGAGAGGTCTCCATGGGCCGAGACAGGGCGTGGAGCACTCCCTTCCCTGAGCGGAGGGAGCAGAGCCCATTCAGGTGGGCTCAGGGGTCCGGCCAACGTGGGTTCTATGCAGCTTCTTAGAAAGCCTCCTGCCAGCGCCAGTGTCTGAGGATTTTCAAGCACTTGAAAGTTCTGACTGAACACGGGCAAAGTCCTGCCCTTTGAGTCGCCCGAGTCACCTCTTCACAAGCTGCTACGTCTTAGAGACACAGTCTGTGTGGTTCACAGCTGGTAACTTTCCCTCCTAGATGCCCTCAGAACAGCCTCACTAGACTCCTGTTCTCCTTTCTCCCCCTTGGGCTCCTTCCCCCAACTTTTCTCCCCCAGCATCCAGCTCCATTTCTGTACCTGCCTTGGGAGCTGGGCCCACGAGACTTTTCTCTCTCCCCCAGGAAAGCCACGGTGAAAATCACGGTTGGTAGAGCCCTACACATCACCAGAAAGGCGGTTCGCTTTTCCTAACTCTTCAGAGCAGCTAAGACAACAAAGTCTTTCCCTTGCTAATATTGATATTGTTAATAATATCTCTTGCTAAGAATTGGGCCATATCTGAAAATTTAGAGGAAACAAGAGGACAGCAGACAGGGGGATTCCGTCTCCCCCGGGACCCAAACCAGATTGCTGGCTTCAGCTAATGGGCTAAAGCCGGAAAGGATTGTTCTCTAGCGTATCTGAGAACAAAGCATTTTGTTGTGGGGTTTTTTAAAAACAAAATTATGTTAAATGACTGGATAACTAAATGCATAATTTGGGTTGGAAGGGTTAGCCATTAATTAAACTGTAGGGGAAAACAGGAAAGACGTTGGACTAAGAAGATCATTGGGGGCACTGTCTACTGCATCCTTCCAGATTGTCTAAGCTATTTTACAATTCTCTAAGTTGTAGAAAAATGGATAGTCATGCAAATGACTTTTGTCCACGGAAAAACTAGTTGTATTTAGTGGATAGTCCCATGGATACTGACCTGCAAAATATTGCTGATTTTGCATTTATTTGTAAATGTTTCTCAGCTTTCCAGATGTCTGTATATTTGTGTTTTGGATTCTCTTTTGCCTAGGTGCTGGTTCTCTCCTTCATTAATGACTTTAATCACATCTCTGACATGTGTTCCTTTTATAGCTATTACAGCTACATGAGAGGCACGATCATACCCTCTTTTAAAAATTATCTTTTGACACATCCGCAGAGAAAGGGCCATGTGAGGAGAGAGTGAGAAGACAGTCATCAGCAAGCCAAGGAGAAAGGCCTCTGCAGACACCACATTTGCTGACACTTTAATCCTGGACTTCCAGCTTCCAGAACAAGGAAGAATAAATTTCTGTGGTTTAAGCTACATAGTGTGTACTATTTTTTTATGGTAGCCTGACCAGACTAAGACTGTATCCCCAATTTGTTCATCCATTTACTTATTGGTGGATATTTTCTTGTTTTCTGTTTTTGGCAGTTAGGAAGACACAAAAAATGATCTTTTGATGAATTTATTCAACTAATATTTCCTAATGTAAACCAGACATTATGGGTGGACACCCAAGATAGAAAAATAGATAGCGAGAGGGCAGAATTCTCCGGAGTATCAGCCTCGTGCTGGAACCTTCCTGGTGCTTCCATTTTGAGGACAGACAGAGATGAGGACTAGCAGATCGGTCAGATCCTAAAGGGCCTTGTGTCCTATAATGTACAGAACTGATTGTGGGTAAGGTCTAAAATTATGGAAGAGTGTACAGTTTTATTTATTTTAAGATTTTATTTATTTATTTGTCAGAGAGAGAGAGAGAGAGCACAAGCAGGGGGAACAGGAGGCAGAGGGAGAAGCAGGCTCCCCGCTGAGCAGGGGGGCCTGACATGGGATCATGACCTGAGGCAAAGGCAGACGCTTACCTGACTGAGCCACCCAGAGCACGGTTTTTGACTTCTCAGGTCTCCTGACATACGTAGGGGAACCAATAACCTGGTCCGATAAGTCACTAATGATTTAGAGTCACTGACGAAATGACATGGTTGCACGGGTGTTTAAAAAAAAAACCAACATAAAACCAAATGACATTCCAGACTATAAGGGAAGAAGGATTAGCAGCAAGGGCACTGGCACTTCAGGGCAGGTTTGCCAAAAGAAGGCAGTGACGGGGAGTTTGGGGCGGACGAGCCGTGAAAGTAAGGGGGAGAAGCCGGCTGAGGCAGGGAGAAGTTGAACCGCAGGGCAGGCCTGACAAAACCAGGGCCAACCCAGCATGGAACTCTGGGGTGAATATTGTACCTCTGAGTGTTGTGTGTGGGGACAAGATGGCTGGGCCTTCGTGTCCCCAGGATAAAGTACAGTCACTCTGTGGGGATTTGTCTAGTCACTGAATCAGGAAGGGCATGGTTTTGGGTGAGGCAGTTTTCTGCCCCCGAGGCAGACCCTGAAGGAGCTCTCAGACCCTCAGCCCCCACACCTGGGCCCCACACCTGGGAAGCAAGTCCTTCCTTGGAGAGAGGTGTGCGCGGCGCAATTCTGGGTCCCTACAGTTGACTCCTTGTTCCATTTAGTTTGCTTTTCCATACGTGTTCAGACAGCGTCTCTTCCAGGATTATGGCGAATGCTTCTTCCTGAGGAGAAACTCTGAAAGGGGAGTCAGTAGGATGAGCCACCCCCCGGTGGTGCGGTTGGGTTCTCTCATCATCGCTTACCATTCCTCTGGCTTCAGAGGCTGGTCTGATATGACCCAGACCTCCTCTCCAGGGGACCTGAGCCCCTTTGTAAGCGGAGGTTCCTATAGCTTTCCTTTTACCGTCACTGTTGGGCAAGAGAGTACAAAAGGTGCTGAGTCACCTGTATTAAAAGATAATTTTCTTCTCAGCAAAAAAAAAAAAAAAAAAAAAAGTCAGGACCCTCAAACAGATACAAAGAGGGATGAGATAAGCGTATACATAGAAAATTCAAGAAAGTCAAAAGAGCACAAGCATATTTCGCACTAAGGGATTTTGGGATGAATTGCAAGCAGGGACAAGATTTTTTAATGCAGTGCGAAATACATCAATTAAAATCACTCCCAGAAGAGACAGAATTTACATATAATTACCTACCATTTACAAAAAGTTGAAAAATTACTTGAAGACAAGGAACATGACCAGATTCTGACAATCCGGAAAGGTGTGATATAAATGATAACCTAGTGTCCGTGGAAACACAAACACTTTTTCTACCCTCGGGTGCCAAACGTAATCTTCCCTGCCCGCAGCGTGTAATAGCGGCCCTTCCTCTTCCTGGTGATCAGGGTCGATGACACTATCAGGAAGGTGATTCCTCTTCCTGCCTGCTCATGCTTGGACATAGGAAGCCCCAAATTCCTGAGCTCATAATTCAGTGGGATTACCAGTCCTGCAGAGCTGAGTTAGGGGGGACAGGAAGCAGAAAGTGGATTAATGAACACAGTGGTAAGTGGAGATACTCCTGCTTCTGCTCCTTGGTACTCAGACCCTTGTGTCCTTTTCATGGGCACAGTACCACCATATACAGGTTTTTGTTTCCATGCATGTACCGAACCTTGGAGGATGACACCCATACTCCTCTTGCTGCCTCTGATGTGGCACTCTGTGTCTTCACTGTACCATTTCAGTGCTCTTCCAGGCTGGCAGCTGCGAGATGAATTCTATGCTAAGATAGAGTGAACTCCATGTTCACGAGCTCTTTCACAGAACCTCTATGCTGTAAAGTTGGTCTTCTGGTCTGAGGTGATCGGATATGGAATCCCATGCCAGTGGATGGAACACTCCATAAACCTTCCTATGGTGGTGCTGGTTGAGACTGTGCTCAGGAAAGGCAAGGCTGACCCATGACCTGTATATGTAACGATTTTTTTGAGAACAAAGGACAGATATCTGAACTTTCCAGAGTGGAAAGAGCCCAAGGTGGTCAAACTGCTACCAAGTGGTTGGTTTGTCTCTTGAGGAAGACCAATCAATATGCTGCTCTATTGGGGACTCGTTGTTGGTTGCCGCTATAGGCAGGATAACTTTAGGGGCAGCAGTAGTCAAATTATCTTTGGTAAGTGAGAGTCTTTGCCGTTGGCCCATGAATAACCTTCATCGCTGCTTCCACATTTTGTTCATGTTTCCGTTGTGCCAACACTGGAGTGGCTGATGATAGAGGTTGGCTGAAGCCAGTGGGCTGAGTCATCCGTCTACTTGATTTAGTTCTTCATCAATGGTGGATGCTCTCTGGGGATGTGAACATATAATACAAAGATTTTCCTCCTTCAAGTCCTATTCTATAAGTCCATCCACACACCTTCATCCCAGACCCTTTATCTCTAATTTTCCTGTTTTTCCTCATCAGCTAGCTGGGCCATTTGCCAATATATTCTAACCTCGGACACTTCTTTTTTCTACACCAAGTGGATGACCCAGGGCACTACTTCAAACTCTGAATATTGGGAGGATTTTCTCTTATTACTATCTTTTAAGGCACCCTTCACCCCATATGAGGCTATCCAACTTCAGCTGGTTCTCATGTATGGAGTCAGCCCATCCACGCAATAACTCAGGTTTTTCTCCTCCTCTTCCAGTAGGACTTACAGGATCCCTCATCCTGCCATAGGTGTGCCCAGGAAGAGGAACCTCTGGGTAATCATGGTAGATGACCGGGGGTCTGGGTTACCTGTTCATGCAGGCTGCTTGTACCCTCTCCTCCTGTTGGAGGTCCCACTTCCACTTTATGATGGGTTGTTGCTGGGCTAGTCTCATTGGGTCTTAGAAGACCCTGAATTTAATGGGCAGTTTTAGTCACAAAGTACTTGGTGATTCTCTCTAGCAGGGCCTCCTAACAGGTTAGGGGTTGTTTTCCAACAACCTACAATTCCTCACAGCAGATGGCATGGCCTTGCTGCAGAGGCCTGGGGCTTGCCTTGTGATTCTCTCACAGGAACTTGCCACAGACACCTGGTGTCTTTCCTCCCCAAGGATACCTCTAATCCCAGGAGGCCTGTCAGATCGTATGGATCTGGACTCCCTGCCTGGCAGCCTGTGCTGGCTGCAGAGAGGTCTTTTCTGCTCCGGGATTCACTTAAAGTTGGCTGCCTTCTCTGTCACAGGGTCAGAACAATATCTCTAGGTATCGAATATGCTGACTCAAGAACTTGAAGAGGCTCACCAGGCCTGTTTCCTTCTTCATAGTGAGGTAAAAGATGCAATAATTTGTCTTTTGTTTTGCAGATGTCCTGGTTGCTGGACCTGACCCCTGGCCTCCTGAAAATATTACAGTTGTGCAGGTTCCTGAATTGTTGCAGGGTTTAGCTCCAGCCCTCTGGAACACGTGTGTCTTATAAAGGTCTCCAGCAAGCCAGCCACCTCTTGGTCATCTGACTCAATATGTCACTGATGAAATAGATGAATGTGTTGTTCTGTGGATGTCCAGCTGGCACAGGTATGTTTGAACTTAATCTGGCCTTGGAGCAAAACTATTAATGTCTATTATTTCCATGGAAATGTGAATTGTTTCTGATCTTTTGTTTTGACTAAAATAAAAAAGAATGCCTTCACCCAATCAATGGCTGTATACTATATTCTTGAGGTGGTATTGATCTGGTCTAATGAAGATGCCACATCTGGCACTGTGCTGGCAACTGGGGTTATTATACTTGAGATTGTGCTAGTTTAGTGACCCTTCCTACTCCACGAGGTTTCTTCAGGGACCAGAATGGTCAAACTAAATAAGGACTGAGAGGAGGAGGTAAATAGAATGTGGCAATAAATCTCTATTCTCTTCTCCCCACAATATGACTTTACATTTATTTATGCCTGATGGAAGTTAATTTGAGAGACTTCCACTTGGCCTTTTCCAATATGATAGCTCTTATTTTGCAGACCAAGGATGCAAGTGGGGGTTGGGCCAACCACCAAATAGAGGTCATTCCTATTTGAGTGGGCCCATGGATGCTGAGGATCTCTGTAAACTGGACATTGGTCAGGACTACATTTATTATCTGGTCCCCTAGGACCCACTCTAACATGGGGGCCATGATAATTCAGGTCTTGGGCCATTAATGACAACTCATGCCCTATGTCCAACCATCCTCAAACGTCTGGGTATTCCCTTTTTCCTAATGGGTAGTTACCTAATCATTATTGTGTATACTTGCCATGATATTGCAGTGTTTTCCCTCCTATGGACCCAGCCATCTCTTTTGACAGCAGTTCTGGGTCTGAAAACTGGCTTGCTCAGGTTCAGAAATCGGGCAAGGAATTATGAGTTTTTACTGGGGCAACTGCCCTCAGCTTTGAAGTTGCCCATCATTGACTTCTGCTAGTATAAGCTCAGTAGTACAAGCTGGGTGACTGCCCATCTATTTTGTCTCTAGGGACACTGTTATTGGAATTATCTCATACCTCTCTGTGGTTCTGGCACTCTTGGTTGCCACTCTGACCTTGCCATCAGGAGAGTAATCGTGACTTCCTGGCTTTGTATGGTTTTAGGTTGCTACCTGGCTCTGTTGTTTCAGAGTCCTATCATCCCTGTTGCTGCTATCAGCCAACATTGTTCGGTAGAGATGTCTTTATAGAAGAGTCACCTCTGGGGGCGCCTGGGTGGCTTAGTTGGTTAAGCAACTGCCTTCAGCTCAGGTCATGATCCCAGAGTCTTGGGATCGAGCCCCGCATTGGGCTCTCTGCTCAGTGGGGAGCCTGCTTCTCCCTCTCCCTCTGCGCTCTGCCTGCTTGTGTCTCACTCTCTCTGTCAAATAAATAAATGAAAATCTTTAAAAAAAAAAAAAAAAGATCAGAGTCACCTCTGAATTTTTTGTGGTGCTAGTGCACCTCTGAACCTCAGGACCTTTGTCCATGATGTTTCCTCTTGGACTTCCAGCAGTAGTATATCCAGCACGCCCGCTTCCCCGAGACTTTTAGCTCCATCCTTCACTGTCTCTGCCAAGGCAGTTCTGGATTTTAACTCCACTCAACTGGGCCATTTTTTAACTCCAGTGGGCCATCACTTTTTCCATGTTTCTGGTAGTCATGCTAGTAGCAAGTTTGCACTAACTCCTGGAATCTTTACTAGAGAATTAAATTCTGTATCTTGGGGGAAACCTTCCAAGTCAAAAACTCTTCTCTATTCAATCTTATATTCTGGCTCCTTTCTTCAGGCATCCTCAGGACCTCCTCCAACTGCTATCAGTACCTGTGTACTATCTTATGTTCCCTTTAGTGTATAGTCTCTATCTTCCCTTAGCTGGGCCAGTGTTGTCCCAGCTGAGTTATGAGGCTCCTGAGTGGTGCATGTATTGTCTTGCACAAGAGAAGTCTCTTTAATGTCTCCTATTATGGAGTAGGGCTGGGGAGTTAGTGAGGATTACAGGGAAATAGGTCTATAGACTTGGACTTTTCCCAGGAGCTTGTGGAATTTAAAAACTTTTGGAAGGGGATCCAACTAGATGTTGTATCTGATGTGTCCAATTTTCCCGATAAGGACCCTGACCTTGCATAACAGATCTGTCTTGGTCATCTGTCTTTGAAATTCTGCTACTCTATTAAGTCCTGGCTTGGTCTTCATTCTCTCCTTTTACCCTTTGACTCCTACTGTAGGAAATGAGAATGCTGTATGCAACTAAAGAGGTCCCATTTTCACATCTGGCTTTCAATTACCTGATACTTGCCCTCTGCGGTTCATTATCCTTCTGTAGGCATCAGTGACACTTAGAAAAGCCATCCAATCTTATCGTCCTATAGCTACTGTCTCCTCTCTACATGGATATGTCAGTGATAACAGAGTCTGACTCTCCAAAATACAATTAAACCTATCATTTCATCTAGTAATTGCATTTCTGTATGAGTAGGAAAAAATGAGCTGTTATATCATTCCATTAGATGCCTAAGACTCCTAAAGACAAAAGGCATTTAAGATTATTTTTTAGTTTAGTGAAAAAAGTTAAAAAATGTTTCATCCTTGAAATAAGTTTGTCCTAAACTCTTACACACATTAGTCTTAAGAAGAATCATGTTCAGGAATCCCAAGAAACCCAGACAGAAAAACATGTAATCACACAAGCCATTCGCCAATGACAAAGGAGTCAGCAAACTGTTGGAAAACAGAGCTTGTAATAATGAAAAAAGGACAGAGTTTGTAACCAATCACTTATTTTCTTTTAAAAACACATAACCACATTAACTTTTTGCTTTATACAACCATCTAGAAACTATAAAACAGTACCACGTTGTGCATTTAACCTACTTATCAAGAAGGGAACTCCACACATCGTAAGAATTCTACCCATATAAGGAAAAAGGAGACAGCTAATAGCATAGTCACAGATACAACATGAGTCCAAGCAAGCATCAATTCTTTGACGTCACCTTTTCCATTTACCAGAGTGGAGAGAGTAAGAAAGAACGCAAGGGAGAAAAAAAGAGGGAAAGAAGCACCCACAGAGGACTAATCACATTCCATAGTTACTTTTGACAACTATAGCTCAGGGTTTCATAGAATAGTATCATTTGACCAACACAATGTGGTAGGAGGGTGAAGGAAACATGAGTAGAGGGAGAGGGTTTGAAAAGACAGATACATTTTACACCCTATTCCCCTCCTAAATAGTCTTCATTGATACAAGCTTCTGTGCTAATCCAGAATATAGCAAGAAATTAATCTTAATGTGATAAAGCTTGAATTCTGCTCTTTTTGCAAATGTGAGTGGATCACAATTTTACTTTACACTTCAAAAGAATAACAATGCCATGATCAATTACAGCATTCTTTCAGGATTCCCCATGATCTTTCTCCCTATTCCCACCGTGCTGGTGTTGTTACAGGACAATCAGGGAAATGTGGGTAGGAACTTCAGGAAGTTTGGGTAGTGAGATGGAATCCTTGCTCTTTCTTATAAGTCCACACCTTTCTGGTAGTAAGTCTTCCCTCTGCTTTGGGTGGTCCAGAGGAAAGGGCATAGGAAGAACTAAGGTAATGTGGTAGAAGTTTAGTCAAGTAACTGGTTTTGAAGGTATACAAGATGAGACTGTAATTCGCAGACACACTGAATCCAAGGCAAACAATTGGTTATTTGATTGTCCTCCTTAGGCTGATGGCACCATAAACAAACTGAAGGTAGCTTCGATATACTAATAAAATAAATCAAAGGTCTGCTACAAGGAAACATATTTTAGATGAAAATTAGTATAATGATTCTTTTCACTTCAGGGGAAACACTCATCTTGTCCCTCTTAGTTCCTCTTCCACTGTAATGGAATGATGGAGGGTTGTTTTTAATGGGGCAACTCGGTATCAGAGTTTTGCCAATTTCCTACAAGAACGGCCATTATGAAGTGTACCAATCAGGAGGCTCATCCCTATTCCAGGCAAACTACTCATATTGCTTAAATTAAACTCTTTCCAATCTAATGAGATGATTTTACTTTTTCATGTGTGGTGGTAGAGTGTGGTTTAATGCCGGTTAAATTACTGGTCTGTAGCACTGACCATTACAAGCTTCTTTGGCTCTAATAAAATCAATTCTACCCCACATTATCACTGTGCTCTGACATTGTACAGATTGAAAGTATAATGCAGAAAGTTTGCTTTTAAGATTTACTATCAAGACTAATACCTGAAATGTAGAAATGTATTTAAGTAATTTGCAAAATCTCATTTTAACTCTCCTAATCATCGTAAGCAAGAAATAAAATTTAGATGCATTATAAAATGAAATAAGCTGATAAATGTGATTTATTCTTCTTTACCTTTTTTTGAAGTGCTACCATAACTTGTATTGTCTTTACCTAGAAACTACGGATTTTATATGTAATGATGCTGGCTTTATTAGATTTGAGAAAAGTGTGGCAATTTTGTAGTTGAAAAAGCCATAGATTCAACATGATTTTTTTAAATCTGAGAAGCAATCTTAATTAAAAAAATTTAAATATGTTATATAGCAAGAAGTACTTATTTTCTGAGACAGGAAAATTTCATGCAAATTAAGGAGAACTGTGTTCTGAAATTTGTTTACCAATCAGCGCAATCACTTCAGAAGATCTTAAGTTTTTGAATAAAATAATGCCACGGATAGGGTTATTTCCTAAATTAGTTTCCTTAGGTTAAGAAGTTTTCCTAGTCATTGCTTAGGAAATTGCATTTGGGCATTATTTCCTGAATAATGCAAAGTAATAAAAAAAAATGATGGGAAAATAAAGGCAGGTCTCTACCAGCATAACCACTACTGGAGAGACAGCGAGGCATGACTGATGCCACTGATTTCACACACTTCTTAACTGCCCTGCTTCTTGCTGCCACAATCCAACACCTTCCCACTCTTCTCTATCTCCACAATCATTTTAATTTCTTCACCTAAATGTCTGTTAATCTGATGCCAGTACAACTCAGTAATAGATTACTTGTTTTTTATTCTTAACGTCGCCTTAGTTCACCTCTTAAGAAAGGATGCACTGCTTTCTGTAGTTATGAATGTACTTTGGTCAGACTATAGTGGAAGGATACCCTATTATCAACAACTTACTTCTAGTAAAATCTATTAAAATCTTAAAACTCTCACGCTGAAAACTTTGGGGAGTTGCAGATCCTGGGGGCTAGGCCCCATTTTCCTTAAGAGCCCATATAGGTTACTGATGAGGAGACTGGCGTACTCTCACAGCATTGCTTCCGACTCTGAAGCTGAGCAGCTTTCTTAAGTAGAAAAATGAGAGACACTGGAAAAGAAAGTTGCATATGGGTTTTCAACTTCTTTCCATTTTCCATAAAATTACCATTATAACCTAGTTAATGATGACTTAATTTTATCATTTTATTGTCTCTCTGTATGGTATGAAATCATCAATGATTTCATTTTAATGGTATAGGCAGCCTTAAGTATAGGTGCATGTTTGTGAGTAGAAAATAAGCCATTTTTCTTTGTCTTCTGATTTCTCTATACACATCAATGAACTTTATTCATTTAATACTTCCCTTTTATTCCTTTGGGGAGTATTTAAACTGATGATATAAACTGATTCTCAAATAAAATTAAACTAGAATTTCTAAACCTAAAATCAGATGAAGTTTTACCTTTGGTTAGATTGCTACTCCTTTAAAATGACTCTGTGATATTAATTTCCTAGGCGTTCTGAGAGTTTCAGTGTATAGACATCTCCAATAAAATATTAGGTAGGACATAGCATTGGCAACTGGTAGGGCATTTAAAACTTAGAAGAGAAAAATGCACATTGCCTTTTTTCAAGAAAGAAAATTTAAATGTATACTCTGTCTCCCAAACTGCTTCCTCTTGATGAGGAAAAATCCTCTTTTCTCTCTACAGCTTCACGAGGCACACAAAGCTGTGTATTTGAATACTTATTTGAGCATCTGTCATGGTAAGCTGAATGTTACATAAGTCTTCTCATTCTTGAACAGACTATGCTAAAAGGACAAACACATCAGAAAAGGAACAAACTCTAACATTGTATTATCTATGAAAAAAATAATACTGATTAGGGTCTAGAATCATAACAGTTGAAGAAAGATCAAATTGGCTATAGGATACACTGAAAGAAAAACACTGGGGAGTTCAAATACCAGAAATCAACTATAAGATTTTATGTGTGTCATTATATAGTGCCACTAACAGAAAATGAAGTTGACAATTCAAATTGCTCTGGATACACATTAGTACCACCAGTTTTATTTGTACAAGAAATGACTGGTCTACTGGACTTATCCAACTCAGTAATAATTACTGTTATTTCTTGACAGACCAGTGATATTTCCCCCATAGTTTTAAAGTACAAAAACAAAATAGTTAGAAAAAAAATCCCAAGTATAAGTAATGAAATCTTTAATCTATTAAAGGTCACTAAATTATTACCACTGATTATTATAAATGATTTATTTAAACTAAAAAAAAGTAATTAAACGTTTCCTCTTTAGTTCTGGGCCAAAGAAATGCTTGGCAAAACATAAAAAAACAACAAAAGCCAAAAATTTGTATGATTTTTCAGGGAAAAAAAAAAAAACTTCTCAATTTGGAAAGGGAAAAAACTTTGGAAGCTTGTCAGAATAAAAATGGAATAAACTCCTTTAAAAATGAGCTATTTGTCAGTTAATTGATAGAATTTTGGTAGTAACAGTAACTTTAATATAATCTACTAGAATCACGACAGGTGTAAGGAAGACTTGGCAATACATGGTAGAAGAGCTACTGACCACAGGAGTATTGTAAGGGGCAAGTAACCATGTATTTTCAAGACTAAGTAAGTGATAATAACAGCTGCCCTTCTACTCATTTGTCTCTTTGCCTAAGATTAAGCTGAAAATGGCAGAAGTAATTTACTTTCATGAATCCACTGATGTTGATGCTGGAATCTTCATCTGGACCTGGGGGGATGGGAGGATTAAAACATACTTCACTTTTCTGGTATTTATATTATTTTTGTTAGATAATGAAATGCTCGATTTAATGCCAACCACATTCAAGGAAGCAAAATCCTTTAAGGTTTTGGGGCTTATTTGGATGACTTAGGAACATAGGAAAGAAATTAGACAAAGAAGTAAAAATGGGCATTGTGCACAGACCATGAGAGTCTGAAATGTCTAAGAAATATACCTTTTGTTTACACCAAGTTTAGACCTCAAAAATCTTAAAAGCAGGTTGTTTTTTCTCTCATAGGAGGGAATGAAATCCAAAGTTCATCCTTTAAAACTGCTGGGAGAAATGGCTGCCAAGGTCTGTTTTATTCATGCAATGTGACAGAAGAAGGATAATTTGTTCTTTGCTCTCAAAAATATGGTTTCCCCAAGACAGACTTTTAATTTGACCAAATTCTGGCTAAAGCAAATGAATCCAAAAGAAAAACTATCCAATAAGGTATAGGGAGTTTCTGAAATAGCTTTATCTTCTCGTTCAGAGTCAGTAAAGGTTATACTTCCATTACCCTAAATGCTGAAGCTTAATAAGGCATAACTTCAGTTGTTATGGTCGGAGTATGGGCAAATATATTCCACATTTGTTCCTTAAAAAAAAAAGCATCAGACCTCTTAAAAAATTTCAACCGGTTACGTAGAAGTATATAGATGCTTTGTTATGAAAGACATGCTCAGGATTCTAAAGCAGCAGCAACTTAAAATATCAGTAATAAAACTTTGGCTTAAAATCAGAAAAAAAAAAGAAAAGAAAAGAAAAAGTCAAACTGGTGCGAGTTGTCTCATGAAAGAGGTATTGTGGACTAAACCCTCACATGCTGTCCAACATTAGTTTCCCCTGTCTTCTTTCACTGTTACCACCTTCATTGCACAGGAGTTATAGCATTCTTTTATGGTTAAGTTTCATAAATAATGAGAAAACTATATGCAACAAATACATCATATTTCCCGCCCACCCAGCAACCCTCCCCAAAATAAGAAAAGTTACATCAAATTAAAAAGTAGCTTCATGAATGAAGGTACTGCTCTAAGTTGCACTTTCCCTGCAAGTGCGGCCAGTGCATTTGCGCTGGGTATGAAGGAAAGGAAAAAATTCTCCACATAAACTGACAAAAAATTTAAAAATCAATGTCCGGTTTCAACCAGTCAAAACCGGGCCCAGCGGAAGCCGAGGTATCTCGGTACCGTCCCATCAGAGGGTCCTTGCAATGCCTGTTCTTCCATCCTGATAGGTATCTGTGTCCTTGTGATTGTAAACAATCCATAAGATACTATGTTTTTGTTCCTTAAAATGTCCTCTGATTGGCAAAATTAAGTAAATATTTGTTTTAAAAATAGAAAATGAAAATTAAACCAGAAGAAAAGAAAAGAAACACAGTGAGCTTGTCTGGAGTCCATAGGATCCGATCTGGAAGAGCTCGGAAATGTGTTATGTGTCTTCTCCTGTTTTCGGCTGGAAAGGTACTAGAGGTTGCGTTGGTCGAGGAAAGAATTGTAGAGTAGGAAAACCAAAGATGTTAATCTAGACTTCAGAGGATTCAAGTGTTAGCTTCATCATCTGTGTCTTCTATCAATACCTTAGTGTCACGAGCCTTGGATCTAGTGGAATAAGGGGGAAAAAAGCACTTAGTCCATTATTAAAATACAAACATGTTCACAGTACTAGGTACATATCCCATCTTATCACCATTAAAAATACATCTTAAATGGGAATTATATATTGCACCAGATGGACTATTCCTGGAGTTTCATACTCAATTTTGGGTATTACTGGAGAAACATTAAGAAACTAGACTGCAACCACAAGAAGGTGACATGAAAAATGGCCAGTCATGCATAGCTGAGAAAGAAGCAATCTAGAAGAATAACTGAGTTTGACCAGCCATAAAACATAATGAAATCTTGCCATTTGCAACAATATGGATGGACTTTGAGAGTAAAATGCTAAGTGAAGTAAGTCAGAGAAAGACAAATACCATATGATCTTACTCACATGTGGAATTTAAGAAACAAAACAAATGAACAAAAAAAGGAGAAAAAAAAGAGACAAACAAAAAACCCAGACTCTTACATACACAGAACAAGCTACTGATTGCCAGAGGGGACACGGGTGGGAAGATGGGGGGAAATAAGAGTACACTTATTGTGACGAATGCTGAGTAATACACAGAAATAGTGAATCATATTGTACACCTGAAACTAATAAAACACTGTATGTTAATTTACTTGAATAAAAAAAGAAGATCTGAGTTTGAGTACTGATTGTATGATATAACTTTTTGACTGTTATTATTTTCATCTCTATAAAGCAGGAATAAAAATATCCATTTCACATAACAGTACTCTTACCTCATGGAGACAGTATCAATATCAAGTGAGAACATGGATATAAAAAGCATAAGTATGAGATAAATATAAGGAATTATGATGAGCATTGATAGAAATACTGCCATTTGAGGTGCGGATGAAACTAGATGAGTAAACCAGCAGAAGATAAGACCTAAGGAGAGGCATGACAATTGTCTTCAAAAGTTGACAGGGTATGATGTAGAAGAGGGAGGAGACCAAGACATGGTAGCCCAACTAGGACCAACTGGTTAAAGTTACAGAGAAGCATGTTTCAGCCTAACGTGAGCTAGCCACCATAATGACCACCCAACAATAAAATTGGTGCCCCATCTAGTTATAAAAGCTTCATTATCGCTGACAATTTCCAGTCAGCATAAGATGGCCATCTAATCAGGAGGCAATGGGAGACACTCCTGTACTAGATGAGAAATAGGATTTGATAATATTAAAATAATCTCAGTTCATAAACCCTATGAGGTACAAGTGGTCCTTTGTGAAATAGGTGTCATTATTTCCACTTGACAGAGGTAGCAACTGACATTCAGCAAGGTAAAGGATGTGCTAAAGGCTGCGCAAGTCACAGAGTACTCAAATTCCGAACTTCTTATTTTAGATTTCCTGCTCTCTCCATTGCACATAACCTGTTCCATTGTTCTAAACATCTTCTGGTTGCAGTCTACGATCTCAGTGTTTTTCCACTTCACACCTGGAATTGAACATAATAGTCTAGTGCCAAAGAGCTTCCCTGGTTCTGAAGCAGAAATAGTGTATGTTTAGATTGCCCTCTGCTGGTGACTGACAAGGATAAGCTCAATGACACAACTACCTCCAGTCCTGAGTCCTTCCCTGCGCGTACCTTGTTTACCCCACCATCCCTCCCAGGCCCTCCTCCAGCTTCTTCAAACTCTGCAGTCCTTACTACAATAGTCTCATGCTTTGTTTTGATGTTCTTCCCAATGACCTCGCTGGCCCTTCCTTTCTTGCTCCTTTTGTTTATTCCTTTTTTCAATCTTGTCTGTGTTTCCTCAGGCTTAGCTCCCTGCTTTTCTTTTCTCTACCTGTACTCTTCAGAGAACTTCTAAATTCTATCTGAAGCGTGGGCAATTTTTCCTCTGCTCTCCTATATCTATGGGTTGCTATTACCACCTCCTACTTTTTAGGTCCTTGAAAACATCTCCTTATATTATTTTTAGTCCTACTGTAAAGCATCCTAACCCAAGTCCCCCGTGTCTGATACTTCGGAATACCATGGTGGCCTTCCAGTTGGTTTTCTGGACTTTAGGGTTCCATTTCCCAATGTATCTTGCACAGTGGCATTAAAGCTTCTGAAAATACTACTTTCATGTCATTCTCCCATGAAAAACATTCTTCCAAAAAAAATTAAAAAAAGAAGAAGAAAAGAAAAACAATCTTTGAGTCCTTCTTGCCTATATGATCAAGCTTGTATTTTCCAGCCTTTTATAATCATTCTTCACCTATTCAGCTACAGTTTTTGTTTGTTTTTTCTTTCTTTTTTTTTTTTTTTTTACTATAGTTCTAGTCACATGGCTTCCCTTCTGCCCCTAATTGTCTTTACTGTGCCTCTGGCCTAGTCAAGTGTTCTCTTATCCTTCAGACAACTGCCCACGCTCAACTTAAGTCTCCCCTGTCATTCCAATCCACCGTGAAATCTGTTTCTAAATTCCAAGTGCAGCCACAATACAGTCTACATTTATTGCTCCTTTTAGGATCATACAAAGTTAATGGCTTATAAAAATACTATTTGGGTATTTTGGTAAGAAAATAAAAATAATAAATAGAAGCTATTTATATATAAGAACTCTTTCTGTGAGGAAACTGGTCTAAATCCCATGTCATAACCACTCTCTAAGTAGGGATCATATTAATTTCAATTTTCAGAGGAAGGGCAATATAGAGAAATTAGGTAATTTGGTCAAGGTTACATAGAGGCCAAGTTGCAGAGCCAGGATTCCTAAAGTTTGTAACTTGAAAATTATTTGTATATAAAATATACTGAAGAGTCAAGTAAATTATTCTCCAACAAATTTCCCCCAGTGTACTTTTAATGTCAAATTTGTAGCATTAATGCATTAATTAATGTATTAATGACATTTTACTCTCTGTGTTAAGACATTCTATAGGTTGGATTATATGAAATTGCTGCTCTTGCTGTTTCTGGTAGATGAAAAATGGTTGAATGCCAGGATTTCCATGTGGTTGAACCTGATACCTTTTTGGCTTAAATATTAACCAGTGTCAACACCGGAAGGAAACTGGTCTCTGAAAAGCGGAATCCATACATACTGAGAAGCGAGGCGAGGCCGGCGCAAGGATATGCTCTGGCTGTACTTCCATGGCCGGTTCTTCTGGCGGTTTCGTACCCCGTCATCCTGGTCCATCATCTGTTCTAGGAGTGTCTGGTCATCTGCATTCAGAGGGGCCACAGAGATGTCCCGCACGGCGCGGAATTCACCACAGTTATTCAGATGTTCATTCTCCAGGCGGAAGAAGTTCCACACAAATCGCCTTAGCAAAATGGGGTAAGTAAGCAAATTATTTATAAAATCTGAGCTATCGTTACCTGTAACCCTCCCAGTATTATCGTTTCCACTCAACGAAATAAAAACAAGGAATGAAGGATTAGGATATTAGAACAGGAAAAGATGGTGTGGGGGTGGGTGGGGAGGGAACTAGAATGGTTTAGGCAAAGGGGGAAGTTCCAGTGGCTAGAAGGATATGTGTCTGCAGTTCTAGGGAGAGTCTGGGGCTGGAGAACTGCACGTCATGGGATTAGGAATAATATAAGTGGAGGAAAGAAGTGGGCAGAGGATTAAACCCTGGAACATTCCAACATTTACAATTTGGGAAGAGGAACAAGAACCACTAAAGGAGTTGAGAAGGAATAGTTAGGAAGATGTAAGCCTCTGAGAAATGAAGTGAAAAAAGTGCCTTGCTGAGAGATAAAGTAAGGCAGGTACAGAGAACTGAATGCTGGATTTAGCAAGGAGGGAGGCAGTGTGATACAAGAACACAGATTCTGAAAGACAGTCTAGATTCAAATCATGACTCCACCATTTACTAGGTGTAATACCTGGGATGAGTTACTTAACTTATGCTTCTGTGTCATCAGCAAAATGGGATAGTAACAGTATCCACCTGAAGACTGTTGTGAGGATTCATTAGTTAACACACATAAAATGCTCAGAACAGTGCCAGGCACACAGTGGGCAATACATGAGTGTTTGCTGCTATTACTGTTATTATTGTAGATTATTAACAAAAGCAATTTAGTTTGAGTATTGGGGAAAAAAGACTTGAGTTGAACTAAAGGGAGAATGGGGAGGTGTGAGATAGCGGAGACACCAAGTACAGACATCTTCTGAAGAGTTCTGCTCTACAGGAGACAGAAATGGGCAAGAGTTGGAGGAGGAAAGTAGATGCAAAGGAAGTTTTTTGCTTTTGTTTTCATGGGTGACAGAACATCTGATTCTACTTTTAAGCAAATAATTTTTAAAGAAGTGAAATAATCAAGAATTTAAAAAGTGAGCTTTTTTTTTCTTTACTAGAAAAAAAATTTTTTTTAATTCATAAAGCAGCATCCTATGTGGAAGAGGAAGAAGTCAGAGGGGAGTCGGTCTTGTAGTGATGGAGAGCCTCAGGTCCTAGACCTAGAAATTTGGGAAAGTGAAGACGAGGGTTGACACATGATTGAGAAGGAGCACTAATAGCTGCAAATATACTGTTTTCAGATTTAATATTTATTTTTCAGGTTTAATCTTATTTTATCAGAGTATTGTGATAGATGTGGCCATCCTGACTCAGAGGAATGCTATAAACATGTCTGAAAATACCTTTATTTTCCTTTGTGAAAGATATTTTCCATGGAGAAAGAGCTGTAGGTAGACCGTCATTTTCTTTCAGCACACTGAAAGTATCATTTTAATGACTTCTGATTTTCACTGTTACTGTTGAGAAATCAGCAGTCAACCTAACTGCAACTTTGACGATAATCCTTTCTTTTAGGCTGCTTTCTTTAAAATAAGCATTTAAATTGAAGTATTACATAGATCTACAAAATTTTGCAAATCACTAAGTGGGCAACTTGATTACTGTAAAGTGATCACCTTGTGCAATTACCACTCAGAAATAAAAAGTATAATATTATCATACACCCAAAGCTGCCTTTACAGCACTCTCCTATGTTCTAGAGAGTTTATTGATTTACCTTTCATATGTAGTTCTGTAGTCCACCTGGAATTGATTTTGTATACAGTATACAGTAAGAGTCAAGATTCGTTTTTCCCCCGTATGGATATCCAGTTGACTTATTATCATTTATTAAAGAAACTCTTTATCCACACCGTTATTTAACTACTTTTGTCAGAAATCAGGTAGTGCTAATGTATGTGTGGATCTGTTTCTGGACTCCCTATTCTGTTCCAGTGTACAATTTATCTATTCTTTCACTAATACCAGACACTGTCTTAATTACTGTAGCTATATAGTAAGTCTTGATATTTGAGAGGATAAGTCCTTTAACTTTTTTCTTTTCAGCATAGTCTTGGCTATTCTAGTCTATTTTTTTTTTAAATTCATTTATTTTTAGAGACTGAGAATGCAAGCAGGGGCTGGGGGACAGAGGAGAAGGTGAGAGAAACCCAAGCGACTCCACACTGAGCACAAAGCCCGAGGCGGGGCTCGATCTCACAACCATAAGATCAGACCTGCACCAAAACCAAGAGCTGGACGCTCAACTGACTGGCCACACAGGCACCCCTAGTCTTAGCTATTCTTTGTCCTGTTTCCATATAAATTATAGAACTGGCCTGTCAATTTTTGTACACATAATCATTCATTAAATTTATTCCTAGGTATATGATACATTCTGATGCTATTCAAAATGGTGTTTTTAAAAATTTCATTTTCTAATTATTTGGGATTGTTTTTTAGAACATTAAATTTTTATTTATACTGACCTTGTATTCAGGAATGCAGCTACATATATTCTAATAGCTTATTTGTAAATTCTTTTGAATTTTCTGCATATGCAATCATGTCATGGATGAATAATTAGTTTTATTTTTTCCTTTCTAATTCTTTTTTTTTTTTTTTTTTTGATTTATTTATTTGAGAGAGAGGGCACACATGTGAGGCAGTGGGGGGAGGGGCACAAGGAGAGGGAGAAAGAATCTCAAGCAGATGGTGCACGGAGTCCAGCGCAGGGCTTGAGCTCACAACTCTGAGATCACAACCTGAACTGAAACCAGGAATTGGATGCCTAACAGATTGCACACCCAGGTGCCACTCCTTTCTAATTCTCACAATGTTCTCCTCCCCACCCTCCACTACACTAGCTATACTTGCAGTCTGATGTTAAAATGAAGAGACAACATGCATAATAATCTCACTCCTGATCTCAAGGGAGAGCTTACAGTGTTTTACCACTAAATATGATCTTATTTATGTTTTTTGTAGATAATCTTTGAATTATTCATGGACATGTACTGACTTTTCTCAATGGTGTTTTCTACACACATGAAGGATGTC
Organism: Martes martes; assembly: GCF_963455335.1. Lineage (NCBI taxonomy): Eukaryota > Metazoa > Chordata > Mammalia > Carnivora > Mustelidae > Martes > Martes martes. The sequence goes on from NC_137903.1 coordinate 51,759,189, forward strand.
CCCCCTTTATTCTATTAATGTGGTGAGTTAACACAGATTAATTTTTAAATGTTAAATGATTTTTAATATTAAAACTCACATTCCTAAAATGAAACTAACTTGGTTGTGATGTATTATGCTTTTTATATGTTGTTGGACTCATTAGCTAATATTTTCTTCAGGAGTTTTGCATTTCTCCACATGAGACAGACTGGTTGGTCTTTCCTGGAATGTCCTCGTAGGTTTAGATATCAAAGCCATGCTGGTTGCACAAAATTAACTGGGAAATGTTCTTTTTTTTTTTTTTTTTTAATTTATTTGACAGACAGAGATCACAAGTAGGCAGAGAGGCAGGCAGAGAGAGAGGGAGGAAGCAGGCTCCCCGATGAGCAGAGAGCCCGCCTCAGGGCTCGATCCCAGGACCCTGAGATGACCTGAGCCAAAGGCAGAGGCTTTAACCCACTGAGTCACCCAGGTGCCCCTGAAGTGTTCCTTTTATTGCATCTTTCCCCTGGCAGAGTTTTATATACACTGATAATTCCTCCTCGTATATTTGGAGGAATTCCCTGGGCCTACAGTTTTCCTTGTGAGAAGGATTTTTTTTTTTAAAGATTTATTTATTTGAGAGAGAGAGAGAGAGGGAGAGAATCTCCAGCAGACTCCCTGCTGAGTGCAGAGCTGATACAGGCTCCATTTCATGATCCTGAGATTATGACCCTCAGCTGAAATCAAGCTAGGTGCTTAACTTACTGAGCCACCCAGACATCCCCCTTGTGAGAAAGATGTTAATATGAATATGATTTCTTTAATACATATAAACCTATCGGATATTCTATTTCTTTCTTGACTTTATTTATTTAAATTCAGTTAATATATAGGGCATTATCGGTTTCAGAGGTAGAGTTCAGTGATTCACCAGTCTTATATAATATCCAGTGCTCATTATATCACAGGCCCCCCTTAATGTCCATCTCTTTATTGGTTTTAATAAACAGTGCTTTTCAAGGAATTTGTTCATTCCAAAGTTTTTACTTTATTGGCATAAAGCTGCTCATAATATCATCTTACTTTTTTTTTTTTTTTTTTTAAGAGAAGGGGAGTGAGGGAAGGGGTAGAAAGAAAAGGAGACAGAGAGAATCTTAAGCAAGCTCCATGATCAGCATGGAGCCAGACGCAGGGCTCGATCTCACAAGCCCAAGATCATAACCTGAGCTGAAATCAAGAGTCAGACACTTAACTGACTGAGCCGCCCAGGTGTCCCTCATCTTACTTTATTTTTTTTATTTTTTATTTTTTAAAGATTATTTATTTATTTATTTGACAGAGATCACAAGTAGGCAGAGAGGCAGGCAGAGAGAGAGAGAGGTGGAAGCAGGCTCCCTGCTGAGCAGAGAGCCCAATGTGGGGCTCGATCCCAGGACCCTGGGATCATGACCTGAGCTGAAGACAGAGGCTTAACCCACTGAGCCACCCAGGCACTCCTCTCATCTTACTTTAAAAAAAAAAAGTATCTTGAAGATTTTTTTTTATTTGTAATTTGTGCCTTTTTTGCTCTAGATTTGGCAAGTTTCTTTCGTGCAAAATTAGCTTTAATGCTTTGCTTACCTTGGGGTACCTGCTTTTACTTAGATTTTAGGCTATCTTATTAGATCACTGATGTCTTTAGGAAGGTTTAAAAGACAATTCCTCTGGCATTTCCTTTGTTTCTAGTGAAAAAGCTGCCTGAATAACCCTTAATGTCAAATTGCAAATAATAATTCTCAAAAGATTTTTATTTTAATTTCTGTTCTAAAACTTTTTATTTCCCAATTTCCACTCATGACCCTTCTAACGGAACCCAATTCTAAAAAAAGCTTATAAGCCATCATTAGTAGTATTTTTAACTTTATTAAGAATTAACCTCTTAGACCTTCAAGTAGGATTTTCCAACTCTGAGGCTAATGAGAAGTTTTGAGAAAAGCTGGAAAATTTAAGCCTTTCAAATATAAATACTGTTTTAATAAATTCTAATTTATAAGTATGGGGTGTCTTCTAGGGGAAAGAAACTTTGATAGACTTTCTGGTAGTTTGCTTACCGGAAAACCTCAAGGGGAGCAAAGACAGTAGCAATGATGTCTCCAGAATGAGGCGACAACGTCATGGAGGTAATTGAGATTTGGACAGTCCAAGCAAAGCGCAGAATCACATCCTCTATGATGGCACAGTAGTAATAGGCCTAAGGAATAATAAGCAAATTGAGTACACTTACCATTATGTTTCTCACAAATAAGCACATCTATCACAGCAACAAGAGTCACATATGTCCCACCAATAAGCACAGGTTAAAGAGGAAAAATGGTTTTATTTTTATTTTATTTTCTATTTTAGAAAAATCTCACTAATTTATTTTCTTAAATAGTGCAATATCAAAATGAAATTTTATTGAATTTCATTAATTACTTAACAACTATATTTTATTCTCATACTGTATGCCAGGTTCTCTTCTAAACTCCAGAAATATAAACCAGATGAGATCCTTGGTCTGACTGAGATTATATATTAATATGTACAACATATGCTAATAGAGACTCAAGAGCAAAACGATTAGCAGATTAACTGTGTTATTTGCACTTTTATTCTCAAATTGCCTTACTCTGCATTTGAAGGAGTTTTACCTTGTTTTTCAAGATTGTTAAATAAAATGAAGCTTGGATATCACAAACATGGGTTGAATTTAAGGAATGTTCTATTTTTATGTGGGAAAGATAGCATTCAAATTCTTATAGGTACTAGTATCCACTATTTAGGAGTCCAGTTTTAGCTACACAAAAGTTTCAAGTATACAAATTGCCAGCAGACTATAACTGTAATTCATGGATTTGTTTGTTATTAATCTCTGGATTAATAACTCTTTAAATAGCTTAATTAATAGCTCTTTAAATATATGTATTTAAAGGTTGTGATATCTTATGATATCTTATGGAAACTAGAACTGCCACGTATTTACACCATTGCATTTTTTTTTTTTAAACAAAGGAGTATTAGTCATGTTAGAAGGCTATTAACAAAAAAAAGAGCAGTCCCCTTGCCCACTTCTCTTCTCATTCTCTAGGCACAAACAATTTCAGAATTTGTAGCTATCTCTCCTAGTATTTATCCTCCATATTTCTAAATAATGTGTGTATATTGGCATATCTTGATTAATCAATTGGAGATGTTATCCACTGCTGATTAGGATGAATTTTTATGAAGATTTTAACATACTTACATACCCTCCCTGTTTCTTCCCCCATCCATCCAATACAGTGATAATGCAGTTTTTGGATAAATTCACATCCAGTGAACTCATTATTAGGCCTCAGTGAAGAACTGCAATTTCATGTTACTTTAAGTCAGTCTTAACATGATCCACAGTTGACTATGTGGGAGCTGATGTTACAAAAAATGTGAAAGTCTTGGGAGGAATACACTTAACGTGAGGTCCAGAGATATAGAAAAATGAAGTTTTAATATGGAGATAACAAAAATACTCCCTGGACCAGGATGTGGTACTCAGCAATACATACTATTAATCCCTAGGAACTGATTTTAAGATTCATTTCACTGTGTTCTTAATTTTTAAATGAAGTTTCACTGGACTCCACCAATAGCTTTCCTTCCCTTTTTGTGTAAATGTATTTTATTCCAGTATATTTCTTTTTAAGATTAAAAGGGATGTGGCGATCCAGCAGAACATTTTTCTTATAAATTTGCAAATTATAATGTAGGAAACCATATACTCTATTTCCTAGGGTCATGAAATATGCAATAAGGAAACTGAATGAAAAACTATCCACTAATTTAATTACATAGAAGCCAATATGTTAGAACTATTTAAAAGGAGGCATGGATTAACATTTATATAAAAATATGAACAGTTTACCTAAGCAATCAGCATGAGAAGTAAATGTATTACATTGCTCAGTAAGGCAAGAACAATATAAGGAGCAATAAGGCATAACATTCTGGTGAGCACAAAAGGACAATCATTTACCTGAGCTCATGTCTGCTCTCTGACTTGTACTTGACATTACTGATTTTCTTACTTTCTTTGAAAAAAAAAAAAAGGTTTTTGTAAAGTAATTTCTATACCCAATGAAGCTTGAACCTACAACCCTGAGATCAAGAGTGGCATGCTGTAACAACTGAGATGCTCCCTGATTTTCTTTTCAAATGAGATTTATAAAGATATGTTCTAGTCTGTTGTTGGTCATATGTTCTAAATTTGCACATTGGGATTATTGCTATAGCTTATGCAAAAAATGATCAGTATAAATTAATATCCTTCTTTCTGTCTTCATTTGCTTATCTAAAGTTACCCGACATATCATTCTTTGTATGACTCTCCTGCTTTAGTCCTCACTTTATTAAAACAGCTTTCACTATTCATCAACTGAATATTACGTATTCACACACTTTTCAAAGTGCAGTTTTGAGGTACTGGTGACATTACCAGTGAATTATTAGTGACCCAATCTATATATCCCTCCTCATCAGAGAATTTCAGAACTGGGAAAGGATCAAGAGATTATCTGGTAGAAGAGAATATACTACAGTACAATTGCCTAAAGTTATGTAGCTAATTTAGTGAGACACCTGAGATCAAAATTCACTTACCAGGATTCCTAGTCATCATTGTTAAATTTCTTTTATTATCTGAGTAATGATACTTTTGCTCTCTTTTTAATTTAGGCTCTCTTATCCTTTTATTCATATATAAAAAATTCTTAAGGAATTATCCATATATTTTCAGATTGGCACTTTTGGTCTCTTTTTAATTTAGGCTCTCTTATCCTTTTATTCATATATAAAAAATTCCTAAGGAATTATCCATATATTTTCAGATTGGCACTTTAACAAAAATTGGCTGAAATAAATGAAAAGAGACACCTTTTTTTTTTTTTTTTTTAAAGATTTTATTTATTTATTTGTCAGAGAGAGAGAGAGAGAGAGCGAGAGCGAGCACAGGCAGACAGAGTGACAGAGGGAGAAGCAGGCTCCCTGCGGAGCAAGGAGCCCGATGTGGGACTCGATCCCAGGACGCCGGGACCATGACCTGAGCCGAAGGCAGCTGCTTAACCAACTGAGCCACCCAGGCGTCCCAAGAGACACCTTCTTGATGCAACAAAGATTCAGGCACTTCCTTTCCTTTGTGCTTTCACAGCACTGCTGACTCAGTCAAGTGTTAATTCAGTCATTCCACAAATATTAAGTCTACTATAGGCTAGGAACTATGCTGGGTAGTGAGGGATATGGATACCTAAGCAGTTAATCATAAAACAATGTGATAACTGCTATAATGAAGTCTGTAGAGGCTAAAATGGGATTAGGACAAATGGCTAAATATGCTTAGAAAAAGAAAGGCTTTTTAGAGAATGTAATCCTTGAACTGACTTTTTAAGAGGAGGAACTGGAGAGGATGTGAAGAAAAAGGAACCCTCATGCACTTTTGGTGGGAATGTAATTGGTATGGTCAACTGTGGAAAACAGTATGAAGAAAAAGAAATAGAAAGACCATATGATCCAGTAATTCCACTGGGTATTTACCCAAGAAAATTAAAACAGTAATTCAAAAAGATATCTGTACTCCTTTGTTTTACTGTAGCATTATTTACAACAGCCAAAGTATGGAAGCAATCAAAGTGTCCATTGATAGACAAATGACTAAAGAAGATGTGTGTGTGTGTGTGTATATATATATATATACACACATACATACAATGGACTATTACTCAGCTATAAAAAAGGATGAGATGCTGTCATTTGCAACATGGATGGACCTAGAAGGCACAATGCTAAGTGAAATAAATCAGAAGATAAAGACAAATACCATATGATTTCATTTATATGTGGAATCTAAAAAGCAAATTAAGAAACAAAAAGTAGAAACAGACCCACAAATACACAGAACAAACTGATGGTTGCCAGAGGGTGGGGGGTAAAGGAATGGGCAAAATAGGTAAAGGGGAGTGGAAGGATACAGGCTTCCAGTTATGAATTAAGTCACTGGGATGAAAAGTACAGCACAGGGAATATATAGTCGATGGTACTGAAACAGTGCTGCATGGTGACAGATGGTAGTTACACTTGTAAGTGCAACATAACACAGAGTGCTGAACTACTGTGCTGTACACCTGAAACTAATGTAACACTTGTGCCTCAACTATACTTCTATTAAAAATAAATAAAGAATTAAAATAAAAAAGAAGGAACAGGAGTTTGCAAAGCAGGCAAAGAATAGAGGGCATGTGAGACAGCGAAGTGCATGTTCAAAATTAGGTCATAAATTATATCAAGTTATTTATTCCTCTACTCTAGACTTTATCGCATTGTATTATAATTTCCTGGCTTACCTGTTTTATATAGTTTATGGCCTCTTTGAGAACTAGAACTTTGTTTTTATTTTCTATAGTGCCCAGCATACAGTAAAAACCTGACATTTTTTGCTGACTGAATGAATTAGTATTTTTTGGTAATTAGTTGCTTTTTCTCAATATATTAGGTTGGGATTAGGTATGCATCATAATAGGAGTTGGCTGGTGATACACAGGAGTTGCTGTTTTTAAAACAAATAATAAGCATTCTTTGTACGTACTTTTTGGGGGTATACGATCTCTTCCCGGAGAAAGGTGTTTTCTCCAGCATTCTTATCAAAGAGACCCCAGTCCATCTTCAGATCCCAGATGAGGGTATAGCAGGAACTGATGATACAAAACACAATCCAAAGGTAAAAGAATACCATGGTGTCTGAGTGACCTCGTTCTGAAGAAAGAAATGGGAAAGGTAAAAGAGAAAATTGAGAGACTAAAATAAAATTCCTCATTAAATAAAACTAATTTAAAAAACAGAGTCCTTATACAGCTCCATAAAGGAAGTAAGATTTTAAACAAATTTCCCTAGTAGAAACACTGTTTAATAGAAGTTAAATAGTAACTCCGATTCTCCTGAAATACAAAGTAATCTTCAAACATTTACCAAATACATAAAATTTGTACAAATGTGTATTTAGAGTTTTGGAGGCTCCATAAAAATGAATACATAGGGGCGCCTGGGTGGCTCAGTGGGTTAAAGCCTCTGCCTTCGGCTCAGGTCATGATCCCAGCGTCCTGGGATTGAGCCCCGCATCGGGCTCTCTGCTCGGCAGGGAGCCTGCTTCCTCCTCTCTCTCTGCCTGCCTCTCTGCCTACTTGTCATCTCTCTCTGTCAAATAAATAAATGAAATATTTAAAAAAAAATGAAGACATAAAAACCCAAATAACTGCAGTGATGTTTTGAGCATTACAAAAGATGTCATTTTAATTTTTGCCATCAGGTGGCAGATTAGGGTCAAAGATGAAAAAAAAATTATGAAATACCACTAATAAGAAATGTGCTACATTTGCTTCAAGAAATTCTTGGATTGTTTTTACTTTAAAACACTTCCTTTATATACTTAGATCTTGTCTATATTTATTGTGAAGGCAGTCAGATACTTTTAATTCCAGATAAAATGCCAGAAAGCAACAGAATGATTATCCTTAAGGACATATATGAAAGCAAATTTCTCTCAAATCACAAAGCAAAGCATGGTATTTTTGCTTTTTTTACAGCTTGTTTATAGATACAAATGCTGGGAACCCTATAAAGTATACTAAATCAGAATAATAAAAATAATTTGCATATGTCGGTATATAATTTAGTATTTTTTACTCTTAAGTCCTTCATATATTCTCTAGTGAAATTCTTCTTTAGTAAGCTTGAGTCATCATATTATTTGTGTTCCCTGTAGTTGTGCAGGATATAGGTATTAATATGGTCCTCAATTAACAAGAAAAAGGTTCGAAACATCTAATTCAAAAAAGTTTAAATTTTGGTTAGTTTCCAAAAGGCACAGAAAATAAAGGATGTGTCATGCCTTATCCACAGTCCTTCCTATTAAAATAAGTTAAAGTCCTTCCTATTAAAACAAGTGTTTATTAATCATTTTTAGGTATTAAAAGTGTTAAGTACCATATGATTCAAAGGCACCCTTTAGAAATTTATAATATAGTTAAGTGGAAATAGCCATTTGTTACTGATGATAAATTTGAGCTCAAAATGAAGTATAAACAAATCACTATGAGAACATCAAGAAGAATGGGAATGTTTCCAACAGTAGGAAATAAAAGGAAGTAGCATTTGAGTTATTTGTAGAAGGATGAATAAACAGTGTTGCAGAAGTCAGGCAGATGAGGCAAGGACATTCAAAGCTGAAGGAAGATAATGAAAAGGCAGGAGGTTGGGAAAGTACAAGGTGTATCTGAGGAGCTGCAAACAATCTAAATTTAGTGTGGGTGACATATGGAGGATGTAAGAGAATGGGTGTGATTTAAAATGAGTCTGGAAAGGACATTTTGGGTCTGACTATGGAATGACCTCTTGGTACTCAGGATCCTATCTGTATTTTAGAAAAAATAATTAAGCTGGCAGGTTGCTTGCATCAGAATTACTTAGCTGATTTTAAAAAATATGGGTATGTTATAGTTCTAGTATTAATCAGTTCATACCAGCTCTTAAGAACTGTTACATTTTCAGAACTAAGCTGACGGTTAAACACAATTATTAAAAATTAAATTATATAAACTTACAATTAAACAAAGGTAATAAAAACTCAAAATTAATTATTTCCTAATTATTTTATTACATTTTGCTATTACCCTTTTAAGGTTATGTATGTTTTTTATATCTGTAGGATGGAACTATTATATAATGCTGTGCTACTATACATCTTTTCCTAACATTCAGTATTATCTTAGAAACTTATACTAGCTATGGTAGAAGTATTTACACCACGGAAGTCAACAGACACTGCAAATCAGTATCTCCTAGCTCTACTCCTACCTAAGAGCTGGTTTGTTAAACATGTAACAGCACATCACTGTTGAGCTTCTTCTGGAAAGTCAGCGGTTGGACATAGAAACCAATATTTTTTCAGTGGTCCACAAGTGATACTAGTGAACAGTCAAGTTTAAATATAAACACATTTTCAGGTTTGAACTATTTTCATAAAAACTGTTCTTCACCAAAAGTAAATTGGGTTGAGTATTTATTTATACTGTAACACTGCACCACATAAATGATCAGTTCAAAAGTCCTAACAAGGGGCGCCTGGGTGGCTCAGCGGTTAAAGCCTCTGCCTTCGGCTCAGGTCATGGTCCCAGGGTCCTGGGATCGAGCCCCACATCGGGCTCTCTGCTCAGTGGAGAGCCTGCTTCCTCCTCTCTCTCTGCCTGCCTCTCTGCCTACTTGTGATCTCTCTCTCTCTCAAATAAATAAATAAAATCTTTAAAAAAAAAAAAAGTCCTAACAAAACAGTTATTATCTAGTTTAGTTGGATGTGTTCTGATGTTTACCTCATTCTGTAGATAAACACAGTCTAGCTGAGTAGTATTATTCAATAATTAGTATCATAATTGCATTAAAAAATCTTATAACTTATCTACTAAGGGTTGCAAAGAAAATTACGAAGCAAATGTAGCACCTTAATAAAATTCAGTGTTCTCATATTTTCAAAACAAGATCAACACAAAGAGGTAAAGAGAGTAACTTAACTGTAAATTATATTTGCAATTCTTTTTTAAAAAATTGAATGCTTACTATGAGCCAGGCACATCATATATATTCTCTCACACAGTTTTCACAACAACAAACCATCATTTTGTTTGCTAGTAAAAGTAATGAAATTAGACTAAAATAATAGATACATTCAGCAAAAGGTTAAAAAATGAGTATTTCTCAAGAAAGTATAGGTAACATCAAGTGTTATTACTGAAAGCTGATTTTCTTTTCTAATTACTAAAGAAATCTTTAAGTTCAAATTATTATTATTATTATTATTATTTTAAAGATTTTATTTATTTATTTGTCAGAGAGAGAGAGGGAGAGAGAGTGAGCGAGCATAGGCAGAGGGAGAAGCAGGCTCCCTGCCAAGCAAGGAGCCCGATGTGGGACTCGATCCCAGGACGCTGGGATCATGACCGAGCCAAAGGCAGCTGCTTAACCAACTGAGCCACCCAGGCGTCCCTAAGTTCAAATTATTATTAAAAGGAGATTGTGGGGGGTGGAGTTCAAAAGAAAGAATTAACCAGGAAACAAAAATCAATATGCTTGTTTTCTTTAATGTGTTCTAGATTTTAATACAAGTCCTATTCTTAGAGTATAACTCTTAAAATGGTACAGTGAGTCAAGTGCCTCCCTCCTTTCTAAGCTCATATTATTTCCATGAAATTTCTATGAAACACATACAGGCCTTCACTGACTTCAAAAAGCAAGTATTTCAACAGAATATTTTGAAATAAATAGTGCTTTATCTTACTTTTTCAAATAACGATTAGTGTATACCCAGTCTACATGTGTTACATTTTGGTCTCTTTTTAATTATTACCCTTACTTGATCGTTCCCATCTCCCAAATGAAGAGAGCTTCTCCCTGAAATCATCTGCCTTTATTGGTATTCAGGGGATGTACTGGAAAGATATTATCACTTTAGGCAAGCAATTACATCTAATTCTCTCTTGGCTACCTCTGGTAGCCCACTTTAGTGATGTTCAGAATCATAGAAAATCAAGTCATTGCTATTCTACCCTAAGCTTCTATTACACACCTGTCATGTCAGAAGCATAATTCATACAAGAAGCATTTATGGTAATGGTATCTACTGAATGTAAAACAAATAAAAACAAGCTTCTTAAAGTTTTGTACCCATGGTTATCATAGGAGGGATAAAGCAAAATAATGTATTAGGAAAAGTGCTAAGAGAGAAACCAGAAAAATTACATATGAAGATCATCTATGAACCACGTTTTGGGGAAGATATTTTAAAAATGAAAATAGTGGCACTGTATAAAGAGAAAGTGAATGGTTTCCTTTACAAACAAAACCTTTCTACTCTGATAACAGTTTACTCGTTTCTAATCTGAAATTAAATTAAAAAAATAAAATAGACTGGATACTGTTTTCAAAGCCCAAACCTATACAGGTAAGCTAAGTTATGAATGAGTGTGTTATCTAGCAAATTTTAGTTCTATTCCCATAACCTAAAAAGCATCAAAACACTGAATAACAAGATTAATATGGTTATCTAAAAATGGATATAGATATTCCCCTGATCTTTAGTGTGTTTTAGTTAAAATGTGAGGTCACATGTATTATACGTCCTCAGGTGATTGATTGTCATATTTATCCTAAGAGCAGGCAAGAAAGACATTATTATTCCCATTTTATAGTTAAGAAAGCTTAAGTTCAGAGAGACAGTCAGTAAGTGGAAAGATAACTGGATTTGAAGTAGGAAGATCTGGGTCTGAATCCAGACTCTGCCTCTTTCCAACTTCCTGATTACAGAAAATTCACAATTTAAAATGATTGAGACAAAAATAGAAATCATTAGGCCTAAGGATAAATGAAGAAACTAGAAATGGGAATCTTTATCCAAGGAACTTTTTTGTACTAGACAGCTTTGTTTTTCTATATCCATCTCAATTCTAAAATGAAAAGACAGTCCATAAAACTATGAAGAAACATTAAAAAACATTTCTAAGGTATGTGAAAAACAGAATTTAAATACTACACATATATTACTTTATATGATATATAAAATTTATGTTTATAGAAAAAGACAGAGGTACCTATGCCTGATGAAGGAAGTTAAGATTATTAAAGGGACTCACTTTTAACTTTAGGTATTTCTGTATTATTTGAATTTTATTTTTATAGTGATATATACACATCCATGTTTTACTTGTATAATTAAAAGGAAAAAGTAGGCTAAAGAAAATAGTTGCTATTAGGTTAGTGGTATTTTCCCAGGACCCTGCGATCATGACTTGAGCCAAAGGCAGACGCTTAACTAACCGAGCCATCTAGGCAGCCCTGCTATACTGTTTTCATAATAAGAAAATACTACATAGGAATTCATTTATTTATGCAACAGATATTTACTGTCTATTATAAGCTGCACTATTTACCATATGGTTATAATGTTTAAGATTAACTCGAAAGAAAAATTTTATTTCTATATTCCACAAACATGGTGAATGCCTATTAGGTAACCGACATATTTTAGAGAATGGGGATGGATATACTGAAGAACTACTACTAAGGGCTAAGGGTAAAAGAAGAGATATGAAGTAAACAAAAAGATAATGTAGAAGTACAACTGTAGAACTGTGCATAACAAAGGAATCAATAAACCAGGCTTTCAGGAGGCATAACAGCCAGGAAAGGCTTCCTGAAGGAGGTACTACTTAAGCTGAGTCTTGAGCCACATCGAACAGCGTAGACGCCATCCATCCATCCAATGAATGAGCACATATGTCAGATGTTCTAGGTACTAAGCACAAGGTAGTAAATCTTATTTACTAATGAGCAACTTTCCTGTCCCTGTGAAGCTTACTACTTAGTGGGGGCAGACAATGATCAGATATACCAATAAACAAGGTAACTTTACACAGTGAAAGTGACAAGAAAAAAGAACATGGTAATAGGGCTGAGACTGGTAGAATTCCTTTAGATAGTGTTCAGACAGAGAAGACCTGTAAGTTGATACCTGAGTGATGAGAAGGAGCCAGTCACATGAAAAACTGGAGTTAAGAGTTCCATATGTGATTTTAATTATGGTTTCTAGTAACCATATTTTCAAAGGTAAAGAGAGGGGCACCTGGATGGCTCAGTCAGTTAAGTGTCTGCCTTTGGCTCAGGTCCTGGGATCAAGTCCTGAATAGGGAACCCTGCCCAGTGGAGAATCTGCTTCTCCCTTTCCCTCTACCCTTCTCCTCTGCTCGTGTTCTCTCTCTTTCAAATAAATAAATAAAATCTTAGGGAAAAAAAAAAGGTAAATAGAAACATGTAAAATTAATTTTTTTTTAAAGAGTGAGAGAGAGCATACACGAGTGGTGGGGGGTGGGGTGCAGAAGGAGAGGGAGAGAGAGAATCCTAAGCAGGCTCCACACCCAGCATGGAGCCCAATGTGGGGCTCAATCTCACGACCCCGATACCATGATCTGAGCTGAAATCAAGTCAAATGCTTAACCAACTGAGCCACCCAGAAGCCCCTAAAATTAATACTATATTTTATTTAAACTAATATACCTAAAGTATTATTTTAATAATATAAAATTATTGAGAGCTTTTACATTCTTTTTCTCATAAGTCTTCAAAATCCATTTTGTATTTTGCAGTACATCTCAGTTTTGCCTAGGCACATTTCAAGTGCTCAGTAGTTGTATGTACCTAGTAGCTCCTAGTAACTATATTACTAAATAGTGCAGTGCTAGGAGAGCAGATGAGTTGGAGGGGTGAAGACTGTAAGTGGTGTACTAATAAGGAGGTTGTTGTAATAGCCCGGTGATGATGAGGACTAAAATTGAGTGGAAGTACAAGGTATAGGGAGGTCAGGTAAAAAAAGAAAAATAGGAACTACTACTGGCAGGAATTGGTGAATTTTGAGGTGAGATAAAGGGTAGAGTCAAGGACAACTCATAGTTTAACCTGGGTGACTGGGCAGCAGAGGGCCATGAACCAGTAAGACAGAAAACAACATGGGCATGAAGAAGGATAAGGGGGAAAAAAGAGTTTAATTTTGAACATGCTGGCTTTAGGGTCCTATGAGACACTAAGATGGAAAATGCTCAGGAAACAAACAGAAACAGAAATAAGAACCTAAGATACAGATTTGGGAGTCACATATATATAAGACAGTGGTTGAACCCATTTTGGAACCACCAAAATAATACAAGTACCTTCTATGAAAAGGGTAAGGCAATCAGAAATAGAAGTCCTCCAGTTACACTGCATTTGACTAAATTTGGTTGTATTTATCCTGTTTCTTTACACCAAAGATCCAAAGAAATGAGAGCTCTTTCAAATGTTACAGTTTCTCCTTATCTCTTTCGAAATATAAATTCTAATGTTTCTATATTTCAAAATATAGATTCTATATTTTATAGTCTTTCAAAATATAAATTCTAATGTTTCCATATTTCAAGGTCTTAAAATATGTTTACATGATTATACAAAGTTATTGTGGCTGTAGGAATAGAGACAGTGAGGCAGGCAGACTACTGTTTTGAGATGTAAGAATGAGAAAAGAACAGAGAGTATTCTAGATGGCTTAACAAAATAAGGGAAGTCTTTTTAGGGTCAGAGACTCTTGAGCATGTACGTAGGCTGCAGGAAAGGAGCTAGTAATGATGAAGAGATTGAAGACTTGGAAAAGAAAAAGAATGACTGCCAGAGCAAGATCCTGAAAGAGACAGAAAGAAATGAGGTCAGGGCCCTTAGGAGGGAAACACAGTTACCCAAGACTGGGAAAAAATATGTCGTGAGCGATGGGTTTGGATTAAGTAAGTACATTGGTAGAAGGTGGGTGAAGAGAAATGACTCCTGATAGGCTCAATTTTCTTGTTATTAGGAGACATGGTGGTCTATAAAGGTAAAGAGTGTAAAAACTGAATTGAAGGCTTTAGAAAAGCAGTAAGAGTTATCATGAACCCCCCTCCTTTTTTTTTCAAAGTTAACATTTCTGAGATAAATAAATTTAATAATAAGAGCAAAGAACAAAACATCTGTAAGTTTAGAAAAGGCAATCTCCCCCTTCCTATGGTATTCTTTTCGTAAAACATTTTGTTTGTGCTTATATTTTTATTATTACGTACACATCTCTTTTCTCTTTCCTATAAGACTATCCTATCTAGCATTTAAAAAGGAATTTTACTTTACACTGGAGTGAATTGTGTGTGTGTGTGCATGCACCAAATTGTCTTTTCCATTAAAACTATAATGTCTTTTAGGAAAGGTATCATGACAGTATTTTTCCAGGGCCTATGCACTACACCCTATGTGATAAGAACAATCAATATCTGCTAAATTAAACTGAGGGCAATGCCTGTGTTTTACTTTTTAATTTTCTACACAATACCTTACCTTCCAACAGATTTGGGGAAGGTAACATGATTTCTGGGCATACTTCATATACAGTGAGTCCCTGAAAACTTGTAAGAAGCTGAATATGGGGGCACCTGGGTGGCTCAGTCCATTAAGTATCTGACTCAATTTCGGCTCAGGTCATGATCTTGGGGCTGTGGGATTAAGCCCGGGTTGGGCTCTGTGCTGGGTGTGGAACCCGCTTGGGATTCTCTCTCTCCTTTTCCCTCTGCCCACCCCCCAAAAAAGAAAAAAAAAAAAAGCTGACTGTGAAAAAGTTAAATAACAGACATACACATTTATGAGGAATTTGTTTCCTAAGAGCTAAAAATAAACTCCTTATATCTTCCTTGTCCTTTAGACACAATCTTTTTTTTTTCCTTTAAGATTTATTTATTTATTTAGAGAGAGAAAGAGTGTGAGTAAGCAAGGAGAGGGGTAGAGCTACAAGAAACCTTAGAAAAATAATTCAGTGGTCTCAGGAATAAAATTAATGAACAGAAGGAGTATTATACAAAAGAGACTGAAATTCTAAAAAAAAGTACCAAACAAATTCTGGATCTGAGGAGTTCAATGAATGAAATGAAGAATTCATTGGAAATAGAACAGATCATATGGGACAAGATAATTAGCAAGCTTGACAACAGAAATATAGAAATAATTCAGGTGGAAGCGGAAAGAAAAATTTTTTAAAAATGAAGAAACTGTAAGACAGTTATCTGAATCCATTAGAAAAGCTACCATTAGGGAAAAAAAAAAAAAAAAAAGCTACCATTAGAATAATGGGAATCCCAGAAGGAGAAAAGAGGGAGAAGGTAACAGAGAATACATTTAAAAAATAATAGCTGTTAATAATAAAAAAGCAACATAATATTCTTCATTTAAAGAATAAAGGAGAAAAATCTCAATACCAATGGATGCAAAAAAAAGCAGTTGATAGAACTCAATGATACTTTGTGATTAAAAATCTCTTTTCAAAGGGAAGAATAGAAGGGAACATTATTATTCTGATAAGGGTACCAAAAAAATCTCCAGTAAACTTTATACTTACTGGTAAACTATTAAAGATTTTCCCCTTGAGATTTGTAAATGAAACAAGGATGCTAATAATTCTATTTTTTAAGCAACATTTTACTGGGAGTCATATGTGGTGCAATAAATAAGAAAAATAAAATATCTGAAGAGAGGACATAAAATGGTCTTTGCTGGCAATGTGCTTGTGTATATAGAAAATGTAAAATCTATACATTATCTATGAGAATTGATACATGAATTTATCAAGGTTACTGGATAGATCACTATCCAAAAGCAATTTTACTTCTATATTCCAGCAATCAATCAATCAAAATAAAATTTTGAAAAGATGAGAAAAATAAAAATAAAAAACAAAAAATAATAGTTGAGAAACTCCCAAACCCAGAGAAGGGACTGGATATTCAGGCCCTTGAAGCTAATACAACATTTATCATCTCAACACTAAAAGACCTTCTCCAAGACTATTACATTAAAACTGTCAAAAGTCTATGGACACTGGGGAAGGGATGTGCTATGGTGAGTGCTGTGAAGTGTGTAAACCTGGTGATTCACAGACCTGTACCCCTGGGCCTAATAGTACATTATATGTTAATTAAAAAAATTAAAAAAAAATGGTCAAAAGTCAATGATAAAGAATTCTGAAGATCGCCAGAGAGAAAAAGACAGTAACTACAAAGTTATCTCCACTTGTTTATCAGCAGATTTCCCAGCAGAAACTATGGGCCAGGAGACCACGGAATGACATATTCAAAATAAATGAAATATAAAATTGCCAGCCAGGAACACTACTCTGACAAAATTATCCCTCAGATATGAAGCAGAAATAAAGCCTCTCTCGGATAAATAAAAGCCGAGGTTCTTCGCCACTAGACCTGCCTTACAAGAAATTTTGAAAGGAACTCTTGAAGCTGAAACAAAAGTACACAAAATTAATTAAGATGACAGTCAAAATTACAATACTATAGCTCTTTTTTTTTTAACTTTTTTTAAAAAAAGATTTTATTTATTCATTTGACAGAAAGAGATCACAAGTAGGCAGAGAAGCAGGCAGAGAGAGAGGAGGAAGCAGGCTCCCTGCTGAGCAGAGAGCCCATTGCGGGGCTTGACCCCAGGGCCCTGGATCACGACCTGAGCCGAAGGCAGAGGCTTTAACCCACGGAGCCACCCAGGCACCCCAACTCTTTTTTAGAACAGTATATTAAGCTCTTAACCATAGCACAAAAATTAAAAGAACATTAAAAATAACTATAGCCACTATAATTTGGTATCGAAATCACAGCATAAGAAGAGTTAACATGTGATATTAAAAATATCAAAGGGGAAGAGTAAAAGGATGAAAACCTTAAAGGTAAATGAAGATAAATTGCTATCCCCAGAGAAAGGATTATTTTATCTATGAGACGTTATATGCATACCTCAAAGCAAAATTTTAGAGCAGAAACAGGAAACAAACAAACAAAAGGAGTGGATTGAGCAAATCACCTTGGAAAACTAACTTATAAAGGTAGACACAAACAGAGGGAAAAAGAAACAATGGAGAAACAAAATAACCAGAAGGCAAAGATAAAATGGCAAAAATGCATCAGGAAATCCTGATGCATTAAGGAAGAAATAGACAACATTATAATAATTGCAGCGGATTTCAATATACTGCCATCAGCAATGAACAAATTGGCTTAACTGGAATTAAACAACACTTTAGAAAAATGGACTTAATAGACATATACAGAATATGCAACCAAGAGCAAAACACACATTCTTCTCAAGTACATACAGAATATGCCCCAGGACAAACCATGATAGGCAATAAAACAAATCATAGCAAAAAAATTTTTTTTCCCAAATTATATAAAATTTAAGAAGGCTGAAATCATGTCAATTTTCTTCTCTGACCTCAATGGTATGAAACTAGAAATCAACAAGAGGTTAGTGAGAAGATCTACAAGTATGTGGAAACTAAGTAACACACTTTAAACAACCATTGGGTCAAAAAACAAATCAAAAGGGAAATAAAAAATTCTCTTAAAACAAATGAAAATGAAAACAACCTATTAAATACTGCAGGATAAAGCAAAAAGCAGTTTGGGGAGGAGAATTTATAATATGCATAAATTAAGAAATTAGAAAGAACTCAAATGAACAACCTGAAAGTGCCACCTAAGGAACCAGAAAAAGAAGAGCAAATTAAGCCCAAAGTTAGTTCAAAGAAAGAGAATAGTTAAGAGCAGAAATAAATGAAATAAAGACCAGAAAAATAACAGAAAGGATCAATAAAACTAAAACCTGTTTTTTAAAAAAATAAACAAAATCTATAAGGCTTTAGGAACACTAAGAAAAAAAGAGAAGACTTAGATAAATTAGAAATGAAAGAGGAGACATTACAACTGGTACTACAAAAAACAGAATCATAAGAGACTACTACGAACAATTTTATGCCAATAAATTACATAACCCAGAAGAAATGGACATATGTCTAGAAACCTATAACTTGCCAAGACTGAATCAGGAAGAAATAGAAAATCTGAATAGACTAGTAACAGGTAAACAGATTGAATGAGTAATCAAAAAATTCCCAACACAGACAACTAATTCCAGGATAAGATAGTCTCACTGGAGAATTCTACCAAACATTCAAAGAAGAATTAACACGAATGCTCCTCAAACTTCCAACATAGCCAGGAGGAGGAAATACTTCCACACTCATTCTATGAAGCCAGCATTACTCTGATACCAGAAACAGATAAGGGCACCACAAGAAAACTATAGACCAATGTTCTTGATGAATAATAGATATAAAAATCCTCAAGAAAATATTAGCAAACTGAATTCACAAACACATTAAAAGGATTATACATCATGACTAAGTGGGATTTATCCCTGCGATGTAATAAGGATGGCTCAATATATACAAATCATTAATGTAATATACAAATCAATAAATGAAAGATAAAAATCACATGATCATCTCAATAGATGCAGAAAAAGCAAAATACAACATCTTTCATGACAAGAAACTCTTCTTAAAAAAAAAAGATTTTATTTATTTATTTGTCAGAGAGAGAGGCGGGGAGCACACACAGCAGGGGGAGAAGCAGGCAGAGGGAGAAGCAGACTCCCTGCTGAGCAAGGAGGCTGGCTGAGCTGAAGGCAGACATTTAACTGACTGAGCCACCCAGGAGTTCCTCATGACAAAAACTCTTAACAGACTGAGTATGGCAGGTTACATACTTCAACATGTAAGGGCCATACACAAACCTACAGCTGTCAATGGAGAAAAACTGCAAGTGTGCCCCCTAAAATCAGGAACAAGGCAAAGATGCCCACTAAAACCACTTCTGTTCAATATAGTACTCTAAGTCTTAGCTAGAGCAATTAGGTAAGACAAAGAAATAAAAGGCATCCAAATCAGAAAGGAAGAAGTCATTATTTGCTGACTGATACGCAGAAAATCCCAAAGAATCAGTCAAAAAAGTGTTGGAATTTATTATAAATTTCAGTAAAGTAGCGAGATACCCAATCGATATACAAAAATCAGTTGCATTCTTTTACACTAATGATAAAGAATGTGAAAAGAAATAAGGAAAAACAACCCATCTACAATAGAGTTAAAACAATAAAATACTGATAAATGAACTTAACCAAGGAAGTGACAATATACAATTACATCATGCTATAATTATGTAATGTGATAAATAACACTACATCAGCAATCATATTACAACACATATCAAAGTATATACTTTAAACCTGCAAAATGTCATACATCAAATTTATTCCATAAAAAAGTCAAAGTTTAAAAAAAAATGGTGAGGGACAGATATATAGATCAACAGAACAGAATAGAGAGCTCAGGAATAGACTCACAGAAAAAAACGATAAACTTAACTTTAAATTTACGTTTAATTTTTAAATTTAATTTTATCTTAAAAATTAAAAACTTTTGATTTGTATAAATGAAAAGACAAGCTGCAGACTGGGAGAAAAATATCTGCAAATATTATCCAGTGACTTGTACTTGTATTCAAACTTGTACTCAAAATATACAAAGAACTCTTGAAATTCAACAATTATGAAACAAATAACCCACTTAAAAAATGGTTGTGGGATCTGAACGGATACCTTACCAAAGAAGATACACAGATGGCAAATAAGTAACTGAAAAGATGCTCAACATCATACTGTCATTAGAAAATTAGAAAATTATGAAGTAGAACAGCAATGAGATACCGCTATGCACCTAATAGAGTGGCTAACCACCATCCCCCCAACTGACTACCAAATGTTGAGAAGGATGTGGAACAACAAGAATTCTCATTCACTGCTGGTAGGAATGCAATATGCTCCAGTCAGTTTGGGAGACAGTTTGGCAGTTTCTTACAAAGCTAAATATAGTCTTACCATAATTGTACTCCTACATCAAGATGAAAAGTTATGACCACACAAAAACCAGCATGCTTACAGCAGATTTATTCATAACTACGAAAAACTGGAAGCTACTAAGATCCTCCTCAGGAGGTAAATGGATGAACAAAAGTGGTACATTCATACAGTGGAACATTATTTAGCAATAAAAAGAAATGTGCTATCAAAACATGAAAAGAACCTTAAAGAACCTTAAAGGCCTATTGCTAAGTGAAAGGAATCAGTCTGAAAAGGGTACACATATACAAGAAACAGTGCAGAGGATCATAGGTGATGGGAGGGAAAAGAGAATGGAAAGAAATCAGAGAAGGAGGCAAACCATGAGAGAGTCTTAACTACAGGAAACAAACTGAGGGTTGCTGGAAGGGAGGTAGATGCGGGGGAGGGGGTAACTGGGTGAAGGACATTAAGGAGAGCACATGATGTGATGAGCACTGGGTGTTATATGCAACTGGTGAATTACTGGACTCTACATTCTGGAAAAGGCACACCTATAGAGATAGTTAATTAAGATCAGTGGTTGCTCGGGGAGTAAAGAGGAAAGAGAGGGATGAATAGGTGAAGCATAGGAAATGTTTAGGATAATAAAACTATCCCGTATGAAACTGTTATGGTGGATATGTGGTATTATGCATTTGTCAAAACCCACAGAACTCTAAACCACAAACAAATGAATCTTAATGTAAGCTACAGACTATTGTCAATAATAATTTATCAATATTGGTTCATTAATTGTAACAAATATACCACACTAATGCAAGACGTTAATAAAAGGGTAACTATGAGAGTGAGGTGGGATGGGTGGGGCAGGTATAGGGAACTCTCGGTACTATCTGCTCCATTATTCTACAAATCTAAAACTATACTAAAAACTCAAGTCCATTAATCACTAAAAATAAGAAAAAAGAAAAGCTGGAGACTGGGAGAAAATACTTGTAAATATTATCCAACAAAATGCTCGTATCTAAAATATATTAAAAAAAAAAACAATAATTCAATAAAGAACCAGACAATCCAATTCAAAAATGGGCAAAAGACATGAAAAGACATTTTACTGAAGAGGATATACAGAAGGCAAATAAGCACATGAAAAGATGTTCAACAGAATTAAAACCAGTTAGATATTCACTACATACGTATCACAATGGCTAAAATTTTAAAAAGTGACATCATCAAAGGCTGGCAAGGAGAAACCAGACCACTCATACACTGCTGGTAAGAATGGAAAATAGTACAACCACTGAAAATAGTTTGACAGTTTTTGTTAAAAAACTAAACACGCAGCTACCACACTAACCAGCAATTGCACTCTTGGGGATTTATGGCAGAGCTATGATAATTTATTTCCATCAAAAATCTGTATATGAATGTTTACAGCAGCTATCTTCGTAACAGTCTGAATTTGGAAACAACACAAATGTCATTCAGTGGGTGAATGGTTAAACTAAAGTACCTCCATCCATACCATGGAATACTACTTAGCAATAAAAAGGCACAAATTTAATTCATTCAACAACCTGAATGAATCTCCAGAGAATTATGCTAAATGAGAAAAGCAGACCTCAAAAGGTTACAGGACTATATGATTCCATTTATATAACATTCTTGAAATGATAAAATTATTAAATGGAGAAGATATTAATGATTGTCAGGGGCTAGGGAGAAAGTGGGGGCAGGAGGGAAGAGAGTGTGATATACAAAGGTAACATGAGGGATCCTTATGGTGATGGAAACCTTCTGTACTAGACTATACCAATGTCAATATACTGGCTGTGATATTGTACTATACTTGTGTAATATGTTATCATTAGAGAACCTGTGTGAAGGGTATATGGGATCCCCATTATTTCTAATAACTGCAAATCTATAATTATCTCAAAATAAAAAGTTTAATTAAAAAAATAAAAATTGGCTGTTCCTCAAAACCCTGAGTTAACTACTCCCTCTTCTGAACCACCTCAGTACTTTACACAAGACTGATAATACAGTATTACTACATTTTTTATGTTCTATTTTGTTGTTCTCCCTTATTAAACTGGGAGCTCCACGAGACAAAAAAGGAGAATGTCTTAAAGGCAAGATATATTGTGTTCATCTATACATTTCTAGCACCAAACACAGACTAACACTCTCTAGGTGGTTTGTAACTGTTGAATAAAATAGATATGACAGAAGAAGGCAATTCAATTACTAAATTGTTATTTATATTCAATTTACTATTTGTAAATATTTTTTTAAGGATTTTGCTTATTTAGTTGAGAGAGAGAGAGAGAGCAAGCACAAGCAGGGGGAGCAGCAGAGGGAGAGGGAGAAACAGGGTCCCTGCCAAGGAGGGAGCCCAGTGCAGGGCTTGATCCCAGGATCCTGGGATCATGACCTGAGCCAAAGGCAGATGCTTACCCTGCTGAGCCACATAGGCACCCCCGTAAAATTCTTATTTACTGGCTCATCAAGAATAAAATGATCTCTTCAGTGATTATTAAAGATTGCTTGCTGCCTTTCCTAAATCCTTTAGTAATTCCACCAAATAACGTTAATTCTGGAGCGGATAAAATTATGTGCTTCATGGAATATTACTCAGCCATCAAAAAGAGTGAAATTGTGCCATTTGCAATGACCTTGATGGAACCAGAGGGTATTATGCTAAGCAAAATAAGTCAGTCAGAGAAAGACAAATACTCAGATGTGGAATTTAAGAAACAAAACAGACGAACATAGGGGAATGGAAAGAAAAATAAAATATGAAAGCAGAAAAGGAGGCAAACTCTTACAAGAGACTTAACTATAGGAAACAAACTGAAGGTTGCTAGAGGGGAGGTGGGGATTGAAGAGGTAACTGGCTGACGGACATTAGGGAGGGCTCTTGGAGTAATGAGCACTGGGTGTTGTATGCAACTGATGAATTACTAAATTCTACCTCTTAAACTAATAATACAGTAAATATTAATTAAATCGAATTAAAAAATTATTTTAATTATGTGTTTCTGCCTTTTCTCCTGCAAAGAGACATGGTTTAACTAAATGGAATGCTATCTACCATAATCACTTCATAAAGAAAAGAAGGATTCTGTAAATTTTTGACAATATCTCAGGTGTTTGTTTTCTGAAGCTGTAAGAAAGCTTCAGGTAGTACATTCACATGGGCAGTAATTTTTTCTCTTTTTCTGTGTTTTTTTTTTTTTTAAGATTTTATTTATTTATTTGACAGATAACAAGGAGGCAGAGAGGCAGGCAGAGAGAGGGGGAAGCAGGCTCTCCACTGAGCAGAGAGCCCAATGCGGGGCTCGATCCCAGGACTCTGGGATCATGACCTGAAGCCAAGGCAGAGGCTTAACCACTGAGCCACCCAGGCGCCCAGGAACTTTTTTCTTAATTGAACTGAAAAAAATTAAGTCATAAACACAAGCTAAAATTACAGTCAATTAAAAATGGAAATAAAAGTCTCACGCCCGTCTCCGGGACGGAATAGGGAAACCAGGCTCCTGTCCCTAACAAAACCCCACTGGCCCCACAGGCCACAGAGGTCTGCATCAACCCCATGGAGTTCATCCCGGACTTTGTGGCACATATGATACCCAAGGTGGAATGGGCGATGCTTCTGGAGGCGACGGATACCTTGCATCTGGTGGAGGTGCCCAAGGGGCTGACTGAAGGGTATGAACATGATGAGAAATTCCTGAGGGAGATGCACCATGTTCTGCTGGAGGTGGATGTGCTGGAGGGCACCTTAAAGTGCTCAGAATCTAGAGGTCTGTTCCCCATCAGTTGGGGAATCCCTAACATGCCGCTGAGTGATGAGGAAACGGAGATTTAACTGTGCCAGGCACTAGTTTTTAAGTCTGTAATCATGACTCTTTCTGTTTATGTATGTCCTGTTTGCTAGGTCTGTCATGTATCCCCAAACCTTGACCTAGAGACACATGAAACACAGTGTTCTTGAGCTCCATATATTTTTCTCATTAAAGGTTCAAAGCCAAAATAAATAAATACATACATACATATATACATAAATGGAAATAAGATTGGGTAAGATTTCAGCAGCCATAATAGATGTGTACAGTAATTAGAGCTGGATAAAAAATAAATATAGATCACAAAAATGAACCTAGAAATGTAAAAAATAATAACATATATTCCACATTATGGTTAATTAACAGATCTAAAAAAACATGAGGATATATATAATAGGAGGCATGCATGGAGAGGGAATGCCAAAATCTTTTCCACCATTTTTCACACAAGTTGCCAACATTCTATACTAGTTTAACATACCAGATCTAAAAATGCCATCTGAAACAATTCTTAGTCTCAGCATGAAACAGTCCAAGACTGTAATGCCTTTTTATAGAAACTTTCATTTGATACCTTTTCTTTCAAATTAGATGTTAGGAGTATAACCTGTATTATTTCAAACTTTACCAGTACTTCTGAAACATCTATTCAAGTATTTAATTCAGGAACTATCTCATCAATTGGAGTCATCAATACACTTTGAGATTTAAAGATAAAAAATTTAAGTAGTCTCTAATGACTTGAAGCAGAATAAAAGCTGATGGGGAAAACAAAATCTTTTTGTCAGTAAAGAACCCTTGGTACTTTTTTCTTGAGTGTTGTTTGTTGTTGAAACTTCCATTAGACTAACACTTTAAGTCTGTCTCTGCCCTGCATTCTTTTTTCTCCTTAAGGAACTTTCCTTAGAACCTTCTTATGAAATTGGGACTGTTATCATCAGGCAACATGTTCAAGGTGCTATCATTTAAAGCCCATGTTCTCATTCAGAATGTACTATGCTTCCCTACCATTCATTGCTTGGCTGTCTAAGATCTTACAAATAGTACAGTAGGAGGAAGCAGTACTAAAACTCAGTAGTTTACATATTTGCGTAACACCATATCCATTTGAAATCTCTATTCCTTATATTTTACTATTTACTTAAGTGTGTTCAGTAGAAGCATCATGAGGCACACATTAAAAAGGCAAACTTTGGGGTCAGCACCCTAATCCTACTGAATTAGACTGAAAGTGGGCCCAAGAATTAAGTATTTTTAAGTAATAATCCATGGTGATTCATATATGTACCAAAGCTTGAGAATCAGAGCATTACATTTTGCTGCCTTGTTGGAAATAAAACTTTTTAGAGTATAAAAAGGAATGGATTCAGAGACTAAGAATTCTGGTTTTGCTACTTACTGCCATGTGACCTGCGGCAGGCAGAATAACCTTTCTGACTTATTTGTAAATCAATCAATCAATCAGATTTAGATTCAGATTCAGATTCAAAATGAAATCATGAGTGCCAAGAAGCTACATAATGGCAAATAGCTCTATTAGAATAAAATACAAGAGGCGAAAAAAAGACTGTATTAAGAAATATGGTCAAGGCCAACACCCTTTTAATTTTTAAATGAAAATAACGGTTTTCCTGTTTATAAAAAATTGCACATTTACCATAAAAATTTCCTAAAAAGGCAAATCAAATGAGATCACTTAACAATCATATTTATAAATATTGATATATTTTTATTCATGCTTTAAACATTTTTAATAGGGGTGTCTGGGTACGTCAGTGGGTTAAGCCTCTGCCTTCAGCTCACGTCGTGATCTCAGGGTCCTGGGATTGAGCCCTGCATAGGGTTCTCTGCTCAGTGGGGAGCCTGCTTCCCCTCTCTCTGCCTACTTGTGATATGTGTTTGTCAAATAAATAAATAAAATCTTAAAATTTTTTTTTAAAAATATTCTTACTTTTTTTCATTTTCTTACATAAGGGTAATGGTCTGATAAATGTTAAATGTTAAATAATAGTGATGATGGCTATGTTAGTCCAGATTTTAATGAGAATGTCTCTAATGTTTCACCTTTATTCATGATAGGGGTGTGTGTGTGTGTGTGTGTGTGTGTGTGTATAAAAATATAGTACTCACTGTATTTAGGATGTAACCTTACATATATATGTATCTTTTTTAATTAGTCAGTGTGTCTGGCATTTACTGAGATGATCACATGGCTTTTCTCCTCCAGCATAAGTGATATGGTAAAATATCCCTAAAATATCTTAGTCATAGTGTATTATTCTTTTAACATTCTGGTGGGTTCTAGCTCCTAATGTTATTAGGAATTTTTCTGGTATATTCATATATAAGACTGGGATATAGTTTTACTGAGGAATATCTTTCTCTGAATTATGCTTTTAAAAAAAGTATTTTGTTTATTTATTTGACAGAGAGAGAGAGAGAGCACACAAGTAGGGGGAGCAGCAGGCAGGAGGAGAGGGAGAAGCAGGCTCCCTGCTAAGCAGAGAGCCCATGCAGGGATGTGGGACTTGATCCCAGGAGTCTGGGATCATGACCTGAGCCAAAGGCAGACTCTAATTTTTGATTAGGGTTGCTAATTTACAATTTCATAAAAATAAACTATCCATTTTATTCAGATTCCTACTTGTAATTATTTTTAATTCTTCCAGATCTGCAGTTAAAACCCCTTTCCTAATATTTTGCAGGAGGGTTTTTTCACACTTTATTATAGATAATGGAAAGGATACCAATGACCAATTACCATCAGTTATAGTATACTTATACAATTTAATTCTCATTAATAAATTTATGAGGTAGGAATTATCTCAATTTTACTAACCTCTAACTCGAAGAAGTGGAGTCACTTTCTCAGGGTAACATAATTAATAAGCGGCTAAATTAACCTAGTCTTACTGTATCTAGCTCCAAAGCCCATGTTCTCTCTCTCTCTCTCAGACAAAATAGCGCCTTTCACTAAGATGGTGCTTTTGAAATCCTTACTGGCAGAGGACTTCATGAAATTGAGCAGAGATGGATGTATCTCTCAAGGAGGTTTAACTTTCTCCACTTTCTGCAACAGATGGTTTAAGGAAAGATTTAAAAAAACTGATTTCAAGTATCTGTCGAAATCATTTTTTTTTTCCAGTTCTTGAGGAAGGAAATATACTTAGTCATACAGATCTTCCTCGATTTATGATGGGGTTATACCCCAATAAACCTATGGTAAGAAAACATGATGAGTTGAGAATGAATTCAATACACCTTAATCTAATGTGCTCAGAACACTTACATTAGCCTACAGTTAGGCAAAATCAACTAACACAAAGCCTGTTTTATAATACAGTACTGGATATGTCATGTAAGTGAACACTACACTGAAAGTGACAAACAATGATTCTAAGTGTGTTGGTCAATTACCCTTGTGATTGCGTGGCTGACTGGGAGCTGTGACTGCTGCTACTGGCCCAGCATCATGAGTGTATCTTACTGCATATCGTTAGCCTAGGAAAAGATCAAAATTCAGAACGTGAAGTACGGTTTCTACTGAATGAGTATTGCTTTCACATCATCAAAAAGTTGAAAAATCATTAGGTTGAACCTTGGTAAGTCAGGGACTGTTTGTGTATTCATAACTGAGAAGGAAGAGGAAGATTATACAACAGATCCTAGACTTTCAATTCATCTTTCCTCAGGAATTCAGTCTTTTGTACACCAGCTGTGAAATTGGGTAGGCTTTAGTATTCCACTTTGTTTGGTGGATGTTCATTTCCTTTAAGGAGAGTAGGGATAAAATAGTTGCAAGCAGTACAATTCTGCCTTTAAAGGAAATTATGCCTGAGGTTATTATTCAGAAGCATCTAAAAAATATTTATAGGCAGTTCCGAGAATCCCACATGACCGGAAACAAAGACATGCAACACATCCATGTAATATTTAAACAGTAGGTAGATGCTTTATTTTCCATGCTATTAAGTAGCAGCACTATTCTTTTTTTAATATGTGAAGAAAATACTGCTTTTAATGTAAGAAAAATTCCTTTAAAAATTTCCATGAAAACTGTATCTTATACCTTATTCAAAGCACCAATGAAACTAAGTATAAGCTCACAAGGCTTTCTTTTCATATTTTGCTCACTACATTCTAAGAAGCATGCTGGCAACATTCCTTGTTTATTAACCATATATATTAAGAAAATGGTGAGTGAGCTTCAACAAATACCTCATTATCTCAGGTATTGCTTAAGAAGTGAATTTTAAGACCTGAACAAAGAATATAATTCTAAGTAAATTATTCATGTCAAACTATTTTCCCATAACTCCAAATAACACTAATATGTTAGTGCTTGCTTCCCTCTAATTCAAGAATGACTTTCAATTTTCTGGCAGAGAGAAATTATTTACATATTTGGGCTGACTCCACATTGCTCCTACTAAGAAAAGCCTGTGACTGTTAATGTGAAATAGCCAGTGCCTGGCAACGTCTTTGGCTTTCCATGAGTGTGGTCATTAGGACCAAAGGATCAGAAAATGAGTGTACCCTCTTAAAAGAATTGTTTGAATTATTCTACCACAACGTACCTTTGTGCTTTCTCAAACATAAATTTATTTGGCACATGTAGGAATAGCACACTGCTCTATCTGATCTTTCTGCCTTTGTCTACCACGAGTTTAACATTTAACATTTAATCTTTGGGAAGAGCTCAGAGCATTCTATAAACTTAGAAGGCAGTATGGTAGAATAAAAAATCCTCACAAGACCTGGGTATGAATTCCATCTTTGCCACCTAATAGCTACTTGGTTTTGGAGCTACACTGTTTGTATTCAGATTCATAACCTAGGTTCTTCCACTTTATAGGTGTATGACTTTGGCAAGTAACTTAACCTCTCTGTTTTCAATGCCCTCCTCTGTAAAACGATGATCAAGTGCTAACCTCTGATAAAGACTCTCTCCTTAACCTACCTCTAGTGCTCTCTGGGCCCCAAACTTGGTGTCTATTCTTGTCAAGCCTCCCTACATCACCCAGTTGTAGCAGGAATCTTACTAAGTCAGTTTAGAGAGGAAACCCTGCCCTCAATATCTGATCATCCAATATATCAGATTCTTTATCCTCCACCCTTCATCTAATCATTCTGGTCTTCCCTTAGCACGAATCCCGTCAAGTCAGTTTAACCAGAATCCTCCCTCACCCCTGATGTTTCCTTTTAGAAATTTTTCATCCACTGACCCCTACCTTTCTCCTTGGCTATAAATCCTCATTTGTATGTTCCTATACTCAGAATTGAGCCTAGTTCTCTAACGAGATCTCTTTTCCTCCACCTCAATAGTTCCTGAAAAAAATGTGCTTTTGCACCCTTAAATACTGTTCACCTCTGATGCTAATACCTCATAAGGCTGCTGTGAAGATAAAAAGAGTCAACACATGTTAAGTGCTTAAAAGAGTGTGTGACCCATAGAAATATTCAATAAATATTAGCTTTTAATAATATGATTATTCTTCATCTACTCTTTCTTTTTTTTAAAAGATTTTATTTATTTATTTGACAGACAGAGATCACAGGTAGCCAGAGAGGCAGGCAGAAAGAGAGGGGGAGGCAGGCTCCCTGCTGAGCAGAGAGCCCGATTCGATTCGGAGCTTGATCCCAGGACCCTGGGATTACGACCTGAGCTGAAGGCAGAGGCTTTAACCCACTGAGCCAACCAGGCGCCCCTCTTCATCTACTCTTTGTAGATGCTTTGCATTACTTTTGACAAGCCACAATATAATATTCCATGTGCCATATTATTTTCCTATTGGTGGACACTTATTAGATTATTTCAGTTTACTATATAATATTGTAAATGTAAGTTCATTTCTACCCACCTCTCTTTATTACTTTGTCAGGAAAAAGTTACAGAAAGGGTGTTACTAGGTCAAAAGGTATGAGTGATTTTAAGACTATTGGTAGCATTACCAAATTGCTTACCCATTTATACTCTATGAACAGAATGAGTGTTCATCTCTACATTCTTGCTAGCAATAAGCATCATCACTTCTTTGATTAAATATTTCACCTTGCATTTCTTTTGCTATCAGTGAAGTAGAATAGAACACTTTCCATTTGCTTATTAGCCATGTTTAATTACTCTTAGAACTATTTATATCCTTTTCCAATTAAAAAAATCAGTTAAAATTGATTTGTGTTGTGGTGGATTAGATTACAGTTTAAAAATATTCACCACCTCCCCACCCCCACTCCCAATACCCCTCCTCTCATGTCTTACCCCACTGATGTTGTGTTTAATAATTTGCTTTGGCTTCAGAATGAGCAGAATGAGCCTTTGGGCCTGAACATACGACTTGCTGATTCAGCCAGTAGGAGGTTAGCAGATACGAAGCAAGCAGAGGCTTACAATGTTTATGCAATACGAATTGTTTCTGCTAGTACCACGTGAGGAGTTTTCCTTGGGGGTAACTACTGCCTCTTTAGTTGGGACCCCAAGTTGAAACACATAGGACAGACCCAAACCAAACCTGCAGGGAAGAGCCAAAAGCCCCTCAGGAACAGTGGCCTAAAACAGAGCTGTCCAGTTGAGTCCAGCCTAGTTCCATCAATTCCCAGTTGACCCACAGATGCATAATTGAGAATAAATTACTGCTGTTTTAAGTTATTCAGTTTTGGGGTGACTTATTATGTAGTAATAGCTAATTAGTAAACTTATTATATTATACTATAAAACTCTGAAGGCAATGGATTCATATATAATCTGTTACTCAAGAAAAAAGCTAGAATTCATATCCAATAATACATTTGTCTTTTTTTTCTGCCGAGAATATCTAGACACAGTAGCTTTCATTGATTTTTACACTTGCCACCAATGTTCTCATGTAAAATTACATATAACTGAAATGAAAGTTAAAAATTCTGTTTGCAAGCAATTGTCTTTAAATTCCTTTCCAATTAGATAAAATTGTTCCATAAGTTGAATTCATAATGTTCAACTTATTTTAAACATCACAGAGCCTCTTTCTCAGTTTCTAAGCAATACACAGATTATTTTTAAACTTTACACTTTGTAAATGAATTCTTCAAAGCAACATAATTTATATAGAAATGCTACCAAACTACATGGATCAGTTGTATAAGCAACTAAGAAAACAAAAATGACTACAGAAAAGACAACAAAAATGATATCAGGGTATAAGGATATGTGGTGGTTTTTTTAAAGTTTTTTTTTTTTAACATGACAAAGAAGATTTCAAAGGAAATTTAATTTATACAAAGCTATAATTAATATTTTTAAAGCAATTTAAGATGAAGTATAAGTGGGATTGTTGGTTTATATTTATAAAACCATTTAAAATTAGTATAATGCCAAGTAGATAAAGCTTCTTGAGAAATATGTATAAAAGTGAAATTAATAATCAGAAACATACAATATCTCATATTTGATTGATTTTACCATCAGCAGAATTTAAACCAATATTGGCAAATAATGAATTTTTTTTAAAAAGTCTATTTCTTGTTTGGATTAGTTAGGCTAGAGAAATTACAGCAGAATATATCAAATTTCAAAAGGGTTAAAGATTTGAGCTACTTTTAATAATATGCCAAAAGTGAAAGCATTTATCCAAATGAGTTGTTTTTAAAATTTTTTTGTGTATGTTTAAAAAAAAGTTAATGAAACAAAAGTTTCCCTAGAGAATTAGAAAAAAAATTAGTGTTTCTATTATAATATAACAAGGCTAAAATTTGGAAATTCTGGCATAAGAGCTTATTATTCAGGGTAGAAACAGAGGTACATACTGACCATTCCCCAGAGAGGAAGCACTTCGGGACTATGTGTACTCACTCAAAACAATGAAATGACTATTTGCACTGAAGGCACTGCACTACTGCTGAGGAATCCTCATTAGGGGGCACAACACCCCTTACAGACTGTTAAACAAGAAGGGATCTAGAAGGGCTCAGGGCACTGGAAAACAACCAAGCAAACAAACATAAATGAACTCAGCTTTTAAATGAGCAGAGAATATCTCTGATTTTCCAAGTATTTTTAAAAGTCTAATAGCAAATGCTTGTTAGCAAATGCTAATAAGAAAGTTTAAAGTAAAATATTCAGTATTTTAAAATAAGGTTTTTTTCTATAGATTTAGAGAAAAACAAAGAGCAAAATCCACTGAGAATTTATGAATATTTTAGAATGTTGGAAACTATAAATGAAAAACAGAAAGTCTAATGAAGTACTCTTTGGTCCCCCATCAACGGGTCAGAAATAACACAATGGCTTTTTCTATTATTGTACCTCCCACAGGCTTTTTCTTGACAAAGCCAAGGAACCTCAAGGACACACAAAATACCTTCAAAACACTTTCCTGTCTCCTCCAATCCTAATTCCAACAAAAAAACTTGTAGGAGTTGGCTTCAAATTTAGGCTTGTAATGAAATGTGAATTCTTAAGATATGGAGATTGGCTGCTAGCTAAATTCTTTTGTGTCTAAAATTAATGATGGAAAGTAAAATATACTGAAATGTTTAAAATGTGTTTCCTTACTATAACAAGCAAGGGCTAGCTGAAATATTATAATTAGTTTCTCTAAAATGGGTCTAAGCCCCTCCTTCGTTGTTAAAAAAAATGATTCTAGGTACAGAGGTAATCCTTGTGCTTCCAGTTTTACAAATCATGCAGCATAGACAACCTTTGAAACAACCTCAGAAATGCCCCCAATAATGCAGTTACTATGGTAACTCTTATAGGTTAGTTCTCTGAAACGACTCAGACTCCTGAATCTGAACAAGATTACCTCACCATCTTCTATGCTTTCCTCTCCTCATAAAATTTATCATCATAACACTTACAAATTCGATAGAAAAATATCTACCCCATTAACCATACAGAACCTATTTTTCTGGCTCAAGGATTATTTCTAATGTGTATGTTTTCTGATACCTTTTCTCTTGGGACACTATCCAATAAAACAACAGAAATCAAATTCTACTTTTGACCATCACTCAACTGTCCCTGACTTGTCTTTCCAATTTTTTCCCCTCTGTTTTAGGCTTTTTTGGGGAAAAAAAAAAAAAAGTGATAGAAATATTTACTGTGTCAACAATACAAAGTGTTTTTCTATATTTTACAGATATATAACAAATTAAGATATATAACCAATGGTCCCTCTAAAAAATGCTTGCTTTTAAAAAATTTGACTGTGAGATATGAATCAAGTTTAGTGAGTAAATATCTGTGTTACATGAACAAAAAGCCAAACACATTCCTAACTGATACTTGTCCAGTACCATGCCCTCACCCAAGGGATCATAAGGGCTTCTCCTAAAAAGATTTTCCTTATGGAAGTCACACCTATACCAGCTCTAGACAGCAAAGAAAATTCTATTTCATTTAATGATAAATTCCATTTGTATAGCAAGTTAGAGTTTATAAGGTGATTCCATGTACACTATACTTTATTTAATCCTTATAAGAAAAAACAATTTTCCTAATTGTTTCTCGAGCATGCTGAGCTAACCAAGGAACATCTGAAATTAAACATCCTATAGTCCTACTCTACTCAAGCTTCTTGGTATACTCACTGTAAACAAAGAAAGTGAATGATTCTAGTGATCAACAAATCCTTTTTTCATTTAGTTTATGTTTAATTCTTTACTTTCTTCAGTTTATTTTCAACTTTTTTTGCTTTCAGTAAGAAAACTTGATAAAACAATAAAAATAATTAATGATGATGGACCACAATGCAACTTTTGTGTATAACTGAGGATTTATCTAAATATTGAGTGACACTGCAACAATAAAACTTGCATTCTCACATATATAGCTATTTAACAAGGCTTCTCAGAGTTTACTTCTATAAAAACTGAAAAATGAAATAGTAATATAAATTTTTCTCAATAAGAAATGTTTATGTGATAATTATTAAAATTTATAATACATTTATAATGTTACTTTGACCAGCTATAAATAATAATCAGGGTAATGATGATTATAACACAGGAAGAAAAACCTCTCAGTATCTTCTAGTAACAGGAAATTAGTAACTTAATTTCAATTTACATACATATATATGTATATATATATATATATCAGACAAAAGTCATTAAAACATAAAATACATAACATTAAAATAAAGTTCAATGGAAAAGAGATGTAAAATTTGTGTCAGAGTTGCTCCACGTTTTTAAAAGATTTTATCTATTCACTTATTTGAGAGCCAGAGAGTAGGAGTTGGGGGATCAGGAAGAAAATCAGAGGGAGAAGAACAAGCAGACTCCATGCTGAGTGCAGAGCACGATGCTGGGGCTGGATCCTATGACCCTGGGATCAGGAACTGAGCTGAAATCAAGAGTTAGATGCTAAACTGACTGAACCACCCAGGCGCCCCAAGTTGCTTTATTTTTAAAACAATAAATCATGGTAAGTATCATGCTTTTATATTTAGATTACCTGGACACACTTAATAAAAATAGTTAGCAGTTTTATTTTAAAATGTGAATATTTGGGCACCTGGGTGGCTCAGTCAGTTGTATCTGCCTTCAGATCATGTCATGATCCCGGGGTCCTGGGATTGAGCCCCACATCGGGCTCCCACTCAGCAGGGAGCCTGCTTCTCCCTCTCCCTCTGCTTGTGCTCTCTCTCTCTGTCAAATAAATAAATAAAATCTTTAAAAATAAACAAAATAAAATAAAATGTGAATATTTAAGGGGTACCTGGGTGACTCAGTCAGTTAAGTGTTCAGTTCGGTTTTGGTTCAGGTTATGATCTCAGGGTTGTGAGATCAAACCTTGTCCAGCTCGGTGCTCAGCGCAGTCCGCTTGAGACACACTGTCTCTCTGCCCTCCCCCTACCCTGTCAAATAAATATATCTTAAAAAAAATTTTAAAAATTGTTTTTGAATATTTAAAATATACTGTAAACTACATTTTAAGAAATTAATTAAACTTAAGATGAAGGGCGCCCGAGTGGCTCAGTGGGTTAAGCCTCTGCCTTTGGCTCAGGTCATGATCTCACGGTCCTGGGATCGAGCCCCACATTGGGCTCTCTGCTCAGCGGGGAGCCTGCTTCCCCCTCTCCCTCTGCCTGCCTCTCTGCCTACTTGTGATCTCTTTCTTTGTCAAATAAATAAATAAAATCGTAAAAAAAAAACAAGATAAAAATTTCAGACGTAAATTTTAAAATGTCAGAGAATATAGTTTAAATAATAGTTTAATAAAATAAAAATGATAATAATATAGTTTTAAAAATTCTTTGAAGGAATACTTGAGAACAAAAAAAGCCTGAAGATCACAATACAATCCAAACCATGCTTCTAGCTTTAGGTTATTAAATGTGATGCTGGCACAGATTTGAGGAATTCAGATTTTCTGCTTCATCCTGAATAGTATCAGTATAGTTAAAGATAACTTATATCCTAAAATATTCAACCAAAAACACTTTGTTACCCAGCACGGGAGAAAACTAAAGGGTTCTTAAGGCATAAGGCACCATGTATCAAATCAGTTGTCTGACTTATAAAATGTCTAGTAACAACCTTGTGAATCATGATGCTTGCCCAGACTAAAGAACAGCATTCCTTAGCAAGAGTTAAAATTATGGGAGTTTTCAGGATGTGTTTCTCTCACGGAAGCACTTAGTTAAATTATATCGTTTAATAAGAATGCCTACATAATGATAAAATTATTGGCTGCATTATCAATATTACTGTAACTGCAGAATCTACTGCAAAAAGTGGAAGTATGCTAAAAAAGTGTTCTACTAGACCAAACTGCAAGCCTCACAAAAACACCAGTACCCTAGGCTTTCAAGACATACTTTAGCTAAGTAGCTAGGAGCTACTAGTTAAGGCTCCTAAAATACAATATTTCAATTCAAAAAAGTCACTGAAAAAAATTTACTTAAGTATTAAAAAATAATTATAATAATTTCAATAAGTAACACTTCTTTACCACCCACAGATGAGGGTGCAGCCTCAAAGGGGTGGGCTGATAGCTGATTTAAATAGACAAAGACAGAATGCATTTTAGTAAAAGCAAGCAAGAGGTTTGATTGACAGTTCTTGGAAAAAGGTTAAAAATTCAAAAGGACTGACTGCATGTGGCTCAGAACCTAAAAGCTTTTTTCTCCTCCCAACAGAAGAGCAGTCTCAAGTAATAACTGGTTGCTATGGAGATAAGAAACTAGAGAGATCAGAGAACTCAATTTGCAGTTAAATGGGCTGGAAACAATCCTTACTACTTGGTGAAGGAACACAATTAAAAATATACATGATTGCCAGAGGGAATCTTTTTCACCTAGCATTTCCCAACCTCATTAATGAACAAGGGTCTAAAAAACCAAATGAAAGCCCAAGGTGTCTAAGATAGAGCACATTAAACATAATTCAGGATTTTACACATTATCACAAATCCTTCCTCTTCTGGATGACTTTGACTCTTTTTGGCGGTACTTGTTAGTAAGTACTGGAATGAGACAAAAATTGTGTTCAAGAACAAAGTAGTATAAGTGAGGGGATTCCAACTTCAATGGAAAAAAAGAGCATGACAAATGGAAGAGCAACCAGAGTAAGAAACAGATATAAGTAGTGAAAAATCTTCGGGTTTTAAAAGATCTCTTCGCAGTCACAGAATACCTTTGTGAGTGCTGTACAGGGCTGCAAACGTGACCGTGAAGAAAGTTGTGGAGTACTTCCCAGCATTGACCAAGTGAGGGAAGGCCCTCTTTGTGTCCCGATACCGGCGCAGGCACTGGATGAAACGAAGCCACGCGGGAACGCACTGAACAATGGCCCGCACGCCATACGAGTATTTGTGGCAAATTTCGGGTTCTGTGAAGATTTCAAAGGAGAAAAAAATGTAATTTAAGAAAATAAGCTGTTCACATCATTTCATTATATATTATAACCACTATCAAAAGTCCATAAAAGCAAGAATCCTGTGTTTCAGAATCACTTTCTTCTTTGTAACAACTATGTTCTCAAACTTTTTAGTGATAGATAAGCCAAGGAAAGAAGATAACTCCGTAGGGTGAACCTACAGGGAAAATCTACCCTCTCATATTTCAGACTACCTGTTCTGAATCACTTTCTTTGCAATGTGATAGAACTATAGGAAAATTAGAAGATGAGTACACTAATTAAAGGAAAAATGTTAGTTCCATAATTTAATACATCTGGAAAATATACAAATATCACTTATGACTCTAGTTAATTTCATGAACTCCAAAGTGCCATAATTTATGGCAATGGGTTATACACGCTCTACACCTTTTTTAATGAAGAGCAGAGTTTATATTTTTAAATGAGAAGAATGGAGTTGGTAAATCAAATTTTCTTCAAATTCTGAGGATGCATTATAGTGTGATCAGGCTACAACACAATTGTGGTCTGCTGGCAATCAATGAAAATGTGTTGCGACTGGCTTCATTAACTTTTATTAGATGTTACATAATCTGTCTAAATTTGGTCTTTGACATTAAGGCAAAATTCCTTAACTCCTGGCATACACCAAGGGTGGGGAAAAGAGCCAGAAGAAAAAACAAGATCCCCAGTAAAAATTAAAAAACAATCCATAATGACCTTCTCAAAGCACGTGATCTAACTCTAAATAATCAGTATTTTTGCTCATAATACAGCAATACTGTGATGGAAACTGTTGGCACTAAAGCATTCGTGATATAACTACCAATGTACTAGAATTTTTTTTTTTTTTTTTTTGGTTTTAAGTGTAAGTTGCAAATCTCTTGGCAAATGGATGGCTAAAATCATAACGTAATTTAAGAGCCAAATTGTATCAGATAAAG
Source organism: Martes martes (assembly GCF_963455335.1). Taxonomy (NCBI): domain Eukaryota; kingdom Metazoa; phylum Chordata; class Mammalia; order Carnivora; family Mustelidae; genus Martes; species Martes martes. The sequence goes on from NC_137903.1 coordinate 51,797,161, forward strand.
AGATTGCTAAAAGAGTGCCAAATACATTTAATTAAGTTTGTAATATTATTGGATGAGTTTTCACCATGATCTTAAATTTCTCATTCCCAATATTTCTTGGTTTACGTTGGCAGTTTAGAGGTATGGATGCACATTCATACCCTACCTTCTGAATTATTTGGCAACAGGCCCCCACTTTCATCCCATTTGAGCTCAAAACTGTAGAAGCAGATCATATATTCCAGGTCCATCAATATCACTGACAGGCTGTTCAGCTGATCGGCCAGCCAGAAATCAGCAAAGCCTACTTTATGGAAGGGGGCTGTAAATACTCGAAACTGGGGGAATGAAAAAAAATTTAAAAACACAGAAACAAGAAAATTCATATTAAATTTCTCTAATTTTTGTCTGACCATGCAGCATGATTACTTTAGCTGATAAAATGGAAACCAATGAACCAATCACTAACACAGGGAGGGACTTGGCAATAGTGGCTAGGTTGAGCATTAGTAGTGAAGGGAATGAGTTGAATAGATAACCAAGAAAGGAAATTAAAGTGGGATAGAGAAGGCAGGAATAGCTATAGTTAGAAAATAGAAAGCGAGGAGGGTGGGAAGAGTTGAAGCTGAAAGCAGAGGGTGGCAGAAGATGGAAGCACAGAAAGGATGTCTAGTGTTAGGCTCTAGGGTAAATTTTGCTAGGGACCCATGTGCTATGATAATTTCTGGAATATCCTCCCATCTTAGCTGCGATGAGAGCTTAGCTAACTGAATACAAAGCTCTTCTTTGCCTACAAGGGAGAGGAAAGGAAGAATGGTACATCACCTGAAGCATGCCTGCCTATTCTCTAAATCAAAGTCACTTTTATTTCACTAATGCCTTGTTAATAATGGTATTTATCTTGAAATTATGCCATAAAAATCATCAACTCATATCCCCACTGTTATAAAAACAATGTTAAATGAATTCAGATTAAATTTACTGAGTACTAATCCATGCTATATATTTTTCTCATAATGTATTTTTCATAATCCATTAACTAAAGCAATTCTATGAGCCTGATACTATTCATATCCCCCTTTTACAGGTGACCTTGAACAAACTCATCCTGACCTATTCTGTGGAAGACTGTTTAGCAATGCAAAGGGAAATCTGGCATTGTAGAGAGAGGAAGACTTAGATACTAACGTAACCATTAGAAACAGGCTCCAATTGTGCAGAATGCCTTGAGAGGCCCTAAGGAAAGTGAAGATGGGATGAAGGCAGCTTTTACCCTCAACTTGTCAGACCCTTTCTCTCTCAAACAGGTAAAAATGAACTCCTAATACAAGGAATTCTCACAGAGCAGCAGTTTTGAGAAATTAAAATTACAGCTCTCTTACCATCTAGCTATATTCATTTAGTAGACATATTCAGCATGGCAGACTAATGGCTCTTTCCCCTCACACTTGGCTGGTTCTTTCTATTTGTTTTGTAAACATTTCTCTTTATTATTTGATGGAGATAAATGGCTATTTTATGAATCCATCCTGGACCCCAACTATCTATGAAAGGTATTGGATTGGGTCTTTGGAAATTAGTCCAGATATATGCATGGCATAGTACAGGCTTTGCAATATTTTCTGGAGCTGATATATTTTGAGTCCATGGCTCAGTTTCTTGATCATTCTCTTGCTCTTTTAATAAGTTGTACAATAAGCCAGAGAGAGAAGCTATATCATTTGTAACCATAAAGTTTTTTGGGGGGTGGGGTAAGGGGTGGGGGCTTAGTGGTTGAGATCTTAGTTAATTAGGCATGAAGAGGTTCTGGTACCAGTTTATATAGTATTTTAAGAAACTCTGGGGTGCAGAGTAGACTTTAAAGATTCAAAGAGACAGAACAAGAGGATAATTCAAGATATAACATAAAAGGATCAGGAAATCTAACTCAATCCCTAGTCATGGACTTTTGTGAAAACGATAGCCTAGAGCAAATTTCTTGGGGACATGAGACAGGCTACCATCCCTCTCACAATCTGCCAAATCCAGTCTCAAAAGCTAGCTAATAAAGAAAACCTCCTTAAGAGCAGAAGAGGAGGAGAATGCACTAAGAGATAGGGAAATGGGATTACAAAAGAAAGGGAATGCCATGAAAATAGAAACTGGAAGGGAAAATTTACAGAAGAGAGAAGATGAAAAAAGGAAAAAAGGAGGGGATAGTAAATGTTGGTATAATACAACTAAGGAAGGAATCAATATAATTATAGTCATTCAACATTTAACAAAGATTAATTATTACCAAATGTCATCCATTGTGGAAGTACAGAGATAAATAAAACATAGTTTCTACTCTCAAGGAACCAAAGTCTGGTTAGGTAAATAGGTACCTAAAGGCATAATGACAGCACTGTGTAATAAGTGCTATTACAGATAAATACACAAAATATCCTAGAAATACAAAGAAGGGAGAGCAAGTAGCTCTGTCAGAGATAGGTTAGAGGTGAGGGGGGTAGAAAATAAACAGATCATACTGAACTCCTGACATTTACACATAGTCAAATTCTTCTTATATTTATCTGAATTCCCTTTTTTGAGTAAGGAGAATTCTCCTTTTCCCGTTCTAATTCTGGCTAAGGTCTTCCAACTTCTACATTGTGATTTTGATTAAAATGATAATGATTCACTGGGTAACAGTATTAAGAAAGCTAGCAACAATTCAAAAAAATCTGGTGTTTTACCCCCATACACAAAAAAGCCACTAATAAGGTATTACAAAATATATACGCTAACATCATTTTCTAAGTTAACGCAGATAGTTAAGGAAATGAAGTTTAATTGCTACTTTTAGAGGCTTATGAATAATCACACTCTTTGATTTTTTATATTCTTTAATTTGAACCACTAGATCAAAGTTAAACACCTTAGGTAAAGTCACTATCAGGTCTCACTGTTAAATGGCAGTGGTTAAGAGTACGGATTGTAGGGGTGCCTGGGTGGCTCAGTGGGTTAAGTTGCTGCCTTCGGCTCAGGTCATGATCTCAGGGTCCTGGGATCGAGTCCCACATCGGGCTCTCTGCTCAGCAGGGAGCCTGCTTCTCGCCGCCTGCCTCTCTGCCTACTTGTGATCTCTCTCTGTCAAATAAATAAATAAAATCTTAAAAAAAAAAAAAGGGTACGGATTATAGAACCAGACTGCCTAGGCTCAGTTCCATCTCCATTACTTACTGGCTATGCATTTAAGTCCTTTGAAATTGGGTTTCCTCATTTATAAAATGTTGATTGATAGAACCAACCTCATGGTTACTAAAGGATGAAATAAATTAGCACATAAAAATGTCCAGAAAAGTGCACTATTTAATGAGAATACCTCTCTATTCTCACAGTAGAGACATGTGTAAACACTTTACTATAAAACAAAAGAAATTATTGGAAAAATCAATTTCCAAATTATATAGGAAAGGACTTTAATTTAAAAACTTTAAGTAGCTTTGAGACGCCTGGGTGACTCAGTTGGTTTAGTCTCTGACTCTTGGTTTTGGTTCAGGTCATGATCTTGGGATCCTAGGATGGAGCTCCACGTTGGGCTCTATGCTCAGCGTAGATTCTGCTTAGGATTCTCTCCTTCTGCCCCTTTCCCCCCAACTCTCTTCCTCTCTCTCTAAAATAAATCAATAAATCTTTAAAAAAATACGTTAAGTAGCCTTTTAGAATAAACTTTTTTTTTTTTTTTAAAGAAAATCTGAGCCATTACTTATGTTTCCCAATTGGATTTCCAATTAGGATAAATACAGATCTGCAGAGATTTATGACCTAATTAATGCAAATAAGCTACTAATTTGACATGTAAGTATCAAAATAAATGAATTTCTAATAAAATTTTTTAGCTTTTTGGGGGAGATTTATAGCATATAAATTCCATAGATTCAGATTTAAATATGATTATAAATGACATCAAGGGCCTACCACTATGGCTAAGTGATACATATTCTTTTCCACTGAAAATTAAAGGAAAAAAAAGAAGGAAGTATACTTTTACTTTATGATAAAGCTTTTAAAAAAGAGAAATATAACTAGGGTGGAAATATTTTTGTTAATTCACTAGATATAAGTCTCAGGTTAAGTTTTGTCAGTAAGATCTGAATTAAAATAAGTTAATAGGTCAATTAATATTAAGATGCTCTATAAATAACATTTTTCCTGTATACAATTATTATTACAAATATAACAAACCACAGTACTTCTTTGGGCATTTCACTGCTTCTGATGGTGCATTTTACTATTCTGTTATTCCTTATTATATTATCACTGCCAACCTATTCCGTCAATAAGTCCTCATTTATTAGCACACAGCAGATGCATCGATAAATGTCTACTCAACGGGGAATCATTTTGCTAATAAGACTAACTGGTCATGCATGAATCATAGCTTACTATTTAAATAGAGAAGGATGCACTGGGGAAATGCTCACTTTACACAAAATGTACACAATGATATTATTCTGTTATTGCAATAATGCAAACCATATTAACGTCTGAGTTTTCTGAGTCTTTCAGACCGCATTTCAAAATAACTATATAGAGATTTCACAATAGTTGAGGCAGAAGATAATAGGTATTTTTTTTTAAAAGATTTATTTATTTATTTGTCAGAGAGAGAGAGAGGAGCGAGAGTGAGCACAAGCAGACAGAGTGGCAGGCAGAGGGAGAAGCACGCTCCCTGCCAAGCAAGGAGCCCGATGTGGGACTCGATCCCAGGACGCTGGGATCATGACCTGAGCTGAAGGCAGCTGCTTAACCAACTGAGCCACCCAGGCGTCCCGATAATAGGTATTTATAATCTTAAAGTTATTTCCTTCTAGCCAGAAGAATACTACATATTTATGCAAATACGTTTTACAATTCTACAAAATCTAGCAATAAAATGACAAATACTCTCAAAATAAAAAGGTAATCTAATATGGTACTAACTGGACATGATTTATTTTTAATATAAATTTCAAAAAAACTGGTTCAAATTTTTCTGTCATTAAAAAAAAATCCTTTAAAAGCATGTTTTCTAAATGATGACCAAATGTATGCAAGGTGATTTCACACTTTTCAAAATACCTTGTACATCTAAGTTCCACACTTAGACCCAAAGTTAGGCCTAGTGGTGCTATACTTAATGGGAATGATTTGCTCTTCTATTTATTATATTTAATGAAACTGGAGGAAAAGAGGGATATTCTCAATTTGTGATAAAAATGCTACTGGAAGAAATAAGAAATACAAATAAATAATAATCAACTTAGGGGAAAAAAAAAAATCAAGGAGATCTGGGCCATTTTCTTTTCCTGATTGCTATACATACTTAACCTGTACTATAACGTAACTGGCTCTTTACTTGTGTGCTTACTATGTTTTTTAATAGGAAAGCCATAATTTATGTCTTCAGATTTAAAAAAAATTAAGTAATGCTGTATATAGGGAATGTACTGGTAAGAACAAAAAAAACCTCTGCTAACCTTAATGGTCATATAAAAGGGAAAAGAAGTTAAAACTACAATTTTCAAGGCAGAATACTTTCTAAGGTAGAAAAAAAAGTAAGACAATAACTATAAGAATTCTGAAAGTATGTGTACAGTCTAACTAGTTTAATCACTAATCTTCACTTTACTGTTAGTTGTCATTCACAACCTAAGAAATAAGTACAGGAGGGCATTCCTGATATCTTTTGAAAATGGAGCTGGTTTAACTCAGGAGTAAGCAGAAGTCCTTCCCCAAGCTATCTTTACACTATCACAAAAAATAACAGTAGCTATTTTTGCAAGAAATTCTATATACTATTATTGACACTGTATGATTTTGAGATCATTAAATAGGTAAAGTGGAAAAAGAAATGCAATTTATTATAAACAATAGTCAAAATCAGTTTCTCAAATCAAAGCTGTCAATCTGGTAAGATATTCCTACTGATTTTAGAGAACTAATCTTTTGTAAAATAAAAATGGTTCACTACTACTATCAATTTACAGGAAAATAATAGTTTCACCATTTAAAAAAAAGAAATTCAAAGAGTTCTACAAATTATCACAGTTGGTTAAATAATTTGTATTTAAAAGTACTTAAATTGATCATGAATTAATTATTATTAATTTGCAAAATCATTTCATATCTGGACACTTCATCCTCTTTTTTTAGGAGGAACAAAATGCATGAGTGTTTTTCCCAGGGCCACTGCACAGTACAATATAAGGTGTACCAATTACACTATATTCTACGCCCCTGGCTCTAGAGCACCACTCACGTAGACTATGAAGTGAACCACGTCTTCTGGAGTTGTACAATACAGCAGACTGGGTTTCCACCTGGAGGAAGCCAATGACCAATATGCCACTCTAAAAATGGTAGACAAATTTCTGGACTTACCAGCAGTTTAAGCAGCCAAAACCGGGACTTGTAATAGAAAGTTTTGGTGGGGTTGATAAGAAAGAAAACCATAAATCCGTAAAGGACAAGTGGATACACATATGTGGGGATGACACTAATTGGAGCAAAGAAGCATGCCAGAAGGCTCAGGCACCACAATATCCCAAGGAATCCAGCAATCTGATGAAGGATGGGAAAGACAAAAAATTGTTATTTTTATTTTTACCATTACTCAGATACATCTTTAATAAAACAAAGGTAGGATAAACGTTTAGATATTATGTCAATAATCTTCTTCAAGTAGAAGGTGGATTTCAGTATCCACGAAACCAGCTATATATAGTTAATGTGAAATAAATTCATGGGACTTTATATCTTGCTTTGATTACCTCAAAAAGATGCTGATGAGACAAATTGCTTCTTGGATTAAGTTCAAAGATGAGCACATGATTCACTCCAGCCTGTCTCCAACCATATGTGTTGATGCCCAGTAGAAAAAGGAATTCAATCAGGAGAAAGCCACCTCGATAGATTCTTATCAAGGGCCATATACTTCTATCTGTTTCAAGTTTAAATACAGCTGAAAAAGTATCAATTAATTGGTGAGTTAGAAAATTCATAATGTCTCCTCTAGTTGTCTTTTTTCTTAATACTCAATGACACAGTCTTTGGCATAAAAAGTTTTTACAAATAAAACCTAAGCCTAGATCATCTCAAGAGCATGAGAAACTTGCTTCCAGATTCGTTCCCTTTTTTTTTTTCACTCTGCAAAATTTCACCAGAGTAATTTTCCTAAAACTTGACTTTTGGCATGTTAGTCCATTGTTCCATTAGTTTCTTAGATTATAGAGAATAAGAGTAAAACTGTTTAGAACCAAAAGATCAGTTCTGTCAGCTAAGTATTTCTGGCATGATATAACTTCCCTGGCTTTGCTCTCTCTCTCATTAAACTGATTATATTAATACTTATCTCATAGAATTGCTGTGAAAATTAAAAGACATAGTATGCATGAAAGCAATTGAAAATAAAAGCAAGTGAACAATGTAATGCCATATTAATGGTAACAGTTAGTATTTATAGAATGCTTACTATATGCTAAGAATTGTCCTCTATTTTTACATGTAAAAATTCATTTAATACTCCCACTGGTTCTATGAGTTAAGAACTATTATCCCCCTTTCACTGGTGAGGAAATTACAGCACAGAGAGGCTGAGTAATTTGCTCAGGATTACCAAGCAAGTAGAGGGCAGAACCAGGATTTTAACTCAGACAGTTCTGCTCCAAACCCCACAGGGTCTTTTTTTTTTTTTTTAAATATTTTATTTATTTATTATTTGAGAGAGAGAATGAGAGAGAGAGACAGCATGAGAGAGGGGGAGGGTTAGAGGGAGAAGCAGACTCCTTGCAGAGCAGGGAGCTGATGCGGGACTCAATCCTGGGACTCCAAGATCATGACCTGAGCCGAAGGCAGTCACTTGACCAACTGAGCTACCCAGGCGCCCCAAACCCCACAGTCTTAACCATTGCATTCTATTGTCCGTATGCCCATAAAAATGTTTAGTACCACTATTACTTGGTAGTACTCTAATAGCTACAACGTTCAAATACCTTAGCCTTATAATTCAAGTTCTTCACCACAATCTGGTCTCCAACTCACTCTTCCTTAACCCACAGTGCTCTTAAACATTAATTCTTATCTCCTGATGAATTTGATTAGTCTTTCACAAATTTGCTTTTTCATATTGGCTTATGTTTCCCCTATACTTAAAATGGCCTTGCACCTTCTTTCCACCAATTCACATTCTACTTAATATTAAAAGCCAAATCCTTACCTATTCATAAATTTATTGAATCATTGTTTCATTTTGAACCCACTATGTGCCAAATATTTCAATTTGGCTAAAGATTTCTCAGTTTTCTATATAACTACAAAATTATTTATTAGACTCATTTGAAATTTGATTATGTACTATCTTATCCTTAATTTAAATAACTACTTACTTCTTAACTTTATATTCTCTATAGTACATAGCATATTTAATAATTTAAAAATAACAGGGTAGAAAAAGCCTTTGCTTTGGAGTCAAATACTGTAGACCAGAATTCAAATCATAGCTACTCAAGGTAAAATTACTTTATTTTTTCATATCTCCATTTCCTTATTGGTCAATGGTGATAATATCAATTCTCATGAGTTTGTCAAGAAGATTAAATATGACCAAAGATTCAAAGATGGCAGAGAAGGAGACCATAGTTTTGTTTGGTCCCAGAAATTCACTGAGATAGCTTTGAAATCACTCTAAACACCTGCAAACTCAATCAGAGACCTAAGAAAAGAACTGCTGCAATTCTACAAATAGAAAAATGATCACCTTCTCCGAGAATGACAAGAAGGAAAAACTCACCTGACAAAAGAGAATAAGAGGCAATACTGACTTGCTAATCTGTACTAATTAGGTACTACTGTACCTAATCAGTACGGATATAAGTAAGAAGTCAGAAATAGAGATCAGAATAATGATTATAAAGATACTAGCAGGGCTTCAGAAAGCATAGAATACACTAGAGAATCCCTTTCTAGAGAAATAAAAGAACTAAAATCTAATCAAGTTGAAATTGAAAAGGCTATTAGTGACATGTAAAAAAAAAAAAAGGAAGCTCTAACTGCTAGGATAAATGAGGCAGAAGAAAGAATTAGTGATATAAAAGACAAAATGATGGAGAATAAACAAGCTGAAAAAAGAGAGATAAACAACTACTGGATCACAAGGGGAGGAATTGAGAGATAAATGACACATAAAGTGAAAAAATATTAGAACAATTGGGATCCCAAAATGGGAACCCAGAAGAGGAAAGAGAGAGAGGGGGGCAGAAGGTATACTGAAGCAAATTATAATGGAGACCTTCCCTAATTTGGGGAGGAAATGGGCATCAACATCCAGAAGGCACAGAAAACACCCTTCAAAATCTATAAAAAGGGGTCAACACCCCAACATATAATAATGACACTTGCAAGTCTCAGAGACAAAGCTAAAATCCCAAAAGTAGTTCAGGACAAGAGGTCTGTAACCTATGATGGTACAAAGATTAGATTGGCAGCAGACCTATCCACAGAGACCTGGCAGGCCAGAAAGGACTGGCAGGATATATTCATGGTGCTAAATGAGAAATTTATGCAGCCAAGAATTCTTTATCCAGCTAGGAAGTCATCCAAAATAGAAGGAGTGTTAAAAACCTTCCAAGACAAACAGAAACTAAAAGATTTTGTGATCACCAAACAACCCTGCAAGAAATATAAAAGGGGTTCTTTAGGCAAAGGGAGAGCCCGCTAGTAACAGACCAGAAAGGAACAGAGACAACAGACAGTAACAGTCACTTGACAGGTAAGACAATGGCACTAAATTCAAATCTTTCAGTAGTTACTCTGAATGTAAATGGGCCAAATGCCCCAATCAAAAGACACAGGGTATCAGATTGGATAAAAAAGCAAGCTTCATCGATATGCTGTCTACAAGAACTCATTTTAGACCCACAGACATCTGCAGATTGAAAGTGAGGGGTGGAAAACCATGAATCACATTAATGGATGTCAAAAGAAAGCTGGGGTAACATTCCTTATATTGGACAAATTAGATTTTAAACCAAAGACTAATAAGAGATGAGGAAGGACTGTGTATCATAATTAAAGGGTCTATCCAACAAGAAAATCTAGCAATTGTAAATTTTTATGCCCCTAACTTGGGAGCAGCCAATTACATAAGCCAGTTAATAACAAAATTAAAGAAACACATTGATAAGAATACAGTTACGGGAGGGGACTTTAACACTCCCCTCACTGCAAAAGACAGATCACCTTAGCCGAAGATCAACAAGGAAATATGGGCTTCGAATGGCACACTGGACCAGAGGGACTTCACAGATATATTCAGAACACTGCATCCTAAAGCAACAGAATACACATTCTTCTCGAGTGAACATGGAACACTCTCCAGAATAGAGCACTTACTAGCACACACAAATCAGGTCTCACCTGGTACCAAAAGATTGGGATTATTCCTAGCATACTTTCAGGCCACTGTGTTTTGAAACTTGAACTCAGGCACAACAGGAAATTTGGAAAGAACTCAAATACGTGGAGGCTAAAAAGCATCCTACTGAAGAATGAATGGGTCAACCAGGAACTTAAAGAAGAATTTTCAAAATTTCAGGGAAACAAATGAAAATGAAAACACAACTTTTCAAAACCTTTGGGATGCAGCAAAGGTGGTCCTAAGAGGGAAGTATATAGCAACACAAGCCTTTCCCAAGAAACAGGAAAGGTCTCAAACGCACAACCTAAACTTACACCTAAAGGACCTAGAGAAAGAACAGCAAATAAAGCCTAAGCCAAGCAGGAGAAGAGAATTAATAAAGATTAGAGCAGAAATCAATGAAATAGAAACCAAGAATAGTAGTAGAACAGATGAACAACACTAGGAGCTGGTTCTCTGAAAGAATCAATAAGATCAATAAACCTTGGCCTGATTATCAAGAAGGAAAAGGGAAAGGACCCAAATAAGTAACATCACAAGTGAAAGACGAGAAATCACAACCAACACCAAAGAAATATAAACAATGATAAGAACATATTATGAGCAACTATATATATATGCCAACAGATTACGCAATCTGCAAGAAATGGATGTATTCCTAGAGACGTATAAACTACCAAAACTGAACCAGGAAGAAAGAGGAAACCTGAACAGACCCATAACCAGGAAGGAAATTGAAGCAGTAATCAAAAATCTCCCCACAAACAAGAGCCCAGGGCTGGATGGCTTCCCAGGGGAATTCTACCGAACATTTAAAGAAGAATTAATACCTGTTTTTCTGAAGCTGTTTCAAAAAATAGAAATGGAAGGAAAACTTCCAAACCCTTTCTATGAGGCCAGCATTACCTTGATCCCCAAAACCAGACAAGGACCCCACCAACAAGGAGAACTACAGATCAATATCCTTGATGAACATGGATGCAAAAATTATCATCATGAAACCAACAGTACTTTAAAAGGATTATTCAACACCACGAAGTGGGATTTATTCCTGGGCAGCAAGGGTGGTTCAACATTCCAAATCAATCAATGTGATACACGATGCTAATGAAAGAAAAGGACAAGAACCATATGATTCTATGAATAGATGTGGAAAAAGCATTTGACAAAGTATAGCATCCTTTCTTGATGAAACTTTTCACAGTGGAGGGACAGAGGGAACATACTTCAGTTTCATAAAAGCCATTGACAGAAAGCCCACAGCAAGTATCATTCTCCATGGGGATAAACTGAGAGCTTTCCCCCTAAGGTCAGGAACATGGCAGGGATGTCCACTATCACCACTGCTGTTCAACACTGCACTGGAAGTCCTAGCCTCAGCAATTAGACAACAAAAAAGAAATAAAAGGCATCCGAATTGGCAAGAAGTCAAATGCTCACTCTTCGCACATGACACGATACCCTATGTGGAAAACCCAGAAGACTCCACCCCAAAATTGCTAGAATTCATATACGAATTCAGCAAAGTGGCAGGATATAAAAATCAATGCACAGTTAGCCGCATTTCTGTACACTAACAATGTGATAGAAGAAAGAGAAATTAAGGAGTCGATCCCATTTACACCTGCACCCAAAACCAAAAGATACCTAGGAATAAACCCAACCAAAGATGCAAAGGATCTGTCCACAGAAAACTACAGAACACTCATGGAAGAAATTGAGGAAGACACAAAGAAATGGAAAAACGTTCCATGCTCATGGACTGGAAGAACAAATATTCTTAAAATGTCTAGGCTACTTAGAGCAATCTACACATATTTGATGCAATCCCTATCAAAATACCACCAACTTTTTTTCACAGAGCTGGAACAAATAATCCTAAAACTTATACGGGACTAGAAAAGACCCCAAATACCCAAAGGAACGTAGAAAAAGAAAACCCAAACTGGTGGCATCACAATTCCAGACTTCAAACTCTACTTCAAAGCTCTGATTATCAAGATAGTATGGTACTGGCACAAAAACAGACACAGATCAATGGAACCGAATAGAGAACCCAGAAACAGACCTTCAACTTTACACTCAACTAATCCTCGACAAAGCAGGAAAGAATATCCAATGGAAAAAGGACAGTCTCTTCAACAAACGGTGTTGGGAAAATTGGACAGCCACATACAGAAGAATGAAAGTGGACCATTTGCTTACACTATACACAAAAGCAGACTCAAAATGGATGAAAGACCTAAATGCGAGTCAGGAATCCATCAAAATCCTGGAGGAGAACACAGGCAGCAACCACTTCAACCTCGGTCTCAGCAACTTCTTGCTAGGCACATCTCCAAAGGCAAGCATGAACTAATGGGACTTCATCAAGATAAAAAGCTTTTGCACAGCAAAGGAAATAGTCGACAAAACCAAAAGACAACTGACAGGATGAGACATGTTTCAGATAAAGGACTACTGTCCAAAATCTATAAAGAATTCACCAAACTCAATACCCAAGCAACAAATAACCCAATCAAGAAATGGGCAGAAGATATGAGCAGACACGTGTCTCCAAAGAAGACACACAAACGGCCAACGGACACATGAAAAAATGTTCAGTATTGCTCAGCATCAGGGAAATACAAATCAAAAACAAAATGAGATACCATCTCACACCGGTCAGAATGGTTAAAATTATCAAGTCAGGAAACGACAGATGCTGGTGAGAGTGTGGAGAAAGGGAACCCTCTTGCACTGTTGGTGGGAATGCAAGCTCATGCAGCTACTCTGGAAAACAGTATGGAGGTTCTCCAAAAAGTTGAAAATAGAGCTATGACCCAGCAACTGCACTACGAGGTATCTACCCTAAAGATTCAAATGTAGTGATCTGTGGGAGCACCTGCTTCCCAATGTCTAGAGCAGCAGTGTCCACCACAGCCAAACTATGGAAAGAGACTAGATGTCCATCGACAGCTGAATGGATAAAGATGTGGTATATATACAGTTGAAAACTACTCAGCCATTGGAAAAAAATGAAATATTGCCATTTGCAATGATGTGGAAGCAACTAGAGGGTATTATGCTAAGCGAAATAAGTCAATCAGAGAAAGATAATTATCATATGATCTCACTCATATGTGGAACTTAAGAAACAAAATAGAGGATTATCAGGAAGGGAGGGAAAATAAAATAAGATAAAGCCAGAGAGGGAGATAAACCATAAGAGGGTCTTTATTATAGGAAAAAACCAAGGTTTGTTGGAGGGAGGGAGGTTGGTGGGGGGGAATAGGGTAACTGGGTGATGAGCATTAAGGAAGGCTCATGATGTAATGAGCACCAGATGTTATATAAGACTGATGAATCACTGAACTTTACCTCTGAAACTAATAATACAATATTAATTAATTGAATATAAATTTTAAAAATATCAATAAAGATGAAATTATTCTTTTAAAAAAGATTAAATGTGATAAACATATATTACATGCCTAAAACAATGACAAGTATTCAGTATACATCAGTTTCTTTTTCCTTTTGCTTGAGGAGGCCTCATTTTTTTTTTCATTAATTTGACAAATATTTATTACATGCCTATTATACCTAAAACCATTCAAAGAGCTGGAGTTTCAGTAATAAACAACAGAAGAAATATATGTCTTCCGGAAACTATTATGTAAAATGTCAGATAGTGATAAGGGTTTTAAAAGAAAAAAAAAGTAAGGAAAGGAAATGAAAATGGTATAATTAGGTGCTATATTAGATAGGGTAGTTAAGAAGAGCTCTCAGGAGATGACATTTACAGAGATCTTTCTTTTTAAAAAAGATTTAATTATTTATTTTAGAGAGGTTGGGGGAGAGACGGAGGGAGAAACAATCTGAAGCAGACTCTGTGCTGAGAGTGGAGCCCAATGCAGGGCTTGATCCCATGACCCCAAGATCAGGATCTGACCTGAAACCAAGTCTTACTATTTAGGTTAGTTGTTTTTGTATATATCAGCAACAAATACTCTGAAATAAAATTAAGAAAATAATTCCAATTACAATAGCACCCAAAAGAATAAAACATGTAGGAATTAATTTACTTAAGGTGTAAGATGTGTACGTTAAAAAACTACAAAACATTGCCAAAAGGAATTCCATGTTCATGAATTTACAAGACTTGATACTATTAAGATGGCAATGCTCAAAAGTGTTCTGCAGATTTATTATAATCCCTATCAAAATTACAATGGTCTTTTTTTGCAGAAATGGAAAACCTGATCCTTAACTTCATATGAAATTACTAGAGGCCTTGGATAGCCAAAACATTGTTGAAAAAGATCAAAGTTAGAGGACTCACCTTTTGTGGTTTCAAAATTTACTATAAAACAGTGTGGTACTTGCATAAAAACAGACATACAGACAAATGGAATGGAACTGGGAGTTCATGAATAAATTAGTTTTCAACAAGAGTGCCAAGACCATTCAATGGAAAAGAATATTTTCTTCAGCAAATGGTGCTGGGACAACTAGATATCCATCAGCAAAAGAATGAAGTTGAACCCCTATCTCTCATCATGTACAAAAATAAGTTCAAAGAAAGAAAAATATAGATGAATCAGGCTTTATCAAAATTAAAAACTTTTGTGGATCAAAGGATATAATGAAGAAAGTGAAAAACAGTCTATACAATGGGAGAAAATATTTGCAAATCATGTATCTTCGTAAGGGTCTATTACCCAGGATATATAAAGAAATCTTGTAACTTAACAAGAAGACAACTCAATTAAAAAATGAGCAAAGGACTTAGACAAACATTTTTCCAAAGAAAATAAACAAATAGCCAACAAGTTAGAGCACTGAGCATATGAAACGATGCTCAATACCATTAGTCATTAGGGAAATGCAAATCAAAACATTAACAAGATATCACTTCATACCCACTAGGATGGCTATAACTAACTAAATAAATAAAAAGGAAAACGATTAAGTCAGTAAGTGTAAAGAACATGGAACCCTCATAAATTGCTGGTGAAAAGGAAAAATGTAGCCTCTATGGAAGACAATTTGGTGGCACCTCATAAGATTAAACATAGATTAGCACATAACTGAATGACTCCACTCCTAGATATACATCCAAAAGAACTGAAACCAGGTACCCAAACAAATCCATGAATATGCGGGTTCACAGCAGCACAATACACATTAACTGGGGGATAGAAACAACCCAGTATAGTATATGTTCAGTTTTGGTAGAGACTGCCAAACAGTTCTCCAAAGTGCTATACCCATTTTTACTCATTCACTTTAATACCTTCATGACATTTCATTGTACAGAGGTAATATCATTTAGTTTTTTAAACAATTCCTAACTGATGGACATTTGAGTGGTTTCTAGGATTTTGCAACTATAAATGAAATGGCGGTGAATACATTCATCTCATATATGTCCTTATACCCACGTATGTTTGTAAGATAAATTTCTAGGAATAAAATTGCTAGACCAAAGTGACTGAATTTAAAATTTTACATATACAGTCAAATTATCCTCCAAAGAGATCGAAACAATCACTACTCTTACTATTAGGGTATGAGTGCTTGCTATATCACACAGTTATATGTATTTTAAATGGCCAAACTCATATCTTTATCAAACCAAAAAATGAAATATGGTATACTGTTATTGTACCAAATCAAATAAAGATTACTAGAAATCTATAAGAGAACAAGTTTTAAAAAATCTCATCAGGTAACTTTTCATTCATCAAACTAACTATCTGAAGTATGTGAATTTCAGACAAATTATTAAATATCAGGTCATATCCCCTTGAGAAACTACAGCAATTATGCACATTATGTTTTGATGTGAATGAAAAAAAGAATCGTGCTTGTACATGCACTACTACTGCTGTGTTTCTCTCTCATCTCTCAACTCTGTTATCTTTTAGTACCCACTGGGAGATAAATAAGGATAGACAGCTGGCTTTATATTTGCTCTGCCTCCTCCTCTCGGCCCAACACAAAGATCAAACAAAGAAGAGTTCTGAGGTGAGAGAACATAATGCACCACCCTAAATGCATAAACCACATAAGTTAAAAACAAAAAATTAGAGTGTCTCACAAAAGTCTGTATTTACAAAAGAAAACAAAACCTTAATTTGTCCCTGAATTAAAAAAAAATTTTCAATGCACTCACATAAAAAGAATGAAGTTTATTTTTTTTTATTATTTGATAATGATGATAATTATAACCATACTCATCTTGAAAATAAAAAAACTTCACATACAAATGATTGAGGTTTTTCTTAGAAAGAACAACTCCTATCACGTACACCTTATAATTTATACTGACGTGGTACTTTACAACTATAAACATGTTTTGTACTACTTTTTTTAAGATTTATTTATTTGAGAGACAGGGAGACAGTGTGCGCACATGTGTGCATGTGACTGGGGGGAGGAGTGGAGGGAGAGGGACAAGCAGAGAGAATTTCTAGCAGACTCCCTGCTGAGCACAGAGCCCAACAGGTGACATGGGGTTCAATCCCAAGACCCTGAGATCACAACTTGTGCCAAAATCAAGAGTCAGATCCTTAACCGACTGAGACACCCAGGCTACCTACGTATTACTTGTACTTCTTAGTTGATCTCTATGAAGTGATCTTAAGTATCTCCCACTCTTATCATTTAATACTCTTCTTCACACTAGGTGATTTATACTTTCTCCCCTTCAAAACCCACTCCCTCCTCCTATGCCCCACCCTCGTCCCCTACCAACTAAATCTCTGCTTATCTGTTTCCTCTTAGAATGCCTTTCCTTCCATCAGTGTCCAGCAAAAATGCCATTTCCTCCATAAAGTCTTCCCTGATGCTTTCATTTAAAGTAATCACTTTGTTCCTTTGACCTGCTTAGAACATTTAAGATTTTGTCTTATAGTGTATTATTACTGTTTTAGTCTCTGACATAATAAACTTCATAAGGAAAGGGATTCTTTTATCTAAGACTCATAATATCAAGCATAATCATGAAATACATAAAATTTACCTGTTGAATGAATGAATTCTAAAACAACCCTGTAAATTTAAGGTAGTAAGCTCACCTAATAAGGAAATTATTTCAGAGAAGTTAAATGACATCCTTAAAGCCAAAACAATTAACAAACAGTGGATCTGAGACTGAAACCCAGGCAAGGGTTTTTGAAGACAAGTCAGTGTTCCTTTCCTAACAGCTGGCTCAGAAATCGAGGGCTGGGTTTTTTATTGCAATTTTTCTATGTAGTCTATATAAACAGGCTTCATTCATTAAAAAAAATAGAACTAAATTAAAATATGATCATAAATTATACCAATATTAAATCATGAGCTTACAGTGGGCCATAATTATTAGATATAATTTTTAGTAATTGGTAGGAGGGAGAATTCTAAAAACACAAATGAAAATACACTGTCAACAGGTTAAGTTCATATGCTCGTTAAGAGTCATTACAACTTGGGTTATAATTTCATAATTTATAATTGACAATCTTAATTAAGAAGAATGTTAATGAGGAAAAACAAGTTCAATAAGTTTTTTCTTAAACATCTACTATATGTGTAGCACCGTGTTAGGAACGTTTAGGCAACTGCAAGGGATCATTTATGGGATGAGCTTGGTGAGTTCAAGGAATAGTACCACCACAAATGTACTTGGAAACAGAGTGAAACTGAGTATGGAGAGTATGACAGGATATAAAGTTAGAAAGACCCATACGGCAAGACCCTATAGGGTCTTCTAGGCCATAGTAAGAAGTTTCAACTTGATTGTAAGAGAAGCCATAAAGAGATATTGAGGAGGGCAGTGATACGATCTAACTTACGTTTAAAAAAAAAAAAAAAAGATGTTGGTGGCTAAAAGGAGGCAAGAGTGGCCTAGTGAGACAAGTTCAGAAGGCTACTGCAGTATACCAAGCAAAAAATGGTTGCTTAGACAAGCATGGCACTGGTTGAGGTGGTCAGATTCAAAATGGGTGAAGGAGAGTGGAAGATATAGGCTTCTAGTTATGGAAGGGATAAGTCATGGGATGAAATGTACCATAAAGGGAATACAGTCAATCGCACTATAATAGTGTCGTATGGTGACAGATGGTACCTACACTTGTCACGAACATAGCATAATGCAGAGTTGTTGAATCACTATGTTGTACACCTGAAATCAATTTAACATTGTGTGTCAACTATATTTAAAAAACACATCTTATTTTAATTTTTAAAAAAGATTTTATTTTGTTTTACAGAGAGAGTGCACATGAGCAGGGGGAAGGGCAGAGGGAGAGGGAATCTCAAGCAGACCTCATGCTGAATGCAGAGCCAAAAACCAACCAACCAACCAACCAACCAACTACATTTTAAAGAGAAAGCAACAGGATCTGCTGATGAACTGGAGATAAGGATGACAGAAAAGAGAGGCTACAGGTTTGTGGCCTGATACCCTGACAAAAAATGATGATTTATGGAAAAGAAAGAGTATTTGGGGGTAAAAAAAAAATTTGTCCTCCTAAGTTTGAAATGCCTACTACAAATCCAAATAGTCAATTAGATTATCATTCAGAAGAGAGAGCAGACATACTTGAGAGTCATTAGCATACAGATAATGTTTATAGCAATAGGCTTGAATAAGATTGCCTAGGTAGGAAACGAAAGTTGACAGAGAAAGAGATTTGAGGATTCAGCCCAGCCATACTGCCCAACATTTAGATGTCACAAAGAAAAGAATAGTTAGCAAAGGAGATTGGAAAGAACTACCAGCAGAGTATGGTTTCCCAGGAAAACCAAGTAAAGAAAGGGTTTTAAGAAGGAATGATCCACAATGTCAAATGCTGCTGAGGAGTATGTCAAATTCTGTTGGGAAGTTTAGTAAGATAATGTCTCTCTTGCTGGTATATCATTTCTCGGTGCTGGGAGTTCCCCTGCTTCCAGCAATTCCTCCGACCTCTTTCTAATTCTTAACTTCTTTAGAATAGGAAATTACACAACCACGTTTCTTAAAATTATATTCAAAGTAATTGCAAATACAATCCAGAAATGATGTGAGAGAGACTCCAATAAGCAAAGTGAATGAACTTTAGTACGTGAATTTTGCATCCTCAACTGTGATCAAGGAAGCTGAGGTTCCTGATAACTGAACTTTGAACAAGTATAAAGAAATTGTACATAAAAACAAGAAAATGATGGAGAATAAAAGTCATAAACTAGCAATGTTTTAAATGATAACTATACCCGAAAGGAAAAACAAACCAAACAAATGACCAAACACCATCCCATCCCTTCGAATCATATATAACAACCAAAACTTAGCCCTGGCCAATTTCTCTTTCAGTAGCAGCTCTGTTAGTTTGGTGGTAGTTTTGACAGAGGAATAGAATATAACATAGGCATATTCCTAAGGATAATTTAATTCAAAATTTAAACAACTTACCGGCAAGCACAAGGGTAATATTCAGTACAATGAATATTCCACAAAATAGGCCAACTCTAAAAGTAGTCCATGCTGGTGCGGGCTGTAGACAGAAAAACAGCATGCTGAGCAAAGGGCAAAACACTGCATACATTTAGTATATGCTGTAATAAATTAGTAGTATGAGTCCCAAAGCTCTACCATGAAAACAAAAATATCTTAAGAACTGAATTTTTTTATAAATCAGAACCAGAGAAACATCCTTAATTCTCTTGTAATATAGTTATTTGAATTCCTTTACAAAAATCTGAGTTACTAAGTAACCAATAATTTAATCTTAAACACTGAATTATATATATACTGAGTTTTTCTTGTAGGAGAAATCTAAGTGCAATTTCATTTTCACAAGATATGTCTCTTTAAATTTTGTAGGTCACTATTACTCGGAATTCACATATTTGGTATTGAGACAATGGCAAAATTAAGAACACTTGTTTTCTATATTACTTACACTATTAACACTGGGTAACAAAGTGAATTTTTTTTTAAGATTTCATTTTTTTATTTGAGAGAGAGAGCACAAGCAAGGGGGGCAGCAGGCAGAGAGAGGTAGAAGTAGGCTCCCTGCTGAGCAGAAAGCCCAACATGGGGCTCAATCCCAGGACGCTGGGATTATGACCTAAGCCTAAGGCAGACACTTAATCGACTGAGCCCCCCAGGTATCCCTAAAGTGAATTTTTAAGATACGATAGACATTCTCCAGAGAACTAGAATATCAGAATCTCCAGAGCATGTAGGTTCAAAAAATATTTTTCTCTATTTTATGGTAGGTTTATATTTAGAAAATGATAAAAGGAATTAAACTGTTTTCTAATATAAAAGAAAGTGTTCTGATATTTTAAACATAAAGGTATGAGAAACAGGAGAAAGAAAATATTGTGGGATTAAATATTTGCTATGAATATTATAAAGAACTTCTATGTTGTTAATGTAAAAAGTTTAAATGTTTTCTAAAAACCTTTTAATGAAAAAAAGCATTGAGATTCTCTCTGACCTACAAATTATCCAGTAACAGGTATCTGAATTGTTAACGATTGAAAGCATCCAGAGGGAAGAGAGTCATTTGTATTTTCAAAAAAATTTTTTCTAGTTTAAAAAATTGTGTAATTTATCATATATAAAAGAATACATATAATGTATTTGAACTGTTAGGAACTGAATAATAAAGTATTCCTATACTTATCACCCATCATCAGAAACAGAACATTTCTATTAACTTTGAAGTCCCTATTCTTTCCAGATCCATAAAATCTTTCCTCCTCACCAAGGATAACCATTTCCATGTTTCCTCAGCTTCACCAGTTCTTTTTGCACTTAGAAATACTTTAATTTTTCAAGATTTTCTTATTTTTAATAGTTTTACTAAATATAACTCACACTAAACTGTACATATTTAGAGCATACAATCTGATGTTTTGATATATGTTAAACACTTAGGAAATTATTACCATAATCAAGAGAATGAACTTATCTATTGCCCCCGACAAGAGATTCCTTATGCCCTGCTGTAACACTTTTCTGCACACCACACCCTATTCCACCTCCCAGAAAACCACTGATCTGCTGTCATTATATAGTTTGCATTTTCCAGAGTTTTAGGTAAACAGCATCATATAGTATATACTCTTTTGGTCTGGTTTCTTTCCCTCAGTGTAATTATTTTAAGATGCACCCATATTGTTCCATATATCAATGTTTTTGTTTTTTGGTTTTTTTTTAAAAGATTTTATTTATTTATTTGACAGAGATCACAAGTAGGCAGAGAGGCAGGCAGAGAGGGAGGGAAAGCAGGCTCCCCGCTGAGTAGAGAGCCCCATGCGGGGCTCGATCCCAGGACCCTGAGATCATGACCTGAGCTGAAGGCAGAGGCTTAATCCACTGAGCCACCCAGGCGCCCTCCATTTATCAATGTTTATTCCTTTTTATTGCTGAGTATTATGCCATTGTATGGATATACCATTACTGTTTACCCATTCACCTATTGATAGATATGATCTGTTTCCAGGTTTAGGCTATTATGAATAAAGCTGCTTTAAAACATTTCATGAAACATTTTTTTTAAAGGACTTTATTTATCAATTTATTTATTTTAAAGAAAGCTCTATGTCCAACATGGGGCTCAAACTCATGACCCTGAGAACAAGAACTGAATGCTCTACTGCCTGAGCCAGCCAGGTGCCCCCTGTGTACACGTCTTTATATGAAAACACGCTTGCATTTGTCTTGGGTTAATACCTGTAAGTATAATGGCCAGATCATATGGTAGGTGAAAAGGTTTTATTTTTAAGAAACTGCTAAACTGTTTTCCAATATGGTTGTATGATTTTACTTTCTACTAGCAGCATATGAAATATCAGAGCTTTGCTCCTCCAACATTTAGTGTCTATGTTTTTAGTCATTCTAATAGGTATATGTTACCTCACTGTGGTTTTAATTTGCATTTCCCTATGACTAATGATACTGAACATCTATTCACATGTTTACTTGCTACACATACCTCTTTGATTGTTTAGATCTCTTGCCCACTTTTAAGCTGGTTGTTTTCTTATTTTTGAGTACTGAAGTTCTTATATTTATATATTTTATCTGTTCTATTTCTTTCCTAGTCTGTTGCTTTTCTTTTCATCCTCTTAATATTGTCTTCCGAAGAGCAGAAGTTCTAAATTTTGATGAGGAGTTTTTGGTTTTATTTCTTAGAAATCTTTGCATAAACCAGTCATCATGATGGACTTTTTCCTGTATCTTCTTCAAAAATGTGTACTTTCAGGTTTTCACTTAAGTCTATGGTATACCTAAAATTAATTTTGTATATGATGTGAAAGATGTGTGGAAGTTGTTTTCTTTTCTTTGCACATGGAAGTCAATTGCTCCAGCACCATTTGTTGAAAAGACTACCCTTTTCCCTGAACTGTCTTTATATTAAATTAATTGACCATATATTTATTGGTCTATTTTTGAACTTTTTATTCTGTTTCACTCATCTATTACTTTTCTCGACATTAATACCACACTGTCTTGATTACTGTAGTTTTAGTAAGTTTGATACAAGGTAGTGTCAATCTTTCAACTAAGTTGTTGCAAAGTTTTTTTGTTTTTTCTTGGTCCTTTTTAACTCTATATAAATTTTTAAATTTGCTAACCAGTTATAAACTTGTATAATAAATATAAAGCCTTGTTGAGATTTTGAGCTGGACTGTATTATATCTATGGATCAATTTAGGAAGAAATGATAACTTTGAAGTACTGGGTTTTCTAACCCATGAATATGATATATCTCTCATGCATCTGTCTCTTTTAATTTCTCTCAGCAGTATTTTATAGTTTTCAATGTAAAGATCTTATACATCTTTTGTCAGATCTATCCTTACATATTTCAATTATAAATAGCATTTAAAAATGTTTTATTCTGGGGTGCCTGAGTGGCTCAGTTGATTAGGTGTCTGCCTTTGGCTCAGGTCATGATCCCAGGGTTCTGGGATTGAGTCCCGCACCAGGCTCCCTGGTCAGCAGGAAGCCTGCTTCTCTCCCTTCCTCTGCTGCTCCCCCTGCTTGTGCTCTCTCTCTGTCAAAGTGAATAAATAAAATCCTTAAAAAAAAAGAAATTAAAAAAATTTTTTTTAAGATTTTTAAAAATTTATTTGAGAGAGAAAGAGCAAGACAGAGCACAAGCAGGGTGAAGCCCAGAGGGAGAAGCAGACTACCTGCTGAGCAGGGAGCCTGATGTGGGACTCAATCCTGGGACTCCAGAATCATGACCTGAGACACCTAGGCACCCATTTTTTTTTTAATTGTTCTGAATGGCACATAGAAATTCAGTTTACTTTGTTTATGGTCTTATAGCCTGCAACCATGTTAAACTCACTTATTAGTTCTAGCAGCTATTCTAATGATTCACTGGATTTTTCTATGTAAATTAGCATGTCATGAGCAAAACCTCCACCAGAGTTTTAGTTCTTTGTTTCTAACATGAATGCCTTTTATTTCTTTTCCCTATCCTACTGCACTGGCTAGAATCTGTGGTACAATGTTGAATAAAAAAGTGGTAAGAATGAATATCCTCTTTTTGTCCTAGTAAGGGAGAAGGTATTCAGAGTTTCACTATTAAGTATGATATTAGTTATAGGTTTTTTCATAAATACCTTTTATTAGGATAAGGAAGCTCTTTTTGTTCTTGATTTCCAGTCCACTGCGCTCAGAGAACTTATTCTATGATTTAAATCCTTTTAAGTTTACTGAGACTTATTTTATGAAACAGAATATGTCACTTTAATGTTTCTAGTGTAATTACTGTCACTTAATAGTTTTGTTTTGTTTTTTTTTTTTGATGTAACTGTGGCATTTTGGATGAAGTTTTGTAGTAGCCCAGCAAACTTGAATCTTCCCACCCCGTATCATTAAATACCTAATCACAATCATTTGGTGACTGTAACATGAAATAAGTATCTCATCTTTATAATTTGGGGAGGCCAAGAAGTTAGCATGTCAATAAGAATAAACAAGAGAAGGAATACAGCATAAGAAGAGAAAGGTGGGAAGACATTACAATTCATCATGAAGTAAGACCCGGCATGGAATTTTTTAAAAACAAAATAACAGTAGTAATAACTACTTTTAAAATTTGGCTGGCTCTTTTTTTTTTTTTTTTTAAAGGAGAGAGAGAGAGCAGGGTTGGAAGGCAGAGGGAGAGGGAGAGAGAGAGAGCGCGCGCGGGATATGGGGCTCAATCTCACAACCCTGCGATCATGACCTAAGTCAAAATCATGAGCTGGACGCTTAACTAAACAAACCACCCAGGCGCCCCTGACATATTTTTGAAAGTAATGAAACTAGTATGTTTTATCAACTAAACAGATTGTGTTGATTAAATAGGCAAAACCAAACAACTGAAAGAAATACTAACCTGAGCAGCTCCTAAAGGAGGGACACGTAAACGCTTCATAGCTTTTTGTCGGTCACCATCTTCAAGTTCATTAGTCACTACAGCCTAGAAAGACACATTCAATTTTGACACAGGTTATACTAATCTCGAGTAAGACATAAACAATTCTGAACCATTTATATACATGGTATTCTGATAACTTCTTGATGAATGTATACTGACAAAGCAAAGTGCTCGCTTCCGCAGCACATATACTGACAAAGCAAAAGACAAAACTCATGAGTTAAGAACATTGTATTCAAAGCTAGCAACAAATTACAAAAGGAGACTACAGATGAAGAATTATTTCATTAAAAATAAGACATTAATGCTATTGAAAATAGGTAGTACATAAGTGAGATTACTATACCTCAGTTTCAGAGATGAGCTGGTTGATTTTCTTGCACGTATAAAATGGGGCCACTTCAACATGAGCCACTCGCCAATCTGCTCCACGAGAAGTTTCCAGGATTTTGTCATGCTTTTTGAGGATTTTTCGAAACCCTGTAAAATTCAGATTCTACAGAAAGAAATGAGAAAAACTACTATAATTTCCACCATCATAAATGAAGAAAAATAATAAGCACTATGCATTGATGAGCTGACTGATGACTGAGTACTGAGGGAAATGGCAATGCTTTCATATAAGCATTTACTACCAAAAGGTTAAGACTCTTCTTCCTTGGGTCGGTTGGTTAAGCAACTGATTCTTGGTTTCAGCTCAGGTATTGATCTCAGGGTAGTGAGACCGAGTCCAGTGAGGAGTCTGCTTGAGACTCTCTCTCTCCCTCTCCTACTCCCCTTCCCCACTACATTCTCTCTCCCTCAAATAAATACATCTTTAAAAAAAAAAAAAAAGATTCTTCTTTCTTATTGCATCTATTTATTTCAAGGTAGTATGCCATCAGCAATAAAAGAAACCCTAAATTATGAACCCTATGATTTCTATTTCAAGTAAATTAATGGAAGTCTTAAAATCAAAACATTTTTATTTCCATTTTCTTATGGAAAAGTTTTTCAATTATTCTCAAAAAGGTTAATTTATATTATTTTGCTTCATGATCAAAAGGATACAATCAGAAAAATATTTTGGATTTATCATACACTGAATATATTTATAGTTCTTTGTTTTTTGAAGGACTGGTATTGCTATGTATTTCCCCCCTACTATGCAAGCATGTATGAACCAGCATAGAAAATGGAAGATCATCTGTTTCTTTTAATTTCATTTCGCTTCCATCCATTCTCAGTTTGGAGATGGGAGTGCAAAAAGAGTAACACTTATCATACATACAGGGTTTGGCTGATAATGGATAGGAGCTTGCACTCTTCCTCCATTTCTACAATATCAAAATACTATACTTTTCTACATTCTCAAATTGTTATTCTTTGATACATGCAAAAAAGCAAGAAACTGTAGATTTGTATAGTTCTTTAAAAACCAGAGATCTCCCAAATTTATTGATCACATATCCCTATCAGTAAACAAATTGAGCATTTACTCCAAATTAGATTTTGCTTGCTTGCTAATTTGTTTATCATTTCTGTCTCATAATTTAAGAAATCATATTAAATTCTCCTAGGGGTGCATACACTGTGGTTTAGAGACTGCTTTCAATTAATTTTCCATTCTTCTCACTCTCAATATATATTCTTATGGAACAGCCAGCCTTAAAGAATAGAGAATAGAACAGAACCTTTATAATTAACAATTATTTTTGTTTTCCCAAGGAGCTTGTTATAGTGACCCCAAGCAAAAGCTTCTGGGAAAGTTAATAAAAAAATTTAACAAGGGTATTTCTCTGAAACACACAAGCATAATCAATGAAATATGAAATGTTAATGTTTTATAGCATTATAAGAAAGAAGAAATATATTTTTACTTCTTTTAAATATAAATTGCAAAGCTACAGATAAATTTCAAAGGAAAGGAATTTCCCATTGTATATTTACTATTCTTCTAAAATTATTTTCCAACAGGGTTCTTCTTTGAATGATAATATATTAAATTACCAAAGAAGGTAGAATTATGACAGGGAAAGAGAGGGAAATAAGTACATGCGTTAACAACTTAGATTACTGCAGATATAAGACTATAATGACTTTTTATTTTAAAACTCCAATATTTACCCTTAGAATACTTTCATTGTATAACCTTTTGTTTTTTATATGTTTTATATAACCACTGATTATCAGTACTAATCACAATAAGAATATGGAAAAAGAATAGTATATAAGGTCTCTTTAAAGATCAGATGCTTCTGCCTATTTAAAAGTTTATTTCTGAACAAATAATCTGTTTTTCAATAAATTCATCATAGATTTAAATATCTAAACAAATATGTAAAGGATTAGAAATGAATTAGAAATGCTTTCTATTTCCATAATTTAGTGTACATGGTAATTCAGCTTTTCAGATTGGATTTTACAAATGTTAAGTGACACATCACAATAGCCTAGATATCGAGTCTCCATACTTGCTTGCTGAGACCTAATTTCTTTCAGAAGACATTTTTTACTTTTAAAAAAATTTTTATTTTCATTCTAATGTAGTTAATATACAGTATTATATTAGTCTCAGGTATACAATAGAGTGATCCAGTAATTCCACACAGATTTTAATAGAGTTATATTATAGTATGTGGATAATACAATGGAAGGATTCTCAGTGGCAAAGCTGTAAAGTTAGCATCTTTTATATTATTAGTGTTAGTTTCAGGAAAATTAACTGTCTAATTGTCTTTGTGGAAATTTTGTTATAGGCTTGGAGGAATGTAAAGCTCTTACATAGCCAGCAGTGGCTGGATGGACATATATAATTTCTTATTCCTACGTACTACTACTAGAGATGTCTCTAAAAATAGGAAGTAAACCATGAATCAAGTGTTACTCATGTATACTGCACAAAAGGCTTTAGAAAACTGGTCTTCAAAAATAGAAATCTTATTAACACTACTTTGCTACCTTTGATATGTGGTTTTTAGCCAGTAAGAACATCTGACATCACATTAAGAACCTACAAAATAGTGACATGCTAAAGATTTCCCTTTTTGGATTGGCCCAATAGTATCGTTCAAGGTTAATTCCAAACTTCTCAATTATTTGAAGGTTCCAATCTCCAGGATAAGACTCTAAGTACCTGATAGTTCTGCAGCAGGATAAGACTGAGGTAGAACTCGCTGAAGGCCAGTTTAAGGTCTTTAATATTCCTATGTTGGACACGTTCCTCATGGGACAAATGGAAGACTGGCTTCCTGCGCTGTCGCAGTGTAGTAACACCAGTGCTCTCTTTCTGTGCATCCAGTGATGACTGAAGCTCATTCTGAAGTGTAGCAAACCTGCGCTGAGCCTCTGCAAGCTTTTCTATAAAAACAAACAAACAAAAAAATTTCTAATCATCAAGATAAAAAAAACTGGTAAAGTTCTCACTGACTTTTGATTTCTTACTGTTTATTCTGGTCTGTTTCCCTAAAATTTCTAGGAAAAAAATGTTACATGTTACATGTAATATTTAGTACTGGATAGGAAAAAAGTATTTTGGTATAACATTTCATTCTACCTTTCTATCTCACATTTCCCTCCCTGCAAAAAATCAAGTTTACCCTTTGTTTTTACAGATGAAGACATAGAATCTAAAAAGCCACAAGAGTGAGAAGGCAAAATGGTACCACCACATTATAATTTGGAAAACAGTTTGTCAATTTGCAAAAAGTTAACCACAGTTAGTTACATTAAGATCCAGCAATTTCACTCTTAGGTATATACGTTCACAGAAAAACTTGTACATATACATGAATTTGTAATCACAATAGTAGAATACAATCTAAATTCATAAAAAAGATACAACCTAAATTCATAAAAAAGAATGAAGTACTGGTATATAATACAACATGAATGAGTCTTAAAGAAATCATGGTAAGTGAAAGAAGCTGGACACAAAATGCTGCATATTGTTTTATTATTATTCCATTTATATGAAATGTCTGGAACAGGCAAATCCAGAGAGAGAAAGATTAGTGGTTGCCAGGATCTAGGAGGCAGGAAGAATGGGGAGTGACTGCTAATGGGTATGGAGTCTTCTGGAGGTGATGGAAATGTTCTAGAATTATATAATGGTGATGGTTGTACAACCTTGTGAATATTCATGATTTGAATCTCTCTCCTCAGGAACAGTTCAGGGCTCATGTGAGTAGGTCAGGCTCACCTGGGATAATCTCCCATTCTTAAAGTCAACTGATTTGTGACCTTAATTACAGCTGCAAAAATCCCTTCATAACAACACCTAGGTAGATGTTTGATTGAGTAACTAGGAGAAGGTAGAGAACACACTATGGAGGAAGGGTTCTTAGAATCAACCAGAATTATCCCTACTGTGTACTTCTGAACTGATTCAAATTTCTAAGACTCCAAATGCCACTTGGTTCAGCAGTCAAATGGAAGTCTATACTGTTCAGGTGACAGATGAAATATTAGCCCAGTTGGTCCCCAGACTCACATTATGATTGCTTTCTCTGTTCCAGAATATAAAATTGGAGTAGAGACACCAGAACACTTGTAGAAATCTCCACATTGACTGTGACCCAGAGGTATGAGCTATTATTGTAAGAAGGACTAATGGAAGTTTCTAGAACTTCTCCCTATCAAGATAATAACCAAGAAGCAAAAGCACATCCCTAGGGGAACTCCAGAGGTTAGTGCCATCACCAGAGACTTGAAAGATTCAGAGATATTAACATCTATCACATCCCCATTTAATTTATCTGTCTAGTCTGTGCAGAAATTGGATGGATCTTGAAAAATGACTGTGGATTATAGTAAATTTAAATTAAATTTAAATTTTATAGCAAATTTATAGTAAATTTAATAATAGTAAATTCATAGCATAGTGGTCACTCTGATGGCAGCTATTTTTCTAGATGTGGTATCACCACTGGAACAAATCAACAGAGCCTGTAGCACCTTGTATGCAACTATGTAACTAATAATGCAGCTTCTCATCTGGCAACAGACACCTGCATGGTCTTTGAGCCCCAGAAATGGCACCATTCCCTATTAATTCTGGTCAGCCACCTAGTGGCAGGGTGAATGCATTAGATGTCTTCTTTTAAGCAGGGGGCAGAGATCCGTCCTCTCTGGAATAAATGTATTCTTGATATGGTTGTACATTCCCTGCTCATAATGTTCCTGGCTAGCACCACTATCAACTGGAATGCCTTATCCATTTTCATGGTATTCTACACAGCTTTGTTTCTGATCAGGAAACTCATTTCCCAGGAAAGGTTGTAAAGCAATAAGGATATCCATGGAATAATAAGGTCTTACCACATACCCAGAAATTGCTGGCCTAAAGAGAGACTTAACAAAGTGAGTTGGGAGACAACACTTTATAAGAACTGGGTTCTGTCTTACAGGATGCAGTATTAAGACCATTATGTTTATTGGTGCTTTTACAAACACAGCCAAAACACAGAGTCTAGGAATCAAGGAATCAAAGTGGGAGTGGCTCCTCTCCCTACTATAACCAAAAAACACTCACTTAATTTTTGCTTTCCAATTTGCAACTTGAACTCTGCCTATTGTTTAGTTCTTAGCGGAAAATGCTTCTTTCAGAGGAATACAACAATGATTCTACTGAACTGGAAAATGAGACTGCCATCTGGCAGTCATGCCATTTTGGACTCATCATACCACTGAACTAGTAGGCAAAGAGGTTACTTACTGGTTAGTTATTGATCTTAATTACCAAGGGGAAAGTGAGTTTTTGGTACACAATAGGAGTAAGGAGGACTGTGTCCATAACCCAGGAGACTCTCTGGAACACATCCTAGTTTTTCCATGACAAGTAATGAAAGTTAATGGAAAACTATAGAAATCAAAGAAAAGAATTATTAAGGATTCAGACCCTTCAGTAATTAAAGTTTGGGTCATCCCATCCAGTAAAGAACCCCAGCCAGTTTGGCTTCCAGCTGAGGGCAAAGGAATAGGAAACAGCTAGTGGAAAAAGCAAATCACAGACACCAACTATGGCCTCTTAAACTTGTTGCTCTTTTCATAGCTTATATTTCCTCTCTATCTCTTTTTGTTGCATTCTGGGTAACTACTCCAGCTCTATGTTCAAGTGTATAAACTTTCTCTTAATCTCTACCTAATTCACAGGTTTAAGTAGTTAAGATATTAATTTCAGTGATTATATTTTCACTTGAAAAGTTCTAATTGGCTATTTTTAAGATTTTATTTATTTATTTGAGAGAGCGAGTGAGAGAGCACAAGTGGGGGAAGAGGGAGAAGTGGACTCCCTCCTCTGAGCAGGGAGTATGGCGCCAGCTGATCCCAGGACCCTGAGACCATGACCTGAGCAGATACTTAACCCACTCAGCCACCCAGATGTCCCTCTAATTGGTTATTTCAAAAAGTCAATTTTGATAGTTTCTTTTTTGTGCATGGTTTTGATACTTTTTTTCAGGTCTTTAGCTATATTAACCATGTATTTTATTTTGTATCTAATAATTTTGCATATTTTAGGTAGCATTTTAGTGTTTTGTAGTGAGAGGTATTCAGAATTTCTTCCTAGTCTTCCATATTGTAAGAAAGAGAACAATTCACCTATTTTCAAATCTAACACTGAAAAGGCAGAATGAATCTTGGAAGTTCTTTTTATAGAAGTTAAGCATTTCTATTGCAAAATTGTTCATCTTATTGTCCTTCTGATCAAAAACAATGTAGAACTTTTTGGTTCTTTCTTAGTTCACGGTGCACTTAGTGATTGTGTAATTTTTTCATGATGCTCCTAGACCAAAAGATATATTTAACACTTCTGTTCTATTAACAACTTGACTATTTATGTCCTCACCACTTAAAAGCCATTTGAAAAAATAATATACACAAATACAAACACATATTTAATGAAAGAATGTGATAATTTATCCAAGATCAACTAGAAATTACTTTGCTGATTAGAAACCTTAGGTAATTAGCAAGACCCAAAACCTAGAAAATAATACAAATGATCAACTTTTATTAAAAGACTAATATATGAATTTGCTATTTGTTTACCTTCCTTAGCCAGTTGTCAATACATATATTTTGTAATTATTTTTATGGATATTAAAAATGAAAGAAGTCCAAAAAATGGAAAGAAAGAACCACTACTTCCTATGTGCTAGCAGTAAGCCAGGAAACAAATACCTTCCCATCTGGCAAACTCCTTACTCATTTTACAAAGCTAATCTCAAATATTGTTTTCTATGTAAAGTCTTTCTTGCCTAAAAACTCTCAGCCACACCTTGAAACTCCCTCCATTGGACACTCATGAGGTCACAAACACACATACAAAGCACACTGAATATAATTCTTTGTTTATATGTTTGTTTCATTGACTGTTGAGAGCTCTCTGAACCAATGCTTCTCTCTGAGGGCAAAAAAATCTTCATTTTTTAATGGTGAAAAAAATTTTAATAGCTTTTTCAGGTATACTTAACATAGCATAGCGTTTACCCATGGTAAGCATAGTTTGTTAATTTTTAGTAAATTTGTAGAGTTGTACAGTCATCAGCACCATCCAATTTTAGAACATTTCCAACATCCCATACACTTCTGTCAGGGCCACTGGCTGTCAATCCTCACCTCCCACCTCGCAGCCCTAGGTAACCACTGATCTGCTCTCTGTTTCTACACAGTTGCCTTTTCTGAACACTCTTATAAAGGAATCATACAGTATGCTGTCTTTTGCATCTGCCTGCCTTCTTAGCATGATTTTGAGGTTCATCCACTATGTATCACGTATCAGTAGTTGGTCCTTTTATTGCTGAATTATACTTTGTTGGGTGGATACACCACATTTTGTTTAAATATTCATCAGCTGATAGACATCTGAACTGTTTCTAATTTTTGCACTATATAAATTATGCTATTAACATTCACCTATAAACTTTTGTGTGGATTATCATCATCATTTTTTTTTTTAAAGATTTTATTTATTTATTTGACAGAGATCACAAGCAGGCAGAGAGGCGGGCAGACAGAGAGAGAGGAGGAAGCAGGCTCCCCGCTGAGCAGAGAGCCCGATGCGGGGCTCGATCCCAGGACCCTGAGATCATGACCTGAGCCGAAGGCAGAGGCTTAACCCACTGAGCCACCCAGGCGCCCCTATCATCATCATTTTTGTAATTATAAGAACTTATATACAGTAGGCTCGACCCATATTTCCTGAATGACTGACTGACTTAATGAACATGTAGGAAAAACTTCTCTAGTAATCCAAGTTCCCATACAGAAATAGAGGAGAAATCATTACCAGGGGTAGTCAGCTATTTTTTTGAACTATTTTCTTCCTTAAGGACAAGGCTATCTAGAAGAGCATGTGAGGGAAAATCCCTGGTTGGTAGGAGGGGAGTAAAAGCATGTAATTTGGAAAAAAAAAAAATTCAATATTCCCAATAGTTATGGTGTGAGATTTTTAAACTTAGCAAAAGCATTTAATACTTATCAACAAGTTTAAAAAGGATGAGAAACACTGCTTTTGACACCAAGTGTCCAAACTATGCTTCAGCGACAGCTCAGTTTTCTAGAGTCATATATCCAAAAATCTCAAACATATGGGGGCAGCATAGAACCTGGAAAAAGGTAAATGTGTATATATAAAAATATACTTTAGCCTATGAATTAAAATCTACAAATATACTTACAAAAAATAAAAATGAACATTTCTAGGTAATTTTATAAATGCTGATGAAAACCTATTTTGACAATAAATTTCAATTTCTATTCATGCCAATAAATCAAGTGGGTCTGAATGAGAACAAATTATTACTTTAATAATATATGTTTAATGCTGTAAGTTCTCAGAAAATAAAATATTTGATAAAAATTTCCAATAACTACTCAAAAACTTTCAAAGCACCTGTATGTCCCTCAAAGAGCTATAGGGTTAACAAAACTTTTCTTAGTTTTCATATATATATTTCACTTATATATATATTTTTTACTTTTAGAAAAGTTATTTCAGAACTATAAGCTATCTTCAGAATAACAAAGCTATTATATTGCTTTGGGACTGAAGAATAATTCTTGATAAAGTCAGTGTTTTAGAATACATTTATTTTTTGTATACTTATCTTGCAATGTCACAAGCTTGCCAATTCAAATTATGGACCTCAGTGTTATTTGAAATACAAAGTAAGTTTATAAGAAAATTGAACAACCCTAAGTGACTCAGGATAGTTAATTTTGTTATATTACATGAATTTTTTTGTTCTGCTTTTATCTGGAATTCTTATTACCTGAAATTGTTATACCTCAAATACTGAAGTCTAAAATCTCCACATATGAATAAAACATAATATTCTTCAATTTTTTCTATAATAATAACTGAATCCTTACTCTCTTAACTCCAGCTCAGCAGACTATAATCCTCCTCACCCCCCATATGTCATGTATTTTGATGTCACAATGCATATGGATAGGTGTTTCCTTGGAATACTGTACTCCAAGTCCTCTACCACTGTTATCCCCAAAATGCTCCTCCAAGAGCATGTGGAAATGCCCCACATTTTCAAAGATCCAATTTAAATTTTACTTCTTCTGGAGGCTTTTCCACAATCCCTTTCTTTTCCTCCAAGTAAAGTCAATGCTTCTTCATGTCAGTTTCCATAGTACTTTGCAAAATTCTAAAATACCAAGTATCATGCTGTACATAAACAATTTACTGGACATAAATTATAGATACAATTGGTAAATAAACATTTTAGATATACTCTGGTATTTTCTATTCTACTATATTCTATTTGTATTTTTTTTAAATGCTCATGATGACCCCAGGTATTTTAATTTCCTGACCAATGTGTTGGGTCATAACTTATAGTTTTAAAAAACATTAATTTAGATGATAGTCAGCTTTTTTTTATGAAGATGCCATCCCACAACTATATTACGCCATGACCAGGGACATACCCCATCTTATCAGTCTTAGAAAGAACTAGGAGACTTTGGGGATTACTAATGTTACCACCAAAAAGGAACCTTCCTTTAAAAAACCTCCCTCATGGATAGTAAATAAATAATTGTAATTTTAATTTTCATTATATGTTAACAAGAAAGCAAGCCAGTCTGGTTGCTTTAATTCATGTCCCTTACTTCTCTCCTAACCAACCTCCCAAACCCCATTCTTCAACAGCTCTTAAGTAATGGATTCTGTTGTAATAAACTCAAGAGAATCATGACGTAGGAAAAAATAAGACGACAATGGGAATTTTAAACAATACTACAGAACTATGATCACCTTAATTAATATACACTTAATCCATGTCTTTACGCACATACAAAGAGCTAAACCAGCCATTAAGTCATAATTTAGCTATGTGAGTACTAGATTCATATAATCACTTGTACAATGGTATTTAGTATTTCAGTGAAAAAGATGCTTATGTTTTATTACACACACTCAGTGGTATAATATACAATCCCTCAAATTTGGTAAGAATAAAGAAAAACACATAACAGGATTATAGGAATAACTGTAACAGGAATAGTTCTGAGTCACTATTATCCGATTGGTCTACAATATACATAAAGCCTGAAAATATTTTATAGCCAAGAAATTTGTTTCTATTGCCATAATTCATAAACTTATAAATAACACTACTGCAATTTTTTTTCCTTCTTTTCTTCTCTCTCTCTTTTTTGGTAAAGAAAGGAAAAGCTCATAACACTGCTGTGAAGTCACAATAACTGAAGCCAAAAAATTAGGACAGGTTAAAAAAAAAAAAAACCCAAAAAACAAAACCTGAGATTGTTTAGAAATGAAGGAAAAAGCCCCTAGCTATTTAAAACATTCCAATGGGAAAAAAAAAAGAAAAAAGAAAAAAGGAAAAAAGGCCTTGCCTGTTTTAATTGTGGAATATTAAAAGCAACCGATATATTCTAAGATTTTGTTTTTATGTAGGCACATAAAAACACTGCTTGGAAGCAAAGTATTTTGAATGGAGAGAGAAAGAAAACTGGTTCTAGCAAAGAGAAAGATGTAACATAGTGATTAATATCACCAATGGAAAAAAACATTATTGATGACCACAAAAAAGATTTCTAACACTATAGCTTTCAGGATTGATGCCATTTTAGAAGAGACCTAGGAGACTTCAGTGATTAGTAATGCTATCATCAAGAGCCTTCCTTTAAAAAACTTCCCTTTCCTTCCACGGTCTTCAAATATTAAATCTACTATGGCACCTGTGTGGCTCAGTCAGTTAAGCATCCGACTCTTTGTTTCGGCTTAGCTGGTGATTCATGGGTCCTGGGATCAAGCCCTGTGCCAGGCTCTGCACTCATTGTGGTGGTGGGGGGCAGGGGGTTGTTTCTGCTTACAAATTCTCTCCCTCTCTCCCAGCGCATGCACTCTCTCTCCCCTCTCTCTAAAATAAACGATTTTTTTAATGTAAAAAATTTTTTTATTAATATAAATGCTTATATCTTATTAACCAAAAATATGTAATAAAACATAAAAAGCAATAAAATTACTTATATCAGGTTTTGTGAAATACTGACAATAGGTTCTGACTCCTTACAAGTGGAACCCAAGAGGGCTGGGAATCAATTTGTCCATTTTACAAGCAAGCACATGGAGGTCTAGAAAAGTTAAATGGTAAACTTCTTCTAAAAAAAACAGTAAGGTTCAAAACTCCAAAATATAACTGGTAAGTAATAGAACTGATATGAAAATTAATATCTACATTTTAGTACTATTCATTCTGTTTTGTTTAGCTTGTATAGCATTTTGTTTGGGGTATTTAGAAGTTCCAATCAAGACTATATCTCATTTAAAAGTGACCATTTTTAGCTGACCATTGAATAATTTGTGAGATATCTCCACAAGTGGGTGGAGATAATAATAATTTGTGAGATATAATTTGTGAGATATCTCCACAAGTGGGTGGAGGTATGTTTTATAAGCTGAACTCACCCCTGTATTATTTATAGTTTTTCTGTGCCCTAGTGTCTGAGAATTGCAGTCTATAAGACAATCTGCCATGGAGAAGGTGGCTAAATAAGGGGAAAAATGATAATGTCTAGGACAAGTGCCAAATTCTGTTTCTGTTAATCATATCTTCATATTACCTACCACTTCCTGACTGGCAAAAAGTTAGTTTGAAGATTACCAATTTGTACCTTCTCTGTGGTGACATCAAGAGACAAGCCCAACTGGCCCTGCCAATACTAACAGAAAAAGTCATTTATAATCATAGCCTCCAAATTTTTAATAGTAGAAACCCAAAGATTATTTTTGAAAAACGATAAAGTCTAAGATACCATTTTTCAGACTGGGGTTGTAACCCAATATGGGGTAATAAAAGCAATTGTGTGGATCATAAATCAGCATTTTATAAGTCAAACAGAAATAAATATAGAAAACAGAATATATTACACATGGTAAGGATATTATTC
This sequence comes from Martes martes, assembly GCF_963455335.1. Taxonomy (NCBI): domain Eukaryota; kingdom Metazoa; phylum Chordata; class Mammalia; order Carnivora; family Mustelidae; genus Martes; species Martes martes. The sequence continues at coordinate 51,834,370 of NC_137903.1, forward strand.
CATGAAAAAATTTTAATTGTTTAAATATATTGCATATACAAACACATATAGATGCATACAAACATACATAAAACAAACATATCTGATTAGGTGTAATGGGTCACAATTCGTATATAGTTTTTTTATAACTCAACATATAAAAAATATGTATCTATTGTTAAGAATAAATATTTCTTCTGCTTTGTATACCCAGGAGCATTATGTACTCTTTCTGATCTAAATTATCCAGAGTTGGGCTAAGAGATCCTTCCCTAAAAAACCATAGCAAAAGAAAAATGCTAATTAACTTGACCTTTTAAGTTTTGCATTTACAGCCTTAGGTCATATACTACAGGACTTTCTCAGTCTAAACACTCTCCCCTGCACATGTCTTCCTCTTTTAGCTTCCTCTTCTCATTCTTCACGACTGTCCTCTCCTTCTCCATCTATACTGCTGGTTCCTCTCCTCCTCCAACCTCCTAACCAGAAATTATCTTTGTTCTTGCACACTGCAATTTCTCTGTACATTTTTCCCTTGCTGAAAATCTATCCATTGCAGTTTCAAATAATATTTCTATTTTGTCTCTGCATTCTAGGTGCTTACAAAGTAGTGCAAAGGACATGCATATGTACCGTGTCCTTTCACGGCTCTATGCCTCTGCATAAATTGCTCTCTTTGCCTAGGAAGTCCAGCTATAAGCGAAAGATGAAAAGGACACAGAATTAAGGTATTTGCTTCCTTTCTTGTTCTTTTTTGCTAGAAGGGAGTGACTTGCTAAGGAGACTAAACCAGTAAAGAGAGAGGTCATTGATGCATTTATTTACGAATTCTTAGAAGAAATAATTACTGGAGCAAGGTCTCGAGGAGCTAAAATTCGGCCAGCAGTTGTAGAGATTTGCCAGAGACTAAGAAGGGTATCTTTTCTAAAAAGATTGGAGGAAAAAAAGTTAAGGGTAAGCCTGTCAACAAGTACTTAGGGGAGGAGTGGCATAGATCTGCATACATATTATACACCAACAGGAGGTGAAGTTCTTTAGTTTTTTTAAAAAAAATTTTTTTGAAGACTTATTTATTTATTTTAGAGAAAGAGTGTGTGTGTGCAGGGGGAGAGGGAGAAAGAAACTCAAGCAGACTCTGTGCTGAGTTCAGAGTCTGAGGCAGGGCTTGATCCCATGACCCTGAGATCAGGACCAGAGCCAAAACCAAGAGTTGCATGCTTAACCAACTGCACCACCCAGGTGCCCCTGAAGTCCTTTCTATTTGTTTGTAAAGTAGGAGGTATAATGAGCATGATGGAGAAATTGGGGGGGGGGGGGCAGTCAGAGAATTCAAGAGAATGGTGTTGGGTTTAGAAAAACACTTTGGAAGGGAACCTAGGTAGCTCAGTTCGTTGAGCATCTGACTCTTGATCTCAGCTCCTGTCTTGATCTCAGGGTTGTGGGTTCATGAGTTTGGGCCCTGTATTGGGCCCCATGCTGGGTGCGAAGCCTACTTAAAATGCAAATAAAATAAAACGAACCCACTTTGGAGCATGGAAAAGGGCACTGATTAGGACCCATGGGAAGCTTTGAGGACATAGTTAAGAATCTAACAGTGAATTTATACTAGTTCAAATTTGTTCTGCTGTGACTTTTTTTCACCTAAGCAGCATGTGGATAGGCATAAAGAAGGTAAAATGCTGGGCTGGTCTGCAGTTGGAGTTTCACTAGGCAGAAGCATTACAAGGCAATGAGGGTGAGGAGATTAAAAAGCACAAGGGACAAAGTGGTTAAGATACCTGATGAAAAGGGGGGCACCTGGGTGGCTCAGTGGGTTAAAGCCTCTGCCTTCGGCTCAGGTCATGATCTCAGGGTACTGGGATTGAGCCCCGCATGGGGTTCTCTGCTCAGCGGGGAGCCTGCTTCCCTTCCTCTCTTTCTCTGCCTGCCTCTCTGCCTACTTGTGATCTCTGTCAAATAAATAAAATCTTAAAAAAAAAAAAAAGATACCTGATGAAAAGGGAAATAATTCTGGTGGGGGGGCCTTGACAACTGGAATACATGAAGGAGTCAAGAAACCTGAGCTTTGTAGGATGAAAAAAAGATACTATAGGAGTAGGATAGTATAAATATATATATAAAAAAACAGAATTTTAAAGGGCCAGATATAAATAAATGGAAGTTCTAGTAGTTCCTTCTCAACTCCAATAGCATCTTGTAGATGTCACTCTGGAGACAATGCTCTAGAGAGACAGAAAGAAATATTCCATACAATGGATAGGCAAAGTAATGTAATTAATAAGCAGGAACTGCCTAATTCAGCTCTGAAATAATAAAATCAAATTTCTGACTCTTCTGAAGCTTCAGACTGGACTTCAGTGAAGCTCTATCAAAGTATTGGTTCACAATGAGGTTCCCAAATCCTTGCAACTGCAAAAGAAACTAGGCAATGACTGTATTAGGCTTAAATACTGAGGTACTAGATGCGTTCCTACCCCAGCTAAAGCAAATATCCCTAAGTACAATATAGGAGGAAAAACAAGCCCCAATTTAAAAATGACAATCAGGGGGCACCTGGGTGGCTCTGGGGTTAAGCCTCTGCCTTCGGCTCGGGTCATGGTCTCAGGGTCCTGGGATCGAGCCCCACATTGTGCTCTCTGCTCAGCAGGGAGCCTGCTTCCCCCTCCTCTCTCTGCCTGCCTCTCTGCCTACTGTGATCTCTTTCTCTCTGTCAAATAAATAAATAAAATCTTAAAAATAAATAAATAAATAAAAATGACAATCAGAAAGTTAAATACTGATATGGCAGAATTTTTCTTTCCTCAGCAGCAGAAATTGTCCCCTGCATGTTGTACCAAAAAACTACTCACCTGAATAAAATGTGTTGATTTTGGCAAGTTCCTTTTCACAGGTTTGGAAAAATTTTTCTTCAAACTTGGCAAAATACCTTTTTACCGTGTCCTCATCTGTAACTGAAAGCAAGGAAAACAGTATTTAAATATGATGTCCAAAGGCCAATTAAGAAAACTAGGGAAATAAAGTTGAAAGGTACTACTTCCTTATTCTTCAAAATGGTAACAAAGAACTGCGAACCATATTAAGCAAAGACTAATGAAAGGACTCTTCATAGGAACACAGTCATTTTTTAACTGAGTGAGACTCTTTAAGTCTCTACTATAATAACGTTATAGTGGTGAAAAAATAAATATTCTAAAACTTTAGAAGAAGACACTACTGTAGACAGATGTGATCAAAAGATTCAAGGTGTTGGGTGTTGAAATGAGTAGGATTTCATAAGAGTAAATATTTCAGGGAATTAAAAAAAGGAACAGATAATGAAGACATGTATGTTCTTGCAAAAAGATGAGCTGTTTCTACTCTATTAAATTGTTACTCATTTTCACTTAGCTGCACCAGATACAGAAAAAAAAATGTAGACTAATGATTATAAATTATGTATTTTAAGCCTACAGTTGCTGAGTAGGAACACAAGTGAGTTGAGCAAATGGGGGATTGTACAAGTATGGTGATAAATGGCAACTGACACCTTCAGGTTAAGGAGTGGTATAGATTCTGGCAAGTGAGAGCACATGTTCATCTAGTTAGTTGCTGCCCTGTGGTGACGGGTTAAAGTTGTCTCATCTTCCAATTTTCAGGACAAGCCACAAATCTAGATATTTTAAAGACACAGTGTAGTCCAATCAATATATGCCTCTGCAGGCTGGATCCACTTTGTGAGTTCTGTTATATAGCTGTCAATTTACTGAATGCCCTAAGTACAGATAGATGTGGCTTTAGGAACCCCCAAGCCTAAAAAGGTATGCCTCTCTTCCAAGTGAGATCTACCTAGACTCCAGATGTTAATCATAATTTAGAACTATCCTATTTCTGGATCTCTCGGGGCAATCTAAGCTTCAAATGTGTAGAAAAAGTATAGGTCCTTTTATGTTCCCCAGCTGCTTCAAATCTTAGTGCAATCCCCAAAACCCTTAAACAATTCATCTATCGAGAAATAAGAGAAACAGAATTTCCCTGAGTAATATGCAACACACACATGTACATACTAATTCTTTGTACCAGAGATACTTTAAAGAAAAAACTTAAAATGAAGTTCTAAAAAGCATGTCAAATCTATTCATTTAATTTGAATAACACAAATGTAAAGAAAAATTATCACTACACAAATCCTTAATTTATTTATACATCTACTTCTCTATTACTTATGCTTTAGAACTTAAGACACAATGCAGGATTCTACTGATTTTGCAGTACAGAAAGGGTGGCCACTTTAAGTTTCTCATGTAAGCTCTGTAATTTAGGTACAGTAAAGGCTATAGCTACCCAAGGCGACTGTGAATTACTTTTAGAAACCATAAAGCAAATCAAAGCTTCCTTTTAAGGTGACCCTGAATTAGAGATGATCCATAGTAACAGATGCTGCTCTTAATAGCATTTAGCTATAGCTGATTTAATATAAGAGTGATATCTCATTCTACTTTATAACCCATTTTTTTTTCATTTTAATTTTATTCTTTTGATAGGAAAGAAAACCCAAAAGCAAAATATAGGCTTGGTCATATTTACTTTGTTTCTCTATTAAAGGAACAAAGTTTTTCACTAAAGCAATCTAAATATAGCTGCTATTTTAAAAATAATTTTAACATATTAATATTTATATAGAGGTCACATATTAAACAACATCAACTATTTAAAATATTACCAAGAGGGATGTCTGGGTGGCCCAGTTGGTTAAGCATCTGCCTTTGGCTCAGGTCATGATCTCCCTCTCCCTCTGACCCCCCCACCCCACTTGTGCTCATATGCTCTCTCTACCTCAAATAAATAAACAAAATCTTCAAAATAAAGTAAAATATCACTAAGAGCTAGAAACCAAAAAAAATCTAAATAAGCCTCTCAGAAACTAAAACATATAATAAATTTGATGTATTTTTAAAAAATATTTATTTATTTGTTGGAGAGACATAGCGAGAGAGGGAACACAAAAAGGGAGAGTGGAAGAGGGAGAAGCAGGCTCCCCACTCAGCGGGGAGCCTGACATGGTGCTCAACCCCAGGACCCTGGAATCATGACCTGAGCCAAAGGCAGATGCTTAATGACTGAGCTACCCACGTGCCCCAATTTTATCTATTTTTAAAGCATGAACATTCTACTCATGTTTTACCTAAAATACCAGTAGTCTTTTATGTAGATTTATGGTTCACATATAACTTAATAGCCACAAAATCAGAAGAGAGTAGAATAAGATTAAAGCAACACTAAAAAGTAATGGCAAAGAGAAAAGAGGAAAGAAGTGTATATGAAAATAGATCTGCATATACAGGTACCCCCCATTTTTGAAAGTTCAAGTTATACTACTCTGCTTTTACAGAAGGTATAATATGAGTACTGGTTTTTGCTAACTGAAAAGAAATCTGTAGAGGATTTCTGTTTAAAAAAAAAAAAAAAAGTTTTCAGCATTTGTTTGTAGCAAGCCATTACAAAGGCAGCAAGCACCCTGGGTAGTGAGAGTGGCACCACCAAGCTCCTTCCCTGGGAACTGCACTCAGCATCTCACAAACAAGCCATCACAACTTTGGACTATGTCTGTCAGCATCTGTGCTTTATCTCATTTATTTTGTGCATCTGTTAGCAAAGTGTGTCCTAAGAAGAGCCTAAGAAAGGATATTTTTTGGTTCTGGGAGCACTAAAAAATGTTTCTATATAAATTAATGGTAACTGTGTCTTCACATCATTTTGGCTTACAGAAGGTTTCACAGGAACAGTCTACTTTGGGAGAAATGGTTCATAGGGATTGAAGAATAAGATAAAGCATGTTTCAAATCAATGAGAAAATAATCGACCATATTTAAAACAGGTTTGAGCCATTCATTTAAATAAACTCCAAATGGAATTAAAGAAACAATGTTATAAAATACAAGAAAAAAATTAAACAACTCTAATGGGGAAAGTTTTCCTAACCACTGCACAAAACAGGCCATAAAGGGAATAACTGACATTCTCACAAAACGAAAAATCTCCATTCCATAAGATACCATAAACAAACTTAAAAGACAAGCAACATGGGGCTCCTGGGTGGCTCAGTGGGTTAAAGCCTCTGCCTTCGGCTCAGGTCATGATCCCAGGGTCCTGGGATCGAGCCCCACATCAGTCTCTCTGCTTGGCGGGGAGCCTGCTTCCTCCTCTCTCTGTGCCTGCCTCTCTGCCTACTTGTGATCTCTGTCTGTCAAATAAATAAATAAAATCTTAAAAAAAAAAAAAAGACAAGCAACAGACAGGGAAAACATAACTGCAACATTTAAAATAAAGGATTTACATGCAAAATAGACTTCAAAACTTTCTTACAAATCAGTATTAAAGAGATATTCCACAAGAAAAATGGGTATATTAGAGCAATTCATAGAAAAATACAAATGGCCAACAAACAAAGGATCCTTAACATTCCAGATATCAGTTATATGTGATTTCAAAATAATGAAATATAATTTTTAAACCATCAGATTGAAATAAATTTTAAAATATTATTTCAGCAATGGTAAAGGTAAATGAACTTTCACTCCTCGTTGGTGGGAATGTAAATGTGTAAAGCCATTTAGGAAGGCAATCAGAGAGTAATCATCAAAATGTTCAGTGCAATCAGACAACAAAAAGAAATTAAAGGCATCCAAATCAGCAAAGAAGAAGTCAAACTATCACTCTTTGCAGAAGATATGATACTATATGTGGAAAACCCAAAAGACTCCACTCCAAATCTGCTAGTACTTGTACAGGAATTCAGTAAAGTGTCAGGATATAAAATCAATGCACAGAAATCAGTTGCATTTCTTTACACCAACAATAAGACAGAAGAAAGAGAAATTAAGGAGTCAATGCCATTTATAATTGCACCCCAAACCATAAGATATCTAGTTATAAACCTAACCAAAGAGGCAAAGAATCTATACTCAGAAAACTACAAAGTACCCATGAATGAAATTGAGGAAGACACAAAGAAATGTAAGTAAGACACAAAGAAAAGTAAGTCAATCCATGCTCATGGATTGGAAGAACAAATACTGTGAAAATGTCTATGCTCCCTAAAGCAATCTACACATTTAACGCAATCCCTATCAAAACCCCATCCATTTTTTTCAAAGAAATGGAACAAATAATCCTAAAACTTATATGGAACCAGAAAAGACCTCGAATAGCCAGAGGAATATTGAAAAAGAAAGCCAAAGTTGGTGGCATCACAATTTCAGACTTCAAGCTCTATTACAAAGCTGTCATCATCAAGACTGTACAAAACAGACACATAGATCAATGGAACAGAATAGAGAGCCCAGAAATAGACCCTCAACTCTATGGTCAACTAATCTTCAACAAAGCAGGAAAGAATGTCCAATTAAAAAAAGACAGCCTCTTCAACAAATAGTGTTGGGAAAATTGGACAGCCGCATGCAGAAAAATGAAACTGGACCATTCCCTTACACCACACACGAAAACAGACTCAAAGTGGATGAAGGACCTCAATGTGAGAAAGGAATCCCTCAGAATCCTTGAGGAAAACACAGGCAGGAATCTCTTTGACCTCAGCCACAGCAACTTCTTCCTAGGAACGTCGCCAAAGGCAAGGGAAGCAAGGGCAAAAATGAACTATTGGGACTTCATCAAGATCAAAAGCTTCTGTACAGCAAAGGAAACAGTTAACAAAACCAAAAGACAACTGACAGAATGGGAGAAGATATTTGCAAACGACATATCAGATAAGGGGCTAGTATCCAAAATCTATAAAGAGTTTATCAAACCAGAGGCCAGAAGGGCCTCTGCAAGCCTGAAAAGAAGGGCCTTACCAGAAAAGCCTGCACCTGACCTTGCATTTCAGTCCTCCAGAACTGTGAAAACAAAAAGTCCTACTGATTAAGACAAACATCTATGGTATTCTGTAATGGGAGCCCACATTCACTAATACAATGAATTTAACATGTTCTGAATTCAATAATAAGTCTCAAAGACTAAGTAAGCCTACTTTTAAAAAAGATAGCATATATAACTGCAAATCTTAGCAAGATATATCAACAATTATAAGATTAGCATCAGCAGAAAAAAAAAAGGCAGACAAAGGGGTAAAAAAATTCACCAGAATTGGTGAAGAATGACTCAGAGAACACTTCCGTAGAGAACTCTTTGCTGTGAGCTAAATAAATACTAATTCAGTCAGTTATATGAAAGAGAGACAGGGAGAGAGAGAGAGAAAGGGAAGAAATTTCTTTGTCACCTCTATTATGGTCAAAATTGTACCTCAAATTTATAGATGACAGAAAATTTCTTTCTCATCCACCTCCCCCCAATTAGTGAGTTAACAGCAAATTAATATAAGAGTACTAATCAAGGTAAAACATCCTTACTAATCAAGGTAAAACCACCACCAAATGCTTTTTACAGCAATTGCCAGGAATATTTCTATTTTTATATTTTTTAGAAGATTTATTTATTTGACTGAAAGAGAGAGAGAGATAGTGTGCATACACGCATGTGCAAGGGAAGGGGGAGAAGGAAAGAGAAACTCAAGTAGACTCCCGGCTGAGTGCAAAGCCCAATGTGGGTCTCGATCGTACCACCCTGAGATCATGACTTGAACAGAAACCAAGAGCTGGATGCTCAACCAACTGAGCCACCCAGCTGCCCTGGGAATATTTTTATTTTTATAGCAGAAGTGTCATCTTTCATATGTACTCTCTCAAAAACCAATTTCTTAAAACCATTATTAATTTCTTCAAATACCTTACTTATACGTTCTATTCAACTTTTTATTACAACTTTTGATATTCTTAATTTCCAGAGCTGTAAGACACTGAAGACAGGGATTTTTTAAATCTTTTAAAATCCTATGCACAACATAATGTATGGTAGACAGTATGTGCTTCAGACATTATTTTTTTATTTTTCTTTTAAAGATTTTATTTATTTGACAGAGAGAGAGAGATCACAAGTAGGCAGAGAGGCAGGTGGGGGGCGGGGGGGAGAAAGCTCCCCACCGAGCAGAGAGCCTGATGGAGGCTTGATCCCAGGACCCTGGGATCGTGACCTGAGCCGAAGGAAGAGGCTTTAACACACTGAGCCACCCAGGCACTCTCAGACATTATTTTTTTAATGGCAAATGTTGAAACAGTGTTAATTTTTGTGAAAAATTATGATGTATTAATAAAATTGTTTTAAAAAATGAAACTCCAGGGACGCCTGGGTGGCTCAGTTGGTTGAGCGGCTGCCTTCGGCTCAGGTCATGGTCCCAGCGTCCTGGGATCAAGTCCCACATCGGGCTCCTTGCTCCGCAGGGAGCCTGCTTCTCCCTCTGCCACTCTGTCTGCCTGTGCTCACTCTCTCTCTCTCTCTGACAAATAAATAAATAAAATCTTTAAAAAAAAAAAAAAAAAGAAACTCCAACAACTGGATATTCATGCACAAAGGAATTAAGTTGTACCCAACCCCACACCATATATGAAATTTACCTAAGTGGATCAAATACCTAAATGTAAAAACTAAAACTATAAAACTCTCAAAAGAAAACAGGCATAAATCTTCATAACCTTAGATGAGGCAATGGTGTCTTAGATATGATGCAAAAAGCAGAAGGGATGAGAGAATAAGTTTTGATAAATTGGACATCATCAAAATTAAAAAATTTGTGTTTAAAAGAGTGCTATGAAGAAGCAAAAGAACCACCACAGAATGGGTTAAATATTTACAAACCACGTACCAGATAAGGTCTAGTATCCAGAATATATAAAGGACTCTTAGGATTCAACAATAAAAAGACAAATAGCCCAATTAAAAAACAGGCAAAGGATCTGAATAAACATTTCTACACACACACACACACACACACACACACACACACACACACAGAGCCAATGGCAAATGAAAACATTTCAACATCACTAATCATTAGGGAAGTGCAAATCAAAACCACAGTTCCACTTCGTACCCACTAGGATGGCTATGATTAAAAAAGAGACAGACAATAACAAGTGTTGCCATAAATGAGGAGAAACTGGAATCCTCAGACATTGCTCGTGGGAATGTAAAAATGGTGCAAGCATGTTGGAAAAACAGTTTGGCAGTTCCTCAAAAAATTAAATATAGAGTTACCATATGATTTACCAATTCCACTTCCAGGTATATACCCAAGAGAAATGAAAACATATTTATACAAAAACTTATACACAAATGTCTATAGCAGCATAATTCTTAACAGTTAAAAAGTAAAAACAATCCAAGTGTCTATCAACAGATGAATGGATAAATAAAATATGGCCTATCCATATAATGGATTATTGTTCAGCCTTAAGAATGAAGTACCACTACATGCTATAGCATGGATAAATGTTGGAAAAATTACATAAAGGGAAAGAAGCCAGGCACTAAAAACTACACATTCCATTTATATGAAACGTCCAAAACAGACAAATTCATAGAGGTGGAAAGTAGATTAGTAGTTGGCAGGAGCTGGGGGAGCGGGGAATGAGGAGTGATAAAAATGTTGTGGAATCAGGTAGGGGGGGACAGTTGTAGAAATTGGTGAATGTATGATAAACTCTTAAATTATATACCTTTAATGGGTAAATTTTATAGTATGTGAATTATATCTCAGTAAAATATATTTTAGCTCCAAGTTTAATCCTATAACAGAAACACACTAGTAAATTAAAACATATTCATTTATTTATTCAACAAATAATTATTGTGCATATTAGATGCTAGACTCTGTGCTAAATGATGGGGATATATACATAATGATAAACAAGACAGGTGTGGCTCCTGTCTTTTATAGAGTTTGCATTCTAAGTGATGAGGCAAAGAAACCCACACAAATAAACAATGAATTACAAATTGAAAAGTATTGGGAAGGTAAAAGGGTATGAGATGGAAGGCAGGTACTGGGATGGACAGCTATCCTTTTGGTAGGGTAAGAAATGGTCAGAAAAGACTTCTTCATAGGAGATGACATTTAATCTGAAACTTAAACTTATGGATGAGAAAGAGGAAGGGCAAAATGATTCTCAAGAATGGGAAGAACACCATCAAAAAACCCCGAAATCTTGACATTTGCAACAACGTGGATGAAACTAGAGGGTATTATGTTAAGCAAAGTAAGTCAATCAGAAAAAGACAATTATCATATGATCTCACTGAAATGAGGAATTTGAGAAACAAGACAGAGAATCATAGGGGAAAGGAGGGAAAAATGAAATAAGATGAAACCAGAGAGGGAGACAAACCATAAAAGACTCTTACTCTCAGGAAACAAACTGAGAATTGCTGGAGGGGAGGGTAGTGGGAAGGAGAGGGTGGCTGGGTGAAGGGCACTGGAGAGGGTATGTGCTATGGTGAGTGCTGTGAATTGTGTAAGACCGATGAATCACAGACCTGTACCCCTGAAACAAATAATACATTATATGTTAAGAAGAAATCAGAGAGGGAGACAAACCATATGAGACTCTTGACTCCAGGAAACAAATCAAGAGTTGTAGAAAGGGAGGTAGTGGGGAGATGGGGTAAGTAGGTGATGGGCATTAAAGAGGGTACAAGATATGATGACCAGTGGGTGTTATATGCAACTAATGAGTCACTGAACATTATATCAGAAACCAATGATGTACTATACCTTGGCTAATTGAATTTAAATTGAAAAATTTTTCAAAAAAAAAAAAAGAGAGAAGAGATACACAGCTGCATAGGGATAATGTCCTATGAAGACAGAAGCAGAGATTGGAATAATATAGCTGCTAGCCAAGGAATGAATGCACAGGATTGATGGCCAGCTCCTCTAGACTTTTCAGAAAGAGCATGGCCCTGCTGACACCTTGCTTCCAGACTTCTAGCTTCTAAAACTGTAAGAGAATAAATTTCTGTTGTTTTAAGGCGCACGTGCACACACACACACACACACACACACACACGCACGCACACAGAATGGGAATACCATATTGGGAAAGGAAATGGATGCTTGAGAACCTGAAAGGCAGGTTACAATGAACTAAGAACAGGTAGTGAGTGACTGGAGCTAAGATTAGGGAGGTAGACAAAGACCATGTTAGAGAGTCTGAATTTTATTCTAAGTGCAATGAAAAATATTGAAGGGTTTTAGGCAGGAGTCTAAAAAGCTGAAAAATAAAAAGTAGAATTAGTTTACTTTCACTAAATGATCATTTAAAATAACAATTCCCAGGACATTAGGTATGTAGAGGAAGAGAAGAATGAAGAGAAGAATTCCAAGGAGTTTAAATAAGTTTGGGAAATAGGAGTATAAATACAGGTCTCTTTAAGGTAGCAGTTCTCAGGGCGCCTGGATGGCTCAGTCGGTTAAGTGTCTGACTTCAGCTCAGGTCATGATCTCACGGTCCTGGGATGGAGCTCCAACGCAGGCTCCACACTCAGTGGGGAGTCTACCTGTTTCTCTGCCCCTTCACCCCAACTTGTATGAGTCTGGTCTCTCTCTCTCTAATAAATAAATAAAAATTTTTTTTTAAAAAAGGTAGTAGTTCTCAACTGGGGATGATCTTGCCTCCCACGGGTTATTGGCAGTGTCTGGAGACATTTTTTGTTGTCAAACAGGAAAAGTGTTACTGACATTTAATGGATAGAGGACAGGGATGCTGCTACACATGCTACAAGGCTGGAAAGATCATCCTCTCTCTCCCTGCCTCTCAATAAAGAATGATCTAACAGTCCAAAATGTCAACGGTGCCAAGGCTCAAAAACTCTGCTTAAAGGCAAAAGAAGCTTTATTGTGCTAATATACGCTGTTATTATTCAATGAGAAAGAGATAGGTATATTATGTTCCCAGTATTTCCTTGGGGTAGAGGGGGAATGACAGGGAAAAGATGGAAAAGGGGGTGGAGAGGATCTAGTAAAATTTCCAAGAACATTATTTTGTGGAACACCGAGAGGCACTAATTTTAATATCGCCACCAACTCTTTGCATTTTTATATTCCATATCCAATATATTCTATGACTTCTTAGCTTCTCAAAAACTACTCATAAATGAAAGAGTTGATGAATAAAAATTAACATGTGACCAGGTTCTATCAAACATAGGAAGAATATTTAGCACTACTGATTTCACATTTTTAAGAAAAAAAGGTGTTTTTTTTAAAGTGTGATTTACAAATTAGGAATAAATAACTTGAAATTCTATTTTTTCTCAAATGCTACTTCATCAACAGATGGGTGAATTATATAAAGCATATGGCTAAAAAGATTCCAAAAATAAAAATGTTACTCTAAAATCATTGGTGTAGTAGAAATAGAACTAACTAAGAGTCATTCATTCAACAAGAATTAAGTGCCTTCTATATACCAGGCAATGGGGCAAACGCTAGGGATACAATGATAAACAAAATCCATGTAAAACTCCACCCTGAGATTACACTCTACCTGAGGAAACAGATTTTAATCAAATAATCACATAAATATACAAATGTAATATAGATCTTTTAGAAAATGTACAGATGAGAAAAAATAGCAATGGCACTTATTTAGTCTGCACACACTCAGAGGAAGGGAGGTGTGGGATCTTCTCAAGTGTCATCTAAGATGAAATCTGGAGGAGAAGTAGGCATTTGGATAGACTGCAAGAGCTCTAAGCACATTTGCAGGAATGGCATATAGATGCTATAAAAACAGGCATGCATGTACATTTGAGAAACTGAAGAGGTCTGTGTGATTGGAATCCAGGAGGGAAGGGGGACAAAGATGGTGGTTAAAGCCAAACAGACAAGCAGGGGTCTGGTCAGTTACAGCTTTCCAGGATAAAGGACTAGCCTTCTTCCTATAACCAAGTTTATATGTTTGAAGGATTTTAAGAGGAGGAATAACTGTGATCAGATATGCTTTGTAAATGAAGGGATGTGGAGAGACGGCTCAGATGTACTACAGTAGATCTCAAATGAGAGATCATGATAACCTTAACTAGGGTGAAGACACTAGAGATAAGTGGGGAAATTCAAGAAACAGTCTAGAGGTAAAATCACCAGGTTATGGTTCTATTGTCAATTACTTGTATTAGCTTGAGTAAGTGCCCCTCTGGCTCTGGTTTTCTCTTTGACAAATGACAGCACATCACCGGCAATCTCTAAAGCTCTGGCAGCTCCAAATTTCCTGTTCCATAATTAAAGCTGCTAATTTCTACAAAACCCAACAAGGCTAAAGTAGTCCTAAACAAAATTTTCTGATCTGTCTTGAGGTTTCATCATAAGAGGTTTCACTAAATGTGCTTTTAAAATACTTGTGGTAAAACAACAAAAAATTCTTTCAGTTTACACAGTGACACATAACTGAGATGAAACTAAACTCAGTGGCACTAACTCTGATAACAAGACTATCACCCCAATGAATATTTACCTAATATCTGCTAAGTAAAAAAAGGCCAATAAATGAAATAATGATAACTAATTCTATCATGAGCATAATTCAGTAGTAAGCAAGTATATACCAGTGTTTTCAAATGTTTTTTGCTCTTGGCAACCTCTAAAAAAATTCTGGAAAATAATTTTGCATGTATTGGTTATGACAAAAGATTTTGTGCACATTTAAGTAGTTTAACTGTATTTTCTGGGAGTCCAAGATGCTAGAGGAATAGGAGACATTAATTTCATCTGATCCCAGGAATTCAGCTGGACAGCTATCAAGTCATTCTGAATACCTGTGAACTCAACCAGAGATCTAAGAAAAGAATAGTTACAACTCTACAAATAGAAAAGCAACCACTTTCTCTCTGCAAGATAGGAGGTGCAGAGAAGTGATTCCGAGGCACTATATGGGAAAATAAACCATGGTGGCAGGGAGCCTCAATAAGCCAGTACCAGCAAATGATACAGCACTGGAGTGCAAAATCAGAACATGTAGAACTGTACTCCAGTGAAGGCCATCACTCAGGTGGCTAAGCAGGGGTGGAACACTAGCTGGGACACTGTGCTCTCAGGATCCTCCAGGTCACAGGAAGATGCGGGGTACTTGAGTGCGGAGACCTCCCAGGCAACAGAGTTGGGAAGCCAGCTGCAAACAGTGAGCCCAAGAGTGGGCTCTCAAATCAGGGTTGCCATAAACAACGAACCATGGCACAGTCAAGCCACGGCTCTTGGAGCAGGGGCCCAGAAAGTGGCAGAAATGACGAGACACCCACCCCGGCCCCCTGCTGGGAGGAGCCGCAGAGGAGTGTGCCACAGGAGTTTACAGGGTTTGGAGATCCCAAAGGGGGTTATGTACCTGAGACAGAAACACCCAGTCACAGGCCGGATGACCATCAACGGCAGCCAGAGACCAGGGAGACAGGAATGACTGACTGCTTTTCTCTGAGGGCTCACTGAGGAATAGGGGCCTGAGCTTTCAATTTTCCTCCAAGGACTGAGAGGCCGCCATTTTCATTCTCATCCTCTAAATCTGTGTGGAAAGCCTTCAGGGAACAAAGGACACATAGACCAAACGGGAGCAGATTACTTACCCTGGCCCCTTGGCAAGGGCTGTACAATTCTGCCTCAGGCAAATACAATTGAGAATCAACGATAACGGGTCCCTCCCCCAGAAGATCAGCAAGAACATCCAGCCAAGACCAAGTTTACCCATCAGTGACAACTGCAAAACTCCACTGACAGGGGAATAGAGCACGTAAAATTCATGGCTTTTTCCCCATGATTTTTTAGTCTTTCCTTTAATTTAAAAATTTTTTCTTCTTTTTTCATCAATTTCTTATAAACTATTTAAAGAATCTTTTTGAATTTTCAATTTGACACACTGTCTACAGTCATATTTAATCTTTTCTGTATATATATATATTTTTCTTTCCTAACAGTCTTGGGATGAAGTTTCTTCCAACAGACCAAAATACACCCGAAATCTAGTGTACAGCCCTGTTCTATTCATCAGTTTGATCAAATTCTCTTTTTGGTCGTTTTTTTTTTTTTTTTTTTTACCTTTTTTTTCTTTGCTTTGATTGTTGGTTTTCTAAAGTTTTTTTTAATGTTTATCCTTACAGTTAGTTACATTCTACCCTTTCAATGTATTTAATTTTATTTTTGCATATGTAACTTTTTCTTTCTTTAAAATTTTCAGACGTAGTTTCTTTTAACAAAATGACCAAAATATACCTGGGAGGGAGTGTACTGCTCTGTTGTGTTCACTGTCTGTTTATAACTCTGCTTTCTTTTGATGTTGGGTTTTTTTTTTCTTTTGTTTCCTCCTTTTGTATAATTTCCATTTTTACAGTTACATTCTGTCCTTTCATTGTATTTAATTTTATTTCTGTACATATGTGTTTTTCATCCCTTACAATACTGGGATCTAGTTTTCTAAAAAAAAAAAAAAAAAAAAAAAAAAAGACCAAAATACACACATAATCTACTCTGTTCATTTGTACTTTTATATTCTCTTTTTTTTTCTTTAAATTTTTTCTTATTGGCTTTGGGTCTCTTCTGATTTGTTTATTGTATATTTCCCTAGAATTATTACTGCCATTGTTGTATTTGGTTTTCTCATTCATTTATCATTCTCTAGACTGAATGACAAAGCAGAAAAAATCAACTCAAAAAAGAGAACAAAGGCAGTACTGACTGCCAGGGACCAAATCAGTATAAGTAAGATGTCGGAACTAGAAAACAGATCAATGATTATTAAGATACTAGTGGGGCTTCAAAAAGCATAGAGTATGCAAGAGAATCCCTTTCTAGAGAAATAAAAGAACTAAAATCTAATCAAATCAAAATCAAAAAGGCTATTAATGACATGTAATAAAAAATGGAGACTCTAATTGCTAGGATAATGAGGCAGAGACAGAATTAGTGATATAAAAGACAAAATGATGGAGAATAAACAAGCTGAAAAAAGAGAGATAAACAACTACTGGATCACAAGGGGAGGAATCGAGAGATAAATGATACATAAAGTGAAAAAATATTAGAACAATTGGGATCCCAGAATAGGAAAGAGAGAGAAGGGGGCAGAAGGTATACTGAAGCAAATTATAATGGAGACCGTCCCTAATTTGGGGAAGAAACGGGCATCAACATCCAGAAGGCACAGAAAACACCCTTCAAAGTCTATAAAAAGGGGTCAACACCCCAACATATAATAATGACACTTGCAAGTCTCAGAGACAAAGCTAAAATCCCAAAAGTAGTTCAGGACAAGAGGTCTGTTACCTACAACAGTAGAAACATTACATTGGCAGCAGACCTATCCACAGAGACCTGGCAGGCCAGAAAGGACTGGCAGGATATATTCATGGTGCTAAATGAGAAATTTATGCAGCCAAGAATCCTTTATCCAGCTAGGAAGTTATTCAAACAGAAGGAGTGATAAAAACCTTCCAGGACAAACAGAAACTAAAAGATTTTGTGATCACCAAACAACCCTGCAAAAAATATAAAAGGGGTTCTTTAGGCAAAGGGAGAGCCCACAAGTAACAGACCAGAAAGGAACAGAGAGAATAGACAGTAACAGTCACTTGACAGGTAAGACAATGGCACTAAATTCAAATCTTTTAGTAGTTACTCTGAATGTAAATGGGCCAAATGCCCCAATCAGAAGACACAGGGTATCAGATTGGATAAAAAAGCAAGACTCATCAATAGGCTGTCTGCAAGAGACTCATTTTAGACCCAAAGACACCTGTAGATTGAAAGTGAGGGGGTGGAAAACCATGAATCATGCTAATGGACATCAAAAGAAAGCTGGGGTAACATTCCGTATATTGGACAAATTAGATTTTTTTTTAAGATTTTATTTATTTATTTGACACAGAGAGAGAGAGAGAGATCACAAGTAAGCAGAGAGGCAGGCATAGAGAGAGAGAGAGAGAGAGAGGAAGGGAAGCAGGCTCCCCGCTGAGCAGAGAGCCCGACGCGGGGCTCGATCCCAGGACCCTGGGATCATGACCTGAGCCGAAGACAGAGGCCTTAACCCACTGAGCCACCCAGGTGCCCCAACAAATTAGATTTTAAACGAAAGATTAATAAGGGATGAGGAAGGACAGTGTATCATAATTAAAGGGTCTATCCAACAAGAAGATCTAGCAATTGTAAATTTTTATGCCCCTAACTTGGGAGCAGCCAATTATATAAGCCAGTTAATAACAAAATCAAACAAACACATTGATAATTAATACAGTTATGGGAGGCGACTTTAACACTCCCCTCACTGCAACAGACAGATCACCTTAGCCGAAGATCAACAAGGAAATATGGGCTCTGAACGGCACACTGGACCAAAGGGACTTCACAGATATTCAGAACACTGCATCCTAAAGCAACAGAATACACATTCTTCTCGAGTGAACATGGAACACTCTCCAGAATAGAGCACTTACTAGCACACACAAATCAGGTCTCACCTGGTACCAAAAGATTGGTGTTTTGAGACTTGAACTCAGGCACAACAGGAAATTTGGAAAGAACTCAAATACGTGCAGGCTAAAAAGCATCCTACTAAAGAATGAATGGGTCAACCAGGAACTTAAAGAAGAATTTTCAAAATTTCAGGGAAACAAATGAAAATGAAAACACAACTTTTCAAAACCTTTGGGATGCAGCAAAGGCGGTCCTAAGAGGGAAGTATATAGCAACACAAGCCTTTCCCAAGAAACAGGAAAGGTCTCAAACGCACAACCTAAACTTACACCTAAAGGACCTAGAGAAAGAACAGCAAATAAAGCCTAAGCCAAGCAGGAGAAGAGAATTAATAAAGATTAGAGCAGAAATCAATGAAATAGAAACCAAGAATAGTAGTAGAACAGATGAACAACACTAGGAGCTGGTTCTCTGAAAGAATCAATAAGATCAATAAACCTTGGCCTGATTATCAAGAAGGAAAAGGGAAAGGACCCAAATAAGTAACATCACAAGTGAAAGACGAGAAATCACAACCAACACCAAAGAAATATAAACAATGATAAGAACATATTATGAGCAACTATATATATATGCCAACAGATTACGCAATCTGCAAGAAATGGATGTATTCCTAGAGACGTATAAACTACCAAAACTGAACCAGGAAGAAAGAGGAAACCTGAACAGACCCATAACCAGGAAGGAAATTGAAGCAGTAATCAAAAATCTCCCCACAAACAAGAGCCCAGGGCTGGATGGCTTCCCAGGGGAATTCTACCGAACATTTAAAGAATTAATATCTGTTTCTCTGAAGCTGTTTCAAAAAATAGACATGGAAGAAAAAATTCCAAACCCTTTCTATGAGGCCAGCATTACCTTGATCCTAAAACCAGACAAGGACCCCACCAATAAGGAGAATTACAGATAAATATCCTTGATGAACATGGATGCAAAAATTATTATCATGAAACCAACAGTACTTTAAAAGGATTATTCAATACAAACAAGTGGGATTTATTCCTGGGCAGCAATGGTAGTTCAACATTCACAAATCAGTCAATGTGATACACGACACTAATGAAAGAAAAGGACAAGAACCATTTGATTCTATCAATACACATGGGAACAGCATTTGACAAAGTACAGCATCCTTTCTCAATGAAAACTTTTCACAGTGCAGGGACAGAGGGAACATATCTCAGTATCATAAAAGCCGTTTATGGGGCACCTGGGTGGCTCAGTGGGTTAAAGCCTCTGCCTTCGGCTCAGGTCATGATCTCAGGGTCCTGGGATCGAGCCCCGCATCAGGCTCTCTGCTCAGCAGGGAGCCTGCTTCCTCCTCTCTCTCTGCCTGCCTCTCTGCCTGCTTGTGATCTCTGTCTGTCAAATAAATAAAATCTTAAAAAAAAAAAAAGCCATTTATGGAAAGCGCACAGCAAATATCATTCTCCATGGGGATAAACTGAGAGCTTTCCCCCTAAGGTCAGGAACATGGCAGGGATGTCCACTATCACCACTGCTGTTCAACATAGCATTGGAAATCCTATCCTCAGCAATCAGACAACAAAAAAGAAATTAAAGGCATCCGAATTGGCAAGAAGTCAAATGCTCACTCTTCGCACATGACACGATACCCTATGTGGAAAACCCAGAAGACTCCACCCCAAAATTGCTAGAACTCATACATGAATTCAGCAAAGTGGTAGGGTTTAAAAATCAATGCACAGTTAGCTGCATTTCTGTACACTAACAATGTGATAGAAGAAAGAGAAATTAAGGAGTCGATCCCATTTACACCTGCACCCAAAACCAAAAGATACCTAGGAATAAACCCAACCAAAGATGCAAAGGATCTGTCCACAGAAAACTACAGAACACTCATGGAAGAAATTGAGGAAGACACAAAGAAATGGAAAAACGTTCCATGCTCATGGACTGGAAGAACAAATATTCTTAAAATGTCTAGGCTACTTAGAGCAATCTACACATATTTGATGCAATCCCTATCAAAATACCACCAACTTTTTTTCACAGAGCTGGAACAAATAATCCTAAAACTTATACGGGACTAGAAAAGACCCCAAATACCCAAAGGAACGTAGAAAAAGAAAACCCAAACTGGTGGCATCACAATCCCAGACTTCAAACTCTACTTCAAAGCTCTGATTATCAAGATAGTATGGTACTGGCACAAAAACAGACACAGATCAATGGAACCGAATAGAGAACCCAGAAACAGACCTTCAACTTTACACTCAACTAATCCTCGACAAAGCAGGAAAGAATATCCAATGGAAAAAGGACAGTCTCTTCAACAAACGGTGTTGGGAAAATTGGACAGCCACATACAGAAGAATGAAAGTGGACCATTTGCTTACACTATACACAAAAGCAGACTCAAAATGGATGAAAGACCTAAATGCGAGTCAGGAATCCATCAAAATCCTGGAGGAGAACACAGGCAGCAACCACTTCAACCTCGGTCTCAGCAACTTCTTGCTAGACACATCTCCAAAGGCAAGCATGAACTAATGGGACTTCATCAAGATAAAAAGCTTTTGCACAGCAAAGGAAATAGTCGACAAAACCAAAAGACAACTGACAGGATGAGACATGTTTCAGATAAAGGACTACTATCCAAAATCTATAAAGAATTCACCAAACTCAATACCCAAGCAACAAATAATCCAATCAAGAAATGGGCAGAAGATATGAGCAGACACGTGTCTCCAAAGAAGACACACAAACGGCCAACGGACACATGAAAAAATGTTCAGTATTGCTCAGCATCAGGGAAATACAAATCAAAAACAAAATGAGATACCATCTCACACCGGTCAGAATGGTTAAAATTATCAAGTCAGGAAACGACAGATGCTGGTGAGAGTGTGGAGAAAGGGAACCCTCTTGCACTGTTGGTGGGAATGCAAGCTCATGCAGCTACTCTGGAAAACAGTATGGAGGTTCTCCAAAAAGTTGAAAATAGAGCTATGACCCAGCAACTGCACTACGAGGTATCTACCCTAAAGATTCAAATGTAGTGATCTGTGGGAGCACCTGCTTCCCAATGTCTAGAGCAGCAGTGTCCACCACAGCCAAACTATGGAAAGAGACTAGATGTCCATCGACAGCTGAATGGATAAAGATGTGGTATATATACAGTTGAAAACTACTCAGCCATTGGAAAAAAATGAAATATTGCCATTTGCAATGATG
The DNA here is from genome assembly GCF_963455335.1 of Martes martes. Lineage (NCBI taxonomy): Eukaryota > Metazoa > Chordata > Mammalia > Carnivora > Mustelidae > Martes > Martes martes. Next base: position 51,855,926 of record NC_137903.1, read on the forward strand.
TGGAAGCAACTAGAGGGTATTATGCTAAGCGAAATAAGTCAATCAGAGAAAGATAATTATCATATGATCTCACTCATATGTGGAATTTAAGAAACAAAACAGGATCATCAGGGAATGGAGGAATAAATAAAACAAGATGAAGCCTGAGAGGGAGACAAAGTACAGGAGACTCTTAATCATGGGAAACAAAGTGAAGTCTGCTAGAGGGAAGGGGGTCAAGGGATGAGGTAACTGGGTGATGAGCATTAAGGTGGTCATGTGATGTAAGAAGTACTGGGTATTATATACAACTGATGAATCACAGACATGTACCTCAGAAACCAGTAATATATTATATGTTAATTAAAAAAACAATAAATGTAATTTCTGGTACTTTGTAATTATTTTTTCAAATAAAATAACATTGTTTTAAATGTGGCTATTAAATGCGATAGCAATATGATAGCCACCATCATTCATTATTGAACATACAAACTAGCAGTTTTTTAACAGTTGGAAATTTTATATCATTTGGGTTTTTTCTTCTATTTCGTTTTCTTCAATTTGTATTTCCACTCTACTTATATTACAGAATTTATTCTAATATATTTTTAGGTTTGAACATCAATAATGGATTTTCTTATCACACTTCCCAGCCATTTAATGAATACATGTTAAAATTTAAATACAAAAACTCTCCTTACCATAAAGTTGTAAATATTTAAAATTTTTTCTGCAATGGGTTATCATTTCAGTTACTGAAATACAATATATTAACACATCATAAATATGTAAAAGTTTGATAAATATTAAACATAAAAGTAAAATGCCATTTTAAACTTGAAAATAAATTTAATTTTAATTTTTTATTTTTTAAAATATTTTATTTTATTTATTTTTTAAAGATTTTAGTTATTTATTTGACAGAGAGAGAGACAGGGAGAGAGGGAATACAAGCAGAGGGAGTGGGAGAAGGAGAAACAGCCTTCCTGCTGAGCAGGGACCTAGATGTAGGGCTGATCTCACCTAGGATCATGACTTGAGCTGAAGGTAGACACTTAACAACTGAGCCACCCAGGCACCCTATAAATTTAATTTTTAAATTTAAATAGATGGAGTTTTTTTGTCCCAGTTAGCTCATATACCCACTGATAAATGTTATATTATTGCTAGAAAGATGGGCATCACATTTGGTAGAATATTATGAATATTGTAGAATGAGACAATGAAGAAGCACTGATACCACTATTTTTATCCTATAGATGTAAGTACTGAGAAATTCTTTTCACATAAATAAATAGATCAGAATGAAAGTCTGTTGTAATAAAATCAATTTTCTGAATTCCTTCCATGTGTTTTCCAAAAACTGCATATGGATCTGTTGTTTAAAATTAGTTTTAATATATATAAGCTGACAAGTTTTCCTTCAATTCATTGAAAATAATAATGAAAACAATTTGACTTCAAAATGATTTGTTATCCTGTTAATTAAACTTACTTTCTCAGTGTCCACACCAACAGTTTGAGTATTTCAGACTATCCCTTTGCGGGTTATGCAGGTAAAGCACTGTAACAAAAATCAGATTTGGCAAAAGACCAAGCTTTCTTTTGTAAAATCAGGGAAAGGCTATTTGAAACGACCTGCATGACTGCTGGCAATTACTACAGCAAATCAATTTCAGGATTTAGTATAAATTGAAGAACTGGAAATGGATTCCCTTAACGGACAATAAATAAAGGACTTTTTTCCAGCACTGTTCTTTACTGAATCAATATGACAAAATACTAATTTGTATACAGATGATATTTCAAGAGAATTATCTAGTCTTTACTGAAGGATTTCCATTTGCTAATTCTGATAGCCTAATTAATCACTTCATATAATTGGAAAGTGAATGCCATTATTTAAAGTCACTTAATTAAATTTATCTATCTAAATCCACCTTTAGCTGAATTATTACTTGCCACAATTCTTTTTCATTTCTGCAAAGCAACAGGTCATATATACTATTAAGACTGGTGTTATTAGGGGCACCTGGGTGGCTTAGAAGGTTAAGGGACTGCCATCAGCTAAGGTCAGGACCCAGGAGTCCTGGGATCGAGCCTTGCATTGGGCTCTCTGCTCAGCAGGGAAGTCTGTTTTTCCCCCTTTCCCTGCTCATGCTGTCTCTCTCTCAAATAAATAAATAAATAAATAAATAAAATATTTAAAAAGAAAAAAAGACTGGAGTTATTATAAACAAGCATAAAGAAAATATCTGACTACCCAAGATTAAGAATATTAGCTTAACTGCATTTTCAGGGTTTTTTGTTTGTTTTTTTGCAAACATGAGTACAGGGATGAACCATAAGAAGTAAAACCGCTCGGGTTACTTATTCCAGAAATACAGCTTTCAAAGAACTACAGTTATGCAACTACCTCATTTCTTTCTAAAGTGCAAGGCACCTAGCTAAAGATAGGATGCATTTAGGATGAATATAGCATCAATATTCCAATCAGATATAAAAAGGAAACACTGGTTTCTAACAAAAAAAGTATTGAAAAATTAAGGTATGTTTTACTCTTTGCTAATTCCTTAAGATCCATAAATTATATCTTTGTTGAAAAATTTCCCCAATATTCCCAATTTTATTGATTTCATAGAAACACACCAACTAAAAAAAAATAAATAAGTTCTTAACTCAAATTCCCTCAAAGCCAGGGTTTTATATGCTTCCTTCCTACTCTATATTCTGGGACTATTCAGTATTCTTCAAATTAGGGCAGAAAAGCCACCACCGATGAAAAGACTCTTAAAATGATTAACAAAAAATTAACAAAATGCATCCCAGAATCGTACTGAGAAAGAGCAAAGGAAAAGTACATAAAACAATGAAATTAAGGAAATGAACAACTGGCTACTAAAATGCAATTTTTAAAAACAGTGAATTTATTTAAATATTTAAATAGAAGATTTAGACAAGTGGTAAAGTTCCTATTTTCGTGAAGAAAAAAGAACACATTCAACTGAATAAACAAACAAAAAAAAACTTATCTAATTTCTTATCCCAAAATCAGAGTTTGGAGTCATAAAGACATACAGACAAATTTACCATCTAAGCAACTAAAGCCTACTTTCTAGCTGCATCTCTCTTAAAACAAAATATGCATTGAAGGTTTAGTCCAAGACAGTGACTTAGGAGGCTCCTGAATTCAACTCTTCCCACAGGTACAGTGAATGTACAGCTACTTACAGAATAATTTCCCTCTGCAAAAAAAAATCCAGAAACTAGCTCAGTGACTCTGAAACAGCAGGCGAATGAGAAAATGTCCACATAATCCCTACTGAAATGATCAGGAAAGACTGGGATATGTTCTTGCCATAAGCCCCTTAGCAAAGTGCCAGACAATCAGAAGGGAACTCCCAACTCCCAGCTTCTCCCAGAGTAGAGGGGGGGGTTGACCCTCACCTCTAAGGAGAAGCAGAAACAGAGTAACAGTGGGGGGCTTCAGTAACCAGTTTCAACACTGCACAGATAATCCAGACAGAATATCAGTAAGCAAACACTGGACTTAAAATGTTAAATTAGACCAGATGAACCTAAAAGGCATTTACAGAACATTCAGTCTACCAAGAGCAGAACATACATTCTTCTCAGGCACACATGCAACATACTCCGGATAGATCATATGTTAGATCATTAAACAAGTTTGAATAAGTTTAAGAAGGCTGAAATCATATCAAGCATCTTTTCCAACTGCAATAGTATAAAACTACAAACTCTATGTCTCAACCTGTATAGCTATTCTGAACTATATTCACTTCCCTGAATTAGTCGTACTTTTCTTACCTCTGAATCTTAAGACCAGCTGGCCTTCTGCCTGAACATTTCTTTCCTAAGTATGCCAAAATCATCTCTTCCCCGAAGCCCAACATTCATATTCACATTATCTCCCTTGTTCCCTGACATTTACCCTCTTAAATAACCCTTTTCAGAAACATTACTAACCATAACAACTCTGAGCATACCTAACACATTAAGTGATTGACTGTAAGTAGCCTATATCTCTTGGGAAAAGGAGTATCAGGTGAATTTGGGCACAGAACAGAAGAAGGAGTACTAGGGAACTAGGACTTGGGGAGCTAAAAACAAAGAAAAGTTACAATGAAGTTTATGTGTTGGGAGTGGAATCAGATACCAGTGTGAATTCACAGTTGTTAAATATATGCAAATAAACATGGAAATAGATATGTGTATATGCAAGGGTACACACACACACACACACACACACACACACACACACACACACACTCCTGGATCTTTCCACTGTCAGAATGTAGGAAAAATGATACTCTAACAATGAGCACAGCTAGCCCTTAGATCTTGTTTTCCAGATACCATGCTCCGATAAAAGGAGTCAGGGCTCTTCAGAAAAGAGGCTGATTCCAGGGCTGGTGCAGGGAAAATACAAGGTGAACCTGGAATATCTTATGATACCAGAAAATAAATTCTCAAAAAAGGATGGGGGCGTGCCAAAATGACACAAGAGCCAGCCTGAAGAAGCTCCAAAAGTTCAACGCAATAAAATAAAATGATAGAACTGTATTATAATCCACAGGAGCAAAAACCCATCCATAGGTCTATATTGATATAAATAATTGAATAAGTAAATAAGTGTGGGGAAAAGAACAGCTCTCCCTTACAGAAGAACTCTAATTAATAAAAGTAGAAGGAATGAGAGGAATGCAAAATCACCATTAGGCAAACTACCACAGTAAGATAAACCTATGGATGCTTAAATCAGCTGGCAAAAGCTTGAGGAGCAGTAAGATATTTATCAATACAAAAGGGAAAATAGTAACTTCACTGTTACAGAATCTAAGCAGACACCCTTATTTAAACAAGTAATCAAGGTAAACAGAACCAAAAAAATAAGACATATCAACATTATATATATTATATGCCCCCTGAAAGAATGTACTCTGAAGGGCACATCATTTCTTTGGTATTCTTGACAAAAGGCATAACATGAATCTACTAATGAAAAAACATCAGACAAAAATTAGCGTAGAGATATTTTACAAAATAACTCACTGAAGTCTAGTATTCATCAAAGTATCAAAGTCATAACTAAGGAGTTGTCACAGACTGAAGAAGAATAAACAATAACTCAATGCACTGTGGGATCCTATATTGGATCCCTGTACAGAAAAAGACACAAGGAGAAAATCTGGTAAAATTCTAATTGGGTCTATGGTTTAGGAAATGGTATTCTACCAACACATTAAGTTCCTGGTTCTGATAACTGTAAGTAAAGTTATCAACTTTAAGTTAAGTAAGCTGTCAACACTGGGGAAAACTGGGTGAAGAGTATACATATACTGTACTATTCTTGCAACTTTTTCTTTTAAGATCTTATTTATTTATTTGAGAGGGGGGAGAGAGAGAGCTCAGGAGCAGCAGATGGGGTGCAGGAGGGGCAGGAGAGGGAGAGGGACAACTAGACTCCCCGCTGAGCACGGAGCCTAACGGGGGCTTGAGCTCAGGACCCTGAGATCATAACCTCAGACACTTAACTGAATGAGTCACCCAGGCACCCCATTCTTGCAACTTTTAAATTTAAAATGATTTCAAAATAAAAAGATTAAATTGTCTAGGGTTTGAAAGGCAAACAAATTAAAAAATAAGAAACAATTCAAACACAGACAAGAGAATGATTTAATTGTAACATCATTCCCCATGCTACTTAATTTATGGGAAGTCTAATAACAAATCTTAAATATCAGTGTTACATAGTCAAAGCAAATGTTTTTTAAATGTTTACTATGTGCCGGGCACTGTGCTGTTTATTGACTAGGAATGCAGTGATCAAGAATGCTAAGAGTCACTGCCCTTTGAGAGAAAACAGATTACTAAAAAGTAATTGTTAAGGAGCAATGTAGGTAATAAAAAAGAAAGCAGAGGATGCTAAGGGAGCATGACAACAGAACTAAGCCAATGTAAAGGTGGTCAAGCAAGTCTTCCTGATGAAATGACACAACTGAGATATCAAGAAAGAACTGAGGACAGGAAGAACCGGGGCAGGAAGAAGTATATGAGTGCTGAGAACATGGCTTACTTGAGAAAAACACCTAGGACTGCTGGACTCATACCAAATGAAAGTAATCTAAAATGAAGCTAAAGAGATGAAGGGGGAAGATGAAGGGACTATGTAAGATTTGTAAAAGACAGTAAGCAGAAGATTGTTTGATCTGATGCACTTTTACCAAGATTATTTTGAATTGAGGATGAAGAGACTAAAACTTCCATTTCTGGAAATAAAGCAGATTAGATATGCTGAGGAAACTTCATGGAACAGAACACCTAAAAATGCTGGATAAAACTGAAAAACCATCTCTCTAAATGCATAGCTTAGAAAAAAGAAGCACTTTAAGAAGCCAAAAACCTGGAAAAAACACAAATCCAAGAAAGAATTGAGCACTGAACCAAAACACCAAGAACATGTGCAAACATATGCTGGCTAATTAAGTAATAAACTATGAAAATTAAACAGTATTTACATGTAAACATAGCAGTAAGTTCAAAACCAAAATAATTATTTAAAAGAAGGACTATGGAGGGGCGCCTGGGTGGCTCAGTCGGTTAAGCAACTGCCTTCAGCTAAGGTCATGATCCCAGAGTCCTGGGATCCAGTCCCACATCAGGCTCCCTGCTCAGCAGGGAGCCTGCTTCTCCCTCTCCCTCTGCCGCTCCCCCTGCTTGTATGCTCCTGCCAAATAAATAAATAAAATCTAAAAAAAAAAAAAAAAAGAAGAAGAAGGAATACTGAATTTGAAAAACAGCTATAGATGTCCTTTGTCACAGATAATTTGACAGACCTTTTCAAAAAGTTTAAGTGCACAGGCCCTACTGTAGGGAGCACCAAAGTTTACCTGGTTTTTTCTTTGCAGTCGATCTGATTATTCTGTTATTCCAATTCTATGAGCTATCATAATATCCTTTAATAAATCCTTATTTTAGGGATGCATGGGTGGCTCAGTTGCTTAAGCCTCCAACTCTTGATTTCGGCTCAGGTCATGATCTCAGGGTTGTGGGATTGAGCCCTGCATCGGACTCCACGCTCTGTGCAGGGTGCACTTGTCCTCTCCCTCTGCTTCCCCCTGCCCCGAAGTTTTTGAGCTCTCTTTCTCTCAAATAAATAAATAAATAAATAAAATCTTTTTAAAAAGTAAAATAAATCCCCATTTCATTGATTTATCAACTTCAATTGCTTGCAATGAAAGAACTCAACATGATAATCATTTCTGCACTTAGAACACATCACATATCCTTGGAGGTGAATAATTTCTACCTACAATTAAGATATCTATCACCAGGTGAAGCATAGCATATATTTAGGGGATTCAAGACAGTATAAGCTTAAATTCTACATTTAGGCAACTTTATTATACAATTTAAATCTTAAAACAAATGCATATACTCCTTAGTAATAAGTGCAATTCTCTTCAGGTGACTTAACTATTACAAACTTGATTCATCTAAGTATCTTTCAGCTCTCTTTTTTTTTTAAAGATTTTTATTTATTTGACAGAGATCACAAGTAGGCAGAGAGGCAGGCAGAGAGAGAGGAAGGGAAGTAGGCTCCCCGCTGAGCAGAGAGCCCGATGCGGGGCTCGATTCCAGGACCCTGAGATCATGACCTGAGCCGAAGGCAGAGGCTTTAATCCCAGGCGCCCCACAGCTCTCTTTTCTTAAGATTTAATTAACTCATTTGAGAGAGAGGGAAAACATGAATGAGGGTGGCAGGGGAGGGGTAGTGGCAGAGGGAGAGGGAGAAGCAAACTCTCTGCTGAGTGTGGAGCCTGACACAGGGCTTGATCCCAGGACCCTGAGATCATGACCTGAGCCAAACATAGATGCTTAGCCATCTGAGCCACCTCAGCTCTCTTTCGTGTCTTATGTCAAGGTCACTAAACTTTGTACAACCCTTGGTTCCTATATTTCTCCCAGGGGGCTGATGTAGGCAACATATTTGTTAATAAATACTAGGAAAGATCATAATTATTCGAATAAAGATTTCACTTAATGTGATAGTGAGGTATTTAATCCTCCCTTTACTCTGTCAACTTCAAAGTAATGATGTGCTCCTTTATTAAACAGGAGGATAGGCTCTGTGTTACAGGGTTGCAACTCCACATCTTCTGTGTTTAACTCTGGACATGCATTAGTACCTCATGACTCCTTCACAAGAAAATCAGACCTTAGTTTAACATTTAAAAAGCATCAAATTAAGGAAAGTAAGTATTAAAACATAAATAATATACCTAGGAAGCAACAGGGTGGGAATTCTCCTTTAGAAAAAGACAAACACTATTTAAGGAGTTCCCAAGACATAAAAATAGAAAAGAAAATCAAAGACGCCCTTAAAACTGGCATTCGTAACAAGAAGTTCACAGATCAACTGTAAGGAATTCCTTCTAAAACTAGATATAAAATCTTAGGAGACATCTGTATTTTTCTTAAAATACTTAAAGTGATTTCCTTCCCTTACAGAAAATTAAGACCTACTGCTTCAGAATGCTAAAATTTCTGAAGAGAAGGGGCCACAACAGCAAGTTTTTCCTGTTCCAAGATGCCTGGAACAAATTAGTGCGAGCAGACTGCAGCTGACTGAACTTTTGAATGTTAGCCAATGAAAAGCAATGCTTTTTTCTGAACTTAGTGAAATCTTTAGTGGTACAATTTTTATTCACATAGAGAGAAGTGAAGTCCTTTTATTTGGGCAAGATTGTGAGAAACATTATAAACAACAGCTTAGGGTCTTAAAGACATTGAGAAATGGCTCTAGTTACTAAGAAAAGAAACCTGAAATATCTAAATAGGCTGGAATACATCCAGTGGAATAAGAAACCTTTAATTCTTATACCGAAGTCTCTGTGCTCCTCAGATTCACATTTTATATGTTCTATTTAACTTTGTTGAAGGGTAGTGCGCATGTATCCTGCAGAGTAAAACACATGATGATTATAATTTCATTGTACAAAATCCTCTGCATGTTCCCTTAGTCATAAAGAATTGCATAATTGCAATCTTTTTTTAAATTTTTTTTTCATAATTGCAATCTTAATCATGTCTTTAATCTTAATTCAGGTGCACTCCCCAAAAGAATGTTTAACAGAATTATGGGACTTAAGAGTTTCATACAGAAGCATCAATACGAACCATTTATTTCTGGCACAAAAATTCCAGAAGCAGACCTATGAATCTTCTATGAATGAAGCGGATCCTCCTAGAAAGCTATGAATAGGACATAATAATATACAGTATCCAGTGTTTACACAGCACTCAAACTAAATAAACACCATAGCAAAACTTAGTTTTAGACCAAACCTCTACTCACTAACTTTAAATAAAAAAATTTTTTTAAGTTTCTCGTGGTTAAGAATCATTAATTAGCCTTTGTTATAAATACTCATCAATACTCCTACCATTCATGACTATCTCAGTCACTATTTTGTCATATTACCTCCATGAACTTATATGTATGGTTGATGCACTGTACAGAATTGGGATTATTATCAATGTGTTTAGTTTACATATTTTTATGTAACATTATGTTAAGAGTACTTCCCTATGTTATTATAAACCATTTTAACATCATGATTTTAATAGCTTGATAATGCTCTCTCATGGGAATGTTCTGGAGTTTGTTTTCATTTGGAATTTACATTATTTTTTTTTTTAATTTTGCTACTTTAAACCACGCTAGAACAATTTTACCCCTGCATTTTTCGTTCAGAAGTCTTTTTTAAAGACTTTTAAAATTTTATTTATTTGAGACAGAGAGCAGAGTGAAAGGGAGAACACAAGGGGCATGGGCAGAGGGAGAGAGAGCAGCAGGCTCCCTGCTCAGCAGGGAACCATAGGTGGGCCTATCAGGACCCAAGCCAAAAGAAGATGCTTATTTAACTGAGCCAACCAGGTGTCCCTCATAAATCTAACTCTTTAAAAATATATATATTTTATTTGTTTGAGAGAGGCAAGAGATAGTGAGAGAGAGCACGAGCGGGAAGGAGCAGGTGATGCAGATTCCCCGCTAAGCAGGGAGACAGATGCAGGGCTCCATCTGAGGACTCTGGGATCAGGACCTGAGCAGAAAGCAGATGCTCAACCAACTGAGCCACCCAGGTGCTCCCATAACACTAACTCTTAAGAGAAAAGTCAAAGAATATGAGAATACTTAGAGTTTTAAAATGGAAACTTAAAAAAATGAAAAAAATTGTAGCTAGCAATTACTGAATACTTGCTATGTTCTATAATAAAATGTGTGGATTATCTCTCTTAACATTTACAACCAGAGGGCAGGTAATATTTTTATTCTCAGTTTTAAAATGGAGAAATAAGCCTAAAGAAGTTAGGAAAGTTGTCCATGGACACAAGGACACAAGTTAGTGGCATAAGTAGGATTACAGTCCAGGTCTTGGGGCCAAACTTATCTGCTACAATACCCTGTTTCTCAGTGTTCTCAATGAGTTGATGAATGTAAAAGTACCATTAAAAAGTAAGGAATTAACTCAAAGTTGTTTTTTTTTTTTTTTTTAAGATTTTATTTACTTGACAGAGAGAGACACAGTGAGAGAGGAAACACAAGCAGGGGGAGTGAGAGAGGGAGCGGCAGACTTCCCACTGAGCAGGAAGCTGGATGTGTGGCTCCATCCCAGGAGCCCTGGATCATGACCTGAGCTGAAGGCAGACATATAACGACAGAGCCACCCAGGTGCCCCCAAGTAAAGTTTTATCATAACCCAAATGCCTATGTAGCTGGAAAGAAGTAGAGAAATATTAACTATGCCAGACACATGCCAGTTTTTCTAACTCCCTATCTCCTTCAACTATTTGGAAGTTATTACATTAAAAGACCAACAAATACTTTTCTTAATATATACAATGAGAAGCCACAGGCGACTTTTACCTAGTTAATACTCTATAGGAATCTGCCACAAAGAGAAATGCACTGAAAATTACGATTTTACATATTTTTACAATTCTTACACTATCAAAATGACTAAATATATCCATCTTTTAACAGTTCATTGTGCCTTGAAAACTACAATTAATTCCCATTACCTTTTAATGAATAAGATTTCAGTTATTTTCTAACCGGTCATCCCTATGATATCTAAATTCAATATCCTACTGAATTTGAACAGGAGTGGGAGGTGGGAGCTTTTTCTTATTATTAAAGCTCTTCTACTTATACTGCTTTAAAACTGTCAGCAGTTCAATTTTTTTTAATGCTGTATTTCAAAGCTTATTACAAAGATACAAAAACTTCTTTCTTTCTGAAAAATAGGAAAGAGAAATTGTGTTTGGAACTTACTAAGACTTCCTTCTTTCTCTTAAATCCAAAAACTGTTTTGTATTTTTTTTTTTTTTTTAAGATTGATTTACTTGAGACAGAGAAAGAGAATGTGAGCAGGGGGAAGGGTAAAGGGAGAGGGCGAGAATCTCAAGCAGACTCCCCTCTGAGCCCACAGCACACCTGGATCTTACAACCCTGGCATCATGACCTGACCTGAAATCAAGAGTTGGACACTTAACTAACAGAGTCATCCTGGCGCACCTGATTTGTAGGTTCTAACAAGAATTTGGTCAAATGAAGAATGGAAGGACTTAAGAGAAAAGGAACAAGAGAAAGTTCTTTAAAATTTGCTTTTTTTCCCTTTTGAGTTGAGCATTTGTAGCTTCAGCATCAGAAACTATATACAGCATCATGACTCTTTCGTCACCATTTCTGGGGGCAAATTTATTTGATAACAAAACTTATATTAAACAGGGTTATGAATAAAACTTCTATTAAAGGGAGTTATAAAACAATAAATTTGTAATTCATTGCACACTGCTTCATTTTTTTTTCCCCAACATAAGAAATAAAGGGCAAAAGATATAAACATGTTAATGTAGGATATAAAGTGAAAACTTACTTATTGATGATATTTCCCCCTGAAATCACCTCTTCCCTCTTTTAGTTTTAAGCCACTGTAAGCCTTATTTACTATAATTTATTTTCAAATTACAATTTCACTAAAATGTTTTTTAAAAACTGCTAGAAATACTTAACAGTAATGACAATTTCTTTAAAAATTTTCTGAAATTATATCCTATTCTTTTAAGTTTATATCTCAAACCTGAGGCTGAAACATTAAAGTTTATCTCTTATATAGAATTATATTTGGCAATTAAAATACCCAATAAATGCCTACTGCATGTTGATTATGCACCAGATTCATCATTCCTCTCCTTAATGATATCACACTATGATGTGTACATCAGAAAAGTAATAAGATTGATCAAATCTATCCTCATTCCTCCTAATTTTAATTTCATTCCTTTCCATTATCACCAAGTTGCACAGAAAACATCTGTTATGTACCTATATAATGTTTTTTGGAAAGTCATTTTTGCCTCATTGAACTCATAGCATTAGGATATGTCTATAGCACCAACAAATGCAATCTTCCTAGCTATTAAGGTAACAAGTATTAAGTTGTAACCTACTAAATATTGGGAAGCAGAATGGCATGATGAAAAGGACTGTGGACCAGCAAACAGAAAATTTTAAGTTCTACTCTCAATTCTATTAACGGTAATGCTATATAACCACAGTGAGTTAAACTCTATCTCAGCGGTCTTCTGTTTTCTGCGTTTTTCCCCCTTTTTTTCTACTTTCTTTTAGATTTCAAGGTTTTATCATCTCCTTGAAAACTATAAGTTAATGCCATAAAGAAAACAAGAATGATGTAATGGTAAAACCCACAATACTATTAACACATTAGAAGTTCAGAAAAGGGGGCATATATTTGAAAGTAGTATCAGATGGAACTTGATCTGGATTTTTGAAGGTAAGGAAAAATCTAGAAGTCAGAGAGAACAGAAGAGATATAAACAAATAAGGGAAACAGTTTACATAAGGTCCTGGAACTGAATACTGAAATCAGCACAGTGTATGTAGGGAGATTAGACTAGCTGGAGCTGATGGAAATGTAAAGATCATTTAGAATTTGATGGACTATACTACTTGCTGGGGAAAAATTCTGGAGCCAGACTGCCTAGGTTTAAATCCTAGCTCTGCCACTTACCAACTAAGTGCTTGTACAAGGTCTAATTCTTTCCATTATTCCTAGACAGAAGCAATACAGCAGTAGAAAGACAAAGGACTGCACCAATGCGGTGGATCTACTTCTCAATTATCCTGAGTATGTCTGGCATCCAGTTATATGCATATAACCTTTCTGCACATCCTTTCGCTAGTTAAAATACAGCCATCTTGGAAGCTTTCTCTACAAAGCATTCTGATACCACTGAAATAATTTTAGAGTTCAAAATACCTGAGATATTCCCAGATATGAAACTCATTTTAGAGATGCATACACTAAAAATCTAGAATAGAAACACAACCAATGTCATGTTTATGCCACTTGATTGCCATTATAGCACTTAATATAAAGAGTCACTCAAAAAGGTATATTTATTTTTTTAAAAAGTACATTTATACTAAATATCCCTCTTTGGAACTTATAATAGTCATAGTGGAGATAAGTGGTCTCCAGAGTGGGGTGACTTAAACTGAATCACATGGGATTTGCAAGAACATATTAGGTTATCCATCTGTACATTTTATTCAAACAAAAAGTAAGCTTTACAAATATGTAAAATAAAGATAAAAAGTTAATACCCTTACTTGGTCCATTGTCTGTTTCATGGTCATGTTTACCTTTAATATTTAAGATATCCTAAGAGAAAAATGGGAATTCTACAACACAGAGGATGAGACAAAACAGAAGCAAAAACAAACAAACAAACAAAAAAACCACACACAAAACCCTGGCTCATTCATTCAAGTCAACACTGAGGTTAGCAGGTGCCTTAGTAAGTGGGTTTGTGGACCATATTATAAAATGTCAGGAACGCCTGGGTGGCTCAGTGGGTTAAGCCCCTGCCTTCGGCTCAGGTCATGATCCCAGGGCCCTGTGATCAAGTCCTGTATTGGGCTCCTTGCTCGTCAGGGAGCCTGCTTCTCTCTCCGCCTCTGCCTGCCACTCTTCCTGCTTGTGCGCTCGCTCACTCGCTCTCTCTCACAAATAAATAAATAAATAAATAAAATCTTTCTTTAAAAAAAGTCAAATTACTCTCACAAAATGCATAAGAAAATTAAAAATCACTGCTAGCATTTCAATCAAATAAGGTAAGTTACCATATGGGAAAGAAAAAATAAGTTGGATCTCTCTCATACCTTACAACGAAAAAATTCTAAATAAGTCAAAGCATAACCATAAAAAGTGAAACTACAAAAGCGCTAGAAGGAAATACAAAAGAAGTTTTAACTGTCTCAAATCATAAGAGAAAAGTTTTATAAACTCATTTGCTTTAAAATAGAATCATTTTCTGAATAACAAAAGAATCATCACAAGTCAAAACCTCAACCACAAATTGGGCAAAAAGTATATGCAAATCATGTAACAAAGGCCTAACTCCCTTAATAGATGAAGAGTGTCTCTGATAATTTTTTAAAAAGCAATAACTCAGGAGAAAAAAAAACTGGGTAGTAGTTATAGAAAGGCAATTCAGAGTAAAAAAAAAAATGTGCACAGCTATTAAAGTTCAATTTCACTCAAGGTAAGAGGAAGCAAATTAAAACAGTGACCCAGGTTTTTTGCATTATCTATTAAGTAAAAATAAAATCTGATAATACAACGTGTTAATGAAGGTGTGAAGGAAAACAGCACCCATACATCCCTGATAAGATCATGAAAAATGACTTCTATGGGGGCACCTGGGTGGCTCAGTCAGTTGAGCATCCAACTCTTGGTTTCAGCTCAGGTCACAATCTCAGGGTCCTAGGATCAAACTCTGTGTGCAGCTCCACACTCACTGGGGAGTCTGCTTATTCTCTCTCTCGTCCTCTGTCCCTCCTCACACCTCCCACACTCGCTCTCAAATAAATCAGTCTTAAAAAACACAACTTGTATAGATGGCAATTTATTAGCAATTTTCATTTCTAGCAATTATCCTACAGATATACTTACACAAATATAAAACAACTTATGTAAAATAGTCATTACAGCATTGTTTGTAATATCAAAAGACTGAAAAGAACCTAAATGCCCATAAGAATAACACTAAATAAACAGGAAACTCTTTTTTTTTTTTTTTTTAAGATCTATTTATTTACTTATTTGACAGAGAGGGAAATCACAAGTAGGGAGAGAGGCAGGCAGAGAAAGATGGGGAAGCAGGATCCCTGCTGAGCAGAGAGCCCGATGCGGGCCTCCATTTCAGGACCCTGAGACCATGACCTGAGCTGAAGGCAGAGGCTTAACCCACTGAGCCACCCAGGCACCCAAACAAGAAACTCTTACAGTGCAATATTATGTAACATTTTTAACAAGGTATTTGTTTGTATACTACAGAATAATATCCAAAATATATTAAAAAGGAAAAAATAAGATGTAAAATAAAAGAGAAATTGTAAGAAATTTATAGTAGGGATGCTTTGGGGAGAACCATGTGGTTAGGGAAAAGGACTGGAAGGAAGACTTACTCTCACTGTGTACAGTGTTTTTTGCATTTTTATACAACCTATATAGGGCACCTGGGTGGCTCAAGAATCTGCTTTTGGCTCAGGTCATGCTCCCAATGTCCTGGGATCGAGTCCCGTCCCTGCCTAAGGGGGAGCCTGCTTCTCCCTCTGCTTGTGCCATCTCTCATTATCTCTTTCTCAAATAAATAAATAACATCTTTTAAAAAAATGATCATACAACCTATATAAATTGTCTTCTGAAAAACCAAGCTGAAATATTTAAAAAGTACTGCCAAAAAAAAAAAAAAAAAAAAAAAAGCAAAGCCATGGATAGAATACCTTAATAACATAAGCGTAAGCAAACAACATAAAAAGAGGGGAGCCAACACTTCCATTCTCAATATAATATCAAAATCAGTCACACTTTGAAGCAAAATTAGAAATGATCTAATCCAGACCTGACAAATTTGACTAATGAAATTAAAAATAACAGTAAGGCTATCTGAAATATGGGTTTATATCCATTGTTATCAACAATAAACTTTGTCCTAGCTATCTACTGTAGTATGTACTTTCTAGCTAATGCAAGTATGAAGCTAGGGGTGCTTAGATGGTTCAGCTGGTAGAGGGTCCTATTCTTGATTTTGGCTCAGGTCATCATCTTAGGGTCATGGGACTCAACCCCAAGTCAGGCTCTAGGCTTAGCGCAGAATCCACTTGCTTCTCTCCCTCTCCCTACACCCCTTACCTTCCTCCCACCACTCATGTGCTCTCTCTCAAATAAATAAAATCTTTTTTAACAAGTATGAAGCTATCAAGATACATAGGCATTTAACAACTAAGTACATAAACATGGAGATAAAACTTCATGAATTTGTCAGCAATGACTTAAAGTCATAAGATATTAAAAGTATTTGATAAAATTTTAGATAGCATAATAAAAAAAATGTTTAGAAGCCACTTCTGCAACTTCTTCACAGTTACAAAGAGCCACATACCACTGAGGAAATGGATTCTTCCTGCCATGGAAAGAAAAATGCTAAAGCAATGCACAGAAAATATATGGAAACAGAAACACATTTGCTTTTCATTACACACTACTGAAAAATACATAAAAAACTGCCTGATGGCTTGAAGAAATAAAAAGAATAAATTATACAATGTTGCCTATGTGGTTGAATAAAAATTTTCTATTTTCAGATTTTCTAATATGTCTCAGCTTATGAAATTGCCATATTTTATTTTAATGGTGAAGTACAAGAAAAATTTTTTGGTGATACACTAAGGAAAAATGTATTGCAGAACATATACTCTTAATAGCAAATAACCTCTTTAATAAAAGCAATGTTTCATGAAAAAACATTTATAAATAGATGAATCAACTTCTTTATAATTAAAATAAAAAGAATTACAGGATTAAGGTGAGCAAAAGAGGAAGGACAGAATTTGTAAAAATATTCCACTGTATCATTCACAAGCAAGTTATTGCAATAAATATATTGAAGAAAGAAGAACTCAAGGGCTGCACAAACTCATTGAGGTCATTAATTATTTTAATAAAGCAATACCTTTAAAATGTAGTATGAAAAAATGTAATGAAATCCTTATAGTAGTTTGCAATAAGATAGGCTAACAATAAAAATCATTTATAGAGGCACCTGGGTGGCTCAGTCCGTTAAGTGTCTCTTAATTCAGCTCAGGTCATGATCTCAGAGTCGTGGGATCTGGCTAAATAGGCCCTTACAGAACCCTGTATCAGGCTCTGTGCTTTGGGCTTGAAGCCTACTTAAGATTCTTTCTCTCCCTCTTCCTCTCCCCCTGCTCATGCCCTCCTTCTCTTGTTCTCTCTAAAATAAATAAACCTTAAAAAAAAAATCATCTGTTGAACACAAAAGTCGGTTGGTTATCTCATGTCACAGTACTTTTAATTAAAAAGCTGTCGAGCTTAAAACCGAAAGAAGTTCCATATTTGCTGACCTTTTCTGTAACAAGTGACTGTCAGTAGTATAACACATATTCAAATCTAAAAACAAAAAAACATTCAATCTGTCCTTCTAAAGTAAGGGTAACATTTCAACAATCAGTAAGAAAGCATGTGCTTTTCAAAAGCGGTTTGCAATAATGAAGACAGCTTTTTGAAAAACAACATTTGGAAATGAGATTTGATTTTTTTAAATTGTTATTCCTGAAAAACACACACAAAAATGCTCCTGTCTGCACACTAAAAAATTGGTGAGCAATTTTATAGACTTACAACTACTTGCATCTGGATCTACTTTTCTTTGTGAGGTATCTTTTCCAAATATGATGACCAGAAAAGCAAAACATCAAAACAAGCTCAACTTAGGAAAAGAACTTTCAATATTGATATTAAAAGCTAAGAATATTTCAAATGAAATTAATAAATCAATTCCACTAACAAAAGCATCCAAAAGAATGAAATACTTAGGAATAAATTTAACAGAAGAAGTATAAAACTTATACTCTATAAACTATAAAACATTGCTCGAAAGAAATTAAAAGACTATCTAAATAAATGGGAAGACATCCCATGTTCATGGATCAAAGACTTAATATTATATGGAAATGCTTCCCAAATTGATCTGCAGATTCAAAATAATCCTTATCAAAATCCCAGCCAGTTTCCTTACCAAAATAGACAAGCTGATCCTAAAATTCTTACAGAAATACAAGGAACATAGAATATCTAAAACAATCCTGAAAAAGAAGAGTAAAGTTGAAGAACTTACACTCCTGATTTCGAAACTTATTACAAAACTACAATAATTAAAGATACAGAATACAGGGGTGCCTGGGTGGCTCAGTGGGTTAAGGCCTCTCTGCCTTTGGCTCAGGTCGTGATCCTGGGGTCCTGGGATTGGGCCCCGCATCGGGCTCTCTTCTCCATGGAGAGCCTGCTTTCTCCTCTCTCTGCCTGTCTCTCTGCCTACTTGTGATCTCTGTCTGTCAAATGAATAAATAAAATCTTAAAAAAAAAAAAAAAGATACAGAATACTGAATAACAATGCACATACAGAGGCAATGGAATATAACTGACAGCCTTACATTAATGGCTAATTGATTTTCAATAAAGGGACCAAGACAATTCAATGAGGAGAAGAAGTCTTTTAAACAAATGGTGAAGGGACAATTGATTATCCACATGCAAAACAATGGTGTGAGAGTCCTATATTATATCATATACAACATTTAACTCAAAATGGACTAAGGACCTTCTTTTTTTTGCCAGTGTTCCATTCCACTACTAAGTGTCATAGATAACAGTACACTGCTCTTAGAAAGAAACAGAAAAATCTTTGTGACCATGGATTGGGCAGAGTCCTCTTAAATATGACACTGAAAGCACAAACAATGAAAGGAAAAAATAGATAAATTAGACTTCATTAAAATTAAAACTTTTGTGAGTCAAAGGACAACATCAAAAAAAAAAATAAAAGAAAGAAAAAGAAAAGATAACCACAAAATAGGAGAAAATATTTGCAAATTCTATAACTGACAAGGGATCTGTATTCAGAATACATAAAGAACTCTAAATCTCAATAATAAAAAGACAACCAGGGGTGCCTGGGTGGCATCTGCCTTCAGCTCAGGTCATAATTGAGTCCCACATAGGGCTCCCTGCCCAGTGGGGAACCTGCTTCTCCCTTGCCCCTCCCCCTCAGCTCCTGTTCTTTCTCTTTCTCTCTCTCTTGCAAAAATAAATAAAATCTTTAAAAATAATAATAAAAAGGCAACAAATTTAAAACTGGCAAAGGATCTCATAGACATTACCTCCCAAAAGATATAAATGGTGAGGTGCTTGGGTGGCTCAGTCAGTTAAGCATCCTTACTCTTCATTTCAGCTGTGGTCATGATCTTAGGGTGCTGAGACTGAGCCCAGCATCAGGTTTCATCAGGCTTCCCTCTCAGCAGGGAATCTGCTTGAGATTCTTTCTCTCCCTCTTCCTCTGTCCCTCCCAGCAGCCCCCCCACCCCAGCTGGCTCACATTCTCTCTCTCTAAAATAAATAAATCTTCCTTAAAAAAAGATATAAATGACTAATAAGTACATGAAAAGAGGTTCAGAAGATGGAAGATGCAAATTAAAACCACAATGGTATACTATTTCATGCTGCTATGATGGCTATAATCTAAAAAAAAAAAGTGGCAAGGATAGAGAAAGTGGAACCCTCATGCATGGCTGATGGGAAAGTAAATTAGTACAGTTGGTTAAATACGGTTACCATGTGACCCAGAATTCACATCTAGCTATATAACTAAGAGAACAGTAAACATAAGGGTACATAAAAACTTGTACATAAATGTTTGTATGAGCATTATTTATAATGGCCAAAAGGTGGTAGTGACCCAAATGTCCATCAGCTGATACACAGCTAAATAAAATATGGATATTCATATAATAGAGTATTATCTGATAATTAAAAGAGATGAAAACTGATACCTGTTACAACATGAATGAACTATGAAAACATTTTGTTAAGTGAAAGAAACTAGTCACAAAAGACCACATATTATATGACTGCATTTATAGTTTTAAACATCCAGAGTAGGTAAATCCACAGAGATGGAAAGCAGATTAGTGGTTGTCTACAACCGCAGGACATAAAGAGGAGAAAAGTGTAACTGCTAATGGGTACAGAAATGGCGGGGGGAGTGGGGGGTGGTAATGAAAATGTTCCAAAATTGACTGTGGTGCTGGCTATATAACTCCATGAAGATACTAAAAAGCACTGAACTATATACTTTAAATAGGTGAACTGTATGGTCTGTGAATTAAATATCAATTGAAAAAATTAGGCCTGTTCCATCACATTGTTCTGATTTTTAAAAAATGGTTTTGTACTGATAAAGTTATTTAATATGCTGGGACCCAAAAGAGAGACAGATCCAGTAGCCCTGCCCACATCACCAAACTAAACCTAAGTCAGCCCGCACTTACAGGAAATACCTATCAGTGAAATCTAACATAAACAAAAAACCATCCTCCAACTCAGTTTTAGGTAGCTTACCTTGCCCTAGAAAAGAAGACCTGGTAGCTTTATCAGGAAATCCTCAACCTTCTAGCCAATCACACCCCGTTTCGGAGTTGCCCCTTCTAAGGCTCTACAAAGTCTGCTCTTATCCAAAATCCCTTAAGAAGAGTGTTCCACTGCTTGTGAGCCATTGTACCCCTCTAATCCATGAATTTTCCCTTGAATGAAGGACATCAAACTTGTTAATAAATTGCATTATTTTTATCATTTCACGATAGTGTTAATAATTAACATACTTAAAAGGGAGGGGGCACCTGGGTGGCTCAGTGGGTTAAAGCCTCTGCCTTCGGCTCAGGTCATGATCCCGGGGTCCCGGGATCAAGCCCCGCATAGGGCTCTCTGCTCAGCAGGGAGCCTGCTTCCCCCTCTCTCTCTGCCTGCCTCTCTGCCTACTTGTGATCTCTCTGTCAAATAAATAAATAAAATCTTTTAAAAAAACTCATTTAGAATAATTAACATAAAATAAGTTATTTTAAAATATACTGAAGGGGCACCTGGGTGGCTTGGTCGATTAAGACTTTGGCTCTTGATTTCAGCTCAGGTCATAATCTCAGGATTGTGAGATTGAGCCCCATGTCAAGCTCCATGCTGGACATGGAGCCTCCTTAGGATTCTTTCTCCCTCTTCTTCTGCCTGCCTCTCATCTTTATCTTAAAATTCTTGTTTTTGTATACTTTGTAATGAAGATAGTATTCATATTAGCAGGAATAAATAAATGGTTTCTTAAAGGTAACTGTACACAAGAAATCTTTTTACTGATTGGATACTCAATCTCCAAAAAAGCTTAGCAATACAGGTTATATAATTATAGATAATAATTCCACAGCTATTCATTTACTCCCTTAGCCTAACTCTTTTGAGTATTATGCTCAAATCCTTTATTTAAATCAATGTTATTTATCCAGATGTTTATATCTTAGTTTCCAATCTTAATAGTAAACTCATTTGTGAACAGGAACGTGGGAATTCCCTCTTTTGCCTAGATTTTGCTGATTTCATTTTTAAGTTTTGGGAGACAGAATACCTTTATTTAAAAAAAAAACTTTCTCGGGGCACCTGGGTGGCTCAGTGATCTCCAGGTCCTAGGATCTAGCCCCAAGTGGGGCTTTCTGCTCAGCAGGGAGTGTGCTTCTCTCTTTCTCTCTACCTCTGCACCTCCTCATTCTTCCTCTCTCCCTCTCAAATAAGTAAATCAAATCATAAATAAATAAATAATAAAAACTTTCTCTTTTGAAACAATCTCAAGTGACAGATAGGTGCCAGTAGTACGGTATAATTAAAAATAAACATGTGGTCTTCTCTGGTTCCTAGCAGGCGCTCAAAAAACTGTTGGAATTTCCTGTGTGAGCCAAGTTGTCTTTTGTTATTCAAAAATAAGCCCCATTAGGTCTTACCTGAGTTTATGCTAATGAGGTGATGAAAGGTAGGCCCCCTAGATAACTTCAAGATGAGGGTTGGTCACCAGAATAAGCAAGTCAGTGATTCGAGGGTTAGAACTTTCA
The DNA here is from genome assembly GCF_963455335.1 of Martes martes. NCBI lineage: Eukaryota > Metazoa > Chordata > Mammalia > Carnivora > Mustelidae > Martes > Martes martes. The sequence continues at coordinate 51,878,022 of NC_137903.1, forward strand.
GCCCCACTCCCACCCTTCAGTGAGGAGAAAGGGGCTAGAGTCTAAGTTCAATCACCTACGGTCAGTATTTTATTTTATTTTATCTTATTTTATTTTATTATTATTTTTTTTACAGCCAGTATTTTAATCAATTAAACCTATATAATGAAGCCTCCATTAAAAACCTCTAGGCAATTGAGTTTAGACAGTTTCTGGGTTGGTGAATATATTAATGTGTGTGCCTAGAGAGGGCATGAAGCTCTGCATCAACCACCCCATCCCTCAATATCTTGCTCTCTGCATTTCTTTCATTTTGCTGTTCCAAGAGTATATCCTTCATAATAAACCAGTATATTAAGTAGAGCACTTTCCTGAATTCTGCAAGTCATTCTATTGAATTACTGAACTTGGAGAGGAAGTGGGTCGTGGGAATCCCCAGAATTTCAATTGGTCAGGCAGAAGCATGGGTGCCTGGTGACTCTACTTGCAGCTAGCACCTAAAGTCCCACAGGACTGATCCTTAAATTTATGTGATCTGATGGCTAATTCTAGGTACGTAATATCAGAATATAAGTAAATTACTGGACACCTACCTGGAGTCAGAGAATTGACTGTCAATATGGAAAAATGACACATCAGAGAAAAACCAGGTAAGTAAAAATAAATCTCTCATTTTCCTAAAACATCTAAAAGTTGCAAACTGATATCACCCTCAAATAATTTAGAGTATATTTCTATAAACAATGCCATTTCCTCCATAATTACAACGCAACAACAACAACAAAAAAAACCCCAGAAAATAAATACTGATACATATACCATTTAATCTTCAGACCCCATTCAAGTTTCTCCAAAAGTTACAATAGTATGCTTTATACTAAAAAGATTCAGTCCAGAATTACCTGTCACATTTAGCAGTCATGTCTTCTTAGAGTCTTCTATCTTTCCTGAATCTTTAGTTCTTTCCTAAACTTTATGACCTTTATACTTTAGAAGATAACAGGCAATTATTTTACAAACTGTCCAAGTTGGGTCTGTCTGAAAATTCCTCATGATTAAATTCAAGTTATGCATCTTTGGCAGGAATCTCACAGAAGTGATGCTGTGTTCTTACTGCATTTGACCAAATGGCACATGATTTTTGACTTGTCCAATTAATGGTAATGTTAACTCATTATTTGATTAAGGTAGTACCATAAAGTGGCAGCTTCTCCATTATGAATTCTTTTCCCTCTTTGTAATTAATAAGCATTTTGTGAAGCAGGTACTTTGAGACCATATTCTATTCCCAATCAAGTTTTAAATTTACTCATTTATTTTCATTTCCCCTTTTGTAATTAGTAAGTATTTTGTGGAGACATAGTACAAAGCCATGCAAATATTCTATTCCTCCTCAGAATTAAATGTACTCATTTTTAAATTTATGTGGGTATAGACTTACAGATCTCCATTTGTTACCATCATTATTCACTTTGATGCTTAAAATATCCTAGATTTGGCCAGTGGAAGCCAAAACCTCTCAAGGCTTCTTTATCCTTTTTGACGTGTCCCCACCATTCTTCAAGCACTTCCTTACTTTGTGGCACAAAAATGTATTCCAGGCTCATCTTGTATGCTACCTTTCCCGGTCCTGCAACAGGCACTTCTCCAAAGAATTCTGATTTGTTTAGTGAAGAAAGGTTCAGTCAATTCTATAGGGTGACATACAAGTTCCTTAAAATCACTGCAACTATATAAAGTCACTTAGTAAAAACCATAGGGCTTATGGTTAAAGGGGTTAGGAGCACAAACTCAAAACATTCATCAGGCCATTTAAAAAAAAGAACCTAATAGAAAAAGCAACACACTTTTACATATGGTAAATGGCTAGGAAATACACAAATGCCACAGTAAAATAAACATGGCACTTTACCTTCAAACAGATCTAAAGGTTGCTTATGGAAATGGCTGTGTGAAGGGCTCAAGTTTGTGAATCACCGTGCTATGAAGGCTAGCTATATCAAATCAGGGAAAGTTTATACCAAATGTGGATGGGTATGGCACATAACATAAACAGTAAAATAAGGTAAATGCTAAATGTTAAGGTGTGCACATGTGTGCATTTTATGTCTTTCTACAGAGTTTGGTTCACCTGAGTTCACGTAGTATTTCTTAAGGGTAAAACCACATATAAATAAACACAAAATTCATGCTGTGTTCTATCTTTTCCCTAATCCACTAATTGTATTGCAACAGACTCATGTTTTCAAAACATGTGTTAGAGTGGGACTAATTATATTTAGAAACTAACACCTGAATGCTCAGTGTGTTTACTGTTATTGCAGTGCTGATTGCCAATCCCTCTTAGGACAGAGAGTTAATGACATATGTATACATACCCACACAGTACGTCTACCTATGTATGCTGAAAACCACAAGCTCATCATAGTATCTCCAATGCCAGCCCAACACCATAGGGTTCATTCTAGTTTTACCCTTCTCCATATCTGTGATTTCCTTCCCTAAAAGAAACCTAGCACCTATCACCTTCAACATATTTACTTATTTGATCAATCCTCTGTGTGTTACCAGTATTCCATGGTTGTAGTGACCCACTCCCTACCACGTAGGTGCCCTCCTCATTCCATTCAGGTTCTAATATTGTGCATTTGGCTTTTGAAGTAAATTATTGGGAGTAAGGGAGTAATGGGGAGAGGGGAGAGGAAGAGAAAACAAAAAAGGGGACATGAAAAATTTTGAGGGAGAAGAGCCCACTGTTACAAAGTTACTTTAAAATATAAAAAGAAGAAAACAGGGCAAACTTGGGTTCCATATCATTAAGCACTTTTCTGTAATAATGAGTTATATTATTATATTTTCCTTTTATAAAACATTATACTGTGGAAAATTCCAAACATAAAAAACTAGAGAGAACAGAAATAAGCTCTCATATATGGGTCAATTAGCAGAAATAAAACAAACAGATTGGACACAGGCAAAGACACTATTAATCAAAATAAATGATGTTAACTTTTCCACAAGGGGCCATTTATTCAGTATAAGACACACTAGGGCCCAGGGCCCTCCTCTTATGGAACTCATATTCTATAGGAATGATCAGCAAGTAATTAAATAAACTAAGGTACTCTCAGATTGCTTTAATGGCTATGAAGAAAATGAAACCAGGTAATCTGATACTGTAACAAGTGCACAGAGAATGACTTGAGAATGGGTAGTCAGAGAACATCTCCGTCAAGAGGTGGCATTTGAATTGAGACTTGAATAACAAGAAGGAAGGAGCTAGCCTGGCAAAAATGTGAGGACAAAGGAATAGAAGATACAAAGGCTCTAACAAAAGCTTGACATGTTTGAGGACAGATGGGTTTTAGTGGTAGGAAACAATACTGTAGAAGAACTATAAGAACAACAGTTATGACAGTTGAGGAAATAAAAGTGCAACTTAAAATACATACTCACCCATTTGTTAACCATATATAGGAATGTATGTTTAGCACTGTGCTAGGACTACACTAGAAGTGGAAGACATTTCCTTCTCTCAGCCAAAATACAGTAGGTTGATTATATAGCTATACGTCAAGGGTGCCTGTGTGGTTTGGTCAGTTATGCAGTCTGCCTTTGGCTCAGGTCATGATCCCAGACTCCTGGGATTAAGACCCACATCAGGCTCCCCTTCTCCCTCTGCCCCTCACCCTGGCTCATGCTCTTTCTCAAATATATAAATAAATTAGATCTTTTTGGAAAAATATAGACATAAGTCAAAATGATAACAATACAAATGATATTACTACCAAAAAGAGGAAAATTGCTCTTCCTCTTATTTATTAGCAATGCAACTGAAGTGACAGTTCTAATATTTTCAGTACTGCCTTTTTAAACATGGTTACCTTATCAAGTACTAATTGTTTTATTTTGTCTTTTAAAGAGATGCAATTATGATTTGTTGAGTATCTACTTTATGCTAGAGTCCTGTGCTAGGGCTTGCACACATGAATCTTGAAATGTCAGAATCCCAATTACCATTTTTACAGAGCAAAGTCAGGCTCCAAGTGATTTGCCAAAAGTCAAGGAAGTGGCAGAGTCAGAATTCAAATTCAGATTCCACTGCTAACACAATGTTTTTTCTACACAACTATCTTGGGCTTTTGTTTTTACATCATTAAAAGGAACTTTTAGATACCTGATACTTCTTTACTACATGGTACTTGTATCAGTTTCTAAGGCTTAATGTTTTAATATCAAATTGGAGAATATTTTTTAGTTCTACCGTTCACTGTCTATCTAAAATCATTATCAGTAACCTTACCTTCATTTTTTTTTTTGAGTATTCTTTAAAAGTACATTGATAATGTTTGTGATCAGAATTAGTGACAAGCCAGAAGATCTATGATTTGGAAATTGCTGTATTTTTAAAAAAATATAACAGACTGCTCAATTTTACTGCACAATCAAGACATTTCAGAGGCACAGTCTATGAAAGAGTTTAGACTCTAGGATCTGTTAATCCTCAATTAAAATTATAGTCAATCAAACTTCTTCACAACAATCAAGTTATTTAACCAAGGTGTATGGTAGAGCAACGAGGAAATTCCTAAAAATTTCCAAAGAAATATGATAGGAAAATATGACAGGAATAGCATTCCTATCATATTTCTATAGTATGGAATAGTATTTCAATAATATTCCATATTGAAGTTGAAAATCCAGTAAGTTTCATATGCCTTTTGGTAAAAAGTTTCTATTGCTAAAGCTCTCAGAAAACATAAAGAATAGGGACATACCATTATTGTCTAATTTTTTTGGTAAACTTCCATATCCATATCATTTTAACTTCTACAATGAAACTACACCAAAAGAACCAAGAAATTTAGCCATATAATTTAAGAGAGAGAATAATACTTTTAAAAATTTAGTCATCTAAGCTAACTACTATCCTTTATTTTGTCATATTTCTTCAGTTCTTATTTATGATCTAAATTCCTTTCCTATCCCATTGCATCTTCTGCCAGCCAAGGTTAGCATTCAAGTCTGCAAGTAAATGTTAATTATTAATACAATAAACATTCAACTTTCACTTGAAGCCTCAATCTTATTTCTCTCATACTCATACTACCTCCTTCCTCTTTTTCCATTACTAAGTGTCATAGATGATACGATCATTACATTGCTTTCTATATTTATAAGGATCCAAGCTCATATCCCCAGACTTATGGACGACATTTATTCCCTTTAGACATTAACTCTTCCTTTCTCCTTCCTCCTTGATGGAAACAAATTTCAACAGTCTATAGGAAAGATGAGCTCAACATCCCTTATACATTTAAAATTATAGACATACTGATGAGATTTATTTCAATGATTACTGCTATCTGCTCTTTCAATTTTACAGGAAAGAGAGTCTGACACTGCAAAGTGAACTATTAGTTCACTTAAACTATTCTACCTCTGAAAGTGACCTACCTTTAATTTCCAGGAAATGTACAAAACTGTAATGCATCCTGACAACTATATTATGTAAGAACACACAAAATTTTAAAATGCTATCAGTGGATTTGGCTGTTCTATAAGTAAATCTTACTTGGCTCAAAAAATATATCTACTAATATAAAATATGTCTTAAATTTTTAAATAGTAGCAGATAAAAGATGTAGCTTAAAAGAAGCTTCGAAGAAACAGCTTCAGTTTTCTGTAAAAAATCAGAAACTTACATTTTCTAATACCTTCATTCCAAGTTTTATTTACTAAGTACTGATATGAAAGGCATGTTTTGAATGACTGGCCTTATTAAAAAAGCTATACCAAAGAGTTCCTCTACTTACTAATAGCAAGAAATTGGTAATTATGATCTCAAATTTAAAAGGTATTAATGATTAGACAAAAATACATAAATGGATAAGGAATGCCTTGTAGCTTGCAGGTTAACAATTATAAAAAAAAAAAAACAACAGAGGCACATGGATCAGAAATGAAAAAAACTAATACTGTTTTTATTCACAGACAACATAATGTGTATGTACCATATCTTTAGAAATCTATAAACACAGTGAACTTAACCAGGAAATTCCACTGTGTTTCTATATTCTATCAACAAATGATTAGAAAATAAAATTTAAAAATAGTATCATCTATGATAACATCAAAAATATGAAATACTTAGGGATAGACTGGGCAAAATACATGCAAGATCTGTATATAAAAGTGTGGAGAAAAAAAGTGGAGGACTAAAACTACTGGGAAAACTAAAAACATTGCAAAGACAAAGTAAACAAGACTTAAATAAGTGCAGAAATACATCATGTTCATGGACTACAAGTTCAACATTGTTAATATGTCAGTTCTCACCAAAATGATTTACAGATTCAATGCAATCACAATCAAAATCCCAGCAGGTTTTTTTTTTCTTTACAAGACTTGACAAAATTTTAAAATTTATTTAAAAATGCAATAAGCCTAGAATACCCAAACAATTTTGAAAATGAAGGAAAAAGCTGGAAGATGTATACTGTCTGATTTCAAGACTTACTATGAAGCTATAGTAATGAAGACAAGTGCTATACTGGCAGAGCGATAAGCCCTGTGGAATAGAACAGAGTGCTCAGAAAGAGACCCACATACGTATGGTCACTTAGTTTTCTACAAAGATGCCAACATAATTCAATCCTTCCCGCATATATTTGCAAACATACGTGAGGAGGAAACACTATTACTCTATGTTATTCTTCTGGAAGTAATAGGATTAAAACGTGTAAAGGCTTCCTCTTCTGTGATTAGTAACTATTAAATCCACACAGAAAGGTCTCTCAACATTTCATCTTCTCTATGTTTAGCAATTAGTTTGTCTCCTTTGGGAGGTTTGAAAGCAATCAGCTATGCGCTACAGAAATACAGCTGGTTTTCTTTTATTTAAAATAGACAAAGGTAGGGGAAGTGAGAAGAGTTAACTATATGACCCCTACAATATACTCTTAATGTGAAGGAAATAAAGAACAAAAAACCAAGAACCTGTCAAACAGGAGCTTTAAAAAATGTGTTATTCCAGACTAAAAATGGGAACAAAAATCATCATAATGACAGAAAATATAAGGTTGTCAAAGAATCCATAATTCACCCCTTTGGAGTGAAAGACAATCAGTCTGTGACTGTAACCAGTGTTAAATTTTTTTTTTTTTTTAAATAAAATCATTTCCTTACTGAAGCGGAAGGGGGACAGAAGGGAGAAAAAGAACAAAAAGTTTTAAAATAAAAGCAAAAATTTAAATTACTCGTAGGAAAACATTTTCAAGAAAATGTTGACAAGCGCTATGATTCATAGTTGCTTTTCAATATTTAATACATACTATATTCCTTATGCTTCTAATGTCCCTCTTTGAAATATAATTGGGTATTGGTATTTTTACCTAAAGATCACAGCAACAGAATTCAAAAGAAAACCATACTCCTTCAAATCTTCATTTGTCCAACTAAGATATGTTTTAATACTGGTGAAAGTGATAATACTAAAGAATATAATAGCCATGAAGTTAAAGTCAGTGCTACTGTGCTATTTTTATTTTCACCAACCCTGATTACACAAAGTGTGGCAGATATTTTGCTTCTATTTGAAAAGGCCAAAAGGGAGTAAAGGAGAAGAGAAAGCAGCATTTAATGAATGCTTGTTCTGTGGCAGACACAGTGCTGATAAATGTTTAACAATCAGCCCTCAGGGGTGTGTGTATGAAATGTGTGTTTGTTATAAATTTTGAAGGCTGTAGGACACAATTTTCAAATTATAATAAAATATACAATACTCTTTATTGTGAATCTCTTAGAGCCAACTAATTCTCACACAATGCTCTACTGATTTTGCCAAACTCCTGAGAAGGCAACTTAGGGTTGCAGCAGATAAATGAATATAATGCCAACCTTAATGTTATTTGATATTTTCATTTACATTAAATAATAAAAGGAAAGTGAAACAATGATATCTGTCATAACCTCACTTATTCGTCAATGATACAAGCAACCTCTTTGCTGAATTAGATAATACGTGTACACCTTGGAGGGTTTGGTTCCAGACTACTGCCAATAAAATTCATATTGCAAAAAAGCAAGTCAAATGAATGTTTTGGTTCCCCAGTGCATATAAAAATTATATTTATACTATACTGTAGTCTATTTAAATGTGCGACAGCATTATGCCTTAAAAAAAATCAATGTACATACCTTAATTAAAATACTTTATATCTAAAAAATGAGCCTTCAGCAAGTTGTATCTTTTTGCTGGTGGAAGATCTTACCTCAGTGTTGATGGCTGCTGACTGATCAGGATGGTAGTTGCTGAAGGTTGGGGTGGCTCAGGCAATTCTTTTATTTTTTTTTAAAGCCAATTAAACTATTTTGTTCAGAGTAATTTTACACTAAATTACAATATTAACAATCTCTAGAGACAATGAATATAAAATTTAAGAAATAAAAATCTGTTTGGTCTTTTATAGACCACATACTATAGAACTCACAAATGAAAATTTACAAATATAGAAATAATGACTACTTAAATTGTGAGGATTTTCACAAGGAAACCCATAAAATGTCATATTTTAAACATGCAAGTTTCTAAAAGGGAGAAACTTTTTAATAATTTAGCACAAAACCCAATTATATAAACTTGGTATATTCCAGAAAATATTGCTTTAAACATTTATACCATGGTAAAAATTCCTTTGGTACCTTTGAATCAAAATGGAGTATACTATTGTGTAATTACTCTTAAATGCTACTAGAAAAGTATTTTTGTTACAGTTATGGCACCTATATATACACAAAACATGAAACCAGTGCCAACAAAATCCTTTTAATCTTTTAACAAAATAACTTTTACTTCACAGTATCGACTTTAAGTCTCCTATAACACTTTTTACAGTGGTTATAGCACAAAGAAGAACAACATAACTCTTAAACAAACTTTACTAAAGCAATCGTACAAACAACGCAATGAAAAGAATCAAACAGCAGTTACCCCAGTGCAAAAAACAGGGGGCTGCTAGACTCAGTCTCAGAAGCATGTAAACACAAACACACTATCTCCCAAACTCCTAAACGGAAAACCCACAAAACAACTCCGCGGAAGTAGAACAAAGATGCTCATGGGTTCACCACAGCAAGAAGACCTGACCCAGGGGCGCCTGGGTGGCTCAGTGGGTTAAAGCCTCTGCCTTTGGCTCAGGTCATGATCCCAGGGTCCTGGGATCGAGCCCCGCATCAGGCTCTCTGCTCAGTAGGGAGCCCGTTTCCCTTCTCTCCCTCTGCCTGCTTCTCTGTCAAACGGATGAATAAAATCTTTAAAAAAAAAAAAAAAAAAAAGAAGACCTGACCCAGTGTTGTCTCAACACACCAGAGGTCTCACTGAGAAACCTTGCTCTAAAACGTCAGTCATCATAGTTTAAAATGTATGGAACATAAAGGAAACAAACAGATGCCCATACTTATGTTGCATAATTGATTAGCCAGCTTTTGACATTGTTTCTTGCCAGTGTCTGCCAACAAAGGACTCTTGTTTCTAAACTAAGTGTCCAAAAACTAAGAGAGCAGGGTACTCCTTCAAGAGTACACCAGTCATCTCTACCCCATGAACGCAGCACAGAGGGTCTTTTTAACTATGCATTCATGAGCACACGCAGACACCAAACCAAACCACCAGCTTTCTGCCACAAGAGAATTATTTTAAAAAGGAACCTCTTTTAACCAATATCTTCTTGTCCAATCTCAAAGTCATTCTGCACAAAGCAACAAAAGCAATTTAAGCAGCGAAAGCGTTAAGAGGGAGAACTGGAGGGAAAGACACATATGCCCATTTGCAAACCCTTAAGCTTGTGAAGGGTGATCCAAGAACCATCTTTTCTTTCTAATCCAAAAGTGTTTCTGCTGGCTCAATCTCAGAAGTCTTGGAAATAGGACATAAATACTTCACTGCTCTGAAGATACATTCTAGTGTCTCAATGAGAGAAAGCAGTTGGCCAAATCAGGCCATGTAGTGGTGATCATCTCTCTCCATATAGTCTGTCTATAAGAAATTCAATTCTTTTTTAAATCTCTAGGCTTTACTGGAAATTTCACTGATTATACAATTCAGAAACTAGAAGATTATGATGAAGAGTCTTTCTCATCTTCATTATTCTGACAACAGTACAGTCAATCTGATACTGTCTTTCCTGAAACCTATCAATGATACTGACTTATTCTTCAATGGTTTCCTTCATCCCAATCTGACTATTCAAAGCAACTTGTATTTGAATTCCCTACTGAACATGAATGTGTCCCCATCTTCCATTTCCTTCCTTTGGGAACTTTAACCAGAACTCATGCTTTGCCACAGGCCAGGGACTGTAATGTTCTTTGCAGCTCACTGTCCTCTATTCTCATGGCCCTTTTGATTTCTTCAAAGCTAAACCTACCCCCTTCACCAGTAGGTGAAGCACCAATATCCAGAAGATGGACACCTGGAACTTCTTTCCTTCCTTAAATTTGCTTTTAAAACAGCATTCCCCAATGTAGTTTGCCACTGAAGATTTCTACCACTGTAGAACTGAACTAATTTCTTATTTCTGAGATAAAATGTCTTAAATACTTTCTGAAATTTAATCATTTCTAGAGTTAAATGCACTTCCATAGGTGTGTAGTTGGTCAGTATGCCATCTTAATTCTATTCACTGTTAGATCTATAGAGCCTGGGTCACTCTGATTCTGCATATACTGCTTGAAATGAATCATGATGTCCTTGGAGAGCTCCATGTCCTTGAACGTGCCTTCCAGCTTGCTAGTGAAAGCAGCACCACATTCATGCTCTAGTTTTGACGACTAAACTTGACAGATTCTTCACCATCTACTGAGGCACTTTTCCCAATGAGGAATCATTATGCTAAATCTTTTTTATAACAGGCTTCAAAGAAATCTTTATTGTGAATGAACCTGAATATTATCATTACCTTGTCAAGAATCCTCTCCAGCTCCTCATCTGTTGCTTATTACTTGCTCCTGATTTTGAATCAATGTGCTTTGCTATCAGTTCTGAGGGTTTATTTGGCTTTTCGTTGATACATGTTTCAAAGGATTCCTTCATCAAGGCGATGAACTTCTTGTTCCCGAAAAGCACACTTCTATCACATGGTCCACATGATCCTTAAAATCTAGCAGGTCCTGTACCATAGTTTTGTCTTTTTCAGGACTGATAACAACTGTTGTCCCAAAAGTCTTGATGTAGTCACTCCAGTGCTGCAGCAGAAACTGCTGCCCATGCTTCACACAAGCTGAATGGCTGGTATATCTGAGTGAGGTTGGCACTCTGGTCTCATCAAGGAGGTGGTCAAGCCCTTTCTACACAACTGCTGTTCAAAGTTCTCCGAATAGCTGTTTCTCTGTGTAAGCAATCAGTGGTTTCTGTGTGCTGTGGTCTAAATATGTGATTACTCAATCTCCTTCTTCCTCTAAACGCTAACTTACATGGTTAGGATATTCTGGCCTTCTGCAGCATATAAACAATTCGTTTCTTCCAAAAATTTCAGGTCAAATGAATCTTTATATACCTGAAGGTCAGAAAGCATACTCAGCAGACTTTTCATAAACGTCTAGCCACTGCTTTGCTGCTTCTTTCTTGTTAATAGCAGAATTCCACCAATACTTTTACTCTGAGCCATTTTATCACTAGTGATATGGTTTCTAAAAAGTTCCAATCCTATATACCAGATAGAAGGAAGCATAGAATTCTGAAGTACATAAGAACAAAGCAAAAAACAGGACAATACTTCTGATCATTATCATTTGTCTGCAATGATCTTGCCAGCATGTGCTAATCTTCTTTAAAACTAAAACACTGTCTGGTGAGTCTTCTCTAAACTGAACAATCTATGCTTGGACATGATCTTCACAGACCTGGCACAGCTGTTTGTAGAGTATTGAGGAAACTTTGTGAGAACAGATTTTCAACAGCTTAGTCATTTTTCCAAGTTTTATCTGATGGAGATACCACTTGTATGGCTTCTTCTGTCTCAAGAAGCTTCTGCCAGGTGTCCTGAACATTAGTTATCAGGCAATTTAGGCCTGTCTCGGAATTCTTGATCACTAGTTTCTTGGAGAGCCACTGCTATGCCCAGGTTTGGAGGTGATGGTGGCCACTGTGAGGGACACGGATGTGGTGAGGCCATGGGTGTGCCCAAAAAGCACTGAGTGGCTGGCCTTCCTGGGGGTCTTGTCAGCCATGGTTGCAGCCAGGAGCAGTGGGAGACCGCCCCAACCCCCCCGACTGGCCGCCCAACTACTGCTGCCCAACAGCTCAGGCAATTCTTAAAATAAGAACGGCAGTATGGCAGTTTGCCGTAGTGACTGACTCTTCCTTTCACAAATGTTTTCTCTGTAGCACATGACACCATATGATAGGATTTTACCTGCAGGAGAACGTCTTTAAAAATTGGAGTCAATGCTCCCAAACCCTGCCACTGTTTTATCAACTATGCTTATATAATATTCAAAATCTTTTGTTGTCATTTCAACAATCTTCACAGCATCTTCACCAAGAGTAGATTCCATCTCAAGAAACCATTGTCTTTACTCATCCATAGGAAGTAACTCCTCATCCAATAAAGTTTTATCATGAAATTGAAGCAATTCAAATGATAATGAAAATGTTTCAAATATCTCAAGAATCAAAATGTGACACAAAGATATAAAGTGAGTGAATGCTGTTGCAAAAAATAGTGCCAGTAAACTCACTTAATGCAGGATTGCCACAAACCTTCAATCTGTAAACAATGCAGTATCTGTGAAGCTCAATAAGGTAAAATGCAATAAAATGAGGTAAGCCTATAGTTTAGAATATTTCCTCAATTTTTGTGTTACTAACAAGAATAGGCAATGGATACAAAAAACTTTTTTTAAAAAAATATTTTATTTGAGAGAGCAAGAGAGGGAGGGAAAGAGAACGTGACACACGTGTGTGCATGTAAGGAGGGATGGGGGAGAGGGATAGAGAATCCCAAGCAAACTCCACCCTAAACAGGAAGCCTGAGGTGGGGCTCGATCCCATGACCCTGAGATCACAACCTGAGCTAAAACCAAGAGTCAGAGGCTTAATCAACTGTGCCACCCAGGTCCCCCCAGACACAACAAACTTTTAAGTTTAATCTGCTTTACTGCTATTTTTTCCATCACTTTCTTAAATCTAGACATCCAACAAAACAATAAATCAAGCTCTGGTTAGTGCTATTTACCAATTTCTGTGATATGAATAACATCATGACACATTTCAAGCTACCGTTGAAAACACACTGAACACAGAACTGGGAAGAGATACGCAATAGCACATCGTTATATGATATTTCACCACACAGCTATAATAGACATATATAATGTACAATGTAGCAAAATAACTAGGAAGTGATAAGTTTTCAGCATTTATTGTCTTCACCTTTTAATTTTTTTTTAAGATTTTTTTTTCTTTATTTTAGAGAGAGAAAGGGCATGAGCAGGGGAAGGAGCAGAGGGGGAGGAAAAAGTCTTAAGCAGACTCCACACTAAAAGTGGAGGCCCACGTGGGGCTCCACCTCACAAACCTGAGATCATGACCTGAGGCGAAACCAAGAGTCAAGCCCTCAACCGACTGAGCCACCCAGACGCCCCTACTGCATTTGCTTTTAACATAATTTAATTATAAAGTTTGTATAATTTAATTTTTAATGAAGGCTGTGTTTAACAGCTCATAAGATACCTAAATTCTAACAATCAGCTCTTATGGGGGGCTACAAGCCAGCTCCAGGACACCATTGGCTGGATACTATATAAATGTTTCACAAACAAGGGAACTAAAACTTAGCAGTGATTTATTTAGGATCACACAGTTGGTAAATGGTAACACTGTGATTCAAGCTAAGGTATAACAGACTCTAAATCTGTGCTGGATCATACCAGGTTATCAAAGATATAATTTATACCAAAATTTAATATTAAAAGTCATATAAGAATGTTTTTCTTTGCAAATACTTGAGTGTATACCAGTTTTTTTCCTTTTTTAAAAAAAGATTTTATTTATTTATTTACTTAAAAGAGAAAGTGAGAGAGCAGGAGCAAAGGGGGAGGGGTAGATAGAGAGGGAGGAGAAGACTCGTGCTGAGCAGGCAGCCCCATGCAGGGCTCAATCCCAGGACCCTGAGATCATGACTTGAGCTGAAGGCAGACGCTTAACCAACTGAGCCACCCAGGTGCCCCGTATACCTATTTTTGTTGTCCTCCTGATTTCAAAGAACAGACACTCTAATCACTTTAAATAAGGGAGAGTCAGCTACATGGACATAGAGTTTTGGTTGGAAAGCTAGGGACCTACCCACAGAAATCTTAATAGAGGTATGCTTTCTGGGAAGTGGAAAGCCATCACAACTGAGGGAATGGCCAGCCCTCTTATCTCTTATGACTAAAAAATCTCTATTTTTCTGTGTATATGTGTTTACTCCTTATATTTATCTATCTCATTGTTTCTGCCTTGCAGATTTCAATTAAAGTCAGAATAACATTTCTGCAATGCCTCATATGTAACTAGTGACAAACCCTTCCCTTTTAGCTTATTAAAAAAAAAACTTCACTATCCAAATTTCAGATAATTTATTCACTGTGTATTGACTGACAATAAATACTAAAGAAACAACAAATAATCCCTAAGGTTAAGAACACTAAAAATCTAACGAGACAAATTACAAATTACAGATCGATCTGTGAATTTCTATGGGCTAAAAAGTACAAATAAACAATTCATTCCCAAGTGAATGAATAAGAGCTTTGAAAAATAAGTACATTTTTATCCCATACTTTTAACATCTTCTGAAAACAGTGCCTATCCTGATAGCCAATAAAGATAAAAACTAAGATAAAAGTTGTTTATAGGCAGCTACAATAACCCACTGAGGCTGAATTGTTATGATTACCAGGAAACCTAAAAAGGAAAAAAAGTATACCAATTTCTAAGTTTTGGATTCAGGCAATGAAATTAGAGTCTTTGATTAGATCCACTAAAGAGGTTGTGAGTAAAGACACAGCTGTTGCAAATATTAAATAACAATATAATGATTACTCATAATTAAGAACAAAAGACAACTTATAATAAAAACAATACAAGTAGTAGATTTCAATTTGAAAAGTGAACTGTAAAAATCATGAAGGTGATTTTGATCATGCTACATAAAATAAATGTAATTTAAAGCCAGTTAGATAGGCATTTTATTTAACAAAGCAACAAATTTTTAAGTGATTCCTATACTCATGTTCCCTACCAAACACCCCAAAAAACTCCCCATTCAGAGGTTTATGAAGATTACCCAAGGAAATGTATTAAAGAACCTAGTTTTTTTGTCTGTTTGTTTAGAGAGGAAGAGGAGTTTTCAAAAATGACCTATTAAAAAAAAAAAAAAACCAAGCAATCAAGGTTTTGGTTTTGAGTAAGATGTAGTAAGCACACGCCATCTGTCTCTCCCACTGAATTCATCTATAAAACCTAAATATAATGCATGCAGCAGTTATTTGAGGGCTCTGAAAAGTAAATAAGAGCAAATAGTTTGGGGACAAAGATGAGAATCTGAAGTACAAGCAAAGCAGTCACAGGGATAGCAATTATTTCTCCTTTTTGATATCCATTGGCCTGGACTCAATGCAGTCCCAAAACACAAAAGTGCGTACCCAAGTAGACAGAGTGCCAGATATCTTGTAAATCTGACTTGAGGAAAAGAAAAGTGATCTCTTAACATTCAGTAGAGGGAATCCCTGCTTTTCTTTTCTTTTATCCATTTTGTTGCACCCCACAACCCAAGAAATTCCTTGGTAGTGGAGGCAGTAACAATGGTGACAATAGGGACCTGCAGAAACTAAAATACTAAAAGAGGGAAGGGCCCATTTCTCTTTCTGCCCCTCCACTGCTTGGCCTCAGACACTGGCAAAATCAGAGGAATTGCTCAGCAACATGAGACAAATAAAGCCTTAGTTATCTGACCAGAGGACCAAAAAGTGGAACTCCAAAGAATTAGAAAGTACCAAGGACAATGCACAGAGAAAAGACCTTGGGAAAGTAAGCCCATAAAGTTATTTATGAACTCCTGAGATCACCTGCAAGCTGCATATGTGAAAAATGAGCCTAAACATCCTACCACAGACTTTGAGAAGCGTACAGATCCCAGGCTGCCACTGGTTGACAATACACACAAGGACCTATCTGAGAAGCACAACAAAGGCTTTGAAAAAGGCACTAATGTAAAAAATCACAAACCACAGAAGATGAAGTTCATACTTGTGTCAAACTGAACAAATCAGTCTTCTTTAAAGCAAATCTTCAAAAACAAAACAAAAAACAAACAGAATAAAAAAAAAAAAAACCACCCTACAGAGGATATAAGCATGACCTTAGATCTCATAACATAATAGTCAAAATGTCCAAGACACAATCCAAAATTCCCTGGCATACAAATACCCAGGAAAATCTCAACACATGTAGAAAAGACAGCAGACACCAACTTCCACGATAACACAGATGTTGGAATTATGTTACAAAAACTATGATAAAAATGCTTCATCGAATAAGGGCAAATATTCTTTTTTTTTTTTTTTTTTTTATTTGACAGACAGAGATCACAAGTAAGTGGAGAGGCAGGCAGAGAGAGAGGGGGAAGCAGGCTCTCTGCTGAGCAGAGAACCTGATGTGGGGCTTGATCCCAGGACCCTGAGACCATGACCTGAGCCGAAGGCAGAGGCTTAACCCACTGAGCCACCCAGGCGCCCCAAATAAGGGCAAATATTCTTGAGAGGAAGGGAAAGACAGAAAGCTCCAGCAAACAAACAAAAGATAAAAAGAAGAACCAAATCAAAAGTTTAGAAGTGAAAAACAGCAATGGAAATAAAATTTCGCTGAAGGGATCCAACAAAAAAATAGAGATGACAGAGGAAAAGTCAATACACCTAAAGATAGATCAAAAGAAATTCTCCAATCTGAACCACAGAGTAAAATAAAATAGGAAGAAGGATGAAAGAGCTTCCTACCTTTGACCTTCATGGAGGGGAGAGGCTGGGGGTGGCCAATGGTTTAATCAACCATGCCTTCATAAAGGAACCTCTGTAAAAATCCCAAATGAAGGGATTCCAAGAGCTTCAGGTTGGTGACCTCATCCATATGCCAGGAAGGCAGTGCACTCCAACTCCATGGTAAAAGAAGCTCCTGTGCTTGGGATGCTTCCAGACCTTGCTCTTTGTACCTCTTCTTCTGGCTGTTCATTGTTCATCTGGAACAATGAACAACTTAGGAAAATACAGTATTTTCCTAAGTTTTGTGAGCTGTTATATCATATTACTGAACCTGAGGAGGAGGTTGTGGGAACCCTAATTTGTAGCCAAGTCAGACAGAAGAACAGGTAATCTGGGGACCCACTACTTGCTATTGGCATCTGTACTTGCTATCGTCTTGTAAGATTAAGACCTTAACCTACGGGTTTTGTGCTAACTCTAGGTAGAATCAGAAGTGCATTAAATTGTAGAAAACCAGTTGGTATCCACAGAGAATTAGAGAATTGCTCAGTGTGGAAAACCAACCCATTTAATGTCAGAAGTGCTCTGAACAAACTATTTTCTTTTAACCTCAAATGAGATCTAAAGAAATACATGCCCAAACATACCATAATCAAATTGGAAAAAACTAAAACTAAAAATAAACTCTTGAAAGTAACCAGAGAAAAACAACTCATTAGTTGCTATAGAACAACAATTTGAATAACTGGACTTCTTATCAGAAATCAAGGAGGCCAATCATGGTGATGAAATAGTATTTTTCAAGAACACCAATAAAAGAACTGTCGACCCAGAATACATAGCCCAGTAAATATATTCTTCAGGAATGGAGGTGAAACAAAGAGAAATGGAAGAAAATCCAAGAGAATTTGTTGCCTGTATACTACTTTTTTTTTTTTTTAAGATTTTATTTATTTATTTGGCAGACAGAGATCACAAGTAGGCAGAGAGGCAGGCAGAGAGAGAGGAGAAAGCAGGCTCTCCACGGAGCAGAGAGCCCGAAGTGGGGCTCGATTCCAGGACCCTGAGATCATGACCTGAGCCGAAGGCAGAGGCTTTAACTCACTGAGCCACCCAGGCGCCCCAACCCAGTATAATACTCTTAAAAAAAAAAAAATTGCTGGACACCTGGGTGGCTCAGTCATTAAGCATCTGCCTTCGGCTCAGGTCATGATCCCAGGGTCCTGGGATCAAGTCCCACATCTGGCTCCCTGCTCGGCAGGAGGCCTGCTTCTCCCTCTCCCATTCCCCCTGCTTGTGTTCCCTCCCTCTCTGTCTCTCTCTCTCTCTCTGTCAAATAAATAAATAAATAATCTTTAAAAAATTGCTAAAGGAAATTTTTTCAGATGTAAGAGAAATAATGCCAATAAAAACCAAGAACCTCAGCAATGAAGAAAAAGCAACAGAAGTGATCAATATTTAGGTACATGTAATGAAGTATTCTCCCGCTGAGTTCTTTAAAATGTTTGACAGTCGAAAAAAAATCGTAACCTTTTCTAACAGGGTTTTTAATGTATGCTGATATAATATATACAACAACTACAGCATAAAGGGGAAAAGAAAAAGAGACCTATTTGGTGTTAAGGTTTCTATACTCCAAATAAAACTGTAAAATACTGACTTAAAGTAAATTGTGAAAGGTAAAGTATATATATTGTAATCCCTAGAGCAACCATTTTTAAACACCAAAACTACAGAAATAGAAATGGTTAAAAAAAATAAAGGTAATTAAAACAGAATTCTAAATATACTCAAACAACTTCCCTCCTCAAAAGAGAAAAAGGGATGAAAAACATGGAGAAAAATTTAAAAATCAAATAATAGGGCGCCTGGGTGGCTCAGTGGATTAAAGCCTCTGCCTTTGGCTCGGGTCATGATCCCAGGGTCCAGGGATCGAGCCCTGCATCAGGCTCTCTGCTCAGCAGGGAGCCTGCTTCCTCCTCTCTCTCTGCTTCTCTGCCTATTTGTGATCTCTGTCTGTCAAATAAATAAATAAAATCTTTAAAAAAATAAAAATAAAAATAAAAAAATAAAAAATAAATAAAAATCAATAATAAAGAGATAGATCCAATTCCAAACGTAACAATGATCACATTAAATATAAATGACCTATCTAAAACACCAATTAAAAGACAGAATGTTACAGTGAGTTTTAAAAATTTATCCAACTGGGGGCACCTGGGTGGCTCAGTGGGTTAAAGCCCCTGCCTTCGGCTCAGGTCATGATCTCAGGGTCCTGGGATCGAGCCCTGCATCGGGCTCTCTGTTCAGCGGGGAGCCTGCTTCCCTCTCTCTCTCTCTGCCTGCTTCTCTGCCTGCTTGTGATCTCTGTCAAATAAATAAATAAAATCTTTTAAAAAAAAAATTATCCAACTGTATTCTGTGTCTATAAGAAACTCACCTTACACATAATGATATAAATAGTTTTAAAGTAAAAGGATAGAAAAAATACATACCATGCAAACACTAATTAAAAGGAAGATTAAGTGGCTATATTAACATCAAAGTAGACTTCAGACCCACGAAAATTACCACATATGAAATTCATCACATAATGAAACAAGCCAATTCATCATGAATTCACAAATGCCTAAATGTGTATGTACCTAATAATAAGAGTTTCAAAATACATGAAGCCAAAATTTATAAAACTAACAGGAGAAATAGACAAATCCACAATTATAGCTGATGGTTTCAACTCATTTCCTTCAGTAATCTGTAAAATGAGCAGATAGAAAATTAACAAGAACATACAGGAACTGAACAAAAGCATCAACCAACTGGATCTGGCATTTATGAACACTCCACCCAAGAACATCATTTTATTCTTTTCAAAATGTACACATGGAACATTCACCAAGATAGACCCTATCCTGTGTCATAAAATAAGCTTTAGCAAATTTAGAAGAACTGAAATTATATAAAGTACATTCCTCTAAACCATAAAAGAATTAGAAATTAATAATAAAAAGATAGCAACAAAATCTCCAAACACATGGAAATTAAGCTCATTTCTAGATAACCCACAGGTGTAAAGGAATCAAGGGAAATAAAGATATTTTGAACTGAAGAAAAATGAAAATACAACATATCAAAATTTGAGAAATACAGCAAAGGAGTGTCTAGAGGGAAATTTATGGTATAAAATGTTTATATGGGAAACGAAGAAAAATCTCAAATCAATAAGCTAAACTTCCACATTAAGAAACTAAAAAAAAAATGAATAAAATAAATACAATGCAATCAAAATAAAGGAAAAAAAGAAAACAACAGAAAATCGCTCAAATTGAAAACAAAAAACTCAATAATCAGTGAAATCAAAAGCTAGCTCTTTATAAATAAAAAAAATTGACTTAAGGGGCACCTGGGTGGCTCAGTGGGTTAAGCCTCTGCCTTCGGCTCAGGTCATAATCTCAGAGTCCTGGGATTGAGCCCTGCATTGAGCTCTCTGCTTTGCCCCCTGCCCCACCTGCCTCTCTACCTACTTGTGATCTCTGTCAAATAAATAAAATAAAATCTTTTATTAAAAAATTGGCTTTAAAAAAGCCAGGCAAAACAGAGAAAAAAGAAGACACAAATTACCAACATTTAATATGAAATAGGGAATATAACTACAGACCCCAGGCATTAAAAAGATAATAAATAGTACAAACAAGTCTATGCACATTAATTCAACATCTTAGATGAAATGGACCAATTCCTGCAAAACCACAAAATGCCAAAATTCACACCAGATGAAATAGATAACCTAAGGAGTCTATAACCGCTAAAGAAATTGGATAATCACAGAAACAATTCTCTTCCAAAAACAAAATCCCTAGACCCAGATGGTCTCAATGGTGGATTCTACAAAATGTTTAATGAAGAATACCAAACTATCAGATCTCTTCCAAAAAACAGAAGAGAATACTTCCCAATTCATTTTAGGATAATGATGTTAACCTGATACCAAAACTAGACGAAGACGGCACAGGTGAAGATAACTACAGACTAATATCATTCTGGGATATAAATTTTTAAAATCCTCAACAAACTATTAGATAATTTAATCCAGCAATATACAGAAACAATAATACACTACGACTAAGTGGGGTAGATCCCAGGAATGCAAAAATAGCTCAATCTTTGAAAATCAAGCCATGTCATCCACCCTATTAACAGTATAAAAGTAAACCATGTGATATCATTTGATGCAGAAAAGGCATCTGATAAAACTCCATGTACTTCAACAGTAAAAACATTTAGCAAACTAAAGAGAAGGAAATTTCCACAATCTGATAAAAAGGCATTTCTGGGGGCAAAATATCAGCTAACAATACATTTAATAGTGAAGACTAAGATGGGAATAAGACAAAAAGATAGCTACTCTCAACACACCTATATAACATCGTACTGGAAGTGTTGGTCAGTGCAATAATTTAAGAAAAAGAAAGAAAAGGCATACAGATTGGAAAGGAAGCCATAAAACTGCCCCTATTCTCAGATAATATAACTGTTTACAAAGACAATCCCAAGCAATCTATGAAGAACCCCTAAAACTCAACTGAGTTTTTAGTGACAGGACACAAGGTCAACACATTAAAAAAAAAAAAAATCAATCATATTTTTATATACCAGCAATGAACAACTGGCAAATCAAATTTAAAAACCAACACCAGGGGCATGTGCGTGGCGTAGTAGGTTGAGTGTTGGACTCTTGTTTTCAGCTAGGACCATGATCTCAGGGTCATGAGACTGAGCCCCATGTCGGGCTCCAAGCTTAGCCAGGACTCTGCTTGAGATTCTCTCTCTCCCCTTCTCCCTCTCATGCACTCACTCTCGCTCTCTGTAAAATAAATAAATAAATCTTTTAAAAAACAAACAAACAAACAACACCATTTACAATAGCTCTAACAAAAGGAGACAATCAGGTATAAATATAACAGGTATAAATATATAGGATCTGTACCTTGAAAACTATAAACCACTGGTGAAATATATAAAAGAAGACCTAAATGGAGAGACTTACCACAGGTCATGGACTAAAGACTAAACAGTAAAGAAGTCAACTCTTCCTAAACTGATTCACAGATTTAACATACTTCCAATCACTACGCCAGGAGGATTTTTTGTATATATAGATAAACTGAGTCTAAAATTCATATTGAAAGGCAAAAGAACTAGAAAAATCATTAAATTTCTGAAGAAGAACAAGACAGAGAAATCACAGTATCTAATTTTAAGACATAACCAAGAAAATGTTCATATTACAGTACTGGCAAAAGGATGGACAGAAACAGAGAACAATGAAAAAGAACATAGTCCAGAAATAGACCCCACAAAATTTGGCAAATTAATTTTTGACAAAGGTGCAAACGCAATTCAAAAGAGAAAGGAGAGTCTTCCCAGCAAATCATATTAGAACAAGTGAACAACCATATGTAAGAAAATGAACTGGCCTAAACCTCACACCTTCCATAAAAATTACTCAAATGAGATGACAAGACTAAATGTAAAACTGTAAAACTTTTAGAAGCAAATAAGGGAGAAAATCTTTGTGACCAGAGGTTAGGCAAAGAGATCTCAGGGATGACACCAAAATGATAAAACTGAAAAATGGGACTTCATCAAAATTTAAAACTTTTGCTGTACAAAGGACGCTGTTAAAAAACGAAAAGATGGGGCATCTGGGTGGCTCAGTCAGTTAAGTGTCTGCCCTCAGTTCCAGTCATCATTCCAGAGTCCTGGGACTGAGCCCCGCATCAGCCTCCCTGCTCAGAAGAGAGTCTTCTTCTTTTTCTCCCTCTGCTCCTACCCCTGCTTAAGCTCTCTCTCTCACACACACAAATAAATAAATAAAATCTTTTTAAAAAATAAAATAAAAAATAAAAGAATGAAAAGACAAGCTACAGACTGGGAGAAAATATTTGCAGTACACATAATCAACAAAGGACTTATATCCAGAATACATAAGGAACTTTCAACACTCAACAGGAAGAATATGGACAATACAAATAAAAAATGCACAAAAGACTAGGAAACAGAGATGGCAAGTGAAAAGACACTCAACACCATTAGCCACTAGAGAAATGCAAAAGACAAGCACAGTAATGAAAATGTTCTAAACTTAAGACTGTGGTGATGCTTGCACTATTCCGAATATACTAAAAACATCTAAATTGTATACTTTAAATGAGTAATTTTATGTTATTTAAATTATAAGAAAGACTCTAAAAAAAGAACTACAATAAAATACCATTTACACACATATTAGAATGGCTAAAATAAAAAATACTGTATCAAGTGTTGGCAAGGATACAGAACTGGAATTCTTATGCTGCCAATGGGAATGCAAAATGAAACAGCCACTCAGGAAAACACTCTGGCAGTTTCTCATAAAGTTAAACACAGACTTACCAAATGACCCAGCAATCCCATTCCTGAGTATCTAGAGAAATAAAAAACTTATATTCACACAAAAACCTGTAATAAAAGGAGTGAATTATTGATACAAGTAACAATTTGCATGAATCTCAAAGGACTTACTCTATATGAAAGAAGCCAGCATCCAAAAGTTACATACATATTATTCTACTTATATGACATTCTCAAAAAGACAAAACTATAGTGATGGGAAATGAAGGTTATGTGTAGGAGGAGAGTGTGACTGCACAGGGATAGCTCAAGGATTTGGGGGTGAAAAAACTATTCTGTACCCTGATTGTGGTGGTGACTACGCCACCACATATGTTAATATTCATAAAACTGTACATCCCAAAAAAGTAAACCTTACTCTATGTTAACTTAAAAAATAAAATTTAAAATGTCAGTAGAGACACCTTAGTGGCTCAGTTGGTTAAGTGACTGCCTCTGGCTCAGGTCATGATCCCAGCGTCCAGAGATAGAGTCCTGCATTGGGTTCCTTGCTTCTCCCTCTGCCTGCCACTCCCCTTGCTTATATGTACTCTCTTTCTGACAAATAAATTAAAAAAAAAAAAAAAACACTTTAAAAAAATGCCAAGCAATCAAATAACCATATCAATTTATATTGTCACTACTGCAAAAGGCCACTTCCCAGCAAGGAGAGACATGAAACAAAAAGGAAGAAAATAATTTTTGCCAAATCATTTGTTTTAAAAAATGCCATTTCAGGTAATATATAACCTGAATTTTCTCATCTTACCAGCCTCTAGGTATACCAGTACTAACTCCAATGTTTACAACCTGTTGCCCTTACTTGCATAATATCTCATATCATCTTTTGTCTCCACTCCCCAACCCCCACCCCAGTTATTTGTGAGAGGTATTCTTATATTCTTCACATCCTCTCCCTATTTTGTTGATGTCCAATTCTTACAAAGTCACTTAAGGGAACTACTTCACTATTGCTAATGCTGACCTTCCAAATCTGCAAATCCTTATAAGGTTCCTTTAGTCCTCAATATGTAAGAGACATGCTAGATTTCCTACGGAGATGAGAAGAATGCCCTCTCAACTATAATTGTTTCAGGTTTCTTAAACGTACTAAGCTTAGCTCTAGATTCTGGCATATGCTCTGTTCCAAACTTGAAAAACTTCCCCAACATATTTCTTAAACCATTCATCGTCCAAATGTTAGTTAAAACATTAATACCTTGACACAACATTCTTTGACCCTCCCAGATTATGTTAAATTCCCTTGTCATATTATTCTATAGCACTGTATATTTCTCTTCAGAATGCTTACATTATTTTAATTACTTGAAATCACTCCTGGGTTACAGACTCCATGAGGACAGGGCAAGTGTCTATTTTGTTCACTGCCATGTCTAGTATATGGTAGTCACATAAGACTGACCAGATGCTGTATACCTTGAGAGGTCATGATCTCTCTATCCCTGATGGTGTGAAAAGAAGACTCAGCTCAGTAATAATGTAAAAGGGATTCATGCAACGGATGGGGGGCTGAAACTAGAAGACCTTCAAAATCCTCTGAAGCACCTTAATATGGTGTGAATTACAAAATTTCACATAATTAGAATACAATGGAACATACACTAGAGTTATTCTGAACATAATTTATTTCTTACTATCTTATTTATAAGTCAATTTTGAAAACTAGAGCCTCAGTTATTAAGAGCGAAGATAATATAAATTAATGTAATTCATTATATTGTAGATGAAGGAAATCATTAGGAGGGAGTTCGAGTTAAGAGAATGTCAGCTGATGTGCTCTCACCCTTTGATCAATCAATAAAAATATTTAATGGCTATATAAATCAAAGACTTCACATTCTAGTGAGACATAGTATTAGTATAAATGTACCTAAAAGATGTTTGAAATAAAAATCCTGAACAATATTTAAAAATTTAGAGGACCAAGCTCAATCTTGTCCTCCCAACTGAATGAACAGATGTTGCCTGTTTTTGTTTGGAATACACATCATCTCACAGAATTAATTATTTAGCTAATATTTTCCTTCTTATGAAATCTGGTGTTAATTGGAAATCAATTTTTCTTAAGTCTAAACAAGTTACATGTTTAGAGAGAGCCATAATGTAATACCCAGATCTGTTTAAAATCATTTAAAGACACTATTTGATCAGTTTTCAAATAGACTTGGACTATCAAACACAGAACAGACACATTCTGTCTGACAATATGTATTTCTGAATTCAAGGGGGTTTTTGCAATTCAACAGGCATTATTCAATGAAGTCACATTAAAAAAATATTAAAGGTCAAATCTCCCTTATAAGTAGTAAAGAGAACTAAATTGCATCTCTCTCATTCCTCACTGGCTCATTACAGACAAGGATCTCACAATCCTTTACTAATTACATCTGCTAAGACCAAATAAATAAATAAAAGTCACGAATTTCCAATAAAGATCACATTCTAAGATTAATCTCTTTGTGCTTCAACTTCACCTCTATATTACAGAGGCAGTACTGATTAAATACTTCTTTTTGCAAGTCATCAATGACATCCTTATTGCTGCTAAGACAAACAGACCCTTTTCAAATCCGTATCTTCTGAGATCCCTCTGCTGCATTTCACAATACTGACCATTCATAGTTCTTGACACCCTATCTCTCATCACGGTTTCCAAGATACTAATCTCCAGGGTTGGTTCTTCCAACTAAAGTCTACCACCTGTTACTGAAGGTATCAAAATCTTTATCTCTAGCCCATATCACCGCTTGCTGAAATCTAGACTTATACACCATGCAAGAACATCTATTAGCTGTCCCAAAGACACCTTATATGCACCTACTCCAAAACTGAATTTAGCAACTTGGAAGTATACTGATTAGGGAGTAAAATCTCTGGAATCAAGATTACCCAGCTTAAAATCCTGACCCCACTTCTTATTAAATGTCAGACCAGAAAAAGATACTCCAAATCTTTCTTTGACTGTTTCTCTCATCTATAAAATAGAAATAACTAACTTATGCAGGTTATAGTTTATAATAATGCTGAATAAAATCAAGGTCTGAAATGGTCAATCCTTATTTCACCATGGAGGTTTATTCTATGCTAAGACGTGAGTTGTAAGGCAATGGGTTTGTAGAACCAAAAAATTATAGTGCTTCTGAGAATCAAAGATGTATTTCTCACACCACCATGTTTTAACAACATTTCTATTACCAATGAAGTATACATAATATCATTTTTTCCTGAAAACCTGACATTAAATTGACAACTGAGGAAATATTAAAGTACATATTGCCTTTCAACATAATGATCATTTCATTCACTAATCAATGGCATCTTTATTCAAGTGGTGTTTATTTTAGCTCAGTATTGTTTCTCTAGTCATCATGGCACTTCAACTAGCAGCAGCATGTGTAAGAGAAACCATATTTATTTAAGTTTCTTAAAGTGAATCTGTGACTGTGCCTAATGGATAAGTTAGCCCTGCTACAAGACCCTGCTAAAATGTCAACCCTCTACGATATTCATTGACCTCTTATTAAATCTTCTCAAGGCCAAATGTCACCTTCTTACTCTCACAGCTCTTGGTTCTCTTTTTCCTTGTAATGTTTATCTCACTGAATTAGATAATTAAGGATCTTCCTCCTTATAAGGACTATGGTTTACTTATTTATTTATTTATTTTGGGGACCACCTCTCACCTCCAGGATTTGACACATGATTCTGGTTTTTTACTGCTGTATGTATTCAGGAGAGAACACATTCTTCTTTCTATCTTTGTTTGTAGAAGGAAGGGTAAAATAGGAACTGTCAGAACAGTAAA
This sequence comes from Martes martes, assembly GCF_963455335.1. Taxonomy (NCBI): domain Eukaryota; kingdom Metazoa; phylum Chordata; class Mammalia; order Carnivora; family Mustelidae; genus Martes; species Martes martes. The sequence goes on from NC_137903.1 coordinate 51,905,278, forward strand.
GACTGATCAATACAAATGGTCACACAAAATATCCAGATAGAAAAAGGTTTTTAACCATGTGATGTAAGATCATGAAACAGCCAAATGTCTCAAGGCAAGCTAATTACTACTCCTAGTAGATAAAGTATCAGGATGATCCTACAAAGAGCTGTTAATTCAGTAAAATGAAGAATATAGAAAACTGAAGATGGCTTTGGATAACTGGGGCTTAATGGACATAGAACAAAGAGAAGATTCCAGAAGGAGCTGAAGACAGGTAAGTAGAAGAAGGAGACCATTTTACTATTAACATCTTTCTGAATAGGACTATATTTTATCATCCAGTCTCTAAGCAGAGAGGAGTAGGTTCTGAAGAAGCAGGAGGTCTTAAAAAGGAATAAAATGAAAGTAGTTCCTGCCTACTACAAGAAGTAAAAGCAGTTCCTTATATGATTTAAGATGAAATAGCCACTATGGTGAGTGCTGTGAAGTGTGTAAACTTGGCAATTCACAGACCTGTACCCCTGGGGCTAATACTACATTATATGTTAATAAAAAATAAAAATTTTTTAAAAAAAGATGAAATAGCCAAATGTCTCAAGGCAAGCTAACTATTCCTAGTAGATAAGACAGAGAAGATAGCTACCTTTCTTCTTACTAGAGAAGGCAACTAACACATACAGGTTGACTTAAAGAATCTGGTGTCTTTGTGGCAAAATGACCTTAGTATAATAATTGGAGTATTGACTCTCAGGTTACTTACATAACTAATAAAGCAATGATTTTAGAGCTGAAAAATATGTGTACATGCTTAAGAAAACTAAAGTTTTTTTAAGTTGTAAAGTTTTTGTTATGTAGTATAACCTACAGTTACTTTATGACTTTATTATCATTTTGGAATTATGTAATATAAAAAGCCTCAGTAATATACGAATGCTTTAGGTACTTATAGAATCTGACTCCCTAAAATCTCCTGTTAAATGTAAAACAGAAACTAAAAAAGGGGAGAGATGTTTATAACTTGTATGCTCTTTAAGAAGATACCAAAAAAAAGTCTTTAAAATTTTTCAGTGATAAAGCTACATGGTTTAACAGTAACTCTATCATTCCAAAACTGTGGAAAACTTAACATTAGAGGATACCTGCTGCACTAAAATATAAAATTAAAGAGAATGTTCTCCATCTACCTAACATAATTAATTTGTTTTTTTAAATATGAAGAGTGATGATAAAATGAAATGTATTCACATTAGACGTCTTGGGGGACATTTGATAATTCCACTGACCTATGTAAACACACCACCTGTCCAAAACACACTAGTCTATAAATAATCATGGCTCTTCGCATCCCCAAAATGGAAACATCATTTCAGGAGGAAAGCAAAGCAAGAGAGACAACTGTGTCAGGTTGAAAAACAGTCTGAACTCTATTTTGGGACCACTGTTCTGATAGTCAAGCATTTAACTTTCTTAGGCAGGATTTTTTCAAAAGAATAGTCAAATCACAGGTTAATAACCATAAATAAACTTATCGATTAAAAACAAAGTAAAACTACATTTTTGTTCAACTAGGTTACATTATACATCAGATCATTTTATACCACAGGCCAATCTGTCAACTAATTTCTTCAGTTTCATTTAGTCCTTTCTTAATGAGAATGCTACATAAAATTAAAATGTATAACTGAATATATAAATTAATTTAAAGTAACATTTTAATTTAAGGTCTAACTCTCTCCTTTACACATTTCTGTTTAAATGCTCATTGTGTGTAACAAAAATCTAAACTCTAATAATGTGTCTTAGAAAGACATTTTACCTACATTGGGACAATGACTTTCAAACTATGACCCAGTGGCAAAATGACACTTCCAATCCCTGCTCAAACCTAAGACAGGCACAACTTCTTTCCTTACCTCTCTCAAAGACCTATTTTCATACTGTATCAAAGGGCACTGGAAACCAATTACTAACAACTACCTAAGTTTATTGTCAGTCTGTCAAACTCAACACTCAAGACTTGTTGGATAAATGTCAACAAATGATACCAAAAAGGAAAAATGGAAACACAAATTTACCTAAACTCTAAAATCTTATAACCTGGATTTTCTCTAGTGTCAGCAAAGAACGGAAGAATCTCCTTGTAAATTCTAATGACATCTAACCTCCACATGCTCTGATTTTACTCTCTGATAAATTCTACCTTTTAAACATACTGATATGGATAGTATAACTGATTAAGGCACCCTATTAAGGACATAACTCCTTAATTTTACTGGCTGGTACAAAAAGGAACAATAACATTCTAAGTCTGTGGTTTTTTAAACTTTAGAATCCCTTGAAGAGTTTGTTAAAACACAGCTGACCAAGCCCATCCCTTGATTTAGTATGTTTGAGGCAAGGTCCAAAAATTTAGATAGCTAAGATTTATTTATTTATTTTGAGAGAGAAAGAGAAAGAGAGAGAGAGAGAGAGCGCACACAGGTATGAGCAAGGGGAGGGACAGAGGGAAAAAGAATCTCCAGCAGACTGCCTGTTGAGCACGGAGCCCCATAGGGCTCAGGTCTTAGACCCTGAAATCATGACCTGAGCAGAAACCAAGAGCCTGATGCTCAACTGGCTGAGCCACACAGGCGCCCCGGCGCCCCACAAAAAACTTACATATCTAAAAAGTACCTAGGTTACACTGATGCTATTGGTCCACAGGAACACATTCTGAAAAATCCCTGGTCTAATAATGTTAAATTATAATATTCATTTTCATGTCCTACATACAAAATCATATCTCAGATTTCTCTAACCCACCAATTTATAAATGTTACTTCATGCCAACAGTTTTCAAATTTCTCTTACTGGATGATAGATAATTATCATAATCTATTTGCTCCAGTCTTTTATGTTGTACCTCTACTTAAAAAAAAAGTTCCAAAAGAGGCTGTCACATCACCTACTGTTTAAGACAATGGAACTTGAAAGTCTTCCGAAATTCTATCCTATGTCACTATATAATTATATTTGCCATTCCTCATTAATGAAATTTATTCTCTAAGACACTGTGCTTAGGTTTGGTTTAGATAACTAAATTTCCCTTTTACTATTTCTTGAAAGATAATTTAATAAGCATTATTATATTAAAAAAAAAAAAGGCAGCTCCTCTCTTATCTCCTAGCACTCTCTGCTCTGTTGTCTTCTGCCAGAACCATTTGTATTTTCATAAACCACTTTAGCTCTACTGATCTCTAAGAAATAAAATGTTAGAAAGATGCTTAAACACATCAATATTTATTAAATATCAAATCAAACATTTTGATCCACCAGACAGAACCCTAAAAAACCTCTCCAATCTTATCTTTCAAATTCTCTTACATGATCCCTTTTAAGTCTATCTGCTAACTTTCCATTAGAGTTCATTCTTCTCAAGTGAAAAGCTCCATACTCTCCTCTCTCAATTAATATCACACTTAAAATTAGGTTGAACCAGGTATTAACTCACTTTTCCTTGACTGCATTCAATTCGTGCCAATAATTTTTTATCTGTTAACATATATTACATTTTAACTATACTGTTTTGTACCTTTAAAAACTGATTTTATTAGTCATTCACTGTGTCTTTTAATGTTCAAAGATCTGTGAGGTTCTTTGATTTTTTTTTAATTCCTTCATTTAAAGAAAATTGTTCCGTATAAGACAGCATGTAATAAATGCTTACTAAATACCACAACTTTGACAAATAAACAAGTTTACTAAATATCAGTGTGGAAAAGAATGTCAATGCTTACCAATATAATTGTAACTCCTCTTCTGCTTGGCACACAAATGAACAATACTTTCCAGTTCCTCTGCAATTAAGTGGGGCCACATAACAGAGTTCTGGCCAGCAGAATGCAGATGGGAGTGATATATTCCACTTCTAAGTCGGGGCAATTAAAATCTCCCACACAATATCCTACCCTCTTTCCATTTCTGTGGTGACTTTAAAGGTCACAGGTTGAAAATGACAGAACTACATGATAGAAGAAGGCAGAATCCTTAAATCACTTTTTGGAAGGAACGTATCTAGGAGAATGTCCTTATCAGGCATATCCACACTGTACCTTATGTGAATGAGAGTTAAACCTTCATTAAGTTAAGCCACAGAAACTTGGATTGATCTGTTATAAAAACGGGACTATTGATAACAATATGGCCAATAAAGTTCAGGAAATGAAAGAAATCCTTTTTTTTCCCCACAATTTCCCAGAGATTTAACTTAACTGTACGTTGTCTGAAGTACAGTCTTAGGAGTAGTATAGCCTCTTTTACTCATAAATCAACATTACCATATTGACTATTATAACACACTGTACAGCACAACGAAGTAGGAGATATAGCTTGACACTTAAAATGTATTTGAAAATGATTTCTTACATAGTATTTATTATTACAGCACTTATAATATTTTATTCAAATTGGAAGCAGAACTACATTATTATCTGAATCCCCTCATAAGGGCTCTTTATTTCTAAGACCTAAGCAAAGTAAATTTTCAAATAAAAAGTGAGAAAAACAACTAATACTATGACCAGAAAAAGTTGATTCCTTTAGTAGGGAACAACTGTTAATTTTTAAGCCACAATACCTGTGTCATCATGTTCCACCATACTGCCCTGGTCCAAAATTAAAGTAACAGTAAGAATAATTTAATAGTCACTAACAGGCATCCAGGTACCACTATCTTGAAAACTATGTTGGGCGCACGTACGCACGCACACACACACACAACCAAAAAATGAAGTAGGAACATCTTTGATTGTGTATTCTGATTCAAACAATCAAAATCATTTAATTTCTTGGTTAAAGAAAAAAAATAAATAACTGCCCTCAAAGGGAAAATAATTTTAAGTGTACCAACCACATGGAGTTACAAATTAAAATACTATTTAAGATTTATAAATATCAGCAAGGATACCAGTAAGATTTCCTAACAGAGGATCTCACTTTAAGACCAAATTATTTTGACCAGTGTTACTTTCTACTCATTAAGCACACCTAGCCTTTAAATGACTGAAAAGAAAAAAAAAAAATGTTTCCCATAGTTTTCGGACTCTTTTTTGGGGGGACAGCTCTCAGTTTTACTGGTTTCCTGGCTTTATAACTGATATTACCAAGATAAAACGTTCCAAACAAAAACATGCCTTTCTGAAGGTAAAGAAATTAAGATCATCCCCACTACTATAGGAAACCATAAAACTCTATTAAATATGTAGAGCATGTCTCAAAATGGCCATCATCTCCCCAAACCTTTTCTCCACACAATCTATCACATTAATAGTTACTTAATACAGTTAAAATTTTTAATGAAAATCATTACATTACTATTGTTGAGAAAATTTAGAATGTACTCAGGAAACTTTTTAAGTATTACCATCAATTGATGAACAACACCCTCAGATTAATACGTTCATTTCTGTTAATACATTCATTTCTGATACATGGTTAAGCTTTTCTCCTTAGTCCATATATTAACATTGTGTGTAACTAAAAGAGGAAAAAGTGATGACTAAATTACATTACACAAAAAATTAAAGAAACCTAAGAAACAATCCCTGATGTCACTGAATATACTAGGCACCATGAGGAAAGCATTACAGTCACTGACCTGGGGAAGAAAGTCTGTCCTATTCGATTCTTAGTAAAAGTTGCAATGAGTCAAAAGACCAAAATGCTTTATATGAAAAAGAGTAAAACTCCATGAGAAATACACCATGTTTTTTTCCCTTCTTACACATAATATCCTTTCAGTTTCTCTGTTCTATAAAAAGGGATAATAATGATAAACAAGCATTTGAAAACAAGGGATAATAGTTGCTTCTTGCTTGCGTTATTTCATCACTGCATTTAGCCTTTCAAAGTGTCTGATGTGGTTAGCTAAGGAAATATGATAATCATAAAACGCTTATTTCTGTACCATAATTTTAGCCTCATTATGTCAAAAGAGGATAAACCAGATTAAAACTACTAATAACTTCTGGGACATATTTGTAAAAAAAAAAAAGAAAGAAAGAAAAAGAAAATACAGCTCTTGGTGAAATCATGATGTGCTAGTATTAATTTTTTCTACTACACATCAAAATAATAGAAAGATTAAAAGAGAAAATGTTTATTAAGTGTACAACTTAAAATAATCCTACCTGTTGGATACATATTACATTTTAGGAAACACTGCTCTAAAACATAAATTAGACTATGTAACAGGAAAACCACTTACCTAGACATGTAATGTTAAACTCACGATTTAAGAGGCTAACAACAAGAAAAAAAGAATAAACAACATACAAGCCTTGAAATTATTTCTCAAATTTGAGAAAGACCCTTTTATACTACCATAATTAATATATAGTAATAGTCTTCATAAAATAAATGTTTGTTGGGCACACACTGTATATAAGCAGAATGCATTGGGAAGAAGAGGTACAAACCTATTCTTCCTTTAAAAACATGTACACAGATAACTACAATACAAATTAAAATTTGGTCAGTGCCATAAGGGGAAAAGAAACAGCTAGGAGTATTAGGAAAATATTCTTCTAAGAGCATTACAGAAGGTTTTAGGGAAAGGTGACATTAAATGAATCTATAAACTTGGCAAAATTCCTATTGTTATGTATCAGAAGACAGCTGCATTTCTTCTAAGAAGATGTAACATAAGCAAAAGTCAACTCACTAAAAAAATGCTGAGTTTTCAAGAAACAGCAAGTAATCAAGTTTAACTTTAGAGAATACTGAGAAGTATGCTAGAAAGTTAATCTGAGATAAACTCATCTGCAAGCCAAGTAAACAAGTATTAAGTATTATCTGATAGACAATGAAAAGTTTTGAGCAGGAAAGTAACAAGATTAGATTTTGGAAGCATAATATGGTAGAGTTAGAAAATTCAATTAGGATCCTACATTACATCGCCCAAGCCAGTGACTGTTAAACAATCTGGTCTGGGGCCCCAAATTACTGATGACCCAAAGTGCTTTTTATATGGATTTTATCTATGGATATAAACCATATAAAAGTTAACACAGACATTTATATTATTTAGTTACTAATTCACTTTAAAATGGTGATAGCTTTAATTAAATTTAATATGGTAATCATTCCACAGCATATACAAATATCAAATCATTATACTGTATCCCTAAAACTAATACAAAGTTACATGTCAATTATATCTCAATTAAAACAAGGAAAAAATAATAAAACCCATTAATGTATTTATATAAGTAACATGTTTTAAAAGAAATAATTACACTTTCCAAAACAGAAGAAATGTAGTGAGGGGATCAGCACTGTTCTTCATTTTTTCACATCTCTTCAAAGCCTGGCTTAACAGGAGACCACTGGATGTTCCTATCTGCTTCTGCATGCAGTCTGTTTCAGTATGTTGTGACTGAAGAAAATAAAGCCACACACATACCTAACTAGAAAAGGGAATGCATCTTAATATCCTTTACAGATAATTGTGGATATTCTTTTTTGACACTACACCAAAACTCAACAAGTGGTAGCTTCTCAAAGGTTAGTTGCAATGCATATCTTTTCTTAACGTTAAAACCCCTTTGTCTATCCTATACTTTGAATGGATCTTGCATCCATTCATTACCTTGTAAAATCATGCACTGGCCATTTGGAAAATATTAGTTCACTGCTTATACAGATGTTCCAAAAGTTGATACATTTCATTATAAAACAGCATTACTTAATACTACTACTAGTCTCAAAAGAAATGTTAAGTATAGGAAGCTGTCAAGCTTACAGTGGCAGATGAAGGTTTTCAAAAACTCTGATTTTCATTTAAAATCACAAATTTCTTACTGGGAACAAATACTGTCAGTTGTTTTTCTTGAAGTGATACTCACTGGACAAGCAATTGTAGAAGAGCACTTGGGCTTAGGAAGAGGAAGAAAAACTAGGTCACTCTGGGAGGCTGTCAATACAGAACACTACGGGATCCTGAGAAAAGAATGACATCAGCCTAGCACTAGTGGTCCACACCTCCCTAATATCCTCATAATAAATGGATGGGCTGAGTCTCCTTATGGAGAGAACAGAGCGAATAGCAAACAGAAGGATTCCCTATTTGCCCCATAAGGAAACTGACAACAACTTGCCTATCTTTACCACTTCAGATCCATGGGGGTAGGAACTCTTTGGCTTTCAACCATCAACAAGATGCCCACTAATCCATACGGTCCAACCACCAGACCTAAATGCAAAAGGCACAACAAAGACAAGGGGATTCAATAGAGCAAATATCAAGTAGAATAATCAGAGTACAGAACAAGAGAACAGAAAATAATCAGAAGATTCAGTGAAATAAAATACTGAAGGAGAGAGATGAAACATGGAATAATACAACCAGACAACTAATGTAAATTTGAACATGGAACAAGGAATTTTTTCAATTTCTAAATAACATAATTTCTTGATTAATGATTCGGTAGATATTCACCCCTCAAATCCAAATTTATAGCCTGGAAGAAACAGAAGAAATATCTCTAAGCACAGAGCAAAAAATATGATAAAGAAAATGAGGAAAATGGTAAGAGATTTGGAGACTAGATCTAGAATACCTAAAATAACTTTTACAATCTTAAATCTCCCAATTAGAATATAAACATCTGAAGGACAAAAACTGTGCCTTGCTGGGAACTTCTGATCCTCTAGAGTATTTTGACTTGAAAAATCTTCAGAATTATTTACTTTACAGTGACCACAATCTTCAAACTCCCTTTTACTTGTCTTCTCTCATCCTATCTGTCCAACAGCTCTTTTGTAAAATGCCTTCTGTTACTTCTGCTGCTTTTTCTACCTAGGTTACCTATGCTATCAGTAAACAAAGGAAATTTCCTTCAAAATGTATTCTGCATCTGGAGGAATAAAAGTGACTGATATTTTCAGAGTAAAGCTCAAAAATATTCCTTGTAGGGAGAAGTGGTTCAGCTAAATCATATTATATATGTGGAAATCAGTTTATATTTTATTAAATGGCTCTTATAAGTGCATCCTTTTAATTTAAAAAAAATGCTTACAGACTTCTACTTTCAAGAAGAATGAAGTAGATCAAAGCAAACACACTGCAACAACTAGAAAAGCCTGGACCAATTTTAAAATCTTACTTGTAGAAGTATCAGATTGCTATGGGAGCCATGAAGACTTAGAGAACTATTCAGGGTAGAACTACTTATCACCAGTTGCTTCTTTGTTTTCAGGGTAGAACTACTTATCACCAGTTGCTTCTTTGTTTCCAGAGTGAGTCAATTTCTTTTCTTTTTTTTTTTTTTTAAAGATTTTATTTATTTATTTGACAGACAGAGGTCACAAGTAGGCAGAGAGGGAGGCAGAGAGAGGGGAGGAAGCAGGCTCCCTGCTGAGCAGAGAGCCCAATGCGGGGCTTGATCCCAGGACCCTGAGATCTTGACCCGACCCGAGCTGAAGGCAGAGGCTTTAACCCACTGAGCCACCCAGGCGCCCCCCAAGCCACCCAGGCGCCCCGGAGTGAGTCAATTTCTGATACAGAGCATGAGCTAAGGACTCGGCTTAACCTAGATAGGGAATCTCTGATGGTGGTGGGGGGGGTGGGGGGGTAGAAGAGTGGAGAGGGAACCCACTATCTTTTTTAATGCTCGTATGGGGTCACAAATTTGAGCATAAACAAAAACCTGGCAGAAAGAGGCCTTGCCTCAAGTATACAACTAATCAGCATGCTTGCTCCTCAAGACATTTACCAGGTTTTAAAGGTACATGGTGCTGGAGGCTAGAGAGTGGTGAGTAGGCTGAGAACCACTGAAAAGCAGAGCTGAATTCCTGTTACATTTCAGGACTGAGGAGACAGATCTGCCAGGCTCTTAACCAAAGCACCTGAAAGAGAGGACTTAGGAACAAGGGCAGCCAGAATTTTAATGAAACTACTAGAACTGTACAAAAGCCTAAACCCAGCTCAATCTCTGAGTGGAAAGAAGTACTCAGCCACTAACCTATCAGCCTAACATAGAAAAGGGAATCATCTCTAGTCAAGAATGTTATTCATCTGAAAACTCTAAGCTTCTTTTACATACAGTATTCTATAAATAATGAAAATAGGCAAGAAAACATGATAACCAAGAGGGGAAAAGCCAACAATAGAGGAGACTCATAAATCATTCAGATATTGGATTTAAAAGTCAAAGACTTTAGGGGTGCCTGGGTGGCTCAGTTGGTAAAGCATCTGATTCTTGATTTAGGCTCAGGTCAGGATTTCAAAAACTGGGTGTGGAACCTGCTTAAGATTCTCTCCCTCCCTCTCAGTCTGCCCCTCCCCAACCTGCTCGTGCTCTCTTTGTCTCTAAAAAAATAAAATTTTTTTAAAAAGTCAAGGCCTTTAAAATATCTATGATTAATATTTCAAGAAAATATTGGGAGAAATGGACATAACAGATTAAAAGATAAAATCATCAGAAAAACAAAATATATAGAAACAAATGAAATACATATTATACAACTGAAAAATACAATATATGAAATTAAGAATTCAGTAGATAGATTTAATAGCAGACTAGAAATGATGGAATCTAAAATAGGTATACTGGAAGTTCAATTGATAACATCAAAGCATGTTAAGAAGAGAGAATGGGAAAGACAGAAGAGTATTAGAGATATGCGAGGATGCACATGGGCTAGCGTACATTTAGTCAAGAGTCTCTGAAGGAGAAGATGGAAAGAATGGGATGAAACAATATTTGAAGAGATAATGGCTGAGGAAGCTTCCCAAACTTAAAAAAAAAAAAATCCATAAATTTAATAAGCTCAGCAAATTCCAAGCTGAATAAACACATAGAAAACCACATGTAGGCTCACTGCAGTAAAACTACTGGAAATCAAAAAGAGAGGGGAAAATAAAGAAAAAGAGACATATTACCTTCAAAAAGCAACAGTAAGACAGGCAGCTGCCTTTCCATCAGAAAATACTAAAGCCAGAAAGCAATGGAATGGAATCTTTAATGTGCTGAAAGAAAAACTGTCAACCTGGGATTATAATCCCAGTGAAAACATCCTTGAAAAAGGATGGTGAAAGGAAGTTTTTTTGACAAACAAAGCCTGGCAAAATTTTCTGCCAGTAGATATGCAGTAAAGAAATACTAAAGGCAGTTCTTAAGAAAAGGAAAATGATCTCAAGTGGAAAAATGGAAAAGCAGAAAAGGATGAGAATGCTAGAAAGGGCAAATACAGAGTAAATAAATCTGGGATAAATGATCTTTAACTGTAAAAAACAAAACAAAACAAACCTGTAATGCTTTGCAGAATTTAAAATATATGTAATATATGCAGTACTAAAATATGCAACAACCATATATAAAAAGTAGAGAACAAAAGATGAAGTTAAAAGTTCTAAAGTTCTACTGAAGTGATAAAAGCAGTAATTTATATTTAATAATTCAAGAATACATTTTGTAATCTTCAGTATTAAAAAATTTAACATTTATCAGTTTCTAGGAAAATGCAAGTGTTAAACATCTACCATTATAAAATCATAAATTATATAACTGGAAAATATATAATTAATTATGACACATAATGTATAATATTAAAGTCAAATAAATGATTATTGATATGAATTTGCAAAAACTAAAAAGAGTGACAGTAGAATTCCCCTAGAAATCTTTTATCCTCATAGAAATACTTCAGGTATAAAGCTTAAAAAGCAGCTATAAATACAACACAGATATTCTCAGGCTGACAGCCATAAAGGGAAAGTACATAAATTGGCAGAATCACCAGAAGAAAGACAGTCTAACAATATAATCAAGACGATAGAAGATGTTAAGACATACTTATTCCACATCCACACAGACACTGGGAATCCCTAAATTTGGGTCTGATTAGAGATGATCCAAGGAGAAACCTGATGGTTTGTCTACCAGGACATTTACTAAGGAAAAGTGGCTGTAAATCTGTGAGCATAGAATGTAATAAATCACACATACAACACCAAAAATATGTACACTAGGAACCAAGAGTGATTAGAGTCATAGACTTATTAAAGTTCTTCTCTAGGGGCGTCTGGGTGGCTCAGTGGGTTAAAGCCTCTGCCTTCGGCTCGGGTCGTGATCTCAGGGTCCTGGAATCGAGCCCCACATCGGGCTCTCTGCTCAGCAGGGAGACTGCTTCCCTTCCTCTCTCTCTCTCTCTGCCTGCCTCTCTGCCTACTTGTGATCTGTCTGTCAAATAAATAAATAAAATCTTTAAAAAAAAAAATAAAGTTCTTCTCTAAGTCAATAGGAAAATTTTAAGATGATACATTTTGGGAACTATGAAATAACAGAAAAAAATACCTGTTTCAGTGTCTGTCCCTAGTTCCTGGCACAAAGCTCTTTTAGGGTTTTCCTAAAACCCTAGTAATCTCCTAAGTAATAAGAGCACTAGGAGGATCTTTTGTTCTGTTGTTCAGTCTTTGACCTTGTTCTTGACACAAAGTTCCTAAATCCCATGGAGTCTCCTGGGTGATAGAAGCATCTTTTGTGCTAATAAGGAAATGTTTAGTAGGCTTCTTAGATGGCGGCTGGTCACCAAAAAGACCAACCCATGATTAGAAACTCATAACGTTCAGCCCCATCCCCTACAGTCCAGGAAGAGGCGAAGGACCAGAAATTGAGTTAATGATCAATCACGTCTATGTGATGAAGCTTCCATAAAAATCCCAAGGTACAAGGTTCAGAGAGCTTCTGGGTAGCTGAGAGAATAATGTGCCCAGTGAGAGCATGGAAGCTCTACGGCCCTTCCCACATACTTTGTCCTGTGTATATCTTCCATCTGGATTGTCATCTGTATCCTTTATCATTTCTTTTATAATAAACCATTAAACATTAGGTAAGCATTTCCCTGAGTTCCACTGGCCATTATAGCAAATTACTGCACCCAAGAAACAGGCCATGAGAACCCTGATTTACAGCCAGTCAGTCAGAAGTACAGATGACAACCTGGGACTTGTGACTGGCATCTGAGGTGGGAACCTGAGCCCCTAACTTGTGGGATCTAATACTAACTCCAAATAAAGAGTGTCAGAATTGAATGGAATTATGGGGTGAGGGGGGTGTTGCTGGGTGGCTCAGTTGTTAAGCATCTGCCTTCAGCTCAGGTCATGATTCCAGGGACCTGGGATGGAGCTCCACAGGCTCCCTGCTCAGCGGGAAGCCTGCTTCTCCCTCTCCCACTCCCCCTGCTTGTGTTCCCTTTCTCACTGTGTCTCTCTCTGTCAAATAAATAAAATCTTTTAAAAAATGGAATTATGGGACACCAGTGGTGTCACAGAGAACTGTTCGGTGAGGGAAGAAACTTTACATATTTGGTTGCCAGAAGAGTCAGAAGTGAAGAGTTTGATGTGAGTAATAAAGGAGAGACATACAGGAGAAGTGAATTTTCCTTCCTCTGGAACTATAGTCAGAAATTATACACACCTCTAACTTGAAGTGCTTTCTGCACAAGGAGTTATGCTTTTACCAAGTTCACCATTATACCTCTTAGGTAGAAGCTAGACATGATCAGGGAAGGTACACTCTTGAGGTAGACTCCCAAATGCTTGAGCAAGATTGACAGACACTTGAGCTGGAGGCAAGGATGAGGATTTTTTTTAAAAAGCTACATTATAAGCCCTGGAGCTCAACATGCTGACCTTGTAGCTTCCATGACCTTGGGCCTGACAGATCACAAACCACAGGTAAAGAACAAGCAGCTCTCCTCTTCCACCTCTGCCCTAGGGTAACCCCTAGACTCATTATAATGCATTTGCATTATGTGCACCCCCACCCCCAAAGGCTGCCAAGACAGTTCTGGTAAAAAATAATAATAATAATAATTCCCCCTCCCAGCCTGTGGGACAAGCTTCCCAAATGACTGGAAGAAGCCTCCATTAGTCACCATCTCACTGTATATCACAGCTCCTCCCAATCTAGAGAGACCCAGTAATATCTAATTCAAAAACAACATATGGGCCAGTTCTACCCTGAGGAACTCTACTCCTTGAGAGTGTATTTTCGCTTAAATAAACTTCTCTGTGCTTGCTACTTTCCTTTTACCTGTCTATTTAAGTACAGATCCCCATGAGAATCTTGTCAGGAATCCAAGGACCAAGACCTCCATTCATACAATGAATACTTCTCACCTCTAACATAACCATGGGTCACACAATATACCTCAATTTGTACACACTTTGGGAACATAGTTTCAGAATCTACCTGAAACACACCACAATTTGTCCTAGTAGATTTTTCATGGTGACTCCAGGACAAAAGAAATACCTAATACTTTCATTTACTAAATACTTAGATCTAAATAACTTAAGTATTTAGGTCCTGTTGGGAAATATGTAACTTCTCAAACACTGAAATCACACTGGACACCACCATGGTCAATGTGTGATTTAAGTGATTTTCATGTAGTAGTACATACATGTTATCTTAAAACTAACGAAATCCATCTTCACAAATACATAACATCAAAAGGAATGTAGCGAAACTGTGAACTACCTAGAACTAGTAGTTTGAGCAATTACATTTCTTTCAAAAATGTAAATTCTGTTGGTATTCCTACAGCACACCAGAGCATCTCTCTACACAGACAGTGTGGGTACTTCAGATATCATCAATGACTGTTCAGTGAAAGAATGAGTGAAACATTAGTAACAGAGACGGAACACATAACAGATAATGAGCAAAGGAGAGAAAGGGGAGTGGGGGACAGACAGAAGGTATGGGAAAGCAAGAGTGAGCAACAAAGAGCTTTAACAGAACATAGCCTAGAAAACAAGAAAAAGACAAGACAGGAAGAGACGAGAGACAGATGGTCAGGGAGAAAGAGACATACCAAGAGAGACAGAAAGACGAAGAGGGAGAGACAAAATGAAGAGGCAGATAAGCGGACAGAGAGAGAAAGAAAAACCAGAAGGCAGAAAGGGGGTGAAACAGGCTGCCTGGCAGTCAGGAACAGGGAGAGTGGGGAGAGAGAGACAAAAAGAAGCAGATGAACAAATGCAGGAGACACAGGAGAAAGGCTGACAAGGGTGAGATACCATTAGAAAGACAGGAAGAGATAAAAGGGGAAACTGTGAGACAGAGACTTAAGGAGAAACTGTCAGGGAAAAAAACACAGGCAAGGACAGACACAGCTATCAGGAAAGGGAAGAGGCAAGTGAAAGAAGATTAAGACAGAGAGGCAATGGGGCACTCAGGAGAATAAGAGAAAGGAAAGCAGGCAAGAAGAAAGAAAGGAACTCAGGGAGAACAGAAGGGAAGGAAAAAGAAGCTTCCTCGCACACCACCTCTACCCAGTATAAAACGGATTGTACTGATGTGGGAAAAAAAGGCAAAAGAAAAAAATTAAATTTTCTTACTACTTATGGTCTCTTGACAAGTCCTTAAAACAAAGTGACCTTCCTCTGGGAGCTCAGCTGCCTCAGTGTTAATACTTTGCTAAGGGCAAAAGGCAATCTTAACTCAACATTATCCCAATCCCCCAGGATCCTGCTGAGTTTACTTTAACATATAAAAATTCCTTTGGGAAATTCCTTTATCTCTAACCCTCAAGATACATGTTAGCAATCATCCCCCAAGCACATGGCCCACTGATACATCTGAAGGTTCTCATGACTAGGGTTTTTCTAGACAGTAATAAATGACCTTTTCCTAACAACAGCAAGCCCCCTCAAGGTCCTGGAAACCGTGCTTCTAAAATTCCTTAGAGACTTAACACTATCCCCTATCCCCTCCCAACTTGAAAATATATAATCAGCCACTCCTCATGACCCCAGTGCAGCTCTTTCTGCCCACAGGTCATGACCCCGTGCTTTAAAAGACCACCTTTTTGCACAGAAGACATCTCAAAAATTCTTTCTTGGCTGTCAACTCGGCTCTGAACCCCAACATTTCTTACATTACCATCAATTCATTACTTAAAGGCATGATCCCTACAGTTAAACAGTGTATGAAAAAGAAGTAGGAATTAGCACAACCATTATTAATGATGCTTAGCTCTGGACACCAGGGGTTTTCCTGGCCATAGGGGAAACTGTCTCATTCTGCATATTATTAATAAATACAATCCACACTCTCTTACTTCAGATACTAATATCCTTATTGACAGAATTTCAGAGCTTTGTGAGCATCCAAGGCTATCTGCTCCAAGCATCCAATATAATTTACCAATAATTTGTTTTTCCTGGAAAGACTATAGCTACATAAAATAAAGAACCAACTTTAAAAGAGAAAAATTTTACATCCTAATTCATTATGTTTTCAGGACACACCGCAACATATTGTTTCTCAGTGTGTTAATAGACTAGCTTTAGCTGGTTTTTTTTTTTAAGCTATTTATTGAAATTGCAAAATTAATAAAGCAGTAAGTAGATAGAATAAGCCCCAACATGCCCACTGTCCAGCTTCAACAATTATTAATACTTTCCCAATATCATCATCACATTTTAACCATAAGAAATAAAATTCTAAATATATTCATAACTTTTTGTTTCATAATTTTAAAATGCATTTTGATTTTAAACATATTGAATTTCAATTATTTTACTAATCATTAAAATTATCATACAAATGTTTTAATCCAGGTTTCCAGAATTACAACCTCTGTTCTTAGATTCAATAAATCAATGTCTATGCATTTCCTTGGGACCTATATTTCCCAGGTTTTCTAAGTATTTTACAAATGGAGATTATTCAAAATCTGTTCCAGGAAAACAAATTGTTACCATCCAATGATGAGGATTATATTTGTAAAATTAAGCTGGAAAATACATTATACTTTATTGTATCCAGTGATTCTCATTATCAGCTATACAATATAATAAGCTAGAGGGCTTTAAAATATACAGATGCCCATGTTCCAAAATTCTGATTTAGTCAGTTTAGATGCAGTCTGTACACTGAGGTGGTTTTGTTTTTGTTTTGAATGTTCCCAGATGATTCTAATGCACAACCATGGTTAAAAATCACTGATCTAGTCCAGCTTCCTACCAAATGCTAAAATTCCCTACAGGGGCACCTGGGTGGCTCAGTTAGTTAAGTCAAGTCTCTTGATTTTGGCTCAGGTCATGCATGATCTCAAGGTGCAGCTGGCTGTGCGCTCATCGGGGAGTCAGCTTGGGATTTTCTCTCTCCCGTGTGCTAGCGCTCTCTCTCAAATAAATAAATCTTAAAAAAAAAAAAAAATCCCTCCAATATTCCTGTGTATTAGCCACCTGACAACCAATTCCAAAACTCACTATATCTCAATCAATATAACTTGTTAAAAAAAGAAAACCACAGGCCCAAAGCAGTGTCACTTAGACCAAGATCCCAAACCAGGGCTTAACACTCAATCTAACTGCAGTTCCAGCCACTCTAGAAATGGGGCCTCAAAAGGTTAGTCAGAAAATTATTTTTTCCATCAGCGTCTTATCACCTAAATCCTCTATATCCCCCAAAGAAAGATGAGGTAATCTGCATGATTACCCTTTTTACCCTACCAAACAGTGGCTCCTGGAAAAATCTTTTCTTTTGCTAATAACTTTCTTGCTCCCACTCTCCATCTATAAAAACCTTCCATTTTGTACAATTCCTTGGAGAGCGTCTCTACTTGCTAGAGAGTACTGTCCAATTCATAAATTCTTTAATAAAGCCAATTAGATCTTCAAATTCATTTGTGTGAATTTTGTTCAAGAGCTTTAAGGCTATTTTAATTATTTGAAAGTTCTAACAAGCAAAATTTGCTGTTCCATACCCACCAATTAAAATTTTACCTTATACAGTCATATAAAATAATTCTTACTCTTCTTCAGTATCAGAGGTATGAAGATTCAATATGCTTTTAAAAACACAGAGTCTATAACCATTTACATGACTCCAGAAAAAGATCATCTGATTAGTGCTTCACATAGTAGTATGAAGACCTTTCTTGCTCTTACAAGTTAATATAGAACATTAACTTTTTTTGAAAGCTGTATCTTACTAATGACTCATACCAAAGAAATAGGTAAATCCCTAAATATTTTTTATATTAACTGTAATCATGCTACCATTCTCCCACTCAATAGGTTTTTTAAAGTTCACATTTATCCCTATTTACATTTAATACCAGTGTGCTGTTCTTGCAGCTTTTACTAATATCTGTAATGTAAATACTCTCATCATGGTCATTTCAAGCTACCAACACCAAACAAAGGGTTGGGAAGAGATGCTCCAGCATACCACTAATTATAACTCATCATTCTTAACTAGAAATTTCCACCACAATCTTTAGAATCCTATTTTGAAAATATGTTCCCCAGAACATCCTATCTTGAAGATTCTGATGCAGTGTGTGTATAAACTGGAATCCAAGCATTTGTATATTTTTAACCATTTCTAGGTGGTTCTGAGGGACACACCCAGGTAAAAAACCATTGTTTCAATGCATCAAGATCTTTTTATGTGTCTTCTGTCAAGAGAAACAAATTTTTAACTGCTTCATAAAACAATTTTAAACTATGCCTTGTTTTCATTAAAATAATTACTAAAATATTAAATACTAAAATATTACTAAAATATACTAAAATTTAAAATTTCATTAAAATAATTACTAAAATATTACTAAAATACTAAAAAATTAAATATTAAAATTACTAAAATATTAAAATATTTCATTAAATAATTACTAAAATATTAAAATATTAATATTCATTAAAATAATTACTAAAATATTAAAATAAAACTTCCCCTTTCAGCTAGCACAATCTGTCTATACTTTGTTAGAAGTTGTCTAATCAGCCACAAATCCCCCTAACTATATCATCACCTATCTCACATTTTTTCATCCTGTCCACAAACACGGCATGACAAGTTAAAAAACTGTGTTCCTGAAATTTTTGCCTATGACATTGTCCTACTCAATTAGGAAAACCAACTTCAAAAGAAAATTAGGTGAATGTAGCATAACTTGCTTTTGTGAACCAATATGCACGCCTAGATGAGCAAATTGCTGAACACTCAAAAATAATACACTTATTAACTAGTACCCAGTCTATACCACCCATATCTAGTCATACAACTAGAATATTGAATGACATACATAAGTAATCTGTTTTAAAGTAGCAAATAGGGCTGAAAGAACAGAAACATAAGGTAAATGACTCAGTTCCACAGAGGGAAGAACCTCAGAGAGGTGAGCTGACCTTCTGTAGCTTGCCAAGGCTTGCACACTGGCTTCTTTGATGCTCTGGCATGAAGCCAAGAACCTGGACTTTGCCTGTGCAAAGGACTGCAGCTGGAAGCCAAATAAAGCAACAGCGTTTTTAACAGAGACAAAAGCTTACACTTTAAGAAATTAAGAAAAAAAAAGGAGAAAGTTAACTCAGAGGGAAAAAGAAGGAAACAATAATTTTTTGAAGAGCAGAAATCAATAAAATACAAATCAAGGCAAACAATAAGGAAAAATAATAAAACCAAAATGTGGTGCTTTGAAGAAATCAATAAAGCTGACTTTTTAAAAATTTTTCTTTATTTATACTGATCAGAAAAAAAATACACAAATTTCCAATATCAAAATGAAAGAGAAGTTATCTTACAGATACTGGAAACACCAAAAAGATAATAAGGGAATATCATGAATGTCTTTTATAAAAAATCTGACAATTTAGAGGTAATGGTCAAATTCCTTGAAAGAAGAAAACTACCAAAGCTCACTCAAGAAGTATATCTATGATACCTATTCAAGAAATTGAAATTGTAATTAGAAAAAAGAAAAATCTTCTCATAAAGAAAACCATAGAGCTAGATAGTTTTGCGGATAAATTTTATCAAATATTCAAGAGAGAATAATCCTACAAATTCTTCTACAACACAAAAAAGGGGAAAACTAATTTCAACTCATTCTATGAGACCAATATTACATTCCAAAACCAAAGATATTACAAAAAAGGAAAACTATTACTGATATATGCCTCATGAACAAAGACACAAAAACCCTTCCCTAAATTTTAGCAGACCCAATTTAGGTATATATAAAATAACAACAGTAATAATAATAATGTCATGACCAACTAGGATTTATCTCAGGAATATAAGGTTGGGTTTAACATTCAAAAATGAATCAATGTAATTTACAACATCAACAAAATAATGAAGAAAAATTACATAATTACCTCAATTTATGCAGAAAAAGCGTTTGACAAACACCAACAGTCATTGCTGATAAAAAATCTCAGTAAAACAGAAATAGAAAAGGAAACGTTCTCAATGTGACAGAGTTATCAACAAACACCTATAGCTACCCATTCCACCAGTGTCACCATATTCCTAAGACTTTATTGAAAAAAATTACTGCTTCAGTGTGATATTCAGAAGATATGCAACATATCTAAAAATGGGAGTAATAGCAATAGTACTAACTCTAACAATAAATTAGAATTGTACTGTTCTACGCAAACTGCATCCTTCTCTTACTTGTGGAGCATGCTCATTACCTAATGACAGGTAAGTCTCCTTATACATTTCTTCTTTTGCTCCTTATTGTCTTACATCTCTTTTTAAAGATATTCTGAGTTTTTGAGAATAAACTGAGTCTGATTCTGCTCTTAACAAAAACTCTGGGAGACCAAGAGTAAATTATGAGCCTCTGAATGAAAGGTCTTCTAAACCCATCAAGGGTTTTGCTCATCAACAAAATTAATCAGTTGATATTTATTAAATCCCTAAACCAAAGTAAGGGAGACATAATGAGGTTTAAGTTGAACTTCTACCAGACTCAATAAGCTAGCAATCTGTTTGGGGAGAAAAACGTATTAATAAAAATGAGATTTTTAAATGTTACACTATTTTTTTTTTTCAAGTAAGCTCTATACCCAATGAAAGGCTTAAACTCACAACTCTGAGACCAAGAATCTCATGTACCACCAACTGTGCCAGCCAGGCACCCTATTTTAAACTTTAATCAACAAATTAAGAGTTATCAAAAGTTGGGTGCCTGGGTGGCTCAGTGGGTTAAAGCCTCTGCCTTCAGCTCAGGTCATGATCCCAGGGTCCTGGGATCTAGCCCCGCATAGGGCTCTCTGCTCAGCAGGGAGCCTGTTTCCTCCTCTCTCTCTCTCTGCCTGCCTCTCTGCCTACTTGTGATCTCTGTCTGTCAAATTTAAAAAAAAAATTTATCAAAAGTTCACCTAATCAGTTATATACATGTTCCACAAAGCAAAATTTATTGTTTGGCATTTCCCAAAACTGGCTCATTCTCTTGATTCCTATTTTTTTAGACACAATTATTATACAGCTATTTCACTGGTGCCTCCCTCTTCCTACTCTCTCATCTATCAGTCTACAAATTTTCTCCATACTATTATTCTACCCTTTTCCATAATGTTGGTTATGTTTACAAATTATATGTACTCACATCTGCCCAAATCTCCCTGTATCTTCCACTAGAATGTCAGTCTACCATTGGGTAACCACTCACATCTTCCTCTCCATGTTTAAGAGCATACATGTGAGTATATTACTCGGGATTTTTCTCTGAAATAATCTAATTCAAAAATTCAGGTAATGATTTGCAGTTCTCCAGGTTTTGTCATGTTATTAAAGGAAATTCATGGATGATTAAAACTTCAAGTAAAAAAAAATTATATTGGACAACCTGGAAAAAAATGGATAAATTCCTAGAAACATACAATCCTCTAAAACTAAATCAGGAAGAAATAGAAAATCTGTACAGACCAATTACTAGATAACGAAATTGAATCAGTAATCAAAAAACTTCCAACACACGAAAGTCCAGAACCAGATAGCTTCACAGAAAAATTTACCAAACATTTAAAAAGGACTTAATACCTACTCTCTTTTAAACTATTCCAAGAAATAGAAGGAAGGAAAGCTCCAAATTCATTACACAAGATCAGCATAACCCTGATATCACAATTAGACAAAAACACTATGAAAGAAAAAAAAAAAAGAAAAGAAAACTTCAGGCCAATATCCCTAATGAATACAGATGCAAAGACCCTCAACAAAATATTAATAAACTGAATTCAAATAATATATTAGAAAGGATCATTCACCACAATCAACCAGGATTTAGTCCAAGAATGCAAAGATGATTTCTACAAATCAATCAGCATGATACATCACATTAACAAAATGAAAGATAAAAAACAACTGATCATCACAAAAGATGCAGAAAAGCATGTGACAAAATTTACTATCCATTCATGATAAAAACTCTCAATAAAGTGGTTTGAGAAGGAACACACCTCAATATAATAAAGGACTTTTGTGAAAAACCCACAGCTAACATCCTAATCAATGGGAAGCTTTTTTCCTAATATTAGGAACAAGATAAGTATATCCGTTCTTGCCACTTTTATTGGAAGTCCTAGCCAAAGCAGTAAGGCAAGAAAAAGAAATAAAACGCACCCAAATTGGTAAGGAAGAAGTAAAACTATCACTATTTGCAGATAATGTGGTATAATATACGGAAAACCCTAAAGAATCCACACCAAAAAAAACCCCTACAGCTAACAAGTGAATTCAGTCAAGTTGCAATATATAAAATTTATATACAGAAATTTGTTGTTTCTATACACTAACATAAAGTAGCAGAAAGAGAAATAAGAAAACAATCCCATTTATAATTGCACACACACAAAAAATTCTTAGGAAAACCTTAACCAAAAAGGTGAAAGACCTGTATTCTGAAAACCATAAACACTGATGAAAAAACTGAAGACAACACAAACAAATGGGAAGATTTCCATGATCATGGATTGGAAGAACTAATATTGTTAAAATGTCCATACTACCCAAAGCAATCTACAAATTCAATGCAATCCCTCTCCAAATACCAACAGCATTTTTCACAGAAACAGAACAAATAATCCCAAAATTTGCATGGAACCAGAAAAGGTCCCAAATACCCAAAGCAATCTTGACAAAGAACAAAGCTGGAGGTATCACAATCCCAGATTTCAACATACACTACAAAGATACAGTAATTAAAACAGTATGGTAGTAACACAAAAAGAGACACAGAGACCCAAAGAACAATACAGAGCCCAGAAATAAATCCATACTTACAGGATCAATTAATCTAACACAAAGGGGGCAAGAATACACAACAGGGCAAAGACAGCCTCTTCAATAAATGGTGCTGGGCTACATGCAAAAGATTAAAACTGGACCACTTTCTGCCACCATACACACACCAAAAAAACCTAAAATGGATAACAAAACAGGCAGTAATCTCTTGGACATCAACTTTAACAACAAATTTACAGTATGTCTCCTCAAGTAAGGGAAACAAAATAAAAAATAAACCACTAGGACTACACCAAAATAAAAAACTTCTACACAGCAAAGAAAACCATCAATAAAACGAAAAGGCAATCTACTGAATACTGAATGGGAGAATATATTTGTAAATGATATATCCAATAAGGGGTTAATAGGCAAAATATATAAAGAACTTCTATAAGTCAATACCAAAAAAAAAAAAAAAAAAGCGCTAATGATCCAATTAAAAATGGGCAGAAAACTGATTAGACATTTTTCCAAAGAAGACATAGAGATGCCAACAGACAAATGAAAAGATGCTCAGAATCATTCATCATCAGGGAAAAACAAATCAAAGCCACAATGAGACATCACCTCACATGAGTCAAAATGGCTAGTATCAGACAGAAGAAATAGAAAGTGTTGATGAGCATATGGAGAAAAGGGAACCCTTGTGCACTGTTGGGGGGAATGTAAATTGATGCAGTGAATGTGGAAAACAAAATGGAGTTTCCTCAAAAAAACTGAAAATAAAAATACCGTATAATTCAGTAATTCCATTACTGGGTATTTATCCAAAGAAAACAACAACAATTCAAAAAGATATATGCACCTCTATGTTTACTGAAGCATTATTTACAATAGCCAAGATATGGAAGCAACCCAAAGTGTTCATCAATTGACGAATGATAGGGGTGCCTGGGTGGCTCAGTCATTAAGTGTCTGCCTTTGGCTCAGGTCATGTGGGATCGAACCCCACATCAGGCTCTCCTCTCTGACAAAAATAAATAAATTGGTTTTTTTTTAAATGGCTTAGACCACTAATTTTAAAACCGTTTATCTCATGACATGTTATATACTCTTAAAAATTGTTAAATACAACACAAAAAGCTTAGTTTATGTGAATAGTATCTATCACTATTTACCATAATAGAAATAAAGTTTGAGAAATATTTATGATATGTATTTATCAATTCTCTTGAAGTTATAACATATTAGTTAAAAATAACTGGTTTTCGAAATGAAAAAAAAATTTAAATAAATGGCACTGCTTTATAATTTTGTAAATATCTCTAATATCTGGTTTCTCTTGTCTGTTGGATATCTCACTTCATACAGGCCTCTGGAAAAACTCTGCTATGTACTCAGAATGAAGAGTCTTTTTTTTTTTTTTTATTAGTAACATCTTAGCAAATGTGATAAAACAGAATTTATACAACATATACTCTCTGAAAATGTCTCAAAGACCCACTACGGTTCACGTTTTAAGAACCTAAGGCTTAGACCAGGAAAAAATAAATTCAGCCCCTGAAGCTGGAAAGGGTTCAACTTCTGAACAAGGCAGCTCAAAACCTTAAAAAAAAAAAAAAATGGAATTCAATTAACGAAGAAAAGTAGAAGAACAGGAATGGCTATTTAAAAAATAGCAGAGATGTAAAGGTGAGAAAGTAGAGTTTAAAAGTCTTAGAAACTAAAAACTGTCACGAAATGAGGTTTAATTTGAAAAAAAATTACAAAATTGCTTGTAACAGAAAATTTGTGCCACACACAATATTTACCCAAATCTTGCAACCACTATGAAACATTTATGCAAGTAAACAAATAACCTGAACTCCTGCCATAATTTCTGAGATGTTAACTACATTCACAGTCCACATGATAGAATAGAAGCAAGGGTTGAGGAAACTAGGCTAAAGTACAGCACAATTACTTATATATATATATACACACACAGAAACATGTTAACAAGGCATAAGAATCACTATATTGTACACCTGAAATGAATATTACACGGTATGTTAACTGGAATAAAAACTTAAAAACAAAAACAAAAAATAATAAAAATGTTCAAATAAAGAAAAAAAACAAAGTTTAAAAGCAAAACTGACATTTATTTGTAACGTAACAAACTAAGTTATTAAGTTCTGCAAAAAGCTGCAGATTCACTTAATAAGCGTTATCAATAGAGAACTTTCATTCAGATCAATGGAACAAAGTGTTTTACTTTTTTTTTGAAGGTTTTACTTACTTATTTATTTTAAAGATAGCATGAACAAATGGGGAGGAGGAGCAGAGGGAGAGGGACAAGCAGACTCCACCCTGTGTGTAGAGCCCTACTTATGGCTTGATCCCACAACCCTGAGATCACAACTGGAGCAAAAACCAAAGCCACGAGTTGGATGCTCAACCAACTGAGCCACCCAGGCACCCCAAGTGTTTTACTCTTTAATAGTTAACCCATTAATAGCACTAACAATACTTCCTCAGAGGGGTGCCTGGGTGGCTCAGTGGGTTAAGCCTCTGCCTTCAGCTCAGGTCATGATCTCAGGGACCTGCAATCGAGCCCCACATCGGGCTCTCTGCTCAACAGGGAGCCTGCTTCCCCCCCACCCCGCTTGCCTCTCTGCCACCTGTGATCTCTGTCTGTCAAATAAATTGATGAAATATAAAAAAAAAAACAAAACACTGCCTCAGAATCTAAATTAATGTTAACTCATTTTATTCCAAACACTGGCTCACTATTCAAAAAATATCCCGAGTTTGATACTCTTCACTGAATCACCTAACTCATGTTTACTGTTACTTAAATTCTGACACAAACCAAGTCATACAGTGCTTATAGGACAAAGATACCAACAAACAACTATTACAGAGCAACATCCAATACACCCCAAATTTTATTTACTTGTCAAAGACTTAATTACATTAAAAAGTAACTACAATAGGCATTTGAACATATTCTGTGTTACACACTTAAAAGGTTGGAACTGTCTCATGGAGATATATTTCACCATAAAGTTAAAACAGAACAAGTGAAATTAAGAATACCCAAAGAAATAAAAATTTCAATAATTCATACTGAAAATATTTCTGCATACATCAGCATTAGTATCTTAGCAAAGCAAAGTACATCTCACTTCATCTTTCTCATTGCAAATGGCAAGGAGAAAAAATAGCCTCCCAAGGTCACTAACTTTAAACAGGGCTACATTCATGTCAGTAAGGTCAACTCTCCACTCCAACCTTTAACTACCCAAAACAATCTATGTTCCCTAATTCTTCATATTCCTACTGACCTTAGCAACAGATCAAAACTTCCATAATTAGCCCTACATTAGATGTCAGAATGAAAGCAACCTTAGAGTCACAATTTCTATTATTAGAAGCTAAAGAAAATAAAAATTATTCTCACCCATTTGAAGACTTCTACAATTCACAGGACATTTTTTAAAAATTGCACAATGGAGTCTGCTTTTGAAAAACACAATATATTTAGGTTTCAACCAACAAAAACAAACGCTTAATTCTAAGAGGAAAAAATAATTTGAGAACCCAAATAAAACCACAATTTCAAATATCTTAACCATGTGAAGAAATGACAGGACTGACAAAAGAGCAAAAAAGTTGGGAAGAAAAAAAAAATGGGTAAGAGGTAAGGAAAAAGAGTAATTGAATGAGAAACATATAAAATATAAGTAGAAAGGATATTAACTTTTTATTGTTGTAAGAGGGCCAAAACTGATCACAACTGTGATTTCTACTCAATCAGTAACTAGTGACCCTTGGAATGTGGCTCACCTCCCTAGGTCTCAGTTACCTCATCTTCTAAATCAAGGGAAGTGGACAAGGTCAGACTTTCCCAAAGTGATTCACAGAACTTTAGTTCCTAAGAAGAAAAAAGGGTTCCATAGTCAAAATATATTTGAGAAACACTAAATAATGAATCTCCTTTTCTTTGATATTCACAACATATAATAAATATTAAGTAGGAAAGGTCCTGAAATGTCACAGAATTAAGAATAATAATAATACTGGGACGCCTGGGTGGCTCAGTTGGTTAAGCAGCTGCCTTCGGCTCAGGTCATGATCCCAGCGTCCTGGGATCGAGTCCCACATCGGGCTCCTTGCTCCGCGGGGAGCCTGCTTCTCCCTCTGCCTCTGCCTACCACTCTGTCTGCCTGTGCTCGCTCGCTCTCTCTCTAACAAATAAATAAATTAAAAAAAAAAATTAAAAAAAAAAAAGAATAATAATAATACTAACACTAATAAACAATAGTAGAAAAGCCTATTCTTTTTATAAATTTTTCCCGAACTTATTTGGCCATAGAACACCTGTTCATAAATTGTTCAACAAACCAGAGAACACCCTTTATGAAACATGGACCAGATAATCTCTGAAATCTCTTATTATTTCTTTCTATGAGTCTAAGTTAATATTTCTCATACATGCCACTAGACATGTCACCATTAGAAAGTATTTTTTAACACACAAATATGTATAAAGAACAATGAAATTCTGGCTTCATCTTTGGAAACAGGACTGGGGTAGAAGAATTGTTCTAGAAGAAAGAAGTCATCTTCTAAACCAAAGTAAAGAAAAACCTATTTCTTCTTATAAAACTAGAAGTAAGGAATCTTCCCAAAGATCCTGCCTGACATCCAGAGGGGGGAAAAAAAAGATGGAGATGATAATGGTCCTAATGTGGACAGGAAGAGATATTTCTGCCTTGGAACCGAGAAGAGTGCCTTTTACAAGTCACCCCTGGGAATTATAAACTGGTGGCAGTAATACTTAGTATTTCAGAAATTTGAACAGCATGAATACTCGTAAAGGAGAGACTGTGGCAGCTACCAAAAGAAGAAACAGACTCAGAAAGAATTCTAGAGCTGATATAGTCCAAAGTTTATCTGATACATGAATCCATCTACAACATTCCAAAGAGATTATTCAATCCACTGTCTCACTGACTACCTCTAGGAACTGGGAACCACACGGATAGCTCAATCTTTCATTAAGATAAAAACAATCTCACTTTAACACTTTCTTGTTGGTTACTGACTTTTTTCTCACACAGATGATTTCAAGACCTCTCACACACCTCTTTTGAACCAGCGTTTGATAACAAGATGGTTCAGTGGAAAGAATGCTGAAATGATCTTCAGAAACTGAAAATCCATTCTTCAACACTTGTCACTGATTATATGGCTAACACTGAATAAACATTCAATAGCTTCTGGCTTTTGTTTCCTAAATCAAAAAATAAGGCAATCTCTAAGATCCACAAACATTCTAACATCCTCTAATTCCAAGATTTACTATGCATGGTTTATCCACTACAAATCTGTTTACTCTGGTTAAGAGTTCTAGCATGTCTAAACCCCTTAGTGTGGTGCTCAGAATTCAAGAGGAGATTCTAGAAATGGTCTATTCAGTAAGGAAGAGTGGAATTATTATGTTCCTTTTTCTAAGCACTGTATCTACATTAATAAAGACTTGGATCAAATTGGATTTTCTGAGGTGACATTACATTCAAATAACCATACCTGGGATCCAGGCACTGTGGATCCTACTAACAAATCTTAACCAATACCGCACTAAAGTTGCTCTTCCTTATCCCATACTTTCCAAACTGATTTTCTGGTACTGAGTATAAGATTTTAGATTCTTTTTACTTTTTTTTTTTTTAAAGATTTTATTTATTTATTTGAGAGAGAGAGAGAGAGAGCATGAGAAGTAGGAGGGTCAGAGGGAGAAGCAGACTCCCCGCCAAGCAGGGAGCCTGATGTGGGACTTGATCCTGAGACTCCAGGATCATGACCCGAGCTGAAGGCAGTCAGCTAACCAACTGAGCCACCCAGGTGTCCCTAGATTCTTTTTAATTAGCCTGCATCCTGATATGTTTAGGTCACAATCTTAGCCTTTTGATTTGAATTGATACCCCAGAATATTCTTTCCAACTTATGAAGTAGTTGATTGATTCTGATAGCATACTGCCAACAGCATTCTCAACAAAGACACGGATTAAAACCCTGATTAAAATTGATGACCAGGGCGCCTGGGTGGCTCAGCCGATTAAGCATCTGCCTTAACTCAGGTCAGGATCCCAGGGTCCTGGGATACAGCCACACATTAAGCTCCCTGCTTGGAGGGGAGCCTGCTTCTCCCTCTTCCTTTCCCACTCCCCCGGCTTGTACTCTCTCATTCTCTCTTTCTCTCCGTCAAATAAATGAATAAAATCTATTTTAAAAAATGGATGATCAACAGAAAAGGGTAACACTGAAAATAAAGCTTATACCCCAAAAGCTAGAAAAAGAGCAATTAACTCCAAGTAAGCAGAAAAAGAGGAAATAATAAAGGTCAAAGAGGAAATCAATGAAATAGAAAATAGAAAGTAAAAGGAGAGAAAAATCAATGAAACCAAAAGCTGGTTCTTTGAGAACAATAAAATAGATAAACTTCTAGGCAAGACTGATCAGGAAATAAAATGAAGACATAACTGTGAGTATCAGTAATGAATGACGTAACATAGCTACAGCTAGTAAAAGAATAATACAGGAATATTATGAGCAACTTTAGGTCAATAAATTCAACAATTTAGATTAAGTGTACTAACCACTTGAAAGACATCAGCTACCAAAGTTTACTAAAGAAGAAATGGATAATCTAAATACTCCTATTTAAACCTTCCCACAGAAAAAGCTCTAGGTCTAGATGCCTTCATTGATGAAGTCTATCAGATTCTTAAGGAAGAACAATACCAATGCAATACAAACTCTTCCAGAAAAAAAGAGGTAAGAATTTCTCCCAAACTCATTCTATGAGGCCAGCACTACCATGATGCCAAAACAAGACAAAGATATTACCAGAAAAGACACCTGTAGACAAATACAGATGTTAAAATTTTAATGAAACTTTAGCAAATCTAATTCAGCAAAATTTTAAAAAGGTATGCAATGACAAAGTAGACTGCTATATACTGAGTGTGGGTATCCTCCCAAAATTGATATGAATCTTTATGCCCAATGCAATGGTTTTAAAAGATGGCACCTTTGGGAGGGTGCTTGGGTTCTGAGAGTTGAGCCCTCCTGAATGAGATTAGTGCTCTTACAAAAGAGACCCTAGAGACATTCCCTCATTCCTCCCACGATGTAAGGTTATAGTGAAAAGATGGCTATTAGCAGAGGTGAGCCATCAAAAGACACCAAATACGCCAGTTCTCTGACATTAACCTTCCGTCTCCAGAACTGTGAGAAATAAATATCTATTGCTTATAAGCCACTCAGTTTATAGTATATTGGCAGATCAGCCCAAACTAAGAAATGGTGTTTATCGTAGAAATACAGTTGATTTTTCATTTAAAAAGCAATGTAATTCACCATATTAACAAAGTAAAAAGAGTAAAACTATACAATCATCTCAATAGACGTGGAAGAAGCACTCAACAAAGTCCAACACTGCTTACTCCTGATAAAAACTCATAGGAAAAAAAAAAAACTCTTAGGAAATTAAGAACAGAAGGAATGTCCACTCTTACGCTTCTAGCCAACATTCTATTAGAGATTCTGTCCAGTGTGATCAGGCAAGAAAAATAAAAGACAACTAGATTGGAAAGGTAAAGGTAAAACTGGATTATTTAGAAGATAACATAATGGGGGTGCCTGGGTGGTGCAGTCAGTTGAGCATCCGACTACTGGCTTTGGGTTGAGTGGTGGTCTCAGTGTCGTGACATCAAGCCCTGCATTGGGTTCCACACTCAGTGCAGTCTGCTTGAGATGCTCCCTTTCCCTCTGCCCCTTGCCCACTGTGCTGTCACTCTCTCTCTCATGAAAAAAATCTTAAAAAAAAAAAAGTGATGACATGATGGTATGTATAGAAAATGTACAAAAAAGCTACCAGAACTAACGAGTGCGTTTACCAAAGTTGCAGAGCAAAAGATCTATATACAAAAATCAACTCTACTCCTATCTACTAACAGTTAATAACTGGAAATTGAAACGGAAAGACAACACTATAATAGCATCAAAAAATGTTAAATACTTAGGAATAAATCTAACTAAAGATGTGAGAAACTTGTACACTAAAAACTACAAAAGCTTATCAAAAGAAATAAAATACCTAAGTGAAGACATCTTATTTATAGGTTGGAAAATTAAAGAGAGTTGATATCATATAGATGTCGACTGTCGCCAAATTAATCTAAAGATTCAACACAATCCTAATCAAAATCTCAGTAGGCTCTTATTCTAAAACTCATATGGAAATGCAAAAGACCTACAAGAGCCAAACAAAAAGCCAAAGAAGAACAAAGCTAGAGAACTACACTACCTGATATCAAACTTACTAAAGCTACAGTAATCAAGAAACAGACCCAGATATAAACAGACAACTGACTTTTTATAAATATGCAGAGACAATGCAGTGAAGAAAAGGATAGTCTTTTCAACAAATGGTGTTGAGACGATAACTGTAGTTAAAAAGTGAATTTTCATCCATACATCACATCGAACACAAAAAATTAACTCAAAATGGACTACAGACCTGAATGCAAAACCTAAATCTATAATGCTTTAGATGAAAACGTGTTGTGGAAATTTTTGTGACACTGTGTCTTAGTTCACACAGCTACAATAAATTACCACAGTCTAGGTGGCTTAAACAACAGAAACTTATTTGTCATAGTTCTGGGAGCTGGGAAGTCCAAGATCAGTGTACCACTGTGTTCAGGTTTTGATGAGACCCTCTTTCTGGCTTGCAGTCAGGTGCCCTCTTATGTTTCTTCACACATTTCACACAGCAGAGTACAAAAAAAGGAAGCAAGCGCTCTGATGTCTTTTCTTATAAGGGTGCTGATTCCATTCAACGTATGATTCTGGAGGGAATACAAATATTCATTCCATAGCACCATGAATTAAGCAAAGAATTCTTAGAGTTGACCAAAAGCATGACCATAAAGGAACAAATTGATAAATGAAACCATATCGAAATTTTAAAACTTCCATTCTTGAAAAGACCTTTTAAAAGCTACAGAGTGGGAGAAAACCTTTGCAAAGTCTACATCTAATAAAGATCTGGTATCCAGAATATAAAAAACCTCCCAAAACTCAGGAATAAGAAAAATAAAGAATCTAATTTTTTAAATGGGCTAAAGATTTGAAAAGACATTTCACTGAAGAATATGTAAATGATAAATAAGCACAAAGAAAATGCTCAATTATCATCAGTAAATAGAGAAATGCAAATTAAAACTACAATGAGATACCACTATATTGCTACTAAAATGGTTAACATTAAATAGACTGACAATACCAAGCACTAGAGAGAATATGGAAAAACTGGGTAAGTGGGAATGTAAAATGGAATGACCACTTTGGATCTCAAAAAAATTCAGCTGATTGAAAGAAGTCCATTAAATAAGAGTAGACACTGTATAAACACATCTACATAAAACGTTAGTAAGTGCCAACTGATTCAACAGTGAAAGAAAGATCAGTGGTTAACTGAGAAGGGGTAAAATTAGATGGGGTGGGAAAGAGGAATTACAAAAAAGTCTGAGGAAGTTTTGGCAGTGATGGCATGTTCCCTATCTTGATTATACTAATGCTTTCATCAGTGTATACAAATGCCGTAACATCAAATTCCATATTTTAAGTATGTATAGTATCTTAAATCAGCCATACCTCAATTAAGATGATAAAAATATATATTAACCAGGAAAAAGAAAATGGCTTTTCTTCTTGTCACTTATAAGCTTGTTAGATTAAGGTATTCAAGGATTATCTTTTAAAAAATGAGAAGCAGACTTCATTTCATTTTGGGGAAAAATTTTTTATAAAAACAAAATGCTTCATTTTACAACATAGAAAATTTAATATCTTTATGAAAGTTTATAATTTTTAACCACATGATAAATACATTTACAAAAACACTTAAGAAAATTCATAACCAGATTCCATTTTCCTGTTCTTCTGAATACTTAAGGGCTAAAAGTAGAAGCCAGCTACGCTAGTAATAAATCCTGTAATAAAATCTCGACTAAAAAAAATTCCATAGCTACAAAGAAATCATTCCAGAAATACACATTTACTCATAAGATTTTTCTTCTTTTTTATTGTAGTAAAATTATATAACATAAAATTTACCATTTTAACCATTATCTTTTTTTTTAAGATTTTAATTTATTTATTTGACAGACAGAGATCACAAGTGGGCAGAGCAGCAGGCAGAGAGAGAGAGGGAAGCAGGCTCCCCGCTGAGCAGAGAGCCCGATGTGGGGCTCGATCCCAGGACCCCAGGATCATGACCTGAGCCAAAGGCAGAGGCTTTAACCCACTGAGCCACCCAGGTGCCCCACCATTTTAACCATTTTAAAATGTACAACTTAGTGATATTAAATACACTTGCAATGTGGTACAGCCACTACCACTATTGCCAAACTTTTTCATTGCCTCAAATGCATATGCTACTATAGCAGATAATGACAAAATGTTTATTAAATGAAAAAACAGCAGGAAATTAAGGGTACTTTTTTTTAGAACTAGTCTTGTAAATCATAGATGATATGAAAGTGCACAAGAACAGCAGGCAGAAATTACTGGCTAGTGATTAAATCCATATGATAATTCACAAATTTATATTTGTAATATATGTTCAGTTATACTGCATTTTTACTTATTAATCTAAAAACAGTATCATACTGATTAAATATAGTGATCTTAAATATTCTACTTAGCTTTTTTAATTAATTTGACCTAATTGTTTTTTTCTAATTTCTCACTAGGGGTTCTTAAGGACCTGAATAAGAAATGCTAATTGGAAATACTAATGCCATCTTCATGTTATTACTTCAGCACCAACGTCAACACCTCCATAGAGAACAAAGAGATTATGAGAAAAAATTAGTATATAGATTGAAGAGATCCACAAGCAACATCAGAACCCCCTAAATCTCTTCTTACTAAGAAATAAAAGCTAAAATCCTTCAAAAATATTTTGCACAAATGCCAAGAATTTATGTTTACAACAATTGACACTTTGCTTCTACTGGGTTACTACAAATAAACATTGTGTAGATTTTTTTGGAGAGATGGGATAAAAACAAGAAAAAGAAAACTAAAATCAGAAAGCATAACCTTCACTCTTCTAGGTCCATAACACACAACCTATAATAAAAATAGAAGAGAATGAGGTCCTTCTATATTCCACAGCTCTCTTCAGCTACTGCTGTGCAGACATACTAAAAAGTTAGAATCCAAATCGAAATGCCCCATGGAAAGTTCTAACTTGAAAAACAATAACTACACTCTATTCAAAAGTGAACCAAAAATAAATCAGGTTTTCACCTTGTTGCTTATTTTTTCAACTATTACCAAAACAACAACAAAAAAAAATTCATTCTAACAGCTTTTTTTTATTTCCCAAAATTATAAGCTTAAATATGAATGCAAGGAAACTTCAAAAAATTCTATATATAATTATATGTAGATAAATAAATTCTACAAGTGACACAGACGGAGAAATCAGCAAGCAAAATCATGCCAAAAATTACTTTAAAATAAGCCTTGTTTTCTGTTTAATTAAATTCCATTTCAGAATGCTCTGTGTCCGGGGACACCTGGCTGGCTGAGTTGAAAGAGTATGAGACTATCAATCTTAGGGCTGAGAGTTCAAACCCCATACTTGGAGTAGAGATTACTGGAAAAACAAACAAAACAAAACTTTGGAAGGGAGGAAAAAAAAAAGACTGCTGGGTGTCTTGATAAAGATAACGGTTGCACAAAACTGAATGCACTAAAAATGCTGGGAATCTCAGTACACTTTTAAACATTAATTTTGGGGTGGTGGCTCAGTCAGTTAAGCATCTGCCTTTGGCTCAGGTCATGATCCCAGGGTTCTGAGACTGAGCCCCGTATCAGGCTCCCTGCTAAGTGGGGACTTTGCTTCTCCCTCTCCCTCTCCCCGGCTCATGCTTTCTCTTTCTCTCAAATAAATAAATAAAATCTTTTAAAAATAGGATCATTAATTTTATGTTATATTAATTTCACACACACAAAAAAGATTTCTGTGCATATTTTGGGTCATATAGCAAGCTAAAAATTATGAATCTGCTTTTCCCAATACTCTTGAAGAAGCAAGCATATGGCCCTAATTGTTAATGGCAGACAGCTGGGGGACTCCCAACATGAAAAAGGACACAACTATAAAAAAACACAAAAATTGTGGAACTGGAGATTGGATGATACATAACTAAATAAAGTCAGCATTCCTCTGAACTTCTAATTGTGAAATCCATTCAAAACAGCACCAAGACTATTTCTGGATACTGCTGAAGTAGAACAAAGAACTCATGATGATCTCTTAATGCTGACCTGCATTAGACTAATAGCCCAAATGTTGCAGTATACTGGTCAACCAAATAAAGTCCAACTTTAAAAAAAATTTAAGCCCCTTAGAAATTTGGCCTCATCCTTACAGCTCACTATTTACCTGTAATAACCCTCTACTTAAAGTGCTCTACTGAATCTCCCTTGAATGTCTTGCACCTCTTTGGTTTTGCCCTGTTGTTTCTCCCTTCCTGGAAGGCCCTCTTCTACACTTTAAGATCCAATGCAAATCTCACCTCTTCCATTTATCATTTTCTTACTACTTTATTTATGGAAATTCTTTAATGGCTATTGTGGATAAACTGCTCCTGAGAATATCTACCCAATATACTGTTATTCTTATATTGTTAAAAATTCCTCTCTGCTGTAAATACCCTAATTTATTTACTGTGTCATTGGTGGACTATATCATGTTTTTCCTTAAATAGAAAGACTAGTTGTTATAGTCTTTTAAAAGATATTATTTATTTACTTGACAGGCGAAAGAGAGAGAACACAAGCAGGGGGAGGCATAGAGCTAGAGGGAGAAGCAGACTCCCCACCAAGCAGGGAGCCTAATACGGGGCTCAATCTCAGGACCCTGAGATCATGACCTGAGCCAAAGGCAGACACCCAATTGACTAAGCCACTCAGGCACCCCATGGTTGTAGTCTTTTAAAAAGATAACAGCAATCCATCCTTCTACTAAGATGAGGGACATCCCAGTCAGGGAAAATAAGAGTATAAAAATAATACATCTTACAACATAAATCACCTTATTCTGTTCCATTCTTTCTAAAAGAAATACATAAATTTAGTTATTTCACCTTCTCATTATAGCACCAAAAGATTCCTTTGTGAACAGCCTAATAAGAACATATTTTGGAACTGCACAGCAACTGTTGAAAAATAGAAATTTTAAATATATTTAATCACACTAGATTTGGAATGCCTGATTCAAAGTGTAGATATTTCAAACTTTAAGATTCATGTGCCTCAGGTATATATGCAAAATTAATTGCATGTGATAACACACCAATATAAATTCAATTTCCCTTTCTAACCTCACTGATTGCACCTCTTGTAACAAGCACAAGTAACACACACTGATCAAATTCTCATCAAGAACCACAAATTGGCACTCCATCTCACAGGTGATAAACTATGTTTCACCACTCAGCCTTCAATAAAGAAAATGAAAATTTAATCAGGATAGGTAGATTCCCTACCCCCAACACTCTAATCCCAAAAAGCTGTACATGTAGTTATGCTAAGAATATTATTCAATCTTAAAATTCATCACATTTCACTTTTTCAGTTAGAGTAGATACTTTCAAGTCCAAAGTATACTAAGAATCTAAGCTTTAAACAACAGGTATTTTATTTCTTTTAAATACACACACACACACACACGTATGTATATATATAATTTTTATACTTTAAGTGTGTGCGTGTGTGTGTACACGCATGGAGGCAGGTGTGAGTATATATGTATAGCTATTTCTTTCTGCTAGAAAGGAAAAACTAAAACAATGAATAACGCAGTATTACTGATACTTTGAAAGAAGTGCTCGGTATGGCTTCTAAAGATATAAAGATTCATTGGTTATCACTAAAAGAAATTAGCCTCCTTTTCAAAATAGCTAATCCCAGATGCCACCCTGGAAATACATGAGTGTGGAAAAAATCTATCATATCAGATAGAAAAGAAGCTATCAAATGTTATGACAGTCATATCAAAACAAGTGAGGAAACCACCTGAAGAGGCTTCTACTGGTCCAAAATTAAAAATTTCATCAATAGTAAGGATAAAACTATACTGGACCAAAACATACCAAGTATGTTTAAATACATTAATTCACTAATACACTTAAAAAATTTTCACCGCTCATCTTCAGAAAATGTTAGAGAATCAGTATTATTTTGAAAAGTAGAAAATAAAGGGTAAGAAGTAGGCAATTACTCTACCTTTTCTAAAACCGTAGCTAAAAATAACCAGTTTACGAAAGGAAGTTTCTTTTATA
The DNA here is from genome assembly GCF_963455335.1 of Martes martes. NCBI lineage: Eukaryota > Metazoa > Chordata > Mammalia > Carnivora > Mustelidae > Martes > Martes martes. Next base: position 51,942,698 of record NC_137903.1, read on the forward strand.
AAATTCTTGCTAATAAACACAGGAATGCTGGAATATCACCTTTTTGTGAACTCAATAAAGTCATGGATCTAGGGCTAGGCACTGATCATCAAAAGCTAGTAACATTACAAAAACAGAAACAATCTGATATTACACATCCCTCTTAATAGAAGTATACATCAGCATGTATAAAATGTTCTTAGGGAAAAAATACATATGCATAACATTTAATTTGAATTAGATCGAGTCTCTAGATTTAACTATAAATTTACAGGAGATATCAAGAATAGAAATCATATTAAGGTATACCACATGAATGTAATCAGTAAAATCCAGACTCTTGGAGACAAAGAAAACCAAACTAGCGAGTTTGTTCTACCAAATAACAATACTATTTTTAAAAGGAAAACAGAAAATGCAAAATAAACAGAAGAGTTGGAGGGGAAACCTACAGATCAACTCTGACCAAGACACCTTTTTTAAATAATTTTATTTTTTTAAAGATTTTATTTATTTATTTGACAGACAGAGATTACAAGTAGGCAGAGAGGCAGGCAGAAAGAGAGAGGGAGGAGGAAGCAGGCTCCCCGTGCAGCAGAGAGCCAGATGCAGGGCTCAATACCAGGACCCTAAGATCATGACCTGAGTCGAAGGCAGAGGCTTTAACCCACTGAGCCACCCAGGCGCCCCAAGATACCTTTTTTCAAAGAGAGAAATATTCTGTGCTATTCAATAAGGTTGCCTTTAACCTCATGTGGCTACTGAGCACCTGATGATTAAGGATCAGAATATTCCATTTTAATTTTAATTAATTTAAGTAGCTACACGCTACTACTGTATTGGATGGTGCCATTATAAGTCAATGGAGAATTAAGAGACTTATTAATCAATCCACAATTTATCAAATGATGGATCTTATTTGGGTCCCTATTCAAACAAATCTTTTTTTAAAAAAAGAGTATAAAACAATTAGGAAAATGTGAATCCTGTCAGATATTTAATATTAAGAAATTAGTATTAATATTTTTATGTGTAGGGGCACCTGGGTGGCTCAGTGGGTTAAAGCCTCTGCCTTTAGCTCAGGTCATAATCCCAGGGTTCTGGGATCAAGCCCCGCATTGGGCTCTCTGTCCGGCAGGGAGCCTGCTTCCTCCTCTCTCTCTGCCTGCCTCTCTACCTACTTGTGATCTCTCTCTGTCAAATAAATAAATAAAATCTTTTTAAAAAAATATTTTTATGTGCAGTAACTCTACTTTGGTAATGGGGCCAGAGATTATCCTTTAAAAATAGCTGCAGATAAAATGATATAATTTCAACCTATAATATAAATTCAAACTATGATATAGTTTGAATTTGCTTCAAACTAATTGGGGGATGGAATGAAAGAAGATTAGGCATTGCACTGATAATGACTGAAGCTGGGTGATGGGTAAATGGGATCCTGGATACATTCTCCATATTTGTATGTCTCTGAAAATTCCCATAGTAGAAATTTTGGAAGGAAGAGGGGACACTTAACCTGTATTCTAGGAAGAGGTTTGCTTTTGTTTCCCCCAGGAAGGACAGTAGATACTAGAAATATAAAAGAAATTCTTAGGAGGGATGGTTTAGATACTTTACAGGTTAACTCTGGTTACATGCTAATAAACTGTCCTTTATTTTTTAATTTTATTAAAGATTTTATTTATTTATTTGAGAAAGAGAGCATGCAAGTACATGTGAGCGGGGAGAGGGGCAGAGAGGGAGATAGAGGGAAAAGGAGAGAATCTCAAGCAGATTCCATGACCAGTGAGGAGCACAACACGGAGCTCCATCCCGTAACCCTGAGATCATGACCTGAGCTGAAATCAAGAGTCAGACCATTAACCAACTGAGCCACCCAGGTCCCCCAAACTGTCCTTTATTTTATACACTCAAGCCTGACTGTCTATTGAGCAGCTTTTTACTTTTTGGGTGTCATAACTGAATTTTTCTTTGACATCATTTGACAGTTCCTTTCAAAGTGGTTAGATTAGAATGTAAAACCAAATGCATCATTTGGACCTGTAGATGATGTGGTTCACAATTTGAAGTAAGAGCATTACGATGTACTTTCTTTCAGTTTAGATTTAGGGATGTGGTAGGACAAAAATACACCACCATCACCACCCCCAGCCAAAAGATATCCACGTCAAATCCCTGGAACCTGTGATGTTATCTTATTTAGGAAAAGGGTTTTTAAGATGTAATTAATGACCCTGAGAAGAAATCATCCTGAATTATCTAGGTGGCCCTAAATCCAATGACAAATGTCCTTAGATACACAGAGGAGAATAAACAAAGTAGAAGGCAAAATGAAGAAGCAGAGATTTGAGGAAAGTGGTCACAAACCAAGCAAAGGGGCAACCACTAAAGGCTGGAAGCAGCAAGTTCTCTTCCAACACTCCACAAGTGCAGCTGGATTTCAGACTCTGGCCTCCAGAACTGTGAGAGAATAAATTTTTCTCATTTCAAGGCACTAAGTTTGTGGTAAATTGTTAAAACAGCCACAGAAAACTAATACAAGGAATTATCTACTCTTTCAAATATTCCTTCCTCATATTGGCTCAATAATTAGAAGTTATTGTGGCTCTAAATAATTTTTTGAGCATCTTTTCCATTTTGAAGGCAGGAATTTTTGTTTGTTTTATTCAATGATGTACATCTACTGCTGGAAACTACTCACTGATCATAACTTCTTATGTTTCTTTCCACCTTTCTCAGTGGCATTCTTTCATTAAACAGCTAAAGTGGCCCTGCCCAAAGAAAACAAAGAGCATAAAGAATAACTTATCTTACTTTAAAGTCTGCCATCTTGAAGCTTTAACAATTGTTCCAGATGTCTAATAGCTAATTAAGGAAACTCTACCTGAAATCATCAAGTTCATTCATTTGGTATATTATCTTTTCCTCTACCACATAGAGCATATACCAATAATTCCCAAAGCTTTTTTGTTTCATGATTTAATGTTTTGTAATTATCCCCTCTACTTCATGACCTTCTGTCCCTCAAACTTACAATTTTTTTTAAAAGGCACTGTGTGATATAGAATTTTTATATGTTATTGATTTTTAGAAGGGAAGGAAAAATTAAAACACTTTACTTTTGCTGTATGCAAAGAAAGGATTATAAACCTGTGTCCCAAATGTTTCTTTCTTCTAGCTTGTTACCTGTATGCAACTCAGAATTGATAATCATTTTTGTCACATCATTTTACAACATACTTACATCATTATCTTATGTTTTAGCAATGAGCATCCAATTATATTTAATTCTCTTTTAGTGAAAAAGAAGGCATTTCGTCAACTTGAAGAGCAATACTATTTACTACTCAGAAGCATGTCTTTCCTATTAGTGAACTAGCCTGAGGTTAGTGGCACCTTTATGGAACACACAGATTATTTTTGCAGGTAATAATACTATCTAGAAGTGGTCATTTCTGCAATATAAATGAATATGTAATTCTACTCCACTTAAACATGAAATAATACCCTTCAGAAATAACTTCAATATACACCTGAAACTAATGCAGTGTGTGTCAACTGTACTTTGATTTTTTTAAAATCCGAAAGAAGAAAGAAAAAGGAATGAAGGAAGGAAGGGAGAGAGGGAGGGAGGGAGGAAGGAAGGAAACAAGAAAGGAAGGAGAGAAAGAAGGAAGAAAAAAAGAATGAAAACTTCATTACATGGTTTGAATATCAATCAGATCTTCTTATCCTTTCTTAAAGAAGTTAATGAGGATTAAAAAGTATATCATTGATATAGAGATGATAATTATCTTGTTGGCTTGGCTCTTGTCTCAACTTTCACTCTTAGCCATCTGTATTTCTCAATGGCTCTAAAAACAAGGTTGTAATGACTACAAATGAATCAGTATTTCATTTTTTCAGTTAAACTCTCTACTAGTCGCTGGTATATAGTCTTCTCACGTAGTATTAACCCATTACAAGCAGAAATATTTTTGAAAATCAATAATAAATGGCTAAACAGCACTAATAGACAAGTGGAAAAGACAATCTCCCGCCACTGATCAACTGAAAATGTAGCAAATTAGATATAACTCTCCTTATTATAAATATAAAATAGTTTTATTTCCAGTTCAGAAGAGTCATATAAATAATTTTTAAGGAGATAATGATACAGGATAACAAAATGGAAAACTGGGGGGAGGGGAGATACAAGATTATAAATATGAGAAAAATAATATATTATGAATGCATAGATTTGACAGTAATCATACACATGCAAAAACTACTTCATGAATTTTAGAAATGCAATTCAGTCTTCCATTCTCTAGAACTAAAAAGCAAGCTCACATCTGTTAAAACAACAAAGACCTGGGGACAGAGGTGAGGTAGAAGAAGATGCCTGAAGTGGACTCTGTCCATTCAAGCGTATAATCGTAATGAATAATTTACAAGCATACTTTCATCATCAATGCCACTAAGAGCTGAATTCTAAGGAGCTCAGGGAGATTGTAACACATCTGCTAACCAAGCTGAATAAGCAGAGGAAACCTAAGCAAAAATGATCCAACAAAACCTGTTTACAAGATTGGGGAGGGCAGAGGAAAACAAAAGACATGGCAGAATAGCAGAGACTGGTGTAGTTGTGGTCACTGACTTAGGTCCTTAACTGTATCTATTCATTCCACTTCAGAATCAGATAGTTATATTAAGCCAACTGAGTCAGAGAGCTGTATTGGGCTAATATGAGCTATATAAACTCCCCATCAAAAAGAATATAAGATAAGGAGAGGCAGAGTGTGAAAGGAAAACAAAGCATCAGTAAATCTTTCCATTTTAACAAATAATCTAAAAAATATATTCCACTGAATATATATTCCGCTGAAATATATTTAAAAATTCTAATAATTCATATATGATTTTTCAAATTTATGCTTATTTCATTATCTTCGAAAGGAAGCATATCAAACACACAAAAAAACCACAAAAATAAGTACGTTGTCTTACAAAAAATGGTCACTCAACAGCTTATAAAATAATGGTTTCTCAGCAGTCAAATGAAACTCAATGCTTGGCATCAAGATAACACAATGCCACAAAAACACAAAAATCTTTTTTTTTTTTTTAAAGATTTTATTTATTCACTTGACAGACAGAGATCACAAGTAGGCAGAGAGGCAGGCAGAGAGAGAGAGAGAGGAGGAAGCAGGCTTCCCGCCGAGCAGAGAGTCCGATGCGGGGCTCGATCCCAGGACCCCGGGATCATGACCCGAGCCAAAGGCAGAGGCTTTAACCCACTAAGCCACCCAGGCGCCCCAACACAAAAATCTTTAAATGAAGATCTCATCTGCTTTTCTACTGGTTTTAAAGAAATGCTACATGTGTTGTCTCGGACTATACCTTATGAAATTACAGCATTAGCATTATAAAACAACAACAAATAATATGCTTAGCCATCTAACCAGAAGGCAAAATTCTGCATCTCAAGATCAAGTTAAAAATTAAAAAACAAAAATAAAAACAAGAAGCAAGCTAGGCCAATCTACTCCTTTTTTCACCACAAATAGTACTTTGGCTTCAAAGATTGACGGAAAGGATTCATTTTATTCCTACTCATTGATGTGCTCAATAAATATGTAAGGTATTTCAGATACAAGTTATAAAACAAAAAAAGACAAAAATCTCTGGTCTAAAGGGACTTATATTGGTCTCAAGAAAACTAATAAGTCAATGAGAAAAATAAATACATAAGATACCAGAAAGTGACAAATAATATGCAAAGAAATAAATAAAATGGCGTGATAAAATTTAAAGTGACTGAGTGGCTATGTAAGATTGGATATTCAGAATGCCCTTTGAAAGACATAGACACAAGGATCAAATGATTCTCCTCAGGTCAAGAGCTAAAAAGCCTTATTCTAAGAGTAAACTAGGCCTAATTTAGGTATAGAAAGAAAAGCAAAATGACTAGAGCCTCGTAACCAAGGGAGAAAATGGTAGAAGGTAAGGTCATGACCACAGGACCAGATTATTTGGGGTCCTTTGGTCAGAGTAATAAATTTCTACATTATATCCTTGGACTGTAAGAAGGAGCCTTATGAAACTCCACTGTCATGCTTTTTGTAAAACTGCTGTTGGGGATACTAATCACCACACCAAACAAATACTCTTCATGAAGGTCCAAAGGAAGAATTTCTCTTAAATCTCATGGTCATTAACAGCTGAACGTTTTCTTTCTTTCTTTCTTTCTTTCTTTCTTTCTTTCTTTCTTTCTTTCTTTCTTTCTTTTTTGTAAAGATTTTATTTATTTATTTGACAGACAACACCAGCGGGGGGGGGGGGGGGGCCTGGGGGGGTGGTGATAAACACTAGCAGGGGAAGTGGGGGGAGGGAAAAGCAGGCTTCCTGCTACACAGGGAGCCCCATGCAGGGCTCCATCCCAGGACTGAAGGATCATGACCTGAGCTGAAGTGAGATGTTTAAGGACTAAGCCACCCAGGTGCCCCAGCTGAACTCTTTCTGAGAAACTGATACAAATTTACCTTATGTGAATTCTGATGTTAATCATTCTCTCATCTATCCCCTTAACCCCTGAAAATTCAGAGTTGAATTTACAATTAGCTTCTAGCAATTGTATAAAACCTTAAGGCATCTATTTTTTTAAGTAAATGTTTTCTTTCAGAATAATTTAAGATTCACAAAAAAGTTACAAAGATAGTCCAGAGAGTTCTCATATACCCCCCAACAAGTTTCCACTATCATTAACATCTTATGTAAGTATGGTACATTTGTCCCAATTAATGAACCAAAACTGAAACATTATTATAAACTCAAGTCTATAATATACTCGGATTTCCTTAATTTTTACCTGATGCTCTTTTTCTGTTCCAAGATCTTTACAATATCTAGTCTATATACTAAATTTACTGGAGCTCTATATTACTATTATATCATAATTTCTCTCTTATTCTGACCTCTGTAACTACTATCACCTAATATATTTTAATTCTATAAACTGTCCCCAATACTTCTGGGAACCATGCGGAACAACAACAACAAAAATGAGCAGAGAGTTCTTAAAAGATAAAATCAGCTTTTTCCCAACAAGTCATACAGTTCAGTATTATTCACTATTAACACTTCATAAATCTTTTAAAAATACAGAGACTCAAAAAAAAATATTCAATTACAGGGCACCTGGGTGGCTCAGATGGTTAAGTATCTGCCTTCGGCTCAGGTCATGATTCTGGGTCCTGGGATCATGTCCCGCAGTAGGATTCCTGCTCAGTGGGGCGCCTGCTTCTCCCTCTGCCTTTCTGTCTGTCTCTCATGAATAAATAAATAAATAAATAGTCTTTTTATACACACACACATACACACACACATCTAATTAAAAATTGTATTCAAATATATCATTTGGATAAAAATGCAAAGTCAATATAAAAAAGTCATTTTTATGTTTCAATATTGGTTTTTTCTCTGGAATTCTCTTTTTTAGGTACATACAACATTAGTGATCCTGATTGTCCTTACTGAGCCATGCAACATTAGTGTGGTCTCAGATCACACAAATCTAAAATGAGGGTGAGGCAAAATGATCTTATGAAGTCCCTTTCAGTTAGAAATGTCAATGATCTCTTAATTCTTTGACCTAGGTTGACTGTCAGATGCTCATATTTTGCCCTCACAAGTAAAGAGCAGAAAACAGTAATGCTTCTAAACAAAAGATAGTACATTTAAAAAAGAGAATGTCAAAGCCTGAAGCTTTACTTGAAATTAATTCATAGAAAAACAAAAATTGATTAATATAATATATAAATAATATTAGTGTATAAATTTATATGTATATAAACTATGTAAATGAAAAGTACCCTGGGAAAGGGGGAAATTTCCCTCCCCTCAAAAAAAGTTGTGAATATTTACCCAAGTAGATTAATTTCATAAAGTGGCTGAGATACCAAATGGGGAAGACAAAAAGCACAAAAGAAAAGGTTAAAAAAAAAAAAATCAATTCATCATTTTATATTTACCACTAGTTCTCTATTATTGAAAATTTGACTACATCAAATGGGTATTGCAATTAAGTGGTCTGTTTTCACATCTATACTAAACTGTTTTGTCTCAAAACAATCCTGTTAAGGTGTCACTGATTTTCTGCTGGGAACCATTAGCTGGCAGCTTCATTTAATCTGTCCCAAATACCCAATACCTCACTGGCAGCAGGAATTATAAAAACACAATAGAGTTTAAGGGCTTTTAGCATCACTTTCCAAAAATTCCTTGAAACACTATTCTACGAAAGACTGACTCCACAGATTCTAAGTGTATACCTGATCTTGATGTTAAAAAAAGATCCACAGGGGCACCTGGGTGGCTCAGTGGGTTAAAGCCTCTGCCTTCTGCTCGGGTCATGATCTCAGGGTCCTGAGATCGAGCCCCAAATCGGGCTCTCTGCTCAGCAGGGAGCCTGCTTCCCTTCCTCTCTCTCTGCCTGCCTCTCTGCCTACTTGTGATCTCCGTCTGTCCAATAAATAAAATATTAAAAAAAAAAAAAAATCCACAATTCTAGTAACTTTAATATTCTCATTCTACTGTCATGGTATGCTGCTCTACAAGTCTTTCTGCAGGAAAAACAAAACAAAACAAAACAAAAACAATTTAAATACTAAAATGTTTAATTACTAATGCCATTATTTAAAAATCAATAAATCATATAAACTTTAACACGGAATTTAAGTCATCTTCTAAGTCATAGAATATTTCCAAATGTAAATAGTTAACAAAAAAACAGATTATCCAGAAGAGTAAGTAATGATATATATCAAAAGAGAATAAATATAAATTGATAAGGAATGCCTGACAATAAGTCCTTAAGCTTTCTTATGTATATTGTTTTGGAATATGAGCATTATAATTATAGTTATAATTACAAGACATCTACTTTAAATAAAAAGAGACCCCTTATTTTTCATGAACTAATATATAAATGAATGACACATGAAATTTACTCTCAAAGGATGAATGCAGCAAAATACCATAAATCTGAATGTTTATTTATTTGAGTAAAAAAAGCAACTTTAGGTGAACATGTCTTAATTTCTTAATGCACTGAAATTATTTTGTTTGGTGGGTTTTTTTTAAGTGAGGAAAAAGCCCACTTTATTAACGAAGGGTAACACTATCTTGAAATGTCCTACACAGTTGCAAGAAAATGACTCACTGGTATAAAAAATTGTGTCTGTGGTCAACTTCTTATCAACAGTTTCATATACTATGCCTTTTATCAAATAAACCACTTCACTCTTACAGAACCCATTTCAAGTCACCTTGAACGAGAAAGCTATTTATTTTACTATAACTCATCTAAAGTAATAAGTCAGCAAAAAAAAATTTTTTTTTTAAGATTTTTATTTATTTGACAGACAGAGATCACAAGTAGGCAGAGAGGCAGGCAGAGAGAGAGGGAAGTAGGTTCCCTGCTAAGCAGAGAGCCCCAATGCGAGGCTCGATCCCAGGACCCTGGGATCATGACCTGAGCCGAAGGCAGAGGCTTCAACCCACTGAGCCACCCAGGCGCCCCCAAAATTTTCTTTTTTTGTTAAGATTTTATTTATTTGAGAGACAGAGAGAGTGAGCAGGGGGAGGGGCATCAGGAGGAGCAGACTCCCCACTTCAGCAGGGGGCCTGATGTGGGGGCTAAACCCCAGGACCCTGAGATCACGACCTAAGCCGAAAGCAGATGCTTAACTGACTGAGCCACCAAGGTACCTCAGCGAAAATGTTTTTTAACTTTAATAATGATGTACCTTATAACCATTCAACACATGTAATTATTCAGTACAGCTCTTAATTACTTAGATTTGATTCAATACAATAAACATTTTGAAAAATGTAAATGTCCTCTGGATGCTATAAACAAACAAACAAACAAATGCTCCTGTATTCAAATAGAATAATCTAATTATCAATGAACTTAAGAAGCTTGTAAACCTACTGGCTAATTACTGTCTAAAAGAAGTTAGCATTAATCATATTGATCTAAAATTATATAAGATTTATGGTAGGGGTTCTAGACTTCAGCTATTTATTAGAATCACCTAGGAGAGTGTAGAACTATCAATGCCTGGGCTTCACTCCCAGATCCTATTTTAATTGGTTTGAGATGGGAACAAAGTATCAGTATTTGTATAAAACAAACAAAACAAACACAGGTAAACTGAATTAAACATACAGAACATTTGAGAACTATCAATTTAGGCTATACTTCAGTTTTAAGACAGAAAAAACTTGCTCACTGGCACCAAAAGTTTTAAGTCTACTAAAAACTTAAGGTGTAGGAAAAAAAAGTGAAGAAAAAGAGAAAAAAAACAATATTCAAAAACATAATCAAGGCCTAGAAAACATTTTTGCCTTTAAAAAATGTTAAAGTTGAAAGCCCTATCTCAGATTTGGTTGATAGATAGGCTAATGCTGCTTTATTTATAGATAACAGCTAAATAAAAGCAATACAAACACAATGGTAAGAATAAATGATAGAAATAATTACCATTCAAATTTAACACCATAGAAAGACAGTAAATTAATATAGTATCATGATCAAATGAGACAAAATTATAGTCAATAACATTTTGTGACCTCAATACTACACAGAATAGTGTTCCTTTAAACCACTTTACCAATACCTTCGATTCTTAAGTACCTCAAAAGAGAAGAATTCATTTAAGAAGATATAGTTACATGGCTCCAATCTGAGATTAGAAAGAACAAACAAGTGCAGAATATTTCCCTTATGAAAGCAGCATATACATCTGTATGCTCAGCCACAATACTCTCTTTACAATAGGGCCCAAAATTAACATCTCTGAGCAATGAGATAAAAAAAGTTCTTAATTACAAGCATTTTAACATATTATCACAGAATTCAGTTTCTCTCTAATAACAGTTAAAGGTGTATGAAAATTACTAGCAACATGAGCCGGCATGAAGGGATGAATGAGGATCACCAGAACATGTCAGAATATGTCTGTTACAAACTGGATGGTAAAACTTACAAGAAAAACTAAAGATAAGTAGCCCAACCTTGAGAATAAAATTAAAAGAACCAATAATAAAAAATTACACAGGATGAGGGAACCAGTTAAACTTCCACGTAATTTCATTCTTCTTAAAATAAAATTTTAAGAAAATTATTTTTAAAATATTTTGAGAGGTACTCTTTAAGACATAAAGAACATTTTGATAAATAAGTACTTTCTGTTAAACATTAGAAAATTAAATATATTTTAATAATAAATTAAATATTATTGTAATAAAAAATTCAGTGACATATTATAAAACTAATACCCAAGTGCCAATACCCTGGTAAGGATTTCAAGATGTTAAAGGAAGCACATTTTGAATGCAGAATGGTTAGAGATGAAAGATGTAGAATTCTATGTAATTAAAGAAATGAGTTTTGTTTTGTTTTGTTGTTTGCTTTGGGAGTAGAATTCAGTGATTCAGCAAAGAAATGAGATTTTTAATTATAGACCTATACTTTTATATTAAACAACTTAGGCATCTGTTACACGTCATAAAAATAAGCCTCCAAAAGCCTGTCACTAGAATGACTTCACAGAATTCCAGTTTGGCATCTTATAAATATATTAATCTATACATACTATCTAGATTATTCTTGGTATATACTTTTTCACATTCATCCTTCCTGAGAAAAATGTGATATGAAATTTTAAAAGATTACCCAGCAGCGGAGGAAACATTCCCTCAAGAAATAACTGTTGAATTAGCTCCATTATTTAATGACATAAGAACTCTTACAACTTTAAATTATAGCTCTCCAAACCTACCAAAGGTTAAACCCATAAGGAATGAGCTGGTGAGCAGAAGCTGAGATAATAGAAAAGCTCAATAAAGATAACTGGAGAGAAAACTACTGTCCTTAGATCAGTGATTTTATGACTGCCAAACTGTGCAGATGCATATAGATACATGTTTATATCACCTACACACATATACACAGTAAGTATGCTTCATTGTTTTGTTTTGTTTTGTTTACTAATCCCAATCTAAAGACACAGCATAAATAGAAAGGAAAAACTAAATTGCCCAGACTAATTATGGACTAAGGATTTACTAAAGGATGGATGGATGGATCGATGGATCGATGGATGGATAGAGAGACAGATATAAAAATATATTGGAGGAAGGGGAGATGATACAGATAAGAACTTTGACTCTAAACCAGTATCTGTGATTCACAATGTTAAGGTGATTCAAGGACATTGTAAGGAATCCATTTTAGATAAATGTGAGCTTAACAAACAAAAAGCTGACTGAAATATAAAGTAATCATAACATAAAAGCATAAAAGATCTATATAACAGGGCAGGATATATTAGTTTTCTACTACACAGTTTAAAATATCTTCCCTAAAAAAGGGATTTTATGTGACTAAATTAGGGATTAATGCATCTTACCTTCCACAGAAGGTGCCTGATCCTGAGCTGAATACAGCATATCCTTGAAAGCCTATTAAAAAAAAAAAAAAGTGCATGAAATAATGAGTAATCTTTAAACTAACAGCATTTGACGCTAAACAATTACTTCTTTTTCAATATCCAGACTATACAATCCAGACTACTAAATTGAGAATTTAGTAATATACTTCAATTAACTTTAGTAAGCTGAAACCCAAATACTATACTTTCATATCAACCCAGTATTGTCCAATCTTTAAGAAAATGACTAATATGTACACTTTAAAAATTAAAGGGCATTGGGAACAGAATGAAAAATCTCCTGAGAGATCATAAACTCTCTTGACTAAAAGAAAATAGCGAGAGAAACTGAGAACAATGGTCAGAAAGATATACATGGAACAGTGCTTAAGAAAACATGAAACACTAGATACAAATTTTTTCTTTTTGTAGTAACATAAAAGTAACATAAAATTTACCATCTTAACCATTTTCACATTAACAATTCAGTAGTGTCAAGTACACTCACATGCTACGTAGACAATCTCCGGAATTCTTTTTATCTTGGATACAAATAGTCTTCAATGAAGGCCTGGAATGTCCTCCCTAAGAGTGCAGGACTATAAATATATTTACAGATTGTTTTTTTTTCCAAACCAGTGAATTAACGACCAATAATATTTAGGTAATTTGGATGGCTGCAGTTTGGTCTCCCAGTAAGTGGTTTGGGAGCAGTAATGAAAAGCATTTCCCCACATCTATCAATATGGTAGAATCAACTGAGTGGATAAGGCTCCAATGCTGAAGAGCTGGTCCTAAAAAGGTGGCTATATCCAATCCCATAGCTTCGAAACCTCAAATACCATCTAACACTTGGTGATTCCCAAAGTGGCCTCCGGCCTCCCTCAACAACTGACATTTGGAGTCAGATAATTCTTTGTTTGGGGGGAGGCTGAGGGGCTGTTCTGTGCATAATAGGATTTTTAGTATCATCCCTGGCATCAAGAGACTCACTAGCCTCATCTAGATACCAGTAGCAACACCTCCACCAAAACTGTAACAACCAAAAATATCTCCATATTCTGCCAAATGTCCCATGGGGGTCAAAATCAACACACCACCCCCACACCCAGAACCACTGCCCTAGAGTCACTCAAGCTTAAACCCCCCAAAAAGGGAAATAAACCTTCTGGGTAACCCTTCTATATTCAAGTCTAGTAAATTATATTCTTCCCAAGTGAATTTATCATTTGCTTTAGACCAGTGACCAATCTGTTAGTTCTGTGACTAACCAAGCTTGACAACATATGTAAAAAAGGTTCCCAATGAAACAAAGAAAAATAAAATTTTTGATCAATGCATTTTTGTTCATTTTAACCCTTTTTTTAAAAAAAAATATTCATAGGAAAACTATGTATATTTAAATATTTTAACAGTGCACATGCTTAAATCCTTAACATTCAGTAAGATTCACTATTTATATAAAATTTGAGACACTACAGTAATGCAATTGTGGTATAATTTAAAAAATTTGCTCTTTGTTTCAGGTTCCTGGCACAAATTTCTGAAACCTTTAGAATCTACTCTCTTTTATACACTGAAACAGTTCACGGCGGGCAGTGGGGGGGTGCGAAATAGCTTCAGGGTGGTGGATGATCCCCAGAAAAACTGACCACCTGATTAATGTGATTAGAGGGTTAAAACTTTCAGCCCCAACCCCAGATCTCTGAGAAAGAGGGAATGGCTGGGGACTGAATTCAATCACCAGTGGCCAAAGATTTGTAGTCACCCAGGCAGAAGTATGGGTATCCTGGGTACCCCATTTATAGCTGGCCTCTGAAGTGAGGGCAGTCTTGTGGGACTAAGCCCTTAACCATGGGGTCTGTGCTAACTCTGGATAGTTCGTATCAGAATTAAAGTGAATTACTAGACACCCAATTGGTGTCAGGGAAATGGTTATTAGCATCAGAAAAAAGAACTGGTCAGAAGAGGTATCTGAAAACACACAAACAGAAATCTTCTTCTTCTTTTTTTTTTTTTTTTTTTTACAGAACCTTCATTATTGGATCACAACTTTTCTAAGATTACCTTTGAAGCTCAGCCTCGTGTTTACTGACCACTAATTCTTTAACTTATTTATGTACAAAAGCCCTAAGTATATATGAAAAAGGTATGGAACTTCTTTGAAGATCAAAGTATATACATTCATTATTTTCTTTACAATTTGAGATGTCTCAAGGACCACTAACTTCTGGCCTAAAAAAGGAAGCTAGTCCAGAAGATTTTATCAAACATCAGAAAGTCTTTGTCAGTTTGGACTGGAATTTCATCTTAAAAATCCTACACAAGTATAGAGTGGTGGTTATGTTAGAGTCTCCCATAAAATATTTCAAGAGAGTAAATGAATAGATTACTTAGAGCAAAGTAAATCTCTAGATAGAAAAATAGAAGAAGAAACACATAAACCCAGCCAGAGAATATTTACAAAATATTTACAAAATATTTACAAAAATAAATCTATTATGGGAATAGGTAATATAGGAGACTCAAATATCTGAATAAAGTTTTTCTACTTCTGGAGTATAACAGGCATGTGTACCAAAATTAAATGATGCTATCAAGAACCAAATAAACCATTAATGACAAGCAGGATGACTTCTACATAGTAGAAGCTCAATAAATAGTTCTTGAATTCAAAAGCCTTTCTTCCTCAAAGAAAATTACCTTATAAAAATGAACAAAGCACACTGCAAAAGCATACTAAGCAGTACCTTACTGACATATTATGAAAATGAATTAAATTTGCAAAAGGGAAGCTTACCAAATTAAGTTTTTAAAAGACGATTAAAATTTTATAAAAAGAAAAATGATAGCCTTCATTTTGATTATAAAACTGAATCATAATTTCATTTCAATCAAGACAACTCTCAGTAAAATCTGGGACAATTCTTTCTGCTTCTTACTACTTCGGTTTTCCTCTGAATAATAGAAACCTCTAAGTTTTTTACTATATTGTCTTACAAAACTCCATAAACAGGATAGATACCATTCTTTTCTTGTGACATGAGAATAGTCCCCAATTAGGAACTAAGAAGAAGAAAAAAGCCTACAAAGTAATGTCTACATTAGTATCTATATATTTATAATATGAAAGCACTTGCCTGGGTTAGGAACAATAAATCCAAATACATATAACAACACATTCAAAGAGGTTCCTCAATTTATGCTATTTTCCTTTAAGGATATCCATTACTTTATATAAAACTCTGAATTTGCAGGCACCTGGGTGGCCTTAGTCTGTTAAGCATTTGACACTGATTTTGAGTCAGGTCACAGTCTCAGGGTTGTGATCCAGCCCAGTGATGGGCTCTGCACTGGGCATGGAGCCTGCTTAGGATTCTCTCCCCCTCTCCCTGCCTAAAATAAACAAAATAAAAACACCTCTGAATTTGTATAATAAAAATCAATATACATTCATGTGCATTACATAGATTAGATTTTTTAAAAAGATCTATTTATTTACTTTGAGGGGCACCTGGGTGGCTCAGTGGGTTAAAGCCTCTTCCTTCGGCTCAGGTCATGGTCCCAGGGTTCTGGGATGGAGCCCCATGTCGGGCTTTGTGCTCGGCAGGGAGCCTGCTTCCCCCCTCTTTCTCTCTGCCTGCCTCTCTGCCTTCTTGTGATCTCTGTCTGTCAAATAAAATCTTTAAAAAAAAAAAAAGATATATTTATTTACTTTGAGAGAGCATGGTGTGGCGGGGGGGTGGGGGGAGCAGATCCCAAGCAGGTTCCCCTTAAAGTGCAGAGCCCAAAGCTGGGCTCAGTCTCACAACCCTGAGATCATGATCTGAGTTGGTATCAAGGGTCAGACACTCAACTACTGAGCCTCCCACACACCCAACAATAGATTTCTTGGATTTTCAAAGGATTCAAAGCAATCTTTTATATCAACATCTCTACTGTAATCTGAGTGTTAAATTGTTTTTGTTATGTTATTGAAATATATGTACTAAGACAAAACTCCTTTAGTGCTTATAACAACTCATGTAACAGTAAAATCTTCCAAATTAAATCCAAACACACACACAAAACCAATACTATTCAACCAACATTAACATGACAGGAAAAAAAGGTGTGCTGAAACAAAATCTCAACTGGCAACATGAATACAATGCTGTCATTGTATCTGCTCTTCTAAATTTGGAATGCCTATATGACTATTAGATGTGATATAATCCTCTTAGTACCTCTCCCTACTATGAGGTAGCATAGTACAGTGGGTAGGAGTTATGGAATTGGACAATGTGTATAAAAACCAACCCTACTATAATAGCTATGTAAGCTTGGGAAAATTAACTTCTCTGTATAACAATGTCCTCATCTGTACAACAGAAGTGATCACACATATCTCACAGGTCTATTTCAAGAATTAAAACCTCTTAAAACATAAATCCTTATAATTATAATTCGTGATTATACATGAAGAGTACTTAGAACATTAAAGATACTCAAAGAATGTTAGCTAATCCAATGTGAAATACCACAAAACTTAGATCATACAGTGGGTTGTGGCATCATTTGGTGATCTACTGTTTGGACATAAATACATTATTTATGCATTAGATATACCTCAGTCCGAATTAACTCTTCATAAGGTAGTACAATACTACCTAGAGCCAACATGACCAAACAAGTATAAACACGGTTTCTGCAATCTCCTGGCATTTACTAGTTTATAAGACAGTCATCTAGATGATCTAGAATATGCTATGACATTTTCAGAAAATCACTGTCATGAACGTACTCTATTTTTAATTCTCATGGGAAACCTACAGACTCCTAAGAAAATAATGCAAATCCCAGTTTGATATGCTTTTTTAACAAGGTCTCCTAATTATATTAAACTTTCTACTATACACACACACACACACACACACACACACACACACACATCTGTTGTATGATATAGGGTATAGCTCAAACCTAACATGTATGTTCAATAATACTGCCATTTCAAATTTCTTATGTTGTTAATTTTTAATAACACATAGTAGATCATCATTAATCTCCTTTGCAAAGCACAAGCCATTTCACAGGCCTCTTCACAAACTCAAATCAAAAGCTAGAAAAATTCCTACTTTCAGGTGGTATATATACACAATGGAATACTACTCATCCATCAAAAAGAATGAAATCTTGCCATTCACAACAACATGGATGGAGCTAGTGTGTATTATGCTAAGCGAAAAAAGTCAGAGAAAGACAAACACCATAGGATTTCACTTATATGTGGAATCTGAGAAACAAAATAGATGAACATATGGGAGAGGGGGAAAAAGAAAGAAAAGCAGAGTGAAAAACAAACCATAAGAGGCTCTTAAAGATAAAGAACAAACTGAGGAGTGATGGATAGAAAGGGTGGCAGATGGGCTAGATGAGTGATGGGTATTAAGGAGGGCACTTGATATGATGAGAACTGGGTATTGTCTGTAAGTGATGAGTTACTGAATTCCACTCCTAAAACCAACACTGCACTGTATATTAACTAGAATTTAAATAAAATTTTGAACAAAAGGAGAAAAAAACTCCTACTTCCTATCAAATCACCATTAGCCTCATATACATCATACTATAAATATTAACACCTCCATCAATAAAATATCTAACTCATGTTGTCCTCATTGGCTTCAATATTCAAAGTCAGCACACTGGAATCTAATTATTGATTATTAAGCAATAAAACAAACAGGCATTTAAAGAGGAAGGGAAAGGGATATTTGTCATAAACCTTCAAAACAATCATATTCTTGGGGTACCTGGGTGGCTCAGTCATTAAGTGTCTGCATTTGGCTCAGGTCATGATCCCAGAGTCCTGGGATCGAGCCCCACACCAGGCTCCTTGCTCCGCAGGAAGCCTGCTTCTCCCTCTCCTACTCCCCTCACTGTGCTCCCTCTCTCCTTGTGTCTCTCTCTGTCAAATGAATAAATAAAATCTTTGAAAAAAATCATAATCTCTATTAACAGTGTTTAATAATTAGATAAAGTTTACATCACCAACTTTTTTTAATCTGAAAACTTTTCTAAATGGAACTCATGAATAACAAAATTTTGAAATATTTTTCAAAATATGTACATGATGAGCTTATCTACAGTACCCCAGAAACATTCTCCAATTGTTTCTTTTTCAGTTTCTACTTCCTCTTTATGCATTACCTTTTTAATTTTTTCACCAGAAATACTAAGTATTCTGTGAATAATGTACAGGTCATTACCTGTGACCTGGTTTTTGTCTCATTATCTAGAAATCAGTCATGTTTTCATGATACTGAAGTGTTAAGAGCAGTTCTGCAAATCAAATTATAGACCTCAAGAGGGCAGCTAGCATTCTCATGTGTCCTATACAAAGAATCACCACCTAATTAATGCTCATTTCTATCCCCATATAGAAATAAACTAACCTAGCTCTGTTTTTGATGACAGAAATAAGCTGTAAAGTCAATAAAAACTCTTATACAACTTCTTATAATTTATTAAAGTTCAAAATTAATGTACTCTTGTACATACTTAATACCAAACCCTATTTTAATTAAGCATGAGCCAATTTACATAGAATTTAAAAGCACCCCATCAGCAAAAGGCAATTCAATATGCAAAAGTTGTTACAACATAAATTATAATTGAAATTATTAAATGTATAAAACATATAAAATAGAAAGATCTAATTTGGAGCATGTCATGTTATATTCACATTTATAAATTACTGCACTAATATATTCTCACATTCACTGACATGGTTTTTACTATTTCCATGTGGATATCTCCCAAAACTATATTGTGAGCCACATGTCTCCTAACACAAAATCAGAATGTCCAAAATTCATTTCTTCCCAAAGCCTGCTCTCCTCATGTTTTACACTTCTTTTAATGCCATTGCAAGTAGCCAAATCACACAGATTTACAATCTCAGTTATCACTCACTCAACAAATATTCACTGGGTATCTACTATGTACCAGGCACTGCTCTAGACACCTGGAATACATCATGAGGAAAATAAAAATCCCTGTCCTAGCAGAGTTAACATTCTTACATTCTCCTTCCTACCCATGAGTTTAGTGATCTGATTCAATCAATGCCACTATCACAACCTCATTTACATTCATTCTCTCCTATCCTTTTACCTACACTATTTCAGTGAACTCTTCACTGGTTTACCAATCCATAGGTTTTCATCTCTCTAAAATATCTCACAAACTGCGCCATATCAATCTTCCCAAAGCATCAATCTGATTCTCCAGCTTAAAAATTTACAAGGATTTCTCAATGGCCACAAAATAAAGCTCATAATCCTCTGCTGGTCTCTAAGGTACCCAGAATGGTCCAAACTATCTTTTAGGCTTATCTTCCAAACTAAAGAAAATCACTTTCACTTTCATCTGACTTTCAAGCCAAAATGAATTATTTATTATTATAATTACTCCTTTGGGGGAACCTCAATATTTCTTTCATCTTTTGCCTTTGTTTACAACTATTGCCTCTACTATAATCCCCCACCCTACCCACACCTTTAAAATCTAATTTCCAAATCTTAACCAATCTTCAAGGTCTAGATCAAATTTAACCTCTTTTATGCTTTGTCCTGGTTTCTCCAGGTAGAAATTATCACTCCCTCCTCTGAAATCCTACAGTACTCTATTTGAAACCATTTATAGCACTTAATATTTCTACCTTATGTTTTAGTTATCTGTGTCACTTGTTCCCCATATGAATGTAAAGTCAAGGTTTTAGCCACCTTGCTTATAACTGTATAAAAGAGGCACACCATAAATATTTCTAGATTATTAATATCATCATTAAGGAAGTTACAAGCTTTATTCATTCAATGAACATCACTGGATGTCTGCTCTGTACACTATGCCAGGCTCTGAAGAAATGATGATGACTCAAACAAGAAGTCACATAAATAGGTAAATTAGAACACAATATGTTAAATAGTTAAAAAAAATAAACACAGCATATTGAAAGTCTAAGGCAGTAGCAATGGAAGAAAAAAGCAGGTGAAATGTGGGAAAGAGAGGGATACCAAGAAGCAAAAACCAAGAAGCAAAGAAGAAAGACTAGACAAACAACTAAACATGAACTAAGGGATCTAAAGATCTCCCAGATTTTGAGCTCAGGTAAAAAGAAGGATGATTCCTGATATTATTAACTGACCTGAAAAAACACAAAAGAAAAAACTTGAGCAAAAAGAAAAAAGATAGGCATTTGGATGACAAACCGTTTTGGGTATCTACAGGATAACTGAGATAGTAGACAGATGAAAATAGAGATCTACAGTTTAAAAGATACATCAGAGCTAGTGGTTAAGAGTTGGGAATCACTTATATAAAGATGATTTGAAACTGCCTAAGCTCTAGGTAAATGCGATTTCTCAGAAAGTGAGAAGTGGTCCCAACACATAAACTTTTGGAATACAAACCATCAGAGAAAACAATGAGGAGAAAATCAGATATATATACACAGGGCCACAAAAATTAAAGAAGCATTTCAGGAAAGAAGAGATATTAATCAATGGTATTGTAAAAGTGTCTATATGATAACAGATCATAGATGCACACGTGGTAAGCAGAGCATAATGTGTAGAGTTGTGGCACTTTCCTATATTATTACATCTAATTCTTACTATGTTATATACCTGAAACTAATGTTAACACTGAAAAAAGAAAGAAAGAGCTTTAATAACTATCAAAAGCTGCTTAGAGAAGAGGTACCTGCACCCTCATGTTCAGTGCAGCTTTTATTCAGAATATCCAAGGCACGGAAACAACCTAAGTGTTAACAGATAAAGGGATAAAGAAGATGTGGTATATACATATATAATAGAATATCATTCAGCCATGAGAAAGAAGGAAATCCTGTCATTTGCAACAATTTGGATACTATTGAGGGCATTAATCTAAGTGAAATAAGTCAGAGAAAAACAAATACTGTATGATAGCACTTATATGTGGAATCTAAAAAAGCCAAGCTCAGAGAAATCTAAAAAAGCCAAGCTCAGAATACAGTGGTGGTTACAATGCCTATGTGTTCGGGTACCGCTGGGGGGGAATATTCATTAAAGGGTAAAAACTGCCAGTTATAAGATTAAGAAGTTCTGAGAATCTAATGTACAGCATGGTGATCATACCCAATAATCCGGTATTATATATTTGAAAGTTGTGAAGAGAGCAGATCTTAAATGTTCTCACCACAAAAAAGAAATGGTCATTACGTGATGGGATGGAGGTGTTACCTGATGCTATGGTAGTAATCACTTTATAATAAATTAATTAAATCAATGTTATATACCTTACATTTATATAGTGTTATGTGTCAATTACATCTCAATAAAACTGGAAAAATAATTTAAAAAGAAAACTGAAAACATCTGAGTTAAGTAAACAACAATTGAGAAAGGGTTTATTATACTGGTAATTCTTCTGTCTCTTGAGCTGGATGGTGAATATAGATGTCTATTCTATCTAACTGGAATGCTATCTATGTATCTCTCTATCTAATTGGAATGCTACAACTGAATTATAAAGAAAAACAGCTAACATTAGAATGCCTACACTCTGACTCTCTACTTTAGAGCCTGTAACTTAAACTATCCAGATGTAAGATTTTAAAAAATACAACCATAAGTTAAAGGAAAGAAAAATAAAAAGCTGCTTAGAGATCAAAAAGAAAGAGACTAAGAGGAGGTTATCAGATCTGAGGATCAGGAGCTCACCTATAACTATCAATAAATGGTTTCAGAAGAGTGATCAGGCTTAAATTAGATTGGGTTGAGTATACATGAGAGCTCAGGAAATGGCCATAAATACTGGTCAACAATAAAAGCAATCATAGTTATTACATTTACTGAATACCTACCATAGTTATTACATTTACTGAATACTGAATACCTACCATCAGGTATCATTTTGAGTATGAATGCACTGAATACACTGCTTTAATTTTTTAACGCATTAACTCTTAAAAAACAGAGCTTTAACTCTTTAATGCAAAGGCATTTCTCATTTTACCACTGAAGATTTGAGACTCAGGTGACTAAAGTATCTTGCCCAAGTATTGCAAATTCTATAAGCCATGCTTGAGAAAAAGACACATAACCCACTATTTCAAATGAAACCTTATTTTCTAAGAATTACCTCTATTTCTGATATTCTCCCTTTTATTTCCAAAACTTTTCTTAACCATTAGATTTTTATACCAGGTGGACCAAATAGCCCCTAAGTCTAAGATGACTCCCAAAGATTCCTGCTTCCTGGTAATAACGCTCTCGTGCAACCCCTCCCAAACCAAACAGAGCAGACCTGTATAAACAATAGATTATTGCATAAAAACAGAGTATTGCTTCCAAGGCTAGGTCATAAAAGACACTGTAGTTTTCATTTTGCTCTCTCTTGGATCTGGGAGAGGCCAACCAATAAAAAAAAAAAACAAAAACAAAAAAAACAGAAGCAGCCCTATGGAGTGTTCTGAGTGGTAAAGAACTGAGACCTCCTGAGAAACAAAACAAAATAAAACACAAATTTGCGTACCATCTGAGTGAGCTATCTTAGAATTAGATCCTCCAGTCCTAGTCAAGCCTTGAGATGACTGCAGTTCCAGGTAACATCTTAACTGCAACCGCACACAAAAATACTCTGAGCCAGAACACCCAGTGAAACTGCTTCCAAATTCTTATCACACAGCAACAGCCTAAGATAAATGTTTATTATTGTTTTAAGCTACTAAGTTTGGGGGTAACTTGTTATATAGCAATAGATAATTAATATATGAGGTAGATTTGAAAAATACCTTTATGTCACAAAATGTACATGTTATTAGATAATAACCAATATCTACTCATCTTGATCAAAGTAGCTAAGATTCTTATTCCTATAAGTATAAAAAATTATAGAAAGGAAAATTATGACAATTTTAAATGATTTATTTAGCAATAATAAGCAAAATTGCATTCCCATATGTCAAAGCCACCAACACTGTAATTTAACTTACACTGAATGCCCTTGGGAAGTCATGCAGCCACACTTCTAGGCTGGAGCAGGTCTAACAGAATAAATCAGCATCCTCCTTGTCTAAGAGTACTGTTCTGATGATAAAAATAAAGCTGATAACAAATACTCTCTCCTAACTAATTAAATCTATATGGCTCATTCTTATATTTATTGTGGTAATGGCCATAAATTCTGAGGGCAGAGAGCAATCTCACTTTAATTTTTTTAGGCCACAGCGTTTAGCACAGTACAAATTTAAAATGTGCCTGGATGGCTCAGTTGGTTGAGTGGCTGCCTTCAGTTCAGGTCATGACCCTGAAGTCCCAGGATCAAGCCCTGCATCTGGCTCCCTGCTCAGCAGGAGGTCTGCTTCTCCCTCTGACTTTCCCCGTTTCATGCTCTCTTTCTCATTCTCTCTCTCTCTCAAATAAATAAATAAAATCTTTTTTTAAAATGTATTAGTAAACTTCACAGACTTGGTAACACAAAACCTAAGTGTCCAAAATCAACACACTGGTTAATTTTTTCAAGTGTTAGCTATTGTTATATTTATCGAATTCTTTTATAGCAGTTCCAGTTTCATGAAATATCAAAACGCAAAGTCCTTTCTTATTTTTACCAATTTTCACGATCTTTTATTTGTACACAAAATTCAAACCATTTCCATGTACCAGTCACAAGAAAAGCTCTTAATGCTTTTGGCTTCCAGCTCTCTTTAACATGTTAAGTTTTATACAGGTTGGTAAAACACGTTGGATTTTACCCAAAAATAATAGTTATCACAACATAAAGTTCTCACTTTTGCTCTTAGTAACAGTTTGCCTGTTTATCTGCACAAAAACAAAAAGGAATCCAAAAGCTCTGCAATGCTTTTTCCTATATGTCTATACAAATAGTTTCTTCTTTCTTTTTTTTTTTTTTTTAAAGAAATCTCTACATACAACATAGGGCTTGAACTCACAACCCTGACATCAAGAGTTACATGCTCTTCCAACTGAGCCAGTCAGCTGCCCCATTTCTAATTGATGGATGTCAGATCACTTCACAGCTCCAATTTCAACACCAAAAAACCTTAATAAACTATTAACCTTAACAAACTATTCTCTGTAGTTCCCACTGTTCCCACAAAAATACTACTTGTCAAAATACATGAAGATATTTGTACTTAATAAAATACTACCATATTTCATTGAATCTAAGACATCATCAACTGTCAAGGCACACCATTATTTTATGAATCATTAAGAAAGAAAAATATTACCAATTAAACTACGACATCTGTGAGATGAATCCCAATCTCAAAGGTGTTGGAAGAGGGGAATGTGCATCTTAGAATCTATGAAATACAGTAATTCAATTGGTCAGAAGGTAGTTTCTCAAGGAATGGATTCTAAAAGTCCAGCTACCATCTTTTGCTTTCCAAGAAATTTCATGACACTGAAAGAGTCTTATTGGATTAAGCACTAACACCCTAAAATAAAATGTCAGTTGAATAAATGAATAAAAGTTACTCCCCTGGCTTATCTTTAATAATGACAGAAATTAACAGCTATACTTTACTGAAGAGTATCTTCTTTAGGTCAGGCCCTTGCTGACACTTTCTTATATTATTAAATCTAATTCTGACAATAAGCTTGAAAGGTAAATAGTACCTCCTTTTACACACAGGAAAACTGAAGTTCAGAGAAATAATGTTGTGAATATCTCATAGCCAGTAAATAAGGG
Organism: Martes martes; assembly: GCF_963455335.1. Lineage (NCBI taxonomy): Eukaryota > Metazoa > Chordata > Mammalia > Carnivora > Mustelidae > Martes > Martes martes. The sequence goes on from NC_137903.1 coordinate 51,967,906, forward strand.
AAATGCAATTAAAGCCAAAAACTTAGACAAAATTAAAGCTATTTTCTCTACTGTCTTCATATATACCTCACATACCCTCAAAGAACCTTTTAAAGTTTTATCCTACGTGTTCCTAAAGGTTCTATCCTATTTTCCTCACCCTGCCAGTAGCCACATCTCTCAAATGAAAATGACACACATGTTGTATCAATGACTTTAACCTCTTAAAACCTGGAAGTCGGTTTGCAAAAGACAAATTTATGTTCAGAATCCACCAATAAGCTCCTTTTGTCATATCCAAGGCCTATCCTTAATTCTCATTCTCACGACCTGTCTACACAGCTTGTCACTGCTAGTAATCCATTTATCTTTACAACCCTTGACTCTTGTGACAATATATTTTCCAAGACATCCTCTCTTTGGATCTCTACTTCTCTGCCTTACATACTTTCCCTTAGTGAATTCTTTAACTACTATCTCAATTATGATAATCTGTTGATACAATTTTTCAAATTCTAGCTCCTTCTCTACATATAAACATTTTGCACATGAAATCAGCATATTTAAGATCTAATTTCATGAGTTAACCATCCCTAAAAGTAGCTATTCTCGACCAGTTTCCCCAGGTTTAAACCTTTGTAGTGAATTCTTCCCTCCTTCACTCCCTAAAAAAATGCACAAACACTGAACACTAGAAAGTGATGCATTCAAAAATGTTTAATAGGGGCACTTGGGTGGCTCAGTCAGTTAAATGTCCAACTCTTGATTTCAGCTCGGGTCATGATCTCAGGGTTGTGAGATCGAGCCCTGCACTGAGCTGTGGAGCTTGCTTGGGATTCTGTCTCTCCCTCTACCCTTGTCCCCTCTCTCTCTTAAAAAAAAGAAAAGGTTTAATACTATTACTTTATCTTTTACCAATGATATTTTTATTTAATTTCAAATATTAGTGGTAATAAAATGATCCAATTACTACAATATTCTGTATGGTTGCATATTACACCATTTGGAAGGAAGATGTTAACTTTATTTTTAAAAATATTTTATTTATTTATTTGACAGAGAGAGAGGGAACACAAGCAGGAGGAGTGGGTAGATGGAGAAGCAGGCTTCCCGCTGAGCAGGGAGCCCAATGCGGGGCTCGATCCCAGGACCCTGGGATCATGACCTGAGCCAAAGCCGGGCACAACTGAGCCATCCAGGCACCCCAATGTTAACTTTAATAGAATATTCTGTGTTTAACAGGGCAGATTCACAAAATACACATTAAATTATTAATAATTATTGATACATTGTTAAAAAATTTAAATCATTATAATTAAAGTTGTAAATATATAGAGGATTATTAAGTGTTTCCTACATAAAACGCACCATGTTATATTGTCTTTAAAATGAAAGAAAGGTCAAGGGGGAATTTTAAAATATGGCATTTGATAATTTCTTTTCCTAAAACATTTTTTTCTCTAATACTGTATGCTTAACAATCAATTCTAATAAGACTTCACAAGAAAACTGTGGAAGAAAAAAGGAAAAAGTTGCCAAATTTCTTCCCAGTTTTTCATCTACCTCAAAAATCAAAGAAACTTTCAAAAATGTATAAGTTAATATTTTTATTTCATCAATAACCATCAAGTAGTAACATAAACTTAATGTTCTGTGAAATACCAGACTTTTTAAAAAAGGTAAAATTCTTTCAGCTTCCGCTTGTCCATGAATAGTGTCTAAGCTGTTTTCTTCCTAGAGTTTCACTGACTCCCTTCCCCAAGTTGCCTCAAGAATAAATAAATGAACCTTGCTCAACTGCTGGTTTCAAATCACTAGGGATAGATACATAATAATGGTTAATATATACAACACTTACTACTCGCAGTATTATTACTTCCTATACATACATACTATCTTACGTGCTTTCCAATTATCAATTCATTTCATTTCACACTATCCTCTAAAGTAGACATTATTATTATACCCAATTTAAGGACGAGAAAATTTTAACACAGAACGGCTAAGTGACCTGGCCAGGCTCAGAGGGTTATTATAATTTCAATTTCAGTGGTCTCTAAATCAATGTAATGTCTACTTTTTCCATCTATCAAGAACTGAACTTTTCAAAGTCCATCATACTAAGCAAACAAATTCTAGAGTAAACATTTTGTAGCCCTCTCTAGCAAATATCTAATGGCAGTATAATCTGAGATATTTATATTTCAATACTCATTTTTCAAATAAGTATATTTGACTCAAAAAGGTTTATCGTTAAGATGATGAACTCTGATAAGAAGTGGTGCCTCATCTGCTCATCAACATCTTTGTTACCTGCTATTATAAAAACATTTGAAAAACACTGGAAAGACAACATCTCAATTTCATTACCACTGGCTGCATTTGAGTTTATTACATAAAAGGGCTAAATCTGCATGCACTGACTAAACAATGTAAGAAAACTCCAAATTGATACCAAAGTAATTTATTTCTAGAGCTCCAGCCACACTCTGTGGGGACAAAGATGAACTTTTCTTATTTTCTCCATTCACTCTTCAACCATGCTCTTAAGAATCTCTTACTCAACCCTTCATGACATCCTAGGTAGATCCCATGGTGTTTTGGTAACTTCTGTTACTTAAAAAAAAAAAAGAAAAAAGTTGCTAAATATGGCAGACATTGCCAGATATTGGATGCTGACATACACACTCTGCCTGACATGCACACAGCAAGCATTAAGTAAAACATATTACTATCAAATTTAATCAAATCTAAGACATCACTAATAATAACATACACCATTATTTTCTGTGTTTCTAAATATGAAAAACATGTCTGCTAATTAATCTATGACACAGCATTAATTATAAGATGTATTCTGATTTCAGTGTTAAAATATAGGAAAAATACATACTAAAATTGATTAAATAAGCTACTGATTCAAGCTCTCAATATTTTTGTCTATACATATGTCTTGTTTTCCTGTCTTTGATCTTGTTCTCTCCAATGCATCCTCCAAGATCTAAATTATACATCTCACTTTGTAATGATCCCTCCCCACTAACTTCTTCTTTAAAATTCTTGATGGGTGACACCCAGAAGTGTTTAAATTCAGCAAGGTACCTTCACCTCTCACCTCTTCATCCATCCTAATCCCCCCTTCCAATCTCACCCCATCAGTTCTCCAACCTATCTACTAAACCGGAGTTCATTAATATGCTTAGATACTTTCACCTATTTATCCTTTCTTCAATATTACGCTATCTGCCCAGATTGACCCTTTATCCTCTTCACCATCTGATCAAACCCTACTCAATCTCTGGTACCCAGTTCAAATGCCACCTCTGTGAAAATTTCCAAGATAAATACTTTTGATTTCCAGAGCAAAATCAACTGGCATTCTTCTGTAACACAATCACAGTACACTATGATGAGGAAACCACCCAAGTACTGAGCTCCTCCAGGACAGGCACTTATCTTCACATCGCTAGACTCTTACATGATCGTGAGTGTAATACCATATTAAAAATCCAGGCTCTGAAATAAGACACACCTATGTTTGAATTCTGGCTTTACACCTATGTTTGAATTCTGGCTTTTACCACTCACTAGCTATGTGACCTTAGGCAACTTACTCAATCTAAGATTAAGTGTCTTTTTCTTTCCTTTTCTTTTTTTTTTTTTTTTTTTGATTCAGTGTCTTCTTAAAACAAGGATAGCAAAACCTGCCTTAGAGGATAAGGATTAAATGTAAAATGCCTGGCATATCAGAAACACTCAATAAACATTAGGTGGTAGTATTATCATCATCCCTTCATCATTTAAAAAAAAAAAAAAAAAGAGGGGCGCCTGGGTGGCTCAGTGGGTTAAAGCCGCTGCCTTCGGCTCGGGTCATGATCTCAGGGTCCTGGGATCGAGCCCCGCATCGGGCTCTCTGCTTGGCGGGGAGCCTGCTTCCCTCTCTCTCTCTGCCTGCCCTCTGCCTACTTGTGATCTCTGTCTGTCAAATAAATAAAAATCGTTAAAAAAAAAAAAAAAAGAGGCAGTCATTCACAAATACTTCGTGAATTGATTTAACACACATTCTGATCTTCTCTAGTCATATATGTCCTGATTTGGTTTGGTAACATGTCAAAAGAGGTCTTGGTGGGGAGGGAGGGTTGTCCCTAATATACAGATATAACCTGAGTTAACACTGAAACACAGATATATTACAGAGGAATGGCCAAATGATTTTTCAACTTTCCTAAGCCTTGCTCATTCTTACCTAACCCCTCAAGCTTTACCATAATTCCTCAGTCCTGTCTTCTCAACCAAGGCAGGTTTCTACCTAGACAGGGCAATGGCTAGTTTTCTGTGAGTAAACAGTAGTATTTTTAAGGTTTGGGTCCCTTAATTTACTCAGTCTTTTAACTGACACACACAAGAATTATTTTAGGTTGATAATGTGATCTAATGAACTAGATTCAGATAAATGTATTAATGCAGAGTATCTGAATAATCATTAGAACATTTAAATTCATACTGACTCTTAGAAAATTCATTCTTAAAATTTAAAAGCAAAAACAACAACATATATACATTTATACAGCAGTGACAAGCCTCAGGAAGGTACAGCAGTGAGCAGGAAGCCAGTATTCTTATTTCTGGCTCCACTATCAGCTAGTTTTAAGACTCTGACTACATAATCTTGGCTTCTCTACCCTCAATTTATCGATCTATAAAACAGAGGAGTTGAAAGGTCTTTCTCAACTCTACAACCAATTCTAGTATTAGAAATTAAATTTTCATTAGAAAACTGAAAATAACTAAAAACTCAACTCATTCAAGCTATTTGGTCATACTTAACACACATGTGAATTTCACCCCAATTAAAAAAAAATACAGTGTCTATAACTTAAATAATGTCATATAAATTATAAGTTACCAGGGAACTTCAAAACCACATAATTGTTCCCACCTGGTTTTCTTACTATATATAAAAAGGTTAAGGACAATTTATTAATAAGCATCACAGATAATAGGAGTAATAGCTAAAATCAACAAAGCCATTTTCCAAGAAAACCTGAACTGGTTAAGCCCAGAGTGACAAGCTTAAAGACTCAGTTTCCCTTACAAAGATCTGTTAAACCAACATTATCATTGAGCGCTGCTGGAGAAATAATTTTAATAGCAAATATATAGCTCTTAGTATGTGCTAGGCATTGTTCTAAGCACTTTTCTTATTTTAATTCCTTTAATCCTCACAAAGCCCTGGAACTACTATTATTATCCCTATTTTACAGATGAAGAAACTGAAGCACAGAGAGGTTAAATGACTTGCTTGAGGTTTCTCAGCTAGTAAATTACAGAGCTGGAACATGAACTAGGCAGTCTGGCTTCAGAGTTTGTCCTCTGTACACATATGAACCTACTAGCAAATAAAGCAAAATAATAAGCAATAGAGCGAAACAAGTAAATTATGTTAACTCAGTCACTAACCATACCATATAACCTTGAATCACTTAACCTCTCTAAACCTCATTTCTTATTTAAGTAAAAATGGAATTGCGCTAAATAATCTCTGAAATTCCTTACACATCTAATTAACATCCCATGATCTATGATCTAGAAGCCAAATGCCATAACTTGGCATAGCAACAGCTATGCCCATTTTTATCTTCCTCTTTTTATTCTTATCACTAATATCTCTTTCTTATGGCCTCATCTTCATAAGGTCCTCTATTTACCAACTGCTTATCTAATAATAGTTATATAGATAATCTTGAGAAAAATGTAAATTAACTCTGACCTCCAGACCACACTCCACCACCTCCAAACCATACAGACTGAGGCTTGGGACTAAAAACACACCAGCTAATACTTCAGCAGGTGCTCAAGAACAGATCAGACCACATATAAATGAATGAATTTATTGGTTTATTTTTCATAAAGCAGTTATGATGTAGGAATTGAGAAGCCAACCCACAATTAGCACTATCAACATATCAATTACTCAACTGCCCTAAGACTCAGTTTCCTCCATCTATAAACAGAGCTAAGAACCTACTTAAATAGCTTGCGATAAAGAGAAAATATTTTTAAAGTACTTACCACGGAGCCTAACACTGGAAGCACTCAAAAAATCACAGCTGTTGTTACTGGCCCTGCTACCACCTCTGTTATTTACAATTCCTCTATAAAAGCAAGAGCTCCAAATTATAACAGATTCAATTTCAATTGAAATTGAATTGAAATTATTACTTGTTAGATGTGTAGCCATGGACAAATTGATTAATCTCTCTAAAATGAAAATAATAAATCTATCTTGTGAAGATTAAATGGGATTAACCTATGGAAAGCAGCTGACACTGGGTTCCTAACTGCTCAATAAATGTTAATTCCATTCTCCTTAATGACAAGCTGACCACATATCTACTAATTCAATTCAAAGAAAAGAGAATGGAATTGGGAATCCCTAGGAAGCCAACTTCACTTTTCCCGAATGAACATCCTTTGTCGTGGGGGAGATATCAGAGAATTCTCATCCAAGAGATTCCCTATTTCCTCTTTGTGCTCCCTACAACTAGAGAACTTAGGCCATCTCTGAACACTCTGAAAGGAGTCCTGTGTTCTAAGGCAACAACTCTCAGAAACTCTTTCAGGGAGGGGGACCTGGCTGGCTCAGTCAGAAGAATGCTTTTTTTTTTTTTCCAGAGTTCCAAAACTCATTGTTTATGCAGCACACCCAGTGCTCCATGCAATACGTGCCCTCCATAATACCCGCCACCAGGCTCACCCAACCCCCAACCCCTCCAAAACCCTCAGTTTGTTTCTCGGTGTCCACAGTCTCTCATGGTTTGTCTCCCCCTCCAATTTCCCCCAACTCACATCTCCTCTCCATTTCCCAACATCTCCATGTTATTCCTTATGCTCCACAAGTAAGTGAAACCATATGATAATTGACTCTCTCTGCTTGACTTATTTCACTCAGCAAAATCTCTTCCAGCCCCGTTCATGTTGATAAAAAAGTTGGGTATTCATCCTTTCTGAGAGAGGCATCATACTCCATTGTCTATATGGACCATATCTTCTTTATCCATTCATCTGTTCAAGGACATCTTGGTTCGTTCCACAGTTTGGTGACTGTGGCCATTGCTGCTATGAACATTAGGGTACAGATGGCCCTTCTTTTCACTACAACTGTATCTTTGGGGTAAATACCCAGTAGTGCAACTGCAGGGTCACAGGGTAGTTCTATTTTTAATTTCTTAAGGAATCTCTACACAATTTTCCAAAGTGGCTGCACCAACTTGCATTCCCACCAACAGTATAAGAGGGTTCCCCTTTCTCCACATCCTCTCCAACACTTGTTGTTTACTGTCGTATTGATTTTGGCCATTCAACTGGTTTAAGGTGGTATCTCAGTGTAGCTTTGACTTGAATTTCCATGATGACTAATGATGATGAACATTTTTTCATGTGTCTGTTAGCTTTTTGTATGTCTTCTTCAGAGAAGTGTCTGTTCATGTCTTCTGCCTCTTTTTTGATGTGATTATCTATTTTGTGTGTGTTGAGTTTGAGGAGTTCTTACAGATCTTGGATATCAGCCCTTTGTCTGTAGTGTCATTCGTGAACATCTTCTTCCATTCCATGGGTTGCCTCTTTGTTTTGATGACTGTTTCCTTTGCTATGCAGAAGCTTTTGATCTTGATTAAGTCCCAAAAGTTCATTTTCGCTTCTGTTTTCTTTGCTTTTGGAGACATATCTTGGAAGAAGTCGCTATGGCTGATGTCGAAGAGGTTACTGCTTATGTTCTCCTCTAGGATTGTGATAGATTCCTGCCTCACGGTGAGGTCTTTTATCCATTTTGAGTTTATCTTTGTGTATGGTATAAGAGAATGGTCGAGTTTCATTCTTCTATACGTAGCTGTCCAATTTTTCCAGCACCATTTATTGAAGAGACTGTCTTTTTTCCAAAGCATATTTTTTCCTGCATTGTCGAAGATTATTTGACCATAGAGTTAAGGGTCCATATCTGGGCTCTCTACTCTGTTCCACTGGTCTATGTCTGTTTTTGTGCCTGTACCATGTTGTCTTCGTGATCACAGCTTTGTAGCAAAGCTTGAAATCAGGCAACATGATACCCCCAGTTTTGCTTTTCTTTTTCCCCATTTCCTTAGCAATTCGGGGTCTCTTCTGGCTCCATACAAATTTTAGGATTGTTTGTTCCGGCTCTTTGAAAAATGCTGGTGGAATTTTGATCGGGATGGCATTAAAACTATACATTGCTCTAGGCAGTATAGACATTTTAACAATGTTTATTCTTCTGATTCATGAGCATGGAATGCTCTTCCATCTTTTTGTGTCTTCTTCAATTTCTTTCATGAGTGTTCTGTAGTTCCTCAAGTATAGATCCTTTACCTCTTTGGTTAGGTTTATTCCTAGGTATCTTATGGCTCTTGGTGCTATAGTAAATGGAATCAACTCTCTAATTTCCCTTTCTATATTTCCATTGTTAGTGTATAAGAAGGCAACTGATTTCCGTACACAGACTTTTGTATCCTACCACATTATTGAATTGCTGAATGAGTTCTAGTAGTTTGGGGGTGGAGTCTTTTGGGTTTCCCATATAAAGTATCACGTCATCTGAGAAGAGAGAGAGTTTAACTTCTTCATTGCCAATTTGAATACCTTTTATTTCTTTTTGTTGTCTGATCGCTGTTGCTAGGACTTCTAGTACTACGTTGAACAACAGTGGCAAGAGTGGACATCTTTGTCGTGTTTCTGATCTCAAAGGGAAGGCTGTCAGCTTTTCCCCACTGAGGACGATATTCGCCATGGGTTTTTCATAGATTTTATGAAGTTGAGGAATGTTCCTTCTATCCCTATACTTTGAATCCTTTTAATCAAGAACAGATGCTGTACCTTATCAAATGCTTTTTCTGCATCAATTGAGAGGACCAAGTGGTGCTTCTCTCTTCTCTTACTGATTTGTTCTATCACATTCATTTGTGAATGTTGAACCCCCCTTGCGTCCCATGGATAAATCCCACCTGGTCATGGTGAATAATCTTTTTAATATACTGTTGGATCCTATTAGCTAGGATCTTGTTGAGAATCTTGGCATCCATATTCATCAGGGATATTGGTCTGAAATTCTCCTTTTTGGTGGGGTCTTTGCCTGGTTTGGGGATAAGGGTAATGCTGGCTTCAAAAAAAGAGTCTGAAATTTTCCTTCTGTTCCTACTCTTTGAAACAGCTTCAGAATAGGTATTATTTCTTCTTTGTATGTTTTGTAGAATTCTCCAGGGAATCTGTCAGGTCCTGGGCTCTTATTTTGGGGAGGTTTTTGATCACTGTTTCATTCTCATTACTAGATATTGGTCTATTCAGGTTGTCAATTTCTTCCTGATTCCGTTTTGGAAGTTTATAGGTTTCCAGGAATGCATCCGTTTGATCTAGGTTGCTTAACTTATTGGCATATAACTGCTAATAATAATTTCTGATTGTTTCTATTTCCTTGGTGTTAGTCATCTCTCTCCCTTTTCATTCATAATTTTATTAATTTGGGTCCTCTCTCTTTTCTTTTGGATAAGTTTGGCCAATGGTTTATTGATCTTATTGACTCTATCAAAAAACCAGCTTCTAGTTTCGTTGATGTGTTTGTTCTACTGCATCTCTAATTTCTGTCTCATTGATCTCTGCTCTGATCTTGATTATTTCCCTTGTTATGTTTCGGGTTGGCTTAATTTGTTGTTGATTCTTCAGTTCTTTAAGGTGTAAAAAGAGCTAATGTATTCTGGATTTTTCAGTTTTTTTGAGGGAAGCTGGGATAGCTATGTATTTCCCCCTTAGGACCACCTTTGCCGTATCCCATAGGTTTTGGACTCAAGTGTCTTCATTCTCTTTGGTTCCCATGAATTGTTTAAATTCTTCTTTGATTTCCTGGTTGATCCAAACATTCTTAAGCAGGTTGGTCTTTAGCTTCCAAATGTTTGAATTCCTTCCAAACTTTCTTGTGGTTGAGTTCCAGTTTCAAAGCTTTGTGGTCCGAGAATATGCAGGAAATAATCTCAATCTTTTGGTATCGGTTGAGCCCTGATTTATGACCCAGTATGTGGTCTATTCTGGACAAAGTTCCATGTGTGCTCGAGAAGAGTGAGTATTCTGTTGTTTTAGGGTGGAATGTTCTGTATATATCTATGAGGTCCATCTGGTCCAATGTGTCATTCAATGCTCTTATTTCTTTATTGATTTTCTGCTTGAATGATCTATTACTGAGAATGGCATCTTAAGATCCCCTACTATTAACGTATTCATATCAATATGACTCTTTATGTTGATTAACAGCTGTCTTATGTAGTTGGCTGCTCCCATATTGGGGTCATAAATATTTACAACTGTTAGATTTTCTTGGTGAATAGACCCTTTAAGAATGATGTAGTGTCCTTCTTTATCTCTGACTACAGTCTTTAGTTTAAAATTTAATTTATCTGATATGAGAATCACTACCCCAGCTTTCTTTTGAAGCCCATTGGCAAGAAAGATGTTTCTCCATCCCTTCACTTCCAGTCTGGATATATCCTTAGGTTCCAAATGGGTCTCTTGTAGACAACATATGGATGGGTTCTGTCAATTTATCCAATCTGCAACCCTGTGCTGTTTTATGGGAGCATTTAGGCCATTCACATTGAGAGTGATTATTGAAAGATACATTTTTATTGACATCATGTTGCCTGTGAAGTCCTTGTTTCTATAGATTGTCTCTGTAAATTTCTGTTCTATGTCACTCTTGAGTTCTTTCTTCTTTTATAGAACCCCCCTTAATATTTCTTAATATTTTATAGGAACCCCCCCCTTAATATTTCTTGTAGTGCCAGCTTGGTGGTCACATATTCCTTTAAACCTTGCTGGTCTTGGAAGCTCTTTATCTCTCCATCCATTTTGAATGTCAACCTTGCTGGAAAAAGTATTCTTGGCTGCATGTTCTTCTCATTTAGTGCCCTGAATATGTCTTGCCAGCCCTTTCTGGCTTGCCAGGTTTCTGTGGAAAGGTCTGATGTTATTCTGATGGACCTTCCTCTGTACATAAGGAATCTCTTTCCCCTAGCTGCTCTCAAAAGCTTTTGTCTAAAATTATGATTCGTCAGTATCACAATCCAGTGTCTCAAGGTCTTTCTAGTTTGTTGATCTTGGGGGGTGTTCTTTCTACATCCAGGACAGGAACACTGGTTCCATTCCCCAGACTGGGAAAATTTTAAGAACATGCAATTCTTGATCTTGGGGTCGTGAGATCAAGCCCCACATTAGATGTAGAGATTACTTCAATAAACTTAAAAAAAAAAAAAAAAAAAAAAACAGAAACCCTTTCAGGAATCCCAAAAGATCCAAACTCTTTTTTTAAATAATAATACAAAACTTCATTTGGTTTTTCAGCCTCATTCTTTGACAAGTAAACAGTGTTTTCCAGAGGCTGCCTGAAGTGTGAGAGCATGTCTCTAGTAGGTATGCTTGTATACTCCTGTGTTTCAAGCACTTCTCAGTTTTAATTTCCAATACAGCAAATATCAGTAGACACTGGAATATTCAATAATTGTCAAGAGCTTCAAGTGGTCCCAAAACCAAAAAGTTTAAGAACCATTGCTCTAAGATACAAAAATAAGCCTCGAAAGCACATGGATTACTCTAAATTACAACTTTACCAATTTACCCTAGATAAGTCACACAATAATCTAAAAACTTCCCACTTTCCTGAATGATTACATTTCAGCCCTTTAATCTTTAAAAAAAATCACTAGTTCACTAATTATTTATGAATAGTCAGTAACAGGGGCACCTGGGTGGCTCAGTGGGTTAAAGCCTCTGCCTCTGGCTCAGGTCATGATCTCGGGGTCCTGGGATCGAGCCCCACATTGGGCTTTCTGCTAAGCGGGGAGCCTGCTTCCTCCTCTCCATCTCTTTGCCTGCCTCTCTGCCTACTTGTGATCTCTGTCTGTCAAATAAATAAATAAAAATCTTTAAATGAATAGTCAGTAACAGAACTAGATCTAAGGCCTTATATCTCTTCATTCCTAGTCACAATCTTTCTAAATACTGCAGGTCATCCTCAACAGATAAGACTATGTCCCCTCAATCAACATATTTTCCTCTTCTTACAGAAAATGTTACAGGTGTTAAGTTATGCTTATAGCAGGTTAATTATACTTTCCTCTGGCCTCTAATAAATAAACAACTCTTTGAGAATTTTCTGATTAATCCCTATAGCTATACCACACCTGTATAGTGATAGGAAGAAAGAGGTAACTAAATCTGCTCCTAAAAACAAATTAGATTTAGGCGCATCTGGGTAGCCCAGTCGGCTAAGCTTATGACTTGATTTCTGCTCAGGTCATGATCTCAGGGTTGTAAGATCAGGCCAGCCCAGTGTTGAACCTGATGCTCAGCAGGGAGTCAGCTTGAGATTCTCTCCCTATGCCCCTCCTCCTTCTCCAAAAATCAATAATTAAAAAAACAAATTAAGGGTGCCTGGGTGGCTCAGTGGGTTAAAGCCTCTGCCTTTGGCTCCGATCATGATCCCAGGTCCTGGGATTGAGCCCCGCATCAGACTCTGTGCTCAGCAGGGAGCCTGTTTTCCCCCCTCTCTCTGCCTGCCTCTCTGACTACTTGTGATCTCTGTCTGTCAAATAAATAAATAAAATCTTCCAAAAAAATTTTAAATAAATAAATACATATAAAAATAAAAACAAATTAGATTTGAAGGTGTATAACATAAAAAGTTTAAAAAGCTAAGGAAAAAGTCTTCCACATTATTTACAAAGGGACCCAAATTTATAACAGTGTTCCAAAGTCCTCAATCTGCAATCTACCCTTTCCACACCATTTTTAATTCTGAAAACACTGCATTGACTGAAACATAAAACCAAAAACAAAACAAAAAATACTATTGTTTTTTCTATTTTTAAGATAATAAAAGAGCTAGAATTTTAGCACAAATCAATCAGCCCCAGCAAATAATAGAACCCCTATAAATATTTGTTAGAGTGAATAAATAATTTAAGGCATTTATTCATGAGCTTTGACAGCTAGACTTCTTTCAGCATTTACTAGGTAACAGGAATATGGGAAAAAGCAAATGACAATCCTAGTGAACTCTGACGCTCTCAATCCCAAAGGCCAGCTCAATACCAGGCAACCCCACAAACCAGCTTGAGTTAAGCTGCACAACTTGAACAAAGTCTTCTAAATCTTTTTTTATATGATTTCCCTATCAAATACAAAAACAAAAGCTTACTATGTACTTCTAGTATGTGTATATTTATTGATGAATTATATCCTTCCACAACAGTGTTTTTTATTTTTTTAAAGATTTTTAAATTTATTTTGAGAGAGAGAGAGTTCATGAGCAAAGGCAGAGTGCAGAGCAGAGGGAGAGAGAGAATCTCAGACTCCACTCTCAGGGCGGAGCCCAACATGGGGCTCAATTCCAAGACCCTGAGATCATGACCTGAGCCGAAAATCAGAGCTGGACACTGAACCAACTGAGCCACTCAGGCACCTCTAAAACAGAATTTTTAAATAGTTTCTAAAAGCTGAGACAATGATAAAATAAACAATTTTTATCTTTCACTTATAAAAAGTACAAAAATATTTTTAATCTAAGAAATTTTCAATAACAATACTTTCAGAAAACTACTGAAAAGCTTCATTTTTAAAAGCTTTATTTTTAAAACCTGAGTTTAACATTTTGTGTGATACAGTATTTCAAAGGTCTAGTTCAAACTTCAGGAATTAGTTGACTGGGAAGTTTAATTATAATGGTTATAAAATGAAAAACAGACCTGACAAAGACAGGACACTCGAGATACTAAATATATGTTTAGTGTGAAGTTCATTGTGGATGACAGTGGATGTAAAATCTTATTTCAAAGAATTATCTTAATTATTTTGAAATTTTTTTGGCAAACTTCTTATCCAATCTATGAAAGTATCATTGTTTTTATCTGTAATTTGGCTGACCAAAAACTAGAACTAGAAGTAGAATTGTCAGCTCTGCCATTTTTTTTGTTCACATGTGCTTGCTTTAGTGGTATTATTGTTGAGGCTTCTTTACACGAGTCTTTTTAAGTCTAAGTCACATTCATTTTATAAGAGTTAAGTTTAGTCAAAACAAGATAATATCCATAAATTCTACATACCTATAAACTAGATGAATTGATATTTGCTGAAAGTGAACAAACAAGTAAGAAAACTATTAGCAATCCTTTTCTTTTTCTCAGAATAGCTAACAAGGTCATCAAATTGATCCACTTATTAAATATTAGTAAAATTTTATTTCTTCCTTGTCTTATTCATAAAAATGCATATAACAAACAGTTCTAGTATTATCTTCTCTTACTCCACGAGAGTTTGGGGTACTCTCCTTTGGGAACTATGATACAGATATACTTAAAACCCCTACCAGCACAACTCAATCAGTCTCTCAAATGCTTTCCAGATTATGACTGGATTTGAAGCCAGGACTAATTTTCCATGGTCACCACAGGTCAAATAAGATTCTTATGTTCTTATGATCTGGGCCTTCACCCAAAAGTTGATCCAAAACCAACCTTCAGGGATAGATGGACAAGTATAATCTTTCCAGGATACTCACCCTAATATACTTCACTATACAAACATAATAAAGAATAGTAATAGGTTCCTCTTTTATATAACTTTCATTTATTCATTTAAGAAACATTGCTAAGTGCCAGGCATCTTATTTACAAGTGTTATCTTAAATATGCCATACGGTACTTATACTTGCAGAAGTGCCTGAAAGAAAAAGTGGTTTGTGCCCCATCGGGTGGCCAAACTGGAAATTTCAAACAAGTTCCAGCAAGACAAGTTAACCTTAATGAATCAACATAATACCTATGGGAAATTGAAGCCTGCAACACAAGTGTTCTCATGGGATAGTTCTATAAATGAAAATCACAATAATGTCATGGCAATGTGTCCTTACACTTGAAAAAAAAGGATGTATAGTTTACACAGAATCTCTCCTTTTCCAAATCCTGCAACAAAAAAAAATCAATCCAGGATTATCACTTCTTATTTGAATTAAATAAGAGTTTCACTGGGTCAGCTTTCCATTCACAGACTAAAATCTCTTCAAAATTTTTCTAAAAGAAGTTTAATATACAAAAATGTTATTAATAATAGTCCTAGAAAACAGAGAGGGAGGCAAACCATAAGAGACTCTTAACTATAGGGAACAAATGGAGGGTTGCTGGAGGGCAGGTGGGTAGGGGATGGGGTAACTAGGTGATGGGCATTAAGGAGGGCACTTAAAGTAATGAGCACTGGGTGTTGTATGCAACTGGTGAATCACTGAATTCTACCTCTGAAATTAATACTACTGCATGTTAATTAAATTGAATTGAAATTTTAAAATTTGTAAATAACAGTCCTAAATTTAAGTTTTGTCTTCTTCATATATCAAACATAATTAAACCATAAAAACACAGACATTTAAAGCTAGATGGGTCCTTAGGAAATATATATAGTCCTGTGAGATTAGAAACCATCAAATCCAGTTCTCTCACTTTACAAATGAAAAACCTAAAACCCAGAAAGAGGAAGTAATTTCATCAGGGTCACACAGCTAGGGTAGCCTGACTCCCAATGCTTACACTTCTATGCTCAAGAGATGAGCTATCTATAAATGATCCCCAACAAACAACTTAACCTCCCTGGACTTTAGTTTCCCTGTCTGAAAAAACAAAGGTAAATAGTGTTTAAATTCCCTTTAAAATCCTGAAATTTAGATACCTCATTATTTTGGTATCTTACAAAACTACAGTATACGCTGAAAAAAAACCTTCCTATTTCCTGAGAAACCAAAGCAGCACAGGACCCTAGGGATGAAAACCCAAGTCAGCAGCCTAAGGCACCAAATATATTTGCTTCTTTTGCTAATATGCTGTAAAATATTAACACCATCATACTAGTAGTCTATGGGGCTGAAACTGGTCTGTTAATTTTGATTAATCAATTACAGAGCTCTAAAATTGCAATCACTGATTCTTAATTTTTTTTAAGTGTTCTCATAAAGATTTATTGACGTTCTATTTTCTATGCCAAGATTTACACTCAAATAGATGACTGGAAAAGGGATGGTCTCTGCTCATTTGTGTTTATTCTCTGTAAAAACTATTCACAAATGGATCAAATAGATTTTCTTTATATGGTTTCTTTTTGTTGCTCTCTTTTATGCTTTATTATTCTCCCTATGAAGATTGAGTTATGAACACTACAATTTATTTAAATTAGAAACTCTAGTAATTATTAGGGTATTGATGAGTCACTAATACTGATAATTTTTAACATTCCAAAAACCAAAAAGCATTAAAAATTAAACCAAAAACCTATGAACCATAATGGAACTTGAAAAGCTCCAGCCCTATATTCTTATCTTATGGAAAAGGAAAGAGCTCTGAAAAGGCAAAAAGATTGTCCCTAGGGTCTCATGGCTAACATATATAAGAACTAGCCTTTATTGTTGACCATGTATACACAATAATACAAATAATTATAGACATTAAAACAAAATTTTCAGTTTCTAATGCTCTGCCTATTTCAAATAAAATTTAATGTAGGGAAATGACATAAAAACCAAAGAAGCTGAACAGTTCATTGTGGTTCACAGCACTAGAAAGCACCCTAGCTACACATCAGGGGTAATACCCCAAAATTTCACCACCAGTGCTTGAAAAACAAACTCAAGTGTCTGTTCTACTAACAGTGTTTCAGGGCATGATCTTCATATATGAGAAACTACATGTTACTGCTTTATAAGAAAGTTCTTTTCTCTAGCAACAGCTATCCTCTTTTAGGATATCATTTTTTCCCCAAAGTTTTTAAGTTGCCAAAATGCCTGGACTCTGAAAACTCCTATCTATGCCTCTTTAAGTATTTTTAAAGAAATAGCATCAGCTCTTGAGAAACAATATACAACACAGACCTCAACCCTATTTAAAAAAAAAAAAAAAATGTCTTTCAAGGCTCCAATTCACAAAGTCCCCTTTATTTAATTTTACCTACCAAACAATGAGTTTATCTGGGACAGGAGTCATGTAATAGGGACTCTGCAGAACAAAATTTCAATTATCCATAATAAATGAATTTTTTAAAAATAATTTATAATTGCCCCAGGAAAGATAATGCAGTCCCACTCCCTCTGTAACCAACCTAACCAATTAGTGTTAGTGTCTAAACGGAGTATGTGAATGAGAAGTCTCAGAATTACTGTGGTTACTCCAGCCACAAAGCTGACATTACAAATCAAGAGGTAATTGAATTTTCAAACTAAATCTTATGGCTCCCTTTCCAGTCCCAGATATTCCAAATTAATACAATTCTATGAGACAGTTAAGTACTGTAATACTTAAAACGAATCACAGCATACAACCAGCCACTATTACTTTTGCCCAAATTAAGCATTCCATACTACATAACAAGTATAAGATGCTGCTTCGGCATGCTGTGTTCTATGCCTCTCTGAAGAACTGGCAGTGGTGCTGAAAATTACTACTACAAGATGAAAGACCAATACCCTCCTTTCAATAAAAACCATCATCTGGACTCTAGCCAAGGTTTTAAAACTGACCAAATGTTATTAGAAACAATAAATCAAGAACTCCACAGGCTGAAAAGCTAGTGCCTTATTTCATTCTTACAAAATGTAGCCACAAAACACTATAAGAAAATTAAGTGACAAGAAAGCATTAATAATTCTGGGTGTTTCATTTCTGGCAATAATCAAATACTGTATTTTACGAGGTGAATTTATTTTACAATCTTCTAGGTTTCCCTGTCTTCTTCAATTATTACATCTGCTATATGAAAAATAAACTTTGTGCTATTGCCTAAACATACTATCAATGAACTTAAACAGAAATTAAATAGAGAACTAAAATATTTTAATTCATAAAATGTAGCTAACATATTTGTGTTCATATTGATTTTATACTCTTTGTTCCTGCACATACATAGATGTGAATTCCTGGAGGTTACAGATAAGTCTTTCTTTCTCTATCCAGGCGCTGAATTGCCAGCTACTGAGAAAAACCTATTGCAGTGCTTAAAGCTCTTCAGGTACCTTGCCTTCTGAATATATAAGGGGTTCATTATCTTTACTTGTCCCTATATTAATATATTAATGTAAGGTTTCTCATCAGTACCTATGGAATACTCTCAAGAAGCTGTTATCACAGAAATGGGGGGGGAGGGGCATGGTATCTGTAATACACAGGTATGTTTTAAAAGTACATTGTTTACAATACAGTAGTTTTCTCCCTAGCTAACAAAAATCTTAGGAGAGAAAACCTGAAAATTTTAATTATTTTCTTCTCTTCCCTTCTTCCCCTTTCCCTTCACTCCGTTCCAAAACAGGAGAGTCAAAACCAGAGATGTGATTACTTTGTATACTTCAGGCAATCAGTAAAAAGACCAGTCACCGTCTTATCAAAACAGAATAGACGATTACAATACGTGTGCATAAAGTAACCACTGCATATGTGATATACATTTAAATCAAGTTTCAACCCTGTTACAAAGCCTTTGTCAACAGTGGGCAAGTGGGGAAAAGCGGAAGGGCTCTGTGGAACGAAGAAAATCACTAAAGGGGCTTATCTCGGAAGAGAAGGATTCCTCAGTAAGAGGTGAGCAGAGAGAAACAAAACCTAACCTTGGCGAGGGGGCGCTCGCCCAGGGTGGGGACGAGAGGTCAGAGTGAGCGGGGAGGAGGGGATCAGCGCGGAACCGCCGCGACCCCGGGCTGCCCTCCCACCCCGACTCCCCAACCTGCGGCTCGCCCTCCCACCACTATTCCCCAGCCCGGGCTGAGCCGTGCCCTCCCTCCCGGCCCGCCGCCTGCATATCCGTTACCCCGGTGGCAGCGGGGCTGCGGGGGAGGGGAAGGTCAGCGGGGCCCAGAGGGGGCCGGCCGCGGCGGGGATGCCGCAGTGGCTCCCCGCCGCACCGGGTCAAAGTCCGCCCAGGCGCGGGGAGGCAGCGGGAGCGGAAGGAGGCAGCGGAGGTCGGGACTGGCGAGATGGTGGCCCCTCCGAGTCCTCCCACACCCCGGCGGCCGCCGGTACCTCATACTGGATGTATTGCTTCCTCCACTCGGGAGTGATGTGCGCGGAGAGGTGCTCGGCGAACTTCATCCTGCCGTTTCCCCCTCACTCCCACTCGGGTCCAGCAGTTACAGGCGGTGGCGGCGGCGGCGGCGGCGGCGGCAACAGCGACTCCGACTCCTCCCCACATGGGCCCCGGCGCGGCACGGCGCTGCGCTTCTCTCCTCCTCCGCCGCCGCCGAGGTCTCCTCAGAGCCGCCCTCCCGCCATCTTCCTCCTCCTCTCCATAGCCCCGCCCCACCCCGCCCTCTAGACGTCATCCCCATGGTAACCGCCTACGCCGCACCGACGAAAGGGGCAGGGTAAGGGGCTGGGTTTGGGTACATTCCTCGAGGCTCCGCCCCTTCTGGGCCGAACGTGCCGGAGGCACCTCCCCTGACCTCTTCCGTCTGACTCCCGTTGGCCTTCGGGCTGCACTCTACCGCCTGCCTGGAAAGCGACCGTGTTGTTATTGCAATTAATATTAATACTGTAGCAAGAATAATCCACACAAGACGTTTATATTTGCAAAGAGTTGTGCAAACAGTTTTTCATTTTAGTATTTGTTCTTCATATAACTCTTAAGGATGGATCAATGTTAATCCAAAGTGAGGAGTAAAACAGATTAAATAGTTAAGAATCAAACGTATTTAAAGGAACTGTATTGTACACGCTTTAGGCGCTCAATAAATGCTTGTTAGATTTAATTAAAGATTACAGTGCCAAAAATTGTATGCTGTTTTTGAATTTCGATGTAATCGTCTAGTCCCAGAGCTACCAGAAAGTTCAGTAACATAACCTGCAGCCAAACCAGTACTGGGAGGGGGCATACTGGGGAAAAGTTACCAACTGGACCTGTGACTGAGCTTCCTGGGGTTTGGGGTGAAGTTGAGATGAAAACAAATATTGGGAGGAAAGAAAATCCCCTAAGGGTACCGTGACAACCCCGACCCCCAGGGAGACCAGAAATGCATCTGGTGTCCAGGCTGAACTGTCCTAGGGAAGCATAGGGAATAGATCACTCACACGGTTAGAGCTTCTTTCGAGTGTGGGAGTGATTGTCCTAGAGGACCTGATTTGGAACAGAAACCCAGGTTCTTCCCTGAGTAAAGGAGCACTGGATAATAACAACTAACCGTTATTAAACACTCATTGTGTACATTCCAAATGCTATTCTAAACCCCTTCCATGGACTTTGTCCTTTAATTCTCACAATTTTGATGAGACCCAAAGAGACCAGTGGACCACTGTGACCAGGACAGTATTCTGAGGTATCAGCCTTTGCTGTTGACTTTTTTTTCCCCTTCCTGTATTTTTCCCCTTTCCTTTCCTCTTAATTCATGCTAGTAGGGGTTCTGCAATCATTTCCTCTGGAGAGGGATGAGGCATGATGGAAAATAGGCAGAGGCTATGAGTCTTTCTTGTACGTAAGTTTCAACCACTGTTGAAAGGGGAGTCTTGTAAGAACAAGAACAAGAATAAGAATAGCAATGAGGTCTCCTCTCATCTCAACACCATACTCCTCTCCCCACCATAACAATCCCCCCTCTAGTGAAAGTAAATGTTCCTAGGAGAAATAAATGGGCGAAAGAGAAGGCTATGCTCCCAGTAAGGAGACACAACCACAGAGGGGGAAATGACTGAATGGTGCACCTAGGATGATGGAACCAGGAGCAGGTGCAAAAGAGATTGCTGGGCCTTTAGCCGGGTATGGACTTGCTTGGCAGCACCCCCTGCTGACCTCACATCCTGCTCCCAACAGCCATACCTTGCTGTCTTAGCGGCACACAAAACTGGCTACAGGACCTGACCCAGGGAAGAAATGAAATCCCCAATTCTAGCTCTATAACCAACAATTCTTAATTTTTCTCATCCCTGATCCAGAGCCCTGACGCTCAGTTAGACATGAAAATCTTAATTTATCTGAAGAAGTAGGTTTAATGTTTCCTTATTCCTAACATAACTTTAAATATTCAGATATTTCACTGACAAAACTATCAAGTACTTAGTATTTATTGAACAACTACTTTCTGGAGAGCACTATTCTAGAGGCTATAAGTAATAGCCCGAAAAGCTTTACTCTAAATGAGAAGGGCCCCTTGCCTTACACCTTCTTTTGTAAATAAACAAATAATTCTTCATTTAACAAAATTATACTGAGTATTATGATATGCTGGTCACGCCACCTTGGGAATGAAGGACAGTTCAAAAATAAGACTCTGTCTTTTTTTTTTTTTTTTTCGAGTACATCACAGTCTAGTCAGAGAGAGAGGCAGATAGACCAATAGCTAGACTACAGTGGGATCTATGCCGAATTTGTGCATGTACAAGTAAACAAATATCCAATTGACTGGGAAGGAAAAGATGATATTCCAGACAAAGTGACTTTGAAATACAGTCTTAAACACCAATCTGACAGAGAGAAAGACACCTCCAAGATCTCAAAGGCAAAAAGCAAGGAGAAGTTGGGTGTGTTAAGAATGGCAAGAAGTTGACTGGAATGTCCTTTTTTTTTTTAAGATTTTATTTATTTATTTGACAGAGAGAGGTAGAGATCACAAGTAGGCAGAGAGGCAGGCAGAGAGAGAGGGAAGCAGGCTCCCTGCTGAGCAGAGAGCCGATGCGGGGCTCGATGTGGGGCTCGATGCGGGGCTCGATGCCGGGCTCGATCCCAGGACCCTGGGATCATGACCTGAGCCGAAGGCAGAGGCTTTAACCCACTAAGCCACCCAGGCGCCCCTGGAATATCCTTTTAAACAACTAGATGTCCCCTCCTCAGAGAAACTCTACCTCATGGTTTCCCTCCTTTCCCCGGCCTGGCTCCCACATCACCCTGGTACAATCCCCTCACTGTATGGTCAGTGGTAATTTCTGTCAGGCTATGAGCTCCCTGAAGATAAAGTATTCATTTCTCTTGTTTTCTCCAACTTAGTATGGTGCCTGGCATTCAAGGATTCAATAAATGTTGGAAAACAAAGAAAAGGAAGAAGGAAGGTAAGAAGGGTTGGGGGTTGGAGAGGAAGGAAAGGGGCATCTGCATGGAGGAAAGTTACAGGAAATGAAGTTAAACTGGAACAGGACTATGAAGAAATACATCATGACAGCATGGGTAGTATAGGGTCTTTGAAGACGGTTAAGCAGTTACGTGACTAGCTCAGTTTTGGGAAAACAGTATAGCAAAGATTCCTGGTTTTGAGCACTGGCTCAGGGAATAGATCTGAATCAAAATCCCAACTCCGGCATTTTGACTCTGTGTGACCTTGGGCAAAGTAGATTAGCTCTTTTTAAAAATATTTTATTTATTTATTTATTTAGAGAAAGAAAGAGCACGAGCAGGGGAAGGAGCAGAGGGAAAGGGAGAGGAAGAGGGAAAGAATCCCAGGCAGACTCTGCACTGAACGTGGAGCCTGACATGAGGCTCCATCTCACGACCCTGAGATCATGACCTGAGTCAAAACCAAGAGTCGGACACTTAACCGACTGAGCCACTCAGGCACCCCAAAGTACACTAGCTCAGTTTCTTCATCCCTCAAAAGGAGATGATAATACCTCCCCAGCAGGTTGTTAATGAGGATTAATTGAGATTCTGCTTATAAAGCACTTAGCACAATGACTAGTTGACCACTCAATAATTAGCAGCCCCTTGAAAATATCTGTAAGCAGTTTGAAATAGGGACTAGAAGGAGGACAAATCAGAGGCCAACTTATTAGCAAACACCTGTATAGCACTCGCTCTGTGCCAGATGCTGTTTTAAGTGCTTTGTAAATACAAACGTATTTAATCCTTACAAGGACCCCAGGAGGTAGCTACTGTCATTATTCTCATTTTACAGATGAGTAAACGAAGACAGAGTACTTAAGAATCTTGCTTAAGGGCACCTGGGTGGCTCAGTCAGATAAGCATCTGCCTTCAGCTCAGGTCATGATCCCTGAGGTGCTGGGATATAGCCCTAAGATGGGTTCCCTGCTCACCAGGAAGCCTGCTTCTCCCTCAGCCTTTGCCTGCAGCCCCATCTGCTTGTGCTCTCCCTTTCTCTGTCATATAAGTAAATAAAATCTTAAAAAAAAAAATTTTTTATTAAAAAAAAATCTTGCTCAAAATCTACTAATAAATGGTAGAGCTGGGTTTGAACCCTGGCAGTCCAGCTCCAGAGTCCTTGTTCTTGTCCACTACCTTATGCTGACTATTGATGCCAGTCATGACGATGGACAAAAAGAGGCGTAACATGTGAGTCTAACTCTAGTTACTAAGTAGATAATGTTGCCCTGAACTGAGATAAGGAATGGAAGTGGAAGGCAGGTTAGAGGCCTGTGTAGGAGTGTTAAATCATTAGGAATCTATGAGATGTGCAGTACTCCAACTGGCAATACAATTCAGGGCTCTGGAAAGAGACAGAAGAACTGAAGACTAGGGAGCCATTCATATTTAAGTGATAAGGAAGTCCTGATGAATCAGCCTAGGGAGGGAGCTTATACTAAAATGGTAAGGGGTCCGAAGGAGCATCCTGGTGTGAGTATGATAAAGAAGATGAGACAAGAGCAACTGCATGGCTCAGTTGGTTAAGCATCTGCCTTTGGCTCAGTTCATGGTCTTGGGGGCCTGGAATAGAGCCCCACATCGGGCTCCCTGCTTAGCAAAGAGCCTGCTTCTCTCTCTCCCTCTGCCCCTCCCCACTGCTCGTGCTCTCTCTTTCTCTCTCTCAAACAAATAAATAAAACCTTAAAAAAAAAAAAAAGATGAGACAAGGACGGAGGCTGGGTATAGCCAGAGGGAGCAGCAACACAATTAGGAGACAGCTGTGTAAAAGAAGCCATTAAAAAGACGAAAGTTTCATAACGGAAGCAGTGACCCACGATGTCAGATGTTACAGAGACATTGAGTAGAATGACCTCTAGGCTATTTGTCTTAGCAATTAAAGAGTCACTGGTAAACTCAGAGAAAGTGGCTTTGACGACATGAAGGGCTGCAGAAGTCTGAGCTGTGAACGGCGTCTTGTTTTCATGTATTTGAAGTTGCATTTCTTCCATGTACCTGTTGTAGAATAACAAAGAGTGAGAACTTAATAGCGTGCTCAGCAATTTATCTTGAAATTCATAAGTGCTGAGTCTGGATGCTTTATATTTATCACATCTAATTCTAAGTTTGGGAACAGGTATACTTACCACAAAGTAACTGTTCTAAAACTTAGAATTATGTGTGATAAACATAAAGTCAAACTGTTGCTTGAGCAAATGAGACTGGTGATCAAGCTGAAGGGTAAAGACCTGAGGAGAAATCAAATCTCGAACTACACCTCCCGCTGGAGCTGAACGAGCCAGGGTTTCACAGGAGCAAAGGCCATGTTCTCCATACAACCCAGTCTCTGAATTACATGGGGCCTACTGCAGCTTTAAAATATGGTAGACTCCTAGACCAACTAGGGGTTCAATAGATGGACTTGAGATGGTTCATGACCCCCATAAAATCACATGGAAAACTTTGTGTGTTTTTTGTGTATGTTTCTGGAGAAAGGGTCCATACGGTTTCCCAAAGGTTTCCACACCCAAAAAATATTTAGAACAACAGCACCAAGGCACTAAATGTCCCTCTTAAGAAACTAAAAACAAAATCCCCCCAAACAAACAAACAAACAAACAAAAAACTAATATAAAGAATTTACGGGGCATAGCTGTAATATAAAGAATTACAGGGCTTAGTTGGTCGGGTGAGTGCCTTTGGCTCAGCTCATGATCCCAGGGTCCTGGGACAGAGCCCCACATCAGGCTCCCTGCTCAATGGGGAGCCTGCTTCTCCCTCTCCCTCTGCCTGCTGCTCTGCCTGCTGCTCTGCCTGCTTGTGCTCTTTCACTCTCTCTGTCAAATAAATAAGTAAAAATCTTAAAAAAAAAAAAAAAGGAATTTACAAATGAAGTTTCAAATGATTCAATTCAGTAATTTCTAGAAATACCTTTATTTAGACACAATTTTTGATTACATACGCCTGGAGTATTTTTTTAAGGAGCAAAGAGGGTATTTTACAAGTTACAAAAGAGCGTTTAAAGTATTCATTCATAGGCGCCTGGGTGGTTCAGTTGTTATGCGTCTACCTTTGAATCAGGTCACAATCCCAGGGTCCTGGCATCAAGCGCCACATTAGGCCATTAGGCTCCGTACTCCTGGGGAAGTCTGCTTCTCCCACTCCACCTGCTTGTGTTCCCTCTCTCACTGTGTCTCTCTCTGTCCAGTAAATTAATAAAATCCTTTAAAAAATTTTTAAAAATTAAGTATTCATTCAAAAATAAATAAATAAATAAAGTTTTTATTCAGGGGCTCCTGGGTGGCTTAGTCAGTTAAGCATCTGACTTTGGCTCAGGTCATATCTCAAAGCCCCAGGATGGAGCCCCACATTTGAGTCCCTGCTCAGCAGGGAGCCTGCTTGTCTCTCTCCTTTAGCCCCTCTCCCTGCTCATGGTCTCTCTCTCTGTCAAATAAATAAATGAAATCTTTAAAAAAAAAAAAATTCATTCCACAAATATTTATTGAGCAGTTACTACTTACCAGGCATCGTTCTAGGCACTGTTCTAGATAGAGCAGTGAATAAAACAAAGTCCTTGACCTAAGGGAATTTGCTGTCAAATGGGAAGGCAGTAAACAAACAAATCAACCAGTTAGATGAGGACAAATATATGGAGAAAAATAAAACAGAGTAAGGGCTAGAATGATTGTTGTATGGTTTGCCATAGGGTAGTCAGGAAGTATACCAGTTCCCAATAGTAGTCATCTTACTAACAAGATAATTTTTAATCAGAGATCTGAAGGAAGGGAGGGAGAAAACTATGCAGATATGAGCTGAAGTTGGAAGTCAGGTCAGGGAGTAATGCGGAGCATTCAGCAAGTTCAAAGGCCCTGAGACTAGAATATGCTTGGTTTGTTGGAGAAACAGGGAGGACGCTGGTATGGTGAAGGAATGTTTCAGAGAGCAAGATCAGATCAGACAGGTAACCGGAAGCCAAATCGATTGCTGAGGGCTTTTTAGGAGAAGGTAAAGACTTTGACTCTGAGTGAAATGAAACTTTGGAGATTTTATATTTTTCAGTTTTTTTGGAGTTATCTTTTTCCTTCACATGCAGTAATAACCACTTTTTTCCTATGCATTTCTAACCATTGTAGTAAAATATAGAGAACATAAAATTTTTTGTATTAGCTATACTTAAAGGGTACAATTCGGTGGCATTAAGTACATTCACAGTGTTGTACAACCATCCCTACTATGTATGTCCAGAAGTTTTTATAATCTTAAATAGAAATTCTATACCCGGGGCACCTGGCTGGCTCAGTGGTTTAAAGCCTCTGCCTTCGGCTCGGGTCATGATCCCGGGTTCCTGGGATCGAGCCCAGCATCGGGCTGTCTGCTCAGTGGGGAGCCTGCTTCTGCCTCTCTCTCTGCCTGCCTCTCTGCCTACTTGTGATCTCTCTCTGTCAAATAAATAAATAAAAATCTAAAGAAAAAAAAGAAATTCTATACCCATTAAATAATAATTTCCCATTCTTCCCTTCCCCCTGGCCCTGATAACCTCTGTTCTACTTCCTGTCTTTATGAATTTGTTTATTCTAGATTCCCCATATATGTGGAATCATATAATATTTGTTCTTCTTTTTTTTTTTTAGTTTTTTTTTTCTTTTTTTTTATTTTTATTTTTTTTTTTTTAAAGACTTTATTTATTTATTTGTCAGAGAGAGAGCGAGCGAGCACAGGCAGACAGAGTGGCAGAGGGAGAAGCAGGCTCCCTGCGGAGCAAGGAGCCCGATGTGGGACTCGATCCCAGGACGCTGGGATCATGACCTGAGCCGAAGGCAGCCGCTTAACCAACTGAGCTACCCAGGCGTCCCAATATTTGTTCTTCTATGTTTGGTTTATTTCACTTAGCATAATCTTTTCACGTTTATCCATGTTGTAGTATGTGTCAGTATTTCCTTTCTAAATCTGAATAACATTCCATTGTTACCATTTGTTAGAAACAAACATACCATTTGTTAGCGGTGAACAATTATCATTAATGCCATTTGTTAGTGATAAACAAAATATACTGCATTTTGCTTATCCATTCATCTGTTGATGGACATTTGGGTTGTTTCTACCATTTGACTATTATGAATAATGCTACTACGAGCATTGGTGTACAAGTTTCTGATTGAGTCTCAGCCTTAAATTCTTTGGGGCACGTATCTAGCAGTGGAATTGCTAGGTCATATGGTAATTCTATATTTAACTTTTTGAGGAAATGAAGGTTTTTGAGTGACATCATCAGTCATATAAATCATATATATATTTCCCCCCCGCCCCCGGTGTGGAAGGTGGTCTTCACAGGAGATAAAGAAAAAGCAAGGTGAATTAGTTTCCTAGCACTGTCATAACAAATAACCACAAACTGGGTGGCTTACACGACAGAAATGTATTGTCTCACAGTTTTGGAGGCTAGAAGTTCAAAATCAAAGTTTCAGCAGGTTTATATTCTTTCAAAGTCTCCAGCAAAAGATCTGTTCCATGCCTTTCTCTTGACTTCTATTATGGTTGGCAATCCTTGGCATTTCTTGGCTTGCAGCTACATGACCCCAATCTCTGCCTCCATCATTAAATGATGTTCATTCTATATGTCACTGAATCTTTGCAGAGCTATTCCCCCTCCTTTGTGTCTGTTTTCTCTTATAAGGACAATAGTCCTATTGGATTACTGTTCACCCTAATCGAGTATGACCTCATCATAACTTGATCACATCTGCAAAGACCTGATTTCCAAATAAAATCATATTCACATGTAATGGGGGCTACAATTTTAACATATCCCCCCTTTTTTTTTTTTGGAGGAACACAAGCCATCCCACAAGATAAGAACACTAATAAAGACAGTATTGGAATAATCCAAGAGAGAAATGATAGTGGTTTGGACCGGAAAAATTGGAAATAGTCTTCTATGTGAAGACAGAGTCAATAGGCTTCACTGGGGAATTAGATGTGGGATGTGAACAAAAGAGAGGCATCAAGGATGACTCCGAGGTCTTTTGCCTGATTAATTAGACGAATGAGATTGGGGAATGTTCAGAAGGAGCAAGTTTGAGGTGCAGAGTGAAACTCAAAAGTTCAGTTTGGGTGTGTTACGTTGAAGATGCCTGTCAAATACGCAGGTGGAAATGTCCAGTAGGCAATTTAGAGTTTGGAGGTCATCAGAGAGGAACTGGATGGAGATATAAATTTGTGAGTCAACAGAATGAAGATGATATTTAAAGTCATGAGATTCCATGGACTCTCCGGAAGTGAGTGTAGATAGAAAAGAGAAGAGGTGTGAAGACAAATCCAGTGCTTAAAGGTTTGGAAGATGAGGAAGAATCCACAAAGAAGACCAAAAGGAAGAGATTAGAATGAGAGGAAGCCAATATAGTAAGAAATGATCATTTTTTCAGGAAATATATCCGTAAAGGGGAATGGAGCAAATAGGTAATGGTTACATTGGAACGTGATAATAGGTTTTTCTTTTAATATTGGCGAAATAGCCATATGTATATATTCTGATGGAAATGATTCAGTGTAGAAAGAAAAATTGATTATACAGGAAAGGAAGGGGACATAAATTTTCTCTGTGTAAAACTAGACATAAAATACACCTATGTTTGGATAGTGAGACAGGATCAAGAAAGACATTCAGAATGGTTATCTCTGGGCTAGAGATTTCAAGGGATTTTTATTCCTTGTATTTTTCGGCGTTGCTTTCAATTATAACAAAGTACATTTATCAGCAAAATAATTATCTACAAAAACAATTAAGTGTTCTATTTAGATGATCCCAGAACCAGTGATGTCCAATAAGTGTGAAAAGCTGTCTCTACAACATTTGATACTGCAAGCCTTTGGGAAGAAACCAGTTGGTAAAGTGATCCAGAAAATCCAGGGGACAGAAGCTCAAGCAAGGACCCAGAAAAGAAAGAAGAATGCATACCAACAATTAGCCCTTACAGGGAGGAGAGACTTGATATCATTTGAGACTTGGGGTTGGGGGTGTTAGTCATGATTGGGACAGGCACACAAAAGTTTGCAGATGGAAAGGAGGGAATTTGAGGAATCCCTTTTCCTTCTGTAAAGGAGACAAGTTCATCCATTTGCTTGGGAAAATGGGAGCAGAGTTGGTATGCAAGAGGTATTACAAGAGGTATGCAACTAGCACTGAGGCTCCCTTGCGTTTGGAAACTATTTACTTGTGATAGAATCAGCTGGGAAGGTTTTATCCATTTTTCCAGCAGTACACAGCAGTCTAGGAGCAGGAGTTGAGGGAAAGGATAGGTGAATTGATCCAAGGTGAGGAATTGCAGAAATTGCCTCAGGACAATTGAGAAAAAGACACTGAGATACTAACGGAAACAAAATAATAACAACCAAGATTTACTGTATTTCACATACATCATTTAATTTAATCTTCATAGCAATGGAAAAGGATAAAAAAGGTATATTAGGTTAAAATATCATAACAAAGGATAACAATTAAAAAAAGAAAAAGGATGTTTTAGGGTGCCTGGGTGACTCAGTGGGCTAAGTGATCCCAGGGTCATGATCCCAGGTCATGATCCCAGGGTCCTTGTATCAAGCCCCACATCGGGCTCCCAGCTCAGTGGCAAGCCTGCTTCTCCCTCCCTCCTGCTTGTTCAATCTGTCTCTCTGCCAAATAAATAAATGGAATCTTTAAAAGAAGATGAAGAAGAAGGAGGAGGAGGAGGAGGAGGAGGAGAAGAGGAAGGATATTTCTGCTGTACAGGTGAGAAAAAAGGCTTGGAGGCTCTGGTAGTTGTTTGCCAGGTTTGGGGAACTATCTTTCTAGATGACAAGGTACTCTCATCACTTAGGTCTTGATGGGAAGTGAGACCTCAGCTCCTAGTAGGCCTAAAGTGGACGGATAATCCCTATGCCAGCTCCTTGGCAGGAAGCATGAGGGCCCAGAATTGACCAGTATGATGATCCTGCCAGGAATTTTGTCTCATGCAGAAGTCCTCAAAGATGCCACAATAGGAGAAGCATAGTCTCAGAGGCTGAAGCACATTTGAGAATCCAGAGATGCCGCAATAGGAGAAGCATAGTCTCAGAGGCTGAAGCACATTTGAGAATCCACATTTGAGAAAATGGCAGAGAGCGTCCAAAGTTGGACTGTCAAAGGCAGTGAATAACCTGATCATTCTCTGGCATGACCTCTGCTCTGTTTTTGACTGTAAACTTTTCTTGACTTCTGTCTTTTTCTTAGATTAGTTCACCAGCTTTCACAATGATACTGCAAGCAACCCAAAGACATACAATAAAATCTATTTCTCTTTAAGTTAACAAGAGACAGCTTTTTCTTAGAGCCAAGAAATCTGAATGCATCATAGGGATTAAGAATGTGCCTACAGTTGTTGTCAAGGGGTACCCGATAATCAGACATAAATAATGATTTCTATGAATGTCAGTCAGCCTCTCTTCCCAACCACCCTGGGGCTTGGTCAATAGGCTCATGGATCCAATGGTTGCAGTAGCAGAGATACGAGATCTCAAGGATTCAAAACAATTGCCTTCCCCCCAACCCCCAAGCCTGATCTGCCAACTGCTGATTTTTTAACCTGCTAGCAGAGACCAATGCTGAGTCCCTAATATAAGACCATATTTGGAGTGGGGGTAGACTAGTCAGATACCTGGTGGGAAGTCATGTACATTGATCTCTTTCCATCATAGGAGCCGAGAAGAGAGGAAGTAACTCATCCTCACTGGAATGGGTAATTATCCTAGATATGAATTTGCCTTTTTTGCCAACTACTTTTTGCCAGCAGTACCATCTGTGAACATCTTTATTTGCCATTACAGTGCCCCATTTAATATTGTTCCTACCAAAGAACTGAAAGAAAGGGAAGATATCTATGGATTTCACTGGTCTCACCATGTATCCCATCATCTGTAAGTGTATGCCTTTACAGGATGGCATTACAACCTACTGAAAACTCAGTAATGGTATCAGCTAAGAGACACCACTCTGAGTAGCTGGAGGGCTGGCTGTAGAATGGACCAATGCCCTAACCAATAACCAAGACATGATGTTTCTTCTCCCTGTCAGATGACATGAGTCTAGAAGCCAGAGAGTAGAATGTTAGTATCACCTCTCCCTATATATAAAAATGCTATCATGGGGCCCCTGGGTGGCTCAATAGGTTAAGCCTCTGCCTTCAACTCAGGTCATGATTTCAGGGTCCTGGGATTGAGGACCGCATTGGGCTCTCTGCTCAGCGGGGAGCCTGCTTCCCCCTCCCCCTCTGTCTGCCTCTCTGCCTACTTGTGATCTTTCTCTGTCAAATAAATAAATAAAAGCTTAAAAAAAAAAAAAGCAGAGGACTTAAATTAAAAAAAAAAAAGAATGCTATCATGAAGTTTTTATATCTGCTTCTTGTAATGCTGGGCTCTCTGCTGGGTTAGAAGGCTTAAAATCCTTAGAAAGATCGCTTCCATGGGAAGACTCAACAACGGTTCCATTAAAGGGGAAGCTGAGAAGCCATTGGGCAATCTGGGCTCTCTGTGATGTTAAATCAACAAGTAAAAGGGGGTTTTTGTGTT
Organism: Martes martes; assembly: GCF_963455335.1. Taxonomy (NCBI): domain Eukaryota; kingdom Metazoa; phylum Chordata; class Mammalia; order Carnivora; family Mustelidae; genus Martes; species Martes martes. The sequence continues at coordinate 51,999,598 of NC_137903.1, forward strand.
ATTGAAATGATCTATTCTGATTTTCAAGGCAAAACGGAATTTCCACTACCAATGAAATGGATGGGGAGGAGTGGACCTAAAACCAAGGGGAACCTCCAGGGCACTCCCTGTGCTCCTCTGCCCAGCAGTAAAAAGTTAACTGAAGATGACCCAGCCCAGTGCAGGCAGGATCACCGAAAGTTCCCACCCCTTCAAATGAAAATTCAAATTACCCCATCAGTTAAAGTAGCGTGATTAGCTGATGTGCTGGCTGAAGGTAAAAACAAAACAAAACAAAACCAGGAAATGGGAGTGGAAGAAAGTTAAAAACACCAATTATGGGCCTATGGAACCAAATGCAGAAATAAGGTCTGTACTAGCTACCTTATTTTCTTCCTTGCTTTGTTATACAAATAGAAACAAATTTCCTTTGCTTACCCTTTCCTTTCTCTCTAGTATTTCATTTTACGGAGGTGGTGCACTTCATAGGTCAGACCCTGGGTTACAGGCAATGAAGGTGGCCTTGTGACCTAACCTGAAGGGAGATGAACATCGCCATGGAGCCAGGATTTCCTCTTGCTGCCACAGACAGCAGCCCACTCCTCCAGCCCTTTCAATGTGGTATAAGCACCTTGTTCCCTGCAGTCAGTCCTTCCTGCTTAAAATTGCTACAGTGGCTTTCTGTTATCTGTACTTAAGCCCTGACCAAAAAGCAAAACAAAGACAGCACTGCAAAGAATGAAAAAAAAAATAAATAAATATGTTTATTTTGTTCCTGAATCAAAATGGTTACGGGGGAGTGGTTTAGATGATCCGTTTTCATGACTTAAAAGAGTTTTTGCTTATTATTCAGGCTATAAAAATTGCTGTAGGCCATTACGTAGCTTGCTTTGACATGGCTTTGTCTTTTTTAAGTCCCACAGATGTCTTGATCAAAGAAGGACAATCCCTGTTTTCTGCGAACACTTAACATCTTTAAAGTTGGAGAAATAACCTTTCCCAGATTGCAACTAGCTCCTTAGGGACAGGAACCATCCCTATCCTATTCACTCTTAACAGCACTTAACAGAGTAGATTCCACATAGTAATATAAATAGGTTCTGTAATAAATGCTTTTTTGCGTCCCCAGGAGTAAAAAGCATGACAGTTTTTAGATCCATGCGGATCCATTCTTGTTATTAAAACATGTTGTTAGAGGCGCCTGGGTGGCTCAGTCGGTTGAGTGTCTGTCTTTGGTTCAGGGTCATGATCTCAGGGTCCTGGGATCGAGCCCCGCGTCTGGCTCCCTGCGTGGCAGGACCCCTTCTCCGTCTCCAACCTACTTCTCCCTCTCTAGCCTGCTTTTCCCCCTGCTTGTACTCTCTCTTTCTCTGTCAAATAAATAAATAAAATCTTTTTTAAAAAAATGTTGTTAGAATCTAAGCTCTTTCTCCAACACCTGGGACGGCTGGAAACTTAAGCCGGAGTGAGAGACTCATAAGCAAGGGGTAATACAGACTATCCAGAAAATCGAGAAATCTGAAGCATTTGGGGAATGGGGGTCCTGTTATCAAATGTGACTAAAGTCCTACTGGGGTGTGTGAGAGCTTTTTGATATTCTGTTCAGTTGCAAGTACATCCAACCAAGACATTCCGAACTTTAAGGAAGTTCGATTTTAATTTTAGGGTTTTTTTTTTAATGATCAAATTAATAGACATTAATTGTAGGGAATTTAGAAAGCACAGAAAAGTGTAAGGAAGTAGAAAAATAGACACCCACCTCCATCTCATCACCCAAGAGAAACTTACTATCAACCTATCAACATATTGAGCATATTGTTTTTCTTCTTTTTTTTTTTTTTTTTTTTAAAGAGAGAGGGAGACTGAGAGAGAGAACATGAGCAGGGCAGAGGGAGAGGGACAAGCAGACTCCTGATCCAGCAGGCAGCCTGAGGCAAGGCTCAATCCCAGGACTCTGGGATCACAATCCAAGCTGAAGGCAGACACTCAACCGACTGCGTCAGCCAGGCGCCCCACTTTTGTCATTTTAAGTTAACACTTGAGAGGTTAGAGAAAGGGAGAGTTTGGAGCAGAAACGTATCCCTCTCTTGCGCTTCATTAGTGTTCCTGACGTCAGGCAACTGGTCTCTAAGGCAAAATCCCGCTCTTCATAAGACACTTCCATGAGCTACCGGAATCCTCTGACTCGGCCGTTACAACAAAGAGATGTTTTGTCTTGACTGAGGGAAGGAGTTCCTCTTTTTGCGTGACAGACTGATATTAAGAAAAACCAGTTAGGGAAGCCCAGCACGTCCGTCCCACCAGGTTACAGTGCATGCCACCTCATGTCCTCCCAGCTGTCTTCTGAGAGCCAGCATCTGGGCAGAAGGAGGGGAAAGCAGGCTAGGAGAGGAACCAATTAGATCTGGGGAGATAAGGAGAAGGGTGTGCTGGTGGAAAATGAAGTATGCCCGTGTGACTGGGAGGGTGTGAGGAATGCAGATTGGGTGTATTGGGCAGGTGTATTTCAAAGATAATTCCCACGGGCTCTCACTGGTGAATGTCACAGAAAAAGCAAAGAATGGGGGAGGAGACTTGGTAGGCAGGAGACTGTCTACTTAATTAAGAAAATCATTCATCATTTCCTGCTCCTGCTCTCTGTATATCTCTGAAAGCTGGTTTCTGATGACAGCCTTAAAAAAAAAAAAAAAAGTTCATTTGTTCACTTCCTGAAATCCTGAGATGGACCACAAAGCCCCAGGCAAAGCATGCTCAAAAACGAAAGCCAGTTTTTCTCTCTGCACTTGAATTGGAGGATTGGGTCTTGCTCAATCCTATATCCCCTGAAATGCATTGGGACAGGCTTTCAGCAGTGACCCCAGTGCTAAGCAGGTGATTAACGTCCAAATTATTTGGATTAGAGCTGAAATAATTCAGTGATCCATATTGGTTGATGCTTTCTTTCCATACTCCCTTAGAAAGAAACTGGTTGACTCTAACTCCAAATTATCTCTTGAATCTGTTCATTTCTTCCTGTCTCCAAAGCACCAGTCACCATATTCTCTCACCTGAACTGTAATAATAGCTTCCCAGCTGGTTTCCCCTCTCTGGCCCTACTCCACTGTCCACACAAGAGTCAGCAATCTTTTAAAACCTAAGTCCCATCAAGCCTTTCTCTTGCTTGAAATCTTTCCGTGCCTCCCACGGCACATGTGGTAGAATCTGGAATCCTAACCATGGCCATACAGCATCTGTCCTGCCCTTCCTCTCCTTCATCTGGTCTCATCTTCCTCCTGACTTCCCATGCACCAGCTTCACTAGTCTTTTTTCAGTCTCTTGGAGGCACCGAGGTTCTGCCTCAGAGCCTTTCCACGCCCTATTCTCCTATATGAGCTATTCTACTCCTCCCTTCCCACCCATCCTTTGAAAGTCAGCTTAAATATCACTGATCATCCATGCCCCATCTAACATAGGCTCTCCCTCTTATACATAGCACCCTTTCATTTCTTTCACAGATCTTATTAAGATTTGTGAATATGCATTTGTCTGTGAGATTGTTAAGGTCCAGGTTCCCCAACAGATGGTGTAGTCTTAAGAAGAGAGAGAGTGTGTCTGCTCTGCTTCTGCTGTAACCCCTAACGCCTGGCACGGTGCCCGACACATAGTAGGTCTCAGTACTACGTCTTGAATGGATAATTTAAAGAGGATAAAATAACAATGACCAAAAAGGTAATTTCCTTGTGTCTCTTTTCCACTAATGCAGGGCATGTAAGAAACTCTCAACAAATACTTGTTGCTTGATTAACTAACTTTAGATTGATATTTTGATTGGAAGAAAGGTATCACACCTGGAGCCAGACACATCAAAGACACCCAGGTATGATTACAGTCAACCTTTTCCCTACTGTGGGGAAAGTGAAAACTATCCTAGTGAGAATGAGGTACAAACATTTATAATTACTTTAATGATAGAGCCTCTTGCAAGAAATCAAGGTATACTCTAGCTGAATGTTACCGGGTATGTCTGTGGTATCTGCAGTAAGGGACTATGGCTGGTTCGAAGGGGCTGTGGACTTAAACACCCCACTGGGGTCAGTAGGCTCAGGAAGGGGAGGAGAAGAGAAACGAAATGGGAAGTACATGGAGGAAGGCCCTTTCTAATATGGCAAAAGATGATTTTTTAAAAATATATTTATTTATTTGTTTGAGAAAAAGACAGAGCACGAGCGTGAGGGGCAGAAGGAGAAGGAGAGAGAATCTCAAGGAGACCCAGTTAGAGCCTGACATGGGGCTGATCTCACAACCCTGAAGTCACTCCTTGAGCCAAAACCAAGAATCGGACGCTTAATAGACTGAGCCACCCAGGCGCCCCCCAACCTAACCCTTCTTCATGATGAGCATCATACTGCAGATTAATTGTTTGTTTAAAATTAAACATACATCATAGAAAACCCTAATCGTGGCTTGAGAGCTATGCGGCATTCACCCTAGGATTCCTGTTGATATTTCTAGTGTGTTCAAGTGTAACAGAGGTTTAGTTTGTTCTAAGGAAGACCATAACAGCCATCAGACCAGGGGAAAAGAGAAGCAAGGCTCATAAGTTTGGTTCAAGGATTCTGGTTCAAGGTCAGTGTCAGTGACAGGGATGAATAAGTCCCGAACGGCGTCTGTCACTGATTACCTCAGACCAGCTGAGCTTAGGGAGAAGGACCTACAGAGGAGTGGACAAAAACAAAGCATAAGGTAGGATAGTCTACAACCCACGTGTGTGTGGGGTGTATACACACAGGGTCAGGTCACCCGTGGGACATGTGAGGCCTTGATGGACACAGCGAAGGCAAAGAAGGGGACACCAGGTGGCAGTGGCATCATGGAGATGCTGGCCCCTTCAGTGACCCTTGTGCCTCTGATTCTTCTTTGAAGTTTGGAAGCATTTGCAGCAGTATGTTGACTCTGGTGTGCTGTGAGAAGTAACACGGTTATCAAACTAAAACAGGAGAAGGGGAAAGTTGTGTGGGAACAGAAGAGTACTAGATCATGCCCACCTAGGGGCACTCCGAGGCACTTCCAGAACTATTGGAAGGAATTTGTTATGGGTTGAATTGTGTCTATCAGAAAAATATGTTGGATTACTAACCCTTGTACCTCAGAATATGACCGTATAGGAAATAGATCATTGCAGATGCAAACAAATTAAGATATGGCCCTTAGGGTGGGCTAAATCCAATGCCTGGTGTACTTAGGAGAAAGGGAAAATGCCATGTGAAGACAGAGACACACCAGGAGAAGGCCAAGTGATGACCGAAGTAGAGACTGCAGGCCAAGGAAGACCAATGCCTGGCGGCCCCTCCCCCACCACCAGAAACCAGGAAGAGGCAAAAAGGATTCTCTTCTACAGGCTTCAGGGCACTCTGGCCCTCCCAACACCTTGATTTTGGACTTCTAGCCTCTAGGAATGTGACACAACAAATTTCTGTTGTCTGAAGCCACTCCGTTTGTGGTATTTTGTTAGCGCAGCCTGAGGAAACCAAATAGCACTTGAGGAAGGGGTTTTTCAGAGTAAATACGACCAGGCCAAAGAGACATTGTTTCATTACTGTTGTTTGGACCCTAACTTTTCCCATAAATTTGTGAGGCCAGAGAAGCACAATTTCTATGTAACAATCATATGACTGACATGCCAAACAGCTAAGCTTTTATTTGCTGACCGGAATTTAGTCAGTTCATGTGCTCTCTGGTATCTTTCCTGCAACTTTAAGACCTGCCTGCATCGAATCGAATGAGATAATATATGAAAAGCTCTTACCACAGCACCAGGCATCTGGCAAACCTTTATAAATCTTGGATCGGATTGTAATTACCATTGTCCAACTACCCTGATCCTGGAGCTCTCAGCTACTCACGTCTCCACATCCCAGAGCTGCTGAGAAAACCTTACACCAAAGCAGTCAGGTCCCACTAGAAATCAAACATCGGGTCACCTGGGTGGCCTAGTCGTTAAGCATCTGCCTTTGGCTCAGGTCATGATCCAAAGATCCTGAGATCAAGTCCCACGTCAGGCTCCCTGCTCTGCAGGAGGCCTGCTTCTCCCTCTCCCATTCCCCTTGCTTGTGTTCCTGCTCTCACTTTCTCTCTCTCTCTCTCTCTCTCTCTCTCTCTCTCTCTGTCAAATACGTAAATAAAATCTTAAAAAAATAAAAAAAAGACATCAAACATCACAAACTCAACTAGGTCCCCTACCCTGCCTTGGCTTCCCTAGTGAATTCTCTCTCCCATTCTCTACAAGCTGTATTTCAAGTCATGCTTCCTCAAACCTCCACCACCGTCCATTTCTCCTCAACTCTCTCCACCACACGTACCAGCCCATGTATGTCCTCAGCTACCCTGGACCTCCCTCTGCTGTTTAAACATAAGGGATAACCTGGCTTCTTTCTACTCCAGGTAGTCGTTTTTCATTCTTCCCTCTTTCTGATTCACACTTTCAATCCAGTGTTTTTAATTCTACCTCCTAGATATCTTGCCAATCCAGTCACTTTGGTTCATCTCCACAGCCCCCAGCTGGCTCAGAGCAGCCGATTGTGTCCCATCCGGGCTTAAATCCCTGCAGTGACTTCCTACTGTTCTACAGATCAAGAAAGTCCTTCACATGCTCGCAGGACCTACCCCTGCCCCCGCCAACCCCCTTAATCCAAACTATCGGTTTTTCTAACCTCACCTCTTTTCTTTCTCTGTATTTCTTACATCCTATGCTCTGGGCTAGAGAGTAACTCAGAATACCTTCACTTCCTTATTTTTTTTTTTTTCTCAAAGATTCCATTCATCCATTTGACAGACAGAGAACACAAGTAGACAGAGAGGCAGGCAGAGAGAGAGGAGGAAGCAGGCTCCCCACTGAGCAGAAAGCCCGATGATGCTGATGCGGGGCTTGATCCCAGGACGCTAAGATCATGACCCAAGCCGAAGGCAGAGGCTTTAACCCACTGAGCCACCCAGGCGCCCCCCCCCTTCACTTCCTTATTAAAATAACTAACACTTTTATAATGCTTACTATGTTCTGGTAACTATGGTTACTATGTTCATAGTAACTCATTTGTCAGGACAGAAAACCCACCAACTTAGTATTGTTACTATCCCCGTCCAGAGATGAGCAAATAGAGGGACAGAAGGTGAGTGGCTCGCCCCAAGTCACAGGTAAAGTCAGTGGTAAGCCAGGATGTGGACCAAAAATACCCGCTGTGCTGTCCACACCACTGTTCTATTCGCCATTCTCTGGCTTGTTCTCACTCGCTCAGACTCTTTCCTCAGCTGCAGCGTTCACCCTCACCACCTTAATTCGTGCCTCAGGGTAAGCATCCCCACCTCAACATCAGACCTCCTTGCTCTATGTCCCCATGTCTGCTATCCTTGCCTAACAGCCATTACTTGACATCCGTCTCCTTTGTAGGCTGTTAGCACTAGGAAGACTGCTTTGTCCACAGCCATATTTTTATTGCTTAGCATCTGCTTGCCGTATAGTAGATGCTCACTGGGTATCTCTGGATTGGATAAAATAGACAATTACTACCCACCTTGAAGGGCTTTTGTGTAGGTAGAAGACATAACGCAGTACCTGACACATAGCACGGACTTGACAAGTATTTGATATTGTGTCCAGGAAATTGCAAAGTGTCTGGTTTGAGGAGTGTCAAAGGTGTGAAGAGAGGTTTTGGCAGATGGTTCAAGTCTGTTTAGTAAAGCAAAGGAGGAGAGAAATGCATGATGAAAGGGGTCATCGGCAGTGTATAATCTTGCAAAGGCAGAGATTAGCCTTTCAAAATCCCTCCTTCCCAGCCCAAAATAGTTTCGGGTTCTCCTCTTAACCACATCATCCAGCTTTCTTACAGCTGACTTCAGCAGAGTGGAATTGGTACGCTCAGGATCCCTTGGCACACTCGAGCAGCAGCGTGCACTAACGACCCAGGTGAAAACAATGATCCACTGTGGACGTGTTCTGTGTAACACAGATAGCTACCTCCCCCCTGCTGGGAGTCAAGGTCTGACGAAAATTCTGATCTCTAGGAGCACAATTGAAGACTTCCTATTCCGATCTCCTTTGGACAAAATAAATAATTTATTATCCTCAAAAGGCTTCCTGGAACACTGGGTTAATCCCTTTAAAAGGATACATCTGGTCACCCTAACTTCATTACAATTCTGGACTTGAATGTTACCAGGTATATTTTTTTTTTCTTCCCCAAACTGAGTGGTGCCAGTGAGTCTGGAGACAGCAGTCAGCGAGCCAGGTTCAAATCGCTGTCTCTTGGAGGCTGTGTCTTGGCAGCCGCGGCAACAGCAGGCTTAGCCTTCAAGGAGCAGTGAACTTCTTGTCACCCCTGAGTGACCCTCAACGGGGAAAGGAAAGAGAAGGGGATGACTTCCAGGGAAAACAGCTGATCCACCACCTGTACAAACACGCGCCCAACTGGCCTGACGTGAGAGTCCTCGGGGAAGGGCTTTGGTAAACCAGAGGGATCGCCAACATGTGGAGTCAGGCCTGCGTGCTCTGCGCACGCCAGCACCACAAAAATGGCCGCATCTGTCAGAAACCACCGGCGTTACAAAGCCGCTTTATTCCAGACCATTTTGTTCAATCATGTCCCCACCAACTACAGGGTAGTGATTGTACAGGACTCTTAGGACACTCCCAAGATCAGCGTCTTTGGCTCTGTTTTCATACCACAGGAGATGTCTATCCTTTTACAACATTCTGGTGTGTGGCTCTCTCTTAATTACATTTGCCGCCAAGAACCAGTTAATGAAGGGATATTTCGTGGCCTTTGGCAAAAACCTCAGACTCAGCAACCAAAAACTGAAAGCCTTGACCTCAAGGCAATCTCCACACCAGCCTCCTGCCTGATGCATATTTCAGAGGTTTCCAGGTTTTAAAGCGTGGATTACCTTTGCAAATGAAAAATTGAACAAGCAAAAGCATTTAGTGGCGTGTTATTACAGTCCTTGTGATTCTGAAAAGGCTGCTCGGTTTAACCAGAGGCAGAATTTCAAATGAACAAAGAAATAAATATTTTTTTATTATTTCCTATTTGTTCTACCAGGATTTAAAATATAGTGTATTTTGGAAGGCAGCTATGCTCACCGCTATACCACCAACGCCGATATAAAATATAGTGTATTTTGATCCCCACCTAAGGTTTCTTGCGATTATAGCATGCATATACCAACCTACTGAAAAAAAAGATGCATTTTGATAAAATATTTAATAGTTTCAGGGCATTCAGTATCCAGCCACCCCCCAAATAGGTTGTTTATTTGATCTAAATTGCATGGTAATGCGATTTTAAACTCCTCTCAAAAGACAGTCTTAATCTTTCGAATATTTCAAGTCTCTCATTTGTAAGAAAAATGATTTAAATACAGCAAGAGAAATCAGTGTTGTTTTCACCTCAAGATAGCATTTGGTCATATTATCTGCCAAGTAGGTGGCATTTTCATGGGTACCATTCATCCGAATACCTATTGTACTCCTACTATGTACCAGCTACCTGCTGAAATGAAAAGATTACGAACACAGAGTTTGCCCTCAGACAGTTCAACTCTAGGAGAAATAAGTAATTACAACATAATGTGGTAAATATGGGAGTACAATACATATTAGCTGTCCTAGCTGTATAGTTGTATAAATGAATTGATGAAGGAATCAATTAGCATGATTATTTGGATGATTACTTGCAATTAGCATGATTATCATAAATTCAGCATGGGAAGCAGGAAATAAATATGTAGTATTCAGCAAAAATGGGGCATGAAATATATTTTTAAAATATTTATTTATTTATTTGAGAGAGAGAGAGAGAGGGAGAGAGAGCGGGGGCAGTTGTAGAGGGAGAGGGACAAACAGAATGCACGTTGAGCATGGAGCCAGACTTGGGGCTCCATGACCCCAAGATCGTGACCTGAGCCAAAATCAAAAGCTAGTCATTCAACCAGCTGGGCGACCCAGGTGCCCTTGGAGCACGAAATGTTTTTAAGTGAAGAAGCCTTCAAAAGTGTTTTGAAGATGACAGATTTTAGCTGTAGGGTTACAGAGGAAATGAGAAATCCTATATTCAATTTATTAACATGTTGGTAAAACCAGACTTAAACACTAAACACATGACGGTAAAGAGCTAACAAGCATAGAAAAGTAGAAGATGGAAATCAGATGGTTACATAATGCTATGATTACTCAAACTCTTATTTTGGATTTATGAATGTCTATATCCAATTATCATGACATACCTATGTTAATTTCTCCATTGTTACTGCAATTAACACAGTCAGTATAAGTCACTCCAAGGGAAGGTAATAGAAGGTGGTAAATTGGGCCAATTCTCCCTCTTTGGGCCCTCAGAGTGTAACATAATTTCCATTTTCACTGCAAAGGGAACAAAATCCTAGTTTGTCACTCCCTCAGAAGGAAGATTAAAATGTTATACATTAGACAAAACTGTTCAAGGACTTCTGTGGGCTCAAACTCAGTCCAAGAAAACGAAAGAAAAGGAAGGTGTACATGTCCAAAAATATGGCGAGTTTTTGGTCTAAGAAGGCAGTATGTTGTAACAGATTTGTTGTTGAAGAAATGTGTTCCAACTTTATAATTATTTTGCTTGGTCATCATTGCCTCATCAATAAAACAGGGACAATAACGCCTGCCCTACGTAGCTGACAACAATGGATACTTCTTTTTTTTTTTTTAAGTTTTTTTTTTTTTTTTAAGATTTTACTTATTTATTCGAGAGAGAGAGAGAGAGGACACAAAAGGAGGAGGGGGCTGTGAGGGGGCCGAGGGAGTGGGAGAAGCAGACTCCCGGCCGAATAGGAAGCCTGACTCTCGATCTGATCCCAGGACCCTGGGATCATGACCTGAGCTGGAAGGCAGACACTTAACAGACTGAGCCACCCAGGTGTCCCCAAGATTTTATTTTTAAACAGTCTGTACACCCAGCGTGGTGCTCAAACTCACAACCCCAAGATCAATAGCCAGTGGACTGACTGAGCCAGCCAGGAGTCCCAACAACACACACTTCTTATATAAAGTAACATATGTGAAATGTTTGAAAGCATTGTGAAAATATAAAAATCCCGTATTAGACTTGTTGCACATTTGAATGATAGAGTTCCAATAGGATGATATTTTTTCATCTATGAAGAATAAGTTACCTCTTATATAGGGAAATAAAAGCATATTACAATGTACAAAATCTCCTCTAACAATCTATTCACTAATAGGAATGAAATAATAGAAATAGTACAATTTCTCTATTTCAGGAGCATCTATTTCTAGTTCCAGGGCACACTTTGTTTCTGCATTCTTCTTTCTTTCTTTTGTCCTTACTAATCGTTTCATCGTATCTTCATGAGAATTTTTAAGGCAATCTCTTTGCTTTTCTTTTAATATTGTTTTGATCACATTTTAATTGAAAACCTGAAGGAAAGAGATCACAAACCCATTCCTTCCTCTTACAAAGTGCAGCCTAGGTTCTGCCAAGAACATGTAGAAGTTGTTAAAAATAGCACGTTTCTTTATTTGGACTCAATTGACTTGTACTTCTGTGGACCTGTCGAAATGTTAAATAATAAATTGTTATCTCTGAATAGATTCTTCCTTGCCCAAGATACTGTTGAAAAACGTGCTTTAGATGAGTCATTTAACTGGAATAATTTCCCTTTGGATTACTAGAGTCATTAGGGGGAAAAAATATAAAACCATGTGAGTAATTTTCCATGTATCTAAGGTTCAATATCTGAAATGTTTCATAGGCCTTCTGCATCACAAGGCAGTTTATTTAAAAATACAGACACATCCTCCTCTCTGCTTCTGTATGTCCCTTCCTCTTTCGCAGCTGAAGGCAGGCTCATCAACGATGAACAGAGGGTCAGCCAGTAACCCTTGTGCTAGTGTGTCATTATCCGGAGCTGGGAATGAGCACGTCTGGAAGAGTCAGGCAGAGAGCCCCCCATCTCCTCCCTGTCATCACCCTGACCTTTGAACAAGAACAGCAACACTAATAACAAATGTTATTAACAACAATCAAAACAGCATGGGCACAATACCAAGGTACAACTTCTGCAGCTCTATAGAGCCTCAGCCAAATGGCCACCCACACATTTGCTGCTGTTACCGGAGAAAAAAGGGGGATGCTGCTTGGGCTCAAAGAAGGGGGAGGAGAGGGTAGAGACGAAGGAGAGGAGGAGGCAGAACCCTGTGTTAGACAGGAGTGTTCCAAATGCGAAAAGCATTTCTCACCCTCAGTAAGAAGCAGGTGAAACACAGGAGCAGACAGGAGGGCGCATTGTTTGTGACCCCTGCCAGAAACTCCCAGATTAGGGCACTCATCAGGGGAGGCAGTGCCCTGCATGAAGGTCTCAAGCTTTGATTTTTCGGTGAAAGGAGACATTTCCCCAAAATGTAGAGCCAACATTCCTACCATTAGCCTCTCGTTTCCGTTGTATATTACATGGATGCTCTGCTAGGGAAATTTGATCAATATATTAGATTCCTGGCAGAAAGATGCTATCAGACAATGCATGTATGCCTTGACATGGCTCAATTTCCATCTGTCCAAGAAGGTATTGATTTTCCGCTCACGGAAGTGCACACACACATACTAAGAGAGCTCACAGAGGATGGGGGCTGGGCAGGCATTTATTCAAGAACAGAGAGCTCTGCCACTCCCCCGAATGCATTAAAAAATACCCTCTGGCTTGGTGACTTGATATTTGGATGATCTATACAAGCCCCTCGCATCAGGATTAAGTCGATGGCTAATAAGCAAACACAGTATTCCCATGCTCACTCTTTGAATGCTAAGGGCTTTACCTTCTCAGCTTCTTGAGAAAATGTGTCCATCTTAGAATCATATGCCAGGTTTGCTTCATATGAAGTCTCATCTTCCTAACTTGACGGGAATTCGTTTTCTATCACTTGATAACAGTTTTCTCGGCTAATACCTGGAGACATGTTAACCCTTTCTTTACCACTCCATTGTTCTTCCCTTGCCTCTGTTGGGCTCTTTCTGATTTAGACCATTGTGGCTGTTATTCAAGTAGCTCACTGAATATTTCCAGTTTTTCACCTTCAGGGCGTGGGCTTATACTCCTGGTCCCTTACATGGGGCCATGTGACCCATTGCTCATGAGTTGTAAGTACAAGTCATCTGTCATTTCTGGGTTGATCTTTCAATTGTCTTCAGAGAGTTTTCAGAGGATAGTATTGATACATTAGGCTTTATAAAAATTAAGAACTTCATTATGACAAAAGACATCACTAATGAAATTAAAATGCAAGAACCAAACTAAGAGAAAATATTTTCAAAATATATAACAAAAGGACAGTAACCGTATACAAAGAGAGTTTACAAATCAATAGAAAAGTGTGCCTCAGATATAAACAGGCATTTTGCAGTAGGGGAAATGTAAGTAGCCAATAAACATATTAAAGGATACTTAGCCTCAGTTGTAATTAGGGAAACGTACATGAGAGCAACAATATGCCGTTCTTATCTATGAGAAACATGAAATTAAAACTGAAAACTCAAAAAGCTTAAGAATTTCTAGAATTGGCAAAAGTGTAGAGAATAGGTATTCTCATTTCTGCTGATATAACTTTTTTTTTTTTTTTAGATTTTATGTATTTATTTGAGACAGAGAGAGCACAATTAAGGGAGGGGTGAAGGAGGAGAGGGACAACCAGACTCCACACTGAGCGTGGAGCCCGACAGGGGGCTTGATTCCATGCCCCTGAGATCACGACCAGAGTGGAAACCAAGAGTTGGACATCCAACTGACTGAGCCACTCAGGGCCTCCAAAAGCAAGTAAACAAAAATAACCTCCAGAAAAAAAAACAGGGGCAAAATAACAGTGTGTACAGGGAAAGCCCTGAACTTACAGTCAGGCGCCAAAGGTTCCTGGCTCAACCCTGCCTTAATTATGTGGGCGTCTTCAGAAAGTTCATCCAGCATCTCTGAACCTCCGTCTCCTCACACGTCAGACACAGGGCCTGGACTAAATGGCCACCATGACACTTCCAGCTCTGGAATCTTTGGATTCCACACTGGGCCCTTCTCCCTTCTTGCTTTGTTGCCAAGGTTACTTGTAGCTCTGGCCTTTCGGACCATGTTTTAGACAAGGCATCAAATACAGTCATGAATTTACATATAACCCAAGATGACATCCTCAGGGGAAAAGATCATCAGCCTCATTGGCCGGCTTCTGGTTAATCATGACCCTTTTTGTTTTATTTGATAGCAGTTAGTTACATAGACCAACGGCTGAATCGAGTAATAAAATAATTCTTGGACGAACAAGATAATGGGCCCGACAAGTCATTTTTGGTTTGTTTGTTTAATACATTGAAATCTCATTTCAGAAAGCGTGATAGTCTGAAATAATTTCTTTTCCTTTCATCACATACATAACCTCTCCATTGTCTTTTCATTAAATTTTCCGGCCCTAGACAAAGAGAGCTGAAAGGAAGATGAAAAGGTGCAGTTGTGCTGGGAACTCACTGGTGCAAAGAAGAAGGTCAGTTACTGTCGTGAATGAACAAATGAATGCCTAAGAGGATGGGAGACATTTTTGTTCCCTTCTCCACCAGCATCTCAGCAACTCTGTGTGTGGCCAGAGGGCTGCAGGGAGAATATGCACATGTTGTGGGGAGGGGAGCTGGAACAAAGTCCCCCAGAAGCGGAAGCTCATCTTCAAAGAGCTGGACCAATTCCACCAACCGCCTTGCAAGCAAGAGTAGATGCTCAGAAAACACCAGCAGTCTACCCTTTCCCACCTTCCACGGGAGACATTAAAGTACAATAGAAAGAACCTGGACTTTAGAGCCTGTAAACCCTGGGTCTGCATCCTGTCCCTACCCCCGACTGTCTGGGTGACCATGGGTCACTTAGGTGACCTGTAAAAAATGACAGGATTGTCATGAAGGTAAAACAAGAAGACAGGGCACACAGTAAGCAATTCATGCATAGCATATGGTTTTTTCATCTCTTAATTCCTAAAGGACCCAGGCCTTGAGTTTTGCCTAAAGCAGACCTTACAGCCTTCAAGAGGAATTGTTTCTTAGAGCAATAGTAGAGCCCCACTTAGGAAAAAAAAAAAAAAAAGTACTTTTAGTTCCATCCCCCCCCCCCTGCTTTTTTAAAAAGATTTTATTTATTTATTTGACAGAGGGAGAGCCCAAGTAGGCAGAAAGGCCGGCAGAGTGAGAGGGGGGAAGCAGGCTCGCCGCTGAGCAGAGAGCCCGATGTGGGGCTCGATCCCAGGATCCTGGGATCATGACCTGAGCCGAAGGCAGAGACTTTAACCCACTGAGCCACCCAGGTGCCCCCATTTCCCCCTTTTTAAACAAGGGGCTCCACATTTGCATTTTGCCCTGGGCCCCACAAATTAGGGAGCTAACCCTGAGGGTTAACTCGCTAAGTTTTCCCTGCAGCCTTTGCCTTTGGCCTGAGGTAAGAAGGAAACCCCTACCCCCATTCCTTGTGGGTGAAGTGGGGTGCACAGTCTCTGAGTCAATCCTCCACCAGCTACTTTCCCTTTACTCCTTTATAGGGGAGAGACAGGTGATGGCTAGACTGGCAGTCTCTACAAAGGTTGTCCAGCATTTTGTTTTGGAATGTGTGGGGCTTGGCACTTTTTCTTTTTATCCTTTGCGTTTGGAATCCTAGGACTGCGATTATAAGGGCCTGGGCAACAAGGAGGCTTTGGGTCCCCATGACCACAGGGGTGCTAGAACATTCTCAGGAAGATAGATGGACTGGCAAGGAAAGGAGGGGAAATCCCTTCAGTCCTGGATGTCTTCCTTGCCCGCTGAGGGAACATATCATATCCTGATGGTAGAGTTTGGGTTCCCCGGGCACCCTTGTGCAGAGTGGTTCATTCCAGAGAACAACAGCAGCTGTGTTTTTAACCCTTGAGCATTCTCAGACAGTTCATCATGGAGGGTCCAGCCAGGCTGTTGGAACTAACATCCCAGGCAGGTCATGGGCCAGGATCCAGAGCCCTGCTGCAAAGTAGTCGGCAAGATGGCGACACTGTTGGCGTTCGAGAATGGCCCAAGTGGCATCCTCCATCTGGATCCAACTTCATACACGAAGCTTGACCTCCCTCAGAATCTTTCATGGTTTTCACCCAGGGTACTCCCCTGTCCCGTGTGGCAAAGAGACCAGGAAAGCCACATGCTCAGCCTCTGCTGGAAAATGGGCAGCGAGGGTCATGAGAATTTCCAGTTGCAGGTCGACCTCAGGACTCAATCAGGGCAGGGCCAGGGTGCAGCAAGTGAGACATCGGCTTTGATCATGGAAAATGGTAATTTCTCCATATGGTCTACTACTCTCCTGGCGAATCAATGTTTGTGGCCCAGAGGGCATTTACTTCCTTTCATAGAGCCAAGAGATGAGTTGAAGGGACATTAAGTTTCTTCTATTCTGATTCCTCCAGTGTCCTACGGACAATGCATCTGACCCTTGAGCTAAATCAAGACTTGTCTGCTGGTCTTAATCACCAGGATTTATGGTCAGCCTGGCTCACAAGAGATGGTCTTCATGGGCTAAAGCACTTCTGGAGAAGATGACTTACAAGTGCTGGGTCTCCAGCTTCTACTAGTCTCACAGGGTTACTCAAAATGCTGTTTCTTGGTTAGTTCACTTTCCCTTTCCCATGACGGACCATTCAAACTTTTAGAAGTTCAAATCTCCTGCCCAACCACTATAGCCCTCACTCCCAGCATAATCCTCACCGCCTACAAATTCCACTGTGCCCATCTTCATTGTTATCTCCTTCTATCTTATCTCAGAGGCTGAGGTGTCCCCTCCTCTGGTCAAGACCTCCACCTGTGCCCTTAACACTTTCCCACTCATTCAGGAAACTTGCCCCCATCACCTTCTCTACCGATTCTTTCCCTTTAACCAGTCCCTCTCAGAGCGAAGCCAACTGTCACTTCCTTCTTTGATTCTATCCTCCTCCATCCTGTGCGCCTCTCTCTCTCCTTCTGAACCAGTTCTGTTCCAAACTGGGCAAGGTGGGAGGCTTAGGGAGGCCAGGAATCGGGGTCTGGGTGCCCAGATGAGAAGCTGCCGAAGCAGAGCCCTAGGATGGGGAGCACAAAGGGGACTGAGGGCAGCGCTGCAGGTGATACAGAGTGAGAAACAAAGAGACAGTCGAAAGTGGTATCAATCCAAAACACACTGGGCAGAGAGGGGGCAAATGAATGGGAGTTAAAGGATCTATAGCTGAAGATAAGAAGATAGAGCCAAAAGTTTCTGGAAACTGGATGGGAACCAGAGCAGGGAGATTTCTCAGAGTATAGATATGTAGAATCTAGTCTCCATTGACAGGATGCCTATAACCTTGCCCATGGGTGGGGAGGGAGCAATTAAGGATGCCAAGCCTGTGTGGACACTTTTCCTTCTGTGCCATTCTCCTTACAAGGATCGTCAGTAATCCCTGCTCTACTTCCCTAGCCCAGCTTCATTTTAAAATCCACTGTTGTCTGAATTCGTCTGCACATTCCCACAAAACCTCTTTGGAAAAGATGACCAATGATCTTGGCGTTGGTCTCTTCCCTGAATACTTGTTCCTGAGTTCCTCTCCCCTTCCTCCACTGCCTACTGTGCAGCACGGCTATCTACCAGCTTTGTTTTAAGCTCTTCTCACCACACTCACCATCATCAGGAATTTTCCCCTCCTCTAGTGGATTTTAAGTCAACAGTTTGGCTGTTAATGTCAAATTTAGGAACTCTGGCTCCTTTTTCTGTCCCAGCCATCAGAGTCACCTCTGAAATGTTTGGCTCTGAAGTCCCTGAAATGTTACTCGTGTCTCCATCGCTGGGCGGGAGCGTCATGCGGCCGAGGCGAGGGCTGCAGAATGAGGGAGTAATGGCTGGCCAGCTAACCACAAGCCGTCAGATCAAGTTCTTTCTAAAAGAACAGGGATTTTAAACTTCTTTCTGAGGTGCTTCCATACTCCCAAACTACCTGTGGTGGATAATAAGTTAAAACATCCTTCAGCATATGTTTGACTTTACCTGTTGCCCAACTGTAGGCCCAAAAGTAGACTCAGGTGATCGAGCTGTCACTTTGAGCACTAATGCAAAGGGAAGTCGCACATGTAAGGGGCCTCATCTCTCCAACTGGCAAGTTCTTTTGATTCTATTGGTTTTAATTCCTCTGAAAGGGCACCTCATTGGCACAGCTAATCTTTTTTGCCCGGCTTTCATTGGGAGGGAGTTCTTACCTTTGCCTGGGAGATCAGGAAAGGCCTCCCAAAGACAGTGACATTTGAGATAGCATCAAAGGACGACAGGTGCTGTATGTAATGTGCGAGTGGAATTTTCAGAATTTTGCTGTATTATTCTAAGTCTAGAGCCTTTGTTCAACTATTGCTGCATTTTTCTTTTTCTAAATCTTAATGGTCACTTTCATTCTTTAAAAATTCCACACTTAAAAAAAAAATAAATAAAAATAAAAATAAAAATTCCACACTTGAAGAAACTAAAATGAGGCTCTTTCTTTCTCCTCTCTCTCTCTCTCTCTCCCTCCCTTTCCCCATCTCTTTCCTCTACCTGTTTGTTGTCTCCTTTTCATTTCAGTATGGACACTTAACAAACTCTAGAATAATACACTGTCATTCATTCAATCACTATTCAGTACCTACTGTACACTAGAGGATTTAACAGGTTATAAAATGCATTTTACAGATAATTTTTAAAGCTTTATATCCACCCTATGCAGTATTGTTACAAAATGCACTTAATTTAGAAAGCTGAGGCTCTGTGAGGTTAAGTAACTTATTCAAGATCAATTTGCAAGTATAGTCAGTGAGGGGAGAGTTGAATCCAGGTTGAATCTCTAAAACCTATGTAATTTCCCCTACACCGCACCCCCCCACTCCCCGCCGGATGACTCAAAATAGTAGGGTAGAGCTGATATAATTGAACGATGTATCAATAATTTGCCATCAGGCACTTCTACCTAACATCTGACATATTCTAGCTGAACATTTTCCTAAACTGAGAGTTGAGATTATGTAACCAAAATGATACTTTTCTAAAATAATTCTGTGAGTCTGAAAAAGTTCTCTAAGCGGATTAAAAAATGACTTTATTTTTAAAACTAGTTTATTTTTCATGAGTAATACCTGTAGAAAATTCTGTCTCTTTGGCACCTGTCCTTGTCCCCTGCCCTGAGAAGTGTATCTGTAATATTTATTAGTATAGAATACTGCTGCCTTCTCTGTCACAGACCATTGGTTCTTTCCTGGTGAAACTCTTTATGCTTGCTTTTGGTTTGCTCGGCCCATTTGATTGTAAGTCTAAGAAATCAGTTTAATCCTTCTTAGTAACTTTATTTTGGCATCTCCTTCCTCTTTCGGGTTGGAAAAGTAACAGATGCTTATTGTATAAAAAGCAAATCATCCAGATGTCTTAGGAAGTAAAAAGCTCTGGCAATCCCATCCCTAGATGTAACAGCTATTAATAAGGTGGTGCACATTTTGGTCTTTGAAATTTCCTCTATCCGTATACTAACACATATTATATTTATACATATTTTTACATAAATGAGATCTGCTGTACATACTGTTTGGCAATTTTTGTTTGTTTTTGACAAACAAACATCTCAGCTATCTTTGTCAGTATCTATAGATTGATCTCAGCTTTCAGATAGCTTTTGACAAAGGCAAACATCAGTTTCACAGAAACAAAATGAATTTCGAATGTTTTGCCAATGCAGGCCTTAATCCAAACAAAGTCGATGTGAGAAGGTGGGAATAGTGCTGTATATTGAAAAAAAAAAAATCAAACTAGGCTCATCGTTGCTCGTACTAAGCATTATGTTATTGTAATACCTCAGCTTTAAAAAAAAAAATAATTGGGCCATTACAGCCACTTTTTGAATTAGCAACCAACGGACAAAAGGTGAAACGAGGAATGTTTGGGAAAATCCCCTCTGGTCGAGTTGGCTTCAGGTGGCGGATTGTAAGGCTCTGAGGTATTTTCGACAGCTTGCCATTAGCTAGAAACAGACTTCTCAACACCTCAGCACGGATCTGTTAAAGCCTCTCATTTGGTGAGAAACACAAGACAGATGATTCAGTGTGCTGGGCGATTCGTTAACCCATCAAGGGCTTTCTTCCTGAGCCTGGATAACTGGCAGAAAAAGGAATGTAATCCTTAATGAAAAACCAAGGGCGGGGCTGGAGGGCCGGGAACACACACATACAAGGCATGTGATGGGCTCTCCTCCTCCATCTGGAACAAGTCCTCTCTTGAACTTACATAGATTTTCGCCATAGATTGATCCTTCCTGGGAGCAAGATAAGTTTTTCTCCCAGCTGTCTTGGAAAGGGGAAGTTACACAGGCAATAGACCCTACTCTCAGAAGGCCCCGTGTCTAGTACCCCCGGGCCTGGACTGTCCATAAAGAACCAAAAAAGTAGGCCAGGCCCCATTGGCATTTTACGGGACATCAAAGAGAATATATATTCTCAGGCTGAGCCATAAAAATCAACATTAGTTCAGAGATTACCTGAAATGTAGCCTGCTGAGACCCACGTCATAGGCCTTAGAAAACCGAAAATACTGTTCTTCTTTCTCCCTGCTTTTCCGTATCTTTGGGGCTTATCAGGCGATGCTGAGGCTAGATTTACAGGAAGCAAATTTGTCATAACGTGTTATTATTATTTTTCAAAACATTGTCTTCTTCTTTCCATATTATTTCTTTATTCCACAAGACATGCTGATACCCAATAATGATTCCCGGTTTGGGAATCTTCCTTTTTCAAAGGAAAAGTTTAATAGTGGCACTTATTTAGAAGTAAGTTCGTCCTCCTTTTCCCTAAATTTTTAGTTTGCTGTCATTAAGACAAGATCCGACAAGTAGGTTTCTGGAATTTTTGTGTACTCACTCAGTGTAATGCTGTGTGAGTGAGAATGTAAGTTTAGGAAGGAGAAAAGGATAATTAGAGTTTCTTAAGTTATTTTTAGAGGTTTCTTAAATTGTCACTATGATTCTCATTAGTAATGTTTATGTTAGTAATTATTAGGGTGACCAAATATCTTAGCTTCCCCATGATTGTTCTGGTTAATTCCTGTGGTCCTAGTATAATAATTAATAGCATCTACCTCCTCTTTCAAAAGTGTTCTGTCTTGGACAACAGATTATATGGTCACTCTATTAATCATATATGTATTCTGCCATCACAATGGTAGTAGGGCCATATAACAACTGTTTACTGAACTGTATATTAACTGTATATTAGATGATGATAGTTTTCTGTCAAAATTTTAAGTGTACATATCTTTCATCCTAGGAAGTTCCTTTCTATGAATCTATTCTATAGAAATTCTCACCCTACGAGCAGATTTTAATATACATACACACAAATATATGCACACATATATACACACAAGCATAAGAGAATGCTTATTGAGAGGTTTAAAAAGTCTAAGAGTTTATCAATAGTCTAGTTAGAGGCAATGAAGTCCTATTAGCTATTATAAAAGAAAGTGGTTCTGTATGTGTTGATGATGTGGTGAAATGTTTAAGGCATATTTTTATTTATTTATTTTTTAGAGGGAGAGAGAGCATGCGAGCAGAGGGAGAGAGAGAAAGAATGTCAAGCCGGAGAGATGTCTGGGTGGCTCAGTGGGTTAAGCATCTGCCTTCCACTCAGGTCATGATCCCAGGGTCCTGAGATCGAGTCCCGCATCGGACTCCCTGCTCATCGGGGAGCCTGCTTTTCCTTCTGCCTGCTCTGCCTGTTGCTCTCCCTGCTTGTGTTCTCTCTCTGACACATAAATAAATAAGATCCCCCCACAAAAAGAATGTCAAGCAGGCTCCACACCCAGTACAGGGCCCAACACGGGGCTCAATCTCATGGCCCTGAGATCATGACCTGAGCTGAAATCAAGAGCTGGACACCCAACCGACTGAGCTACCTGGGCACCCCCAAGAAATATTTTTCAAGAAAAAAGCAAGTTGTGGGAATATGTACCTGTGCAGGTTGCCGTGGCTGGCTCAGAGGAGACTTTAGGGTCTCCCATAACCTCCTCCAGCAGCCACCTCACAAACCACGGCAAATCAACGTCAACCCAAGTGTTAACTCCCGACTCTGCAAACACAGCTTCTCTCCTAGCCTTTGCATCCAACCAGATGGCCCTGTCCTAAGCCTCTCTAACAGAGAAATTCTGGAGATGCCATTATCTACAACATAATCCTGTCGCTGTAATACACATACTCCCAAAGCTATTGCCCGGAATTACTTCTGGGGAGAGACTGTTCTTCCTTTCTGTACTTTTAACCCATAAGCATATAGTGCTTATAATTTAAAAAAATGAGTTTAAAAGGAAAACATATTTAGTCAGTTTGCCATATAAATGCATATATTTTAGGTTTATCTAGAGTATCTGAGCACACTTTATTTAGAGAGAAAGAATAGGGAGCCAGACCTCTGGTATTTTTCCTGTAAATATACTTTGGAGTGGATGTGGCATATTCTGTAGTTATCTCCCAATTATCAGGTAATTGAGGAAATAAAATCGAAATGTAGCTTTTCGTTTCCAACTTTTTCTCAATCATTTTAACTGGATCAGTTAAACAGAAACATTAGTTGCTTCCTCTGAATGTCTTTGGGAATAGATT
This sequence comes from Martes martes, assembly GCF_963455335.1. Taxonomy (NCBI): domain Eukaryota; kingdom Metazoa; phylum Chordata; class Mammalia; order Carnivora; family Mustelidae; genus Martes; species Martes martes. Next base: position 52,022,240 of record NC_137903.1, read on the forward strand.
ATAAAATATAAACCAACTACTTAAAAGGATGGACGCTCACTTTTTCTTTCTTTTTTTTTTTCTTTCTATTTTTATTTCTCTGATCTATCTTCTAGGACGAGTATGAATCCAAAAAGCTCACAGCAGAGAAAGGAAGAATTGAAGGAATTTAACTGTGTGAAATGAACAGATCAGATTGTACCCTTTCAATTTGCAAGGGTTACAGAATGTTTCCACTTAGTTTTAATTTTAGAGTTAAACAAGAAACAAAGGAAAAATACACTGCTATAAAAATCTCCGGTTGGAACTGTCTTTCGAACATGAACAGGTTCTCTCATCTCTTTCAGCTCTCTGTCGTCTCTGGGATCTCACTCATCCACCTGGTTGACCAGTTATCCTTGGAGTGAAGACTTTCCTCCAGGCTCCTCCCTGCCTCTCAGCCTCCCTCCCACCCTCCAACCCCCATTCCCACCTAGGTCTCTCTCCTGGCAGGACTAAGCGCTTCCTGGTCTCTGTCCTCCTATACCCTCCTAGAGGGCTTCATTTATTTTATTTCCATTTGTTTCATCATTTGCACCAATCCCCACTGCCACTCCCTAACTAGAGGAAATAGTTTCTTGCCCTCTATCCCTGTCGTTCCAACCATAGATGAGTCTGGGCACCACCTCGGCATCCATCAGCATGACTGAATTAGTTCCTGCTCTCTTTCAGACCATGGACTGAGCCATATTCATAATGGAATCATCAGTGCAGAGCACAATACTCGGCACGTAGTAAGTAGTAACAGGTATTTGTTTAATAAATGAAACCTTAGCACAAAAACAAAACAAAACAAGATCTCCACCTCTCCTCCACAGAAAGAAGCCGCAGAAACCCCTTCAAACCACTGAAAAGCTGCCCCAGGGAAGGAATTCTCTTGGGCAGGGAGAGCTTTGTTTTGAATCAGCCCACTGGCTAGAGTTCAGAAGCTTGTCTGCATTTCTTCCTCCAGTGGGTATTGGTTTGAAGCGCTTTTTGTAACCGCCGCATTTTGCAGTTTCCCTAACCTTCTTTCTGGGATATCAGAGTTCAAACCTTGGAACTAATGGGGTGAGACAGCATGCATTCTGCCTACACCGACCGATACTGGGGGCTTCACTGTGCACAGCACTCCGGGTGAGCTGGCTCCGGAGACGCATGACTCGTGTCATTTTCCCTGTAACCAGGGGTGACCTGGAGCACTTCAGGCCGTGAGGAAATTAGTTTCTTGCCCTCTAGCCCTGTTGTTCCAACCGTAGATGAGTCTGGGCACCATCTCGGCATCCGTCAGCATGACTGAATTAGTTCCTGCTCTCTGATGGGAATGGCGATGGCGCCTGGCTGCAGGAAACCTTCCTGCTTGGCTAAAAGAGGTTGTGACCTGCTTGCACACGGGTTTAATGGAAGCGTGAAAATCTGCATTTAGTTGAAGCTTTAGTATCACCAATTAGAGATGTAGGGACACTAACTGGACAACCTCTTTTAAATCCCAGTGACTCTGAAGCCATTAGTTATGGAAATGTGAATTCGTTGAATATGTATTGACTGTTACTAACATCTCACTGAGATCTACCTGGGAAGCAGGTACCTGGTGGAGGGTGGGGAATGGGAGAATACAGCAGGTGCTAGAGAGAGAGAGAAGTGGTTTGGGAACGCAGACATCAGTTACTAAAGACCAAGGACCTTGGCATGGTGAAGAGGATTAGAGAGGACCCAGAGACTGACCTGAGTGCTTGGGAGAATAGGGTGAGTGTTAGGGAAAGTTAGGACAAGAATTCTGGAAGGGAGATGAAGGGGGTCCCTAAATGTTGTACGGATAAGAGTTCCTTACTGTATTTGTGATCCCCTCGTCTAGTAAGATGAAAAATAGTAGGTTGATCTATGGTGGAACCTGCAGGAAATACTACTGCTGATAAGTATGGGCAAGGTGGATGAAATTGTGATGGCCCCATGATTTCTAACATAACATTTTTTATTTTAATTTTCAGAAGTAATATGGATGCAGGAAACTTGAAACACACAAAAAAAGCAGAAAAGACCCACCAAACAAACCAATAAAAACAACTAATCCCTGAGCATCGGGGTGGCTCAGTCCATAAAGCATTCAACTTTTGGCTCAGGTCACGATCTCAGGGTCATGGGATGGAGACTCGTGTCGCCCTCTGTGCTCAGCAGGAAACCTGCCTAAGAGTCTCCCTGTCCCTCTTTTTCTCCCTCCCCCTTCTCTCTCAAAATAAATAAAATAGGGGCGCCTGGGTGGCTCAGTTGGTTAAGCGGCTGCCTTTGGCTCAGGTCATGATCCCAGGGTCCTGAGATCGAGTCCCACATGGGGCTCTCTGCTCAGCGGGGAGCCTGCTTCTCCCTCTGCCTCTGCCTGCCTCTCTGTCTGCCTGTGCTCACTCTCTCTGACAAATAAATAAATAAAATCTTTAAATAAATAAATAAATTAAATAAAAATCTTTTTTTAAAAACGAGTATGTTCCTGCCCCAGATATAACAACCTTACCATTTTCGGCTTGTATGCTTCTGGTCTTTTGTTTCTGCACATATTCATGGATGCATGTCTTTTTTAGAATGTAAACTACACCTTACTGCACATATTGTCCAACAGTCTGGGCCTGGGGTATCTTGAAACATGTTAGCAAGGTGGCTGTCAACATTTTTTCTTTATCTTTCTGTTGTTCTGAACACTGCGTCCTTCCCAGCCACCTCCCTGGTTGCGGGGAGGGTGATCCCACAGAGACTGATTGCTGTGGACTGACCCTGCTCAGCCGGGGGCCTCTTTGTTCCCTGACGGGGTCTGAGAGCTCGGCTGAAAAGGATGGCAGGCTCTGCTGATTTGTACATTACTTTGCATATATTTCCTTTCTAAGTAGAAGAGGCTTTTAAGTAAGTATGTAAGATAAAACAAAATGGATTGATTAATGTAATCTACAGTCTAACATTCAGGGCCTCCCGTTTGTGGAACTCAACCTTGTAAGCACAGCCTGGGGTAAGAAAGCCGACTCTGCACACATGGGAAAAAGCTCAGATCTGCCAAAGGAGACACGCATTCGTCGTGCATACAAGGGTGCCCTACACCTTCTTCTCCTGTCTCCTATGCTTTATACTCTTGACACTGGCCAGTGGGGCAGAACGGTTGAGGCTGACTATTTCCCAGCTGGGCCCTGCCTCTCCTTCCTCCTACCACTTCTTAATTTAGCCCTTATTTCTCCTGTGGACCACTGCACAAGCCTTATCAAACCTTGTCTTGCCCCTAATCTTGCTCCTTTCTACTCCATCCTTCGCACGATAACATGAATATCCCAGGTAACCTGACTATCTCTGTCTGTTTCTGTTTCCTATCACCGTGTCACCGGTCATCCCAAGACACGGTGTTCCAGAACAGCCACCATTTTATTACGCTCGTAGATTCTTCGGGCCAGGAATTCAGACAGACCAGGGCAGGGTTGGTTTCTCTCTGCCCGGTGATATCTAGAGCTAGAATGACTTGTGTGGCTAAGACCGCAACAGCTGGAGGTGGAGGGCGTGCCTCTAAGATGCTTCCTTCCTTGCCTGTCTGGCTCTGGACTGTAATGCTGAACGACGGCTTCAGCTGCCAGAGAACCCACGTGGGCCTCCTCCATAGCACAGCCTTGGGGTATCAGGTTCCTTCCACGGTGGCTCAGCATTTCAATTGCTTCTGTCTCCAGGGACCAAGGTGGAGGCCTCATGGCCCTTCATGGCCTAGCCTCAGAAGTCACACAGCTGCTTTTCTACTGTATTTTCCATTGGTCCAAGCAGTCACAGCTACCCCTCAACTCAAGGGAAGGGAACAGAAATTCCACCTTTAGGTGAGAACAATTTCAAAAATTTGTAACTATGTTTTTAAATCACCTATCTATCTGTCTATTTCTCTATCCATCAATCTTCTGTATTTGCATAAACATAAAAGACCATTTACAAAGATACACACCAGGGCTGCCTGGGTAGCTCAGTGGGTTAAGTGTCTGACTCTTGATTTCAGCTCAGGTCATGATCTCAGGGTTGTGAGACTGATCCCCACAATGAGCTCTGTGCTCAGTGCCGAGTCTGCTTCAGATTCTCTCTCTCCTTCTCCCCCCACTACTTCCCTTGCCCATGCTTGTTCGAACACACGTGAGCTCTCTCTCTCTCTCAAATAAATTTTAAAAATCTTAAAAAAAAAAAAAAGATACACACCAAATTGTAAAGACAAGAGGAGGGAAGGAGACTTCTTTACACTTCCAAAGGAGGAAAAAGCTAGTGGGATTACAGGCAATTTTTACTTTGTACAGAAAGTTGCTTCCCCTATTACCTTAAGCCTGCAAAGGCTGAGAATACTAGGGTAGGTCCTACACTGGCACATTCTAAAAGGAAGTGCTAGCCCCCCTCGCTATGTAGAGCGTGCAAAGATATTGTGAAATGACTCTGCCAGTATCAGCCCACTACCCACCTTCAGGCTATGGAAGACAGGCCAGAACATTCTTTCGGAGGTTTAAGAGGCCAGAGCAGGGGTTTCTTTGTAGAGAGTGGTCAGAGTGCTGTGGTCCACGATCTACCCCAACTCCACTCTGCCGTGGGAAATTTGCTCTCTCCTTAAACGAAGCGAGAGGGCTTCACAAGAATTATTTGGAGACCTTGACCTGTGTCTTTGAGAATTTGAGGGATAGGGGCACTGGTGACTGACTTTCACCACAAGAAGCCTAAAGGTGAAAATCTGGCTGGTGGGGTCTGCCCTGTAGCAGAATGAAGAGAAAGGCTCATTGACAAGACGCTGCACTTCCACTGACAGGTGGGCCGTGGAATGGAGGGGGAGGTCACTTGGGGGCCACCTGTGAATGGTGTGAGGGATGCCACCCAAGAGAACCACTTGAAGCACGGAAAGACATGGCTGAAGGGCACGATAGCCAGCAGTCCCTAGTGGAAGGACCTCCAAGGTGCAAATGCCACCCTGGCTCACGGCTGTGTCCCTCACACAAGTGGGAACCGTTAGCACCTAATCCTTCCTCAAGGGCCTCGGGAAAGAGCAGCTTGGCGGCTGGAAAAGGAAGAGAAGTCTCCCTTGCGAGCATTCCTCTGCACTTCCGCTTCCAGGACTGACGGACACCCGTCTAGAGGGCTGAGAGACATTTCCACGTGGACACGGGACCGCAGGTTGAGCACTGGACTGGACCCGATTTTTACAGCCCTCTGCCGAGAGCGCTCTTGTGACGGAACTGGATCAGAAAAACTAAGGATTTCATTCTAGAATGACTTTTCTAGGGCAGCAGGAGAAGAATAAAAAGTTGTTTCTTCCCAGAGCTGTAGTGTGTCCAGTACAGTCAATAAATCTATTACAGGTTTGGTTTTTTTTTTTCCCCCAAATTTTACTTGGCACACATACGGCTTGCTGTTATTTAAATGCACACCGAATCATTTCACTTCTGTGCTTAAAAACCTTCAACAGCTTTGCATGGTCCTCATGGTAAAGATTAATTTTTAAACATGGCTTATAAGGCTTTTCATGATCTGGCCCTGCCTTTCTCACTAGCCTCCTCTCCTGGCCTCCTCTCAGCCACATACAGCCTGTAGTCCAGCCACAGAGACATAAAGGTTTTATTTGTCTATTATTTATTTATTTTAAATTGATTAAAATCTCTTTTAAGTAGGCTCTGCGCCCAGCATGGGGCTTGAACTTACAACCCTGAGATCGAGAGCCACATGCTCTCAATCCCAGCTGAGCCAGCCAGGCGCCCCTAGACATAAAGATTCTAAATGCATCACGGTGTCCTGTGTCTCTCCTCAGCTCATGTTGTTCTTTTGGCCTAGAATATCCCTCACCCTGGCTCTTACCTGAAGCACTGGCTCTCACCCCCCCATCAGCTCCGGTACCACCCCTGCAACCTAAAAAAGCCTCAGTTGAAAAGTTTCTTTCGGCCAGAGATTGGGCTGTCCAGTTGGTATGGCCAGGGCTTGTGACCAGGTAACCGGTAGGCACTCTGTTTCCAGTCCTATGAACAAACCTTCCAGCACATACCAACAATGGGCGGCATTCAGTCAATGCTCAGTGAGCAAAGTCAGGAAAGGCTGAGAAGCAGAGTCTTCCCGAAGATGACCACTGGAGTTAAGTTCTCGACGCCTTGCTGAAGCGAGGCAGGGAATACCAGGGAAGGCTCTTGGAAGAAGATGACTTCCTCGTGTTGATGGAGCTTCTCCTCTGCCCCCCTGCGGGTCTGGCCATCAACTGGCCAAAAAGTGACTACTTTTACCTCCACTGGACCTTGACATCTGGAAGGCCTTGTCCTTGGCGTAGCTTGTGGCTTTGTTCTAATTTGGTCTTGGTGAAATTACTCTTGAGGTTTCTGACCTGTGGGTCTTTCTTCTGAGCCTTGTTCCCTGCTAAGGGGGTTTGACGATAGATGGGGTGTCATGCATGGGGTGCTGAGGATCACGTGGAAACTTTTGGAGGAGAGTAAAATCTCTAGAGGTCACATGTGCTAAGAAAGTTGGATCCTGCTGAGGTTTGGGCCTCAGAACTTTGCCTCAGAACTTGGTGCCAGACTTCTCTCACAGTCCTTTTGCGTTTCAAGCTAATGAAACACGTTTGTGTTTTTGGTTTTGCTTTGTTTTGTTTTGTTTTGTTTTGTTTTGCAGCAAGCAAATAACTTGTTATTAAGCAGTCCATCACTTAGTCCAGAATCAGCTGCTAAAGTTGCAGGCTTTATTTCTAACTTGATTGGGACTCTTCTGCCTCTTGGTTCTCTCGCTTGTTAATAGGACTAGGAAGCCACAGAGTTTTCAGATCCTTGGACTGGAAAGATTATAATACTGCACGTTTATGAAAGGCTTACAGGTTTGCAGATATTCCAGAATTTTTAAATACATTATATCATCAGGATTTCCTAAAAACCTACAAAGGAAGGGTTCTCAGCATTTTAAAGATCTTGCAGATGAAGAAACTGACCACCAGCAAGTTTAGGTGATTTGTCGGAGGTTATGGAGTTAATTGGTGCCGGAACCAGGACTCTCGCTAACTCTCAATTGAGTGTTCCGTCCTGGAGCGTACGCACGGTTTCCTCTATCTTGGTTAGTTGACGGCCCTGTGTCAATATGATAAGGCCATTAATAACTGACGTTGTGGCCACTTGTGGTTAAGAGTTCAGAACAAAATCAATAATGACCATGCCTCCTGGGTGACTATTTCAAAATCCTTCCAGGACGTCGTTGGGCCCATCTGAAGTGTCTAGGAAAATAAAAATTATATCAAGAATTCCCTTAACATGTTGATTTTCTTAAAGCCTGCAGTTTTGGGTTCAGATTATTCTGAAGATGGTGTCAGAAACAAGTCTATTTAATAAATAGCCACACTCCCTGACTTTCCCTCGGTAGCAGAATGTGGCCAGTGGCATATTGGAAAGAGAGTTATGCCTCCTTAGAGAACTTCTAGGCCGTCCTCTGGGACACATTTGCAGGGCAGGTTAGGGACAATTTTCATCATGGAAAATTTGACATTAATCTTTTTACTCTAGTTATACAGTCTTGTTTTTGTTTATTCGAAGAGCAAACATTTCCTCTGAATAAATGGAACAGCGAGTAAAGCTTGTTAAATACAACACGATTCAAGTCTCTGCCCTGCCAATTACTTAGCAGTGACCTTGGGCCAGCGACTTAAAGCCCCCAAGCCTCAGTTTCTTCATCTATTAAACTGGAATACTAACACTCACAAGGGTTTTTGAAGATTTCTTGGTGCCTACTGAGTGTCTATTTCCCCCAATATCCATTTGGGGGTCCTCCTTTCCTACTCTGCATCCCTCTGGCCTGAATGGGGGCTCTACCACCTCACTGCAGGAATGCAGAACACGATCCAGGAGACTCCGTGAGGCCCCTGGCCATGAGACCAGTTCAGGGATGAGCACGTGACCTCATCTAATTAGAGTACCTCTGAGCACTCAGGAGGAAGCTCTCGATTCCCCACTGAGAATAGACACTGGAAGACCATCTGGCTGGGGCAGCTCTAGTCACCTGCCCCCACGTACAACCTGAGAACAAAGGCAACAGGCAAAGGAAGGTGGAGCCAGTCCGGGAGATGGAGGGAGACAAGGTTCAGATAACATCATTAGAATCCAGTCCTGTCTGAAGTCAGCCCTATGCCTGTCTCCTGAGTCTGTAAATGCCCTTTGCACTTATACCTGATTGGTTCAGGTAAATCAAGAGGATCTGACATGATACGACCTAAATTTGAGAAGAAAATAATGTGCAGGCTGAAAGTAGAGCATTCCTAGGAAAACTTTCGTAAGCTGAAATGACCTGAAGCAAAGAAGCAATTACCACTTCTTAAAAGCAAAAATTCTCTTTGAAAAAGATTTTATTTACTTATTTGAGAGAGAGAGCGCAAGCAGGGAGAGGGACAAAGGAAGAGGGAGAAGCAGGCTTTCTGCTGAGCGGAGAGCCTGATGCAGGGCTCCATCCCAGGGCCCCGGGGATCATGACCTGAGCCGAAGGCAGACACTTAACCGACTGAGCCACCCAGGCGCCCTGAATTTCTTTCTTTTATCAAGAAGAGGTACTGATGTGGGTCTTTGCCAAAGTGAAGTGGCATAAAGTAAACTTTCAGATAGAAGAGGAAACGCGTATGATAAAGTGCTTAGCAAAATACCTGGTCGTGGCAAGGGTTCAATAAAGCTTAGCCTGATTGTGCTTCACATGAAGTTTGGCTCAGAGAAGAGGAGACTTCATACTTACTTTGGATATCAAGCACATTTTGCCGGACATGGTAAAGAGCCAGTCTTAGTGAGAGGTTAAATCCCATGAATTAGAACAGAGGTATCAAGAAGGCTTTCCTATCCTCTGAAACATCTCTTTTTCCTTGATACTGAGAGCTCTAGATGTCAAAAAGGGTCATGAATCCCTTTGTTTTAAGACCTTTAGACAGAAGTTTCTTATTTAGCCGTAGCGGCTGTGTGAATGAGTTCATTCGTTCTGTTGCGAGGGAGGATTTTATGACAGCGGCCCGTAGAGATAGTGGAGGCCACTGGGTGCCGGGGCCAGGGGGGAAGGGGGGGTGGGGAGCAAGAGGAACACGGCCGTGCCCAAAGGAGACTGTGGGACTGAGCATCCAGCCATCTTCCTCCAAGGCAGGTGCCCAAGCTGTCCTCGGTAGCCACCCCCAGGAAGATCCAATCTTACCAAGCATGTACTTTCTCTGAATGTAAAGAAGGAGATTTGGCTGAAATGGCCAGACACACCCTTGTTAAAGAGCAAGCACTGCATGGAACCCCGTCCTCCTCGTCAGTACACACAGCCGCCCACCATCCATCCACTCCCCTACCCCCCACCCCAATCCTGCCCTCAGCTGCAGATGATCCAAGGGGAGCAAGGACCAGGACAGTGGCGGCTAAAAGACAGTGGAAGCAGCCTGAGCGTGGGGCAGGGGCTGAGGAACAACCACAGTGACGGGAGAATCAGAACTCTGCTCCCGTCAGGGGTGCACAAGGCAGGGGATCCCTGATTCTTGCCCGTGAAGGAGAGAACTAGATACAGAGAAGGGAGAAGCCACCTGGGCTGAGTCCGGGGTAAACAGTTTAAAGTTCTGTCAGAACAAGGACAGACATGCCCCTGGGTAAGGACCTGAGTCATAGTTCAAAGAAATTAGGCAGAGATTCCTGGAAGCCACAGTCCAACCAACTTCAGATGTCCTCTTTAAACTTCAAGGCTTCAACCCCACCTTCCTTCCTTCCCCTCTCTTTACCCTTCTTTCCATCTTCCTTCCTTAACTCTTTGCTTCCAGTCTTTAACTCAGAGCCCTTGATTTTCCTCCTTTTAAGCATATATACCCTCCCAAAAGTCTTATTCTGTTGGTATGAGTGGTTTCCTCCTCAAAATCTCGTTCCGTGACTGCATGGACATTCCCGGCTTCTCTTTATTCGCTAGCCGACACCTGACAGCAGCAGAATGCCAGAGATTTGCCCCTGCTTTGCTGGGATGGCCCTTAAGCCACCGTCCCGCAGGTCAGAGCACAGAGCTCCCGGGAAGGTGGACCGTCATTTCCTGAGCCTGGTGACTTATGGAAATATACCGCTTACAAGAATGGAGAGAAAATTACAAAGGCTCTTGTACATTCGTGGCGTTTAAGGCTGAGTACCTGTACCACCTGACATTATCATGAATGTGTTCCCCACACTCTGGGCTAAATTGCACTCTAACATTTTATCACTTTCTGCTTCATTTTCACTCATCCTTTCACCCTTTATCTCATTGGTGTATTTCAGTAATTTTTTTGCACAACCCTTCTGTAGCTAGTATTAGCCCCAATACAAATGAGCATTTCTGTGTCCCTATCTCGGCATGACATGCATAAGATAATTTCTGTGATGCAAAAGGAGGTATGCAAGATACACAGGACTGAGAGAGAATTCTTTATCATAAACACCATTGAATAGCATACGATGAATGATACTAGTCTCATATTATGAATAATAGAAGACTAAGCTTCTAGTTAGGATAATCTAGCTCCCTCAAAATCACATTCCCCTATCAGCAACTCGATCCCACCAGTTAGAAACATTTTTCTATAGTACAGAATTTATAAGCTGTCTTCTATTAGACAGAGTTCTCCAGAGACACAGAATAGATAGACAGATAGACAGATAGATAAACAAACAAGGAATTGGCTCCCATGACTCTGGAGGCTGAGAAGTCCCACCATCTGCTGTCTATAAACTGGAGACTCAGGAAAACTGGTGTGTAGTTCTAGTTCAAACCTGAAGGCCTGAGAACCCGGGAAGTTGATGATGTAAGTCTCGGTCCAAGTGCAGGAGAGAGTCAATGCCCCAGATCAAACAGTCAGGCTAAGGGTGAATTCTTCTTTCCTCTGTAGTTTTTTCCAGTTAGGTGCTCAACAGATTGGATCAAGCCCACCGACACTGAGGAGGGCAATCTGATTTGCTCAGCCTGCTAATGCAAATATTAATCTCATCCAGAAACATCCAGAAATAGCACTTAACCAACTATTTGGACATCCTGTGTCCTCATCAAGTTGGTACCTAAAATTAACCGTCACATGGCTGTATGATGAAAGTAATGATATTAATTGAGATGTAAGCAGTGGTGATAACCTGACAGCTCAAAATAGCAGCACACTTGCAAGATGCAAAGATTCTCGACAAATATTTGTTGAGCAACTACAACGTATGAGGCATCCTCTGGACCAGGAAAGGCCAACGGTGACTGATTCTGTTTTGGAGGATCAGGAAAGATTTTTACAAAGCCAGTGAAACTTCAGTTGCGTTTTCCAAGAACGAGTATTCGTAAGATTATCAAGGGAAAAAGGCTATGTCAGGCAGGGGGAAGAGGACCATTCTGGGAAGTGTGAGTGGTTCCATATGGCTGGGTAAAAGGTCACTGGAAAGGAGGAAATGTACAGGAGTAGGTAGAGGCTAGCTCACGGTGGCCTTGTAGATTGTGGTACATACTGTAGGCTGCTATTGCATGAGCCATTTCTCCTTCTTACGAACAGAACTTTGATTTCGTTCAGGTGGTAAAGTGTCCAGGGTCAGGACATAGATCACAACTGGCTGAAGCCAATCTAGACAATCTCCTTTACCTTTGATGAAGATGCTTGGTCTAGGGCTGGGTACGGCGCTCGGTCTGGCTAGAAACATAGGAGTCTGGTGGAGGGACGACATTGAGGAAAGAGTTTCAACTTTGATCAAAGAAAAAAAAAGGGGGGAACCTGGGTGGCTCAGTGGGTTAAAGCCTCTGCTTTCGGTTCAGGTCATGATCCCAGGGTCCTGGGATCGAGCCCCGCATCGGGCTCTCTGCTCAGCAGGGAGCCTCTTTCCTCCTCTCTCTCTCTGCCTACTTGTGACCTCTGCCTGTCGGATACATAAATAAAATCTTTAAAAAAAAAAAAAAGAAAAAAAAAAGAATTGTGTACCAGGAGTTCCCTCTCTCCTCCCTCCCTCCCTTTGCAATTTAGATGTTGTCATATGAGGGTGTGATATCTAGAGTTGTGACAGCCATCTAGTGACCCTGAGGATGAAAGCCACCCAGTGAGGATCGAAGAGAAAGGACAGAAAGTTCTGGGGTCTCCAACATCACAGAGTCACCAAACCAATTGTAAGACTGCCTATTTTAGGAATATCCTATGGCTAAAGCCACCGTTAATTTGGCTTCCAGTCCAATTTGTCATGATGTTGTCGATGCCAAGGATGACATTTATATGTATGGTTAAGAAGTTTAGACCTTGATCATGAAAAGGAGTGGGAGCAGTGGGAAGGCGTAGACAGGGCAATGAGTTGCCAAATTTATGCTTGAAAACTGTGACACCGGCTCCCGTGTGCAGAATGCGCTGTTAATGGAAGAAAGCAAGGCAGACGGATCCGTTGTGAAGCTCCTGCACCTGCCCAGGAGAGTAGGTGGAACTTAAGCCAAAGAAGAAGGACCGAAAACTGGGGAGAAGGGGAGAAGTCTGAGAGCTATTTTTAAGTCAGAATAACTTAATGACTAAGTGGACGTAGGAGGTGGGGAAGACAGGAGAATCAAGGATAGCTCAGGGTTTCTGGCTCATTTGACTTGAGAGACAGGACATCTGACTATAATTCTGGCTTTGCCACAAGCGAGTCGAATGATCCTAGGCTAGTTTCCTCTTATTTCAAGAGGGTCAGATGAAAAATATGACAGCGGATAGATGTCATCTCTCCTGACAGTTCCAACTCCCAGGAGCACTTTTTGCTGAGAGGGTTAAAAGGGGCCAGGAGGACCACCCTGGGGAGGGAAGATCCCCTCTCCCTCCACCGGATCCTCAGGTTTGTTTGTGTTACAGTGGATGGCAGGCGACTTTGAGCTTTTCTCTGCCTTGTGGCTTAGATTGGTGGCAATCAGAGGGGTGGGGCGGAGGGCATCATGATGCAGGGGAGATGTCCAAGCATGCAAAGGAAAACCAGCAAAACATCAATTCTTACAGGCTCTCAAGACATATCCTTTATTAAACTTCCCATATAAAGCCTTGTCCACTCTCCCTAGGATTGTTCACACCCGCTAGGATTCACTACTGGGCACGGAGGTCTTTCACCTCTGCAGATCTGCCAGCTGCAGAGAGCAACCATTTGGAATCAGAAAAAAAAAACAGTTGCTCTTTTTTCAGGAGGACCAGAGACAAGGGAACAGGTAACAAAGATGCATTTACCTCCCAGGGGATGGGGGGAGGGGATGATGCAAACCCGGGATAAAGCCCGGGGACTGTTGCTGGGATACGTGGCTGCTGGGTTGCAGAGGTCACAGAACCAAGGAAAGGGTTTCACAAGTGTCTAATTAGTTTTGTTTTATTTCTCCTTATAGAGGGGTTGCCTCAGGCTCACCAGGACTTACCACAGTTTCAACACTTAATCCTTCTCGTTCCTACACACTCCTATACACTTTATCTCATCGGATTGGATGAAAGGGTTGAGGAACACAAGGTGCAGACCCTTCCCTCTACTCAGGGCGATTCTGGAAAGGCCTTGGCTGCTCCGGACCCCTACCCCCACCCTCACCGCGGGATCAGTAGGAGGCCTCTGTCGCAACTGCATCGTAATTCAACATCTCTCCCTGCCAATCCTGTTTCACACCCCCCTTAGAGGGATTGTTCCCGGTAGCAAGGCCCAATAAAATTCCTGCACCTGCCAAAGAAAAACCAGAACTGGACAGTAGGTAGAGCAGTAAAAACATTTCATTCAGGAACTATTGCCATAGAAGAAAAGAGGTCTCAGTATAGAGCTGGGCTCGATTCCAAATTCAACAAGGACAAGCAGTGGGGATTTATAGCCAAGGAGCTGGGCTGGGGGTCAGTGGATGGAAAATCACCAAGAGGAAACATCAGGGGCAAGGGAGGATTCTGACAAAAACGTCTTGGCAAGATTCTTGCTGGTGGCAGCCCAGGGGGGTCAGCACTCCTGGGGGATGTAGGAAATGAAGGATTTCCCTGGGTGTGGAGGGCGATCAGCTATCCAGGATGGGGAATCCTCTGTAAACTGGCTTAGGATTTTTGCTAAAACTGGGGGATGCAGTCTTGGCAAGGACAGACACTGAAGGCCAAGGTTAAAGCCTAGTCCAGAAGAAGCCTTAGGAGACTGACTAGAGTTTGGTCAGGAGACAGTCTACACATGCACATTTCTGACTGTTTCCTGGGGAACCTGACCTGTGACACCAACATAGAATCATCAATCAACTCTATTTTTCTGGGCAAAGACACATGAGCGCGCGTGCGTGCGTACACACACACACACACACACACACTCTTCTATTTATTCTCATCACTATCATTTTATTCTTTTTAGAAAGATAATTCCAACAAAGAAAGAAGCAAACCTCAGAATTAAAAATGTTTTGAATTAAGTAAGTTCAGTTTAATTAAGAAACAAAACCCCTAGTCAGAAAAAGATTCCTTAGGACACAAAAAGCATGAACCATAAAAGAAAAAAAATCAGAGGATTAGACTTGACCAAAATTTAAAACTCTGCTCTTCACATGCCACTAAAAGACACGAACAGATTAGGAGAAAATATTTGCCAAAAACATATCTATAAAGGACTTATTTCCAGAAACTCTCCCAAAGCAATAGAGCACAAACAACTCAATTTTTAATATGGGCAAAAGCTCCCTTAATAAAAAAAGAGAGAGAGAGAGAGAGATGGCAAATAAGCCCATGAAAAGATACTTAGCATCATTATCAGGAAAATGTAAAGTAAAACCACAGTGAAATATCACTGTACACCCATTAGAATGGCAGGAGCAAAGAAAGAAAGAAAGAAAGAAAGAAACCCTAATAATACTAGGTACAGACAAGAACGTTGAGTAACTTGAACTCTCATCCCTTGCTGGTAAGAATGCAAAATGATGCAGCCGTTTTGGAAAACAGTGTGGCGGTTTTTCATAAAGTTAAACATGCATTTACCATATGACCCAGCAATCCTATTCCTAGCTACCTACCCAAGAAAAATTAAGCCACATGTTCCCACAAAGACCTGTATACAGATGTTTATAGCAGCTTATTCATAATTATCAAAAGTGGAAAACAATCTCTGTATCTATCAACTGAGAAATGGGTAAACAAATTATAGTACCACCATTTAATGGCATACTACTCAGCTATTAAAAGGGTGATCTGATGAAACACACAATAACACGAATGAATCTCAAAATAATTGTACTCAAAATAATTAAACACACAATAACATGAATGCTCAAAAAAAATTACCCCTCAAAATATAGTACAAATCTCAAAATAATCTACAAAATAATTCACTAAGTGAAAGAAGACAGACACAAAAAGCTACATATGTATGATTCCATTTATATAATATTCTGGAAAAGAAAATCACAGAGATAGAAGTTAGATCAGTGTTTGCCAAGTCCTAGGGGGAAGTTCTGGGGTTGATAAATAAATACTGTGTTTTGACTATCGTGGTAGCTTCACAACTGTTTATATTACTCAATATTCGTAGAACAGTGTATGTGAAAAGGGTGAATTTTGCTGTATTAAGTTTTACCTCAAGAGGCTCATAGGTGGCTCAGGTGGTTAAGTGGTGACTCTTTAACTTTGGCTCAGGTCATGATCCCAGAGTCCTGGGATTGAGCCCCAAGTCAGGCTCCCTGCTCGGAGGAGAGTCTGCTTCTCCCTCTGCCTCTGCCCCTTCCCCTGCTTGCCTTCTGCCTTTTCTCTCTCTCGCTCTCTCTAAAATGAATAAATCTTTAAAATCATACCTCCATAAACCTAACAACACAAAACCTCACTGAATTATTGTTACTATCACTACTGTTTCTGTTTGCTTTGCCACCAACTAGTAAAAACTCAGGCACCTACCAACACTGACCCGTGGATATGAAAGGAAGCAGGGACAGCAGGCAATGGCTATGGAATCAAAAAAGAGTTTTTCTAGACATTTGGAGCATGTATATAGGTTGAGGGAGAGAGTTAGCTTTGAGGGGAGAGACCAAATTTACTGGAGGGGGGAGCGAGCTGATGGATGGAGTAAGAAGACTAATCAGAATTCTTAATGGCAAAAAAACAGCAACCCAATTCAAACAACCTTAAGCAAAGGGAAAAGATTTGGCTCACATAACTGAAAAAAATCCAAAACTTTTTAAAACAATATTGCCAGTACTTATCTTAGCTCAGGCTGCTATAACAAAATACCATAATCTGGGTGGTTTAAACAACAGACACTTAGTTCTCACTGTTCTGGAGGCTGAGAAGTCTGAAATCAGGATACCAGCCTGGTCACATTCTGGTGAGAACTCTCTTCCTGGCTTGCAGATGGTCCCCTTCTTGCTATAACCTTACACGGCAGGGCAGGGACAGAGAGCAGGCTCTCTGGTCTCTTCTTACAAGACATTAATCCCATCACGAAGACCTTGCCTTCAAGAGCTCATCTCAACTTAATTACCTCCCTAACATCCCACCTCCAATTACTATCATCACATATGGGTTAGGCTTTTAACGCATGAATTTGGGGGTGGGAGGTGGTGACACAAACATTCAGTCCATAACAGTACGCAAGTTCTGTATTTCTTGGCCACTTTTGCCTGTCCTCAGTCTTGTTCTTCAGCAGGGCTCGCTCTATGTAACATGGCCAGGCTTAAGCCGGTCTTATAACTGGCAATCCCAGAAAAAGAATGCAACTAACTGTCCTCCAGGGCCCCTATCCATCCTTGAAACAGACTCCAAATAGCCTTATTGGGGTCATGAGCCCACCTTGTGCTAGGGAAAGCCAGAGTCCCCTTATTGACAGTCTAAGGCACATGGAAAGGGAACGGGAGTTAGAGAAGGAAGGAATGCAGGTCAGACAGAAAAACACCATGGAAGATGGTTATCACAGACTCACATACTTGCGAATGGATAGAATTCGTAAGACAAATGAAGCAGTCATTCTGCTAGGGGATTCCTTCCTTTGAGACAGATGGAAATGAAGGTGTGGATGAATGTAGAAAAGGTGTGTGGTTTTTACTGGGGAGAGGGAAATGTGGTCAGGAAAATAAAGACATATCTGTCAGTCCCTCTTTTGAGCCCACCTGAAAAAAAGGCTAAGCAGAGACAAACAATGGCAGGAAATACAAAGCTGGACTACTGTCATGGTTTGACTATTTGAATGTCTCCCACGCACCAAGCCCTGAACTCCAGTGTGATAGTATTTAGAGGTGGGGCCTTTGAGAGGTGATTAAGTGTAGATGAGCTCATTAGGGTAGGTCCTTATGATGGTGTTAATGACCACATAAGAAGAGAGGAGAGAGCTTACTCATTCTCTGTCTCTCTTTCTTACTGCATAAAGTGAGAAGTGAGGTCCTTTGCTGAGAGGGGATGAGTGAGGGAGTAGAAGTAGGGGACTTGAGAAGAGTGGTAAAAGCTTTGGAAGGACTGCTAGGGGCATCGGGGGCCATATAAGGCAAACACAGGATTGTCAGATGGCACTGAAGTTGGAAAGAAACAGTCCTACCCATCCCACAAGGCTGGGTTAAAATATGTTCTCCATGAAATCGTGCCCCCGCTGGAAGGTATCTCACACTACTCCAAGCTTTATGGCATCCAGGGCCATCCTAGAGTCCTTATCTTGTTTACACAGTGCTAAGTCTTCTGCCAGCCACCTCCATCAGGCTCCTGAGTCTGGAGACGGAGGGTCTGGATGCTGACTTCAGATACCAATGACCTGAGGCTCTTGAGTTTGGGTAAGTGAGTAGTAAAAGTTTGGATGGGGTGAGTTTATTTAAAAATGTATCTGAATCGATTCAGTTTCTGGATTTGGGTAGCAAAAGGTCCAAAAAAAGAGTTTGAATAGTGAGGCTAATCCAGTTTGCGCATGCGTATGTACGTGCACGCGTGAGTGCGCGCGTGCGTACGTGGGTGCGCGCGTGCGTACGTGTGCGTGCATACTCGTAACTCGCCTGCGGTACTGCACTCTCCTTGAAGGCAGAACTCCTGTGTGAGTAATCTTCGTGTTTTTGCAGGTCCTCAGGTGACGGGTGCTCAATATTTGTTAAGTTAATAAATAAAACCCCCCAGCTTTCCTCACGTTCCTTTGTTCCTAGGAAAGTTTACTGCTCCATTAAGATAATTTAAGGTGAATCCAAACGAACAACTTTAAAGGACTGCCCTTGGGATTGGGACCCGTTCCAACTGCAATTAGAAGCACGTGCCTTTCTTTTTCTTTAACCCCGCCCTCATCAGACAAAACCTGAATCAATTTCAGGAGATGGATTTTTCCTGCTTGTGTGAAATGTTCTGGCTTCTAGTCAAATGGACCTTGCAGGAGTATGTAAAAATGGCTTTGTTCTCCGCACAAATGAATTCATTTAAGTGGCACACAGTTCCGATTTCTTATTACCTTTCGGAAGGGTAAAGCATTAGGGAATTTTAAGGTATCATTATTGTCTGAAACTGCTGAATAAGGAGTACCTGCTTGGCAAACAACTCGCTGAACCTCCTTAATGCTTCCGAGATAAGGGAGCACATTGTTTATTGTGCCTGAAACCTGTTTCCAATACAAGGATCTTACAAGCCTTGGTTAAGGAGGAACAATAATAACACGTAACCTTGAACATGGAGTGCAGCCCTGCTGCTTGTTCTTCATTTGTAACTGTATCCTTAGATAAGGCTGAATCTCGGAGCCTCCCAACAAAGAGATGGAAAGATTCTGATAATAACTGAAACGTCTTTGTTTCTGCATGTTCGTCTAGCATCAACACAGAGTTGGCGTTTAATAAATATTCATCGAAGGAGGGGATGAGTGAAGAAACACAGACTCCATTGCTAGAGATCAAAGCTTTAGAAAGGCATTTCCCCAGGAGAAGACAAAAGAAACAAAGCACCTAGCCTGTGTTTTGTAAGTACCCTAGGATTGTGTGTAGGGACTTGGGAATGCGAGGAGAGAGAAGTACATGTTTCTGATGGTGGGCTCAGGATAGAGGTTAACCAAGCCCAGAGTGGGTGCATATTTTAATTCTTAACAGCCACAAATGCTATTTGTCTGATCAGGAGCGAACAGGGAGGCGCAATGTTGGATTTTATTTCCATCTGCACTTCTAACTAACACGGTGGCCTTTGACATGTCATACAGTTCTCCTAAGCCTCAGTTTCCCTATTTGTAAAATGGATATAGCTCGTGAGGGTCTATGGGAATCAAATACTACACATAAACATGTGTAAGATTGAGTCTGGCATATTTATTCACTTAAATATTTGTGTGCCAGGCACTAGGAACACACAGGCAAAAAAGACAAGATCTCATCCCTTGAAGAGCTTTTAGTCTTGTGGGCAAGGTACACAAATAAACAAGTGTTGAGATGATGACGGATGGTGCACAGTGGGAGCAAGAAGAAGAATGTCTAAATCAGATCAGGGAATGTAGGAACACCTCCTGGGGCGGCAGTGCTAAAGCTCAGTTCTGAAGAAGTAGGAGGTACACAGACAAAAATGAGAAGGTCATTCCACACTGAGTGGGTAGCGTTTGCAAGAGCCGAGTGGCATGAAACTCCTGAAAGTTTCGAGAACTACAGATAGTTCAGTACAACTAGGGCAAAGGGGGTGGGGTGGGGGGAGGCAGCAGATGGGGTGAGAGAGGCGGGCCGAGTCCGGATCACAAAGAGCCGTGGGTGTCATGCTTAAGGAGAGTGAACTTTGCCACCGAAAATACGGTCGACCGCAGCAAAATTTCATGGAGAAGTGAATCAAAACTAGGTTTGTTTTTAGAAAGAGCACTCTGGGTATAATGTGGGGAAAGAATCGTAGAGGCACAGCCTGAAGGCAGTGGGTTCCATTTGAGATCCCTATAGTAATCCAGACCAGAGAAAAATGATCGTCTGAGCTATAGTAATGGAATGAGGAGGGGGAGGAGGGGGATCTTAGAGCCATTTAGGGGGTAGAGCTGGTAGGGTGGGAGTAGAGGGTAGGCAGCAAAGGAAATGAAACATTCTAAGATGATTCCCATCCAACTAGGTAGATGACATTGCCTTTCATTGGGATGGAGAACACAGGAGAAGATGCAGGTTATAAATGGATCTGAGTGGGTAAACATGATGCCTTTCGTGTAGGATATGTCCAGTCTTATACTGTTACATTATATTCAGGAGACACTTGAGTATATGGATCCGGATTATAAGTATGGATTGGAAAGAATGACCAAGACTACTAGTTGTTCTCCGATATTTATTGTGTCTTATTCTTTGGTCCTAGAATTCCATCCCCCCCCTCCCACCTTTTGGCTGAGTAGGTGGACACCTAGAATAAAAGCTACATTTCACAGCTTCTTTCGCAACTTGGTATGGTCATAAGACTAAGATCCTGACGATGAAATGTAAGTGAAATGTCATGTGAGAAGTTCTGAAAACCTTAGAGTCTGCCCATATATACCCCGTGCCCCTTCTTTTGCACCTGTCCCTTCCTCATTTTTCCTGCCCAGAAGATGAATGTTGCCACCCTGGACAATAAGGTTGAGACCCCTTAAAAGAGAACAAGAGAGGAGGATTCTGCGCGGACCCATCACCTTGCACTACTCCAGAAGAGATCATTCACGCCGTATGTGTGAATAACACTTTTCTGGAGTTGCACAGTGCACAGCCTGTGCAAATGGAGCCCTGGGGCCTGGATCCCCGACATCATGGAGCTTCATAACAGCTCTGGACTATTTACTCATACTTTTATGTGAGAAGGAAAAAAACCAGAACTTCTCTTCCGTTCGAGTGTTGAAACTAGCAGTGTTTTAGTTTTCCCTCAGTTGCCGCAAAATCTAATCCTAAATCCCACAAGAGGTCACCAATCCGTGGGAGAGAGTTGAAGCCACAGATACAGACCCAGTCACCCGGGGTTGGGGGTGGGGGGGTGCGGATTGTGTATGGAGTGAGGCACAGGGGACAACCATAATGCCTGGAAGGCAGGAGCTTGAGGCATCCCTCGCTCCCTTTCTTTCACTGTTTATTCATTTCCCTCCCCCTGCCTCCAGGATGAGCACATGCCTTCTCTACTCACCCAGCACCCTTCCGTCACAGGTGTCCTGCTCCAGCCACGTGGCGCCAGGAAAGCAGCGGCCGCGATTGTAACAGCTTTATTGAGATATCATTTACATGCCACATAATTCAGCCATTTCAAGTGTACAGTTGGATGTTTTTGTGCTATTTTCACAGGGTTAGCCAGCCATCGCCACCATTTAATTTTAGGATGTTTTTCTGCCACAGATAGAAATGGATGAGGTATCCATTAGCAGCAGCTGCTCCCCGTTCCGTGGCCGTGGTTGCTAACCGTGTCAGCGGTGGTCCCCTTTAAACCTGACGCAAGCCACGTGGTGAAAGCAATGCCTCAGGCAGAGACAGGCAGAGAACGATAACGCCAGGGACAACGGAGGGGCAGAGAGGTTGTGAACCCGCGCAGGGTGACACAGACAGTGGCAGAACCAGGTCTTCTACTTTCCAGCCAATGCCTTTTCACTTTTCTGAAAAATGCGGTAAGCATTCCGTAAGGACTCTTTGAATCGAGCGATAACGTACCATGAAAGAATAACGACCTTTCTTTTCTCTAGAAATCATTTCAAACTTACCAAAAAATGTTGTAAGAATACCACAAAGAATTCCCACGTGCCCTTCACCCAGATTCCTCCATTGCTAACATTTCCCACATGTGTCTTTCATTCTCTCTGCCTGTTTATAGGCTCTATTTCTTCTGAACAATTTCAGAAGAAGTCGCAGACCTTCTGCCCCAACATCCCTTAGTACCTTGTTATGCATTTCCTACAAACAAGGACACGCTAGGACATAACCACAGTGCAAATATGGATACATTGCTACCATCTAATCCA
Source organism: Martes martes (assembly GCF_963455335.1). Lineage (NCBI taxonomy): Eukaryota > Metazoa > Chordata > Mammalia > Carnivora > Mustelidae > Martes > Martes martes. The sequence continues at coordinate 52,044,034 of NC_137903.1, forward strand.
CAAAAAACTATCAAGTTTTACCATCTGTCCCAATGATATCCTTTATGGGTCTCAAATCCAAACGAGGATTATGTGTTGCATTTCTTTGTCAGATCTCTCTGGTCTCCTTAAATTTGGACTAATTCCTCAGCCTTTCCTTGTCCTGCATGTCGTTGACATTTGCAAAGAGTACAGCCGGTTATTTTGTAGCCTGTTGCCAATTTGATTTTGTCTGATATTTTCTCCTGATTAACGTGAGGTCATGCTCTCTTGGCAGAGCTACCACACAGTAGTGCTTTGTTCTCTTCGGTGTACATGTCAGGGGTACGTGGTGTCTGCTTACCCCATTACTGGTGCAGTTAAATTTGGTCACTTTGTTAAGCTGGTTTTTGCCAAATTTCTCCATAATAAAGTTAATTAGTAAGTATTTTGCACTAAAACAGACTTTTTTTTTTTAAAGATTTTGTTTATTTATTATGACAGAAAGAGAGACAGGCAGCAAGAGAGGGAACACAAGCTGGGGGAGCTGGAGAAGCAGGCCTCCCGCTGACCAGGGAGCCCCATGCGGGACTTGATCCCAGGATTCTGGGATCATGACCTGAGCCATGCTAAGGCAGATGCTTAATGACTGAGCCACCCAGGCACCCCCTTAAATACAAACTCTTAAATACAGAGAACAAACTGGTGGTTGCCAGAGGGGAGGTGCAGGGGGGTGAGAGAGGTGAGAGGATTAAGAGTACACTTACCAAGATGAACAGTGAGTAATGCACAGAATTGTTAAATCACTATATTGTCCACCTGAAACTAATATAATAGTGCATTAATTATGCTTCAATTTTAAAACGTTTTCTCAAAAAAAAATAAGCATTTTGTACTTACTAGCAAGAGATTAATAAATAAATATTTCATTGGGGGCCACCTGGGTGGCTCAGAGGGTTAAAGCCTCTGCTTTCGGCTCAGGTCATGATCCCAGGGTCCTGGGATCGATCCCCACATCGGGCTCTCTGCTCCGCGGAGAGCCTGCTTCCTCCTCTCTCTCCCTGCCTGCCTCTCTTGCCTACTTGTAATCTCTGTCTGTCAAATAAATAAATAAAATCTTTAAAAAAGTAAAATAAAATAAATATTTCATTGGAAGATCCTATGAGATGATGTAAATATTCTCTTTCTCATCAAATTTTCATTCACTAGTTTTATTTTTTTAGTTTTTTTCATCCACTTCTTTTAGTATCCACTGGTGCCTACATCAATTTTTATTATGATGGTTGCCAAATGATGATTTTCTAATTCCATCATTCTTTCTATATTTATTAATTGGCCTTGCACCGTGAGGTACAGTTTTCTTTCTCTTATTTATGTACATAATTTTAGACTCACAGACTCCTATATTGTTTATAATGGATGGATATGTTTGCCTTGATATTTATTTTTATTCTTAATTTTGATTTATTTTGATTCATAGTCGTCCTCGATTTGGTCAATGCAAGACCCTTCAAACTGGGTCCTGGTTGATAGGTCCTCACCATTCCTGAGCATTACCTCACTTTCCAGCACAAGATGGTGTAGTTCATCTCCTACATTCGTCTTAACCCCCATATTAGTTCCTGGGGCTGCTGTTATACAAATATTTGTTACACAAATTATCTATCACAAATTAGGGCTTAAGGACCCTTAGGTGGCTCAGTCAGCTGAGCCACTGCCTTCGGCTCAGGTCATGATCCCAGTGTCCTGGGATCGAGCCCCGCATCGGGCTCCTTGCTGAGTGGGGAGCCCGCTTCTCCCCTGCCTGCCATTCCCCCTTTCTCACTCTTGCTTGCTTTCTCCCTCTCTCATCTTCTCTCTCCCTCCCCCTTCTCTCTCTGTCAAGTAAATAAATAAAAATCCTTAAAAAAAAAAATTAGGGCTTAAAACAATGGAAATTTGTTCTCTCACAAGTTTGGAAGCTGGAAGTCTGTTATCACCAGGCTAAGATCTAAGCCTCAGCAGGCTTATGCTCCCTCAGAGGCTCTCGGAAAGAACCCATCCCTTGTCTCCTCTATAACTTCCAATGGCTGCCAGCATCCCTTGACTTGTGGCCAGTCACTGCAGTCTCTACCTCTTTGATGACATCGTCTCCTCCTCTTCTGCCTGTAAGTTCTTTCCTTCTCTCTCTCATAAGGACACTTGTATTGGCATTTAGGGCCTCGTCCAGGATAATCTCTTCATTTTGAGGAGAAACACAATCACATCAGCAAAGATCCTTTTTCCAAATAAGATAACATGTACAGGTTCCAGGAATTAGGATATGGATGGGTAGTACTTAGTGGACAATTTTTTTAGGCTACCGTGCCCTGGAATCTGTCATTTCTTGAAGATGTGCTGGTTCCTTTTAACAGATCTGGTATTTTCTAACGATATTTAGAAGCCAAGATGTGGGTGCTGGGTATGCTCATGACTACTTGGATTTTTTTTTTTTAATTTTATTTATTTATTTGGCAGAGAGGGAGAGAGGGAGCAAGCACAAGCAGGGGGGAGCGGCAAAGGGAGAGGGAGAAGCAGACTCCCCACTGAGCAGGGAGCCCGGTGCGGGGCTGGATCCCAGAGCCCTAGGATCATTATATGAGAAGAAGGCTGATGCTTAATCAACTGAGCCACCCAGGTGCCCAACTACTTGGATGTTTTACTTCCAGACACTGTGCAGAGAGAGCTGGGAAATCACAAAGATTAAAAAAAAAAGAAGAAGAAGAAGAATAGACTCGAATAGAATGATAAGTGGGGATGTATGCCTGTATACGTGTATGCCGATGAAGGTACTTATCTACATATACACACACATAAATACACATAAATCTCATTATTTATTTACATGAAAAACCAGGAGTTCACACAGATACCTGCAGTTTCAATCCAGCACCACAGAGTTTACTCTAGCCTTCTTCCTTTCTGTATTTGTAACCAGACCCTGAGCTGTCCAATGGTGAAGAGACCAGGCTCCCATTATCTTCAATGTGCTGACTTACTGGCCCAGTTCCCCTATAACCAGTCTCCTGACCACGGCAGCGGCATCGCCACAGCCCTGTTGCTGCCGACCACACGGACTCCGGAGGATGAATCCCGTCAGCCCTAGAGGAGGGGATGGGTAGCTAGGACCCTCTAATGAGAAGGGGCAAGAGAAGTGGAATCATCTGTGTCAAAGATAAATCTCCCACTGGGGTCAAAGCACCTTTATTTGTGACCTTGCATTTGTTACGCTCAGAGAGATGTCCTCAAGTCCCAGAAACGAGAGAATGATTTTTACAATCTAACACCCTCAAGAGCTCGCCATCCCACAAGCTTCCAGCTGACAGTGAGGGGTTCAGAAGTTCCCCGACACAGCATACATATTCACATTTCGTTCTGCATTTTCTCATCCTTTAAAAGAAAATGTGAATTGCCAGACATGCTGAATCTTAAATTGCTTACAGACATAAAAATTTTTTTTTTTCCAGTTGGATGAACACCTTCGTATTTAAAAAACCCTAGAAGACCCTGGGGAAAACCATTTTAAAATCCACTCAGAGACACTAACAGATGATTTTGCCCCTCACTAACTCCCTTTCTGATGTTGTTAATGGGAGGAAGGGTGGCGTTCAGCAGGGCCATTTCAATTCCACACAAACATCAGATTTATAGTTCTATTGTGTAATATCATTGTCTAACACCTAGAGAGGCTTTCCTATCAGGAAATAGAAATTGGGTGGTGGTGGGTGGCAATCAGAATGCATGTGGATGATTCTTCCAAATTTCTTCAGGCCCAATTTTGCTCTTTGCTCTCTGGATTTAGAAAAAAGAAAGAAAGAAAGAAAGAAAGTGCATGCGTACGTGTGCGTGTGTGTGCAAGCGTGTGTGACTATTTTAGTTGTCTCAATCCCTGGGCTGCTTATGCGTTAATAACATTCCAAAAATGCAACAGATTTTGTTTTTTCTGCTATCCCGTATGCCAGGCATCTGGGGTGAGACAAGGAAAATGGAAACCTGAAATTTCCTGAAGCTGTGGAGTGACAGTCCTGCTTGGGTCTAATTTTCCTTTTCAGTTACAAAGCTTCAGAAATTAAAGGGAGAACATTTTAAAAGGGGGGGGGGCAGGGACGGGCTCTGGTTACTACATACCACAGTTCAAAAAAAAGGAAGACGAATGTCAGGACATACAGGAAATGACAATGCAGATTTGCAATAATTAAGGCTTTTTTACAGGGTCTAGATATGTGGTGTGACTGTAAAGCAAAGAGAATTTCTTTAGCACCGTGCAGCTTACTGAGACGTTCAAAAGAGTTGTATGCGCTTCAAAACGGCCACCCAGGGAGCGTGCGCGCAATTCTAAGGAGAATATATGGTCTTGCCAAACATTTTGGAAACATCTCTGGGAGTTGACTTCCGAGCCACTTAATGAGCCACATAAAATTTTAGGCTCCTGACTATAATAGCAAATATGTTTTTCCCACCAAAACTAGAATTTCCAGCCATTTATTACTCTTTTATTCTTCTAATTTGACTTTAAAGACTAGGGATTTTCCAGAAAATCACCGTGAAGGATCTTTCAATGCAATTCAAAAGAACATGTCATTAGTGATAATTATGATATTAATAACTACTTACTGGGCTACATACATTTTTTGCACTCTTCTTCTCATCCTACCAGTGAGGAGACTGAGGCTTAGAGAGAGGTTAGGCAACTAGATCAAGGTCATGATTCAAACGCGGCAGAACTTGATTTGCTGCCAAGTCACCTGCCTCCAAAGCTCCTGCTTTCTGCCCTGTGCTGCACCCAAATGAGCACCCCACAGGTCTTCAGAACAATGGCATTAGCTCTAGAAACATGCTGACCTCCAAAGTGGCTATTTCAAAAGCACGATGCTCATTGGGGTGTATACATTCCCATTTACTTGTTTAAAGCCTGTCTCATTATTTTATCAGTGACATCTCCCATTTTGTGTCACAGAGAAAGTGTACAACAGAACATGGTAATGGGACGTTCCCCTCAAATGAAGACGGCAAATGTTATATTACCATTTAGAACAATGAGTCTTCGGCACGGTAGGGAGGAGGAGGGAGTTCAGACTCCCACGTGCTGCCCACCCGAATCTGGAGGGGGCTTGGTTTGGAAACAAAGCAGTGCTTTGTTCTAGTGCTTTTGTTCCCCTTGAGATTTATGTCGAATTTCAGAAAATGAAAGGAGGGCATGTGATGTTTTAAAGTTTATCGAAAGGGGTTTTAAAATGCAAGGGTTTGGGGGGGCACCTGGGTGGCTCAGTTGTTAAGCATCTGCCTTCGGCTCAGGTCATGATCCCAGGGTCCTGGGATTGAGCTCCGCATAGAGCTCACTGCTAGGCGAGAAGCCTGCTTCTCCCTCTCCCTCTGCCTGCTGCTGCTCCCTCTGCTTGTGCTCTTTCTCACTCCATTAAATAAATAAATAAAATTTAAAAATAAAATAAAAATAAAATGCAAGGGGGCGCCTGGGGGCCTCAGTGGGTTAAAGCCTCTGCCTTCGGCTCAGGTCATGATCCCAGGGACCTGGGATCAAGCCCCGCATTGAGCTCTCTGCTCAGCGGGGAGCCTGCGTCGCCCCCTCTCTCTCTGCCTGCCTCTCTGCCTACTTGTGATCTCTGTCTGTCAAATAAATAAACAAAATCTTTTTTTAAAAAAAGCAAGGATTTTTTAAATAAGTATGGAAAATATCATAAAATGAGAACATAATTGGCTTCCGTGTTACAGATATCTGCACCTCGGTACGAGAAAACCCTGCCTGGTAAAAAAGCCAGAGGTAAGGAGGTCAAAGAAAACACATCCTCGATGCGATGCCCATTCTTTAATAATTCATTGCCAACCCTCCTTATTATGCCTCTAAAATCATTATTGTTCCTCAGAAGGGAGCTAGGGAGAGGAGCAGCAGCCTCTGGGCACAGAGGAAGACGGAGCACGTCAAGTTCAAGGAGCGGCAGCCATTCAGACCTGCTTCCCTCCTCTTGACTGAAACGCGGGCGGTGAGAGACGAAGGCTTTCTAGCATCTGTTGAGGAGACAGTTGTGAATGTCGGGGATTTTTGCTGCACAAATTTGCAGTTGCTGTGTAAACAGTTGGGTCTAAGAAACGGCTCCATTCGCACTTGCCTATTGTTTGATTAAGGAATTTGAGTGTGTGGCCTCGCACCTCCAAGAAGGTCAGGGCCGGCCGGTTGTCCCCTGTGGGAGGGACCACACTGAAAGAGCACTGTGTGCGTGTGTCACCGTCTTTCCTCTCCACTATTTCCATCCTAGTTTTCCTCTGTGTTCTTCAGACTTTCAAGTGTTTGTAACTAGACGGTGAGAGTCATAGGCTCCGGGGACCATATCGATTTTATTCACCCGTATACACTTGGCGTATAGCGGAGTATTTGGCACACAGCAGGTACTTAATAAGTAATCCAGAGCTCCTGCTGTATCCTGCTCAGGACTCTGGGCGGGTCACTGCCCAAAGCTCATTTGACTTCATTGGGTCAAATTCCAAAGTGAGCAGGAGAGTCGATTTTCAGTGATGCCCAGGCAGAATGCACTGCCAGGTCGTTCCTGCTATTGTGTGGAAAGCAAACCCCTGCTTACCTGGCCAGCTTGTCAGAAGGAAATTGGTGCTTTGACACCTCACCCTCGCAGGGTTCACCAGTCCCGGTTCTGGAATGCACAGTCCAGATTTTCTCTGTGCCTGAAGTCTGAGGGTTTCCACCCCCCCCCCGCCGCCCCCCCCCCTCGCCAGGAGGCTGAACCAGGGAGGGGTGGAACCCTGAACTCTCTCTCTCAGCTCTGCCTCCTGGCTTTGATCCCCAAACTCCCCTCTTGGGTTTATCAGACCTGCCCCTCCCTCCAATGCTCTCATCATGGCCTGCGGGGACCGTTCTCCAGAGGGGGGGTCTTAGTCCAAGCCAAAGAGGCCAGCCATTGGATGGGCCGGAGAAGGGGAGACCAGCTGCAACCTGGGAACTGGTGTGTCGTGAGCAGAGAAGAATGAGACAGTGGGTGCCAAAGCTGAAGAGAGGCAGGAGCTGGCAGGAGGCCTGAACAGACCCAGGAGTCAGCCCGAGACAATGTCCTGCAGGGACAAGAAACCCTTCGGCTCCATCCCCCCTGTGCCACCACTCTGACACGGAACACGGGTTCTAGTCATGTCTTCTGGCCTCCCAAATGACTCATACTACCAAGACAGCATTCAAAGGAGGGTAATCCAGTTTTGGTTAAAACTGGGGGCCACAGGATTCAGAGGGAGGTCATAGGACGATGGTTCTCATTAGAATATTAAAATCACCTGGGAAGCTTTTGAAGTCCATGGAAGCCGGACCCCACCCCTAGAGATGGGGACGTGGTCGGAAGTGGGGCCCAAACATTACTGGGTTTCTAAAGCTCTCAAGGTGATTCTAACGTACATGAGACTAGATCAAGCAAAACTGAACAGAAAGCAGGGAGAACGTGCTTATCCCTTCAGCTTCTTGTCCCCCAGCTGAACACCCTACCTGCTGGCCCAGCTCACCCCAGGGAACTCGACCTCGTCCCAACCTATTCCTGGTCCAGGGAAATGGAAGGAAGCTGATTGCATTAGTTCAGGTCATTGATTAACTGGGATGGTACCCTCTACTTTCTTCTTTTGGCAACCAGGGGATGACTTTGAATGTAAGCAGTACAGTGGAATTAGCATGTAATATAGTTTAACTTTAGACTGGGGTTGCCAGTAGCAAAGAAAAATACAGAACACCAAATTTAATTTCAAATAAACAATGAATGATTTTAGTATAAGTATGCATCATACAATATTTGGAAGTATATTTATAATTTTTAAAAATTGTGGTTATCAGAAATTTAAATTTATTATTTTTTTTAAGATTTTATTTATTTATTTGACAGACAGAAATCACAAGTAGGCAGAGAGGCAGGCAGAGAGAGAGAGGGGGAAGCAGGCTCCCCGCGGAGCAGAGAGCCCGGTGTGGGGCTCGATCCCAGGACTCTGGGATCATGACCCAAGCTGAAGGCAGAGGCTTTAACCCACTGAGCCACCCAGGCACCCCAGAAATTTAAATTTAACAGGGCAACTTGTATTTTTACCTGGCAATTCCACTTTATATATATATTTTGAAGATTTTTATTCATTTATTTGAGAAAGAGTGAGAGAAAGTGTGGAGGGTCAGAGGGAGACGCAGACTCCCGCTGAGCAGGGAGCCTGACATGGGGCTTAATTCCGGGACACCAGAATCATGACCTGAGCTGAAGGCAGCCGCTTAACTGGCTGAGCCCCACAGGCGCCTCGAGCAATCCCACTTTAAACCCTAATGTTATGTTTGACGTCAAGAACATGACTAGCCTTTAACAGTAAAATTGAAAGGACTGGGGCTTATTGTGCATGTGGTGAGTAGGTGTAGGCCTCCATGAGCTGAAGATGTCCAAATTGACACCTGTTTCGCCAACATAAGTAACGGGCCCCCTTTCAGTCTTCGAGGTGTCTAGTCTGAATGATAGACTATGTGGTCATCCCATGCATGGTGACCTGGCCATGCTCAGTAACGTGGGGATTGTCCTTGGTCAGGTCCACAAAGGAGATGGGCCCTGGTTTTCCTCCTGGTGGCTCAGGGTTATACAGCATGAACTCTCTCCCGGATGCTCCTGTTAAAGCCGCCATACCTTGTGTCTCCCTGTTGCCCTCCTCTGACCGGGGGAGGTGGGCCCGGGCTGTGTGGGGGCCCACAGGAGGCGGAATGGCAGGACCCCTCCGCCGCCAGCATGCTCTGCACCTCTGCCGGGAGTGGCAAGAGCCATAAACCGCGTCTCCCCAGTGCTAGGGGACTCGTCGTTCTTGCCCGCCAGACCTGGAGGCCGAGAGGTAGCCGTAAAACCGCTCTTGTATTTACCTGTAATTGGTGTCTTTATCTGTCTTTAGAAACCACTTGTCCAGCGGAGAAAGAACACGTTCTCAAGTCCACCTGTGGAACTAGGAAATTAGTCTTTAACTGGATGAAAACAGCACTGAACTGACCGCTGTTTGTTCTGTTCTGTTCCTCCGTCTGTGTCCCTCTAACTAGAGTGGCCTGGCCTGACATCACGCTTCAGGCAGCAACGCAGAACCAGCCCTGGGCCATGGCCTTGACTCAGACACTTGTCAGCCTTCCTCTCTCCGTGCACACTCCCATCCATTACTGACCAGCACCGGGTCCCGGAACGCCTCGGCTTCACCCCCAGGACTGGCGGTTAACCTCAGCTCTGCCTCCTGGCTTTGATCACCAAACTCCCCTCTTGGGTTTATCAGACCTGCCCCTCCCTCCACCTGTCCCCCTGCTTGACTTAGGGCTTTACAGATCCCTGAGTTATAGCACTTTTAATGCTGGAAGATATGGGGGTGTCTGGGTGGCTCAGTCGGTTAAGTGTCTGACTCAATTTCAGCTTGAGTGCTGACCTCAGGGTCTTGAGATCGAGCCCTGCGTGGAGCCCCGTGATGAGCATGGAGCCTGCTTAGGATTCTCTCTCTCCAGCTCCCTCTGCCCCTTCCCTGCTTCTCTCTCTTCTCTCTCTCAAAACAAAGGGGGGGAAAAGATGCGTAAGAGACACACATCTTCCGTCTTTGGTCTCATGGGACCCCTCGGGAGATTACACCTGAGTCCCTCAATAACCTATTCCCTACCTGTCATCTAATTGGGAGGATCATCCTGTCTGGGTGACAGCATTCACAGCACAGACTCACCACTCTGTGTCACAGACCTCACCGGCCACACACACAGTCATTTCTTCCCACCTGGAATAGCAATATAGCTTTATCTTTCTCCACTTCCTCTACCTTTCCCCAAATATTGCCAAGAACGCCTGGGTTGCTTTCCAGCTGCATGCATCAGCCTCCTTAGAGAAGCCTCCTGGAAAGAAGGAAGGGTTCTGATGAGTCGTTGCAAGCCAACCTCCACACCCACTGAACAGTAGACAGCTCAGACAGCCTTGCGGCGGTGGCTAACAGGGATGGCTGCTCTCCCCGCAGACATCTGGGCAGGCTCAGATGGCCAAAGGGGAGAAAAGAACCCTGACTTAAAAAATCATTTTAATTATCATGAGTCTACCTTGTTACTGATCTTTGACCTACTGAACCAAAGTGATGTGTTGCTACCCTCCCACTGAGCTGTCGGAGCACCTACAATTTCTCACAGATCCAGACGGACAATGACAGGGAAGGTCCTCCCAGACAGACCCCAGTCCAGGCTGGGTACCCAGCTCTTTCCTATGGCCCATGCAAGGCACCTGATCTGGGCTGCCAGACGACCCAGTTGCTGAGAGCAATCTGCACGTCTCCAATCCGTGGATCTCATGTTCCCCAAATCCCTGCTGCGCACTCCGTCCGCCTCCACAACGCCGCCTGTTAGCCCAGCCGGGTTGTCCTGACAGCTAACGCCCGGTCCCCTGTGCCTACCTCATCCTCTGTGGTCATGGAGATTGCCCTGCCTGGCCCTACTTCTTTCCATGCACGTAGTTTGGCTGCCAATAAGCACCCGGTCACCACTGCGGTTTAGAGTTGGCCTTTCGCAATAACCACCAGCCAAATGCCTTCATGCCAATAGCATGTGTGAGGGAGAAGGGGAGGCGGGTAGAAAAAGGCAGACGGGAAAGAGGAGATGCTCAGGCAAGAGCAGCCACTGAAAGGGACCAGGGGAGGGCCGAGTACATAGATGAGATAACCCAGTTTCCTGATAACTTTTTTGTGCCTTTCCCCCATATCTTTAATTCACTGGGGCTGGAACATGGGGACTCAAACCCCATGGTGGAACCGAAAATAGAAAGGCCAATACAGATGTTTCCCCACCCTAAGATGACTTGTAATATGAAGTCTTAAATGCATTGAAGCATCGTGCTCTTTGATATTCCTAAAGAATCAATCGGTTGGATTAAGCCGATATTTAAGACATAATTTAATTTACCCAAAACTTTAATTTATACACTTTTAAAGAAGAGTTTGACTTCTGCGTAAGGCTGCATACTAATCTAACTTGTTGGAGGGAAAACTTAACAGCTTTTTTTTATTTCAAGTTTTGTTTATTTATTTGAGACAGAGAAAGAGAGAGAGAGAATGCAGGGAGGAGGGGGAAAGGAGAGGGAGGGAGAAAATTAAGCAGATTCCATACCCAACGTGGAGCCTGACTCGGGGCTGCATCTCACGATCCTGAGATGACCTGAGCCAAAACCAAGAGCTGGACACCTAACCGACTGTACCGTCCAGGCCTCCCTCACAATTCTTGTAAAGTAAGTAAATGCTGAACACTTAGCCACACGAGTGTTCTCTGTGCTAACTTAGCCAGCAAAGGCATAGGTTATAAAAAGTCATTTCTGATGTATACCGACCATGTAGGACTATAAAATAAAACAGCTCAGTAGACGTTGGACCAAGAAGAAACACTTCTATACTTTTTAGGGAACTCTAAGCTGTAGCCCCAAATGCCAAGTTTCTCTAAATGTAACTTCTAGTGTGTGTTTTGTTATTAAGACACCCTAGGAGAAACGTCTTCTCACATGAGCCATACGGTAATGCCACACAGTTCCAGTGCACTCTGGACTTGTCTAATACGGGTTCTGTGACCTGTGACTTTAGATCCTGCCTTAGCTCCCGTTCTGCACAGTGTTTGCCAGGAACCGCTCCTGACTTGGTAAGATTCCCATGGCTCTCACCTGTCTAGTCTTGTGAACTCCATTTCCTGAGTCACCTGCTTCATCCCTCTACCCCATCCCATTCTTTTAATCTGTTTTACGTCTATCCTGGCTGCCCTTCTATTACTGTCTTGCTCCTTCAGCTCACCTCTTGAAGAGACAAAACAGCATTGTGATTCCAAGTCTTCCGCTTATTAATTCTTGGCAACTTGCTCAACCCTAGCCTCGCATTTCTCATCTGTAAAAATTTTTTTTTTAAGATTTTTTTTAAATTGTTACTTATTTGACAGAGATCACAAGTAGGCAGAGAGGCAGACACAGAGAGAGAGAGAGAGAGAGAGAGAGAGAGGGAAGCAGGCTCCCCACTGAGCAGAGAGCCTGATGTGGGACTCGATCCCAGGACCCTGAGATCATGACCTGAGCCGAAGGCAGCGGCTTAACCCACTGAGCCACCCCTCTCATCTGTAAAATTATAATGAACTTTCTGATACGGTTACTATGAAGTTCAAAGGAGACAAAGCATGGAAAGTGCTTAGAAAAGTGCCTGGCACATAGTAAGAATTCAATAAATTTTTTTTTAAGGATTTTGTTTATTTATTTGACAGAAAGAGAGAGGGAACACAGCAGAGAAGGGGGAGAAGCAGGCTTCCTGCTGAGCAGAGAGCCTGATGCGGGGCTCGACCCCAGGACGCTGGGACCGTGACCTGAGCTGAAGGCAGACGCTTAATGACTGAGCCACCCAGACAGCCCCAAGAATTCAATAAATGTTAACTATTCTTATTACATTTAACTTTCCTGGGATGGCCATGGTCTCAGCCACTCATTACATCTCTTTTGTTTGGCTTGACGCATTCATGGATTGCTTTGACAGAATCCTCCCCAGGGCAACCCAGCAACTGCCACACCTTTTTATACCCTGTCTTATCTTTGTAGGTGAGGCCAGACACATGGTTCCTTATAGTAACAGGAGCAACTAGAGCATGTTCTTGTGAGTTCTCATCTACATGTGAAAGGAAGAAGTAGAGGGAAGTCTAACAAAATCACCTTGTTATCACAAATGCCAAATTTTATTAAAGCAAGAAACAATTTTGAGGGGTGCCTGGTTGGCTTAGTCAGAACAGCATGCAAGTCTTGCTCTTGGGGTTGTGAGTTCGAGTCCCATGTCGGGTGTAGAAATTACTTGAAGAAATAGAATCTCAAAAAAAAAAAAAAAAAAAGAAACGCATTTTGAGAACTTTTTTATCGTGTCAAGCTCAAGATGATCTAATGTTGATCTTACCAACAATACCATCTAAGACATTCTCAAAATGGATGCGTTGAAACACTTTCCTTTCTTTCTTTCTTTGTAAGAGAGGGATGGAGGGAGGGGCAGGGGGAAAGAATCTTAAGCAGGCTCCACACCCAACACAGGGCTCGATCTCACAACCCTGAGATCATGACCTGAGTCAAAATCAAATGTTGGATGCTTAATTGAGCCACTCAGGTGCCCCTGAAACAGTTTTATGGGCAGTTATGTTCATTTCACTTATGAAATTTAAATCTGAATAATAATCCATGGAATTGCAGAAAAGTAGGCATTCTATAACCCTTCATGGTAAGTGGGAGAAACCTTGTAATGACTTGGGTCTGGGTATCACAAAAATTTCTCTTGGAAACTAGCAGAATTTCAGAGTCCATTTGTTCATTGTGGAATAGAATGGAAGCCTCTTCATAGGCCACTTCCAGGAAAAATATTGACATTGACCATCTAACTATCCATGTTAAGCTCAGGGTCTCTGTGGCAGTCTTAAAACATAGTGCATTCTGCTACATTCCCGCCTGTCCCTTTTATTTGAATCTGCACAGGCTTCAACAATAGAGCATGGTGATCTGTGAGCAGGGTGGGGACTACAATAAACCAAGAGAGGTGCCCATGGGTGCAAAATTCAAGGAGGCCCTCACTCTCAGTGTGGACATTAATGTGTGGTTCAAAAATCCACACACTTTGTGCCCATACCTGCATCCATCTACGTGCCTTTATTGCAGACCCCTTTGTCTCTGATCATTCAGTTCTTTTCCTTCTAGGCTCTTGACCAGACACCATTGTCTGGGAATCTGAATATATTTTCACCCTGGGTGTTTCTCCTTCCATATGAACTGGATGGCCAGGTATACTGCTCACTGCACCATTCATTGGGAAGATTTTCCCTTTCCGCTGTCTTTCAAGACTACCCCTTGAAATATCCACAGACCAAAGTAATCCATTCATAAACCAAGCTAGGACAGGTCTTCCAGCTTGTCATGTGGGAACTCTCATATGGCCATGGGTTCAACCCAGTGCAACTCTCCAGGGGGTAACATGGGATCTGGGCTATTCAGGCACACAGCTGCCCTGCATGGGCTTAATTCTGTATATACCATGGTCAATTTATAAATTTTGCTGGGTCAACCTGACTTTATGACTTGGAGAATGTGACAAAATCCAGTTCATTAGCAGTTCCAAAATCATGGTTACTTCATGTCACATGTCTCAGGGTCAAGTGTCCCATTCCTACGAGGACCTGGTTATACACCGAGAGCTGTTTCGCAAAGGACACATAATTCTCTGAAGTAGCATGAATCTACTCCGGCGTCTTAGAGATCTGCATTGTGATTTTTTCTGGACCTTGCCATCAAGCCCTTACTGCACTGGGGAGAACCCACCAGTGCCACCCATGACATAAGATCTGATGAATCACCGGGCTGATTGCTGAATGGCTTAGATTTGCTGCAGAGCTCTTTCCTGCTCTGGGATCGATTAAGAAATTGGAAGCCTTTGGTGTCACCTAGTATATTAGCTAGAGTAACATTTCTAGGTGTGGAATATATTGCTTCCAGGATCCCAAGGGGCAGAATCAAAAGTCCTGCGTCCTTCTTTTTGGCAGGGGATGCAAGATGCAGCAATTTGTCTTTTACTTTAATTTCATTGACTTTAACTCTTCTTTTCCTGCTTCCTCCATAAGGGAAAAGGTCCAATGTAATGAATCTTCTACCAGATGGGCCAGGTGGCTGGGAGGTCCAGGTGGCTGCTGAGTCCAGGCGGCTGGTGGATACCCTGCACCCCACCCAGGAACTCTGTGTAGGTTTCCGCTATTGGCAGGTTAGGCTCTCAACAGTGGCAGTAGCCACATCAACCTCAGTGGGAGGAAGTCTATATTGTTGATCCCACGAGTTGCTTCTATCCCTGTTGCCATGACTACTTTGGATATGAATTCATTAAGCACTGGAGTGTCTGGCTGAGATCCACAGACTAGGTCAACTTGTCATCTTGAGTTTTTGATAGCTTTCTATGCAGTGAGCATATACAAGGAAAACACACATCTTTACTATGTGCCCGCTATACCATTTCCAGTCCTCCTGTCACCAATTTTCCCTTCTTGTCCTTTCTAATTCCCTGACCTTCCCTCCACTATCCATTAATCAGTGCCTATTTTCAGTCCTGACAGAGTGGGTAATCCAATGTATTTCTTTCATTTTGCCCATTGGAAGGATTTCCCTTCACTACTGTCTCAACATGCATCTGATTTGGGTTATTATGCTGTAGCTCACCTCTGGTTAATACCACGTGGAACCACTTGTAAACCTGACCTGACTTGTCCCCCCTCAGTCGGCTGATCATAAGGAACTCTTGCTGACATCACAGGTATATACTGAGGAAGAGGCGGGACCGGACTAGGTGCTGTGGGAGACTAAGGCGCTGCTTATGCAACTTACTTGTGTCTTAAAATCTTCTTGAATGGGATCTCTCATATGGCCATGGGTTCAACCCATGGCTGAGTCTTAGGTCTTACGTATTATTTTTACTTGATGATCGATGGCTGGTGAGCATACTCTCAACTTGTAAGTTGCCGGACCAGATATCACCTGGTTCATCATGAGCACCTCAATTTGTATTCTCACTTGATGTCCCAAATGTCTCTGTCAAGGCCCCGTAGCCTTGTTTATTATCTGAGTTTATTATCTCAAGGGGAGAGCATAGCTTTGTCCCCAAACCCTAGGGGTCTGCATTGTGATTCTCCTACTAGAACTTGCCAGAAATAAGCATCTCTCTTTGCCACTGATCCTTTGAATATGGCTGGATCTGTTGGGTCATATAGCCCAAAATTGTTGTAGAAATATCTCTTGCTTTGGGTGCTATTCACAACTGGCAGCCTTTGGGTTATTCAGTAGATGGACTGTAGTTGCGCACCAGGATTGGTGCCTATTGCTTCTACAACCAAAAAGTCCCTGCATTTCCATGAGATTTCTCTCCTGCTCTGTGGCATGCATGTGTGCAAGTCACGTATCCTTGGTGCTTGCCGCTTTCTGCTCCTCGGGTCCAATTAGCATGCCATCAATTAATGGAGCATCGTAATTCATGTGGCATGCTAAGATGACCTAAGATATCTTTAGCCTAGAGTATTGCAGAAAGCAGGAAAGTTGATGTAGCCCTGAGGCAAACCCTTGCCAGCTGAAAGCAAACAGCCGCTGGTGGGTCTTATATATTGATACAGAGAGAAAAGCTTTCATTGGATCGATGGCTGTAGATTAGAGTCGGGCTCTGAGCTGATTTGCTCCAATATGTATACCAAATTGGAAAAATGACTTCAAAAAGCTCTTGACCACTTAATGATCATCTACAATCATTGTCCCAAATTTACCCACCTTCCTCACGGTCCAAAAGTCGTGTTAACATGAAAGGAATCACTGCCTTGGGATCTTTCAAGTTTGTGATGGTGTCACTAGAGTTGCCAGTTCCCCTGAGGATGCAATATTGGTTTTCCTTTTCTGTTCTCATTAGGACAGGAAGCCCCAGGATGCTCTACTTACCTATTCCTGCTGTAAGGGCCCATCCTCCATGAGTCCTGAAGGCAATGGAGTGATTGTGTCTGTTGCCCAGCATGCCTATTCCAACTGCACACTCGGGCACTTGGGAAATAGCCACGTAATGGGTCCACAGAACTGTCGGACTCACGATGGGGTGGACTTGGGGCGAAACTGTCCTATTTCCGGTCCTCTCTATACCCCTGGTGGACCGGTGGACTACAGTGAGTTTGGGGGTTCTCAGGGATTGGCGTCATTAGAAGGCTGCATTGGTTTCCTACAGGTGCCATAATAAATTACAAATGTGGAGGCTGTAACCAACAGAAACGTATTCTGTCAGAGTTCTGGAGACCAGAAGTCGGGAATTAAGGTGTTGGCAAGGCTACTTTCCCTCTGAAGGCTCTAGGGGAGAGTCTTTCCTCGTCTCTTTCAGCTTCTGGTGGCTTCCGTTGGCTCCGCGCGTCCTTTGGCTTGTGGCTCATACCTCCTATCTCTGCCTCCATCTTCACAGGACCTCCTTTCCCATGTCTCCCTCTCTTGTAAGATCATCTTAATTGGACTTAGAGCCCATTCGAGTCTAGTATGATCTCTATAATTACATCTGCAAAGACGCTATTTCCAAATAAGATCGCATTCTGATGTTCCAGGTGAATGTGAATTTTGGGAATCATTATTCGACCCACTACAGAGCCAGCATCTAGTAATTTCATGAAAGTACAGGTTTTTCCCTTTTCCCTGTATACAGCCAGCGCAGCAAATGAATGCTGTACTAGATACGGGAACTGGCTGATAGAGCATATCAAATTAATTCTGGGTATACCAAACACTAAATTACTACTGGCTACATCTAAAGCCCCCTCCCTGAAGGAATTTTTTTAAAAACTAACATTAGGTTGCAGAATTTTCCAGTAGACTTAACAGTGGTCATATAACTGGTTATTTTGGTACTTAAAAGGTATGGTCAAAAAAAAAATGAGAGCATAATAGTTAAACAGTGACAAAAGGCAATGAAAAACAACAGAAACAGAAAATAAGGCAATAGCTCATAGTCTACCAGGCTTTATCCTACTCTCCCACCCTGAGCGTCTAATTATTTATTCTTTTATTCTGATCAAAATCTGGATTAAGAAGTGTGCCAGCTGAGTAGATGCTCAGGGCACCAATTAATAAGTAAGCAGTTAAAAAAAATCAATAAAATACATTGGCTAAATGGTGCAAATTAATGCAGATCTTCATGGGAGAATTTTTAATAGAACTGGTGAAAATGTAATTTGGTCATACTCTCACCAAACTAGACAGTAACCTCAAACGGAATTTTAGAAATATTTCTATCCGACTAAAGAAATATTGAACAAATACCTATAGAGTATTGGCTTGAAGAAGGGCCAGATTACTAGACTTCCTGAGCGAGCCGCCTGTTGTGGTCTATTTGCCTTTATATCTATCTTTGTCCACAACATAGTCTTCTCCATGTCTCAGCTGTGACCCAAACTCCTCTGATTTTATCTCTTTCCATTTGGTGTCTTTTCCAGTTCATAAATACTTTCAGAGAATTTAAAATAGCAGCTCTTAAAATGTGGAATGGCTGAATTGAATTTGCTAGTTTCCCCTCTTTTTCCAGGGGAAGGTGGCAACCCTTTCAGAAGGTAGCCAAGCACTTGGTTAAATTATTTCCCATTGTCTTATGGGACTCAGACAATATGCCTACAAAGATGAGAAGGTTAGAGCACTTTATAAAAAGATATCAAGTGGGATTGTGGATATGGTGCCTTTCTTTCTTTTTTTTTTTTTAAGATTTTAATCGATTTATTTATTTGACACAGAGAGAGAGATCACAAGTAGGCAGAGAGGCAGGCAGAGAGAAGCGGGGCTGGGAAGCAGACTCCCTGCTGAGCAGAGAGCCTGATGTGGGGCTCAATGTGGGGCTCGATGTGGGGCTTGATGTGGGCTCAAGCTCAGGACCCTGGGATCATGACCTGAGCAGAAGGCAGAGGCCACTGAGCCACCCAGGCTCCCAGGCTATGGTGGCTTTCTTGAAGCTTTCAGTAATGTCTTAAAAGAAGCAAACTTCTTTATTTATACCATTGAATACTACTCAGCCATAAAACACTAAATACTAATACTAATACTAGCCAGCCATAAGAAAGAAGTAAATCCTACCACTTTTGAAAACACAGATGAAAACTGAGGCATTTGTTAAGTGAAATAATTCAGGCAGAGAACGGTGAATACTGTATGATTTCACTTATGTGTGGGATCTAAAAAACAAAAAACAAACAAACAAAAAAACCCACAAAAACAAAACTCATAGGAAAAGAGATCAGATTTGTGGTTACCAGAGTAGGCGGTAAGGGAATTGGATGAAAGTGGTCAAAAGGTACAAACTTCCAGTTATAAGGTAAGTAAGAACTGGGGATGTAAGGTACACCACGATGAGTATCATTGATATGCTATACGCTGTATTTGAAACTTACTGAGTGAGTAGATCTTAAAAGTTCTCATCATAAGGGGAAAAAATTTTTTTAACTATATAAGATAATGGATGTTAGCGAAAACGTATTGTGCTAATCATTTACAATACCTGTGTGTCAAGTTACTATGTTGTATATCATAAACTTATACAGGGTTATATGCCAACTGTATCTTAAAACTAAAAAAAAATTTTTTTCTATTTTACCTAGCCCATCCGAAAAAAAGACAGGGAAGGGAAATAAAACTTCATTAAAGAGAAGCTCTTTTTTTTTCTTGATTTTATTTATTTACTTGAGAGAGAGAGAGAGCAAGCAGGAGCAGGGGGAGAGGGAGAAGCAGACTCCCTGCTGAGCAGAAAGCTCGATGTAGGGCTTGATCCCAGAACCCTGGGATCATGACCTGAGCTGAAGGCAGACACTTAAACAACTGAGCCACCCAGTGCCCCAAATAGAGGTCTTCTCTGAAAGACCAAAAAATCACATACTTTGCAGAATCGTAAAAATGCAATTTTCTGATCCAATCTAGAGTTAATGGGAACTAAGTCAGGGATGTTAGGCACAGAGGAATGGTAAGACTAAGGCCTGAGTGGGGCCAGAGTAATGAGAAGAGCACAGACCCCGAGCCACTGCTTGGTAGACATGAGCAACTATAGACCATAGTGTCCAGACTGTGTTAAAACATGTGGAAGGGTGGTGGAAGCAGCTCACCCCAGGTGCAGACAAGAAAGAGGTGCATTGTCTGTAGACAATTTAAAACATTAATAAAATCTGTACTGGTTGGGCACCAGGAGCTCATTCCTGCTGAAGTTCACATTTTTAACCCTGTGGAACTACATGTTCCTGCCTTCATTTTATTTTTTTTTTAAAGATTTTATTTATTTATTTGACAGAGATCACAAGTAGGCAGAGAAGCAGGCAGAGAGAGAGGAGGAAGCAGGCCCCCCGCTGAGCAGAGATTCCCGATGTGGGGCTCAGTCCCAGGACCCCGGGATCATGACCCAAGCCAAAAGCAGAGGCTTTAACCCACTGAGCCACCCAGGTGCCCCATGTTCTTGCCTTTAAAAAGTGGATTTGAAATGAACTAAGTTAGTGTAGCCATTGTGCAAGTCAAAGAAAAAGAACTCAAGTTACTCCCAATTCAATTATTCTGTGTGAACTTTGGGACTGTTTATTTATGCTGAAAATTGAAAATAGTGAAAGAGAGTCTGAACTGCAATGTGTAATATTATTGTTGGCAAGTAGAAATTTTAGTTCATGCGTGAACCATTTTATTGATTTTTTTCATTTTACTGAATTCAAATAATATTTTTAAAACTGTAATTTATTTTCCTTTCTTGATTGTTAATTATTTTGAAACTGAAAAATGAATCGAGAAAATACAATATTACATTTGTGTTATGGTTTAATAGTTGCCTAAGTGAAGCCTTTTATAAACATTTCCATTTTGTTAATATTTACTTATTAGTTACTGGACAGTTATGTACATAAAATAGTTATATCAGACTGTATCCAAAGGAGAAAAGCTCAGACTGCTAGGTAGATGTAAACACTATTGAGCAAATATTATGCCTTTTTTTAGTACTGTATTATTATTTTATTTTTATTTTATCCTTTCTACTGCCATGATTATGTATCTGAAGTTCAGTAAAAGAAAATTCACTGCCTGCAATTCTATTTTGGTATTATTGTTATTTGTTTCATTTATTAAATATTATCAAAAACAATTTCGTTGGGGTGCCTGGGTGGCTCAGGTGGTTAAGCAACTGCCTTCGGCTCAGGTCATGATCTCAGGGTCCTGGGATCGAGCCCCACATTGGGCTCCCTGCTCAGTGGAGAGCCTGCTTCTCCCTCTCCCTCTGCCTGCTGCTCTGCCTACTTGTACTCTCTATCTCTGTGTCAAATAAATAAAACCTTAAAAAAAAAAAAACCAATTTTGTTGTCCAAAGGAGCTGGGTGCTTAAAATGATCTCTTCTGGGCATCAAATGAGTTGATAATATGGAAACTCATTGATGACTACATGGGGTTTTAGTATACCATCCCCCTCTCTGTCTTTGTCTCTTTCTGTCTGTCTCTCTGTCTCTATCTATCTATATTAAATTTTCCATAATAAAAGTTAAAAAAATTATAGGGATCAAGTGCAAATTGTCAAGGGTCCATATGTGGAGGGATTAGAGGGTCAAGGTTATAAAGGTGGCCATTGTGGGCTGAAACAGTAAGTGGAAATTGGACCCAAGTAAGTTCCTGGCATCATTCAATGGGCCTACTTAAGTACAGTGAGTATAAAGGTAGCTAATTCAAAGGTTCAGGAAGGCAAAAGACTCAGGCAAACTCATAATCGCTACAACTTCTAACATGACAAAACGAATCTTTAAAAAGGGCGGGAGGAGCACCTGGGTGGCTCGGTCGGTTAAGTGCCGAACTCTTGATTTTGGCTCAGGTCATGACCTTGGGATTATGAGATGGAGACCCACATCCAGCTCTGGGCTCAGCACAGAATCTGCTTGAGATTCTCTCTCTCCCGCTGCCTCTCTCCCCACTCTCTCTCTTTCTCCAAAATAAATAAATAAATCTTCAAAAAATAAAACAACATGACAAAAGTAGCTCTGAGATTTTTGTTACTTTTGTGCATATCCCTTGGGATTCTGGGAACCCCAGAAATGAAAGAATCTAGGATAGATAACATATTCTGATTTTCCTTTATGGGCTATACCCAAGAAGTAGCAAGAATTTGGGTACCCAAATTCAAGTCCCCAAGAATTTAGGTAAATGCAGTAGCAAGAATTGAGGCCCGCCAACAAAATAACATCAGGAACTAAAGAGTTCTGGTGGAAAATGATAACACCTCTGGAGCCCGCTTCTAGTAACAGATCCTTGATCATCACAGAGGTTACCAGATCCCAGTAAAGTAGTATTCTTGGAGCCCTAAAATGAAGAACAATGGACCCAGGGCTGTCAAGCCCAAAGTGGAGGCCCGTCTAAGCGACAGGGATGATTTCTGCTTCCGTTTCTCCTGCCCTCGCAGCCATGCCTCGCGTCCTAACTTCCATGAACTTGCATGTGTAGGGCTGTCCGCTGATTTAGGGTTTCCCACTGAGACCTGCATAAGTGCGGTTGTTTCGTTGTGCTGAGAAAATGAGCTCTTTGTAAATGGAGTTCAGTTTGTTGGATTTCTGAGCTGCTTTTTTTAGAACCAACTTTTTAATATTACCTTTTTCCGTTGCGTTCATGACGTCATGGTAATCTCTCCTCCCTATCACGACCCCCCCCCCCCACCGCCCTGTTTAGCATCACTTTGACTGAAAGTGAGGGTGATGATGGGGGAGAAGTGAAATCCCATCATAGCCCAGCAAACTCCTTTGGACAGAATGGCAGCTATTTGTGGGTTGGTTTTCATTTGTTTGTTTTTTTTTATATATAATTTTTTAATTTTTTTATAAACATATAATATATTATTAGCCCCAGGGGTACAGGTCTGTGAATCGCCAGGTTTACACACTTCACAGCACTCACCATAGCACATACCCTCCCCAATGTCCATAACCCCACCACCCTATCCCTACCCCACTAACCTCCAGCAACCCTCAGTTTGTTTTGTGAGATTAAGAGTCTCTTATGGTTTGTCTCCCTCCTGATCCCATCTTGTTTCATTTATTCTTTTCCTACCCCCCAACCCCCCACGTGGCATCTCCACTTCCTCCTATCAGGGAGATCATATGATAGTTGTCTTTCTCCGATTGACTTATTTTGCTAAGCATAATATGTGGGTTGGTTTTTGTTGATGCTGTTGTTGTTTTTAAGATTTTATGTATTTATTTGTCAGAGAGAGAGCGCAGGCACACAAGCTGGGGGAGGGTCAGGCAGAGGCAGAAGCAGGCTCCCTGCTGAGCAAGGAGCCCCTTACCGGACTGGATACCAGGACCCTAGGATCATGACATGAGCGGAAGGCAGACACTTAAGCGACTGAGCCGCCAGGTGCCCCCAACTATTTGTGTTCTGACGGTGGTTGGTCTGCCCTTCGCATGAGGCTCTCGCCCCGGCCACCTTTTCTCTCCAGGGAACCGGCTTCCACGGTACCGCCTGCACTTTGCCCTGCATCCCATCGCCTTTTCCCCCCTTCCTATATCCCCCCCCTTAGCACCCGTGCAGTCAATCACAGAACGTCAGAGGCCAGCAGGGTTCTTCGTTAATTGAATCCAACTGTTTCATGGAACAGCCGAGAAACGGGAAGTCCCAGAGGTTGGGCCCCTGGCCTGGGACATCTCAGCCAGACTTGGGCAGAGCTTCGCCTAAAAAGGAGGTTTGCCTTCTCCTCTGGGACTCTTGCCCCAAACTACGCCGTTGCCATGGTTCTGAAGCGAGCAAGTCAGGCGATTTGAGGTACTTATGGATGGATGAATGCGCAGCATCAAACAATAGCTCTCTCGATAAAAAGAGAACCTGACTGATAATTGAAACCTCTGCACCACAAGCTGAGAAAGGAGTAAAAGGCTTCTGCAGCCCGCTGCCCTGCCTGAGGGTGGGCGGGTGCTGGAGATATGGACAGTGGGTGGGCAGAGACTTGGGTGAGGCCCTGGCTCCTCTGGGCCCCGGGATGGATCCTGTGGGAAGCCCTCCGGTTGCATGACACTGTTGCAGGCACCCCGCGGATTTTACATCACCCAAAGCTATAAATGGTTTTGCATTAAAAAAAAAAAAAATTACAGGTCTCCCGCAGCCCACAAAAATATGCTCCACCCAACCAGCAGCCCATAATTTGGCTGCATCCAGCTGGGTTAAACAAAATCGGAGCCAAGGTTGCTCTGCATTGTCCTGAGAGGTGGCCTAGCACTAGCAGGAATGAAAGAAATGTAAAATTACTCACAATGGGCTAGATTTTTCTCTATAGGAAAAGCTCTCATAGTTACTCAGCAAAGACCTTGGCGTCTGCCAGGTAAGGTCTACTAGCAGGATGAAAATCACTCCCAAGCTATTATTTATAATTTCATAGCATCTCACATTTGCAAATTGCCTAGCGATGAATTGAGGCAATTACTTTTAACAATCCTGAGTGGGAGGTTGAGGATTTTAACTCTTCTTTGACTAAGACACAAAGATATTGAGACATGCATACATGCATCGACCACAGAAACACCTGGGCAGTCTGTTCATTTTGGCCATGACCTGTGGTCTGTGACTGGGTCCACTTTAGGGTGACCAGAGGTTGCAATCCGCCTGGGATGGAGAGGTTTCCTGGGATCTGGGACTTTCAGTGCTAAAACCGGGACAACAGTGAGCAAACCAAGACAGTTGGTGACTCTGTCCCATTGAATGGTGTTTCCTGTGCATGGTGCAAATTCCTGGCCATTTCAATCTGCATATTTTAAATGAACACAGTTCTATTTCTTTTTCATCCTAATCTGTTGTACTTGCTGTGTTTCAGAATGCAGAGCCTGAACCCAGAGTTTCTGCTTCCTTCTCACATTAGAATCCCTTGAAATAATATTTACTAGCTTCTTGCTCCGTGCTGCTCTGCTTAGGGAATTCAAATGCCTACCACTGACCTCTAGAATGCTTCTGGTATTGTGTGTCCAAAAGATGGCTTAAAGCAAAACATAGTCAAGAGAATATGATTTTATGTTTAAATTAAACAATCTGGGGGCTCCTGGGTGGCTCTGTTTGTTTAAGCCTCTGCCTCCCAGGGTCCTGGGATTGAGCTCCCCAGTCAGGATCCCTGCTTGGAGGGGAGTCTACTTCTCCCTCTCCCTCTGCCCTCCCCATGTTCGTGCTCTCTCTCTCTCTCTCTCACCCTCTCAAATAAATAAAAATAAAATCTTAAAAAAAAAACCAAAACTAAGTAATCTGACTTGGACACCACTTTCTGTCCCCCTACACACAAAGGTCACACTTTCTACCCGGGATATTTTCTTTGACAGGAGAATATCTAAACTTGTACAATTCAGAGGGCCACTGGGATACATATAAAGAAACAGTTCACCTCTGGCTAAGGAACACTTGAGTCGAAATCAGTCCCAGCTAGAATCACAGACTATTTCATCACCAGCCAAGAGGGTAAGGGCCATGCATGCCAACATTTTTCTTAGTAGGATGTCATAAATTGGATAAAGCTTTCATTAGCATTACAAGATTAAAAATCTAGAAAGTTCTAAGTGAGACAGTATAACCAGTGGGAGGGCCTATTGGAGTGAGGCCTTAGGAGACAGGTCAGAGTTGAGAAGCAGGCCTCGAACAAATTATAACAAAGAGTCGCAACCGCAAAAGAGCTGAGCTCTGTTACTAACACGTCCTGCTGCCCCTCGCTGGGTGCTGGCACGACCTATTTAAAGAAGGTCAGGGAAGCACAGAAGGTGCCGAGAAGGAATCACACAGACTCAGAACTGGATTGAGGGTCAGGCCAGACAGACGGCTGCCTTAGGTGCCAGTTTCTAAAGAGTACTTTCAAAAATAAAGTAGAGACGCGGTGCCAAGTAAGCTCAACACAAGACTCCACATATAACTGGTAAAATGTCAAAGTGGCCTCACGTCCGCTCAGTAGACCGTGTCTTCCAGTGAAAATAACATGGCACTCTTCCCCCACGTCCCTCCCTCCCCACCACTCCATTTGAAAGACACTCGATTCTTAACCCATCTGGAATTCCTGTTTCTTGGTCTGCCCTCGAGAAGAGTGTAGAGTATTTTTTGTGCCAGCTACCGCTGGGCCAGGTGGTTTCTGGAGAAACTCTTCTTTTCTGAGGCACGCGGGTGTAAATGGCGGGGATTAACACTGTGGAACTGCAGGTAGGTACTTTAAAAGGTGATGACAGCTTATCCTCTGCCCAGAGGTGAACTCAGGTCACCTGGAAGCATCTTTGGCTTTCTCGCATGGTCCCCACCTGGGTAGCTAGGTGTAGTTGTGTGCAGGCGTCCATGACGTTGGGGGACAGGATAAACTGGTTCTTTTTGGGACCTACCAAAGCCCATCAAGATGCTCCCTTACTTGGAGGATCTTTAGGTCTTGACACAGAGCCCAGAACATCAGCCCCAAATCTTCCTTTTGTTTTGGTGAGTTTCCCTTTTGGGGACACCGTGTCCTTAGGCGGATTGGTTCATCTTTCACCTCAGCAGCTCCTAAAGTGTCGTCTACGTCTTTCACACACCACAGGAGCTTCTATTGCCTTGGCGCCTTGACTACGCTTTAGTCCGCTTGCGCCCCGGGCGGGAAGGCCCTCCTGTTGTAGCTACTCTGGCTGGGCACCCAGAGTGTGAGTTGACCCCACAGCCAGCGATCCACCGTACCATCGATCCAAACTAGCAAGGACATCAGTGCAGGGTAGACCGGCTCTGTTGGACTGTGCTATGCCAGCGTTTGGCAGCCCTCTTTGGCCCACTTGGGTTACTTGCCTCCTTCTGAGTTAACGACAATGGTTAGTTAGAGTGATGACGTACCTGGACTGGCCTACTTGGGTAGACATAGTCTCCTGTGAAGCTGGAAGAGGGAGGGGGCGCCATGATGGACAGCCTCACTAGGACTTCCCGGGGTAAAGAGGCATAAGTCTCCCCAAAATGAAGAAGTATGTTATTAAGATAAAAGGAGAACTGCCATTTCTGGGTGGAGTTCTATATTCTGCCCCGCCCCCCCCAATCCTCTCTCATAGCCTACACAGGACCAGTGTTTTTCCAAGATTCCTACTTTCGGCAGGGAGCGGAAGATCGACAAAGAGATGATCCACCTCCCCTTGCTCCAGGTAAAAGTTCAACATGATTTTACTGCGACCCACTTGAAATATTCTTAAACTGCTGGTGGGGATACAGCCTAGCTTTCTTTTAAAAATATAGTCCATTCAGAACATAATAGAAATAAAATAGAAATGACACAAAATTCCTCTGTCTTTCCCCCAAATCAGGCGATGAATGGAAAAGATATCTGAACAAAATGGAGACATTCCCTCATGCACAAAGCTTTCTCTGGGGGGCCAGGTGCAGGCCTATGTCTTTAATTCTTATCAAACCTCAGGGTGGGAAGAGGCAAATACGGAAGTATGGCATCCTATCTCCCTCTCCCTGACTTTCCATTTCAGAAATTCAAGAACTGAGACTTGAAAAGAAAAGGGATCAGGCCAGGGTGGGATGCAAGGAGTGTTCTTGGTGGCTATGGATATGCTCAGCATTTGACATCTTTTCTGAACAGAGCCTGGGAGGGAAGGGACATCACGGACGCCTGTGTCATGAATGGAAACCAAGATCCCCTTGCACGGGCTCCTTTAGCCTCCCTCGAAGTGTTTTTCTGAGAGTGGGCCCAGCCGCACACTCTCCATCCACTTCCGTTTGTCCCGGAGATTTAGGCAAACGGTGCTCAGCGACACTGTAAAGCAGGCAATTGAAGTTTGTCTTCATTCCCCCAGTGCCCGGGGCAGCCGCGGTCTGCTGGCTGTCACCAGCAAGGGAGGGAAGGATGCGACCTTGGTCCTTTTGCCGGAGGGTAAATGAGCTGCAGTCGGAACCAAAGAACATGAATGCTGCAGACTTGACTCCAAATATGAAAGACCTTGCCCCTTTGAAATAGAATTTTAGGAAAAGGGAAACAGAGATAGCCCTTCTCCAGCCTCCCAGAATCACGGCGCGTCTGTTGCTGCAAGATTGTTAAGAGATTCTTGACATTTGGGGGCATGTGGGTGCCGGGGAAAGTGGTAATTTTTTTTCTTCTTGCTCCTCACAGGTTTTCTGTGTCTAGCAGAAAAAATAGCCAGGCACCACTCTAATCTAGCTGTGTCGGAAATAGGCTGGCTTGTTCCAGGGAGGGGCAGGGGACAAATGGGCCTAGAAGCCACTGCACAGAGGTGGTGGCCCGGGAGTCATCCTAGCGGAACTCTTTCCTCTGTCCCCAGTCCTCGCCATGGCGCAGGTCTCAGCTTGCTGTGCTTCTCTCTCCCGAGGCTCCCAGGGCCCAGAATCAAGCTCACCCAAACCTCTGACCACCCCCGACCCCAGGACTTTCCCTTCTGGTCCAGGTTTCAACCATCCCTCATTGTAGCCATTACGATAAGCTGCGTGATCGGTGGCTATTTGCCGAAGTACTTTTTAATTAATTTACTTATTTTTAATTAATCTCTACACCCAAACATGGGGCTCAAACTCAGGACCCCAAGATCAAGAGTCACACACTCCGCTGACTGAGCCAGCCAGGCGCCGCTGTTTGTCAAAGTACTTTAAAGCAAATACCAGACATCGTATCATTTCACCTCTGGATCTCTCAAAATATTGACTTAAAAAACAAAACAACACCATAACCACAATGCCATTATCACACCTACCAAAATTAACAACACTACTTTGGTATCGAGCATACCCAGTCTGTAATTAAGCTTCCCTTATTGTCTCTAAAGTGTCTTTTTATAGCCGGTTTATTTGAATCAGGACCCAAACGAGGTCTCCATGTGACATTTACTTATCATTTCAGGATTTAAGATTAATTTCCACGTCCCTGAGTGGTTTTGTTTTGAGCTTCTTTTTAAAAAGCTGCCAAAATAGCACACGTTGGCCTGTCTAATTATAATGCTTAGGGTTGTTTTTTTTTTTATTATTGTTGTTTGTTTGTTTTTTTGTTTTCAGGGAGATGAGACCTGGTCGTGCCTGTATGTGTGGCGGGGGCTGAGGGGAGGGGGGGCGGTTAGGTACTGGCGTCAGAAGAGGCAAACGGTGGGGCACCTGGGTGGCTCAGTGGGTTAAAGCCTCTGCCTTCTGCTTAGGTTATGATCCCAGAGTCCTGGGATCGAGCCCCGCATCGGGCTCTCTGCTCAGCAAGGAGCCTGCTTCCTCCTCTCTCTCTCTGCCTGCCTTTCTGCCTACTTGTAATCTCTGTCTGTCAAATAAATAAATAAAATATTTAAAAAAAAAAGAAAAAAAAGAGGCAAACGCCACTGGATGTATCTGAAGACCAGAGACAAAAATAATAATCAGAGCGAGCACGTAGTCAGTGCCTACTCTGTGCCAGCCACTGTTGGAAGCAATTTACGTGTAACGATCTCATTTCTAAAAGATAACTGCGTTGGGAGATTTTGAGGTGCTGATGACACAGGAAGAGAGCGCTGCCCTGTGTGGTGGGGGGAGGTTATCTCGGCGTATCACGGAGCTTGTGAGTGTGTCATGTGAGGGAGCAGAGGTGAGAGCAGAATGCTCTGAAGACGGGAAGAACGTTCTTCTCCACCTCCTAATATAAAATCATGCAAAGGGAATGTTTCTGTGGCCACCGACTTCTTAAGGGGGGTCTCAGGAAGCCAGTAGAGTACTAGTGACCCTTTCATCCCTTGTCCTGGGTGGGTCTATTTCTTCCTCTCTCCCCTCCCCATCCCGTCTCTTAAGTCACAGCACATGGTCACCAAATGTCACATCCCTGGCGGCAGGCTCGGTGACTCATCACCAGTCATGGTGGCAGAAGGCTGGCTGGAATGACTTAGCCTGGGGAGGCTTTCTCAATGCTCCTGTGAGTGAGTGGGATTAGTATTCATTGACTATGACAATTTTGGTTCTTATTCCTGAAATGGGACCGCAAGCCATATTGCAAAACCTGGACGGCCCTGTGTTTAGTTAAACACTGCTTTCTACACTTAAGGAGCTCCAGAGTCTGACCTTGAAAAAATGAGGCTACAGTGTAGCCAGAACTGCTCCTAAGGACTCCAGGTAGAAACACCACAGAGGGTCTCAGCAGAGAGAAACCTCTGTAGTCAGGGTCAGGGAGTCACAAGGGGCACCGTGAAGACGAAGTCAAGGGCAGGCCAAGTTTGGTGCTGGGGAAAGACGTAGCTGCACACTAGAAACTGGTCCATGAAACCAAAATAGAGACAAGGCCATCCAAGTTCAGGTCCCTGCTTAAGTGAGAATCCCAGGGTCTGTTTGAGAATGAAGGTGGCAGGATATTAAGGCCTAAAACCAGGGCAGCACCCATCAGCCTAGGATAATTCTTCTGAGTAGAATTCTCTTCCATCTGGTCCTCAGTGGAAGACCAGAGGACCTGACGGGACAGCAGGCCTACGTCTGCCATTCAAGGCACCACTCTCTGAACCTCGTGTTTTCCCTGTAGGACAGCCTCATGGGCAGACAGTCCTGGCCCTTTCCCAGCCCACCACCTCTTGCTGGAAGCATCCACATAGAGTTGAACATTGCTCTGTAGAGTAAATAAAAAGGGAAGAGTTGCTTCTCTTGGGCATTTCCTGGTCATTTTTATGAACTGGGAAATAAAACAAGGAGTCATTTTGGCAAAATATTTGGGTATAATTTCCACTGTGTATTGTAGCCCCAGTCACTCTATCCATGTGAACCTTTGAGAAAATATATGTTTAAGACCCATGAATGTCAATATTTTATTTTTGGCCTTAGGGACACAAATCTATATAGAGATCCACAACCAAAATAAATAGGAATTTAAATCAAATGGGCTTGCACACCTAATGACCCCCTTCAGTGGTGAAAATGTTTAATGATAGTTTAGTTTATGGAAACCCCAGCGACCAGGTTCCAAACAGTCTCAGCTGGGAAACCCGACTCTTTTTCTTTTGGAAATTCTCAATGATATGTTTTCAAAGTAGCTGATAAAACAGTTAATTATAGTGAGGTGTTTGGCTCCTTTATAACATACACTTTCTCCTAGTCTATGATTGGAGCTTCTTGTCATGTACCCTGAGCTAATGCTACCATATATTTTTTTTCCCCTGGGGGGGAGAACATCTCTAAATTACCACATAGGTTGGACTTGAGATAAAAAGGCAAAATCTAGCATGAGGACATTCCATTGATTTTCACCAAAAGTCCAGAGACCTAAGTAACCCACTGCCTCCATTTCTCTAAACCCAGGACCTTCCTGTGGAGGAAGTCTCTGGAACTGAGTCTGGAAAGCTTTTAGCTGGTCGAGAAAAAAAAAAAATCTCTTTTGGATATGTGGACTATAAAGAAATAAGTAGTAAAAAGACTAAGAACGCTGACATCACTCTGGATCCGAAAGGAGCAGAATCAGTTCTTAATGGTGTTGGTGACATTGGTTCTCAACTCAGCATGACGACAAGTTCATTCAATTCAATACAAGCTCATACAGCCAACTACTCACTCAACATCTCCATGTGGAGGTTGAATGGACAGTGCAGACATGTCCCAAACTGAATTTCCTCTTCCACTCCACCTCCCTTCCTCTCATCACACACCTGCTTGACCTGCACCTTCCCCCATCTCATGGATGGCAACTCAACTTTCCAGTGGCTCAGGCCAGAAACGTCTTTAATATCTTTCTTTGTCCCTCATTCCCTACAGCTACTCTGTCAGGAGATCCCTTGACTCTACCTTCAAAATGTATTCGGACTCCTCTTCTTCCATCTTTACTACTACCATCTTAATCCAAGCCACCATTTATTATTTTTTGTCTGCATTCCTGAAAAACAATTTTCCACATTTGCCCATCTACAATCTATTTTTTTAAGGTTTTATTTATTTTTTTGACAGAGAGAGAGAAAGAGAGAGAGGGAACACAAGCAGGGGGAGTGGTAGAGGGAGAAGCAGGCCTCCCACTGAATGGGGAGCCCAATGCAGGGCTCCATCCCAGGACCCCAGGATCATTACCTGAGCTGAAGGTAGACGCTTAACAACTGAGCCACCTAGGCGCCCCTACAATCTATGTTTTTATTTTTTTTATTTTTTTTTAATTTGTTTTTAAAGATTTAATTTATTCATTTGACAGAGAGAGAGAGGTCACAAGCAGGCAGAGAGGCAGGCAGAGAGAGGGGGTAAGCAGGCTCTCCACTGAGCAGAGAGCCCGATGCGGGGCTCGATCCCAGGACCCTGAGATCATGACCCGAGCCGAAGGCAGAGGCCCAACCCGCTGAGCCACCCAGGCGCCCCTACAATCTATGTTTTTAAAAGACTTTATTTACTTATTTGACACAGAGAGAGAGAGCTCAAGTAGAGGAAACAGCAGCCCGAGGGAAAGGGAGAAGCAGTGGGGAGCCTGACACAGGACTCAATCCCAGGACCCTGGGATCGTGTCCGGAACCGAAGGCAGCCACTTAACGACTGAGCCACCCAGGCACCCTCTATACAATCTATTCTTAACAGCAGCCAGAATGATATTTTCAAAACACGTTGTGTCATGGCTAGTCACAGTCCTGAAATGTCTTCACATTTCACTCAGAGTAAAAACCCAAGTCCTTACAATGGCTAACAAGACTTCACAGGTTCTCTCTTTTTCTTTCTTTCTTTCTTTCTTTCTTTCTTATTTCATTTATTCATTTATTTGAGAGAGAGAAAGAACGGGCAGGGGGGAGAGGCTGAAGGAGAGCGAGAAGGAGACTCCCCATTGAGCAGGGAGCCTCGATCCCAGGACTCTGAGACCATGACCTGAGTCAAAGACAGCTGCTTAACCCACTGAGCCACCCAGGCGCCCCAGGATCTCTCCTGTTCTGACCCCCACCTCACCGTGCTGTTCTCTCTCCAGACATCACCTCCTATTTCTCTCCCTCTCTCTCACTTCGCTCCAGCCAGGCTGGCCTTACACAAGACTAGCATGAGTTGGCTTAAGTCCACGAGACCTTGATGTCATAGCTCAATGACTCTCAAATTTTAGGGAACATCAGGGTCCCCGGAGGGTGGATTGCTGGGCCGCACCAGAGTTACTGATGGGGCCTGAGAATGTGTGTTTTTAGTAGGTTTCCAGATAATATTAACATTTGTGACCTGGGTGGGGACCATGCTCTGAGAACCATTAACTGTTCCTTCTGCCCGAAGCTTTCCCTGTGAATCTCCTTGACTTATCCACCTCCTTCAAGCCTGTGCCCAAGTGTTACCTTCTCCATGATCCCTAGTCTGATCACTCTATTTTCTACTGCCACCCACAATCTCACCCCTCTCACTCTTGATCCCCCCCACCCTGCTCTGCTCTGGTTTTTCTGTCGTGCTCATCAATTAACATTCTGTATAATATATTCACTTATTTTACTTATTCTGTCTCACCCACTAGAATATCAGCTCCTCAAGGGAGTTACCTTTTAATTTGTTCACTGCTGTACCCCCCAACACTTAGAATAGTGCCTGGCACATAATAGGTGCTCATAAGTATTTGCTGCATAAATGATTTAGTTTAATATTCCTATAAATGACAAGGATCCTAATTTCTTAATAGACTTCTTATTTTCATGTTATTTCCTTTATGTAAAATGTCCCTTATTTTCTCAATCTCTTCACCTTAAATTTATTATCTTTTAAGTCACATCATTCTCTTTTAACTACTTTCACCCGCAGTGGCAACTCAGCTGTTTCTGACTATTCTCATTAGTTCCTGGGGTGTTCTTTTGGTGTCCTTGGTTATAAAACCACTGGGAACAGAGACCATGTTCTGAATCAATGACCAAATGATTGTATCTGAATAAATGCAGGTTGGGGGGTTGAACTTTATTATATAGAGTGTCTAATAAATCAATAGCTAGGATATTCCCATTTATATAAATATCAACAATTTGCAAATCCTTTTCACATTAAATTTTTACATTAAATTATTTTAATCTTCCTAAGAATTTTTTGGATTGGGTTAAAAAAAGGTAGAATGTCTATTTTACATCTGGGGAAAGTGAATTTAGGCTAAAATTCAGACAACAGGAACCACATCATCAGTATTACAGGATGAAGTCTTGGAAGTTTTTGACACAAAGCTGGAACACAAAATATGTTAGTTTTCCTTCCCTAAGAGATCTTAGAACAGCCATTTACATAAACTAGTATTTACTGAGTTTCTACCCTGTGCTAAGAGCTTAATAAATCTTAAGCTTTGTGGGGGCGCCTGGCTGGCTCAGTTGGGGTTGTGAGTTTGAGTTCCACATTGGGTGTAAAGATTACTTTAAAAAAACCTTAAACTTTATGTCCGTAAATCTTAAACTACAATCTGGTGATATATTGTTTATTCCCATTTACTAACCAAGTAACAGACTCTGAAAGTTTAGGTAACTTGCACAAAGTTTCACAGCTAGCAAGTGATGGAGCTAGAATTTGAGCTCCCAAATCATGATTTTTTTCCCTTTGGGTAAACCACGGTATCCTCTTTGCTGGCTTGGAACTCAGGTCTGTCCACTCAGAGTTCCTGGCTCTTGTGTGTTATGCTGCCCTGTACTAATTGTCAATTAAACTGTTAATTTCAAATAAATTTTATAAACGTCTAGATAAAAATTAAAATAAATTCTACAAAAAACATTTTTAAGTAAATATTAATACAGATTCTCTTGGTTCAGCTACAGAGCAGTGAATCTTAATGACTCCTGCCTAGTATTTTTTTTTTCCCTTTGGCTTTTACATGGAAAGTTAAAGCCGGAAAGGACCTTTGAAATCCTGGATCTTCCTCTTTTGGTTTGCAAATATGAAAACCAAGTCTTGCCCCAAATCAAAGCTAGGGGCAGGGTGAAAGCAAGGTGTGTTTTGCTCTGCGCAGACCTTTCTTTGGCAGACAGCCTTTGTGGAGGCTTTGGTGACAAGCCGTAAGGCCAGGTGGGTGTTGCCTTGAAGCAAGCGAGGCATTCTGGAGACACTTGCCCTTTCCTCCTTTAGCCGCTGCTCCCGCTTCTTCAGTCTCCTATAATCATCGCACGCTGGCAAGTAGAGCCAGATCGGCATCGCGTGGCAGAATGCATTTGCGGAAAAATGATGGCTAAAAAACAGGGAAGCATGCGCTGGTGCGGCACCCCACGTTCCTAGCTCAGAGGACCAGGAGGAACGGGGTGAACAGGTTAAACACGGGCTGAAGGTCTGCCCAGCTCCTGGTGTCCTACTGTTGGTGCGTGCGGAGTGTGGGATCACCGGCATAAGCCCTCGGTCTCTGAAAGACATTTTTATATAGAAGGGAGATCCTAAGAACTTTTAAAATGTGCACGAAGGGTTGCTCCTACCACTCGCTGACAGTGGACAGGGCCAGGGAATCCGCAACCACAGTGCTGAGATCGTTTCTGTGAAGCAGGTCACACTAGGCCGCCTGTGTTTGAGGCTCGTATTTGTAGAGACACAGAAATGCAGGTGTAGGAGGGCCTCTCCGAGCAAGTGCTGGTTCTGGGAACAGGGCAGATGCCTAATTGGCCTAAAGTCTGAGACGGGAGTGTGCCCCTTCTGCCAACTCCTTTAAAAAAGTCCTGGACAGGCTTCCAGCAAATTCTCTGGAATGTTTTCTAGTCGATTCAAATTTTAACATGGTCACAATCTTGGGGTAATTCTAAAAGCAGTCTTCTTCCACACTTCTGTATAACATTGACCATGTCAATAAAATGGGCTCTAAAAGCTCGTTCTTTACATAGGAATGTATCAATATTTCAACTTGGAGCCTTGAAGCCTGTCAGACACCCCTACTGCACAGAGTAGAAACTCAATGTATTTGTTACATAACTTCTTCAAAAGCTATTTCCCCATCTGAACAGAGAGTTTATCAAAGGTATGGACTTTTTTTTTTTTAAACATCCTTTAAAATTGGTCTTTTTTTTTTAAGTTTGTTGAATCTCAGAGTCTTTTTTTTTTTTTTAAGATTTTATTTATTTATTTGACAGAGAGAGACATAGCCAGAGAGGGAACACAAGCAGGGAAAGTGTGAGAGGGAGAAGCAGGCTTCCCGCTGAGCAGGGAGCCCAATATGGGGCTCAATCCCAGGACTCTGGGATCATGACCTGAGCCACCCAGGCGCCCCTAAGTTGGTCTCTTAGCTCTTTCCACAAAACTCTTTGCTCAGTGCTGAGCAAGCAATAGATATTGAGTATACGTGGGATGGCTAAATGAACGGATTATAGGAACAGAGAGGCAAGGATGACTTACAGCCTGGTTCTTCGGGTTTCTATCTATTGCCTTGCTCTGTCTTCCCCTCCCCCACCCCCTCTGGACCTCGCACCATCACACACACAGTCAACGCCCCCCTCTGCCATCCACCATGGCCCTGGCACCAGAGAGGGCCACCTGAGCACTTTTCTATGCGGATCCGCCCAGGCTAGAGCCCTGCCAAGCAATTACTTTCCAGGAAACCATACGACTCTGTTCAGTTTCTGTCATGCGGCCAGAGTGGCGTGCCAACGAGCTCCGTGCAAGAATGGATCGCTCATGCTACTCAGAAAAATCCACCATCGGGCTGTTTGCCCATTAATTAAATTGACTAGTGTGCCTGGAAGAGTGGGGAAAGGATCTGGGCAAGCTGTCTATTCCGTGTTTAAATGGATTTATATTCAACTTTGAAAAGGGATTGAGATTTGTTTTTTCCTTCTTGAGATTGAAATCATCTTACAAGTAAATACTGGAAAAGAAATGTGATTCTATGATTTTCGTTTTCTATTGTATTATTCTTATTGCTGTTTATTGTTTTGATGTCTCCATGAAAAGATGATCTTCCTTCAAAATAAGGCTGGATCTCAGGTCAGAAGGATTGCAGGAAGGAGCCCCGGCCAAGGAGAACCTGAGGCTTCAGAAACACTCAAGGTTTAACACGGAGTCGGGCTCCACAAAGCCAAGGTGCCTGTTCTAAAGGAACAGACAATACCTGCCCTGATTATCTGAGGAGATTCTTTCGAAGGCTAGTCCTCCTAAATGCTCCTTGAAAAACCACATAATGTGTTATTTTTCAATACATTAATAATGTGGTCCTTTGTTTCTTTTTAAGAAACTAGTGAGGTGGGTGATGACCGTTATGTTAGAAGAGGCCCCAGAAATAGGGTCAACCCTGTGGAGAGAAGGCTGTGGGGGTGGGAGTGGGCGGGCGGACAATGGCCATGGGAAGGGAAGGAGGCGTTAGAGCGCCCCCACGTGGCAACTTGGGCGTGAGGGGAGGCAGTGGGAGGGGCGGACCCTTCCAGTGGGACCGGTGGTGAAGAAGGAAAGCAGTCCTAGAAGTCAGCCTCATCTCTCATAGGAGCATTTAAATACCATTTAAAAAAAAAAAAAAGAAAAGAAAAGAAAAAAAGAACGTATTTCATGCAAACTGTGCTCCAAGTCACAGGCCTCCTTTTTAGGGTCTGCTGCCACTTTACATTCAATTCGCTGCTCTGGTGAACACAATGAAGTGTTTAGATTCCATTAAGAAACCTCAAAAAAAGAGAAAAAAAAGAACCCAACCTTGGGCCTTTTGAGTTAGCAGGAAAGCTCTTTAAAAGCTTCTCACAAGCTATTATTTGTGCATTCAGAAAACCATTAGGACTTCCTCCTTTGGAAATCTGTGTGTGTGTGTGTGTGTGTGTTTTTTAGCTTCTGATTTTAAACATCATTATTTTCTTACCTTGACCCTTATCCTCAAGAACATAATTTCCCTGCCTCACCAGATAGTACAGTTTCTGAGCTTCTGTGACTTGGACTGAATTTGTAACAGTAAAGTGACCCAAGTGATGGGAAGAAGATTGGAATCGCAAGGACTTGGGGGAGTGGAAAAGTGGGTGCATAAGCATTCTGAACACTTAGAAATGGTGTGAGATTCACGGGGGGCCCTGGGCAAGCCTTCTGCTTGAGAAGGATATTTGCCAGTTGGTGATGGAGATACCAGGGACCAGACTGAATCACAGTGGAAAACATCTCCTCTTCCCTCCTGATGCTCTCAAGGAATGAGGACTAAGACAGACACCCTGAGAGGCCTCCTGCAGTGGCTGGCGGAAGTGTGAAATCTCTGGGACAAGCTCCTGGGCTGAACCCCCGGCTCTGGCACTCGCTGCTGAGCTTGGGCAATAGTCCTGAGAGCAACATTCCAAGTAATTAATTCATATCAGATTCCACAATCTTCTATTTAACAAGACCTATATGCCCTTCTCTCCCCAGCAAACCCAGTTTTACCAAATAATGAATTCCAGGATGGGCCTTCCCAGTTCTTGCAAAGGAGAAAGTAAGAATGTATTTGTAGATATGAGGAGTGTAGGCTTTGAAGCCACCTTGGCAGGATTCAAATGTTGGTCCCTCCACCGACTAGCCAGGCAGCCTCTTATTCTTTCAATCAGCCTCAGTTTCTTCATCTGTAAACTGGGAATAATAATAATTTCTATCTCAGAAGGTAGTTGTGAGGACTAAATGCAACCATACACGTAAGTTTCTTAACGCACTGCCGGACACAGAGTGAGCTCTCAGTAAATAGTAACTATAGTAGTAATATTTTTCATCTTTGCTATTTGAGACATGATATTACAATGCCTAGTCAAGGAATTGGAATTGGAATGTCAAAGGCATTGCCTGTGTAAAGGTTTAAAACCTTTAAATACATCAGTGAACTAATATTTTTATTTTATCTGGCCGTAAAAGCTTTCTTCTCGGTAGGATTTTCCCATGTTCCTTCCATTGTGGTCTTGGTCAGATGACCTGGGGAGCAGAGGAATTAATTAACTTGTTTAAGAAACTAATTTTGGAAGAGGCAGGCAGCGGTGCTCAGGTTATATTTATAGGAAGCAACCTTTGAACTTTGAATAAGCACCATCAATGAGCTCCTTCCTCCCCTTCAAGCTTTACCGGAGGCTGGCTCATCACATGCCGGGACCCGCTGATATTAGCGAGATGCAGGAATAGGTCATAATCTCACTCACATCTCATTGTTAGACAAAATCCCAGTCACATAAGAACTTCCTTCTCTACTTCTTTTTTTTTTTTAAGATTTTATTTATTTATTTGACACACAGAGAGAGAGAGAGAGATCACAATTAGGCAGAGAGGCAGGCAGAGAGAGGGAAGCAGGAGATCATGACCAGAGCTGAAGGCAGAGGCCTAACCCACTGAGCCACCCAGGCACCCTCGGGAGAATTTCTTTATGCTCTTAGCTCTAGGGATCAACTCTCAAGTTGGCCACACACCCCCTAGGGAGCCCATTTGAAAAGCCCCCCGCCCCCAAGCCCGCAGGCAGTGCCCTATGGCAGGAGGCATCAAGAGGGAAGGAATAGTTTGGGGAACCTCGAGTGACCTCAAGCTGAGAAGTTTCCACTTGACCCAGAGATTGGTGGAAAGATCTCCTTTTTAGATGTTAATGTGCAGACAAATCACCTGGGGACCTTGTTAAAATGCAGATTCAGTAGGTCTGGGGTAGGACCTGAGATTCTGCATTTCTGGTAAACTCCCAGCTGATACCCATGTTGCTGGTCATAGACCAGTACTTTGAGCCTGATCCGGGGGCTCGATCCCAGGACCCTGAGATCATGACCTGAGCCAAAGGAAGAGGCTTAAACCACTGAGCCACTCAGGCACCGCCCCCCTTCTCTACTTCTTTCTTTCTTTCTTTTTTTTTTTTTTTAAGATTTTATTTATTTATTTGACAGTTGGAGATCACAGAGAGGCAGGCAGAGAGAGAGGAGGAAGCAGGCTCCCTGCTGAGCAGAGATCCAGACGTGGGGCTCGATCCCAGGACCCTGGGATCATGACCCAAGCCAAAGGCAGAGGCTTTAACCTACTGAGCCACCCAGGCGCCCCCCTTCTCTACTTCTTGATAGAAAGAACCCATCTCAGCTATCTCTGTGGTCACTAGTGGTGACAAAGAGCCAGGACTGGGGATGTGTGGTGGACAGGAGACCCCAGTGGCCAGAGATGAGGGAGGATGATGGGTAGAGAAGGTGCTGCTTGGGTAAAACACTGCCTTCCTAGGTCTCCCTTGCTACATGGCATTTCCTTCACAAAACAGGATGGGGAGGGAATTCCTGGGATTATAGTACCCAGGCCCATTAGGACGGCAGAGAATGGGTCCCCATCTCTCTGTGAGGAGGCACTGAGGGCTCCCAGAGGCGGTGGGCAGGCCTCCTTGAAACTGCGTTTCCTGCAGGTGGTTAAAGGCAACTGTTCAGTGTAGAGGCCTCTTTTAGACAACGACACACCCATGAGGAGACCCATCCCAAAATACCCATAGGCCCTAACTAACCAATACTTATGACCAGGCACAGATACCAAAAAAGGGAAATTCCATACATTACAATACTTCCTTACCTCCCCTCTCTATTTTTTTTTAAAGAGTTTATTATTTATTTGAGAGAGAGAGAGAGAGCGCGCAAGAGACAACAAGAGACGAGTTGGGGGGGTAGAGGGAGAGGGAGAAGTAGGCTCCCCATTGAGCAGGGAGCCTGATGCAGGGCTTGATCTCAGGACCAGGACCCAGGGATCATAACCTGAGCTGAAGGTAAGATGCCCAACTGACTGACCCAGGTACCCACTCACCTTCCTTCTTTAAAAACAGCCTCCACCCCCTGTCTGGCGTGGACAGCCTCTCTGCTGTCCAGCCCGCTGCTCCCTCGCAGTGGATTCAATCAACTTCTATGTCCTTTGTTCTGCCCGAGGGGAAACCTTTCATGCCCGGGCCACCGGCTTCAGGCCGATCACTGCCCCCCCATCTGATTGGACAGACACCACGTTAAGTAATAGTAGAAAATCTCTGAGGACTGATGCGCCATTAATAAGAGTGGGACCATTGCCAGTGTATGAGGATCACTTCCCCTAATCATTTTGCCTCAAATAAAAGTGAGGGAGCAGTTAAGCTCTTTGGGAATAAGATCCAGGTGGGGACAATGATCAGGCTTCAGGCAGCAAAATCGGGCTTTGGGGGATTGGTGTATGACTTTGGCTGCACGGGTTCTCTCTCTCCTTGAACAACAGATCACGGCGCTCTGGGAAAAGTGCTCTGCCACATACTTGCTGATCAGCTTTCAGAAAGGAACAGAGCAGTGGGGAAGCCAGGAGGGACCGGCTGAGGCCCAGACACCTTGACAGGCAGATGGGGATTTGCTGAATGGCTCCCTTCACTCAGGAGCCGTCTTGTTTAACGAATTTCAATGCTGGAGATATCCTGTACAGTTGCCGAATACTTCCCCTCAATATTCTCTTCTCTTCCTTCTTTTACACTTTCCCCTCAACACCTCCCTCCATGTGACTTGCTGGAACACCCTCCATTTCCTTACTTTATTTGAAAAAGATGTATTATATTGTCAAATAAATCACGGTTCACCTGGTGTACTTGAGAGTAGCGGAAAAAGCCTTTTGTCTCTGGACAGAAGACACTTAGAGAAATCTCACCCCATTATCCTCCGGGTAATGGAAGAAAATTACAAATGACAGTGAAAAAAAAAAAGAAATGGTTCATTTAGAAGACACAGTGATAGTATAACAGTATTTTCCTAGGGTATTAATTAATGAATCTGTAATTGCTACATTTAAACCACCTAAGATGGAAGACACCAAATCATTTTTGAAAAGAAGCTTTGCACATATCTCATTTTCTCCAAATAGCCACCTCTCTGATTCCTTTCAGTGTTGTAGGAAAACCCTGCCATTTACAAAATGCTTTTGCTCATATCTTCTCATTTTGGTCAATACATGTTACAGCACAGTGGGCAGTCGCCCTCATTTTCTGGATGCAGATACCCAGACAGGTTAGGTGACTTGTTCAAGGTCACCCAGCTCCCTGGGGCTCAGGATGGCTCACTGCTCGTTCTCCGGGTGTTCCCAACTCTGTGCTGCTGCCTTCTGTTGTTTAAAACAAAATGAAAAACAACGCATTACTCTTGGCACTATCTTGGCTAGGTTATACTTGGCTTAGCTTTGCACCTAGGCACCCTTTGAAATGTGATTCTGAGCTGGGAAAAGGGCTATTTTAATACCCCGGGGTGAGGCTTAGTTGAATTTTTCCTAGTTATGTGCCTATGACTAAGAGAACACAATGTCTCAAGTGGTTGTTCCTTCGGGCCTCTGGTAATATTTGTTTTGCTCAAATCATGAAGTGACAATGAATTTCCCTTTTAAATACACTGGAAATGTATAGTAACCATTTCGGAAAGGCAGGTGGGTTACATACTATTTTTTTAAAGGATGATACATAAAGGAGAACTTCCCGTAAGTTTCAAGTTAGAAGCAGCTGATATTCCTCAGTAGAAAACACTGGAAAAACAAAAACGTCTTCAACAGAAAACACCAGAAAAGCAAAACATCTTCCTGCTTATGTCTTGGTGGGGGACTGGCCCACCGCACTTCATACACACCCGGAAATTCCAACACTCATCCCAAAGAGCATTCTAATCCTCAGGAAATGCACCTTAAAACACCCCCCCACCCGCCCCCGCAGCCACTGCTGATGTAACATCACAAAGACATTCGTGTAGGTAATGTTACCAGGATTAGTTTCATCAGAGATATTTCCTGGCTCCACATAGCTTTAGAGGGTTTTAAAACAGCAGGAAAGTTGGTGATCAATTCTGACAGAGCCAGCCTAACTGCTGACACCGTGCTTAGTAAGTCCGACCAGGTTATTTTCAGGATTTCCAAAGAACAGACTCCTGCGCCGCAGTTTTAAATAAATGGAGTTTCCAGCAAACAGGGGTGAGAATTTTCTCAGGGTTCTGGGTCCTTCGGGGCTCAGGAATTCTCACCTCCTCAGGGTCGCCGGGCACTGACATCACGGACATATTTTCTATCTTGAGAATTTGGGCCTCGCTTTCTTTTTGCAGTTTTTAAGAAAAGAAAACGAAATAATAACCTGTTATGTGCCCACTATTATGTGGCAGCTGTAAAGAAAGCCGAGGGGATGACTCACGGTCCCTTGAACACATCATGCGTATTCCAGCCCCCGCACCTTTGCTTGTGTCCTTCTCGCAATGCCCTTGCCCTTCCCGGCCTGCCAAGGGGGGCTACGTGCCCTCGGGCCTCATCTCCGGCCTGCCCGGGTAGGTCGTGCTGTCTGCTTCCTCTGAGCTCTTGCAGCCCTCGCTGTCTGCACGACACAGACGCAGCGCATCCTCTCTGATGGGGATGATTCTCTTTTAGTTCCTAGCTCTGGAAATAGGCTGTAAATTCCATCAGAGAGGTATACGCTTCCTTCCTTTCCTTTCTTTTCTTGGAGACACATTTCCCTGCGAGCACGCCTCATACCAAATAGGTCCTCGAAGCAGTCTTTTGGTTGGTTCATGACTCCCATGAGTGCTTGGGGAAGGACTGTCTATGAGTTTGGGCGGCAGAGCTGTTGTTTCTCCCCATTCCCTGGTTTAAGGTCTCTTCTGGATTGTGGGCTCATGTTGTTACAGTCTTGCAGAGCAAGGTTGGGGCGGGGTGCGCAGTGTTTACAGGAGAACTCCCAGGAAGGTGTGCTATCTCTCTCTCTTCTCTATGGCTGTTATTCCAACTTGTGGCAAGGACATCATTGAGAATTATGAAGATTCAGGGGGAGCTGAGGGTCCTGGCTTAATGGAGCGCCAAGCTCTGCTCCAAGAAGGCCCAGGAGATAAGAGGAAGAAAATAGAGCTTCAGGTTAGGGAAAGTGCCCCTTCTCTCCCACGGCCACCAGGGGAAAAAGCTGAGAGATTCTGTGTAAGAGTTAAAGATCCTCTTGTCACCCTTTCCGTGGGGCTGGATTCACGTGTTGCAAGAAGGAAGTGGGGCAAATGGATCCTTGTTCCTGGTGTTAGATGAGGCTTTTCTGGAGAAGAGCTGACAAAGCAGAGACATTGGGAGGAGGGGAGCCGAGACAGCAGAAAGTTATCTGGGCGAGCCAGGGAGGAGGAACAGCTCAGTGGCATGGAGATCGGAGTGGGTATGAAATTCATCTCAGCGGAGGGAGCGTTGTGTTTGAGAGAGAGCTCTTGGGGGAAAGGATTCCATTGCATGAAGCAAATGTTAGGGAAATTTTTACCTGACTCTACAGAAAGCTTAACTGAGTTAAGGAGTGAGTAAT
Source organism: Martes martes (assembly GCF_963455335.1). Taxonomy (NCBI): domain Eukaryota; kingdom Metazoa; phylum Chordata; class Mammalia; order Carnivora; family Mustelidae; genus Martes; species Martes martes. Next base: position 52,087,576 of record NC_137903.1, read on the forward strand.
AGACCCGAATTCTGATGACACAAGGATATGTGAACAGTCAGGCTATGCCAGGAGGCCGCAGGTGCAACAGTGAAGAGTGTGGGCTTGGGGCAGATGGGGCTGTGTTCCAGTCTCAGCCAGGTTGTGCCCCTGGCCGAGTTATCGGTTCTGAGTCTCAGTTTCTTCATCTGTAAAGTAAGTTTGTCTACCACAGCGTTGTTGAGAGGATTAAATGAAATAATACAAGCTGTCAGTGAAGTCCCTCGCATTTCATAAGTGGTAGTTCCAGCTACATAAAGGATGGAGCAGAAGGGTGGGATATTTCTTGATCTCTTTTTTAAAAAAAGTATTTATTTATTTGAGAGAGAATGAACGAGACAGAGCGAGAGCACACACACACAAGCAGGGGAAGGGGAAAAGGGAGAGGGAGAAGCAGACTCCCCACTGAGCAGGGAGACACCCGGGCGATCCCAGGACCCCGAGATCATGACCTGAGCCCAAGGCAGAGGCTCAACCAAATGAGCCACCAGGTGCCCCTCTTGATCTCTTTTTAAGCAGCTCCAGCTTTGGGGCACTCTGAGCGTGCCAAGGAGGGGCACGGAGAGAAATCCCTCGTGGAGGGAATGGCCGAGGCAATTCTAGGAGCACTGATGTCTAATGTGGAATTTGAAATGATTTCCTGCTCCAGGCTCTAATAGCTCTGTCTGTCCTCATTAGCCACAACATCTTCGGGAAACTCTGTTATGTGCAACTGCTTTGTGTTAGTGGTGTTTAGCAACAGAAAGGAGACAGGTCATGTCTGTGCTGTGGATACCTCCAGCAAGAAGGTGGAAAGTGTCGAGGACAGAGCAAGAAGCCGGGTTTCAGAGCCAGAGGTGGTGGGTGCTGGAAGGAGCGCAGTCAGTCCACACCGAGTACCAAACGCAAGAGCGGCCGGCCTCCTCCGAAGGGAAATGGACGTAGTCACATCCAGGTTACGCTAACATACCCATAACTGTCACTAGAAGGAATCGGGAAATACCTCTGGCTATTGAGCTAACCGAACTAGAGCCAAGAGTGGATAGGAAGGCTTTCTTGGGCCCTCTGCCCATATCACGTGCTGATTAAGTCAGGTCAAGCTGACTCACCTGGAGTAGCTCTCGCACCTTCTAATTAATCTGTACGCACCGAGTTTACAAAGCCAGCATCTCTAAGTGTCCTTTGTGACTCCAGGCACTCATTCTCCTCTGTGTGACAGGAAGGTTTCCCCAGGTCACCGGCCTCAGGGATAGACAGGATGCATATTAGTAATAGCACAGAAATGATTGGGCTCCAAATGGGGATGGATTTCTGGGATGGCCCACAGCTGCCGTCTCATGTTGTGCCCCTGGCTGCAGTGATGAGCTCCCTGATGGGCTGCTCCAGCACCCACTGGTGGATAATTGCGAAATAATTGTGGGGGGCCCCTCGGACAATGCACTAGCCATGGGCGGCCACAGCCTTCACCACCACCTGCCCCCCCCCCACACACACACGTCCTCCGTCTTGGACAGCCAGTGGCGCTCACTCTTCTATTCAGGCAGGAGCCAGGTTCCTACTATTCTTAGGCTCTTACTCCTTCTCCCACTACCCTTGAGCCTCCCCACATTGCCCGTGACGTCATCCTGACAGTATGCAGCCCTGTCCGGGGCAACAGCCGAACCACCGCCATCCATCATTTCCTATCTCTTTAAATAAACCCTGTTCACCCACACAAGTGGCTTGACGGCCCTTTGCAAGACTCTGCAGTAAGTTTCCAGAATTTTTCCAGACCATCCAGCTCCTCTTTTGCTCCCTTTGTTACTCATTTGTTATTCTTAGCTTTCCTATCAGCGGCCACACCCTTTCTACCAGCTTCCTCGGCCCCACTCTGGGGCCACACAGCATTCCTCTACCTCAAAAACCTACAGCTTCACGAAAGCCTTGAAAACTCGAAGCCATGGAAAAATTCATAAACTATGTTAGAATTATAAACCATAAAATAAGTATAAACTCTGACAAATTAAAGGACTATTAAAAAGGTTTTTTTGGACTGTTTTATGCTCCTCCTGCCCGAATATCTTGGAGGCCCAATTGGCTGGTTCGCTTCGTCTGCCTGATCAGGAGTGCACCTGTCCCCTGGCCTCCCCCCAACTCCTGCCCCACAGCTGGTGGGTTCACCCCATACCTTGCTCCTAGCTTCTTCCCTCCCTAAAGTAGCCTCTTCTCTCCCCTCCCCATCGGTCCCAGTGTGTCTGTTTTGTCTCTTTCATTCATTTTCACTGAATTGATTGTTACTTTTTTGTTTTTTCAACAAAGATGACTGAAATGCCAGTGATAAGCACCACACTAGACTCTATGTGACAGTTACTCCCTCCTGCAGCCAAGCCCAGGAGGTGACAACAGGAATAGGGAGAACAATTTAAGCAACAGGCTGTGGCAATTGGGCTGACCCCAAGCAAATCGACTTGGGTCACCAGAGCATCCATCATTTCTCACTGCGAGTGTTTTTTAATGCCAGTAGAGATGATTATGCATAATTTATTATCTAATTGACTTGACCAAAAGGCCATGAGGGAAATAGCAAGCATAACCAGAAGGAACCCCCCTTCCCTCCCATCCCGTGTCTTCCTTCCTTCCTTCCTTCCTTTCTTCCTTCCTTCTTTTTTATTTTTTATCCAAATGCATTCAAAATGGGTTTGCTCTTTATCTATAACTCAAAGTCTTTATCTCATGACCTCATTCTTTGTGGCACAACCCTTCCCAAACTCCTGAGTCGAGGGGAACTCCCGGGTCACGAACGGTTCTGCACGGTATTTATTTCAATCGCAAGCAGTTTTGTCAGCAAAGTATCATTAGCGAGGAGGAAGCCTCTTTGCCAGGGAACCTGGAGTGGTGTCTGCGCACCTAGACAGTGCGGCCTTTCCTGGGACCCTCCCGCTGCCTTTCAAAGTATTGTGTGTACAAGCTTTTTGTATTCTTGCCCCTCCCCCACCCCCGCCATTTTCCTCCCAGGTCCCAAAGACCAGTATGCTTTCCCCTGAATGTACTCTTTTGTTTCACTCATTGTACTTCTCCTCACCTTGATACTCTCAGAGCTGTCTCTTCAGAATCTTCTGGTCGTTCCTCACCGTCTACCCCACAATAGGCACAGCTGTCCCAGGAGGTGAGGGGAGCCGGCCCATCTCATATTTTGGAGATAATTTCAAGATTTTACCCAAGAAGAGGTATTGAGGAGGGTCTCGAGATGGACCATGTGGTGAAGACGAGATAGAAGAGACAAAACATTCGGGTGTGAGGAGCACCTTTGTGTCCTAGGACTGCTGTAACAAAGCACCACAGACTGGGGGACTGAAAACAACAGAAATTTATGGCCTCAGCCCTGGAGGTTATAAGTCCAGAGTCAAGTTAGTAGGGCCCCTGCTCTCTCTCTGAAACCTGTAGGGGAGGATCTTCTTTGCCTCTTCCAGCTTGCGCTTGTTTGCAGGCCGTATTCAGCATTCCTTGGGGAGCCCTCCCTTCTCTCCAGTTCTCTGCCTTCCTTCGTTGTCACACCATATTCTATTTGTGTGTCTCTGTGTCCACGTGACTATCTTACAAGGACACCAGTCATATTGGAGTAAGGGTCGGCCCTACTCCAGTATGACCTCATCTTAACCAATGATATCTGCCGTGACCCTAATTCCAAATCAGGTCACATTCTGAGATACTGGGGGCTAGGACCGCGACATATCTTTTGGGGCAGGGGACAAAATTCAACAAGGAGCAGGACCATTTGGAGAAAAGTCGGTGGCTCAGTTTGGCTGAGAAGTTGACTTGATTAGGGAGTAATGGGAGATGAAGACAATCTAGCCACTAAAATCATCAGAGAGCGAAACTAGGGCTTGTTAGTTTCATTTAACAAGAGAAGTTTTCTCCATCTCTCATTCCAGTCCAGCACCTTACAATTTTTGCCATTGGTCAAAAGAATCATAGAGAACTACCGTGTAGGTAAGCCAATAATGTCTTCTCTATCTATTGGTCATTCCCTTGTTTATTAATCCAATAGTATTTTGGGGGCATCATGTGCCAGGAGCCATCCCAGGCAATGGGGATTCAGCGGCCACCAAGACAAACCCAACTTTTGCTCTTCTGGAAAAACTCAAAGTGTGATCTTACTAGTCTTCCCCTATGACCTTTTCCATCAACATGTAATCATGTTTCAAGGGAATTCCAAGGTAGAGAAATTGAAAATGCGCAGGTGGCAAAATGCAGAACAAAATAGGAAATCAATTAAAAATCAGAAAATAAGTAAACATAGTTGAGATAGGGAGCAAGCATGTGCAAAGCTCTTTCTATGCCAAGGCTAATGCCCTTAACATACTATAAGGTAGCAGATAACTAATTCTGCCAAACTGATAAGGCATGCTTGTCACTGAAAACAGAGAACTTTCCACTGACCCTCCTGCATGGTGATGGTATAACAAATTGACCAATACTCAGCCAACTGTTGAAGTCTGAGAGGCACAGTGGGAAATATACAGCTATTTCTTCTATGCATTAGGGATAATTGGACCATGCCTTGACAAACACCATGAATTGGAAGCAAGCCTTCAGTTCTAATCTGGCAACACCCTTGTTGATAAATTGCAAAATGTCTCCCGGTTTCCATGGAAAAAAGGAAGATACTGCAGACATGTGATTCAGTGCAATTATGTTCACTACAGTTAATAGTTTCCATAAACTTACAGATGGTCTCTGGATTGGGCAGTATTTGCAGAAATTGTATTCTAATACTGTAAAATACTACATAGAATGTACTTTCAAAGGTATAATGTGCATGAAGCAGCAAATCTCTTATTCAGTGAGTGACCCTACACTAGCAGGGAGTTTTTCATTAAATAATATGTTGTCACAAAAGGTAGGGAAGAAGAAAGGAAAAAAAAAAAAAGAGTAAGGTGGTGAAAGTCATTGGGACGTTCATGAATATTCTGGCATTCATCTCTTTCCAAGAACATAGTAGGATTGTACCTCTGCCCCCTTTGAAGTTATGTTATGACCATGTAACTTGCTTTGACTGATGAAATGGGTTAGAAGTGATTTGTCACTCCTGAGTGAAACCTTTCAGAACCAGTGCACAATTTTGTAACTTTCTCCTTTCTTGCTGCTTTAGACATTGTGGGAGAAGGTGTCAAGATGAGTCCTGTCAGGATGGATCTCTGATGACTCTGCTGAGCAGAGAAACAAGAGTGTGGGTAGAATCACAGATTTATGGGATAAAGTCCTTGAAGTTTAGGGGGTTTTGTTACTGCCATATAACCTATCCTGTTCTGATTGATATCAGCAGTAAATTCTCCATGTCCATTCCTACTAACGGACTGGCTAACACCTTTAGTGTTAATGGGGCAGAGTTCTCTGATGGATGAATGGTGCCCCCTAAGGGGAATTCTTTTGGGGGTGCACCTGCCAGGGTAGATCTGTCAGGAAGGCCAAGATTGGGCTCCAGATAGATTGTAAAGTCTTTCGTAGGAAGCTATTGAAGTACATTTATTTTAATTACTCAGTTGTAATAGATGCTTTGGATAACTATGAAATACTTCAATGTATTTTAGGTTAATATGATTTTATCCTAGTCAATAGTCAGCCGTGAAGTCCCAAGAATATTATGATGAACAAAAGGAAAAGGGAGGAAAAAGAGGGAAAACCGTGGTCAGCAGAATGCCACGTTAATAGACGGATTGTAGCCATTGACTTAATGTCAACTTCATCCATTTCTCTCTATTCTCAACTCCCTTCATTAAGCAAATCTAATCACCCATTTTCGATTTAGAATTCCACTCTTACACTTCGACAGTGATTGTCGTATCTACCTAAAATTACTTCTGGAACAAAGCAGGGTACAAATGGAAGAAGAGACTCTCTACCCTAGGGAACTGTGAGGTTTGTTTTACCCCTAACTTTCTTTTTCCCTCCCTGCTTCCCAATCAATTTCCTTTACTCAAACCGCTGTCTTCCAAGGGTGCCATGATGGCTTTCCTCACCTGGTTTCACTCACCAGTAAAGCCCTTCTTGCTTGCTGTTTCCTATTCAAATCTGACCATCCCTTAAAGCTCAACTCCCATCTCCAGGAAGCTCTGGGAGCTTCTGATGTCTTTGCCGACCTTTCTCTTTTCTGAATTCCTCGGTTTTTTTATTTAGTACTTGATTATAAAATGGTTCACCTCTCTTTTGTGCGCACCTGTCTTGTCCCCCAGTCCCTGTGTGGGGTTGTGTGCGACTCAAGACTTCTCTCTCTCTCATCCCTTCTTTCTCTGTCTTATGTCTCTTCATAAACAACTCACCCTGTACCATGCACAGAAACCCAAAATGAAACAGACCTTACTATTAAAAGCAAAAGAGCATGACAACTTAATGTAACCAAAATAATTCAAATATTATCTTTACTTATGACTGATAACATGCCTTTGCAAAAAATTATGGTCTGTGCAAGATAACTATTACATGAAAGCTATTTTACTGTTTAGAAGTTAGAAAAGAACAAATTACATATTTAGGATAAAATATCACAAATAGACTTCATTTTTACCTTCTTGATATTTTATATGAAACTGAGGTTCTTTGAATCATTTACAAAGCATGTCAATTAAAAAGAAAATTGCAGGAACCTTCTGCTGATATGTTATGCTTTTGCTTATACTCAGCACAAATGTAGGCTCAATGCCTTTGATGCTTCTATATACCCATACACTCAGAGAATCAGAAATGGTAATTAGCATGTGATCAATTGTCAATAAATACTTGCTGATTGTTCACCTTCACAATAAAGTGCTCTGATTTTTTTGACCGAACCTTACGGACCTGAGCTCTGGCTTTAATATGCTAATATATGTATAATACATATATATCCGTGTATTTTAGCTTTTTTAAAAAAGATTTTATTTATTTATTTGAGAGAGAGAGAGAGAGCATGGGTTGGGGGGGTGGCAGAGGGAGAGGGAGAAGCAGACTCCCTGCTGAGCAAGGAGCCCGATGCAGGACTCAATCCCAGGACCCTGGCTTCATGAGCTGGGCTGAAGGCCAATGCTTGACTGACTGAGCCACCCAGGTGCCCCATGTATTTTAGTTTTAAGTAATTTGAGTATATGTGTCTTTAAAGCCTTTTTGGAAAAAAATGGGAAATTTTGAATACAAAGGACTACATGATTATTGATATTTGTTCATTTTCTTAACTATGATAATGGCATTATGGTTTTATAATGGAATTTTCTTATTTTTACAAGATTCATACTATAGTACCTAGGTTTTGAAGTATCACGATGTCTGTGACTTATTCTCAAATGGTTCATCAAAAAATCATAGATCATAAATAGATAAAGCAAATTTGGAAAACTGTTAACAATTGTTGAATCCAGGGTATGGAAAGCTGGGTGATTATTTACTATTCTTTCAATTTTCTGTACATTTCAAAATGTTAATAATAAACAATTGATCTAAAAAACTGTTGCCATCATGAAAAAAAATCAGAAGCAGGAACATCAATATTCAGACCAGTTATAAGCACCAGTGACATGTCTGTGCATACACGAGTGTATGATGGAATCTTGTTAGTAAGGTTTACAGTGCTGCTATTTCTGAGCAACACGGATGCACTTTAATAAAAAAAGATTGTGGGGTGCCTGGGTGGCTCAGTGGGTTAAAGCCTCTGCCTTCGGCTCAGGTCATGGTCTCAGGGTCCTGGGATCGAGCCCCGCATCTGGCTTCTGTTCAGCAGGAAGCCTGCTTCCCCCTTTCTCCCTGCCTGCCTCTCCACCTACTTGTGATCTCTGTCAAATAAATAAGTAAAATCTTAAAAATAAATAAATAAATAAAGATTGCTATTTGCTTGACTCATTTGGGGGATCAGGAAGAGAGGTTTAATTCTATTGTCAGAATAATGGCCTAAAGGTATACACGGTCATTTGACATTTCAAGAGCTGGAAATTAAAAACTTACAATCTTGGAGTATCTGGTGGCTCAGTCAGTTAAGCATCTGACTCTCAATTTTGGCTCAGGCCCATGACCTCAGGGTTGTGGGATCAATGTCAAGGTGGAGAGCAGAGTCTGCTTGAGATTCCCCCTCTTCCTTAGTCCCTTCCCACCGACTCACACGTAAATAAATACATTGTAAAAGAAAAGAAAAAAAAAAGAACCTACTTGAATGTTATTCTCTATTTTAAGGTAATATAAACAAAATTGTTTAATGTGATTGTGTCTGCCTGACCAGATTTTCTTGATGATGAAAACCATTCTTGGTTTTTGATTACTAATGTCTTACCAACTCTTGCAAGCATAAATGGCATAGAATTCATCAAAGTCACGGTTTCCTCAGGGTGATGCTCAGCTGTGAACACTGAGATCAACAACAATGGGATCTATAGATGAATGTAAACGTAAAGAAAATGTAGCGTATGAAAATTCTAATTTTGGCACATTTTCACTTCCTGAGTCTTTTAAACTGTAATAAACTATACTAAATATTTATCTATCATTGTGTATTTTAGAATGTCAATTTTTAAAGGTTTTGTTTATTTATTTGACAGAGATCACAAGTAGGCAGAGAGGCAGGCAGAGAGAGAGGAGGAAGCAGGCTCCCTGCAGAGCAGAGAGCCGGATGCGGGCCTCGATTCCAGGACCCTGGGATCATGAACCTGAGCCAAAGGCAGAGGCTTTAACCCACTGAGCCACCCAGACGCCCCCTTGAATGTCAATTTTTAAAAGGAGTTTGGCCTCTCTTTTTTATTTTTCAAATTTTGAGAGATAGAGAGAGAGAGAGAGAGAGCAGGAGGGAGGGGCCAGAGAGGGAGAGTGAGAATCTTAAGCAGGCTCCACGGCCTGTGCAGAGTCCAACATGGGCCTCGAACTCAGGATCTTGAGCTCATGACCTATATCATGACCTGAGCTGAAATCAAGAGTCTGATGCTTAACTGACTGAGCCACCCACGTGCCCCTAGAACGTCAATTTTAACCTTAAAGTTCCCCCAAATATTTGGAAGAACAGGGTAAGGTGCAAGAAATTTTTTCTTCAAGAAAAGAAAATTCAACAAAAGCAAAAACAACAACCAACAACAATCAAAAGGGGGTAATGACGTAGATTCAGAGCTAAATTTATCTTGCTCTACACTGTATAACCTCTATTTCTTACTGTGACATTCAAAATAGCAAGTGTACTTGTTAGAACATTTTTTCTAACCAAGTACGTCTTAACAAAGCCTGTTTTCCTCTTCACTCTCAGTTCTTGAGTTCTAAGTCTGAAGAAGAAACAAAATTAGGATCTGGCTTCTGTTTAAAATAAAGATATAATTACATAAACAATTGTTTCATTCTTTGTGCAAGATCCATGTCTTTCCTAAACACGAAGACCCAAAAGACAAAGGTAATCAGCAAATTTGTCACACCGGCTGAAAAGAAACCTGGCTCTGTATTGCCATCATGTGGTCAAAGTGGATATTACACCTCCACCCCACCGGTGCCCCGCGAGATGACTGCCACCTGGAATCTTACACCACCCACGGATTGGTTTAAGTAGTTCAAACCCACAGGCCACATCCATCCATCCATCCATTTTCTTCCTTCCTCCCTTCCTCCCTCCCTCCCTTTCTTTCTGATATATTTATTTATTTTAGAGAGAGATCATGATGGGGGCGGGGGAGGAGCAGAGGGAGAGGAGAGAGAAACTTAAGCAGACTTTGCAGTGAGCTTGGAAACTATCTTGGGTTCCATCCCATGACCCTGAGAACAGGAGCTAAGGCCAAAATCAAGAGTCGGAGGTTTAACCCTCTGCGCCACCCAGGCCCCCCAGGCCTCATTTTTCATATAAAGAAGTTACATTCTACGAAGGCACAATGTGTTAGTTATGTTTTTACTTTCTGGACCCTTTATTCTTCAACCCGGTAACTGTGCCCAGGAAAAGATTATGGAGATGGATAAGAGAATTTTCAGTTTTCTGATTTCAAGTTCAGGGATCCTTTCCAAAAACGATCTCACTCAAATAGTGCAAATTAGTTTCTGCCAATGGACTAATAGCTCCCTTTTCATTTAAAGAATACTGAGCACTGTGTGTTTTAGTAGATAGAAAAGCCCCAGACTACAGCATTGTGTGTCAACTATACCTTAATAAAAATAAACAGGTAATACATACATACGCACATACATACATCTGTATTGGGAGACCTGTGTGATGGAGCCACTTGGACAGCCACCTGAATATATAAGGTTTCACGCAAGTCATTCAATGTTTAAAAGGCTCCTTCTGAAAAATAACAGAGCTCAACTGAAGACTTTTATGGAGAGGATATCTAGCTAAAAAAAATCCTATTGTTATTTTGCTTCATTGCACACCACAAGATTTAGTACTTAATTTTCCTGTGTTATTTAACTTTCGAATTTTTCTCACAAGTCCTAATCCCATTTCTCCAACTAAAATTTAAATTATTTGATTGTAAGAATGATAGCAGACTCCCTGGCCTGTGGACTTTTTATTGTATTACATTACCTAAAATGTTAATAAGTCAGCATTTAATAGTTCACTGTTGATTAATTTTCAGCAAGTCAAAATGACAATATGAAATTTTAAAACTTCTTCACATTTACTAATATATAATCTGCAGCACCATTAATGTACTTGCTAATAAATTAACAACAACAACCACCAAAATGTTTCACCTGTGGGGCAGAAGTGAGCCATTACTACCTGCTTACTTGAGTCTGCTGATTTTTTATACTGGTCTGTGGTTCATTTTATCAAGCGCGGTGGAATCTCTTCAGGACTAATAACTAAGAGTATACTAGGCTTTAATTATTTAATCCTATTTCGTTTTATGGCATGTGTCTTGCCCTTGTATTTGAATCTGTATAATGATAAGCAGCATTACACAAGATTCTACCATTAAGTCAATTTCTAAACCCACAAACACTTCCCCAGAAATCTGTTACTTAGATAAAGTTAAGTCCATCCATTATCACCAAACAGCCTCTACAAAGGTGGGGGTGGGAGGTGTCTCAAAATTAATCACATCTTTCTTAATTTTTAGTTGGAAATATTTAACTTCTCAAGAACTTGAGGATGTGGGGCTTTTTTTCCACTAAATTTCATTCGTTATTTAGATTTCATAAAGATACCAAAGTCAGGTTTCTGATTTCTCTGTCCTTCTTTTGGTGTGTGTGTTCAGTAAAATTCTGCTAGTTATTGTATTTGAAGGTGGTCAAATGAACTTCAAGATTATGCAAATTAGATAATATAGTCTAATATCTCTCTCTACATGCTTATCTGCTTATGTGTCAGGATCCCACTAATGGGCTTAAGGAGTTGGATTAAAGACCATAGGTTGCCTAGAAGATTATGTCCTAGGTAAATACTACCAATTTGATTAGTGACATACAAATAAGCCGCTGAGCTATAAGAGCTCTCTTCTTTTAAATATTTGCAAAATAATGCAGTCTTTGTTAAGCAAGGTATTCCATTCAGGAGTGGGTTAACATATGTTCCAACTTTTAGCTTGTGTTGGTGGGAAAAAACAGCTAATTACCCTCTGCTGTTTGTTTACTGAACCTTACTTATTATCAAGTGAAAACAAGCAATATTGCTTGCTATTTTTATACCCCTGTGTCTTTACTCATGCTACTTCTTCTGTCTAGCATGATCTTTCCATATCACTCATCCACAGTAATGCATTATTGCATTTATTCATTTACTACCTAAGGCCTTAAAGAACAATGACTGATTCTTTTATACATTCACTAACTTATCTATTCAATAAAGATTTCGCTATGCGCCAGCTCTGGGGAACACAGCAGTGATAAAAACACACAAAAATCCCTGCTTTCCTGGGACTTATATAGAAATGATATAACAAATGAGTAAAATATATTGCCAGTTAGCAATAAGTGCTAAAGAAGTCGGGTAGAGAGTGTTGGGAGGATGAAATTGCAATTTTTAATAAGGTTGCCAAGGAGAGTTCAGCTAAGGCAGTGATTGAGCAAAGACCTAAAGGAGGTGAGGGCAAATCGTATAGAAATCTGGGGATAGAGTGTTCCAGAAAGAAGGACTAGTAAGCACAAAGGTACTGAAGTGGGAGGGTGCTGGGTTGGAAGAAGAGCCCCAAGGGGGTCCACAAGGCTGGAGTCGAGGAAGAGGGATGATATTCTTGTTTATCCATAGGGTTTAACCCTGTGTCTGAAACATATTAGGACTTCATATCTTTGATGAATTAATGAATATTTTGATGGTAATGTAAAAAAAGGCCAATATTTCACACAACTTGATTTGTGCTAAATCCGGTTACTTTTTTAACAAAAATATTTTCTTTGCTTGTCCTGACTTTAGCTTTGTCGTCGAAACAGGTATGACTTTCATTAATTCAGATTTTAGGTCTGTTCAGGATGTCATGTTGCAGTATATTACAATCTTTTCTTTGCATTTCTTTTTGTTAAAGTCCTTACAAAGAACTGTAACCTGCAGTGAATATAAACACTGGAAAATACCAGCAAATACTGTTGGGTAGTACTCTCATAACCTTTAGATCTCTTAGCAAAGTTAGCAGCATTACTTAGAATCACTTAAAGAAATTGCCAGTTAGGGGTGCCTGGGTGGCTCAGTGGGTTAAGCCTCTGCCTTCAGCTCAGGTCATGATCTCAGGATCCTGGGATCCAGCCCCACATCAGGCTCTCTGCTCAGTGGGGAGCCTGCTTCCTCCTCTCTCTCTGCCTGCTTCTCTGCCTGCTTGTGATCTCCGTCTGTCAAATAAATAAATAAAATCTTAAAAAAAAAAAAAAAAGAAATTGCCAGTTTAAGGACTTATCTGCCTCCAAAACTTATTTCTCAGAACATCACTCGTAGAATTTGTGTAAAGTGTACTATGCGTATAATCTTATTACTATTTATTTTATTTGCAAGAATGATTCACCGTTAGCAGCAGGTGGGGCCATGAGCATATGTACACCGAGGCAACCACCACCAGCAAGACTGATTAGCTCTTAACAGTTTTCTCCTGACTGCTCCTTTCCTGCCTCACTTTGGACTCCAGGTGTTAGCATTCCCAGTCTTGCTTTTGACTTGTCAGTGTATCCCTTTGACTCAGTAACCTCTCCATATTCGTTGTTAATCTTTAATACTAATTGTTATACTTTCATTCTATTTATAATATTTTCTCCTGTCTTCCTGATATCTTGGCTGACTTTTTTTCTTGAGATTCAGAAAAACATATTCAGTTCCCTACAGTACCCAAGAAATGCTTGAATGGAAACACCAATTGTAAAAGATTTATTCCCTCAAAGTTGCCAGATCCTGATAGTTTTGGAGTTTTGATAGAATCTTCCAGAAATCAAACCTTCTCAAGTGTTAACCCCTTCAGCTGGAGACCTCCAAGAAGTCAGCTGTAGTAAATCCAGTTGTATTTAATTCTTGTTGCAGCAAAGAAAAGTACACACCACAGGGAACTATGGGCTTCCTCAGTAAGAAGGTGTTCAGAAAGACCTGTCAGAGGATTTGGGCTTCGGTTGGTGGTTGGTGCTTGAGGGAAGAGTCTAAGGTAGCAGGGATCTGTTTTCAATTGGTTGCGGTCAGAAAGCCAGGGCAATTCCATGACTGGGCATCTCAATAAATCTTATCTATAGGGAGAGACGACTAATAGGAGAATAAAGCTGTAATTTGTAAAGAAGTAGTAACCATTCATTTTGGCCAAGAGAAAGGGTGTTTAGTATTTTGTAGGCCAGGGTGATCTGGTTTTTGTCTGTGTTTAGGCAAACTCATGAAGTGATTTGCCTTGTCTTGCTTTACCATGGTTTTACAATGACCTTGTCCGAGGTTGGGATTTCATGAGATTATTTCTAACAGGACAATAATATGGCTTAGCTGTGAGTGCCAGGCCAGCTTCCCTACATCAGGGGCTCTTCTTGTTTTTCTTTTTCATGTGTTGCTTTTAATCCTTTCATCCAAGTATCATGTACACACAGAAAAGTATAATTTTTTAAAAAATTTTATTTATTTGAGAGAGAAAGGGAGATAGACAAAGCAGAAGCAGGGTCATGGTGGGGAAGGGGGAAGCAAGCTCCCTGATGAGCCTGCTAAGTCGAGAGCCCAACGCGGGGCTCCATCCCATGACGCATGACATTCTAGAATCTCAAGGAACGTTTCTTGAATCCTGACCCAAACTTGCGCGCTTCTAACCCCACAGGGTCAGTAACCGCTTCTTAGAACACTTTCTTTGTACCAATCTGATGGTGCTTATTACTCTGTTGTGAGTATTAAATGAACATAGTATTTTCATTTTTGTTTTACACCACTTGGGACATAATCATCGCGAAGTGGAAGTTAATTGTTATAATCACGCTGCAGTTCTTGGGTAGTTTTGTGTAAGTTCCGTTAGGGCAGAACTGTATCAGACTTTTCGGTTTCACTTGTGTCTTCAAAACACAATGGCAGGGGCCCTGACAGAGGACACTCGTGCTAACGGCGGGGGGCCCTGGGGCGTCCCCGCACAGCCCTGACGTGGGGGGTTCCACAGGCGCCCAAAGTCAGACCCGGACAGAAGCGGCTCGACCAATCCCATGGCTGGGGCGGTGAAGTCCCCATCTCCCAAATTTTCACCCATTATTCAAGTTAAAGCCAAGCTCTCAAGCAACAGACGCGCCGGCAGGGATCCGGGGCCAGTCTGGGGGCGCCGGGGACACACCATCCGCGGAGGGGGCGCAGGCGGAACCTTCGTCCTCAGCTCGGTGTTTCCCGCGACTCCGCTCCTATCGCTACACTACCAAACCGACGGCCTCCTTTCCTGTCCCGAAGACCTATTCCGAGAACAATTTCCAGACTTAGGGACTGGTAATTTCAGCGAAACGATTAGTGGACATCCCAACGACTGAGGACAATTTCTCCGTGCCGCATCTCCCTAAAGCGGCCTCGCGAGTTCTCCTAGAGGAGGGCGCCCACGTCCGGCCGCCCACGCTCGCCCGCCCAGCGCGGAGCTTCCGCCGGGCCTCGCCTCGTGCGCGTGCTCGGACGCGTGCTCAGGCGCGTACGCCGCCTCGCCCCGCCCCGCCCCGCGTGCACGCCGCCTCGCTCCGCCCCGCCCCGCCCCGTCCCGCTCCGCCCCGCCCCGCCCCGCCCCGCTCCGCCCCGCGTGCACGCCGCCCCCTCCGCGTCCCGCCCCGGCCGCCCGCGCCGCCAGCAGCTCTCCCTTCCGCATCTCTCGGCTGCGCGTCCCAGAGGACCGACCCCCGACCCACCGCCCCGCGGGTGGAGGAACCTGGGTCGGGCCCGAGCGCTCTGTTAGCCAGAGGCAGGCGGAGGAGACCGGCTCGGCCGGGGGCGAGCCGCCGCGGGTGCCCTGCGCGCCCGGGAGAGAGGTGGGAGGGAGGCACAGTTACGCGAGGCCGCGCGGAGTAAGTGAGCTTGGGTCCGACTCGAGGTCGGGCTCACGACCGAGACTGGTGGGCCAGGCCCGGGAGCCGGCGTTACCCTCGCTCCGAGGAGCACTGAGCGGACACAGAGGGACGGACCGAGCGAGGACACATGGCCTCGCCATTCCTGCCCGCGGGGGCTACCACGGGCGACAGCGGCGGAGAGCTGAGCTCGGGGGACGACTCCGGTGATGTGGAATCCCTCCAGAGTCCCGAGACCGAGGCGTCCGGGAGTCTGACAGAGCTCTTTGAGAAGGCTGCAGCGCACCTCCAAGGCCTGGTCCAGGTGGCCAGCAGGGAGCAGCTCCTGTACCTGTATGCCAGGTACAAGCAGGTAAAATCCTGGGGAAGGGGGGGATGCGGGAGAGCGGCAGGAGGCCTTCTGTGTCCTCCAAAATCGAATAGTTACGTGCTTGGTTGATGGCTAGGTGCAGTGAAGTTTGCGTGTGTGGGTGTGTATAATCATCTGCTAAGAATTAGAATCCTTCTGAATATGGAAAGGGCCTGTCTGCTATCCTGGAAGTGATATTTTGCTGGGCACCAAATGACAGCTTTCCTGTCTTCTTTGACTTGCACAGTGACCTTGCATTTATGGTTTTACCAGCTTCAGAACCTTTACAAAATGAGGATGATAAAATAAGATTTTTCATTCAGTCTTGCTGAAGGGTCATATGGAGGTAATTATAGAAGTAATACGGTCATATGGAAGTAATGTTAAGGAAAATTGTGAGATCTAGGAGAATTATATGATCGTAAGAAAAGGGTGATGCAATACAAAATAAGGTATAATTTTGAGATTGTATTTTTAAAATCCTAAATATATTAGACTTATGTTTTGATCGGTTGGGCTTCTGACTGTTAGATGCTATTATAAACATTTTAGAGCTAGTAAACACCAGGTGAAATAATCCCCTTCTTTGGCTGGAAAGAAAAGGGAAACCCAAAGAGAGTAGATAACTTCCTAGGGTCATACAGACAAATCAGTCAGAACTGGAACTAGATTGTAGCTCCTGACTCTAAGGCTCTGAACTTCATCATCGTAATGTCGTTTAAGACATGTTTTAGTTATCATTCAAAGAGTCAGAGGTACCAGAAGAAGAAATAATTGCTTTATTTTAATCTACCAGTACTTGTATAACATCTTTTCTGTGCAAAACACTTGGGTGTGATGCCTGCCGCAAGTGCAAAGAAGAAAAAGCATCATGGTATTTGCTTTCGAGACTCTTGGAAAGTTTCTTGAGGAGTCTAGATTTAAATACGTGAAAAATTGCTAACAAGAGTTAAATAACATTTTAGGAAAACTCCAGCTCTTTGGAACACTGGAAACAAAGATGTTCTGAGGAATAGTCCATTTTATTTTACCAAAAAAATTTAACCTTTCTTTTGCTTCTTGGTATCGTTTCCTCCTGTATTCTTTAAAAAAAAAAAAAAAAAAAAAAAAAAAAAAAAAGTTGTACGGTCCCTCTGTATTCTTCAACTGAATATACTGAATAGAGATGAACTTTCTTTTGAAGACTGATGAATTTCAGTTATGAATACCGGTTAAAGTGACTTGAGAGACATAGCTATAGGTATATAGGGTACAAATTATAGTGTTGAATGAAAACTGTCCCTGAATTGCCCTTGGAATTTGCTTTCTTGCAGAAGTTCTGGATATCTTATTTTCTCTTTGGTTATTTATCCTGTCCCAATAACATTAAAATGAAACTTTCAGTTATTTAACAAGAGTTTATTGAACATTGTGCTAGGACCTTTAACATGTCTGACTAATAATTCTCTGGGCAGCGTTAGACTGTTTGTCTCCAAATTCCCTAGAGAACATTCTTTTTCTTTCTAGGACATAATTTTACTTACTGATAATAGTGTCATCATTATTAATATCTGATTTCTGAGTTATCAGTGAACTCCGGTCACTGTCAACTGGTAACCATTCTGTCTCATGTATCCTCACTTCGTCCAGACATTCTGGAAGAGGTGTGTCCCTCACCCTTTCAAGAACTCGTTGTTAAGGTATTTAGAAATATTCTGTATCTGGAAATAAAATTCTTTGTTGTTACAGAATAAGATTATGCTTATTTAGATAAGACATTGGGACACAATTTTTATCAGTCTCTTCTAATTTTTTCTTTCTTTCTTTCTTTTTTTTTTTTTTTTGAGAGGGAGAGAGAATCCTAATCAGGCTCTATGCCCAGTGTGGAGCCTGAGGCGGGGCTCCATCTCATGGCCTCGCTGCCCCCCCCCCCCCATCATGTCGTGACCTGAGCTGAAACTGAGTTGGATATTTAACTGATTGAGCCACCCAGGCCCTCCTCAATATTTTATTTATTTGTTTTTTTAAAAAAAGATTTTATTTATTCATTTGACAGAGATCTCAAGTAGGCAGAGAGGCAGGCAGAGAGAGAGAGGGAGGCGGGGGAAGCAGGCTCCCTGCCGAGCAGAGAGCCTGATGCGGGGCTTGATCCTAGGACCCTGAGATCATGACCGGAGTCGAAGGCAGAGGCTTAACCCATTGAGCCACCCACGCCCCCCTCAATATTTTATTTTTAATAGAATTCTGAGATAGTGTTAAAAATAGCGTCTTTGGGGCGCCCGGGTGGCTTAGTCCATTAAACATCTGTCTTCAGTTCGGGTCATGAGCACAGGTTCCTGGGATCGAGCCCCGCATTAGGCTCCCTGCTTAGTGGGGATCCTCCTTCTCCTTCTGCTGCTCCCCCTGCTTGTACTTGCTCTCTCTCTCTGTCAAATACTAAATAAAATTTTAAAAAATAGCATCTTTGATAGGATGATGAGGTTGAAATTCCAATATAATTGATGCATGGTGGACCAGAATTTCTCATGAAACAATTACATTTTGTATTCAGAGTAGCACTGTATTTTGGAGGCCGAATGAAATAAAGTTGTCCCCAGGAAGATAATAAAAATAAGGTGAGCTGTGAACTTTCTTTTCTTTTCTTTTCTTTCTTTTTTTTTTTTTTTTTTTTTTGTGAACTTTCTTTTCTTAGGCAGAGCCCTAAATTTACCTAACATCATAGCTCTTTCAGTCTCAGATAAGCCTATGGCTCCAAAATCCTCCTTTAGTGAGGTTTCAAAAACATCACACCAGTGAACAGTTTTTTGGTCCTCTGCATTAGCCTGCATTTTCCCAGCAAAAGATACCTATTTGACACCTGTGAAAACTCTAGGACAATGAAAATTTCAGACCCCTGTTAGCTTTGTTTTACAGGAGCCTTCAGCACCAGCACAACAAGGATACCCAACATGTTCTCCTACTTTAACCTGGCCACACATGATTCATTGGCATTTGCCATTAGCCCCGTTTGTTAAAACATTCTGTTTGAAGGGCATTGGCTATATCATATATATATATCAGGACAGGGTTTAGGTGTTTTGTTAAAGTGGCACATTTTAGAACTCTGCTTTATAGCTTATGATTCGTTAGTGATTTGGAAACTTACTCATCATGTCCTAAAATCCTGTAGTTTTATTTATCCAGTCTTTGCTGATCCAGAACTGTTGTTTGAATTTGGGAATGCAGAAGCTTCTGTGTCAGTTGGAATACAGGGTCAGCTGCTGAGCTTTTGTTTTCACCACATATAATGGTCTGGAGGTAGGTGACCCAGGGATGGTACAGTGATTCTGCTTCATGAGATCATCCAGGGACTCAGTCTTTTTCTGTCCTATAGTTCGGCCATTCCCCGAAGGCAGCAATTCTCAAACGGTGGTCTAGAGACCCCTGAGAATCCCTGAGACTTTCTTAGGAGATCTATAGGATCAAATAATAATACTAGACATAATAATACTGGGACAGTATTTGCCTTTTTTCTCTTTGATAAAACTGCTGATGCATCAGCATGAATCAAGACAGTGGCAAGCAAACTGTACTAGTCGTCATGTATTTCACCGCCATATACTCAGAGTAAAAAAAAAACCAAAAAACCAATTTCACTTAAAAATGTCTTTGATAAAGTGGTAAAAATTATTGATTTCTATTAAATATTAACTCTTGAGTACAAGTCTTTTTAATATTGTGTGTGATGAAATGGGGAGTACACACAAGGCAGTTATCCACACTGAATTATGTTGGCTATATTGAGGAAAAGCACTTGTGTAATTTTTGAGTTGCAGACTGAGCTATCCACATTTTTCATGAAACATCATTTTTCCTTAATAAAACAACTCACAAATTAACTATGCTTATTCAAATTTGAGTATTTGGCAGATGGTCTCTTCAAAGTGAATGAAGTGAGCCTGTTCCTTTAAGGAAAACAGCTGACAGTACTTGTTGCCAGTGGTCACATTTGAGCCTTCAAGTGAAAATGAGAGGTTTGGAAAATCTGTGTCTGTCACATGAACTTGACAGCTGCCTAATATTTAAGAACTTTTTTGATGAGATTGGTGGTGATTCTAATGATTGTAAACTTCTGCTCTTGTACAGTGTGTCAGCATTTGGGAGGAATGCATAACTCAGTGAACCCTATTTTCCAAATGTTGTGTGGAATGTTACGGATTATGTCTGAGTAAAAAAGCCATTCAAATTGCAGGTCAGACCAATGGATTTTAGTGTAGCAGTAAGAAAAACTCATCGATATGACATCAGAGTCCACATTGCATCCAGTCTTAAAGAAACTGCTATTTGTGGTATCAAAGAATATCCACAGTTATCTGAAAGGGCTACTAAAATACCTCTTTCTTTTGTAATAGCTTATCTGTGTGAGCATTTTCTTCTTATACTTTAACCAAAGCAACATATTGCGATAGATAGAATATAGAAGTAGATATGAGAGTATAACTGCCTTCTATTAAGGCAGACATTAAAGAGAGCTGCAGAGTGTACAACAATGTCACTTTTCTCACTAAGTTTTTTGTGCTTTAGAATTTACAGTTATTTTTTATAAAAGTGTTACTTATATTAACTTGATGAGTTATTGTTTTTATTTTATTTTACTTTTTATTGAGCAGTAATGAACTTTATTGAGCGATAGTACAAAGCTCCAGAAGAGGGAGGGGACCAAGACGGTTGCCCGAGTTTATTATTTTTAAATGAGTTAATACATATTTTAAAATGTCTTTTAATTTTTAATATGGTACATATTGATAGATATAACCCACATAAACAAAGCTCCTTGGGGGTCCTCATTTTTTAAGAATGTAAAGGGATCATGAGACCAAAGTTTGAGAACTGTTCCCTTCAGATCCTCTTTGCATGGCCAGAGATGGCTCACCATCACTACATGCATGTTCTAGTCAGGGCTCAGGGAAAGGGAAAGACGAGTCCCCCAATCCTCCCCCCTTTTAAAAAAAAGATTTTATTTATTAATTTGAGAGCAGGAGAGAGCACAAGCAGGGTGAATGGCAGAGGTAGAAGTAGACTCCCCACTGAGCAGGGAGCCCCATGTGGGGTTTGACCTGAGCTGAAAGCAGACATTTAACTAAGCCACCCACGTGCCCCCCCTTTTCTTTTTAAGGAAGATGTTTGTACCACTTTCACACATATCCAGTCCCCTGAACCTGGGCGGAAGTTGCATAGTCACATACAAAGTTTAGCTGGAGGACCGTGTGTCTGGCTGAGACTTCTGTTACTGTAGGAGAAATGGAGAATAGATATTGGTATTTGTTTCTGCCACTGGCTGGTGTCTGGATAAAAAACAAAAATACTAATGACTGCTGTTTTTATGATGTATCATAGTTTCATCTTTGAAAGATTTTATTTATTTGAGAGAGAGAGAGAGCGCGCGCACAAGGGGGCGGAGAGAGGCAGAGGGAGAAGCAGACTCCTGATGATCCGGGAACCCAACATGATACTCAATCCCAGGACCCTGAGATCATGACCTGAGCCAAAGGCAGATGCTTAACTGACAGGCACCCTTTCTCTCATGTTTCTAGCACACTAGTAATTGAAGTGATTTGGGAGATGCCAGAACTGAAGCCTAGATTCAGTGTGGCATGTAAAACAGAGTGCTATGGAAAAGGAATATTGGACTTCGGAGTCAGGCAGTTCTAAATTCACATCCTGACTATTAATTCGGGATTTGCTAATGTGTGAACTCAGACAACCCTCCTCAGGTTCTCTGTACTCATTTGTAAAATAAGTTTGTAATGGCAGACCTAACAGGATTGTTGTATGGCTCATTTGCCATAGATGTATGAAGCTTTTGGTTTATGGTGATCAAGAAATGCAATTTCTGCTCTCTCACTCTTTCTTCCCTTGGTCCCCTTATAATAGGGCTGCTCCTGTATAAGTGAACATTTTAATATTCATCAGCGGGCCATGTGATTAATTGCTAAGCAGTTGATGGAGATGATACTTGTAATGAATTCAGAGATGGATGAGATCATTGTAGACTGAAAGGGTTTTTACAGTCTAAACCTTGAGTGAGACTGAAAGGTGTGAAAAGCTGAAGGAAGAGGAGAGGGCATTTCAGGCGAGGGCAGTAACAGGAGCGAAACTCAGGATAAAAATCCTTAAAGCAGTTTGTAGATCAGTCTGGTTAGCAAGTAGACCATCAGTTGGATTTTAGCAAAATTCAAGTGTATGAAATTAATAGATGGCGAGAGGGTCTCTGAGAAGTAGATGGGGGTTCGATTGTGGTATTAGGAAAAATAAGTATTTGGTTGAACACATGCCTAACATATTCATTCCACATTCAAAAAACATTTTCTACTACTGTAGGATAGGCACTATATAAGGTGCAGTGATGAGTTAAGAATGGTTTCCTAGAGGCTGTGTTCTGATAGAAAGAAGAGACTTTACAAAAAACCTTGTAACACCAGGTAAAAATGGAAAGTGCTGTCAGAGGTATAGGAGTAAATGCTGTGAGAGTTCATCAGAAAAAGATTATCTTTGGCATTGGGAATCGGGGGCTGTATAGTGAATTCTGCGCTTATATGAATTTCACTTATGTTTACTCACAATGAAAATATATAGTTTCACTACAAATGTTATTTGAGGGTTACAAATAAGTATTGACAAACAAGAAAAGATTATTGTGGAGTAGATAGAATTTATATTGTTGAAAAACCCTTGAAAGTTTTTTGCAAGGCTGTCAGCATCTATATTTATATCAATTAATTTCATAATAGGATACTTTACTAAGAGTATGCATTTTCCTGGAATTTGGGAGAGGTAAAATGCTGATAGTGTAATTAGAATGAGGATAAATAAACAATATTATGAATTCTGATAAACTGTACTTTAAAGCTTGTTTGTTGCATGTTTGAAAATTCTTTTATATGATAAGTGGTAATAAGGATTACATAATTTATATTTATAATTTGCCTTTTATATATAATTTGTCTACTAGTTTAGGAATGCAAGTGTTTTCACTCATAGTTTTTTATGTATCACAGAATTAGACAACAGTGATTTTATACAGTAAGCCAAAGCAGCTTGTATTTAAAATTTGTTCTTTTGTTTGCTTTTGCAAAGAATGTTAAATTTTGTTATTCTATATAGATGCAAATATTTTCTAACCTGTAGTTACTGAGTATACATAATAAATTTGAAAAAAAGAAGTTTCTCTGGCAGTTCTTTGAAAAATAAGTTCTTGATGTATTTTTTCCCCTCCCTTCAATTAGGTCAAAGTTGGAAATTGCAATACTCCTAAACCAAGCTTCTTTGATTTTGAAGGAAAGCAAAAATGGTAAGAAATTCTTGGAATCTAATGAGGTTGTTGGAAATGGTTTAGGTGTTTAGGAATTAGAAAGTAGTGAGCAGATTAAAGAATTATTTTTATATTAATCTCTCTGCTGAAGACTGTGGTAACAACATGCAATTGGGAGAGAGATTAAAAGAATCCGCTTTCAGCTAAGTCTAGTAAAGGTTTCTCATGCCATGATGTTGGTATACACATAGTTCATGACAGACATAGACTCCTTACATATGACTAGCTTCTTAGAGAGTGATGGTAAGAGCTATTGCTTGAGATCTTCCTGTCCTGTCATAAAGCCGCTAATGGATCACCACTTCTGCCCTGCGGAGGAATCTTTGAAAGGATAGGAGGATGGGAAGGGAGAAGAACAGGATAAATCCTCATTACTATTCTCTTTTGTGTCTTTGTGTGTGTATATATATACGTGTGTGTGTGTGTGTATTTTAAGATTTTATTTATTTATTTGACAGAGATCACAAGTAGGCAGAGAGGTAGGCAGACAGGCAGGCAGAGAGAGGGGGAAGCAGGCTCCCCACCGAGCTGAGAGCCCGATGCGGGGCTCGATCCCAGGACCCTGAGACTATGACCTGAGCCAAAGGCAGAGGCTTTAACCCGCTGAGCCACCCAGGTCCCCCCCCCCCCATTATTATTCTTCTCCCCTGCCCCAATTTTATCTTCTTATTTCTAGTGCTCTTCTGTACCTTGCCCCACCCGCACCACAGAGAAGTGCTTATAATAACTGCTTGGGAAGAAAGCTGGGAGGGGGGAGATTCTGAGTCCTGCTTCTTCCTTGAATCCATAAAAAGATTATCCCCTTCCCTGTTTTTTTACTCCTAATTCAGAGGTTCCTCCTTATCATATGAGGTCTTATTTACTCTTACCCTAAGTGAAAAAAAGAGAAAATGCATACAATAGAGATCCTTAGTTATAGGAGGAAGAACTTTGCAAGCAACCCTGAATTAAAAGTATAAAGCGTGGGGTTTTAAAAAAAATGAAATATGGTTGAAGAGAGAAGAGCACCAAAAATGGATTCTAACTTTACATTCTAAAGCAGGGCTACTCAAGATGCGGTCCCCTGACAAGTTGCCTGTCTACGAACTGTTACCCAGCTGTAAAGAGACGCACAGCTTGAACTTGAGTGTAAATCAGTTACGTCATTAAGCCCATGTTTAGTTCAGCTGACTTTTTTTGTGTGTAGGACCTTCTCAGTGAAGGAAGCAGTGCTTTGAGTTCCGTTCTGACAGAGCTCTCTGCTGATGATAACCAATAGGTCTCACACTTTATTACTGGTGTGGAGAATACCTGATGCAACTTTTATTGTGGGTTTTTTTTTGTTTGTTTTAATTTCTGAAATTTCATAACTTCAGCATTACTTTTTCCACTGTGCCTGTTTTAACATTGTTTTTAGCAATTTTGAAGTTTTGATTTTACAACCACTATAATAATTCAGGCAGGAATCATCAGGGGATGCTAAAACCATTAGATGAAAAACTACTGAGGCGCATAGACACAATCTGACCCTCAGTGGACTTTTTAATTACAGGGAAGACGACAGGAGAAATTGCTTCTACCAAGTCCTTAATCTTATCTTTGGTGATGGGCGGGACAAAGTGATGTCATGTGCCGCCAATGGGATACATTGTGAAGGACTTGTCACTTGTATATTGCTTTTGCCAAAACCTTTAACCTGATTCTAATCATGATTATTCATTTTTTGGGAAGAACACTGTGTAGGTGAGGAAACAGTCAGACAAATCCAAATTGAGAGATATCTTATAAAACTGGTTTGGACTCTTAAAAAAAATATCAGTATCATGGAAGACAAAAAAGACTAGAGATACACAAAACTCAATGCTGTGTGTGAATCTTGATTGGCTCCTGGTCTGGGAGAAGAAATCTACAAAGGACAGTAGTGGGAAATCAGGGAAACGTGAAGGTCGTCTATGTTTATATAATAATATTGATGTTAAATTTCCCATTTGATATATGCTGATGTATTTAGGTGTAGATGTTAGGATGTATACAGGTAACTAACAAGAGGATCAGTAAAAATAAACTTGGAAAAGCTCAAAAAGATGTTATGTTCATTGTGGGAGCAGGAAGGTAGTGAAAAAGCCTTGGCACTGAATTATATTTTACAGTGAATCAGTGGATCTACTTCCTGGGCGAAAGTAGAAAGAATTGGCAGGGCAAGACCAAGAAGGAGCCTATCTAGGCAGCTTGCAGAAAAAATAAGAAAAGGATGACTCAGAAGGGGGCACAGGACTAAAATATTACTCTTGATATTTATCCTGCAAGTAGTCCCTATCCTCTTACTAATTAGAATTCTTGCCTCTGTCCTTACCACCCCTCACTTTTTGAAGTCCCTGCGTGGGGATCCACTACCAGCAGCTTATAGATGAGATAACAACAAGAGGGGAAGGTATATTTCTCACAGCTTAAATTCGAAGTTCAAAGTATTTTCCCAAGGAATATTGTTTTGTGTGAATAGTTCTCATGTTACCAAAATGCTGTATAAGGTGGAAACTACTTTTATTGGTCTGTAGATCATACATTCTCAGTAGGGATGAAAGGTGCGTTTTGGGGATTTATAAAATCTTGGATATTACAGTTGTTTGTGGTCTTCTAAAATTCATTCAATATGCAACATATCTGTGTTATAAAATTTCATGGGGGAGGGTGATTAGGGAAAAAAATGTCTAAAAAGTCTCCTTAGGTTGTGGGGTGTAATATGTGTTGGTATAGACCATTGTGAATGCAAAAAGAGAGCTACTCATCTATGGCTTCTTCTATCTATATCTCACATCCTTAAAATGTGCATGCCAGTTTTTGTTTTTTGGATTTTTTAATTTTTTAAATAACATATAATGTACTATTAGTCCCAGGGGTACAGGTCTGTGAATCACCAGGTTTACACACTTCACAGCATTCACCATAGCACATACCTTCCCCAATGTCCATAACCCAACCACCCTCTCTCTACCTCCTTACCCCCGGCAACCCTCAGTTTGTTTTGTGAGATTAAGAGTCTCTTATGTTTTGTCTCCCTCCCGATCCCATCTTGTTTCATTTATTCCTTTCCTACCTCCCCAGACCCCCCACGTTACCTCTCAACTTCCTCATATCAGGGAGATCATATGATAATTGTCTTTCTCTGATTGACTTATTTTGCTAAGCATAATACCATCTAATTCCATCCACGTTGTCGCAAATGGCAAGATTTCATTTCTTTTGATGGCTGCATAGTATTCCATTGTATATATAGACCACATCTTCTTTATCCATTCATCTGTTGATGGACATCTAGGTTCTTTCCATTGTTTGGCTATTGTGGACATTTGCATGCCAGTTTTTAATACTAAAAAGGAATGTGCCATTTGTGTTACTTCCATAGATAATGATAGATCATTTTGGATATTCTTTACTGTAGGGAAGCATGGAAAGCACTTGGTGATTCAAGCCCCAGTCAAGCAATGCGAGAGTATATTGCAGTAGTTAAGAAATTAGATCCAGGTTGGAATCCCCAGGTAAGATTTGATAATTGTTAAATAATATTTTCCAAAAACATATCATCTTCCTCTCAAATAAAGGCTTAAAACTAAGTCTAAGCATAAGTAACATTCTTCTTTTTTTTTTTTTTTAAAGATTTTATTTATTTGAGGAGAAAGAGAGCATGGTGGGGTGGAGAGTGGGGAGGGGCTGAGGGAGAGGGAGAGTCATTGTAATATTTATCTACCTCAAAATTTGCTTAAATATTGCTTAAATATTAGCTACAGTTATTGAGAACTTCTCTGAATTTTGTAAAAACTCAGTTCATTTCAGAATTTGAAAGAGCTTAACTTGAGATTGTCATTTTCTTGAGAAATGTTAGTTTCTCTTGGATTTTTTTTTTTTTTTAGATTTTATTTATTCATTTGACAGACAGAGATCACAAGTAGGTGGAGAGGCAGGCAGAGAGAGAGAGGAGGAAGCAGGCTCCCTACTGAGCAGAGAGCCTGATGTGGGGCTCGATCCCAGGACCCTGGGATCATGACCTGAGCCGAAGGCAGAGGCTTTAACCCACTGAGCCACCCAGGTGCCCCTGGATTTTTTTTTTTTAATGAGCACTTCTGTACAAGTACTAAATGCTTTTTGATGCAGATAAAATATGAACAAGATAGGCTTTCTGCCATTACATAATTTAAAGCATATTAGAGAAGATAAAATATACAAAATATGATTATAGTATAAAATAGTGATGCAAGTGCTAGGGAATCCAGTGGAAAGAGAAATTACTTTGGACCTTGGAGATATTGGGTATTGTTCACTTAAATGTACCTTCTTTTCCTAATATACTTACTGGACAACATCTAAAAAGACTTTAATAAAGGTGGGATTGGTATTTTATTTCAAAAATTTTTTTTAAAACATTGGTGACAGCTATTTTAATGGAATAAAGGTATCAGTACCATGTCAAAAATGCAAATTGAGTATTGATTTTCGTTAAAAATATTTAGGCCAAACATTTCAGTGATGAATGAATATAGCAATTTTCAGATGTTTTGGTAGTAATTAAATTATTTCATAGGTACGCATGTTTCACCAGCTGGAAGGAATTTTGTTTAATAATCATGGTATCGTAAAATGTCAGAGTTGTAAGGTACCTTAAAGATTATGTATTATGACATATGAAAGTATATCTGAATTGTGAGCACAGAGAGGGAGAGGTAACACATTTAGTATATCTTTAAAGATAAAACTGCCTTTCTGAAGTCATTGAAACATTTCGTGATGTTTTTGATGTGCATGAATATTTTCAGAAATAATCCATTTTGTTAGTATCTTTTATGAAACATCAAGTTCGCATATAAATGTGTATCATAAAGGTCCTAAGGACTTTGTATCTGAAATTAAGTGGTGAAAACAGCCTGAACACATATGCCACAATGTTTAAAAAACAAAACAAAACTTGAGTTTGAATGTGTTTTGGTGAGTACTTTGCTCTTCAGTCTCTGTGGGTCTTAGTTCTTCCCTATCGATTTTACGTGATTGTTTCTGATGCCTGGCCTATGTAGGCGTTTGAGTTTATAAGTTCTGATAAATGACATAATTTATTATTCACCTTCAGTACCTTAATTACTAAATAAAATTCCATTACTACCACTCTTTTTTTTTTTAAGATTTATTTATATTTCCTGGAGAGAGAGAGAGAGAGAATGTGTGTGTGTGTGTATGCGTGTGTGCGTGTGTGCAGGAGGAGGGTAGGGGCAGAGGGAGAGAATCTTCAAACAGACTCCTCGTCAAGCCTGGAGCCCAATTTTGGGCTCGATCTCACAACTGACACATGAGATCATGACCTGACCTGAAACCAAGAGTGGATGCTCAACTGACTGAGGCACCCAGGCGCCCCTGTTAACCAGAACTCTTACAAATGGTTGCAGAGTCCATGTGGTCAGGTAATTCTTCCTTTCAGAAATTTAACAAACTGAGCCACCCAGGCTCCCACTTCCTTTCGGAAATTTAAACAGGCGGTAAGGATGCTTTTAAAAGAAATTTGTAAAAACAAACAAACAAACAAACCCGTAAATCTCACCTATTGAATATAAATTTGAATAAACTAAGCAGAATCGAAGGAACTTTCAAATAAAGATCATTTTCTCAGGGTCGTGAGATCAGCCCCCTGTGGGGCTCCGTGCTGGATGTGGAGCCTGCTTAAGATTCTCTCTCCGTCTGCTTCCCCTCACCCCCTGTGTCCTGCACGTGCTCTCTTTCTTTCTCTTAAAAATCGAAGATCATTCTTAATACATTGTTCTCAAACTGTTTTGACATCTGTAATCTAGCTGTAAAGAGGAATTTTATGTTTTGTTTAAATTTACTTTAATTTAAACATTCTGGTCTGGTCCCCTTTGACTCGGCTTTTTTTTCCCTTTCTTTCTGACTGGTATGAAGTAGTTGTAACTGCAATCTCAAGACATTTGGTATTTCATTTATTATCTTTTAGGTAGAGAATCATTTTCTTTTGGCACTAGTTTCGGAAACCAGTGAAATAATAATAACTCTCATTGCTGAATATGCTAAGCTCTTTACATGTGTTGTTCTTTGAAATCTTCACAAGAATTTTGAGATTTTTTTTTATTTTTAAGTAGTCTCTGAACCCAATGTGGGGCTCAAACTCATGACCCCAAAATCAAGAGTTGCATGCCCTACCGACTGCCACCCAAGCGCCCCCATAAGAATCTTAGATTAGAAACTATTATTGTCTACATTTTAAAGGGAATCCTTTAAAAAATTTTTTTTTAGATTTATTTATTGGAAAGAGAGAGAGCACGAGGAGGGGGAAGGAAGGGGGGAAGGGCAGAGGGAGAAGCAGACTCTTAGCTGATCAGAGAGCCTGATGCGGGCTCCATCCCAGGACCCCGAGATCATGACCTGAGCCGAAGGCAGATGCTTATCGAACTGAGCCACTCAGGTGCCCCTATTGTCTGCATTTTAAAAATGAGGAGATTCAGGCACAGAGCAGTTTATTGTCTTGCCCAAGATTAGCCAGCTTATCAGTGATGGTGCTGGGATTTAGACTTGCCTGTATAGGAGTTCAGAGCCCCACTCTTAATCTCTCTGTTTTTCTTTACTACATCTGGCATTTTATATTTACATGTATTTACACAAATATACATCTGTATATGTATAAAACATATGTATAGTATCCATCTAAACTTATGGGTGTGTATGTGTATGAAAAATTCAAGTAAAGGTAGTTACTGTTTTAATCAAAGCTCCATGGAGTATGAAGTGAAGTATAAAATGAACAATAACTTAAAATGTAAACCCTTGACTGTGTTTTCTCTTATGTTTCATCTTATTTCGAGAATGTGCTGTCCAGTATCTAATCAAGGCAATTCTTTTGCCTTATTTGTTTTTTTGCCAGGGAGAGGGGTAAGTTTTTATTTTGGTATAACTTATTTTTATGATTTTAGACAAATAAAAATTGTATCCATGTAAGATGTACAGCATGATGTTTTACTCTTTGGTACACATATACATTGCGAAATGATTCTCACAGCCAAACTAATGAACATTTTCATTACCTTTCATGGTTACCTTTTTTTTGGAGCTGAGAACCCTAGGTATCTACTTTCTTAGCAGATTTCAAATAATAAATAATATTTAATAAATAATTATGAATGAAATAATAACTAATGTATTAATATATAATACAATATATAATATATGTTATATAATATAATGTATTAATAATGGTACATTATTAACTAATATATACGTGATATAATTTTTTTCACGTTTCAGAAATAGTACAAGGAACTTCTGGATAGTCTTTATTTAAGATATACCAATTGTTTATTTTTATTTTTATTTTTTTAAAGATTTTATTTATTTATTTGAGAGGAGAGTGAGAGAGAGCACCACTGGGGGGCAGGAGGCAGGTGGGTGGGGAAAGGGAGAAGCAGGCTCCTCACTGAGCAGGGAGCCCTGAGATCATGACCTGAGCTGAAGGCAGCCGCTCAACCAACTGAGCCACTCAGGTGCCCCTAGATATACCAATTGTCTATATTTGCTTTAGCATTCTCCCTATTTATATGCATACTCAAATTTTTTCTGAACCATTTTGCATAAGTTTTACATAAGTTGCAGACCATTTTAGATAAGTCGCAGATATCGTGTCCCCTAATCACTAAATACTTCGTTATTTCTTAGAACAAGGACTTTATCATTATACCATCATTATAAAAATTTGGACTTTTTTTGGTGTCATGAGTTCTTTTGAAATTTCTTTTCTTTTTTTTTTTTTTTTTAAGACCCTCTGGGCTCAGAGTTCCTGCAGGGCATTCTGTATACACACACACACACACACACACACACACACACGTATGTCAATTGTATATATTTAAGGTATACACTGTGATTTGATGTACATATAGTGAAATGGTTACTATAGTCAAACTAACTAATATACCTTCTTATATAGTTATCTTTTTTTGTGTGTGTGGTGAGAGTACCTGATTTACTCTCTCAGCATATTTTAGTATTCAGTACAGCATTATTTATTATAGTCATCATGCCTGTGTATATATATATATATTTTTTTAATTTAAAAAAAATTTTTTTAAAGTAAACTCCATGCCTGGTGTGGAGCTTGAACTTATGACCTGGAGATCAAGAGTCACGTGCTCTACCAACTGAGCGAGTCAGGCGCCCCTATCATGCCTGTATATTAGATCTCTAGATTTATTTATCCTGCATAACTGCAATTTTATACCCTTTGACCAACATCTCCCTATCTCCTATTCCTCACCAGCCCCTAGTAATCACCTACTCTGTTTGCTGCTGCTGTGAGTTTGACTTTTTAATTTCATTAAATTCTACATCAAAGTGAGATCATATAATATTTGTCTGGTTTATTTCACTTAGCATAATGTCCTCCAGGTTCATCTATGTTGTCAGGATTTGCTTCTTTCTCATGGCTGAATAATATTCCATTGCGTGTGTGTGCGTGTACACACACACACACACACACGTACCACATCTTCCTTATCCATTCAGCCGTAGGTAGACGCTTAGATTATTTCCGTATCTTAGTTATTGTGAATAATGCTGCAGTGAACATGGGAGTGCAGATATCTCTTTAAGATCCTGATTCAGGGGCGCCTGGGTGGCTCAGTGGGTTAAAGCCTCTGCCTTCAGCTCAGGTCATGATCCCAGGGTCCTGGGATCGAGCCCCGCATTGGGCTCTCTGGTCAGCAGGGAGTCTGCTTCCCCCTCTCTCTTTCTGCCTGCCTCTCTGCCTACTTGTGATCTGTCTGTCAAATAAATAAATAAAATCTAAAAAAAAAAAAAAGATACTGATTTCATTTCCTTTAGATATATATCCAAAACTGGCATTACTGGATCATATGAGAGTTCTATTTTTAATTTTTTTGAAAGATTTTATTTATTTATTTGAGAGAAAGAGAGTGCACACACGGGTCTGTGCTCATGTCCGGGGGACGGGGCAGAGAGAGAGGGAGAAGCTGACTCCCTGCTGAGTGTGGAGCCTGATGCAGGGCTGGATCCCAAGATCCTGAGATCATGACCTGAGCCAAAGTCAGACACTTAACTGGCTAAGCCACCGAAGAACCCCTCCTATTTTTAATTTTTTTGAGGAACCTCCATGCTGTTTCCTATAATGGCTGTACCAATTTATATTCTAGCCAACAGTGTACAATAGTTCTTTTTTCTTAAAATAAGTAATTTTAATATTGATTCAGTATTGTTGAATCTATGATCCATATTCAAATTTATCACTTATTTAAAAAATCTTCATAGTTCTTTGAAACATTCTGATCTATCATCCAGTCCAGGATCATGCACTGTATTTAGTTGTTTCTTTAGCCTTCTTTAGTCTGGAACAGTTACTTAGCCTTTCTTTTTCTTTCTATGCTATGATAGTTTTGAAGAATATAGGCCAGCTCTTTTGTAGAATGTCCCAGTTGGGCCTGTTCTGATGTTTCCTCATAATTAGATTCAGATTATACATTTTTAGGAGAAATACCACAGAATTATGTCCTTCTCAGTGCGTTATACCAGGAGATACATGATGTCTATTTGTCCCAATGTTGATTATGTTAACTGATCGCTTTCTTAACGTGGTGTCTGCCAGATTTCTCTACTGTAAAATTCCTGTTTTTCCCTTTGTAATTAGTAATTTGTGGGGAGATACTTTGAGACTATGTAAATATCCTTTTCCTCATCAAATTTTATTGACTAGTTTTTTTTTTTTTAAGATTTTATTTATTTATTTGACAGAGGGATAGAGAGCACAAGTAGGCAGAGCGGCAGGCAGAGGGAGAAGGAGAGGCAGGCTGTCCGCTGACCAGGGAGCCCAATGTAGGGCTTAATCCCAGGACCCCAGGATCATGACCCCAAGCCGAAGGTCGCCACTTAACTGAATGAGCCACCCAGGTGCTCCTTCCCACTAGTTTTAATATCCATTAATGATTTTCCAACTCCCATCGTTTCTTCTACATTTATTATTTGGCATTCTTCTATAAATATGGGCTTTCCCTTCTCCCCTGTTTATTCATTGTCAAGAACTATGAAAGATCTAGGATTGTACCCTACTTGTAAGCTAGTAAGTTAGTCTGTTACTGTTTCTTAGATGCTGGCAGAGGTATGACTCCTGGATCTGGGCCAAAGGCCTTTATTATTCACGGTATGCCAAACTGCATGAGATTTATTTGATTTGCATTGGTTTCTCGAATCCCCGAAGTCCCAGAGGGATGATGCAGGTGGGCCTAGATGGATTCCTGCATATGCAGTGGATTGTGTTACAGCGAAGGAGCACTGAGCTTTGGGGATTCACCACTTTCATAGCACATGGAAGCAAGCCTGCTCTTTGTCAGGGGTTAGGAAAATATCCCTCATCCCTAAGTTCCTTGCTGTACACATAACCCTGAGAAATGGCCCAGGTAGAGAGTAGTCAGAGCCTGGCATACCAGAGGAGAATGCATAGAGATGCATAGAGATGCTCAGGGCCCATGGCTGATTGCTTCTCCCAGCATCCATGTATTTATATCTGTACTGTATATACTCAGGGATTTCTGTTTTATTCGATGGGCTAAAGTCCATTACTATAATTATTTGGTCACTGGGAGCGCCTTCAAGATGGCTCTTTTCTTCTTTTGATATGTCCCCATCAGTCTTTGAGCCGTTTCTTACTTTTTGTCACAAAATGTTACAGGCTATATCAGTTTCCTAGAATTGCCATAGCAAAGTATCACAAACTGGTACTTTGTAGTATAAAACAACAGAAATTTATTCTCTCGCAATTCTGGAGGCTCAAGGTCCAAAATCAAGTGTTAGCAAAGCCATGTTCTCATTGAAGGCTGTAGGGTAGAATCCTCTTGCTGCTACCAGCTTCTGGTGGCCCCGGGTGTTCTTTGACTTGCATCAGCATAACTGGTTTCTGCCTCTGTATGCATGGCCTTCTTCCCAGCATGTCTGTATCCAAATCTCCCTTTCCTTTTTCTCACATAGACACTAGTTATTGGATTTGGGACCCACCTCAAACCCCATTTTATCTCTTCCGCACTCTGAATTTTTTAGGTCAGCTGATGTAGAACATCATGTAAGTTTAAGATATAAAACGTGTTGGCAGATGTTGGGGAGATGGTGGCAGAGTACGAGGACCCTAGGCACACTTATTGCCACTAATACAACTAGATAACTATATCCTAAATACCCCAGAACTGACCTGAGGACTGGCACAACAAACTCAACAACTAAAGGCAGGGAAGAGGCCCCATCCAAGAAGATAGGAAGTACAGAGACTCATTTTGGGAGAGCAACAGAATGTGGCTGCTGTAATGGGGAGGAAGCCGTGATTGTGGAGAGAGGTGAGATACAGATTAGCACACAGGAGAGCACATGGGGAAAACGAATCTGCATAGCTATTGGCTTGGGAAGGGCTTCAACAGGGGCTGAATTTCATGAACTCTCAAAACGAGCAGGGCTTAACATCTGAACTTAAAGGTCAGTGGGCTTGGCTTAGGAGAGCCCATAGGCATTGAGGCTGCCCTTGGAGAGAAGGCAGGACAAACATCCTGCAGACATATAGTATAGACACAATGATCTAAAGAGCGCCTGGGGCACATAGTGGGAAGGTTATTTGCTTATCTCTGAGTGTATCCAAGAAAATCAGAGTTCACAGAGAGATCCCTTCAGGAACAAGGGAACTGGCAGGTGCCATTTCTCTCCCATGTACCACAGCATAAGCAGAGCCGTCTGTGGGAACCAGTACAGTGCCAACACTTGCTACCTAATTTGCTTATAGCAAGCCCTGCCCCGTGCTTTGATGGAGTCGCTCTTCCCAGTAAGACTTGCCTTGGTCCCAGCATGGCAGGGCCCCTCCCCCAGGAGACCAGCCCAAACCCATCTGCACCATGTCTCCTGACTGGGAGTTTTGCAGGACCTCGGTTCTGGTGGTAGTGGCGACAGGTGTCATTTCACAAGCAGACCAGAGCACGCCTATTTAATACCACATTTGGGCCAAGGACCAAACATTGCCCACAATAGGCAAGGAGAGCCTCTGCAGACAACCGGCCTGAAAGATAAAGTGGCCAGAACACAACAGCAGAGCCCATGCAGCACATTTTGGAGTCACTCCCTGTAGCAGTGGGTCCTGGGAAACACACTGGGGAACTATAGTACAGCACACTACAGGACCTCTTCATAAAGCCGTTCCATGGAATAGGAGACATAGTTGACTTTTTTTTTTTTAAGATTTTATTTATTTATTTGATAGAGAGATCACAAGTAAGCAGAGAGGCAGGCAGAGAGAGAGGGGGATGCAGGCTCCCCGCTGAGCAGAGAGCCCCATGTGGGGCTCTCTCCCAGGACCCTGAGATCATGACCTAAGTTGAAGGCAGAGGCTTAACCCACTGAGCCCCTATAGTTGACTTTCTTAACACACAGAAACAGGTATAAAAACTTAGACAAAATGAGATGGCAGAGGAATTTGTCCCATATGAAAGAATAGGACAAGGCCGTGGCCAGAGATCTAAGTGAAATTGGTATAAGTAACATGCTTGATAGACAATTTAAAATCATGATCATAAAGATACTTATTGGACTTGAGAAAAGAGTGGAAGACATGAGTGATAGGATTACGAGATAAGGAATAACATAGAAATAAAAGTTTGAATAAATGGAATGAGCAACATGCTCGATGGAATGAATAGCAGGGTGTAAGAAATAGAGGAGTGGATTAATGACCTTAGAAGACAGAGTAATGGAAAGTAATCAGGTCAAACAAGAGAGAAAAGAGAGTTATGTGGAAGGACAATAGATTTAGGGAACTCAGTGACTCCGTCAGATATAATAATGTTCCTATTACAGGGGTCCTAGAAGCAGAAGAGAGAAAAGAGGGTAGAAAGGTTATTTAGAGAAATAGTAGCTAGAAACTTCCCTAATCTGGGGAAAGAGATATCCAGATCCAGGATGCACACAGAACCTCCAACAACATCAACAAAAGCAGATCAATACCAAGACATATTGTAATTAAGATGGCAAAATGTGATAAAGAAAAGAAAATTTAAAGCATTGAGACAAAAGAAGGAAGTTACATACAAGAGAAACCAAATTAAGCTAACAGGGGACTTTTAAATTTAATTTTTATTTATTTATTTGACACAGAGCATGAGCGCACAAGCAGGGGGAGTGGCCGGGAGAGGGAGAAGCAGACTCCCTGTAGAGCAGGGAGACTGATGTGGGACTCGATCCCAGGACTCTGGGATTATGACCTGAGCCAAAGGTGGATGCTTAACCAAATGAGCCACCTAAGTTCCCCTGACAGGGGACTTTTAAAACAGAAACCTTGCAGGCCAGAAGAAAGTGGCATGATACTTTCAAAGTGCCAAATGGGAAAAATCTGGAGCTAAGAATACTCTCTCTGGGAAGGCTGTTATTCATAATGGAGAGATAAAGGATTTTCCAGAAAAAAACTAAAGGAGTTCATGGCCACTAAACCAGCCCTACAAGAAATATTAAAGGGGACTCACAGGAAAGGAAAGACCAGAAGTGACGGTATGAAAGTGTGAAGCATAAAAGCAATAAAAATAAATGTTTCTGTATAAAAGTCAAGGAAATCACAAAAGGATGTGAAATAAGACATCATATACCTGAAATATGGGGAGGAGAGAAGTAAAGAATGGGTTCAAGCTTAAATGGCCATCAACTTAATATAGAGACTGCTACATGCAGATGTTATATACAAGCTTAATGGTAACCGCAAATCAAAACCACTAATAGATAATGCAAAGAACAAAGAGAAAGTCAAACATATCAATAAAGAAAATCAGCAAACCATGAAAGAGAAAGAGAAGAAAGGATCAGAGAAAAACTTCAGAAACAACCACAAAACAAGTAACAAAATGGCAGTAAATACATATTTATTGATAACCACTTTGATTGTAAAAGGACAAAAATACCACAATCAAAAGACATAGGTGACAGTGGATAAAAAACAGGACCCATCTGTAGGCTGCCTACAAGAGACTCATTTCAGATACTGGATTGAAAGTGAGGGAATGGAGAAACATTTTCCATGAAATGGATTTTAAAGCTGGAGTAAAAATACTTACACAAATAAACTTTAAAACAAAGTCTGTAAAAAGAGGCAAAGGACACTATATAATAGTAAAGGAGACAATCCAACAAGAAAGTATAACAATTATACATGTACCCAACATGGGAGTACCCAAATGCATAAAACTGTTAATAACAAACGTAAAGGAAATAGTTGATAGTAATAGAATGATAGTAGGGGACTTTAATACCACACTTACATCAAAGGACAGATAATCCAAAGAGGAAATCAATAAGAAAACAGTGGCTTTGGGGCACCTGGGTGGCTCAGTGGGTTAAAACCTCTGCCTTCGGCTCAGGTCATGATCTTAGGGTCCTGGGATCGATCCCCGAGTCAGGCTCTCTGCTCAGTGGGGAGCCTGCTTCCCCTTCTCTCTCTTTGCCTGCCTCTCTGACTACTTGTGATCTCTGAATGTCAAATAAAAAAAAAAAAAAAAGAAAGAAAACAGTGGCTTTGATTGATGCACTGAACCAGATGGATTTAACAGATATATTCAGAACATTCCATGCCAAATCAGAATACACATTCTTTTCAAGTGCATATAGAATATTCTCCAGATTAGATGACCTATTAGGTCACCAAACAAGTCTCGAAAAATTCAGAAAGATTGAACTTGTATCATGCATCTTTTCTGACCACAATGCTATGAAATTGGAAATCAACCACAAGGAAAAAAAGCTAGAAAGACCACAAATACATGGAAATTAAATAACATTTTCCTAAACAATGGGTGAACCAATTAGGAGAAATCAAAAAGTACTAGGAAACGAAAATGAAAACACAACAATCCAAAACCTTTGGGATGCACCAAAGTAGATGCAAGGGGGAAGTTTATGGCAATACAGGCCTACTTCAAGAAGCAAGATAAAACTCAAATAGCCTAATCTTACACCAAAAGGAGTTAGAAAAGGCAGGAAACAAAGCCCAAAATGCTGAAGGAAGCCCTTCTGCTGAAGGAAGGAAATAATAAAGATTAGAGCAGAAATAAATGATATAGGAACTAAATGAACAGATAAATGAAACCAGGAGCTGGTTCTTTGAAAAGATAAAATTCATAAACCTCTAGCCAGACTCATCAAAAAACAAAGAGGATGGACTGAAAATTACTAACAAAAGAGGAGAAATAACAACCAACACCACAGAAATACACTTGTAAGAGAATGTTATGAAAAACTATGCCAACAAATTGGACAACCAAGAGGGAATGGATAAATTCCTAGAAACATAACCTACCAAAGCTGAAGCAGGAAGAAATGGAAAACATGAGTAGATTGATTACTAGCAAGGAGATGAATCAGTATGCCAAACAAAACAAAACAAAACAAAAATCCATTCCTAGTGAACACAGAAGTTAGGACAGGATGCTTCATTCTACCAAATATTTGTTTATTCATTGATTGATTGATTTTACTTTTTTGAGAGAGAGCCCACAGGCACATGATCAGAGGGAGAATCAGGCTCCCCTCTGAGTAGGGAGCCCAACATAGGGCTCCATCCCCAAACCCTAAGATTATGAGCTGACGACAGGCACTTAATTGACTGAGCCACCCAGGTGCCCCTCTATCAAACATTTAAAGTAGAATTACTACCTATTGTTCTCATACTATTCCAAAAAATAGAAGAAGGAAGCTTCCAAATTCATTCTGTGAGACCAGCATTTCCCTAATACTAAAACTGATAAAGACACCACAAATGAAGAGAATTACAAGCCAGTATTTTTGATGAATACAGATGCAAAAATCCTCAACAAAATGCTAGCAAAAAGAATCCAACAGTACATTTAAATCATTCACTGTGATCAAATGAGATTTATTCTCAGTATGCAAGGGTGGTTCCATATTTGCACATCAGTCAGCACATCAGTAAGAGAAAGGATAAAAACCCTATGATCATTTCAGGAAACACAGAAAAAGCATTTGACAAAGTACATGATAAAAGCCCTCAACAAAGTAGGTTTAGAGGGAATATACTTCAACATTATTAAGGCTGTATTTGAAAAACCCACAGTGAACATCATACGTAATTAGAGAAAAGCTTTTCTCCTAAGAGCAGGAACAAGACAAGAATGTCCACTCTCACCACTTTTATTTAACATAGTACTGAAAGTCCTAGCCATAGAAATTAGGCAACAAAAGAAATAAAAGGCATCCAGATTGGTAAGGAAGAGGCAAAACTTACATTATTTGCAGATCACATGATATTCTATATCGAAAACCCAAAAGACTCCACAAAAAAACTTGAATTCAGAAATAAAAAATGAATTCAGTAAACTCACAGGATACAGAAATCAATGTGCAAAAACCTGTTGCATTTCTATACACTAACAACGAAGCTTCAGAAAGAAATTGGGAATACAGTCTCATTGACAATTGCCCTCAAAATAGAATACTTGGGAATAAACCTAACCAAAAAAGTGAAAGACCTGTGCTCCGAAAACTATAAAACTCTGGTGAAAGAAATTGGAAGACACAAGGAGATGGAAAGACACTCCATGCGAATGCATTGGAAGAACAAATATTGTTAAAATGTTTATTCTACCCAGAGCAGTCTACACTTAAATTGCAGTCCCCATCAAAACGCCAACAGCATTTTTTGCAGAACTAGAACAAAAAAAAAAATCCTACAGTTTATGTGGAGGCACAAAAGACCCCAAACTGCCAAAGCAGTTTTGAGAATGAAAGGCAAAGCTGGAGGTGTTACAATTCCAGAGTTCAGGTTAAATTATAAAACCATAGTCATCAAAGCAGTGTGGTACCGGCATAAAAATAGACACATCAATGGGAATGGAATAAAACCCCCAGAAATCCACAATTATATGATCCATTAATCTTTGACAAAGCAGGAAAGAATACCCAACGGGAAAAAGACAGTCACTTCAATAAATGGTGTTGGGAAAACTAGACAGCTACTTGGAAAAGAATGAAACTGAATCATTTTCTTACACCGTACCTAAAAATAAATTCAGAATGGATTAAAGACCTAAATGTGAGACTTGAAACCATAAAAATACTAGAAGAGAACACAGGCAGTAATTTTTCTGACATTGACAGCAGCAACATTTTTCTAGCTATGTTTCCTGAGGAAAAGGAGATAAAACCAAAAATAAACTCTTGGGAGTATATTAAAAAAAAAAAAAAAGCTTCTACAGAACAAAGGAAATAATCAACAAAACTAAAGAACGATCTACAGAATGAGAGAAGATATTTGTAAGTGACATCCTGTAAAGTGTTAGTGTCCAAAATATATGAAGAACTTCTACAACTCAAAACCCAGAAAACAAATAATCCAATTTAAAAATGGGCAGAAGTAATGAACAGACATTTTCTCCAAAGAAGACATCCAGATGTCCAGCAGACACATGAAAAGATGCTTAACATTACTCATCATCAGGGAATTGCAGATCAAAACTAGAGTACCTCACATTTGTCAGAATGGCTAAAATAAAAAACACAAACAGCAAGTATTAGCAAGAATGTGGAGAAAAAGGAACCCTCTTGTACTCTTGGTGGGAATTAAAACTTTGTAGCTACTGTGAAAAACAGTATGGAGGTTCCTCAAAAAAATTAATAATAGAACTACCCTCTAATCCAGTAATAACACTACTGGATATTTGCCCCCAAAATACAAAAACAGTGATTTAGAAGGATACATGCACCCCTGTGTTTATAGCAACATTATTTATAATAGCCAAGATATGGAAGCAGCCCAAGTGTCCACCAATAAAGGAATAGATAAAGAAGATACGGAATGTATACACAAAGGAATATTTTCAACCATAAAGAGAATGAAATCTTGCCATTTGAAATGACATGAATGGAGCTATAGAGTATAATGCTAGTGAAATAAGTCAGAGAAAGACAAATACCTATGATTTCATTCATGAGGAACTTGAGAAACAAAATAAATGAGCAAAGGAATAAAGTGAGAGACAAACCAAGACAAACTATAAACAAACTGATGGTTATCAGGGGGAGGAAAGATGGAGGGATGGGTGAGGTCGGTGATGGGGATTAAGGAGTGCACTTGTCATGATGAGCACTGGGTGATGTATGGAATTGTTGAATCACTGTATTGTACACCTGAAACTAATACTGTGTGTTTATTGGAATTTTTTAAAAATGTAAAACGTATTAATTTGGTTTGATACACTTATATTTTGAAAATGATTACCACCATAGCTAACACCTTCATCACATCACATAATTACTATTTCTTTTGTAGTGAGAACAGTAAGATCTACTCTCTCAGCAACTTTCAAGTATATAATGTGATATTATTATCTTTTCTTACCAGAGAGGGAGGGGCAGAGGGGAGGAGAGAGAGAGAATCCACGCCCAGTGCGAGCTTGATTCCACAACCCTGAGATCATGACCTGAGCCAAAATCGAGAGTTGGACACTAACTGACTGAGCTGGCATCCCAGTATGATATTAACTATAATCACCATGCTGTACATTAGATCCCCAATACTTATTTGTCTTTTAACTAAAGGTTTATGCCCTTTGACCAACATTTTCCCCCAGCTGCCAAGTTCCTGGTAACTGCATTCTACTCTGTTTCTGTGTGTTTGGTTTTCTTTGATTTCACATATAAGTGATATTTGTCGTCTTCTTTTTTAAAAAAACATTTTATTTATTTATTTGATAGAGAGGTAGGGAGCACAAGTAGGCAGAGTGGCAGGCAGAGGGAGAGGGAGAAACAGGTTCTCCACCGAGCAGGGAGCCCGATGTGGGGCTCAATCCCAGGACCCTGGGATCATGACCTGAGCCGAAGGCAGCTGTTTAACCAACTGAGCTACCAGACACCCCGATATTTGTCTTCTTTCTCCGGTTTTTTGTTTTGTTTTGTTTTTGTTTTTACTTAGCATAAGGCTCTCAAGGTCCATTCATGTTATTGCAAGTGGCAGGGTTTCCTTTCTCATGGTTGGATAATATTCCATTGTGTACTTATATCACATCTGTATTCATCTGTTCACAGACACTTGGGTTGTCTCCATATCTTGGCTATTGTGAATAACTCTTCAGTGAACATGGGAGTGCAGATACCTCTTCAAGATACTGTTTTCATTTTCTTTGGATGTAAAACTAGATGTGGGATTGCTGGCTTATATGGGAGTTCTATTTTTAATTTTTGAGGAACCTTTAAACTGTTTTCCATAGTGGCTGTACCAGTTTACATCCACCAACAGTGCATAAGGATCCCCTTTTTCCACATTCTTGCCAAAGCTTGCCATCTGTCTTTTAGATAACTGTTCTAACAGGAGTGAGATGATACCTCATGGTGGTTGTGATTTGCATTCCGCTGATGATTAGTGATGTCAAGAACTTTTTTGTGTACTTGTTGACTATTTGTATGTCTTCTCTGGGAAAATGGCTATTCAGTTTTGCTGCCCATTTTGAAATTGGATTGTTTGGGAGTTTTGCTGTTAAATTGTGTGAATTCTCTCTATATTTTAGATATCAACTCCTTGTCAGAAATATGATCTCCAAGTATTTTCTCCTGTCCTGTAGGTTACCTTTTCATTTTGAACTTTGTTTTGCTGTGTGTAAACTTTTTAGTTTGCTATAGTTCCACTTACTAATTCTTGCTTTTGTTGCTTGTGCTTTTGGTGTCAAATCCAATCCAAAAAAAGTCATTACCAGGACCAGTGTAAAGGAGTTTTTTTCCTATGGTTTCTTCTAGGAGTTCTACCATTTCATCTTTTTTTTTTCTTTTTTTTAAAGATTTTATCTATTTATTTGCCCTAGAAAGTACATACATGCACAGGCCGGGGGAGCAGGAGGCAGAGGTAGAAGCAGGCAGAAGGAGAAGCAGGCTCCCCTCTGAGCAAGGAGCCTGATGCAGGACTTTATCCCAGCACTCTAGGATCATGACTTGAGCTGAAGGCAGACATTTAACTGACTGAGCCTCCCTGGCATCCCGAGAGTTTTACAGTTTAAAGCCTTATGCTTAAATCGTTACTCTATTTCAAGTTAATTTTTGTTATGAGTGTAACTTAAGATAGGGGTCCAGATTCATTCTTTTGCATGTGGTTTTCCTGTTTCCTCAGCACCATTAACTGAAGAGACTGTCCTTTTCCCACTGAGGGCTCTCTTGCCAGATGTCAGTTGACCATCTAGCTCATCTTAACTTGATTATATCTGCAAAAACCATATTTCCAAATAAGGTCTTATTTGCAGGGATCTGGGGTTAAGACTTGGACATATTTTTTGGGGGGACAAAATTTAACCCACTACGCAGGCTTACCTTTTTTTTTTTTTTTTTTTTTTTTAAAGTAAGCTCTCTGTCCAATGTGGGGCTTGAACTCATGACCCTGAGATCAAGAGTCACATGCTCAGGGCACCTGGGTGGCTCAGTCCATTAGGCATCTCTTTTGCTCAGGGTCCTGGGACCTAGCCCCTCGTCAGGCTTCCTGCTCACTGGGGAGTCTGCTTCTTCCTCTTCCTCTGCTCCTCCCGGGCTCTCTCTCTCTGATAAATAAATAAAATCTTAAAAAAAAAGAACCTGCAGGGAGGACCGAATGGGTATATGGCAATGGCGGGGGGGGGGGGGGCGTGCAGAGAAACAGGAAGAAGTAGAGTGGGGCACATGGAATAGTCTATTATAAGAATTATAGCTTTTACTCCAAATAAGG
The DNA here is from genome assembly GCF_963455335.1 of Martes martes. Taxonomy (NCBI): domain Eukaryota; kingdom Metazoa; phylum Chordata; class Mammalia; order Carnivora; family Mustelidae; genus Martes; species Martes martes. The sequence goes on from NC_137903.1 coordinate 52,131,364, forward strand.
GGAATAGACTCATTGATTAAAACTTGTAAAAAAAATAGGTATTTTTCTTGTTTTGTCCAGAAAACAATATATATATTTTTTTTTTGTTTAAATTCAGTTAGCCAACATATAGTACATCGTAACTCTCAGATGTAGTTAGCCAACATATAGTACATCGTAACTCTCAGATATATTATTTGGGGCCACCCAGGTGCCCCCAAATAATATATTTTTGAAGATTTATTTATTTTAGAGAGAGAATGAGTGAGAGAATGAGCACATACAGGGGTGGAAGGAAGCAGGGAGAGAATCTCAAGCAGATGCCCCACTGAGCATGGTGCCCCACTGGTACTGAATTCGAGGACCCTGAGGTCATGACTTGAGCGTAAGTCAGGAGCTGGTCACTTAACCAACTGAGCCACCCAGGCTCAATATTAAAATAATATTTGAATTAAAGTAATATAGGCATATGGATTGGGGCGCCTGGGTGGCTCAGTGGGCTAAAGCCTTGCCTTCGGCTCCGTTCATGATCCCAGGGTCCTGGGATTGAGCCCCACATCGGGCTCTCTGCTCAGCAGGGAGCCTGCTCCCCCCTCTCCTTCTGCCTGCCTCTCTGCCTATTTGTGATCTCTGTCAAATAAATAAATAAAAATCTTAAAATAAATAAATAAATAAAGTAATATAGGCATATGGAAATAAAAATTCAAACAGTGTGGAAGACTCTAAAATGAAATACTGTAAAGTTCTTTGCCCACATGTCATATACTCATTCAGTTGTATTTCCCAGAAGTATCTATCCACTCGTGACTGTAATTATGCATGACTGCCTTTATGACACTCAACTCTAAATTCTTTCTTTGAAGAAAGTGGCCTTCGTAAGTTGAACATTTATTTGTCTGACATGTAGATGAAGGTTAATCTGGGTAGTTTCTACAGTTTTATTTCCGTTTGCCCTCTACCTCGTCTACTCTAGCAAAGCCTCTAGTGGCCACCAGAGGGAGCAAAGTTCATTATAAATGAGATGGTGATTCCACTCTTAGAAATTTCTAAGGCTGACTGAGGGTTGCTGGGGGGAGGGGGGACGGGAGAGGGTGGTGGGGATATTGACATTGGGGAGGGTATGTGCTATGATGAGTGCTGGAATGTGTAAACCTAGTGATTCACAGACATGTACCCCTGGGGATAAAAATACATTATATGTTTATTTAAAAAAAAAATTCTAAGGCTTTCAGTCTGTTTCAGTGGTATTGTTAATACCTTGCTTCTCACTGACCATCTAGTCTCTTGCCTTTTTTTTTTGAATCCTTAAACTTTTAAAACTTTTATGTTTACCTGGAATCTTATTAATAACCGTATTTCTCTTTGCTTTCCTAGTCTGATGACTTTTGGACTAGCATCTGTTGTATTATATTTGTGTATTGTCCAAGAGGATAAATCGCATAGGTGGAAGAACTGACATGCTCTTTTGTTCGGATAGGTAAATAAGTGGTTATCTAACTGTCCAGTAACCATCTGGCCTTTTGTAAAACTTGCTACTATTCGTCTGTGGTTTTTATAGCATTATCGTACTTTTCAGTTAATTGAACATTAGAGTACCTAAACTCATGCGTGTAAGTACACTTACCTATAAAGGTAATCATAACTTTTCAAATTTATATTTAAAAAATTACTGGGCAGGTATGTTCATTTTTGCCAAAAATTTATCTTCTTTCATCTTGTCATTCAGATTTAGTTTTCGTTGACTACCAGTTCTGGTATTGAGTTGGATTTCCTTTCTTTAGTTGCCTTATGCTAGACAATCATGCTTTAAGCTACAGTTTCTCCTATATTAAAACTCTCATCTTAGAACCTCATCTAACCTTTTTTTTTTATTTTTAAAGATTTTATTTATTTGATAGAGACACAGGGAGAGAGGAAACACAAGCAGGGGGAGCGGGAAGGGGAGAAGCAGGCTTTCTGCTGAGTAGGGAGCCTGATGCGGGGCTCAATCCCAGGACTCTGGGATCACGACCTGAGCCGAAGGCAGACGCCCAGTGACTGAGCCACCCAGGCGCCCCTCATCTAACCTTTATACTTGATAGTACTACATCAAAGCTGCCCTGGAGGATTACTTTATTTAAATCAGCAGCGTTTATAGAGCATGAGATATGCATGTTGTTATTTTAACTCCTGAGGAAAAAAATCTACCTGGAAATAAATAGAAAACTGAATGTTTATGGTTAAGGATTAAGTGTTGGGGTGCCTGGGTGACTCAGTGGGTTAAAGCCTCTGCCTTTAACAGGGTCCTGGGATCAAGCCCCGCATCGGGCTCTCTACTCTGCAGGGAGCCTGCTTCCTCCTCTCTCTCTGCCTGCCTCTCTGCCTACTTGTGATCTCTCTCTGTCAAATAAATAAATAAAATATTTTTAAAAAAAGGATTAAGTGTTGCTGAAGAGATTAAAATATGCACACACAGGTAAGTGAATTTTTTTTAAAAAACTCTATTCATTTATTTGAGAGAGAGAGAGCACGAGCATGGGGAGGAGCAGAGGGAGAGGGAGAAGCAGACTCCCCACTGAGCAGGGAGCCCCAGTCTTGGGGCTCAGTCCCAGGACCCTGCATCATGACCTGAGCTGAAGGCATATGCCTAACCCGCTGAGCCACCCAGGTGCTCCAGGGAAAGTGAATTTTGAATTAAGGTGTGAACGTGGTAAAGGCCACTTTTGAGTTGATAGGACTGTCATAAAGCATGAAGTCTGTATGATTAAATATCATTTTGCCCAAGGATTCGGCTTTATGTTGATGTTTCTCCCTACTGTTTTTGTAGTTTTTAACTATAACCTGTGTTGAATATAAATTTATTTTTTAGCCCTAATCTTTTCTGTGTTCCCGATTAGAGCTTTTTAGCCACAGGTCATAAAAAAGGAAAAGAAAAAAAAAAAAAAAAGGAAAAATGCCTAAAGAGACAATGCCATTAGCATAAGAGAATAAAAGAAGGAAGTGGAATTGAAATTTATACGTAGTTGTGGGATAATGGTTTACAGAGGTGTATAGGCTTTATTTAAACAGGGAAATTGGACCGGAGCTCCATCCAGTTTTTGCTGTGAGTGCCAGATGGGGTATGAAATCTAGGTTTTTATGTGTCATCTTTTGATTTTTAAAATAAATCTTTAAAAAAAGTAAGCACAATGTGAACCAAATCAACACATCTACAGGCCACATTCCACTTGAGGGGGTCTACCTTTTTTACTTTATTTTAGTTTCACATGTTGAAAATCTTGCTGAGCATTTCTAGAAATCTTCCGTGTTGCAGTAGGGCTTCAAACTCAGTGAATCCAAGGTAGAGCTCATTAACTAGCCACTCACCTGCCTTCAGCTGTTCTCTTCTCTTTTATTCCCTTTCTTACTTAATGGTGTTGCCATATACCTAGTTAATTCACATGAAAAACCTAGGAGTAACCCTGCATCTTTCCTTACTAGTGGCCCATTATCAAGTCTCACTAATTTTATCTTCTAAATAGTTCTACATATTTCACACCTAGCATTCTCCGTCCTAGTTTATGCTCATCCTTTGAGACTAAGTTCAGCGTATTTTCACCTCTAGGAATCTTTTCCTCATTCCTTGAACCTTACTGAGATAGACAAAATCCCTGTTCTGTGTGGCCCGTACTTTCATTGTACTTGGCTCTTTGCATTTAAATTTTCTTTTTCTTCTATGGTACTGTAAATTCACCCAAAAGTAAGATTATATTTTACTTATATTTATATTGCCTATACCAGGACTGTATCTGAAACAGAAAAAGATGAGTTCAACAGAACAAATGTTGTGAACTGAAATGATCAGGCAGTTGTGTCATGTGTAGTGGTGGGGAAGGGTTGTTTTTCCTTTATAAAGCTTTCCCAGTCGTGATAGTGCCAAGTTAGTAGGACGTCAAGTTAAGGCCTTATATGCATTGAATTCTGAATGCAGTGTCTTTATTCCTCTTTTGTATGGCTTATGTCCATGTTTTCTCAGATATGTTATATATGGATTAATTGAGTTAGATTTTAATTGGGTTAAGTACTGTATTCTTTATGCAGGAACATAAAAGTTAATACCTAGTTAACTGCACATTGGAGTTTTGGGTGGGTCAGAGAGGAGGAGAAACTCTAGTAAGAGGTTGAAATATATTTGAAATGGGCATTTATCTAGGATGAGCCTGCTTTTAAAAAGAGCATTATGTAGTGCGGGAGAATCTTCCTTCAAAAACAAGGCAGGAGGGACGTCTGGGTGGTTCAGTCAGTTAAGCGTCTGCCTTTGGCTCAGGTCATGATCCCAGGGTCCTGGGTTCCTTGCTCAGCTGGGGGCCTGCTTCTCTTCTCCTTCTGCCTATCACTCCCTCAGCTTATGCGTTCTCTCTCTCTCTCTCTGGCAAGTAAATTAATAAAATCTTCCTCCTCTCCCTCCCCGCCCCCCCCACCCCCAAAAAGGGGAGGAAAATCCAGAATTCCTTGGCTGGACTGTTGTAGTTTAGAGAAAGTGAATTGTCTTTTAATTCAGTGGACTGTAGAGGGCAGTGTTTGACAGTTTAAAATTAACAGTGACTTCCTGTGAAGGTAAATACACTGACATTGTGCTTATTTTGTGTTTTTGTTTCTCTTATAGAAACACATTACAGTAACTGTAGGGTTAGAAATTTAAAAGAAATTTTTTAGCTGTATTTAATATATCAAAATGTAATGTTTCATGAAAAGTAAAGATAGAGTTTCAATAAAGAACATTCTAGCTTGGAATAATAGATGAGAACTAAAAATGAGAAAAGATTTTGTTGTCATATTTAATTCATATAAGAAAAATAAGCAATATAAATTTCATTTGGCAATTAAATTTATTAGAAAATTGGTATCTGTGTAACTAAAATTTTTTTTATAAAAGAATTCTTAAGATTTTCCTCTGTGCAATAGAATAGGATGTATTTTTTTGTGAGTAAAGCAATTACACATTTGAGTGGACTAATTCAATTATGATACTACTTACATGAAATAGTCTAGAATAGCTCCTTTTGGGGAAGTTATTTCAGATTTATTTTAATTTAAAAGCAACTTATATGTATTAATTAGGAATTAGAAATTGAAACTGTACTTTATCTAGTTTCCAGATTATGAAAAGATTATTTTTTCTACTGAAAAACCATTTGTTCTAAAAGCGGAACCCTATTGTAACACGTTTTGTTATTAGGAACAAATATTGAATATATTTTTTTGTTTCTATATACAGATTTCTGATATAGAAAAGCATGATGTATTAGTAAAAATGTAAAATGCTCTACCCTACTGATTTTATAAAGGGTTGCACAGTATGGAACTGTAGAATTCTACATGCTTGTGTGCGTGTGTGTGCTTGCATTTGCCAATTTAATCTAGTGGTCCCTATTTGTAGTTAAAAAATGTATAATGTTTTGGTTAGTTTCGGGGGAATTGACAAATAGGATAATCATCTGATGTATTCATTGGGTATTTTCACATTGCTTCATGCATTTACTTGTCCTCTCCTATTATATTTGCCAATTGAAGAAAGGAGGCAGTATGTGTCTATATGCCTGTATGTGTGTGTATGCAGAAACTTTGAGTGACATGTTCATTCTTCATTAAAAAAATAATTTACTAGTATAACTTAAATGAAACATGTGAGTGCTTTTACAACTCACATTCTATCTTTAAATAGCACTGTAGTTTTGCATCATAGATCTCATATAAAATTACCTTGGGATAAAATTCTAATGTTTTCACTGATATTAGTGGGATTGGATTGCATTGGAACCAGATTCTGAAATATAATGGGTATTAGTTTTGGTATTTCTTCTTGCAGTACCTGGACATAATAAATAAATGTTGTCATCCTCCACAGTTTTCCAATTTCTCCTTACGTTCAATATTTCATATATTTGAAAAAAACTTTAGTGGAATACCTAGTCATTTATAATTTTAAATTAGATAAAATGGAAATATACTTAGGGAAGAGAAGTTTTGGGGATTTTTTGTTTTTGTTTTTTTAATGAGATATATCCCACTTACTCTTTTTAACATATAATTAAGTTTTACCATAGCATTTTCCCATCATATAGTAGTTATGACACTGGGCTGTTTTAAATTTAAGGCTTGAAAAATGTGTTAATTTGTATTTGAAACCCAGTGAAGGAAGATAATTTTTTCTTCCCCATTTGTTTTAAAAATAAAGTGACAAAAAATTCAGTGAAATTGTATTCCGCAAACTTAATCAATGTTTTATTACTATCCTAATATATTTTATGCCAAAACAGTGTATATCTTTCATAAAAATTTATTTATATATGCATATATATAAATTTATAATTCATAAAAATTTATTTGTATATGCATATATATGTATATACATATATATAAAATATATATATACATATATATGTATATATATGTATATACATATGTATATACATATATATACATATATATGTATATACATATATATGTATATACATATATATGTATATACATACATATATACATACATACATATGTATATACATATATATAAAAGATTAAAAGATTTGGGGCACCTGGGTGGCTCAGTGGGTTGGGCCTCTGCCTTCGGCTCAGGTCATGATCTAAGAATAAAATTATAAATTTATAAATTTATAAATTTATTTATTTATAAATAAATTTATAATTTATTCATAAAAATTTATTTGTATATGCATATATATGTATATACATATATATAAAATATATATATACACATATATATGTATACATATATATATGTATACATACATATATACATACATACATACATACATACATACATATACATATATATGTATATATACATATATATGTGTATATACATATATATAAAAGATTAAAAGATTTGGGGCACCTGGGTGGCTCAGTGGGTTGGGCCTCTGCCTTCGGCTCAGGTCATGATCTAAGAATCCTGGGATTGAGTCCCCGCATTGGGCTCTCCGCTCACCCAGGAGCCTGCTTCCTTCTCTCTCTGCCTACTTGTGATCTCTCTCTCTCTCTCTGTCAAATAAATAAATAAATAAAATCTTTTTTAAAAAGATTAAAATATTAGTCTCAGTCCTTTTATTTTTAGTTTTTATTTTTTTTTATTTTATTTTTATTTTTTAGTTCTGTAGGGTAGTTATTATTCTCCTCTCACAGACAAGGAATCTAGGGCTCACAGAGGTTAAGTAATGTAACCAAGACATTAACCTGCTGATAGCTAGAAAGTGCAAAAGCAAGAGTTGCAGATCTAGGTTTCCTTAACTGAGATAGACGGCATGCACTATTTTGTCCGTAGACCGTGTTGCTCTTTTTAGAAGATTTTAGCTTTTTGTGGGTGTATTTCGTTCTATGTTGTCTTTTCCTTAAATACTCATCAGATATTTGACCCTGTTATCTTGGAGCCTGATGCTCTTTTCTAGGACTGTCTACCCTTTTAAAAGCAAGTGTAGATTTCAGCCGTATTTTAAGCCAATTTAATAACTTCCTTTTTTTTTTAAAACTTTTAAAAGAGAAATACACACACTAGATTTGTTTCTAGAGGCCTTTATAGCTTTGTACTCTTTCTTGACAACATAGTGTTACTTCTTGTATTTCACACTGGACATGTGAATCTGAACAAAATCATTAGTAAATTGGAAATTATAAAATAATTGAAAAGTGATCTTTCTCTTTGTTCTGAAACTGAAGTCTTTGTAATGTTTTTGGTAACAATTTACAGCGTTTGAAAGTATTTAGAAGTATTCTATGTTAGATTTACAGTGAGGAGAAATCTTAACATGGACTGAATATTACAGTTTCAGAGTTTTAACCTTATGTGTTAGAACTGTATATGTGTTTATAAACTGATATAAACATAGACATAATTAATCTCTTAATACAGTTATAAAGTTATAAATATTTTGATCAAGTGAATCTAGAACTTTTATTTTGGTGGTGACGGTTTGTTAGTTTGTTCCCGTGTATATATACATGTCTTATATGTGTTGTTTAAATTTCCTTCATACTACATGCTGTCATTTAGCATTCAATATCAGTAATGATAGCAAAGGAGTTTGGTGGTATTACTAAGAAATGAGATACATTAAAGGCTCAAAAATAGCAATATTGTGTTTACATATGGTGTTAACATTGCATCCCGAATAACTATTTGTATTACTTACTTAAAAAAAAAAAAAAAAAAAAGCTTGGAACTGTCCCCTATTTAAACTTTTTTTTTTTTTTTTAAATTCTGGACATTGTTTTGGTTATTAAAATTTTTTAAAACTAGAAGGATAATTTTTTAAATTTAATTTTGATTCCAGTGGGGTTAACATCAGTGTTTTATTAGTTTCAGGTGTGCAGTGTAGTGATGCAGGAGGCCCATCTGTTACTCAGTGCTCATCAAGATAAGGGTATTTCTAATCCCTTCCACCTACCTCATGCATCCCCTCTGGTAACCTAGATGGATAAATTCTAAGGTTGGTTTCCCTTCTCATTCCCCCAAATTTGGATCATTTGCAGAAGGTTTATATATTAAGAGATTGAATTTTTAAAATGTCTAATATTTGTACAATAGCTGACAATCATTTTTATCACTATTTTAATCTTTGTGTTCTTTCTACATATTAATTTTTATAGTTCACAGAGAGTTTCTCTTGTATATCTTTTATTCTATGGAATTATTATTCTGGAATAATTACTCTGGTACTGTACTAGATTTCTGTATTTGCAAGCCCTATAGTCTTTGTTTTCTTTTCAGATCTATTTGTGTTGTAAAACTAGGGGTGACTGTGTTAATTTGTCCTTTGAGATTCAGTTTAGCAAAGATTTATTGAGCCTTTTCAGGCTGCATTACTTAGCATAAACTAATGCTGTAATCCTGCTGAAATCTTATAATAATAATGATTAATTATATGTCATCTTCTGAAATTTTTGAAGAATTGACGCACTTTGGAATGTGATTTTTCTCAGTAAACTCAAGATCATTTATTCTACCTCCTTCCTCTAGGATTTCTGTAATCTGTGTAAAATCATGAAATCATCCAATTCAATTACTGTGTCATTGGAATAAGATTTTATGATTTTTACCATTACTGATTATACACACACCCATACATATACACACACACCTTTGTGTCCATATTATCTCCCAGGAAAATTTAAATGGGGATGCTTCCTGTTGGACCACCAGCTAACCTCTTTTGGCTTTATCCTGAGTTTCCAGGGATGCCCGATGGGGTGCTTCAGCTGAGTCTGCACTAAGTCATTATGCTGTCACCTTCTGATACAGTTATTCGTGTTTATCCGTAAGGTGTGAGCATTTTTCCTAGTGTAGCTTTTTGCCAGCTGTCACTTTACCATATGAATCAACCCTGAGTAATTAAGTAATGGAAGATTTAACATATTTTGTACACAAACAATCCTAGGAGAGGATATGTTAACTTAAAGGTTTGACTCTAGTTGGAACCCCTCAGATCAGGCCTTGTCCTATTTTTATATAAGTTTCTAAAATTTCAGCACATCAGATACAATTAAGTGCATAATTTTAGTACTTGGAGATACAAACATTTTTCTTTGTTTACAGGTGTGTGTGTGCATGCCCATGTGCACATGTGAAGGAAAATTGGTATGAATCTCTGCTGAGGCTTAAAACCATATATCTTAAATAATTTGCTGTACTAACCTCACTGCTTTTTTCTTTGATCATTTTTATGCTTAGGAAAAATCTGCAGTCTTTTAATTACCTTATGCTGGTTGGAAAAGAATGAAGTGTCAATTATCTCTTTCCTTCCAGGATGACAGATTAATTTTTAATTATTTTGTATCATTTAAGAACAAGAAAATATCTATTGCAAAATAAGCAGGACAGTAGTTCTTAAGTTGCAAATTTCTGTTTAAGTTATTTTCACAGGTTAACGCAAAAAGCTCTGACATTTCGGAAAACTTAGAATATGCTTCATTCAGCTAACACTTGTAAAAAATGGGTTTAATAAAAAATTGAATAGTTAAGTATTTTTATCCATCTCCACACAATGGTAGTTGGTTTTAATGCTGCTTCAATCATGTACTTAAAAATCAGTTCAACTTCAGGGCACCTAGGTGGCTCAGTCATTGGGCATCTGCCTTTGGCTCAGGTCATGGTCCCACGGTCCTGGGATCAAACCCCACATTGGGCTCCCTGCTCTACAGGGAGCCTGCTTCTCCCTCTTCCACTCCCTGTACTATGTTCCCTCTCTTGCTTTGTCTCTCTCTGCCAAATAAATAAATAAAATCTTTTTAAAAAGTCAATTCAACTTAACTTTATATATTCTTACATATTTTATATTGAGCACAAGCAACATGGCCTCTTAATGCCTGGGTATGGTAAGATGTTATAGATGTAGCATTTGTTTGTATGAAAATAGTAAAAGGTGTGTTCTTGCCTTTTCTAGGCCTTTTTTTGTTTGTTTTAATTTCTGTATACTGGCGTTCTTCATCAGCTGTATAAATACAGAATCATAAGAGGCTCAAGATCTTCTAGGTTTTTAAAATATTGTAATATATACTGTAGTTTAAGTGTGTGCTGTTTTACAGATAGCCCTCATTTCAGGGAGAGTCTTGTATTTAAATAATTCATATCATTGCTATTCTAAGAAGTGCTTTTGCAGTCCAACATCTGAAAGGTGATTGACTTTTTTCCCATAGCTCCATAATTTATAAGAAAACATAAAAGACTAGACCAAGATGATTTTGGTGCATGGTTATAATTTTAATATTAGTACAGAGAATAAGAACTAAGTCTGTTTGGAATAGACTAGTTAACTAACTGATCAACTTGAATTTTATATAACTCCTTTTCATTGTGTTTTTGCATTTAATTTGTAGGTGGTGGGTGTCTTTGATTTTATGTCTTTTGAGAAATTTATGATCGGGTGCTTTATTTATGACATTGTAGTTTCAGCTTAGGCAATTGATTGAAATACAATATAGGGAAATATAGTATTTTTTAAAAGCTTAAATTGGGAAAATGAACCAACAGTGCTAATGTGGAGTTGTTTTGGAGTAAGGAAAGAAGGGAATGGTAGGTTATTTTCTTTATACATCTATTGGTCTTTTATTGTTAAAATCTTATTTATAATATATGATATGATTTACTTTTGGAGCTTTGTAGTATATTGTCATGTTTTAAAGTTGTGTAGGAAAATGATAATTCATTGAGATTATATATGTAGAAAAGTGTTTGTAAACCCTAGAGTGTAAGGCAAATATAAATTATTATTTATACCAGCTATAATATTTAACAGAGGCAAGAATTATATTAATATGCTACCAAAAAATAAATGTGATGCAGTGTCAGTGTTGCTGGGGAAATTAGTGAAAATGTAGCACATGGTAGGCTATGTTGAATAGATGGCTGGGTTGAAATTATGGAGGAATTATTCAGAGGGTAAAGTTAATTCATTTCCTTTTTGTGACTGCAAACCTTGAATCATATAGGACTGGTTTAGTTAAGTCTAAGTCATATTCCTTTTATGTGGAATTGGAAAATACAGTTTTTCTCCATATATATCCAATCTGTCAGCTATGTGAATTAAATTTTATTAACCAAGTTGAAAATAAATACCTTCATTTTAAAGAAAATATTACAAAGACAAAAGATGTATGTGATCTGAAGAGAAGCAATAGATTAATGGATAAGGAAGATAAGGTGTGTATGTACACACACACACACACACACGCATGCGCAATGGAATACTACTCAGCCTTGAAAAAGAATGAGAGCTTCACATTCGCAGCAATGTGAATGGATCTAGAGGGTATTATATTAAGTGAAATAAGTTAGAGAAAGATAAGTACCATATGATTTTACTTATATGGGGAATCTAAAAAACAAGATGAACAAAACAGAAACAAACTCATACAGAGAACAAATTTGTGGTTGCCAGAAAGGAGGGCAGTGGGGGTTGTGAAAGAGGTGAAGGGGATTAAGAGGTACAAACTTCCAATTATACAATAAATAAGTCATGGGGATGAAAAGTATAGCATAAGGACTACAGTAATATTATAATAATGTATGGTGACAGTTGGTGATTACACCTACAGTGAGCATTGAGTAACGTATAGGTTTATCGAAAGACTATGTTGTATACCTTAAACTAATATAACATTATATGTCAACTATAGTGTAAAAAAAAGAAATATTACAAAGGCTTGGATTTGAAACACTGCCTGAAAACTGCATTATTTTCAGCCTCACTATAGAGTCACCCTCTTCTGGAGACAGTGCTGTTTATTCACACTGCAGTGTATGAGAAGTCAGACTTCTAGATATTTGACACAATTTCTTTTTTTTTTTTAATTTTTTTTTATTTTTTTATATATATATTTTTAAAGATTTTATTTATTTATTTGTCAGAGAGAGTGAGCACAGGCAGACAGAGAGGCAGGCAGAGGCAGAGGGAGAAGCAGGCTCCCTGCTGAGCAAGGAGCCCGATGTGGGACTCGATCCCAGGACGCTGGGATCATGACCTGAGCCGAAGGCAGCCGCTTAACCAACTGAGCCACCCAGGCGTCCCTTGACACAATTTCTAACTTGAAAGCAAAAAATACTACTAACTTTTGGGTTCATAGTCAAAGCTACCGTATGTTTGTTGGTTTTTCAATTTTTAGAGTATGGCAGAGGTGAAAAGGGATAAAGTGGGGCGATGGATTGACCCTTGGATACAATGCTGAAGTAAATTAAAAAAAAAAAAAAAAAACCCCGAACCAGGATAATTCTTGAAAGGGAAAATGATCATAAGAGGAAACAGAGATGTTATCACAAATTGGGGTCTGAATTTCTTGGTAGCTGTGCTTGTATGGGAAAAGTTTTTGTATTGCAGATAGTTATCTTATGGTCAGAACCCTACGGTGATGAAAGGACATTTGAACTGGACACTGGCAAGAAGTTTGATTGGTTGAGAAACAGCAATGATGGCAGCCTGAGGTTGTTGTCCTGACTGATAACTGGAGCATTTCTGGCCACAGGACAAACTCAAGGACATATGGAAAGTGAATGGAAATGCAGACTTTTATTAAATGCCAAGGTTTCCCTAAATGGTGCAAAATGTAATTATGGAAACTGGGGATGAGGAAGTGATGTTCTTGCCTTGTCCTCTTCTTTTATGGCTATGGACAGAATAACCCACAAAGATTTTTTATGGTACTGTATTTAAGCTAGCTGATAGTCTAGCTACAGTCTTAAGTGTCTGATTTATAGGTAATCTGAACTAATTTTAGGGAGTAGGGTAGCACTGAGAGTAACAGAATCTTACAGTCTAATTATAGTCTCATAATGGAAGGGTGAGAAATGGCACCTGAAATTTATAAGAATAAGCCATCCCCATACAAATATCAATAAATAGTGAAAGATGCTCAAGCTCGCTAATAATCAGGAAATGTAGGATAAAACAGTGCATGCTACTTTTCTGTTGATGGATTTAATTAGAAGACTCTGGCAGGGCATGAAGCAGTCAGCACAGGCATGCACTTGTAGTGAGTATAAATTGGCAGCAGTTTTCTAGGAGATGGTTTCTTCGCCTCCTAAAACCACCCGCCTGCCTACTTAACCTTCTTTGGTATGAGAACCATCTGATGTAGCAGGACCTCCTACCCCACCAGACTCCAAGAGGCTTTGATTCCTTCTGCTTCTTCTCGATGCAGGTGATGGGGTGGGTTGTGTGTCGCAGAAACTCTATCCCACCAGCTGTTTGGAGGGGTTATGTAGCAAGTCAAGAAGTTCGAGAGGCAAAATCTGACCAAGTAGAGACAGGAAATGGGAGGGAATGGACAGTTAAATTGCTTTTCCTTTCTCACTTTCTTTTTTGCTTGTTGCAAGACAGAATGTCCAGTTAGCCTGACAAGAAGACATCTTCTCTTACCTAGGTCAGTGAACCCAGCTCAGTAACAGTATCGTGTTTTATTTGCTTTTCTTCCTTACCTGTCTCACCTCCTTTTCCTTCTCATTCTTCATATCCTGGGATTATACCTCCTAAGAATTCCTTAGTTTGGATGCCTCAGGTTGTTTTCTTGAGGGAATACAGGCCAAGAAGCTGACAATCCACTTCTGAGACTCAATTTCATAAAAATATCTGCAGTTTCTAGAAGATACGAGTTTGTTGATGTACATTGCAGTGTTCTTTACCTTACTGAAAAGTTGGAAATAATATAAATGGCCATCAATACAGAAATGGTTAAATAATGATATATAAAGGGATACTATCCAGCAATAAAAAGAATGATACGAAAATATGTCCATGATATATGAGATAAAGTACAGGTCAGTTTGATCAGTATGTTCAGTTTGATCCCATTTGGGAAAGCTCAGCCCCCAAATGAATCTGGCACAGGCATATTGAAAGAAATGATGTCAGATTGGGGAATAAAGTAAGGAAAGGAAAGTATTTTAACTTTTCCTTGATATACTTATGCAAAACTGAATTTTTTCCACATGAAACATGTACTAAAACACTAGAAGTAGTATTTGCCGCTAAATTATTTAGACACTGGGGTAATTATTAGGAGATAGAAAACGTATCAGTGCTTAGTTCATCAAACAATATTTGGGGATCATGTAGAAACTAACTTCTAAACTTTATTGTGTAGAGGTGTGTATGTATGTGTGTGTGTTTGCTTAATATAAACTGGGGCATTTTTCTAAATGCTTTGTAGATACTATCTTACTGGTCACAACAACTGTATGAGCTAGGTGCTAATATTACTTCTGTTTTATAGATGAGGAACCCAAGATGTAGGAAACTAAAAAAAAAAGAAAAACCCACTAAAACAGAACCTTGCTTGATGTTATGTAGATTTAACTGTGGTGGTTAGGAAATTAATGCTGTTTTGCCTGACTCCAGAGTCTGATGTTTTGACTATATTGTTTCTATCGAATTCAGTCCGATAGCACCAGGTTATCACAGCCCATATATGATCTGATTGTAAAGTTGCCTGCAAACTACTTGACATAGATAGCCGGGTTTTATTGTCTTTGCTGGGTAGGAGCAGATTTTTTTTTTTTTTTAAATCAAAGTGGAAATAGCTTTATTTTTTCTGGTTGTAAAAAATTTTATAGAAACTTGGAGGCAGCACAGAAGTTTTTGGATGAAAATAAGAATTGTCTTGAAGATAACCATTGTTAATATATGGCATTTGTTTTTTTGAAAAAATTTTTAAAAAGATTTTATTTATTTATTTGACAGACAGAGATCACAAGTAGGCAGAGAGGCAGGCAGGGGGTGGGAGGGGGGGAAGCAGGCTCGCCACTGAGCAGAGAGTCCGATGTGGGGCTCGATCCCAGAACTCTTGAGATCATGACCTGAGCCGAAGGCAGAGACTCAACCCACTGAGTCACCCAGGCTCCCTTTTTGAAATTTTTATGTGTACATTCACATACACATATAGTTAGAATTTAAAAATTTTTATTTTTTTCCCAAATGGGATCATACTATTCAAATGAGTTTTAAAAATCTACTTTACTTGCCAATTATAGTCATCTTTGTGTGTGTGTGTGTGTGTGTGTAAATTTCTAATGACTCTATTGTATTATATGGATAAATCCTAATATAGGCAATAATCTATGATTCTGTGTTTGACTCTTCAGCTGTTTCCTTTTTTTTTACTCTTATTATAGATAATGCTGCAATAAACATCTTTCTACTTGTATTTTTATACACTTATCTAATTATTTCTTTAGAATGAATTCCTAGAAGTCAGTAGCCAAGTTTTATAGTTTCAGTTTCTGATTAATGTCTTAGATTCATTGAACAACACATTATTTGTCTAGGAAGAAATACAGTCTCATGTTTTAGTCACTTGTGACTTTTCATTAATGGTTCATAATCACTGAGTACTCACCATGCATATTGAGTACCCGCTGTGAACATGGCTCCACATTACTAGGTGTTATTCTCCTCTGGGGAAATCTGTGACTACAAACTGTGAGGCAGAGTTGCTTAAGAGTGAAGAATGGAAGCAGTTTATGAGAATATTGTTCCATAGGATTTGGAGGAAAAAGAATGAGATATAACTTTAAAATCTTAATGTAGATTATGCTTTTCCTTTACCTAGCATATGTCTACTTACTTTATAATTGACTGGTAATACTTGTCTCTTCCATTCTCTAAACTTTAAGCTCCAAGAGGTAAAGAAAACATTTATCTATTTAGGTCACCATTGTACTCCCAGTTAGGGGTAACTGTAAGTTGAATTAATGAATAAATGAGAAATCATGTATTTATACAGTGAAGTATGACATCTATTTCCTAGGTTATTTGTAGAATTGTGGCTACTAAGCTTTTTGAACATATATTATGACATTGCTAAATATAATGTTTTAAAGCTCTATAGGTAAAACCAGCATTCTCAATTCATTTAATTAAATCATTCCATTTTATATGTCCATACCCTTTCATAAAGTGGGATGGTGAACCACCATTCTGTATCCACATTATGCAGCCTAATTATAAACTCAGGGTCAGACCAATACTGGGAGGCAGCAGACTAATAAATCACTATTACAAATGATATGCCCCAAAGGAGTGTTTACTGGTTACTTTAGCCAACTTATAAATGAATAGCTTCAGACCACAAGTAATTAGATAGGGTCTAGAGTAAAGAATCCTATAAAATGAATGGCAAGTTTCTTGGTATTTGAGAGTGTTACCTCCTTTATGCTGATTTTTATTCTCAGTTATCACTGGTGTTCTCTATATAGATTTTTCAACTTTTGCTTATAAATAGTGAAAACTAGATAATCTTTACTATAACTACTAGAAGATACAAGTAAATCACTTAGAAGCAGCAAATTTTCTAGACCAATTAGTATTTCTTAAGAGCTGTTGGCATTCAGTCTGTTGTTTTTGTGAATAGGCAAACTACTAATTAAAGGTAAATTTTAATGAAGATTCATCATTATCATTTTAATTGTTAAAACAGTATTTTATTTACCTTTAAATATGTCCAATAATATATCTTTTAAAGATTTTATTTATTTATTTGACACAGAGAGAGAGCCCAAGTGGGGGAGTGGCAGAGGGAGAAGGAGAAGCAGGCTCCTCACTGAGCAGGGAGCCCGATGCCAGGCTTGATCCCAGAACTCCAGGATCATGACCCAAGCCAAAGGCAGATGCTTAACCAACTGAGCCACCTAGGTGCCTCTTAATTTCTTTTTTTTTTTTTTAACAAGTGGAGAAACCCAGCAAGTGTTGGGGAAGTGTCAGGCTCTTACTGAATGAGCGTTATAATCGAACTGCTAACCTACAGATCACTTTATAGATTGCCAGTAACTGCCAAAAGCCTATGAACCTTAAAAATTTTGATTTAGAAATCAAATACTGTCTTTATTATAATACTGTCTATAAAATACTGTCTAAATTAATCCAAATTAGGTAGTAAAACTATCATCTGTGATAGACTTAGATAAAAGAGTACTTAGGAAAATTAGGTTGGTATTTTTGTTACTGTATAAAAATGATGCCTCAACTTTGAAAAGTTTGAAAATGGCTCAGTTGGTTAAGCATCCAGCTTGGGTTTCAGCTCAGGTCATGATCTCGTGGTCCTGAGATCGAGCCCTGCATGGAGTCCCCCTGAGAGTCTTTCCCTCTTCCTCTTCCTCCCCTTCTGCCCCTCCCCATGTGTGTGCTCTTCCCCCCGCCCAAAATAAGTGAGTAAATAAAATCCTTTTAAAAAATGAAATGTTTGAAAATGGTTAAATGTAGAGACATGGTCTAAACTGTGTATTAATCATTGTTTCACTTTTATTATTTACTCTTTATTCATTATGTTAATAGTTTATTTTTTTCTAAATGTTCTTCTAAATCATGAGATTATTTAATTCAGTGGATTTCCTGATTTAGATTGCATAGGAAAATTAGAGCAGTAAATGGGTCTAAGACCCTTTAACTTAAAATATTTTAAAATTCTGAATGTGATATCAATGTTATTAGAATATCACATTCTAATAACATTCTAATATATACTCTGATAGTAACAGTGTAAGTAAAAAATGCATTCTTAAATAATCATAAAATATTTAAAATGTTTATTTTTATCCCACTGATTTTAATATCCTTATCAAGATATAAAAATAGAAACAATTCTGTCAAGGACGTTTTCTTTTAAACTTATAATTTCAACTGTGTTATTTTTGTTTTACCAGTTTCTGAAGGATTCTCATTCTTCAACTTTTGGTATCCAATAGAGTCTATTGCCTCAGCTCTGTTTTGAGATAGACCTTGTTTACTAGATTCTTCTAGAGCTTATATTAGCCAGGATAGAATGTCAGAAGGAACAAGTATCACTGTAGTGATAGGAACAATTGTTGGCAAACTCAGGAAAAAGGAAAACCCACTTAGGTGAAGATACTCTGAAGTACTTGGCACTTTAGTTTACCAGTTTTATCTTAAGTGTTGAATGTTGACTATACTAGACAAAATTCTTTCACAGTAGTGTTGTTGTTGTTGTTGTTTTAATTAGTGTCTTTTTAAAAAAATTATTTATTTGACAGACGGAGATCACAAGCAGGCAGAGAGGCAGGTAGAGAGAGAGGGGGAAGCAGACTCCCTGCTGAGCAGAGAGCCCTATGCGGGGCTTGATGCCAGGACCCTGAGATCATGACCTGAGCTGAAGGCAGAGGCTTTAACCCACTGAGCCACCCAGGTGCCCCATTAAGTACTGTTATTTTGTTTGTTTGTTTTTTAGGATTGTAGAACTCTTGGACATTATTTGCTATAGCCTGTAAGTACCCTTCCTTCTGACAGTTTGGAAGTGATAAAATAGACCCAGATTAGGCTTGCCATTAATAATAACTTAAGAAATAACCTAATGAGTTGCCTTTTGCAATTATGATGTTTTGGCCAATGCAGTTTAAAATCACTATTTTATACTACCATGCTTATTATTTGTATTTAACTACATTCTCTCTGAAAGTTTTTTTTAAATCACCAAGTAATATAAGTATTTTGAAAAAAAATGACTCCAAATTTATTAATTGCTGTGGTGGTTACAACTCCTGTTGTGAGAGACTGCTTCCAAGTCACACGTGTAGTAAATATTTTTATAGAAATACGGTCATAAATAGTCCCAGGAAATCCCTCTTGAATATGCTATATTTACATTTCAATTTTATGTTGTTGGTTCGTTACTTTAAAATTGAATATAATTAGAATAAATAACATGCTAATGGCTTCATTAAATTTTGAGTCAAAGCTTACTATGTTAAACCTTTACCCGCCAAATAACATCTTGAGTAAAGACATGCAGTTTACCACATTTAAATGTTTTCTTGAGATCATGTGTGTTTGGTTTTTTCCTTTTAAAATTTAAGAGTTGTATAAATACAACTAGATGTGTAGCAGTCTTTTCCTTGAACAAGCATCCCTCATTTAATAGAATTCTGAAGAAGAGCAATTCACGAATTAAATAACAAATTGGCTTAAATTTTTCCTTTTCCCCATGGAACTTGAGGATAGCATTGCATGTATATTATCAGATGGAGTGTCAAAGTCTTCTTACTGTGTATGTTATCGTTAAACTAAAATGAATGAGTGAGAACACTTTTTAAAAAATGTAGTAACAGCTATTAGTGAGATCCTAGTCCCTAGTGAAGAGACCTTTATATTGAGAATGGAATAGTCACAAGGACCAGTCTTCTCATTTGCTTATCGTCATCAGGATATTTGGTGCTAAACTGTTCATCGGCTGTGGGTCCGAGCTCATTCAAGCTGAGTCTCCTTAGCTAAACTGGGATTGAACAATTTAATCTCTGGCTTTATGAGCTGCCATTTCCTCACAGCCAGGGATATCCTTAACAAACTGTAGGGATATAATTGGGGCAAAATATTAGGAAATGGAGCAGTAAGTTATACTTACAATGGAGAAAGTACAAGTAAGTTAAATTATTGACCATGGTTTCAAAATTAGAAATGTTTAAAGCAGGGGTGCCTGGGTAGCTCAGTTGGTTGAGCATGGACTCTTGGTTTCAGCTCAGGTAATGATCTCAGGGCCTTGCTCTGAGCTCAGTGGGGAGTCTGCTTCTCTTTCTCTTCCTCTCCCTCCATGTGCCACCCCCGCCCCTCGCTCGCTCTCAAATAAATAAATAATTTTTTAAAAAGTTTTATTTACTTATTTGACAGAGAGAGGGAACACAATCAGGAGGAGTGGGAGAGGGAGAAGCAGGCTACCCGATGTAGGGCTCAATCCCAGGACCCTGGGATCATGACCTGAGCTGAAGGCAGACCCTTAATGACTGAGCTACCCAGGTGCCCTGAAATAAATAAATCTTTAAAAAAGAAGAAGAAGTTGTTTAAGGCAAACTTGAGCCAGATTGCTGAAATACTAGAGATTTCTCTTGAAAAATTGGAATATTTTAAGCTCTCTCTTATACTACCAAATTGTCTGATGAGGTTGTCACTTTTAGTATATTTATACTATAAATGATTTTAAGGGTTATAATATGAATTATTTATAGTGGTTTATACTACTGAGGTCCTGAAAAAGTCATTACCTTTATTAGGACATTTAAAACTGTATGTTTTAAAATTTCGTTATGTTCTAAGTGTGATTGTATTGAATGTGGAGAGGAACAGTTTTATACTGGAACATATGTTCGTCTTTATAACATATATTTATAACATATAACATATAACATATATTTATAACAGGAAAATGACAAAAATTTGTTTTATACTAAAGTTCTGAGGGACCATTAACTCAAATATGTTATTAATTCTTAATTTTCAAGTCCTCTGTAACCTATCCCTGGCATTGTGAATCCAGACTTAGCTTTAACTTTATGTACTGTAAATTGGATTCCCATCTGTCATGCCTTCTCATCGTCCCTCAAATAACAGTTCATTTAGTATGCCTTTCTTTACTCATACTGTTTTCTGAAATGCCTTATGTACTGTTTCTACTACGTATGGTTTTTTTTTTCAGCCCTGATCAGTAAGTACTTTTTAGCCCTCCACAAGCCTCTAGTTCAAACTAATTTTCCCCTTTCTGTGTTACATTTGTTATAGTGTACATTTTAATATTTGATCTTATTTGTCTTATGTTGTTTCTTACCTGTGGCAACATATCTGCTTCTTATGGGGCAGTGTATCCTAAATCCCTGGTAGTACTAAATGTCTTGATAGCAGGTACCTTGACTAACATGCCTTTCAGTGATAAGCTTAGTTTTTTGTTTGTTTGTTTGTTTTTTAAAGATTTTATTTATTTGACAGAGAGAGATCACAAGTAGGCAGAGAGGCAGGCAGAGAGAGAGGGGGAAGCAGGCTCCCCGCCGAGCAGAGAGCCTGATGCCGGGCTCAATCCCAGGACCTTGGGATCATGACCTGAGCCGAAGGCAGAGGCTTTAACCCACTGAGCCATCCAGGTGCCCCTGAGCTTAGTTTTTAAGAGTGGGACTGCTTAAAAGTTCTTACTGTGCTGTATAAGCGATATTTAAAGTAGAATGTATATTACCAACATTGAAAAACGTTTTACAGTAGACTTTTATAGAATGATACATTTAGTGTTCATGTGTGTCTGTATGTAACATTTTATTTCATCAAAGTTTTCTTTATTCCCTTAATTTTTTCTCCCTCAAAGGAAGCTACTCATTCTGATTCAACTTAGCCTCTTTCTCTTCTTAAATGATTGTAATTTTTGACTACAGATCGTAGGTTTCCATAGCACCTGTTTGATTATTCAGGTCTTGTGAGCAGTAATGGACTGACAGGCAAAGGCAGCTGTAATCTTTTTTCAAGTCTGGTGGGCCAGTGAGCTAGCAATCTCTGATCTCTCACTGAGATGAAGTGAAATGCGGTCACTGAGACCTTTTTTCTGATAGGACTCTACAGGTGAATGCTGAAAATAGGTAGGTCCTTCTTGTGCAAAGGAATTGATGGTTCAGCCAACCAGGATATTTAGGACTTCCCAGAGTAAGCATATGTAGGGCCATATATAGCATGTGGTGGGTATGACCCCTTTCTGCTTGCTAAGAGAATCTTTTTTTATCGGGTGGTTGGGTCCCTGAACATTCAGGTTTTACCACCAGATTAAATTTCTACTCCAGCCTTTAGCCCCTGTACCCTCTTCCTTTAGGTACACCCATAATTTCTTCTAGGTTTGTGTATTCGTTGCGTTGCTCCGGTATATTGTATGGAGAGAGAGGGAGCCGAGAATATGTGTTTAGTCTACCATCTTCCTATTATTTTTCAGATAAGTTTGCTGTTCCTGCTGTCCTTCTGGTATTTCCAGAGTCACCAGAATTCCAAGGCTCTCTATTTAATATAATTTCTAAATACTGAGTAGGCTTTTGTTATAGTGCGGTATTATGCATTTATCTGGACTGTGTTAAAGATCAACATTTAGTCATACTCACTGTGTGTGAGTTTTTGTGGTATTCTTCATAGTTAATTGAAAGATATAGGTAGAAGTATCTTTTAGAATTGCATGTTAGTTGTTCCATTTTCATGCTTTATCAGTTTCTTATCAATGGAATGTTCTGCATTCTTGGTGTGCCTATAACCAGTGTATTCATACTCTTCATGTGCTTTCTTAGGGTGGAATTCCTGGACCAAATGTATCCAAGGTGAAGTTTGCCATGAATTTTCTTTGAGCTGACCCTCAATAGTAACAGAAAATACCAGAGCAATTACTGCACACACATTAATGGTCCTCTAATCTCCAACCTTGCATGTAATTGCTGCTGTCAAATACAATTACTGTCTGCCCAAGTTTCTTCCCCTGGGGGCAGTCGTGCTGTGCCTTGTTATATAGTTAGAAAATGAGAATAGAGTTTCTGAAACTTTTTGAAGGTTTTGCTTATAAACTGATCTACTTTGAAATATGAAAACTATAAAATTACCTTTTTAAATTTTTTTTATTTTGACTTGAATAAATCTGACAGTAATAAGAGAGTAACAAAAGAAGATTTGAAGGTTCATCGAGTGTAATTATATTTCTGAAGAATTAATTATGAGTACATTTCCTTTACGGATTAGGACCATGTTGGCCACATTTCAGGAATTGTAATTCTAAGCTGGTGTTATTTTTTTTTTTAACAATATATATACTAGCTAAAACCCTACATAATCTAGAGTTACTCAATTTTGTGATTGTAGCAGTAGGACAAGCTGATAATGTAGTAGTTCTAGATCGGAGATTGTCTCCTTGATTGTAGGTTTGGGGAATGAACTATGCAAGTGAACTTTTCAGCTAACTAAATGTATTCTTTTAAATAGTTAAGCTTTTTTATTTTTAGGTGAAAATTCTTTTCATGTGGTCGTTAAGTTTTCTAGCTTCTTTAATCATAATTTACTAAACACATTTTATCACTTTCCTTACCTCCCAGGGTTATCATTGTGTTAGTAATCATTGTGACAATGTGATGAGCTTGTAGGCTAGTTAGGTTATAGATGGTTTATTCCTTCACCTACTGTCTCAAAACTTTATGCTTTTTTAGGTGCTTTTTTTTTTTTTTTAATTGCGGCACCATAATTCACACACCCTACAGTTCACACATTTGAAGTGTTCAATTCAGTGGTTTTTAGTATGTTCACAGAGTTGTATAGACATTACCACATTCAGGTAGGAACCTGCTGAAAACCCTAATGTCCATTAGTAGATGAGCAGATACACAAAATGTGGTATATCCATACAACAGAACATCATTTGGCTGTAAAAAAGGAATGCAGTACTGATTCATGATGCAATTTGGAAGAATCCTTGTTTTTCCTTGCTAAACTATGCTTAATGAAAGAAGCCATTCACAAAAGACCACATATATTATGACTCCATCTATCTGAAGTGTCCAGAATAGACAAATCTATAGAGACGTAGATTAGTGGTTGCTTGGAGCTGGGGGAAATGAAGAGATTGAAACTGATGGCTAAGGAGTATGGAGTTTCTTTCTGAGGTTTTGAAATAACCCTTTAGCTGTCAATTTCAGTCTTCCCATTTTTATTGCCAAATAATATTCTGTCGTATGGATACACCACATTTTGTGTATCCATTCATCCATTGATGGACATTCATCCATTGATGACATCATTGATGGATATTTGTGTATCCATTCATCCATTGATTGACACTGATGGACATTTTTTCCACCCTTTGGCTATTACAAATAACGCCGCTATGAACAGTGGTGTGCAAGATTTTGTGTGGACATATATCTTCATTCCTCAAGGGTATATGCCTAAGAGTGGAATTGCTGGGCCAAATACTAACTCTGTTTTAACTTTATGAGGCACTGCCATGCTATTTTCCAAAGTGGGTTCAACATTCTGCATTCCCACCAACAGTGTATGAGGTTCTGATTTCTCTTCATCTTTGCCAACACTTGTTATTTTCTGATTTTCTGATTGTAGTCACCCTACGGGTATGAAGCAGTATCTTATTGTGGTTTTGATTTGCATTTCCCTGACGTGTAATGATGTTAAGCATATTTTCTTATGCTTTTTGGCCATTTATATGTCTCTTTTAAAAATCATACTTCTATTCCTATAGGGCTGCAATCTTGTATTTAGAACTTTAGTGGTTGTCTGTACTAATTTTCTGTCTCCAGGTTGTTCCAACATAGACTTTTAGCTTCTATTAGAAGATTCCTAGTGATGCAAATACACAATTTGTGAAGTCAGCCCAACTTTTTTACTCTGGTTATTAGAAGCTTCTTTCTATATGAGGTCAAAATCTGTTTCACTGTTTTATTTTTATTGTTTATGTTTTCTCATATGTTCTGTTTTGTAGCCTTCTAGGTCTAAATCCCAATTCTTGATCTACACAAGAGTCCTTTATTAATAGTTTTAAAACTGCTTTTAGGTTTCCTCTTCTTCAGGCTAGGTATCTGTAATTTCTAAAATTGTTCTCCATTCCCATTGCCATCAAGCCTTACCACCATCCCAGTCATTCTGGTATGAACAAGTTTCAGTTTCTTAGCATCTCTTACAGTATGGCTTTTGGAATTGAACAGACTGTTTGAGACATAGCGTGACCACTATAGAATAGAACTTTTCTCTCATTTGAGTTCTGTATTTCTGTGATGTAGCTTAAAATTACTTTAACTTTTTGGCAGCCCCATTTAAATGTTAATTTTTTTTTACACTTTCGGAGAACTACAATCCCATCTTTTTTTTTTTAAACAGATTCTGTTATGCAGTGTCTATTGTGTTATGTTCAGTATTTTATGTGTCCTCATATTAAATTACATTTATTTGTTTCATGATATTATTCCAACATTAGGTTTTTTTCAGATCATGAGTGTGTCATCTATTTATGATGTCTTTTTCATTGATCCTGTCATCAGGAAATTTGATTAGCATTCTTTTTTGTATCTTGAGTCAACTATTGATGAAGGTGGTATATAGAATAGGGTCAAAGACTGACTTTGGAGAAACTTAACTGGAGATTGATATTGATCCATTTATACATGCCTCTTGGTTAAGACACTCATTAGTGATAAAAATAATAATTAGTTATATTTACTGAGCTCTTTGAGTGTGCTGTGAATTATGTTAAGTGCTTTAGATATTTTATTTATTTTAAAAACTTTTTAAAAAAGATACTATTTATTTATTTGACCAAGAGAGACAGAGAGAGAGAGAGAGAAAGAGTAGGAACACAAGCAGGAAAGCAGGCTCGCCACAGAGTAGGAAGCCCGATGAGGGGCTCGATCCCAGGACCCTGGGATCATGACCTGAGCCGAAGGCAGAGGCCTAATGACTAAACCACCCAGGCGCCCCAGATTTTATTTAGAGAGAGGGAGAGAGAGCATGTGAGCAGGGGGAGGGGCTCAGGAAGACCTGAGCTAAAGGTAGATAGCTGCTTAACACCTGAGCCACCCAAGTGCCCCAAGAGTGAATTTTAGTTATATATTAATTTTAGAGTGAGACATATTGTATTGAAATACTACTCTGCCACTTATTAGTTATGTAACTTCGGGAAAAATTATTAACTTTCTTAACTTTCAGGGGGTTTTCTTCCAGAAAATGGAAATAATAATGTTTGCTTTATAGTGTTGTGGTGAGAACTAAATAAAATATCTGAAGGAGGGTGCCTTGCCTGGGTGGCTCAGTCGGTTGGGGAATCCAACTTTTGATTTTGGTTCAGATCATGGTCCCAGTGTCATAGCATCAAGTCCTATATCAGGCTCCAGGCTTAGTGTGGAGTCTGCTTCTCCCTCTCCCAGTACTCCCTGTTTGTATCCCCTTATTCCCTCTCTCACTGTCTCTCTTTATGCCAATTAAATAAATTTAAAAAATCACTCTCCTGTAAAAATCCACCTTCTTTGAAGCTGTGGCTTATTTTTCTTATCCATTTATTCATATATCCAGCAAATATTTATTAAGTGTCTTCTGTGTACCAGACACTGTTTTAAGTTCCTGGGATATATCAGTAAACAAAAGTAGACAAAAACTTTTAACCTTGTGGGGCTTAAATTCTACACAGGAAGACAAGGGATTGAAGTATAATATAGAGCATTGGGTTATAGTTCTAAGTAGGATGGTCAGGGTACGATGTATTGAGAAGGGCAGTACTTGAATAAGGATGTTAAATTGGTAGGGAGTGAAGTACTTGGATAACCGGTAGAAAAGATTCCTACTCATTCCTCCTTGAAGTTGTTCTGCAATATAGTAGGACCAAAGACAGTTACTTAAGATGCTTTTTGATTATTCTAGAGGATCTAAAATACAGTCTGGGGAAATGCTTGTGGAAGTGCTTCTTTATTAATCTTTCTATACCCCAGGTACTACAGTTTTACCTAGTTGTCTGTCTTTAGCTTATATCTAAGTAAGAGGAAGGGCCTTATAGAGGCCAAGGAAATTTTTGTTTTTAGCCTTTTCTTACCATTCATCAGTTTGCTTTTTGATAAAACAAGAACACATTTCTCCTTTTTTTTTCAAGTGGGAAGCCAGAGAATCCACTAAAAGTTGAGAATATTTCTAGATATTTATCCTCAATAAGTTTTTTTGAATGAATTGTAATTCCCAAGAGGACACAATGCTTTAAGTTTGCACTTCAAGAAGCTACAGAAAGAACAAAAAATCAAATTTTTAAAAATAGGTAAGTGGAGAAGCCAATAAAATAGAAAACAGATGTGTGCAGGAAAGAGATCAGCAAAGCAAAGAGTTGGTTCTTTGAAAAGATTGATAAAACCCTAGTAAGAATGATCAAGAAAGGAGAGAAAAAAGACAGATGGTTAGTGTCAGGAATGCAGAAGGGGCACCACATATGTCGAGGAATCAGAAAATAAGTAGATCTTATGAACAGCTTTAGGCAAATGAATTGATTATTTAGAAAAAATGGACATATTTTTAAAAACATCTCAAGTAAACCACTAACTTACCAAAGCTGACTGACTACGAAATGGAACGTCTGAATAGCTCCGTATCTGTTAAGACATGGAAATATTCCGGGTTCATGGACTGGAAGAACAAATACTGTTAAAGGTGAGTCTTAAAGGACTTACTGCAATGAAAACCTCTGGCCCAGATAGCTTAGCTGGTACATTCTTTCAATTGTTTAAGGAAGAAATACTGCCAGTCTTACATAAACTCATCTGGGAAATAGAAAAAGGGGAAACACTTCTCATTTCATTTTTTAAGACCAGAATAACCTTGACACCTGGCAAGAACGATACAAAAAAGGAACAATACAGATCAGTTATTCACATTAACATGGGTGAAAAAAAAAATTAAAAATATATTAGCAAATCACATCTAGCAGCGAATAAAAAGAATAACACAGCATCATAGTAGAGTTAATTCTAGGAAAATAAGAGTGGTTTATCTTTTGAAAAGCAGTGTAATTTGTCATACTAGCAGGAAAAAAGAAATCATACAATCATCCCGACAGAAAAAAAGAGTCAACAAAATTTAATACACATTTAGGGTAAAAACCATTACTAGCTGTTAATAGAAGGGAACTTTCTTAATCTGATAAAGGGTATTTCTAAAAGCCTATAGCAAACATCAGACTCCAGTACTTCTAATGTTTGGATGTTTGTTAAAGGTTTTCAGTCCATAAGTTTGCACATCTGATGAGTTCATAAATATGTATTTTAAAAGTAGTGATCACAAAACAATAGATGCCATATTTCTTGAGAGCTATCCATCCATAAGGTAACATTGATTCAGGGCGCCTGGGTGGCTGAGTGGGTTAAAGCCTCTGCCTCCGGCTCAGGTCATGGTCCCAGGGTCCTGGGATCGAGCCCCACATCGGGCTCTCTGCTCAGCAGGGGGCCTGCTTCCCCTCCTTTCTCTCTGCCTGCCTCTCTGCCTACCTGTGATCTCTGTTTGTCAAATAAATAAAATCTTTAAAAAAAAAAATACATTGATTTCTACTTGTGAATTTCCTGATGACATTAATTAATATTTTCCTGTGTACTTAAAATTAAAATATGGATTAATATGATAAGTTGATTTAATTACTTGAATTCTGCTTGTATCAAACACACTACTTTGGTTGATGGGATCTTATCAACTAGATTTTGAGCTGTAAATCAAGAAGTATAATTTGCAGCAGTCAGTGACATGTAACTCCATTTTATATCCAACTGGCTTGTTTGTGCATTTGAGTAATGGAATCTAGGTCATAGGCCTGCATATGGTTGCTGCAAGGTAGTCTTGAGAAATGAGGTTTTGAGGTTTCTGCTTTGGAAAGTTGAGATCCACAATATGGAAAGTTACTAAAATGTTGAGATAGTGTTCAAAAGACTTTGGTAAGCCACAAATAGCAGATGTTCACTAAACTTGTCTTGCCTTGGGATGCCTCACTGGCTCAGTTAATAGAACATCTGACTCTTGATCTTGGGGTCATGAGTTCAAGTTCCACATTGGGGCTAGAAATAAGTAAACTGCTTTTGCCTTATCAATCTCTGTACCTCTCTTTCATGATATCATCCATTCATCCTATTAAGATAGTTGGTTGAGTAGAGGTAGAAGTAATGGAAAAGAGAATGGTGTAGAAGTACACCCAGTTTAAACTTTTAAAAAAGGGAAATAACCTAGTTTAGTACTAGTAACCTATCTGTTTGTGTATTCCCATTCATGTATTCCATCAAAAATCGCTTATGGCTATTGGAATCCTGGGAAGAATGGCAGTGGCTATAGCATAGTTTTTGAGTATTCCCGAATGCTTCCTTAACAGAATAACCAGAATAGCATAACCAAAAGCTCTTAAGCAGTATCTCTGTAAAAACTAGTAGATTAGATAAAATTGGAACAAACCATCCAGATTAGTGTAGCATTGGGATCGCCATAGGAGGAAGCAACAGGGAGTCTGACCTGAGAATGGCATGATCCTAAAATTTCCAACAGGTAGTTTATTTTACTTTTTTGCCAACAGGTAGTTTAGAGGATTTTGCACACTTCATTTCTGAGTTTAAAAGCTTCATGGTAAGGTTCTTTAGAGCTGTCTGGGCACTGTTCCAAAATTAACCAGCCAAATTTCCCTTCCAGTATAAAACCTTACACTGAGAGGGATCTACTGGGAATTTAATCACAACCAAGCAGGACAATGATAATAAAGACAAAAGGAAAAAAAAAAAAAAAAAAGATAAAAGGGGGAAGGGGACCAGAGCCAAGTACTCTTGAAAGTATCTCAATGGCCAGATTTTTAAATACTTTATGAAAATAACAGAAAAGGGAGGTATAGACTCCCCAAATCTATCCCAATCCCCATTTCAATGTTAAAATTCAAGAACATTAGTTTCAAGTAAAGATAAGTAACAGGATTGTGCTTGAATTCTACAAATCCTACCAAGGTACTATAATTCAGGATTGTCCTTTTTGTTTTATTAGAAGTTGTATTAGTGGTGGAAAAAATGAAAGTATGCTAATATTTTTATGGGCCTTAGTAAGATTGCAGTATTGTATTCCAAAGAGTAATACCGTATTGCAAGGTCGAGTGCTATTAGTAGTGTGAGTACCTGTTTCACTACAGCTTTACCAAATTGGATGATTTTATTATCCTAATGGAATTAGTTTAAAATTCATTGCTCGTTGTTTTAATTTGCAATTTTAAGTAATTATTTAAAATATTTATTTTAACTCAAGTACAATTAAAATGCAGTATTATATTAATTTCAGGTGTACAGTGATTCAGCAATTCTATGTATTACTCAGTGCTCACCACAACAAGTGTGTTCTTTAGTCCCTTTACCTATTTCACCTATTCTTCCCCCACCTACCTGGCCTCTGGCAACTACCAGTTGGTTCTCGATAGTTAATAGTCTGGTTTTTTTGTTTGTCTCTTTTTTCTTTGTTTTGTTTCTTAAATTCTACATATGAGTGAAATTATGTGGGATTTGTCTTTTTCTGACCTACTTACTTCACTGAAAACACTGTTTCAGAAAGGTAGATGCACCCATGTTTATTGCAGCATTATTTACAATAGCCAAGAAATGGAAGCAACCCAGGTACCCATCCACACAATGGAATATTGGTCAGCCATAAACAAGAATGAAATATTGTCATTTACAACAACATGGATGGACCTAGAGGGCTTAGTTTGTTTTTTTATTTTTTTAAATGATTAGGCATGTTGAACATTTTCCCAAGTATTGGTATAACATTATTGATATTTTTGTGTATGTATATGAATAAAACTTTAAACCTCTTTGTAACTTCAGATATCTCATTGTTGCTTGCTTATAACCATGGTCTGTTTAACCTTTGGATCCTAATGTTTTTCTTACATTTGAGATCATTTGGTTATATTGCTTATAATATTACAGAAATAGTAACCATTTGCTTAAAATACAGTTTCTTCTAATTATTTTTACTACATTATTACAGAAATGTTAGTTTAAATATTTGAATGTTGATCTTTTATGATTTTCTTTGTTGCTTAAATTCTAAGAAAAGCTCTAATTTCTGAATAGATGTGATATTCAGAATAATTTTCCAAAGAACATTTAAATATTGATCATTTTTACATTTCTATAAAGTCATAATAACCTGAGGCTAGTTTTCCATGAGAGACCTTTTAAAGTAGCATTATTTTGAGTAAAAATACTTCATAAAGGTAAGCGTTTCACATATAATGCTTTACATATACTGGAAACTGGGCATGTGTACAAGTGATTATCTTTTATACCTTTGTTGTTGTTTTAGAGAGGGAGAAGGGGCAGAGGGAAGAAGCAGAGAGAGAATCTTGAACAGGATCTCATGACTCTGAGATCATGACCCGAGTGGAAATCAAGAGTTGAACACTTAACTGACTGAGACACCCAGGTGTCCCTGTCCTTTGTTTTAAAGTTCCCTAGAACCAAACATTGACAATAGCCAGGAAATTAAGAAGACAAAATTAATATATTTATTCTTAAGTTCCATTATAGAGTGGTAAAAGAACAACTTATTTTTTGCTTTGCTGTACAGTGATGGAATTTGTTTGGTGAATCATAAGGATTCTCTAAGAGTCCTATTGACCATATTAATTATCTGGAAAAATTATCTCCTACATTTTGGTGGTAAAAAATACTGAGTTAAAAAAGTTTATTTTTAAGTTTTTTTAATATTTAAAAAATCTGCATCACTCTTTAAGCTATAGTATATAGTATATATGCAAAAAATATTAGGCAATGCTGAAATTTGGAGGCTTGGCTAAAATATCTACATATTCTGCTTTCTTTGATCTAAAAATTATTTTCTAATTGTAGTTTAAGCATTTATGCAACATTTCTAGATAATTGACATCCTTATTAAATGTTCATTGTAGTTAAGGATTTAGGAGTTGATTTTTTTTTACTATACTGTTTGTAGTTTTAAGAGGAACTAAGGTTAAAATACATAGATTTGAGCATCTGGTGGCTCAGTTGGTTAAGCGACTGCCTTCAGCTCAGGTCATGATCCTGGAGTCCCAGGATCAAGTCCCCATATCAGGCTCCCTGCTCCTTGGGGAGTCTACTTCTCCCCTGACTTTCACCCTTCTCATGCTCTCTCTCTCTCAAATAAATAAAAATCTTTAGAAAAAATATGTAGATTTATGAAGTTTATCTTTGTTGTGAAAATATTTAAAGTAATTTATTTATTTTTTAAAAGAGATTCACTTGTTTATTTTAAAGAAAGAGCATGAGCCCTGCTGGGAGGGGCAGAGGGAGAAGGAGAGAGAATGTCCAGCAGACTCCGTGCTGAGCATAAAACCCAACACAGTTCTGGATCTCATCACCCCGAGATCATGACCTGAGCCGAAACCAAGAGTCAGACTCTTAACCAACTGTGCCACCTTGGCACCCCTCTTGTGAAATGTTATCTGTCTGTTTTTAAAGATTTTATTTATTGGGGCGCCTGGGTGGCTCAGTGGGTTAAAGCCTCTCCTTCGGCTCAGGTCATGATCTCAGGATCCTGGGATCAAGCCCCCCATCAGGCTCTCCGCTCCATGGGGAGCCTGCTTCCCCCTCTCTCTCTGGAGCCTGCTTCCCCCTCTCTCTCTGCCTACTTGTGATCTCTCTCTCTCTGTCAAATAAATAAATAAAATCTTTTTTTTTTTTAAGATTTTATTTATTTGACAGAGAGAGAGAGATCACAAGTAGGCAGAGAGAGAGGGGGAAGCAGGCTCCCTGCTGAGCGGAGAGTCCGATGCGGGGCTCAATCCCAGGACCCTGAGATCATGACCTGTGCCAAAGGCAGAGGCTTAACCCACTGAGCTACTCAGCCCCCCCCACCCCTCCATCTTGTGAAATTTTAGAAGTAGTACTGTTAGAAATAGCATTTTCATGGTAGGTTGTTTTGTTTTGTTTTTTAAAGATTTTATTTATTTATTGGAGAGAGAGAGGGAGTACAAGCAGGGAGAGGGAGAAGCAGACTCAGCGCTGAATGTGGAGCCTGATGCAGGGCTCCATCTTACCCCTCGGAGATCATGACTTGAGTTGAAATTGAGAGTTGGATGCTCAACTGACTGAGCCACCCAGGAGCTCCTAGGTTTTTGTTGTTATTGTTGTTTTTAACACTCATGACAGATACTAACTGAGATGAGATTAATATTCTTACTCTTGTATGTGGAAATGAATATTCATGTTTCAGGAAAAAATTACAGTGAATATTTGTGAAGAATTATTAGAAAAGTATTCTTTTTTAAGGACTATAGTATTAGTCTGTGTAATTGATTAAATTTTCATAATTTATCATAAATCAGCCTCAGAAAACCAGTTATATGTTTAATCTTGAAGTTTCCTTTTGAACCAGGTACTTAAATTTTTTTTAATTACACTTAAGAAACTGAACAAAATTTTAATTCAGAGTATCGTCAGTATATAATAATGGTTTCTGAAGTCGCTTGGAGAAGTAGCATAGTTTAACAAAGAACACAGCACAGGCTTTGGATGTCAGGAGAGCTTGGTTTGAATCTTGATTTTGCCACTTACTATGTGGCAGTGGGTACTTCATATCTCTTATTTTCAGCTTTCTAATCTGTAAAATGGAGATATATTTCATCAGATATAAGACAGTTATTAAGTTCTTGAGATTTTTGAAAAATTCTGGATGTGTCTTAAAATTGGTAGTGTATTATATTTATGTGTTTTTTTCTTTCTTAGCATTACAGAAAATAATGGTACTTCTTATAGTTGATGTCTTAGGTTAAGTGAAATATAGTAAAAATGCCAACTTTCCAGAATTGTTTTGAAGTTGGAATTGGATAGTATATGTAAAGTGCAGAGCACTTAAGTCTTATTCTTATTTTCTTTTTCCTTAATGACAAGAGTTCTGGTAAGTTTCTTGTTTGGTTTTGGGATTGGTTGCTTTAGCAAGAGATTCTGAAATTTAAGTGTCTTAGATAAAGACTCAGTGTTCATTATTATAAGTCCCCACATGAAAGCATCTTGTTATCTGTATTACTGAAGCACTTTTGCTATGGAGAAATGGCTGTATTTTGGCTCATAATTATTATTACATTAACTAACCCTTATATAATGTCCTCTTTGGGCTGGGCACTGTTCTGTTTTACATACATATTTTATATCTTCAAACACCCACATAGGATGGGTAATAATATTCTATTTTTACAAAGGAAGAAAGAGGGGCAGAGAGGTTAATTTACGCAAATATCTACAGCTAGACCTATAAACAAATTAAGCAAACAAACCAATAAAAGAGAAGCCAAAAAAGGTAGTGCATGGAAGCAAGAAACCCCCTCCTTGCATATATTAGCCTGATAATCTTTGAAATAGTTATTTTTCCGCTGGAAAAGTATGCTTCCCAAGGTTTTAAATCTTGACTCTGCAACTGGCTAAGGTGGAATCTGAATCAAGTGATAAAGACTCAGCCAACGACTTATCCTTTCCCCTTTGAGTGAAGGAGCGTTTCACTGTCTCAAATAATACAGTCTGAGGCAATGTAAGAATTGGCAAATTTTATCCTGTTGGCTGCCAAATTAGAGTCTCTTTCTTTAACTGCTGATGTAACATAAAAATAACCTAATGGATTTTGAGTGGAGAGAAATGGAATAAACTTTTTAAGCCTCTATGAGAAACCTCTCATTGGAGTGGAAATGGGAGGGTAAGGTAGCCAAAGTTTACCCTTCTTGTAGATGAAGTAGATGGAGAGCAAAACTAATGCAGCTTTGGCAGCTTTATTCTGAATTCAATCTGATAATGGCAGATTATTTTTTAAATATTATTTCTGCTTAAGTTATACTCTCTCCCCTCCTCCTCCAAAAAAGTTGTTACCAGCATTCTACCATGCACAAAGCTTCAGAAAGAGAAATTAATCCCAGGAAGAAGAGATATTCTTAAAATATGCTATAAATCAGATTATGGAGCCATTTTTTGCTGAAGATTTTAATTAAAGCTATAGTATTCTTTATATACAAAGATATTCATCATCTTTTGTTTATGAGTGAAAAATTGAAAATAACCTAGACAACTATTAGGTAATAGTTAAGTAAATTATGCATGGAATATTATACTAGTTTTTTAATTAATGTTTGTGTGACTTCTCCTGGACGTTGTGGAGTAATGGGGGTGAGATTTACCCTTTTGCCTGAAACTTTAAGAATTCCAGACACAAGAGATGAAAAATAGTGATTTTTCAGACATACTGAAAGTAGTATATCCAACTAGTAAAGAAGGGAAACAAAATGAGCCCATATATTGCCTCAGCTTATGGCCTGGAAATAATTTCCAGGCTACAGTGCAGGGAAGAGGGACCCAAAAGAGTCTGGCTTTCTCAGTAATTTGAGCTGGAAAATGGAAGCAGACTACTAGAGAGCAACTCCTTGCACAGAAAGAGAGAGCGTTCCAAAGGTGTGCAGAGAGGTCACTTTGTCTGAATACTAATAGTGTGTGAGAGAGGGAACTAACAAGCTGAGGAGAGAAATGCAGGGAAGCAGTAAGCCAAACAATTCCTGGAGTTGAGGTAGGACTGAGAATATTTCATTTGCTACTAGTGAGAGTGGGAAGAAAGTGTGGTACATGGAACATAATACTGTAGAGGCCTCAGAAGGATTTCACTTTAGTAGTGCGGTTAAGTGAAGCTCTGGACCAAAGGCTGCTCTGCCCCCACCTTAACAGAACTCTGAAAGGGAGTCTTGAAAGGATCAAATTGACTCCGTGTAACTGAATTCATGCCAAAACAAAGTCTAACATAATTTAAAGAATACAAAATAGCAAGTGAGCCTAATAAAAATGAAGGACAGAGCATAAAAAGACTGAATAAAAAAAGAACAGAGCCCCTGTGAACTGTGGGAAAATATCAAGCAATGTGGCATGTATGTAACTGGAGCCCCATAAAGAAGAGAAAAAGTAAGAGACAGAAAAGATCGAAAAAAATTAATATATGTTGACTGAAATTTTAAACATTTGATGAAAATTATAAACCAAAGTTTTTCAACCTTTGCACCATTGACATTTAGGGCTGGGCAATTCTTTGTTGTAGAGCATCTCTCTCTAGCAGCATCTGTGGACTCTACTCACTAGATGCCAGTTGGACCACCGACTTGTGACAAGTAAAAATTGCCCCAGACGGTTGCCAGATATCTTTGAGCAAGGATGGGAGGCAAAAAACATCTCCCCTAATTGAGAATCACTGCCATAAATTCATAGATCCAAGAAGTTCAATGAGTCCTAAGCAGGAGAAACATAAAACCATACCAAGATGTAAGATAATCAAATTGTTGGGGCGCCTGGGTGGCTCAGTGGGTTAAGCCTCTGCCTTCGGCTCAAGTCATGATTCCAGGGTCCTGGGATCGAGCCCCACATCGGGCTCTCCGCTCAGCGGGAAGCCTGCTTCCTCCTCTCTCTCTGCCTGCTTCTCTGCGTACTTATGATTTCCGTCTGTCAAATAAATAAATAAATCTTTAAAAAAAAAAAAAAGATAATCAAATTGTTGAAAACTGGGGGAACACAGAAAATCTTAAAGCATCCAGGCAAAAAAATAAAACATGATACAGAAGAACAAAGGTAAGAACTACCCCAGAATTTTTCAGAAGTCTGAAGCCAATAGGGACAAGATCAGAAGGAAAAAATCCATCAACTTTTAATTCTATACCAGTTAAAATAGGTTTCAAAAATGAAGGTGAAATTTACTGACCGTGATAATGGGCATTAGAAAAAACCCACTGGTAACATTACACTCAATGGTAAAAGACAAAAAGCTTTCTTCTTCAGATGAGGAATAAGATAAGGATATTTGTTGTGACCACTGCTACTCAACATTGTACTGTAAATTCTAGCCAGAGCAATTAGACAAGAGAAAGATGAATAGCATCCAAATTGAAAGGGAAAAAGGAAAACTTTCTGTTGACGAATAACATGATTCTATAGATAGAAAATTTAAAGAGTTCACAAAAAACCTGCTAGAGTTAATAGACAAATTCAGCAAAGTTACAAGATACAAGAGTGACATATACCATCAATGAACACCCCAAAATGGAAACTAAGGAAACAGTTCCATTTATAATAGCATCCAAAAGAATAGATACCTGGGGATAATTTTAACCAAGAATGGGAAAGATTTTACACTGAAAACCAAAAACCATTGCTGAAACAAATTAGCGAAGACCTAAATAAATGGGGAGATATCCCATGTTCACAGCTTGGAAGATTTTACTGTGTTAAGATGGCAGTACTACCCAAAATGGCCTGCAGAGTCAGTGCGATCTTTATCAAAATTCTAACTTCCATTTTTGCAGAAATGAAGGATCTAATTCTTAGATGCATATGGGATGGCAGAGGGTTCCAAATGAACAAAACAGTATTGAAAAAGAACAGAATTGGAGAATTCACACTTGAATTTCAAAACTTGATACAAAGCTACAGAAATTAAAACAGTTTGGTATTGGCGCAAGGATAAATTTAGGGACCAGTGGAATAGAATTGAGTGTGTAAATAAACCCTCATATTTATGATCAATTGATTTTCAATAAGGATTCCAAGACTATTCAATGAAGAAGGAATAATCTGTTAAACAAACAATGCCTGAGACAACTGGATATCCACACGCAAGAACATAACGGTGCGTCCCTTTCTCACACTATGTACGAGAATTACCTGAAACAGGATCATTGATCTAAGTAACAAGTTAATAAAACTCTTTAAAGTAAACATAGGGATATATCTTCATGATTTTGGATTTGCCCATGGTTTCTTAGACACAACAACAAAAACACAACCAGAGAAAAAATAGGTAAGTAGAACTTGATCAATATTTAAAACTTTAAATTTAAATTTAAATTTAAAACTTTAAATTTAACTTCAGAAGTACTCAAGAACCTGAAAAGACATCCTACGGAATGGGAGAAAATATTTGCAAATCATATATCTGATAAAGAGCTAGTATCCAGAATACATAAATAACTTCTACAACTCAGCAACAAAAGATAACAACTAATAAATGGGCGAAGGACTTTTATAGACATTTCTCTGAAAAGAAGAGCCCACAATCACATGAAATTAGTTATTAGGGAAATGTACATCAAAACACCAGGATAACTACTTCACATATACTAAGATGACCGTAATGAAAAGATAGTAACAAGTGTTGGCAAGTATGTGGAGATATTAGAGGCATCCTACGCTGCTAGTGGGAATGTAAAGTAGTGCAGCTGCTGTTTTGACCGTTTCTCAAAAACCAAAAAAACAGGGCGCCTGGGTGGCTCAGTTGGTTGAGCGACTGCCTTTGGCTCAGGTCATGATCCCGGACTTCCAGGATTGAGTCCCGCATTGGGCTCCCAGCTCTTTGGGGAGTCTGCTTCTCCCTCTGATCTTCTCTCTCATGCTCTCTCTCACTCATTCTCTCTCAAATAAATAAATAAAATTAAAAACAAAAACAAAAACAGAAACAAAAAAACAGGTTGGTGGTAGCCAGGCTTTGGGGGAGAAGGAACAACAGAGTGACTGCATGGGGTTTAAGATTTTCTTTTGGGATCATAAAAATGTTTGCAGACTAAATAGAGGTAGTAGTTGTACAACGTTGTGAATGTACTAAATCCCACTCACTTGTACACTTTAAAATGGTTAATTTTGTTATGTGAATCTAATTGTTAATACAAAAAAAAGTGAGGGTAAAATAAACACTTTCACATAAATAAAAGAGATCATTCATTGCTGACTGCACTATAATAAAATTATAATAAATGAATATTGTGTTCTTGCCTCTAGTCTTGCCCCCTGAAATATATTAATGAGCCTTCAGCAGAGAACACTTAAGTTTTCTAACATTCTAAGATACATTTCTAACATTCTAACCATACCCTCACCACAGGGCCTTTGTATACAGCTGTTTTGCAACGCTCACTTCTTTATTTCCCTTATGTCTTTATTCAAATGACCTTCTCTGTGAGGCCTTAAAATTGCAATTCTCTTCCCCACATTTTTTCCATAATACTGATCACTTTTTAATATTAGAAAACTTACTTATTTCTCTTTTTCTCAGACATTACATGATGTCAGTGTGTTAGTTTGTATCCTACAAATTTGCTCTATTTGTTCATTAGTTCTGTCAGTTTCCTGTATGTCTATATGTGTGTATGTAGAGTGGATCT
Organism: Martes martes; assembly: GCF_963455335.1. Classification (NCBI taxonomy): domain Eukaryota; kingdom Metazoa; phylum Chordata; class Mammalia; order Carnivora; family Mustelidae; genus Martes; species Martes martes. The sequence continues at coordinate 52,170,307 of NC_137903.1, forward strand.
TTAGGTATAAGATCATGTCATCTGTGAATGGAGATCTTTTTACTTCTTCCTTTCCAATTTGGATACCTTTTTTTTTTTCTTGCCTGATTGGCCTGGCTAGGGACCACGCCCCCCACAAACCGGGTTCCAGGATTCATTGTTTATGCACCACACCCAGTGCGCCATGCACTATGGCTAGGACTTTCAATACTGTGTTGAATAGAAGTGTTAGGAGTAGACATCCTTGCATTGCTCCTGATCTTTAAGGAAAAGCTTTCAGGTTTTTGTTTTTTTTTTTTTACTATAGAGTATGAGGTTAGCTATGGACTTTTCACACTTGGCCTTTGTTATGTTGAAATAGTTTCCTTTTATTTCTGGTTTATTGAATGGGTTGTTTTTTTTTTTTTCCTTAATCATGAAAGGGTGTTGAGTTTTGTCAAATACTTTTTTCTGTACTAATTGAGATGATCATACAGTTTTTCTCCATTTTGTTAATGTGGTATATTCCACTGATCAGTTTTCATGTGTTTGAACCATACTCTCCTTAAGTTCACAGGAATAAATCCCACTTGGTCATGGTATGGTATATAATCCTTTTAATGTACTGCTGTATTCAATTTGCTAGTATTTAGTTGAGGATTTTTTCATCAGTATTCCTCAGATATTGCTCTATAGTTTTCTTCTAGTTTCTGTGTCTGCCTTCGGTATTGAGGTAATGCTGGCCTCATAAAATGAGGTTAGGCGTGTTGCCTCCTCTTTAGTTTTTTGGAAGAGTTTAAGAAGGGAGGGAAAAATGAAACAAGATGAAACCAGAGAGGGAGACAGACCATAAGAGACTCTTAATCTCAGGAAACAGACTGAGGGTTGCTGGGTGGGAGGGCGGTGGAGGGATGGGGTGGCTGGGTGAGGGACATTGGGGAGGGTATGTGCTATGGTGAGAAAAAAAATATATTTGATTTTATTCTAATTTACTAAAAAATATACGTAGGGAATTTAAAAAAAAAAGGATTGGTGTTAATTCTGTAAATGTTTGGTAAATTCTTTAGTGAAGTCTTCTGGTCCTGGGCTTTTCTTTTTTGGGAGATTTTAAATTTCTGATTCAATCTCTTTAATGGTTATAGGTTTCTTCAGATTTTTTTATTCATAATTTTATCATGGTAGGTTATATATGTGTAGGAATTTATGCATTTCTTCTAGGTTATCCAACTTGGTGTATGATTATTCATAGTATCTTAAAATCCTTTTTTAATCCTGTGTTACCAGTTGTAAAATCTCCTTTTTAATTAATGATTTTAGTTGTTTACTGTCATTTTTCTTTGTTAATACAGAACAGCTTATTTCGTTTTATCAGAGAATAATATTCTGTTGTACAGATGTTCCGCATTTTATTTGTTCACCTATTGAAAGACATCTTGGTTGCTTCTAGGCTTTGCCAGTTATAAAAACAACAACACTGCTTTAAACATTGATGTTCTGTGGATATGAATTTTCAGTTTTGGTGGGGTAAATACGTAGAAGCAAGATTGCTTCTACGTATCGTGTATGTGTAATGTGTATTACCACATTATACATCGTGTATGTGTAAGACCATGTTTAGTTTTAGAAGAACTGCCAAGGGGCACCTGGGTGGCTCACTGGGTTAAAGCCTCTGCCTTTGGCTCGGGTCATGATCCTGGGGTCCTGGGATAGAGCCCCGCATCTGGCTCTCTGCTCAGTGGGGGGCCTGCTTCCTCCTCTGTCTGCCTCTCTGCCTACTTGTGATCTCTGTCTGTCACATAAATAAATAAAATCTTTAAAAAAAAAAAAAAAGAACTGCCAAACCACCTTCCAAAGTAGCTGTTCCATTTTGCATTTCCTCCAGCAACGAATGAGAGCCCCTGGTGGTTTCATGTTTTTACCAGCATTAGGTGTTATCAGTCTTTTGTATTTTGGCCATTCTGAGAGTTTTTTAGTAGTATCTCATCGTTGATTTAATTTGCATTTCCCTAACAATGTATGATGTTGGACATTTTTTCATTTGCTTATTTGCCATCTGTGTATCTTCTTTGGTAAGTTGTCTGTTCAGATCTTTTGCTAATCTTAATTTTCTGCTTTTTGAGAATATTGAGGGTCAGGGCCTATTGAATATTTGATTTTGGAAAGTCTTCCAATAACAATTTGTTTCTTTTTTCATTTATTTTAGATCATAACCTCCTTTCCTCTCTCTCTTCCACCTTCTCTCCTACCTTCTTGCCACCTAAAAATATTTATTTTTATTTTTATTTTCTATTTATTTACTTATTTAACTTATTTTTCTTTATGGTTGAGTTTGAAGTTTTTACTATAGTTTTTTTCTTACTTGGAAGTTTTAGTTTTGCTAACTAGATTTTCATGATTACATTTTTATCTGGTATGTATAAGTCATATTTCTTTTTCATTTTTCTACGTTGAGCATCAGTATTTTCCACAGTGAACAAAGCTGACATCTTATAATCAGCTAAGGGAATGGTGGACTTTAGGTGGCTCCAGAGCGCAGTAGTGAAATGACTTCGGTTTGACTTCGGAAATGACTTCCGTTTGCTAGTGGGTACTCATTCCATTAGTCTGATGACCTGAGGGTCATCTTGCCTTTTGGATACCATCTTGAAATTGTTACTAGAAAAATGGTGGACCTCAAATCTTTAGTATTCATTAGAAAAGTAATATTTTGTAACTATTTTAAATACACAGTGCCTTACTCCATGTGTCTTTTTTTCACCTTCTGTCCTACAGTCACCAGAGAAGAAAGGAAAAGAAGCAAATACTGGTTTTGGTGGGCCTGTTGTTAGTTCTCTGTATCATGAAGAAATCATCAGGTAATTTCTCTTCTAGTTTTTGATAATAGAGATACATACATCTTAATGTGTATATACATATGTGTGTGTGTGTGTGTGTGTGTGTATGTTTAATTCTGAAAACTTCCATCTGTGAAGAACTTTTTCTTAATATGAAACTAATTTGGTTGTATCTTTAGTAATATAATAAATAGCAGGAAAATTTTTTAGATATATTATCTTTGTAGTCAATAAGTGTCTGAATCAGTGCCAGATAGTAACCAGATAGTAACTTTTCCCACCACGTAAGTAGTTGGTAAGGCAAGGTTTTGTGTCTCACACAATCTGAAACCGTGGGGTTTTGTTGTTGGTGTTAGTTTTACTCAGAATACCTTATTTCTTTGTGTGTGTGAGTGTGTGTATGTATGTGTCTAGGTTTATTCACAGTACTGATAAAAATGCCATTTTTTTTTTTTAAAGTATGGCTGCAGTCTGAAATGAAGTATGTAAGGGGAAGTATTGATTCAGTCCCATGAAGCTTATACAATTTCTAGAAAATATTTATGTTCTTTTTTAGAAAAAAAAAGTTGAATTTGTTGTTGTCATTGTGAAATTAGCATCATTTCTTTTAAAGATTAAAAATCATGTTGAGTATAAAATGGTACAGTAAAGAGAATATTGTGGAGGAGTCTCAAAAAAATTAAACAAAGAATTTATGATCCAGCAGTTCAGCTTCTGGTTTTATATACACAAGATTTGAAAACAGGATCTCAGAGACCTGTTTGCACACCCATGTTCGTAGCAGCACTATTCATAATAGCCAAGAGGTGGAAGCCACCAAAATGTCCATCGACAGAAGAATGGATAAACAAAATGTGATATATATGCATATAATAGAATCTTATTCAGCCTTAGAAAGGAAGGACATTCTGACATAGACTGTAGAACATGGATGAACCTTAAGGACATTATGCTAAGTGAAATAAGCCATTCATAAAAAGATAAATACAGTATGATTCCTCTTATGTGGGGGTATCAAGAGTATCAGATTCACAGAAACAAGAAGTAGAATGGGAGTTGTCAGGGGCTGGAGGAAGTGGGAAAGGAGGAGTTGTTATTTAATGGGTGTAGAGTTTTAGTTTTGCAAGATAAAAATTTCTGGGGATTGGTTGTTTGACAATGTGAATGTACCTACCATTACTGAACTGTACACTTAGAACTGGTTAAGATGGTAAATTTTATGTTATGCAGAGTTTTTTTTAACCACAATTTTAAAAATTCTTAATGGTCATCTTGTATTATTTAACAAGGATCTTACATTTTATATGTTATATATAAAATTTCTTGGATAATTTTTTTCTTTCAGCACTGTGTGGAAATCAGCAAAAGGATTTTGTTCTACTTTAAAGTCATGTGACACATTCTTCTAAGATTTTTAGTCTTGGCCTTTTTTTTTAAGTCATCTAAATTTTAGTCTTCTAATATATTCTGGAACATATTTTTAAGATATGAAACAGTAGGAAACATGAATGTGAACCACTGAAGCCTGTTAACTATTACAGACATTCATTTTGTCATTGCTAATAGCAGATCAGAAATAACAGCACTTAGTTATTTTCTTATATTTGAGAAATTATTTTGTAATTAAACTGAATTCCACTATAATAAACTAGGTCATGATAAAAATTACTCTAAACTGAAATGTTGGATTATTTCAATAAAGGATCATATGTGACCCTGTTGTTTCTAAAGTGTAAGAATGCAGTTGCAACAATGAATATAGGCTATTTGTTTAAGTTTATGTAATCAAATTTTGTTTTTACTTAGGTGAAATATACCTGGTGTTTTATTTTTTCAAAAGCAAGTTGTGCTTTAACTGAAATCAATTGCAGTTTCTTGGCAGAATTACGTTCAACTGAGGTGAAAGTGACAGGTTTTAGAGTTTTAGAAATGTTAAATGGTAAACTTAGGTGAACGGAAAAGTTCTCTTCTGTAGAACCAATGGTTTTGGTTCTACAAAAAAAGGAACTAGAAAGCATTTTGTATTTATTTATTTATTTACGTACTTTAGAGAATGGGGAAGGAGGGAGAGAGAGGGCACGAGCAGGAGGGGCAGGAGGAAGGGGAGAGAATCCCAAGCTGACTACACGTGCTCAGCATGGAACGTGACTAGGGCTTGACCTCATGATCCTGAGATCATGACCTAAGCTGAAATCAAGAGTCGGATGCTTAACCGACTATGCCACCCAGGAGCCCCCTAAAAAAGTATTTTGAAGGTCTGTTTTGGATATTTTAATATATATAGTCTTCTAAAATTTTTTTAAAGATCAGGAAAAATCAGTATCTAATCAAGTCATTTAATAAGGCTTGGGCTCCATTGTTCTGGCAGCTTTCCTGATTAATGTGCATTGTAGGTGATAAGTTAAGGCCCATTTTTGTTTTATTGTAAATGTTCTTTTTTTATTTTTAAGATTTTATTTACTTATTTGAGGGAGAGAGAGCACAGGCACAGGGGTGCAGAGGGAGAGGGAAAGCAGGCTCTCTCCTGAGCAGGGAAACTGATGCGGGACTTGATCCCAGGACCCTAGAAGCATGACCTGAGTTGAAGGCAGACACTTAACTGACTGAGCCACCCAGGCATCCCTATTGTAAATGTTCTTGAGCCAAGGGCCACTGGGGCCAATTCTGAGCCCGTTTTGGTTCTGACCCTTATTTCCACTCTGTCACAGAAAGTGACAATATAATGTCATAGGTACAGATCTCTATGTTAATATTCTAGAGCGCTGACACCAATTTTTTAAAGATTTTATTTTATTTATTTTGTGGGGGGAGGTGCAGAAGAGGGACAAACAGACTCCATGATAAGCGCAGAGCCCAACATGGAATTTGATGCGGGGCTGGATCTTATGACTCTGAGATCATGACCTGAGCTGACATCAAGAGTCGGCTGCTTGACTGACTGAGCCACCCAGGTGCCCCCCGACACCAGTTTTCCATCATGAAGCTGGTTAATTGTTCTGTAGGGAGATACAGTGTGAGGCTAATTAGGTATAAAATACTATGAAGCCAAACTGCCGGCACTCAAATGTTGGTTCCACCACTTATTAGCTCTGTGACCTTAGACAAGTTACTTTATTGCAAAATGGGGATAATTATATTACTTTTCTCATATGACACTTACACTTATCAGTATGTATGCCCAGGCATCTTAGAGTAGTATCTGGCACAAAATAAGTTACTATGTAACTGTTAACTTTTATTGGTATTGTTATTCAGCACAGAACCCCCACAACGGGAACCGAGGGCACAGGGCTTATGTTAGCTAAAATCACATGTCGGTTTGGTTATAGAATTAAGTACAGGTTGTTTGGTTTTGTAAGAGAAAATGGAAAATAAGAAAGGAAGAGCCAGTACTATTAGAATCTATGTTTGGAACTATAGAAATAAGAGAGTGACAAATCTTTTAACTCACAGACAGTTGCTCTAGTCTTAAGATCAGATGTGTTTCATTTATACTACAGATGGGCAGAAAAAGCTCTGATTAATCAGATAGGGTTTTGCAAAGAGTCAAATGCTTCTGCACTATGTACACTGACTCACTTAACAAGAAATCACTTTTAGTGACTTGTATGCTTAGAAGGTTTTATCTAGAAGTTGGCAGGTAAACTGAGAAATTAGGGCAAGAATTTAAAATACAATAAATGAAGCATGTACCGTGTCTGTTCTACCCTGCAGTAAGATTTGGTCTTCCCTGTTATATTTGTAGTTTGATGCTATGTAATCTATCAGAATTTTATTAATCCCACTTAGACAGGCAGCCATCTGGACCTTCTCTAAGCAAGACCAGACCAGTATACAACTAAGATGATTGATGGGCTCTGGAATTGATTAGTTGTTCTGTGAGACAAATGAACTGTTTTGGCAGAAAATACCAGAGGTCACTGCTGTGGTCAAACACAAAAGCCTGTAGAATTTTAAAGAGATGCTTTCATCATCGACTTACAAAGTTAAAAATTTTTAAACAACATTGGATTTTGAAAATATTTTAGAAATATCTTTTATTGGCTCTTCTCTAGTTCTGATTATAAAGTGGCATAATATAAGTATAATAAGCTACAATGAACATGATTATACTTTAATTTTGTATTTTTGGTAAAAAAATATGAACTGGAGTGCAAGTGTAAAAACTTATCCCTTACACGTAAATTGTACTCTAAAATGTTCCTGAGAGAGGTGTAATTGCAGAAAAAGCTACAACATATATTGTTTTATTTTTAAGCGATTTATAAAATCAGGTGGTATGAAATTCCATTCAGTTATTTATTCAAAGCTTCACATTGTCCACACTGTTTGGACAAATCCACGTAAGACTCCAAAGTTTCAAGAGTATACATATACATATACAAAATAGACGTATTTTACGTTTTAAAATTTGAATATTTGGATTTTTTTTGCTTTCAGTTGGCTAAGTCATTCTGGGATGCTACCGTACCATTGATACCACTGTCCTCAGCACCAAAAAGATTATCCTGCTTCCCTCCATCTGTTTGGCTGGTAGTAGTGAAATCCTTCTCTATTTCACTGTGTTGCCCATGATCAACATTGTGTTAACACTTTGGTGATAGGTGATAAATTGGATGACATATGTCTTGTTACATTCTGGTTATTCTTTGAGGACTACACAAGTGTGTATAGGCAAGTGGGCAACTCCCCCTTGAGAATCTGACTGCTCAGAATGAACTTGAGTTATGGATTTATTCAGCCTGTAAAACCTCAGCTGGCATAAATAATTGAGAAAGCAGAGGTTTTTCTGTGGTGCATACCTCAGGGACTCATGGCTCCCTTCCTCCTCTCTACCTCCCTTTCTTATGAAAATGATCCCAGTTGCACTCCTAGATAATAACACACCAAGCAATTAAAAGCCATGGGTGGCTGGAGAGAGGAGAAAAGGTTTAGTTAATGAGCTTTTCCTCTTCCAGTGCCCAGGAGAGCCTTAGGAATGACAAGGCGATTAAAGCGAAGAGATAATTATAGATTATGTGAAAATGGGTCCCTTGGGACAAGCAGGTCTTGCCATAAACAGTAACTGTTGTAAGAGTCTCCTGGCTCTCATATTCACCCTTTTCCTACGTGCTTTATTTAGCTCCTGTATGCTCAGCGTCATGATGCCAACCAAGCGTATAGGTAGATCCACCTGTTTGTAGATGAACAGCCCTTTCTGAACAAGGGGTCATTCCTCAACAAAAACCATCATCTTCGCCTCCTCTCACCTTTTCTTCTTTCATTTTCTTCCTTCTCTTCCTTTTCTACACTTTGTCTCTTTTCTGTCTACCCCTCTAATCTTAGAGTTATATTGTATCTGTGAAATGCTAGACACTTAGACTCCTTTACAAAGTTTTTAGTGTATATGTGTGTGTGCACATATAAGATACACAAAGTTATGGGTATACTCTATCCATTATAATAAAAGGTATGTATATTATACATATACATAATATACATAATATAAATATTTTCCTCTGTTGAAATGCTTTACAGACATATTTAAAGGAAGATATTTTAGAAGTGTAGCAAAGATGCTAGAATTGTAAGTCTTCTTCTTAATTCTCATTTAATTGTTATCAGCTATTCTCTTAATACTGAGAGCAAGAAATTTCAGCTCATTTCATTGTCTTTCAATTTATGAAAACTTTGCTTATTGCACTGTATATGGTAATAAATGCTTGGTGTTAGTTGAAGTTGGAATTCTATGTGAAAAAGGCATTATAACATTAATTACATGGTTTTATTTATAAATTTTACCCAATATAAGATATTATATATATATATATATATTAGGTAAGTATTTTACCAGTATTTTATGTAAAGTATGTCATTCCTGGGTCTCCTATGTCACATACTCTCTCTCTCTCCCCCTCATTCCTTAATATATCAGAAATTCTGTTTCTTCATGTTCCACAATAATCCAAATTCATCAAGTTTTCATCATCATCACTATCATGCCTTTGGCAAAACTGTCGATACTCTTAGGCAATCATTATCTCTTGGTCAGGACACTACAGAATGGATTCCTTCTTCCTTTACAGTCTCCTCCCGGATTTATAACTCATATCATCGTATCACTCTCCTGCTTAAAGCCCTTTAATGGTTTCTCATAGCACTTAGGGTAAAATCTAAAATTCCTTAATATGTCTTACAGGGTCCCTCATCATCTTATCTAATGCCATTTCCCCCTTCCTCCTTATTGATGCTGTTCCATCCACATTGGCTTATTTTTATTTCCTTAAAGGTCTAATTAGTAGTTGTTCATTGAATTGATTGATAGTGACCTAGAAGGGTTTATGAGAAATGACCCAGCATACAACATATGTTGAAATCTTAAGGTAATAATACCAACTAACATTTACTGACCTTTAATTATAAGCTAGTTACCATACTACATGTGTTGTATGTATTATTTCACTTAATCTTCAGAATGATCCTGTGAGTTGTAAGTGTTAATATCCCTATTTTACAGGTAAGGACACTGAGACTCAGAGAGGTGAGGTTACTTGCCCAAGGTCACATGACTAGTGCTCTGCTGTTGCTATACCATACTGCTCCTGAGATGGTTGAGGAATCCTTGTATTCTGCAATTAGTGAAAGTAATTTTGATAGTTGTTGTTATATGAACATAGTGAATATCTTCCATTTAATTTTTTTTTTAAGATTTTATTTATTTGACAGAGAGCACAAGCAGGCAGAGAGGCAGGCAGAGGCAGAGAGAGAAGCAGGCTCCCCACTGAGCAAGGAGCCCGATGCAGGGCTCGATCCCAGGACCCTGAGATCATGACCTGAGCCGAAGGCAGCGGCTTAACCCACTGAGCCACCCAGGTGCCCCTCCATTTAAGTTTTTAAATCCCTTTTCCATTTAGTGTTTTTTAAAATGTGCTTTACTGGTAAAATTACGAACTATAGTCTTTCATTTATCAGTGTACTGATGGTGATGCTTCTTTTGGATTAATTGAATTTATTGATTTTAGACTTACCTTAATGTTTGAGAATGTAACTCAGCTCTATAGAGCCTGTTAGCCAAGGGATTCTATAGATTTTTCTGATGTGGCCACTGGTTTTCCAGAAGTTGATCAGAATTGAAATACATTTTTTTTCATACAGGCATTTAAAGTATCAGAATTTTCAATCAACTGTTTTAGAGCTAAGCAGGTTTTAAGAAGTGAAAATGCATTTTTAGTAACTAGTGTCTATAAATAATGGCTAGATAACTTTTCCAGAGTATCAAGTTATGTACAAGAAATACTTGGGACACTGATCTTTCCTTTGTCATTGCTTCCTTGCAAAAATGTGAGAAAAATACATTAACAGCATATTAACAACATAAATAAGATAACAAATAGAACTTTTTATTTGAGGCTGTTAAGAATTTTCTAGGGGCACCTGGGTGGCTCAGTTGGTTGAGCATCTGTCTGCCTTTGGTTTAGGTCATGATTTCAGGGTCCTGGGATCGAACCCTGCTTTGAGCTCTCTGCTCAAGCAGGGAGTCTCCTTCCTTTGCTCCTCCCCTCCCCACTCATTTCTCTCTCTCTCAAATAAGTAAAATCTTAAGAAAAAAATAAAAAAATTTTCTAGACCTAGAGTTAAGTATGATATATATGTAACCCAGTCAAAAATAGTTATGATTTGATGGAGAAGACATTGCCATTATTGCATAACAGGAAGAGGGAAAACTCACTGGGTATGTGCTACAACTGTCTGAAACCCATTGCAGATATAGTACACTCTTGAGTGGGAAGGCTATGAGTCAATATATATAAATTCTTTCAGTCATTCACCAGTCCATTTGGAACTGTGTATTTTTTTTTTAAGATTTTATTTATCTATTTGACAGAGAGAGATCACAAGTAGGCAGAGAGAGAAGGGGAAGCAGGCTCCCTGGTGAGCAGAGGGCCTGATGCAGGGCTCAATCCCAGGACCATGAGATCATGACCTGAGCCAAAGGCAGAGGCTTAACCCACTGAGCCACCCAGGTGCCCCGGGACTGTGTATTTTGAACCTACTTTATTACTTCATTGACTCTAAAACATCCCTGCTTTTAGAATGCCATTATTTAAATACCATTAAGAAAAAAATGCGCAAATTAATTGTAAGATGTTACAAATTATAGGATTCATCAGAAATATTAAAATATGAAAAAATTTGTGTTTTAGAATCAAGGAAATATGGTAACTTAAACAATTTCTAAATGTCTTTTTGCCATTTAGGATTACAGGAATTATGTTAAGAACAACACTACAAAAAGCAACAATAAAAGCCTTTTCTTAAGTGCCTGTATCTGAATGCTAGGCTTCTTGGGCATAGTTATTGGCTCAGCATTGTTTGCCTCCTCAAGGGCATATGACCAAGGTATCTCAGAAAAGAGGTACTATTTATAAGATTTTACCTGGCAGTCATAGTATAGATTCTCATTTATGGTCTTTGTAAGATTGATACTTGAAAACAGTGTTTTACAAGGTGAAATTTAACATCCAAAATTTTAATTAGATACTAATTGAAAGTGGGGATTTTTGATGTGCTCAGTATGACAACTCTATTTAATTCTTGAGTTAGGAGCTGACTTTTACCTCTTTGCTTCTCCCTGATAAACCTTATACCAGGTTTGCTAAAAAGCCTTGAGTAAGAACAGATTTGTCCTGTTCAGGAGAGAAGCAACTACAAGCAAAATTAAAATATGCTTGTATAATGTTTTTTATATTTGTAAGTTAAAACATGCTTTTTTAAAAAAACAGAGTGTATCTTAATTTCTGTGTAGACTTTTTATCTTAGCTCCTAAAGTATTGTTAGTTTAGTCTTAACAAAGGTTATATATAGATATATATAAAAAGATAATTTACATATAAAATATACATGAAGACAATATAAAAAAGAATCAGCATTAGACTTCGGGCTTTGTATTTGTTATACCATGATAGAATGTTTGTAATCTAGTCAAAACAAGATCAGTGAGATGACATCATTATTTTTCAACATTGTATTTGGACAGAATAGCAAGTCTTTTTACCTTTCAGATTGACAACTTTTTTTTTTAATATTTATTTGTTATTTTAGAGAGGGAGAGAGAGAGCTTGGGAGAGAGAGGAAGAGGGAAAGAATCTTAAGCAGACTCCACACTGAGCGTAGAGCCCGACATGGGGCTCGATCTCACAACCTGAGTCGAAACCAAGAGTTGAATGTGTAACTGACACTCCACCCAGGTGCCCCCCCAGATTAACAACTTCTGACCATACATTTGTCAAATAAATTAGGAACTTAAATTCCTGCAAAGAAGTAGTATTTGGGGGACGCCTGGGTGGCTCAGTTGGTTAAGCAGCTGCCTTCGGCTCAGGTCATGATCTCAGCGTCCTGGGATCGAGTCCCACATCGGGCTCCTTGCTCGGCGGGGAGCCTGCTTCTCCCTCTGCCTCTGCCTACCACTCTGTCTGCCTGTGCTCGCTCGCTCTCTCTCTCTAACAAATAAATAAATTTAAAAAAAAAAAAAACTTTAAAAAAAAAAAAAAAGAAGTAGTATTCGGCAGTAGTACTCCTGAATTTTGTAAGATAGCAAACAGGCTTTCATTTCAGAAAGACTAGCTCCTAAGGAGCTTCACAGTGTCTTTTCTTTGAATTTATGATGTTCACTCTTCAATCTCAGAGATCTAGAAAGAGATACATACTCTAGGGACAGAGTAGCAATAATAAAACTCATTTGAAACTGAGATGTAAACTAAAATACCAAAGGCTGTATCTTTACAGTGAGACAAGTGCTTAGGTACCCTGCATACTCTCTGAGCATTGAGGAACCCAGACAGACAGATTAATAGATGATTATTTGTGAATATGTAAATAGAGAGAAGGTGAACCATTTTCTGAGAGTTGCTTTAGCTAAGGTCCTATTTGAGGCCTCTTGGACAAACTGTCTCCCAGTAGAGAGAGAACCTCAGAATGCTTTTTTTCTTTTTCTTTCTTTCTTTTTTTCTTTTTTCTTTTTTTTTTTTTTGGCTCAAATTAATTGTTTCTTTTGGTCAGAGTTCATAATTGGCCTCACTGACTTTTCCCTCTACTATGGTACATTGCTATTCATATCTCCTACTTGAGGATAGTGGCCTTTTCAGGGGTTGTTTTAGATAAGGTGAGGTTAGTGTCTGAGTTAAGTAGCTCTTTGGATCTGTATCTCTCCAGTTTATCTCCCAGCACCCTACCATAGCCAGATCCCTTGAGCACTTCTTTTTGTTGATGCTTTTCCTTTTCTTTCTATTCTTGGGAATATGCTTTTTTCTATTCCTTAGTAACCCACCTGGGTGGTCAGTTCATTCTTCAAAGTTAGCCCATAGTGTCAGCTCTTCTGTTGTGCTTTTATTTGATCATCCTTAGTTGATTAGCCCACTCCTTATTTTGGGCCTCTACTTTATAGAATTTTGGGCTAGTTTGACACTCAAAGCAACATTTTGCTATTGTGGTCCCTAAGAGGATTTTGGAAGACTATGTTCTCCATTATAATCCTACAATAACATCTAAAATTCTTGTTTAAAAGCTTAAGTATATTGCAAAGACCATAATTTCTGGTATTTTACAAATAATGATATTTTAAAATCTTTTAGATGAATCTAACCTTTTTTTTTTAAAGATTTTATTTATTTATTTGACAGAGAGAGATCACAAGTAGGCAGAGAGGCAGGCAGAGAGAGAGGGGGAAGCAGGCTCCCTGCCAACAGAGAGCCCGATGTGGGGCTCAATCTCAGGACCCTGAGATCATGACCTGAGCTGAAGGCAGAGGCTTTAACCCACTGAGCCACCCAGGTGCCCCTAGATGAATCTAAGTATTATAAATGACAGTCCATTTTTTAGGGTGCCTGGGTGATCTCTCTCTCTCTCTCTCTCTGTCAAATAAATAAATTAATTAAATCTTCAAAAAAAAATACATGAATATACTATCATTGAGAGAAACTGGGAAAATGGTACCCAAGGTCTCTCTCTGTAATATTTCTTATAGTTGCATGTGAATCTTCAGTTGTTTCAAAAGGCTTAACTAAAATAAAATTCTGGGGATGCCTGGGTGGCTCAGTTGGTTGAGCAGCTGCCTTCGGCTCAGGTCATGATCCCAGCGTCCTGGGATCGAGTCCCAAATCCGGCTCCTTGCTCGGCGGGAGGCCTGCTTCTCCCTCTGCCTCCGTCTGCCAGTGCTCGCTCGCTCGCTCTCTCTCTGACAAATAAATAAATAAAATCTTTAAAAAAAATAAAAATAAAAATAAAAATAAATAAATAAAATAAAATTCTGATCTTGATTAAAAAATACATGAACAAGGGGTGTCTGGATGGTGTAGTCAGTTAAACATCCGACTCTTGGTTTCTGCTCAGGTTGTGATCTCAGGGTCATGAGATTGAATCCTTGTTGGGCTCCATGCCCAGCACGAAGTCCAGTTGAGTTTCTCTCTCCCTCTGACCCTCCCCCACTCAGACTCACTCACTCTCTAAGTAAATAAATCCTTAAAAAAAATACATGAACAAGGTCTTTAACATAAAATTTTCATCATTTCTTTTTCTCCTTTTCTTCTACCTCTCCCACACAATTTTAAAGTAATACATTTTTGTGTAATCTTATTATACGATCATAATTCTCTGTAACAAAAATATGTATGTTAAGTTGGACTTTTTAAAATTCAGTTTTCTATAACCCAAAACTTTATGCATTATGTCTTTTCCCATTTCAGTTATCATTGTATTTGTTTCTAATCAGCTAATTGATATACATCATAAATATTGTTAAATAATTATTAAACATAAGTAAAATTTAATTGAAAATGTATCTTAATGAGATGAATGAGGCTTTTAAAAATAGTTTATTTAACAGATGAATATTATTTTTCATTAAAATGAGACAGAGTATAGCATCAAGTCTGTTTTTCGTTTCATTTCAGCTCTCCCATCCTCTAGCGTTAGCTCCAGAATGTTTCCTAACACCAGTTTTTCACAAGAATTGTCCCTTTATTTGGTACCAAGGAAGGTTTTATATCTTGGAGTAGAACCTTGCCCAGTATATTAGTTAAATGGAGTGTTTCTAAGCAAAAGAGTAACAGGTTTAATTAATAGTCATTTTCTAAGTCTTAGCAAAGTCCTTTTTTTTTTAAAATTTCCTAGAAGTTTAGCATAATAAGGAGAGAGGCATTTGCCTTTCTGATACAACCTAGGAGGGGAGTGATCAGAACAGAGGGAAATTTGAAAAGGACAATGGTGATGAGGTAGTTACCACAGGAGTCTCTCCAAGTAGATCAGTTAAGGGGAAAATGCATTTGTTTGCAAGTTGAGCTGAAAATTGATTCACTTAAAATTTTAATTTTTTTTCTAGCTTAAGTTTTTCATACCTGCATATTTCTTTAAAGGTGTTTGTGTACCCCCATGAGGAATTAATGACATGTGCTTGTATTTGTGTGGGTATTGGCTTACTCTACTTTGTGTTTTCCTTCATTCAATAAAGAATTTTTCATTGTCTATTTACTGGCATACTATTTTTTTCTGACAGAGTTTAATAAACATATATATATATTGAAATATTTATTGAATGTATCTCTTGAATAGTTACATATCTGAGCTAGTCCCATAAATGCATTTCTTTAATTCTAGAAGGGAGGTGAAATAGTAACTAATGGACTCTGGGTGGCTTACTAGGAAACCTGTTGGAAATACTGTTTGGATAGGAAAATGCAATCTTTGTTGAAAGTGGTACAGATAATATTTTTAGGAGTATGCAGGGATCTGTTCTTCTTGTGATTGGTGAATGGTAACCATACTTAAACACCCCCCTTCTCCACTCTTCTCTTCCATAAGGCCGTGTCCTCATATTTCAAAGGAATTTCAAAGAAGACCGTTCATTCCCCTCCCCCTTTGGATATACAATTGTATTTTCTGTCAATTTCAGAAAATTTGGAGGAGAGAGAGAGAGAGAGAGAGACTTTGTCTTCTGCTAGGGATAACGTGGGATATCTTTAAAGGTAGTATCTTGGCCATAACTCTTGCTTATCCATAAAGACTGGATATGGTAATTTTATCACTCAAATTCAGCAAAGAGAAGGAAAAAGATAATTGGCTGAGACTCGTAAGAGAAAGGAAATAAAGTGAGAAGATGTGAAAGAGCACTTCATTTGTTTAGGCTCTACTCTGTTTGGTAATGGTTGAATTCATTTGCACATGTTTTATTTAAGGCAGGTATGATTATAGAGGGAAAGATTGCCTGCAGAATGCTGTATTAACAGGGAAATGTAGACAGGAAAAGAATTGTATCTGTGAATTGTACCTAATCTTGTTAGAAGCAAGAAAAGAGATGTGGAAAGATGTTGCTCCAGATGTTTCTCCATTTTGGACACTAGGTGGTGGCATTGTATAAAGACAGCTTGGTTGCTGGCGAGTAGTACCATCCATCTTCCAGTGGGGATAACTCTTAGCAACTGACTAAGCCCAACTAACTAAGCCCAATTTTCTTTTTTGTCTTTGTCACTTAGCTTTGTGGCACATTTGTGGTGATTTTACTCAATTTCTTTGTGATATTTAATTTACATTGTATGTTGTACCTGTAAGCATTTTGTAAGTCTTCTATGTGCTTGACGGATTTCGTGGTGATAAACAGCAGATGACGAACTGGTGTTCAGATGAAAAAAACACCCCTGCCCTCCAAAACACGCCCCAACAAAAGTAATTTGTATAAGTGATGCATAATAAACATTGAAAGTATAAAATATATTAAATAAAAATTTAAATAATTTTGTACTGTATTTGCTCTTTTACTGGTTAAGGCCCAAGTATACATACACATTTGGGATTCAGGAAGAAAGACCTCATAGATTGAGAAAGGTCCTCTCCATCTATCAATAACCCTTATGCATTACGGGGTATGGGTAACCTGCATCCTAGGGATCCTCTTTACCTTCCTTCCTGTGCCCCACCACCAGTTCTCCATTGTTTTCAAGTTCGAAACAACCGGGGAGTAGTGCATTTTGGTTATGATTCAAAATGATACAGTCCTTTCTCTCGCAGTTAGAGTTGCTGCCTCTTGAATTAGAGGGGCCTTTCTTACTGGATTAGATGAAAATAGTGGGTCCCTATTATTCCCAAGTCAGAATTTTTAATACACTTTCACAGAAATGGTATTTTCTGTGAGAGCTAAGTATAGCTAAAGTGGTATTACACACAGCTTTAATTTTAAAAGTTATACTTCCCCATTCTGGGATCTTGGCCTCAGACTTCTCTGTTTTCTTTCAGAGTAATGATCTGGAAGAGCATTTTTTACCTCTGCAAAATGGACCTTTGTATATTCCTTTTAAACCTGTTTCTTCCTGGAAGTCTACCTCATTTTCTCCAGCTGAGCTCTGTACTCTTACAGGCCTTTTAAAAAATCGTCCTTACCTTATATTAATCGTATATAGATTTTCTCATCCCAGCTGTAGTCTACATGTATTGAACATAAAGTTTCTTATTTATCCTCATGTCATCAACAGTCTTGCCCAGTGTCTTGCATGTAGTAGGTGCTCAATTAAATACATCACACGCATAAGGAGAGCTTAGATGGTTAATGCCAGAGTAGGATGTTTTAAGTTAATTACCTCTGAGTGAAAATAACTTTTTATAGGGTATAAAGTATTTAAGTTGGTTTTTAAGATAGAAGGACTCCTAAGGCCAGTTGCTTTCATTTTTGGTGGATGGAACCTATGGCCCCGCAGGTTATAAAACATACTAGTATAGCTTTTGGAACTCAGATTTCATTCTTATATGCCTGTCCAGAAAATGTAGTCCACATATAGAACAGTTTCATTGATAATATTCCAAATTACTTATCCTTTTGGGAATTAGTGATTTTTTTGAGACTCTTCATTGAAGCTCCCATACCCCCACATACACACAACACACTGAGAAAAATGTATACACATTTATACAATTCTGTGTACTATGTTTGAGAACTCATAGACCTCATGCTAAGAACTTCCGCATTAGATTTTAGAATAGACCAGCTGACTAGTTGAGATGTAGCTTGATATGATAAAAAAATGTACTATATACGCTTGTTCTACCTGTAATAAATGTGATGCCATTTGGCAGGTCATGTAATCTCTCTTTACCTTTTTCTTTGTGAAGTTGTTGGATAAGAGTGAATGAATTTAGTCTACCAATTTACTTAGAATAGTGCTGGGTATAATATGTGTCCCAGTTTTTGTTCCTAGTCTTTGTTTCTAATACTTCATGAAAGATTTCTGAATTTTGTGATGCTCTGTCTTTCCCTTAAGAAAATTGCTTTCTGTCTTTAAGAAAATTACATTAGTGTGTATGTGTGTATATATTTATGTGTATACACACACGCGCGCGCGCACGCTTTAAACCTAGGTAGCAACCAGCTTGTTATGTTATCCTGTAAGACAGGTAGTAAGCTGTGTCCTGATCTTTTGAGACCTCTGTATAGACAATAGCAAATAGCCTCATTACTGCAGTGCTACTATTGAAAATTCTGAGTCAGGAAATGGGTGCTTGTCAGCATGTCGAAGGACCTGCAGAGAGAGAGAGGGCTGAGAAAATCTACTCAAGGCGTTATATCATTATACTGGTGTAACTTGTTAAAGCAGATGAAGCTTTTCCCTATTATAGTTGCTAAGAACTTTAGTCTTTAGAGAATGGATATATTATGTCTTAGGGAAAATCCATTATTATTTATATAAAATTCTTTATGAAAACAGATTCCATTGATGTTTGTCAGCAGTAAACAGGTTGTGTTAAAAATATGTAACTTTTATGTATTACCTAGTGAGACACTTTTTATTTTTACTCTAATTAGGGAAGAAGACAAAAACATATTTGATTACTGCAGGGAAAACAACATTGACCATGTAACCAAAGTCATCAAATCGAAAAATGTGGATGTGAATATGAAAGATGAAGAGGTATGGAAAACATGCCTTAATTATTTTCTTATGCTTTGTTATTCTACCCCAGTGCTTCTTTTCGAAATGGCCTATGAACTACAACTCAAAGTATAGTATGGTTAAGATTGTTTCAGGATATTTATATGAAACGGTGTTTCCCAGTTAAGATCCTTTCCGTGTATGTATCCATCCATCTGTTGATGTTGTGTAAGTTACTAGCTGAAACTTGCTGCGGTCCAGTAACTTCTGTTTCTTCACAGTACAGAGAGAGACTGTTAACCTATTAAGTGAAATCTATAGGTAATTTTAAAATATAAATAGTTTTGGTGTCTTCTTTCATTACACTTCAAATAGATATATTGTCCTTTCTCAGTAAATATATTTCTAGAAAACAGTGTGTCAGAATTTTGATAAATCCATTCTCTTTCTTTCTTCTTCTTCTTTTTTTTTTTTTTTTTTTGAAGAGAGGAAGAGAAACAGATGGGATGGGGGAGGGAGGGGCAGAGGGAGACACTGTGAAGCAGGCTCCACACCCAGCTCAGATCCTGATGTGGGGCTTGATCTCACAACCCTGAATCATGACCTGAGCTGAAATCGAGAGTCGGCCCAACTAAGCTACCCAAGCACCCTGGTAAATCCATTCATTTAAATGTGGGCCTGCTATGTAAAGGGATTCTATACTAAATTATTTTGTAAAACATACTGCTTTTTAATTTATTTGTTTTGTGAATAAAACTGTTCACATATTGAGTTTAAACTGTCCTGGATTATAGTTGTTAAATAGGGAGCAAAATTTACTAACTGAGTTTTCCTCATTTTACTCATTCTTTAATAATGCAATGAAAGATGATCAAAATGACTGAAAGGTAACAATTATTAGGAAGAAGACATGCAGTGATCATAGATAATGTGTGGAGTAGATAAATAATCAGTGTACATATTGACAGCTCTTTATACAGGTTAGCCTTTAATATTATCTAATTGTTAGGCAGTGTCTTTCCTGTAATATGTTGTCAATGATATTGGGAAAGACTATAATTCTGTAGTATAGAGGGACCAGTAATATGTTTGTTCTCCCCCAAGTAATGAAACAAACAGCTAAGAAAGATGTAGCTAGAGAAAGGTAAAAGCCGGGTTGGGAAATAATAAAACCAGGTCTTTTGATCCAACTAGGCTGTTTTTTTGCATTTCGGGATTAGAATACTTCCCCCTCCCCCCGCCCCAGTAAATCATGTGTAACTGCTTCCCTTGATTTTGTTATTTTTTGTTTTTGTACTTGGGAGTTAAGATTTTTATAAAATTAATACATGTAGGTAGTTCAACAAAAATCAGTACTATAAGCCCTCTAACAAAAAAGTATTCCGTTACCTGAATCCTTCTCACATTGATTCTAGCTGCCTTGAGGCAAAAACTTTCAGTTCTTTTCGTTGTTTCTTTTGCAATTTACCTGCATATTTCTAGATAGCATGCATGTATCTCTTGATTTTCCAACTTTAACCATTACTGATTTTCTTTTCTGCTATATTAGGATTTAGCTGTTTTATTTGTATTCCTCTCTCCTCTTCCCACCCCCCTAACAGTTATATCAAACATTTAGTTTCATTTTCTGATTGAATCTCTAGAGAATCAATGTTAAAATATTATTATTATTTTATAAGTAATTATAATGTAGGTATAAAGTAGTTATATTTTTGTTTCTATGTAAGTTATGCACATTGCTGAGCTTAGGTGTACTGTGTGTACTAGTCAGCTTTTGTGGTTAGCCACATTTCAGTGGCTAATAACTACATCTATTTCTTGCTCACATTTCAGGAGGGTTTTGTATCAGGCTCTGTCTGCTATGTTCGCTAGCGTTGTTTGGGCTCAGTTCATTTCAATTTCATGTATCTTCTCATTCTCATTCTGAGATCCAGTCTCAGTGGATAGACACTGGGGCAGAACTAAAGACTGACAGAATCAGACCCCACAAATACATTTAAAGCTTTTGCATAGATGTGGCGTGTGTCATATCTACTCACATTCCTTTGGCCAGAACAAGCCACGAAGCCAAACTGGGTGGTAGGACACCTTTTCTGATGACAGGGAAACAATGCACAGGTGGGAAGGAAATAAATAATTATATAATTATGAATAGTATGATCTACATGCCATAGTACAACATTCTGTTTTTTCTAAAGGCTAATCATAGCTTCTTTTTTTGTTTTTATATCTTCTATGTTTCTGTCATTAAATCTTTCCTCAAATTGCCCAACGGAGGTCTTCTCTGTGCAGTCACGCACATCAGGTAATCAATCCCATACCGTTTTAGCGATACCCCTTCTGGAGTTCTCCTTTCTTTTTCTCTGATCTCACCTGGGTGCTCTCTAGGCCTACTGTATAGATGCCATCCTAGGATTACGCTTTACCACTGTCTTAGGAATACCCTTCCCTTCTCTCCTGGAGTCTTCTGTTTCCTGGATCCCAAGTCTTTTATTGTTTACTTCCTTGTTTAGATGAATATCTCTTCCAGTAGCTTCTTTTTTTATTTGTTTCCTGGTTTTGATGGAGCATTTCCTCTAGTAGCTTCCTGAGAAAGGTAAATATTCTGAGATCTTCCATGTTAAAAATGTTTCAGTTAGAGTTTTGGGCATATTCCATATGCCCAATAAATATTTGACAAACTAATGAATGATTAAATGAATGAATAAGTAAGAGCAGTATATTATAGGGGCATCTGGGTGGCACAGTTGGTTGAGTGTCTGACTCTTGGTTTCAGCTCAGGTTGAGATCTCGGAGTCATGAGATCGAGCCCCACATTGGGCTCCGTGCTCAGTGCAGAGTCTGCTTGAGATTCTCCCTCTCCCTGCCCCTCCCACTTGTGCGCTCGCTCGCTCGCTCTCTCTCTCTCGCTCTCTCTTGCTCTTGCTCTCCGATATAAATAAATAAATCTTTAAAAAGAAAAAGAGAAGCAGTGTAATTGTGATGAGCTAGACTACATAGGTTCAAATCTTTGCACTGTCACTTCCTAGCTATATGCCGTTTGTCAGGTTTATTTTGTGTCTCAGTTTCCGTGTGTATAAAATGGAGATTATCATAGTACCTGTGTCAGCATTGTTTTGAGGATTAAATCAGTTAATATATATAAAGCACTTAAATAATATCTGACACACACATAACAAGCACTCAATAAATTTTAGCTATCTTGATTATTTTTAATGGATAATCTGAATGTGATAATATGAAGAAATGAATGAAGATCACTTAACTCTTTAAGATTTCACTCATCTATTTATTTTAGAGAAAGAGGGAGTGTATACATGTGTGCAGGGGGAGGGGCAATGGGGGAGGGAGAGGGATAAGCAGACTCCCCACTGGGAGCCCAGCACAGGGCTCAAGCCCATGACCCTAAGATCATGACCCCAGCTGAAACCAAGCGTCAGACACCCAACCAACTAAGCCACCCAGGCACCCTGACTCTTTTTTTTCAAAGGCTTAATTTTTTTAGAGAAGTTTTAGGTTTACAATAAAATGAGAGGAAGGTGCAGAGACTTCCTTCCCATATACCCCCCTACCTCCTACATGTGTATAGCCAACCCCATTATTAACATCACTCACCAGAATGGTACATTTTTTACCAAGGATGAACCTACACTGATACTTGTAATCACCCAAAGTCCATAGTTTATCTTAGGGTTGACTCTTGGTGTGGGTTTGGACAAATGTAGAATATCTATCCATCATTTTAATATCATGCAAAATATTTTCACTGCCTTTAAAATCCTATGTGCTCTGCCTTGTTATACTCCCTGCTCTGCTCCAACCATTGATCTTTTTCTTATCTTTTTATTAACATGGTATATTTTTCTCCAAACATTTGCTTTTACTCTGTATGTGTCATTATATTTAAAGTGGGTTTCTTATGACACAGTATAGTGGGATCATGTTTTTAATCCACTGAGACAATCTGTCTTTTAACTGTTGTATTTAGACCACTGACTTTCAAAGTGATTATTGATACAGTTGGATTAGTATCTATCATTTCTGTTACTGTTTTCTATTTGTTACACTTGTTCTTTGTTCCTATTTTTGTCTTCTCTTTTTCCACTTTTTGGATTTTAATTGAGGATTTAATAGGATTCCATTTTCTCTCCTTTCTTAGCTTATCAGTTAGGCCTCTTTTTTTTTTTAACCATTTTTTTAGTGGTTGCCCTGGAGTTTGCAATATACATTTATAACTAACCCAAGTCTATTTCTATTATCATGATAACATGATACCATTTCATGAATAGTTATCTTATGATAATAAGATAATAATAAAATAATCTTAATTTATCCTTCTAGTTCCTTGTATCTTTGCTGTCACTCATTGCACTTACATATAAGCATACATAATTGAGCACAACACTGCTGTTATTTTGAACAAACTGTTATCTGTTAGATCAGTGAAAAATAAAAAAAACAAAAAGTTTTTATTTTGCCCTCACTTACTCCTTCTTCTCTGTTCTTCTTATGTAGATCGAAGTTTCTGACATGTATTATTTTCCTTCTCTCTAAAGAACTTCTTTTAACATTTTTTGCAAGTTCTACTGGCAACGGATTTCTTCAGTGTTTGTTTGAGAACATCTATTTCTCCTTTGTTTTTGAAGGAGAATTTCTCAGGATACATAATTCTAGGTTGGTGGAGTTTTTTCAAAACTACTCTCTTGCTTGCCTGGTTTCTATCTTTCTTTCTTTCTTTTTTTTAAAGATTTTATTTATTTAGAGTGCAGGCGTGGGGGCAGGGGTAGAGAGAAGAGAGAGAATGTCAAGCAGGCTCCACACTGAGCGCATGGAGCCCGATGGAGGGCTCAATCTCACCACCCAAAGATCATGACCTGAGCTGAAAGCAAGAGGCAGAGCTTAACTGACTGAGCCACCCAGGGACCCCTCTTGCACGGTTTCTGAGGAGAAATTAGATATAATTCTTATCTTTGTTCTTTATAAGTAAGGTGTTTCTTTTCTCCAGCTTCTTTCAAGATTTTTCTTTGTCTTTCATTTTCTGTAGCTTGAAAACAATATGCCTAGGTGCAGTTTTTTGTTTTGGTTTGGTTTTGGCATTTATCTTGCTTGGTGTTTTCTGAGCTTCCTGGATCTGTGGCTTGGTGTCTAGCATTAATTTGGGGAAATCCAGTCATTGTTTCATATACTTCTTCTGTACCATCTTCTGTTTCTTCTGCTTCTGGTATCCCCATTATGCATACGTCACACCTTTTGTTTTCCCACAGTTCTTGGGTGTTCTATTCTGGTTTTTTTCAGTCTTTATTCTCTTTGATTTTCAGTTTTCATGGATTCTGTTAGGTGTATCCTCTAGCTCAAAGATTATTTCCTTAGTCATATCCAGGCCACTAATAAACCCATCAAAGGCATTTTTTATTTCTATTACAGTTTTTTTTTTTTTTAAAGCTCTAGCATTTCTTTTTGGTTCTTCCTTAGAAGTTCTATGTCTTTGCTTACGTGGTCCATCTGTTCTTGCACACTGTCGATTTTATCTCTTAGCGCCTTTGGCATATTAATCATAGTTCTTATAAATTCTTAGCCTTATAATTCCAATGTCTTTGCATATTTGGGTCTGATAATTGCTCTGTCTCTTCAGATTATATTTTTTTACCCTTGGTATGATTTGTAATTTTTACTAGTAGCTGCACATCACATACTGGGTAAAAGGAACTGCTGTAAATAGTTCTTTAGTAATATAGTGGTGAGGTGTGGAAGAGGCAAAGGGCTCTATCATCCTATGATGAGGTCTCAGTTTTTAGTGAATCTGTGTGTCCTGGTTTGTGAATCCCACAAGTGGTTCTGTCTTTTTTCCTCCCTGGTTAGGTGGTACAGGATGGCTAGAGTAGGCTGGAGTTGGGTATTTCCCTTGCCTCAGCTCAGTGGGCTCTGATAATCCTCTAGCAGGTTAGGCACTGGTTAACTGGTTTTCCCCAAAGGCAGGTCTTTCTAAGAACACAGTGCTCTCATATATTTCAAAAGGATTCATTTCTGGCTTCAGAATCAGGAGGGGTTTTCTCTGATAGTTACTTTGGGAACCTGGCCAAACTCCTGGAGGTAAATCTTGCAATGTTGTGTAGCCTCCCCACCAGGAGAAGATTCCCTTGGAGTTTTTAACTCTCAGAGCTGTCCACCCTGAGCCTTCAGCAATTTGTCAGTTTTGTCCGTTGTAGTCAGGTTTTTCTTTCTGGCAGTTCTGGGGCAGTTTTCACTTATAAAGTTCTGCTATAGAAAAGTTGAGTTCACCTGTCTGTCTCTCTAGTCTTGAGGGCACAAGGTTTGCCTTGTGTCTCCCCCCCCCTTTTCTTCCAAAAATTTTATTTATTTGAGAGAGAGAGAGTGCACGAGTGAGAGAGAGTAAGCCCAAGTTGGGGGAGGGGCAGAGGGAGAAACAGGCTTCTTCCCTTCCCCACCCAGCAGGGAGCCTGATACAGGACTGGAACCTAGGACTCTGGGATCGTAACCTGTGGTGAAGGCAGACGCTTAATTAACTGAGCCACCCAGGCACCCCATGTCTTCCCCTCTCTTATGGATCCAGCAAGAATAGTTGATTTTTCAACCTGTTCAGCATTTTGCTTGTTGTTAGGAAGGAGTGGCCACTTCCAAGCTCCTTATATACGGAATTGGAAATTGGAAGGTCACTTCCACTTTTGAAGGTCACTTTTACCCTGGAACGTATTGTGCATATACTAGACGTTCCCTGTTAGGATTTTCCATCTTTCAAATAATAATACTTTATATGGTGTGTGTTTTAGGTTACAGAGTACTTTCACTTACTATCTTCCCAACAACCCTGTAAGGTAAATGCTATCCTCATTTTACAGACAGGAACTAATTCAGAGACGTGCTTTCACTTACTGAAAATAACTGCTAAGTGGAAATGCAGGTCTGAGGGACTGTTCTTTTTGCCTTTGGATTTAAGAAGGATGTACAACTTCCAGTTGGCCCTGCTAGTGTTATTCTCTGCTTTGCAACGTTTCATGAAAGAAATTGGAAATTTACCAAATCTACCACATGACCTTTGCAAAGATCATTGGACAGGAGTGATAGGAATAAAACGTCGAGAACACAAATAGCTTACACTGACACAGTTTTGTTTGTTTGGTTGGTTTTTTGCAAAGATAAAAGAAACTTGTAAAATGTAGTGCTTCTGTCATTCCATTACTTTGATGTAGTGTGGCTTCCCGGGTCTTCCAGTTTGTTACCCATGCAGCTACCTTTACCCCCAGCCTGCCAGAACATTGTGTTTCCAGGAACAGATGAAGTGCTTACACATTCATAGACTGAGACGCCAAGAATTCAGTTGGGTTCTCTCATTGCTCCAAGCAGATTTCTGCCCTCTCAGCCATGACATCTCAGGCTGGGCCTTGAATACTGATGGCGAGCCTTTTATTATTAATCAGGGATTTGTATGAATTAATTTAAGAACATGAGGGAAATGAGAGCTTAAAATTAGAATCAAACTTAACATCCTAAATAAAATAAATGGTATTGCTTCATGACTTTTAAACCTCCAGCAGATAAAACAACAACTTGGTAAGCCTTGGTGATGGACTAAAATTATGAAATGTCAGAATTAAATTGCTAGCTAAGTATTTTTAACCCCTTTATGAGAAAAAGACATTTCCCTACTATAATAAGTTGGGTGACAATTACAGTTTTGAAAGGACATCCAGTTCTTTGTGTCTGTCTAGCTGATATTTGAGCTTGAGAGATTTCATTACTGATTGCCTAGGATTCTTTGGGATTGTATATGACTTTATTTAAAATGTTCATCCAGCAAGTTCAACCCAATTTCAGTTTTGCCTTAGATGACTAAAAATTACACTTATTGCACTTAAAATTTGCTGTAAGCACATAAAGAAATTTAATTATAGCCATAAAATAAGTCATAGTAGAAATTTAATTTATAGTCATAAATGATATGCTTGCATTTCCACATATTGAAATAAACACAATCATATATTGCTGGAAATGTATATATTTGGATCTATAACTACAACGGCACATGAACATATATATAAAATGCTTTTAAATAATTCATATTTCATTATGAAGTTATTTTATCATGAATAACTATAGTTCCTGGTATATATCTTATATTTATTCAAGTTGTAATTACTACTAATATAGTAAGACATGTATTTCTTTTTTTTTTTAAGACACATAATTCTAATTGGAGAAAATTACATGGTGTTTCCAGATGATATTGTAATTATATACAATGACGTTGTATTTCACGTAACAGAAAAAAGTTTTATTAAAAAAAAAAACACAAGGGGCGTCTGGTGGCTCAGTGGGTTAAGCCGGGTTAAGCCTCTGCCTTCAGCTCAGGTCATGATCCCAGGGTCCTGGGATCGAGCCCCATATCGGGCTCTCTGCTCAGCGGGGAGCCTGCTTCCTCCTCTCTCTGCCTGCCTCTCCGCCTATTTTTGATCTCTCTCTCTGTCAAATAAATAAATAAAATCTTAAAAAAAAAAGATTAAAAAAAAAAAGTTTTGTAGTTATACTTACCGTACTGTTCTCCGTATGTTTGTTGATTCTTTCAAATGCTTTGAGGAAGTTACCTTTCTCTTCCTCCCTTCCCCTTCTTGCTTTGCTTTAAATTTGTAGCTCATGTCAGAATATAATTTGCATGTTTTTGCCTTGAGAAACTGCTGCAGAATCTGGTGAAACTGATAGTGTTAACCTAACAAAAGGTTTAAGACTCAGAGTCACTATATTGAGGCTAAATTTATGCTTTTATTTAAGATTTGAGAAAGGGAAAAAAAAGTATTTGCTTAAATTTCTGCAGTTGAATATGTGTTATTTTGATTGTGTATTTGATTAAAATAGTAATTTGAAGGAACTCATCGAATCACACTAATAATTGGGAAATGCATTCTAAACTGTCACGTTATTCTCATTTGCATTAATGTAGCCAGCACCATTTCAAAATCACGCCTAACTATATATAAGAAGCTCATGTTTAATACAAAATCAGAAAACAGTAAAAGTAGGTTAAGTCTTATGAGCTTTTGGCACCTTACTTTTTATTTTTTTATTGTGATAAAATATACATAACATAAAACTTACCATTTTAGCCATTTTGAACTGTATAGTTCTGTGGCACTAAATACATTCACTTTACTGTGCAACTATCACCACCATCCATCTATAGAATCTTTTCATCTTCCCCAAACAAAAGTCTGTACTCATTAAACGCTAACTCCTCATATCCTCCCTCATTTCCAACCCCAACACCTCCCACCCCTGGCAACCACCATTCTACTTTCTATCTCCATGAATGTGACTACTTTAGGTATCTTTTGTAAATGGAATCGCAAGTATTTGTCCTTTGTGCCTGACTTACTCCACTTAGCGTAACATCTTCAGATTCATCTATGTTATTACATCTGTCAGAATTACCTTCCATTTTAAAATAATATTATATTGTATGCGTGTACCACATTTTGTTTATCTGTCTTTGGACACTTGAATTACTTTCATATTTTGGCTATTATGAATAATGTTGCTATGAATGTGGGAACAAATTTTTGTTTGATTTTTTTTCCAACACTTTACTATGAAAAATTTTAAGCATACAGCAAAGTTGAAAGAATTTTACAGTGAATATCTGTATCCCTAGATATACCTAGATTCTACCACTAATTTTTTACTGTGCTTGCTTTATCAATATCTATCTGTCTATCTGTCCATCAGTCAGTCCTGTTTTAGATGCGTTTCAGATTATTTTGCGGACAGCACATTTCTAGCCTCATATCATTTACCAGAATTCACTACTAGTTTGTTTTTTCTTTTGAGATAGCAATTTACATACAGTGAAATGCCCAAATCTTAACTACACATTCAATTAATATACCTATGTAAGTGAAACTCCTGGCAAGATAGAACATTACTGTCACCCCAAAAAGTTCCATCCCGCCCCTTCCTAGCTGGTTCGTTCTTCTGATTCCACAAAGGTAACCATTGTTCTTATAAATTTTCTACTATGGATTGGTTTTGTATGTTCTAGAACTTTATGTAAATGGAATCATAACATGTACTTTCTGTGTTAGTTTTCTTCCATTTAGCATTATGTTTTTGAGATTCATTCAGTTTGTTCTGTAAGTCAGTTCTTCCTTTTTTTATATTACTGAGTAATATTCCATCATATAAATATATCATTATTTATCCATTGCCTTGTGATGGACACCTGGGCCGTTTTCATGGCAACCTATTTTTACTTATTTTATATAGGATAAGGTAATAACTCCCCTGCTTATTTCTTCATCCTGAAGTCACTAACATTATGGCTTCGTAACTCCTTGTGAAGAAATTTTTTTTTAAGTAGTAAATTTAAAATGCTTCTCAGTTCCCTGATAACTCAGCAACATCATTTCTCTTTACCTTAGATCTTAGACAGTGAAAGAGATCAATTAGTTGCTGATTTAAATGTGTATCACACATATTGGTATGTGGTATTCTCTTTAATGCTAGTAAATAAATACGCTAGTAAATAAACTATCCTACAGGGAGCCACTGCCTTCCATGCTAGGTGCATCTAGACTCCTTAAGTGGCCTCCCAGTCCTAATCCTGTCTTTAAATTTTTGAAACAACATTGTCGGTTCGCTCTTGAGAGGGAGGTGTGAGTAGGAGGCGTTCTGTAGTTCCTGGTACTGAAGGTGATGTAGTTGTCACTGTAGTCAGCCGCTAGAGCAGCGGCAGCAGCAAAGGGTAGAAGATAAGGATGGACGGAGGAGACGGAGACATACGTGGAAGGTTATCTGTAGCTGAAGTCAGTCTCCATCACAATTGTCTGTTTAAACCCAGTTTTTTTTACAGAGAGAAATTCAAGTCAGTCTGTTTTCAGTATATTTCTTTTGCACAGAGTAGCAAGATGACAACTCTCATAGATTTAAATATCCTAATTTTGCTATGTTATTGTCTACTGTATTGATGGTATATGCTTGTATGTGTTCTCAGAATACCATAAGAACATTAAGACTCATTTTATGATGCATTCTCTTTTCATTTAATTTGTGGTATCAGGAGAAAATCTAGTTTTAAAAAATTCTACAGGTATAAGGACAAGTAAGTAAGTAAGGATATCAAAGGAGCATTTAAGATATTAAGACCCGCTCTGTATTTTCAGAAGGTATGAAAGTAATACCACTTAATAGGTTAGCAGCCACCCTGCACTTTCAAAGCACTTAAGAGTCATTCATCTGTCTGAGGTAGGACAGTAGATGCACTCTTGGTTAACAGATGAGAACTCTTTTTTACCCCCCGTGGTTTCGCTGTATTTGAGTTCCAGAATTTATCCAGATCCCTCCAAATAGTGCTTCTTAGTTTCCTTGCGGCTAAGGATTCCTTTTAATAATGGTTTTCCCCCCTAATCTAAATACTTGTAGGATATTTTTTCAGGAGAGTTAAAACTAGAAACAAAGAATTGTCAGCTTTTGTGGTACAGTAAAAATACATTTTTTTTTTTTTAGTAAAAATACATTTAACTTGAAAATTTGTAGGAGATTATCTCATTCATAGAAAATAAAGCAATTATATAAAAAATAGATGAACTACTTTATGAATTTGGATAGCCCTTAAGAAGCTATAGTGTGTACCTAATTAATGGTTTTTCTTTTAGAGGAGAGATTATGAAATCTTGTATCCAAAATAACGTAGTAATTGCATTGTATTGGTTGAGATATGTTTCTGGTTAACAAAGAGAAAAGAAAGAAAACACAGGTGTTTACTTCCTAGTTTTGTCCTGAATGGTTATGAGGATAGCATCTCTGCAAATTACTGATTATGTTATTACTTGAATTAATAATCTTGAATTAGAGCATGTTCATAGGAACTTTATAATTTGAAGTAAATAGTTATCACATTCAGACACCTGGTTGTGCTGGTTTTTCTTCATTTAGGTATAGAACATTTTGAAAGCAAAATTCCAAAGCCTGATTTATTTTATCTTTGTTTATTTACAAGTATGTTTAATCTTGCTCTTGTTTTGAGCTTCTTAATACTGTGTAAAAATATTAATCATTAGGTGGTCTTAATGTAGATATCTTCAGCACTTCTACAGAAAGTCATTGTCAGAGAATTCATTCTAATTCAAGGTTAATTAGTGTACCATTAAAATAATGTGTTACAAAAATTAATTACATCACAGGTCAAAAAACGTATTAAAAAGCGTAGTGTTCATGTCTGAGAACACATCATCCTCCTTAAAACATTGCTAGACTAGTGCTACCGTTCTGGAAAATATATCTACAGTAGAAATCAGTACTGAGGTCCAGTCATAGGTGTTTCCCCTAAAGTAAATTTTTGGCACCACATATGGGAAATTTAAAATATAACTCCCATTAACAGTAAAATGTGTTGCTTGTCTGCTTTCCCATCGCAACAGCTAAGGATTTATATTTTAGCATTAATCGATATAACCCTATTGGGTTAAACCTAAGGAGAAATCAGGAACCTGGTTGAGAAGTAGAAATTATCTGTACATTTTGAAGTAAAACTATTAGATATATTAATAGTATGTTTTCTTACTTAACTGTTACGTACTTTGGTAGGTGCCCCCGTGTAAGTATATCACACATCATTTTAACTATGTAGTAATTCTTGTTAATAGTTTAACTTAATAGCCATAAAATATACACTTAAAATTAGAATGAGAAAAGATAGGGACTTTGAAATCCTGATTCTTTTAATGTGAAATCTGTGAAACAGTTAAATAGAACTATAGAATATTTTATACATTGGTATTTTCCCCAAGAGTCCTATTACAATATCTGATTGTCCATATGAAGGGTTTTAGAATTTGTGCCTTAGTAACAGCAGGTCAGTACACATTAGAGCCACAGAAATTTTAACATGGGAAACTCTTTTCTTCACTCAACAACACATTTTTTACTTGGGTTTTAGAACTGTCTCCATTAAAAGATATTCTTAGTGGGCTCTGAACAAAATAGTTTTGCTGCTATAACAAATTGTAAAGAACCTGCCCACATTTAAAAATTTTCTGCTTTTCTTCCTCTTTGAATTTTATGTAAGCCTGTGGGAAAACATATTCATAAGTAAATAAATTGAGCAAATGGAAGCAAAAGAGAAGAATAATTTGTAGGGAAGAGATTGTCTTTGTTTCATGTTTTCTTCAAGAATAAATCCTGGTTTAATTAGTTGAACTACTAGGTGCATGAGGAGATTCTGAAAGATAAAGAGTATAAAGTGGGTTTAGAAAAGCTTTCTTGAAAAGTACTTTTTACTTTAAAACCATCTTTTTGTCCCTGCTTATATCTTCTTAAATCTTTTCTAAAATGACAAAGTAGGGATTTCAACTTAATGTAGAAAAGCATTCCATTCTTTAAAAATGACATCATCACTTCTACCCTCAAAAAGTAGGCTTAAACTATATACCACTCATTTCTTCAGAAAAGCCCTTGGCTTCTGGGGTATGTTTTTATTGTTTGGACCAAGTGAGCTTCTTTAATTAACTAAATCAAGATTTTCTGGATGTGGAAATTAGAATTAACATGTTGATAGTAACTGTGAGTCTTTGGTAGACAGTGGTTAAATGTTTCATATTTAGTACTTTGACTCCTAACAATCATCTATTCTGTTTTGCAAGTGTAACATTTGAAGATAGATATTAGCAGACTTCATTAGTGTTTTTTTAGATATTTCAGAGTATAAATTTGGGATATTAACAGGCAGTGCTTAGTTTCAAGCTGACTTAATTCTCTTACATTGTAAGGAATATATGAGTTAATTTAGATATACTGATTGTGATTTCTACCTAAGTTTAAATACTCATATTTTATCCGTAAGATTTCTTTCACTGGGGCACCTGGGTGGCTCAGTCATTAAGCATCTGCCTTCAGCTCAGGTCATGATCACAGGGTCTGCTCTGCGGGAAGCCTGCTTCACCCTCTCTCACTCCCTCTGCTCACATTCCCTCTCTCTGTCAAATAAATAAATCTTAAAAAAACAAAGATTTCTTTCACCAGAAGAAGTGAACACGATAATTTAAGAAAACTATATTTTACATTTATAAAGTACTTTAAAATTAAAAATGCATTATCTTCTAGTTCATTCATTCAACAAATACTGTTGGTATTACAGCTGTTAGTATTATTCTTTTCTTCACTCTGTAGGTGAGGAAATGGACCAGTCTGAAGTTAGTCATTGGGCTAGTACATCATGGATTCCAGAAGTAGAACTCGGGATTTTCAGTTGATTTAGAAAAGTCTATTCCCTTTCCCATAGAGCATTTTTTAAAATTAAAAAAAATTTTTTTAAAGATTTTATTTATTTATTTGACAGAGAGCGAGATCACAAGTAGGCAGAGAGGCAGGCAGAGAGAAAGGGGGAAGCAGGCTCCCTGCTGAGCAGACAGCCCGATGTGGGGCTTGATCCCAGGACCCTGAGACCATGACCTGAGCCGAAGGCAGAGGCTTAACCCACTGAGCCACCCAGGAGCCCCGAGCATTTTTTTTTTTAAAGATTTTATTTATTCATTTGACAGACAGAGATCACAAGTAGGCGGAGAGGCAGGCAGAGAGAGAGGAGGAAGCAGGCTCCCTGCTGAGATGTGGGGCTTGATCCCAGGACCCTGGGATCATGACCTGAGCCGAAGGCAAAGGCTTTAACCCACCGAGCCACCCAGGTGCCCCATCCATAGAGCATTTTTTTTTTCATAGAGCATTTTATGTCAACTAGTTTTAGAATAATTAACCTGCAGTTTTACATATTACTTTGTCTTTCTTAAAACATTATATCTTTTAGTACATACCTACTAAAAATTACTTGAATGGCCTAAATGCTACAATCAAAAGATACAGGGTGGCAGAATGGATAAAAAGGACCCATCTATATTGCTGCCTTCAAGAGACTCACTTCAGGTCTAAAGACACATACAGACTGAAAGTGAAGAGATAGAAAAACATGTACCGTAAAAATGGAAGCAAGAAACAAGCTGGGGTAGCAATACTTATATCAGACAAAATAGACTTTAAAACAAACACTGTAGGGGCGCCTGGGTGGCTCAGATTGTTAAGCGTCTGCCTTTGGCTCAGGTCATCATCTTCAGGTCCTGCAATAGAGACCCATGTTGGGCTTCCAGCTGAGCAGGGAATCTGCTGCTCCCTCTCCCTTTGCCTCTCCCCCTGCTTGTATTCTCTCAGTCTCCGTCTCAAATGAATGAATAAAATCTTAAAAAAAAAAAAGTAAACGTGGTAGCAAGAGACAAAGACGGGCATTACATAATGATAAAGAGATCAATCCAACAAGAAGATAAAAGAATTGTAAATATCTATGCACCTAACATTGGAGCACCTGAATATATACATAAAGAGAGAAATTGATGGTAATTCAGTAAGAGTAGGGAATTTAACATCCCATTTATATCAGTGGATAAATTTAGGCAGAAAATGAATAAAGAAACACTATTGTTTAATGACACCTTATACCAGATGGATATAACAGATACATATAAAACATTCCATCCAGAAACAACAGAATTACTTAGGAATAAACTTAATCAAGGAGGTGAAAGACCTGTACTCTAAAACTACATAACACTGATGAAAGAAATTAAAGACAACACGAACAAATTGAAAGATATTCCCTGCTTGTGGATTGAAAGAACCAATACTGTTAAAATGCTCATACTGCTCAAAGCAATCTACAGATTCAGTGTAATCCCTATCAAGATACCAACAGCGTTTTTCACAGAACAAGAACAAATAATCCTAAAGTTTGTATGGAACCACAAAAGAGCCTGAATAGCCAAAGCAATCTTGAGAAAGAAAAGGCTGTAGGTATCATAATTCCAGATTTCAAGGTAACCCTATAAAGCTGTAGTCATCAAAGCAGTATGGTGTTTGCACAAAATAGGCACATAGATGAATGGAACATGAATTGGTGCAGACACCATGGAAAATAGTATGGAGGTTCCTTAAAAAATTAGAAATAAAAATACTTGGGGCACCTGGGTGGCCCAGTCAGTTCAGAGTCTGTCTCTGGCTCAGGTCATGATCCCAGGGTCCTAGGATTAAGCTCCACATCAGGCTCCCTGCTCAGCAAGGGAGTCTGCTTCTCTCTCTCTCTCTGCCCCTCCCCCTGTTCATGCTCGCTTTCACGCGTGCGCTCGCTCTCTCAAATAAATAAAATCTTTAACAAAATAGAAATACTATATGATTCTTCCTCCCCTCCCCCAAATACTGTAGGATCCGATAATTTCACTACTGGGTATTTACTCAAAACAGAAACACTAATTTGAAAAGATGTGTGCGCCCCTCTGTCTATTGCAGAATTACATACAGTAGCCAAGATACGAAAGCAGCCTAAGTGTCTATTGATAGATAAATGGATAAAGAAGTTGTGATAGAGCCGTATGTGTACACAACCCCCCCACACACAAATGTGTGTACAATTATTATGCTCTTGTAAAAAATGATGAGATCTTGCCTTTTGGCAAGACAATATGGATGGACCTAGAGGATATTATGCTAAGTGAAATAAATCGGACTAATAAAGAAAAACACCATATGATTTCACTCATATGTGGAATCTAAAAAATAAAATGAATAAACAAAAGAAAAGCAGAATCAGATCTATAAATACACAGAGCAAACTGATGGTTGTCAGAGGGAAGTGTGTTTTACTTGGCCTCATAACAGGAATAACAAATTCATTTCTTTTTTTGTGTTTTTAGGGCAGAGCTCTACTCCATTGGGCATGTGATCGAGGACATAAAGAACTAGTTACAGTCCTGCTACAGTATAGAGCTGATATTAACTGTCAGGTAAGACTGATGAAGAGGGGAACTTTTTTTAAAAATGGAGATAAAATTCACGCAACAGAAAATTCACCGTATTAACCACTTTAAAGTGTATAGTTCATTGACATTCATACAGTTAACAGTATTGTGTGACCATCGCATTTTCATTACCCCAGAAGGAAACCTTGTATTTGCTAAGCAGTCACCTCCTATTTCCCTCTCATCACAGACCTTGGCAACAACTAATCTGCTTTCTGTTTCGGTGGATTTGCATATTCTGGATATTTCATATAAATGGAATCTAATCAATGGCTTCTTTTTTTTTTAATTTTATTTATTTATTTGACAGACAGAGATCACAGGTAGGTAGAGACGCAGGCAGAGAGAGGGAGGGGGAAGCAGGCTCCCTGCCGAGCAGAGAGCTCGATGCACGGCTTGATCCCAGGACCCTGAGATCATGACCTGAGCCGAAGGCAGAGGCTTAACCCTCTGAGGCACCCAGGTGCCCCTAATCAATGGCTTCTGTCACTTGGCATCATGTTTTCAAGGTTCATCCTTGAAGTACTGAACATCCTTGAAGTACTGAAGTACTGTTAGCATGTAACAGTACTTCATTCTTTTTTATGGCTAAATACTATACCATTGTACGGATATACCTCATGTTGTTTATCATTTCATCAGTTGATGGACAGTTGAGTAATTCTATTTTTTGGCAGTTGTAAATAGTTGCTATGAGCAATTCATGTATGTGTTTTTGTTTGAACACTTGTTTTCTGTTTTCTTGGTTCTGTACCTAAGAGTAGAATTTTGGAGTTGTATGGTAATTTGATGTTTTTGAAAAGGAACCTCCAAACTATTTCCGCAGGAATCACACCATTTTACATTCCTACCAGCAATGCATGAGGGTTCTAGTTTCTCCACTGCTTTGTCAACATTTATTTTCTTTTTTAATAGACATTGTACTGGGGACAAAGTGTTACCACATCTTGCTTGATTTTGATTTGCATTTCCTTAACAACTGATGATGTTGATATCTTTTCATGTACTTATTAACAAAGTCTGTATCTCCTTTGGAGAAATGTGTATTCAAGTCTTTCATCCGTTTTTAAATTGAGTAGTTTGTCTTTTTGTTGTAAAGATGTAAGAGTTCTTTATATACTCTGGATAGTAGACCATTGTCGGACGCATGATTTGCAGGGATCTTCTCCCTTTCTGTTAGTTCTTTTCACTTTTTGATAGTATCTTTTGGCACACAGGTTTTTAATTTTAAGTTCAGTTTATCTATTTTTTCTTTTGTTGGTTGTGCTCTTGGTGTCATACCTAAGAAACCATTGCCAAATATAAGGTCATTAAGATTTACCCTTATGTTTTCTTTCCTTTTTGTTTTTATTGTAACAAAATATACATAACATAAAATTTACCATTTTAACCATTTTTAGTGTGCGGTTCTGTGGCATTAAGTACGTTTAAATTATTCAGTCATCACCACCATTCATCTCCAGAACTTTTTCTTCTTTCCCAACTGAAATTCTGATCCTAACTAACTCCCCTTTCCCCAGCTCCTGGCAACCACAATTCTACTTTACACCTTCATAATATTTTCAGGGATCATCCATGTTGGTAGCATGTGTCAGGATCTCCCTCCTTTTTAGGGGTGCCTGCCTGGGTGGTTCAGTTCATTAAGCGTCTGCCTTCGGCGTGGGTCCTGATCCCAGGGACCCAGAAAGTCAAGCCCCATGTCAGGCTCCCTTTGGGAGAAGTCTGCTTCTACTTCTCCCTTCGCTCCTCCCCCACTCCTCCCCCTCCCCCACTCGTGCTCTCTCTTGCTCACTCTCAAATAAATAAAAAAATTTAAAATTTAAAAAATAAAATAATTTCCTTTCTTTGAAAAACTAGATAATGTATCATTATATGTATGTACCACATTTTGTTTATCCAAATATCCATCTCTGGACACTTGGGTTGCTTTCTCCTTTTCACTATTATGATGAATCCTCCTATGAGCATAGGTAACAAATGTTTATTTGAGTCCTTGCTTTCACTTCTTTTTAGTATATAACCAGAAGTGGAATTGCTCGATCATATGGTTATTCTTTGTTGAATATTTTGAGGAATCACTGTAACATTTTCCACAGTGGCTACACCATTATACGTTCCCATCAGCCATGCACAAGTGTTCCAATTTCTTCACATCTTTACCAACACTGGTTATTTTCTGTATTTGTGATAATAGGCATCTTACTGAGTGTGAAGTGGTATCTCACTGTGGTTTTAATATGCATTTCTCTGATGACTGGTGATGTTGAACATCTTTTCATTTGTTTATTGGCCATTTGTATATCTTGTTTGTATCCTTTGCCCATTTTTAAATTGAGTTGTTTGTATTTTTAAGTTAAGTTGTAGAAATTCCTTATATATTCTGAATGTCAATCCCTTGTCCAATACATGATTTGCAAATATTTTCTCCCATTCTGTGAATTGTCTTTGACTGTATTGATAGTGTCCTTTGATATACAATAGTTTTAAATTTTGATGAAGTCCGCCTTACCTATTTTTTCTTTTGTTGCCTGTGCTTTTGGTATCATATGCAAGAAATCATTGCCAAATTCAGTATTTTAAAGCTCTTCCCCTATGTTTAAGAGTTTTATAATTTTATAATTTTAGATCATATGTTAGTCTTTGACCCATCTTGAGTTAGTGTTTGTATATGGCTTAAGGTAGGGGCCCAGCTTCATTTTTTTGCACATGGTAGTCTGTTTTCTCAGCATCATTTGTTGAAATGTCTTTTCCCCATTGAATGGTCTTGGAACCCTTGTCAAAAGTCATTTGATCATATATGTGAGGGTTTAGGCTTCATATCTATTCCATTGATCTTTATTTCTGTCTTTATGCCATTACCACATTGGTTTGATTACTGTAGCATTGTAGTGAAATTTGAAATCAGGAACTGTGAGACCTCCAACTTTCTAACTCCGAGTCACATGCTCTTCCAACTGAGCCAGAAAAGATTGTTTTGGCTATCCTGGGTTGCTTGATAAGATGGCATTTTTTGTTTAATTTCTGCAAAAAATGTCATTGGGATTTTGATAGGGATTGCTTTGAATCTGTGGATCACTTAAGGAAGTATTGGCATCTTAACAATGTTAAGTCTTCCAGTCAATGGGTTGTTTTTCCATTTATTGGTTTCTCTAATTTCTTTAGGCAGCATTTTGTGGTTTTCAGTATAGAGTTCTTTCACCTCCTTGGTGAAGTTTATTCCTAGGTATTTTATTCTTTTTGACGATATTTTAAGTGAAATTGTTTTCTAAATTTCCTTTTTGGATTGCTCGTTGTTAGTGGTTAGAAACACAACTGATTCTTGGATGTTGATTTTGTATCCTACAACTTTGCTGAATTCGTTTATTGGTTCTTAAAGCTTTTGTGGAATCTCCTGGGTTTTTTTACATATAAGATCATTTTTGTTGTCTATAAACAGAAATAATTTTACTTCTTCCTTTGCAATTTGGATTCCTTTTCTTTTTTCTTTTTTTTCTTTTTTAAGTAATCTGTACATCCAACGTGGGGCTCAAACTCATGACCCCAAATCAAGAGTCACATGCTCTACAAACTGAGCCAGTCAGGCGCCACAGGATTCTTTTTATTTTTCTTGCTTGCTTGCTCTGACTAGGCATTCTAGTACTGTGCCAAATAGAAGTAATGTAAGTGGGTATCCTTGTCCTGTTCTAGGTGTTTACTTTTTAATTTAGTATATTAGATATAAAATGCTTTTCTTTACATAACATTGATTGCCATATATATCCATTCCAGTCCAGCCCTTTAAGCCTTATGGGATCATCCTGGCTTTTTTCATTAAGCCTGAAATTTTTTAGTTCTAACTACACTCTCCATTTCACTCTAAATTTCTTTTTGACCTAAAAGAACTCCCTGGTTACTTTACTGATCTACCTTCTCCCATTTCAGCTCATTTTATCCCTTCTCATACTATTATATTCATCCTCATCTCCATTCTCTCTGTTTTTCAACTATTACAGCCACATGGGAAAAGCCTAATTCTGATTAATCCAATTACCTGCCATTTACACATGTACACCTAGTCTCTGGGCAAAGCTAGAAAAAAAAAATTATACAACTCTGATATCTGGTACGATATTATCATAAATTATGGTATCCATCTTTAATTTTGCCTGAAAAGTCTTAGGGTCCTTTCCATTCTCAGATTATCTCTCATTTCACAGAGAATAGGAGAAAGCTTTATCACGAACCCAAATTTCAGCCAGTAGGTCCAAAAGCATATATCTCCTCTTGGCTATCCCTCAGACACTTCAAGAGTCTCACGGTAGCTTATGCCGAACCTACCATCTCTCTCAACAGCTGCCACTACCCCTCACTGCAGTTGGCACCATCATCCAACCTGTTTTTCAGGAACCGTCCTTGATTCTCCTCATTTTCATTCCCTTTGCAGTCCTGTAGGTTCTGCCTTCTAAGTATACCTCCAGGTCTACCCACTTCTCTATTTCAACGTTTCTAGTACACGAGTTCAGCAGCTCTGAACTCTATTTCTGCTTCTAATCTTGATATGCTTCAGTATATTTTCCATTTTTCATCTGGAGAATCTTTGTAAGATGCTAATTTGCAAATGTTTTCTTGTTTACTTTTGTTTTTCTAAGGCATAATCTTAATTTCTGTGCCCCAGAAAGCTCTTGATGATCTTACACCGCCACTTATTTCTCAGTGAGCTCCTTGCTTGTACCCCATACCTGCTGTGCTAAGCTTCATTTCGTTGAAGGACTTGACATGCTGCTCACCTCTTGGCCTTTATATTTGCTGTTTTCTCTCTTCCTCGTTCTCCTTCCTGTGCCTCAGCTTGTACATCACTTCCTCCAGGAAGCCTTCCTTCGCTTGACCACTTAGACACACCCAGTAGTTTATAGCTCCCTGTTCTTAAGTTCCTCAGAGATTTATTACAGTGCAATCACTTTGTAGTATAATTGGCTGATTGCATATCTGTATTTTCAGCCCTGCCATATACAGGTAGTGGAGTTTGGTTATATCACCAGTGCCTGGTATAATATCTGACATACTGTGGATGCTCCGTAATTATTGAATAAAGTAATATTGGCTTGTAAAGAAGTTGACAAGTTTTAGAAAAAATAGAACTTGAGTACCAGAAAGGACCTAAGCATTTACCAGAACTTTTTGCGTGTCCTTGTTGCTTTATCAGAAGAAATACTTCTTTTCCCATTAGATATGTGTGCGTTCTTCTTGGGCCAGTTCCCTAGCTTTGAGTGATTGGTCATATCATAGCCTGCTACCATAATTTGCCTTGAAATATATTTTTTTTCTTTCTTTTTTTTTAGGTACTGTGTGTTTAAAAAAAACCCTCGGGGTACCTGGGTGGCTCAGTCGGTTAACATCTGCCTTCGGATCAGGTCATGATCCCAGACTCCTGAGATGGAGTCCTGAATTGGGCTCCCTACTCAGCGGGGAGCCTGCTTCTCCCTTTGCCTGCCACTCCACTGCTTGTGCTCTCTCTCTTGCTCTCTCTCTCTGTCAAATAAATAAATAAAATCTTTTAAAAAAAGCACCGCAAAAAATGCAAAAGACTCATTTTTTTATTTATTTATAATTTATTTGACAGATAGAGATCACAAGTAGGCAGAGAGGCAGGCGGGGCCGCGGGGAGGGAAGCAGGCTCCCCGCCGAGCAGAGAGCCCGATGTGAGGCCCAATCCCAGGACCCGGGATCATGACTCAAGCCCAAGGCAGAGGCTTTAACCCACTGAGCCACCCAGGCGCCCCAAAAGACTAATTTTTAAAAACTCTTCCTCGTCATAGTTTCCCAGCCACCCAGTTCCCTCTTCTGGAGACAGATCTCATACTAACTAGTATATATCCATGCAGGTTATGTTTTTTACATACATATATATATGCACACACACATACATATATATATGCATGTACTGTAGCAATATGATGCAAACTACATACACCGTTCTATATAACTTGCTTTCTTTATCTCAGAGATTGTTCGATATCAGTGCTGATAGTCTTGCCTTACTCTTCTTAATGTCTGCATAATATTCCTTTTTAGAGATGTATCATAATTTATTTAACTTGAGCAATGTGTTGAGCATCCTTTCCTATAACCAAGAACCATCTGTATTTCATTTTCTATGAAGCATCTGCTCATATGTTTTGCTCAGTTTCCCATTGATGTTTTCTTCTTAATTTAGAGGAACTTTTTTTTTTTCTAAGATTTTATTTATTTATTTGACAGAGAGACACA
The DNA here is from genome assembly GCF_963455335.1 of Martes martes. Classification (NCBI taxonomy): domain Eukaryota; kingdom Metazoa; phylum Chordata; class Mammalia; order Carnivora; family Mustelidae; genus Martes; species Martes martes. The sequence goes on from NC_137903.1 coordinate 52,212,073, forward strand.
ACAAGAGAGGGAACACAGGCAGGGGGAGTGGGAGAGGAAGAAGCAGGCTTCCTGCTGAGCAGGAAGCCCGGTAGGTGCTCAATCCCAGGACCGTGAGATGATGACCTGAGCAGAAGGCAGATGCCTAACGACTGAGCCACCCAGGCGTCCCTAGAGGAACTTTTTGTATATTAAGGAAAATTAGCACTTTGTGATAAAAATATTCAAGTTTCCCCCCCATGTTTCCTTCTCGTACTACGATCATTTCATGGTTTCCTTGATCCATGTAGAATTAATTTGTGTCACATGTATGTAATAGAGATTTTATTTTTTATCCAGATGGTGCCAGCTTTATTTTTGTATGGATGATTAATCATTTGTTCAGTAATGTTTATTGAATAATCTTTACTGATTGGAAGTATCTTTCTTTTTTCCATATTCTCACTTCCTCTGTATATTTCAGTGTATTTCTGGTACTGTTTGCTATTCCATTGCTCTGTTTTCTATTCATGTACTTGTGCTATGATGTTTTAAGGATGATAGCTTCAAAATATTTTTTAATATCTGGTAGGATATGTTCCTTCACTACTTATTGAGAAATTTTCTTGTGATTTTTACTTGCTTATTTTTCTTTATGAATTTTAAATCATGTTTCCATCCCTTACCTCCCCCATCCACTACTATAAAGTTAAGTAAGTTACAAAACAAAACAAAGTATTGGTGCACTCATGTCTTTTATTTGGCTTGCATTGTTAGAGGGTATTTTGGAGGGAAATGTCCCCAAGTTAGCAATAGTCTGAGGTTTTTGTCGAGGTTTTTCTTGTATTATGTTTGGTTAATATAATAAGACAAACAATCCAAAAACCGCCTTATGTGGCCTTATGGAATACTCTTTACAGAACGCCAGCTTTAATGCAAAGTAAAAGTTCTGTGTAGGCTTTTGGATGGATATTTAGGACTATGTACAGGCAGTTTTTTCCTTGATGTCTTTGTATTCACAGGACTATATCTTTATATTGCACCTAACCTCGATTTCCCTTTGTTATTGACAATCTTAATCCATACAACCTAGCTTCAGTTAAGGGAATGCTCTTGGCTTTGTCGGTCTGGATTGCTAACATGCTTCCAAGTCACAGAGCTTTTGGAGATGAGCTCTCAGAATGGCTTTCCCCTTGTAATTTCTTCTTTGGTTTCGTTATTGAAAACTCTTTTCAAATATAGACAATACAAACATAATAAATGGAAAGAAGGGTTCATCTCCCTTATGATTCAATCTTTCTTAAACAACATTATTATTGACTGGCCTATTGGTTGCCAAAAAGGAAAATCAATTTTATTAGAAGTATTTGCTTGGCCACAGATCTTGGTACTAACCCAGCAGAGACAGGCTGATGTTATCAACTATCTGAAGACTAATTTTTACCATTAGCCTGAAACAGAGTCGTAATTAGAGATATGTCAAAGTCTGCTCCGTGTTTTTCTCTCATTTTTTACCCGTCAGTATACCTCCTATGTACTTTTATTGCATTGCAATTTCTATGTTCTGTGACTGATGGAATTGGAACTTTTTATTTTATTTCTAAGAAAGATCCTTTATAGATTTCATTTGTTATCTGGCAGTATTATGGACACAGTTTTGTCTCTTCCACTGCTTGGTATTGATTTTTAGTTCAACTCTGGAAGTTAGGTTCTTAACCATATTTGAAATTAGGATATGGGTTAAATACACACATACCCCCGTCCACAGACCTCTTGAGTAATTTTGGTCTTTTAAGCCCTGGAGAAAGATTAAAACCACTCCCAAAGCGCACTGAAAGTATTTCAGTGCTGAAGATTTATTACTAGGTTTTCTCAGATTTACTGTAAAGTAATGTTAAGGAAGGTTGGGGGGAGAAGTGGGAGCATCTGTGTTGTTAGGTGTTTACACGGTGTACTAGGTGTTAATGCAGTTCAAGTGGAAAATATTTTGAGTGGTACTGAGATGTTTGAGACTTGGTGATTTATAAATTACATAAACTTACGGTTTACGTAATGGCAGAGAGCACCATGCCCTCTCCGTGAATGCCTCGGTGACTATGTGTTGTAAAAGATTTCAAAAACATGAGATTTTGGGGTGCCTGCATTGCTCAGATGGTTGAGCGACTGCCTTTGGCTCAGCTCATGATCTCAGGTTCCTGGGATTGAACCCCGCATTGGGCTCCCTGTTCGGCGGGGAGTCTGTTTCTCCCTCCCTCTCTGCCACTCCCCCTGCTTGTGCTCTCCCTCTCTGTCAAATAAATTTTTTAAAAAAATTAAAGAAAAAAGATGTTAACTAAAGTTATTTTGGTGATCATTTCACAGTATATACAAATATTGAACCATTATGTTATATACCTGAAACTAATATAATGTTGTATGTCAGTTACATCCCAGTTAAAAAAAAAAGGGTACTGTGAAATAAACGAATAAATGAATGAATCTGAAAAAAAGAAAGAAATTCTATCTTCGTAGTATGAAATTCTATATCCTCTTATGTAGTTTTGTGAAATAAATAGAAAATGTATTTTTTAAAGAAATATAGCAGTAATGACAAGTCTAGATTTCACTAGGGTGTTGTGGGGCTTAAATTAAGGACAGTAGCCTCTCTGCCTCAAGCTGTCTGGCTGCTCCTGACCAAGTCTACTCCTTCTCCCCAAGTCCACCAAGAATATTACTGCCAACAGAGACTTCTCGAGACTGCTGTTCATTATGTCACTGACCCTCAAACTCTCTTTGACTGCATTGTGCATAAGACAAATTCTAAACTCTCTAGATCTGAATTCAGAGTTCTTCATTATCTGAAAAAGGACAGAAAACAAACAAAGTCATGAGAAAAGTATAAAGCAGTAAGTTAAACTATCAATAATTCTATTATGTGTGTGGGTTGGGGGTGGGGTAAACTATAAAACAGTTTTTTGTTTTTACTGTGTACTAAGCATTTTATGTGTTTTGTCTCTTTTAGTCATTGCATCAGTCCTATAATGTAGGTGTATTGTTACCTGAATTTACTGGTGAAGAAACAGGAGGTTGGGAAGTCCTAGAGCTAATAAATGACGAAGTTTAGATTTGAACATGTCATTCTGACTCTAAAGAAAGCCCAAACTCTTAACCACTCCACTGTAAAGTTTGAGTACATTTTATTCTCATCTTTATTTTCTCTGCTTACACATATATAACATATTTTAAGCTATTTGGTTTGGGGCACCTGGCTGGCTCAGTGGTAGAACATGCAACTTTTGATCTTGGGGTCATGAGTTCGAGTCCCATGTTGGGTGTAGAGATTACTTAAAAAATAAATAAATTAAATAAATAAAAATTGAAATTATAAAAAGATATACTTGGTAAGTATTATACTAGCTTTTCTTTATTATTTAAAAGAATTGACATATAAAATATATTTAGTAAGATACAGTACAAAATTCTTAAGGACACAACTTAATACACACACACACCACTAGTGGGTTTCTTTCCTTAAGCAACTTCCTATCAATAACTGTCCTCCCACTCCCACTCTGAGGGAACTATTATTCTGACTTTTATTGCCATCAACTAGTTCTACCTCTTGTAATTCAAATATTTGTAAGATATATATTATTTGGGATCAGGTTTACTATGCTCAATAGAACATATGCTCCACATAACATACATACATCTTGTTACATACGTCTTTTGTTCTTTATTGCAGTATAATTTTTTTTATCATGTGCATGCGTATACCGCAATTTATTCTCCTGTTGATGGACATATAGTTTTTTTATTTTTTGCTCTTCAGTTTAATGAATATTGGCTATTATGAATAAAGTGGCTATAAACATTTTATATGGGCATATAGACATGTGTTTTCATTTCTCTTGGGTATATACTTGGTAGAGTTGCTGGATCGTACGGTAACTCTGTGTTTAACTTTCTGAGGAACTACTTACGGTTTTTCAGAGAGACTGCCCCATTTACAGTCCCCCCAGCAATGCGTGAGAGTTCCAGTTTTTCCACATCCATAGCCATTTTAGCATATTTTACTGTGGTTTTGATTGTCATTGTCCTAATTGTTAAAGACGTTGAGGATCTTTTCCTCAGCGTATTCGCCACTTTTGTATGGTCTTTGAAAGGTAAATGTCTTTTCAGATCCTATGCCACTTTTTTTTTTTTTAATTGGGTGAAAAAAAGGCCACAGAAAGCACAATAAGGTTTTTTTAGAAACAAAATCTATTGAGGGATATCATGGACTCAGGGCCAGCCCTTTTGAGGTGAATCATCGTTTGTGTCTCTTGTTTCCATCCTCTCTTCTGAGATATTAATCTGGGTGAAATCAGCTTTGAAAGGACCAATAGTGGTAACCTCAAAGGGAAAATATGTCATAACAGAAGCCTGAAGGGTGTGAGTACAAGGGAGTAGCTTGGGGACCTTGCTTAGGTGATGGTATTGGTTGTAGGATAAATCAAGTAACTGACTGAATCAGACCTTTTATTTCGTTTTTGGCAGTTTTCTTTTAATCTCCCTAAATTCTCTAGCCATCATTCAGGGAGACCCCAAAGAAAAGGGACTACGTTAGTTTCTATAGGTGGTCTCTATACCTCAAACAGCTAGACCAGATTAATATTAACTGTGTCTAGAGGAAGGGAGGGAAAACTGAATGGGAAAAAAAATCAGAGAGGGGAACAAACCATGAGAGTCTGTTGACTCTGGGAAACAAACTGAGCATTGTGGAAGGGGAGGTTGTGTGGGGAGATGGGGTAACTGGGTGATGGGCATTAAGAAGGGCACAAGATGTGATGAGCACTGGGTGTGGGTGTTATACGCAACTGATGAATCGTTGAACACTATATCCGAAAATGATGTAGTATATGTTGGCTAATTGAATTTAAATTTAAAAATCCATATGGGGAAAAAAAAAAATCCATATGGAAAAAAGTAAAAAAAAAAAAAAAGTCCCCGTTTTAAGAATTTGGTTGTCTCTTTATTATTGAGTTGTGAGATTTATTATATATTATGAATAAAAGCCCCTTATCAGGTACATGATTTGCAAATATGTTCTTCCATTCACTGGATTGTCTTTTTACTGGCATAATAGTATCCTTTGAAACACAAAAAGTTTCAATTTTGATGAAGCCCAATATATCTAGTTTTTCTTTTATTTGTGTTTTTGATGTCGTTTTAAGAAACTTGTTTAATCAGAGATCATAGTGATTAAGCCTTTTTCTTCTAAGAGTTTTACACAATGTTATCTCTTACATTTACGTTTTTGATTAATTTTGAGTTATGTATGATGTGAGGTAGAGGTCCACCTTTACTCTTTTACATGTGGATCTCCACTTGTTTCAGTGTCATTGGTTGAAAAGACCATTCCTTTCCCCCTATTGAATTGTTGTAGCACCCTTTCCAAAAGTTGTCGGACCATAAGTATGAAGATTAATCTCTAGATTTTCAGTTCTCTTCCATTGGTTGATATGTCTACCCTTATGCCAGTACACTTCTTTTGTTAAATTTATTCCTTTGCTGAGATTTTCTGCTTTTCTCATTTATTTCAAGAATGCTCATTGAAATATTTTATGACTACTACTCTAAAATCCTTGTCAGATAATTCTAACATCTGAATCACCTTGGTGTTTGGTGTATATTCATTTCCTTTGCTCATTCAAGTTCTGATTTTCTTGGTTCTTGATTACTATGGCTTTGTAGTATGTTTTGAAACTGAGAAGTGTAAGCTCTCTGACTTTATTCTTTTCTTTCAAGGTGGTTTTTGCTGTTCTGGGCCCTTGGATTTCCACATGAATTTTAGAATCAGCTTACTTATTTCTGTAAAACAAAAGTAGCTGAGATTTGTATAGGGATTGCATTGAATCTGTAGATCAATTTGGGGAGTAGTGCCATTTTAAAATATTAAGTCATCTCATCCATGGAATGTCTTTTCATTTACTTAGGGCTTGTTTAATTTCTTTCAGTGATGTTTTGTAGTTTCCAGTGTATAAGTCTTACACGTCTTTTGTTAAATTTATTCCTAAGCAAAGGAATAGAAGATATAAAAAAGAATTAAATGAAAATTGTAGAACTGAAGACACAATAACTGAAATAAAAATTCACTGAATGGGCTCAATGCCATAATGGAGATGACAGAGAAAAGAATCTGTGAACTTGAAGATCTATCAGTGGAAATTATCTAATTTAAAAAACTAAGAGAAGATAGATGGAACAGAAATCAACAGAGCTTCCAGGACCTGACAATTATAGAAGATTTAGGATTTTTTTGTCATCTGAGTCCCAGAAAGAGAAGAAAAACAGTGTGAAGCTGAAAAATATTCAAAGAATAATGCAGAAAACTTCCCAATTTGAGGAGTGACATTACAGATTAAAGAAGTGAAGCAAAACCAAACCAGATAAATCTGAAAAATTCTGTGCTGAACATGTCAAAATCAAACTTCCCAAAATTAAAGAGAAGAAAACATCGAAAGCAGCTAGTAGGAAAGAATATGTTATTTCTGTAGGGAAGCAGTGATTCAGATGGTTTTTCGTGGAGGCCAGAAGAAATAGGCAATACATTTTTCAGGTGCTGAAAGAAAAGCTGTCAACTCAGAATTCTATAGCCATTGAAAATATATTTTAGGAATAAAGGTAAAATAAAGACATTCTCAAATGAAGAAAAATGCAGAACAAATATTTGTCGCCCACAGATCTACTCTAAAAGAATGGCTAAGTGGAAGTTCTTTAAAGAGAAAGGGAATGATAACAGGAGGGAACTTGGAACATAAAGAAGAGAAACAACAAGGGCACCTGGGTGGCTTAGTTGGTTAAGTGGCTGCCTTTGGCTTGGGTCATGATTCCAGGGTCCTGGGATCGAGCCCCGCATAGGGCTCCCTGCTCAGCAGAGAGCCTGCTTCTCCCTCTCCCTCTGCCTGCTGCTCTGCTTACTGGTGCTCTGTATCTCTCTGTCAAATAAATAAAGAAAATCTTTTAAAAAGGGAGAGAGAAACAACAACAGAATGTATGAAAATAGGGGTAAAAATAATCTACTATCCTTTACTCTTGATTTTTTTTATCTCATCAAATCAAAAATTTTTAACATCATCTGATGTTAAAAATCCTACTGATCCATAGGAAATATTTAAGACAATTAAATTGGAGAGGGGAACAAGTCTAGTTTCAGCTCCAAAATTAAAGAACATGGAAATATCAGTCCTTACAACAATAAAAATAATAGTGGAACATGTTGACAAGACCAATGTCAAGGATCTTACCCCCATGTTTTCTTTTGTAGTTTTCTGGTTTCAGGTCATTAATCCATTTGGAGTTGATTTTTGTGTGTGGTATAAGATAGGGGTGTCAGTTACTGAGAGACTGTCTTAAAATTTCCAATTATGATTTATTTATTTTCTTTCTTTTAGTTATGTTCCTTTTCATAAACCTTCAAACTATGTTATTAGATAAAAATTTAAGAACTTGTTGAATTGACCCTTTTATCAGTAAGAAGTAGCTATTTTAAATTCTATTAATTTTTAGTGTCTTAAAATATACTTTGTTCAATGTTATGTAGTTATATATCAGTTTTTCTTTGGATAGTGTTTGCCTTACATATTTTTTCTGTCCTTTAAATTTTTTTTAAGATTTTATTTATTTATTTGACAGAGAGATAGAGAGAGCACAAGTAGGCAGAGCAGTAGACAGAGGAAGAGGGAGAACCAGGCTCCCCGTGGAGCAGGGAGCCCGATGTGGGGCTCAATCCCAGGACCCTGGGACCATGACCCAAGCCGAAGGCAGCCGCTTAATCAACTGAGCCACCCAGGCGCCCCTGTCCTTTAAATGTACCCTATTTCTGTGTTAGTCTGCTTGGGCTGCCATGACAAAATACTACAGACAGAATGACTTAAACAACAGACATTTTCTCACGGCCCTGGAGGCTTCAAGTCTAAGAGTAGAGGGCTGACAGGGTTGGTTTCTAGTGTGACCTCTAGTAGTGGCTTGCAGAAAGCTGCCTTCTCATTTGTCCTCACGTGGCCTTTCTTCTGTGTGCTCACAGAGAGGTCTCTGGTGTCTCCTCTGCTTCTAATAGGACAACAGCCCTGTTGGATCAAGGCCATGCTCCTATAACCTCTTTTAACCTTAATTACCACCATAAAGGCCCTGCCTCCAAATACAGTTACACTGGGGATAAGGGCTTCAACTTAACGAATTCGAGGGGAACATAATTCATTTTATTAACACTATGTCTGTTTATTTAAAGTGTGTTTCTTGTAAATAGCATGTAGGTCTTGGTTTTTATTCAGATCTTTATCTTTTAATGGCAGTTTATTTACATTTAATGTAATTAGTGGTATTACTCCATTTATTTTGCCATCTTTGTTTTCTGTTTCACTTGCTTTATGTTTCTCTGCTTTTCCATTCCCAAATTTTTCTGCATTTTTAAGTATGTTTTTATTATTTCATTTTGCCTTGTTTAATGGGCATTTGCTATTCCTTTTATGATCATTCTTTTAGTTGCTGCGCTCAGAATGACAAAATAGCACCTTATTACAGTCTGCCTTAATTAATGCTTTTGCCTCCTTGTGAACTATGTAAAAATCTTAAAATAGTACAATTCTGTTTATTTTTTTTTCTGCTTATGTTGCTATAACTGTGATATATTTTTACTTCTGTATTTGCTACATATGTCACAGGATACTGTTTTGGCATTGAACAGTCAAGTCTTTTATCTTTGTGCAAGTAAATGATGCTTTTTCATTACTTCTTTTTGATGTTTTTTTTTTTCATTCCTTCTTGCACTTTCCTGATTTCATCTGGTATCATTTTTCTTTTGCCTGAAGAACTTACTTTAGTAATTTCTTCTAATATTGACTTCTAATGATAGGTAACCTCAGCTTTAGTTCTCTGAATATGTCTGTTTCACTTATTGTTTAAAAAGATAATTTTGCTTGATAGAGAATTCTATGTTGGCCACTTTCTTCTTTCTGCCCTTCAGAGCTGCCATTCCATATTCTGCTAGCTCTCATGTTTTCTTCTTAGAAGTTATCTGTAATTCTTACTGTTTTTACCCTGTTGATGATGTCTTTTGGTCTGATAGCAATAAAGATTTTCCCCCCAAAAAAAATAAATAAATAAAAAATAAAGATTTTCCCAATATATATCATTTTCTAGCAGTGACTGAGTAGGTGCTGTTGTTTAACTCTGCTTGGGGTCCACTGAACCTTTTGACATACCTTTTCTTGATTTTGCAAAATTTTTCACTGTGATGTCTCCAGATATTCTGCTCCATTCTTTTCTCTTATCTGGAAGTATAGTATCTTATATTTTGGACCATTTGGCATGTATTCTAAAAATCATATATTCTCTTTTATTTTTATTTTTTTTATTTTTTGTTTTATTTTGCTTCTTATTTCTCTAAGTGCTCCAGTTTGGATAATTTTTGTTGACCCATCTTTGCCTTTAATAATATTATCTTCTGGTATTATGTTCTTAATTACATTGAGTTCTTAATTACAAACAAAATTAAACAAATTTACAAAATTAAACAATTAACAAAATTAAAAACAAAATTTTCAGTTCTAGAATGACCATTTGATTAACTTTACCTGATCCCTTTTTATGTTGAAAGTTTTCATCTTTTGTTCTATTTTTTTTTCATGTATTTGCAATAATCATTTTAAAGTTCTTTTTCTTAACTTAAATAGCTGAATCTGGGGCACATGTGTGGCTCCATTGTTAAGCGTCTGCCTACAGCTCTGGTCATGATCCCAAAGTCTTGGGATCGAGCCCCACGTCAGGCTGCCTGCTCAGTGAGAAGCCCCTTCTTCCTCTCCCACTCCCCCTGCTTGTGTTTGCTCTCTCGCTGTCCCTCTCTCTCTCTCTCTCTCTCTCTCGCTGTCAAATAAATAAATAAATAATCTTTTAAAAATAAAAAATAAATAAATACCAGAATCATCTTTGAGACTGCTGCCTTTGGCTCTTCTATATTGTTTATGGATCACAATTTCCCACTTGTCTACATATTTCAATAATTTTTTATTTTGAAACAATCTAAATGTATACAAACAAAAGTGTGTTTGAACCTTAAACCTTGAACTAGAAGAGTATTTTGCCAACATTATGCCCTATCACCCCTATACAAACAAGGACATTCTGCTGTATAACTACAATACAACTGTCATGATCAGAATATTATTACCGTCATCTAATCTTGATACATTACTCAAATTTTGCCAGTTGGCCCTTGAGGGTCTTTTTTGTTGTTGTTGTTAAGATTTATTCATCCTATTTTTTATAGTTTCATGTGCTTTAATAGCAAACTTATAGGAACAGCACAGAAGACAAATAACATTAAAAACTACATGTACTTGCATGTAGGACAACTCAGAAAAGTATAACGAATGATCTGTATGATAAAAATGCTACAAACACCATTTAGTTGCTGTCAATAAGAAATCTACTTGTTTTTAAAAAATCCAAATGCTGACATTGTCCAAAAAAATTTAACGGGTTTATTTATAATTGTTATAAAGTTGAACTGAAACTTTATGAAACAACATGTTTTAATGAAACATTTTGACTTGCATTAATGCTTTATGTCCCTGCATTTATAATAAAAATTGACACACAAATGAAAATGGAAAAACCGCCGATACCTCATTTCTGTCCCCTATTTTTCCACTTGCGATCATATACGTAGTTTCCTTTTAACCCTATGCGAAAAAATATCTAACATTCAAAACTACCAATAACGGGAAGAAGATAATTGTTTTTTAAAGAATGACATGTTTTCCATCATAGTGGATTCTTAAGCACATTCTGCACGTGGGTGGTGTGCTAGCTGGAGGTCTTCCAGCGTAACTGTGACACATTTGGCATGGATAGCACACAGGATGGTGTCTTCAAAGAGGCCCACCAGATAGGCCCCACTTGCCTCCTGCAAAGCACCACTAGCTGCACTCTGGAAGCACAGATGTATTTTGAAGTCCTGATCGATTACACGCACCAGACGCCGGAAAGGCAATTTGCAGATCACGTCAGTGGACTTCTGATAATGTCTAATTTCATGGATTGCCACAGTACCAGGTCTGTACTGATGAAGTTCCTTCACCCCTCCAGTAGAGGGCACAGTCTTGGGAGCGGCTTTTGTAGTCAGTTGGTTCCTCCATGCTTTACCACTGGTCGATTTACAGGCAGTCTGCTTTGTACAAGCCATGGTACAGAAACCTCCTTACTTACTCCCTTTTCCTTGGGCTGGAGCTCAGTGAGCTAGAGGCAGCGCTTATTCATTCTGTTTTAGAGAGCAATAGAGTGGGGAGGGGCAGAGAGCGAGGGAGACAAGCAGACTCCCAGTGAGCACAGAGACCAACTCAGGGCTGTATCCCAGGATCCTGAGATCATGACCTGAGCTGAAACCAAGAGTCAGAGGCTCAACTGACTAAGCCACCCATGTGTTGCCCTAGAGGGTCTTTTATAACAAAAGCATTCAGTTTAGAATCACACAGACCAATTATTTTTTAGACTGTTTCTCATTGGGAGTTTGTCTGATGTTTCCTCCTGATTATGTTTATGTTATGCATCTGTAGAGGGATGTTGTAGAAGTGATACTGTATCCTTATTGGAACCTATCTGATAGCACATACTTTCCATTTGCCTCATTACTGGTGTTTATTTTGATCACTTGGTTAGGGTGTTATGTGCCAAGATTCTTCATAGTAAAATTACTTTTGTCCCTTTGTAATTCATTACTGTTTTGTTGGAAGGATACTTAGAGATATATAAATATCCTGTCCTCATCAAACTTTAACTCATGCTTTTATTTACATCAGTTTGGATTCATAGTTCCCTATTTTATTTAATATTATAATATACTGTTATCATTATTTAAATTTATGCTCAAATTATTCCAGGTTTGTCCAGTGAGAGCTCTTCAGTCTGGCTCCTGTGTCTTTTTGACATATGCCCGTAATTCATTGAGAATTTTCACAGTTTCTGGCATAACAAGAATTCCAGTTCATCTTGAACTTTTCCCTTTCCCAGCCATGGAAATAGTAGTTTCTCCAAAGATCTGTGGTTCATTTTAGTAGAGAATGGTATTTAGAAACCAAGATCTGAGTAATAGGTGAGCTCATTGCTGTTGGGCTATCACTCGTCCCAGATCCTCTTACACACACACACACACACACACACACACATACACTAATATCTATGTTCATTTTTCTTTGTGTTCTGTGTTTGTGTTTACCATAAGTTCACACCAGTACCTCTATTTCCAGTTGAATACTGCAAGATTCATTCTATTTTTCTATATTTGTAACTCTCTTTCTCTGACAGTGAGATGCCTAGCTCTCATTATCTTCTCATATTTACTTACTTGATCAATCTCCCAGTGTGTAACCAGTCTCTCATTGCTCTTGCCACCCCCTGTCCTGCATGGGTGCCCTCATCATACTGAAGTTCTGAGAGTTTGCTCAGACCACTTTCCTGGAGGATGATGTCACACCTCGTGATCGCTGACACTCTGAGATGGTTTACTTTCCCATGGGAATGCCTTCTTCAGTCAGCTTAGGCTTCAACATCCAATACCTTGCCAACCTTTTTTTTTTTTTTTAAGATTTTATTTATTTATTTGACAGAGAGCACAAGAGAGCACAAGTGGGGAGAGCAGCAGAGGGAGAGGGAGAAGCAGCTCCCCTCTGAGCAGGGAGTCCTGAGCGGAAGGCAAGTCCTTATTAACCAACTGAACCACCCAGACACCCCTCTTGCCAATCTTTTATAGGATATCTTCTTCACTCCACTTGGACTCTGATACTTTGTCCCAGACCATCTTTTGTCTGGACATCTTCCTCATCCTGCATGGGCCCTGACACCTCACACTAGGTTGCTGCCACTCCCAGTGGTCACCCTCATCATCCTAGTTAGTCTCTAATACCTTGCTCTATACCATGACTACTCCCCTCTTCTTTACCCTTCCACTCCTATGGACACCTGCTTCATTCAGCCTTACCTATGGTTTTAAAACTGAACTATTCACTAAAAGAAAAGGAAGAGCTATATCTCATAATTTTTTTATGGTATGTTGCACATTGTGTATAAAGAAGAACGAAGACCGAAGTCAATGTTATTTTCCCCCAAGAGAGGGCACTCCTGATTTTCCCTGAGATACTGATTGAGGAGCTGATCACCTCAGGCCAATGAGGAGGTGAGCTAGGTTGGTGCCATGTTGTAGCTCTAGTTATACTCTGCTTTCCCACGTATCTGGGGAAGGCTTCTTAGGCTGTTCCTTGTGAGCCTATGGGTCTCTGCCTGCCTGCCTTGAAAGACTGATGAAGACTTGATCTGATTCTTTCTGCTTTGAGCTTTTTTCTCTAGCATCCTATCTCACTCTGCTTCCAAATTTTGGCAAATATGTTTATGCTGAGATTTATTGTTTGAGGTAGGCCCACTTCCTCAAGCAGGGCTGTCTCTCTCAAATATTGCAAGATAGCAGATTCCTATGTGTTCTTTTAAAAACTATGATTTCCCACACGGCCTCTGAATTCAGAAATTAAACCATGTGGGAAAATAGCACTTTGTATTTGGGACTTTTGAAATTTTTCAGTTGTTGAGCCAATCCCAAATAACCTCCAAAAGTTTTGCTGATTTTATTTTCCCCAGTGTCAGCATTTTATTTGAGCCACTCTTAATCTTTAGCGTTTACACAGAATCAACAAATACCCCTAGGTAAGAAAGCATCAGGAGAGAGCTTGTTCTCTCTCTCTTTTTAAATTTTTTTTGAGAACCTGTTCTCTGAATAGCTCTCTGATTTAGTTCACTCAATCCTTTTTACTTCCATGACTCTTTATAAGTACAGCTTTTCAGTTTACCTAACTTTTAAAAATTGTTGCGTTAGAAAAATTTTATCTTCTTACATCTTATTTGGAACCAAAAAACAGCCATACATGTGGTTTCTGTACTTCTTTTTCAGCTAATGTTCTATAATGAAAATTTTTCCATATCATTGAATTGTTTTAAAGTTTTTTATTGTTCTTTTTAATGGCTTATCAAACTGAGGGCCTTATATCCCTGGCAGTTATATCCCTGGCAACAGTGGCATGCATGATACATGCAAGAAAACCTGAGAAGCCAGAGTGCCTGGGTAGCTCAATTGGTTATACATCTGACTCCAGCTTGGATCATGAATTCGGGGTTCTGGAATCAGGCCCTGAGTCAGCTCCATGCTCAGTAGGGAGTCTGCTTCTCCCTCTACCTCTTTCTACCTTTCCCTCTGCCCGTCTCCCTGCTCATCCTCCCTCTCTCTCTCTTCCCCCCACAAATAAATAAATCCTTAAGAAAGTAAAAAAAAAAAAAGAAAATTAAAATTTAATAAAAAAGAATATATGAGAACCATAAGATGAATATGGTGCATCTAAAAGTAGCTCTAAAAATCATAAGTAAACAAACATAGATAAATAATTGTGAAATAGGATATAAAATGTACACACATTACTTAGATAAAACAAGATCTCAAGGAAATTTCTCGTTTTCAGTAAGTCTGTATAGTCACTTAAGATATTCTTTCATTTTTTTGGACAAGAAGGCAGCTGGAGCTGGCAAGGTCACCAAGTCCACCCAGAAAACTCGGAAGGCTAAATGAATATTATCCCCAGTACCTGCCACCCCAGTGTTAATCAGTGGTGAAAGAACAGGCTCAGAACTGTTTGTGTCAATTGGCCATTTAAGTTTAATAGTAAAAGATTGGTTAATGATGACAGTGTGTCGTAAAACCTCCAGAAGGAAAGAAGAATGTTTTGTGGACCATTTGTTTTTTAACATTTTAACATTTTGAAATTGAGATATGTCTTAAAATCACTGTTAATCATTAAGTAATACAGTTGTTATTGTTTATGTTTGAATAAAGTTAGGCTTTAGTTATTAACGTTGTCTCTTCAGTTGAGATACAGTCATTGTGTGATATGATTATGTTGCAGATTTTCTCCCAGTTTTTTCAGTTTTCTTTTAATTTCTTTATGGTGTCTTTTGCCATATAAAATTTTTAAATTTTTATGTAGTCAAATATATCTGCCTTTTTATTGCCCGTGGATTTTTAGTCATGGTAAGCTTTTTCTTACATCAAGGTTAAAAGAGGAATTCACCTATGTTGTTTCCTGGTATGTGTATGGTTTCATGTTTTATAATCAGATCCCTAAATGTATGGTGTGAGATATGAGCCCAATTTCGTTTTTTCCCAAATGGCTTCCCAGTTGTGTTAGCATCACTTATTTACAAGGCCATCCCCCAGTGACCCAAGGTGCCACCTTTGTCCTGTACTAAATTTCCATATGTGTTTGGATTTGTTTCTGGGTTTTATAGTCTATTCTTCTAGTCTCTTTGTTCGCTTACCAATACTAGGCGATTTGATAAAGGGGCCTCATAGTAGGTATTGATGTCTGAAACAGCAATTCCTCCCTCATAGCTTTTCCTTTTAAATGTTTTCCTGGCTATTCTACACATTTATTTGTTTGTTTTATATGAACTTTATTTTTTTTGTTGTGTTATGTTAGTCACCATAAAATACATCATTAGGGGTTTTTTTCCATTGTATTTTATTTATTTTCAGTGTTCCAGCATTCATTGTTTATGCACCACACCCAGTGCTCCATGCAATACGTGCCCTCCATAATACCCACCACCAGGCTCACCCAACCCCCCCCTTCCCCTCCAAAACCCTGTTTGTTTCTCAGAGTCCAGAGTATCTCATAGTTCGTCTCCTGCTCCGATTTCCCCCAATTCACTTTTCCTTTCCTTCTCCTAATGTCCTCCATGTTATTCCTGATGTACCACAAGTAAGCGAAACCATATGATAATTGACTTTCTCTGCTTGACTTATTTCACTCAGCGTAATCTCCTCCAATCCCATCCATGTTGATGCAAAAGTTGGGTATTCATCCTTTCTGATGGCTGAGTACTATTCCATTGTATATATGGACCACATCTTTTTTATCCATTCATCTGTTGAAGGACGTCTCAGCTCTTTCCACAGTTTGGCTATTGTAAACATTGCAGCTATGAACATTGGGGTACATATGGCCCTTTTTTTCACTACATCTGTATCTTTGGGGTAAATACCCAGTAGTGCAATTGCTTGGGTCATAGGGTAGTCTATTGTTAATTTTTTGAGGAATATCCACACTGTGCTCCAAAGTAGCTGCACCAGCTTGCATTCCCACCAACAGTGTAAGAGGGTTCCCGTTTCTCCACATCCTCTCCAACATTTGTTGTTTTCTGCCTTGTTAATCTTTGCCATTCTAACTGCTATAAACTGGCATCTCAATATGGTTTTGATTTTATTTTCCCTGATGGCCAATGATGATGAACATTTTTTCATGTGTCTGCTAACTATTTGTATGTCTTCATTGGAGAAGTGACCGTGTCTTCTGCCCATTTTTTGACATGATTTTCTATTTTTTTGGGTGTTGAGTTCGAGAAGTTCTTTATAGATCTTTGATATCAGCTCTTTGTCTGTAGTGTCATTCGCGAATATTCTCTCCCATTCTAAGGGTTACCTCTTTGTTTCGTTGACTGTTTCCTTTGCTGTGCGGAAGCTTCTTATCTTGATGAAGTCCCAAAAGTTATTTTCGTTTTTGTTTCCTTTGCCTTTGGAGACGTGTCTTGAATGACGTTGCTGTGGCCAGTTTCTGCCTATGTTCTCCTCCAGGATTTTGATGGATTCCTGTCTCACGTTGAGGTCTTTCAGCCATTTTGAGTTTATCTTTGTGTTTGATGTAAGAGGATGGTCGAGTTTCATTCTTCTACACATAGCTGTCCAATTTTCCCAGCACCGTTTATTGAAGAGACTGTCTTTTTTCTGCTGGATATTTTTTCCTGTTTTGTCGAAGAAAATTTGTCCTTAAAGTTGAGGGTCCATATCTGGACTCTCTGCTCTGTTCCATTGGTCTATGTATCTGTTTTTGTGCCAGTACCATGCCATCTTGGTGATCAGAACTTTGTAATAAAGCTTGAAATCAGGCAATGTGATGCCCCCCAACTGTTCTTCTTTTTCAGCATTTCCTTAGCTTTTCGGAGTCTTTTCTGGTTCCATACAAATTTTAGGATTGTTTGTTGTTGCACTTTGAAAAATGCCGCTGGTCAATCAATGTAATAGAACAAATCAGTAAGAGATAAAAGAAGAACCACATAGTCCTCTAAATTGATGCAGAGAAAGCATTTGACAAAATATAGCATCCTTTCCTGATTAAAACTCTTCCAAGTATAGGGATAGAGGGAACATTTCTCAACTTCATAAAATCCATCTAAGAAAAACCCACAGCAAATACCATTCTTAATGAGGAAAAGCTGGCAGCCTTCCCGTTGAGATCAGGAACAGGACAAGGATGTCCACTCTCACCACTGTTGTTCAACGTAGTACTAGAAGTCCTAGCAACGGCAGTCAGACAACAAAAAGAAATAAAAGGTATCCAAATTGGTAAAGAAGTCGTCAAACTCTCTCTCTTCACAGATGGCATGATACTTTTTGTGGAAAACACAAAAGACTGCACCCCCAAACTACTAGAACTCATACAGCAATTCAGTACTGTGGCAGAATACAAAATCAATGCACAGAAATCAGTTGCTTTCTTATACACTAACAATGAAACTGTAGAAAGGGCAATTAGAGAATCAATTCCATTTACAGTAGCACCAAAAACCGTAAGATACCTTGGAATAAACATAACCAATGAGGTAAATGATCTATACTTGAGGAACTACAGAACATTCATGAAAGAAATTGAAGAAGACACAAAAAGATGGAAAAATGTTCCATGCTCATGAATCGGAAGAATAAACATTATTAAAATGTCTATGGTGCCCAGAGCAATCTATACTTTCAGTGCCATCCCGATCAAAATACCAGTGGCATTTTTCAAAGTGCTGTTTTATATGAACTTTAATACCGGTTTGTGTAACTTAATAAAATAGTCTGTTGGTGTTTTTAAAGAGAGTATATTGAACTTATAAATTAGGGAGAACTGATATAGTCATAATATTGAGTCATCCTGTTCAGGTATAGGAGATGTCTTCCCATTTGATCAAGTCTACTTTTGCATCTTTCCAGGAGTATTTAAAGTTTTTCTTCACATAGTATTTAAGCATTTCTTGTTAAATTTATCCTTAAATTCTTACTCTTTCTGCTGCTATAAACTGTCTAGTATTTGTTTTTCAAATGTTTGAAATGTTTAGGTTTCTGATTAATGTAGTTCCTATACTATTTTTATGATGTTAAGTCATTGTCTACATTTCAGATATTTCAGCTAGAAGGAAAGGTGTAAATATGTTAAATTTTCCTGATTTCCCTCACATATTGTCCTGTGACCCTAATTAAGGGTCATTTGAAAAGTCTGGGCTAATGTGTTAAATCACCTGTATGATTTGCTAGAGAATTGCTCTAATCCCAGTTAAGAATATGCAACTTAATGAAAGTCAGGTGTGAAAACAGAACCTCTTTGCCGTAGCACAATGCATTTTGTCATTTGATCTTTTCCTGCTGAGTGGCTCATTATGAAAATAGCCTTAGCTCTCAAATTATTTCCTTAATCCTTGATTCTCTCACACATTGTAAAGAGTCCAGTCCTCATACCAGTTTTGTTCTCTTACTAGATTACTGATATGTTTTGGGTGCTAAAAAAGAAATGTTTAGTAGTGCTTGAGCTTAAAACCTTTCCACATGGGAAAATAGAAAACTCTAAAATGAATGAAGTTTTACATAATCTACAGAACCTAAGTGAGTGTGTATGGTAGTGAGAGAGGAGAAGGTGAATGGAGATTAAATCCAGTAGCTGTACTTTTAAAAAATATAATTGTTTTATTTTTCATTGCAGCAATCACTTTCATGTGTGCCTATCTTTCCTGTGAGATTATTTGATAAGAACACTTCCATTACTAAAGGCTTGATAAATCACTGATTTATAATGTTATGTATGGTATATCCTTTTGTCCTCAGAATGTACCTTCCAAATATACATGGAATTCTCAGCATTTTGAGGGCAGACTTCTTGCTATAATTTTGCATTGCTTTTAATATTGATATTACTATTAGACTTAGCCTTTCTAATTAAATCTTTCTTTTATGTTCCCTTGAGCTAATCAAAACTCAAAATTTCAGTAATCAAAGAAGTAAAAGGGTTTTTGCTATGTCAGAAACATCAATTGAAAATGTATAGAGTTTTTAGGATTCCTTTTATATGCTCTAAATATCTTACAATTTCTGTATCAAATACTAAATACTCATCCCAGAATGTGAACGTTCTTATATAATGTTATTTACATTTTAAAATAATTATTTATATTTAGGTGATAAATCATGAAGTTAGAACGGCATATTTCACAAATCCTGATCCTACTGATTATTGTTGATACCAACATAATTTAAACTCATTGGCCAATATGTACTCTCTCCCAATGGATTATTGATTAAAAACAGATGTATTTGTACATTCTTATTCTTTGCAACTTTGGATATTGCCTTCTTGGTGACATTCTGATTTGTCTGCTTTTAATGCTTTAACCAGCTATAGGAAAAGTGCATTTAGCTTAAGACTAGTACCATTCTTAGATGATGGAATGTGTTTTTTTTCTTGATGCTCTGAGATTATTTAATGTTTTTAAGTTACGTTCTTGCAAGTGATTGCTTTGATGAGTTACTCCCTAATAAAACCCTAAAATAGCACCAAAGTGTTAAAATGGCAAGTACTTTGGTTTTTAAATGCAAAAACATGTTTAGAAAGCTGAAATAGAAGGGAAAACTCTAATGAATGAAAAGAAATAAAAAGTAAATGAGGTAATCAAAGTCAGAAAAATTGATATTGGCAGGTTCTGAATGATGTTCCTAGATGAGCAATCTTTCAAAATACTTCTTGTACATTGCTGCTATTCTTTTATTTATTATTAAAATAACATGATCCATGAGGAGCTTGGGGTGACTCTCGGCCTAGCTAATTCTAATTAATCCAGTCGGGGAGAGCAGTAGGGTAAGTGGAGCAGTCTATCGGATTGAAATTCATAACTTAATTGAGGTCAAAGTCCCGGTCTGGGAGAACAAAAGTCTTTTGCTAGGACCAGGCAGATCAATAGCAATAAATATCTGGCTTGGATACAAGTAGCTTATAGTGACAGATTATCTGACAGTGGCCAGAGGTCTTGGTTCTGTTCAGGGCAAAGTCTTGAGCATACCATGGTTCTTGCTGATGTTCAGTCCACAACCATGACTCTGGGAAGGAAGTGATGCTCTCAAGAACCCTTAAAAGTCTTCTGGAAGCACTATGTGTGAATCTCCAAGTTACTTCTCTTTGTTGTTATCAAATGAACGTTCCTTAATGATACATTTTTTTTGAAACAAGAAGAGTTTCTATCACATTGCCAGTTAAGATCCAGAGGATTTGCAAAGTCTGTTTATCTAACTTTTCCATCAGTAATTCAAAAAGAATATATAGATTGCTTTGGGGAAGGAATGTAACACAAGCCCATGTTGTCTTGATTTGTATATGACTGTAGAAGTTAAGAGGACCATGTTACATTATGAGTTAGTATTAACCATTTTAAGTGTGATAATTTTATTTTTGATTGTGTAGGATTTTTCCTTATTGTTTTTGGGTGCACACTGATATATTTAGGGACAAGATGTCATGTCGTCCATAATATCTTTAACCTACTTCAAAAAAAATGGCAAAATGTTAATAGTTGTTAAATATGAATAATAGGCCTCTGCTTTTCTCTCTGTATGTTATTTTCATAATAAAAAGTAGCCACCAAAAAGAACCGTGTGTAATGAAACCATTAGGCTAATGTGTTACTAGAAAAGATTTCTCTCTGTCCCATTCTGCTCAAACTTTTAATTAATTTCTACTTAGTTGCCAAAGCTTGGCTTCTTTTATGCATTATATTATTGTTTATCCATAGTAATAATAACTGCTTAATTAGTATAAACCTTTGGCATTCCACTCATCGTTTAATAATGTTATTGCTACTCAGGCTTAACTCCATCTGACTATGGGAAAGTGAACTCTTGAGATCCACAGTTGTTGTGTAACGTATGGAGAGCTACATAGTATAAATGGTTGGAATTATCATTCCTTCGTGAGGGTATTATTGTAGCAACTTATTAAAGGGACTTTTTTGATCCTCTATAAAATTGATATATTAGTCTTCCTTAAATATCGATATCTAAATGATTCTATGATCAAGAACCTCTGGTGGTTTCTTATCTATGAATCAGTCCTCAACTTTTCTGATTGACTCGCAGAGCCCCACCTCTGTGACCATACTGTGTTATCCAGGGTTCCTTGCTTTATGAAGTTGCTGAGCTCACTTTGTGTATCCCAGAAGTTTCCAAATCTGGATCACCAGAATCAACTATAGATCTTTTAAAAATAAATAAACAAATAAAAATTTAAAAATAAACCTCAATTCCAGAAATTATGACTTAGGTGAGTTGGGGATGGCAGGTATTGGGAAGATGAGAATCTCAAATTTATAAAATGTCTGCAACGTAATTCTTTCGTGCCAGGCTTCTCTGTATTCACCTGCCAGTTCTGTGGTGCCATCTATCTTAAGTAGGATAGAATCCTTAGGATTCTTAGGATAGAATCATCAGATTAAACTGATTCATTGCTGTGATGAATCACTAACAACTGTTTAGAATTCCTAGATTTTTAAAGGATGGATGCAAATTAAGATATAATCCTATGGGCTGAGCACTTGTGATATTTTTTAGATTATGGTGTAAGCTATGTCTACATATTTGGTCTTTTTTTTCTTCTTATAATCCTTAAAGGGAATTTTTTCCACGTAATAATCCAGTCAGCTGCAAACTCAAAAGTCAGATCCAAATTTTCCACTAACAAATGCTCCTGGGAGGTAAATTTTCGGTTAGTTTATCAAAACAAAGTGAAGACATCAAAGCTTTTTAGGAAAAAAAACAAACGTGTGTGTGTGTGTGTGCATAAAATATATATACATATATATTTTATGTCATATAAAATATATAATATATAATATATTAAATAAATATTGTTTATATGTATATATATTTTATGTGTGTGTGTGTATATATATATGTAGTTTATTTATTTATTTATTTTAGAGGGCAAAGGGGGAGGAAGGTGGAGGGAGAAAGGATCTTCAGCAGATTCCCTGCTGAGCATGGAGCCCAATCAGGGCTCAATCTCACGAGCCTGAGACCATGACCTAAGCCGAAACCAAGAATTGGATGCTTAACCAACTGAGCCACCCAGGCACACATAGAGAATATATTTTTAAACAGAATAAACAAGGCTGTCCAACATGAGGTCATTTTTCAGTGTGTTTCTATAGTTTCAGCCCTTTGTTCATTTTAGAACTCACATATTTTCCGTAAGTTCATGTACACACCAGAATAATACAGCAACAACTTGGGGAACAAGGTTGTGTTTTGTTTTGTTTTTTTTAAGGTTGTGTTTTTTTTAATGGGTCATTTGGGAGGCAAATATAATCAGAGACTATCTACCCTGACTGAAGTCAAGACAGCATTATAGAAAAATTCCTTAACCAAGGAAGATAAAATTAAGGAAAATGCTACTATATATGTGAGATATTCTTCAGCTGTTTTATTTAACTGCTGTGATTGCCTTAATTGTATTTACTTTATTGTTCACCTTTGTTGTCTCTCCAGGATTGTAAGTTCTTTGAGTGCAAGGATCACGTTTTCTGTTTCTTTAATATTCCTAGTGCTCTCTTGCATAGTGTTGAACATACAGCACACATTCAGTAAATATTATAAAATATTAAAAAATTATTGTTCATTTGTAGATAAATACTCCACCAGCTGGAACACACACACATAGGAGTGTATGCACATACATGCTCACAAAATCCTTTTGCCTGTGATTTCTTCATTTCCATGCCACGTCTTTTCCTCCAGCCGCAACCTGTTACACCCCCTCTTTGCCCTCCTGTAATACATTTTGTTTACATCTGTGATGGGATTTATCATTCTTTATAATAATTATCTCCATTCCTAAGACTCTAGGCTCCTTGAGAGTAGAAACTTTGATATTTTTCTACTCCTGACTCCTAACACATTACCTGACATACCACTTAATACGTGTTAGAAATATACAATGAGCAAAGATTTAGACTAAAAATAATAATGCCCAAAGAAACAGTATCTTTTAGAAACTTACAGAAAGGTTTGGTCAATATGCAGATTCTGTAGAGTTCTGCCTGTGTGTGGCAGGCCCAAACAAATACGCTGTAACACATACATCAGGTAGACATTCTTAAGCAGTAGATGCTAAAGACTGCTCTGAGGACAAATTAGTTGTATTCGTAAATGAAGGGTATGCATTATGAGACCCATGTTGAAGTGGCTTAATGCTCTTGACAGATATCTAGGCAGTGAACTGAATTTGTTTCATGTTGCTATTCTTTATCTTTTTCAAACAGTTCTGTATTTTTTAGAACCTCTGTTTAATTTTAGCATTTACTTTTTTAAAAACATGAACGAATTGAAAGAAATGTAGAGAATCTCTTAAAACTGTGATAGGAATGTATTAGTTTATGACTAGAGTAGAAAGAAGAAACAGGTGTGGTATAAGATAATCATATCTCTTATTTATCCCTTCCCAAATGTAAAATTTACATTCACTCTGTACTTTCATATCACACCTTCCACCAGAATGCAATTGGCTTTTATGGAGACCAATTGAAATGACCCAGTTCATTCCCAGAACCCAATCCAAGGGCAGATCTTGCTGCTGGCATGTGCCCCTAGGCCTGAAGGATGGGCACAGGGTAAGTGAATGGAAATGGAAGGATGAACTGAGCTTCGACATGGTCACTGAGGTATCTCTGTTCATTCATGTGAAGCCCTTTGTGATGTTGGGTGGAGCCAGGAGTTGGAAAGGAAGGGGCTCTAGAGATCTCCATTTGTACTCTTGCCCGAGGCACACTCAAATGTTGGGGGGAGGCTTACCTACCAGCTTCATAGTTTTCATAGTGTTCTGTAAATCCCCACAGAGGTACCTAGAAGTTTCCCTCCCTACCTCAGTTTTTATGTGTTTTAAGATTATCTGCTGAATATGATTTTATTTTAAAAAAGTGGTCCCCTATAAGGATTATGAGATCAAGTCTGGTCCTCACTGTGTACCAAGCTTTAGTATTATTTAAGTCCTGGGAGCTTTGGAGGCTTTTTGTAAATATTTTTGAATAAAACAAATGTATCATCCTCTTGTGCGAAGAAACCTATACATCTCCAAAAAATGAAGGCAGTTTTCTGGGTCAACAGAGAAAGACGTATCACTGCAAAAGAAGTCTGAAAATTGTGAACAAAGGTGATGAAACCAATACTGAATGATCAGATATTTGTATCATTTTTTCCATTCTACAAAATATATATATATAAAATATTATATATATAATATATATAAAATGTATATATATTAGCTCATTTTATCCCTACAAGAGTCCAGTGTGTCATTGTCCTCATTCCACAGTTGAGAAAACTAAAGTTCAAAGACATTATGTGAATTGCTTGAGGACGCAAAGCTAGTAAGTGAGTAGGATAGCCGGAGTTCACACTTCTGTACTTTAACTGCAGGTCCCATGCTGTTTTCCTGCGTTGTGCTGTCATCATTCTCTTTCACACTGACTCAGTGCTTTTAGAATTCACAGCCATCTGATGCGTTTTGTGAGGATTGTAGTAATAAATTCTTCGTGTCCTTAATATTTCCTTATTTATAATGAAATTCTTACACGTAGACATCATTTCATTCAGCGGGTGTTCCCCTTCAGTGTGACTTTTAATCCATGTTCCTGTTTTCACAGCTCACAATTTTCTTTAATAAGTTTTTTTCTGTCATTTTTATACTGAATAATCACTTCTTTTGCTAAGTTTGTGCCTGAGAATGAACAACCGGCTCACAGCTCAGTGTGAATCAAGTTCAAATTACTTTGAGTTCAGAGAACACCCAGTGTCATCTTATTTTTACATCTAACTGAATTATAGGACACTGTCAAAGTGTTATGACCTGGTATAGTAAATTGCTCCTTCTTAATGGTCCCCTGGTTACATTCTTTCTTGCTATTGCTATGAACCAGAAATTGTTGACATCTTACACTGTCGTAAGCTTGAAAACAAAAGAACTGGTTTTTATCCACAGGCAGTCAGCCTTCTTCGCCATAAAGATTTCTGAACTTCTTAACTACGTATAGTTGAATCACAACATTCTGACACTTTAAAGTTGATTGTGCCCTCAGAACTGGGCTAATTCTGTAATTCTGTAACTTTTTTAAAAAGTCAAACTGTTGTTCCTCATTGAGCTCAAGAAATGGACGAGTCATCTGCCTTAAAAGAGCTAACTTGTTTGAATGTTGAGTCATGGCTCATTGATGATTTTGAGGTTTATTACTTAGATGTATACATGTTATAAAACTTATTTGGTTGTTTGTGGTGTTACTGAGTCTGAAATGTTCTTCTAAATGTCCCTCTAAGAGGGCAGACTAAAGATGAAGGAATTACACGAAGTAACAAAATGCTCCCAAATGAAGCAACAGAATAAGGTCTAGAAATGGTCAGGCTTGCTTTTTTGATGATCAAACTGATACACCCATAGAGTGGTTAATAATGCCTGAAGGATGGGCATAAGGTAATTCAAGAAAAAAGTGACTCTTCAAAGAAATGGTGATTTGTCTATAAGTGTTTTTAGAATATTTAGGGACACATATCCATATACACATGTAGAGATTGATTATGCACAAATACCACGTGTAGAAAATTTGACAGTTACTGTGGACCATATGTGAACCTTGAGATTGCATTGTAGTGTTGATCTTGCAAAAGCCAACAGGAATATAATCTATAAAATCCAGAGCAAATTACTTATATACTTAGCAGACTATAACCAATGTAAAGCATAAATTTTAGATTTTTATATTTCAAAAAGACTGCTGATAAATTTGAAGAATCCAGAGAGGGGTTTTTTAAAAATCAGTAATTGTATTTAGGGTTTTTGAGGAAAGTCTCTTGGTCACAAACCAGCATGGGTCATATACAGCCCAAAGATCAATTTTTGTTTAGCACCAATAGTGTACCACAGTTTATTTACCATTCACTGCCAATAACTGCCAATTAATTTCACATAAAAGTATAAGATTTAGGATTCTCTTGAAAAATCTACAAATATGGCAGTCCTGGGCACATTCCCACAGAGCAGCAGTAGCTAGACCTTGAGTAGCGACTGCCCTCTGTTGACAGGCCTCGCCAGTTCCTCATCACCCCCACTGTTGCTCCCCTGACCCAGTTAACCTCACTCTTCTGTTTACTGTCTGAAGTACTGACTTTTGAAGGGTTTGTAACCTCGTGTTTAGAAAGACCTTAAGTTTGGAGTCAAGTTACCTAGATTCTAGTTTCTGTTCTGCCATTGATTTGCGGCCCTGCATAAAGTCTAATTGTGAAATCTTAAAGCTAGAAAGGAATTTAAAAATTCTCTGGTTCCATCTTCCTATCCAATGCAAGAATTCTCTCTGCTAAATTTCCAAAAGGTTAAGCCAGGTAGCCTCTGTTCGAACATTTCTGTTTACTTCACATAGTAGACTATTCCAATTTCAAAAGCTCTAATTAGAAATTTCTCCTTGGTTTGAATCTATGTCTGCCTACATGTAATATTGAAACTATTATATAAGACACTTCTCAGTAGTACAGAACAGAATGGAACTATAATCACTTAAAGACAAAGTATCTACCTTCTTACTTCCTTGTATTCAAAAGTGTAGTTTGTGATAAAATATGCTAGGCCATCAAATGAGTGGATGATTTCGTAGCAAAGCAGTATACAGATGTAAATATTAATAAAATATTAGATTTTAGCCAGGTCAGTTATATAGTTTAATTGTAGACTTAGTAATCAGTCTTTATGATATCATTGTTTATGTAAGTATTTGCCATCTCTTTAAAAGAAAAAAAAAGGAAAGGAGTAAAGATTTAAAGGTATCTTGTATTCTTGTTGGTATAATGGTATTTATCAGTGTGTTCATACTTTTTAATTTTCCAGGACTTGCAGACTTAATCCCATGAGCTCACTTCTAATATCAGTAAAGGGTATGAGCTGTCTATGTGGTTCAAGCTGCCACTTGAGGGTTTCTCCTTCCTGTGGAGCTTTCTAATGGAATTCAAGGTTCTCTCTAAGGGTAAGCATTATGAAACCTTCCCAGGCTGCTTGAGAGGAGGAAGTGCACCAGAGGTTCAAGGACACACGCAAAGTTTAATGTGCACAAACATGCTCCTGTTCCTGCTCCTGCTCCTGCTTACTCTGATTGGCAAGGTTAACTCTGAGAGCCGCAGCTTTTTACAGTGATTTGATTAGACCCACCACTTTATTCCTTTCACTTTCCCCCTCCCCTTCAAGCATCAAACCACCACCTTCTTTGTCTTTGTGGTCTTTGCTTTGCCAGTTGCCTCTTCTCTATTTTCCTGATTTTGTGTCAAATTTGGCATATTAGAGAAAGAGAATAGGAATTGTAAAAGTAAGGTAACTTGCATCATTGAAAGTTTTGGTGTGAAAGATTTCCATACTTGTGTTTTCTACACTTAATGTTTTCTAAAATTCTAAATCCCTTACCTTCTCTTAGACTTATCTTATGACATAAGGAAAGATCGAACTATCACTTACTTTGGCAATTCACTTAGATTGTTAGATAGAATTCCACAATCCTCTCTCAAGAATTGGTTTGTATACAATTCCTTTCATAACAGTTAAAAAAAATAATCTTTTAATTATTAAAAACTTCAACCACATGCAGAATTAGAGGGACTAGTATAACAAACTTCATGTACTCATCACCTGGTTTCAGCAATTACCAATTCGTGGCCAGTCTGGTTTCATCTAGACTGCTACTCCACAACGGTGCTCTTTAACATTTTTGGAAGACTATTAGGAAAGCTGTGAACACCAGAGAGAAAGGACATGAATGTAGAATTTTTACAAACAATTTTAGTAGGTTCATAGGTTGAAACCCTTTCACAGGTAACCTATGAACTTGAGAATCCAGAGTAAGAATCCCTACATTGCAGCCAAGAGAACACTAAATTTTCTCAACATTTCTGTTCATCTGAATGTCAAGTTTCGGGATTAGCATAGGTTCTCCCATGAAAACAATAGTAAAGTTAAGCGAATAGTAGGGTCTTTTGATGATTAAAAATTCATTATAGACTCTCTGAATATATTCCCTTACTTCCATGGTAAGCTTCCTTTCTCTTTGATTGCTTATTGGTTTGTCTTTTTTTTTTTTTTAAGATTTTATTTATTTGACAGACAGAGATCACAAGTAGACAGAGAGGCAGGCAGAGAGAGAGAGAGAGAGGGAAGCAGGCTCCCTGCCGAGCAGAAAGCCTGATGCGGGACTCGATCCCAGGACCCTGAGATCATGACCTGAGCCGAAGGCAGCGGCTTAACTCACTGAGCCACCCAGGCGCCCTGGTTTGTCTTTTTATAATCAGTAGTTCTTTTATCAATGTTGACAGATTTGGAAGACTTTCAACAACTCAAGGCCTGACAACTTAGAATTTCATCTAGAGCTTCTAAGTTGTTATTGCTAATAGCTAAAGAAGGAAAACTACCTTTGACTACATGTAAAGAATGGAGTGACTAATGCCAAAATGTGTTAACTTGTTAGGAAGTAAAAAAGCTGGAGTTCCCCTAGAAAGAAGATACTAACTTTTAAAGACTAAGCTTAATTAATATTAAGGCCAATTAATTGAAAGTGTAGGGATAGTTGACTGTACATGACACAAATGTAATCTTTTTCCCAGCCTGCTTCCCATTCTTTTTCAGCCAGCACTTCACTGAGCCTCCCTTTCGAACAGCTGTGGTCACAGGGTAGATTCAAAACACCAGCAGTTCAAGTGGTACTAGCAGCCTGCAGGACTGCCCTGCCGAACTGTCTCAGTGTTGAACCCCACATCCTCTGGCCCTGACGTGACCTAAAAGTATATTTTAAAGGCAGGGAATAAAAAGAGGAATAGTCGACATAATTTCATTATTAATCATTACATTTTGAAGTACTAGGTATTTTGTCTTTGGCATAGTTTCTTACCTCCTCTCCCCCCCCCCCCACTCCTTCTCTTGGGAGTAGAGTAAGATGCTCTGTTTAAGCATTTGAGTATGGTTAAAAATAGTTCTACCAAGATGATGATGCGGAAGGGAACTACACTCATTTACAGGTAGTCTTTTTTTTTTTTTTAACTCCTCTGTTCTGGTATTCCCTTTGTAACATATTGTTTTGTGTTTGTAAGTACTTTTAATACTTTGTTGAAGAGGGGGAAAAAAATCAACCAGAAAACCCCTCATAATATTTAATGGTTAGATCTATTCAAAAAATACACCAAAATATATGATCACAGAAGCTAAATATAGACCACTTTATTATTGTTTCTAGAGATACATGCAGTCCATATAACATAGGCATCAACTACTTTCTTTTATTAGTTGGTGTGTCTGTACTATTTTGAAAGTTGTAAAAGGTGGGGTTTTACCCCATGACAGGTTGGGAATAGTTCGCTCTTTGCTTTGTAGTCCCTCTTTCTGTTGGAAGACTTGAAGGCCTACTCTCTGTGCTGTCCTTTGGGGTTGGCTTTGTTCAAGGCCACATTCTTTAAGAAATTTTTCAAGAAGCTCAACACAAAAATATCACTTATTAAATTCGCCATCATTTTCAATACATTTTAAAATACTTTCTTTTTAAAAAATATCCTTACAATTTATTTCATATATTTTACAGATTCCATTATCATTCATTTGTTTGCTATCTGGACTGAAGTTGAGTTCTCTGCTGTATGAGGTGGCGCCCCGACCTCTCTCTGTAGAGAAACCTAAGCATGTCTAAGCACTTGTTTAAAAAAAAAAAAAAAAGTTGCCTGTAACAAAAACTATCCCCACCTACAATTTATTAAACCTTGACATACTGCATTACTTAAGAGTTCTCAGAGAAAATTAAAACCCTTTTGACTAGGTTTTGCAATGCAGGGAAATTTTTAGTGACATTTAAAAGGTTTCTCTTGTGTTCCTCTAATGGGATAAATAAAAAAGGCTTGTTTTAGCCCAGCAAATGGGGGGACAATCCAATTTCCTTGATTCCATCAAGACACTCTTAAAGCATTAGCCTGTGCTGTAAAAAAAATTCAACTGACCCCCTTTGCCTGATGGCTTTGAAAAGTGTCCTGATGTGTAGGTATTTGCCCACCACAGCATACTTGGTTATTGCTCTTCCAACACATCCGTTGATGGAAAAATCTTATGAGAAGCTCCAATAAATGTCAGTTTATGTTATAGAACTATAAAAAAAGTGTACCAGACTATAATGGTGTCTTTGGTGGACAGCCTTTCACTGGAAGATGAAAAGAAATCCTGTCAAGTATGTTTAAATTTTAAAAATTAAGGAAAAGATAAATCATCTAAAATAATATTTTAATAAACTTTTATTGCATTTAATTATTTCACTTTGTTTTATAGTTACTTCTGTTTGTCCAAAGATGGTGCTCCTTTATAGAGAATATATGTACTAGTGCAGGACCGTGGTCCTCAGATGTTGGCTAACATTAGAATCACCTGGGGCTTGTTAAAACAAATTGTTAGGTCAGGCCCCCAGAGTTTCTGGTTTAGTAGGTCTGCAGTAGGAGCCTAATAATTTGCATTTTTAATGACTTTTCCAATGAAACTGATACCACTGACCTGGAGCCCACACTTGAAGAACCGTTGGTCTAGAGGATCAGTGAAAAGAGGTGCTCAGCTCTGAATCAGTGGTTCAGAGTTTGAATCCAATCATGTAGTCTGAAAGTCATTACCCTCTGAGAGCTCTCTGAAGTCGAAAAACGTGTTAGTGGGTATCAGTATAGTCTTGACTGGCCAGGCGTGTATTTGACGTTTGGCCTCCTCCTTGACACTCTTTAAAACCCATTCTTAAGGAGGAGGGAAACCATGAAGACAGAGCTTTCATTCTAAAGACATACAGATGAGAAAAGTGTGGTACCTCTGTGTTATTTAAAAGAACAGAAACTGTGAACGTAAGTTTATTATGACCCGTTGCATAAAATGAGGCTGTCTTCTATTGTGTCTTGATGTTTGAAATTTTCTTTTTAACAAGAACTCTCCCTTTTAACCATGTAAAAACCCAAAGTACCTTCTTACCCATTTAAAAAAAAAAGTAAAATTATATTTGATATTCTGGTTCTGTGAAAATTGGTCATATTTGTGTAAGAAATGCAGTAATTATGTTATCCAGAATCTTTCATCTCAGCATATCAACAGGATTCTTTGAAATACTTAGAATTGATGCAATAGCCTACTTTTACTCTAGAGTCAGAGACTTAGATGCTGTCTCTTCACTCATCCTTCAGATGCACCTGTGAGGTAAGTAGGATGCTAAAAAAACACAAATACAAATAAATCACCTTTTCGACAAGAAGAGATTGTAGCAGAGATTCGTTGGTATCCCAAAACCAGAGAAGCAAAATTAGAATGAAAGAGGCTTAGGAACGTCGCATAGACCATATTTAAAGAAGGTGGTCCAGCACCAGGTCTCAGGGTATCCTGGTGGAAGAATAGATCTGATAATAAGTACACGTGTGTCGTTCTTAGAATGTTTGGATGCTTCCAGTGATTCATAATGTTCTTCTGTTTCACAATCCTATTTTTTTCTAGAGTCCAAATAAATTCCATCTGAAATCCTTCATGGAAAGTCATGGAAATACCATATAATAGAGATACAGAGGGGACCCCCCAAAATCTATCTGACTGAAAGAATGCTGTTTATTATAAATATTCTCGTTTTATTCACTGGCACTGTCACCTTTTAAAAATATTTTTTGAATTTGTGGCTACTTTGAAACAAATGTTAGTGTTTTTAAAGAGTTATCAGTTGCCTTACGCTTCCTTTGGGAGTAAGGATCCTATCTGCATGACTTAAAACTCAGTTGGAAAATAATTAAAGGTGACTTTGAAATTGCCACAGGTTATATGAATGGAATCAAGTAATCAGCACTTTCCTAGAGCCCTCCTGCATTTCCCTAGAGTCCTCTGAACCCTGTGTTTTTTGATTCCCTTCCAGCACCAACTTTCTTATTTTGGTTTGTTTTGCTCCCTCGGCTCAGGATAGGTATCCGGGCAGATGATAATGCCCCACATTGTAGCAGGTGCTGTTCTGCGAACCTTTCCCGGTGGCGCAGTGAGTACTGCAGCTGGAGTCCGGAGAAGAGTGCGTGGCGGGTCAGGGCAGAAGTGGTAGCAGTTAATCTCCGCTGCCCTGATATCCGACAGCTGGTCTCACGTGGGCCTGCTGCCAGCAGTGTCTTTACAGGCTTTGTGGCTGAGATTATTTAAAGGAGATTAATCTCTCTAAACCCCTTATATTTTAATTATTTCTGTATGTATTTATAAGACCTGCAGTCTGCTTGTTTCGGGGCACAACTGTCCAAGCCCTTGTCTTTAACCTGGTTTCCACAGTCAGACAGGTCTGTCTCTGTTACCACAGAGGACACACCATGGATTTGATTTTCCTTGTTATTAAAATGGGGGGTTGTTTGCTTTTTGTGTATGTTTCTTAGTCTTTGGTTGGTTTTTGCTTCTAAAACTGAAAATATGGCTTATTTTAGAATATCTGCCAAAATGCTGTTTTGTATTACATGATAGGAATCTGAAGTTGTAGACATGAAAATATGAAAATGTGGGCTTTTCAGGATATTATTAAAACAGTAGGCCTTTCAGAGTATTATTTTTTAAAGTTGGGTTAGTAGACATGCCTACCATGGTTTCCAGCCTTGTCAGCTAACTTTGTACTTGATCATGGAACCCAGAACAAAGACTTCTACCTCCCCAATTTGTTAGTGAGGGCTGTAAAAATTTCCTCTGAATTTAAGAACTCACACAGTATGAAGGAACAAAAATCACAAGAGCTTATGAGCTGTTAGTCTCCGTGGCATTAAGCACCATGTCTCTAGCCACCGTGGAAGTGCTCACAAGTTTATTTAACATTCAGGGCAGCAGTTCTGCTTCCTCATGCACTCTGTTGCCCCTTCTTCCAGATAACTGGGGAAAGAAATTTTTTGTAGATCATCCTCCTGGGTGTCTTCCAGCTTCTAGGGAACCTCTAACAGGACCTGTCTTGATTCAGGATGTGTTCCTGATATTTGTACCTTCTGAACACTTCTTTCAGATTGTTTTATTTTACGGGCGCCTGAGTGGCTCAGTCAGTTAAGCATCTGCCTTCCGCTCAGATCATGAACCCAGGGTCCTGGGATCAAGTCCCTCATCAGGCTCCGTGTCCCTCTGCCCCTCCCCTCCACTCATGTGCATGAGTGTGCTCTCTCTCACTCTCTCTTGCAAAAATAAATAAATAAAATCTTTTAAAAATAGACTTTTATTTTAGTATAAGGTTATTTTTAGGTACTGAGACTGTCCTTTTTCTCTTTGTTGGATTTCTTCATGCTTAACTGAATGAACGACAACACATTTGGAGATGGAGGGAGGGATCTTGGTTGGCCAAAATATTAGTAGGTAATGTTTTATTATTCAAAGTGAGTGATAATTGTTACTTTTGGTCTAAAAGTGGGAATTGTACCTTGAACTTCCAAAACTTGCCATTTTTTAACTTATTCCATTTGTGTAGAATATATAAGGTTCAGTCTTAATTCTGTTGTTTGACTTACTGTATCACTTTGAGCAAATCACTTAACCCTGCTGAACTTTAATTTCCTTATTTATAAAATAAAGCTGCTAATGCCTATCCTACTCACTTCAGGGTGTTACTTTCAAATAAGTTAGTCTATATGAAAATGTTCTATAAAATAATATACTACTGTAAATTTTTGTTTTCTTGAAAGAAAAGCATGTCTGAATTAAGAAAGCTTTGTGGGAGGCTGGGTTGTAGGAAGATCTTTTACACCATCATATTTTGGGATTTTTTTTATTGGCATTAGTTGAGCTTTTTCCTTGTCTCCTTCCAAAAATATATTCTCTTCCCTGTACTTTTTATTTTTCAAAATATCCTTTAACCTAATGGCTATTATGGAAACATGTGTTACCATGAAGAATTAGGTTATAATCTAATGTAATATTATAATACTAATAGTATGAACAATCAATATTCATTATGTAATATGTTCTCATATTTGTACTGATCTAAACTTCCTGCATGTACAAGGTTAATTTTTAAAACCATGACAAATGCCAAATTCTGTTCAGAGCTAGGGAAAATCCTTAGTTAGAAATTCTTACCTGACTTGAAGACAATTAGAATATGTTTCAAGGTTTTAAATAGAAAAATAACATGCTTAGGACAATACTTAGGAAAGGAATAGGAGACCAGATATATTATTAGGGAGGCTCTTGTAGGAATTAGTGGATTAGGAGGTTAGGTTAAGACCTGGATAGGATCCATTACTGTGGAAAAAGAATCAGAGATACAGTGCAGAGGAAAATTCAATCAACCTCACTTGATGAAAGACACTATGAGACATAAATAAAAAAGAAGTTAAATATGACTCCAGAACCATGGCATTAAAGATTTCTGTTTTGACATGGCAGATTTTACATGGCTATCATGAAATCCTTGAAAAAAATGTCCTAAAGAAAAAGAAAAGCCAATAGAGGACATTTGTACACATAGAGATGTTTTCCCAAAAAAATAATAACAGATTCTAAGAGATGGCTGAATCATAATTTTAACACCTTAGACTCCATATAAATATGAAGACATACAGGGAAACCCATAAAAATCCTAGTAGTGGTTAAGAGCATAAGCTCTGGAGCCAGAGACTTAATTTGGCTCTGCCACTAACAAATCATGTGACCTCAGACAAAATTACTTAACCTAACTCAGCTTCAGTTTCTTCATTTGTGAAATGAGATAATTTAATACCTACTTCGTAAGCTTGGGTGGATTAAGTAAGAGAACACATGTAAATTGCTTAGTACAGAAACAGATTACCCACTACCGTCATTGTTTTTATTCTCAACTGACTGTTCCACAGTTCTAAGAGGTGACTTGAATGAAGTCTTCTTTTTCTTACTTTTAAAAAAATCAGAATAATATCATAAATCAGATCTTTTTTATTTGATTCTTTGTTGTGCAGCCGTACACAAAAATTATTAAATTACAGTAAGGGCTGGGAGGTAGAGGTTGAGTAGGAGAATAAACTAAAGCTAACATCTAAGAGCTCTATTCCCCTTAATGCAATCATTCATTCCTCTTAATAAAATCATTCGGTTATTCCAGAAAAATTGAGTTCAAAATGGTTTTATCTTTCAGTGTGTGGATTTTGTTACTTTTCTGCTCATATGCTGTGTCCTATTTTATGAAGTCCCCAAAGAAAGCAGTTTATTTATTATTTCCTTAGGAAACCCAAGAAAGAATTGAGGCACCAGGACTAAGGTGGGCAGTGAAACTGAAGGAAAAATCTTCCCATGTTTTTAAACATTTTCTAAAACTACCCTAAAAGAGGATGAAAGTATGTGTGGTTGGTGATTAAAACCACCATTTGATGACATTCACAGACAAATAGTCTGAAGAAATATTAGTACTAAAAAGTGAGATTGTCTCTTCAGGGCAAATAGAGGGTTAAATCTCTGAGCTGTAGAAGCAGATTGTGTTTTCCTTTTGTGATCTGGGCTGACAAGACATCAGTATTCTATTCATCTGTTGGGAATTAGGCTGTTAATCCAATCAATGACTCTTGAGTGAGCTGTGGCCAACCTCCCCCACTGGGGAACAATCGGATCAAACTGCAGATTGTTTAAGAGCACAGTGCTGTCCTCGTGTCAGGTGGAATTCTCAAATGTTCCCTGGTGAATTGGGGATAGGGAAAGCTGTCTTGGCCCATTTATCCTGCTCCTTAAATAACCAGGTATCTGCCTCATCCATAGGAAAGCATTTGGCAATAGTGACAACAGGAATGCAATAGAAATCCATTAACTTTAACTCACAAAAGTGTGGGTGAAAGGAAGAAATGTTTTCAAACACCCCACAAAACAACTTATATAAAAGTTTTTTTTCACTTTATTCATATTTTTTGCTACTCTTTAAACCCTACATCATTTTTTTTGCTGGGCCCTTTTTTTTGGTTTTATGTCATTGAATTTTGTTAACCGCCATGAGCTCTTTCTGTATATGTATCCTGCCCTGCCTGTGTTTTTATAAGTCAGCAAGGTACAAATAAATTTTAATATAGATTATGGGAACACTAATTAAATAAAATTCTAATTTTAAAATATCTGTCTCTGAGGAATGCTAATTAAATAAAATTTTAATTTTAAAATATCTTAGTCTGAGCACACATAATTTTGACATCTTTTGCAGCGTAGCAAAATTTGATTTCTAATTACTGATTTAATAGTCCATTAAGTACATTTGGAAATTATTATTGAACTGATTAGATAGAGGTTGTGAGTTGCAGTTACCTTCTATGAAATGCTGTCCCAAATTTTTCCATTTAAACAGCAAGGTGACTGAGCTATCATAAAGCAAAATACCCAAAATACCAAAGAGAGGTTCTCAAAAAAAGACACTTCTATAGCAGTCTCAATGACAACAAGCTTTAAAGGATAATTTTATTGTTTCCTATCTACGTTACATAAGAGTGCCCCCCCCAAATTCCTAAATCTGCCAAATTTATCCACCCATTCTGTGAACATTTGGTGTGCATCTTTTGTAGGCCCAGACCTCTCCTAAGCATTGGAATTAGCACAATGAACAAGAGAGACAAGGTCCACACTCTTTGGGAACATAAATTATAGTGAGGGAAACATAACAAAACCAAGAAGTAAAACAATATCAGGCATGTGCTAAGAAATAAAGCAGACTGGTGACTTTGAATGGAGGAATCAAGTAGGACTTTGAGTAGTTAAAGTGAAATGTCAGGGGAGAAGAGTGGCTGTAAGTCATGACCCAAATCCCTGAAACAGGAATGAGCTTGAGCAAGACCAGACTACTTATCTGTATGCTCTCCTCCAGGCCCGTGGACTTCAGGCCTGGCAGAGCATCTGAATTTCCTCAGGAACTTCGGGGAAATAAAGGTATCTGAGCTTGTATCTCCGGAAATGCTGATTTAGCAGGGCCGAGGGGGCTGGGACTTGCGTATACAGTGCCATGACCGTATTGAAAACCTACCTCTAGCAGGTGTAGATAGTTTCTTCCTTTGAACCCATCACTTACTTATCGATTTCCATCTGTGCCTTTGCTCATGTTTTCATACAGTACGTAATATCTGCTCTTACCCTGTGACACGTGCATCCATTCCCATCCTCTCAAATACCCTCTGCTCTTCAGGACCCCTTTTCAGTAGGAAGCATGGAGTATTCTTACCAAAAGATGTTGAACCCAAGTCTAATAAAACCTAATTAAAAAGTACATGTGATAATGCCATGATTGACATCAAGAGAAAGGAAATTGGCAGACTAAACTGTGGAGCACTCTGCTGAATGATTAACTCTGTTACAAGTCAGTGGCACTTAAAAAAAAATGAAGTCAGCTCTAGGTGGAAAATTATTTAAGAAATCTAACAATCAGATGTAACATGTAACTTTGGATCCTCATTCCTACAAATCAGCTATAAAAACGATTTGAAAACAATCAAGAAACTTTGCAATTGTGTTTATAGGAGTACATTCCCATGGTTTTTAGAGTTTCATATTGAGATATGTAGGGGGAAATGACATACTATCTGGAATTTTTAAAAATTATTTCAGTAAGGCAAAAGGAATTAGTGAAACAAAGAGTAAAATCATTGTGGTTGAATCTGGAAGATGGGTGCATGGAAGTTCATATTTTCTGTTTTTGTATATGTGTTTTTTTTTTTTAATAAAAATGTTTAAAGGACATACAGTCTTTATGTTTATCTGAAGGGGTGTGAATATTTAAATGTTGAGAAATATAGTGCTGTGCCATTTTGCCTTACCAAACTGATAAAGGATACTTGGTCATACTATAAAAAGATACTGTTGTCACTTCTCAGCCTTTTGGCTAAGATTAAGTGTAAAAAGATACTGCTCAAAAGGATTTATCAACAAGTTCCGTAATTCCCCATTGCATTTAGAGTGTGATTTGATGTGCTCCTGACTTTTCAGGAATAAATCTTTTGCATAAAACGAGGCAAACTTCTAATTCTAAGGACACTATTTCACAGTTTTAAATGCTGTGCTCCATGGAAGGAAGTCTTTGCTTAGTCATTAGAATTTTTCTAGCACATAGAATAGTCACATTTTTAGAAAAATACTGATTATCTGGCCTCCAAATATAGTGAAGCTTAAAGCAACTTTTATCTTAAAGTTTAGTGAAACAGAAAAAGATGTGTGTGTGGTGGGTGAGGATCGATCAAAGTTCTCTAAGGAAGAAACTTGGGCCTGCTAGAAGCTCTAGAAATGCAGTAGCTACTGCACAGTTAAATAATTTAAGATGGAAATTAACATAGTGTATTCATAATAAGATCATTAGGGTTCAGTGAGTCTGGGTTCTATTATCTGTGTGTTATCTATAAGTGTATTTGCATATGTGGGGTGAAGGACAGTGGCATTCTGGTAGAATTAGTAAGGCCAATGAATGTAATGATGTGACAGTTACCAGTAATACTGTTATTTTTACAGTGACTTGTTTCTTGCTAAAGAATCTTCTCCCTTGCTCAGCCAGTCAGCATCCAATATT
The DNA here is from genome assembly GCF_963455335.1 of Martes martes. Taxonomy (NCBI): domain Eukaryota; kingdom Metazoa; phylum Chordata; class Mammalia; order Carnivora; family Mustelidae; genus Martes; species Martes martes. Next base: position 52,250,719 of record NC_137903.1, read on the forward strand.
GCTTTGCAATATTTAGCTCTCCAATCTAGCATTTAAAGCTACAGGTGAAATAGGGCAGTCCTGGCTGTAAGGGTCAGAACCGGGAATCCAGCTAAGCAGAAGAGGTTCTGCTGGGTAAATGACACGCAGGAAGGCTAAGAAGTTAGCTAAAGCAGAGCCTCACAGCCAGGAAGTTGGATTGTCAGCTGGAGTCTTACCTTACCCTAAAGCAGGGACTCCATTTCCTGTCCTGTGTAGTGCTACCTTCCAGGTTTAAGTAGGCTTGGGCTCATTGATTCCGGCAGCATTTCAGCATTGGCTCTAGCTAGGCTCTGATCTTCACCCAGGAGGTAGTTATATGATTAAACCCTTCCTGGACTGTAACTGCACCTCACCCTGGAATGACAGACACCCATCATGATGCAGGGGGACTGACTGCCCTCACAGAAATACACGTGAAGGCATGTGGCTGCCTTAGTGGAGAAGACCATTTGTCCCTGCCTCTTGCTTCTCAGGAGATCATACTTGGGTGTACCTGCTGGACCTTTTTGTAGTACCAGCCATACTTTCCTTGACATGCTCTTGCCTCCGCTTCAAGTTTGATTCTTCACCCAGTTTTTTGGATCATTCCTTATCAGACTCATTTTCTTGTGCTCTTTTTTAAGCAACAGGTTCAACTTTCACCCCACCTCTCACTATGTACTTTCTCTAGACTATCCCATTAATGCCTGCAATTTCATTTACTCCCTCTGGCCTAATGGTTTTCAAATCTTTATCTGTCTGGGATCTGTATTTCCTGTTAGCCTATTGGATGTTTCCATATGGGTTTTGGGATAGAAAGATGCGGGTTCAAATTAAGATTGTACTACTTACGCGTATTGTGTGACTTGGGCAAATTATAGAACCTCTCTGAGTCTCATTTCCACTTTTGTAAAATTTGGATAATAACCTAATGGTTTCTGTGCAGATTAAATTATATATGTGAGAATATCTAGCATAGTTTCTGCCGCACACACAAAAAGGTAATAAAAATACAGATTTTTCTTTCTAAATTTTTTATCAGTCCCTGTGTTGTGAATATAAGTAAACAATAACAAATACACCTATAAAGATACGATGGTATATTGAATAGAACAAAAAAAATTAAAGCCATTTTTCTGAGGCTTTGCTGCTAGTACTGTTGGACTAAAGGCACAGATCACTTTAAAGCCAGAAGGTCACAAAAGTGCCTCTAGTAAATGTAGGGAATTGTACAATAGCTTCACAATACAGGTGTACTTCATTTTATTGCCCCTTTTTTTTATTGCACTTTGCAGATACTGTGTTTCTTACAAATTGAAGGTTTATGGCGTTTAACAAGTCTGTCCACACCATTTTTCCAACAGCGTTTACTTACCTTGTGTCTCTGTGTCATATTTTGGTAATTCTTGTAGTATTTCAGACTTTCGTTATTATATTCATTTTAATGGTCTGTGATCAGTGATCTTTGATGTTACCACGCCCATATACAACAGTAAACTTAAAAATGTTGTATGTGTTGTATGTGTTCTGACTGCCCCACTGACTGGCTGTTCCCTCATCTTTCTCCTCCTTGGCCTTCCCCATTCCCTCCTCATTCCCTGAGACCCAACAGTATTGAAATGAAGCCAGTTAGTAACCCTATAATGGCCTCTAAATGTTCACATGAAAGGAATAGACACATATCTCACACAGAGTCACATCACCTTAAATCAAAAGCTGGAAATGATGATGCTTAGTGAGGAAGGCATATGTTGAAAGCTGAGAGAGACTGAAAGTTAGGCCTCTTGTGCCAGTTAGCCAGAGTGTGAATGTGAAGGAGAAGTTCTTGAAGGAAATCAAAAGTGCTGTTCCACTGAACACAAAAGTGATAAGAAATCAGAACAGCTCTATTGCTGATGTAGAGAAACCTTGAGTGGTCTGGAGAGATCAAACCAGACACAACCTTCCCTTAAGCCCATTCCAGGACAAGGTCCCAATTCTCTTCAAGTCTATGCAGACTCAGAGAGGTGAGGAAGCTGCAGAAGGAGCAGAGGTTGGTTCATGAGGTTTAAGGAGAGAAGCCATCTCCCTAACATACAAGTACAAGGTGAAGCAGCAGGTGCTGATGTAGACGCTGCAGCAAGTCATTCAGGAGGTCTAGCAAAGAGAGTGCAGGTAGCTACACTAATCAGATTCTCAAAGTGGATAAAACAGGTCTGAATTGGAAGAAGATGCCACCTAGGACTTGAAGAGCTGGAGACGAGAAGACAGTGTCTGGCTTCAAAACTTCAAAATACAGGCTGACTTTCTTGTTAGGGTCTAATGCATCTGGTGACTTTAAGTTGAAGCCATTGCTCATTGACCATTCCAAAACTCCTAAGGCCCTTAAAAATGATACTAAATCTACTTTGCCCATGCTCTGTAAATGGAACAACAAAGGCTAGATGACAGCATATCTATTTGTAACCTGGTTTACTGAATATTTTAACCCCACTGTTGAGACCTGCTGCTCAGGAAAAGATTCCTTTCAAAATATTACTGCTCAGTGATAATGCACCTGGTCACTCAAGAACTCTTGATGGAGATGTGTAAGATTAATGTTGTTGTCATGTCTGATAACACAATATCCATTCTGCAGCCCGTGGATGAAGGAGTAATTTCAACTTCCAAGTCTTATTACTCAGGAAGTACATTTCATAGGGCTGTAGCTGCCATACATAGTGATTCCTCTGATGGATCTGGGCAAAGTAAGTTGAGTACCTTCTGGAAAAGATTCGCCATTCTAGATTCCATTGAGAATATTCATGGGAAGAGGTCCAAACATGAATATTAACAGGAGTGTAGAAGAAGTAATTCCCATCCTCATAGATGACTTTGAGGGGTCCAAGACTTCAGTGAGAGAAATGACTGAAGACATGGTGGAAATAGCAAGAGAACTAAAATTAGAAGTGGAGCCTGAAGATGTGACAGAATTGCTACCATCTCATGGTCAAACTCAGACGAGGAGTTGTTTCTTTCTTTCTTTCTTCCTTTCTTTCTTTGACAGAGATCACAAGTAGGCAGAGATGCAGGCGGGGGGCGGGGGGCGAGGGGGAGCAGGCTCCCTGCTGAGCAGAGAGCCCGATGCGGGGATCCATCCCAGGACCCTGGCATCATGATCTGAGCCGAAGGCAGAGGCTTTAACCCGCTGAGCCACCCAGGTGCCCCGAGGAGTTGTTTCTTATGGCTGAACAAAGAGCATGGTTTCTTGAGATGGAATCTACTGCTGATGAAGGTGTTGTGAAGACTATTGAAATGACAACCAAGTATTGAGAATATTAGGTAAATTTAGTTGATAAAGCAATGGCAGGCCTGGAGAGAGTTGACTCCGAATTTTGAAAGAAGTTCTGTGGGTAAAACGCTATCAAAGAACATTGCATGCTACAGAGAAATCATTCATAAAAGGAAGAGTCAGTCAATGTGGCCGCCTTCCTTGTTGTCTTATTTTAAGCAGTTGCCAGAGTCGCCACAACCTGCAGCAGCCACCACCCTGATCAGTCAGCAGACATCAACACGGAGGCAAGACCCTCCACCAGCAAACAAGATTGCAACTCACCGAGAGCTCGCTAATGATGAGCATTTTTTAGCAGTCAAGTGTTTTTTAATTAAGGTATGTGCATTCTTTTTTAGATATAATGCAGTTGCACACTTAATAGACTACAGTGTAAACTTAAGTTTTATGTACACTGAAAAGCTAAAAATTCATTTTACTCGCCTTATTGTAATATTCACTCTATTGCTGTGATCTGGAGTTAAACCCTCAATGTCTCCAAGGGTATGTGTGGTTGAAAAAAACAAACCTAAGGTCAATTACTAAGAGCTAGAGTACAGCTTATTCTCAAATATCTTTGTAGCAAAAGACAGGAAGGCCACTGGAGTTTCATTCCACTTGCATTTGTATTAATATAGACATTTCAGAACTAAGTCAAATTTGAGAGAAAGTTTAAATTCATAAAAATGGCTCTTCAAAATAAAAAGTGAAAAGGAATAAAGTAATCAGAGAGAAAAGAATAAAAAGTAAGGTGTGCCCTACACATTTAACACATCATTAGATTTTGGGGGGGGTTGTAGGTTTTTAAAATATCTATTACCAGGAAAAAAATTTACTTAGCAAAATATACATAGCACAAAATTAGCCATTTTAGCCATTTTTAAGTAAACAGTTCAGTAGCATTAAGTATATTCATCACTACCATCCATCTCCAGAACTTCCTCTTCCCTGCCTGAAATCTATACCCATTAAACATTACATTACCTCCCCGTACTCTCCTCCCCCCAATCTCTGGCAGACCATCACTCTACTTTATGTCTTACATGAGTCTGACTACTATTGATACCTCGAGTAAATGGAATCATACCATATTTGTCTTTCTGTGCTGGTTCATTTCATTTAGTATATAGTGTCTTCAAAGTTAATCCATGATACCCTGTGTGTGACAATTTCATTTTGTTTTAAGGCTGAATAGTATTCCATTGACGAGATAGATCACATTTTGTTTTTCCAGTCATCTGTTGATGGTCATTTAGGTTGTTTCTGCCTTTGGGCTATAGTGAACAGTGCTGCTGTGAACACTGGCGTACAGATAACCAACCTGAGCACTTGCTTTCATTTCTTTTGGGCACATACCCGGAAGTGGAATAACTGGGTCAAATGGAAATTCTGTTTAATTTTATTAAAAGAGCAGTTGCCGTACTGGTTTCTACAGCAGCTGCACCATTTTATATTCCCACCATCAGTGTACCGGGTTTCCAGTTTCTGTGCATCCTTGTCAACATTTGGTATTTTCTGTTTTTGACACTAGCCTTCTTAATGGGTGTGAAGTGGTATCTCATTGCATTATCAGGAAATTTTCATACTTAGATTACTGACAGAATACCCAGATTAAAGGAATGCCTGACAAATAATGTAAGCCATAGAATGATACAGAGATGTCTAGACTAAGAATAAACCTATTTATTATTTTCAGTCTTATATGGGAATAAATATCTACAAGTCATTTATATTACATTTCACGGAATTGTTTATCGTGGTTAAGAGTAATTACTAGAAATTTAGCACACAGACTACCATAGGAATAAAATACAAACATAAGAAAACAGTGCTGAGATTATTAAGTTTAATTCAGATATTTTTATTAAATACTTACTCCATGGCCCGGATGCTACAAGACATTAGAGAACGCAAAAGTTGTATAAGCTGTGGTCCCAGCCCTCAGGTTGCTGACTGGTGAGACAGTAAAAACTCATTAAGTAACAAGAACAGTTATAAGCCAGAATGTAATGAAATGCCATAATGAGAGATATTCTGAAAGTACTTTTTGGAGAGGTAATAGAGGAGAAAGGGGAGAGATTGGTAAGAGCCACAGTAGGCAGAGACCTCTTCAGGAGTTGTGGCCTGTCATGAGCTGTAAATGCTAGGTGACATTTGATGGACACAGAAGTGAAAACACATGGAGGTAGTAGAAACCTAGGCTGTGTTTATAATGAAGAATAATCAGTTAAAGTGGAGCCAGACCATCGAATAAGGAATTTCTGTGTGTATTTAAAAGGAGTAACAAGGGCGGGGGGGCCTGGGAGGCTCAGTGGGTTAAAGCCTCTGCCTTCAGCTCAGGTCATCATTGCAGGGTCCTGGGATCGAGCCCCTCATCGGGCTCTCTGCTCAGCATGGAGCCTGCTTCCCTTCCCCTCTCTCTGCCTGCCTCTCTGCCTACTTGTGATCTCTGTCAAATAACTAAATAAAATCTTTGAAAATAAATAAATAAATAAATAAAAGGGGTGACAAGGGGCACCTGGGTGGCTCAGTTGTTAAGCGTCTGCCTTTGGCTCAGGTTGTGAACCCGAGGTCTTGGGATCGAGCCCTGCATTGGGCTCCCTGCTCAGTGGGAAGCCTGCTTCTCCCTCTCCCACTCCCCCTGCTTGTGTTCCTCAGTCTGTTCCTCTCTCTGTGTCAAATTAATAAATAAAATCTTTTAAAAATAAAAAATAAAATGAGTGACAATAGATTTTTTTTTTTAGAATGATTAATCTAGTGAGAGTGTATTGTTACTAGGGAGAAAGGCATTTGGGAGAACCACCAGTAAACATACCATTGTATTAATTCAGATATGAATTGATTTGTGTTTGGGTAACAACAGCAGAAAATATTAATTAATTTCCCATATATCAAAAGGAAAACTTGAACTAGGGTCCCTTAACAGATTGGGTTAAGGAGTGCTGGGAGGAAACATTAAAACTGGGTGTCACCTAAGAGGGTTAAAACATCTTGAGTTGCACTGTTATTATCATATAGCCTGATCATACCAAAATTATTCAGTTGTTGGGGAGAGGGAATGGGAGTACGGAGAATGCAAGTAGAACAATATTTGATATGATTTTATGATAGCTTAAGGAACTGACTGCAAAAGTAAAAATCAGCTTACCAGTGACATTCAGAGGCAAAGCTGAAGATTGAAGTTTTTTTTTTAAGATGTATGTATTTATTTGAGAGAGAGAGATGGGGAAGAGCAGAGGAATAGTGAGAGAGAGAGAGAGTCTTAAGCAGACTCCACACTGAGCGTGGTGCTGGAGGCAGGACTGGATCTCATGACCCTGAGATCAAGACCTGAGCCAAAAGCAAGAGTTGGGTGCTTAACCAACTCTTGAGCCATCCAGGTGCCCTGACAATTTGAAGTATTAATAAAACTTTATGAGGGATAAAAAGAGGAGCTAAAAAGAATAAAACATGGTTTTATTTCAGGGGGAAAGGAGATGAAAGAGAGACCCACTAATAAATGAGAGGGTATGAACCCAAAAAAGCCTCATCATTAACTGAAGAATTAAACACATTTTTAAAGCTTACTTCACATGAGGAATGAACTAGCTAAAATTAGATAAAAAGTATAAAATAATTTGTTAAGTGGAAGTGACGTTGCTCTAGCAATGTCTAAAGCAAATAACTCAAGAAACATTGTGCCTCTTAACCTATAAATGATACTAAGTGAACAGCCTTCTTAGTGAATAAAGGTAATTTTCAGATATATTTTTGATCCCCAGTATATTTTGTTCCATTAACTTGAGAATTAAAAAAAGGAAAAGAAAAATTATGAGAGCAAAAAGCATATTTGAATTTTATTTGTTGATATATTGTCCAGTCAGTCTGTCATAGGTTTTTAGTAAAAGCAGTGGAATAAATGTAGAAAGTAAATGCTTCCAAGGCTATGGACTACAGAGCTGACAAGAAATAAGCAATATTTGCATATCCGAAATATATATACTGTCTAGAAATTAATAGCTTTTGGACTGAAGTTTTTCATTAATGAAAGGGTAAGAACTTGTCACAGTTCCTGTCTTCGTTCTGCTGCACGTGGGTTATCCACGGGCTTTGGTGACACGTGCTGAAACCTGCCGGTCTTGGTCTCAGCTTGTGGCGCCTCTCAGCCCGGCACCCCTCCTTTGTGCTCTGCAGTGACTTACTGGCACACAACCTTCTTGGATCACGCTTCCTTTAAGACTTCAGATTCTGGGGGCGCCTGGGTGGCTCAGTGGGTTAAAGCCTCTGCCTTTCTCTAGATCATTCATGCTTAACAGCTCCCACTCCTCAATCCTGACCCTACACTTCCTGCCTTAACCTGCCTCCCAGCTCAACGTGAAGCCCGGCAGGAAACGCTTCAGTTCTCCTCATGGACCGGGCTCAGGAGGGCACCACCAGGACCCAAACTGGATCTTCAGCGCGCAGTCAGAGCTCCGTTGGTTTCTCTGTGTGGGGGGCCTTTTTGCTAGAGGAAGACACCATTCTTTCTCCCAGAGATAGCTGCGCCCTCATTCTCATCAAGGGCTTATTTTTAATCTACCCCACCCCCCACATTCAAATTGAGAGGTAACTTAAGTCTTACCATATTCATATCTCCATCCCTTTCCTTTGTTAGTTTTTTGTTTTTATGCATTTATTCATTCAACAAATGTTTACTGTCTACCTGTAATACACCAGGCAGCAAAATTTTCATGCTCTATCAGAAAGTACCTCTTTATTCACATACAATATTCAAGATGCAAACGTCTAAGAAAGAGGCAGTCTTTAGGTTACTAATCAGACCATCTAGAAATGCCTAGGTTCTCTCTGTGAGGCCTCTTAGCTTTCTAAGCTTGAAACTTCCTGGGATAAGGAACTCAAGGACTGTCAGAGCTGTTCTGGGACGCCTGAGTGGCTCAGTCAATTGAGCCACTGACCTTCGGCTCAGGTCATGATCTCAGGGTCCTGGGATCGAGCCCCATGTTAACTCCCTGTTCAGCAAGGAGTCTGCTTCTCCCTCTGTCCTTCCCCCCTGCTAGTGCTCACGCTCTCTTTCTCTGAAATAAATACATTTTTAAAATCTTTTTTAAAGAGCAGTTGTTTTATGTTTGGAAGCATCTTTCTATTAGAAAATTAAGTATCTGATTCCCTGGAATTTTCTCATATTCTTCCAAGTTCTGCAGTATAGCCATGTAGAAGCAAACGTAATTCCTCTGTTTTCAGATATTTTCTCTTTGATGCCTAACATAACATAATTTAAAATTACTGTACTATCCCCCTGAAACCTTTCTCAGACTTTTTATATATGCCTTTCACAACATTTTTCACCCAAAATCAATACTACTAACACTGCAGGAATCATCCAATCTAAACAGAATAGCACTGTATTTTATTTTTTAATTATATCTTATGTTTATTTATTAATTTTTGCTGCATACCATATTACCACAAATTCAGCAGCCTAAACCACTACCTGTTTATTATTTCACAGTCTCCACAGGTCAGGAGCGGGGGCATGGCTCATTTGGGTCTTCTGCTCTGGTTCCCACCAGGCCACATTCAGCATGCCAGCCATGATGTGTTTGTTTTCATCTGGAACTTGGTGTTGTCTTCCAGATTCGTTCAGGTTACGGCCAGAATTCAGTTACTTGTGGTTGTAGGACTGAGGCCCTCAGCTGGAAGCCGTCCCTCTCCATAGGCAGTTTACAGCCTGGTCAGCTTGGCTGTTTGCTTTAAGGCCAGCTCTTTCCAGGCCATCTCTGCCCTCCCTTATGGAAGGAGTCTTCCCTCAGATCCGCAGGTCCTACTCATGCCCAAGGGCAAGGGATGAGACAAGGGCATGCATCATGGGGGGTCATCCTAAAATTCCACCTGCCACAGGCAGGCACTATCACTTTCCTCATTTTAACATTGTCCAGCTAATAAATTTTAAATAGTATTTGTTTTTGAGTAGCTACGTCAAACTGACTGACCTTGTTCCTGCCGAAGACCCAAGTCTTCAGTTTCTGCTCCTGAGATATTTCTTCCAAACTGTAGTTCATGACTATTTGGCCCTTAGTACAGAATCTTATATTTATCTCTGTCAGATTCCATCTTGTCAGATTCAACTCATCTGGCCTGTCAACATTTGAAACCTATTTCTCTCAGCCAGTATACTTATATCTTAACCTCGAATGGGTTTCTAAAATTTTAGCTTCAGAATTCTAAATTACCAGCAAATACTGCTAGTTTTCAGGGAGCTGCTACAGGCCAGACTGGTGTATTGTGAAATAATGTAACTTGGAAAAATTCAAGGTGTTTTATTTTTCCATTGTAGTGGTAGTACCTGCTCGTAGAATATATAGAAAAATAAAACAAAATAACTGCATAGATATATATTTACTGCTTATAATGTAAATTTTTAAAAAATATGTTTTAAAAAATACCATATTTTCTTGTTTCACATAGTGGAGAGCTTCTGTAAAAAACATTCTTGATTCTTCCATTTTACACTAATATTGTGATGATTTTCTAAGTTATAAATACTTTATGACCATTTTTAATTGCATAATTTGCTCAACAGGTATATTATTAATTTTTTCTATATTGAGGGGCATTTAATTATTATGTTGTTTGCAGTTTCTTGCTATTCTAGGTAATACTAGAATAAACTTTTTTTCACAAAGCTTTTAAAATATTTGAAGTGTTTTTTAAGATAGATTCTAGAAATACTAAACCAGAGGCAGTGAACATTTTCTGAGTGTTGTACTTATTTATATTCTTACCAACAACAAATAAAGTGCTATTTCATAGCACCTTCTGTGGATGGGGAACTGTTTTGTGGATGTAGCCGATTATGAAAATTTTCATTATGAAAGTAACGAGTAAGTGTAACCAGAAATAATCATTTCTGGGATTTCTCTGTTATTGTCTGATTATTTACCATACAAGGGGTTTAGAATAGAGTGGGTTGAGGTATATTGAGTTTTTAACTGTATAGTATTAAAGAAACAATAACACAGTAACCAAAACACCTTTCAGAAAAAATCAGCTTGGGAGGTGCCTGGGTGGCTCAGTGGGTTGAGCCTCTCTGCCTTCGGTTCAGGTCATGGTCTTGGGGTCCTGGGATCGAGCCTCACATCGGGCTCTCTGCTCAGCAGGGAGCCTGCTCCCCCACCCACCCTGGTCTGCCTCTCTGCCTACTTGTGATCGCTCTCTCTCTGTGTCAAATAAATAGATAAAATCTTTAAAAAAAAAAAAAAGGAAGAAAGAAAAAAAGAATAATCAGCTTGGGTCTGATATCTTATGTACCTTATGTATGCTAGATCAGCTTAGAAAGTTAATTTTTAAAATTAAGCTAAAATAAGCTACAGCTTCCCAAAATATGAATGCTTGAAAAAGTACAACAACCAGCTGAGGAGAAGTAAAGTTGAGTGTCTAGTCCTGAGCATAAGACTTTTCACTCTCTGAATGTATATACGGTCTGGCTGAGAGGAATTACACAAGCGTGCCGTGTGTGAGGCTGTAACTTCGGTTACCTATTGTCTTTAACCTGCAAAGGAAAAATATGTAACCCCTCGTCTTCTTACTTCTATTTATTTTTGTTGATTTCCCTTTCTCCTTGTCAGTATATTTGAGAAAACATGGATTTTGATGTCAGAAGAGCCTGGGGACCTTGGGCAAGTTCTATATAATCTCTCTGAGCCTTACTTTACTGAGCTTGGAAATGGGAATAATAATGTTTATGTAATAGGGCTTTTGTGAGGGACTGAAAGAAATGTTTGTCAAGCTTTCAGCGTCTGATAGGTATTCAGCCAGTGTTTGTTCCTTTTTCTTTCTTTACTCTAATAAACCCATAACTATCTAGCACCCTTTGGAAAGTTAAACATTTTAGATTAGTATTGGTTTCAAAAAGCTGAAAAGTTACCTTCTGCTTTTTATTTTTTTAGCTGGTTTTCTAGAAAATCTTTTTTCGGACATATTCTATACCTTACTGCATCCTCTTAAATTGTTGTGCTATACCGTGGGTATTTATAGATAGTGTGAAGCATAGGGCTAAAAAGCTTCTTTTTCTCTCTTGAGATTGCTGAAATCTACTGGTTGGCACACAGCCCAGCCCACTTTATGGCTGGCTGTTCTCTGTGGTCTAAAATGTCTGCAACTTGCCACCCCTGTCACAGCTTCTCATTTCTGCTGGCTGCCACTGCCGCTGCCCCCAGTCTTTCTCCTAATTACCATTAGGCTCTGCTGGCCCTCCAACCATTTCTCTCCTCCTTGTTCTCCTTCACTTTTCACTCTCCAGGTCTCTTACTTTCCGTGTTGCATCTCATAATTGTAGGCAAATCAGCCTTTCATTGCTTTCTCAAACTAGGTAGAAGAATCCTTCTATCCAGGGAGCCAGCTGGTCACAACGTGTTCAGTGTGGTCCTTCTCAGCGTTTTTCCTCTGTACTGTGGGCCCTATTTCAGGTACTTGCGAGTGCTAGAGAGCAAGCCCTTGGATCAGTGACATAGAACTATATTTGGTTTTCTTGCAAGTCGTTATTTTTCTTTAGTCTTTTTTAACTTTAACTTTATGCAGAGTTTTCTGCTAGGTATGAAGGATGATGGTAATGGGGGTCTCGTAAGTTAAAGTATGCCAGGGTCCTTACCTTCAAAAGAGCAGGGGAACCCATACTCACAAATAATACAAGATAAAGGGGGGATGAGAGGGACAGTTTTAGTTAAGGATTGGGAAGGCTCGGGGTTCTAGCGAAAGCTCTAAAGAAGAGTAGCTGCCTTGGAGTCCAGTCTCAAGGTGATGGGTGATAGTTTCAAGTCCCTTCAAGAGTCAGAACAGAAACAGACCAGATGGAGGGGAGCTTTGATGATTCTCTCCCACTTTAAAGGTAATGGTAGAGAATCAGTTAATGGGAATGTGGACGTATTTTTCCTTTTCTTATTTGAGAGTCTGGGTCTTTAGATTTCTTGTATTATTTTGTCATTCATTTGTATTCCTTATGAATTTTTATTATTGATTTGGAAACAGAAAGGACATGGGGTATAGTGGAGGAGTTGTACATTTCTATGCTTTTGTAGTCTGGATTTTACAAAAAAAGCATGGCTGAATTTTTCTATACTCCAACTTTACTGTGTGATTTGTTTATTTTAATTCAGCTGAGTATTTTTATTTTACTCTAATGTATAATCTCTTACAAAGATTTCAGATGTATAACCAATTTTAATTTATTGGAATTGTTTTTGCTACTGTTTATAACAACTCCATATTTATTAAATTTGAACATTTCTTTTAAGCTAAAACAGAAAGGAAAGGCATAAATAACCATGACAAACAACCCTTTTCTGGTGTGGCCATTTGAAATGAAACAACCAAAAAATTTAATCAACTTAAATTTTAAAAAATTAGCTGATATAAGTTGTAAACCAGATGAGTAAAAGCTTTCACTTACTCATTCTTGACATTCAATTCCATTTATTCTTTGTAATATATTTTAAAACAGAATGTTTATAAAGACTAAGGTTTGGTTTCCTATATCCTATTTTGAAGTTACCAAGAAAAAATATTTGGAGTCATATTCTTGCTTCAATACAAATACCACTTAAACACACAAAGAGGAATAGTAGAGGTAAAGATTTTATAAATATAAGGTAATGTGTTTTATTAAAGCATCATAATCATAATAGTAAGAGTATTATAGTAGTTGATTTAAAATAATTATTAACTATGATTAAAAACTGAATAGGCTTTATATTAGTCATTCATTACCATCAAGTTCATTGATTGAACCTTTCCTAAGTGCTTTTAATGTACTGGGCATACAAAAGGTGAATAAAAGAAGAATTTGCATTTGGGTCCCTAAAGACTGATTTGATTAGCATGTAATTTAAAATAATCGTCTTTGTTTCAGCCAGGAACCTATTCTTTAGACATATCGAGGTACTTAAACATACAAACAACTCAGAATTGAGGAAAATTCTTGATGTCTTTTTAAAGCCTATTCCTTTCTCTAGTACTCTTGGAAGACAGGAAAGATAATAGAATTAGAAGACAAGCTGGTTGTCCTCCTGTCTTTCTGTTCCGAACTTGCCAGTCAGTTCGTGATTGGAGTCATGATTCTTACGTTCATGTCCTTGTTCTAATTGATTTCTGGGTGGACATGCTCTAAGTCGAAAGATCAGAAAATCTCAACATTTTACATTAAACACGGAACACTTCAGCCCATGCCACGTGAACTCAAAAGCCCTGAATTAGACATGGTGATCTGAGGAACATAGCAAACCAGAAATAGATGGGAGATAACCCTATCATGCTTGTAATTGTGAAGAGCCATTTTATAAGTAGCCATGATTTTAATTGGCTTGATAAAGATTTTATTTATTTGAGAGAGAGAGAGCAAGAGACAGAGAACATGAGCAGGGTAAGGGGCAGAGGGAGAAACAGGTTCCAGTGAGCAGGGAGCCCGACGCAGGGCTCAATCCCAGGACCCTGAGATCGTGACCCCAGCCAAAAGCAGACGCTTAACTGATTCAGCCACCCAGGCGCCCCGGAAAGAGCTTTGTAAAGGGTTTTTATTGGAAAGAGCTAAGTAGTTATCACTGAAAAATGTTTGTAAACATATAGATGGCATTCAGGTTCAGAGAAAATACAAATGAATAGTAACATTTTCTTATTTTAAAATTAATAACAATAGATGTAAGACATTTCGTAAAGATGCAAGTAAGTATAAAGAAAAAGATTTTCATCATCTTTGTTTCAACCTTGAGATAACCCTTTATCACACTTTGATGCTTTCCTTGTCTTTTTTTTCTATAGGTAGATAACACATTTCAAAAATAAAAATGGGATCATCCTGACCATAGTTTTTAACCTACTTTATTTATCATGAATATCTTTTCTTATCCATAGATGGGTGCCTAGAATCCTGTCATGCAGGTGTATCATACTGTATCCAGGCCACTGGTAGGATGCTCGGGTGGTTCTCTCTTGCAGTGTATTAGCAAGAATGCAAACTCCATAAGCACAGACTATAACTGGCTTATGTATCATTGTGGCCCTCACATAGAGGCTTTCAGAAAGTAGGTGTTTAATTCTCCTACCCTTCCTTGTCTGTACCTGTGCAGCTAAACATGCCAGGAGAAAAATACACAGCTGCGCTCTCTTCAGTTAGGACCATTAATGTCAAGTGCTGCCCAGCATTCACACTACATTTCCTTACTTCATTAAATCTTCCACTCCACTAGATAACTCCCAGTAACTCTTCTCTCCTGAAAATCCAAACACCTCCTTCCTCATTGTCATTTCTGCTGATGTCGTTTCTTCCCATCTAACTGAGGAAACACAAGTCACTTTAAAAAAAACTTCCGCAAGTTCTCACTGTCCTGTCTACCCACCTCCCTGCATCTGTGCTTATGTATATCTCCTTCCTTCCTGTGAGCATGTATGAACTGAATAGACCTCCGTCCCTTCTCTGAGTGTGTATGAACTATCTGTGCTCCAAAAGCCAGCCCCTCTCTTTTTTTAATATTTTATTTATGTATTTGACACAGAGAGAGAGCAGGAGAGGGAACACAAGCAGAGGGAGTGGGAGAGGGAGAAGCCGACTCCCCGCTGAGCAGGGAGCCCAATGCGGGGCTTGATCCCAGGACTCTGAGATCATGACCTGAGCTGAAGGCAGAAGCTTAACAACTGAGCCACCCAGGTGCCCCAGCCAGCCTCTCTCTTATGTACAATCCCATCCTACTCAAGGATCTTACTCCACATAATCCTTTTTTGCATTATCAGTCTTCCCTCTTCTCTAAGTTCCGTAAGTTCCATGAGCATACAAATATACTACTGTCTACGCCCATTTAACTGTCGAACTACCACCCCATTTCATTCTTTATGGCAAAATTCCATGAAAGAGTTGTTTATGCTCCAACTTCTCCTTTCTCATTATCTCTTGGACCCAGTTGAAGTAGGTGTTCACTTCCACCCTTCTTCCAGTTCCTAACAGTAAAACCACTAACTTCCACTTGGTTAAATCCAGTGATCACTTTTAAGTTCTTACCATACCTAACCTATCAGCAGCACTTGGCACAATTGATTACCCCTTCTCGAAATACTTTATATTCTCTTAGGTTTCAGGACATTACACTCATCTGATTTTCTAACTACCTTACTGGCCTTCTCAGTTCCTTTGGCTTATTCCTCTCAATAGTTCCTTTTCAGTTCCTTTGGTTTCCCCTTTTCCTATCCTCTTGTTTTGGGAGTCTCTAGAGCTCAAACTTCGGTTCTCTTTTTTTCTCTATACCCAGTCCTTTGGTGATCTCATCTAGTCTCTGGGCTCTAAGTATATCCTCACGAGTCTCAAATTTGTATCTCCAGCCCATACCTCTTTCCTTCAGACCATATCTCTAACTGCCTACATGACATCGGTCTTAGATGTCTGATAGACATCCCACACTTAATCTGTCCCAAACCAGACTCCTGATCTTACCCATGAAACCTCCTTTACCCCAAGTCTTTCCCGTCTTACTTAATGGCAGTTACATTGGCAATTATATCCTTGTTGCTCAGGCCAAATTCTTGATGGAATCCTTAACTTCTCTCTTTTCTTGGCTAACACACAATCTGTCAGCAAATCCTATCCCTTCTAGCTTCATAATATGACCTGAATCTGACCACTTCTCACCTTGCCTTCTGCTCGCACTTTGGCCCAAGTCCCCATCATTTCTTACCCAGATGGTTAAAATACGCTTCCTGTCCGGTCCTCCTGTTTCCCTTCGGTCTCGTCTTCACCCAGCATCCAGGGTGATTCTCGTAGCCGATTAGTGAAGTCAAGTTATTTCTCTGCTTAAAACCCTCCAGTGACCTCTCATGGAATTCAGAAATAAAGCCAGAATCCTTATAATGGCCAACAAGGCCCTATGCCATCTGGCCCTCTGTTACTTCTCACTCCTCATTTCCTATTACTGATCTAACTTGCTCACTTTGCTGCTGTCACACACTGGCCCCATCTTAGTTCCTGAAACATGCCAGCATATGACCTTTTCGGGGATTTGTATTTGCTCGTCTTGCTCTCTCTATTGCTTTTCCCCGATACTCATACAGCTTGTTCCCTCACCATTTTCAGGTTTTTCACCACCCCCATAATTTTTCCAGTAAGGTCTGTGTCGACTACCTTATTTTAAGCTGAAACCTATTCTACCGTGACTTCAGCATCCTCTATCCCTTCCTGCTTTATTTTTCTCTATATTGTGTATTATAATCCAACATAGTATGTGTTTTACTTCCTTAGTTTATTTTCTGTATCCACCCCCCCTCCAAAAGTAGGGTGGAGATTTTTGTCTGTTTTTATTTCTCGTACTTAGAACAATGCCTGGCACATAATAGGTACTCAGTAAATATTGTTAATGAATGAATGTAAGCAGCAACATCCTTGGCAGATAAATATTTGTACAAATCCATGATTCATTTATTCATTCACTCGGTAAAATGTTTGAGTGCTTCCTGTGTCCCAGATACTGTCCTAGGGATGTAACAGTCAAAAGGTCAGACAAGAGTCCTATCTTTATGGAGCCCATAATCAAATAAAGATGACAGATAAATGCGTTTTTAAACTATAAATTGTAATAAGTGCTATGAAGGAAACAACCAGAGAATTGAACTGAAGAATAACAGTAGAAGGTGACCTCTTTGAAGCAAGTAGTGAAGGAAAATTTCCTCTACATGATGAAAGAGAGGCTAGGACTGGAAGGATGCGGAAGGATCCAGCCACGTGGAGAGCAGGAGGAACAGCGTGTATGAGATCAGGTTAGAAAGTTAGGCAGGGGTAAATTATGCAGGGTTTCCTAGGCCCCATGGTTCTCAAAGTAGGAAATGGGAACCCCTGGGAGTCCTGATCTTTTCAAAAGTATTTTCGTAACAACAGTAAGACACTAATTGCCCTTTTTTACACTCATTCACTCCTGTGTATGCAGTGACATTTTCCAGAGGCCTCATGACACGGCATCACAACAGATTGAATGCTGAATGAGATACAAATATCCGGTTATTTTCTGTTTAGCCAGGCATTAAGGAGATTTGCAAAAATGTAAAATAATGTCAGTCTTCTCACTATGTTTTCTTCTCCTTTGGAAAATATATTTGCATTTAAAAAATTAAGTTACTTCTGGGGCACCCGAGTGGCTCAGTCAGTTAAGCATCCAACTCTTGATTTCAGCTCAGGTCGTGATCTCAGGGTCTTAAGATTCTCTCGCTCCCTCTATACCTCCCCCTACCCGCTTGTATTCTTTCTGTCTAAAAATTAAAAACAAAATTTAAAAATTAAGTTTAATTAGTTAATTTAATTTAATTAATTAATTTAAAAATTAAAAAGTTAGATAACATGTAATGATTTTTAAATTTCTCAACTTTAATTTCTAATATGGTAAATATTGACAGATTTAAACCACATAAACAAAAACTCTTGGAGTCCTCAGTAATTTCGAAGGCTTGATGTACAAGGGCCTTGAGACCAGAAAGTTTGAGAACTGTTATCCTAGGTCATGGTAAGAGTTTTGCACCTTATTCTAAAAGAGCAATGGAAAACCACTGAAGGATATTAAACCAAGGTGGTGATGTGATCTAATTTAACTTTTGAAAAGGCCACGCTCTCTGCTGTGTGAGGGATAGACCGCAGTGGGTCAGCAGGGGGAGGGGCCGGGGCACAAGTATGAAGGCACCGCATTAGCCCAGGTGAGAAGGTTGGAGGATTGGACTGAGGTGGAGCTAGAATTGCTAGAATTGCCATAGGGAAGTGCTACAAACTAGGTGGTGTAGAAATATAGGAACTAATTGTTAGTAGGGCCATCATTCCTCTGAAATCTGTAGGGGAGAGTCCTCCCAGCAATCCCTAGCATTCCTTGGTGTATAGATGCATAACTCCAGCCTTTTTCTGAAAAGGTCACAGTCCGGAGTACTGAGAGTTGGGATTTTCACAGGCGATAGGAGATGGGTAGGCCACGAGGATGAAGAGAAACGAAGACGGGTGTTTTGGAAGTGGAACCAGGAGGAGTTGCTGATTGAATAGGTTTATAAAGATGAGGAAGAGAGAAGGCAAGGACGGACCTCACATTTCTGGCTTGAGAAGCTACATAAACGGGAGACGCAAACAACATGCTGTCTATTAACATGAACGCTTGCAAATGGGACCGTGTTTCTCAGGGGGTAAATTTCCAGAGATGGCATGGCTAGGCCCTCGTTTTCTTAAGTATGCTCATGCGTTTATTCTTCTAGATATGCTTTAGGATTACTAGTACTGTTTTAGCTTTATTTAGTATTATCCCATCAGGTCCTCCTGACTTAAAGAACCAGATATAGTAAAATTGTAGCCCAATTCACCTAGGTATTCAGAGAATTTAGGCAAAAAGAAAATAAAAATGGGAAGGGAGAACACGTGCCCTGAAAGAAGTTCTCATGGTCAAAGTGACATAGTTAGAGTCGGCCAAGTCCTTTGAGATCCAAAAAGTATTTCACATTAAACTTCTGGATGGGCATTCTGGCTATGTGTTTAGTACCATATGGTGATATTTACTACAGTTTCCCCTGCTGGATGAAAAGCTGGTGTCAGGTAAAAATGTTTAAGTTCCCTTAGTAACCTGATGACTTTAAAGATGTCAGTTATATTACTAGGTAACACACATATAAAAATGACCCTCTGGGGGTGCCTGGGTGGCTCAGTCCATTAAGTGGCTGCCTTCAGCTAAGGTCATGATCCCAGGGTCCTGGGATCAAGCCCTGCATCGGGCTCCCTGCTCAGTGGAGAGCCTGCTTCTCTGTGCTGATCTGCCTGGGTGGCTCAGTGGGTTAAGCCTCTGCCTTCAGCTCAGGTCATGGTCTCGGGGTCCTGGGATCAAGCCCTACATTGGGCTCTCTGCTCACCAGGGAGTCTGCTTCCCCCCTCTCTGTCTCTGCCTGCCTCTCTGTCTACTTGTGATCTCTGTCAAATAAATAAAATCTTTTATTAAAGATTTAAAGATTAAAGATTTAAAAAACAAACAAAAAAACAAAAAACAAAAAAATGATCGTCTGATTGGAAATTGCATCTGGGCTGGGAGGAACTGCAAAGGAGTGATAAGTATTGGATGGAGGCGCTGTACTTTGGACTGTCCTGTTTCTTGTAATTGGCATATCCGCTATGTGACCCTAGATGCTGTTGTTTCCAGGACAGTGGCTCCTATAAGACAGCAGGGCTTCTGAGTCCGGGTAGATTCCGTACCCACTTTTATGGATTTCTTCTCCTTGCATGTGAGCTATATCTCCTTAGAGAAGAGATAACTCCTAGATGGCTAGGCGAGCTGTCACGTGAATTATGCAAAGCCGCCATCAGACACTGCCCTGCTAGCAAGTTCTGAATGGTCTCTGTCTGAAATCCTGAATACACTGATGCCAGGTGTGCTCAGGTGCAGGAGTCTGAGCATTAAGTGAACCTAAGAGGACCACCTTGTGGGTGCGGCAGATACGTCGTCCATCCCCTCCTCTCAGCCGCTCCCTCGAGCGGTGCCTCTTTGCCTCCTGTCTGTCTCTCTAGCAGTTTCCCTAGCAGGTTGAAGTCAGTGCAGTCATCTCAGCTCCAGTTCCAAACACAGACCTGTTCTCAAGAACGTTTGTGTAGATGTGAATCCGTGCGTTTGCCTTACAAGGGATGAGTAATCAGTACACTCTGCCTTCGCTTGTTCTCCTTTCAGTCATTTTCTTGTCACATTTCGCCATTGTGTGGAGGGTTAGATGAGTGTCCAGAGGCTGGAAGAGAGCAAGTCGGACAGTGACACCTGACTTCTCCCCAGGCTCATGAACCCAGCATCCTCAGGTCTCCAGGAAGTGACTTTCAAGCTCCACCTGTGGGGTCCCTTCTGGTGACGGCGCTGGCAGCTGGTGCCAAGTGTTCAGGGGCTGCAGGTTGGTCCCCATCTCAGCCAGAGCTTTTCCGTTTGCCTCAGTTACTTCCACTCCAGATTCCCTGCACACAGACCCCCTCTGAGTGTGAAAAATACACATACGATGAAAATCACTGACCAAGAGAATGTAGCTCGGCGCTCAAGATAAAATAGAATATACAGAACTGTGACAGACTTTACTGCAGATTATGTAAGACCATCACCAGTCCCGCACTCAGAGACCGTTTCCTGATTTTAGACACCACTTGAAGAACTTGCTGATCTGATCACCAGCCCTCGGCAGAAGTAGAAAATGTTAGGAGTTTAGGCACATGGTCAGTAATAAGATATTTGATAATCCTGTGATGAGGAAAAGCTGTTTTTAAAAAAAAACACTAAAGTAAAAATAGATGAAAAGCAAAAGTAGTCTGGGGTCATTTAATGAAAGTCCAAATAAATTTCTATACCTTCATGTCCTAAGAAGGCACCATTTATATAATATGTATAATAAATTGTGTTTTTTCACTAATTTGGAAAGATATATGCACCCCTATGTTTACTACAGCATTATTTACAACAGCCATGATAGGGAAGCAACCCAGGTGTCCATCGATACACAAATAGACAAAGAAGATGGGTTATATATGCGCAGTGGAATATTATTCACCCATGAGAAAGGAGGAAGTCCTTCCAGATAAGCAACAGGGATGGACGTAGAGGACGTTACACTTTATGAAATAAGTCAGAGAAAGATGAATGTCACATGCTATCACTCGTATGTGGAACCTAAAAAAACAAGTGAAGAAACAAAACAGAAACAGTTGCATAGATACAGAGAACAAGCTGACAGTTGCCAGAGGGGAGCGAGTGGAACGAGTGAATGAGTGGGGAATGAGTGAAATAGGTGAAGGGAATTAAGAGGTGCACACTTCTGGTTTTGAAATAAGTCAGTCACTGGGATGAAAAGAGCAGCATAGAGAGTAGTCAGTAATACTGTGATGGCATTGTGTGGTGACGGGACTTCATTTGTGATAAACTTTTCATAATATATATATAAATACAGAATCACTGTTCTGTACACCTGAAACTGATTATGTATCAACTATACTTAAGTCTCTTAAAAAATGGGAAAAAAGGATGTTTTTGTTTACTCATATTCCCAGATGTTTACTTGCTGCCAGACATCATCGAGGGCCATCATGCATTTATGATAACTCTAACTCAAGAGTAGGTTCTATTATCTTCCATGTTCTTCATGCAGAGTGATAAGAAGTAAGGTACTCTAGAGGATTTATAGGGGTGGTGTTTTAATTTTTATTTATTTATTTTTAATTCAGTTAATTAACATATGATGTGTTACTGGTTTCAGAGGTAGAGGCCAGTGATTCATCAGTCTTGTATAACACCCAAGGCTCGTTACATCACGTGCCCTCCTTAATGCCCATCACCCAGTTACCCATCCCCTCACCCACCTGCCCTCTAGCAATCTTCGTTTTGTTTCCTATGATTAAGAGTCTCTTATGATTTGTCTCCCTCTCTAGCTGCATCTTGTTTTATCTTTTTCTCTCTTCTACAGGTTGTATGCTCAAAGGGTAATATTCCAATTGTTTGAAAAACCTCCTGACAGGTTTTTCACTCTGTAAAGCTTCCAGTTAAATGAAGTATTACTGTACCTACTTTTTTCCTCCCAGGGAAGACAGGAGGATACCTATAACCTTCAAATGAAGGCCTAATTCATGTATCCAGAAAAATTCTTAGAAAAATAATCATCAAATACATTTTAAATATTCTAAATCGTCAGATTACTTTTAATCATATTCTTTTATAGAGTCACAGATCTCATAAAGAGAAGTAGTATATTCCAAGCTTAGAAATATTAAAAATTACCCAGAATTAAATTACTAACTCATAATTTTTATCACTACTTCTGATTTTTCACTAATTTTCTTGTGTGCCTCCCTTACCATGTATTCACTTGAAATACTATTTTTAAAATAAAAATTTATATTTTAAATATCAAGTTACTGGATAAGAACAGCATCTCTCATTAGACACATGGGAAAATCCATCCCTTCTATGTAGCTCTGATGATTTTAATGTTTGTGCTGCCCTTACGGCTGCATCTTTAGAACTAATATTGGTAGAGATGATAGATCAAGTCTGAATTGAATTAGAGTATCAATATCACTATGGTCACAAAAATAGAAATCTGGCAATACTCAGAATTTTCTGCTCACAGAGAACATCTAGGAAGCATGTTATTTCTGTGCCTATAAATTTACATCTTTTTTTTTTTTAAGATTTTATTTATCTATTTGACAGAGATCACAAGTAGGCAGAGAGGCAGGCAGAGAGAGAGGGGGAAGCAGGCTCCCTGCTGAGCAGAGAGCCCAATGCGGGGCTCGATCCCAGGACCCTGAGACCATGACCTGAGCCGAAGGCAGAGGCTTTAACCCACTGAGCCACCCAGGTGCCCCACATCTTTTATTTTTTATTATATTCCCTATGCTGTAGTTTTCATCTCCCTGACTTTTTTTTTTTTTAACTGGAAGTTTATACCCCTTAAGCTTTCTTATCTATTTGACATGTTCCCTGCCTAACTCCCTTCTGGCAACCATCAGTTCTCTGTATTTAAGAAGAGTCTGGTTTTTTGTTTGTTTGTTTTGTTTTGTTTTTTAGATTCCACATATAAGTGAAATCATACTGCATTTGCCTTTCTGTGATTTATTTCACTTAACATAATACCCTCTAGGTCCATCCGTGTTGTCCCAAATGGCAAGATCTCATTCTTTTTATGGCTGAATAATACTCCCTAGTATGTATGTATGTTTGTATGTATGTATGCATGCATGTATGTGTGTATGTGCATATGTATATGTCATATCTTCTTTATCCATTCATCTGTCATGACTCATGAGTTGCTTCCCTATGCTTCTATTAATAATGTTGCAAAACCATAGGGGTGCACATATCTTTTCAAATTAGTGTTTTCATTTTCTTTGGGTAAATACCTAGTAGTGCTATTACTGGATCATATGGTATTTCTATTTTTAATTTTTTAAGGAACCTCCATACTGTTTTCCACAGTGGCCACACCAATTTACATTCCCACCAGCAGTACATAAGGGTTCCTTTTTCTCCAGAGCTTTGTCAGCACTTGTTATTTCTTGTCTTTTTGATTCTAGCCATTCTGACAGGTGTAAGGTGATATCTTATTATGGGGTTTTTTAATTTTTTGAATTTATTTTTATTATTTTATTTTATATTTTTGAGAGCAGGGCAGAAGGAGAGGGAGAGAATCTTAAGCAGACTCTGTGCTGAGTGTGGAACCTGGTGTGGGGCTCGATCTCAAAACCCTGGGATCATGACCTAAGCTGAAATCGAGAGTTGGACGCTTAACCGACTGAGCCACCCAGACACCCCTTACTGTGATTTTTGACTTGCATTTTCCTGATGATCACTGATCTTGAGCATCTTTTTCATGTGTCTGTTGGCCATACAGGTCCTTTGTCCATTTTAATTGGATTATTTGTTTCAGGGGATTGAGTTGTATAAATTCTCCAAAAAAAAAAAAAAACCAAAACACTACTCTTGTTTACCAGCAAAATGTCAGGGTTTTTTGTTTGTTTATTTGTTTTTGAGTATTGTTGACACACAATGTTACATTAGTTTCAGGTATACAACACAGTGATTCGACTTCTCTATATGTTAGTCTACACTCACCACAAGTGTAGCTACCATTTCTGCCTGCCCCCTGCAATGATATAGCAATGTCATTGACCATTTTCCCTATACTGTACCTTTTATTCCTGTCTTATTCATTCCATGACTTAATATTTTGGGTATTAATCCCTTATTGGACATATCATTTGCAAATATCTTCTCCTGTTCAGTGGGTGCCACTTCATTTTATTGGTGGTTTCCTTTGCTGTGTAGAAACTTTTTATTTTGATGTAGTCCCAATAGTTTATTTTTGCTTTTGTCTCCCTTGCCTGAGCAGACCTATGTAGAGAAATACTGCTAAGGCTGATGTCAGAGAAATGACTGCCTGTGTTTTCCTCTGGGAGTTGTATGGTTTCAGGTCTCCTATTTAGTTGTTTAGCCCATTTTGTTTATTTTTGAGTGTGGGGTAAGAAAGTTCTTCAGTTTCACTCATTTGCATGTAGCTATCCAGTTTTCCCAGCACCATCTATCAAAGACTATTTGCCTCCTTTGTCATAGATTAATTGGCCATATAAGCATGAGTTTATGTCTGGGCTTTTTGTTCTGTTCTGCTGCCCTGTGTGTCTGTTTTTGTGCCAGTACAATACTCTTTTGGTTACTACAGCTTTGTAGTATATCTTGAAATCTGGGATTATGATACCTTTGGTCTTGTTCTTTCTCAAAATTGCTTTGGCTGTTCATGCTCTTTTGTAGTTCCGTATTAATTTTAGGATTATTTGTTCTCATTCTGTAAGAAAAAATGCTGTTATTATTTAAGGATAAGGATTACATTGAATCTGTAGATTGCTTTGGGTCGTATGGACATTTTAACAATATTGGTTCTTCCAGTCCATGAACATGGAATATCTTCTCATTTGTTTGTGTTGTCCTCAATTTCTTTCATCAGTGTTTTATGGTTTTCAGAGTATAGATCTTTCACCTCCTTGATTAAGTTTATTCCTATGTATTTTATCCTTGTGGTACAATTATTATTCTTTTTTAAAGACTTTATGTATTTATTTGACAGAGAGAGACACAGTGAGAGAGGTAACACAAGCAGGGGGAGTGGGAGAGGGAGAAGCAGGCTTCCCGCCTGGCAGGGAGCCCGATGTGGGGTTCCATCTCAGGATGCTGGGATTATGACCTGAACCAAAGGCAGACGCTAAATGACTGAGCCACCCAGGCGCCCCATTTTGGTACAATTATTAATGGGATTGCCTTCTTAATTTCTCTTTGTGCTGCTTCATTATTAGTGTATAGAAATGCAACAGATTTACATATATTAATTTTATATCCTGCAACTTTACTGAATTCACTTATCATTTTTAGTAGTTTTTGGTAGAGTCTTTAGGTTTTTCTGTAGGTAGTATTGTCTGCAAATAGTGATAGTTTCACATCTTCCTTACCAATTTGGATGCCTTTTATTTCTTTTTCTTGTCTGATTGCCACAGCTAGGACTTCGAGTACTGTGTTGAATAAAATGGTGAGAGTGGACATCTTTGTCTTATTCCAGATCTTAGAGGAAAAGCTCTGTTTTTCACCATTGAATATGAAGTTAGCTGTAAATATGTTAGCTGTAAAATATGTGTATCTTGATTTAGAAATATCGCTCTTAATTCAGTTTAATAAACTGCTTTTAGCAGTGGGAAAAAAAGCAGACTCGGCCACAGAGTTTTATTTATAGGAAACAGTAGTGTTATTGGTGGCTTAATGTTAAAGGGATAAAATAAAGTTTCCAGTATATCAGTTGTGAACAAAATATTTAATATTTTCATTAGTACCTCATTTGGTGAAATTAAATATATTTCTTATATTTGATAGGGTACACAGTCTGGAGACAGAAGAAAACTAAGTCCTTAAAGAAATAATTATTAATAAAATGGAGATGTGATCAAAATAAAGTAAGAAAAGATTAGTGCAGAATACATGTGGGGAGAGAAATAATCTATAAATTCAAGAGAGACCAGTTTGCTGTGTACACATATAGACAAAAAAGAATCTACAAATCAAACTGAATATAGTAGTCATTTAGCACTTAGTTAACTGTCAACTGAATCTCCTGTTCATCATTGGTTAGTCCTTCACTGCATTACTGTATCTGGTATTATACGTCACACTATAGTAATTATGTGGGGACTTTTTTTTTTTAATTCAGGTAAAAGAAAAAAGGTAGGTCAAGAAATTAAAGAATAAATGAATGAGGAAAGATTAAAGTAATATATTCATTCTCTCATTTCATGAACATTTTATATGTCACACCCCCTATATGCAAGATACTGTGATAGAAACTGGGTAAAAGACATAGTACTTGCCTGCAAGAAGTTTACTGTCTTAGTGGAAGAGACAGGTAAGTGCATATAGTGTGCTCGGCCCAGTAGTGGAAAAGTGCCACCTAACCCCACCTGAGGAGTTGGGGAGGTTTCCGGAAGAAGCTTAACTGTGTGTTAAAGGTTAAGGGATTTCCTTTTCCTATAAGATTCCAGACTAAATAATCTGAAAATTCTCCCACCACAAAACACCCAGCAATGCAGAATAAAATATAACAAGCATCCCTTTAAATCATAGCAGAGCTTATTTAAAAAAAAAAAAAAGCAAGATAATTCTCCAGGAGCCCAAACAAACACAGCTAAGAAACAAAATTGTAAGTCTTAAAATAAAACTTTAAAAAACCCAAAGTTTTAAAAAGAAAGTAGTAAGTTGCCCTGAAGGGGTTGGCTGGTCTCAATACCCATGACACAGAGATCTCAAAGAAAAAATGATAGGTCATAATATCACCCTTTCTCAGGTGTTCACAATAATTAAGCATTTATTCTTAATTACCAGGGGCACAATAGTGGCTATGCATATTACTAAGTGAATATCAAATTGCTAAATTCTACTTCTTACTTTTACTTAATCCTGATTTATTTGTTGCTAATTAATATGATCACTTGCTCTCAAAAGGCAGCATTGCTAAAAGGTACTTAATGTTGTGCTATAATTAGTATATATAGTTAGAATATCTTGGTTTTAAAAGAATAAAAAAATGAACTGAACTATTGGAATTATCTGTGGGAACTTTTGACTTTCTTAACTTCTAGGACTTTGCTTTGAAATCACATTTCTTTATGATAGTTGATCTGGTGGTATTTGATAATATTACAAATATTATATATTATAATATTATAGTTTGTGACTATTTAAAGGGGATTAAAAAGCTACTAAGTTTTTTTAAGATTTTATTTATTTATTTATTTATGAGAGAGAGAGAGAGAGAGCGCGAGCATGAGTGGCGGGAGGGGCAGAGGCAGAGGGAGAAGCAGACTGCCCGCCGAGCGGGGAGCCCGATGCAGGACTCAGTCCCAGGACCCCGAGATCATGACCTGAGCTGAAGGCAGCTCCTTAACTGACTGTGCCACCCAGCACCCCAGAACCACTAACTTCTTTGAGAAGTTCGCAGACTTCTTAGATTTGGCGATAAACTTAGAAAAAACATTATAATACTAACCGAGATAAAGGATATACAGTGTCAGGTTTTTGTTTTTGTTTTTTTTTGTTTTTTACCACTAATTGAGTAATCAGGCTGCCAAGAGGTTCCCTTTGGTTTCGTATCTGCAGCCTGGTTGTCTGGGACTCTGCTGTAGCTGCTGTGATGCTCAGGTTGCCGTTCAGCCAACCTCCTGTTCTCCACGGTAGAGAGCTTGGTCAGATGTCACTGGAAGGCTTACAGAACTGTGTCTGATAAACCTACAGAGCTTCAGCATATCGGATATATTTGCTGTAGCTTATGTGCATTCATACTTCTGTAATAATGTAGACTTCTAAACTGTGCTGTTTGTTTCTTTTACAGGATAATGAAGGTCAGACAGCTT
Source organism: Martes martes (assembly GCF_963455335.1). NCBI lineage: Eukaryota > Metazoa > Chordata > Mammalia > Carnivora > Mustelidae > Martes > Martes martes. Next base: position 52,278,432 of record NC_137903.1, read on the forward strand.
TACATTATGGTAAGATATTTCCAGATTATTAATAATCATAGTAGAAAGTTTTCTCTCTTTGTTTATTTCAACTTTGTCCAACCCTATGTAGTGCTTAGAAAAATGCCTGGTCAGTTGGTACAGCCACTGTGGAAAACAGTATGGAGGTTCCTCAATAGAGGAATAGAATTAGAATTTTAGAAATTTAGAATTTTAGAAAATTAGAATAGAAATAGAATTAGCATTTGATCCAGTAATTCTAGTACTGTATATTTACCCAAAGAAAATGAAAACAATAATTCAAAAAGATATGCATCCCTGTTTGTATTGCAGCATTATTTATAATACCCAAGATACAGAAGCAACCCAAGTGTCCATTGTTAGGTGAATGAATGAAGATGTGGTATATATGTGTATTATGTATACGTACACATACACACTAGGAAATACTACTCAGCCATAAAAGAAGAATGAACTCTTCCTATCTGCAATGACATGGGAAAACCTACAGGGTATAATGCTAAGTGAAATAAGTCAGTCAGAGGAAGACAAATGCCATATGATTTTGCTCATTTAAGAAACTAAGAACTTGGGGCGCCTGGGTGGCTCAGTGGGTTAAGGCCACTGCCTTCGACTCAGGTCATGATCTCAGGGTCCTAGGATCGAGTTCCTGTGTTGGGCTCTCTGCTCAGCAGGGGGCCTGCTTCCTCCCTTCTCTCCCTGCCTGCCTCTCTGCCTACTTGTGATCTGTTTGTCAAATAAATAAATAAAATCCTTTAAAAAAAAAAAAAAGAAAGAAAAAAAGAAACTAAGAACTTAAGAAACAAATGAACGAAGGAAAAAAGAGACAGACTCTCGTACAGAGAACAGGGGCACCTGGATCCCTCAGTCAGTCAAGTGTCGGACTCTTGATCTCAGCTCAGGTCTTGATCACAGGGTCGTGAGTTCAAGCCCCATGTTGGACTCCATGCTAGGCTTGGAGCCTGCTTTAAAAAATAACAACAGGGAACAAACTGGTGGTTGCCAGAGGGGAGGTGGGGATTGGTGGGGGGTTGGTGAAATGGGTAAAAGAGATCAAGGCTATACTTATCTTGATGAACACTGAGAAATGTATAGTATTGTTGAACTATCATATTGTATATCTGAAACTAGTATAATACTGTTATTAATTATACTTGAATTTTAAGAAATAATATAAAAACAAATTTAAAAAGGAAAATGGTCACTAGCAGAAATACACTAATTTTTTGTCTAAAAATATATTAATAACCTCTAAAGTTGGAGATTCATTAACATTCTTAAGGTAGCATTCATAGTAAATTGAGCCTTTCTATACCATCAACAGAAATGGAGGCTCCTCCAGTCCCCCTTTGAATATTCATTATTTCATTCTTGGTAGTGTCAGTGACAACTGAGGTGCTAGTCATCATCACTGTAGGAGCTCCAGTCTCTCCTACAAGAAATACTTTCTTGATGTAATTGAAGTGAAGAAAAATAGATTTGATTTTTTAACTCATTTCACTTACTGATTAGCTTAGTTGAGTAATCTTCACTTAACTTACCTATAAAGTAGAAGATAATCTGTAGGATGGACATAATGTGGCTCTTACAGAGTCCTGGGTAGATTCAGTGAGATACAAGATATTGAGGTATTTTGTAAATAAAACACTTAGTAAGGTATCCTTACTTTTATTCTATTTGGGTGTGAATATGGTTGAGAAAAGACAACCATCAATATTTAAATCAGATTAAGGATCAAGCACCTTCAGACTTCGGGAAACAGAATACAGTAGGCTCTTTTGCCAGTTTTGCCCATCCTAGACCACCACTCAGTAGTAAATGACCCAGATGACCCTGGACATTTTTGTTCACTGCTTGTTAGCATTTGCTTGGGTGTCAGAAACCTCACTAGGTTGTCCAGGAGTCTAAAATATTGGGCTAGCTGTTAATGCTAACTATATTTATCAGCCTAATAATGAAGATGGAATATCACCAAATGCATGGCCCAACTTATCTCTGAGTTTAGCTAGTATAACCTGGGTACCAAAACCAGCACAGTCAGTCTCACATTTGAACATATATATAAAAATCCTAAATAAAATATTAGCAAATGAAATCCATCGTATTTTTTAGATGTGATCAAGTTGAATTTATCCTGGGAATTCAAAGATGATTTAACAGTTTAAACATTTATTAATATAGTTTGCCACAACAAATTTGTTGAAAACCATTTGGTCAAATCAGATGCAAAGGGGTGCCTGGGGGGCTCAGTGGGTTAAGCCTTTGCTCAGGTAATGATCTCAGGGTCTTGGGATGGACGGGCTCTCTGCTCAGTGGGGAGCCTGCTTCCTCCTCTCTCTCCTCCTGCCTCTCTGCCTACTTGTGATCTCTTTCTCTATTAAATAAATAAATAAAATCAGATGCAGAAAAAGCAATTGAGGAACTTCAGTACAGAATGCAATATAAAGAAGCAATACACAAAAGTGATTAAGACCCCAGGCTCTTAAGCCAGACTTGTGGATTCAAACTCTAGTTCTGCTACTGAACTTGGACAGATTATTTAATAACTTCAACTCATCTGTTTACTTATGGTGAGATAGGAGTAATAATAATAACCTCAGAGATATACTATAAACATATAATGGGCTAATCTATGTGAAGTGCTTAGGACAATGTCCAGCACCTTGTAGGTACTCAGTAAATGTTAGCTAATACGATTGTTTATGATAAAAACTCATAATAAACTAGAAATGCAAGGAAACGTCCGTGGCCTGATTATATATCAAAAAGTAGAACATAAATATAAAGAGCTAAGTCCTGGGCAAGTGCAGGCAGGAGATGGAGGCTCCCTTATTCTGTCCAGCATCCCCTCATGAAATGGAGGCTTGGGTGTGATACGCTGACAGTACTGAGGCCCTGATCACCCTTGCCTTGGCTCGCAAGGTGTAATGGCTCCATGCTGCGAGAGGCAAACCAGGCTGCCCCGACACTGCCACCAAGCACCAACTCCTAGAGCAGGGGGAGGAAGGGTGTCACTCAAAGAGAAGCTTGCTGCTGTCCCCACTCCCAGCTCTAGAATCTGGCTCAGAGATTTTGCCTAGGGGGAGAAACACACTATAAAACAGCTCCTAATCTCTTCCCAAAGGAACTGACCTCATTTGCAGTAGAGCCTGGAGAAGTTCAAGGCTAAGGGTAGTCTCCAGAGTAGTGGAGAGGATGGGAGAACACTACATCCGGAAGGAGCCTTCATCAGTACGAACAAGTACCAAACACGGAGCTTTAAGGAAGCCGCAATTTGGGTTGGTTTTTAAGATAATTTGTGCCCCAGTTGAGTGGTTTCCTTTGAGCACATTCAATATATTATCCCACTGTGTTCTGACCTTGAATATCTATTTATAGAAACAGAAGGAATCGGGGCGCCTGGGTGGCTCAGTGGGTTGAGGCCTCTGCCTTCGGCTCGGGTCATGATCCCAGGGTCCTGGGATCGAGCCCCACGTCGGGCTCTCTGCTCAGTGGGGAGCCTGCTTCCCTTCCTCTCTCTCTGCCTGCCTCTCTGCCTACTTGTGATCTCTGTCTGTCAAATAAATAAATAAATAAATCTTAAAAAAAAAAAAAAAAAGAAAAGAAACAGAAGGAATCTATATCTAGCAAAGCTGTCTTTCAAAAATGAAGATGTATTAAAGTCTTTCCCAGATAACAAAAACTGAGAGAGTTAGTTGCTGGCGGACCTATCTGACATGAAGTACTAAAGGAAAATATTCCACTAAAAGCAAATGACCCAAAAAGTAATTCAAATCCATATGAAAAAATAAGGAGCACTCATAAATGCAACTATATAGTTAGAAAAAAAACAGTATAAATACACACTTTTTTCCTCCTTTCTTTCTTTAACTGATTTTAAAAAGTAATGTCTAAAATAATATGTATATAATGTATTATTGGGCCCATAACATATACAAGTATAATATATTTGCCAATAACTGCCCAAAGGAGATGGATGAGAACAAAGTAACAGTGGGTTAAGGAAGTGACTACAGATGTTAAAGTAATTTTAATAATGTCTTGTTGGATTTGTAACATTAATAGGTGTAACAGGTATAACAACACTACCACCAAAAGAGGGAAAATGGAATAGAGATATATGGGAGTAATGTTTCTACATATCACCGTATAAATCTGAAGCTGGACTTAAACCACTTATGTGGTAAACCCTAGAGCAACCACTAAAGAAAAAACTCGAAACAGACATTTCAAAAATAATAGTTGGTGATTGCAGCACCCCACTTTCCGTAATGGATAGAACAGCTAAACATAAGGTGAACAAGGAAATGGAAGACCTGAACAATGCTATAAACCAACCAGATCTAACAGACATGTAAGAAACACTCCATCCAACAACAGAATATATATTCTTTTCAAGTGCACATAGAGCATTCTTCAGTATATACAATATGAAGGCCATGAAACAACTCAATAAATTTAAAGGAATAGAAATGGAGCAGTGTGTGTTCTCCAGCCACAGTGGAATGACATTAGATGTCAAGACTTGGAAACTCACAAATATGAGGAAACTAATCAACACACTCTTAAATAACAAGTGGGTCAAGGAGGAAGAAATTAAGAGAAATCAGAAAATACTTTAAGATGAATGAAAATGAAGATAATACATGCTGAAACTTACGGAGTGCAGCTAAAGCAGTGCTTGCAGAGAAGTTTATAGCTGTAAATGCCTATGTTAAGAAAGAAGAAAAATCTTGAATTAGTAACTAACTTAATCTTCCACTTTTAGACACTAGAGAAAGAAGAGCAAACAAAGCCTAATGAAAGCAGAAGGAATAATAGAGATTAGAGTAGAAATAAATGAAATAGAGAATTGAAAAACAATAGAGAAAATCAACAAACTAAAAATTAGTTCCTTGAAGCAAAAGAACTAGCTGTTCAACCCACAGAATTATGAAAAATAATCCATTGTTATATTTAAGCCACTAGATTTTGAGTAGTTTGTTACACAACAGTAGATAACCAAACAGTGCACCCCATACACATCAATCAGTTTTAGGTGAATTGAATGCATATATAAAGAAAAGCAAAATTAGAAACTTTTAGATTAATGGGGTAAATAATGGCTTATTGGGGCACCGGGGTGGCTATTTGTTAAGCCTCTGCCTTCAACTCAGGTCATGATCCCAGGGTCCTGGGATCGAGCACATCAGGGCTCCCTGCTCAGCGGGAAACCTGCTTCTCCCTCTCCCTCTCCCCTGCTTGTGTTTAGTCTCTTGCTGTGTCTCTCTGTCAAATAAATAAGTAAAAATCTTTAAAAAAAAAAAAAAAGAGAAAAGAAAGAAAGAAAACATTCAGGAATACAAATCATAATTTAAATTATGATAAGTACATTAAAATTTTAAACTTTAGACAAAAGATAGTATGAGCAAAGTAAGAATTCAAGGCACAGACTGGGAGAAGGTATTTGAAATGCAAATAACCTGCATAAGCTCGTTATTCAGATTATATCAAGAACATATACCCAGCCAATGAGACAATCAAATAGAAAAATAGACCCCCAAAATGGATAGTTCACAGATGAGAAGAGACAAATATCAAATAAACATCAAGAAAAGATGCTCGTCCCACTCATAACTCTCAAGAACTATGACTAATCTGGGATTATACCCTGCTTCCAAACTCACAAGTTAGCCCAACACGGTTTCCTGGGTTCTGGCAAAAAACACAAGACTGTTACTCACGGTACAGCAAGCAGTATGAGCTTGATGTTTGTGTCACTTCCTTTTGAGTTCCATGGGGGCTAAGCAGAACAGCCCAGGTAGATACTCCATACACCCTATATCATACCTTGGGAATCCTGAGCTTAGGGGCACCGGGTGGCTCAGTTGGTTAAGTGTGTACCTTTCGCTCAGGTCGCGATCCCAGAGTCATGGGATTAAGCCCTGCATCATCCAACTCCCTGCTCAGAGGGGAGCCTGCTTCTCCCTCTCCCTGCCACTCCCCCTGCCCACCACTCGTGCTCGAGCTTGCGCGCTCTCTCTCTCTCAAATTAATAAATAAAATCTTAAAAAAAAAAAAAAAAAAGGAATCTACCCTGGAAGGAAACACTACCTCTGTTGTCCAGGGCTGTTCACTACACACACATCCTTGAAAAAGAGTCTGGAACAGAAGCTGTCACTGCCTTTGTTCTCAAGAGGTACAGAATCCCGAAGAGTCCCGTGGAGAACCGTCTCCCAGCCGTAATCACTGGATGCAGATTAAGACATTTAGATGTAACTTGACATTGGTCAGACTGGCAACAAGTAAACAACCACAAACACTAGTATGAGGATGTGGAGCGACAGGAACACTCACATTTTGCTGACGAGGAGTATCAACTGTCACAACCACCTGGGAGATCACTTTGGTGAAATCTAGTGAAATTGAAGGTACACATACCCTACAACCCAACAGTTCCACTTCTCTTTATATAACCTAGAATATTCCTGGACATGGATGTGGTGAGACATGATTAAGAATATTTATTGCAGCATTACTTGTCGTAGCCAAAAATTTGTTTTATTAGCCTTTATATTCCTCTGTATGCCATACTTAAAATATTTATTAAAATTACACACACACACACACCTTGATACATATATACGTATTTTATGTTATCAAATACCTTTGAAAGGTGAACCATTAAAAATGTACATATACAATGCAGTATACAGGGAAAGTAATCTCTAGGCCCCGTCTGTAAGCAGCCTTCTAAAACAGGGTGCGGTGGGGCGCCTGGATGGCTCAGTTGGTTGAGCTTCTGACTCCTGGTATCAGGTCGCATCATAATCTCAGGGGCATGGGAGTGAGCCCCGCCTGGGGCTTCACACTCATCAGGGAGTCTGCTCGAGATTCTTTCTCTGCCTCTCCCTCTGCACCTCCCCCTGCTTGTGAGTGTGCACATGCACACACTCGCTCTCAAAGAAATAAATAAATAGATAAATCTTTTAAAAAATAGTGCTTTGGTTTCCCCATTTTGTAAATGAGGAAAAAGAAGTTAATAAACCTACCTAACGGAGCTGGAAATTCAAACCTGCATCTCTAGATTGACTAGGAATTGAGACAAAAGCAATTCCCTTCCCTTACATCTCTTCCCAGCACTCATCGCTCACTCCTCAAACACAGCTATGTGATTACTCTGGCATTTAGTGCCTCTAGTATCACCAAGAGCTGGCTCTCCTAAACCCTAATTTTTGACCCAGGAAAAAACTTTTCTTAGCCACATCCACAGTTGTGATGGCAGTTTGGGACAAGCAGGCCTAAGTCAGACAAGCACAGATAATTAGGAGAAGGAAGAAACTTCACAGTGATTATGGCGTTTTCAGTGCAAAGTTCAGGGCTACCCCCTTTTCCTGATGTCTGATTTCAAGAAGCAAACTTCTTTTATTGCAACATATGTGCCATTAGGTCAGAGTTCATTGCTTCGCTTAAAGAGATACCCCCTGCCAGTGTAGCCGCATGCTCTGCTGATAACCCAGTTCTGATTTTCATCCCCTTCTTTCCTGTTTCATCCACCATTCAGATATTTTTAGTGTCTTCTCTATGGCATGGGTTGTGCTTTCCTTCCGTTCTCCATCCAGAAACTGTAGACCCAGCTAAGGCAGACTGAATGCGCCCCTGAAAATGTAGATGAGTCACCTGTCAGCTGTAGCTAACCATGCGGGGTGAGCACCTCTGTGGAGGTAGGGAATGTGTCCATTTAAGCTTGACATACGCAAAATGCATTTCTAGATAGCAGCAGGATTGGAATTTTCCAAAGGTCTTCCTGATAGGCTTCAGAATAAGCTGTATTTTATTTATATATTAATACGGAAAAATTTCTAAGACACATTGTTAAGCGAAAGGATTAAGGTGCCGAACAGTGTAGATAGTGTGCTACCATAAGTATATCTGTACGTATTTGCTAGTAAGGATACACAAAAAGCCAGTGTTGCGTGCCTGAGGGAAGAGGAATTGCAGGACTAGAATACAAGCATAGGATAAAAAGGTTTTCCTATAAGCCCTTTAATAACTTCTCTATTTGGAGATGATTTATATATGTATGGAAGAGACATTGTTATATATAATTTGTCTGAAAATTAATTTTAAATTGCTTGAAATCATAATATCATAGGCTCTATTAGTATTGTGAATATGACTGACTTTCTTAATTGTATGTCATTCATTCAACAAATATTTTTGAGCACCTACTGTTTGCTAGATAAAATACACCAAAAATCTTCTTTAAAGGTGAAAGAATGTCCCCAGACTTTAGGTGTCTTGAACTCCCACCCAAAATGCAAGGATGAGACAATCATAATGGTAATTGTGTGAGCTAACACCACATCTAAGCTGGGAAAACCATGGGCTTGGGTTTCAGTGGTGCCACTGGAAAGGATGCTTCCTGAATGAGAAATAATGAGGTGTTGGAACAGAGACCCTGCACATAAGCCAGACCCTCAAAGGGCTATACCCTCTGTTTAAAAAAAAAAAAAAAAGGGGGGGGGGAGCTCCTGGGTGGCTCGGTTGGTTGAGCATCTGCCTTCAGCTCAGGTCATGATCCAGGGTCCTGGGACTGAGCCCCGTGTCAGGCTTCCCGCTGAGTTGGGAACCTGCTTCTCCCTCTCCTCCCAGCTACTGCTCATTCCTGCTCTCTGTCGCTATCTCTGTCACCCTCTCTCAAATAAATAAATAAAGTCTTTAAAAAAAATTAATTACATTAGAAAAAGTTGGCCCAACAGTGTAAGGAAGGAAGACAAAGAACCTTACCTGCCACGCACCAGAATTTTGAGTGGGGGGAGAAAAAGGCCCCATCTCATGTGAGTTTGGGGTTTAAATTTATACTCTGACTGTTTCATAAATCCATCAAGTGAAGAAATTAACATAACCTGTACCATAGGGTACAGGCTGGTACCCATGAGGGACCTGGGAAAGCAGATGCTAAACTTCTCTTGAGGGACACCGCCTCAACCAGGGCAGCACAGAAGTCCTACAGAAAGAAGCCCTGCTGAAAATGAGCTTGTAATCCAAAACTACAAAATCTACTTAAGTGATTGTCAGCAGTCATAGTAAACCTCAAGATTAGACTTTGAAGAACTTCAGTAGAACTACTGGATAGAAATTACCAGGGGTTTGTATAAAATCAATGGATGAAAAACATAAAAACAAGACTTTCCAAGAAAGAACAGATAGATTTGCAAGAGAACTATATGAACTTTGATAAATTTAAAAAAAAAACACAAATTTTACAATGGATAGGTTAAAATGCAGAATTAGCAGAAGTTTAAAAAAGAAGTGATGAACAGAAAAGTAGTTCTAAAGGCAGTACAGAAGATGAAGGGAAATGTGGAAGAGACCGTGAGTATAAAATAATAAAGTCCAGCATTTTTAAGTAGGAATTCCAGAAGGAGAAATTAGGTAAGAATCAATATTTGAAGATATATTTATTGATAATTTCTGTAATTGATGAAACACTCAAATCTTCAGATTCAGGAATTATGAGAATCTGATCAGGTAAAATATTCATCCAGTGGAAATCTATACAGCAATAAAAAAGACTATAACTACATGCAACACCTTGGATGAATCCCACACACTGTTGAGTTCAAGATGCCAGACACAAGAGTTCTAAGCATCCACTTACATAAAAGTCAAAAACAGGAAAAACTCATCTCCAGCGTTAGTAAACGGGATCCTGGTTTCCTTGGGGTAATAGAAAGGTGATATTTGGAAGGGCTTAACAGGGCAGCAGTGCTTCTGAGATTCTAATAATGATCTCATTCTTAATCTGTGTGCTAGTTAGTTATATGGATAAATTTATCTTAAGAAAATTTGTATGTGTGAGTTTGGTCCTCTTCTGTATTTAATTTATATATATTCTAATAAAATGCTTAGACACAAAAGACCCCCAAACCAAGATAGATATAAGATGGTGGTGGTGATACTGTTTTCATATACATAATCTCTTAACTTTTCCAACAGAATCTGACCTAGGCCTTGTTTTCTACATTTGCAAGTGAAAAACTGAAGTCTGGAGGGGCCATGCGACCTTGACAGGGTAATACAGGTTGTAGTGGCAGAGCCAAGGCGCCTGTCCAGGTCTTCTGATTCCACTTCCAGTCCTGTTTTCATAATTTCATAAATAATTACAGTCCTGGTATCCTTTTAAAGCAGACATTATTTTCTGGGTGATAACGCTTTATAGAAATAAAATAAATTAAAATTCTTTATCATTGGTTGCCTTAGTGAGTCAAGGCTATTTTTCGAAACTGTACTTTATCCATATCTGTGTCCATCCATGTGCTTTTATATTCTTGCTTCTGTTCACTGAGAGTTGTGACATTAATAAAAATTATCTCTGATTCAAGAATCCTACCCAAAATTGATCTAGTAAAACAACCTCTATTTCTGTCTCTCAGATTATATTATTCATTGCAGAAAGAACAGAACAAATACCATGTATATTATAATCAAGATAATTAAACACTAAAGTACTGTCATTAGTTAAGAGGTTTTGACATTACAAATATATAAAACTAAAATATTCTGACAACTCGGGAATATTTCATGAAATTAAGATTTTAAGTTTAATTAATAATCACTTATAGGAGTGATTCATTTTTAATTAAGATTTTTTTTACTAGGTCACTAGACTTTTGCTAGTTTTTAAGGTCATCAAAGAGGAGTTGGGCATGTAATAATAATAACAACCATTTATTAAACTCTACATGCTAGGGAACTGCTGGGCATATTTTATTCATTTAATCAGTTAGTATTGTTTAACCTTTTTAATTTAATAGGTACTCCATAGCTATTTTTTTATCTGATCTTATTTGATTTTAGGAGCCTTAGCCTATTTTTGTTAACTTTCATAAAACTGTAAGTATAGTTAAATCCAGTAAGTACAGACAATGTTGGGGATATCTTAGGGGCTTAGCTATTATTTTTTAAGAATTACAGTTTGGCTTGACAGCTGTCCTTGTGTTGACAGCTCTTCTGATTATAGCAGTTGTCAAACTCCATCCTTAAGCAGGTTGTAAATCCTGGCTTCTTCCGATTAAAACTGGGTCAGAGCCAATGGCAGGTTAACTAGAGGCCAGTATTCTACTACTGTATGTCTTCACTAGTTCATTCTCAATAGGCTTTGCATAACAGCATACTAAAACCCTTACTTGCCTCTATTTCACTTTGGTGTTTTTTAATCTTCAGATATCAGTCCTCCTGTTGTTATGTGATTAAACACAGTTCTTGCTGAAGAGTATATTAGTGTAAGTGTGGTCTTCCTTGTAAATGGCCTGTTAGCCTTCCCCTCCTCTCCCTCCACTGGGAATACTAACATCATTGCATCTGGGTCTCCCAGGGGAAATCAAGGCTTTTCCTTGCACGCGCAGTCATGTGATTTTGGAGTGGGCAGGCTTTGTATCCTCATGAGCCCTTGGGCTTCCACGTAAAGCACCATCTGTTCTGTTCCTTCCACACTGTTACAGGGCAGTGGGAGGAGGCATTAGAGTGAAAATAAATAAAATAAAAAAAGAAAGAAATTCATCATCAAAACCCTGAGGATTAATGGAGTCAGAAGGCTCGCTGCTCTGAATGAAAATTCATCTTCACCTGTGCCAGTGTCAGGGCTGCCTCTGTGGCACTTGACAAATAGAGGTTCCCAGGGTGCCATAAATTCAGCAACTGTTCTAATCCCTGTAGACTTGCTCAAGCTTTTCCGAGACAGGCTTATGACTGTTTTTGTATTTCCCAGCACATTGTGGGCACCAATATATCCCCTCATTAATTTGGCAAAATGTTAGCACCCTTCTCATCCCTCTCTCCTCTCCTTTGCCTTTGTCCATTTTGAGGGGGTGGGCAGCTCACACGTTTCTGAAAAGATGACTCTGCCTTGTGGATTGTGCTTTCCTGAAGATGCCAAAGGCGGAGAAATCAATTAACTAATGAATTTTGAGCAAATACTAAGATCCCAGCACTGTGCTATATGGAGAGGAGAATATAACAATGCATGTGATCAAGTAGCTCACCAGCTAGGTGGGGGTACAAAGCATATTTTTTTCCAAAAACTCTTTGTTGGGCGCCTATCTTTGCCAGTTGGCAAAGCCTTGGAACATGCAACACCTTGTCTGTCACAAACATAACTGACGCCATCTTCTTACCAGAATGAGATTCGCCTGTGTGGTGCCCTCTTGTCCTTGAAATTTGTCTTCCTCTTCTCTTTTTTTCTGTCTGTTACAACTTCCTGATTGCCTGTGCTCATGTCGGCCTGTCTTTGCATAAATCCCAGGCGTTCGTTAATAAAACTCCTTTTCTTTATGGACACCCTGTCCTTCACTCTGAAGTACTATTCTACAACCCTGAATTTCCTAATTTATTATTTCTTTTTTTTTTTTTTTTTTTTTTTTTAGTAGGCTCCACACCCAGTGTGGGGCTTGAACTCATGACCCCGAGATCAAGAGTGGCATGCTATACCGACTGAGCCAGCCAGGTGCCCCCTGAACTTCCTAATTTGAACCTCACTTTATAGTTAGACTTGAGCTAAAATTCCCTCCACATTTGTTTAGGTTAGGGGATTGTTAGATGGCCTCCTTAGCCTTTTCTCAGCTGGTTGGCTGTGGTCCTCCAGATGTGGAATTTGAAAATGTAAGCTCTACTCCTGAGTTAGTACTCATACCGTTATATCATATCTCACTGTTGGAAAAGTCACTTCACAATATGGCTTATGTGAAATTAATGCTTCTTTGTCTGAGGCGGCCAGCTTAGTGTCTTCGGCTGTAGTCCACATCGATTTAGCCTTGATCTTCATGCTTAGGAGTCTCAAGAGTTGGGTTAGACTTGAGAAGTGTGATCGGACAGTGGTAGTTATTATCCTGTATTACAGATTTATATACTTGGAAATTTATTGCCCTGATACCGCTTTAAAAGTTCCAGTTTTAAAACCTAACCAAGTGTTTTTTACAATAAGTTGAGACTGATAGCTGCGGCAAAAAGGTTAAATGATTATTTCTCAAAATATAAGTGTCACGTAGCTAGTTCTATGCAGGATAAATACCCTCTTCTCTCAACTACTTGACACTAGGCAATGTGTCTTTAACTTTGTTATATTTGGTAAGAGACTGCCTTCCATTGGAATCTAATTTGGTGTACAGTGATTCATGGTAAAACCTTTCAGAAATGTAAAATTAAAATGTCCATTATATTATTTGGGAGAGATTATTTTAAATTCTTCAAGGGCTGTTATAATCCTATATAATTTCTGTTGAATCCTAGGCCTTGGTGAAGATATTCTGTCTGTGACTTACGTGCAAAATGTAGTCTTAGCTCATTAACACCTGTCCCAGGACTGGAATAGGCAATTCTTGCCTTTTTCTACCTTTTCTCCCACTCTCTATATTTATTCATTCATTCATCAAATGTTGATTTAACATTGATAATCCCGGTAGCCCTCTAAGAAGTCCCACACCACTGGAGACAGAGATAGCATTCTCAAATGGTCTGACTTCAGCTCAGAGTAAAATTCTGCCCTCCACCTCTAGCACGCAGAACTTCCTCTGAGCCTATGCTATTACGGAGTAGGGTTTGGTGCCTGAGTTTGTCAAGGCAGGTAATATAAAGGATGGCCAAAGCTGTCCCAAGTTTATAACTCATCACAACGTGATTTTGGCTGCTGGCTTTATGCCATTTAACAGCTTATAGCAGGGAGCCCAGAGGAGGAAGCAGCCATCAGCAAAGAAGGGAGCCAGAGAAACTGTCCTTATCTGAGTAACAACAAAGAGCAAAAGAAGAAATATCACTACTAAATCATCTAAAACCAAACTCCCAGGGCGCCCAGGTGGCTCAGTCAGTTAAGCATCCAACTCTTGGTTTCAGCTCAGGTCATGGTCTCACTGTCATGGAATCGAGCCCCATGGCAGGCGCCATGTTCACTGCACATTCTTTCTCCCTACCACTCTGCCCCTTCCCACTTGTGCTCTCTCTGTCTGTCTCTCAAATAAGTAAAATCTTAAAAAAAAAAATCATACCTAACTCCCATAGTGTTCTGCTTCCACTTGAAAATATTTTATTCATCTAACAGAGAGAGAGCGCGCGCACAAGCAGGGGGAGCAGCAGAGCAAGAGGGAGAAGCAGACTCCCCACTGAGCAGGGAGCCCAGTGTGGGCTCGATCCCAGGACTCCAGGATCATGACCCAAGCCAAAAGCAGACACTTAACCAGCTGAGCCACCCAGCACCCCTACTTCCCCTTGAAATGTAGAGAAGTGTAAGAGAACAATGCTCCCGTACTAACAAGAAGAAAAGGATAAATAATCTACAAGATCAGTAATTTCTCGAACCCTTCAGATAGCAGAGGTTGCATGGCAGCAAGGTAAACTGGATTCCAAAGAATGACAAGCCTCTATGAGACACACAAACTGTTTCACCGTTGATGGAGCATCCCAGGAGGAGGCAGCCACCATAAAAGCAGTAAGAAGGTAGCTAAAATTAACAGATTCTTAAAGTAAGCTAGTGTGACATTCTACAGTAACTGGGAGCCTCAGACCCCAGAGGAGTGAGTCCTCATTCACATGCCCCTTTTCACCCACTAGGAAAACCATAGAGGAGTTGAGAACAGAGAGAGCCCTTCTCAGTGTCACCCAGGCCTGAAATCCTGCCACTTCTCTGAATTCTTATTTCGTATGAAGCAAAATGCCTTAAGCCTCTCAGGGAGAGCAGAAAACTTTTCTGTCCTCTTCTCCTGTCCCTAGGTCCGGGCAGATATCCTCTGCTTCGGGAGAGGGGAGTAAAAGCAAGCTTTCTGCCACTTGGGAAAGACAAGGATCCCTGTGCCGACCCAAAGCAGAGATCTCTTGCCACTGAGAGCAGGGCACAAAACTCTCTCTCACACAGGGTGGTGTTCTGTACGTTTTGGGGTGGGGGGCAGGAATGCAGGAACACTGAGAAGTCACCGCTCTGACAGCCTGCCTAAGACTGAGACCAGCCCAGAAGGACAAAGAACTCCATTCCGCTCCCACCGCGAGACTGAGCAGGAAGCACCAGCACTGCTGCCAGTGGGGAGGGAGCCAGAGTGCAGAGAGACCCCCTCCGTAGCAGATGCAGAGTCTGCCAAAGCTGAGGGTGGAGCAAGAATACTGGAAAAACAAACAAACAAAGCCCTGGCACCTGTGGCCACACGCGAAACATAAGGTAGCAGCAGCCCGCAGCCGGAGCAATCTGAAGTGTGTGACGCCCTGACGTCACCTCTAGCAATGGCAAAGCCGAAACCCGGTTCAGCTGCTGACCAGACTGATTCAGCACCCACACCAACCGCATGACAGCGAAAGAGGCATAGGTTTTTCTGGGTGTGAATACTGTTATTTAGTGTAGCCTCCACTGCCCTGCGACCTTACAGTGTTCTGCATTCAATCAAAAATTACGAGACACAGAGTAGCAAGGGAAAAAAAAAACCTCACTGTCAGGCTATAAATCAGTAATGGATAGAGCAAGTAGATAAAAATTCAGCAAGGATATGGAAGAATTGAACAGCACAATCTACCAACTTGACTTAATTATCATTAGATCCGTAGGCCATCTACAGAACACTCCACCTAAGAAACAGAATAGTTTCAAGTACACACGGAACACTTACCTAGATAGACCATATTCCAGGCCATAAAACAGACTTCAACAAATATTTTAAAAATCATACAAAGTTTGCTCTGTGATCACCACAGAAGTAAATTAGAAATCAGTAACAGACACATATCTGGAAACTGCCCTGCCCCCACAATTGTCAGAAACCTAAACACACTTCTAAAGAACTCATAGGTCAAAGACGAATTCCAAGGGAGGTTACAAAATATTTTAAAACCGAATGATAAGAAAAGCACTCTTATCAGAATTTTGGGATGCGGCTAGAGCAGTGTTTAGAGGGAAATTAAATGCTTTTATTAGAAAAGAAGAAAGCTCTCAAGTCAATGACCTAAGATTCTACTTTTCAAAGGTTAGAGAAAGCAAATTAAGCCCAAGATAAGCATAGGCATAAAATAAGATCAGAACAGAGACCATTGAAATAGAAAACCAGAAATCAATGAGAAAATCCATGAAATCATTGAAAACCTTTGAAATAATAGAACTGATAGACCCCTAGCCAGAGCAATAAAAAAATAATAATAGGGGCACCTGGGTGGCTCAGTGGATTAAAGCCTCTGCCTTCGGCTCAGGTCATGATCCCAGGGTCCTGGGATCGAGCCCCGCATTGGGCTCTCTGCTCAGCGGGGAGCCTGCTTCTCCCTGCCTCTCTGCCTGCTTGTAATCTCTGTCTGTCAAGTAAATAAACAAAATCTTAAAAAATAATAATAATTTTTTAAAAATTACCAATTTCAGGAATGAAAAGGAGACATAATAGATTGTACAGATATTATGAAGCTAATAATGGGACATTGTGAATAACTTCATAGCAATAAATTAGATAACTTAGAGGAAATAGACACATTTCCTAAAGGCACAGACTCAAAAGAAATTGATAACCTAGGTACCCGTATATCATCTATTAAAGACATTGAATTTGGAGCTAAAATCTTTTCCACAGTAAAATCGCCAGTCCCTGATTGCTTCACTGATGCATTCTACTAAATATTTAAGGAAGAAATAAAACTAATTCTACACATTAACTCTATCAAAATAAAAGATGGAATGCTGTCCAGTTCATTCTGTGAGGCTGACATTACCCTAATACCAAAACCAGAAGAAGACTCTAGAGGAAAAGGAAGCTTCAGGCCAATATCTCCCATGAATATAGATGCAAACATCTTTTTTTTTTTTTTTAATTAATTCTGAGAGAGAACATGAGCCAGAGGGAGGGGCCAAGGGAGGAAGAGAATCTCAAGCAGATTTCCTGCTGAACATGGAGCCCAACAGCGGGCTCTATCTCATGACCCTGGACCTAAAACCAAGAGTTGGACGCTCCACTGACTGAGCCCACAGGCACCCCAATGCAAACATCTTTAATAAAATATTAGTGAAGTGAACCCAGCAATATACAAAAAAACAATAAATCATATTCCAATATCTTTATCCCAGGAATGCAAGGCTGGTTCAGCACTTGAAAATCATTGTATTTCACCATATCAACAGATCAAAACAAAACATATGATCATCTCCATACAAAACATATGATCATCTCCATGTATATAGGAAAAACAATTGATAAAATTCAGCTTCCCTTCATGATTAAAAAAAAATGCAGCAAAAGAGGAAGAGAAGGGAACTTTCTCAGCCTGAAGTAATTGATAGCTAACATCATTCTTAATGGCGAAAGGCTGAATGTTCTCCTTCTGACTGGGAACAGGCAGAGATGTCTACTCTCCCCTTTGATTCAATATCATACTGGAAGTTCTAGCTGGTGCATTAAGACAAAAGAAAGGAGTAAAAGGCAGTTGGATTTAGAAGGAAGAAATAAGTGGCCAGACATACTACTGTGTATGGGCCAAAAGACTTAATGCTATTAAGCTCTCCGTTCTCCCCAAATTGATCTATATGCACTCCCAATCAAAATTCCAACGGGACTTTCTGAAAAAAATTTGTAAGCTTATTCTAAAAGTTGTATGGAAAAAGAAAGGAACCAGATGGAAGACATACCCTTACTTCAGGACTTATACAAACATCAAGACACTGTGGTATTAATATAAGGATAGGTGTGTAAATCAGTGAAACATGATAGATAACGTAGAAATAGACCCAATTACAAGTGCTTGGTGGGTTAGGACTTTTAGAGCAGTTGTAGGTTCACAGCAAAATTGAGGGAAAGGTATAGAGATTTTCCATATACCCCTCACCCCATGGATAGCCTCCCTCTAAAGTACAGAGACACTCCCTATGTGTCTCTCCTTTACACTCACACAACCACACTTCACTTCTGGTCACCATGTGTGAGAGTTTTTCCTCACAACAAGCAGTTCTCATACTCTTTCATTATCAACATCCCTCATCAGACTGGTATCTGTGTTACAGTTGATGAACCTACATACATAAAATTATTATCTACCTACATACATAAAATTATTATCATATTGTAATATAATCACCCAAAGTTTACATTATGATTCACTCTTGGCATTGTGTATTCTATGTATAAGTATAAAATGATGTTTATCTGTCATTATGATATCGTCCAGAGTATTTTCACTGCCCTAAAAATCTACTATGCTCTGCCTGTTTATCCCTCCCTCACCTCCAGCCTCTGGCAACCACTGATCTTTTTACTATTTCCATAGTTTTGCCTTTTCCAGAATGTTCATATTGTTGGAATTATACAGTAGGTAACCTTTTCAGATTGGATTCTCTCAGTAATACGCATTTAAGGTTTCTCCATGTCCTTTGACAGCTTGATAGCTCATTTCCTTTTAGTGTTAAGTAATACTACACTGTCTAGATGTACATAGCTTATATACCCATTCCCCTACTGAAGGACATCTTGGTTGCTTCAAGTTTTGGCAATGATGATTTAAGCTGCTATAAACATTCATGTGCAGGTTTTTGAGTGGACATAAGTTTTTAGCTCCCTTGGGTAGACACTAAGGAGCATGGTTGCTGGATCATATGGCAAGGGTATATTTCGTTTTGTCAGAAATCACCACAGTGTCTCCCACATGGCTGCACCCTTCTGCATTCCCACCAGCACTGAGTGAGTTCATGTTGTTCCACGCTGTTACCAGCATTTGGTGTTTCCGTGTCCCACATTTTGGCCATTCTAATAGGTGTGTAGTGGTATCTCCTTGTTCTTTCAATTTACATTTCCCTGATGTGATGTGGGATACCTTTTCATAAGCTTATTTGCCATCTGTATATCTTCTATGGTGAGGTGTCAGTTACGGTCTTTGGCCCAATTTTTAATCCAGTTACTTATTTTCTTATTGTTGAGCTTTAAGAGTTACTTGTATATTTATTTTTTAGATTGTATTTATTTATTTGAGGGGTGCCTGGGTGACTCAGTTGGTTAACCACCTGCCTTCAGCGCAGGTCATGATCTCAGGGTCCTGGGATCGAACTCTGCGTCCGACTCCCCACTCAAGGGAACCTGCTTCTCCCTCTCCCTTTGCCCCTCCCCTCTGGCTCTTTCTCTCAAATAGATAAATCTTTTTTTTTTTTTTTTGAGAGGGAGAGAGACAGAGAGAGCACAAGTCTCCTAGACTGAAAACATGGGTGTCATCTTTGGTTCCTGTAATTCTTTTGCCCATTGTTTTTTCTTTCTTTTCTTTTTTTTTTTAAGAGCGTTGGGGGAGGGGCAGAAGGAGAGGGAGAGAAAGAATCTTAAGGAGGCTCCACGCCCAGCATGGAGCCTGACATAGGGCTTGATCTCACAACCCTGAGATCATGACCTGGCCCAAAATCAAAACTCAGGCACTTAACCAAAATCAAAACTCAGGCACTTAACCAGAGACACTCAGACAACCCTGCCTGTTCTTTTGAGTTGTTAATGCGTTTTAAATATTAACGGTATTAGCTCTTGTGTGTGTTATATATGTGAATATGTTTCCTAGTTTATGATTTACCATTATTATTATCATATTTTGTGTGTGTGTGTATATGTGTGTGTGTGTGTGTGGTATAGCTGTTTTAAATTTTTATGTGTTCAAATTTATCAATTTTAGGTTTCTATGAATTCAGATTTATCAGTAAATTTCTTTATGGTATCTGAGTTTCATATCAAGTATAGAAAAACTTGGGCCATTTTATTCAGTAAGCATTATGATCACAAGTGGAGGGCCTCTGGGCTCTTCAAAAACCTCTAAAAATGTTTGAAACCTAAAATAAATATTTCTTGTTCCAAAAAAAAATTGCAAAATAATAACTAAATGTTTAACTGTAAATGCAACATATCAGCATCATTAATTATTAAATTTAGTGTTCATGAACATTTTTTTAAAGTCTATCCAGTACTTTGCTATGTCCCGTCCACAAGAATTTCAGTGGCTCTTGTTCAGTCCCTTTATATTCATCCTGACACTGGCAAATTTCAAGCCTCCTAAAATAGTCAGTCATAGTCTCCTAGTTCGTCTGCCTGCCACAAATTTCCAGGCTGCCCAAATCATTCTTTTTAGAATTATCATCCGTGCACAGAGGCCAAATTATGCTACTTCCTTCCTTATAAATACAGACTTGACTGGAGGACTCAAAACCACACTTCTCAGCGTGGCTTCGTAGGGCTCTCACAGCCCGGTTTGAGTCCGCCCCCTCTGCTTTTCCCAGAGCCCTCCCTCTGTTAGTGATGTTTTCTCTCCGTGATGCCTTCCTGTCTCCGCTTACCTGGAATTTTACTCTGTCCTTTAGAGCTCAGCTTACGTACCACCTACTTGTGTTTTTCCTGAACCCTCAACTTCTCCATCCACCGCACCCCCCACTTCTTTACAGGAGTGTGTGTGTGTGTGTGTGTGTGTGTGTGTGTCTGCACATGCACACATGCGTTCCTCTTTTGTGTTGAGTGCCCGATTTACATATTAGCCTCGCAGCTTTTTCGTAAGTTCCACAGAATAGGAATCTTTTTTTTTTAATTATTTTTTATTTGTTTATTTATAGACAGAGATCACAAGTAGGCAGAGAGGCAGGCAGGGGGTGGGGTGGGAAGCAGGCTCCCCGCCGAGCAGAGAGCCCGATATGGGGCTCGATCCCATGACCCAGGGATCATGACCTGAGCCAAAGGCAGAGGCTTTAACCCACTGAGCCACCCAGGCGCCCCGCAGAATAGAAATCTTAATGCATCCTTGATAGGACAGCTGTAGCATGTGCTCAGTAAAGTGACCTTTGAATCAAACTCCTTACCCTTCTTTCCCTGTTTTCTTTTCTTTTTTGACCTTTTGTTGTTGCTGTTCTATCACCCTATGAAAGAGTATATAAAATGTATATGAAGAATTCAAAATGTAACTTGAAAAAAATGTATCCACTACCTAGCTTAAGAAATGCAACATTGCCAATATCTTCGGAACCCCCGGGTGTGCCTCTCCAGTCACATGGCCTTCCCTCCATCCCCTCTCCCCAAGATTAATGCTATCCCAAATTTTATATTAATGATTTCCTTTGTAGTTTCACTGCGTATTTGTCTTTCTGAACAATGGTGTTTAGTTTGGTCTATTTTTTAATTTTTGTTTAAGTGGAACCATACTGTATGTATTTTTCTGACTCGCCTCTTTCCTTCAACGTCATGTTCTGGAGGCACACTCATCTGTAAAACTATAGTTCATTAGTTTTCAGTGTTCTATAGTATTTTATTGAAGAAGTAAACAGTGTTTTATTTTCACATGTTACTCTTTTTTTTTTTTTAAGATTTTATTTATTTATTGGACAGAGACACAGCGAGAAAGGGAACAGAAGCAGCAGGAGTGGGTGAGAGAGAGGCAGGCTTCCCTATGAGCAGGGAGCCCGATGCGGGGCTCGATCCCAGGACCCTGGGATCATGACCTGAGCCGAAGGCAGAGGCCTTAACCCACTGAGCCACCCAGGCGCCCCTTCCCGTATTATTCTTAATGGGCATTTGGGTTGTTGACCTTTGGGGTCTATTACGAATAGCGCTGCTACACATATTCTTGCAAACATCACCTAGAGAGGACACGTACAAGTTTCTCTGGAGTATGTAAGCAGGAGTGGGATGGCTGAGTGCAGGGCCCACGTGTGTTCGGTTCAGCACACAAACTGTTGTCCCTAGTGACCACACCAGCGTGCACTCAGGCCATGTGGAGGGGAGCTTCCCCGGCCGCAGCCCTCTTCTGTAGCTTCTTATTGTCCGCTCTTAATTTCCACCTCTGTGCTGGGTATGAAGTGGTATCTCCGAGTTTTAATTTTAATTTCCCTGACTACTAATGTGGTTATTCATCTTTTCATATGTTTATTGCCATTTCTGTTTCATCCTGTATAAAATGCCTGTTTTTGCCTTTAGCCCAGTTGCTTCAGTGCATCGGAATGAATGCATCTCTGTTTCCTTGCTGATCCGCGATGCCAGCATTGTCATAAATCAAGTTTCTGTGTATGTGCAAAAGCATAGATGGCTGTCCATTCTAGCCCTTTGGTCTGTGTGTCCTTCCTGGGGGCGATATGTGCCATCTTCATAGTGGGTCTCCACATCTGTAGGTCCTCATCCCCTTCCTGTGCCTTGTGTGATTGGAGTCAATTTGTTATTTTTTTTTAAGAACTTTTTTTTAAAGATTTTATTTATTTATTTATTTATTTGACAGACAGAGATCACAAGTAAGCAGAGAGGCAGGCAGAGAGAGAAGGGGAAGCAGGCTCCCCGCCGAGCAGAGAGCCTGATGCGGGGCTCGATCCCAGGACCCTGAGATCATGACCTGAGCCGAAGGCAGAGGCTTTAACCCACTGAGCCACCCAGGCACCCCAGTTTGTTATTTTTTTTAAATAAATGAAAGTTCTGTAGAGGGATGGTCTGATTACTAGGCCAGATTTTTTTTTTCATTTGCAACTTTCAAAGTTTAGTTAATTACCCATTTAAGCCCCTCTTCAAAGATAAAATGAAATCTTTCCTTTTACAACATTTTTAGCCTTTTGACCTAGCCTATAAACCTAACATTATTCTGATCAAAGTAATACATTAGCACTGTTTTTGTTCTTTCCCTCATCTCATTCTTAAGATACTCTAAAAACCTCACAGTTCTGAAAATGTGATTGTTTGCTTCTGGGCAATGAAAAAAAGGTAGACTTGATTTTCCTAACACTTGAAAATGCACTTTCATGGCCCAGTTCTCATCACAAGGCCCGGTCACCCACCAGCCCCTGTAACAGTTCTCATTGTTCAGGATCTCTCCCTGCTCAGCACTTGCCTTTCCTGCTGGAGTACGGTCATTTCTCTTTGTCTCACGGTATTCTTGTTTTCCTGTCAGCTGCTGCCTGTGAGTTTTTGGACATTGTGGAGCTGCTGCTCCAGTCCGGCGCTGACCCCACCCTCCGGGACCAGGACGGCTGCCTGCCAGAAGAGGTGACAGGTTGCAAAGCTGTATCTTTGGTGTTGCAGCAGCACACGACTGGCAAGGCTTAATCAAAGCCTGGAAAACCACAGTCTGTGACATCAGAGAGCTTCAGTGATAAAGGAAAACTGCAAAAAATAATACTTCTTGTACCACCGTCTTTGGTATACATTGGCTAATAAAATCAGTTCTGAGGAACTAGGATTTTGAAGTCTCAGCAATTCATTCTGCTCGCATCCATTCCAGCAAGTACAGTTTTGGTGATGAACATGTGTACTGTGCATAATACAATCCAATTCTGCTGAGCGTGCGCTGAAATTTATCACTGTTCTGGAGGGTGGGGCAAGGAGGAGACACATCGTATTTCACAATATTAAACATGGCTGCTCTTTTAAAAAAGACCTGCAGAAGCAAAATACGAGCGACAGTGCTACGCTGACAATTAGGGCAAGTTGCATGAAATCCCAGCATGGTAGAGAGCAAATGATTCTGTGGCATTTTCACGGCTGCTCTGAATAGGTAACTAAAATGATGGAATTGAGAAGATAAAGAAGAAAGAGGGGTGTTAAGAAGCAAGCAAAAAAAGGGTAGAATTTTGTCCTAAAAGGGGTCTAGATATCAGAAGAATAACCAGATTTACTGAAAACCTCAAAATCTTGGGGATTTTAGAATGAGATTCAACACCCTCACTTCAGGGTCAAAGCACAGATTCCAGAGACTTCACTGTTTAGGTCAAGGTTCCTTAAACTCACCTTCATAAAACGGGGAGGGACTTCCCTAGCACCCTTTTAATTGGCTCTGATGCCCCCCACCCCCCCACCCCCTGCTGTGGCCTTCAGCAGTCGTCTCTGGAAATGGGCTCAGACCCTAACGGTGAGGCCTGTTTGAAATGTGAAACAGCCCATAATGCCCCAGTGCTTAGCTGTGATTGTAGTTATTTCTGGATACCAGGAGAGCTTTTATTTTTTAATTAAAAACACAGACAAGTACACCACAGTGTTTCTTTAAAGAATAGACAAAATACGCCACTGTTGAAACTGGCTCCCTCTCTGGGTTTTCCCCTTTCATCCTCAGGAACTACATCTGGGAAATTCCTTGACATCTCTCATTGTATAAGGAAAGTAGATCGTTGTCACAGGAAGAGAAATGAAGTAAGACGATTTGAGATGCAAAGAGGACTGTTTAAAGATCATTTTTCCAATGTGTCAATATTAAGAAAAGGCATAAACCTGGTTAGGGGAGCCCTAGACGGTGGGCATGGTTCTCATTAGCTCCACCTAAACTGTCCTGGAACAAGCCCCTTCAGAGCAGAAAGGAGGCATATGAATACTGCTTATTTTGTGATTTTTCTAAGCTGAGTTCTTACTTTCTGAGATGTAAACCAAAACCATTCACCAAGACTATTCATTCTTTAAATGGTTTCTTAATTATCTGTGGAAGTGATGTGCATGTTAGTACATACTGAAACATTACTGTGATTCTGGTAGAACTTTCTATTCATTATCTGTTCTTTTCCCATAATCCCAGCCACATTGCAACCTGCTATTAAGCAAAACTCTCTCATGTTCCCCATTAGTTGTGTTTTAACAAATATGCATTAGTTACAGTAAAAGTGACCAAGATATTGTATCCAACTTTCATTAATAGTGTTTTGTGCATTTTTAGGACATTAGCAAATCAAAAAGTATTTAAGTCATTTCAGATTTACAGAGTAGTTATCTAAGCAGGAAACTACCAAGGAGCTCCTTTTCTCATTTCTCTTTTGTAACTTGACCTTAAATTTTTTTTTTAAGATTATTTATTTTAGGGGCGCCTGGGTGGCTCAGTCGTTAAGTGTCTGCCTTTGGCTCAGGTCATGACTCCAGGGTCCTGGGATCAAGCCCCAAATCGGGCTTCCTGCCTGGCCGGAGGCCTGCTTCTCCCTCTCCCATTCCCCGTTTGTGTTCCCTCTCTCACTGTGTCTCTCTCTGTCAAATAATAAATAAAATCTTTAAAAAAAAAAGATTATTTATTTTAGAAAGAGAGAACGAAAGAGTGCAGAAGGGCAGGGGCAGAGGTAGGAACAGAGGGAGAGAGAAGCTCAAGCAGACCCCCCCGCTGAGTGCAGAGCCCAACTCAGGGCTCGATCCTGTGACCCTGAGATCATGACCTGAATCAAAATCAAGAGTCGGACACTCAACTAACTGAGCCACCCAGGCATCCCCACCCTAAAATTTCTGAGACAAGTTTTTTATAACCTGTTTTGGCACATGAGAAACTCTACAGAATGTTTTTACGCAAAGTATATAGCTTGTTTTTTATTAATTTTATTTTGAGGATTTCAAATTTACATTCAAAGCTGTCACTAAAAACAGTCATCAGCTTTACATTTTCAAGTGCGTTCTGAAATCGTTTGCCAAATTCTCTATTCTTTTGTGACTGGTACTTGAATTTTCGAAAGCCACCCTATCACGACAATGTGTGGATCATCTCCCTGCGGCTTGAGGGCAAGATTTCATCCAGAAATGTCAGAAAACTGGATCTTGGTTTGTTTTCATTCCCCTTAAATTATTGAATTACTATGTAGTGCATCACACTTCAGCCAGATCATGAGTTCCATTGGCAAAAGCTGCAATAATTCCCACCAAAGAACACAAATTTACTGGAGCAGAAAGCAGCTAACCTCCCCAGATAACATAGCAACCCATCTCTTCAAGTAGTTCAGGATATAAGCAGGACATAATGTAATTTAGCATAACTTTGGTTCTGCTACGCATAACTTTTTTTTCCTAGACAGATTAGTCATGTTCAAGCCCATTAGTAATTTAAAATATCATAGAAGACCTTTTCCTGGAGGTTCATTTCTGGTCATGACACAACAGGTGTTTCAAAATAATTGTTGCTTTTTTTTTTCTCCCTAACATTTACTGGGATTGTAACTTGATTTACTTCATCCTTGGTTGAAACTCTCTGATTTGTTATTTTTATCATACATAGTATTTTAAGAATTGAGTCTCCACTGTGTTCTCAAGCTGGAAACTAGTTCCGCTGGAGGAGCGGTCATAAAGCAGCGGATAACTGAAGACATTTGTCTGAGTTAGGAGTGGTTACCTTTTGCTACTTTGCACTTGAATTTTCTAGACTGTTTATAGGTTGCCTTTCTACTGTTGCCTCATTCTCAGTTCTCAAGAAGATAATTCTTCCTATCTTCAGGCCACCTCTGTAGATGTACGTCTACACATAAAAACTTAACCTAGCCCCATTTTCCTATGTCCCTAAAAAGCCACAAAAGGAAATTTGTTGCTTTTTTTCTTCTTTTCCAAAAATACTGTGATCAGAACAACACTAGCGACTCTTTATTTTTTATTCATGACCATCATTCGCTTTGCTCTCCACCAACTAATGTAAGAGGCCTGATCGCTTTCATAGTAGTTTTTTTTTTTTTTTTAAGATTTTATTTATTTATTTGTCAGAGAGAGAGCACAAGCAGGGGGAGCAGCAGGCAGAGCAGGCAGAGGGAGAAGCAGGCTCCCCAATGAGCAAGGAGCCCGATGCAGGACTCGGTCCCAGGACCCTGAGATCGTGACCCAAGCCAAAGGCAGATGCTTAACGACTGAGCCACTCAGGCCCCCCTTTCACAGTAGGTTTGGTACACGCTAGTGAAAAATGAGGAATAAAAAGAGAATGATGTAAATAATCCTTCAAGAGGAGACAAAAATACTTGGATCATTAGTATCTTTCAGAACACTTGCTTGAGTCTACAAAATCAGTGTTTTTAACTCTTGGGGAGTTCCAGGACACTTTGAAAAACTATGAACCTCTTCCCTAGAATACAGTGTTGTGCATGGAACTTTGAAACGTTCACAGATCTGAAGCCCATCTGTGGACTCCCCATGGGTCTGTGGATCCCACTGAGAGCCCTTTTTCCTGACCACTTGTTACAGTATCTCAAGAATGAGAAATCTTTTGTTGATTGACCCTATTTTTATAGTTCTAAAGTGCTCCTACCAAGCGATATGGGGTGTTGCCATGCCTATCTGAAAGAATGAGAAGAGAAGCTTTGTTTTGGTTGGTGGTTTTTTTGTTTTTGTTTTTGTTTTTTTGTTTTTTTTTTGAGCTGCTGACCAAGTCAATGGTATCCAGCGGTTTTATCACTGATCACCACGTTGCAAAATTCTTAAAGAGACAGTGGCCAAAAAGCTGGACTCTGACCTCTTTGACCTCTGATTTTGCTGCAGGACAGAAATGAGCCCACGTGTTCAAGTCTGTGTGACTAGTGATGTCTTTCCACATGCATTTAGTGTTTTTGAGTTTCAGAGTGCTTCATGGATGTTATTTAATCTGTCATCCCTCCCTAGTAATCCTGTCAGGTTGGTAGCACAGGTGTTTATTTAGGCTGTTTAAATAAGGGTGAATTGAAGATACAAGCAGGTTACTTATATTGCCCAAGATCACAGAAGAGCGGTAGAGTCACACTTAGGACCAAGTCTACTGTCTGCTAGACCACAAAACTCGTGTAAAGTTTGAAAGCTCTTCTTCCATTCAATCCACAGATATTTTTTTTGAGAGACCGCTGAACGACAGACACTGTTCTAGGCCACTGTCATTCCCTTTTCCTGTTATCATGGATATTTAGAATTACCTGAAGCTATCTCAAGATATTGCGTGGGGTACCTTGAAAAGTCTCATAGAAATTCATAAATTACTTAGGAAAAACTAAACTTTTTTAAAAGTTTTTTTTAATTTATTTGATGGAGACACAGTGAGAAAGGGAACACAAGCAGAAGAACTGGGAGAGGCAGAAGCAGGCTCCCCACTGAGCAGGGAGCCCAATGCGGGGCTGGATCCCAGGACTGGGCGTCGGAGCCCAAGGCAGACGCTTAACGACTGAGCCACCCAGACACCCCAGGAAAAACTAAGTCTTTTAAACCTACTATAACTATGGCTCAAATAAAGATACAAGAAGTCAGCCAATTGGCCATATCTTGTTATCTCTTAGGCTTATCAGGTAGAAGGATAACAACCAAAGTATAATACCTAGAATTATTTCTATTACATCTTTTTTTTTAATGTTTCAGCATTTTCCAGCTGAAAGGTTGCTATAATCAAATGGACCTTTCTATTAAGTAGGTGCTTCTTAGCTTCCTGCCAGGTGTAACTGCTTGGCTATGGGCTATTGCTCCGTGTACAGTCCAGCGTCTCTGAGGATTAATGAGCAAGGAGCTTGATGACAGCAGAGCTGAGCTTGGGTGGCAGAAGGGGTTAGTGCCCAGGCTAATACATGCTTCAGCTGAACATGAAGACTTTCAAATGTTTATTTAACATTTAACATTGAAACATGAAAGTTTTCATCAAGCTTCAAGTGTCCCCAAAACCCCCTTCATAAATAAATGTTTATCACAGAATAGGTATGTAACCCACCAGCCACAATTTAGCAAGAAACATTTAAACTGAGTTTAAATATTTGTGAGTGAATCTCAAATCCCAAATCCTAAGGTATTTTGGATGAAATGCTTTAATAGTAGTTAGCACACTGTATTTGATCATTTTTAAGGCACACTTTTTTTTTTTTTTTGGTTAGGGATACATAAACTGTGTCTTACAATCAATACTTCTTAACTTCAAGGACGTAACAGTAATTACAACGTTTGTACAAGACTCTGCACAAGCATCTTAACTGAACCTCAGAATAATTGTAAAAGTAGAAATAATTGGCATTTTCTCTGTTTGGCAAATGAGGGAATTGAAACTCAGAACTGTTAGGGAAATCATCTGTAAGTAGAAATAGTAAGAATGCTCATCCTTTTATAGGTAAAGTGCTTCAATCTACGTGATCTTATTTTTTTTTCAGAATCAGGATGATTATCCAAGCTCTGTGATACCGGGCCAAAAAGTTTTCCCTGCACCACATTATCAGGATAAACCACTGTGGAAACAAAACAGCCATACTCACAGGTACATTAATAATCCAGCCTCTTCGTGGATCCCGTAGCTACACATCGGAGTTTGTCCTTATGACATAAAAAGCATTCAGTGCAGTCTGTTGTAATCACGTGACTTGAAAATTACAATCATTATTGGAGCTTTACCATAAGCATCTTCAGTTATTTTAGTATCCTTTCTCAGCTCCTTCATCAGGGAGATTTTGGGTCAAAGTACAGTGATTATCGGCCTGATAATAATAATCAGCTTCCTTGTTCTCATCACCTGAAGTTGCTTATGCACCAAGTGTGACCAGTTTTTCAAATATGCATTAATAGGCATTACACTTAAGGACTGAACAGGAAAAGCTATCTAACCTCATCTTTATTCCCTTATCCTTGAAATATTGTCATGCTCCTCCCTGGAAAGCAGAACATAACGGTCTGTTCACCAGTAGTTACTGGGAATTTGTGGCTCTTTATTTCTTACTAGTTTTACTTTTATATATAAATTCTTCAAAACTTTCTTTCCTGTGTTTTGTTATATCACTATTCTTGGCACAATTTTAAATGTCATTATCTTAACAGTTTTTACTGTCTCTTCCTTGGGGATTCACGTACTAAAGTCACTTCCAAAGGTGTGTCCCTTCCTCCAGCAATAGAGGCCTCCAGGCCCCCAAAACTAGATCGGGCTATTTATAAGTTACGTGCTAGTTTATACTCAAGACAGAAGCTTCCTTTCTGATACTCTTCCTACATGGCCTTAGAAGGAAAGAACATGAGTTTGCGATAGAGCCGTGAGGTTGAAAACCAGATAAGAAACATCCCAGGAGCTACCCCTCATCACATTCATTAGCCTCGTGGTGGAACTCAGTGCCCTCCGTGTGGGTGTCTCTTATCGGTAGGGATATGCCCTGTGGAGCCTCGAACTCGAGCCTGCAGTGGCTTACGCCGGGGCTCTGTGAGAGCACTGGGACTGGAGCACTGCGTCCCACGGGGCTGCCCGAGGCAGCGACAACAATTTCATCCTCCCTCCCGCGGCCAGGATTTATTTTTCCCCTCACTTGTGTAGCAATCCCGGCTTCCATTTTCATATTTAGAAAGTGAGTTCAGTTGATGGACACTTTGTGTAATAAAAAGCTCTCTTAAAGTACACACACACGCGCACACACAGGACAGAGAGTGGCAGCGCCCCTGCCCGTGGCTCTCACGGAGCACATTTGTAGAGCGCGGAGCTCAGTCCTGGATATGTTTATAGCACTTTAGCTCCGCTTGTGAGTTTGGAACCCTTCCAAAAAAAGAAGAGAAAGACATATATTATTGTTTATAATCTGCTTTATTCCGCCAAACCTTAACTGAACAGACTTGTGGATTGCTGTTTAAATCCCTCAGTGCCTTTAACTACCGATACAGAAAGTGGTTAATGCGCGTTCTAAACGGAGCTTGGCATCCACTCCAGGAAATCACTTTAATTGAGAAGCATTAAATGTTAAAATGAGTCTAAAAAAATACTAAACCCAGCACACATACTGAGTATAAAAGTCCTGGCGCATCAGTAATATAGGTTCCTAGTTATCATAGCCCTCTAGCCTGGGGGAGCCTAAGCCGTGCCGTCGACAGGTGTCGAAAAAGTGACTTTCAATTCCCAGATAGGTCACTATCCGCAGGCAGCCGCCCATGAGCTGGCAGGTAGGCAGCCAGCCTTCAAGGGGTCCACTTTAGCTGTCAACTTTATAGATGTTTGGTTTTCTGGAATAATAAGCTGGTCCCAGGTGACTAAAATATGAGATTTAACCCTGAAGTCGTTGCCTGGGCTTTCCGTTGCTATGTGGAAGCCATCTGTTGAAACCTATTTACCATTTTAATACCCTTAAAAAAAAATGCATATTTCCAGCTCTAAGTGTGCCAAGACCACTTTTTTGGGTCTGTATTTTATCTTTCAGGAAGTAATTCCCAGCCTTTCCAAAATCCCCAAACCCCTCCCAACAAACCGTAGATCCCGGTCCAGGGTTGGCAGGGAAGTGAGAGAAAGACAAACCCTAAAAACAAAAACAGAACTTTCCCAGCTCTAGAGACAGCCCAGCCGAGTATCAGTCTTGAAAATCCCGGCCATTGCAGTGCGTGCTGAGCAGCCTGAAGAACGAATGAGGTCCGTGGGCACCTTTTTCTCCTGGGAGCTCCCCCTCCCCCACTTCAGGAAAGGAGGAACGTGTGTCCGTCAGGGGTATCCTGTGCCTTATGCATTTACTGTCAGAACAACGTACCAGTTAGTAGCATACCAGAGTCCACTGTTTGCGCTCACTGAGGGAGATGGCCAAAGGAAAGCTCACCAAAGGAAAGGGTTCTACAGGAAGATCCTGAAATCACATCGGACAAAAATGAGAGAAGAAAATGAACACGGAAGTCATCCAGGCGCGAGTGTTCCGTGCAAAAGCCCCACCCACTTTCTCCCAAAAGATGTTACCCACTGTCCTAGGGCAGGAGTGGATCATCTAGATTTTTATGAAACAGTTTGGATGGCTTATTTTTATGACTCCTTTTAGAAATATAATTCTTAAAAGAGTTCTTTTTCCTACTGACTTGGCCCTATTTTAGAAACATGGGCTTTTTTCTGCAGCAGCAGTGGCCACTGCCTACTTCCCCAAGGCAGCAACCGTGCACACAACCATGCAAGTGGCCCGCACAAGCCCTTCGCTCACAGCCCCCCGCACAGAGGGCAGAGGCCGTTAGGAAGAAAGCACCAGGAGTGCCAAATGATAAAACTCAAGTGTCATTCTTCTAGGGAATGCAACAATTTTCCTTTTAGATTGTAAAGGACGATTTTGAAACGATGCCTCAAATAGCAAATCTAAGGAAATACATCCAGATACGTTAAGGATCACCTCTCATGGTTTTCTTCTAGTTTGGCAATCAGTTAAGTTAAGTTTACAACACAATGATTAGCCTTTGATCTCTTATTAACCTGTTCTGTTTTGGCTGAGTTGAATCCTACACCCAAGGAGAAAGAAAAGAAAAGCCATGAGAATACTGAGTGTTGAGCCTTCATTTGTCCTGGGTTTGTGTCTTAGTTTATTCTGGCCAGTGATTTCTTTCCCATATTCTTCTTTAAGCAGCCGTCTTTTTGAAAAGCCACGGTCAGAAAATCATACTGCTCAGGGGCTGGTTTCTAGCAACCACAAAAAAAAAAAAAAAAAAAAAAAAAAATCGGATCCCCTCTGCTTCCTTTGTGAGCTGAGAACACATTTCATAATTCCAAAAGTTACTAGACTGGCATTGTGCTGGCAGCCATGTGTGTAGAGTACAAAGTGGAAACGGTCCAGGGACTGTCAGCCTGATATACTCAAAAGGATTGCCAGCGTCCCGAAGGCAGACTCCACGTAGACAGGCTGATGGCGAGGGGTTTGCAGGTGGAAGCCTCGAGACCTGATGCGTGGTGCATACACTAGCAGAACTCTCGGACCCCATCATTAGTGCCTCAGGGATACTCGGATGAGTAATTAAATTGAGGAGCAGCAGAGCCCTCCATAGCCGCTTTGTGACTCTCCCTCTCAACCACGCAAGGGACTGGGCTAGTGAAGGAAACAAGTCCTCATGTCCAGCACCTCCTGCGTTCCCCCGCCGGCACCCCCACGCCTACGTGACGCTCTCATCTTTACCCATCCTGGCCGCCTTTCTTGGCCTTAACGAAGGATTTACCCTAATTGCCTCTCCTGATAGCAGAGATTTGGGTCTTCACGAAAAGACCTTCAAGCCCCCCAAGAATCTCGCTGGATGTCGCTGCAGTGTCGTTCCTGTGTGACGGCACAGACCGTGGGGCACAGCACATGCCCAGGAGCAACGTAGAGTCGGGACAAGCTGGCGGCAGAATGGGACTGAGGACTCAGGAGTCCAGAGCCCTGCCCCCTTCCCTTGTACCCAGGCAAGATGTTCTTGTGGGCAATGCTGCTCACAAAATAGGATGACAGAGAAGCTGGCACTACCACTGTCTAAGGAGTCTCCAAATACGTCACCATGCGCTCCAGGAGAGCCAGGGGCTAACGTGATGAATGTGTTTTGTCTGCCCAGCCTCAGCACACTCCATCAGCACCGTCCCGTAGAACTCTCTGCAGTGACTGACGTGTTCTGTGTCTGTGCGTCCGACTAGCCACACGTAGCTGCGGAGCACTTGAAACAGAGCAGGCGTGAGGAACGGAACTTGCGGCTTTATTGCGTATTAATCAGTTGAAGTGCAAATAGCCGCGTGTGTCTAGTAGCTGCCATACGGGCGGTGCCCCTGTCTGGGATCTTCTCTTCAAATAAAACTCATCACGAATGGAAAAAGCACTCTAGTTCTTCCTGGATGGAAACCCAGCTCTAAAGAAGCAGGAGGACTTCAATTTTTTTTCTTTTCTTTACTTTTTTTTTTTTTTTATGAAAGAAGCTGTGTTGCTTTTTCCATTCCAGCCCACCTTCAGATCCTGCACACTAATAAAGCCTCTGGCAGAGGAGAAACCTGAAGATTCTTCTAGAAAAGCTCATCAAGGAGCCCGGATGACTCTGATGAGGTGTTTCTATCCTTCTGCCCACCTCTCACCCAACCACAGATGTTTGCACATACG
The DNA here is from genome assembly GCF_963455335.1 of Martes martes. Taxonomy (NCBI): domain Eukaryota; kingdom Metazoa; phylum Chordata; class Mammalia; order Carnivora; family Mustelidae; genus Martes; species Martes martes. The sequence continues at coordinate 52,311,874 of NC_137903.1, forward strand.
TTCCCTAGGGAGAAAATGTTGAAGTGGGAACGACTTTTAAAATGCACCAGGACAAACATTAACTAAGATTATGTGGCCAGTGGGTTTTCTCTGCCCATCCCCTAAGTTTAGAAGCAGAGGATTGGAATCCAGAAAATTGCTGTCAGCAAAGCCAGAGCACTTCCTCTCATCGAACCTTTACTGGGCACTTCTGGTATTCATGGCTGTAAGTCGTTCTGGCATTCAGAGTTGTATTTTGGGTTTCTTTCCAGTGGTGAAAAGACCCCATGTCAGCTTAGCTTTTTGTCCTAATTATATCAAGAGAAAAAACATCCAGAGAACCAAAATGAAAAGCAAGACGCATCCGCTTCTAAAGAATTTCCATATTTATTTGACATAATTTTACCATACACATCTCATGCCAACACACAGGAGGCATATACAAACAAACGCACCAGCTTCTGTGTTCCAAAGTCACATGGCAATAAATAAGGATGGGTGGGTCCTTTTTTTGTTCTTTTTCTTTCTTTTTTTTTTTTTTCCAGGAAATGAGACTTCATTTCTTTTTAACTGTACAAAATTTACACTGCCAAGGGTGAGGGCCACAATCCAGAGCTTAGGGGATCTGGGGCTTTGAGGTCTGAATGCAAGTTCAGAGCAGCTTCTGGGTCCCTGCAGCCCTGAACCCACGCGTTTGGCTGCACACAGTCCTCGAGTGGGGACGTATAAATGATTCTGGTCTCTAGGTGGGCAGCAGACGAGAGCGGGGGTGTCCTTCTCTGTCCACCTGTGCTCTGCCTCCCTAAGGAAAGGAATGCTTGGCACACCTCCCAGACCTGCAGCTGCCTCCTCACCAGAGCTAGCAGCGTGAAACTGTGCTTTCCGTGGGGTCCTACCAAGCAGTGTGTGGATGGGATGGCTTTGCCGCGCTCTCTCTTTTTGGCTCCAGTCACCATGTTAGAGCAGTTGGAGCAACTACTGCAAAAAGGGCCAACTGACCAATCCAAGAAAGAGAGAGCCAGTGATGTGCTTTTTTATTTAGCTTTCAGCATGCCCAGAGCCCGTCAGCAGCAGCCAATAAAACAAAACTCATTTCCGCTTAATTGAATTTTTCTTCATGTCACGGTTTCCAATTTTTAAAGTGCAGTGTTTAAAAATGAGCCTCCTCAGGCCTTCCAGCCGCTGCTGGCTGAGGAGGTGTGGTCATTATTTCCGCGGTTATAACGGAGATGTCAGTCGGGGTGCGTGGGAGGGGTCACGCAGGAGCCTGGGGGGCCAGCCGTGCCCCGTCAGAGGGCACTTCTGCTCGGCGGAGGCCTTAGAGCCCGTCCTGCAAGGAGGCAGTTATCTCAAAATAACCAGCTTGAGCTTCAGAGACGTTAATGTCCTTTGTTCTACAGACTCCCTACACTTTCTGCAACGTGAGCTTCAGTATGAAGATCTAATGGCCCCAGTGATCTTACTAGATTTCATGTTTCATGCTCAAAAAAAACAAAAACAAAAACAAAAACAGAAACAAAAGACCAACTTTTAAAGACACTCCAAAATGCTTGTCTTGGGTCTTGTTCTCTTTCCCTGATGTGTACTCGTTCGCAGGAGTAACGTTATCAGCACGGCCGCTGATTTCCGTTCTACATTACAGTCCTGACTACCAGGTGGGGCAGGAAAGAGAAGGGATGAAGACAGAGCGGAGCTGGCCTCGAGTTGCCCAGCAAGTCCCTGAAAGGAGCGAGGCTCCCCAGCAACGTGATCTACCCAGAGGGCCGGCTTAGCCCTTGGATTTGGGATTTCCTCTATGCTTTTCTTAAACGTCTCTGCAAATGTAGATTCTTCCATAGCCACTCAGGCCCCGTTTTTGCTCACACCAGTTATCCCTGGGAACTTGAGAGGTGGGGAGGTTGTTTTTCTTTCTGACTTTAATTTGCTCTGGGATTCTGAAGCCGCCTACCCTAAGGTCTACCAGCCAGGCGCTGCGGATTAACGGTCGCTAGCTCATTGCCCTCTTAGAGCCAAAGACAGATCCAAATATTGTAAATGCCTTTAGAAGTTCTCGTTTCCTTTGAAAAATTCATCCATATCTTTTTAGCAAGGAGGAAACTGCTCCCATGTAGCACTTGTCCCTCCGTAGCAGAGGGTTACTAGGGTATTAGCGTATGAGCACAGTGAGCCCTAGGTGAGTGCCTTTAAGAGAATGTCAAGGCGAATGAGCCACAGAGGAGCCAAGGAATCGTCTTGGCTTGCGGTGGCTCCGTGGGGCCCCGGCCCAGCCACACGCCAGCCTCACATGTAGGAGACCCACCTCAAATCAGAGGTCTGTGGGGGCTGTATTTCTAAGTGAGGCACCAATGATGCCACTTTCTGGGGAGAGGGCTGTAGGGAACTTCATTCGGGCTCCCCCAGCTTTCTGGCCGGTGCTCTCAAAAGGGCTCTTCAAGCCAGCCGACCCCGCCAAACCCAAGAGGCTGCTACCGCCATCGACTGTGCTGCAGGAGTGCAGGAGACGTATGTTCCTGGCGGGAACCAGGAACCCTTCTCCCGCCACCGAATCGGGAATGAGCGTGAGGAAGTCACTTAAAAAACCCCAAACAGGTCAACTTCAGTTGATCTTAAAAAACCAGCGCCACACACAGAGGGGGCCTGTCTCTCCAGAGAGCGCGCCCTCCCTGCACTGTACGCACCAAACATGGGAAGTGACTCTGAAGTCCTGGGAGTCCCTAGGCCAGTCAGGCCGAGACACTGGTGAGGGTGGGACAGTTGGTCACTGGTCCACGGCCCAACACCGTCTCTATCCTGCGTCCCGTGAGCAGCCTGCAGAGACTGGCTGGAAGAAGCCGTCCTCCAAGGGACAGTTGTGTCTTCCTTTCCTTCACACGGCTTGTCGTCTTCCGTGTGTGTGGCCGCTCCCGCTCCCGGCGTTCCCACTACTGGGGAATCCCCAGGAGCAACCTGGCTCGGTGTGACACAGCCCCACCCCCACATCTGGAGCCCGAAGACGTCTAGGTTTGTGGATTCTCCAGGCAAAAGTCACAGCAGTTGCAACACCGCGGAAAGTAAGGGGACAATCCAAGCCGATGAGCGCAAAGGTGGCCAGAAGGCTGATCCCAGGAATTCACTGACTACGCGTTTCAAAGCCTGACTGACCTCAGTTTCGTCCTGGGAAGGCGCCTGTAGCAGATGCAGCAGCCAAAGTGGAGGTGTTGTAGGCCTTCCTTTAGCCTGCCCACCACGTGCCTGAAGCCCGGGGACCTCAAAGTGGGACGAAGCACTCACAGAAGGGGCCAGCATCCTTACGCTCCCTGGCCCGTCCCTTCATGCGAAAGCGAGGCAATGCCTGCTTACCTTTTCCTACTCTCTTGTTTAAGAAGATGGAGGCCGGAAGAAGCCGACCACCGTTTCCCAAGGGGACTGGCCGGCCACCCGGCTCCTACCCCGTGGTGTGCGCTGCAGAACTCCCTGACGGACAGAGGTGTGGGGCGTGAAGGAGGACTTGCGGCAGCAGCCCAGAGAAATGCAGCCCAAGAACCACCTGGAACCCTTCGGGCGATCTTAGGGCGGCTCCCTAGTGATCCTCTCCACCAAGATGGGCCCAAAACCCGTTACTAGTTCTTGGAAGACGCCAAAACTGTCCAATTTGAGTCAGCTACCCCAGAGAAGGCTCTCATTTCTCAAAGACTGGGGTGGGCTGGCTGCCGGTGGGATGAGCTGGCAAGCTCGTCGGCACCAGCTCCTGCCAAACAGACTCGGGGCTGGTTCAGCCTGCGGGATGGGGAGCTCTGGGAGGCTCGTCTGCTGCCTGCACGTTTAGAATCCAAATGTGCCTGCACGTTTGCACTGATTGTCGATCTGTTCTCTCCGTATTCTAGCTTTAACCACTTTGTAACCCACAGCCTGCGTTGTGGAATAAATGATACGAGCAAATTAAAAAGGCACAGTGTGCACCGAGGGGACTCGTCGGGCAGTCGCTGTGATGGTCCAGGGCCACTCAGCTCCAGCCTGAGTCACCTGCAGGGAAAACCAGTTCTTGCCATCAGGGGTTCAGTGATAGGGATGGGATTTCCTAAAAACCAAAATTGACAAATACTGTCTGGCTTGTACTTCTGGGCAGGAAAGAAGTCATATTTTTCATAGAAAAAAAAAAAAAGAAGAAGAAGGGAACGTTTTCAATATCAAATGGTGGCCATCAGAGTTTTCACTGACCTTTAATAAGTGACTTTTTATTTTCAAAATTAGAGTTCAATAGGGTGGTCCAGAAATCACTTTTATTATACTCAAGGGCCATGATGCCTCTACCTCAGGGATCTCAGTTCTGGTGAGAGCAGTGGTTCTCGGGAGGCATCTCATGAGACACCAGTCGGAGCAGAAGTTCCCAAAGGCCAAGGTGGCCTGACGGTCACCTCGTGCTACCAAGCACCGAGCAGCCAAAGCCTGTAAGCAGGACGGGGGTAGGAAGCCACCAAGCAGCACCCTAGCGCTCTAGGCTCTGCGCCCCTGTGCCGTGCTCTGAGAGGAGGCTGCCTTCCCACTATCCCCCAGGGTAACAGGGCCCCAGCGTGGTCTGGTCTCTCGCCCGCCTAGGGATCAGCGGAGGACTTCCATTGAAAATAATGGAAATTCACATTGGCGCACTTTTGATCCTGAAAAGGCAAGTCTCTTTTGATCCTTGAAGATATTCTCTCAAGCCAGGACGGGTAGGGTGGGGAGGAGAGATGTTTAAAAAGGAGGATGATCCATTTCATCGAGCCAAGAGGCTGGGCTCGTGGGGAAGTCGGGATAGCCTACACTGCTTCCTGTGGAGATATCAGAGGTGGGTCCCCCAGCCATGGCTCTCAGCGTCTGGCTCACTCCCTGCCCCGCATGCGCAATGATGCCCAAATTACTGTCCACCGTGTAATCCAGCCCATTGAGCAAAGGAGCGTGGGATGGCAGGGACGATATGGAGGAGGGAGACTGGGGGACTCCATAGGGGCTCCCATCCCTCAAGTCCTGATAGGATTGTCCTGTCCCGTCCATGGAGAAGCTCCCATTCATTAACTGTCCGCCTGTAACGTCCCCCACGTTGCCATAAATCCTATTGGTGTGGCCAAGTTCTGAGAGAATTTGATCCTCTGTGGACAAAAGAACGGAGATTTATTGTCAGCCGCCAGGACTCTGGTGGTCCCTGTTCTTCACAACCTAGGAATACACGTGACCAAGAAAGGCGCCCAAGGGAGGCCGCTGCCTCACTGCCGGGCACGCGTCAGACGCCACCACCGTCCACCTGGCAGCCCGAGACTGACCCACGGAAGAAACACCCGCAGAGACTGCCGGCATGTCCCAGGAGGCTGGACAAGGGTCTGGTGAGTTCGCTGGTCCCATGTGGCTCACGGACTAAGCTACACTAAAGCATATGAATGCCTGAGCTTTGTAGGACATCCGTCAATGCCCCTTCCTTCAAAAATGGAAACTGCGTACTGACAGGACTTCATCTGAGAGCTTTCAGGCTGGGAAAAGTGCTTGGTTTCTTTGGTTGGGTAGGAAGACCCACGAGGGGCGGGTAGCTGAGGGCCAGTCTGGGGCTTGGACACAAAATCCTTCTGGTCTACCTGGAAAAGCGGTTCAGTATCGAAGGACTCGGTTTCTCTCTCTCTCGAATAAGCTCTTCCCTGGGGACAAACTAGTGGCTTGATGAAGGCACATGGGCCTTCTTGTTTCTTGAGGAATTTCATTAAGGGCTTCTAATGGAACCTGTGCTACCCGGAGGAGTGCATCTCTCCAACAGAGGCGAGCGGTTTTAGTCTTAAGAAAGAAGAGTTCTGTGGTTACCCAGAGAGGTCCATGACATGTCAACCTGGGGTCCCACCTGAGCCCAGCAGAAAAGAGCTACAAAGCAAGACGCAACGATCCAGCATGTTCCAGACGTTGGTTCTGGCAGCTCGGATCAGACTAAATGGCTTTCCTAACTCCACCAACACAACGGGAAGGGGAGCACAGGCTCTTGACCCCTTCCCAGGACCCCAGACGACAGACCTCCCGAGTGAGCGACTGTCCTCTCAGGGCACCACGCTCTGGCCGCCAGCGGGTTCCATCCTCTGCCCCACGAACTTCCTTCTCTATTCCCACCCTGGGCCCGTGCATCAGCTCCTATCAAGACTCCCCAGACCAGATGTCAACACCCATTCCTTCTACAACCTGCCCTAGGTCTGCCTACCCCTGCCCCACTACCCGCCAACTCCACCCAGACAATGAAAAGGGGGATAAGAGCTCATGCTCTTTAAAGGGGGGCAGAACGATGAAGCTCAGCTCCACTGGAAAATGGCCATTATCTGGCCTTTCGCCTACACCTGTCATTCCATACGACCCTCTGTGGGTGCCACAGGCTCCCTGTGGGGACAGTCACGACTTCCAAGTGCTTCACCCAAACACATCCACAGTCAGTTGTGTTCATCAAAACCCACAACAGCACTGAGATGGGCAAGGATGTAGTTGTTCCCCATTTGCAGATGTGGAAACTGAGGCTCAAGAAAAGCGAATCGATCTGGGAGAGCCACAACGGGCAACCAGATTTCTGAGCCACCCCCACCCCACCCACTGCCTACTGTTTCAATCCACCCACAACCGAGGACCTTCCACCGCTGAGGGCTCAGTAAAGGACAATAGTTATGGCTCTTTGCAAACAACCTTGGGATCCCAGACATGCAGCGATTTGCCATTTTGCTGACATACGGACTTGAATGTAGCGCATGCGGCAAAGCTTCTGTGCAGGGGGCGAGGATGGAGTGAGCGGTGGGGGAAGGGATTGTGGAAGTGAGACCCGTCCCCATCCCGCATGCGCTCACTGTGGTGCTTTCCCAGGGCAAAGGGCCTCCCGAGCGCGTCCTCCCTTCCACCAGGAGAGGAGGACGGGGGTTGCTCCAGGGGATCATGGGAGGAATGCCAGGGTCCCCCCAAAAGGGAGGGGAATGCAAGAGAGGGGCCAAGGACTGCGGCCGAGACACGGCTGTCTGCTCCCAGCTGCACGGGCCAGTGAGAGAGCCCCAGTCCGCAGGAAAGGAGGGGAGGTCTGGGGGCCCACGATCCTGGGGAACTCAGCTTCCACATTTCAGCAGCAGAGCTCTCTTGTGTCCTACTCCTCGTCCCGTCTGAAAGGGCCACTGCCACCCGCCCGCCCCCCTTCACTGCACGTCGCCGGGAAGAGCCTGGCTCCAGGAGGCAGTTGTCCAGGCCTCAAGAAAGATCCCTCCTGCTTGTCCAGAGCTACTGATTCCCGGGGGCCTTTCCTAAGGCCTCGGCCTCACGCCTGCAGCCCTGCTCACCTCGGAAGCTCAGCTCACTGTCACTGACCCCACAGTCCTCGGCGGAGCTCTCCTTCTCCTGCTTGCCTCCGGCCCGGCTCCGCTTCACGCTCTTGTAGAACTGTCCCCAGCGGTGCCGCCCCGCGTCCTTCTTCAGGCGCTTCTCCTTGGCCCTTCGGTTCTGAAACCAAACCTGCCACACGAGCAGAAGGGACCCACTCGGGGGGTGTCCGCCGCAAACCCAAGGCCCCCACGGGCCCCAGGACAGGTCGCTGGAGACACACTGAAGCGTCGGTGGAGCTGAGGGCGCGGAGTGTGATGTGCCCGCTACTCCCTCTGCCTACGGCTCTGCTTCCAGAAGCTTCCCCGGGTCCCAGCTCCCAGGGCACTCCCTGAGCCTCCCTCCTGCACAGCGTAGATGGCACAGATCACACCCCGGCCCGGCGGGAGGGCTCAGGCCTGGGACCCCCAGACGGCGGAGGCGGCCAGGGGTCTGGTGTCTCACCTGAACGACCCTCATGTCCAGGCCGGTCTCGGAGGAGAGCTGCTCCCTCACGTGCCGGGCGGGCTTGGGGGAGTTCTTGTAGGCGCTCTTTAGTGTCTCCAGCTGCTTCGCTGTGATGGTGGTTCTGGGCCGCTTGGCTCCGGCCTCGGAGTCGTCTGCAGGGAAGACCACACCTTACTGGGTTCTGCCTGCCCCAAGCATCTGGGGCTCATCCCCCTCCCTCTCCCCCTCCCCCTCTCCTCCTGCAGTCTCGCCCACCGTGGGCAGAGCCAGGGGGAAGAATGGGGAACGACCCCCACGGAGCCCACTCCTCACCACAGGCCTTCCCGAGTCACGGAAAAGTGAGGACAACAGTCCCTCGCTCAGCCCTGCTCCGTCCCCTGCCAGCCCAGCCACGCAGGGGCTCCCACCAGACGGAAGGGGTACGGTTCCGCGTGCCTTCGTCACGGCACACACTCTGGCTGGACGTCCTGGGAACAGCTGGGCGGTGAGGGTGCATGAGCCAGGGCGAATGACGTGTGCTCTGGGCTGCCCCCAGACACCTCTGCCCCTCCTGCCCTCGGGAGCCCCCCACTTCCCAGGTCCCTTTGCGGAGGCGACCCTGAGCCCAGAAGGGGTGACCAGCGCATTCACTAGTCATCTAAGCAGTGTTCGCCCATCATGGGTCAGACCCCGCTATGGGACGCACTGTCTGTTGAGTGGATCAGACACGGGGAGGGAAAGTGTCAGACAAGGGACGGGATGGCATCAGCGAGGGCCAGTGTGGCTCCACAGGCCTTGCTTAGTGCTCACTGTATGCCGAGCGGAAAACGAGCTGCTTACTCGGCCAGAGTCAATATTTTTTTGAAAATCACCGGTCTGAGGAGGGTTCAGGACAACGCACTGCCCGATCCCAGTCTTCCGTGGATTCTGAGCGGATAAGCTTGGAGTTCCCAGCGGCCAGAGGCGAAGACCCGGACGCGCCCAGGAACACACAGCCGGGGCAGACGGCTTATCTCCCCTCCCAGCACTAGACCTCCACCATTCTCTGCGGGGCACCCCCGAGTCCTCAGGCCGCCCCTGTGTCCCTGGCTCTCTGGGTCTTCTGGGTTCCCTCTCTGGGTCCTCTAAAATGTCACTGCTATATTCCTACCTTCCTTTCCATTTAAGAAAACCCTCTCTTAGGACCAATAACAGCCAACATTTGCTAAGCACCTACTATGTGCCTGGCGTGATCTGAGAACTTCATGTGCAAACAACCCTCACAACAATTCCAAAAGGTGTTTCTTGCACCTGGAAGACCTGGGTTGGGCCTTCTTGCTGAACGAGGGAGTGACGTGGGCCAGTCCCCTCCCCGCTCTGAAGCCCAGGGCACCAGCGCCTGCCCCGAGTGGGCGGCACATGGCCCGAGTCCGCACGGCAGTCACGCCCACAGCGGAGGGAGGACAAAGTGCCCAGTTGACTCCCCTTGGGCTGTTTTCTGCTCCGGCAGAGCCATCACTGTCCTCGATCCCCTGCCACCCGCTCCCTCTCGGGAGCCCTGCATCCAAAGAAAAAGGCTTCCAGAGCCACCACGGCAGAGACTGAGGAAAACCTCCAAAGTTCTCCACTTTAAATTCTATCGAAAGGAACCCATCCCTTCTGCCCCTATTTATACAGATGACAGGGGACAGCATTTGATGCCAATATGTAATAGTGCACTTTGAATACATCTCTACGGTCTTCGGATCTAAAATGTGAAATAATGAAACCAGCAAAAAAAATGTAATTCCTTAAGAACGTCTAATTTTTAGATAGGCCGGCCTAGTGATTTTAGAAACCGTTTTCACCGCGGCCACCGGGATCTACCCGCCATCCTGGGTTGGTGGCCCAGGGGCTCCGAACTGCTGTCTCCGTGCACAGGACTTTCTTCTTGCGATTATGGGGACTATTATGCTGTTATTTTAACATTCACTGTTATTATAATTTAAAATCTTTTTTATATCCTATAACAATGTCATCCAAGTATTCATTAAGTAGTGGTGGCAGGGCTCGTGCTGAAAAATGTACCCAAAAATCAATAACTTTGGTACGGAAGTTAAATGTGATAAAACGCTATGAAGAAGGCCAAGCGAGACCGTGATATCCTCGGCTGTTAATTTAGGAGAGAGCATTCTGCAAGGTATTAGAGATAGTGCTGAGAAAATAAAAAGTAGCATTAAGGCAAAGATACACTTCACCGGCTATGGATTTATGTGCTTCCAGAATACATCACCCCCCTCCTACTTTTTACATTAATTCCTATGGGAAAATTAGTCTTAAAATATGTTGGTTTTGAATTATGCAGGGTCTCCTAGCACTTGTCCCTGGCATAAAATGCAACCTCATTATATTGAAAATGCAAATATCCAGGGAGATGTAACAAATGAACAAAATCATTCACACTAAGGTACAAATAGCTGATATTAGGTCCTTTGTGTAGCCCAAGGGGAGGGAACTGTAAGCCTGAAAGAGGGTTTAGAGCAGCAAGGAGGAATTAAAACATACAAAGAACCAAATGTCCCAAAGCAGACAAAGGTCCCCGCCGCACTCAGGGCGCCCAGATTTCACAGGACGGACTGGCCTCTGCCCCACCGGCAGCCAGAGGCAGGAGGAAGGCGTCAGGAAAACTGTGTGACCTTTGGCTACCTGAAATCCTAAAGCGGATCCCACCCCGCTGTTGACATTCCTCCTCCTCGTGCCTCTCACCCTCACTCAGCCTCCCTTTCCACAGGCACCGTCCTGTGTAAACCTCAGGGAACGGCCCCATGTGGCAGGTGCTACTCCCCACCCCCCATACGGAGCTGAGAAGCCAAAGCTCAACCAGTTCCACAGCTGGCCAGGGGGCCCCCAAGTTAGTGACTGAGCAGAGATATCCACCAGCCTCTGATGCCAGGTCCCGTGCCCTCCAGAGGTCTGGTGCGGCACAAAGAATCCCCGGTAGAAGTGTTGGCTCCGTTGTCACTCTTGCCTCCCAGCTGGTCTCCCCCACCTCTTGAACCGTCCCCAGCAGAGGCGGGTGCCAGGCCGTGAGTGCCCAGGGTCTAAACAAGGCCTCTGAGGATGAGAGCAGCCGCCGGCCCGGAGGAAGGTCACACATTCTTAGTATCTCTGGGGATGGGCAGCAGAGTTCCAAAGGCAGCTTGGGATCTCCGAGCACATCTGCTTTGATGGCTTATCCCCGACAAGATGCCCTAATCTTCTCTGACATCATAATTGACTCCAAAGCAGCAGCATCGGGGGAGTTTTAAGGAACCAGAGCAAATGAATCCCTGAAGGCAAAGAGCCTGGGAATGGGCTTGCCGAGGCCCCCAGGAAGAGGAGAATGGGGACGTGAAGGCGTGTCCATCCCGAAAGGCCAGCACTGTGCGGGTTTTGGGAGAAGAGAGCAGGAGGCTCCCACTCAGGCGCCCCTGCAGTGGTGTCCTGCTCCCCTCCCACCTTCTCCATGTATGGATCAGATCTCTGTCACACGTGGGCATGGGGGCCCAGGAAAGATCTAGAAGGAGATGCATGAAATTGTTTTTGCTTTTTTTTCCCCATCAAGCCCAGCACCGTTGAAAGCTGCTTTTTGCAGTAACACCCTGAGTTGATAAAAACTCTAGTCAAAGGCAAATGACCTTGATGTTTGCGAGTCTGTGCATCTGAGATTCCCAGGTAGGGTTTGGCCAAATGCCAAATCTGGAGCCAAGGTGAAGGGCGCAGCACCTGGGGGCACAGCTGTGAGTGAGCCGCCGGAGGTGAGGCTCCAGGGGAGGGAGCTTGGCCTCCCTGCGGGGCCGCAGCCCTGTCTGGGTCCTGGAAAGGCCCCGGGCTGTTCGGGAGCATGGCCCTGGAAGGCCAGAGCAGCTCACCCTGGAGCCCTGACATCAGGGTCAGCCTTGGGGAGGTCTCCACACGGCAGACCCCGTTCAATAGACCGAGGGGGCTGGGGAGGGCAGGGTGGGCGGAAAGTTCTGTGGCTGACTGGAGTCTCTTGGAGTGTGAAGACTGACTCCTGCATCAGGGACTTCGGGAGACCCGGGGGGTCCTCACTCTTAAGGAAAGGGGAGACCCTGCCCTCGACAAGCCTGCAGTCTGAGAGGGGAAACAGAAGTGAGAGCTGACATAGGCCTCGCTCCGGCTCTCACCGACAGAAGCCTTGAAGTGTGGGAGCGCCAAGGTTCACGTGCACCCCAGTACACAAGACTGGTGAGAACCCGGTGTCCACGGTAGGCAGCGCCCTGTCCCAGGCCCCCTGCCAGACCAGGAGCCACCGCCACAAAGAGCACAAGGTCCTGACTGTTCTTCAGCCGCCGACTGATGTGGGGGCCAGGCCCACTCTCAGGCCCGTCACCCCACAGAGGCTGCGGCAAGGCCAGCCAGGGCTAAGGGATGGGGGGTGACGGGAACCGTCCCACAGGGGTCTGCGGAAGCTTCTCGGAGCGGGCAGGGTGTGCGCAGCGCTCCAGGGGAAGGGCGGCTCGGAGCCGGCAGGACACGGCCGAGGGCTCCGCCTAGACTGAGGTCAGCAGCAGGCCCGGCTTACCGTTCTGCTTGGCCGTCTCGTAGTCCTCCTTGCATACCAGCCGCCCATCCTCCATGAGGTAGAACTCGTCCCCCGTGGCCAGCTGCCGGTTACAGATGATGCAGGCGAAGCAGTGCAGGTGGTAGACGAAGTCCTGGGCCTTGCGCACCACCTGGGTCGGGGGGATGCCCTGCTGGCAGGCCGTGCATTTCGTGCCGAAGCGCCTGTCGGGGCAGCATGAAGGGATCAGAGCACAGTGTCGGGGGGACTGTCCCCCACTTCCCATCATATCAGCCCCTCTCCCACCCACCACTCTGTGCTGTCCATGCGCATCAAGGCCTGCGCCCCCCAGCCCCTGTGCTTACCGTCCCCTCGGTCCCTGGCTACCCCCATGGCTTTGCAGCCCGGGTTCTTTCACCACCAAATGAAGGGGCTGCATCAGAGCGAGTTTCCAGCGCCTCTTCCGACGCTGACCCGGCCCGGGCTCCCACCTGCCCGATCCATACGCCGAGTTCCCTCTGAGCCGGCTGCGTCAGCACCCTGGTCTGCAGCTTCCGGTGAGGCCTCGACGACCAGCCCCACCGGGCAACCGTGTGTGCTCTGGGCTGGTGTGCAAAAGGCATCCAGCGAACACCTACCTCTTCACGTGCTCCCACGAGGGGAGCCAGGAGACCCCACATGCCGGAGTCCACACAGCAGTCCTGGAGAAACCTGGCTATGGCAGTAAGAGCGGGGTTCTCCCAAAAGCTCCTCTCTCCTGTCTCTCCCCTTCGTCCCGCACGCCCCAAAGGCCTCCATGCCAGCCTCCATCCCCTTGCCATGCACAGCCCCTGGGATGCGCTGGTCTGAGGTGAGCCCAGGAATCTGCATTTTGCACACCCCGGCACCATTCTGGGCAAGGAGTCTGCAGACCTTGAACAGCGCTTCTTTGGCCCACTCTCTGGTCTACACCTTTCCGGACCAGCACTGAGGCCAGAGGAAGGCGCCTGCCCCCACCCTGGGACCAGGGCAGGAAGTGGGGAGAAGGAGACCCACTGAAAGTAGGGTCTAGTGGGATCACTGAAACCCCCTTCCCCATGCCATCCAGGTGGTCATAGAGGCCAGAGGGGAACCTGGGGCCAGTGTAGACACGGGTGCCGAAAGGGGGTGCTCCCCGGCAGGTGAGCCTTGCCTGCTTCGGGAGGGAGGCGGGAGGGATTGGAGAGGCAGGGGCAGAGTTTAAAACAGCAATCAACCTAATTATTCATGACATTTCACACAGCAGAACTTTATCTTCTTCAGGATGAAAGACTTCGCCTAATGGATCTGGGGAAGGTTTGATTTTAATGGTCCTTTTAACTAATGCTTATAGGCAGCCTGATTTCCCCTGAAAGGACAGTACATATTTCATCCACATTAATACCAAATAAATTAATTATGGTCATGGCTATCATGATGAATCCCAGATTAATGCAGAATGATGGGTCTCTTATGCGGTAATGATACCTGCTGGGGGGCGCCGGGGGCCCGGAGCGGGCGCGGCCAGTTGCTGTTTCGGGAGCTCCCCACCCAGCCACATGGTGTCACAGAGAGAGAAGTGGGGGGCTCCAAGTCTCGAAGTGTGGCTCAGGGGACTACTCTTCTGAGGCGAGGTCTGCGAAGAGTGTTGGGGTGTGAGGAGCTGGGGCGCCTGGCTCGGAAGGACCCCAGACCTTGGTGCGGCGAGGCGAGTGGGGGGTACAGGAGCAGGCCTCCGGCGCAGGGGTCTCCAGCCCACGGCTCAGCGTGGACTCTGCAAACTACCCCCGACTCATCCAGAATTGTGCATGATGAGGGGTTTCATCAGATTTTCAAAGGGGTGCAGGACCCAGAAACAGAGAGCTAACACTTGTTGAACGAATAGATCCGCTAATGACGAACCGCACTTTATAGAGTATGTACACGGAGACGGCTAAATCTGAGGGTGGAGAACAAAGCATACGGTCCATTCTAGAAAGTTCTACACCTCCCAGAATCCAGGTGAAACCAGGCTTCTTCCACAGCTGTTGTGTCACCGGGTCACCCACGTTAAAGAAGAAGGCAGGCAGGCACCCGGTTCTATCCCCTGTGAGTAGGTGCGTGTGTGTGCCTGAGGGACAAAGAAAAAAGAAGCCTGTGTGTGCATGTGTCTCTAGTGTGTGTTTTCAAAATGCCTGCAGTGTGTGGGTCCTCTCTAGGCCAATTCACAAAGCAAGTGTTAGAAACGAAATCATGCCTTCAGCACGCTCCCCGCAAGCCCTCTCACAGAAAACCCAAAAGTCCAGTGTCCACATCCTTTGCGGCAGGTGCTGGAGCACCAGCAGCTCCAGAGAAGAAGGAGGTTTTCCAAAAAGCAAGCCTGATCTTGTGGAGGGGAGGAGGGCTGAGGGGAGGCTCTGGAACAGAGGAAGGAGCCCCCTGGCAGAGGACCGCACATCTCCCCACGAGGAAGCAGACTGTGGCTTTCAGTAACCAGAAACCCGGCTGACACCAGAGCCCCAGAGACATGAAAGATAACGGGGGTATAAATTTAATCTACATACCGACAGTGATTCATGCGTAAGGGGGGCAAGTGCACAAGAAAAATGAAAAATAAATGGACTTTCCCACCAGCGTTTTTTAGCAATTGAAGCAATTTTCCTGATTGTGGGATTTATACCGATAGTAAGTGCGAGTTGCTCCTTATTACCTTTCTCCCCTGGAGCACAGCCAGCGGGACCCTCAACGAGGGGGCTGTGTGTACCCCTTTGACCCACAGGGCTCCCCCAGCTCGGCCCCACTCCAAGGGGCGCCCCTGCGACCTGCTGGTCAGAGCCAGTGGCCCCAGACTAAGGCACCGCTGTGGGGGTGTACACCCAATGGAGACACCGTCCCAGGACTTCCAGAGCTCAGACCAGCCCGAGTCACAGGGGAGACAGCCGTGCCTGGACGCCTAGATGACTTGTTCCACGGCAGGCCGTGATGAGACGGCCGTAGTTCAAATTCCCTGGTCCAAAACAAGGTCAAATGTGAACTTGGCCGCTGCACAGAGGGGCAATGTCTCAGCAACCTGACCACCGTTGAAGGATGCTGGGGTGGGGCAGAGCTGGATGCCAGCCAAGGAAGAGGTTTCTGAGGGATTCTCCAGGTCGGGGTACTACCAGGATGAAGGTGCCGCCTTCATCCTGCCTCCGGGACCTACGGTGTGTAGGGCCCTGCTCTCTCAGTGCACCTGCATCACCCTGCTCGCCAGAAGGACAGGCTCTCCGGTCAGCCCTGCCTGGCCAGGCCTCCAGGGACAGCGGGCCTCCCAGGGAAGGCAGTTGGAGCCGATCCAAGTGACAAAGAAAATGCAAGGAAGGACTTGCTAATGGCCCCCAGCACTTTCCTCCTCAGGCCAGCATCACTGGAAATTCTCTCCTCCCTGCCCAGCACACAGGAGGCAAGCACGGGTGCTGAGGGAAGGAAGGCGAGAACGCAGGGGTGCGCCTTAAAATGTGTGTCTCGATCATTAGGGAGGGACCAGCCCGGATCGTGATCCTGCTGCTCCCACCGAAAGCTTCGAGAAAGGAACAGAAACCGAACCGGGCTGCAGCGAGGCCGCCACTGAGGAAAACACGAAACTCTGCCTCCCACTCGAGCCGTCCTCATGCTCACTCCCCCACGGTCCCGCGCGTGCCCAGCAGCGAGGCGGGTGTTAGGATTCCTCCGCACAGACCAGAAGCTGAGGCTCAGATCCGGGTGGGGGCGGCGGCAGCCCACAAAGTCCACACGTGAGAACCGGGCCTGAGCTCAGACTTCTGACCACTCAGCGGGCACGTGGCAGGTGTCACAGGAGACGTCCCCTGGGTGGCCGGCCATGGTGCCCCTACCCTGAGAAGGGAACCGGGCAGAGGGGCATCCCCAGCTGCTCCGAGCCACAGGGCATGAGGCTCCCAGCCCTGCAAGGCAGGGGCTGCCCTGGGAGCCTTCCCCCTGGGGTGTCCCTCCGACACACCAACTGACCCTGCTCAGCTCCTTCCCTGCTTCTGCCCCAGGGGTCGGCATGATGGACCTGGGCGGCGGGCTGGGGAAATGCACCAGACATCACAGCCGACAGCCAGGAGCTGCCCCTGCCCTGGGAAGGGGGCCAGGCCTGTGTCCTCGGCCTCACCCTTGGCTCCCGGGCTCAGCCTGAGCTCCCGTCTGCCCATTTATCTGTCCACCCCTGCTGCTTTTGACAGGCCCGGTGGGGCCACTCTGCAGGCCCAGGACAAACCTGAGGGTGTCTGGTTCCTGCAGGAAGAGGGCAACAGGCAGGCCCTGCAGACACACCTTCTAGAAACAGATGCACGCAAATCCTATAGCACACCCTGATTTTAAGTCCTGTCTCAGGATGCCAGGGTCCACATTCTCGGCACCGAAATACGACTCAGGGAAGCACCTACTGTGTGCCCCTGTACGCACATCCTTGTGCTTATCCCTCCTCATGGTGGTCATTGCCAGCCCGACACCCCCCACCCCAGCCCCTGGCGAATTTAGCTCCTGTCCTTCCTGCCATCAGCTTGCTGACTTCACCGTCCACGCAACAGTCCTTCCTGCCCCTGCTCCCTCCATTCTTTGACCTCTTCCTCGGAAGGTCATGGCCTCTACTCTTGCTCGGCCGCTCTCTGCCATGGTCCACCCAGCTCCCTCCCCGCAGCGCTGACTCCCACCGCTCAGCTGAGGCCAGACCAGCTAATCCCTTCACTGCCCACAGGTCCTCACGCCCCTCCCACCCTGGCTTCCTCCTTACCCAGCAGGCGTCAGTCCGTCCGTCCGTCTGTCCATCCATCCATCCGTGGTCCATCTCATGAATCCCTCCACACACCCTCACCTCCCCAGCCTGCTCTCCACACTCAGCCGTCTCCACCCAGCACCTGACTGAACGCCTCCCCGACTCAGTTTAAATTTGTGATCGGAGACTCGAGAGGGCCTGAGGAGCCCCCCACACCTCCCAGGCCCCCCTCCCTCCAGCCCTGCATCTGCAGTCCCAGCCCACAGCCTCCCATTTCCCAGACAAGGCCCGCCATGTGCCCCCATTATCCCGCGCAGCCACCCTCTGTCCTGCCTTCCCTCCACCTCCTACCGAGGAGCCAACCATGCTCCTGTTCGAGGCCAACCGTCCACCCAGGCACTGAGTCCGTGTCTTCTTGCCCCATAATTATGATCAGTCCTCCAGCAACTGTCCCTTTCGCCCCCATATGATTAGTTTTCCGTATCGACTCGCTCTTCCCCAGCAGTGCACAAGCATGCTCTCGTGTCTGCCACTCCAAAAACCTCTCGACCCCACATCTCCCTCCAGCGACCACCCACTTCTACTCCCTGTATAGGGAAACTCCTCAAAAGAAGGGTCTACATGCAGAGTCTCTAATGCCCCCCACTCCCACTCCTTTCTTGAATCCACTCTGATGGCTAATTTTTAAAATAATTTTTAAATTTTTTTATAAACATACAATGTATTATTAGCCCCAGGGGTACATGTCTGTGAATCGCCAGGTTTACACACTTCATAGCACTCACCATAGCACATACCCTCCCCAATGTCCATTGATGGTTAATTTTATGCGTCCATTTGACTGGGCCGCGGGATGCCCAGATATTTGGTAGAACATTATTCTGAATGTGTCTGTGAGGGTGTTTTTGGATGAGATGAACCTATGAATCAGTAGGTTGAGGAAAGCAGGTTGCCCTCCCCATTGTGGGTGGGCCTCATCCAATCAGTCGAAGGCTTGCATAGACCAGGAAGGCTGACTCTCCTAAGAGTAAAAGGAAAGTCCTCCCACCTGACGTCCTTGAGCTGCCACACTGGCTTTTTTCTTGCCTTTAGACTTGAACTGAAGCATCAGCTCTTCTTAGCTCTCCAGCCTGCTGGTTTTTGGACTGGATTTTACACTATCAGCTTTCCTGGGCCTCCAGGTTGCTGACTGCACATCTTGGGGCTTCAGCCTCCAGAATCACAGGAGCCGATCCTTATAATAAATCTCTTTGTATTACACACACACTCTGTTGGTTCTGTTTCTCTGGAAAGCCCTGACAGAGACACACTCCAATCAGGGTACCCACCCACCAATCAACCCAAACCACCCTTGCCAAGGTCACCCATGACCCCAGCGCTGCAGACCCAGTGCAGACCCAGTGGTCAGTGGCATTGGCTCTCTCCCTTCTCCTTAGGACACGGCGCTCACTGCACTCACACGGTTCTCCTGGTCCTGCCCCTCCCCTCTGGCAGCCTCTTGCCCAGACCTCTCGCCTAATTCCAGACTGCTCTATCCCACTGCCTCCTCGGCCTCTCTGCTTGGATGTCCACAACCAAATTCCTGATCCTCCCTCAGAATCTGCCCCCCATCAGACAATGGGGATTTCATCCTTCTAGTGATTGAGGCCGAAAACCTTGGACCCCTGCACCCAGTCTGTCAGCATGCCTTGCTGGTACCACCCCCAAATTCAATCAGAATTGGACCGCTTCTGACCATCGGCAGCGATGCCTCCCTAGTTCAGACCACCATCACGCCTTGCCCACAACTCACGGCTCTCCTGGCTTCAGCCCTTCCCCCACACAGCAGTCACAGTGCTCCCACCTCGCTCCCCTGCTTGACACCTCCCAGTGGCTCCCCCCTGGCTCAGGGTCAAAGCCTAAGTCCCTTACTAGTCGCCAAGACCCTCCACGATGATCTAACCTCATCTCCTACCACTCTGCCTGCCCACTCGCCTAGCACCCTGGCTCTGTGGGCTCAGGATGGCTTCCTTCCTTGAGTTGGAATGCTCTCTCCCCAGATACCTTAATGGCTCACATCTGCATTTTTCGGCAGGTTGTCCCTCATGGGTCGCCTTCTCCAGGGGCATTCCTCGACCAGCCTTGCCCCGGATCCAGCACTTCCTGCTGCATCTCCAACAGACGCACCGCACAGTTCTTGTGTACCGTATCTCCACCGCCAGCAGGCGAGCTCCATGCAGCAGGCCCTTTTTCTGTTTGGTTCATCACCGAATCGAGAACCCGCAGCAGGACCTGCCTAGGGCACGTGTCCCGTGGGTAGTTGGTGAATAAACAGTGAGAACCTGTGCCGAAGGCATGCGGTAACACACATCCTCCATCTGGAGGAAACTAGTTCAGAGAGGGAGATAATGTGCCAGAGACCACACAGCCATGAATGGCAAAGACGGGACTGGTACCCAGTGCTCTTCCTTACATGGCCATGGGGAGGCAATCGGGGAGGGACTAGCCCCGGCCCCCGCCAGCCTCTGCCGGGGGAGGGAGAGGCTGCCACAGCGCAGTGCCCTGTCCCAAGGAAACAAAATACTGCATAACTTAATTTTATGCTTTAATTGCTTGGAGGTGATTTACAGCAAGCTGTATATTTTTTTTCCCAGCTGACACTTCCCTCCATGTATTTCTTTTATCCATCACCACACTTGACAGGTAAGTTGCTGATATTTACTGTTACTGTATGTACCAATATTTCCAACATCTATCACCACCCCAGCCATGTCACAGACACATAAAGTTCTGCCCACGAATGGTCAGCCTTCTCCAAAAAGAGATAGGGGTTATATGTGGAGAAGGCCTGATGCTAGAAAGTGTCAGAGCCTTGGAGAGTGGAGACACAGCCCCACAGCACACACTTACACAGACACCTCCCAGAGCCACTGGAATGGCCCCACAGTGCTCTGCCTTTTACTGGGGGCAGGGGAGCGCAGTTAATAATGCTTTTCTTGGGGCGCCTGGGTGGCTCAGTGGGTTAAAGCCTCTGCCTTCAGCTCAGGTCATGATCCCAGGGTCCTGGGATCGAGCCCAGCATCGGGCTCTCCGCTCGGCGGGGAGCCTGCTTCCTCCTCTCTCTTTCTGCCTGCCTCTCTGCTTACTTGTGATCTCTGTCTGTCAAATAAATAAATAAATAAAATCTTTAAAAAAAACAAACAAACAATGCTTTTCTTGTTAACAAACATTCAGTGTTCTTCTGAGATGCATCCTACCAGAAAAGCTTTAGAATCCGTGACCTAGTCCAGCCCCCTCATTTAACACAGAACAAAACCGAGGCCCAGAGAGGGGTAGTGACTTGTCCAAGATCACACAGCTCGTTTAGTGGTAGAAAAGGGGCTAGAGCCCGACTCTCCCTTTCTCTCAGCGGTGCTTCCCCTCCTTCCCTGCCGGGGGTAGATTCACTTCCCAAGAGGCAACGGACATCGGATCCGGACCCGACCCTCTTCTACAAGGGTCCAGCCCACCTCCCTTAATCTGGGTAAACACACGTCTGGCCTGTAGTCTCCGGCAATTTCCTGTGAGTGGTGTCATATGAACCATACAACAGGCCTCCCAGGTAGATAGGCCATTCCCTTTCCAGAGATGGGGACAGGCTGGGAGCTGTCGTCGTCTGGCCCCACCGCACTCCCCCTCCCGCCCACCCCTGCCCTGCAGCCACCTGACCCACTAACTCCAGGCTAATTCCTCTCTATGCAGTTGTTCGCTCACCTGACACCGATGCATCCAGTGGCAAGAGCCACCCGGGATGTCTGCTTAAAAGCAGACAAAGCACCCTGACTCCCGATTCCAGGCCCCGAGTCCGCAGGTCAGCAAGGCCCCCAGAAGGCCCCTGAGCAGCTGTGACACGGGCCCCTCAGAGAAGCCCCGTGCAACAGATGTTCTCGGTGCTCCCGTGGCCTCCACCCCTTGCTGGCTGACTCTCTAATCCCTCAAGCCCCCAGTGGTGGTGCGGTAGGCGCTGTGACAGACAGTGGTAGGGACACTCAGGGACAGGGGTCCTTCCAACCCCTCCAGCCGGACCGACCTGCTGCGCTGACACCGCGCTCCCACCCCAGGGCCCAACGCTGGTCAGGCCGGGCTTCTGGGGACAGGGCCCCTGGAGCCAGACCCCGACTCACACAGGCCCCTTGCGTGTGACCGCGGCCAGAGAACCCGCAGAGAGGGACCCCAGCTGGCGAGTGCTGGGCAGGGCGTTTCAGGAGCCCTGCCAGGGAGAAGCTTCCAGCGCCACGGAGGGGTGGCGACAGGCTGAGAGAGGGCACGGGCAGTGGAGACAGAAAGAGAGGGCATGTGGGAGCTGGGAGCGTGACTAAGCACCTGGGATGGGGGTGAAGGAGAGGGAAGGTGGTTGAGCCCCAGCAATGAAGGGACCGGGCGCCACCGCTGTTGGCCAGTGTCCTTTCCCAGGGTGAGGAGGCAGCTCCACGCGTCCCTCTTTGACTGGGCACCCGCGCCCCCGGCCTAGATGCCAGCTGACTCGCAGGCTGATTTGCAACCCCCTGGTTCCAAACAGATTCCCCAAGACCTACAAGTCTCTGGGATGCAGGTCCCACAGATGTCAGGAGGCTTCCGCCCCAGGCTGGGCTCCGGGAGGCGGGGCTGGCACAGCTAAGGGGGGCGCTGAGGGGGCAGGGGCGGGCAGATAATCCACAGACTCATCACGGCCAGATCTACAGCCTCGGGTCCCAGGGGGAGCTGCTCCGCTAAGTAATTGCTTCTGCCTTGATTACAGGCCGTCGCAAATGACGGTGGGCCTGGTCCCACCAGTGTGTTTGACTCTTACAAATGTCCACATGCACAGACACTATCTGGATCATCTGATCGTTACCTTAAAAGGTTTAATTTGCTTAGCGAGGGAATTAGACTATAAACTATTAAGAAATTATGGAAAGTCACACGTCAAAGAGACCCTCCCCCTGTGGGTTCCCTAAGCACATTTTGCTAGAGAGCGAGAGCGAGAGAGAGAGAGAGAGAGAGAGAGAATGTGTGTGCGTGTGTGTGTATGTGTGTGTGCACATGCATCCACACAAAGGTGTGTAGTTTCCAGAGATAACGCTGACTTGACAAGAACCTTGTCAAGTTGACTGGACCAGCAACCAATCCCAGAGGTGGCCTCTTCCTGGGTTGACAGAGTAAAGACTGGCTAGAGGCGGTCACACAAGCACAGGCTGGGCCCCCCCATCCCCTGCAAGAGCTGGGACCCCTGCTCTGGAAAGTGAGGGCTTCGGGCACAGCCACAGAGCTCTGGACCACACAGGGAGGGATCGCACCCTGGGCGGGGTGGGGGGGGGACTCACGGGGGCTCCTGGCACCACCCCCACACCCACAGGTGTTCCGATCACCAGACCTGACATTGCCGCTGGACACAGGCCACGCCTCCCACCCCCTCAGGACCCCCACCTCGCCTGCAGCCTTTTGTAGCCTCTGCCCCCAGGAAGGTCCTTCTCTTTCTTCCCCACATACATCCACCATCACGACCTTAATAAAAACAGCCCCTACTAATGATGACACCCAGCACCTCATCTTACTCAATCCTCAGAACCCAGGAAAGTGGAGATGTTCATTCCTCTCCCCCTTTCGAGGCAGGAGATGGAGGCTCTGGGGTCAAATGTCCCGGGTCACATGGGGGTGGGATTCAGCCCCTCTGGGAGGCCCCCCTCATGGGACGGCTGAGCGTGGGCCTCTGCCCACATGACCTGATTTCCTGGGGGCATCTGCCCGGCTGAGGGATGGAGGCCCTGGTCACCAGAGCGGTGATGGCGCCAAGGTCACCAGTGAAGACCAGGCCGGAGCCAGTGAAACCACCCTGCATCCTGGCCAAACGCAGAGCGTGCTGGGGCTGAAACAGGCTGTTCTAAACTGCTGGGATAAATCAGCATCTCCGGGCTCCCAAGGACGCCGCTTACCTGCCCTTGGCTGACAGCCTCGCTCACTGCCTGGAGATTGACTGGCTGGGGGAGGGGCCCATGAGGAACGGTGCCTACCACCCTGCCTGGCTGGGGACCAGCCCACCCAGCCTCCCACTGACAAGCAGCTTTCTCTCCCACTGGGTCTCCAGCAATGACCATTGCTGCCCGCTGTGTAGATGAAGGCCTCAGGGGCAGGAAGACACCCCCAGAGACGCTGGAACTCCCTGGAGTGGCAGTCACTCTCAGAACTTGCCTCGGATTGTCCCCTCTAGTCCCCCTGTGGCAAGTGAGCTCACAGGTGCCACAAGTCTGGAATGTTCTGGAAAGCTATGCTTTACCTAAATGCTGCTCTCTGTGACCCTGTCGCTGTGTTTGTCTTCAGATTGTAATCACTGCTGGTTTGTTTCCCAAATCTTCATGCAAATCCCCAGGCATCTTTGGCCCCAGAGCACTGAAGGGTGCCCTCCCCACTCTGCCAGACTACCCTCCCCCCTCTCTGACGTTAAATGTCATCTCAACAGGAAGGTCTCCAAGCTGGGGGCTGGGAAGGGGGAGGAGTACAGTGCTGTCCCAGTACAGACCTAGCCCCGAGGGACAGCTCTGACAGCCCAGCCTTCCAGGGCTGTAGGTCAAGTGGCCACACATCAGGGCCAGAAACCCAGACACTGATCAAGCAGCTAGCATCGAGCTGGACGTGGTTTACACGCTATTTCCTTCCCGTTTCGCAACAACTCTGCGGGTTACCAAGAGCATCTTGGAACAGATAAGGCAATGACGTTCAGAAAGCCCTAATCACTTGTTTGCTGACAAACAGCTAGTTCAAGACAGGACAGGAATTCAGCCGAGCACCGTCTGGGTTCACCAAACCACTCTGTTCATAAAATAACTCCCTTTCATGAAATGTTCTTGCATCCAGGGCTGTTAGGATAGGCGCCATCAGCATTCTTGCTTTTTCTGAAGAGGACACTGGGGTTCAGAGATGTTAAGGAACTTGCCAAAGGGCGCCCAGCTGATGCCGACCGAGTCAGTAATTGAACCAGTTGCCGGAGCAAAGAACCTGTGCTGTTCACTGTGCTCCAGAGGCCTCCCAGGACCCGATCGGACACGAGGAGGGGACCCAGAAGCTCTACTCCCAGGCTGCCGCACCCCCCACCCCCGGCCGTGGTCTCTTGGCAAGGAGATGGGGGACCTGAGACAGGCAGGACACACAGTCCAGAAAGGGCCTGATTAGAAAACGCAACACAAGTCGCTGGCTCCTCAGCTTGTGATTCTATTGTAGTAATAGCCTTGGGACCACTGTCTTAGTCAACTCACTGCCTCTTCTCTGGGTCTCAGAATTTTATTTCCTCTGGAGAAAAGCAGCCAAAGACCCGAGAGGCAAAACAAGCAAACAACAGCAAAAGTCACCCAAAGTTACTGAGCAAGACAGAATTCAACAGCTCCAAGAGGAAAATGCGACAACCACAGAGTACAAGCTTCCAACAGTCCTTCTTTCTTTGTCTGGGCACACATCAACATCGCCCTCTGCTGTCAGCCTCCAGTATTACCGCATCTCCTGGGCTGATCTCCCCCCACCTCTGAGGTTTTACACACCTCCAGCTGGGCACCCTTCACATACAGTCCTGATTCAGAAAACTTCACACAGAATAAAGGATACCCCTTAGAGTGGTGCAGAGCAGTGGCCCTGCCCCTTTCTATGGGAAAAGAGATTTAAAATACTGATTCTGAAGCTTAGTACCAAAGAAGGGGTCAGAAAGGTCCAAGCCCCCTGAGCAGGGCTATGGGGCAGGTATCAGAAAAGGACAGGGATTTGTCTTTCTTTTTTCTTTTTTTCTTCAAGGAGCACAGAGAAGAGAGTCTCCCTGGCTCTGAGCAGGCCTCTTCTGAATCCCACAGCTGAAAGATCTGAGGTCTGGCCGGTGAATTCAAGTGTACGGCACCCGCCTTCCCTCCTGCAGTCCCGTGTGGGACCAGGGAGGGACCTGAGGCTCCAGTGCCTGCTCTGCCCTCCAGCCCTGCCGTGTGCTCTCTCTGCTCACGTGTCCCCTGCTGCGCCATCTGCCAGCAGGTGCCTAGTGACTTTTAGTGAACAGTCACAGGGAGCAGCCCACCGGCTCTGCGGCCAAGTTACAGGCTGAGCGCCAAGGGGACAGCGGTTCCCAGACCCTGGGGGTGGAAGGGGAAGCCAATCCGACCCTGGAGGACTGAGTCCCTCTGTGTCCTCCCCTAGGACTGTGACGGGCTCCACCGAACAGCCGCAGTCCTGAAGAGCTGTGTGGGGCCTGACTGCCTGCGGAGCCAAGTGTCCTCCCTGAGGGCCTCGGAGCGGCCCGATCTGCAGGTCTCAGTGACCCTCCATCAACAGCACATCCAGCCCTGGGGGTGGGGGGTCATTTTATGAAGCAAAGCAGTCCTGGGGGACGAGGAGAGTAATTGTGACTAAATCACAGGCCTGGGGCTCCGTCGGTTGGAGGTCCGACTCTGGACTTTGGCTCAGGTCATGATCTCCGAGTTGTGGAACTGAGTGTCTCCCCACCCGCCACCCTGGGCATGGGGCTCCATGCTCAATGGGGAGTGGGCCGGACTCTCTCTCCCCACTTCTGTCCCTCCCCTCACTTGCACACTACCTCTAAAATAAATAAATACATCTTTAAATAGATAGATAGACAGCTAAGTCACGGGCCTATGCATTTCCCAGGCATCCTGGGCCTTCACAACTCACAGGACAGCATGTGAGGGACAGAAGGAACTAGTCAGCAAACAGGCTGTAAGTTCACTATGGGATCTACTCTTCGTGGCATCAAACCTAGTGACAGTTTGTGGGCAAGGCCGGGGGCACAGGCCATGCCGGGGACAGAAAAATGGAAAAATAAATCTTCCCTTGAGCCAACAAGGAAGATGACACAAGTCAGGAGGCGTGAGCAAACACAAGACAACTCACACTAGTCACGGGGAGAGAGAAGGGGCAGGTGGCCACCTGCGGAAGAGCGGGACTCACAGCCGGGGAAGGATGGGGAGACCTCGAGAGGCCAGACAGACTTCATCTCTGCAGGACAAACTAGCCTGGGTCAGGGCTTGCCTGGGAAAGGGGGCAACCCACTGAGGGGCATCAGCACCCAAGAAAGTGGTGAGGTAGGACTAGAAGGGAGTCGGGGTACAGGGCTCTGACGGCACAATGCATCTGGAATATTCTGTGGGTAGGGGGGCCCTGCTGAAGGAGCTGGCGGCCAGGGTCAGCTGTGAGGTTGGATGCTGTCTGGTGGGGAGGCCTGTGGGCTAGAGGAGATTGGAGGTTGGTCACGAGGTTACTGCGAAGCAGTGCTCCAGGAGGACCCAAATGAGGGCCATGGCACAGGGAGGCTACGGAGGCAGGAGGGCAGGGCACTGGCCTGAGTGAGTAACCGTCATTGTTACTTCTAGTCTGGGGCTGGTGGCTCATCGGGCTGTGCTAATCCTTCCCTAGCCTGCACCCTGGGGCCCCTTCTGGGTTTAAAGGGACCCCTTTACTCACTACTTGTCTCAAACCCAAACCTACACTTGAGCTGCTATCCCCTCCTTTCCCCAAACCAAGAGCCAGCTAGTCAAGGTCTGAACCCCAGGGAGGGGCTCGAAGGAGCTTCTCTGTGAACAGAGTCCTGCAACGTGATCCTAATGGGTTTTGCCCGCACCCCAGCCAGTGGTCTGAGCACCTACCCTGTTCCCAGCTGGGCAAGAAGGTCATGTCCCTGGGCTCACTGAGGCTTCCCAAAGGTACACAAATGGGGGGAGGATGGGGCCCAGACCCTGGAATGCAGCTGACCCAACCCCAAGGCCAGGCCCACCCACCTGCATTCTCTTGCTCTCTCTCTCTCTCTCTCTCTCTCACTCACACACACACACAGAGGGAGAGAGTGGTTTATTTTTGGCCAAAGTGTGATGGTGCCCATGAGTGTTGCCTGCTCAACACAAGCCATGGGGCAGAGGAAGCCCCAGTAGAGACCACTTTCATCTTTAATGTGCTTTTCAACTCCTAATGGGCAAAAGAAATTTGAGAATCCTCAGAAATTCAGACCACTTATTCCCTGAAGTTAAACCTTGGGAGGATTAGGGAGAAACATGTCCTGTCTCCAGGAATGGCATCTCTCCCCCTTTGCCCTCCCTTTGTGCAGAACACACCACCTTGGAAGGATGCACCCCTCCTCCCTGAGGCTTGCTCATTTGTGCCAAATGTTTGCGGGCTTTGATAAGCCTCCCCAGCAGTCCTGTCCCCCTCAGCGCAGCCCATGGGCCACCCCCACGGGGCTCGGTGTCACTGCCTGACGACTCCCTCCTCCTGGTTTTGGCGTCGCTGCTGCCATCTGGTCCAAGTGAGCTGGGGCCCCAGCCTCAGTGCCTTGGGTAATAGGTTCCAGGAGGAATGTCCCAGACTAAGTGCCACAGAAAATAACTTCTAGGAAGTCCCCTCACCGTGACCAACAGGATTGTTGCTGATGGATCGAACTCCAGAATGAATTGAGGCCAGTCTTCAAAGCTAATGTTCAGGTGTCAGACATTGTCCTGAGGACTTTACCCATATTGATTCATTCAAAGCCTATAACAACCCTATGAAGTAGGAACTGTTATTACCAGGCCCATTTTAAAGATAAGCAACCCGAGGCGGAGAGAAGTAAACTGCCCGAGAGCCCACAGCTAGTAAGTGCTTTAAACCCCATCGTGGTCTGGGCACTTCACCACCCCATGAAACTGCCTCTTCCTCACGTTCTCATTGGAAGCGGTGACGCTGACAGAGCCTGGCTGGACCCGGACCAGGAGCAAGGCTTCCAAGCCTCCGGGGCCCTGTAGCAGTCCCGAGACTCCTCTAGATTCAGGGGTGAACCTCCAAGCACCTACTTGGAAAGTGGCAGCAATGAGACAGCCTCGTGCCCTGAGGCAGGATTCATGGGACTCCTTGGTCTGCACCCCAAACCCGCTCCCCGCAGAAATGGCACTCACGCCCTCTGCCACCAGCTCCTCCCACCTCACTCCCAGGGGAGAGCCAGGGACAGACCAGAGTCCCCGGGGTTTGGGGTTCGGACTTACTTGAAGAAGTCTTCCTTGCAGTAGACGCTCCCGGCCCTGGAGAAGCACCTGTCGGCCAGCGGCATCTGGCAGTCTGCACACTTGAGGCAAGAGCTGTGCCAGTGTCGGTCAAGGACCTTCAGGATGAACTTGTCCAGGATGTGCTGGTTGCAGCCAGCGCACTGAGGGATCTCTGTGGGGAGCGAGACAAGGCAGAGTGAGCCACGCGGCGCTGCTCACCGCGCCAGACCCTGTGCGGATGCCCTCCCTTCTCCACGATTCCTCTCCCACGGGAGGAAAAGGACATAACCCAAAGCCTTCCACTGCCCCATAGAATGGAGCGGGGCACACGGCACGGAGGTCACTGGTCCAGGCAGCAGGTGGGAACTGAAATCCAGCCCACCCTGTGTGTCCCATTAGGAGGCGGGATTCTCAAGGGGCAGGAACAGTGTTCCTTTCGCAGCTCCGTGTCCCGGCTGCCCAGCACCGCACCTGGCGCTCCCAAGTGGCTTCACAGAGGTGATCACGGAAAACATACTTAATCACATCCTCTCCAAGAAGGTCACCTTGAAACAGTTCACCAGTTTCTCCTGTGCACTCCAAATTATCAACACAAGGAGGAAAACCAGATCTCTCGGGAATCATCCGTGTTTCTTGATTCCTATCATGTTTGTTGGCGTGTTATAATTTAAAAGTGTTAACATAAGGGAATTCGCCTCAAAGCACTGGGGGAAAAATGTGAACCATCCAAATCTATGTAGAAAGAAAGCTCAAGTACTAAGTCATTTGTATATCAGACCTGTAGACAGGCTACTGCGACCCTCGCATCGTGACATCTCTAGTGACAGACACACGTGTCCGTGACAGGCCCAGTAAACCCCAAAGCAAGCCTGTTCCCATCATGGCCTCAGCAGCTACCAACATCTGCCTGAAAGTCCGACCCACTAGGTGCCTTGCTCTTTGACCCCTATCCCAAAAGGCCCCGTGAAAGCTACCAGGAACACACGGGGGCAGATCCGCATGGGTCTGGGTACCAACCACCTGTCCTCGTGCATATGGCATTTTTTCTATCACCAAAGTTTCCCGGCTGCCTAGGTGGCTCAGTCAGTTGGGCGTCTGCCTTGGGCTTAGGTCACGATCCTGGAGTCCCCAAATCAAGCCCTTCTTCTGACTCCCCCCTTGGAGGGGAGTCTGCTTCTCCCTCTGACCCTCTCCCCAACCCCCCCACTGGTGCACAATCTCTCTCTCTCTCTCTCTCTCTCTCTCTCTCTCTTCTCCCTCTCTCTCTCTCAAATAAACAAAATCTTTAAAAAAAATTTTTTCCTCCTTGACAAAATGTTCAACCAATTAGATGCCGAGTTACTTACAAACAATCCCATGTGCCCAGCAAAGTGCTAAGCCCACAACAACAACAGGATTTCCATCAAAAAAGGAGGGACGAGTAGGACACAAGGTAAGACCATGAATTCTAGGGCCAGTCCGCCTGGGCTTGAATCCTGGCTCTGCTTTTTAACCTTCCACAAATTCCTTCCCTTCTCTCTGCGCCTGTTAAAATGGCGGGGGTGGGAGGGGGTGACAATAGCACCTGGTAGGATTGTTGTGAAGAGTGATTGAATCAATAGGGCTAAGACGGGGCCAGTAAACAGTAAGTGCCCAATAAAGGTTTGCTGTTATTAGGAGTAACTGCAGTAACCAGGTGTTAGATGTGGTGCTGTTGTGGCTGAGGGGAAGGAAAGTTAGGGGCAAGTTCATGGACTTGATCTCATTGGGCCCCCCCAAGAATCCCTGCGAAGATGTCGAGAGCGCCCCACATCACAGGGCAGCTCCGCCAGGGCCCGGGCCATGCCTGTCCGCCCGCAGGAAGTGCTCCCCAGCTACAACCGCACCCCTCCCTGTCTCGGGGTCCCTCAGGACTGGCGCCCCCTGGAGCAGCAGGGAAGGGGGCAGGGGCCTTAGGCGGGGAGAGATCTGGAGGCTCTGAGGAAGGAGGGGAGACTCACCAGGGGCTCCGGCGGTGTGACCAGGCCAGCCCGCGAGGGGAAGGGGGGACAACGCTTGTAAAAATGTCATTAAGGGCCGGGGCGCGGGGCTCTCCTGCCCGCCTTTGCATTTGCAGCCGCTGCGTCTGCGGAGCGAGGGGCTTGCGGAAGGAGGTGAGGAGCAGATCGCTCCGGCACCGTTTTGCAAGCGGAGGGGAGACGAGATCGAGGCCCCGGCGCGGGGAAGCGGCCGGAGCCGGGACCCACCAGCCGCGGGGGGCCCGTCCCAGGCCGGGTGACGCGGCGACACCGCCCGCTGGGGGCGTCTTCGGGTGAGCGGCCGGCCGGAGCCCCGGGGCCCGGTCCCCTGCCGGCGCCCGCGGACGCTCCTGAACCCTTGGAGAACCCGGACGGAGAGCGCCGGTCCCGGCCCGGGGCGCGCCGGCCCGCTCCCTCCCGCAGCCGCCCCGCTCCGGGGCCAGAGGGCGCCGATTCCCACCTCATTGTTGGCTGGCCTTGCCGCCGGCACAGGCGCGGCTGTATTTCTCCTCGCGGCCGCCAGCGCAGGGGATGAGGGCGAGGGTGTGTGCTCGTAAAATTTATTTCGAGCAAGGTAGCTACCGGGAGTCTTAATCTGATGAGTATTCAAGAGAGAACGCATTAAGGCTAATGCATGCGAGGGCGGGCGGGCGGCGGAGTTCGGGAGGCTTGGAAACCGCGGCGGCGGCTCGCGTAGGACCCGCACTAGCGGCCGACGGACGAGCCAGCCGGCTTTCAGCTTGCCGGGTGCTGCCTGCTGGGTCCCGCTGCGCTGCCCAGACTCGGGGTTCTCTGAGGCCTTGGGACTAAACCGGGGTCCTCGAGTTTGGCAAAAATGGGAGGGTCATTCTAAGGGCCCTTTTTAGGTAAAAAAAATAAAATAAAATAAAATCTTTCCCACTGTACTCCAATGTAGATTTTTTAAGGGAGGTGGCATTTTTAAAAACAAAGATAGCGTAGAAATGATTTGAGAGATCCATAATATTCCAAAAATGGTAAAACTAGATGTCAAGAGCCTGTTATGAGCTCTGCCAGGTCCTGGATGTACATCCGCACCACTGGGTGAGGAAAGTGTTCTTATCCCCATTTTACAGATGAGAAAATTGAGCCTGGAGATGGGAAGCGAAGTGCCCAAGGTCCCACAGTGGGGGAATTGGGATTTGAACCAAGAGCCTATGCTTAAGGTTGGCTAACCCAGCCTGAGAGCTGGAGGGATCTGGACATGCCTCGCCTGGCTGCCTCTACCCCTGTCACTTTATGGAAGGAAGAGGTAGTCTCAAAACTGCTCTGTATAGTGACAAGGGAGTAGACGAGCCGCTGGCGTCTTGTGCTCCGTAACAATTGGGCAAATGGAAATGTGTGAGACATACATTTAGATCCTGCAGACAGAGCATGCATGTGTTGTATGGGACGGACACCTAACGCCCAGAGGAGGGTGAGAAGCAGAAGGCCCTGTCCTGCTGATCCCCTCCCCGCAGCTGCACGGTGCCAGCTTGTTGATGGCATCTGTCAAGTTCAGATTCATCCCTGCCAGTGAGGGGGTGGAGACCTGTGAACTCAGATCCCACACTTCAGGTGACAGCACTCCGTGTAATTATTTTGATTAGTGTGAAATGTAAGCTATCTAGAAATTTTTCCAGGAGCAACAACACAAGCCTTTTTTTTTTTTTAAACCCTGCAATAAATTATTATTATTTTTAAATTCAGAGAGCTCAAACAGAGGTTAAAGAGGTCTCCTACCAGAAATAAAGTCATAACCAAAATTTCCAAGGAGGTAGAAGGTCTCCAAGTCCCTAATAAACTCAACTTATTTCCTGCAGTATTTGATATCACAAGATTCCACTTTAAAAACTGGAATTTAAGCCGACCGTGGGAGTCTAAGAGAGAATTTAACCTGTAAACTCAGATTCTGATATGAGGAGTCCTTTCGCTTAAATGAAAATGTTTGCCTTATCTGCACACAAGTGTTCTTTGGTGATGTTCTCTGCTAGGACTCGGCAGAGAGTAAGTGCGGTCGTAAAAAAACAGCAAAGCTCACACACAGCCAAGGAGTCTGGGGAGATGCTGGCTCACCCCGTACAGTGTCCTCCCCATCGGCAGGGCCCAGAGGCTTCTGCGAGTCCCGCAGACTGACAGGGCTCAAAGCCCAGCGAGAACAGCTGTATGGGCAGGGAGGGTCCCTTGGACACATCCCAGGACACCCGCACCCACACAAACACATATATACACAGACAAACACACATATTCGCACATACTTAGTATACACACATAGAGCACAAACACACATATACATACAAACACACAGAGAAAAACTTACACAATCACAAATAAACCAAGATACACCCTGAGACAAACACGAGGACACCCATACATACCACACTCACACAGACATGCACATGTTTGCATATAGTCAGACATACGTGTAACACACACACTCGTAGGTGCACACTCACACATACACATAAACATGCACACACACAGCCTCATACACAGGCTGAGGCTTCGCCCTTCTGGAAAACAGCCAGTTCTTCTGAAGGCTAGCTTCATCTCTGGAAAGGAAACCAGCTCTGAAGGAGGGAGCTGTCCAACCCTGGAGCCCTGGGGGAAAGCGAGCATTGAGTGCTACAGAAAGCTAGGGGCAAGGAGAAACATTTTGTTCCAATACTCTTTTGGAAAATTGTTTTGAGAATTTGCAAGTTTTCAGTTCTGCTTAGAGTTTAGATCTTCAGATCTTTAGGTCTGCCAAATTGTTTGTAATAAATCCCGGATCACAGTCTGATAGACCTGGGTTCAGATCTCCCTCTACCATGTAGAGGATCTTGGACAAATTGCTTAACTTCCTTGAGCCTCAGTTTTCTGATCTGTAAAACAGAGATGGTAACACCGGTCTCGCAGGATGGGCTGTGTGATCACATCAGACAATGAGCATAAAACTCCTAACCCCATAAGACCGTTGCTCAGCTCACTGGTACCTCCCTTTTCCACTCCCCATGGCCAGTCACCAACAAGATGAATTTATATATTTAAAGTATATTAAAGTCATCTCATGTTTCCTTATTTCCCGATATAATTTCCCCCTCCCTCACTGACCTCCCCCTACACACATAAAACCCTCAAAACTCTCCTCCATCGTTTTAGTTCTAAAGCATCTGGCAGATGTACACCCCTTTCTAACCAGCATAATCCCAGAACGTGAATAGCACATAATGCAACATTACAAGGTTAAGTCTTTTTGGAAAAAGGAAATCTGGCATATTGTTTCCTCCACAGAATGAGGGCAAATTTACCAGACCTTGGTCTCCACCCCATACATGAATGGTGAGACTGGAGAGGTGGGTTAGGACCACCAACAAGCCGACCTCACGTATCTTTTGCTGTAATGTGTTCAGGTAAGAGTGGGTTGAGTTCATATTAACCATTGAGGATTCTAGTATTTTTCTTGGCGATCTTCAAATGTCCAATGGAAAAAGTGACTATTTCTTATTTGATGACAAATGGCTAAAAACCTTTTCTTTGCCTGTAGCCTTAATCTACCTCTTCATCAAGGAAGCTTATAAAACTCATAACCTCCAATCACCTGAAATTCTGCAGTGTGGGCACGAGGGGCTTAGTTTCAGAGTGGTCCATCCAAAAATGGACTCCATTTTAAATCCCCAAATTCCTCCATTAGTGAAGTTTCAGAAAACTGGGAAATAGGTCAAAAAGTCTGATGTGGTCCCTGGCAGACCAAATCCC
Organism: Martes martes; assembly: GCF_963455335.1. Classification (NCBI taxonomy): domain Eukaryota; kingdom Metazoa; phylum Chordata; class Mammalia; order Carnivora; family Mustelidae; genus Martes; species Martes martes. The sequence continues at coordinate 52,345,588 of NC_137903.1, forward strand.
CCCCTCCTCACCCCCCACCTTCCAAGTGACATCTAAAAAAGTGTTGTGTGTTTTTATTTCCCTCTCACGTTTCTTCATTTCCAAGCAACTGCTCTCAAGGAACAAGGGGCCACCATGAAGCATTTCGGAGACAGTTTGTGTGTGTTTGTTTGATCGATTTTAATTCTTTGAAAAATGGTGTTTTCTATCTCTCTGGTCATGGAAGAGCAAGAAGGTAAAGAAAAACATTTTTCCACTAAAGAGATAAAAACTAGAACCAACACACTTGGCAGTAAATTCTAAAATGTATTGAAGAAGGTGCACCTTTCTGGGAAAATGTACTGGAATTTCCATATTTCTGTTGGAATCCTAATGCTGATAAACACTTTGATATTTTTAAAACTAACTTTTTTTGAGTTATTAGGAATAATGTTGAACCATGTTGAACCATGCCCTGAGATAAGATTAATATTTTCTAAAATTTGTACTTTCATGTTGCCACTTTGGAGCACCACCAGACCCTGCTTTTTAAACTGCCTTTTGCACGGATTTCCTCTGTTGGTTTCAGAATTTGACTGAACAACGTCATTCCCACGACAAGGTTTTCCTTGCTTCTTTCAGGATAGGAGCCACGGTCTATGTTCCAGCGCTCCTGGTGGGGTGGGCAGATCCACGACACTCCTGGGAGGCTTGGCCCCTCTTGGGACATCCAGGAGTCCTCTAGCCACCAAGGGCGGCTCCTAATACCTTGGTTCTGGTCTTTAAGACTGCCAGCACTCTGAACTTTGTTGAGTACCTGCAAATCTCCAAGTTCATTTACTCTTCTCAGCAACCTTGTGAAAAGTGAACCTCTACATTTAAAAGAACTTCCTGGGGAGCCTGAGGGGCTCAGTCCTTAAGCCTCTGCCTTCAGCTCTGGTCATGATCCCAAGGTCCTAGGATTGAGTTCTGCATCGAGCTCCCTGCTCGGTGGGAAGCCTGCTTCTCCCTCTCCCACTCCCCATGCTTGTATTCCCTCTCTAGCTATGTCTCTCTCTGTAAAAAAAAAAAATATATATATATATATATATATAGAGAGAGAGAGAGAGAGAACTATATATATATATAGAGAGAGAACTACATATATATAGAGAGAACTATATATATATAGAGAGAGAGAACTTTGGGAAGTTCTGTTTTTTTTAAGATTTCATCTATTTATTATATATATGTGTGTATATATATATATATATATACATGTATACATACACATATATGTGTATATATGTATACACACACATATATAATAAATAGATGAAATCTTTAAAAAAAATAGAACTTCCCAAAGGGTACACAGTTGGGGGCCAAAGTGGGGCTAGAAGCTTCTTTTTGTCCTGCACATGTTCTGGGGCTGCCTGACACCCAAGGCTTCAAACAGGGCTCAAGAACCCTTTTGTGGTGACTTCACTCAAGAAGTAAGTAGTTTTGGAACTCATCCTAAGTAACATTTTGGCCAATATATGTTTCTCAAACTACATAATTTCATTTGTTTGTTAAGTTTCCTTACTGACTACACACTGAAAGAAGAAGCTAAATGAGGCTTTGAGGAAACACACACACAATGGAAATACTGTACGAAATGTTGTTTTTCTTAGAATTCTCCATTCCTTCCCCACATCTAAGGGAGAGAAAACAACAGGCTCCCCTGAGTAAGTAAGAAGGAAGCCTGTTCCCAAAAGGCAGGCTGGGGAAACCCCCTCAGTCGGGGGTGGGGGGTGGGGGGACTTTTTAATTTAGTCTGGGAGTGACTAATTCTAAAGTGTATCAACCTATGGCCACAGGACAAAACCAAGCATGGCACCCCGCCTGCTGAAAGTCACACCTAGCTTCTGGGATCTCCAAGTCTAAGAATTATAACAGGTATAGTTAAAATTTAAAAATTCTATTCCTGGGGCACCTGGGTGGCTCAGTGGGTTAAGCCTCTGCCTTTGGCTCAGGTCATGATCCCAGGGTCCTGGGATTGAGCCCCAAATTGGGCTCTCTGCTCAGCAGGGAACCTGCTTCCCGCCCCCTCTGTCTGCCTCTCTGCTTGTGATCTCTGTCTGTAAAAAAAAAAAAAAAAAAGAAAGAAAGAAAGAAAGAAAGAAAAAAAAGTTCTATTCCTGGATCCATATTTCATAATAAAACTTTCCACTTCAAAGTTGCCACCATCGCCACTGACAATAAAATCCTGTTTTCTGGTCCCAACTCCCCTTTTCAATGCCCTGATCATTGTGACTGAAGGAAAGGGAACCCAGGACTAATTCCTCTCTGCAGTTCACATTCAGGGTGAGCCTGAGACTCAGGAAGTGTTGTACCTGAAAATCATGACGCTGTGTGTCTGGGTTCCCCCCTCCATGCTTTATTTTCCGTCACCCTACTAAGAACAATTCATTTTTATTGAACAATTTATAGCTTCCTTTTTCATATTTCCTCCTATTCTAAACTCATGTATCTTGAAGAGACTGTAACATAGTCTTCCCAAATACTTTATACATTTTCTTCATAACTTAGTAAGAATTATCCCATAAACAACACAACCAAAGCACAAAATTCCAATATTAATTCTTCAAAACTTAAGCAGAAAAGGTGTATTAAACATCGTGGTATTTTGTGATGGAGATGAAGCATTAAATAGAGACACACAAATCCTGAGAAAAGCTTAATTAAAAAAAAAACCTAGCGTTGCATTTAAGGTAAATCATACTCTCTATTATAATTATGTTTGCTTACGTACTTTAAAAATGCATCAACCCACAGGTCTCAACTAATTTCTAGTCTTTCCTAGTGTGTGTGTGTGTGTGTGTGTGTGTGTGTGTCTTGAATGACTAAAAACTAGGAAACAAGTCAGAAAAGCCTCATGTCAGAAATGACTGTGCCTACTGTTTTTTCCCTCCACTCATCCTTCAGAATCCTCCCCCCACAACAGAACCTATTTGTTTCACTTGGCGGTTCGGGGTCCCTCTGACAAGCTCCTTTGTTCTTTTTCTGCTTAAGCAGCTCAAAAAAATGGTAACCTTTCCAATCTAAAGATCAAATCCGAAAGTATCCTGGAGACAACTTCGATGTTAACCATATTCAGGCTGAATTTGGACAACATTTTAACATGAGTCCTATCGTCAATAAAATACAGAATGTAAATATGCATTTGCAGGTATGGAATTATCATCTAGATTACATATTCACACAGAATTAATGTTACTCAGTAGGATATCGAATCTTCTCCGTGATTTCAACTAAAATAAAGTCGCCTTAAACAAATCCATGACAGTCTATGGAAATGTTGTGGACACATCTCTGTTTCCACTCCATCTTCGCATTTAATCATTGCTAAATCTCCACGATGGGTTTTTCTGATGTCTCATTCCGTAGCAATATTCCATATGTTTGGCAACCTCTCCCTCATAAGGAGAAACTTTCAATTAATTTGGCTGCAAGTTTTGTCTCTATTAAGCTATTCCCAGAACCCATCCCTTAACCCTCTAACATTATAATTAAAGTAAATTATACTTTAAAGGCATTTGGGGGTGAGCTACCACAGTAAAACATCTGTGCTAGTGAAACATCCCGACTGACGGAGGGAAGGGGGCTGAGGAAATCTGAGAGAAGAAATCCACCAAAATAACAACAGGACTAAGGACTTGCCTCCCAAGATGATTTTCCAATCCGCCATTAATACAGTTAACCTGGAGTACATTTTCCAAGGGAGAATCAATTCCAATTTTGCCAATTAAACCCAACCCGTCCGCCTACTCCCAACAACAGTGCCTCAAAATGGTTCATTTGTGCTCCATTTTGATCAGGGCTCCTGTAGAATTCAGGAGCTTAAAAAAGGACAAAATCTCACAGCAGCATCTACTTTAGATGACTTTTTTCCTACTATAAACGACAAGAGCCCAGATCCTGGGCAGCTTCTGTCCTGGATCCAGAAACTGCCCTTCCTTCTAAGGCTCCAAAAAAAGGGGGGGGGGTGAGGGACCCCATCACCCTTCAGCCTGCCAAACAGTCAACCTCTAACAAAAGCCCTGTGCTGTGAATTCCTGCAGGAACCCGAGTGCACCCTCCCCCCCTGCAAAGACCTCACAAAAGAAGGAAGGAAGAAACAAGAAAGGAAGACGAGAAAGAAGAACGAAGAGAGACACAGACATGTCAGCCACAATGGAATTTTACGAACAGCAGCAGTTCGCTCACATGTGTCGTGGGTATTGTTAACACTCATTTCAGAAAGAGAAAAGGCAGAAAATCATCACAGAAGGACACCTGCACTCCCCACCCCCACCATCTCCCAACCCAGCATCTGGTGCTACCACAGCAAACTGCTGCTTGTCTCTCTCCAACCTTGTTTCCCAAAGTGGGTATTAGTCCTCGCGTCCGGGGGACAGCTAAACTGTTTCCAAATCTCTACCATTCCAAAGCTTCTCCGCTCTAATCCTGATCAATTTCCCTAAATGAAAGCGATGCTATAAGGTCCCTCCACCCAAGGCCACCAACCCTCCCCATCCACAACTCTTCAATTTGGAGGAAACTACTAGTCTCTCGGCCAGAGAAATCCACCAAATAGCCATCACTGCTGAACAAAACAAGAGGCTCAAAGCAGTCTTCTTAACAACGTGATAGAAAGGTTAGTCCCTGTTAACTAATTTTCCATCCCGGCAGGACTGCAGGTGCGACCCTCCCTCCTCCCCTTCCTCCAGGCCGGCCCACAGGACGGGTGTCCCTCTGGGCTCAGCCTGTTAATGCGGTGCTAAGTACTCACTAATTGACTGTAGCACACAGTGAAAGGGCACTAAATCCGAGGCAAATGGGAAGTTAGGACAATGGAAATATTTAGGACTTGAGGCTGTCTACACCTGGTCAGCGGGGGTCATCAGGTCACTGTTCAAAACCCAAGACGCCCCCGTGGACCGTGTTTTGTGTACTCACTGGTGCTTTGCCGGTTTCCTGTCTCCCTGGACCCCCACCTCACCTCTAGGAGGCCGCAATTAAAAAAAAAAAAAAAAAGACTCTGGTATTCATTTGCAGTGGTGTATGTAGGCGGTCTCCAAGACGTCTTGAGGACTCGCGTAGCTCTAATCCCCTGAGTATTCAGCCAACATTCTTGCCTTAACCCTGCTTCGTTTTGGGCGTGTCAGGAGGGAGGTACACCTAGCATTTGGTCTTCTTTCTACTTCCTGCCACTCCCGGTTTTATCCCGCCCGGCCTGGCCAGTAATTCCTCTCCTTCCTGATTAGTTTCACTCTTCAGATCCCGTTAACGGACACTCACTCCGACACCTAAAAAAAAGTTAAAAAAAAAAAAAAAAAGTCCTATTTCGGATGAAGCCAACCTCCGAGCGCCGCAGACTGAAGCCTGCGCACGGTCCGCGGCTTCCTCCATAAGCAGGTGCAACCTGCGGCCGGCGTCGTTGCGCCTTTCCCAGCACACAGGGGCACCGATGACCTCCCCAGGTCGAATTTAATTTACTGCATCGGCTGCCCTGGTAGAGACCTCATTTCTCTTGAGCCGGCCACGTTTCCAGCTCTCGTCGAGGTCCGCTAAGCGCTGGGAGGCTCGAACCCGGGCAGGGCGCGCGGGGTGCGCGGACCGCGCCGACCCGGGCTGCCTCCAGCATCCGTGCATGAGGAGCCGCTGCCCAAATGGGGAAAAAGAAAAAATGCTTTTCAAGGGCTAAAGTCCCGGAAAGCCTTGGGCCGCTGGCTTTGGAGTTTAGTTTTGTCTTCCCAGATGCTGGCGAGAAATGGGTATGGGGAGAAAGAGGTGTCGGCCCGGTCTCCCTGGGCTGGGCGCGCTGTCGGCGCTCCGGCTTACAGCGCCTTTCCCCGCGGGTAAAGTCTCTGCCGCCGCTCCAAAGGCGCAGAAAATGGGACCCAGTCTTGGCCAGTCCCCGCTCGCTGGGGCCGCTCGGGAGAATAAGCCGAGGAATGGAACCGGCAAAGTGGATGGAAGGAAAGGGCCGGGGCGCAGGAACGCGGAACGCGGCGCGCCGTGGACGCAGAGGTCGCCGGTGCCTTGCCCCCTTCGCAGGCACGACCTCTACCTCGGGCTGCGGGACGCGGGGGGCGCAAAGCTGACTCTCCCAGATGGGCCGTTCTGTCCGCAGTTGCTTCCACGGGCAAGTCCTTAACACCCAAGGCGCGCGTCGAGCCCGCGCTCGGCACCCGCAGGTGCGCAGCAAACGCCTGTTGAAGGAATTCATCGCGAGCTCGCTGGGCCACCCAGGCCTGCGCCTAACCGCGGGAAGGGGGGGGCGGGGAAGAAGCTCTGTCCCGGTCGCGCGGGGGTCACACGGGTCGCGATCCCGGACCCAAGGCCGGCGATCCCGCCCAGCCCCGCCAGGCCCTGGTTTTCCACGACCCCGCCCGGTGGACATGCGAGGAAACAACTCGAGTTGGGTCCCGCTTCTCTCTTCTCAGTCCCGACTCTCCATCTTTCCCGGACACTGGGGGCCGCTCGGTGCAGACCTTCGCCCCTCACTCGTCCCGCCTGCCCGCTCTCTGTCCGTTTAAATCCTTAATTCCGCTCCCTGGGCGCACTGGGGCCGCGCACTGCCAAGGAGGGCTCCCCTCCGCCCTCGCCGCCCTCTTTGATCCAGACAGTGGAACCGGGGAGGTCGGAGCCCGCCCGCCCCTGGGGCGCCCCCGGCCACCCGGCTCCGCAGCGAGGCGCTGCCGTGGTCACCCGGGTTTCTCCAAATTCCCCTCTGGGTGGGGCAAAGTTCTGGCCCGAGGCTGGGGTGGGATCCTCCAGCTTAGGGTATCGGAATCCCCAATCCTTGAGGCCTGATCTGCCGGCGGGGACAGCCACCGGTCTGACCTTTAAAAGTTGGCTCGCGTCTGACAATATTTTTGTGAGCAGGGATGGAGATTTGTGGTGCCCAGGACTGCTGTCTGAATTTCTGTATCGAAATCTGAATCAATCAATATCTTTCTGTCTCTCCATATATATAATATATGGCGACATATATCATATAATAAATTTTTTCCTTGTTTTTCTTTCCGGCGCCACCAGAAAAGGCAGGAATGGAAAGAAGCTGGAATGGCTTCTCCAGAGTTTGAGAGAGCTGGCCCGGGAAGTGAGTCCGTTCCACCTGTTAAGAAACAGTCTGCAAGAAGGATGATACTGTCGGGAAAGAGGACTCGGATGCAATCCGTGCTGGAAGATTGACCCCACGCACCCGCAGGCAGCCCGGAAGAGAGGAAAGGAGAGTGGGGCTTCCTAGAGAAGTTCTTCACCAGATCCTACCACATACAAAACCAAATACCCTTTACTCACAACTTTGGGGTTTGGAAGAGCTGCAAGAAGTAGAGTTTCTAGGAGATAAGGGTCGGATGGGAGGTGCCCTACACCTGTTACCCATTTATCACTCCCTGCCGGCACCCAGCGGGAGGCTCCTTTCTCCCCCCAGGGTTGGGCACCTCTCCAGCCAGGAATCCCCCCCCGGGGGGGGGCGTCGGGGGCCATTGTCCTTCCCCGAAGTGCCTGGAGAAACTACATGGGAGACAGGCCAAACCCAAGGGCAAGAGGCGATAAAATGTTCACCTCCCTGCATGTCCCTCACTGTTCCAAGTCCTCGTGGTGTGCAAGAGGGGCCGGCGGGGCCCAGACGCGTGGGGAGACCGATGAGTTCAGGGAGGAGACAGGTTCCAAGGAGGATAGGGAGGCATTCGCAGAATCCAATGCTGCCCCCAGGTCAGAAACTGTGAGAATCTGGACTTGGCGTTTCTACAGCCCACAGGGAGGCGGCGGGAAAGACCCGAGCAGAAGCAGGTTTCGTCCATAATGAGAGAGAGACCTGTGATCCTAATCGTGGGCCAAGTAGCTGGGACCCGCCAGCTTAGGGCAAGGTCCCTTTCTGAACCTATCCACCTACCCAGAAAAAAAAAAACCCACCCAAGGCCCCGGGCCCATGCTGGACAGGACCTCGGCCAGCCATGCTGGACGTGAACCTCGAGGGTGCAGCCTCACACAACGCTCCCGCCGCCCAGAGCAAGGAGCCAGGGGCTTTGAGTTCCTCAAACACTGACCAGAGGTGGGAGCCGGGCTGCCCAGCAACCCATCGGAGACTTAAGGGGGTGGGCTCTACCTCCCTACCCCAGGGTGATCTCAGGGTCTCCGGGGTCGCTCCTAGACTCCTCCCGCCGGATTCTTCCAGAGCTTCTCGTCCCAGGCTGATGCCCCTCAAATAGACAAAGATCAACTTGTCTGGAGAAGTCTGAGCCGACGGTGGGCCCCGCCAGGCCACCCCAGAGCTGTGAAAGCCGCGAGGCTCTCTTGGGCCCCGCACCCCCTGCTGGGGAAGCAGGACGAGAGTGACCACGCTGACACGTCTGCCCAGGAGGGAACAGTGGCAGGAGGTGGCAGGGGCGGGGAAGGGGGAGCAGAGAGCGAGGAATAAGCCCGCCAAGAGAGAATTTATTACATTACTTGGTTAACATTTTCCTTAAGGGAGTGCACCTCACCCACCCACAAAAGAATATTCGGACTGCCTCCCAAACACACTGGATTCAAACGCATAAAATGCCCCATCAGGAATGAGGCCGGGGTGCCAGAGGGCCCCAGGATGGGGGACCCCTACATCTGTGCCCCAAAGTGCTCCATCTGTCGTGGCTCAGGGAAAAGAAATCGAATACACCTATGTGTGTGCCCTGCGTTGGGGGTGGGGGATGCAGGGGTGCGGGGTGGGGAGACCCAAACCTTCCAGCGTGGGGTTGGACCTTTGCTGGACAGCCTTTCTGTCCACTCTCCCAAGGTTTAAACACCCACAGGCTTGGGATGACGCTTTTTCTTCCCTGAGGTCTAAGGGCATCTCCCCCACCCCCATGGACAGTTGTTAGGCCAGTGGCCCCCAGGTTCCAGAAGAGAGAATGGTGGTGTTTCTGTGTGTGAGGGGACCACACCCCACCTATGCCCAACTCTGCACCAACAGCATGATGGCCAGCAGCCACGTCTACTGGAAGGGAGTGAGTATGTTCCTGCACATGTCCCCCCCTAAAAAAGCTGGACTTCAAGTCTTCAGGGATTGGGCCCCTCAATTTTAGCCACTGCTTCCTTCAACAGGCCCCAGAACCGGGGCAAGACAAAAGAAAGGGCAGACCAGACCCTCCTGGTTCAGCATTGCCTCTGCTGGGCAGCCCTGGGAGGAGAGTCCCACTCTCTACTTCATTGAGTTCTCCGCAGCTGGAACCCAGACTTGAGCCCCCATGAACTGTAGCTCTGAAGGCAAGTTCTGGGCATTTTAGGAAATTGAGTTCCTGATGTCGAAATCAAAGTTGCCTCTGAGCAAGAGAAACAAAACGTGAGACATCTAAGAGTGTGCGTTGAGCATCCCAAGAAAGACTGTCAGAGCAAAGCGGACTGCCCTTTGCGGTCCTGGCAGGCCACCTACGGACCACAACTATTAAAGCACGGAGGTACTGGGTGACAGCGCCGCCAGCCACACACCGCCTTCCGCCCCCTCACACGCTCCCCTCACTCCCGCAGAGCTACAATCCGTCTAAGGACTTAGAGCGCCTTTGCCAGGGGCTCTGTTTCTGTTTCTGCCGGGGCTCAGAATGCACTCCCTCCTTGCACTCCCTCCTTGCCCGCGGTGGGCTGGGGGCAGTGAGGGCAGCAGCGAACCCCAAAGCCTTCTACAGACACATCTAGGTCAGCAGGAAACCTCCCAAGTCGCGATGCAGACGTGGAACTGTTTGCCAGCAGTTAACAGGAAAAGACACAAAGGATAACTGCAGGATATAGTCAGAGCACAGCCTACCTAGATTTGGGGGAAGCTATCCCCTTCTAGTTCCCTCTCAAAAACTTCCCAGGAAGCCCAGGACACACGCTCGCCAGCTTGCCCTTTGAGGTATGGCCTAAGCAGAATCCTTGCCGGGAAAACCCAGGGCGCAGGAGGGCGCGGGAGGGCGCGGGAGGGCGCAGGAAGGGGCAGCCTTGCGCCCTTCTGGTTCGTAGGTAGACACCATTATTTTATTTACTTAAAATAAGCCTTGAGGGCGTGGCTACCGCTCCACTAAAGAAATCGCGGTTGGAAGCACAGTCCCTTGGCAAGCGGAGTGAGGAAACCTTTCCCTCTCCACGGCGCGCAGGGGTGTTCCGCAGAGCCCGCGAGCCTGTAGGGCAGGACTCACTAGGCGCCCGCCGTGCGCGCTCGATGCCCCGGGACCTGCTCCGGCCTCTGCACGGATTGATCACCCAACACACCGTTTGGGAGTGCGGGACAGAGGCAGATTCCCTCCAGGAAAAAGCCTGAGTGCGCACACCCAAACACACGCAGAGACCTGGGAATAAACACGCCTCGAGCTCCCGCAGTCTTGCTAATATCGGGCGCTGGAAAGAAAGTGGGTGGTCGAGCAAAGTGCCCAAATACCCAGTGTGCACCCTATGTGTCTCCCCTGCTGAGTCCAAGCCGTCCGGAAAGTATGTCCTCGCGTGCGCAAAGGCTGTACCCCGAGTTCACAACTTCGTCCCGGCGCTTCTCCCTCCCCTGCATTCCTCGGCTAGCTGGAACATGGCGAGTTGACTTCCTCACTGGAAGAAGCAGGCAGTCCCCAGCGGCGCAGGCTGCGGGCGCCGCGGGCAGCAGCTGCTGAGGACGCACCAGGCGCGCACGCCCAGCGCGCGGGGACAGAGCGTGTGGCCTGGGCTTCCGCGCCGCCAGCCCCGGGGGCGGGGGACGCGCTCTCCAACTTCCCGCCAGCTGGGGTGAAGTTGCAGTAGTGGTACTTCGAGCTTTGACCGTAACCCCAGGAGGGAGGATGATTTACGGGGACCACCCCAGCCCTCAGGCCTGGCCTGCAGTTCGTTCCCTTGGTGTCCCCAGACAGCACTCTCTCCCAACGGTCCTAGAAAAGCCATGGGCTGGAGATGGCGGGGTTCTGTACCCTCGGCTGGCCTCGAGCACGATCGGAAGGCTTTCACTTTCGGCCCCCAAAGCCATGAGCCAGGCCCTTTAAACGCACTCTGGCCAGTGCCCCTGCCCTGTGACCGCCTCTGCGCCGGGGCCGGCGGCCCCTCGCCCCTCCCGGCCCCTCCGGTCCAGGCTACACGCAGCGTCCGACCCGCCCCGTATCGGCCACGGCTGCTGGCTGTCTTGTTATCAAATTAAATCAGCGAGAAAGGGGGGTGTCTTACGTTGCATCGGCACACCAAGCATCTCCGGGAGCCCCTTGACAGCCCCCTCCGCGGGGACAGCTGCGCTCTGCATCATCTCGGAGCGAGAGCCAGGGAGTCGCAGTCTACGGAGATCTCTTGCTCTCTCGCTTAAGCTGGATTCAGAAATTTGAAAATAATAATAAAAAACCCAACCAGGCCGCCGAAGTCACGGTGGAAGCCGGACCCTCCGCCTCTCCGGGAGGAATCCACAGGCTGGCTGGCCCCCTCCCCCCGCCAGTCCTCAGTCTGCTTCAAATCCCTTTGATCTCGCTCTCCTGGGTAGGTGCACATCCCGGGTAGAGGAGACGCTGTTGCTGCAGCTCTGGCTTTTTTCCCCTCCTCCTTCCCCCGCCCGCTTCTCCCCCCTCCCCCTCCACCCTTCGCGTGCCGGCCGCCCGGGAGGCCGCGGTCACCCAGGCATTTTGATTCATTCACACTGCAGGAACGGCCGTGACGTCGCTTTCCGCAGGGAGGCCCGCCCTCCAGCCAATCCCCGCACCCGGCAGCGGGCCGCGGACCCGGCCGGAGCAGGGGTCCCGGTGCCGGGAGTGTGGAGGGCCGCGCAGGGGGGCGGGGCCGCACAGGACGGGGCGGGGCCTCGCGGGACGTGGTGTCCCCCCACCCGCTCCCGGCCCTGCGCCCCGCCGTGCGGGCTCGCGCCCCGGGTATAAATACTGCGGCGGGCACGGCCCCGGCAGCAGGTGCTCCTGGACGGCGGAGCCCCGGGCTTGCCGGTTTCCGCGGGTCCTGCGGGGGTTTCGGACTTGGCCGGTGGCTCACGTGCCACTGCCCTTCCATTCGGACCAAAGGATGGGGAAGGGCGTGGCAGACCCTCCGAAGGCCCGGGCCGCACGGCAGTCTTCCGCTCGCGCGCTCTCGGTCCCGGGTTTCTCTCCGCCCGGGACTCCATCCTCCATCCTCTAACGCCTCCTCTTCTCCTCTAGCCAGTTCCTTTCCCGCCGGCGCTTCTCAGCCCTTGCTCTCTCTCCCCCGCGTCTGGCTGAGGCGAGACCAGGGACAGCCCGCACTCGGCCAGCAAGGCTCGAGCCACGCCGCGGGCGGCGGCGGGCGGGGGAGGGCGGCGGGGGGCTGCGCGCCCAGGGGGCCGGGCGCGGACTCCCGATGCGCGCCCCCGCTCGCCGCGGCCTGCGGCCGGGAGTCCGCGCTTGCCTCCTCCTTGGCCCCGACGGGTCCGCGCGCCTTTTGGCCGCGGGCTGCTCGCGCCGCTCTGCCCACGCGGGCTCCGCTGGGTCCTGTCCTCGGTCCCCAGGGACCTCGCCTCGCCTCGCCTGCTGCAGCTGCGGGCACTTTGAACAGTTCGGACCTCGTGCGTGCGGGGCGGCAGCGCGCACGCGGACACCCGGGCTAACCGAGGAAGGCGCGTGTGTTGCTTATTGTATTTACAGGGCACACTTGCACACTTAAATCCCGACGCAAGGTCCTGGCGGAAATAAGACAGAAGGCCCGCCTCTGGGGCAGGTCGCCGCCAGGGTTCTCTAATGCTTCATCAGTGTGCAGGACGCCACTTGGCTGCAGGTGCGCGAAGCCCACCTCCCCTGCCACGGGACCCAGAGGCTCCACGGATCCCACCCCCGCGACGCCCCCATCCTGAATTCGTTCCGGAGATCTAGACGGATGTGCCCTCCTAGCCAAGTCCAGTCCAGCTCGGGCGGGGAAGGGATCGGTGTGCCCCGCTCCAACCTAATAGAGCGTCCCCCGCTTTTTCTCCTGGCATTGTCTCTAAACAGGGGACACTAGGCGAGGTGAGGGATGAACGTGAAGGTGGGGGAGGAGGGCTTGGTCGTCTATTCTTAGAATTTGTCTTCGATGAAGTCACAGTGACTTTTCTGTCTCTTGGGACTGGGTTGGCATCATCTCTTGCCCTGTTGACCTGCGAGGTGACTCCAATATGCAAGAAACCCGGCAACATTTTCGGTGTTTACAAAAAAAAAAAAAAAAATTTTTTTTTTACAAAAATGTAACTAGCAAACACGGGAAAATGCCACCCTCATTAGCAATCAAAGACACGTAAAAGGAAACATCATAGTACATACTTCTGTTTTGTGTGTTAAACAACCAGCTAAGGTGGGGGGAATCCTAGAATTTGGTGCTGGTGAAGGTGCTTTGAAACTGGTGCTCTCACCATACTGTTAGTGTGCTAATAAACTCTTAAATCCGTTAGGAAAGCAATTTGGCAATATGTATCAAACCCTATAATTTGTTCAAATCCTTTAGCTCTTATAATTCCACTTTTGAGTGTGTGTTCCACAGAAATAATCTAAAATGGAAAAAAAAAGATTTCATACATGAAGATGCTTATTACAGTATTATGGTTTGGAGGGAAAAAAAACCTCTGCTATCTAACAGAAGGAAAGTGGTTTAGTAAAGTATATTAAATTTGCGTTGTAATATGTTATACAGTTATTGAAACTAACTATAAAATCTAGCAACAGGGGAATGCTTGTGAAATACTAAAATTTTTAAAAACATGATACAATATTATGATTATAAGTTTTCCAAAATGTTAGTCAAACATAAAAGCAGTGTTAATACCCATTGTTGGCTAGTGTGTGGAGAAATCAGAAAACAATTTTCTGGTGGGGATGCAGCGAGAAACAATGTCTTCTGAGGGCACTTTGGCAATATATGTTACAGTCTAAAAATGTGATGGATTTGACCCAATCCATATAGAAATTTAGTCACAGGAAATAATCAGGAATATTTATAAAGAGGTAGTTGCAAGGATGTTTATAACATTTTTGAAAGAGAATAAACTACATATCCAGCAATAGGGGATTATTAAATAAATTAGAGTAAATAAAATAGAATGTATATTGTCATTAGAAAATACAACAAAAATATTTAATAATGTAGGATAGTGAGGTTTATTAGACATAGAGTGAATATGAGGCAGTATGAACTGTAGGGTTCTTTTAACCAGCATAGATAGAAAATATATGTTAAAATATAAAAGTGGCTACCTACACAGTGGATATTTTTATTATCTTATTTTCCTTTTTTAAGTTTTCTAAATTTTTTTCTAAATTATAAAGAGGAAAAAACTAATAAAATTGCTTTCAAAAACCTTGAGAAAACACTGAAAGGAAATATATCAAAATACTCTTTAAAAACCCATTGGAAGAGGGGTGCCTGGGTGGCTCAGTGGGTTAAAGCCTTTGCCTTCCGCTCAGGTTATGATCCCAGGGTCCTGGGATCAAGCCCAGCAGGGAGCCTGCCTCCCCCTCCCTCTCTGCCTGCCTCTGCCTACTTGTGATCTCTTTCTCCCTGTCGAATAAATACATAAAATCTTTTTATTTAAGAAAACCCATTGGAGGAAAAGTAAATTAGGGAGATGTATTATGAATTTTTTTTCTTTTTTTCTCTTTTCCGGATTTTCTATAAACTGGTAACATTTCTTTCAATAATATTAGTAAAAGAGAAAATATTTATATGCAGTGAAATGTCAAGCATATGTGGTAGTGAGTTTTATCATTAAAAATTATATTTTGGGGGCGCCTGAGTGGCTCAGTGGGTTAAGCCTCTGCCTTTGGCTCAGGTCATGATCTCAGGAACCTGGGATGGAGCGCTGCCTCCCCCCCCCCCAATTGGGCTCTCTGCTCAGCAGGGAGCCTGTTTCCCCCTCTCTCTGCCTGCCTCTCTGCCTACTTGTGATCCCTCTCTCTGTCAAATAAATAAATAAAATCTTTAAAAATAAATAAAATTACATTTTTAAAATGCTTTCTGCACCTCCTGCTCCCCTGGTATGAGCTTGCCCAGGTCCTGCCCTCTTTTCACTGCTGGTCACTAGCCTGTCACTGGGGGAAGGGGCAGCACGACTGTGGGGGACTCTCGCCCAGCGCTGACTCAGCAGATGCCTTTCTCACCTTTATCCAATGGCACAAGAGCTCTGGGAGGCCCACTTGGTTCTCAGTTCTTCAACTTGTGGGCAGCAGCTCCCATGCACCCCGCTGCATCCCCACTCATACACCCACTGCTCCTCGGCCCATACATGTCCTTGCCACGTTCAGAGACTCTTCTAGAAGTATGAGCTAGGTTCCATTCCCAACATCTTCCACTCACAGCATACATCTGCCAAAGCACTCACATCCTTCCTGGGGCCTCCACTTTCCCATCTGTAAACGATGCAACCCCCATGAAAAGCTTTCCTTGAGTAGATATTCGAGTGCCTTCGGCTGCTGATAGCAACAGGAACACACCGTGGTAATAACAGCCACCAACATTTACTGACAGTTTGAAACTGTGCCAGGCACCCAGGTAAGTGCTTTCCATCTTTTTCCTCGTAACAATTCAATAAATGGGATTGTCATACCTATCTGGAGGATGAAAAAGCTGAGGCTGACAGGGGCTAAGGTAGTCTCTCCCCCCAGAGAACAGGCGAAATGGCTGAATCCCACCAGAAGCCTCTCTGGTGGGTCTGTGTGGTGCTGACAGAGCGGGGGTCTTCTTCTTAGTGAAAGCCACCCAGGGCTGGCAGGGGACCCACCAGGGGCGATAGTCTTTGGGGCAGACCTGAGGCTTTCAGCTACAACTCAGTCGAAGGGTGGGCACCAGAGGATGCCTCCGTGGTGATGTGGCTTTCCCCGGGTCTAAGTTCTGCCAGGGCAGTCGGTCAGTAAGCGTTTCTGGTGCTTTCTGGACATCTACACATTATGTTTCTGGGAACCAGACTCAACGTGTCAGTGGATCCAGTTCCGAAGGAAGAAGCTCTAGAAGCCCAATTCAGGAGAGCGATTAGAGCTTGCATTTGTCTAGCACTTGACAATTTACAGAGTCCCTCTACATATTTTATCTCATCTGATCTTCATAATCGTGCTGGGCTTCGGTATGATTATCAGGAAACGGAGAGGTTAAGTGGTTTGCCTAAGGTCACACTGCTAATAAGTTGCAGAGCCAGCTCGAGATTAAATCCAGCCTAGCAGAGCCAGCCTTTGACTCCCACTCTGGTGCTCTTCGCACTCTAAGCAGCAGACTTCTAACCCTTACATTTTAGGAGCTCCACAGAGTGGGTGAGTTCACCCTTAAATGCCAGGAATTCTGGACCCCAGCTTCCTTCTCCACTCACAACTCCTGCTCCCCATCAGCCCATCTCCAATCACCTCCTCCTTGTCCTCCTGCCTCTCAAACCCTCTTTCATCATTTGCATTTTGAAACTGTTTCCTTAATTATTCCCCTGCTGTTGGAAACCTACTCTCCCCCTTCTCTGTGGCATTCTTTGATTTATCTCTGTCTGGATAACAGCTCCCCGATTCTCCTTGGGGAATCCAATTTTCATTCATTTTCCCACTGAGCTAGATTGATATAGACCCTCTGCCCTGGTCCATATTACTCATCCCAACAGAGAGAACCAGGGAGACCGACCCTCCGCCCGGCCCCTGGGGAGCCACTGTCTTGTTCAGGGAGCCACAAGGAGTTCTCCAATAAAAGGACAGGGGCCTTTGCTCTTCCCCATCTGTCCACCCAGTCCTTCCAGTCATTTGTCAAGGGTCCCTTTCGTGAGCCCACCACTTTGTCATTTGTCTCCTTCTCTTCCCAGAACCTTCCAGGGATCTGCCCCCGCCCCCAGGTTGCTGATCAGAAGGCAGTTGCTGCTTAACCTAACCCTGCCGTATGTCCTTGACCTGGTTCTGCCCTTGGGCATCTAACTCTCAAGATAAGAATCTGAGGCCATAACCGGCTGAGAAACAGAATAAGACAAGAGCACTGGGTCCTCAGTGGAAGAAGGGAGGTGACAATAGCTAACACTTCTTTCGCCAGCACTGCTCCAAGTACTGCTCCATATGTGTTAACTCATTTAATCCTCACAAACACTTTGAGGCAGGTATCATTATCCCCATTTTACAGATAAGGAAACTGAGGCACAGAGAAGTCAAGTAACATGCCGAAGGTTGCACAGCATTGGGGGGGTGGAGTCAGGATATGACCACAGGTAGTCTGGCTCTACGTTTGCCAGCACCGCCAGCATCAGCACACAGCCCTCATTTGAAAGTCTCTGGGTATAGCCAGGTGGTGGGTCCACACAGAGCCCATTACCTGGCAAGGCCAAGTCCTCTGAGATCCATCTGTGCAACCATCACACCCCGTGGCCTGGGTGCATGAGAAGCTGGGGAATGAATCAGGGAATTTGGTCTCATTCTAATTTCAGGGCTTATTCTCTTTATTTCCCATCAGAAATCTAGAGCGTCTTAGATCATTTCTGAATTCATGCACTCATTGAGCATCTGTTGTATGCCAGCTCCTTCCTAGACCCTGGAAGACAATCCCCTGCAGGGCCAAGTGCAGACGGCTCATAACTTGCTTTGCTCCAGAACTCCCAGCATCCCCGTGAGATAGCGTCAGCCAAGTTCCCCAGGTGCAGTGAATACATTCCTTATGCTGGGAGGGGGTTGGAGAATGGGTGAGGAAACCTTTGGGTTCTGGGCTCAGGGTGTCTGTGTTAAATTCCAACTTCCAACTTGGATATAGTCTAAGTGGGGCGACTTTGGCAGGGTCCTTCTCATAGGCGGATTGGGGTAACAATAGTACCCTCCTCGCAGGTGGTCACTAGAGGCACCCAGGAAGATTTCCCCTAGAAACGTTGGCTGGCATCGTAATTGTACCCCTTCTGCAGTATTGTGTCTGTTTTTCTGATTCTCTTGTTTTATATTTATGGGAGAAACCCGGGGACAAGAAACTTACTTGGGTGTTTTCGAGCAACGACTAGAACTCGGGAGCTCTTCTTCCTAAAAATGTTAGCTGGGAAAGAGAAAGACCCATGGTGGTGGGGCCAGACTTTGCCCTTCTTCCCCCTTGCGGAGCGAGGGAGAACTGCTCCTCCAATATGGTCTCAAGCTGGGGTCTGGGTTCCAAAAATGCCCCTTGGGTGAAATTCCAGCCATCTTATGAAAAGCTTCCTGGCGCCCAGGGCAAGTGAGTCAGCCTTGCTGGCCTCATTTGCCTCCTGTGTAAAATGGGGATAAAACCTGCCTCCATGGTGGGGGCTAGCTGGATTCTGGGGGCTGCACATAAACCCGAGAGCCCAGGGCACCACACGCAGAAGGCTCTCAAATGTCACTGCGGTGGTTAAGAATGGTGACAGGCGGTTCTGCTCCCTCTGCCTGCTTCTCCGCAGCACACGGACGTCTTCTCAGCAGAAGTTCCTCTGCCCACGCCACCTGCAATCAAGTCTTTGCTTCTGTTTGTTTTTAAAGTCGACTTAATATCCAGGTTTATTCAAAGAGCCCGACTGCAGATGTTCACCACTGGCAACCTTTCTCCCGTGTTCTTTCTTCCCCCTCCAGGCCTCGGAGGCATCCCAAATCCAAGGATGAGCCTTGTCACCCACATCGTCATGGCGCTTTACAGTTTGTGAAGGGTCATCACAGGCCTTTGCTCACCCACGCCTCCCCAGAGAGGTGGGGCTCCCCGGTGTTAGGACCGTGTCCCCCATGAGGACGCTGCAGTCCGGGGGGCGGGGGAGAGCTGTCTGCACTCCTGGATGAGGGTTCAGACCCACAGGGTCCATTTCTCGGCTTCTGTGGAGTGGGGGAGGGGTGGGATGACCCACGGGCTCCATTTGAAAATAACAGCAGGTGTCAAGGCTAATCTATAAAATAACCCCGTCATCATCTTGGCGAAAGACTTTTACTGGAGGAGCTTAACTCAGCGGTTTCATCTCAGGATCCGACTTACAATAAAAAAATGTGGATGTGTTAGATGTGGGCCGAGGAGACCGGAGAGAGGCCCAGGAGGCTCGTGGAGAGAGGCAATGAGGAAGGGGCGGATTCCCGACCCGGAGCCGGGTGGTCGGCATCGAGTGCTGTCCACTCCGACCTCCATCTGCTGATGTGTGTAATGGGAGAGTAATAGTACCTGCGTGACAGCCTTGTCACCCAAGGGCTGTAGCCGTTAGCACAGGGCCTGACACATAGAGAGTCCCCACTAACGACAACTCCGATCAGAGTGAAAGGACGAGGAGCTCATCCCCTTTTGCCTCCCTCACCGCTTGGCTTCCTCTGTGCTCACAGCCTGGCCCGACCAGGAAGGGGCCTGCCCTTGGTCTCCAAAGCTTTCTGCTTAAAAACACATGTCCCCAGAGAAGGGACAGGGACACTGTCACTGTGGCCAATTTGGGTGGTCAAGGAAGAAATACTGAGAGCTTTGGGGGACAAAGGATTTCTCCAAGACCTCACCCGAGGAAGTAATCCGTGGAAAACACAAATCCTGGACTGACTCTACATCAGAGTTTTATGGCTATGAGAAGTTAAACTCTCTGAGCCTCTGTGTTCCTGTGTTTACTGGGGATGATAATCCTCAGATCGTTCTCCTGAGAAGGGGTTCTGGGGGATTGTAGGGGACCCACCTCAAAAAGCTCCTAAGGCAAGTGCTCCGTGAACGCTGTTCTGTTTCCCAGCTCTTGCACACACGGGCCCTCGGATTTACTACGCACATCAATCCCTGGGGCGTTTGGTTTAAATACAGATTCTGATTCAGCAGGTCTGGGACCTGAGACTCTGCATTCCTAACACATCTCCAGGCCACGCTGATGCTGCCGACCCCTGGGCCACACCGCGTGGGAATGATCTAGGACTCGGCGGTCCAGTGTGGTGGCCGCTAGTCACGGACGCCTACTGAGGACCGACACGTGGCTGGTCAGAGAGCCATTGTGCTGGAGAGGCCAATGACATACGGATTTTGGAGACTTAATCCAAAGGAAAGAATGTAAAATAGCTCATTAAGATTTTTTAAGTTTTATTACATGTTGAAATGATAATATTTTGGATATCTTAGATTAAATTAAGCCCAGTCTTAAATGCCCTTTTTTCTTTTGTGGGCATGGCCACCAGAAAATTGAAACTTACACAAGCGGCTGGCCTTGTATTTCTATTGGACTGTGCTATTCTAGGGCATTTAGATTTGGAAGTACTGCATGCACACGGACACACACAGAGACACACACACAGACACACAGCATAGTTTCTGGCACCAAGTAAGGGACGAATAAGCACTTGCCAGGTAAATGTGCTGGGAGGAAGCCCACGAATGTAGCCCCCAAAGAGATGGGGCCCACACACGGATGAGGGGACCTCAGCTGCACAAGACAGCAGGCGGGGGCGGAGCAGGTGGCTGGGCCTGAAGAATGACCGTCTCCCCCTTGCAGTTGACCCTGACCTGCTACCCATCCATTCTCCATCAGCCTCCGCCCCACCCTCCGCTCTTTCCAAGGCTCTGATGGCAAAGAAAGAAAGGAATTCTAGTGCTCCCTCCCCAGAGCTCGCCAGGTAAAGAGGATAGTCATGGGATCGCCGGGAGTCCAGGGACCAACCCCTCTGTGCCACACAGGCTTCCTGCTTTCCCTGAAAGCCACCTCCGCTAGCCTGTCCCCCTCCCTGCTTGGGGATGGGTCTATGAAAGCCCATGAGCACAGGGCACAGGCAAGACATGAACTTGCACCGACCTTCCTGAACCCATATCACAGCCCAAGGGGCTCTCAGAGATGGAAAGTAGCTTCTGAAGATGCTCCCCCTGCCCCCCACCCATGTCCACCCTGGAATTCGCAGGAAAGAGGAAAGGACAACTCAGTCCAGATTCCCACAACTTTTATACTCCCAATGACCAGCATCAGGTTTCAGGGCACTGCAGGGTGAGAGCTGGGAGTATGGGGTGTCTGGAGGGAACACCGGCCCCAGGAAAGACTCTTGTGAGCCAGGGTTAATCTTAGGGCACCCAGGAGCTGGGCTTTGCCTCAACCGCAGGGCTCTGAGCTGATTCCTGCCCCCTCCATGGGGCACGGAGTTGTGTCCATGAGGCCCACATCATCCCTCTTCCTCCCATGCCTTCCTCCTCCTCCTCCTCCTGACGTTTCCCCCTCCAAACCTCTGACACGGAGCAGGACAAAGAGAATTCTCGAAGCATGTTAACTTACCAGAGGTCAGGGGACGAATCTGCCTTCATGGTGAGGCTTTGGAGGCTGAGAGTGGCTGTTGTCGCTGAATGTGGGCAGCTCTAGAGGAAAGTCAAGAGAGTGTCTGGGAGGGGAGCAGCAGCCCCCTCTGGGGAAGGGGCTCAGGAGGTGGGGCAGGGGCTGCTCCAAAGGAGGAGGCCAAATGGATGGGTTTGGACAGAGCCCGGAGGAGGCCCCTCTCCTCTTTTCTCTGAGAGAAGGTGCTCTGCTCCCCCCCGGAAGCTGGGGAAATAAGGGTCTGTCTGGGGGAGGGTAGCAGAGGGGCTGGAGACCGCCTCGGAGAAAATTAAATTGCACTTGAGGGCAAATTCTATTAGGGAATAGAGCCTGTCTCTCAACAGCCTGCGTCCATTTAGGTGATTAGCTCAGCCCAGCACCTCCACCCTACAGCCTGGTGAGTTCTGCCGGGGGAGCCAGGCTCGTGGCCTCTGGGGACCCAGCTGCCCCTGCTCCCCACTCCTGCCCCCCAGCCAACCCTGGGAGGACCCTTCCCTCATCACTCACAGACCCCACGCTCTCTGAAAGTGGTCACGAACACCCCAGTGTTTACCTAGAACGTCCTGGGCAATGGGGGTGTCCTGGGACAGACATGGAGATCAAGGGCAGGCAACACCAGAGAGAAAGGAGACAGGACTTCCTCTGATGAGGGAGAGCCCACCGGGCACCGGGTTGGACAGCAGGCTGGAAAGCAGGAAGGATCGGGGTAGGGGGAGAAGAGAGAAGAGAGAAGGAGGCCCAGAGAGTGAGTGGGCAAGAATGAAAGCAGGGAGAGGGGCAGGAGGCAGGGTTCGAATCGGCAGAATTTGGAAGTAGGTACAGAGAAATAGAAGTGGCTGATATTTGGAGAATGTCAGATGTGATGATAAGTTAAGAGCATGTAATGGTAAATGGTATCATGAATTCATCTGTAAAATGGGCATGATCGTAATAAATTGTACCTTATGGGGCTGTGGTGACACTTCAGCAAGCTTTGGGGCTTATGATTAGCTATTGGTGCTGCGTTCATACACTTGAGGCTGGATCCAAGCTTTGGCAGGAGGGGCTAGATCTGAGGGACCACTGGAAAGGCCCACTTACCAGCCCCCAACCTCCTAGCCCCTTGGCGCCACAGGTCCCTACTTCCCAGGCCAGTCTCAACCAGCTGGACCCTCTCCCAGACCCTGTTGGACACCTGCCCATGGAGATGGTCCCTTCTCTCCTTCATATTGACCAGTGATAGAATTTGCTTGATTCCCTCAGTTTCCGGCTACACAATTATTTCATTTGCTTAATAAAACTTCATTAAGCACCTGAAACGTATCTTGAAGAGAACAGTGCCGAGTTTCTAGAACAAGGAGAAACGGGTACCGAAAACCCGTAATGGGGCATAAAGCATTGTCTCTGACCTGTGGCACGAGTTCTTCTAGTGTCTGTGAACCCCCTCTTCCAGGCTCTTCCGCAGCCCACCCAAGTGCCCTGGGACGCAGAATTCCAGTCCCAAGTGAGCTTAACCTTTAAACCAAGGATTAGGCGGTGTATTTATGTAGCTGGGGTGGTTGTACCAGGCCACATAGCAAGGGATTTGTGTGCTATGGGGCTGCTCAGAAAGGGAAGGCCCTGAGGGAGGGAAAGAGAAAGTGTGTGGCGCTGGGGACAGGGAGACTACAGGCAGGTTCCTGAGGGGGGAAGCCCAGAGCCTTCTGCCAAGCCCTCCAGCCTGTCTTTGGGGCTGCTCCTGCCCAGAGATGGGCTCCAGGGAGCCTCTACCCAAACTCTGCCCCTTGCCCACCTGCCAGAGAGACAGTTTAGCACCTGAAGGCACTTGGTGAGTCCTGGGAACTAGCTGGTGTTGCAGACAGCCTGGGGGCTGCCGTCTGTCTCCCAAAGTCCAGGCTTCCTGGCCTCAGACACCCCTAATCCCCAAGAACATCCTCTTCTCATTTCCAACTTTACTAAGGAGGGGCAGGCCTCCCCATAGCATTCCTACAGTCTTCGTAGCAGGAACATCCCTGAAAACACGGCCCTGTCTGGACTTGGGTACCCCTCCCTCAGGCACACCGTCATGGGGCCGCTCTGAGAAGGCATTCAAGGACCGTTGAGTCTCACTGGCTTCGCCCTCCACAGACAATCTGACTGCAACAGGCCTCAGGGCTGGGGGCCTTGGGAAGCTGTTTGACCCCGGAAATGGAGGAATCAGCTGCCTCTCAGGAGGATGCATGAAGTAATGATGCTCCGGGCCAGGGGCCGGGCTCCCGAGAGACGCCCCGGAGAGGGTAACAAAGGCTGCCACAAAGTCCTCTCCCCCCTTCTTTTCATCTCTCTGCTGACAGTAAAGAACCCGTCTTCTTTTCCATTACGCGTCCAGCTCCCAGGACAGGGCCCGGCCCATTCTGGCCTCTTGCGGCTCTGTAGGTATGTGTCCCGCAAATGGGTGAGGGAGGGAGGAAGGGAGTTCGTGTCACCCACTGCGACAGCCCAGGAACGGGAGAAGCCTGAGCACGTCTTCCTTGGGCGGGCGGGGAGGCCCTGAGCAGCTGCTCCCCAGCCCCGAGCCCCGAGCCCGTCCGTGGCCGTGTCAGGCCTTGTTAGGCTGGTGGACGCATTATCGGTGTGGCCGCTGGCCGGATCCCCACGGTTACAGCTGTCAGGGCCCAGCTTCCCTCTCGCCCCTAATGGGTCCTGGCTTTTTATGGACTTCCTGCTCTCCCTCAGCGCTCTGCAGACTTTATTACATGGGCCCGGGGTCCCTGTGATGAGTTAAAGAAGGGGAAAGCCTGGGCAGGTGCCCCGGACACGGAGGCCACACCAGCCTCCTGCTTCAGTCCCTGTCGCTGCGGGGAGGCTGGGGCGTTCCCGCCTGCAAACCCTCCGAGGGCTTCTACAGCCCCCGGTGCGAGCCGCTCCTCTCCTCCTCTCCAAGTGCTGGGGCCCCTGGTCAGGCTCACCTCTAGCATCCAGGCCTGGGCGCCTCCAGTAGCACGGAACCACGTCCTCAGACTGGAAGCGACTGAGAGGACTGACAGCCCAGCCCCTGGCCCTGCCCCTGGCCCTGCAGAACCTGGTCTGTGCACCCCTGCAGGGCAGGCATCAGGCCTCGGGCTGAACACAGCAGAGGGCCGGGAGTCTTTTCAGAGGCGCTCAGGGCCATTTCCAGGCAGTTCTGCAGGGGACTGTTACAGTTCCCACAAAGTCTGCCTTTGAATAAATGTGGTCGCAAGGGTGATCTCGCTGGTGTGTGTGTGTGTGTGTGTGTGTGTGTGCGCGCGCGCGCGCGCGTGCACACATGTGGGTGCCTGCTTTATTAGCGCTTACATTGTTGCAAATACTTTCAAAATGACTTGAGCATCTGGAATTACGTGCTTTTCCACCATTTCCTTAACCTGCAATGATAGGAGTAAGGGGTGATCTCCACAGTTAGATCTTGGCTTTTTCCAAGGGGCCCACTGATGTGTCACTGAATTTTAGGTTGTTGACTGTTTCCTGAAAACACGAAAATGAATTGCTCTCAAAGATTTAGTGACAATTCGGGTGATCCCGCCCTTGAAGACTATCCACAGCAGGCCACATTCTCACACCCAAAGTAGACCTTTGGGGTTTATACCAGCCAGAAAAGGCCACGTGATAGTGTGCCACACAGGTGATCTAACGAACCACATCTCTGGTATATGTAACCTTGTGCAGTGCCCTCCCCTGGACTCTGGACTGGGTCTGTGACTTACTTTAACCACCAGAATGCGGGGAGGAGGGTGGTGACTGTGCCAGTTTCAGCACAAAGCTCTGAGAGGGCATGGCCTTTCCGGGCAGGGGGTGGGGTGGCGTGGTGGTCGCCTATCCATGTAAGATGTTCTACTACCCTGCTGGCCAGACCACATGCCGAAAAGCTCACCAAAAAGTTCTATCAAAGTACAGATCTTATGGTGCTTCTGAGAACCTAAATTTAAAAAAAAAAAAACAAAAAACCTAAAAAATATTTTAGTATCTTTCCTCTTCTTACGTAGCTGAGCGCCTCCGGGGCACAGGGACCGGAGTCAGCCTGGGACAGGGAGGAGGAGTGTTTTCACACACCGGCCACTACCGGAGCAGCAAAGGTGCCGGAGACGCAGGGATGAAGAGGCTGCAGGGTTCACAGCTGAGGGGGGGTGGCCCGCATTCCAGAGTTCAGAACCTGCGGCCAGGTGGTCAGCACACACCTTCAGCAATGTGATGACAGCAGCAAGACAGGAAAAGGATGGTGCTTACCGTGGCCACACAGGGAAGAGTTTGACTGCAGGGTGTGGCTCACGGAGGGTCAGGAAGGCTTCTCGGAGGAGGTGACATTTGATCCCCGACAGGCATTCCGTGGGGGAGGATTTCAGGTGGGGAAAAGAGCACACGCAAAGGCCTGTGGATTGAGAGTTTGAGACCTGGTGACTCACAAGTCATACAGTTCAGCCTGGGTGGGGCACCCCGGGGTGGCAGAGAGGCAGCTGGAGAGACGAGCAGGCACAGCCAGACAAGTACACCAAGCCCTTGCATGCTATCGGCTGAGAACTGGGACTTCGGACCCCAACTTCTCACCCCGGGAACATTGTGCTAAAAAATCCCTGAGGAGCACCTGAGGGTCTCAGCTGGTCAGCATCTGACTCTTGGTTTTCGGCTCAGGTTGTGATCTCAGGGTCGTGAGATCGAGCCCGGCATCTGGCTGGGTGTTCAGCGCAGTCTACTTGTCCCTCTCGCTCTGCTCCTTCCCCGCTCTCTCTGTTTCTTTCTCTCTCATAGATAAATAAAATCTTCTAAGAAATAAAAATAAAAATAAATTCAAAATAAATAAATAAAAATAAAAATAAATACCTGACCCTGTGCCCTCTGACAGCCCACCAGCCCCCGTTGCCCGCAGAGTCCAGTCCAGACTTCCAGGCTGTTCCTTCAGTCCCCTGCTTAGGCCTCACCCCACCCACTCATCCCCAGGGTTCTTCCCCCTCTTTTCCTGCCCTACCCCTTTCCCCCATGCTCATTTCCTAGCGAACCCCTGCTCTCCTGGCCTGCTCCCTCCCCGTCCTGAAGAGGAGGGGGGTCCTGGGACTCCACAGCCCCCCAGCCATTCTGTGGAGCTTCTAGGAGGCTGAAGTGTAACGGAACCCTTCTCTGGTGGGTCTCCCCTTCTGGACTCCACATTCCTTGAGGGCAGGGCACCTTAATAAACATTTGCTACGCAGTTACTGCCCCTCAGAGAAGCCCCCTCAGGGCTTTCCTCTGGAGAGGGGACAAAGTGTCAGGAGCAGCACCTCCGCGGGAGACAGTTACTTCCAGTCTGAAGTGTCCACAACTGTGGCCTGAGGTAGCAAGTCCCCCCCGCCCCACCCCCTCCGCCCCAAAACACATGCACAACATCGTTCCGGTCTGTGCCGTCACAGAAACGGGACCGTGGTGACAGGAAGTGTTGCTCAGGCCGCAGGCTGGACACAGAAAGGAATTCTCCCACGGAGAAGCAGAATTAGCCCCAAGCTCCCCACCCCCCAGGCCTAGAGGTGACAGCTTCCTTCAGGCTGGTAATCCTCCGTGAAGGCCGCATTTCACACTTGCCACTCTGGAACAGGCCTGCAGGGACTTGCTCCTGCTGAGTGAAAATTGGAACTCGTCAGGGTAATTTGTCCATTTTACCACACACGTTTCAGGGCTGGTGCTCACGGTCTGGCCCGTGACTGGCCGTGAATGAGACTGGTCTCCGGGAGCCCCTGGCGCTCGGCTGGGAGAGGGCTGGGAGGGCCACCCAGCTCACCCGTCACTGTCCTGCTGTGCCATCGAATTCTCCACCTCGGTGCCCCCCACCCCACCCCAGCACTGAGACTCTCCTGCCAGCCCTCCCTTACGGGGTCCTCCTCCACAGGTCTACACCCGATGAGGATGGGTGACGAGCACAGAGGGGGTTTTAGACACCGCAAATACCTCTTCTCAGCCTGTCAACTCTGCTCACGCGCCTGCAGTGTCCTCCACCAAATGGAAACTCTTCGTTATAGTCTAAGAAATCTGGCTCCAGGGGCGCCTGGGTGGTTCAGTGGGTTAAGCATCTGCCTTTGGCTCAGTTCATAATCCCAGAATCCTGGGATCGAGTCCCACATCCAGGAGCCTGCTTCTCCCTCTGCCTGTAGCAACCCCTGCTTGTGCTCTCTCTCTGACAAATAAATAAATAAAATCTTTAAAAAAACAAAAAAGAAATCTGTTTCTACTTCATCTTGTAGCTTGTGCACTTTGGTTCTTTTTTTTTTTTTTAAGTTTTTATTTATTTATTTGACAGACAGAGATCACAAGTAGGTGGAGAGGCAGGCGGGTGGGGAGGGGAAGCAGGCTCCCCGCTGAGCAGGGAGCCTGAGATGCGGAGCTTGATGTGGGGCTTGATGTGGGGCTTGATGTGGGGCTTGATGCGGGCTCGATCCCAAGACCCTGAGATCATGACCTGAGCTGAAGGCAGAGGCTTAACCCACTGAGCCACCCAGGCACCCTGTGCTCTTTGGTTCTTAAGAAGTGATTTCCCTCCCTATGTTGCAATGATATGCCCCCACATGTTCTTTTACTAGCTTTGTAACTTTTAATCTTTCACCGTTAGGATTTAAATCCATCAGGGTTCATCACTGGTACTGGCAGAGGTCCTGTTTCCTTTTCCTCCATATAGTGAGGCCATTGGTTCCTATGGTAAACATCACAGTTAAAAAAAATTCTCATGGGGCGCCTGGGTGGCTCAGTGGGTTAAGCCTCTGCCTTTGGCTCAGGTCATGATCCCAGGGTCTTGGGATCCAGCCCTGCATCGGGCTCTCTGCTCAGCGGGGAGCCTGCTTCCTCCCCTCTCTGCCTGCTTGTGATCTCTATCTGTCAAATAGATAAATAAAATCTTTAAAAAAAAAAAAGTTCTCATAAGGCAAGTCCCTTACTTTACTCTCTCTTTTTTCCCCTCAAACTGACTTAGTGATCCATGGATCTTTAATGACCTATATACATTTTAGAATAAGGTGGCCGAGTTCTACCAAAAAAAAAGAAAAAATCCATCTGGATTTTTGATTGGTGTTATACTGAATTTCAGGTTAACTTGAAGAGAACTTTTCTCTCTACAGTGTTGATCTGCCCATCCATAACCACAGACCGTCTCTCCGTTTCGTGAGATCTTTATGTCCTAAATAAGAAAGTCCCATTTCTTTTCTCCGCAGCATTATCACTCTGGGACATCCTTGTTCATTTATTTACTTGATTGGAGTCTGTCTCTTCATAGCATCTCATCACAAAATGTCATCAGAGATCCTTCCTTTACTCTTCCCTGTGTTCCCAGCACCTGGATGTCCCTGACCCTACTTTGCCGCTGGAAAAGAACAGAGTTGGGAAAAGTTGAGCTTCCTGCAGCGGCCGAGGGAGCCGGTTTGCTCCTGGCTGTGATTCCAAGGAAGACAAGCCAGGAGAGGCCTCCTGGGGCCCCTGGGGGGAGGCACATCGCTAAACCAAGGGGTGTGGGCTCTCTCCCTGCAGATCAGAGCGGGGGCCGGGCACAGGAAAGAGGAGAGAATGCCACACAGGAAGGGCAAGAGGAGCTTCCAGGCCTGGAGGAGTGAGGGGGACTCCGGGCTGGCCAAGAGAGGGACCTGGCTTGCAGAGGAAGCCTTGGTCCGGAGCCGGAGATGCGCAGGGAAGCAAGTCAGCGGCGTGGGAAGCTGTGTCTGGAGCTCAGAAGGGAGACCCGGCTGGGGCTAGAGCTGGGTGCGTCCCAGAGACAGGACACCGCATGGGTTGGCCGTCCCTGTCTGTGACGAGAGAGGGTGAATGAAATCTTCTTTTTTTAAAATTATCTGTTGTCTTTTCCTTTCTTTTTTTTTTTTCAAGATTTTATTTATTTATTTGACAGAGAGAGAGACAGCGAGAGGGAACATAAGCAGGGGGAGTAGGAGAGGGAGAAGCAGGCTTCTCGCTGAGCAGAGAGCCCGATGTGGGGCTGATCCCAGGATCCTGGGATCATGACCTGAGCCAAAGGCAGAGGCTTAAGCCACTGAGCCACCCAGGTGACCTACAATAGAAGTTTAAAATCTTTTAAACCTATTTATTTTCCTTCTTATTCTTTGTTTTCAAAAGAAATGTATTTATTGCTAAAATTCAAAAAGGTATTTAAGTATTTAGGTCAGAGCCAGGACTAGGGTGAAGTTATGGAGGCACCCAAGTTCCCCAATTTAGGGTGGCACTGTTAAGTGTCAATCCTGAAGGTAAGTGTCTCCCTCAATTTTATTCTCCAGGAAACTTCTTTGCCTCACTCTAGTCGAAGCCCTGGTTCCAGGCCACCCTAACCTCACTTTCTAGATATAATCAATGGTCAGAGTTTGAGGTATCCTCTTCCAGGTTTTCTACAGACAAACATTAACATTTATATATCTGTATATAACTACATATATATAGTTTGTAAGATTTTATTTTTTTTTAAGATTTCTTTATTTATTATAGATAGATCGAGCATAGGGGGTGGGAGGGGTGGAGGGAGAGACAGAATTTTAAGCAGGTTCCAAGCCCAGCAAGGATCCCGACACAGGGCTTGATTCCACAACACTAAGGTCATGACCTGAGTTGAAACCAAGAGTCTAAAGTTTAATGGACTGAGCCACTCAGGGACCGCCGTTTTGTTTTGTTTTGTTGTAAAGATTTTATTTATTTATTTGACAGACAGAGATCACAAGCAGGCAGAGAGGCAGGCAGAGAGAGAGGGGGAAGCAGGCTCCCTGCGAAGCAGAGAGCCCGATGTGGGGCTCGATGCCAGGACCCTGGGATCATGACCTGAGCCGAAGGCAGAGGCTCAACCCACTGAGCCACCCAGGTGCCCCAGGGACCCTCATTTTTAACTTATTTTTTAAAAATCAGCGTTGTCAAGTAGATCAAGCGCTCACATCAGTTATATTTTCCGTGGCTTTTATGCTTAGAAAAACAGTGAAGCGTTCAACGATATTTCCCTATGCCTTATTCTTTTTCTATCACTGCGCATGGTGTGAAAATGGGCTCTTAGCTGAATTCTCCTCAAATAATCAATATTCGCCACATCATTTGCTCCTCTTCAAGGCGGAGCTCTGTGACCACCAGAAGTTTTGATGTTTAAGGACTCACAGGGGCATAGCAGAGCAGGTTCAAGGAAGACTTGCTCAAGAGGGTCTTGGTCCCAACCACACCTGCACTTCTGGGATGGAGAGGCTTCCAGACACACGGTGGGGGAGGCGAGTCCTGCCTCCCAGTGCAGGGGGAAGGGGGTTTAGCCGGCAGCACAGAGGCCCATGTTTCCTTTGGAGGAGCCTGGCAGTCCCAGGAACGGCCTTTTGCTCTCAGTATAGAGATGAGCAAGTCTTGCCTTGGAAACTTGGGAGCCCTGCCAAATGGATCGTACCCTAAAATCTAAGCAGAAGCTCCTTGAGTCTTCCTTGACTCCCCTAAGGTCCCCATGGAGCACCCCCTTAATGTCATTCCCTCATGTTGGCAGAGATCCCCCACCTCTGCCTTGCGACTTCTAGATTCTTTCCTTCCTGCCTGTGACCCAAGGCCAGCACGCGCATTCCCCAGGCAGAGGTGAAGCCTGGAGAGAAGGGGCCAGGCGGGGGGAGCAGAGGGAAGGGGCCACCAGCCACCTTCCTGGAGACGCTCACGGGCGGTTGCTTTCTACCAGATTTCTTCCAGAGCAGAGACCAAGGCTTGGACTGGGGTAGGAGGGTGGGAGGCCTGAGCGCAGTGAACAGAGCCGCCCCCAGAACTGGGATCCGGACGGCATGGGGCGACTCACTATGGAAGAGCTTGCACTGCTGGGGCCCAGGCGGGAGGAGGGCTAAGCCGCAGGGCAGGAGAGAGAGAGGAAGGAGAGTTGTTCTCCCTCCTGGGTGTGAAGGACCCCCCCAGGCAGCAGAGGAAGGGAGAAAGCAAGTGTGAGGGACCGTGGAGGCGAGGCTGGAAAAGCCAGGAGAAGCCAGGGCTGCACTGTCGTGGGGGGACGCAGAGGCAGGCCCGAGGAGGAGGCAAGCCAGCCACAGGGGATCAGGGCTGGAAATGAAATTGTTCTTCTTGGAGTTCGGTTGATTCTTAAAGCTGTGTAGAGGGGAATGGGGGAAATCTCACCCACCTGCCTAAGCAGCAGCCTTTGCCCTCACGGGAGGTTGGCCCTGAAATGAGGCGATGGGGAAGGAGAGGGACATGAGGGAGGGGTCGTTGGGCTTGCCCTGGAGCTGGCTCAGGGAGGCGATCCTGGAGGGACTCAGGCAGTGCTGGGGGGTGGCAGAGGACCCCTGTGGGGTGAAGGGTGCCGGCTGGTATGAGTGAGCTTTCCCTTCTCACAGTCGTCTCGAGCTTCCAGGAGGACACAGATCATAGAAGCTGTGATTTCCGTTGGCTGGGAATCCTTTCTGGAAGGTTCTGAAGGGACAAGCCCCTCGCTGAGCTGACAAGAAATCAGCTGAAATCACTATCAGAGACATAAAGGCACCTTAAGGACCACGAAGCTTCGTCTGAGGCCTTCACCTTAGACGTGAGGAGGCCGAGACCCAAGAGATGAATGGTTCACCCAATGTCGGATGCAGCTGGTTAGTGGCCAAGCCGAAGGAATGAACCAGGTCTCCTCCTCCTGCTGCTGCTGGTGACTTTCTCCAGGGCCAAGACTGTGTGGGTCCCCTGGAGCCCATTCCTCAGCCCCACACCCAGGGAATGATGTGCTGCCCCAGCCCCCTACCTCTACCCCCGTGCCAAAGCAGCCAGACTGGAGGGGGGCCACCCACTGGGACCTCACCAGCCTAGAGGTGACTTCTGAGCGAAGCAGCCCCTGGGCTTACGGTCCCCCCCAACTTCCTGGCTTCTCATCCTCAGGTCTCCAGGAAGCCCCCCCCAGTCCCACCTGCTGGGCCCACCTTCAGAGCGCTTAGCACACTCTCTCTCCTCTCCTCCTCTAGCGTGGAAGCCCCACACCAGCGGGAACCGCATCTCCCCTGTATCCCCAGCTTTAGCCCAGTGCAGCACCGAGAACACCCTTATATTTATTTAAGAAGATTTATTTTGAGTGAGAGAGAGAGAGACAGAGAGCGGGGGGAGGGGCAGAGGGAGAGGAAGAGCGAATCCTCAAGACCCTGAGATCATGAACTGAGCCGAAATCTACTGAGCCACCCAGATGCCTCTTAAACTTTTTTTTTTTTAAGATTTTATTTATTTACCTGAGGTAGAGGGAGTGAGAGAGAGAGCACAAGTGGACACAGAAGCAGAGGGAGGAGGAGAAGCAGGCTCTCCACTGGTCGGGAGCCCGATATGGGGCTCGATCCCAGGACCCTGGGATCATGACCTGAGCTGAAGGCAGATGCTTAACCCACTGAGCCACCCAGGCGCTCCTTAAATTTTTTTTTTAAACAAAATATTTTTTCTGCATTTTTATACTGAGAATTTCTTGTATTCACTCTTTTTCTTTCTTGGACTTGGCCCGTGCTTTCCCCTCGGCCTGTGATGCCTTTTTCCTCCTCATTTTCCTTGCTAACACCCACTCATTTGTCAAAAGCCAGCTCAGCTGCCTCCATCTTGAAGAAATCCTTCCTGAATGTTCAGTAGGGAGCATCCCAGACAGTGGGGGATTTCTCTGTCCGGCCACCGAACAAGGAGCCTTTGCTTTCCAGGGCTCCCCTGAGGACCCTCTTCTGCATGGGAGTTCTCCCAGGATGCAGAGAACCATCCAGAACAGTAAGCAGAGTTCAAGTCGCAGAAGCCTGGGCTCCCCGGCTGGCAGACGGGTTGGAGGGAGGGGACAGGCTGGTGGGCAAGCCAGTTTATGCCGCTGAGTGCGCCCTGGGGAAATCAAGGTGAAAGGCAGCAGCCCCACTAAGGAGGGGGCCCACCCTTGTTTATCAGTCAGAGTGGCTGGGACAGCCCAAGAAAGGTTTGGCTGTGGAGAGACCCACACCCACCGCCAGGGCCCTACTAGGGCCTGCCTCACTGGAGCTATAAGGGCTCTCTGTCCTTGACGTTGTGTCAGGTCCCAGGTGGTAGAGGAGCTAGACGGGTGGTCTTGGCTCGGCACGCACTGGCCCTGGGACCTCTTTCTCCTTCTTCAGGCCAGGGTCATCCTGCCCAGTGTGCCCTGTGAACCTCCCAGCCAGGCCCCAGTGGGGCAGGGGGAGAGGGGGCAGAGCCGGCTTAGGGGAAGGGAGGGGACGGATGGAGGAGGGATGCGGAGAGGGAACCTGCAGGCAGACAAGAGGCCTGCGGAGAGGCTCCAGGCTGGACTATCCGGCTAAAGAGGTAGCGCAGGGCTGACATAAGCCGGGCTGGGGGAGGGGAGGTTGACCCCTGCCTGTGCTCCTCATCCCAGCTGCCCTGGCGGAGGGAGCCTGCTTGGGATCCCACCTGC
Source organism: Martes martes (assembly GCF_963455335.1). NCBI lineage: Eukaryota > Metazoa > Chordata > Mammalia > Carnivora > Mustelidae > Martes > Martes martes. Next base: position 52,379,034 of record NC_137903.1, read on the forward strand.
TCCACCCCGTGCCAAGGCCATCTGAGCTGAGTGAAGATGTCAAAGAGAAAACCCCAAATCGGATTGAGGCTCCTGCTCCCCCTTAATGAGGTTCATTATCAGCTGCTCTGAGCCTTGTAAAGCCTGCCAGGCCGGATTAGGGGCAGGCTCTCCAGTGGGGCTGACTCTTCCCTGTGGAAGAGCTCTCGAAAACAAACCCAAACCGGCTCCTTCCTTGAGACGAGGGAGGGAGGCGTGGCTGTGGCGGGCTGGGCAGGTGCAGAGGAAGGTTCCCGGAGCAGAACCCGGACGCCAGGGAAGCTGGGGGAACAGGAGGCAGCGGCATTAGACCTCACTAAGCTCCGTCCCCTGGCACCCCTGGAGATGGAAGGAGCTCGGGGCCGGAGGGCTGCGGGGACCGTGGAGGAGGGCCAGGGCACCTTGTCCCCTGCAGGGCGGGAGCTCCGTGAGCCAAGGGCCAGCACGTCTGGCTGGATTCCCACAGAGGCTGGATTCTGTGCATTCTGGACTCAAGGTCTCCAAACAGCCACTTAAAGAACACACCAGGGCTTGCTTTAACAAAAATAATTTATTCCACAACCTTCCAAGCAGTGGGGCAGAGTGGGAATCAAGCATGAGTACGGAGCCACCTTCCCCGCTGACCCTTTGAACCTCTACATGACGGGAGGTGGACCCTCGGGAGAGAGGATACCCGCCCCCCCCTTACTCCAGCACCCTCCGCATTCAGAGACTAACATCTGTTTTGGAGGCCAAAATTAAAAGATAGCAGATCCAGCTCCAACAGGGGTGGAGTCCGCTGGGGAGGAGCCAAAGCGCATTTGAAGCAACCATCTTTTCCCTGAAGCTTCCCTCTCCCCTCACAGCTAAGCCCAGAGCCAAGGCACTAAAGACACCAGCACCCATCCCTAAGTCCCCTGCTAGCCCCTCTCAGGTCCCGCCCAGCTCACCACCCAGCTCACCACCCAGCCCCAGAGCCATCACCCGTCCAAGTCCACACCAGCGCCAGCAGCAGAGGTCTGGGAAAGGAGCCAGAAGCTCTCCTCCCTCCAACCCTGACCCCAAGCCTCACCTGGGAGACCAGCAGGACTCTCAGAAGCTTCCAGACCATCCCTGCCCCCACCCAGAAGGAAGCCCCACCCTGGAGATCCGAGGGGCTGGAGGACACACAGGCCACAGAGGGCCAGAGGCAGTCCTTCCTTCTCTGGCACAAAGGCCTCTTTGCATCCGGAAGGGAGCGGGATGGACAGAGCTCGGGAATACAGTGAGGAGTTCGGCTCTAGCCCACTAGGCCTGGGAACTCTCCTCTGGATGGGGAACCCGGGGATCTTGGGCCTTGGCTTGCCCCAGTTTTTAGGGCCAAGACCAAGTGGAGACACGGAAGCTTCAGTGAGAACAAGGAGGGACTTCAAATAAGGAAGAAGAGAGGAATTTGGTGCTGAGCCTCCCAACGCCTCTGCCCAACGCTGCCCTCCCCTGCACTGTCAGATGAACACAAGTCCTACGCATGCTTTCATGTCTATGGAACATTCCTTCCCAGAAGGCCCAAGGAGGTCCATTAGAGCAACTGGTTTCTCTGGATTTCCCTGGACAAGGAACACGGGGGAGAAGGGAGAGGGGCAGGGGGCTGGGAGAGCACCCCAAGTGGCGGCTCCCGTCCCTGTGCCTTCCCCAGTTTGAATGGTTCAGGCTGCGGGGTGGCCAACGTGGCCCTTCAGCGCCCTCATCCTGGCCCGGAAGTAGGTGTAGACGGCCAGGAGGCCCATGAAAGACAGGGAGTAGAGCCCCACGCAGAGGCTGATGTCCAGGTGGGAGAAGTTCCCCTCCAGCACCTGCAGCCACTGGCCCTGGCCCCTCATGGGTCCCGCCTCTGGCTCCCCCTCGGGGAAGCTGGCCAGCTGTTTGGAGCTGCGGCCCACTCGCCGCAGCTCCGAAGGGGCTCTGGGTTGGCTCTTCTCGGCCAGGAACTCCGCCAGCAGCGTGGCTCCCGTGTCTCGCCTGCTCACGTGCTGCTGCCCCTCTGGCTGCTCCGCCTCATCCCTCTGAAGCTCCGCTACGTGCTCGGGGGACCCCTGCTCTGGCTCGACCGCGGTCGCCCCGAAGCCAATGAGCACATCCTGGGGCTGACTCGCCCCGAGTCTCTCCGCGACAATGTCAGGAACAGTGGTTCCGAGGGACTCTGTCCCCAGGCCCGCCACCATCGCTGCCTTCGCAGGTCTCAGAGTGACATTTCTGGCTGCCATCCTCTGGGCAGCCATCCGGGGCCCCGGCCGAGAGGAATGCGTGTCCAGGACCACATTGCTGGGCGAGAAGTGGGTCTTGAGGAATCGCAGAGTATTGTTCAGGTCCCACACAGCCGTACCCCGGAGTTCGTTGTGGCAGGCAGCACAGAGCTCACGGGGCGGCCACTGCACCTTGGGGAAGTGGGGGTCCTCGCTGGGGGCACCTGGGGAGGGAAACACACATGGGTGGGCGGCGAGCCCTCGGCCCACCTCGGAGCCCAGACCCCATTCCTCTCTCAGAACGCTCGCTTTCTCATCTGCGAGAAGGGCTCCCCGCTGCCCTTGGAAATGACGTGTGGGCGGGAAGCCCTGTAAAACCTAGCCCAGGGCCCGTGGAGCCCAACAGCAGCGCTGGGGCTGCTCTGGCCACGGAGGACTCCAACCCCGCAGCCACCACAGCCTCCTAGGGACGGACAGCGGCTCCCCGCTGCCACTTCCTTACTTTTATAACTAAGGGGAAAATGTGTGTGTGTGTGTGTGTGTGTGTGTGTGTGTGTTTTGAAGATTTTATTTACTTCACAGAGAGAGAGCGAGCGAGCACAAGAATGGGGAGCTGCAGAGGGAGAAGCAGACCCCCCGCTGAGCAGGGCGCCAGACGCGGGACTTGATTCCAGGACCACCCTGAGATCATGACCTGAGTTGAAGGCAGATGATTAACCGACTGAGCCACCCAGGTGCCCCGGAAAATGTTTTAAAACAAGAGTTTGTGGCACATGGTCATTCCACAGGTGTTCTCCTTTATGCCACAGCAGCCCTGGGGAGAGTAGGAGTCAGTGGGATTTCCTGCTGGGGGGGACAGGGGGGACTTCCAAGGGGGGGCATAGTGGCGCCTGGGGGGCCTGGGTGGGGAAGAGGGCACTCGGGAGAGTCAGGAAGTTACCCTGATGGCTGATAGAGCGGGTACAGCCTCCAGCGGAGCCTGCCACTAGCTCCCCGCCCAGGGTCACCCGGGCACATCCACCAGCCCAGATCTCTTGGAGGAGGCACCTCTCCTACAGGATTTCGCAAGGGCAGAAAAAGGTGCTGGCCAGAATGAAGCAGTGGCAAGTGAAGTCAAAGTCCGAATGGTTATTTTGGGGTGGGGACATCGAGTAGATTCCAACGGTATCATGAGAAGCAGTAGTGACCAGCCTTGCCAAGTGAGCCCTCTTCCTAGTTTGATCGGGAAGGACCCCCCTGCAGAGGTCAGGGTTCTGGCTTCTTTTGGACCCCTCCGGGAAAAGCCCCAGATCGAGCCTCCAGCAGCAGCTGGGTCCCCGGGGAAGCAGGGAGCCTGCCGAGGTCACGAGGCTGGAGGGTCAAAGGGAGCATGTGGCGGTGGGGGGTGGCAGGGAAGGAGGGGGTGAGAGGAGAGACAGGCTCGGGTCTTCCTTTCAAAGCCCACCAGGAGGCCCCAGGAGACAGCAGCCTGAACTGCCACCTGCTCCGTTCAGCTCCTTTAACCTCCTACGGCTGGGCTGGGCGGGAGGGGGTCAGTCGGCCACATGCTCTCCCCTCTCCCCACAGATAAGCCTGGGCTCCCGACTACAGATGGCCCCCTCCACACCCACCCGCTTCTGGTCACTGTGGAGTCTGACGCTTCTGCCCGTTGGACACATCAGACTCCTGCGCGTGGGGGAACAGAAAACACCGGAAGTGGGGACCCTCAGAAAACAAGGCCTCCCCCTATGGGAATCGGTCCATTTTTCCTAGGAAGGATGTGGTCTTTCCTTTCCAGCACATTTCATTGCTAGGCCCTTTCTAGTGGGTGGAAAAGCCCAGCTCTCTCCTCCCTGCTGGTGTGAGTAAGGAAGGGGACAACAGGCAAAGGAAGAACAGGGGAGGGAAGACAGGGACCCCAAGAGTCCCGAGAAAGGGGCCCTGGTGCAGCGGAACGAGGGAGCAGTGGCGTTGGAAGACCACAGTCCTAGAGTGTCAAAGCCTCAGCTTCCTCACCTGGAAAATGGGTCCAAGGACACTGCCCTACCTCAGCAGGACAGGCAGAGCATGCGGAAGGGCTCTGTGCACAGTGAAACACGGGGTGTTACCTCAGGGGCAATGAGTGTCCCGCCTCCTACCTCTGGTCCAGGTCCCCAAACCCCCCCTACCTCCCTCTCCCTCTGTGGGTGACTCTGGCCTTGGAGGGGGCCTTTCCTTACCGGCGAGGCGATTGTTGACCTTGTTGTGGCTGGACCAGAGCCAGAGCACGGCGCTGTTCAGACTCTCTACCCGGTGCATGGAGTCGGCTGCCATCTGCTCGAAGTGGTTGGCGCAGTCTCGGCAGCCGAAGAAGAAGCGCACGTAGCTGCGGATGGCCTGGAGGACCTCCTGGGCCTTGGCTGCGGGCAGGAGAGGGCCCTTCCTGTCACGGGGGCCTCACGGGCCTCCTGTGCCCGCCAGCCCCACCACTGCGCCTGCCGCAGGCCCACCTTCTGATGAAGGGCCTGCGGTCTCCTTGCACACCCGACCGCCTTCCAGGGGTCACTTTAGAGTTGACCCCATCACCTCCCAAAGTCCTAAATCCCAGTTTCCTTTCTCTGCCACTCATCCTGGTCCCTGTCACCAACTGACCCTCAGGATAAAACCCAAACTCACCAGAAGGACACTGAGGCTCTTTGAGACCCGTCTGGAGAGGCAGGCAGGGGTCACACGGCCCAGCACCCACCCCTGCACCCCTCCTGCGCCCAGCCCACTTTAGGCTTCCTGCTCCCTCAGGCACTGCCTCAGGGGTCCCCCTGGATCCGGCTCAGCACATCCCCCGCTCTGTCTCCATCTCCCCTTGCCTCCCACTCCCTCCCACGGGGTCCCCGGCTTGGCATCAGCACCCACCTTTGAATACTCCCCTCACCTCCTTGCCCTGACCCTGGGCTCCCAGAAACATGTGTCTCTTAAACCCTTTTGTCTTCCACATGCCTCACTCGTCAGGCCTGGGGTAGCAGAAGGACCCTCCCTGCTGTGGGCTGCTGTCCAACTGTCCTGTTGCAGGACCCCAGCCCCTCAAAACCGAACTCACGGTCCCATCCCTCCATCCACTAGGACTCCCATACCCCGCTCTGTGTCCTGCTCACGACCACTCCCCACGCCGTCATTCCTGGTGACGTGAGCAGCCCCGAAGGCCAGGCCTCACCTCCCACCTCCCGGGCCTCCTCAGGGCTGCCTTCTCCAGGCCCAGCCGCCACGGCCCCGCAGCTGTCTGCCCCACCCCCACCCTGTGCTCTGGAACCTCACCCCTTCTGGCTTCCTCAGGACTCCACCCCTGTACACATACTTTCTTTTGTTGGCACGTCATTGATTTCTCCCTTAATAGGACCAGTAAAGACAACTGCAATAAAGACATCCCCTCTCTGACCCCAGTGCCCGCCCCGTTATCTCCAATCTGGCCTCTTAGTCTCTCTTCACCCCATCTAGCCAGGCCCTTCTCGCTGCTGCCCCACGGCAACCAAGCCTGCCAGAGAGCTCCCGGCCTGGCAGCCACCACCCCCCTCCCCGCCCCACGGCAGGACTGCGGACCCCGCCTGGCCGCCTACACCCTCCTTCTTCCAACACGGTATTCAGAAATTTCAGTAGCTGCTCCTTCTCTGTCCCCTTCGCCGGCTCCTGCTCCTCGGCAGGGGCCCAGAGGCTGCACGCCCCAGAGCCCAGGCCTCCGCGCCATCCTCTGCCTGCCCGGTCCCGAGGCTTCACCTAGCGCCCCCCATGCTACTGCCCAAAGGCTGGGATCTCTCCCCTGAGCCCCGGACTCACCCGTCTACAACTCCGTTCACACAGCTAGTGGGCACAGACCACGGAGTCCCCCACTGTCTACACCCTCCCATCTCTCAGCTCATAGAACCATTGTCCACCAGATGCTCAGGCCCAGCGGCTCTGGGGTCCATGCTGGGTCCTGGCCCCTGCATATGCTCTCTGTCCAGTCGGCCACGGCTCCTCTCAGCACCACCTTCAAACAATCCCAAATCTGACCACTTCCTCTACATGCCACCTACCGCTCTGGCCTGGGCTGCTACCGCCTCTCCCGGGCGCGTCCCACCACTGCCTGGGGCAGCCCACCCCCCACCCAGCAGTCCCTCTAAGCCCCCGTCCAGAGGCATCTCATAGCGCTGACCAGGAAATCCCAACCCCTCCCCCGCTGAGACCACCAGGCCTGCAAACCCCCCCAACCTCCCCCACACTGCGCTCTGCCACTGGCCTCCTTCTGGGGCTGCAAACACACCAGATTTGTTCTTGGCACCTGTTACTCCTTGGCCTGTGTCACAGGCCGTACTGCGTCCACCCGCACTCACACGTCGCGCATGTCAGACAGTGACTGTATTTGGACAAAGAGTCTAAAGAAACAGTTAAGGTCAAATGAGGTCACGAGGGTGGGCTCTAAGCCACAGGACCGGTGTCCTTATAAGAAGAGGCAATCTGGACACGGCACACACCCAGTGAAGGCCACACGAACGCTCAGGGCGAAGCCGGCCATCTACAAGCCAAGGAAAGGTCCCAGCAGACACCGACCCTCCTGACACTGGACCGCCAGCCTCAGGAACTCGGAGAAAATGAGTTTCTCTTGGGGAAGCACCCCCGTGTGTAGCACTTCGTCGGGGCAGCCTGGAAACCTCTCTTCCCAGCCGGGGATCCGCGCAGGGCCCCCTCCTCAGAGAAGCCTCCCGGAGCCACGAGGTCCCGCTCCCTCGTCCCTCCTCCACGCCCCCTAGTGTGTCTTCTTCAGGACACTCGTCACCGTACCCAGATGAGGTACCTGTAAGGTTACTGCCTGTCTCCGGTGCCTGCAATGCTGTCCCCGAGGTAGGGACTTCTGGCTTGTGCACCACCGGACCCCATCCCGGGGCTGGCGGACTGGTCCTCTAATCCCCTCTGCCTCTACTGGGGCACTCTCGCTCAGTTCCTGCTCCTCCATCCCATCCAGCTCACCTCCCCCTGCCCTTCCTCACAGCACGAAGCCTTCTTCCCTCTCCCTGCACACCTTGGCCCTCTGCACAGCAGCTCTCTGCCCCCGGCCCCCAGAGAGCCAGAGAGCGGGGCGCTTTCCAGCCGACCGTCGCCTCCTCCAGGCTGACCCCGGTGATCTAACCCTCAGTCAGTGGGGAATGAACTGGACGCCTGCCCTTTGGTCATGAAGTAAAGTTGTGAGGCAGAGCGGGTGGCGGAGGGCAGCCACACGGTTTGAGGAAGGCATAGGGCACAAGGGCCAATGTGTTTCCCCAGCCTTCCTTAGAAAACGATTTTTCAGGGGCACTTGGGTGGCTCAGTTGGTTAAGTGTCCAACTTGATTTCATCTCAGGTCATGATCTCAGGGTTGTGAGACAGAGCCCCCCATTGGGCTGTGTCTGCTAAAGGTTCTCTCTCTCCCTCTCCTCTGCCCTTCCCCCTCCCCAGCTTGCAAACTCCCCCTCTAAAAAAAAAAAAAGAAAAAGAAAAAGAATGATTTTCCCGTGGGAAACAATAAAATTGTTCAAAGTATGTAGTATAAGCCATGTAGACTGACACAGACAAAATTCCTAGTTTTATAGGAGTATAAGAAATAGAACCACAAATTTTTCACAAAGTTCTATAAACAAAGCAAGCTTATGGCTCCAAGAAAGTCAGAAAGAATCTTACACCCCTGAGCGTGCACAGGGCACCACCCTGGGGCTGGGGACAGGAATGGGTGGCCGCTCCAGGTCCTCCCCGTCCCGGTTCTGGGCTGAGTGCACGTGGCCAGCTGCAAATGCAGAATCAGCTATATCTGGGCCTGCGACACGAAGCCTGTGGAGGGCCGGGCCGGGCTGGGCAAGGGGCATAGGCCTTGGGCTCACCTGTCTCTTGTGAGTGGTCGAAATTGTGCCGAGCTGCTTGCACCGTCAGGAAATGGAAGAGGATCCACAGGGAACAGGGAAAGCCCCGGAAATGTGGCTCACTCCCCTGGCAGCCAACCCAGTTCACCTTCTCGGCAATCACAGTGCCCTGGGAACACACACGTGCACGAGAGCATATGTGGGGAAGAAAGAGAATGGGATGGGCAGTGAGAGGGAAGAAGCTTCCAGGAGACTCAAAAGTCAGCACACGGCCCTGAAACGAATGAAGTCCCCCTCCAGTTCACCACCAGGAAGGTGGCATCTGCCTTCCACCGGCTACACCCATCAAAGGAGCAGCAGATTTGAAAAGCTGTGACACAGACTGAGTCACGACCCTATGCTAGCCTCAACTTCCCCATCTGTAAAATGAAGGGTTTGGCCTCTGAGGTCCCTTCGAGCTTTGGCATCCAACACACTTGTACAGCTGGGTGTCTCTGCTGGCTGCACTGGGCCAGCTCTGCAGAGAGCGGAAGCACAGGAGCCCGCACAGGTGCCACGGAGAGGGCCAGATGGGCCTTGTGAGGGGCCCGATGTGCCTGCTGGCAGCACCAGCGACAAACTTGCTCACACTCGGTCTTAAATCCCGGCCCAACCACCTACTGGCTTGATAATCGTAGAGAGTTACTTAACCTCTCTTAACCTCAGCTTCTCCATCTGCTAAATGGGGATAAGAGCTACCTTCCGCCCATGCTGGGAAGATGAGATGAGATGTGCATGCAGCCGGCCCAGTAAGTAGTGGTTTATTCATTATTGCTGGAAGGGCCCAACCGAGATCGAGATCCAGGACTCCTTCCCGAATGCAAGTGGGTGAAGGAGGTCAGAGGCTCCAGGGTTAACCCCTTCTATCCCCACAGTCACCGAGGACGGGAAGAAGTCTTCAGTTGCCCCCAGACTCACCTCCTTCCTGTTGTCCAGGGCAGCTTTAAAGAAACCGTAGGGAATTTTCTTTCTCTGCTGCCTCTTGAGCCAGTCATTTATGGAATGCAGGAAATTCTGGACTAAGGGCTGGCCAGGGAAGTGCTGTGGGAGGCAGAAGGAGAAGCTGGGGTGGGAAAAGCAATTCCCCGGCGCTGTGCTCCGCAGTCCCACAGAGGGAGGGGGTTACACAGAGGTGAGCCGGGGCAGTTTCCTGAAATGCTCCTAAACCACCAGGAAAACATTCTTCCTCAGACACAAATGCGGTTCTTCATTACCTTTGCTCTGGGGCACCTGGCAAGGTGAGGGAAGGGGTGGGGAGAGGACGAGTTCTAAGTGAGGCTCAGCCCTCAGGCCTCCCTCTCTCAAGGCTGACCCTGACCTCACACTGCCCCTGGGAGGAAGGCTGAGCACCTGGGAACCTGGGCCACGGGGTCCTCTCTGTGGGCGATCTTCTGACAGACCAGCTGACTGCCTGCCGGGCGAGGCTGGCCAACAGCCTTTCCTCTGTATTCCACGGGCCGCTGGTGGGGACAAGGCGGCCTGGGGGCTTATAGCCAAGGTCCAGACCTTGCTGGTAACTCCCAAGAGTCTCCGAGGAACATGAAAAGCTACTCTGACAATAAGTCAACTGAAATCTGATTAGTATCAGCACTTTAAAACCACAAGGACTCCAGGGAGGAGGACAGATGTGCGTGCGTGCGCGTGCGCGCGCACACACACACACACACACACACACACACACACACACGGGCGGGGGGAGGGGCAGGAGAAGGGAGGGACACCCGCAGCAGGTCAGATAAAACCACCAAGACACAGGTCAGGAGGACAAAGACACCGAGAAACTTGTGGAGGAAAAAGCAAAGAATGATCATGAAACAGAAAAACCTGCCAATGGATCTGGTCCCCTGAGAAAGCCATTACAGAGTCCCATCAAACCTCCAGGGCTGGCCACTGGCCCTGAGGGAGAAGGGGCGGGAAGATTCTGGTCTCTGACACGCTCCCGCTCCGGCCTCTGGGCTCTCAACATGAATTTACAGCTTCAAGTCAGCGTTTCTCACTGACCTTCGCCCATCATCCTGACTTGGACCCTTCCTCCTCCTCAGGCCCTGGTGTCAGGAGGAAGGATGAATTAAGGGCTCTGGACCTCAGGGAGCCACCATGTGCCCGGAGCAGGAAACGCTGGTGACCGCGCGCCACCCAGCGGCCAGTCCTCCAGCGGCTTCCAGGAGAGAGCAGGGGCCTGGGGGAGGGACCACAGGCTCTGGCCTCGGGCTGTACCCGCGCCACACAGACAAGCCAGATGGGCCTGAAGGCCAGGACAGGGGTGAGGCTGGCAGGCAGTTCCTGCTGGGGAGGCCCAGATCACCCCCAGAGGTAGCCCCGGCTGCCCGCAGACCTGGCACCTGGGGACCGAGGGTGGCTGTGTCAGCACTCAGGCTGCGAAGGGGACGCGAGCCCGCGTCTGACTCAGCGGTCCTCCACAGCCCGGAGCCTGGGGTTTTCAGTAGGGCAGCACTGGCCAGGGATCTGGAAGCAGACGGAAGGATGTGGGGAGGGGGGAGGAGACAGCTGCAGAAGGAAGGGGGCCTGGATCTCACCCTCACGGAGCTGGGGAAGCTGTGTGGCAAAGAAAGGACCACGGGCTCTGGGGCCAGAGATCTCAGCCCAGGTCCTCCCGACACCTCCTCACTGGGAGGCATGAGGCAAGTCCCCTGAACACCCTGGGGCTCTGAAATGGGGGTAACACTTGCCATTGTGCAAAGGCAAGAGGATTAAATGCCTGACACACAGCAGATCCCCGACAGGCAGGAGCTACACTTCAGAGAGTAGCCATGTCGGCCAGAAACCACAGAGGAACAAGGAAGGGGTGGCCAAGGAGCTGGTCACACTATGACCAGTGACTGGGAAAGAAGAGAAGAGATGCAGAAAAGCCTTCTTTCCTTCCCTGTGGCTTCCGCGGGTCCCACTTCCCCAGTGACCACGGCCTCACTCCATGCTCCGACTGCGGTGGGGGACCCAGGCAGAGCCACAGTCACCGAATCCATGGGGAACATCCCAGGGGCATTCGGCCCTGCCCTCTCCAGCCACTGGCATGGGGCAGCAGCCCGTGATGGATGGGGACCGCTGTGGGTCCAGGTGTCCAGCCAGATCAGGAGCTCCCAAGGGAGGTGCAGACAAGGAAGGCTGGGGCCCTGCTCACCTGGGCCAGCACGGCCATGAACTTTTTCAGGGCCACCAGGCGCTGCCCCTCCAGCACAGAGAATTTGCCCACTTCTACCCGCAGGATGTAGTGCAGCGCGGATTCCAGGTCAGCCATGTAGATCTTGGAGCTGAGGACCCAGAAGGCGGTAGAGAGAGAGGGAGGGGTGTTAACCACAGGCTGGGGGCTGGGGATGAGCACCCAGGGCTACAGGGAGGGGAAGGGAGGGCCACTGCCGATGGTCACAGAGTCCTGTAAGTGAGCACTGGGCTCTGCCACTAACCAGCTCTGTGACCTTGAGTATATTACTTAATCTCTCTGAGCCACAGTTCCTCATTTACTATAACAGAGAAATAATAAATTGCTCACGGGTAGGCTGCGGAGAGGAATAAATAAGAGCACAAACGCAAGCCACTCAGCAGCTCCTGGCATGAAGTAGGGGTCCCCTCCACAGGCTCAGGGCCAGTCCCTCCTGTGACTCACTGAAGGTGCTTTTAATCAGGCGGCTGGTGGAAGGCTGAGCTTTGCTCCCTGTTCTGAACAAAGACCTCTAGGGACAGACAGAACAATGGGTGCACCCAAAAAATGTGGCTCTGGAAAGCTGGGCCCTCTTTGAAAGACCAAGGCTCCGGCTGCCCTCCAAGGCAGGGCATGGTGGGGGCTGAGGGTTAGGAGGGCAACTGGCGTGTCTTTATTTGGGGGCTGATGTCCTCGCAGCTGCCAGGCCTTGGGTAGCGGGTGAGGCTCCAGGTCACACCTCTTGGGCCATCCCAGCCCCGGGGGAAAGGCTGCAGGCTCCAAGCTGGCTGCCTCACCCCGCACCCATCCTGCTGGCTCGGGGTCTGGGCTTGGGCTTCTGTAGGAAAGGGCTCGGCACGGTGGCTGCTTCTCTACCCCTGACTCCTGAGGCCTGGGTTCTGGCCTCAGTTCTCCAGTGAGCCAGTTCTGGGAGGCAACTCAGTCCACCCTTCTGGGCCTCAGCGACCCCACCTGTAAAGTGAACTGGTTACTCCAGCTGCACCGACCTCCTAACGCTGCAGGGAGCCAGCAGGGTCACTCAAGGGGTCAGCACTGTGAACCCCTGTGCTCCACCCTCAGGGTAAAGGGCCCTCTCTAGGCCCCACCGTGGTGTCCTGGGTCTGGGTACTTCTCCATTCTTGTGGTCTGCCTCAAGATGTGGCCCCTGACTAATGGGATAAGGTATGGAAGGTGCCCAGCACGGAGTTTGGCACCTGAGGCCCGCAAGTGTCGGCTGTTATAATGTGAACAATGGGAATCATCATAACGTGAATGACCATGATGACAGTCCCCACGTCTAGGTCTCAGTTTCCTTCTTACCCAATTTACTCAACATCTCACTTCCTACCCTGCAAGTCCTTCACGTTGGGATGCAAAACCCTCTGGAAATCAGAGGACATCTCCCTCAATTCTCTTGTACAGTCTCCTCGTGGAGGCCACCTTCCCGATGCAGCTCTGAGCTGCCCGCTCAGCCATTTCTCCTTGGCATACCGCCGGATGCTAGCGCAAGAGGCTTAGAGCCCCATCTCCTGCCCAACGAGCAGGAATTCTACTGCAAGAGCAGAGCCAAGGGGCCTTGGAGAGAAAAGCAGCTTCCTCATGGTCATGTCTACATACAAAGACACAGGCTAGCCCAGAAGGTAGTGAGCTCTCCAGCACCGGAGGCATTCAGATGGGGTCAGTGGCTTCCTGAAAGGGGCTGTAAACTCTGGGGGAAGGGACTGCATATCTGTGTGTGTCTGAATTACAGTGCCTAGGGGGTAGCAGGTACTCAAAAACATCTGCAGAAGAGATGGCTGCTCGGGCGGGAAGTTGGTCAGAAGGCCACAGGGTATCCTTCCAAGCGGACTCCACTTGATCTTGAATCGTGTTAAGTTTAAGGAATGTGGGCATTAGAAAGTGTTCACTCCATCACTCACACAAGTAAGTGCTGTCTGGCACCTCCCACAGTCAGCAGACACGGGGCTGGCCACACGGTGACTGCTGCTGATCCCAACATCTATGACTCTTCTGTGTCTGGTCAGCAGCCAGGGGAGCCCAAAGGCCAAGGCCAGCCTTCAGGGGGTCTGGGATGGGAAAAGCATGTGCTAAGCTCAAGAAAGGGACCAGAGTGTGGTACGGAGGCCGGGGCTCTGTGATCAGAGCTGAGGCTCTGTAAGGCAAGGGGGCGTGGCCTTACCGATCTGCGACTTTCCACACAGTGGGAGCTATTGTGTGAGCAGTGGTTGGCACAGCCTTGGTGGGAACGGGCTCCCGGGGGGCGCTGGAGAACCTCTTCAGGTAAGTGGTGTAGAAGGACCTGGATTCCGCAAGCCTGTGAGGGAAGAAACCAGAGGGGAGGCAGTGGGTATGGAGAAAGAGACCCCAGGACAAAATCATGTCAGGAGAGGAGGCAGGTGGCTCAGCTGACAGAAATGTTTATTTTTTTAATTTATTTTTAAAATATTTCTTTATTTATTTTAGAGAGAGCGAGCGAGCACAGGCAGGAGGGGCAGAGGGAGAGGGAGAGAATCTCCAGCAGACTCTGTGCTGAGTGTGGAGCCCGACATGGGGCTCGATCCCATGACCCTGAGATCACGACCTGAGCCAAAACCGAGAGTTGGATGCTTTACCAAATGCACCACCCGAGCACCCCTTGACAGAAATGTTTATTAAGAAACATTTGAATCTGGGGCACCTGGGTGGCTCAGTCGTTAAGCATTTGCCTTCAGCTTGGGTCATGATCCCAGGGACTTGGGATTGAGCCCCACGTCGGGCCCCCTGCTCAGAGGGGAGCCTGCTTCTCTCTCTCCCACTCCCCCTCTTGTGTTCCCTCTCTTGCTGTCTCTCTCTGTCAAATAAATAAATAAAATCTTAAAAAAAAAAAAAAGACAGAAATACTTGAATCTGGTTACATCTCATCCTCATTGAGGTCAAACCAAGGCACCCAAGCCTCACTTTAGCCTTTCCACCCACCACTCAAGCTGTGGAAAGGCTCTCTGACACCAGTCTGAGGCCCAAGCCCCATCTGGAAAAGCGGCAGGCCCGAGAATTCCTCAGCCTGCCCTGGAGGGGCTGTGGGACCGAGCCACTTCTGCCCATGGACAGGATGGCTGGGTCTGGCTACCTTCGCCGGAGACCAAAGGAGGCTGCCCGCTCACAAGCTTGCTTTGAGGTACCAGAGGTGGCCCTACTCCCCAGGGAAGTCAAGGGGGTTTGATGCCTGATTTTTAAAAAGCAGGTAGTAACAACAACAACACTAAATCCTCTAATCCTTGTACAATCCTTTTGATTTCTTTCTCTCTTCTGACGGAGAGTCCTCAGGGCAGGCGACACCTCCCGGTCACGGCCGCCTGGAGGGAGGGTGTGAAGACCAGCAGCCACGTGACGGGACACCCCGGGGGAGCTGGCACCGGGAAGCACCGCTTTCCACTCCGCTGTCCCGGCCCCACGTTTATCGCCGAGCAGATGGCTCAGGAGCAGCGTCGTCACAAACAATTTTCCCCTCCACCAGCTCCAAGTGAGGAGACAATGCCTCCTCTCCCCACCAGGACTGGCACTTTCTGTCCCTCCCTGTCCCTCTGCAGCCGCACGCTCCCCTCCCCCCGGCGGAATTCCCTGACCAGGCTGGCCCAGTGCTGTGTGGCCACTGGGGCTGGCAAGGGCCAGGGGCCGCCCTGCCCGGCCTCCGTCCAGGATGGCGCTAACGGCCCCGCAGGGCAGCTCATTGGGCACCTCAGGCAAGTCTTGGTCTCCCCGGCCCTCGAGCTCCTGCCGGCAGGAGCCAGGCGACATCAATCATCCGCCCAGGGAGGGCACCGAGGCACCATCTGGCGCCATTTAACGGGCCATTCAGCAGCAGGAGCCTGACAGAGGGGCTGAGGCTGGCCTGATTGTTTTCTCTTGGCATTTTGGAACTGGCTATTGTCTAGCTCCTAATGAACTTTTCTGCAATTAGAAAACCAAAGGGAGGGAGGGTCAGGCATATCTGAGTGCCTGCCAGGCCGCAGCCTGCCAAGGAGTCTGTGAACCGCAGAGGACGGGGACTAGAGCCAGGGCTGCCCAGGCGATGGCGCCGGAGCAGTGGCGAGTGCACCAGGAGCCCGAGACCGGACCCCCGAGCTGGAGGCCGGGGGGCCGCGTGCCTGGCACTGCCCACCCACTCCACGGGCAGGCAGCTGCTTCTCCTGCAGAGGAGGGCTCCTCAGAGCAGGTGCAGGAGGAAGAACGTGGCAGGCTTCTGTAGGCGGGAAGACGGGATGTGGGCAGGGGGAGAGGAGAGAGGGGACGGAGGGACACACGGCACTCACACGTGGACCCGAGAGGCAGAGCCATTCCGAAACAGCAAGTAGCAAGATGGGAAGTCAGTGACCCCAAACTTGCTCACCACATCACCCTCCGTGTTCAGGACCCTGCGCACTGCTATGCCTTGGTGCTGGGACAAGTCCAGAGTCACCTGTGGAAACAGACACACATGTTGGGGGTGGGGGCCCAGCCACTGGGCAGAGGGAGCCCTGGGCGGGCACCATCCAGACTCTAAACCTTTTGGGGAATGGACGAGTGTGCTGGCAGTCTCCTGCCACCACCCACATCTACCCCACAGGCGAGAAGAGTCACATGCTGCCCAGGACAGGGGCCCTGGAACTGTGCACACCACATGCCTTGAATTTCCTAGGGCAGTCCAATCTCAAACAATTTTCTTTCCAATGAAAGTAATTTGTAGAAGGCATAATAAAATGTGGTTTCATTTTTCTTATATTTACAAGGCTTTCTATCTATATTCCAAATCAGAAAAACATACTTAGACATGATTTTATTTTTAGAAAGAAATAAGGGGGAAAATTGTGTTAGCTACCATTTATTGAGAAGGTATTATGTGCTGTTTATAAATCGCTTCATTGAATCTTCAAAATAATGCTATGAAACGGGAACTATTATTAGGAGACCAAGCCAGCGGGGCTGCCTGCATTTGCATCCTGGCCCCACTGGCCTAAACCTCCCCAACTCCGTTTCTTTACTTTCAAAACTGGAATAGTAACACACATACCAACCTCAGAGCGCTGTTAAAAGGACTGAAGGGGTTAATTTTATGAAATGTGTAACAGTGACTGGGGCATGTATAAGTGACTGGGGTATATAAGTGTTCATTAAAAAACTAAAATGTCTATTGCAAATGAGAACACAGAGGCTAAGCGGTGAGTGAAATCAAGTGCTCGGGGGACAGAGGCAGGAAGTTCCGGGACTGGGCAATGCACCCCAGTTCAATCCGGCTCCAGTGTCTGGGCTCTTGACTATTGAGCCCTCCTGCTTCTCACACTAACCATCTCGGAGCACCTCTTCGTGGACACAGGGTCCCTGGCCCTGTGGGACAGTAGAGAGAAGATCTGTTTCCAATGAACATTTATTAATCACTTCCTCGTCATTAGGCCTGGACTGGGACCCCAGAAAGGTCAGGAAGTCCTTCAGCAAAGCTCCGTGCCCCTCCCCATCGCCCTCTGTTTCCCCTCTCCGGGCTCAAAGGCCTGGAGGCAGCCCGTAGCGCCCTGGATATGCTTGATGAATTTCAGGAGGAAAGCATTCGGAGCCAGCAGCGGTGTTTAATTTCATCTCCACCTCCTGCCTCTTCTGCATCCCTGCATTGCCTTGTGACTTCACCCATGGCCTGGCCCGTCCCCCCTTGGCGTCTGGGAAAAGCCCACAAGGGGTGTAGAGAAGTCTGTGCGCCAACGGCAGACTGGAGAGCTCTCTGCATTAGGCCAGGAGAACGGATCTTTGTAAAGCACCTACTCTGTGCCAGCTACCAGTCCAGGCCCTTCCCCTAACCTGCCTCGTTTGTGCCAGCAGTGCTCTGAGGAAAGGGAACGATCACGCTTTCCAGACAGGCAAACGGGGCTTGGGGCAGACAGACAGGTCACCATGGGGCGGCAATTCATACCTGCCTGTTCTGTTACTGCTTCCTCCGGAGGCCCTGAGCGAGCTCTGACCGCCCCTCCCCACACGCAGGCTGCAGTTCCGCGGGGTGTGGGGTGGTGTGGAAACCACCAGGCTTGCGGCACTCACAGACCCGGTTCAAAGCCCTGCTCCACCAAATCACTGGCCTGGGGCCCTTCAACCTGTTACCCGATCATCAGCCTTAATTGTAAAGATTAGCGACTACGTGTGCCCGCACTCTAGTCCAGTGCTCAGTGAACAGCGGGTGTTACAGACGCGTTCAACGAGGGAGATAAAAAAGACAAAGGTTTTCCCACGGCAAGGCCCAGCTCCCACACTTCCTGGGTCCTCCAGCAGGGGTCAGGCCAGTGCTAGGCTAAGACGCGCACATGGCCGAGACCCCACAATTCACCGGAATAGCCCAGCCCCTGAACTCACTGGACTCTCTCCTGACGCCTACCTTGGGGTTGCAGGGACCCTGGGGGGAGCTCACCTCTCTACCCAGGTAGGAGCCTTCCTTTTCAAAGATCAGGGCCAGGTAATCTTTGTCGTTTCTCGCAAAGAATCCATCAATCTCCTCCAGCCTGCAAGAGACAAAAGCGGCAGTGACCTGCTGGGGACACCAGGCACGCCTGTCACAAAACTATGGGGGCAGCCATACATCCCCCTCCTGTTCTCACTTGAGGCTCCATGGAAGTCGCCCCCGCCAGCCCTCCAGGGGGAGCAAGCCAAACTCTTAGTCTCAGAGGCCGCCGCCTCTGCTTCCCCACAAGCTGCTTCTCCATTTGGTCCACATTGTTGATTTTTTTTTTTTTTCACATTGTTTCTTTTAAGAATCTGGAGTAAGTACGAGGTGGCCTGGGGAGGAGGAGGAGAAGGACGGGAGAGGGGGGCTCTGAGACCAGCGGTCTCTGTGTTCTGGGTAAGGGCAAGGCTGAGTGAATACGGACAATGTTTAGGACCCATGAGGTTGGCAGGTTTACCTGACCTGCTGCTTCTGAGATCCCTCGGGACTGAAAATGCACCATGAAGGATGTGTGTGCATAAGGGAGAGAGAGATGGACACGGTCACCGAGAAATGTAAGTAAGGGCAGGCTGGCAGGAATGTTTCCTGGAGAGAAGGGGTCTAGGGCAGCCCCAAACCATACCAAGACTAACACTGGGCCCAGGGGCTCTGTGGGACCCTCCACGAGGATGGACACTTGGACAAGCTGATTTAAAAAAAAAAAAATGCGGGTTGGATTCAACCCCAACTGACGCTTAGAAGCAGTCTCTCGGCAGGACTACTGCTTTCAAGAACATGAGCAAACCGATGTGGGGGGCCTGGAGCCCCAGCGCCTGCTTCATGAGCTTCCTCAGGCCCTGGGATCTTCCCTGTGCTCTGAGGCTGGGCTCCCTCCAGCAGTGCCTGCTGGTACCTGGATTTGTTCCTTCTTGGCAGGAATCCCTGAGGTGGGCTCTATCCTGTCTCAAGTTCTCATCTAGGAGGGCAAGACCTAGTGTTCTCAGTTTGCCCCCTGTGGGAGAGCCGAAGCAAGGCACCGCGCCCCTTCCTTCTAGCAGAGGCAATCCTGGCAGGCAGATGCGGGCCATCGGCCACCGCGGCCCACCTCCCCGTCACAGCCACTCCTCAGAAAGATGACCACTTCCTCTTATAGGCAGGGCTCCCTTTTCCTCTGAGCCTTCCTTCTTCGTCCCCATGTCCACTCTGTCCGTGCCCCCCTCTGGGTTAGCTCCTGTGCAGTCTGCTGCACCCCACAAACGTTCCTGAGCACAGGCTGTGAAAAGCAGAGGCAGGCATGGCCCGGAGAACCGCCGCCCAGCTCTTCCGTCCCTTGCACCCTTCGGCCCCACGAAGCCAGGGCTCCTCAGGGAGGCCCTCCAGCGCCAGGGAGTCTCCTACCAGCTGCTCCAGAGCGGCTCTGGGCTCTAGCCCACAGAGGGTCTGCCCCAGAGACAAAGGCCTTCGTCTCCCCTACACAGCTGTCCCTCTGCCCTCTCACTCCCAGGCCTGCGATCCTGGCCCACACCGCACCACATCTGCTCCAGCCCCGAATACCTGGCAGGCTCCAGCGGGGGGCAGGCGGGGGGCCACGTGTCACTATGGGACTCCAAGGCGTCGATGAGCCTCTTCCGCAGCGTCTCCACATCAGCACCAGCCACTGGATGAAGACGGACATGGGGGAGGGGGCGCATGAGGAGGGAGGAATAATCCCAGCGGCCTTGTCAGCTTTGCTGAAACAAAGGGCCCGGGGCACAGGCTAGTTCTGAGAGAAACAGAGCGCGGGTCAGTCCTTCTCTATTCCAGCAGTGCGGTGGGGTCGTCTTCTGTGGCCCTAAGTTACACAAGAAGACCCACCCCTCAGAGGGCAGGAAGCAGTCCCTCAGCCTGGAGCCCGTGAGTGCTTTTCCCCGGAGGCTGTCTGGTCTGTCCCTCTGGATGCCAACCCCATTTCGACATGACGGGTTAGCCTGGGTTCATGGTGACCCTCCCCTCTTCCCAGGACCTTGAATGGAGCAAAATAGAAGGGTTTCTTCAGCCCCCTTTTCCAGAAGGCATCGTCCAGGCTGGCCGGGAAGGCCCCAGGAAAACACAAAACTCCACTTCCACTTAGGAAACTGTTCACCCTACGGACCTTGCTGGGCCCTCCTCACCTCAGCAGAAACCCAACAGAAAGAAAATGAAAATACTGACAACTGGAACCAGGACACCCACCTGGCAATGCTGATCCTGAGCCATTCTTGGAAAAGGCCTTAAAGAACTGGAAGCAAACACACAGACAAGAGTCAGTAACACACGGAGCTAAGACTCCCACATGGGGGCCAGAGGGATCGGTGTCTGAGACCGTTGCTTACTAAAGAGGCTGACTTAGGGCAAATGACTTAGGGCAAATGACTTAACTTTTTTGAGCCTCAGTTCCCTTGTCTGTAAGAGGAGAACAGGGAGGTATCTGCTCCTGGAGCTGGACGCTGATTCCCGTCCCCACCGTCTGCGTATCCGATCCCCACCCCCACGGCTCTGACGCATGCGGGACACGCAGGAGCAGCCTACACACTCCACGAGTGGCGGACGGTCTCTCCGACTTGAAACGAATGAATGGAAATACTTATTGCACGACTGTGTGGATGAGGCTGACTTAACTGACAAAACAAAGTCACTTCGTACGTCCCCCAGGAAGTGTCAGCTGCCCTCTGAGGCAATCTGTCCGCTACCACCAGAGGCTGGTGTCTGTCCACGGAGAACTCCCAGCCTGGCTCGGCAGACACCCCGTGAAGGGAGGGGTCTCCAGGTCAGGTCCTGCTGAAGGGTAGGCCTGAGCCCCTGCAGACACAAGTCTTGTTACAGACAGGTCAACTGAACTCATCACTTTGTCCCCTTTTCCCATTTACAGGACACTCCGGGCTCAGTCTGTCACCTCCTTGGGCAAGAGAACAGAGAGAACGAAGACAACTTGTCAGAATCTGGGCTTCTGCCGAAGTGGCAAGGTTGCTGCCAGAGCTCTGGCCTGTGCTCTCCCAGGGTCAGGAGGGAGTAAAGTTTAGTGGTCCTGACAGACAGACAGGACCACTAAGTGTCTGGCAGAGAGCCTGCGGGCTGGGAAGAAGACTCTTCCTGAGATCCCCTGAGATCCTCTGGGGCCACCTGTAGCTTCCTTGGGCCTCTGCTGCAACAGCATGGCCACCCATCTGGACTTCTCCCAAGCTGGTGGTTGAGTGCAGGCCCCGGGGTCTACCAGATGTAGGCACCAGACCTGGCTCTGCCGTACCCCTACAGGGTGACCTCGGGCAATCCCTTCTCATCTTTAAGACAAGGATGGCGCCATCACCTCAAGGAACTGCTGTGAGGACTCAAAGATGATACGTTTCCAGTGCTTGTGTCTCATGCATACAGTAGGAGATTAATATATGTTACCTGCAGGGTGATTATCACCCCCTTCCCTTGTTCCACCTTCTAAACGCTAGGAAACACTGATCAGCTAGCATGTATTTATTCCAGTCATTTGTAGGCAGAACACGAAAATCTGGAGGTCACCTGCCCACCTTCCCATGTCTCGCCACCTGCAACCTCTCCTGTTCCCCCAGCCCTAACCCGGCTCCTAAGTCCTGCTGTTTTATTCTCTCGAAGACCGTCAATATAAACTTTTATTCTGGGTGGAAACCATCTGCTGAAATATGCCATGTATATTTATAATAATATCCTTTGCAGACACTGAACAAATTTTGAGTGAGATTATATGTTACCCTAACACTTGTAAAAATGCTCACAAGTTCCCTGAACAGTGGGAATCCAGGGCGGACCCGCGCCGCTACAGCTATTATTTTCAGCAGCGTGGTCATTTTTCTTCGGTCACCACGGCCTCCCCCCATCTGAGCAGGTGCCTCACTGCAAGGCGGGTGGCCTTACCTCCTTCAAAAGGCAGCCTGCCGGCCCCTGGCTGAGTGTTCTGGGGGCCCCGGCTTGTGAGGGGTTGGGCAGGAGCCCCAGGAAGACTGACCCAGGGGAATGCAGGGGCTCGGAGACACAGCCCTTGAAGTGCAGGGTCACGGGAAGTCCTTCCATGTCCTTCCCTGTCCCCCTGTGCTGTCACACACACAGCCTTCCCTCCAGCCCTCAGAAGCCTCCCATCTGCCTTCTAGAGTGACGACGGCACTGGAGCTCTGGCTCCCACACTTCATGCTCTGAGGAACTTTTTTCTGTCAATTAACCTCTCTTTCCCCTTTCTGCCAGAAACTTCCCTAGGCCCACAAGTAGATTCCGATCCTTTTAATCTAATTTCTTAAAAAAAAAAAAAAAAAAGAAAAGAAAAGGGACAGGAAGGGCAGGCAGATGGGAATCGAGAGAGGCCCTCCTCCCTGCTCCAGTTACGGCATGTCCCGATTCCCTGGGCTAACAGATTTCTCGAAGCAGTGTCTGCTCTGCCTCTCCAACTGCCCCTCTCTGACCCCACTGCGCCCCCCCTCCCTTGCTTTCTCTGCCGTGTCTCATGGTGGCACTGCCTGCCCTCCCCACACGGCCAGGGTCTGCCGTGTTTGGTACCACATATGCCGATGTGCTCCTTCTTGGCCTTAGCTGCCACCTCCCTTGCTTCACCCGACACTGACCAGGCCTGCTTGGCCACCTTCCCAGCCTTCCCCTAGCCCTGTCCTAGCCTCTCCCCGGACTCCTTCCCTGTCTACTGCCCCCATGATCTCTTGCCCCAGTCTCTCCTCCTGCCACGTATCAGCTCAACACTCTTCTCTGGTTAGTACTGTCACAAACAGGTGTGTGTGTGTGTGTGTGTGTGTGTGTGTGTGTCCATGTTTTTGAGTGAGGGAGCAAGCAAATGAGTGAACAAACAAGCCTACTGTTTGTCTTCCTTGCCAACATCAGGTACTTGGTCTAAATGATTTGCCGTCTGAACCCTTTGTCTCAAGTCCTCACCTGTCCTAGACTTGTTTCCTCCTGGCGCCCTCCACACGGGTACCAGCCCCCCGACCAAGACCGAGTCATCCCTCCCCCAACCTGTTTCTCCAACTGTGTTCCTTGTCTCACCCCATGTCCCCCCCCGTTAACCAGACCAGCATCTTCTCCCCCCAACCTCCATCTACCAGTCAGTGGACAAGATCTATGAATTTGACCTTGTGATTCTTCAGCAGCGCTCTGGGCCCGCTGCCTTGTCCGGACCAGAGCTTACTGCCTATTTCCTAGACTAATGCAACAGTCCTACCAGTCCGTGAGCTCAGAAATGTTCATCTGCTCTGTCTTTTCATTCTCCAACTGCTCCTCACTGCGTTTTGCTTAGTGGCACCATTCTAGTCCGACCGTGTCCCTCCTCCTCAAATCTCTTCCGTGACTCCCCATTACTAGTGAATAATGTCCAAACTCACTGTGCTCAAAGCCTTCCAGGATCTGACCCAAACTCTGAAACTTACCTTCCACGGCCCTTCTTCCCTCCACTTTGGCTACGATGGGCCTGGAACCTGAACTTTCTTTCCTTTCTTTCTTTCTTTCTTTTTTTATTTTTTAAAAGATTTTATTTATTTATTTATTTAACAGAGAGAAAGAGATCACAAGTAGGCAGAGAGGCAGGTAGAGAGAGAGGGGGAAGCAGGCTCCCCGCCGAGCAGAGAGCCTGATGTGAGGCTCGATCCCAGGACCCGGCGATCATGACCTGAGCTGAAGGCAGAGGCTTAACCCACTGAGCCACCCAGGTGCCCCAAACCTGAACTTTCTTGAGGACAGGACCACGCTTCGGCATCTCGGCAAGCCCCACAGTGTCTGGGACACGGAAGTACTCCGAAGACATCTGTTCAGTCCAACAGAGAGCCTCTCTGTCCTTTGATCACCATAGATGCTCATGTGAAAATCATATTAAAATCTAGTCCGGGCACATTTTTGTCCTCCTATTAAAAGGCATCCTTCTTAAGTCAGCTGTTGGAGGCGTGTGCCTCCCCAGGGGAAACCACCACCACTCCTTGGGAACAGGTAATTAAGATGTCAGCAGTGAGTCTTCTTTTTCCAGGAGCGGTCGGCACTGGGTCCCTCTCCTTCCATCACCAGCCTCTGCCCTCCCCAGCGCTGGTGCTCCTGGAAGGCCTCCACGGCTCCCCAAAGGCAGGAGGTGGGTCTTACCAAACTGTCAAAAAGCAACACCAAAATCAAGGAGCACCTGCCTTTCTAGGAGTCAAACAAGGCTGAACGGGCAGCACGCTTCCCAGCAGCGACCATCGATGACACTGAGGCCCAGCTTTTAAAACAAGTTCCAAGGAAAACGACCCCATCTCCAAACAGCTTACAGTGAGCCCAGGAGGATCCACACGCCTAACCATTCCTACGCTGGAGACTGATTGTGGAGGAGGCCGGAGGACAGCAGGGGGCTGGGGGCCCATATCCTTCCTCCAGAGACAGGCAGGAGTCAACCCCCCCCCCCGACACCTCCCCCATCACAAGAGCCACATAAGGTAACAGCCTAGCCTCTGTACCCCCAAAGGGTATCCACCTCCCAGCCCTGAGTTCAGGGCCCTGCCACAGCCCTGCCTCGGCCCTGCCTCAACCCTGCCCAGGAGCCTCTGCCCCAGCCAGACCAGTCTTCTCAACTTGTGACACACCTCTGCCCACACAGGACCTCTGCTCTTACCTCCTCCCCGGCCGGCATTCCTCCCCTCCTAGCCCAGACCCATACATCCTTCGACACCGAGTGGAAGTCCCCTCCTCTCTGACGCGTGAGGGAAAGGGCTCAGGGAGCCCAGGTGAGCTCCTCTGCCATCCACCGCATACAGATCCTCACCGCCTGCCAGCCGGCTGGTGAACTCCAAGCCGGCCCCGGGCAAGTACTCACTCAACTCACTCAACAGCTGCTGACGGACAGACAGACAGACGGACGGCCTAAATGCAGTGCCCACAGAGGAGCTACCGGGAGCTCCACGGGGTGACTTAGGGAGGAGACAGGACAGCGGGAAGGAAGCCAAGTAACATTAACTGAACTCCAAGTAATACCACACGGTGTCTCCTCCCTCTCGCGTGTAAGACCTCACTTCACACTTGGCAACAATCCTATTAGGTATAGATACTATCATCCCACTTTTTACAGACAAAGGAAACTGAGGCCTGTCGCCGAAGCACTGTTAAACACTCTGAGTCATATCTAGGACATACAGTAAGCTGTGGGACCAGAATTTGAACCCACATCAATTACCTAAGGATCTCGCAAAGGGGAGACTTCTGTCCTCTCCCACCCCAGTGCTGATGCTTTCTGCAATCTTAATCCCAGCGGGGCCTTTGGCTACAAGGGGTCCTGATGGGGGACCCCCTGAGGGCCTCCTGTGGCCCATGGCAAGGCCCCTCCCCTCGAGTTCCAGCCTCTAGGTTCCCTAAGCACCAGCTGGAACCTGTTGCCAACTAGTCCCTCCTTCCTCCCCCACACCTTTGTTTTCTTCCAGCTGAGCTCTGCTCAGGTCTGAAGGGCCCCTGACACAGCAGGCCCTGCAGGGCCCGGTGTTTGCTAAACAGGCTGGGCTAGTGGAAGCTCACTGCCTGCGAACGGTGACAAGGGGCAGGAGGCGGAGGAAAGGGACAATGACACACGTACCTGGGGGTGGCCCAGCCTCATGTGTGGGTCTGTCTCCATCGTACCAGCAACACTCTCTCTTCCCCTGTTCAGTGTGTGCCCTCATCGTAGAGTCCTCACAGCCTTTATGCATGGAGTAAGGACCGGCCGAGCCCCAGGGGACTGGGCCACAGGGCTCTCTCTCCAGCCCACTGGCAGCCAGGCCAACCTGCAGGGTCTGTACTGCTTCCCAGGGAGTCCAGCCATGATGCCCACAGGCACGCCAGACTCTCTGGAGATCGGCAATCTGTTTGAGCGGCCTTTTGCAAACATTAGAAGCAACCTAAGCTGTAGCATCAATTTAGTGAGTCACAGCTAGTATTTAAAAAAAAATTAAGTTTAAAAATATATGGAATAGAAAATAGCTGGGGCACCTGGGTGGCTCAGTGGGTTAAAGCCTCTGCCTTCGGCTCAGGTCATGATCCCAGGGTCCTGGGATCGAGCCCCGCATCGGGCTCTCTGCTTGGTGGGGAGCCTGCTTCCCCCTCTCTCTCTGCCTGCCTCTCTGTCTACTTGTGATCTCTATCAAATAAATAAAATCTTTAAAAAAAAAAAAGAAAAGAAAATAGCAGCGTGTACTGCATTTAGAAAGAACGAATATTGTTTTATGAAACTTTCGAGCTGGCGATCACACACAAACCAACTTCTGGATCTCTCTGTAAAGTGTACGTATCTTACTCGGTCGCGCCTTAGATCAGAGACCCAGCGGGATCTAGAAGCACTTGGCCCCTGGGGTAGAGGCCAGAGGACAGGGCATTGAGGGCCTCTCCCGGTTGAAACTGAACTGCCAGGCCCAGACAGGCACTGCCCGTGTGGAGGCTGGGGAAGGTCAAGACGACCAGCTCGGGGCCCTCCCAGCTCCCCTCCCACAGCCAGCTGGGCGGGGCAGGACATGATTAATCATACGAGGCATTCGGGCCGCGTGTGCTGCGTGACTTGGGTAGGCGCCGGGAACTTTGGGACCTCCCTCACACCCACCAAGCCCCGGCCTCTCCCAGGTAGAAACACTAAGCCTCGGGTGCGAGGTCCCACAGAACCTGCCTCCTCCCTCCGGATGTCCTGACCCGGCCCTGGCACCAATGCCCGTCCCATTCCCAGGGGACTGGACCCCCAGGGCCAGTCTTCACTGAGAGAAGCAGCAGCCTGTGAATGAGGACTCTTCCAGACACACTGGTTTTCCCACAACTTTTCACACGGGGCTGCTCACCCTGGTTCAGCCAAAGCAACAGAGATCCTCGTCCGCCCCCGGAGAGTAATTTGGAATATTTTCAGTTACATGTTTTGGGATGAGGATAAGGCAAAGCAATGGCCCTGCCAGGGAGGTCTTTGACTTGAAAGAGATGACTGATAAGCCATCTCTCTCCTGGGACCTCTAAATGATATGGCAGGACCTGTTCTCCAGACCAGCCTGGTCTCAGCTATACCTGGGGCCTAGGACTGGCCCCGTGTGCTAACAAGAACGTTGGATGGAGCCCTCTCAGCCTGTGGGAATCTCGAACCCAGCAGGATTTCACTGGGCATGAGGAACAGAAAAGTCACATGGAGTTCAAGCTGGACATTCCTGCTGGAGCCTGGCTTTCCAGACAAATTCTCTTGGAGTAATTAGGCTGAGATTCGGCTCATGGTTCTGCTTGGAACTTGAGGACCCTGAGCTCAGATATCTTGTTCAGGCGACAATACTTGGCATTTTAGCTTTCAGAGGCCTTTTCGGATTATTCTTAGTGGTTATAGAAGAAATGCTTTTCTAGATGCCATTCTGGTAGAAGGAGGCTAATTACAGCTGGAGGTAGGGAGAGAGGTTCTGATTCTTTAATTTGAAAGCAAACTAACTGCATTACAGCTGGGCCTGAGCCCTTGGAAGGGCACTGAGTGTAACTGCACAGCCTTGCCCTTCTCGGCTTCCCAGAGCCTTGGAAGTCGTTCAGATGGTAATTAAGCTGTTGATGCCCCACAGTGGGCAGGTTGTCAGGCAAGGCCTCACTGGAGAGCTCACGCTACTTTCAGCCAGAGCCGGGGTGACAGAGCCCTCATGTGCTGGGTGTGATGACTCCCGTGATGGGGATCCCTGCCGCCTGAGGCACTGGCATTTGACCATGGGGTGAGGCTACCCTGACAGGTCACTTCTGAGCTACTTGGATTCAAGGCACTTGCCTGATGAGGAGGAAGCTTGCTGGTATTTTCTGGAAGATCATCAGGCCTCCTGAATCTGATCTTGACTGTGAGTGGGTCAGAGCCTCAACTGGGGTTTATAGGGCTAGAGCAGGCCTCTAAGCCTGGGAGTCAGGAGGGAGAAGAATTGGAAAGAGGCCCTTGGAGCTGCGGGATCTCACCAGCCCAGGCGATAACCACCTCACAGCTCAAATCAGAGTAGCTGAAACCAGCCCATCAAAACTACCCTCCCTTGCCACAGTCCCTTCCTTTTTAAAGGGCAGAACTTGCCAGACCCAATGAACCTCCCAATCCATACTCCGTCTGCCTCTGCGGCAGGGGTCTCATCAAGCACGGGGACAGTGCTCCAGTGGCTGTGACCGAGGCTGATCAAGCCCAGAAGCATGGGGGGACCCCACAGAGCCCCAGGACCAGGGGCGCACGGGGCAACCGGCCACACGCTTCTCCGGCAGCACGCCTGCTCCTCCCTCCCGGTCACGCACCCTCACGGTTGGGAAGCCGGGGATGTTGAAGTCTCTGCAGACCGCACTATTGGTCTCATCAGCACAGTCCAGGGCAGCGAGATTCAGGGCGGGTCTCCAGTCTGAAAGGAAAAGAAAAACAATGAGGTAAGTAAGAGGGGCCGGCACCTCTGCCTGCTCACCCGCCCCGTGCCACACTCCAGCCACACCAATGCCCAGAGCACCTGCCCCTGGGGCTCTCACGAGGAAGGTCGTCCCTTCCTCAGGAAGGCTGAGATAGTCTGGTCATCCCACACTCAGTCCGTGCTTAGGACGTGGCTAAGCAGCACAGGGCGGGCTCTCCTGTGATAGCATCTGTGTTTCTCCATTATTCTGGGGGGGGGGGCAGGGGCGAGGGGCACGGAGGCTGCAGGGGCTGAAGAAAGATGTGAGATGAGCTTGAACCCCCGGGGACATCTGACATGGCCTCTGTCCCTGCTGCCCTCTAGAGAGCATCAGTTCCAGAAGGGTGAAGGTTTGCAACTCCGAGTGGACACTCAGGAAGTTACTGGCAGTCAGCCCCGCTTGCCCGGGTGGCACACAGGTGGTGAGGACTGGCTCCCCCACCAGAGAGGGAGGCGGGGAGCCCAAGGAGGGAGGGAAAGGCACCTGGAAGCAAGGGACCACCGGGAAAGAAGCCCTGAGGCCAGAGTCTGGAAGGAGATAGATGAAAGGCTCCCTGAGCTGCCTGGGCACCCTGCTCCTGCAACAGGCTCCAGGCTGCTGGCCTCCCTCCACTGAAACTTGCTGGCAGAGGAAATAATGGCACCATTCTGGGCCACGGCCCAAGATCTGTGAAACAGAAAACCGACTTCTCTACCAGGCAGGCCCCCTGAGCCAGGGTCAGGGGCCCCTCGGGAACCTACCAAAGCTCCCTGTTACAGCAAGGCTGCTTCGGCTGGAAGGCAAGCTCCACACACACCGTGGGGTGGTGACGGACTGGGCCCGCCATGTGGCTCAGAGCTCTAACTGGGTGCGGACACGGGGGAGGCCAGCCCTGGGGACCAAGGGGAGAGACTGACTGCAAGCTTGTCACTTAGCTGACGGGGGGGTCCGCCTGGGTGAGCGACGTGTTCAGGGCCCTGCTCCAGTCACCTCCACAGTTACAACCCTGTTGGTCCCTAAATGCCTCTTCATTTTTGCATCCCTGCCCGGCCTCCCGACAATGCAGCCCACACTAGGCGACCTCTGACCACATGACGCAGTCGACCCAGGCCAGGGCCTGGCTCCCAGCAGCTCCAGTGCCAGAACGGGGTCTCCCAGCTCAGACCCCAGCCTAATGGGTCCAGGCGAGGGCCAAAGGTGAGGCACACGAGAAGAGGTGCCTAGGTATAGGGTTTTGTCCTGGATCACAGGCAAGAGCACCCCAGGCCGCCCTTCTGTGGCTTCTTCCCTGCTCAAGGGAGGTCCAGGTCACCCCCTACGGCCATCTGGCACACTCTAGACTTGGCTCTGTCTGTCCTGCATCTCGGGCTCTGGTCACCTTGTGCAGGGAGACCCACAGGAGAGATCTGGCACCTTTCAAAAGAGTAAGTTGATCAGACAAAGGGTGGAAGGGAAATAATTTCTTGTCCTTCCACCAGGAAGGGCCGTCAGCAGGGGTCTCACAAAGCCACTTGGCTAAGTGACCAAGGACCAAAGGCCTCAGCTGCTCCTGTCCTCTCCAAGAGTACAGGCCACCATCCCTGGGGCCAGAGTCTGCCCCCTGCCATTGGGGCACGAAGGCTGAAGGGACGGGGAGGGGGGAGAACAGGGAGCTAGCACTCAGGGGGTATCTACGGCATGCCCTACGGCATGACCTCTCTCCACTACTGACCCTGGATGAGGGGCACACCCTCCCCCAACTCTACAAAAAGCACTGAAGCCTCCAAGTTTTCCAAGGGCCCCAGACTCAGACCCACTTTTCCCTCGTCCCCTCGCCCGAGGCAGGATATTACCCTTCTGTTTTTGCTCTTTGATCACAACTTTGCCCATGCAAGAGACAATGGTAAAAACGCTGCTGTCCTCAAGCGACACAGGACTCTAACTCAAGCACCCAATCACTGTCAGCGACTCGGCTCATAGATGACGTTATCACACGTATGGAGAGTTGGCGAAGAGTTCGTTGTGCCTAACTTATCTCATTCAGTGTGCAACGACCCTCCAGGAGAGACAGAAGCTATTCTCTCCAGACCTGCTTTCCTCCCCTGTAAAAGAATGACCCGAGAACCATACCCGAGGTGCACCTGGGATCTGAACCTCTGGTCTCATAGAGGGCCCAAGACGGAACACAGAGCTATTCTGCCGGCTTCCCAATCCCCAACCCGGAAAGCCAGGGAGGGTGGGGCAGAGTGGGGCGTTCCTAGTTGGGATGGGGGGGGGGGAAATGCCTGGGAATATTAGCCCCTTGCTCCCGGGTAGCTCTTTGACTCCTTATCTTTCTTTATACCTTGATTCCCTGTCCCTCTGTGAAATGGAACAGGTGCCTCTGCTTACCTGCCCCAGGTACCATGGGAGGTGGAGGGGTAGGCTGGGGCCGGTCAGGTGCTGAGAGTCCTGGCTAAGGAATGTTTCTCAGGAATATCCATGTCAATACCTTAATAAGCCATAGTGACAATGAAGATCTGGTTTGCTACTAATCACCATGGGCCTGACCATTCATTCTAGTCCCGGTACACGGAACGGAGAGCACCGTTCTCTGGGCAGTCCACCAGTAGTGCAAAGCTGCAAGTAAGTAAAGCGCACTGCTGTCCTCGGGGAACAGAACTGGGCAAGGGAGGCTTTCTTAAGTGTCAGGTGACTTAACACATCACCACCTGCAGGCTTAACACCTAACATTAGCAGTATCAGCCCAGCCCTACTCTTGGGGAGAAAAAAGTCTCCTGGTGCAATTACCGCCCTGGCAAAGTAATTTCTCTATTACTCTATTAACAGCAGAGTAAATGAGCACATGGAGAGGGGAAGGGTGGGGACATCTATGGTCTCTGGGGTGGCGAGTGAGGAGATGCCCTGTAGTAAGGGGGGGAGGGTCATGGGCTCCTTCTGGCAGTATCCCTGCCCCCACTCACCACTCCAGGAAGGGGCATGGACCCAGAGTCACATGACTTGCTTATAGGCAGAAGTGGCCACCATGAGCTCCACATATCCTTTCTGCACCTCATGGGTCTAACAAAGACCAGGATAGATGGTCTCTACTGTCCTTTCCAACTCGAACAAACACCCATGGGTCCTCCCCATGTTAAGCAAGCTCCTATTAAGACAGAGGCCAGATCCACCCAAACCAGCAAGAACTGGTCAAGTGGTTAGAACCAGACTTCCATCCAAGTCTCCAGGAGTCCTCCCGACAGGGAGTTAGCCAGTCCCTGCCGTCACCACAGCATCCCTTCCTCCCTGCTGCAGACTTCTGGGCAGTGAGGTCATGGGATAGACAAAATGCCTTCCCTGGCGTTCACACCTGGCTGCCACCCCAGGGCCGAGTCCAGAAGAGCCACAGCACAAGCAGCAGGCTTGGTCACTACATTCTCATTAGGACTCCTGTGAGGGTCATACCATTGGCCTGCGTAAGTGTCCAGTGGGCTCCTACCCTGTGCAGGCTCCGCACTAAGGCAGTCACAGGGGTACAAGAGAGGTGGCCTACACCGTGGAAAAGAAAAGAAGACAGGGTGCCTGGGTGGCTCAGTGGGTTAAAGCCTCTGCCTCCGGCTCAGGTCATGATCCCAGGGTCCTGGGATCGAGCCCCACATCAGGCTCTCTGCTCAGCAGGAAGTCTGCTTCCCTTCCTCTCTCTCTGCCTACCTCTCTGCCTACTTGGGATCTGTCTGTCAAATAAATAAATAAAATCTTTAAAAAAAAAAAAAGGAAGCTTATTAAAAGAAAAGAAGGCAAACCACCACTGCTCAGTGTTACCCAAACATCCACACCTTATAAATGCCGTCTCCGTGGCTTGGCAGAGGGCGCTTTCCCCGCCCGGAGGACTCCTCCTCCTTCACCCACCTCTCCACGTGCCTAGGTTCTAGAGCCAAAGAAAAGGGTTCAAGAACCTCCTCCAGCATCTGTACAATCTCAGGCGGGTTACTCGCCTGTTAAAAACAACAGCAAAGGGGCGCCTGGGTGGCTCAGTGGTTAAAGCCGCTGCCTTCGGCTCAGGTCGTGATCCCAGCGTCCTGGGATCGAGCCCCGCATCGGGCTCTCTGCTCAGCAGGGAGCCTGCTTCCTCCCTTCTCTCTCTGCC
This sequence comes from Martes martes, assembly GCF_963455335.1. Taxonomy (NCBI): domain Eukaryota; kingdom Metazoa; phylum Chordata; class Mammalia; order Carnivora; family Mustelidae; genus Martes; species Martes martes. Next base: position 52,411,141 of record NC_137903.1, read on the forward strand.
TGCCTCTCTGCCTACTTGTGATCTGTCTGTCAAATAACTAAATAAAATCTTTAAAAAAAAAAAAAAAAAAACAACAGCAAAAACCCCCCATCGATTGCTCAGGTATTTTTTCATAAAGTGTATTATCCATGCGCACTAGTGGCCTGCAAAGGCCCATAGGCAAGTGTGTAAGGCAAGTGTGTAATAACTGCTTAAATGAAGGCCTGGGGACAGATTAGCCCTCTGTGACTCTACCCTGCCCTGAGCTCCGACCAGAAATGACTGAGCCACTCCTTTGGCCTTTTCCGAACACAACTTCTCACTGCTGCCAATTCTCAGTTCTCCTGCTGTGTGTAGCTCATTTCCCAAACTGCAATGTAAACAGTGTTCTGCACATAGAGGTCACTCAACAAATATTTATGGATTGATTAGCCAGTGAAGAGTAATGAAGATTAAGATGAACACAATCAATTTCCCAAACATAGGGTGACACAAGAAGAGCTGTCCTGGAATAGAAAGGGATGACCAGATCTTTAGAAGCGAGCGCTCTGGCCACCGGGACAACTGCCCCAGAGAAGCCGTCCCACAAGTCACTGAATAAAGGGGCCCTAGACAGTCACAATGAAATGCGAGGCCAGCTGGGCAGAGTTGCAAAATGTTTCTCCCCTCCATGACCTTCCACACTCTCACTGCTCCTACCCCAGACACTCCTACCATTGGCAGAAGGCGGGGGGCACACTCCAACAGGCCCCAGATGGTGTTCGAGCCCTGTGCTGGCCCACAACCATTTTCTCAAAGAACCTCAGTAATACAGAGATGATGTGAGAACAACCCTGGCTTCCCAGCAGGGCCTCACCCTTGGATTGGAGTGGGGGAAGTCTCTATAATCGCAGGCTGATACCAGATTCAGCTGCTGTTCTCCCCCCACTCCCCACCCCAGTGCCAACACAATCTTGTTAAGGCCATCCCCGTGGCTCCTGGGAGACCTCCGGTTTCCTACTTCCCACTGACTGTGGTTCATCTCTACAGACTTTGGTGCTTCCATTGTCCTTCCTGGAGACTGAGTTTCAATTTGCATTTTTTAGGGGAAGACTGTCACTCCATGCCTCCATGCTGATACTGATACTAGGGCAAGACCCCTTTTGGAAGTGGCAACCCTCACCCAGGAGTAAGCTGGGTCAGTATCCGGCTATGCAATTTACTGGAAAACTCTGGGTTGCAAGAGGTCAAACACATGAGTCAGCTGGAAGCTAACCTTCCCTCCAGCATTCTTAAGATAGAAGCGGTCTTCTAGATTAAGTTCATCTGCAGCCATTACAGACCTCTCATAGCCTCAAGGTGGAAACTGATCTGGGGATTTTTGTGATTTTCAGGCCCACAAGGTCCCCTGAACACCTAATGTCCCCTCAGGTGTTCCAGTTCCATATTCAACACTCTTCCTCCCCCTTGCCCTGCCCAGATGTGTTGGTGTCACTGAAACAGTGTGAAGAGCTGTTGAGACATGGCACACTGAGGTGATGGGACTAGAGAGGCATGCAGACATGTCCACATGAGATAAAATGGTTTATCAGTTTTGTTAAAAATAACTTTCCAGGACCACAGGGCTAACAGATGTATACATCTTTCCATCTGGCCCCTTCAGTAACCATTATGTGAGCTGCTTGGGGACGCGGTAGCCTAACTTTGAAAACCAACACCTACAAGTGCACTATTCTACCACGAATGGTTGAGCTGATTAAGAAATACCAGGGGTGCCTGGCTGGCTCAGATGGCAAAGCATCTACCTTCAGCTCAGGTCATGATCCCCAGGTTCTGTGATCGAGTCCCATGTTGGGCTCCCCCCTCAGCGGGTAGTCTGCTTTTCCCTCTCCCTCTGACCTTGCCCCAGCTTGTGCTCTCACTCTCTCTCAAATGAATTAAAAAAAAAAAAAAAAGAAAGAAAGAAAAAAAGAAAAGAAAATCTTAAAAAAAAAAACAAAAAACAAAATACCAACAGGATAGCAAGGCAACATTAGTTCCAGTCCTCTCTCTAGAAAGTGGCCTATTCCCTAAGACCCCCACAATCCTCATTCTGTGATCATTTTCAGTTGGGAGCCAAGCTAAGGCCCTAGCTAGCACCACAATCAGGAAGTAGCTTCATTCAGAGACAGCAAATCAGAAACAGATCACCACCACCACACCCACCAAACACCCACTATCTGGGCTAGGCAACTGCGTGACACCACAAAGATCCTCAAATTCTAGAAAGGAAACTCTGAGATAATGCATGTCATGTACTTACCCAGAAAGGTGTCAGACATACGGGAAGCACTTGTAAAGATTTACTACTATTATGACCATATTTTTTCAGTTCTAAAGGTTTTTGTTGTTGTTTTAGTTTACCATTTCTGTAACAGCGTACACTTTTAAATCTCTATACATCTAGTGGTCTTGTTATCTCTCTATCCCTCAGGCTGTTAGTAAATGAATGGTATGTCTCACAATTGAGGGCTTAGAATCGAAGACACAGGGTGCTCCGGGTCAGGCCAGTGAACAGAACATGGAGCAAGGGCAAACACACACCAAGAAGCTGCCTTCCGTCAGGCCTCTGGGTTCACGGGTTAACACAGAAGGGTCTGAGAGGGTGCGTGGCCAAGGGGAAGAGAGAAGATGTGGCCCAGAAGCTAACGAGCTGCAGGCAGCAGGTCGGGAGAGGCCTAGAACCCACACAAGAACGCTGTCTCCAAAGTAAAGCTGGGAAAAATACGTCTATGTAGCAGCTGGGTCAACCAGCCAAGGGGTTGGCAGAGGGAATGTCAGTTCCTTTTCTCCCCAGCACTGATCCCACAGCAGCCGGGGAACTCGGCAGGAAGCGACACGGGTCCCCAAGCGAGAGGAAGGGAACTGCCACAGGCGACAGCAGAGGAGGCCGTAAGGTGTCAGCAGAGCTAGAGGAACAAAGGAGAGGCCAGCGCAGGGATGGGGGCAGTAAGCCGGGAAGTCAGAGCAGGTGTGAGGGCCCGGGCTGCTGGGAGTGGGGAGCAGCTCCGGGCACCGGCCAAGGGGAAAGAGACTGCGAGGCGCGGAAGCCAAAAATGGAGGTGAGGGCTGGAAACCGCGGAGGAAGTGCGAGGGGCAGAGAGGAAGAGATGGGCGGAGGCCCGGGGCCGGAGGAGGCGGGCCGGGTGGGAGAGACCCTCGGCCGGGCAGGTGGAGGGGGTCGCCCCGGGGGGCGCGAGGAGATTCCCCACCCCACCCCCCAGCGGCCCGCCCCTCACCTTTGACGTCGTTGGCCAGCGCCTTCCACGTCGGGGCGAAGGCGATGCAGTGGCCGCACCAAGAGGCGAAGAACTCCACTGCCCAGGCGCTGCGGGAGCCCAACACGGCGCCGCGCACGGTGTCCGCCTGCAGCAGCGTCAGCGGGTCAGAGGACGAGTAGAGCGCGGAGCGCGGGGCCGCGCCGGCGCCGGCCACCGCCAGCAGCAGCAGCAGCGGCAGCCGCGACGGCGGCGGCCCGCAGCGGCAGCCGCACCAGCCCATCCTGCGGCGCGGCGCCCACCACTGCTCACCAGTTTCGGACGAGTGGGCGCCGGGCCGCTCCGCCGCTCCTCCGGCGTCCGTCGGGGGGTGGAGCCTCGGGGCTCCGCCCCCTCCGCGGCCCGGCGCCGCCCCCTTCCCCGCCCCGCGGTCCGCGGCGGCCGCGGAGCTCGGCTAGTGGGTTCCCGCCTCCGGCCTCAGGGGGCGGGGAGCGCAGCCGGGGCCCGGGAGCCCCTACCCCCAAGCGAGCGGGGCGTTTCCGCGGCAGAGGCCCGGACCGGTATTCCCGTGGCTGCCGGGGACTCGAGGAGGTCATTTGGCTTCTCACGAGCCCGGTACCTAACGGAAAAGGAGTAAGTTGGAATAGATTGGATCGATTCGTGCCGTACCAAGAAAGTTCTGGGGATCCCTCCACGCCACAAGATGTGAGTTAGGAGCAGGTGAGCGAGAAGACGGAAGGTCTCCGGGTCCGTGATCATCATGACCCCGCAGGCATGACGTGTGCCCACACCGCTGAGGCCTGTGACCGTCCAAGGGAAACAGTCACGGAGGAGAAGCTCCCTCCCCACCTTAAACGCTGGACCGGATGGCGCGGCCATTGCGCTGCCATCGCGGTTTCCTGGGCACACAGGTCCGGCCACCCCCATAAGGTCGTGCGGCGATTCCTCCAGTGGGGGCTCCCGGCAGCCCGGGTCCTCTACATCTAACTCTCCAGTCTCCTCGAAGCCCCTCCGTACTCAGTGTCCTTCTCACAAGGAGCCCGATAACTAATTTTGTGTGCCTGTGTAGTAAGGTGTTAGATGGTTAACGTACCCTGGTCACCTTTTGTAGCTCCTAGGCTGAGTGATTTTACCGCGAGAAAGAGCTCGCCAGAGGGCTGTCGCGCGTGGTCTTTTTCCTGTGTGTTTTTGCCGTTAGCCCACCTCGTCTATAAGCCGTCGGAGCCTGGACTCATTACTTGTTCAGCGTTTACTGAGTGGTTCCTTTGCGCCAGAGGCACCGCTCTAGGTACTAAGTATTAGACAGTAAACAAAACCAAGACTCTCTGGTCACCACTTCCATTCTAGTGGGGACAGGGACAGAGAGATGATATACAAGTAAATGTAGCTCTAATGGTGACAGATGCCAAGAAGCACTATACAACCGCGTGAGACTAGAGTCACAGAGGAAGTGCTATTTTATTTTGTACAGCGTGGTCAGGGATGGGTTTATCCCTAGTACTTACAGGGCCAGGCTCAGAAGTACAAGTGGAGGCCCACATATCATATGTCCACATATTTAAAAATTATAAACCAAGTGAAACTGGTATGCACAACTCCTAGCCTTTCATTGTGACTTCATCATAATCTGGAAAGCCAAGTTTAAGTTTAGAATTCCCCGACTCCACCAAGATGTGCGCTGGAATGGGGTAGCTTAGGTGGTAACTGGTCCCTGGCCCTCGACCTTCCCTCTACTCTTTGCACTCCAGCTCTGTCCCATACTTCAAGGGGCCATGTGCCCACCCCTGTCATATCTGGGTCTGTGTGTCTGAGCTTCCTCCACATGTCCTGCAAATAGCTGTTTCTTGGTTCATCAAGAGGCTGGAAAGGTCAATGCAGCCTCTAGAAGCTGGCCTGGTGCCACAGGGATGGAGAATTCTAGGGTCTTGGGTACCCACAGGAGGATCTAAGGAGCAGGAGCTTGGGGTGGGCACATCCCCTTGGCACATGGGCTTCTTGCTCTGTGGAAAAGGGTATGGTTAGAAGAGGGCCAGAGAGCTCAGAACCCAAGGTAGGGGCTTCTCTTGCCCCCAATCATTGTCATCGTTGTCTTCTTTTTTTTAAAGATTTTGCTTATTTATTCATGAGAGACAGAAAGAGAGACAGAAGCAGAGGGAGAAGTAGGCTCCCCACTGAGCAGGGAACCCGATGCAGGGCTTGATCCCAGGACCCTGGGTTCATGACCTGAGCCAAAGGCAGATGCTTAACCTATTAAGCCACCCAGGCGCCCTGTTGTCCCCAGTCTTAAGGCACTTCTAATGAGGTAACATTTGAGACAAATGAAGTATGAGAGGGAGCGTGTGGCAGTCTGAGTTAAAGGCATTGCAGGCAGAGATCTGCCTGGAATGAGAGAGGGCTTCTGCTCCCTTCCCATATTCATAGTCTCTGTGCCCAAGGCCTTGAACTGCATAAAGAAATTGCATGTTGACCAGTTGAGGTGTTAGTACCCCCCCCCAAACTCCCACAGCGAATTTCAGATGGTGATTGCCCCCCCTGCCCCGGCCAGTCCAGGGAGCTTCTGCTACCCCATTTCCTTCACTCCTAGCAGCTCTTAGGACTAGGGTTGGCCCAGGCTTATCAGGATAGGGTCCCAGGAGTCTTTTGATTCCTGGGGTTGGAAGTATTCCAGTGGCTGGATAGGGGGCTAGCAAAAGTCAAGTGCCTTCAAACGTCTCTTTTGTTCAACAGTGCTGTAGTTATCTTCCCTAGAGGCCTGAGAATTAGAGAGACAATATTGGCTGAACATGTTGAGCACCTGGGAAAGACATCCTAGACGAGTACACAAAGATTTGCTTGTTCACATGTCTGTTTCAGAGCATCGGAAGTAGAAAAGAATACAAACCATTTGAGTGAAGTAGAGAAAGTTTCTTGGCAATGGGGTTAAAGAAATTAAGACTGAGAGTTGCAATATCCTGGAACAGGGATTTCCAACTCTTTCAAGTCTCGGAAGCCTTTGTTCAAACAGAACCTTGAAAGGAAGCTTGAACGGATAAAAGCAAGCTAAAGGGTGTGACCTAGAGCGATACCCACTTTCCAAGATCTGGGGGGCTTCTTGGGAGCCTCAGGGGCTCTCCAGGCCACCAACTGAAAACCGCTGGTGTAGAATTGAAAGCAGAAAACATAAGGATCACAATTTGCCCTGGTTGCCCTTCCAGGGGCTTCTGGGATAAAAAGATGGCAAAGAAGGGAATCTACTCAACAGTGGGATGTGGAAGGGGAGGGGAAAGCTGACGAAAACATTGAAAGTGGAGGGGCGGGGCTTAGGGATTCCTACCCAGATCCCCTGCTCCCCTTTCTACATACAAGCTGTAGGAGAGTGAGCCAAAAGGAGCCAGGCGAGAGAGTAAAATAATAGTGTTAGATAGTACTTTGCACCTGCTATTCTAACACTTACAGATGTTACTCATTTAATTCTCACACCAGCTCTATGAGGTTGATAGTCTTATTATTCCATTGATACAGATGAGAAGACTGAGGTAGAAGGAGCCCCGTTGACTTTCCCCACTTGTGACTCATTCATGTATTACGTATGAATAAAAGAGAGGGAATTTGGGAGTTTGTCAACCAAAAATAAGACAGATGGTCAGAGGAATGCAGCTTATACACAAATAGAGATAATTACGGTGAGCAACAGGGTTGTGTTTGGTAAAACATGTCAGCCAGTAGCCAACCATTAGATGACTTTCCACTCACTCATTGGCACTGAGGAGGAGAGAGGGTGTGTGCAGCTGGAAGACAAGGGCCCAGCAGCAAAGACCTCTATACTTTGTCCCTACAAAACTCGCCTCTTGGTCTTATAGATGAACTGGTCCATAGCTGGGTTTGGTTAGAATACCAGTTGAGAAAGCATATGGAGAGATACTGAGAGTCTGCGTCAGACAGCTATGGCAGAAAAGAAAGCACATTCGAAGTGTTTGTTAACGGAAGGGCTGTCTACAGAGGTGTGTGCAGGGTAAAAGAAACTGACAGGAGGTGCCAGGTCCCCAGTGACTGACAACAGCAAGCGCTGTTGAGCGCTTGTTGAGCGCCCCTCCACTGGAGGTAAAGGAACTTGGTGATGGAACCTATGGGAGCTGGAGTCAAGGAAGGGGGCGACCCAACCAGAGCTGGAATTGCCAAATGCCACCACTGCCAGGAACGCAGGGAAGTGGGGAGGAGAGCGGGGAGGCAGCAGGAGAGTTTCGTTTCTACCTCTTCCTCATCTAGTCCTCCACCAGCGCCTCCCATTGGCCAAACCCAACCAGCCAGAGGTGAGGGTGCCCTGACTGTAGTCCATGGAAATTGGCTTCCAAGACAAAAGGCAGGTTGGAAGAAGGTGGAGAGTAGAAATACCCTCGTATAGGGTCCCTCAAGGTGAGCCCTTGGAGGCCTTAGAGATGAGAATGGAAAACAGGAAAATCCTTGGCTATCCTTCTGGGAGTCTCTTGGGTGGGAGCGAAGGGCTGGAGATCCATCTGACCCCTGGAGCGAGGGAAAGCCAGCAGAAGAGGGTGGCTAAGCCGTCCCTTCCCAGCTCCTTCTTCACACTGTTCACACTTAACCCAGTTGCCTTCTTCTAATCTGTAGAGGAGACAGAGGCCCAGAGAAGTCGAGAGACTTGGTTAAGGCCACACAGCAAGTACAGGTTCCTAACCCTCCCAGGAACTTTCCAGGTATAATCTGAAACTGACCCCTGTACTCTCAGGGCAGGGAGGGACCGAAGAGAGAGGCAGGCCACTGCAGCTTGGCAGGTGGCAGTTCTAACAAGCCAAGGGAACCTCTACATGAGGCCTGTGTCGGGCGGCAGAAAGACTAATGGTTTCCTGCACTGCCTGCCAAGTCTTTAAAGTACATAAAGAGGCCTTTAACTCGATTCAGTCACATAAACCGTGTAGGTATTCTTAACACCACATCCCTATCTCCAGGCTCAGTCCTTGGAGCAGCCTCTAGGAGTGGGAGAGGCAAGCTGAACCCATAGTCCAAGGATAGGGGAGGGGGTGAGGAGCCTCCAAGCGCTGGGGTCCAGCTTACAGGTCAATTAGCAGTTTTCGTCTTTTTCCAACATGGCTGCTGAAGTATCGAGAAGGCGATGAGTGTCAATGGCATATCCGGGGCAGAACCCCACGTTCATGTACAGCTTCCCTTGTCCTAGGTCGCACGATGGCAGTTCAGTAGGAACAGGCCCCCCCACCCCCTCCCCCAACACACAGAAGGACAGACTGAAGTGGAAAGGAGATAAAAGGCTATAAACTCACGGCCTTGCTGTTTGGGCTCTCTGGCTCATATCAGGAGGGGAAGCTTCTGGGAACCTGCAAGTCATCAAAGGAGGCCCGAGGTCAAAGGCAAGAAGACCACATTGCTGGTGTGGATGCTTCCCGGCGCTCCCCTGGGGAGGCTTCCGGGGACTTTGCCAACTTTGTGATGCTGTGCGATTTATCTGGGAGAACTGTAGGTTTCTGGAGGAGGCATCTTAATTGAAAATATTTTCTGCCCCAGCTTCAGGGTGTGTCCTGTATTTCCTGTATGATAGATAAATACATGAAACTATAAAGCGTAACTAACACCAGCCCAGAGAAGGGATGGAGTTTATGAACTTCTTGGTTTATGACAAAAGCCTTCTCAGAATTTGCCCGAAGAGTAGACACATACAGTGACGTCATACATGTTGGAAGGTGCACATTGCATGTGCATGTGGAGGGAGGGCTGGAGGAGCAGGTGTGAGTCAGAAGAGAGGAGTCCCCTGGGTTAGCGTGGGGACACCCTTCTACAGAATCAAGAGTTTAGAAACTCTTTTGGAAGACGCTGGGGTGTGGCAGTTGAGCACTAGGTCTCTGGAGTTAAAATACTTGGGGTTCGATCCTTGGCAACTGCCTCCAGTTCCCTGAGCTTCAGTTTCCTCATCTGTAAAATGGGCACAGAGCCCACTTGAGGTGCAGAGTTCTTGTCTGTGAATGTGGTGGTGATTGTCTTATTTGGCTGTGGTTCCACTCGTCCTCAGACTAGTTTCACTAGTTCAAGGGGTAAAAATTTCTTTTTTCTACCCCCCTAAGATTTTATTCATCTGTTTGACAGAGAGAGAGCACAAGCTGGGGGAGCAGCAGTAGAGGGAGAGGGAGAAGCGTCTCCCCACTGAACAAGGAGCTGGATGTGGGACTTGATCCCAGAATCCTTGGATCATGACCTGAGCTGAAGGCAGCCGCTAAACTAACTGAGCCACCCAGGCGCCCAGGGTTAAAAATTTCTATGTTAAGATTCTATTCTGATTTCCCAAGTGCTTTTTAAAAAATGAAATGATTGAGAGATGAATAGAGAAGCACAGAGTATTTTGGGCAGCAAAACTACTCTGTGTGATACTGCAATGGTGAATCCAGGGCATTACACATTTTTCAAAAACCATAGAATGGCTTTATTCTCTCAGCCTGGCGGCTTCCAGAAGTCTAGGGCTGTAGTCCTGAAATTTCAGCTTTGAGGTCGGAGCCAAAAGACAGGAAGGACTTCTCTCCTGATCGTAGTTTGAGAAGTATTGGGGAAAAACTCTGGCCAGGCTTGAGCTATGTGTTCCTTTCCAGATCACTCACTATGAACAGGGAGATGGTGTATGGCCACTGGCTCATCCCAGACATCTCCATTCCTCTAGGTATTTGGGTGAGCACAGGAATTGGCAGCCCCCACCAGAACTACATGTCTGGAGTAAGACCAAAGCAGTTTCTCCCACGAAAAGAATTATTGTTATCTGGGAAGGAGGTCAGATGGGGCGGTGTGGAAAAAAAACAGATGACGATCACCACCAAGAGGCAGAGGTGTAAGGATTGAATGGGAGAATGTGAGAGTCTCGCACAGTGTCTGGGACAGTAGGGTGCAACTAGCAGTTCTAAAAAATACGGAAGGCTGAGGTCTGAGTACATCTGGGGGTCACATTACCTATGTCAAGATGTATCATGAATGTACTAGAGATTTTCAGGTGTCCAGATGAACTTGACTCAAGCCAATTGAGTGCAAAAATGGGGAGAAACATACGTAAAGAAGAAAGAATATCTTGCAAGAATTTGCCTGGCCCACAGTAGGCTCTTAGTGCCTTTTGTATGAATTGCTCAAATGAAATACTGAGTGTTTTTATGGTCTCAGGTGACTGTATCAGAATCCAGATGTTACATTCTTATTTTATGATGGCCTTGCTATCAGCAAACATTCTGAAAGATTATTTGAGGCCACACCCTCTGTCTTTAGGGAGCCCACTTGCTCCGTGCTCTTGCCTGTGATTCAGCCCTGGTTTCCGCCCACCTGCCCAGCCCCTTGAGAGGGTTCACCTGTTAGACAGATGGGCTTTCTAGATGGGCTACATCTGGGCACATAGTCATTGCATCTCTCTGAGTCCCAAGCTCTGCCGTTCGGTGGTCAGCCCTGTCTCATCCGCAGCTAGGCACTATGACTTCCGGTCTGAAATGGAAATTTGGGGGTACCTGTGTGGCTCGGTCGATTAAGCATCTCTTGATCTCAGCTCAGGTCTTGATCTCAGGGTCATGAGTTCAAGCCCCACGTTGGTCTCCAGGCTGAGTGTGGCACCTACTTAAAAAAATATTAAAAAATAATAAGGGGCATCTGGGTAGCTCAGTTGGTCTGCTTTCAGCTCAGGTCATGATCTCGTGGTCCTGGGCTGGAGTCCCACACTGGGCTCCCTTTCAGTGGGGAGTCCGCTTCTGCCTCTGCTTCTCCCACCTCCCAGCTCATGCTCTCTCTCTCTCTCAAATAAATAAAATCTTTTAAAAAATAAAAGAAAATTGAAGCTTGAATGTGTCATCTGCTACTGCACTTTCATAAAAACATAAAATGTTCCATCAGCCACTTTGTGGCCCTGAATTTTCCCAACTGACCGTCCTGGTCTTCTCTTCCCGACTTTGCCTCGCCATCTGGAACAAAAGTTACCCAGCTTCCTGTCCTTTCTGGTGACATATTAATCTCGTCCTGAGAACTAATCGCACTTGTGACTGTCTACCTTACCCAGTTACTGGCGGTGGGAGATGAGATGAGATGAGATCTCTCTTCTCCTCTCTTGTCTTTGCATATCCCGGTCGACACTCAGCTGTGGGCAAGAAGAAAGATGATGGTTCCCGTTCCAGCAGCCGTGAGTCCTTGAGCATCCGCGGCGTAACCAGCACGGTGCTGGGGCCTGGGAACGTGGTGATGAACCGAGGTGAAGGTACCGAGCAGCTGAGGAAGAAGCCGCTTCAGGCTCCTCACGTGCCCAGCCCACGTGAGTACTGCCAATCGCAGAAAGTTCGAAGCCTAGTTACCACCGGGAAGCATTTCTCTGTCGGTGAGTCTACTAAATTGTCTAAGTGAGCGGCTCAGAAGGGATTTCCATCTCCTAAGCTCTAGGAGCTTGTAGCAATTCCTCTACATTCTGCTCACTCTAAATAAATATTTGTTTATCGTTAATTTTATATTTATAATTATATATTTATTTTTATAATTTTATAATTATATATTTATATATATTATATATAAATTATATATATAATTTATATATGATTATATATAAATTATATTTATAATTTTATAATTATGTATTTATTTTCTTAACGAGGGCTCCCCCATCCAGATGATAAAATCTTCCACCCCACAAAACCTGAACCTGCCCCTGGTGATGAGCCCAGGACACGGTCCTTGCTTTCACGTTTCCAGTTTATTTTATTTATTTATTTATTTATTTTTAAAAGATTTTATTTATTTATTCGACAGAGAGACAGCGAGAGAGGGAACACAAGCCAGGGGAGTGGGAGAGGGAGAAGCAGGCTTCCCGCCGAGCAGGGAGCCCGATGTGGGCCAGATCCCAGGAGCCTGGGGTCATGACCCGAGCCCAAAGCAGACGGTCAATGACCGAGCCACTCAGGCGCTCCAAGTTTACAGTTTAGGGGAAGAAACGCGGACCAAAGAATTATACCAATAAATCTATAACTTTAAAGCATAAAAAGCTCATGAAGGAGAGCTACAGAGTATCCAGGATAAAATAATGCAGAAGATATCAGAGAAACTCCCCTGAGCTGAGAGCTAAAGGGTAAATTGAGAATGAGGCAGGGGTGGGGGAGGGATTATTTTTTTTTTTAGATTTTATTTATTTATTTTTCAGAGAGAGGGAGAGAGAGAGCAAGCAGGGGGAGCAGCAGGCAGTGAGAGGAGCAGGCTTCCTGCTGGGCAAAGAGCCCGATGTGGGACTCTGATTCGAGGACCTTTGGATCATGACCTGAGCCCAAGGCAGACGCTTAACCAACAGAGTCACCCAGACGCCCTGGCGGGAAGGGGATTCTTAATGTTGCCGCTGCTCTGTCACTCACCAGAGTCCCATCGCCATAGTCCCATTGCCACAGCCTAGATCTGAAGCAGCGATCCTAGACAGAGGCAGAGAGGTGGTAGCAGACTTCTTCCCAGACTCTCTCCTCTGGACCCTTTCCCAGAGCGCCTCCTTCCCTGCTTGACACATTCCCAGTGACTTCCCCTCCACTTGGAAAATCCACACCTGTCACTCAGACCCCATCTGCTGCCCCTGCTGCTCTGCCCTCACTGGCCATGCCCCATGCCTGTGCGCACTGACATACTTATCTTTGTTAATTTTCAATCCAGCGTAATTAACATATTGCATGATGTTGGTTTCAGGTGTACAATATGGTGATCCACCACCTATCCTTACTCAGTGCTCACCAAGATAAGTGTTCGTTTCATCCCCTACGTACCCCCACTCTGGTAACCAGCACTTTGTTCTCTGTAGTTAAGAGTCTGTTTTGGGGGGCACCTGGGTGGCTCAGTGGGTTAAAGCCTCTGCCTTCGGCTCAGGTCATGGTCTCAGGGTCCTAGGATTGAGCCCCTCATCGGGCTCTCTGCTCAGCAGGGAGCCTGCTCCCCCCACCCTCTGCCTGCCTCTATCCCTACTTGTGATCTCTGTCTGTCAAATAAATAAAAAAGTCTTCAAAAAAAATGTTCAACAATTTACATTTATTTATATTTATATTTGTATTACAGAGGAGATGTCAAATTTAAACAAAAAAAAGAATCTGTTTTTGGTTTGTGTCTTTTTTCATTTGTTCATTTATTTCTTAAATTCCACGTGTGAGTGAAATCAAATGGTATTTGTCTTTCTCTGACTGACTTTTTTACTTAGCATTATATCCTGCAGGCCCACCTATGCTGTTGCAAATAGCAAGATCTCATTCTTTTTGTGGCTGAGTAATATTCCATTGTGTATATATACACCATCGTTATCCATTCATCTACCCATGGACACTTGGGTTGCTTCCATGTCTTGGCTAGTGTAAAGAAGACTGCAGTAAACATAGGGACGCACATATCTTTTCAAATTAATGTTTTCGTCTTCTTTGGGTAAATACTCAGTAGAGGAATTACTGTATCATATGGTTATTCTATTTTTTATTTTTTTAAGGGGTCTCCATACTGTTTTTCACAGTGGCTTTCCCAGTTTGCATTCCCTTCAGCAATGCACAAGGGCTCCTTTTTTCTACCTCCTTGTCAAAACTCATGATTTCTTGTCTTTTTTATTTTAGCCATTCTGACAAGGTGAGTTAATATCTCATGGTGGTTTTGATCTGCATTTCCCTGGTGATGAGTGATGTTGAGCATCTTTTCATGTGATGTCGGCCATTTACATATCTTCTTTGGAAAAAATGTCTATTCAGGTCCTCTGTCCATTTTTTAACTGGGTTGTTTGTTTTTATGGTGTTGATTTGTGTAAGTTCTTTATATATTTTGGGTATTAACCCCTTCTAGGATACATCATTTACAAATATCTTCGCCCATTTAGTAGGTCGCCTTGTCATTTGTTGATGGTTTCCTTTGCCGTGCAAAAACTTTTTATTTTGGTGTAGTCCCAAGAGTTTAATAATTTTGCTTTGTTTCCCTTGTCTGAGAAGGCATATCTAGAAAAATGATTCTAGGCTGATGTCAAGGAAATTGCTGCCTATGTTTTCTTCTAGGAGTTTTATGGTTTTTAGGTCTCAAATTTGGGTCTTTAATCCATTTTATTTTTCTGTATGATGTAAGAAAGTGGTCTAGTTTCATTCTTTTGCAGTAGCTCTCCAATTTTCCCAACACTATTTGTTGAAGAGAGTGTCTTTTCCCTATTGAATATTCTTGCCTCTTTTGTCATAGATTAATTGACCGTACAGGCATGGGTTTATTTCTGGACTCTCTATCTTATTCTCTTGATCTATGTGTCTGTTTTTGTGCCAGTACCGTACTGTTTTGATGAGTACAGCTTTGCAGTATATCTTGCAATCTGGGATTAGGATACCTCTAGCTTTGTTCTTTCTCAAGATTGCTTTGGCTATTTGGGTCTTCTGTGGTTCCATACAAATTTTAGGATTGTTTGTTCCCATTCTGTGAAAAATGTTCATTTTTTTAAAATTTTTTATTTATTTTCAGCATAACAGTATTCATTGTTTTTTCACCACACCCAGTGCTCCATACAATCTGTGCCCTCCCTAATATCCACCACCTGGTTCCCCCAACCTCCCACCCCCCCGCCCCTTCAAAACCCTCAGGTTGTTTTTCAGAGTCCATAGTCTCTCATGGTTCACCTCCCCTTCCAATTTCCCTCAACTCCTTTCTCCTCTCCATCTACCCTTGTCCTCTATATTATTTGTTGTGCTCCACAAATAAGTTAAAACCATATGATACTTGACTCTCTCTGCTTGACTTATTTCACTCAGCATAATCTCTTCCAGTCCTATCCATGCTGCTACAAAAGTTGGGTATTCATCCTTTCTGATGGAGGCATAATACTCCATACTGTATATGGACCACATCTTCCTTATCCATTCATCCGTTGAAGGGCATCTTGGTTCTTTCCACAGTTTGGTGACCGTGGCCATTGCTGCTATAAACATTGGGGTACAGATGGCCCTTCTTTTCACTACATCTGTATCTTTGGGGTAAATACCCAGTAGTGCAATTGCAGGGTCATAGGGAAGCTCTATTTTTAACTTCTTGAGGATTCTCCACACTATTCTCCAAAGTGGCTGCACCAGTTTGCATTCCCACCAATTTTGATAGAGATTGCATTAAATCTGTAGATCGCTTTGGGTGGTAGGGACATCTTAACAATATTAGTTCTTTAGATCATGAGCACGGACTATCTTTCCATTTGTTTGTGTCCTCTTGAGTTTCTTTCGTTGATATTTTATAGTTCTTGAGGTACAGATCTTCCATCTTCCTTTGGATTTTTACATTACGAAATATCCCGTTTTATTTTAGTAACACTCTTCAACCTTGAATTTGATTTTATCCGTATATCTTTAATATACTCTCTATTGTTTTTTCTTGCTTCCTGTTTACATAGTGTATCTTTTCCTATTCATTTACATTCACATTATTTGTGCCCTCATACTTGACGTGTTTCTTGAGACAGCATAGCGTTGGGTCTTGCTTTTTATTCATTCTCACAATATCTGCCTTTTAAGTGGAGTGTTTAGCCTTGTTAACATACAATACAATAATGGGGCACCCGGTGGCTCAGTTGGTTAAGCTGCTGCCTTCAACTCAGGTCATGGTCCTGGGATCGAGCCCTGCATCAGGTCTCCTTGCTTGGCGGGGAGCCTGCTTCTCTCTCCGCTTCCGCCTGATACTCTGCCTGCTTGTGCGCGTTCTCTCTCTCTCTCTCTCTCTCGCACAAATAAATAAATAAATAAAATCTTTTAAAAAAAAAAAACAATATTGAGATGTTTGGATTTATATTTATCATTTTGTTATTTATTTTCTGTTTTTCCTTCTTTGTTTTTTCCTTTGAAAGAGAGAGGAGCACACAAAGGAGGAAACTTTCTTGCCCTCTTTGGACTATTTAAATATTTCCTAGACTTTCTTTTTTTTCTGACTTCTATTTAATTTTTTGAAAGGCTTTATTTATTTGTTTGTTTGTTTAGTTAGTTAGAGAGCATGAGCAGGGGGAGGGGCAGAGAGAGAGGGAAAGAGAGAATCTCAAGCTGACTCACGCTGATGCCTGAGGGGCTCCGTCTTACCACCCTGAGATCATGACCTGAGCCAAAATCAGGAGTCGGATGCTTGACAGACTAAGCCACCCAGGCGCCCCTAGACTTCTATTTTAATTGACCTGCTGGCTTTTTAGCTCTGTCTCTGGAATTTTCGGTGGTTGCTTTAGGACACTGGTTGTTAATGGGGAGGTTCCCCCGCCCCGGGGTAGTGTTTGGAGACAGTTTGGGTTGTCACAGCTGGGGAGAGTGGTGATACTGGCGGTTAGTGGATTGAAACCAAGAATGCTGCTCAACATCCTCCAGTACTCAAGACACCCCTGCCGCACACACCCCCCCCCACATGCACACACTCACACACACACACGCAGTCATACACATCAAGTGAAGAAGGATCTGACCAAAAAGGTCAACACTACCACTATGGAGAGACACTGGCTTTTCACAGTTCACTTAGAATCAGTGTTGTACCACTGCATTTAAATGCAGAAACTTTGCCCCTGTGTAAGGCCTTCTGCCATCCTACTGCCCTTTTCCTTTATGCCAGGAGTGGACAAACGTGCGGCGGGTGAGCCAGATCCAGCCTGGGGCCAATGTTTGTACGTAGAGTCTTACTGGAGCATAGCCCGGCCCTCAGCTCGCGTCTGTGGCTGCTTTCTCACTACGGTGCAGAGCTGAGCCCCTGTGACGGATCCGGTGGCCATCACATCCACCATTTACTCTCTTGCCCGTTACAGGAAAAGTGTGCCGTCTTGTGCTTTGTGTTATATTGTCGTGTGTGTTAATTACACCTGCTTACATTGTAAAGCCCACAAGAAAATATTTCTTAGTATCAAATAGTCATACCTATTTTAAAGGAATTAAGAGAAAAAAAATAGACTTTTATATTTGTCAAGATGGTTCCATTTCCAAAGCTCTTCATTCCTTCTTGGAGATCGGAATGTCAGTCTGGTAATGTTTTCCTTTGGAGTGAAGAGTTTCATCATTTCTTGGAGTGAAGCTCTGTTGCCAATGAGTTTTCTTAATTTTATCTGAAATTGGCTTTGGCTTCATTCTTGAAGGATGTTTTCATTAGCTCTAGAATTACACTTTTTTTTCTTTTCAGCACTTTAAAGTTGTTTCCATGGCTTCTGATTACTGTCGTTCATGTCACTGTTCCCTTGTATGTCACATGTTGTTTTTTTCTGACTGCTTTCTCTTTCTTTTTGCTTTTCAATGGTTTGATGTGCCTAGGCATAGTTTTCTTCATATTTACCCTGCCTCAGGCTCACTGAGCTTCATCAATCTATAAATTTATGTCTTTTACCATATTTGGGGAGGAATCAGTCATTATTTCTTCAATTATTTTTTTGTTTCATTTTCTCCTTCTTCTCCTTCTATGACTCCATTTGTAAGTATGTTAGACATGTGTTCCATGAGTTCCACAGGTGTCTGAAGGTCCTTTCTGATTTTTAAAAAAAAATTTCTCTTTCCCTCTCTGTTAATTTCTATTGGTCTAACTTTGAGTTCACTGATTTTTTTTTTCAGTCATCTCCACTCTGTTGCGAAGCCCATTCCATAATTGTTTAAATTTCAGATATTGTAATTTTTAGTTTACTTCATAGGTTGTAATTTTTCGTTCTAGAATTGTCATTTAGTTATGTTTTATGATTTCTATTTTTCCCTGAGATTCCTTAACTTTCTATTCATTGCGAGCGTATTTTTCCTTACATCACTGAACACAGACATACGGCTGCTTTAAAGTCTTGTTTCCTGATTCCGGCATTGGAGTCATTTGTGGTTGTTTTCTGTTGAGAATAGGTCACATTTCCTTGCTTCTTCATATGTCAAATAATTTTGGATTATCTCCTGAACATTGTGAATATTAGGCTTTAGAGACTCTGGATTGCTTGGAGGAATACAGAGTTGATTTTTGGATTTGATTTGTTGGGTTTTAGCAAGCAATCCACTCAGCTAGACACAAACTACAAACACATTCCTTGGGAATCAGCTCAAAATCAGTTTACTTCCTTTGCTACCATTTGAATGTCTCCATGGTTTTTTTTTTTTTGTTTGTTGTTGTTGTTTTTTTTAAGATTTTATTTATTTATTTGACAGACAGAGATCACAAGTAGGCAGAGAGGCAGGCAGAGAGAGAGGCGAAAGCAGGCTCTCCAAGGAGCAGAGAGCCGGATGCGGGGCTCGATCCCAGGGCCCTGGGATCATGACCCGAGCCGAAGGCAGAGGCTTTAACCCACTGAGCCACCCAGGCACCCCATGAATGTCTCCATGTTTTGAAGGAGTTCCTTTCCATCTTCATTCCCCTGAAAATTTTCTTTTGTCTACTGTGTCCTACTTCGGAGAGAAAAAAAAAGGGGGTCATTTTTATGGCATTAGGGGACTGGCAGGAGGAGTAGAGACGGTGGTTGCAGAGAAGAACGTGGTGCCCTTTGTTCCAGTTCTTCTGTCGTAGGTGGCCAGGACCGAAGGTTGACCTCAGCATAGCTTCTGTGCCAGGGCATGACGTTGCCCATAGACCTCTGACTGCCAGAGGTTAGTCTCAAAACCACCTCTGTCTGTGTTTACACTGAGAGATGTGCCTTCCCCCCTCCCCTCCTGCAGAGAGGGCCAGAGCAGACACAAGACCCCTGGCACGCAAAGGCTCTAAAATGCTGGCACTTTCCCTCCTCCTCCCTTTCCTGGAAGCAGACAGGTTTGTTGGCTCCCGGAAGGCCGTGTTATATGGTGGCGAAAAAACACGAGCTTGGCATCAAATAGACCTGATTTGGACTCACGATTCCTCAGCTGACCCGTGTCTGACCTCCTGCTCTCTGGTCCCTGCTTTCCACTTTCTGCTGGGAGAATGCCCAATCTCTCTCATCACAAGGAGGCGTATTTAATTTTTTATAAAAATTCTCCAAACTCCCTCTACTACAAGTCCTAATCCAGCAGAGAGCTTTCCCCGGGAACCTAGGTTAGATTACTTCCTGTCACTCTGGGGAATCCCAGAGAGAGGACACCCAGCAAGTGGCAGGACAGGACCTGCCAGATGACAGCTGTAGACATTAGGGCTGGAGGAGCTCCCCAGGGAGAGCCAGCTGCCACCCAGATGATTGCTCCCTTTGTCTGAGCTTTTCTTGGGACTGGGTGGAGGTGGAAGGAATTGCTCATGCTTGGGAAGGGAGTGATGTCCGAGAGCAGAGCTGTGGTGGCACAGACACCCTCCCCTGCACTCATCTCCAACCGTTGGGGGATCTCCACGTTCAGCGGTCCCCTATTATAGGATGGACCCCACCCATCAAGAAATACGGGGCTCCACAGGCCACAGAGTACTTCCCCACGTGCTTTCCTTGGAAGGAAGTGGGCAGGGCACGCATGATTGAGATGCAGAAGCTAAAGAAACTGAGGATCCAGCCAACCAAGAGCGTTGCGTGGGGTTATAGGTCAAGGACGTAACATACCCCGGGGCCAACCTGGATCCAACAGACCCTTCACAGTCTCAGCTTCACGGGCAGAAGAGAGCCAGCGGAGGCCAGTTCCTCCCACATTCCAAGAGAAACCATTCAGTGTCTTTTTCTCTCTCCTCAAACCTCCGACACACCTCCCTCTCCACACACCCTCATGTGAGACTTCACTTGGGTCATTTGGGTGACAAAGTAGAAGCCATCAGACAGGAACTCCTTTCACCCGCCATCAGACTACAAACTATCTTGCACCTGTGCTTGTTTTCTTTGTTTTCCTTCCAGCGCTTTCCTCCCTTCTTCTGTGCACCGGGTCTGGCTCCCTCTTATCGCTCTTGCAAGGACTTTGCCCTTGATCCCCACCCCCACCCCCTTGCAAACCCAACTCCTGTCTACCAGGTTGATTTCTTTAGCAAACACACATGCTCTCCCGCTCCCGCTAAGACCAAGAAAACAAAACTCCTGGATGAACCCACGCCCTTCTCCAGGTACCGGCCTACTTCCTTCCTTCTCTTCGCAGCCAGACTTTTCGACAGAGCTGTCTGTGTTCGCCGGCCCACGTCCTCGCCCTGCCCTTTATTCCTCAACCCACTCCAGCCTAGTGTCTGACCTCACCACTCTGCTGAAACTGCTTGTCAAGGTTGACAACAAGCTCTGCGTTGCCCCATCCAGAGCTCACACCTGTCTTCCTCTTACTCCACCTCGTGCAGCCTTTGACACAGCCGATGGCTCCTTGCTCCCCCTCCGGAATGATTTCCTCTTTGGCCACATGAACTCGTCTTCTATTGCTGTAGTAACAAATCATCACAAACTTAGTGTCTTTTTTTTTTTTTTTGAAAGATTTTATTTATTTATTTGACAGAGATCACAAGTAGGCAGAGAGGCAGGCAGAGAGAGAGGGGGAAGCAGGTTCCCTGCTGAGCAGAGAGCCCGATGTGGGGCTCGATCCCGGGACTCTGGGATCATGACCTGAGCTGAAGGCAGAGGCTTAACCCACTGAGCCACCCAGGCGCCCCACAAACTTGGTGTCTTAAAACAATGCAGATGGATAAAGAAGATACGTATATACACAATGGAGTACTATGCAGCTGTCAGAAAGAACAAATCTTGACACTTGCAGTGACGTGGATGGAACTGGAGGGTGTTACGCTAAGTGAAGTAAGTCGGTCAGAGAAAGACAATCATCTTATGACTTCACTCACATGTGGAATTTAAGAAACAAAACAGAGGATCATAGGAGAAGGGAGGGAAAAAATAAAACAAGAGGAAATCAGATTGGGAGATAAACCGTAAGAGACTCTTAACCCTAGGAAACCAACTGAGGGTTGCTGGAGGGGAGATGGGTGGGGGGACGGGGGGACTGGGTGAAGGACGTTAAGGAGGGCACGTGATGGAATGAGCACTGGGTGTTACATGCGACTGATGAATCACTGAACTCTACCTCTGAAACTAATGATATGCTGTATGTTAATTGAATTTAAATAAAATTTGAAAAATTTGGAAATTTATCTTACACTTCTGTAGGTCAGAAGTCCCACACAAGTCTCACTGGCTAAAACTGAGGTTTTGGCAGCACTGTGGTCCTTGCTAGGGGTTCTAGGGGACACTCCGTTCCCTTGCTCATTCAGGTTGGTGGCAGAATTCAGTACTTGCCGTTGTGGGACCTGGGTCCTACGTCTTTGCTACCTGCCCGCGGAGGGCCGTTCCTGTGTTCTGGAATTGGCTTCCCCACCTTCCAAGCCTGCAAGTGTGGGTGAAGTTTTTCTCATGTTTCAAATCTCTCACGCCTCTTCTTCCATCTCTCCAACCCCGTCTCCTGTCTTCCATTTTATGTTGAGAGACCCTGGTGGTTAGATTGGGTCTAGCCACACAATCCAGAATAATCTCTCCCCTCAAGCTCTTTAACCTTAATTTCCATCCGCATCATTCCTTTCGCCACATCAGGTAGTATAGTCACTGGTTCCGTGCATTAGGGTGGGGGTATCTTTGGGGGCCACGGTGAGGCCCACCACACCAGTCTCCTGTGCTTCTCCTTCCCCAGCCCTCCCTCACTCTCCTTTCCTGGCTCCTCCTCCGCCCGTGCCCCCTGGATGCTAGAAGTCTGCGGCGTCAGCTCTCAGCTCCCCTTTTCTGCTACACATTGTCCGTAAGCAAGTCCATCCAGTCTTGTGGCTTTGAAACACCGTCCGCAAACCAATGCTTCTAATGCTGTGAAAACCCCAGCTTCACTCTTGAGTTCAAGATTCATCTCTCTGACTCAACATTTCCACTTGAATTTGGGACTGCCATCTCAAACTGAAACTCCGGGTTTTTTTGTTTTGTTTTGTTTTGTTGTGTTTTACGAAGCCCTAGTCTTAGCCACGCCAGTGAAAGCATCACATTAGCTTCTTAGCTGAAGCCCCAGACCTCGGAGCTGTCACGCTGGGGTTCTGTGTTTCACTCACCCCCTCATGACTTAGCCAGGCTCACTGATGTGCTCTGCCCTTGTCTGTGGTTCAGAACCCCCAGCCCCATGCGGGCGGCCCCCACCTTCCACCGGCACTGCTTCAGTTTCCTCCCTGCTGGTGTCCAGGCTTTTCTCTTACCCCTGACCTAGTCTCCACACTGCAGCCAGGGAAAGCTTGAAAAATAGGGCCACACTGAGTCACATCCCTGCTTAAGGTCACCCAAAGTGTTTTCAATATAGTTACGATAGAATCTGTGGCCTAAGGCCCCGCTTCTCAAAGTGTGGTCCCCGGACCAGCAGCATTGGCCCCACCTGGGAGTGTGTCAGGAATGCAGAATTCCAGGCCCCGCCTCAGACCTTCGGAATCTGAATCTGTGCTTGATCAGGACCCCGGGGTGGTGTGTGGGCATATTAACCTCTGAGAAGTGCACGATCGGGTCCCCCTCCGCTTTTCTAACTTCTGTCTCCTGTCATTCTTCCCCTTGCCCCCCTGTGTCTTTAAGTGACATGGGTCTTCTCTCTGTTTCTCATATTATGTCCAGTGCGTGACAAACTCAGGGCCCTGGCACTGGCCAGTTTGGTTTCTTGGAATAGTCTTTTTCCTGATTTGTTATACAGCTGGTTTCTCCTAATTATTCAGGTCTCAGTTTTTGTTTCTGTTTTTTAAAGATTTTTATTTAGTTTACTTATTTGAGAGAGAGCATGCAGGGGGAGAGGCAGAGGGAGAGAGAATCTGAAGCAGACCCACCCTACCCCTCACCCCCCACATGGAGCACAAAGCCTGACACCAGACTGATCCCAGGCCCCTGAGATCATGACCTAAGCTGAGTCAGGGGCTGGGGGCACCTGGGTGGCTCAATGGGTTAAAGCCTCTGCCTTCGGCTCAGGTCATGATCTCAGGGTCCTGGCATCGAGCCCCACATCAGGCTCTCTGCTCAGCGGGGAGCCTGCTTCCCTT
Organism: Martes martes; assembly: GCF_963455335.1. NCBI lineage: Eukaryota > Metazoa > Chordata > Mammalia > Carnivora > Mustelidae > Martes > Martes martes. The sequence goes on from NC_137903.1 coordinate 52,434,210, forward strand.
CTTCTCTCTCTGCCTGCCTCTCTGCCTACTTGTGATCTCTGTCAAATAAATACATAAAATCTTAAAAAAAAAAAAAATCAGGGGCTCAGTTGGCAGAGCCATCCAGGTGTCCCTTCAGGTCTCAGGTTTAATGTCTCAGAGGGACCAGCCCTCTGCGTGCAGTTCACCCTCCCTCCCTCCCATCATTAGCCGTTCACTCTCCATTTACACTGTTCCATTTCTTTCACTCCCCTTCTCTCTGTCCACAAGACTCATGTTTATTTCATTGCTTTCTTGTTAAGTATCTTCCTTCTCTCCCCCTGCCCTACTCCGAGAAGGTGGGATGAATGAAGTTGGGGATCTTGTCGGTCTTGCTCAGTCCTGTTACCTGCAACAGTGCCTAGAGCAGTACCTGCCCCGGAAACACTCTCTGAATGAACTGGCAGCAGATACCGAGCCTCCCTCCTATCCCATTCCCTTCTGTTCTTATCTTTCCAGGGTTTCTGTCCCGGTCCGAGCTCTGGCCCCATGACAGATCGGGTAGCCAGAGTACCTGCTTCTTGGAATTTTCTAGATCTCCACGGAAATGGCTCTGGCTCTTGCTGGTCACCAGTCAGGAAATGAGGTTTTTTGCAACACTCAATCTGTTAACGACGTTGAGGACGCCCAAGTCCAAGTAATAATTACACTTAACGGCCAGCACTCACTCACGCTTTGCCCAGCACTGCTCTCAGCACTTGGCGCATTCTGAATAAGCTCATGGTTTCCTGTTACTCCTGACTGCCTTTATCTCCATTGTCCAGACGCCGCAAAGAAGGCCCAGAAGAGATTAACGCGCAGGCCCAGAGGTTCACAATCAGGGCTTGGTAGCGGCAACATCCTTTAGACCCAGCCTGGAGAGACCTCTTCCCTGGGCCCCCACGTTTTGGAGCTGGCCCTGCCCCAGGGCACAGGATCTGTGGGGCTGAGCAGAGAGCCCCACAGCTTCCTTGTACACCATGCTTGGGCACCTGGGACTGTGCAATTCCTGGTCCAAATGGCCACAAATCTGTTTCCAGGGCCTCGTCCCTGGGTTCATCTTTCTGAGAGTGGACGGCACCCCCGAGTGAGCCCAGATGGTGGCCCAGTGGCAGGTTTTTGCAAAAGGCCTGGGCAGAGCTCGAATGTGCCAGCCCAGGGTCCACATGCTTTGGGGAAGGCCCCTCAGGAGGGACGGCAGAGCAGGGCCCGGGATAGGAGGGGCCGCTCTCCCCGCAGCTCCTCATCCAGACAGAGGGCTCTGTGGACTTCGAAGATGTGAAATCCCCGGGGCCTCCCAGGTCTTCATGAAGGTGGGAGGAGAGAATGTATTTTACTTGATGGTGTGTTAGCTGGATTGAACATTTTAAAATATTTTAAATATTTAGACATGTGCTCTGTGGCCTCCATCTGTCCTCACACAAACGGCGGGGATGGGTCTGAGCAAACCCAGGCATTCTGGCTCAGGGCTTACGTCCCCAAGCCGTGCCTGGGAAGCCTCTGTGCTCTGAGCCGTGCACCTCCCCAGAGGTCGGGACCCTCAGCTCCTGGGGAGGCTTTGCCCAGTGGCCGTCCGGTCCTACCCTCCAGCTGCTGCCCCCGGGGGAGCTCACAGAGAGGTCATCCGTGTAGCCAGCAAACCCTGTGATGCTCTCTTGTGGTGCCCCCGAGGCTGAGGGCTTAGGGAGGCCTGCTCTGGCTGGTGCTGCCATATGCCTTGAGTTCAAATCCCAGCTCCACGGTTTATAAGCTGCGCGACGTTGGGCAAATGACGTCCCCCTTCGCCTAGTCTATGTTGTGCCTTCAAAGATGAAACGGGAATACTTGGTAACGTTTCTCCCCGTCATCAGACCTTTTTCACCCTCTGCTCTGAGACCCAGGGCTGTGGGAAGCTGCCCCAAACCGACCGCAAGCTCAGAGCTGGCAGGAACCAAAGGAAAGGTTGCAGCAGGGACCCCTCCTGGTTAAGTCCCGGGTTCTGGGCACCACTGAGCTGGGAGGGGGGTGGGGCAGGTTCCCCTGCATCGCCCCAAAGCAGGATTCTGCGGAATGTCAGGAGCCACTGCAGGCCCGAACACTCGGACCCAGCCTCTGCCCTGGGAATTCTTCTTCCCTTTCAAATTCTTCCCCCTGTGAGCCACGCCGGTCTGTGGCGTTCCCTTCACTCATGCAGAGGGTACCGCACACACTGAGACACACAGTCAAATCCATAGACATGCAAATTGTTTTCGATGAAGTAATTTTTAGCGGCTCGTTAGAAATCATTGTTTGACAAGACTTCTTTTAACTCATTATGAAACCCTCAAGTAAGCTGTTACTAAGGGTGCGGTTGGCGAGGAAAGCACCAGGGACTTCTACAGAATAGGATGTTGAACCTGGCATTCCTTCCTTTGCCCTCTTTGGGCAGATGCGGGGTCGGCATTCACAGGAAGTGAACTTCTGTGATCCTAACTGGGGCGCGGAGACTCTCTGAAGGGCCCAGACCAAGGGCTGGCTGCAGACCCACGTGGTTTTCTCTCTTCTCTGCACCGACACCTGCAGTCGGGCTTCAGCAGTCTGTTTTCAGGAGACAAGGAAGCACCTTGTCAGGTGTCTCAGGCTCTGAGAGCTGATGCCAGTGGGCGCCCGCCGACAGGTGCAGCCCAGGGCGCTTGATTCCCTTACTGGGATTCCAGGCCGGCTTCACCACCGGCTAGCTGGATGAAACTGGGCAAGTGACTTACCCTCCCTAGGCCTCAATCATCTCATCTATTAGATGGATCCTCTAATAGTATCTGTTTCATAAGGTAATTTTCAGATTAAGTGAATTAACATACATTAATGCATGTAAACACTTGGGTGCAGAACACACTTAGAATGACGACTGCAGGAGTAAATACTGAGTCTTATTGCTTATCATTATTATTAATCATCCAAGGGGACGAGGCCGGAGCCTTGGGAAATGATGCCACCACATGATATTTTTAACAAACCCCCCAGTGATACGGACGCTGCTGACCTGAGCGTAGGTGTGTGATGAGGACATGAGCCCAGGCTGTGGGGTGTGCAGCCTTGCTAAAGGGTTTGGTTCTATTCTGAACAAACGGGTTGGTATTTAAAGATTTTAATTTTGAAGCGTCTTGTGTGGCTCTGTCGATTAAGCACCCAGCTCTTGTTTCGGCTCGGGGCGTGATCTCAGGGTCATGGGATCAAGCCCCACGTCGGCTTGGTGGTCAGTGAGGAGTCTGCTTGAGATTTTCTCCCTCTCCCTGTTTGCCTGCCCTCCGTTACCCACAATCTCTCTCTCTCTCTCTCTCTCTCTCTCGCTCAAATAAATAAATAAATAAATCTTTAAAAATTTTTTTTTTTAATTTTGCCATAGGCAGGTCTTGCCGTCTTACCTGGGATGCGGTGACCTGGGGCCCGAGTCTGCCCTCCCAGCCTTACATGGGAGGAGATGGAACTCATTCTGAGTCCTGAGGAAGGGACAATGTCCAGGTGAAGGGACAATGACCAGAAATAAACAGAGGATATGGCTTAGGATAAACATAGCATGGCTTTGGGAACCAGACAGACCCAGGCAAGTCCAGGTTGTGTCACTCGCAAGCTCTGTGTTTTCGGACAAGGTCCTCAGGTTTGAAACCTCAGTTTCCCGACCCATGACATGGGGCCGGGTTGTGAGGACCAAAGCCGAGGATCCGTGCCAAGCGCGCGGCACACAGCGAGGAAACCTGTGCGCAGCGATTTGGTCCTGTCTCTCGCCGGGACTTCCGTTGCAGAGCCCGAGAAGCAAACAGTGGCTGTGAGGGTCAGGACTGTTCAGGACGGGGAGAGGCAGTCCGAAGGAGACGGGAGCAGTGCAGGCGTGAGAGGAAGGGAGAGCATGCTTCGGGCCCGCGGTTCCCGGGTGCAACGTGAGTGTGGTAGCGCTCATGGCGCAGTACTACTCAGCCACAAAAAAAGCCATAAAAAAAAGAAAGAAATCTTTTTTTTTTTAAAGATCTTATTTATTTACTTGACAGAGATCTCAAGTAGGCAGAGAGGAAGGCAGAGAGAGAGAGAGGAGGAAGCAGGCTCCCCGCGGAGCAGAGGGCCCGATGCGGGACTCGATCCCAGGACCCTGGGATCATGGCCTCAGCCGAAGGCAGAGGCTTTAACCCACTGAGCCACCCAGGCACCCCCCAAAAAGAAAGAAATCTTGCCACGTGCAACAACGTGGATGAGCCTTGAAGGTCTGCTAGGGGGAATAAGGCAGATAAAGAACAAAAAACACTGCCCGATCTCTCTTACAAACAATGAACAAACAAAACAAAACAAAAACTCAGGGATTGGGAGATCAGATCTATGGTTGCCCGAGGGGCTGGGGTGGGGGAGGGGTGGGCAAAACGGGTGAAGGGGATTAAGAGGCACAAACTTCCAGTGAAGTCATGGGATGTGAGGGACGGCGTGGTGCCTGCGGTCGATAATCTTGCACTGCCACTCTGAAAGTAAATCTTAAAATTTCCCATGGCAAGAAAAAACATTTTTGCTAACTTTCTACGGTGACAGATGGTAGCTAGACTCCCCGTGACCGTCATTTCCCGACATACAAGAATGCCGGGTCCTTCTGTGGGGTACCTGAAACTAACCCTCTGTCCTGTGTCAGGCCTCAGTGAAAAAGAAACAGGGAAGCAGAAGAGAAAGGGTTGGGTCAGAAACACGATCCAAGGGTTTTGCCCACCACTCTCTGATTTACATCGTGTTTGAGGCTTTCTGGTTTTTTCTTTCCGGTTTATGAGACTTGTCCTGACTTCAGCGCACGGCTCAGCCCTGGGAAAACTGATAGATTCTAGGGGCTGAGCTTCTCAGACTGGGGGTGGGAGCCCGGGTTGTGGTGAGTTACCCCAAGTGTTACTGCCTCCCCGTGAGGCCTCTTGGGGGACCAGGCCCTCTCTCCTGAGGCCTCCCCCTACTCACGTTCACACCTGCTCCTGTAACTGCCTCCCTGTGGGGGCTAAGGAACGGGCAAGGGGACTCATGTGCTAAATGAAGTTAAGAATGGCCCTGATGTGGTCTCACCACGTCTCCTCAACCGTCTCCTCCTAAGAACACCACTGGGATCAAGTCAGCCCCCTTTCTGTTTCTACTTGTGTGTTCCCTCTGTTTGGAGAGCCTCCCAGATCTCTCCAAATGCTCAGGACCCACACTTTCCAAAAGGTCTCTTAGCACCACAGACCACAATGGTCTCCCCCCACCCCTTTGAATAACCGGAATTCACAAGTGCCATGCGTCCCGGCCTTCCCCTGGGTGCGTGGCCAAAGTCCCTCCTGCCCTTACCATCCCGCGCAGTCCCGAGGCCTCACTCCAAGCCAGCAGGCCCGTCCAGCTCACGTCCAGCTCACACTCTAGTCCGTGTTACTGTCGTCCCAGACAGTGGCCCCAAATTCACAGTTCTACTTCAGCACTTGCCAGGTTCAAACCCCTTCTGCATCCAGTGGCCAGAATGAGCTTTTAAAAAGTCTAGACCTGACCTTGTCTCTCCCCTAGGTACCACTCTCCAAGGCGACACACCGCACCTTGAATAAATCCCATCCTGTCACCCTGGCCTGTGAGACCCTTTGTCACGTAGGCTGATCTCAGCCTACTGTCCCGTGCTCAGCACTGTCCTGTGCTCCCTGGGCCACACACATCTAGTCCTCATTCATGTCTTAGGGCCTTTGTGTGACTCTTCCCTCTGCCTGGAACATGCTTCCCTCAGATCTCCTCGCACGTGGCTCCTTTTCTCATCGTCAGGTCTCAGCTCAAATGCTGGCTTCTTAGAAAAGGCCTTCCCTGACCTTGGACACGTGTCTCATGTTCATCTCTTCTAGAGTCTTCTACAGACTTCCCAAAGACTACCCTCTTTTTGCATTGGTTTATTTATTTATTGTCTGTCTTCTCCAATGAGCACGTAAGCAGTTAGAATGGGGGCCTTGATTTCTTGTCTTGCGTTGGCATCCATAGCGGAGAGGACAGTGCCAGAAAATAGTAGCTATTTGTGGAATGGATGAATGGAGAATGGACCTAGCCTTGGTTGTTGCCTTTACGTAAGTAAATGGTGCCCTTTCCTTAATTTTTAAAAAGATTTATTTATCTATCTGAGGGAGAGAGAAAGAGAGAGCGCACGTGTTGGGGGAGGGGCAGAGGGAGAGGGAAAGAGAATCTCAAGCAGACTCGGCACTGAGCACGGAGCCCAACGTGGGACTCGATCTCATGACCTTGAGATCATGACCTGAGTCAAAATCAAGAGTCAGGTGCTTAACTGACTGCGCCACGCGGGCGCCCCTGCTGCCCTTTACTTATTAACATGTGTGTGTTTTGTCTCCACACCTTAATCATAAGTCGCACAAGAGAACTCTGAAAACCCTCTGGCTAATGAATGAGCTGAAGAATGATGGTTTCTCTAGTGCTTTGAAAGCTAGAGAAATTGGTCCATTTGGGGGCTGCTGGGCATGTGGTTGTGCCCAGGGACAAAGGGATGGAGAAGGTGAGCGTTCAAGGCACGTCTTGTCACAACAGAGCGCCTGGAAGGGTGTTGGCCTGATGATGCAACGGGCCAGCAGGGGTTACCCAGTTACACCTTTATTTAGTCACAGACTCATAATTTTTCCAAGAAAGTCAGCAGCTCAGGATACGGCACTGCTGGCTGTGAAATAAACAGCCGAATTCCCACTCTTCCTCTTCACCCACGGGACCTGCCTTCAGAAGCCGAAAATTCTGGATACCTGCTTTCTGAGTCTCTAACAATCTGAGGGAGGGCATTGTTGTCAGCAACCTATAAAGGGAAGGTTGCTGAGGACTTATGGAAATAATTTCAAGTATTTTTAAAAGTAACATATTAAAGTGTTATATTTTACATTTTAGAACAGGGTACTTGGAGCTGCTGCTCTATCCAGCCATCGCGACCGGGAGAGTCCAGGAGGAGCTGACGCTTCGGAGTCATCGGCCAACCCTGACCTTGTCTGCCTCGGACTCCTTGTTAAGGGAGAAGGGTAAGTCCCTGCTGTTGACTTAGTTTTAACCAAGTATTCTGTTCCTGGCAGTCAAGTGCATACTAGCTGCTATACTTCTTCTTAGTAAAATTTACTTTTTTTTTTTTTTTTTTTTAAGATTTTACTTATTTGTCACAGAGAGAGAAAAAGCAGAAGCAGGGAGAGCAGCAGGCAGAGGGAGAGGGAGAAGCAGGCTCCCCGCTGAGCAGAGAGCCTGACATGGGGCTCGATCCCAGGACCCCGGGATCATGACCTGAGCTTAACCAACTGAGCTACCCAGGTGTCCCTAAAATTTACTTTTCATACTGGTTATTTCACACCTTGCGATTCGTAGCTCTTTTTTTTTTATAAAGATGTAGAAACCAAAATGATCTTTTAAAAAAGTTTTTATTTAAGTTTCAGTCAACCTACAGTGTAATTTTAGTTTCAGGAGTACAATATAGTGACTCAACACTTCCACACAAGGCCTGGTGCTCACCACAAGGACCCTCTTTCGTCGCCATCACCTAGTCAACCCACGCCCCACCCGCCGCCCCTCTGGTGACCATCAGTCTGTTCTCTATAGTTGAGTCTGTTTCTTGAGTTGCCGCTCTCTTTTTTTCCCTGTGCTCGTTTGCTTTGTTTCTTAAATTCCACATATGACTGAAATCATGTGGTATTTGTCTTGGCCTGACTTGGTTCGCTCAGCATCATTCTCTCTAGATCCATCCATCTCATTGTAAATGGCAAGATTTCATTGTTGATGATGGCTGAGTAATAATATTCCATCATATATATCTACACCACATCTTCTTTCTCCGTTCATCGCAGTGACTTTGTGTCCATTCACTTTGCTCTTGGAAGAGCAAAACTCTGGAATGGTTCAGCTTCTTCACCAGAAACCACCTAATTCTCCTCTCCTATTCTGGATCTCCAGAATAGAAATGGTTAAAACACTGCTTAAGACAGACTCTCTGGCGAGGCATATTTTGGGCAATGCTACTTCCAGGAAGTAGAATGAACAAGATAATGCTCTCAAAGGCCAGGAGCCAGGATTATCCACACTGCGATTCCCAAGGAATTCATGAGTCAATGCCCCTTCTGCCCCCTCTTCTCTGAGGAAACTCAACCTGGAGACTCGATGTAGGAATCTGGAGTTTTCATTCCATTTTGCTCATCTAATTGTTTGAATTAGTTTTCTCAAAATAGTAGCAGTCATACTGACAGACCAGTCAGGGAAGTTATTTAGATGATTATTATTTAAAAAAATATTTTGACTGTACTTAAATTGGGTCATCACACATGCCTCTTTGTGCTGCGGAAACTCAGAATCCTGGAATGTGTTTGGGGCTACAAGAATGGTTTTGAGTTTCCTGACCTGCATTCTTCAGCGGGAAAGACAAGTTGCATAAAATGTGTTTTTAAATGGTACTCTTGTTCCAAAACAAAAGCACAAGAAAATGTGATATCTGCTTGCAAAAGGTGCCAGTATCATGGCAAAAATACATTTGGAAAGGTCATAGGGTCACAGCCCCAAGAGAAATGCTGGCCCCCAGGGTATATTTGCCTGCAAGCCGACCCACCGAGGCCACCAGTAAGTGATACCACACAGTGATTCCTCTCCCCACCTCTGCTACCAACCTTCAAACGCACATCTTTAGCCCTTTAAACATTTTTTTAATTAACATATAATGTATTATTAGCCCCAGGGGTACAGGTCTGTGAGTCGCCAGGTTTACACACTTCACAACACTCACCATAGCACATACCTTCCCCAATGTCCCAACCACCCTCTCCCTATCCCCCCACCCCCGCCCGGCAACCCTCAGTTTGTTTTGTGAGATTAAGAGTCTCTTATGGTTTGTCTAGACTTTTTTTTTTTTAAATATGCAGAATTACTAAAGTATTCTTAATTATGTTAAATGCACCACTTAAACTATGCCTGGCAGCAACACGTTTTAATTACTTTGAGTCTAGTTCTAACTTGAAATAGAAAATATTTAACTTGAAAAACTGTGACCCAAATTTAGCTTCTATAGACAATAGTACCAGAATAGTTTTGAAGTTATAAGAGGAAAGGGGTTATACTTCCATCTAAATATGCCTGAGTGGTTTTGTTGGTTAAATGTCTGCCTTTGGCTCAGGTCATGATCCCAGGGTCCTGGGATCAAGTCCCACTTCAGGCTCCCTGCTCAGCGGGGAGTCAGCTTCTCCGTCTCCCTCTGCCGCCCACCCCTGCTGTGTTCTTTCTCTCTCTGTCTCAAATGTATAAATAAATTTTAAAAATCTTCAAAAAATCAATATGCCTTCTTCACATTTAGCAGAAAGTAAATAAAGAGATGCTGAATTTATCCTTTTTGGCGAGGCTTTACTTCTTGGTGGAGGGAATATTAATTTTATTTTCAAGGTGATACTTGTGCATGGCAAAAAAGGCTATTAAGCAACACGCGTACACACAGAAAACACAAGTAGTCTTCAGCCCCATTTCTCTCTTCTTCCAGAGGCCCCATGGTTAATCACTTCATTTCCGCATCTTTGCTCTGGTCTTGACTTCTATATTCAAGAAAATATGCTAAATTTTTAATCACTAGTTTTATACTTTAGCTGTTGACTTCCTGTAGAAGTCAGAGAAAGAGAACCAATGCATCGTGTGTGGAGAGAGAACAGGGGACAGAGTGCATGCCTGGGAGGTGTGAGAGATTGAGAAAGAAGGAATTGGCTCTTGTGATTTATGGGGGCTGGCAAGCAGAGCAGACTGGCAGCTGGAGACCAAGAGAAGACTTGATATTGCGGCTCAAGTCCAAAGTCAGTCTGGAGGCAGAATTTTCTCTTCCCTGTGGTACCTCATTCTTATTAAGACCTTCACCTGATTGAACGAGGCCCACCACACTTTGGACGTTATGAAGGGGGTAACCTGTTTTATTCAAAACCTACTGGGTTAAATATTAGTCTCACATAAAAATACCTCCATAGAAACATCTAGACCAGTGTTTGATCAAATATCTGGATACTATGGCCTGGCTAAAATTAATCATCATGCTTCCGTAGAGGGTAGGTGTAGGGTTAGCTCTCTTGATACTTCCCTTCCCTTTCCTCATCCTCTCAATTTAGTGATATCACAGTATTTACATTATTGTAACTATAAATATTGTTCCTAGGTGAACCAGGGAGTGCATTATAATTGTTTCTTACTCACGCAATGCTTTGCTTTTCCTCCTTTATTCATTACTCATTCTTTGAACCTATCTCTCCATCTTTTCCTCGCTCTCCCGCGGCTTCTCAATAAAATGTCATGTTGTTAAAACATATGCTATTTGTTCCCCTCTCTTCCGCCTCCTTGCTTCCTGGGGATATTCCTACTGGAGCTCTCTGTACGGCCCCCCTCACCCCGCCTTTGATCTGGACCGATGTGTGTCTAGGTGTGCCAGAGAGCCGTCATGCCGGGAATGCCTTCCAACTCATCCTGGGGATTTCCTTCGCAGGCTTCTGGGTGGAGCCCCTGTTTCTGGATCTCAAGACATCGTCTTTCAGGGTTTATGCTCCCCACCCCCACCCCGAGAAAGGATGCGTTCATATTCTACCCTAACACTTGATTCAGGATTTGGCCAAGTGTAGACTTTTGGATGAAAATGATTTTCATTTGATTTTTGAAAATTCTGCTGTGTTTTCTTTCAGTCTCCAATGTTTCCGTTCAGGAGAGTGATGACATTTTTATTTCTAGCCCTTTTCTTTGCCCACAGAGTTCTGATATCTCCCCAGGATAGGCCTTGCTGGGGGGTTGTTTCTTGTGCAGAGCCACTCGTTGGCCCGTTTCCAATGGCAAACTCACATAGGTTAAGTTCTGAATTCTTTGTTTTGTCTAATTGCTTCATGTTTTCTCTGTTTTTGTTAGATTTCAGTTAATTAGATGTTGGGTTTACTGGGCTGGTTCTCTAACTTAATCTGTTTCTCTCCTATTTTTATGTACCTTTTTGTTTTACCTTTTAGAAGGTTTCCTCATGGGGCGCCTCGGTGGCTCAGTGGGTTAAAGCCTCTGCCTTCGGCTCAGGTCATGATCCCAGGGTCCTGGGATCGAGCCCTGCATCGGGCTCTCTGCTCAGCAGGGAGCCTACTTCCCTTCCTCTCTCTGCCTGCTTGTGATCTCTATCTGATAAATTAAAAAAAAAATCTTTAGAAGTTTTCCTCAACTTTGCCTTCTAACGTTCTACTGAATTTTAAATGATGGCTGCTCTAGGTGTAATTTTCAAGAGCTTCGTCTCGTTCTCCGATTCATTACTCCTTTGGAGTGTCCCGTTCCTATTTCGTGGACACGATATTGTGGAGCTGTCTGAGGGTTTTCATTTTAACTGTGGTTTTCGTGTCTTGTGATTCCTTCTGTGCCATGCGTTGTTTTACCACCTCGTTTTTTTGTTTCTCTCCGGTTCGGTCTGGCTCATCTAGGTGGCTCTCCTCAAATGTCTTGAGATGGCTGGCTGTTTGTTCACATCTGGGTGATGCGCTAACATGTGGATGAGTAACTCAGAGGACACGTGTGGGACTTTTGCCTCGTCAGCTCCCCTGGAAGGAGATCAGGGAACAAACCAACTTCTTCTCTAGAGGAATTCCCCATGTCCGTACCTAGAGGACTTTCCTCCAAAGCCATTCTATTTTTGCAAAGGAGGGTCCTCCAGTCTTCTTCCTGGAGGAGGGGGTCCTGGATAAGCCTAGATCTTTCCATTCAATCCACAGATTTCAATTTTTATTTTCAGTGTGTTGCCTGTGGTTGTGTTTTGTTGTGCCTGGAGCCCTCTAGTTCAGGGACACTCTGGTTCAGTTTCTCCAGAGAATAAATGATTTCCTGAGAGCATTCGAGAGGGGATTGGCAGTGACCCGCATCCTTTGGAAAGGTATGGGTACCATGGGGATCTAGGTGTTCCTTTCAGAATTCAACCAAGTTCTCTCTTTTCATCCCTGTTGGGGAAGGCGGTCATGCACAGCTTCTCGCCTCCTACAGGTCTCATAAGAAGTAGCCTTGGACCTGGCACACTTCCTTAACCAAAAGATAGGGTGCTCACGGCCTGTGCTGGGCTTATCAGCGCCTGTGGGAATATATTTCCCTCCTCCAGACTCCCAGTGTGTGCTCCTTTGTTCTGCTTAAGCACATGTGACCCTGGCCCTCAGGCCCAGCCCCTGCTGTATTTCAGACCCCATGGGGTGGGTCCTGGTCCTTCCTGGGGGCACAGCGTGGGGTCCGTGCAGTCATACCTCCCCCTTGGGCTTTGGGTGCACCTGCTGGCCACAAGGAAACCCACGCCTAGCAAGGGGCTGGCTCCTGTGCCCTTCCTTTCCTCTCTGGCTGTACGGAGATGCTGTCCCACTTGAGCCTGGGGTGCTGTTGTCTGTGCCCAGTGACCTCACCTCATGTCCCTGTTCTCTTCCCTGGGTGCCACTTACCTGCTTTTTAACCTTGGCCAGGCGTAGGCTGGCCAGCCCGTGAATGGGGCTCGCGTGTGGTGCTCTGAGCAGGGCCGCTGAGAATACTTCCTGCTGCGGCACAGTAGGAACGGCAGAAACGGAAGAACGTGTCCCCCGGTCCCCATCCCAGACTGATGCTGGCTCCCCGGGGGGTGTGGAGGCTCTTGAGGCGGGTTAGAAACACTCGTGCCTGCCAACAGAGGCAAATGCAGCCCCGGAATCTCCCTGTGAACCTGGATGGGTTGACGAGATGCGTTGGAGTGGAGGTGCAGGAGAGGAGCCCGAGAAGGAGTAGGAAAACCATGCCTGGGTCCCACTCGCCCGCTTCCCGGGGCACAGACCACGTCCCGGGGAGGTCCGGGTGCACGCAGGGAGCCCCCATGCAGGGAGCTGGGCCAGGTCTGAGTCACTTACAGGCCTCAAGTAAGACCTCTTCCCTCTTAACACAAAAACCGATGGCATTGCTAGACCCAAACTGTTACAACGAGGTCCTTCCCTGAACATAAAACACAAAAACTGAAACACGGACGTGGACAAAAGCCAGGGGAGTTAGTGTGTCTGTTTGCTAAAGGAGCACCGAAACCCAAATGTCCGAGATTGAATGGCGCAGTTAAGGATGGGGCCAAGTCCTTGTGTCCCCACCAGCGCCATAGCCCTGTCAGGATAAGAAAGAGAAAAGGACTCAGACTTCTATGGAACTTTCAGATACTGGTGCCCAAAGGACAATAATGACAGGTGCCCCGTAGCAGTGATGGTTAATTGATGACACTGAGGAGTCTGAGGACAAATGTGGTGACCCGTGGCAGCTGGATTCACATGCGCTTATGGGTGAGGCCCTTTGGGCCATTTTGGGTGCCTGTGATCACGGTTCCCACCACGGCGTGTTCTAGACATCGGCGTTTGGGCCACATTTGCCACACAGCATCACTGCCCTCTGAGGGTGTGTGCCCCTTCGCGGCAAAGAACTCAGCCCATAACCACGGGACAGCCACTCCTTCCTGCCACCTAAGTTACCCAAACCCCGTTGGAATATTCCATAAGAGAAGTACCACATACCAAGTGGAAAAAAAAAACAACAGCCCCGCACATTAATTCAGGTCTTGCTGCCCGTGGAAATAAGACATAGCACTTTGTTGCAATTTAACAACTCAGTTTGGCCCCTTAAAAGTGTTTCTGGAGCCTGGAGGCCAGCAGCGGGCCGCTACATGTTGAAGGCTGAGGTGCCACCCTCGGCCCCTCAGAACCTGACGTCACTGCTGTCCCCTGGGTGGTGATACCAAGTGCACACGGGAGACGGGGGTGCTGTTACTGGTCTGGCCAGTGTCGTCTTCTCAGTGCCTGAGCAGGAGACGGCTCCAGACCAGTCTGCATTCCCACAGAACGGCCTACAGCATACCTTCACTGTGCCTCCCCAGGGAGACCTCAACCCCTTTGCCATGGGCCAGCAGCCAGTAGGGCTAGATCTGTACAAGCCCAGTTACTCCCCGAGGGGCTCGTCATCCGCTAGGTTGGGGACAGCCTCCCTGCCGGCCTCACTCAGGAACAAGTTGGCCAGGTGCCATGTAGGGTCATGGGGACTATGACACACGTAGGCTGGGCCATCCACCCTGGGAAGGCTCAGGACCCGCTTGTCAGCGGCAGCTCCAGGGGGCCCAGTAGGCCCCATAGGCCCGTCAGCAGAAGCACATTCCTGACAAGATGAAACAAAAGTTAGCGTCCTAGACGGTTCCTGCCAACGAAAAGACACTCAACAACTGGCAGGCCTATGTGGCTATTTAAAAATACACGCACATATGGATATTCCTTTGGTCCCTTTGGTCAAGGTTACCCACGCTGTGGCTCCCTTGAGGGGGACCTCTGACGAAGCAGGTCCCGGAGGCCGTGCAGCATACAGGGCCCTGCCATCGGGCCAGGGAGCCCACCAGCCTTATGAGAGGTTTCCTCTGCTCCCCCCCTATGTGGACTAGAACCTGTGGTAACAAGAGTCTGCTGTTGAGGTGCGTTGGTCTCGTGGGTCTTGGACCCATAAATTACTTGAGGCAGCGGCCAGGCATCCTCCCCTCTCATGGCAACTTCTAGCCATGTTTCCTGAAAACAGGAAGCCTGACCACGGAAGCCTGACAGCTTGTGGGACCATAAGACCTCAGCTGCCCCTGCTCATGTGGGTCCCCACTAATCCCACAAATAAAACAGGACGGCTTCAACAAAGCTCCATCATTAAATAAAACTAGGACAACCAAGGCCAAGCCCACGTGGGCCACAGGGGGCCAGGCAACCCCATAAACAAGTGGCTGCTCTGCCAGAGGCGGCTAACCAGCCCTAGGGGCCACCCCTCCCCCTCTCTTTACGAAGCAGGGTCACCGTTCAAAGATGTCCCAGCCGCAGAGCTCAAAGCTCAAAGCCGGGAGAGTCGTCCGGGTCACTGTGGCCGGCTTCTCCAAGGATGACCACTTTTCAGCTGAGACCAGAGAAGGCTGTCCTGCCCAATGGGGCGAACCGTGTTATGATGGCCGCCCAGGCAATCCCTTAGCAAGTCTCCACGACTAGTTCGTAGCCTCGTGGGCCGTTACAAACCAGGGAGCTGTATGCAAAGTCTCCCCCTGTGTAGGGACAGGGACTGTGGCAACAGCTTGTGGACTGAAAAAAACGAAAACCAACCCTATTCACCACTCATATTAATGCCTATAACAACCATTAAAAAAATGAACAATAACAAAAACACAAATGGAACTTACGAGCTCACCTAACGTGCTTGGCAAACCACCATGATCCCCCATTGGGTCCACACAGAATGGAACACGACGTCAACCTCAGATACAAAAATGGACCGAATCACCACGGCTCAGCCCCCAAAACCGAAGGCCAAAGGCAACCACGGAGTTGTTGTGTGTGACTCCTGCCCTGGATGCAGACTGAGGAATAGACCGAGCACGGCCACGTCAGGCGGGCTTGGGCCTCACACACGCGGCAGATGGACCCCGTTGGACCACGAGTCCCCAGCAGTGGTATCCAGTGGTGCTCACCACGTGGTGCCATCTAGACACAGAGACAACCATTGCTGCATGTCCAGATGGTCAACAAAGTTCCCATCTGATCAAGACACCACAGTCACGGCCCAAAACAAATACAGCGCTGGACTTGTTCCCGTGACCGAGGTGGGGCCTTCGTGTTCCCTGGCACCCCAGACGGACCGGGGGCAAACACCGCAGTGAACAGCTTAAGCAACAACTACGCAAAGGCCATAAAAAACCCCCAACTTACCAGATGGTGCCTCCACTTAAGAAAAGTCGGTGAGCAGGGGCGCCCAGCTGGCTCAGTGGCTTGAGTGGCCAACTCCTGATGTCAGCTCAGGTCATGATCTCAGGGTCGTGAGATCCAGCCCCACGTGGGGCTCCGCGCTCAGAGGGGAGTCTGCTTGAGACTGTCTCCGTCTGCCCCTCCTCCTGCTCTCGCTCTCTCTCTTAAATAAATAAATCTTAAAAAAAGAAAAAAAGAAAAGGTATTGAACAGTTGTCAGTAGGCTCTGACCCATGATGGGCGATACTTGGGGGTGGGCGGAAGGCCAGGCAGCTGCCCGGTGAGGCTGCTCTGGCAGAATCCCAACCTTGGTATAAGCGACAATTCTTTTCTTCCCCTGGGACACGCTCTCGAGCTGTGACTTGTCACCCGGGCCACAGTGGTGTCAGAGTACGGCCTCTCAGTCCTAACCTGGAGGCAACAGGTGTCTCACAACAGGGGACATCAGGGAAATGGGGGAAGAGACGAAAGAGCATCCCTCGGGTTCTCCTGGTCGTGCTGGGACCTCCAACTCGAGTGGGTGATATTAGAAGATCTGTCGAGTTCATTCAGACCATGACTTCCCTCCCCAAGTCGGATGACTGGGCCGGAAGACTCGGATTAAGCAACGGGCTGTGGATTCCAAGGAGGCAGGAGACAAGAGCATCTCCGACTTCGGGAGGCACATGGGAACGTCGACCTGTCCTCTGTTCACTCCCACGGAAGCCTCCGCGGTGGACCATCCAGAGAGGCCTGGAGGCTGAACGGGGGCTGGTTCTCCCAGGGACCCTGGTCAGTGTCTCAAAATGACAGGAAGGCGCCGTGAACTCTGTTTGTCCGCGTCGTTCAGGGGCCCATGGTCCCAGCTCCACCTACACGTTTGAGGTAAACCATGGTCCTTCCGGATTCAATGCGCTTTGCCTGCTGTTCCACGGGCTGAGCAGGGTAGGTGGGGGGGGGGGGGCTGTTGGGAAAGGCAATCATACAGCTCTTCGCCTCCTGCACAGTCTCCTAGAAGTAGCCTTGGACCTGGCACACTTCCTTAACCAAGAGACAGGGTGCTCACGGCCTGTGCTGGGCTTATCAGCGCCTGTGGGAATACATTTCCCTCCTCCAGACTCCCAGTGTGTGCTCCTTTGTTCTGCTTAAGCACATGTGACCCTGGCCCTCAGGCCCAGCCCCTGCTGTATTTCAGACCCCATGGGGTGGGTCCTGGTCCTTCCTGGGGGCACAGCGTGGGGTCCGTGTAGTCCCATCTCCCCCTTGCGCTTTGGAGTGCACCTGCTGGCCACGGGGGACCCACGCATAGCAAGGGGCTGGCTCCTGTGCCCTTCCTTTCCTCTCTGGCTGTACGGAGATGCTGTCCCACTTGAGCCTGGGATGCTGTTGTCTGTGCCCAGTGACCTCATCTCATGTCCCTGCTCTCTACCCCGGATGCCACTTACCTGCCTTTTAAACTTGGCCTCACGTAGGCCAAGAGTGAATGGTGGAACAGTCCCCCTGCTTCACACCTTCTTCTGTGGCAGTCACTGCCCTCGGTTTCTGAGCTTTTCTGGGATTTTGGAGGGCGCTGGCTCGTTCAGCATTCACTTCAGCGGGCACTGCCCACTGCAGATCTCACCGCTGTGGGCTCACCATCCTTAGCTCTGCCGTCTACCAGTGCCAGCTACCATTTGCACATATTTGGACTCAAGGAAAAAGATATTTGGGTTTTTCCCCCCAAGGTTCAACCTGTCATTACTGTTGTGTCTACTTAGCACCAAACACGGTATCTGGCACGCAGTGGGCACTCATACATCTATTCTAGGAGTCAGAAGGATGTCTTAGAATCTGTAGCAATCTGGGGTCAGTCCTCTTCTGAGAATTCCTTTAATATTCACGGCTCTATGGGGGTTAAAAGCACAGCAGGGTTGGCCACCAGGAGGCTCCTAGAGCAATTCAGGCAAGACCTTGGCGGCTACTTCTACTCTGGAGGGCTAGAGAGATTTATTCCCCTGAGTGCCATACATTTCCATCTTGGAAATTCGTTTATTCTTCTAGATCTCTAGCTCCATTCTTCTCCAAGCTTGTATTTCTAGAAATAAATTATAGCCTCTATACCTAGTCATCAGATGGCTGCTTTTTTGTGGCCCACTTAATTGCATGTGACTTTTCTGTGTGTTATTTTGCAAGGGTGATCAGAATAAGTCATCTGGGGGAAACGTTGTTTGCCATGAATTGCAGGCAAGAAGCCCATCAAGAGAGAACACAGAGTTATAATTTGCCAGGGAGCCATTCTCTGACCCATCCCCACCCGCTGGGTTCTTTTTATTATATATTCTCAAATCCTGCCCGTGCTTCGCGTGCTTCGTTTGCAGCACTTAACTGCGATTCGTCATGTATTGTTTTCGAAATTCTGTTTCGATGACTCTTTCATTAGACTTTCAGCTCCACGAGATCAGGGGCCATGGCTGTGGCCTCCACTTCCTCCCCAGCACTCGGCACAGTGCTCAGTACGTGAAGGTGTGCTTCCGGATTGCGTACACGAGCGACGAATGTCCAGGTTGTTCGGGTGTCTGGGGCGACGGCCTTTATGAGCGGAGGGGACGGCCTCTCCCCTCAGCTCCCCCGACCCCGCGGCCCGAGCGCACGTGCTCTGCGAGCCGGGACGCAACTTCACGGGGACTGGCTTCTGATCTCGGCTCAGAAGGTGAAAAAACGGACACGTGACACAAACTTAATTTATAAATCAGTTTATTTACAGATTTTTATCTTTTCTTAAAGTACATTTCAGTTAACAAATCTATTTACACAGGTATACACGGGAACTCATCCCAGTTATTTTACAGATCATACTTACAAACCACACCCCAAGTCTTCTGTGCAAAGCTGCACCGGATGGGACTATTGGCTGAAAACGGCCTGATGAGCAGGCTATTTACACATACACAGTAAACGGGTTTGTTTTTCATGTCTGCACAGTACAGTACACACACGGAGGCCAGGCCTCCCAGAGAACGCTTTGCAATGTGTTTACCGAGAAGGCTTTGCAAAGTCCGGAAGGAAAAGCTATTAAACACAGATAGGTTAATTAAAATGACAGTACCTCCTTTACATCAGTTTACATTGTTTTCTTCACATTTTTATAATACAAAGATATTTTATTGAATTGCTGCACAACCAGTTCAAGATGATTTGTAAACATGTAAATTCCTACAATTTGCATTAAACATCATTGTAGTTTCTATCATTTGCTCTTTGAATTAATGTTTTCTTCACTAGTATTCTTAAGGTAGTAAAAGAAGATGTTAAGTTTGAACTTCTTGCAGAAAAGTTATGAGTCTCTAATGCTGTGCGAGGACACACTTTATTCAAGTATTGCAAAAAGCTAAGGCCACTTTTTTCAAGACAAGAAAGTGAACAAAATTGTTTTTATCAATAGGCCACAACACTCTTATGAGCATGAAATCTCTTTTGAAAGATAATTTCTCAGAGACCAGTAGTCACAGAAGGAATTTTCTTTTCTTTTGGGTAAAAGAAAAACCAATTACCTTCCTTATTAACTACTTTTGAGCTCTTCCCACTTTTCCCTAGAATAAAAATTCCTGTTTAGACCTGAAGAGGGAATCTATACCCTGTACTTGTTTAACCCAGAGGTCAGCACCCTGGGTAGCACAAATTATTTTGGACTCAGAACGAAATCTGAAGCCTCTATGTTGGTTTACTACTAAATTCTGATAGTGCTATTCTAAAAGATATTACTGCTGATGCAAAGATCTTTTTCTTAGAGGAATTATGAAGAAAGTGAAAGAGGATGGGAGCGTGGGGAGAAGGAACAAAGATTAGAAAGAGGGAATATTTAGATTCTTGGTTAAGAGGCAGAGCTTGATTAAAAAGATCCCAATATGGAACGAGTGGCTGGGGATCCACAGTCACCAGTCCTAATGCTAACACTAAACACCTTTTCAATTCTATCCAATAGTTAAAATAATAAGAAATCTGCTAATTATAGATTCCTCTGTTTGCTGCTACCAAACTATGGACAACCATTTCTAACAAGGAGTAAGACGGACTGACTGCTGCCTCTCGGCCAGAGCCCGGGATTCTGAAGATGGGAGACGGCGGGAGCACGCGACGGGGGCCAATATGTGGTCCCGGCCATATCCTCACTACAGAACCCCAAGTCTGGAGAGCTGACTCCACGCACTTAAATCTTTTTTTTTTTTTCCTTTTCTGGAATCATAATGTCGTAAAGAGTAAAGATTAATCTTCTTATTAAAAATTGATTTAGGTCCAAATAATGAGAATGTAGAAAAACAACCTATATTCCTATTATATTATTTTCATATTCACTTATAAAAAATTTATAGTAGCTGTAAAGTTTCAGTATCATAAGGACAATGTAATCCTACAAACAGCCAGAGGGTGTAGACAAGATGTTTTTCTGTCTTCCAAATAACACGAACTAAAAAGAAAGGCCTTTGCTTTTCCTTGGCCAATGTGAAAACAACATCTCCACACTACTGGTTAATAACCCCAAGAAACCCTAGCTTCTCTTAGTCGATCTGCTCATTATGGCTACAAGACTACAGCTCAACAGCAAAAGCCCAGAAGAAATGCTGGCAATGCATCAATCTGCGCATTTCCCGAGACCCAATCACCACATTTCAGTGCTTTCCTTATTCGTCAAGAGCTATCATACCAGTCATTGTGCAAAATGCAAATATTCCAATGATTATTTCAGTAAGTTTCTCATAATGACAAGATGAAACCAAGGAGGAATGGAAGTGTGCACAGTGAAACATCTGAGACGCAAAGGCAGGGTGGGAGGAAAGATGCAGAAATGAACGAACGTGCACACTTAAAGATTATACCATCTTTGGGGTTTTTCTAACATATTTTGAAGCTATAACATTCCAGGATATTTGCAAATATGAATCCAGTGGATGGATGTCTTATTATATCATGCTTCTAATCAGGACCTTCAATATTAAGGCATTTACATTCACGCCTAAGATTATCCACATTCTTCTAGATTACTCGAAGAAGGACAGGACTGATTAAGAGAAACCAGTCAGGAAGGCAGGGTACTGAGGTCCCAGAGAGCATCACATATGCTCTAATGTAGCAGCTGGAGTCTCTATATTTGTTTTCAGGTACAGGTAATAGTTGTGAGAAGCAATGATGCAAGAGAGGCAGAACTGAATCTTACAGTGTCTTGAAATATCTTATTCCATTCCTGCTACAGCAGGTGATCTTGGAAAAGCTCATCTTCTTTTCACGGAATTAAACTGCCTTCTTCGATATGTGTATGGGTTTGTTAAAACCGTAGATTTCCTGTGCAAAAGACTATGAACCACAGAAGCTTCAAGACGGAAGTTTTACTATTACAAGAAGAATCTTTCACTTCTGAATAGGGACACACACTTTCAACTTAATAATTTATCTCAGAGTAAATTTTAAAAGGTTCCATAGCGTAGAACAAGCACACAAACAATAGACAATATCTTTTTGTCTTTGGTGCACACACTCATTTCCTAAATCATTCAAGTAACAGCGTCTCTGACTTCTTGGGGAGAGATGGGAGTTGAGAGTTTGAAGGCCAAAATGAATTATTTCCACTTCTGCCATGCCTGGATGCCTGAGATGGTCCTGAGGATCTGTGACTCTAGGAGCAGCTGGTAGAGGTTCAGAAGGAGTAAGAAAAGTGCAGGGAGAGAAGAAGGGATAGAAGAACCAGCCCTGCATCAGTCCTTTGGGTCCAGTCTTCAGTGGGGGACATTCTTTGTTTTCATGCCCACACAGAGAAAACTAGAAATAATGCAAAGGTTTAAAATTCTTTAGATGGTGCTCAGAAAGCAAGGCTACCATTGATTTCTGTTAACTCGACAGTCCACTTGGTGCTTCTCAACTGCAATAATGGAAGAAAATGGTCTTCAAAAAGAACTGGAATGAATTCCAGAACGTGAAATAGGCACACGTTCTTAGACTTGCCTATTTGGAAGTGGTGAGGGGTTTAATACTGTTTAGAGACTATAATGTCCATTTACGACTTTCATGGTGTAGACCAGGGTTACTTTTCAAAAAATGGTGGGACGCAGAATTCTATATACCTCTCCTGCCCGACTTCAGACTCAACGAAGTGTTAGCCTCGTCTCAGCTAAGAGGTAAGTCTGGTGTTTTCAGCCCGCATCTGAGACCCAGTAGGGGTGGTAACAAGAGGTGTAGGATTATACTGTGTGTCAACATCAGGAGTGCAGCCCTGCCCACCGAAAATCACCAACTAATCCAGCAGACAGTCTCTAAAGGCAAAGGCTGTCCTACCAGATATACCGCATTGTCCCATGAACTCCGAACCAGTAGTCTTTAAGGAAAGGTAACGAGTCCAGAAGCACTCTTGCTATGATGGAGATGGGGTGTGTATCAGGAGGCAGAAAGGCCCAGGACTCATGTTAGCACTCAGTGTTCGGTTTATTTGCAAGATGTCACACAAGTAGCATTCTCCCCTGTTTCTCAGTGATCTGATTCAGAACATCAACAGTATCTCTGATCAAGGTCTCAAAGATCCCGTCAGCTAGCTGCATCTTCACACACAACTCATCCTCGTCGTAGTTCACCCACTGTGCCTCCTCCTCGTGGAGCTCCTGGACCTAGAATTTAGAGTACAGAAAGGTTAGAAAATTACTGTCACGTAAAAGCTAGGAAACTGATTGTATTGATATTATCATTGCATATTCATATTAATCATCTTCCCATCGCATTCCCACGAGAATACAGCCCAAAGCAATTAGTCAGAGAAAAAGGTAGTTTTGAAAAGACTCAACTGACGAATAAAAGTGGCTTCAAATCTGTCAAAATGGAATCTGACAATATTCCAGCATTTTATAGATATTAAGGTTTACAAGTATGTTGTTGTCTATGACAATATAGGCGAACATGGGTAAAGATTTAAGGGCCAGAGAAGCATGTAAATTATTAGATATATGGATTTACAAAATAAAATGTATATATCCAAAGAAAATACTGAATGTGATTCTAGAGTATTATAAATAAACGAATGAAGTTTAAATATTATTAGAGTATTTTAAAAATACATTATTATTATTTATCTATTTATTTGTTCAAGATTTTTTGTTTGTTTATAATTTTTAAAGACAACTCGTAAAAGAAGCGTAAGAGATGTATAGTACACAATGAGACTGTGTGTGGCACAGAGGCCAGGAGCAGAAAGTGCACTGTAGGGGCACCTGGGTGGTTCAGTGGGTTAAAGCCTCTGCCTTTGGCTCAGGTCATGATCCCAGGGTCCTGGGATCGAGCCCCACATTGGGCTCTCTGCTCGGCGGGGAGCCTGCTTCCTCCTCTCTCTCTGCCTACTTGTGATCTCTGTCTGTCAAATAAATAAATAAAAATCTTAAAAAAAAAAAAAAAAAAGGAAAGTGGACTGTAAACCCCGATCTAGTGAGGAATTCAGTGAAGTCAAACTGCAGCGACGGAGGGTCTCTAACCAGAAGTCTAACTTGGAGAAAAAGCCACGTGACCACAAATGCCAGGCTTGCCCTGATCATAGTCTCATCTTGAAAAAGGTAGAGGAAGCAAAGACGGGAACTGTACTCTGCTCCCTGTTATGAGCAAATGAGAAAACTCTTGGGAGAGAGAGAGCCCGTGGCCCTGGAGTCTGAGAGCAAGAGAAGGAAGAACAGTCTTGTTTGACAGGTGCCCCTGGCCAGGGATGACAAATATATGACACGGTGGCTGCCACATGCTCTCTTGTGGAGGAGGGTGTTTGAAGGATTTGCCAAATAGCCATTTCCTTTGTTCCCTAATTTATGATCCATGAATAGATATGCCACCAAAAAGGGCTCCATGGTCAAATAAGTTTCAGAAAACCCCACCTGGGAGGTTCACCTTGTACATTAGTTTTTTTGTTTTTTTTTTTAAGATTTTATTTATTTGTCAGAGAGAGAGAGAGCGAGTGCACAGACAGAGTGGCAGAGGGAGAAGCAGGCTCCCCGCCGAGCAAAGAGCCCGATGTGGGACTCGATCCCAGGACGCTGGGATCATGACCTGAGCCGAAGGCAGCCGCTCAACCAACTGAGCCACCCAGGCATCCCTGTACATTAGCTTATTAAATAGAAGTCCACCAGTAAAGAAACTTATTTAATTCAGAGTTTCTATATTTATTTGATCAAAGAATCATTCTGTATGGATGTGTAAGAAATGTTATTAACCTACCAAGGAACTGGTGATGCTCTCCTGAAGGATGTTGTAAGCAACAGCCTAATGCAACACTTCTCAAACTGGTTTTGAGGGAGAACCGTGTTCCGGGAAAGCTGACAGGGGTGTCCCCAAAAGCTTTCCTATCCCCATGAATTTTGTCCAAAGTTGCACGGCTTTCCTTTTTAGAGGTTTTCTCTGCCTTTAACATTAAACCTTTTCTTTAAGCAAATTCCTCCCCATTGACAAAATTCAGGAAGCACAGTCCTGATGAAATCGCTGGTGACCTCACAGGAGAATACATGCTTGGGACAAGATCCGCGGTCTCAGCGCGCAGATGACGGGCCCTCAAAGCGCCATGTGAGGTTTGGCAAAAGCGTTGCTCCTCCTTAGAGCAAGAACAGCTTTTCTCTCAGCTGGTGAGGACCAACATCATGCTTTCCGTTTTTGCTTTGGCCACCCAAAAGCACAAAGCCCCAACTTCGAATTGCAAATGCAGCAATCAAGAGGTTCTCACAGCCTGCAGATCTGCCTCCATTTTCTTCCTTTCTGGCTCCTGGAGCCTCTTCTGTCTTTTTACACATTTCCTTAGCTCCTACCCATGTATCATACATGTACGGTAAGTTAACATATAGTATATAAATAAATTACATTACGTTAAAAAGTGTAATTTTAGACTAATGTAATTATATTACATTAAAAAGTCTAACTTCATTTTTTTTTTATTTTGACAGGGTATGTATGAGGCGGGAAGGAAGAGAAATGTGGGAAACTAAACGTGGCCAGATTTCAGCAAGCATAGGGCAGGGTCTTGCAGACAAGATGGGGAAACAGAAATAGGTTAAATGGGTTTGTGCTTTTTTGATTAAAGGACAAAACTACCATCAACCTGCAAGGAAGTTTCTGCCTGAAAGACTCAGGAGCTTTTTCCTCTGTGCTCCCAATCCATCTTGCTGGTATTTCATTATTTGGCAAAACTGTACCCTATGTTTCCCAGTGACAAGGACAGTGCAAATAGAATGTGTTAAATATCTGGCGTGTGGATTTTTTAGTGAGCGCTAAAAGCTGTCTTTGGCTGTATCCAGTTCATCATTTTTGGCAATGACTTGGATGAATTTTAGAGGTAACACAAGGCTGAGAGAGAGAACTATGTTGGAAGAACGCACTCAAAAATGTATTGGTATTATGGACCTTGGGGAGGGTATGTGCTATGGTGAGTGCTGTGAAGTGTGTAAACCTGGCGATTCACAGACCTGTACCCCTGGGGCTAATAATACATTATATGTTTATAAAAAATTTTTAAAAAATGTATTGGTAGCTTGGAACAAAGGGCCAAATTTAACAAGATGATGGAAGAAAAGAATAAAGTCCTGTATTTGGGCCCCCAAATAACTACAAAAGCCCTCTGGTTTTGAGGTTTTCCCAAGTTTTTCTGAGTCTCATGAGACTCATGTAGTCAAAAAACAAATGTGATTATAAGCTGCATTAATGGAAAAAGAGAGGAGGCTATATGACTGCACTAATAAATCAGTACATGAAATATCACATGGTTAATTCTGAGCATGGTATCTAAAGGGGGACACTGAAAAAAGTAAAGTTGAAAATGTTGAAGGAACTTAAAAATACTATCAGACAAGAGCAGAGAATACCAATATTTAACAGGGAAGGAAAGACTTAGGTAGAACATGAGAGCTGCCTCAAAGGCATGCAGAAAGAATTAAAATTATTAAAAAAAAAAAAGAATTAAAATTATTTTAAAACCCCAAAGCTGTAGAAGTAAGTTCTAATTAGTTATATGAAAACCTTTTTAGGCTTACTATGAGAAAGAACTTTCCAACAGTAAACAGAAACTCAAGAGCTATCTACCTCGCACCTTATCAGATCTTACGCTGTAAAGGAGATTCAGTCATTAGCTGGATGCTTTCACTCCAGGATTTGTCCTTTTAAGTGCAATTCTACCTACAGGAGAGAGGTTTTCCAAGGCTACTGTGTATAAAGGATATACAAAAGTTGGTCTAACTTCTTGTCATTCATTCCACACATACACACTTTGAGGATGCATTGCTAAAAATAGTTCGTCATATTCTTAGCTCACCTAAGTTACAAATTCATCGATGTCCATGTGAAGCAGTAACGGGACAGTGAATGGGAACTGGAGCTGAAGGAAAGATTTCTTTTTTTGGCTAATGGAAGCCTTTCTGTCTAAAAAACATTCTTTATATTTTACTCACCTCAAATAATGCCACAGACACATGGACAGTTAGACTGATTAGGGACCTTCCCGGTCTGAGCAAGGACAGCTCAATTATACATTTTCTTTCTCTCTTTCTGTTTTTAAGTAGGCTCCACGCCCAATGTGGAGCCCAGTGCAGGGCCTGAACTCACCACCCTGAGATCAAGACCTGAGCTGGGATCAAGAGTCCCTAAATTATTCTACATGTTCGTACAGAGGAAGCAACTGTGTATCATGAAACGCTGAACACAGTAGTCTATCGTGTCACAAGTGCTAAGCACCCACCCCCAGTGCAGACGCCGCAGGAACGCCGCTCCCACAGCCCCTCCTCGCTCCTCTGCATCATCCCGTTACCTCTAGCGAATTTTTCTTATCAGCATATTTCTTTCAAGCTACAAGACCCCTACCTTGTCACCATGATCCCCCCATCTTTCACTTTACCAAAAAAACTCCTTTGAAATATCCACTTTTGCTCTCACTGATCTCTCATTCCTTCTTGAAAGCTACTGAAACCCAGCGTTGACTGCACACATCCCAGATTAGTCACATTAATGTTAAGATCAGTCAAGACCTACATGTTGCTAAACGCCACAGTAAATCCTCAGTTCTTATTTTACCCAACCAGTTAGCTATGGCCCATGCAGTTAATTCCTCCCTCCTCCTGGAAACGCTTTCACCTGGCTTCCAAGACCCCACGCTCTCCTGGCTTTCTCCTACCTCACTGGCTGCTCCTTTCTCGTCTCCTTTGTTGGTTCCTCCTCATCTTCTGAATGCCTGAAACACTAGAGTGTGACAGGAATCCGCTGCTGGACATCCTCTTTATTAGTCTGCACTCCCTTCGGCCTTTTGGCTTTGACTGCCACCTTCATGTCCACCATCCCCAAATTCCTATCTCCAGCCCAGGTCTCTGGCCTGAGCTCCAGACGCAGACATCCAACTGCCTACTCAGTGTCTCCACTTGGATGTTTATCAGACACCTCAACTTTAGTATGTTCAAAACAGAACGCTTGACTTTCCTTTCCAATCTGGTCCTCTCAGTCTTTCTCAAATCAGCAAATGGCAATTCTACCCTTCCAGCTGCTCCCACCAACCCGACGGAGTTGTTCTTACTACCCTTTTTTTTTTTTTTAAAGATTTTATTTATTTATTTGACAGAGAGAGATCACAAGTAGGCAGAGAGGCAGGCAGGGGTGGCAGGGAAAGCAGGCTCCCTGCTGAGCAAAGAGCCTGATTCTGGGCTCGACCCAACGACCATGACCCAAGCTGAAGGCAGAGGCTTAACCCACTGAGCCACTCAGATGCCCGTCTTACTACCTTTCTGTCTCTTACATGCCACATTCAATTTATCAGCAGTTCCGCTGTTCTATTTTGAAAATATGTCGAGAATCTGACCACTTTTCACCACCTCAATACCACCAAACTGGTTCTGGCCACTGTTATCACTTGCCTGGATTATTACAATATCCCACTGGTCTCCTTGCCCCAACCTCTGCTACCATCCCTTCAGTCTATTCTCAACACAGCAGCCACAGAGATCCTGTTAAATGTACATCACATCACGTCACTCTTCTGCTCAATCGTTAAATGTCTGCCAGTCTTATTCAGGGTAAAACCTATAGTCTTTACAAGGGCCTCTTAGACCCTACATGATCTGGCCCTCTGTGCACACACACACACCCCAATACCTCTGAGACATCATCTCCTACTATTTCTGACCCCCCACTCTGCTCCATACCCAGTGACTTTCCCCCAGTGATCACGGCCCTATTTATCTTTCCCAGAATGTTCTTCCCCTGGATGAGCGCTTGGCTCACTTTGTTTCCCTCAGTCCTTTAAACAAGTGTCATCTTCTCAGCAAGACCTCCCCCAGCCATCCTATCTAAAACTGCCACCCCCAATATTCCCTTTCTGCCTCTATATATTTAACTTATTTTTCTCATGTATCTGTCTCCCTCAGTACAATGAAAGCTCCTTGCATTTTGTCTGCTTTGTTTCACTCATGTATTCCCAGTGCCCAGAGTATCACACCTGGCACACAGCAGATGTATAGGAAATAACCGATTGAATTAATCTGAACTGGCCACCGGTGCTCCCGGGAGCTCAGCAGATCCTTTTCAATAATGCTTTAACAGGCAAATAGGTGAAGAGTTTCCTCTAGTTCTTTCTTAACTGCTGTGAAGCACAGTATTTATGCATACACACATCAGAGTCCCTTTTCCAATTAAACTGTTTTCACATGATTTAATTCTGTGCTAATAATAATCTATTCTTTTATCACACAGGGCTGCATGGTGATGAACCAGCGTGATGAAAGAAAATACTGGAATTAGTTAGAAAATTGCACCAAAAAAACTTGCCAATATGGCTGATCTATTATATGACCTAATATAGAAAGATGGAGCCTCAACATTCTGGGATTTAAATCTACTAATATCGTTCGGATCTTTAGGTAGAGGTGACAGTGTCTCCTTGTTCTGAATCACAGTGCTTTTATTAAGAATGCCAGACCAGGCACAGGTGGCAGATTTAAACTACCACAGTTGAGGGGTACGTACATTTTTAATAAAAAGATGGACTTTTCACAACTTAAACCCAATATCTTCATAGTTATACATCTCATAGCACCAAGTCCAATTTCTGACCCAAGTTCTAACGGACATAATTCAGACTCTGGCTGTTTGCAGACAGGGAGGGTGGGGATCAAGTAAGAAAATGACTGTTTATCAATATAAGTGATTATATTAATAATAACTAGTACTTTTAAGAGCTTCCTATATGCCACTCAGGACACAGAGTACCTCATTTGGTCATTACAACAACTCTCTGAGGCTGCCACGCTATAGATGGGGAGACTGAGACTGAGAAATGACCTACCTAAAGTCACATTGTTACTAAGTGGGAGAGACAAGTTTGGAACCTTCCAAGAGGTCTGATTCCACAGATCTTGCTCCTAACTGCTAAGCCATGTTTTCTCATTTTAGCATTAACATCCACGGGAACATGTAGGGTTCGTTACATCCAAACTTATTAAATGAGGCTCAGGAAGTTTCAGGACCTTTAAAAGCTTACAATTCTAAGCAAAATTACCAACAAAGCTCTAGAACAATAAAACCCATCAATTTTACAAGAAAAGATGGCTTCATTTTACCTATAGTATTAGGCTGACCAAAATATTAACCGCAGTCTTCTCCTGCTCTTTTAAATTATATCCAAATATTACTTAGAAATAAAATTTGAAAAACTCCTATAGTACATTAAAACAAAGCACCACCACCAGCACTGGCAGCAAACAGCAGAGTAAGATAATGCAAAAAACCTCTTATATAAACACAGAAATATTGGATAAAATATAACAAAAAATATTTGTAATGCATAAAGAAATCTTGAGAAAAGGGGACAATCTTTTTTTTTTTTTTTTTAATTTTTTTATTTATTTTGACAGACAGAGATTACAAGTAGGCAGAGAGGTAGGCAGAGAGAGAGGAGGAAGCAGGCTCCCTGCTAAGCAGAGAGCCCGATGCGGGGCTCGATCCCAGGACCCTGGGATCATGACCTGAGCCGAAGGCAGAGGCTTTAACCCACTGAGCCACCCAGGCGCCCCAAAAGGGGACAATCTTAAGTACTGGAACAAACAGGAATTTAAAAAAGCAGCAATTGTTACATCTACTTAGTGGAGGAATTAAGAGCAATGAAAGAGAGAACAGGGCCAAAGGTATGTCCAGAAAAGTGCCACAAGGAACTGGAGACTTGGGGAGAGAAAACATTCTAAGAGACAATAGCTGAGAATTTTCCAGAATTCAGTAAAGATATGAATCCATAGATTTAATAAGCACAGTGAATCCAAAGCAGGAAAAAAAAGAAATCCACATCTAGACATATCCAGAGAAACTGTAAAATGAACACACAATCTTCAACAGAAAACAAGAAGAAAAGACAGAGTCCCCTTAAAGGACTGTTGGCAGATTTCTCAAGACCAACAACAGATGTCACATTACAATAAAAAAGTACCTTCAAATTGCTGAAGTAAACTATTATCCTAGAATTCAATATTTATGTAAACTGTAATCCAAGAGTAAGAGCAGAAATAAAGCATTTGCAAAGAGCTTACATTAAATTAGTGAGATTAATGAACTAATTCCAAGTATGTACAGTCCAGAAACTGGACTAAATTAAAGAGGGGGATGCAGAAACCGGTTTCTGTCCTGTTTTCAAATTTTGAAATATTTCATGATTAAACACACACAAGAGTGCCTGCTCTGACAGCACATATACTAAATATGTGAGAGATTTAGAATAGCCAATAAACAGGTAAAAAATTAACCATGTTAATAACAAAATTAGAGCAGAATGAGCTCATTCTTTTGGTAAAGATTTAAAAATTGGTAAACAGCTAGTACTGGCAAAGGCATGAACCTCCACTCTTGTATCGTGCTACTGAGTATGTATAATTGGTACAACCTTTTTGGAGAAGAATTTGACCAAACATACAAAAGCCTTAACATTCTGCATATACTTTTTTTTTTTTTAAGATTTTATTTATTTATTTGACAGAGAGAGATCATAAGCAGGCACAGAGAGAGGCAGAGAGGGGGAAGCAGGCTTTCTGCTGAGCGGAGAGCCTGATGTGGGGCTCGATCCCAGGACTCTGAGATCATGACCTGAGCTGAAGGCAGAGGCTTTAACCCACTGAGCCACCCAGGCACCCCTCTGCATATACTTTTAATCAGCAATTCTATTTCTAGGAGTTTATCCTAAGGAAATTATTGGCAATAAGTACAAAGATCTCATGCTGCAAGGTGTTTATTACAACACTGTTTAAAAGAGCAAAAAAAATTATTGACTGGTTAAGTAATGGTACATACATTCAATGGATTATTGTATTTCCAGGAAAATAAAATGGTATAAAGTTATTAAAAGTGATATAAAATAGAGGACCACTTAGTGACAAGATAAAAAAAAATGTTCATTTTATTAAAAAAAAGAATCAGATCACAATAAAGAGATGATTTCATTTGTTTAAAAAAATTCTTTGTCTAAATAAGACCATAGATCACAATATTAAAAGTTATCTAGATGATGACATTATCATGATTTGATTTATCAGTATTTTCTAAATTTTCTAAAATGATCTTAATTATTTTATAATAAACATGATTCTTCTTTGGTACTAAGGGAAGAATTTTTGGTTCACATGTTATATAATATTGTTTTGAGGGGAACCTTGGTGGCACAGTTGGTTAAGCGGCTGGCTCTTGGTTTCTGCTCAGGTCCGATCCTGAGATCGAGCCCTGCCACCGGCTCAGCACTCAGCACGGAGTCTGCTTAAGTTTCTCTCTTCCTCTGCCTCTGGCCCTCCTCCCATGCTTGCATGTGCGTGTGCGCTCTCTCTCTCTCCAAAATAAATTAATCTTTTTAAAGAACTGTTGTTTTAAATCTCAATCTCTCTGAAGTGCAAAAACATCAAGATCTCCAAATGCGAGGCTGGCTAAGTGTAACGGTGGGAGGGAAGTTTATTTAGTATTTCTTAATAATTAACTCAAGGAGCTAACAGTACCATTTAGCTGTATATTAAGAAGAGTGGGGGAAAAACTCTTGAAACAAGTTACATAGACCCAGGTCTCTCTGTAGGAAGGCGAAAAGTATTTTATGACCAGCAAAGGGGATATTCATGTAATATATGCGTTCCTATTTCCCAACCCCGAAATCTCTTGAATTGTTATACACAGATGTCACCCTCACCCAAGCTACAATAATCTTATACAAGCAAAAGTAATTTTTTTTATTTGAGAATTTTCTGAGAACTGCTAGAGAGACAGATGTTACTGTTTAAGTGACCCTATCTGGCACCACTGGAAGCCTCTGCCGTCCAAAGACAATATATTGTTTGGTACATCTAACACAGAACCACAAACCAATGTGCTTACTGTTCACTTGTGAGACACATTACTTGTCACTTCTGACTAATAATTCAAGTTAGACGATGTCTCCATATTGCTGCCTCTCGCTCCAGTGTATTTAATCCTTTCACTATTAAGATGACATTTCTTTTTTTTTTTTTTAAGATTTTATTTATTTATTTATTTATTTGACAGAGAGAGAGAGAGAGAGAAAGAGAGAGAGATCACAAGTAGGCAGAGAGGCAGGCAGAGAGAGAGGGGGAGAAGTAGACTCCCCGCTCAGCAGAGAGACCGATGCGGGGCTCGATCCCAGGACCCTGAGATCATGACCTGAGCTGAAGGCGGAGGCTTAACCCACTGAGCCACCCAGGCGCCCCAAGATGACATTTCTATAACCATGTGAGGGCAAAGCTGTCTGTAACTAGCTAGAGGCCATGTGCAGTAGGCCCTCATTCTCCGTGTCATTTTCAACTGGCACACGATGCTAGTTTCCTCATTTACTTTGACACGTACTCAAAAGAAACTTAGCTAAGGTTTGCTTTAAAAAACAGCCGCCTTCGCCATATAAGCTATATCTAGCTTATATATTATATAATTATATATATATAAAATATTCTATATTCTATATATATTCTATATAATATTATATATTCTAGCTGGTCTGTTTTCCACCACATACTTAGTTCTTTTGAAGCATCTACTTGGGGAGGTAGAGATACAGATATAGATATAGATACATTTTTAAGATTTATTTTTAAGATTTATTTATTTTTATTTGAGGGGAGGGGCAGAGGGAGAGGGAAAGAGAGAATCACAAGCCAACTCCCCACCGAGCAGGGAGCCTGACACGGGGCTCGATCCCACAACTCTGAGATCATGACCTGAGCTGCAATCAAGAGTCGGATACTTAACCCAGGCGCCCCACTCTCCCAGCATTTTTAAAACTGGAAATCTGATCTTGTAATTTTTCTCTCTTAAACTCCTTGTTTTTATAATAAGATCCAAAATCCTTAACATGGCTTACAAAAAGCACTGGAGAATACAGACTATACCTCTCTAGTTTTATCTTATGTCACCTCCAACCACTAGCATTTCAGCTCAAATCATGCTCCTCCTCATTTCAGGGCTTGGCGAATGTGGTTTGCTCCCCCTGAACTGTTCTTCGATCTTAGAATTCAGGTGATGCTTATCCATCTTGAAGATCTCAGATCAAATGTCCTCAGGGAAGCCTGCCCTGACCATCCTCATTAGATCAGTTTCCTCTGGTTTATGCTTTTACAACAGCTCCCATTCCTCTATTTTTATCGTTTAATTTAAAATTACACACGTGTGTAAATTATGTATCAATGGCTAGTTTCTGGCAGCAAAAAGCCATGAAGGTAGGCTCTACTCCTGTCTTGCTTACTATTGTCACATCAGTCCTTCATCAGCACAGTTCTCCACTCAAATGTGTACACTGAGATGATTTATAGAGGATGTGATCAGTTTAACTGATAGAAGGAAAAATGAATGTTTCTTTTTTTTTTTTCTTTTTAAGATTTTATTTATTTATTTGACAGAGAGAGACCAACAAGAGAGGGAACACAAGCAGGGGGAGTGGGAGAGGGGGAAGCAGGTTTCCTGCCGAGCAGAGAACCTGATGCAAGGCTCGATCCCAGGGTCCTGGGATCATGACCTGAGCTGAAGGCAGAAGCTTAACGACCGAGCCACCCAGGCACCCCTCTTTCTTTTTTTTTAAGATTTTATTTATTAATTTGACAGAGAGAGAGACACAGCGAGAGAGGGAACACAAGCAGGGGGAATGGGAGAGGGAGAAGCAGGTTTCCTGCTGAGCAGGGAGCCTGATGTGGGGCTAGATCCCAGGACACTGGGATCATGACCTGAGCTGAAGGTAGATGCTCAACGACTGAGCCACCCAGGCGCCCTAAATGAATGTTTAAGATTTTATTTATTTGAGGTGCTCCTGGGTGGTTCAGTTGGTTAAGTGTCTGCCTTTGGCTCAGGTCATGATCTCAGGGTCCTGGGATCAAGCCTCAGATCTGGGTCTGTGCCCAGCAGGGAGTCTGCTTCTCCCTCTCCTTGTGCCCCTCCCCCACCCACCACTTGTGCTCTCTCTCAAATAAATCTTTTTTTTTTTTTTAAGAATTTATCTATTTATTTATTTGAATGGCAGAGCATTAGCAGGGGGAGGGGCAGACGGAGGGGGGCAACCTGACTCCCCACTGAGCAGGGAGCCCCAGGCGGGGCTAACTCTAGGATCCTGAGCTCAACTGAGCCACCCAGGTGCCCCGATATGCTTTCTTAATTACTAAAGAAGTGCTGGAAGTAAAATTATGGAAATTAACCGATAACTCAAACTTTAAGCCACTGTTGAAATAGGAGAACAGGTTCCTATTCTTGAGACGCAAGGATCTACAAAGAACTAGTTGGTTAAAATCTTGGCTCTCATTTGCTGGACAAGTCATTTAATATCTTTGAGTCTAAACTTCCTCATTTATAAAACAGAATACCAGGAGTCCTTCCCACCTCATATAATTATTATGTTTTATAGTTTGCCACTCTTTTCATGCATGAAAAAAGCCTGAAAAGGAATGGCAAGCTATAAAACACTAAATAAATGTTTATCTAGTGTAGCTGTTACTAAGCAAATGAAGCAATGGGAAGGCATATACTTGGGGAAAACGGGTTAAATATTACACTCGTTTTCATTACATGAATATAAATATAAACAAGACAGAAAGTCCAGAATGAAAGTGTTTGGAGATAAAACCTGAATGAAGTAACAAGTTTCCTAAAGTTTGCAATGTTAACGTTCTTTTACGGAAGAAAGACTTTTCTTCCTTTCCTTTTTCTTTCTTTTTTGTTTGACAGTTTTCTTTTTTTCTTTTTTAAGGCTGAGCATGGAGCCTAATGCAGGGCTTGAATTTACAACCCTGAGATTAAGACCTGAGTTGAGATCAAGAGTCAGGCGCTTAATCCACCAAGTCAAAACACCTTGACATTTTTCTAATGCTAAAAAATATATCGCAAAATGGAATAAATACTATCCAGCTAAAGCTCTGGATAATAATGATGACAAAATGATAACAACTAATATTTACTGAGTTATATACAGGGAACTCTTCTATACATCCATTTAATCCTCTTAATAATTGTACTGGTAGATTGCAGACAGGGAAATGAGACATAAGGTGGTTAGACAATTTGTCCAAGATTACGCACCAGGTAGGTGGCAGAAATTTAAACTCAGGCAATCTGGACCCAGAATCTACACGGGTATCTTTTTATTGAGAGAGAGAAGGTGAATGAGAAAGAGAGGGAGAGAGAATCTGAAGCAGACTTCACACTGAGCACAGAGCCTGACACTGGGCTCCACCCCACAACTGCAAGACCATGACCTTAGCAGAAAAACCAAGAGTTGGACGCTTAACCTACTGAGCTACCCAGGCGCTCCCTTCCTTCTTTTTAGACTCTCAATACATGTTGATTTTAGAAGAGATAATCAAAATAAAAATATTTCAGTTATATGCACTGACCAGGATATGATCCACTCGATCTCTTTTCTTTCTTCCAAATTTCATCATTTTCTGCCAATCTGTTTTGTGGTTTGGCTCCTTTTTAAGACTAAACAACTTGAGTACTTCTGTGGCTATGAAGTTCTGTGAAAATAAGAGGAGGGAATGAAACACAAACAACCAAGTTCCTGGGAATTAGTGCTCATATGGAGAGTTTATGGAGATTTATGCTAATAATATGGCATTTATAATTAAAAAATCACAACAAATTCTTCCATTTACTGTTCCACTTAGCATTTTGAAGACAAAAGCATTCCAAATGCTCACACTTTATTCACTTAAAGAATTTTTGTTTTTACACAACACACAAAAGTAAAACCCACTGATGAATCTGCAAAGAAAAATCACTTTAGAGTCCCCTCTACGTAAGAACTCACCATCAGCTAACTTCAAGCTGGCAAAACTACTAAAGGAAGCATAAATCTCTGCACCTGAAAAAATCCCATATAAATGTTGGAAACAATGCCATGTGAGCAAAGTACAGGCTTTGGCTAGGACAGTTTATTTTGAAGCACCATGACTGAGTATGGTGAATTAAAAAAATACTAATCAACACTTCAGTATAAAAAGCATAATAATTTTAGTATCAATATTCAAACTATCACCCGTAAAAAAAACTTTACAAAATGCCATTTCGATATTGAAATTGGTGGGCAGCATCGTTGTGTGTTTTAATGATATATGCATTCTGATGACTGTTGATATATATATTCTGTATCTTATTTCAACTTATTTGTTCTTTGTTATTAACAAAATAATTTGGGTTTTTAGTACTTTTTATGGTTGTTCTGTTAAAAAACAATGTTCCTAAAGGGGGAAAAGATACATTTATGATTCAGAATCATTTGAGAAGATTCTCAAACCAATGTGTCCCCAAATTCTACCACCCCTCTCTCTCAAGGATGTAGCAACTTTGAAGGGCTGAAAGAATGCAGTACACCCATGTTTTGAAAAAGCTCCCCAGGAAGTCCTGGTACTCTATTTCTCAAAGTTGAAATAATTTTAAAGTCTTCTTTTTTTTTTAATGAATCAAATTAATCTTTGAAAACTTTTTTTGTGTGGGGGGGTATTACTTACTCCAATTTAAGCTAGGGTCAGCAAACTTCGGTAAAGGGCCAGACTATAAATTTTAGGCTTTGTGGGCCATGTGGTCTCTGCCCCAACTATTCAACTCTGCTGTTATAGCAGGAAGGCAGCCATAGACAATATCTAAACAACTGGGTGTGGCTGTGGTCCAATAAAACTTCATTTATAGAAACAGGTGGTAGGCTGCATTTGGTTTGTGGGCCATAGCTTGCTGAACTTCGATGTAAGCATACACTATATCTCATAAATGTCTGTTGATGTTCTATGAGTACAAAATATTTTCAAAAGCTCTCTATAGTTAATACTGTATTGTATATTTGAAAGTTGCTGTAACAGCAGATCTTAAAATTTTTCATCACACAAAAAAATTTGAAACTATATATGATGATGGATGTTAACTACACTCGTTATGGTGACCTTTTCATAACAGGTACAAATATCAAATCACTACTTTGTACAGCTGAAACTAACATGATGTTACACGTTAATTATATTTTAATAAAAAAAAGAGTCAATTGTTTAGGCAACGCCTCCACATTATGTATCAGAATATTATATATGTTCTCTACTGTATTTTAATAGACCACATACACTCCTCAATGACTAAGAAAATCCAGCAGTAAGATGAGTACAGGGGACCCCCGAACAACATGGGTTTGAACTGTGTGAGTCCACGTATACATGGATTTTTTTCAGTGAATACATAACAGTACCATAAATGTATTTTCTCTTCCTTAAGATTTTCTTAATAACATTTCTTTTCCCTAGCTTACTTTATTGTAAGAATATAGTATATAATATATATACAAAATATGTGTTAACTATGTTATTGGTAAGCTTTCTGGTAGGCTATTCTGGTAGCTAAAGATTTTCAGTTGAGTAGGGGGTTGGCATCCCTACCACCGACAATGTTCAAGGATCAACTATAGTTGGAGGTATGCTAGCTATAGGGAAAAGGAGCTTTCCGTGATCAAATAAAGTCTGGAAAACACAACTCCAGAGCCTTGCTACTCAGAGTGGTTCTATGGTCAACAGCATTTGTATCACTCAGGAGCCTGTTAAAAAACGCAGAACCTCGGGGCCTACTCCAGACCTGCTGAGTAAGAATCCCCATTTTAACAAAATCCCCAGATGAGTCATATTCACATTACCATTTGAGAGGCACTGCAATGGAAATATAACCTTTGATATATTAAAGAAACATGTCAACAGGCAGATATTTCCACCAATGTGACTCTAAAGTCTTGTTGGGAGTCACTGTAACTTCAGGGCACTTAATCTTTTCAGGGACTTCTTAGAAACAAATACTATATTTTATGTATCATATTACTATCCCACATATTTCAAAACCACATTAACTAATTCGAAACCTCCAAAATCAAAGATGAAAATGTTAACATCTGTCTAGGGCTGGCATGTTTGATATATGACATGTTTTCAGGTATATTCCTAGAATACCTATCTCTAAATTGCCAAAAATTTACCTACAACTCCAATGAATCACAATAAGTTATCTCCCTATTTCCTAATTTTTTCTTAAGTATTATAAACTATGTAAATATAGGAAATGACTGTTCAAATTATGCTTTGCAAAATCCTGAGGATTCAGGATTCCCTCTCCCCCATCCCTTCACTGCTTATGGATTCAATGAATCAACAAAGATTTATTTAATACCCCCTATGCGACAGGCCTTGAGGACAGAGGGTGAATAATACAGAAGGGCACCTGCTTTTATGGCATTTATAGATCTGCATAAATGAAGAGCAAGTCAAAAAGAGGAAATACATTCTAATTTGCAGTTTACCTTGATTTCATCAAGGTTATTTGGGTTTTTCACTCGTCGGAAATAACTGGAGTTGATCCTACATGGCTTCATCCAGACAGGCTGATTTAAGTTGGGATCCTCTGCAAATATTTCCTCAAAAATCTCTTTTGTTAAGTCAAAAACCGCCTTGATAGAGAAAAATAAAACAATACAAAATGGCTAAGAATCCAAATTTCAAACAATGGAGATAAATTTAAAAATTAAAATTATCCTTCCATGTTACATACCTGTTTGTAGACCCTTTTACTAGTGCTTTCTAAATCTAGACCCTTACTGGCACAGCCAAGCAGTTTTGTAGGAATGCTAATGCTATGAAGATCATGACCTAATTCTTTCCATTTCCAGAGTTCTTCTGCTGCATTATGTACAAGAATTTCTACTTCCTCTGTAGTATGTGGGACTGCCAATAGTGTTTCACATGGCTTCTGGGGAGCTCTTTTAGGTTCTGCCATTAAAGGTACAATTGTTTCTTCCGCCTTATTTTTGGGGATCTTGTGAGAAGAGCTCAAACCAAAGTCTTCATCAAACCAGTCTTGATCATCTCCTAACACGCTCAGGAACTCCCGGCTGATCTCAAGTTCGGCAAGTCTCTTCGCAAGTTCTTCCTGCCCACTGGCACCAAATACTGGACTCTCCTACAGAAATGGAACCATTCAAATAGAGCACCATTTAGTGACCTCAGATCACTCATTTGGGTTTGTTTTTTTTTTTTAAAGATAAACCAAATATATTATTTATATTTTATTATTTCTCTATAAGCAAAACATTATGGTGACTACTAATCAATAATTTAAGAAAAAACTATCCTATTTCCCATAATTGTGCTTACATAAGACTTAAAATTGAAATTTATAAAATGTTTATTGATTATTCTTTTCTTTTTGAATCATCATTATTTTGTTTCTGAGGGACTCTTCTGTCTGTGGGGTATGGAAATCTTATAGGAAATTTCTCACCTTTTGTGATTATCTGGCTCAAGTTACTCAAAATCATTACTTTTGTTCAACTGTCCATGGGCAACCTAAGTAAGCTGACGGTCTGAGTATATGTCATAGTGGATATATTTCAGTTTTACCAGAATCAACATCACAACTGGTAATATCCACAGGGTAACTGAGTAGCTAGGTAGACAAATAATTTCATAGACAAAAAAGGAACTGGATTGAGAACCACTAGGAAGCTCCATGGAATAAATCTGTCCAGTGAATCTGGAAGGGACTCTAACCTGTGGAGAGCACCTGAGGGTCACCAATCCAGCATAAAGCTGCTAGTGTTTGTGACAACCCTATAGTGACCACTCATGACATAACAGAGGACAATTATACTTCAGACAGAAAAACAGCAACAAGGCCTTTAAGAACTAGTACATGATTTTTATCTAATAAATAACACGTCACAAAAAAACCTATCAGGAGCTACAGAATTAAAGTGCGCTACAAAGATAAAGTTAATAGACATTCTGTCTAGATAAAATACTTACAGGTCTGGGGCATATATCTGGTGAAGAAATCTCTTCTTTTTCATCTTCCAATTCAGACCTTAAGAAGCAAGCTGGAACACTTGATGACTGTTCCTCAAGATTTGGGGATAGGGCTTGGGGTGGTACTTTCTTTTGATCATCATCAAGAAGCTCCTGATTGCTAAGCTGGATTTTCTCATTCCTAGCTTTTTTGATTTCTTGTAGTTGACTGACCGTGTCCTTCACAAAGACTGTTAGTAAACTGTCTGTCAGTAAGCTGACTTTTTCTAGCTGTTGCTTTGACTTTTCCCCTTCACTTTGTGATGACCTCAGCTGGGCTTCCAATTGGTTCTTTTCTCTCGTTAAAAGATCCAGAAGCGGAGTAGAAAGCTTTTCTGACACCTCGGGATACAGGTTCTCTTCCTTTTCTGTAAACTGCTGTTGCTTCTTTAACTCTTCAGAAAAGTTATTATCTAAAATATCACCTTCTACAGCAACGGAAACCTTTTCTGTGGCAAGGTCTTTGTTTTCCTTTGAGCAGATCAGTGAATCCACCAAAGACTGCTGGTGAACGTGGGTTTCAAGTACCCCAGAAATGTCCTGAATGTTGTCTGTTTCTATTTTAAGGCTTCTATCAAGTGAGGCTTCTGTATCATGCATATTAGGTAGAGAGTTCTCATCAAAACACTCAACTGCTTCCTTTTCTCTATCAAACTTTGAATCCACTATATCTTTTTGTTCGTGATTACAGTATTGATACTGTCCATCTGAGTAAGACTCTTCATCTTCATTTATGTCTACATAGTCCTCAAAGTTTTCTGGAATGTGAGATATTTTTTGAGGAGGAGCAAAAATACCATGTTTCTCTTTGCACACAAAGTATACAATGCCATCATACGTTCCATTGTTATTTCCTTCAGCTTTATCCAACTCCACTCCAGCCCAAAATCCTTTAGCAAAACTAGTCACACCTTTGAATCGAAGAGTTCCTGGCTGAACATTGCCAATCAACACCCTATCACCAATGTGGAAATTATGTAACTCATCTGCCACAGAAACTGAAACGAAGGAAGGGGATTCCATAACTCCCTGCTCATGCTCTGCATCACCGCGTTCCTTACTTTTCATAAGCTCAGTAGGGGACTTGAGTTCCAACAGCCTCTCTGAGTGGATACTGCTATGAACAGAAAGGCTTTTCTCACTGAGGCACTCACTGATTTCATCATCACTGCCAAAGCTAATGGCTCTACTTGTAGAGTTCCCGGTTGGCTGTGATTTGTCTCTGCAAGACTGAGAGTCTTTCCTGAGTGACAACAAAGATGACACTTGGAAGTCATCTTTGTACAATTCAGCTGAAATGTCTTTCTTAAAAGAAGACACTTCAAAATCTTCAGAGTATGATATTTCTTTAGGAGCAAAAAGATGTTCTAACAAAGACAAGTCCCTTTCCTTTATATTCTTTTGCTCCGGAATGTCTTTTTCTGATTGGATGTTCGGACTATGATCCATATCTGGATCTGACTCTTTCTCTTTCAACTCCTTTCTATGAAGATTTTCAATGGCTAATCTAACTAAGTCTTTCTGAACATTTAGAGAATCTAAAGGAAGATCTTTCCTTGAAA
This sequence comes from Martes martes, assembly GCF_963455335.1. Classification (NCBI taxonomy): domain Eukaryota; kingdom Metazoa; phylum Chordata; class Mammalia; order Carnivora; family Mustelidae; genus Martes; species Martes martes. The sequence goes on from NC_137903.1 coordinate 52,475,796, forward strand.
GAATTTCAGATGAATCTCCCTGTTCCAGGTCTAGTTTCAGTAAGACATCAGACTTCCCGGATTGTTTCGAACAGGCATCTTCAATCACACTTGCCTCCAGTTTTGTAGAGTCTACTTCTTGTATTTCTGATTTTTGACTAGAGTCTTCTTGGGCATCTGACACATCCAGAATTCTTTTAGGGGCATTCAATTCTTTGAGAAGAGGTAATGAAGGTACATTTTCTAGAGAATCTCCAGATTCTGCTCTGGTTCTCCTTGATGATCTAAGAATTGGAGATGAAGTATGAAAATGCTCTTCTGTCTGTCTATCCAATTCAATCACTCTCTTTGCATATGCAGATAAAGACCTTTCTGATACCAATCTCTCAGAACCTGCCAATGCAGCATCTTAAAGGAAAAGAAAAAATCATTATCAAAATTATTTAATTATAATCTTTCAACACCTAGAACCAAAGGCTAAATAAAAGCCAAATCTTTATGAGGAAAAAACTCTGGTTAATAACTATAACCTGTTTCAGTTACTATAAAAGTAAATTTTTCCTTTAAGAGAACATATTGTACCAACAATAACCAGAACATTTAGAATGATTGAAAATTTAAAGTTTGAAATAATTTCTTAAATGTCATCTTAGCTTATAAAGAAAAATGGCTCTAAGTTTATGAAGACATTGATTTGCACGATCATCCTGAAATCATGCAAAACCAGAATTGTACGTCGGATATTACATACATACTTCATATAGAAAAACAACAAAGGAAGGACAAATATACTTCTATATATACTTCGAGAAGAATGGATTTTCCTGGAGACTTCAACTAAACTCTCAGATGTAAAAAAACACAAGAAAAAAGAAAACTATTTCTGCAAATACAGCATTTCTAAATAAAGATTTATTTATGTGGGGAGGAGAGTGAGAGAGAGAGAACTCAAGTTGGGGGAGGGGCAGAGAGAGAGAGAGACAATCCTTAAGCAGACTCCCTACTGAGCATACAGCCCAATGTGGAGCTCCATCCCAGGCACCCCAAAAATAGCATTTTAAGAGTTAAAATTACAGAAGAAAAAAAAAAAAAAAGATGTGATGAGCTAACAAACCAAGAATTAAAAGTTTTTAATTCAAATCTCTATTTTGTCATTGCCTGTAAGTAGGCTTTTTTATGCATCAGTTTTATTTTCTCATTGAATTGTACTTTATTTTCAGTAATTCTTACCTTTCTTTGGATTAAGTTGAAAAAAATATTTATGACCACTTAACTCTGAACAACAGTATAGGCTAAAAAATATATACTCAGTTATAAAATCTGATTAATGTTGCCAATGATACACTTAGCCATTTTAAATTAATGTCTTTATGCTTCATTTTTTATCACAAATTTGGGACAACAAAGACTTATTCACAAAATTTATATATAACGAATCAATCACTTTAAAATATCAAAGTAACTTAAAATTTCAATAATTATTATCTTTAAGAAATTTATTTTTCAATCAAAAAGCTGTAGAGGTAGAGTTGTGTAAGCACTTGGATAAATCCTTAGTCTACGTAGACAAAGCTCAATTATTTTTTCTAATTACATACCAACGTGTTCAGCAATGGACTCCAATGAACCTCTGGAGCGTTCTGACTCTGTTAGTGATTTCCAGTTCTTTGCTGTTTCAGATCTGAAACAGAAAATTAATGAGTACAAATAAATGTACCGCTGATACTATAATAACTGGTAACAAAAAGCAGTCAAGTCTTAGACAACAATTTCTCCTTCACAGGAAGCGCCCTGCTCCGTCACTTTCATTAAGCATGTTTCTGGCCCTTATCACTCTGACTAGATAACCCTGCTTCTTTTAGTGAGACAGAGACCACCAGCATGAACTTTCTTACTGCCGAACTTCCCACCTACAAATATATCTATATTTGTAGCCTTTCTTCCCGTCTGCAAGAAAGAAAAAGGGGTGTCTTTCACCCTTATTTAAAGCTGATTATTTGAATCTTTTTCTTCCTAAAATCTCACACAGTTCCACAGTCTCATTAATGGTACTCCTCAATTATACATTCTCTTTCCTATAATCTTTGGTCCTTCAACCTGGAGATTTTTTCCCCTTAGCTTATAAGGATGCTATGAGCCTCAAAATTATGACCCTCAATTCTTCATTCTTCCACATTCTGCAGTTGTCTTCTCTTATTCTTTACGTTAACAGGAAGAGCTAGCTACCTTCTTCACTTTCTTGCTTTCTCTTTATTTGTGAAGTCATAGTATTTGCCTTCTACTTCTGTCTCTTTTATAATGCCTTTAAGTGCTATTTTATCATGTTTAGTACTTGGATCCCTCTTATTCTCTCTGAATGCATATCTTCTTTGGGTGATATTGTTATATTTGTGGTTTCAACCATCATCTTTAGCTGACCATCCCCATATATCTCACCCTGATATCTTTCCTGGATAATTTCCCTTAGGTGAACTATGGGCACCTCACAATTAGTATTCTAAAACCAAAATCATAAGCTTCCCACAAAAGAACACCTGATTTTCCATTTAGGTTAATGGAACTTTGACCCAACCAACTACTTAAGAGAAAACCTGGGAGTCATTCTACATTTCTCCTGCTTCACTATCTAGCACTTTAATTAGTCAAGTCTACTTCTTAAATGTTTCTTAAGAAATTTTAAGAATAAATTCTTTTTTTTTTTTTTTAAGTAAACTCTACCCCTAATGTGGGGCTCAAAGTTGCAACCCTGAGATGAAGAGGTGCATGCTCTACTCTCTGAGCCAGCCAAACGCCCCCTACTTCTTAAATATTTCTAAATATATCTCCTATCTCTGTTCTTATAATCACTTTTTATTTGAGGCCTGGCTTAGACTCCTGTTCTCCTTGCTTCTAAGCTTACTCTTTCCTATCTTTCCTTCACAGAGTAGTTATAGTCAGAAAGATCTCTGTGTGATTGCATCATTCTCTTGTTAAAATCCTCCAACAGCCTAGTTAATAAAACTATAAAGCATGCAATAGTATATTATGTAGAAATCTAAAAATAAGATTTACAGTTTATAATATAATGGAAAAATATAAATAAAATCTAAGCATAAGACATATTGTTGACATTTGCAATGTTCAGGTAGTTGGGTATGTAATTTAAACTTTTCTTCTTTTTACTGCTTCCCTCAGTATTCTAATAATAATAGTAACAACAAATAATAATAATAGTAATTAATACATAGTATTAATTGTATGCTAAGCTCTGTTCTAAGTTAAGTCTTTTAACTCTCATAACAAATTAACTAGTCATGTTATTATAGGGATATAAATCCCTATTAAAAAAACCCGAAGCACAGACAGATTAAATAACTTGCCTGACAAAACTAAATAGCTAGCTGGTACTGGAACCAGGATTCAAACTCGGGTAATGTGAAATTGATTATATTGAGTCCACATTACTTCTGTAACAGACCAAAAAATCCCTAAACGTTTTCTTTAAAAACCTTCAAAGTCTTCACCTCTTCTGAAAAGTGCAGTAGAAATTACTACGAATGAGTGAGTTCAAGGTTTCACAGTTTGGTTTTTATTTTTCCAGTCTCTTCTAACTTTAGCAACATCTTATTATGCTCAATTTCTATGATATGCCAAACTCCTTACCACTTTTGGTCATTCATGCATGCCTTTCTCTCTGAAATGCCCCAATCTGTCAGTCCTCACTGACTGTCCACCCCCTACTCACTGTTCAAAATTTATTTTAAATATTGCAACCTGACTTTTTTAATGCACTATCTTATATACTCGAGCGTCTGTATTTGCATTAACTGGTTGCATAATATTCTATCCCTGGAAAGAACCATAATTTACTGGGCTAGTCACCCATTTTTGGACATAAAGATTGCTTCCAATGTGTTATTTAAGATAAAGGATGTTATGATAAACATATTTAGGCAAACAGAGACTTCTGATAGCCCATATTTTCTCAAGCTAGGTATTCAGAAGTGGAATTACTGAGTCAAAAGTTACAGATTGTCTTTTACTTTTGAAACACTGGCAAACTGCTTTTTAAAAGGTCTATATCAACTTACAATGCTACTACTACCAACACTGGAGGATATTATTTTCATCGTAACCACCAGATTTCAGAATTCAAAATATATTTTTAAATCTGTACCTTATTATACATTTGATTTGTGATTGTATCATACATAACAAATCAGTGAAAATATTAACCAATATTTTTACTTCTACAATTTCACAGTTACTTAAAAGATAGCTTTACTAAAAGTCTTTCCTTATGCTTTACATAAACTTTTCTCAAACAAGGCAGAATATAGATAAGTTATCACAAATTTCTACCTGTGTAATGGAAGGGGCTTGATCTTGGGTTTTTCAGAAGCTGAGGAGAACGTTTTAATCTGAGGCTTGGCTGTTGGTGATGTTTCCAAATCTCGGCTAAGCTCTGCTTCAGTTTTCTTAATGAATTCATCATATGACTAAGTTTAGAAAAATCAGAGGAGTCACTATACAGAATTTTAAAAAACTATTTTAAATTAGAAAATAGTACATTTTACAGTAAAATATTCAAATAGAGAATATGTAATGTAAAAATCTTCCTCCCGGTTACCAGTGTCCTAAATCAATCAGGAAATGACAGTCTCTACTCTACAGAAATTTAATATCTATGAACCAATAATTCAGGCTCTGCCACATTAAAAAACTTCTTTAGCTGATCAGGTAATTATTCTTTAAAGGCTGTCCTAATACTTCCATGTTATTTTTAAGAAGTTTAGCCACAATGCTGAGTTAAATGGCACCTTCTTGGGAATACAAATCCTTAGGAATACTTGGGAATACAAATCCCGAGGAAGAAGGAAAGGTGTGGTTAAGAATATGATAGCTCAGAATTACAAAAAATGTTACCAGCCATTCCTATCCATTATCATTAGTGTATAATCCTAATTTGGACGAAATCTAAGGGAAGCCCTTCGTCTACTATATTTCTTAATTTTCTGGCCTAAAATCCCTACTTTTACATCATTATCTGAGACTACAGCTGTTCTCTTTAACACTGAATGTTCAGTACCAACTCAATGTGTGGCCCCAAATAGGCTGTCAATAAATATTAAGACTGAATGGATGAACATACAGATGCTATTCAATTGCTACAGATCCCTAAAACTTGGGCTAAAATCCCTACTTTTACAACTTGCACTATCCATATTACCTTCCTCTGAATTCTGATCTGAAAGCTATACTTACATGAATGTAGTTGGTTTATTACATCTGTGATTAAATAAAACCTAAAGGATTTTATATGAAATGCTATCTATTATGTATTTCTCCATCATATACTATAATTCTAAAACCTAAATACAGAAACTTCTTTTCTCTGTAAACCATTTAATAAAATGGTGGATGACATGGATGCTATGGCTCTTCTCTAGAGGTCTTTCTGGCTGGCATATCCATTAATGAACATTTTTGAGCAACGCCTTTCAATCTAAGCGTATTTCATTTAATTTTCAATGGCTCCTCATTACCTACATTAGTGCTTTTAAATCCTGGGCTCCACCCTAGACCAATTAATACCTCTGGGAATGAGCCTGAATATTTGTATTTTTCAAAAAGCTCCTCAATTAATTCTAATGTGTGGTCAGGCTTGAAGACTGCTGACTGGAAGGCCAAACTCATCAGTCTGACTCTAAGGTCCTGAACATGATCTTCATTTTTAAATTTTGTTTACCAATCCTTTCCAACATGATCTTGCCAGTATGGTCATTCTACCTTAGCCACTTTTCCTACTTCTAAACATCTGTGCAAGTTACAATCCGTGTTCCCATCTCTGTATCACGTATTCGTGTAACTGTCTATTTTCTCCACAACTGTTAATAGCCTTATTTTCTATGTGGAAGATAGTGTAGTATAATGGTGAGGGTACAAAATTTAGAATTAGAGATATATTAAAATCCTAGCTTTACCGTTTATGAGCTGTGTGTCCCTCAGTATCAGGGAAACTGAGGAAACTCAGTTTCCTCATCTGTAAGACAGGGACAGTAAAGCCATACATTGTTGCTTGAGGATAAATGAAGAACATGTGTGAAGTAATTAGCTGAGTTCCTGGCATACAAATAGGCATTTAAATATCTGATGATTAAACTCATAAAGGTAGGAGGAACACATATTTGGTGTGACCACAACAAGGACCATTAAAAAAACAGAAATACTGGCTAAACTTAATAAAAAGGTTTCTAACATGTAGAGAACCTAGAGTCTAACAATGAAACCAACTGCCTTGAAAATTTGAAATTTCCTATTACTGGAAGTGTTCAGGTAGAAGCTGAATGGTCTTCTCTGGTGATGCCATGAGAAATAATTCTTGTGAGGAGCAGAAGTTTATATCGATCCTATGATGAATACAGCAGTTTAGGAACATGAGGCTGGCAGAAAGTATGCAACCAATAGGGAAGCAACCAGAGACAGGGACATTCAAGAGGCTATGCAGAGAGGTCATGAGGATCCAAAGAGCATGATGGCAGTTGGAATGGAAAATGATAAGCAAGAAGATTTATAAAGAAAAGACTCAATGGGTGACTGGACAGATAGGACAAAATAGAATAAGGAAGCTATGAAAACCAGGTTTCCAGCCTGGGGCAGAATCAGGGAAGGCTGCTAGAGCTTAGGAGAAGAGTCAAGTTTAGAATTTTCGTTTTGGAGCCATTCAAATAGTACAAAGAGTCACATTAATAAACTGTGTGGCATGAAATATCACTCTGCTTAAAAAACAAGTTGTTTTTAAAAAGGCAGTAACAATTACTGATTTTTTTTTTTTTTGGTAATTTTTTTTCAGTGTTCCAAGATTCATTGTTTATGCACCATACCCAGTGCTCCAAGCAACACGTGCCCTCCTTAATTACTTATCTGATGATTCTCTGCTTCAGAGAGCATGGATATCAATCTTTCAAAGGCCTATTTAGAAAAAAACTCTTTAACACTTGATCTTAATATTTACTTAATAATTGATATAATATTTATTATCTTAACATTTAATTTAATGTTTTAGATTGTCGCAGATTTTTTAGAAAGAGGTTAAAATGTGGCACCAAACTAATACTGAAAAATTCTAACCCATGACTTTATTAACAACATTAAAAACAGACTTCACATACACATTAGCCTTGATATCGAACCCCCTTCCTCCTGTGTCTCACCTCTAACTGTTTGATCAGACTGGCTTCTTGGGCTTTCAATCTTTCCTTCTGCCTTTTTCTCTGTTCCTTCTTTAGCTGGTCCACAACTGATTTCCTTTTCCGCAGCTCATCCTTTAGGGCTCTGATCCTACCCTCAATGTCACTTTGGTCGGATGTTGTTTCTGAAAGAGAAACAAAATCTCTTATTTAGTTTTAACTTAAGAATAGTTAACTCGGGGCACCCGCATGGCTCAGTCATTTAAGTGTCTGACTCTTGCTTTTGGCTCAGGTCACGATCTCAGGGTCCTGGTATTGAGCCCCACATCAGGCTCCACATGCAGGGAGTTTGCTTGAGATTCTCTCTCTTCCCCTCTGCCCCTAGCCCCCTTGCTCCCTCTCTATTGCTCTCAAATGAATAGATAAATCTTTACAAGAAAGAATAGTTAATTCAATAACTATTAATTATATTATTCATGAAAAGCTGCAATGTGATATTAAACTTGAATAAAGTCAATCTAACATTTAAAATTAAGGAATTTGAGCTTTTGAAAAAAATTTATTAGTGATTTACATTTCCTCTCCTTTCCCCTAAATCTCTATTGGGCGGGAGGGGTGAGGTGGAGGGGGAGGTTTCCTCCTATTTTTTTCACTTTCTAATTATACTATTTGAAATTGCAAATAAATTTCAAGGTACCCCATCTTGGTGAGATAAGCAACTAGAAGTTGAAAAATTTTTAGGTTAGTAAAATTTGGACATTTTTTGAAGGAATTATTTCCTGATGACAAGATAATCATATTTATCTGTCTTTCCCCTTAGTTATTAATAGTTTTTAAGTCATATTAAAATCAAACTGATTTTCTGTCTTTTGTTGTTTTTAAAGTAGGCTCCACTCCCAGCATGAATCCCAATGTGCGACCTGCACTCACAACCGTGAGATCAAGACCTGAGCTGAGATCAAGAGACAGATACTTAAGTAACTGAGCCACCCAGACACCCTGAAATTCTGTCATTTTATTTTTTTTAAAGATTTATTTTAGAAAGAGAAAGAGTGTGTATGCGAGCAGGGGGAGGGGCAGAGGAAGAGGGGGAGAGAGAATCCCAAGCAGACTCCCCACTGAGTGCAGAGTCTAATCGCAGGGCTCGATCTCATGACCCTGAGACCATGATCAGAGCCAAAACCAAGAGTCGGAGGCTTACCCAACTGAGCCACCCAGGTGCCCTGAAATTTTGTCATTTTAAACTGACTATGAATCATCAGATGATGTCTTAATGCCACATAAAAGGAAACAGAGAAATTAAAAAGAAATATACTTTGCTGTAACCTTTCTTTAGAAGCTCTTAAAATATTTAAAATAAATGAAATGAAGCTAGTTAAATCTTATTTTCTTCCCAATAGTTCCCTGTACACACAAGGTAGATGCCCAGTCATAGCAAAATCATGAAAAAGACATTTCATTATAAGTGCCACACACATGCTATGAAAACAGTATCATTTAAAGATGCTGCTTAGGGAAACCTTCTTGGGTCCCCTCCCTCCTCAGCAGCTTTGTACCATTACTTTGCTATCACTCAGTAAAACCTGCTTTACTGCCCACCAAAAATTTAAATAATTAAATAAACAAATATGCTGCTTATTTCACTACATATGGAAATTACACAGAAATACAAATGACTATTCCTCACACTTCCTCCTAAACTCACGCAATGGTATCAGTTCCACACATTAATGTTGAGCGAGACATTTAATAGCAATAGAAATGCTATTGTATATAGGCCTGAAGACTCAGATGTACACTACAACACTAGACCATAAACAACCAGGTGTTTCTCAGGTTCTTCACATTAAATTGCATAAGAACTAATTACAGAATTTACTTAAATGCAAAAGGATTATAGTCTTTTTTGATAGTATGATCCAATATCTGCATTAGAGATAATGAAATCTAAGTTCCTGTCACTTCTCTGCCTTTGACTTAAGGTACCTCAGTAAAGTCACACCCCTCTTATACCAGTGGTGGCATCATACTGAGCCTGCAGCATGGGCAAAGCTTACTATTTACTCATCAACACTCACAAAATAACGTAATAATAAAGGCTATTTTCAACTCTGGATCTACTACTGGTCATCAGTAAGGTGTCTGCTCCCTACCGATTTCGAGAATTGATGTGAAAATTAAATAAGATGAATAAAGCAAACAGCACCTCAATTACCACAAAAGCTCAATAAATGGTGGTAGGATTCATATTCACCTAAGACAAACATTTTATGTAGTATACATTTTATGCATGTATTTTAGGTAATCTATTTTTTGGTCTGAAACCTAAAAGTGGTGGTGGTGGGGAGAGAGCAACTATCTCCCTTTCTTTTTTTTTAATTTCTGAAAAAAATAATCAATTGGTTTCAGGGTTAAAAGGTTCTGAACACTTAGCAGCAGGCTTTGTAGAGATTCAATTGATGATTCTAGTATAATGACTTGGAGTACGACTGCAGGCTGACCTAAAAATTAAAACCTTTCTAAAATGAGGTATAAACCCAAACCTTTTCATCTTCTAAAACTGTGCTTCTTTTAGCTTGATAAGCTTTTATGTGCTTCCGAAACATGAGACATTACTTTGATAAAATTGTATACAGGACCATTATACTTCCACAGACTTGTTTCAACTTTGCCCTCCTCCCAAAATGATTATTTTACTATATTTTAAAAATTGCATATGCCAGCAGTGATTATTCTAATAAAAACATTTACCATCTATGGTAGTGAAGATTTAACAGTGGATGATGAAAAACTTGGGAGTTTTTAGATGAAAGACCTTGGAAAATGTTTCTATTTTTAAGTACTAAAGAAACCAAAAGTATACAAATGAAGGGTAGAAATTAAATAAAAGTCTATGAGAGTGAAGGGGACTATATTATATATTTGCCCAAATATAGTATTACTGCATAGTACTTACCATTAGTAACATCTGAGATAATCTCTACATGAATTTATTGCCTTTATGGAATTCTCTCCTACAGGGATTTTTTGAGTAGTGGGGGAGAGGGGAGGGGACAGGTAAATGACACTTCAATTTGTTTGAACACATCAAGATGGAGAGAATAATCTAATTGAAAAAATTATGTGGCCTACATTAATTTGGCTTGTAACAAACTCTCCATCACGTAAGTGAGAAAGGCATTACATAACTCCACTACATTAAGACTGACCACAAACAACGCAAATAATGATGTCATCAGTAACAGGTAGATGACATCCATAGTTAAAAAAATCTCAGAGTTATTTCTCTAAACCTAGTCTTACTTGAATTATATTTTATCAATAAAATAGTGTCTTATTAACATTATCACTAATCCTTGCCCTGTAACTCATGCAAGGATGGTTATGCTCTTATTCCATGGCACAAATGGAAAAGATTATCCAATATGGGAAGGAAACTTGGAGAAAGTCACCAGTGAGTAATACAGCCAAGATAAGAATCCACACTTCCAAGTACCAAATTTATGTCTACTGACATGTTACTCCACTGGCTGTAAATTTTCACCGGAGTATGTAAAAGCAAATATATAAGATAATAATTTTCAACAAATAAATATAGTAGACAACATTCTTCAACTGGGTTGACCTAGTAATTCCATTTCTAAGAATTTATTCTTACTGAAATACTCAACAAGAAAATACACATGAAGATGTTCATTAGAATATTGGCAATTTTGAGAAACTCTAAATGATCATCACTAGGGAAATGGTTAAATATGTTATGGTATATCTACTCTTTGACTATGCAGTTATTCAAAGAAAAAAGAGTGGTTTATAAACATGGGTGATGGAAAATCCCATGATTTACTATTGTTTGAAACACTGAAAACTGGGGGTATAGAAAAGGATCAAAGACCAAAATAATAATATATTTCATTTTTCTTCTATTAAGTGTCTACTCTCAAATGCAAACTAAAAATGAGCTCAAAAGGTAGTACACTCAATACGGTAGTAATCATCCTTGGAACCCTACATAAACTGAGCACTGCCTAAATAGATATGTTTCCCAAGATCAAATCTTACAGACTGAAGTCTTAATAGAATAGAGGCTGTTCATTCTTTCATAATCTAATACCACAGAGTTTTATAGGAGAATAGAGGTTACAGGAAAACAGACAATGTTCCCTACTGCCATTTGCAGTCTATTTTCTACCTTTCCTCCTTTGAAACTTATACTATCCTGCACTACCTCTTCCTATCTCTCCTCATGGTCATCATTAATTCACTCAAGAAACATTTAATAAATACCTGCTATTTGCAATGCAAAGTACCTGCTAGGTTCTGGTGCCACAACTGTTAAGAAGATATAGACTCGCCTTTCTAGGAGTCTATATGCTAGTAAGGGAGACCTGCTGGGTAAAGTCTGGTTATAATTTATATACTGTCTGGTATAACAAGCTGAAGCACACAGCACTATGGGAACACATAAGCAGTATCTGGCACATGGAAAAAAAATTCAACAAATGTCTGATGAATAAAAGACTGCCCGTTAGCAACCCAAGAATGTAACAGTTTGTCATATTTTGTATAGTAAGGGAAATAATTAATTATCAATGAAAAGCAATGAAATTATGTGATTTAATCTTGGCAAGCAAAAAGCCTTTACAAATGCAACAAAAGATAACATTATTAACAGATGGATAGACAAAGCTTATTAAAGAGGAATTCAAATATAATACGAATAAAACTAATTCCTTGTTATTAGTCTTACCTGACTGTGTCATAGATAATGACTCATCTGACCAACTGTAACAGTGCTGATGGGACTTGACAGGTAGACGATACTGTCCTCCAGTCCTATGACTTCCTTTGCTAGACTCCTGCTTTGACACAGATGTGCAGCTTTTGGGAGGTGACTGTTCAAACAGAAAACCAAGTGTGAACTGTTTTGTGAGACATTTGTAAAATCTACTTAACATTCGCGAAACCAAGTAGTTAAAGATAATATTTACAAAGAGTTTTAAGTAACTGTGACAATAAAAAGCAAAAACAGTTTACAAATCATACAAAGGATAAGACCTCAACATTTTTTAAAGTCACAGAAAAAAGCTATATAAAGAAGTATGCTTTTTAAAAATGTTTATAATAAAATAGGAGTGGCTACTGTTTAAGTGATATTTATCATTTTTTTTTAATTACAAAAATTCTAAACATGGTGCAGGTATTTTTTCAGCATAGTATTTTAATTTCCTTCAGATGTATTCCCAGAAGTGGAGCTGCTGCTGGATCATATGGTAGTTCTCCATTGACAGATAATGGATAAAGAAAATGTGTATGTATACATGTGCATGCACACACAGACACATACACAAACACAGACAGACACACACACAGAGGAATACTATTCAGCCATAAAGAAGGAAGGAAATCCTGCCATTTGCAACATGGATGGACCTTGAGGGCACTGTGCTAGGAGAAATAAATCAGACAGAGAAAGACAAATACTATATGATCTCACTTATATGTAGAATCTAAAAAAACAAAAAAAAACAAAAAAACAAACTCACAGAAGAGATCAGATGTGTGGTTACCAGAGGTGGGGGGAATTGGAAGAAGGTGGGAAAAGGTACAAACTTCTAGTTATAAGATACATAAGTCCTAGGCATGCAATGTACACTGTGATGACTAATTAATGTTGCTGTACGGTACATGTAAAAGTTGCTAAGAGAGGAGCTTAAACATTCTCATGATAAGGAAAAAGACATTTCTTGGGGGGGTTACTATATAAAGTGAGGGATATTAACTAAACTTATTGTAATACTCATTTCACAATATATGCATGTCAACCCATTATGCTGTACACCTTAAACTTATACAGTGCTGTGTATCAATTATATCTCAATAAAACTGAAAAACAAACTTTAAAAATACTAAAAATGTACTAGTTTTGTGGAAAGGAAAAAAGAGGGGAAATAAGAGAAGAAAAGAGAGCATAAGACTGTCCACAGAGCGTATTACAAAGGATGTAATTTCTACCCTGACATCAGGTGGAAGTGAGAATGCCGACTTTGATATCTAGCTATCACCACTTCATATTTCTGTGAATTTAGGAAAGTTTCCTAGTCTGCTGAGCTTTGGAGTGGGGCTTAACACAGTATCTATAGAATTGTGAGGATAATCCACATAAGGCATTTAGTCTATTAGTTGACCCTTGGTAAGTAGCAATCAACAAATATTAGTTTTTACTATAAAAACCACTTTAAGACATGCTAGTTTTAATTCTCTGACATATTTTCTTGAGAGGAAAAAAACTAATTTTTAGAGCTTGATCAGGCGATGGTTATTCTGAATCTTAATAACAATGCTAGCTAGGTAGGATCTAATCAACACACAGGAAGTAATAATAAGATTGTGTAAAAAACATACTTTGTTCTGAATTCCATGCTACAATTATGTATACAAGCCTATTTTCACAGAACTAAGAATTTGCTAACATAATTTAATTAGAAGCCTTTTATAATCTAAAACCTCTGTTTTCAGGTATGCGCCCAAGACATTGGAACATTTTGCAACACAGCACGAAATAGCTTCTTCATTAGATCGTTGTTTTAAAAAAATGGTTTTCCCCCAAATCTTACAGGTGCATAACACACACGAATCTGACTGATTTTTTAATGGGGAAATGCAATTCATTCCTCATATCCACAATAAATTGAAGGTTCTACCAAAGGATATTCCATTCTGAATTTAAGTGTATTCCTTTTTTTAGACATAGAGAGACCTTAACAAAGTTTTTCACATAATATTTAATAATGTTAATTCCTTTATATACTTTATAAAATCAAATTTAAAAAGAAAAACACTTAAGTCTCTAGCTTAAGTTTTTATCAGATAATTTTTTTAATGAAGTAAAGAATTAAGGACAATGTAGAAAACCTTATTCTAATAGTGACTATTACTCTAATTTAGAGTCAATAACCATTTCAGATCTGCTTTAAAGAGATGAAACCACAACTTTTATTCTGATTTAAAAGGGCAGTTATTAACTAAATTACAGATAGGCACAATGGTATGGTTTAAGATCTTATTGTTTCTATTATATGACAGAATAGATTTTAATAAGCACTTGTGTCATTCCAATATATTATCTTTAAATTTAAATTAAAGTTAAATTATCTTTTTTTTTAAAGTTTTATTTATTTAAGTAATCTCTTCACCTTAAGTGGGGCTTGAATTCCTGAACCCAAGATCAAGAGTCACATGTTCTACTGCTGAGCCAGCCAGGTGCTCCAACCTTAAATTATCTTTCAAAGATTTTAGAAGTTCCTGGGGCGCTTGGGTGGCTCAGCTGGTTAAGCGTCTGCCTTTGGCTCAGTTCATGATCCTGGGGTCCTGGGATGCAGTCCCGCATAGGGCTCCCTGCTCAGCAGGAAGCCTACTTCTCCCTCTCCCTCTGCAGGAACCCAGCGCTTGTGCTCTCTTCTCTCGCTCTCTCAAATACATAAATAAATAAAAATCTTAAAAAGATTTTTTAGAAGTTCCTATACCCTCAATATCAATAGACTTAATAATATATAATTTTATAACTGCCACTAAAACTAAGATTCATATATTTATAAATCTTTAGAATTCAATGAAAATCTTTACTCCTGTTCAAATGCCATATACGGTATGTTACAGGTATGGGTGATAGTCAACGCTATCACGAATTGCCTAAGTTTTAAGGAACAAATATATATCAACTTACATGTTTACTAGGAGAGGTAGAAGATTCCAGTTCCTGTGAAAAAACCATTTCTTCAGTAAGTACACTATGATCTGGACTCCCTGGCTGCTCCTGAACTGCAGACTCAGATGGAAGATAGCCCACAGCAGCGCTGCCCAGCTCTTCTGGAATAGAGCTTTCACTGTGTCGGTGAGAGTAGGAAGGTAGTGGAGATTCTGCTTCACTTGTTATTTCTACAGAGAGAGTGAAAAGAAGAAAAAGTCCACAATCTTGGTCAAAAGAAATGTTCAACTGTTATATTTTTATTTGCTTTTGCATAATTCCACTTGCTGCACTTATCGTTTTTAATCCCATCACTTAATGAATCATATTAGTATAAAGTCTATTAGTCTAACAATTTGGGCTGACGCAAACTGAGAGAAGGGCTTAGTTGAAAGGAGAGGAATTGCTTACATTTTTAAAAGTATCTTTAATGTCTGGCCTAACAGAAGACAGTTGGATTTTCATATCTGCTTCTGTCTGCAATCTGGGGCTATATGTTTTGGTTGAAGCATATGCAGAAAATCTGGCCTCACAAAGAATACATGTAATTAGAAAGGAAAGAGTATTCCAACAGTCTTTACAGATAATTGTGGGGATTCTTTTTTGATGTTACACCAAAACTTGACACTTGGTACTTTCTTACATGTTAGAATGTGGAATCTGAATTCCTATCAATAAACTTTTTGTGATCTGTTACATGACAATCCTTTGGTCAACTTTCCACTTTCAATGGATTTCTTGACTCATGCATGATTTTCTAAATCATCACTGGGCATCTGTAAAACACTGCTTCACTGAGTCATGAAGATCTTCCCAATGTTGACACACTTCATCATACAATATGAAAAGATGATTCTGGGCCAAAACTCAGACTTGTAGACGCCGAGCTGCTCCACCAGTAACCATGAGCATGGAAGCCGGAGCCGCACCTCCCACATGGCTCCTCTGGCCAGCCGGACACCTCAGATGGGAGCTGTGCCTAGACCAGTGCCAGCAGCTCAGCCGCTGGCAGCGGCTCCACCATCTGCTGCACCCCGGCAGCCAGGTCTCATGGCTCAGATGGCAACCGCTGCAGCTGGCATGGCTGTGGGCTCTGCTGTCGGGCACACGGTAGGTCATGCCATCACCGCAGGCTTTGGTGGAGGAAGCAATGCTGAGCCTCCAAGGCCTGCATCACTTACCAGGAGCCTCAGGGAACCCAGCCAGCACACCAGCAGCCGCAGTCTGGCCCATGCCACTAGGAGAGAAACAGTTTCTGGAGCGTGCCCACAACCAGGGAGACCCTGCGCTTTGTGCAGGTTTCAGCGAGGTGCTGAAGCAGCGCAGATGTGCAAATGGATTAACCTAATCGAGAAGTTCAGACTGAAGATATGGAACATCATCTCTCATGACCAAGTTAATTTAACATAAAAATATAATTAATAGTGGATATATAAAGTGTAAAACACCAGTTAAACCTCTCCTTCATCATTAAACACAGTTTTCTTCAGAACTGGAATGAAAAAGGGTGTTCTTACTATACACAAGTTCACTGAGACGGTCTGAGTTTGGGGCGGGGCAGATGTCTGTGTGCCTCCTTAAGTCACCTTTTGTAATGTTCTCGTTTGTGAATTAATTAGAATAGTGGTTTTCTCCCCCCACCAAGAAGATGATTCTAATCAATATCATCACCCATCCTATCAGTAACATCTTTTAAGTATTGTAAAGCGGTCCAGCTCACAATGGGGAAAAAAAGCATTTCCAAAATCCTAAACTTTTACTTGAAATCTTAAATTTTATCACTCGCAATAATAACTGTCACTTGTGCTCCTTTCTTGAAGAGTCAGAGTTACTTCATTTATTTCTGAGAAATTGTTTGCCAAATACCTAAGTAACCATGGCTTTTAATTTAAGTACAAGGGGTACTCCATGAAAAAAAATGGCTAAATCAGCTTGCAACTCAAATCACTGCATTAAGTGCTTTTCTTCAAGGCAACCACTGTCCTTCGGCACACACAAGTGCTTTATGCGTATTTCCTATTCTGTCACACAAAATATTACAAAGATATATACTCAAAGGTTGAGATTCAACAAAATTAGTATTTGTAAATGCTTATTTAAGGACCTCCTTCTGTTAAACTGACACGTTATCCTTAGTGCAAAGTGGTGAAGAATATAATGACTACCACCACAGCTTGGCGCCACTGCCTTGATTCTCACCAAGGCATCAGCAATTTCGCCTATTTGCTACATCAGTGTAATGTCAACACAGTGAAAAAGGCAAACAACATGTCAGTATTATTATAAAAATAGTACTAACCTCCCAGAACCTCTGAAAGGATTTCAGAGACCTACCTAGACTTTCATGGACCATACTTTAAGAAACACTGCTCTAGGATTCATACCTGGGATTGGAACCACAGAACTGTAGGATATGTGTACCTCACTTCTTTTCTTTTACTGATTGTTTTTACTTCTTATTTTTATTTACTTATTTTGAGAGTGAACATGAGCACAAGAGGGGGGAGGGGCAGAGATTCTTAAGCAGGCTCCATAGCTGGTGTGGAGCCTGATGTATGGGTCCATCTCACAACCCTGAGATCATGACCCAACCCAAAACCAAGAGCTGGAGGCTCAATCAACTAAACCACCCATGTGGCACTCAATTATTTTTAATGCCTCTTTTTTCAACCTGTTTTTCAAACTGGGTTTAACAATTAATATACCAGCAGTTCCTTGTTCTACCCACACACCAACAA
The DNA here is from genome assembly GCF_963455335.1 of Martes martes. Classification (NCBI taxonomy): domain Eukaryota; kingdom Metazoa; phylum Chordata; class Mammalia; order Carnivora; family Mustelidae; genus Martes; species Martes martes. The sequence continues at coordinate 52,493,429 of NC_137903.1, forward strand.
GTTTGATGGGTACTGTGAAAGCGTTGAATAATGGCCCTCAAAAAGATATGTTCCTGTCTTAGCCCCCAGGAACCTGTGAATATAATCTTATTTTGAAAAAAGGTCCTTGCAGATGTAATTAAGGATCTCATAATGAGGCCAGCCGGGGGGCATCTGACTCTTGATTTAGGTTCAGGTCATGATCCCTTGTGGGACTGAGCCCCATACTGGGCTCTATGTTTAGCTCAGAGTCTGCTTGGGATTCTCCCTCTGGAACCCCCGCCACCTCCCGCTCACATGCTTATGTGTATGCATACTCTCTCTCTCTCTCTCTCTCTCTCTGAAATAAATAAAATCTTTTTAAAACAGTGGAAGGATCTCATGATGAGATCACAAGCTCAAAGAAGGAAGAACTGTTTCCTGGAACCTTCAGAAGGTACACAGTGCTGCCAACACCTGCTGTTGTACTTCTGGCAGCCAGAAATGAGAGAATAAAACATTTTTTAAGCTATCAAATTTTGTAGTAATTTGTTACAGCAGCCCTAGGAAATGAATAGAGGTATCAAATAGTATTTCTTTGTGGTTTTAATGCCCTGATTACTAAAAAAGTTGAACATCTTTTCAGATGTTTATTGATAATTTGGACTTCTTCATTTGTGAATTATCTGCTCTTTTGCCCATTTTTAAAAATGTGTCTGTCATTTTATTTTTGATTCATAGGAGTTGCTTGCATATTCTTATACTGTTCCTTTGCCAGTCATATGTGTTGCAAATATCTTCTTTTATTTTGTTGTTTTACTTTTTTTATGGTGTATTAATGAACAGAAATTCTTAATTTATTGAAGTCGAATTATTGATCTTTCTCTTTATGGTTTTGCTTTGTATAACACATTAAAGAAATCTTTCCCTCCCCTTGATGTCATATAGATATTCTCTTACGTGGTCCTCTAAAAAGTTCCTTAATTCTAATTTTTAGATTTAAGCCTTTAAAAAAAAAAAAAAAAAAAAACTTTTAGCTGAGCCTTTCTTTTTCTTTTCTTCTTCTTTTTTTTTAAGATTTTATTTATTTATTTGACAGATAGAGATCACAAGTAGGCAGAGAGGCAGGCAGAGAGAGAGAGACGAGGAAGCAGGCTCCCTGCTGAGCAGAGAGCCCGATGCGAGGCTCGATCCCAGGACCTTGGGATCACGACCCAAGCCGAAGGCAGAAGCTTTAACCCACTGACCCACCCAGGCGCCCCTTAGCTGAGTCTTTCTAAACTGTCAATTCATTTTTCATTTTTCCCTGTCCCCAAAATTTTATGAGAGTCTCTTTCATCACTGTTCTGTAAAGTTACCTGTGTCAGAAGCCAACTTTCCATATATGCAAGGGTCTTTTTCTGGGCTGTTTCATAGTCTATCTTTGTGCAAATAATCCTGTTTTAATTATATACTTTTACAAGTTTTGATATATAGTAAAATAAGTTCTCCATTAATAGTGTCTTTGCTTTTTGGTCCTTTGTTCTTTCATATAAATTTTAAAATGAACTTGTCAAACCTATGAAGAACTCAGGCTGAGTTTCTGATATAAATTGTCTTGAATCTATAAATAAATTCAGGCAGAATTAACATCTTTATGACACTGACTCTGTGAGTATGGAAAAGCTTTCTATATATTTTGGTCTTCTCTAATGTCTCCTAATAAATTCTAAAGTTTTCTCCATAAAGATCTTGTATATTTTTAAGGTTTATTCCTAATACTTCATATTTTTTATTTCTATGATAAATAGTATCTCTTTTAAAAATCAGATTTTCTAACCAATTTCTGCTGCTCTATAGACATGTAATTGAATTTTGTTTATAAATTTTATATCCAGCAACCATGCTAAACTCACTTGTTAATTCTAATAACTGACATGTAAATGCTGGATTTTCTATATGCACAGCTTTAACATCTGTAATAATGAGTTTTGCTTCTTCCTTTCACTCCTTAGGTAAAAATAAAAGCATCTTTGTATTATTTCCAAATTCAAAGGGAAAATTTTCTATGTTTTATCATTAAGTATGGTACCTTGTTGTAGGTTTGGTTTTTCATTTTTGTTAACAGATATCCTAGATCAGGTAAACAAAGTTCCCTTCCATTGCTACTTTATCTAAAATTTGTTTTATTACAAATGCTTTTTAGATTTTATCAAGTCCTTTTCCAAATCTATCGAGATGTCTTGTAATTTTTCTCCCTTAAACTGTTCAAGTAATTCGCACCACATGATCCATTTTTTACAACGTGTTAAACCCTACTTGGTCATGGAATAACCCATTTCCATTTCATGGAATATACCTATTTCTTCTACATTTTCAAGTATATTAGCATAAAGTTATTCACAATGTTCTCATATTTGCAATGTTGGTGGCATTTGCAATTGTATCGCCTTCTTTACACTTCATCATTCACCTTTTAAAATATAATGAAGTAAATCTTCTAGTTATCTTAGGCTTTGGTTTGTAGTCTGAACAGAGTTAGTATTTATTACCTTTCTGTTCTGTTCTCTCATCCTCAAGTTCTTTCTTAGGAGTTTTAGGTTTTATTAATTCTTTGTCCCAGGCAGCCAAAGCTTGTTTTTCCATTTGACGGATTTCTGCTTCCTCTGCATCCAAACGTCGCTTCCATTCAAGCAGCTCCTCTGCATGTTGTCGCCGTTGCATTAGTTTTTGCTCTCGTTTTGTCAGAAACCTGTGGTCACACCATGAAAAACAGTCAGAGAACAAATCCATGGACAGAAATCACTCAGAGCTCTACCACTCATTGCCTTATGAACAATCTGTGTAAAAACAGGACATTCATACCACTCCTTTGAAAAACTTTGAAATAACAGAAGCTTTGATGATGACTCAACATATTTAGAAAACAAAAGAATTTATGTTTTACTTGTAATTGTTTGTAAAGACAAATTCAGAAAAGAAAATCTTCAGAATATCTGGAGAGCCGTGGCTGATAATACATAACTTACATAATTCGCTTCTCATAGGTGATTCTTTTCATAACAGAAGATATAAGGAATTTATTCTGAAGGTTTAGACCAGAAACACACAAATCCAAACCCAAAACAACAAAGACCAAAACAACAAGAAAAACAAATCTCAAAGCCCCCAAACAAGCAAGCAAACAAAAAAGACATGTTCATGTCCCTTTCTGACTTTTCTTTCAAATTCAGTCTAGTTTTATCTCAGGTATCACTACACCACTCTTTGGTTCCCACTGCCTGAGACATGCAATGTGAGGAGATAATTATCGAGAGAACACTGAGCACCATAGTCAGATGCCTTATGCATATAAACATAACTAATTATTTACTTATGTAAGAGGATGCAACAAATGCCTCAAATTTCTCAATGTAACCCAATCTCTGAAATTAAATAGCCCGAATATATCTTAGCTGCAAAGGGTTAAGAGAAGTTACTGATTTAGGAAAAAGTTATCTAAGTAGTTAAAAAGCTACTACTAAACTCTCCTCATTTATAGATGCCAAAGCTAATTAAAAGGTGGGCTGCTCCTATTACTGGTCTGAGATCTGTACTGGTGGCTAATCAACAAAAATGCATCCACACATCCAACAAACACTTAATAAAAAGCACAAAAACTGTCATTCCACTTCTTGAACAATCAGCATATCAAATAAATGTGGAAACAAAGATAATCTATGGGACATTTGACGAGAGCCCCCAGGTTGTTAAGAAAAAAAAAAAGAAGAAAAGCAAACAAAACAAACAAAAAGAACAGAGCATGCTCTATCAAAGAGTGCACTGAAAAAGGTGCAAAGTTACCTGACCAACTGGTTGTAGATATACAGCTGGAATTTGGGATGAAGGTTGGGAAAACAGACACTGAGAGAGGCCCAGTGGTGAGACGTAAAGACAGAGAAGAAGTAGTGAACAGGAGAGCAGTGTCTACAAAATAAGGAGGAAGATTTTAAAACCAAGAGATCAAGAGGCAGAAAGAATGAGAAAGGGAAAGCAAAAGGGCTGAGTGGAGAACTTTTAATACGCTTCCTGAATAACATTATACGCTACTCAGTTAAAGCGAGTGTTATGCTCTATGTGACATATAAAACATGTATGACTATAGATCTTACCGACGATTTCTGAATAAACATGCCTTTCTTCTCAGATGTTGCTTAACCATCATCTATAGTTTCAGGCAGATTTGCTTGTATGTGAGTAAAGTTATGAGAGGTACAGTATGGAGCTAAATAAGCTTTCCCATAAGCTCTAACACAGACTACAACAATTACGGCTGTGAACCTAGTACATCTGCAATTCTATACATGTATATCATCCTGAGCAAATGATTTCTATATCCATACCTGGTCATATATTTTAAGTTTGAAGTTAAATAAAAAGCACTATGTTTGCTTTACCTAGCCTTTACCATCATGATCTAGCTTGAAAATAATAATTTAGAAAATAAATTTAGAGTTAAAATCACCTTGTTCACCTCTACAGCATGAAATTTACTGCTCATAAGGTATCAAAGGTATCTTGCTTTATATTTACAAAGGCCCACTTTAAAAGATTGAAATGCAATATCCAGTCTATAAAATATTAGAATGCATAATTAAGAATAAACTAAGCTAGTCATAATAAATACTCCTGGTTAAAAAAAAAATCATGCTATGGACAGCTCAAGCATAAGGTCAAAAGAAGAAAATTTCACATGCTAAAAGTTGTAAGTAGAAAATTCTCTTCTTCTTCAATAGTAAATCGATCATTTATATATATAAATATAAGTATATATATTTGAGAGGATAAATAAGTCTACTAATAGTTTGAAAGGTTAGTTCTCTTTGACAGAGCACGCTCCTGTTCACATGCACACAACAATAACCTGTAGATCAAGGCAACATTTTTTGCCTTGGAAGGGCAAGGAATATCATATGTCACAGAAGTGAGAAAATCCAGGTATAAATCCATCTATTCATTCGGATTTTAAAAAGTTTGTACAGTCTTGCCTAAACATGTATCTTTAGATACACAGACTATTTCAACGTCTGTTTCCCCATATACAACTGAATATTTCACCTCCCCTTCATTTACTTATATACACACACTCACACATACATACACATTCATATTTGGATTGCCTTGATTTTCTGCACTGAAGTTCAAGGAAAAATAGTTTCGCCAAATTTTAGTAAGACACTGCAATCTTCCTTGCCATTCTTTGTGAATGTATAACAAACTTATTTTGATGCTAATTATCAAAATACTACACAAAAACAAAGGTACTTGGCAAAAGGTCCAAAAAATCTATTCATAATATTCAAATATCACCCACCCTCTTAAGTATAGAACTGCTAAATGCATGCATGACCTAGTACAAAAAGTAGAATAGTATTGGAACATGTAAAATAAACTGTAAAAAAAATTACTATTTAAATTTATCCAGCCCAATATAGAGACTAATAATTTTCTCTACCAGAACAAGTACTGACCATTTATTTTTCATTTGTAAGGATTAAGCATATTCAAAAGCTAAGTTAGAAATGAAGAACAAAAAAAATAGTTAACAGAAAAAGGAAAGAAAATAGGTTAAGAAACACTGTGAGAAAAGTTCAACTTAAAGTTAAAACTTCTTCCCAGAAACACACGTTCCTTTTTTACGTGTATTCTAGAAATAATGTCCTTTAAAAGCTAAATAAAATAAAGTTGAAATAAAAGCAGCAGTACTTCACACTAGAGTTAACAATACTTCAAGATGCGGCAGAAATAAAATTGGTGAATGATAGAGAAATAAATGCCTACTAACAGAAAACACTGCTAACAGTGTTTCTTCTAATGGTAACAGAACACTGGACTGGGGGTAGGAGTAGACATAATAGATTTAATCTAGTATGTAAATCACTGTGTTCTTACAATGTTTAATCTTAAGAAATTCATGAGTAATTAGTTTTCTTTTTTAAAAATTTATAAGAGAGGGACGCCTGGGTGGCTCAGTTGGTTAAGCAGCTGCCTTCGGCTCAGGTCATGATCCCAGCGTCCTGGGATCGAGTCCCGCATCGGGCTCCTTGCTCGGCAGGGAGCCTGCTTCTCCCTCTGACTCTGCCTGCCACTCTGTCTCCCTGTGCTCTCTCGCTCTTTCTCTCTCTGACAAATAAATAAATAAAATCTTTAAAAAAAAAAAAAAAAAATTTATAAGAGAGAAAGAGAGAGTAAGAGCACGCATGCGTAGGGGAAGGAGCACAGGGAGAGGGACAAGCAGACTCTGCTGAGCACAGGGTCCAGTGCAGGGCTCAATCTCACCATCCTGAGAGCATGATGTGAGCCAAAACCAAGAGTCAGATGCTTAACAGACAGAGCCACCCAGCCATCCCTGGGTCTCTTTTAAAGTCACACTTTCATACTCTAAACTTGAGCTGTGCAGCTATTCAAGCCCAGTAATCAGCTGCTCAACACTTTTCCAATTTGAACAGATCCTATTAAGTCATCACTGTAGTTTAAAAAAAAACAAAACTATGAGTTTATAACAGTCTGTACCCCTGAAACAATAATGTTATATGTTAATTAAAAAAAACCCAAACAACTATGAGGTTGAAAGCGGATATCCCAACTTAACTTTAACTTTGGCTGGCTGATGTCCAGAGAGCAGGACCCTAGTTCTAGTTGTGTGTGTGACCTGGGACAAGTTACTTATCTCCATGGCCTCAATTTTTTCCTGTGAAACCAAGGGACTACACTAGATGACTTCTCTAAGAGCTCCTTTAGGTCCAACAGTTTATAATGCTTTCTTTCTCCATTCAAGCAGCTCCTCACACTTTTTTTAAGTACTCAAAACACTGCTAGACCATGTGACATAAATGAGAACTTTTTTTCCCCATTGAGTTAGTATAACTGTAGATTGTGTTCCAACATTATTATAAAAACCGTGCCATCATTTGAAGGAGCAAAATTGTGATGTAAATTTAAAATGCAATTTTGAGTTGTAAAATAATTTGCCTCTGAAAGACATTAAACAAAACAAAAACCTAACACTTTAAATCATTTTAAAATACTTTCTGGACCCAAAATTAAATCTATTATTATGATAAATAAAAATGAAACATAGTTTTATCTCAGGGACATGAGAATGAGCCCCATTTTGGGCTCCACGCTCAGGAGGGAGTCTTCTGGAGATTCTCTCCCTCTGCCCCTCCCTCTACTTGCATGTCTGCACACGCATGCAGGCGCTCTTTGTCAAAAATAAATAAATCTTTTAAAAAGAAGATGTCATCTTGCAATTTTTCTGAAACAAAATTTATTCTATTACTTAAAATTGTCTAATAATTTGCTTCTATTTAAAATACATATGGGGTGCCTGGGTGGCTCAGTGGGTTAAGCCTCTGCCTTCAGCTCAGGTCATGATCCCAGGGTCCTGGGATCAAGCCCCGCATCGGGCTCTCTGCTCAGTGGGGAGCCTGCTTCCCCCCTCTCTCTGCCTGCCTCTCTGCCTACTTGTGATCTCTCTCTCTGTCAAATAAATAAATAAAATCTTAAAATAAAATAAAATACATAATAATTTGCATATATTTAAACAAAATCCTAACCTAGGAACTAAAGAAAATAAAAATCATTGTCAGGTTATTAGGATTTATTCAGCTACCACACTTAGACTAGAACCTTCTAAGAAATTACAGTTCTAATTTAAGGCAGGAGTGCCTGGATGGCTCAGTCATTAAGCATCCAACTCTTGATCTCCACTGGGTCTTGAGCTCAGGGTCACCAGTTCAAGCCCCATTTTGGGCTCCATACTAGGCATGGAGCCTACTAAAACAAACAAACAAACAAACAAACAAAAAGCGGGCAAATTTTAATTTAAGGCAACAGTATTTAGTACATTTTCAAAAATTCTAACGAAAATGTCTTCTTTAGTGGAATATCAAAAGTGTTCCCCTGCAAATCCTTAACTTTTAAAACTCAGATTAATGAAGATTTTAATACTGACCAGAAAATACCACAAATATTGTCAGAGCTATATCATATAATATGTTTAACTTTATGATTATTTAAAACCAAATTAATTAATCTGCTCATTTAGTGGTTTTGTGACTTCATTTTTCCATGCTAACTTGGTCTGCAATGATCAAACCAAAATATAACTTATGTGTGTAGAATTTTTTTTTTTTGCTTCTTCTTATGCTATAAAGTACTTACTAATTCAAAAGTCTATTTAACTCAAAACACTCATCCATTGAAAACTGATTTGAAATATTCTTTTCAGTAAAAATTTCTTCCTCTTCTGAACTTCCTTAGCAATTAATTTAGATATACTTCTCTACAGGATTGATATTTTCTTTTTCCACCTAGAGCATATGCTTTTTAAGAGCGAGGTTTATGTTTGATTCACCTTCATATCTCTCAGAACCTAATATATTCACACATCTCCCAGTAAATAATTGCTAAGAGTAAGTGTATATTTAATAAATAATATGGAAGAACAGCTACTATTCAATAAAAGAGAAAATGCACTGTGTCCTATTTTAACCCTTGAAGATAACCCCACCCTTTCTGTGTTTCATTTGCTCAGTAAAATATTTTCTCGAAACAGAACTGGCAAATTAACAGAAAAAGTCAATTGCACAGTGTTTTCTTCATGAATACATGTTTCAGGATTATTAAAAATGTACTTATATTGTAAGTAATGTCCCTCACCATAGTAAACAAAATTCAGATTTCATTCATCAACAGTACCAAAAAGACAGGGCTATTCAGTCTATGGCTTTTGCAAATACATATTCATTATGACTAATCTTTTTCACAACTTAAACTTCTTTTATTTTAAAGATTTTATTTATTTATTTGACAGAGACACAGCGAGAGAGGGAACACAAGCAGGGGGAGTTGGAGAGGGATAAGCAGGCTTCCCACTAAGCAGGGAGCCCGATGCGGGGCTTGATCCCAGGACCCCCGGATCACAACCTGAGCCGAAGGCAGAGCCTAATGACTGAGCCACCCAGGCGCCCCACAACTTCAATATCTTTTGTTTTTCACTACAGTGAGAAATGAAAATTATTTATATATGTCAGACCAATAAAAAGGTCAGGAAAAACCACAGATCAGAAATACAAATTTTAACAAAGGCGTCGCTGTCTCAATGAAACATTAAAAAAGGAAATCTTTCACTGTAGCCAAGAAAAGTTTGATAGTTTCAGAAAAATATTTGTCACAGAATTAGAGTTCAGAGGGTTAACAATAACCAATGACATACAATGAAAAAGTTGTTCCCAAAAGTTAGCTAACCTTCCTGAGGGAGGACTGCTTTCAGACAGGCATTTTCTATCAATAAAATAGTAATCTCTTGGAAGACTGCTTTTGCAAATCTACACAACAAATAATAGTGTCTACTACCAAAGGCTCAAATGACTTTATTTTTAGTGTCTACTGTAGCAAATGACTATAAAATTAACTCACGCTATTTACTGACATTTCCTGACATTCCAATATAATTGAAGGAAATCTAATTGTAACGTTTTGTGATCTGAATGGTATTTAAAACCCAGTTTTCACACTATTTTGTTCTAGACTTTAAAAAGTATCACGTAACAATACTCTATAGTGCATCGCTAATTTTGAAAAATACTCCAGTTTATCCTCAAATTTCAGCACCATCATAAAACATTAAAAATAATTCCTTTGCCACTGCTGTCCCCACCCCATCCCAACCCACAGACACAACTGCATTGCTTCAAACCCAAATCAAGCCACTGAATACTTCAAAGCCCATTTCTTTGATAAATTGCTCAAATGGTTCCTGTAGTTGACAAAGGAAGGTAGAACAATAATAGAAAAATCCCATGTGTTTAGTATTTCACATTCTGAGAAAATAATTAATAAAAGTTGGAAAAAAATCAATAAATGTAAGTCAATTTGTTATTTAGAATTTTTAAAGCTTTAACCAAATCTGAAATAAGCACCACATAAACTGACTCATCTCATAAACAGATTTAGGATTGGCAGTTTCTTCTACAAATGTTGATTAAAATTATCAGAATATTATTCATAAAGACCAGCAATGAAGACCTTACTTGATGAGCAAGGGATCAATCAAGAAATTACCCTTGAAGTGGTCTTTCCTCCAATATTTACCATTCAAAGACACTTGGAGGCATATATAAAATGTCAAGTCAGTTATAAAAATTCACGAGAGATTAGTCTGAATTCAATCATCCATGAAACAAAACAGTATGCCTATACAGACTATGGGGAAATTTTATCAGGAAAGGAAGAAAGCATCTTTAGTCTACATTTCAATAAATTCCTATATGAAAAAGCCTTATTTAGTTTATCCCATGAAATCATCCAAAAGGAATATTTACATGTTTATAAATATTTGGTTTTGCCCCCTTATATTTGTTTTAAAAATTTTATTCTTTAAAACTTATTTTCATAACCAACTTAGGTATTTTAAAGTCATGAAATGCAATTTAACTAAGCAATGAAGGGCCAATGTATAACACTGTACCTACAGTAAGTAAGGCCTGATTTACAACTGCTTGACTGTTCAGAAACTAAATCATAGGTTAATGTCACATAAATATAGAGCATTATTAAATATGGTAATGTGTGACAAAGGATATCAAGCCACAACTGGGGTTCAAACTGTTAACAAAATAAAATAGCAGTCAACAAAAAATTTTAATGGTTTTCTAGGGGCGCCTGGGTGGCTTGGTCATTAAGTGTCTGCCTTCGGCTCAGGTCATGATCCCAGGGTCCTGGGATCGAGCCCCACATTTGGCTCCCGGTTCAGCAGGAAACCTGCTTTCTCCCGCTCCCACTCCCCTGCGTGTGTTCCCTCTCTCGCTGTGTCTCTCTCTGTCAAATAAATAAGTAAAATCTTCAAAAAATTTTTTTTAGTTTTTAAAAATTTTTAATTAACATATAATGTATTATTTGCCCCAGGGATACAGGTCTGTGACTCATCAGGCTTACATATTTCACAGCACTCACCACAGCACATACCCTCCCCTCCCCAACTTTTTTAATGGGTCTTTCATATTTAAAGAAAGTAGTGGTTATAAAGTCAAGGATAGGGTTCACGAGCAGATACTTCACAAGCATATTCAATAAAACGTATACTCAGAAGAGTAAACTCTCACATAAATGTAACTTTATATGGTCAACATTGCTGAGCTAATTTAAGTAGAAGTAGCTTTCTTTAAAGGAGCCTCTAAAAAAATAATACTTAGAAATGTTTTAGAAGAATGGTCAGCTGCCAAATCATTTAACATCCTAGGAGAATTTTGGTTTTCTGGATAAAATGAGCAATCCACACCTACTTATAGATTAAAACTTCTATTTGACCTAAGATTGAGAGTGGTCAGAGAGCCACAAGATGATATCTCAGGATATACCATTAATTGTTTCCCCAAGTCAGTAGACATATTCTCAGATTTCAGAGAAGGTATGAATTTCACACTTACTTTAGCTTGTAATAAAAGAAAGATGGAAACATTGTCTTGCGTATATGTGCCATTACTATGTTGGTTTTTAAAGTAAGAAACCTGACTGTGTTAAAAACAAGAAAATTTGTTTTATAATAAGATCTATAGTTAACTGACTTCCAGGTTGATTTAACAATTCTGCTAAAATGCTACTGAATTCATAAAATATTACATTGTATCAGTCTAATCTAATGAAGTACATTAAAAATATTTGTTGCTACCATTTTCAACATGAACAGGAGATATTTATTTAAAAAAATTACTTTTCATCCATGCGGCTTCTCATTTTTTTCAATTTCTGCATGATGCTGCTAGTTTCACTGCTGGAAATGGAAATGGGAGAAGGACTACGGGTCTCCAAGTCAGTTGGGCCAGGACTGGTTGCCTTATTATCCTTTGCATCATCATCACTATGAGAGTCCTGTAAATAAAAGAGGGTAAAATTTTAAAATTTTACTGGAATTTAAGATCTCAAAATAACTTTAAACACTGTTGTTTCAAAATTAAGTTTATCCTCAAGACCATATTTGTAAAATAGCTGCAATTAAGGAATTACTTAAAAGATAAAATTATATCACACATTTAAAAATGGCTAAAATACAGATTTTGTTAAATATATATTACATATATTTATATATAATCACAAAGTTATCATTTCTTTTTTTATTTTATTTATTTATTTGAGAGAAAGAGAACAAAAGCAGGGGGCGGGGAGCAAAGGGAGCGGGAGAAGCAGAATCCCTGCTGAGCAGGGAGCGTGACTCAGGGCTTGATCCCAGGATGCCAGGATCACCACCCGAGCCAAAGGCAGACACTTAACTGACTGAGCCACTCAAAGTATAATTTGTTTAAAAGATTGAAAAAAATAAAAAAATCTTCTGCTACTAGCAACCTAGTATTTGACTATCCTAATTTCTTTTAAATTGAACCACTCAAAAGGAATATAAACACTATATATATATATACACACACACACATACAGATACAAGAATGAAGGGAACACAAACTTATTTAAATAATACTGAGGGATGGATCTTTTTTCTTTCCAATTCTAATGGGGAAAACAGTATTTTCTCAAGTTAAAAGGTTTATAATGAAAACATTCAGAACTATTGGTTTAATTGCTATATTGTATCTTATGAGCAAAAAATAACATTAAATGCTTACTGTTACTGCTTAACATGAATGCTTGTCTTTCCCACAAATAGTCATTTAGTCTCATAACTTTTCAGGAAGATGAGTAGGGACAATCATGACCACTTTTATTTTGTGAACAATACACATAGCAGAGGTCTTCTCCTTCCCTTCTGCCTCCTAAATGATTCAATACTAAAGGCATTAGATAGAACAGAGCAAGGGAGGGGACCATGCAAAGGTAGAGGTGGACAAGGGGACCAAAAGTGGCATGTTCCCACTGGAGTGAGATGAAGAGGGCATCTAGCGCAGGAGGGTTATTATTCAAGGGGAACAATGAGGATGTCCGCAGGGGAGTGGTTCTACATGGCATGTCCCAAGTCCAAACAGAGTGAGGTGGCATTCCCACAGAGTACAGAAAGGGTAAGGAGAGTACCGAAAAAGGGAAAGGAGATGGCAGAATAGCTGATTTGGGAGTCAGAAACCAGGGCGGTGAGGATATCCACATGAGGAAAGGTGTGGCAGTGGTTATGGGAGACGGGTTACACAGAAGAATGAGCAAATCATTATCTATATTAAGGGAGATGTTAACCAGTTGTCTATCAGAGAAGAAAGTTTCAAAAAGAGAAAACGAGGGGGTGGGGGAATGGGGTAACTGGGTGACAGGCATTAAGGAGGGCACATGATCTGATGAGCACTGGGTGTTATACACAACTAGCAAATCACTGAACACTACATAAAAAACTAATGATGTACTATATGTTTGCTAATTGAACTTAATTAAAAAAAAGGAGAGAAAACTAGAATGGAACCTTGTGGTGCTGGACTGGAACTGGAAGGATGGGTATGAATTCATAATATTACATACTGTATGTATATGTGCATATAGAAATAAACATACATGCAAAATGAATTTTTTATTACACCTACATAAACATATATGTTGTCTACATTTGTTGCTCTTAGGAGGACCAAAACCCTAAGAGTAATGAGCATGCTTAGCAGCCGATCTTGGTTTCTGAATAACTTTCCTCCCTAGAGAACAGCTGATTCCAAGTCTGGGGCAGGGAAGGTACAAGATGACCCTGAAATGTCTTGTTGCAGAAAACATGGAAATGCCTCAAAGACTGACGGAGACATGTCAAAAGCACACCGAAACTTGAAAAGGCTCCTAATGGTCTGACTTGGGACAAAGCGAGCACCAAAAAAATGATAGTAACAGATTTAACACTAAATAAAACAAAGATCCATACTAACATAAATAAAAGAATAAGTTTAATGAAGATTAGAAACTTACATATGTAGTCCCAAAATAACTCATGAAAAGTAATTATTATTTACAAAGGGAAAGAAAGTAACTTTATAGTGAAGTCTGACAGTCACCACCTTAATCAAGTGATCAAATCAACATCATCAAAATAGGGCATCAATCAAAATAGGGCACCACCCACTGAATGCAGTGAGAATATAGCATCACGTCCGTGATATTCCAGCTAAAGATGCACAATCTGAACCTAATTATGAGGAAATATCAGACAAATCCAAGTTGACAAACATTCTACAAAATAACTGGCATGCAATCTTCCAAAGTGTCAAGATCATGAGAGTCAAGTAATTTTTCCAGACTGAAGGAGACTAGAGAGATATGAGAACTGAATGCAATATGTGATTGTGAACTTACCTTCTGATAAAAGCACATTATTGTGACAACTGGAGAACTGTCACACTCTCAACTCAGAAAGATAGAGTTCTTTGTACAGTGTTGGAAATTTTCTATAAATTTGAGATTGTTTCAAAATTTAAGTTGTATTTTAAAAATCAAGGCAGAAAATGCCAAGATTTATTTAACTATACAACTATCCAGTGTGGGTTCTCTAACACTACACTGACACTTTACAGTATCTCAGAATAGATCTAAATTTTGCTTTTATCTGAATACCTCCTTTGACTCATATCATTATATTAATATTGTATAGCTAAAATTAAATACCAAAAGCAAAAACAGTCTCTCTCATTAATTATCAGGAATATATCTGGATTGACAAGCAAGAATAAGGGTCTCTGTCCCAAATGAGTTTAAAAACGGAAAACATTTTTTCAACTATTATATGAACCATGTGTCCCTTTCAAAACTTGAATATTCTGTGGGGAAAAAAAAAATAAAAACTCTCACTATACATAAAGGCACTTACACAGAACTTTATTCTAGTTCACCTATAACTATCACAGTCCTGGGATCATCATATCCATCAGATGAGAAAGTGAGGCAGAATTAGGCATGAGCAAGCAACATGAGACAGAAAATGAATAGTAAATTTTGTTTAATTTACCAATTTATTCTCTCCTGCTGACTTTAACTTCTCCTGTAACTTTATGGTGGTCTGTCGGATCCTTTCTATCTCCTCCTGCTGTTTCAGAATCAGTTGTCTTTCCTTCCGAGCTGCCTTATTGGCTTCTTGAAGACGTTTAATTTCTGCCTAAGGTTTAAAGAATTAGGAGAGTGGCTGAGATCTGGAGGATACAAGTTCCAAGGTAGCATTTTAAGAAAGCCCAATTATCTCATACATCAAAAATAAAAAATACATCAAAAAATAAAAAAGTATTCAAAATAAAATAGCATCGAAAAATTCTGAAGTACTGAAGGAGGAAAAGTCTCATAACCCCAACATGTTAAAATAATTTAACATGATCCCTTAATTTAAATAATTATAATTACAACAGACTGATAATTTTCTATCCCCTTTTTAAATTTAAGATACTTCATATTTTTCACATTTTTCCATAGTGCTACTTGGTCTTTACACTTATTTAATAGTTGCATAACAAGTAGTTAATGTAACAATTATTACTGGTTAGAAGAACAAATCAAAGAGGATAAACCCTATTATGGCCCTTAAAATCACTTAAAGATTGCTTTAAAAAAAGAATGGTCCCCACCAGAAACATTTAAGACTATACTGCACCAAAGTCTCTCCACACAGGGTATTGCTAAGTTTTCTGTCACTTATTAAGCAAAAGATGATATACTTCACAGTTAATAATTGTTAAAATTTAAGAGACTGTCCCTTTTTTTCATAAATTTATTTTAATCTGTGTTCCTGTCAATAATGTAAGCTTAATAAAGACAGTAAAAATTAGCAACTTATAATTTCTTTTAGTCATGTTTGATTTTTGTAAACTATCTGAAAATGCAGAGAAATGCACAAAAATATCTAATTTCTAAAATCTCATACTAGTTCAACAACTGTTAATACTCTGTCATATTTTATCCTAGTTTTTATTTTGTGAAGAAATAAAACATTACAAATAAAACCAGTATGCAATCTCATATCCTCAGAGGTAATCACTACCATGGTATATATCCTTCCAGCACATTCTTTTAAAATTCTTCTACAGTTATTTGTACTTAACCTGCAAAAAACACACTGGTTCGTATGTTTTTAAGTATTTTATAAATAATATCACACACATATATTTTCAACCTTGCCTTATTTACTGGACATTGCTTTTGATACCTCTCTGTGTTGACTTACATCTAAATGCTGCATAACATTAGAGGCATATAATATTTCATGTATCCATGACCCCTATGTGTGGATAAAGTTGTTGTTCATTATTCCAAACAATGCTACAATGAACAACCTTATAGTTTTTGTCTTGGCACATGTATGAGTTTCTCTAGAGCAGCAGTTCTTGAAGAGTGGACCATGGACACTAGAGGATTCCCAAGGTCCTTTCAGGGGATTCTCAGAGTCAAATAATCTTCATAATACTAAGATACTATTTGCCTTCATTCACTCTCTCAAGAGAATACAATGGCATTGTACGCATTATAAAGAAAATAATTATCTTCCCCCCAAAAAATTAGTATTTAGATTTTTGCAAATCTATTGTCTGACTTGATTTTTTGAAATATCATGCATCAGTGATTTGGAAAATGTCGGTTCACTGAGTTATGCAGATCTTCCAAATGTTGACATATTTCATTATACAGTATAAAAAAAATCACATTCTTTCACATCACCAGAGATCTAAAAAGAAAAGTTCTTTAGCTTTAGGTGTTGGACAGAAATTTTCCAAAATTCTGGCTTGAAAGTCTGAATTTTGTCACTGGCAACAAATACTGTTACAGCTGTTTTTTATAAAGTAACAGGGAAAATTTGTTCATTTTTGAGAAAATGACTGTCAAGTATACGAATCTGAATAGTTTGTCTCTGAATAATTCTTTCAAGGAAAAATGGTATTCCATGAAAAAAAATGGTTAGGTCAGCTTGCAACTCAACTGCACGAATGCCTTTCCTTGAGTTAATCACGGTCCTCTGGTTTTCTGGCAAAAGTGCCTATTTGTGGGCTTCCTATGTCATGCAGAGTATGACAATGAAAGTACTCAAAGGCCAACACTCAGCAAAATTAGTAATTTTTACTACTTATCAAGACATTCTTCAGTGAAACTAGCGCTTTTTGTTTGTTTGTTTAGCTGCGTGTGGCACTGAAAAATATGATGATTACTAGTATAGTTTGGGGCCACTGCCCTGATTTGTACTAAGGCACTGGCAATTTTACCCACCACTGTTCTTTTGTTTTTTTAATAAAGATTTTGTTTATTCATTTGACAGACAGAGATCACAAGTAGGCAGAGATGCAGGCAGAGAGAGAGGAAAGCATGCTCCCTGCTGAGCAGAGAGCCCAATGTGGTGCTCGATCTGAAGTCCCTGAGATCATGACCTGAGCCGAAGGCAGAGGCTTAACCCACTGAGCCACCCAGGTGCCCCCCCCATTGTTTTTGTACCACTGAGTACAAATGTCAAAAATGAAAAGGGCAAATTCATATTCCACTATTAGGAAATCAGTTTTGACCTTTGTGACACCAGAGTTCCACAAAGCACATTTTGAAAAGCTGCTATTAGCTTAGGCCCGCGTTTCTGAACCAAATTAATGTATAAATCCACCCAATACAAGCCTAGAAAAGGAACTGTTTCAAGGGGATTCTTGAGGAAAGATGTTTGCTTTTCTTTTCAGAATAAGCTATAAGGTACAAACTGTTAGTGGTGTATGAGGATTATACTTTAAAATGGTTATGTTATGTGAATTTTATTTCAAAAAAACAAAAAAAGAATACGACATAGGAAAATATGTTCTCTCTTGTTTTGGATACAGCTATGCAAAGACACGTGGCCAAAGTGGTTACAGAATCTCACTACCAGTCAAAATAATTCTTATGATACAACTGCAGTAACTTAGTACATATATCCTTCCACGCTGGTGCTTTTATTTCTGTAGGGTCACTTCCCAGGGGTAGATAGTTAGATCAGAGTGGTTTTTGCACATTTATCTAAAAAAATATTCTAGGGACACCTGGGTGGCTCAGTTGGTTGAGCGGCTGCCTTCAGCTCAGGTCATGATCCCAGCGACCTGGGATCAGAGTCCCACATCGGGCTCCTTGCTCAGCAGGGAGCCTGCTTCACCCTCTGCCTCTGCCTGCTACTCTGTCTGCCTGTGCTTGCTCTCTCTCTCTCTCTAATAAATAAATAAAATCTTAAAAAAAAATAAAATAAAATAAAAAATAAAAAAATATTCTAGGGGCGCCTGGGTGGCTCAGTGGGTTAAAGCCTCTGCCTTCGGCTCGGGTCATGGTCCCAGTGTCCTGGGATTGAGCCCCACATCGAGCTGTCTGCTCAGCGGGGAGCCTGCTTCCTCCCCTCTCTCTGCCTACTTGTGAACTCTGTCTGTCAAATAAATAAATAAAATCTTTAAAAAAAAATATTCTGAAGTACTATAGGGGTAT
The DNA here is from genome assembly GCF_963455335.1 of Martes martes. Classification (NCBI taxonomy): domain Eukaryota; kingdom Metazoa; phylum Chordata; class Mammalia; order Carnivora; family Mustelidae; genus Martes; species Martes martes. Next base: position 52,511,777 of record NC_137903.1, read on the forward strand.
CTGGGTGGCTTGGTTGGTTGGGTGGCCAACTCTTGATTTTGGCTCAGGTCATGATCTCAGTGTCCTGGGATCAAGCCCCACATCAGACTAGGCTCACCAGGGAGCCTCCTTGAGGATTCTCTCTCTCTCTCTCTCTATCCTTACCCCTGTCCCCTCCCCAGCTCACATGCTTGTTCACTCTCTCTCTCTCTAAAATAAAGAAATAAATCTTTAAAAATAATGTACAAGAATGGTATCATATTGTACGTATTCTTTTGTATCTTGCTTTTCTATAAAAACCAGTATTACGATTTTTGATAAAGATCTACTGCTTTAACTATTCAATACGGTAGTACAGCACCACGTAGCCATTTCAATTCAAAGTAAATAAAATTAAAATTTCAGTTTCTCAGTTGCACTAGCCATGTTTTAAGTATCAAAAACTATATGCGACTCGTAGCTACTGTATTGGACAGCAAAAATACAGAACGTTAATAATTTCAGAAATCTCTGTTGAACAGTGCTGATATGTAATGCATTCATTTCCTGCAGTATCGTACTTGCTTGTAGGAATATGCTTTTTTCATCTATTCTCTTAATGAAAGGATTAAGCTGTTTCCATTCTCCCCTGTATATGTGTGAGAACTTCTCAACTATATACCAAGACACAGAACTGCGGACTCACAGACTGTATGCGTTGTCAACATGACCAGATACAGTCAAACTGCTCCAAAGTGGTTACACCAGTCACCACTCCTACAGGCACAAAGACCTTAGGTGACAAAACTGGAGACTTAAAAGGCTTCCAACTCAGTCTCCCCCTCAAACCATTTGCCTGTTCTTAAGCAGCACAGATTGCTAAGGAGCTACATACCAGAAACCTTTCAGCAGCAAAGGAGAAATCCCCACAGTCTTTCATGCTAGTTTACCTGGCTTTCAACTGAAATTCCTGGAAGATTACAACCTAGGGTCGATGAGAAGCAGGAGGAGACTGAGGCCTACCAACTCTGCAACCCAACACTAATCCAGCTTAGTTCCTGAATGGATTTAAGTGAACTGCTGAGCACTCTAACAGCACAGCAGAAGAAAAAACAAGTTCTCTCTGGGGGGAGATAACATCATCTGGAGCTTCTGCAGTTATTTATACGGTAGCCAGCATTTAATAAAAATTTACTCTTAAGAGATTTTTTTCTAAGATTTTATTTATTTATTTGACAGAGATCACAAGCAGGTAGAGAGGCAGGCAGAGAGAGAGGGGGAAGCAGGCTCCATGCTGAGCAGAGAGTCTGATGTGGGGCTCGATCCCAGGACCCTGGGATCATGACCTGAGCCGAAGGCAGAGGTTTTAATCCACTGAGCCACCCAGGCGCCCACTCTTAAGAGATTCTTAATAATAGAGAACAAACTGAGGGCTGATGGAGGGAGGTGGGTGGGGGCGGGCTAGATGGGTGATAGCTATGAAGGAGGGCACTTGTGCTGAGCGTTGGGTGTTGTTATATGTAAGTGATGAATCACTTTCCTCCTGAATGCTACTAACTAGAATTTAAATTAAAAAAAATGAAGGAAAAAAACTATTAGACATGCAAAGAAAAAGAATCATATGATAACAGAATACAGAGAGAAAATAGGAGCAAACACACAGATGTCCAAATATCTAGTTAGCAGACAAGAAAGCTAAAATGACTATGAATAATGTGATCAAAAAATATGGGAAAAAACAGAGGGGCGTCTGGGTGGTTCAGTGGGTTAAAGCCTTTGACTTCGGCTCAGGTCATGATCCTAGGGTCCTGGGATCGAGCCCCACATCAAACTCTCTGCTCAGCAGGGAGCCTGCTCCCCCCCCCCCCCGCCTGCCTCTCTGCCTGCTTGTGATCTCTGTCAAATAAATAAATAAAAATCTTAAAAAAAAACAAAAAACCAGAACAGAAATACTGAAGAAAAGGTAAACAGAGAATTAAAATCTATAAAAGAGATGGAGTGCCTAGGTGGCTCAGTCAGTTAACTGTCCAGACACTTGGTTTTGGCTCAGGTCAGATCCTGAGATCAAGCTCCATGTTGGGCTCCACGCTCAGTGCAGTATGCTCGAGATTCTCTCTCTTCATCTCCTTCTGCCCCCCCCCAACTCTCGTGCTCTCTAAAAATAAATAAAATCTTTTAAAAAGCTATCAAAAAGAAGAAAAGATATTATAGAACAAAAAAACACATTAAGAATTCATTGGATGACTAACAAGACACATGACAGAGCAGAATATACAACTAATGAATTTGAAAACAGATCAACAGAAACTCTCTAAATTGAGAGCATGTGGGGGTTTTGTTTGTTTCTAGAGAGTGAAATAAAACCAAAACAGAGCAGAAGAGAGATATGGTAAATGGTCAGAAGGCCTAACGTATTTCTACTTGGAGTTTCTGAAGAAAAGCAGAGAGAGAGTGAGGCAGAACACATAAAGAGATCATTTTCAAAAACTTAAATACAACAAACAACAAATTCAAGAATCTTAGTGAATCCTAACAGTATGAGTAGAAAAGAAATCACACCTAAGCACATCTGAAAAAAAACCACGACAAATTTTTTAAAATCTTAAAACGGCCTTCAAAAAAATTAAGACAACTGACCTCTCCATAAAAACACTGGAAAATAGTAGACAATGGAAAATATCTTTAAAAATGCCGAAAGAAAATAATTCTATGCCTAATAAAAATATCTTTCAAGGGACACCTGGGTGGCTCAGTTGGTTAAGCCTCTGCCTTCAGGTCAGGTCATGATCTCAGTGTCCTGGGATCAAGCCCCGCATCGGGCTCTTTGCTCAGAAGGGAGCCTGCTTCCCCCTCTCTCTCTGCCTGCCTCTCTGCCTACTTGTGGTCTCTCTAATACATAAATAAAATCTTTTTAAAAAATCTTTCAAAAATGGAAGGTAAAACAAGTAAACTTTCAAAATAACAAAAACTAAATGTGCTATCAGCAGTCATGCAGTAAAATCTTAGATTCATCAAAATCTAAAGCTTGTGCTTCAAAGCACACTATCAAGGAAACTGAAAACATGGGGTGCCTGGGGGGCTCAGTGAGACAAGCATGGGATTCTTAATTTTGGCTCAGGTCATGATATCAGGGTCATGAGATCAAGCCCCATATTGGGCTCCACAATGGACACAGAGCCTGTTTAAGATTCTGCCTCCCCTCCCCACTCCCATCCCCCACCAGCTCCCCTTTGCTTGCCTCTCTCTTTAAATAAATAAATAAATAAGAAAGTGAAAACACAACCACACAGAATTAGAGAAAATACTGGTAAATCTAGCTTTTATTCTACTTTACAAACAGAAAGCTATTTTAATGTAAAAAGTTACTTATTTTAACTAAGAAATTTTTAAGTTATTTTGAAACCAATTTTCCTGGATAAAAAAGATATAACTTCTTCGAAAAAATTCCAAATTTCTATTTTATTTTTTAAAAATTATTTTGAGAGAGTGAGAGAGGAGAGGGAAGGGCAGAGGTCAAGGGAGAGAATCATAAGCAAACTATGCACTGCACGTGGAGTGGAGCCAGATGCGGGGCTGTACCTCACATCCCTGAGATCATGAACTGAGCCAAAATCAAGAGTCAGATGTTTGACCAACTGAACCACCCAGGTGCCCCCAAAATTCCAAATTTTTAAAGTTCATACAATCAGTGATGTTTCCTTGGGGTGAACATATATTAAAACAAAACAAAGCTAGTTGAGCAATAATCCAATCTATAACTTAAGTGATTATATTCCCACAGATCATCCAACATAGGGGTCAGTAGCTTGCATGAGATCAATAAAGGAAAAGAAAACTAGAATCCACTGAATACTTACTAGGCACTGTGAAAACATGTTACATGTTACCTCATTTCAATCCTCATAACCACCATATGAACTAATATCTTACTCCTCCAGGTGAGGAAATTAAGTCTCAGAGAGTTACTTAAACTTGACCATTATATTACACAGCTGCAAGTGACAAAGCCAGAATTTAGATAACAGCTAACATTCATTGAGCATTTACCACTGTGCCAAAATCTACTGTAAAATTTATTATATGTATTAACTAATTTATTCTTTCCAAAAACCCGACAAAGTATGTTATCATTATTATCCTCAGTTTAGAGAAACTGAGGCACAGAGAAATCAGGTAACTTGTCCAAGGTTATGAAACTAATAGTGGGTAGATTTAGAATTTTAACCCTGGCAATCTGACTCTGGAGCTTGAATTCTTAACCACTAAACCATGTTATCTCTCCCAGATTCCAACCTGAGGTGTTTGAGTTCACTCGGCCAAAATATTCATCAATTTGTAATGAGTATGTCCTGAAAATCTATTTGGGAAAAATACTGACTAAAAAATTAATCCAAAGAGACTCGTTTACAAATAACTTAATTTTTTAAATATGCATTTCAAACACTATTTAACAAAGGAAGGCAGGTTCGACTCTACATTGTATTAAGTTAGTAGTGACACAAAATTAGAAATACAGCAGACTACCAACAAAGCAATCTCTGTAACTACTGCGGTATAGACAAAGACAGTGGCAAATATCACATAAATCACACTTAAGGTGATAATAAGAAAAAGAGGTCAGGCAAAATAATAGATTCTACCATCTAACTTGCCTTAGGAGAAATTCTCCTAAAGACTGTTTTTCTTCTAACGTACCTTCTCTTGCTGCAACCTTAAAAGCAAACCACGCTGTTTCTTCCGAAGTGGGGGCATTTTATCATCTTCTCCTTTGTCTCGTAGATGTCTGCAAATATTTCACATTGAGACAAAGAGTTGATTAAATTTCGATTATAATGTCAAGAATTCTCTACCACTGAAAAGTCTCTGAAACAATTTAACATTTTCAAACATGGAAAACATGCAGCAAAGCCTACCCCATCAAATATTTTATTGCACATATAATATATGCAAACTCTAGACTGTGTCTTTTGCAGATACAATTGCTTTGAGAAATTTACAACACAGTAAAGGAATTAAGTATAAATAGTAATATGAGAGTCAGGTGATAAAAGAGAATGTTATGAGAAGGAGGTCTGAACAGCAACAGGATTCAAAGACGACTGCCATATTTCTAGGTTAAGAAACTGGATTGGTGAAAAAAAAAAAAAAAAGAAACGGGATTGGTCAAATCAAATTAAATGAAGAAACAAAAACAGCTTTAAAGACAAAGCATTTCCTTGGATAGAAGAAGAAATTGGAAAACGAAAACTATGTTCACTGAAACAACTTACTTTTTCTGATGCTCTAGCCAGGCTAATTCAGCCTTAGTTTTCTCCTTCAAGGCCTTCTCACGGAGTCGCAAGAGTGAAGACTGGTGAGCCGCCCTCATTTCCTCTTCTTTCATATACTGTCGAACCATCTCCATAGTAAATTTAGAAAAACTATCTTGTCCTCCTGAGAATGGCATGCTCAGCTCCTAAAGTGGAGATTTTATTTCAAGTTTATCATTACCTAAGCCTTTGGAATTTAAAATTAATATTGTTAAAAGAGGCATGTACTTATAAAAATAAGCTATGTATATAAAAAGGGTGCTGACCATGTCAGAGAACTCGCTTCAAAAAAGGCACGAGAGGGAGTAACACTCATCAGCTAATTTATTCAGCCAATGAAGTTTTAACAAACAACTACATAAGCCAGGTACTGTCCCAGGGGTATAAAGTTGGGTAAGAACTGTCCCTGTTGTCCAAAAGGCTAACAATTTAGCAAGATGACAGAGACTTTTAAAACAGAATAAAACGTTATTAAGAGTGAAGCAAATGAAACACTAGAGACATAACACTGGCTCTAATCCTCAAAGGCCTTCTAAATTACTCCAAGGAGTAAGTCTACATTCTACTTTGTAAGGAAAGCAAAGCCAGATTCTATAGCAAAAATTAGTATAGGTATAAAATTGCTATCTTAGGAAAATCATTCTGGTAGATGACACCTGAGTTCAAGTACAAAACGTATGGTCATATCTTTGAGAGAACATATCCACAGCTATTTATGAAGTAATCTCCACAGGTAAACTGAAGCACACCTTGGCAGAAGACAGTGTTGTCTTTTCTGGGGAGGTTTCATCATCAGAGTCATCATGATGGCCTCTCTTCTTTTCCATGTTAAACCTACGATGACTCTCAGAAGGTAGTAAAGATCGAAATGATTTTTCTTCTATTTCATCTTCTGTCATAGATTCATCGAATTTCAGGGAATATTCTGTTGCAATAGAAGTAGAATCTAAAAGAATTTGGAACAAGTAGATTTTATCATTGTAATGGTTTTCAGTAAGTATTCAATTAATAGCCCTTGCCGTCTTGTTATGGGACAATCTAATAAATTCAGGGAATTGATGGCTAACAACTAAAAGGCATGGCAATAAAAATTCACTGAACTATCTAAAAATATGAGTACAAGATATATGGTAAAAGTGTAATACACTATATATAAACAGCTCTAACAAACCAATTAGAAAACTAATAATCCTATAGAAAAATGAGAAACAGTCATGATCAAATACATCACAAAGAGAATATGAATGGTCAAAATAAAATTAAAAAAAAAAAAGAGTAACATTATTAGCGAAGAAATGCATATTAAAATTTTTTTAGAATTCATCGATACCATGGTAATTTAAAACATGATGGCTCTTGTGTGCCTTTGACATGCACTCCTCACCTCCAATCCTTTTCTTATTTGGACAGCCTTACCTTCCAGTACGAGCTCTCATCTAATTTCTTTCATTAGAGAGTATTTAGAAACCATAATTATGGATACTGGTTATTCTTTTTTTTTTTTTTTTAAGATTTTATTTATTTATTTGAGAGAGAAAGACCAGAGTGAGAGAGAGAGCACGAGCAAGGTGTGGAGGGGCAGAGAGAGAAGGAAAAGCAGGCTCTCAGCCAAGGAGGGAGCCTGATGCAGGGCTTGATCCTAGGACCCTGGGATCATGGCCTGAGCCAAAGGCAGATACTTAACCAATTGAGCCACGCAGGCACCCTGGCGCTGGGTTACTCTTATTACTACTAGAGCATCACGGTTCCTTCCCTCTGTTGGTGGCCAGAGCCAGATAATGTATGCATGTATACTAACCGATGTACACACACACACACACACACACAGAGTAGTTCCTGTATCCATTCATCCATCCAAAGATGGATTCAGACTGATGTCACTGACTCTAATCCAGCACCACAGGGTTCATTCCAGTCTTCCTTCTTGTGTATCTAATATCCTTCTCCACCGAGAAACCTGGCTCTTACCAAACAACATCAATTTACTTATTTGTTCAACCCCAATACATATGTAAGAACTGTTTACCTGTACCCCTGTGAAAAGTTCATTTACCAATTAGAATACAGTGTTTAATAAAAGAAATCAGACTCAAAAAACACATATTGTATGATTCCACTTACACTATTTTCAAATAGGCAAAGTGAAAGTCCAAGTACAGAAAGCCCATCAGGGGATGCTTGGGGCTGTCCTAAGGGAGGGCAGTTGAATGCAAAGGGTCATGGGAAAATGTGGGGGGTAATATATCCTAAATCTTGAGTCTGACTGTGATTACGTGGGTGTATATCACACAGTTGTCAAACTCATTGTACTATGTGTTTGAAATGAGTATAATAAATCCATAAAATTTATTTAAAAATTTAAAGAAAGCCAGTAGAAGACAGTAGCTGACAAATATAAAGAAGGAATCTTGTCCAGGAACTTCCTGAGGAAATAAGAGTTCAATTCACATTTTTTCTTTACCTCTGCTAACACAAATATAAAATCAGAAACTTCCAGGGCTGATTTAAGAACTTAATAAATACAAATATCACACACACACAAAGAATACAGTGTTTATATTCTGCTCTCTTTATATTTAGGTTTACAATTTCCACTCAAAAATGCCATTTTCCAAAATTACTTAGGTCAGCTCCTTTTTCCTCCACCCTCTTCAGTGTGGTTATGCTATACATTTGTAATAAAGTTAGATTCCTTTGTCATAGACTGCATTCTATTCTAGGATCCCCAACATCCTGGTTGATGTGTGTGTGTGTTTAGTTTGCACATGCTGAAATTTACTCTTTGTAAATTTACTATTTGTACAGCTCCAGGGTTCTGAAAAATGCACAGCATCTGTCAGTACATAAAGAACCATACAGGACATCCCTTACATAATTTGCTTCATACTTAAAGTTCTCCTGTGCATTCCCTTTGTAGTTTAATAACTTCCTCTTTTACCTAACAGTTGAGAACCATTAATCTGTTTTCCTACCCTAAAGTTTTGCCTATTCAGAATGTCATATAAATGGAATCATACACTATGTAGCCTTTTGCAGCTTGCTTCTTTTGCATAGTAAAATTCACTTAAAATTCATCCGTTATGTTGCATGAATCAATAGCTCGTTCCTTTTAATCACTGAATAGTATTCCACTGAACAGATGAACCAGTCTGCTTATCCATTCTCTTCGTAAGACATTTCGTGGCTTCCAGTTGTTAGCAATAACGAAAAATGGTGCTATGAACATTAGTGCATAGGCTTTTGTGAGGACCTAAGTTTTCAATTCATTTGCCTAGGCATGTGATTGATGGATTATTATAAGACACTGAAAATGTCTTACAAAGCAGCTGTACCATTTTGCATTCTCATCAACGAATTCAAGTTCCCGTTGCTCTGCATCTTTACCGCCACCACTTTGTTGTCAGCTTTTTGGATTTTAGCCATTCTAACAGGTTTGTTGTAGTATCTCATTGTGATTTTAATCTTCATTTCCCTAACAACACACGATATGGAACACCTTTCCTAAATCTACTTGCCATTTGTATAGTTCCTTTAATGAAGTGTCTGTTCAGATCTTATGCACATTTTTAAATACGGTTGTTGATTTTCTTGTTGTTGAGTCTTAAGGGTCCTTTATATAATTCTGGATATAAGTCCTTATGTGATTTACAAATATTTCTAACAGTCTCTGGCTTCTCTTTTCAATTCTCTTAACAGTGTTTTTCACAGAGCAGTTTTTAAATTTTAAACAAGCATAGCTTACCAATTTTTGTCTTTCAGAGACTGTAGTTCTGGTGTTGTGTTCTAAGTCACTGCTAAACAAAAGACGAGTTGGCTTTTCTCCTACATACAGGTTTTTAAAATGGTGTTGTTTCTTTGGATCTTGGTTGTCCTGTGGACTTTAGTTGCCTTAGCTCTCCAGACTCCTAACTTCACTTCTTCCACGAGGGAAGACTACTGGGCTCCATGGTACGCAGCCTGGAGACTCCCTTCAGGCAGTCAGCTGGAGCAGTCACAGTGCACCTCATCTGCTTTTCATCTCTCGTGAATCAATAGCACTCACTGCCTGATGTTCAATGTCTTAAAAGTAGTTATTTCATATGTTTTATCTGATATTTGTTCTAGGAGGGAGGGTAAATCTGGTCCTGTTCCTCCATTGTGGTCAGAAGTAGAAGTTCAAGTGATTTAATTTTATATTGTTTAAAGAAGTGAAATATATCAAAAAGTCATAGCTCATGACATTTCAGATTAGTCACTTGACAGTGATAAATCTGCAGTTATTGGAGCCAAGCACCATGGCAAACAACTTGAGAACAACATTAAGTCACGGATGGTTACCATCCTGAGACTCAAAGACACTTTCAATAAATTTGTCTTCACTATTTTAATTACAAGCACTATTTTCAAGATAAAATTTTACAGAGATTAAATTCATCCTGTAGGAGAAAATTAACAGATAATTTCTTTGTTTTCCTGTATCCTTTATTTCTCTCATTATGTGGAAGTTGTCATTATGAAGTTATTATAGCTTTGAAATAGTTTCACCTGGATACACTTAGTATCAGATTCAGATACACAAACACACACACACTACCATGGTCTAACTAGCTCAGTCACAAATATCTCAAAGGGTTCTGGAAGCCTCCCCAAACAAGTAACTGTACATACATATGCAAGAAACATTACCTTTCTCATCAGGAAGAGACGGCACACTGTCACTTCGCAGAGAATCATCTACAGCAGTCTGAACTTGTTCATCGATAGAACTCTCCATCTTTTCACCATGAAGTTTCCTCTCATTTTCCTTAGAAGATGGAACTGAGGGGCTTTCTTGACGGCTGCTACCACTACTACTTCTGTTTATAGATATTATAGAAACAAACCAAAAAGAAAAAAAAAGTGATAAGGTTCATAAATTCAAAGTACATTTATTTGGCAAGGGGAATGTGCTTGGTGATCAAGATATGAAATGATGAAACAAGTAAATAAAATGCTAAGTGGACAGAGATCTGAGAAGAAACTGCTGTAGAAAAGAATGGCTTCACTCTTAAATAGTCATGAAAAGCAAGCACTAATCTCAGACTATCACTTCCCTTTTTCCTTCCATTTTAAAATCAAGCTACTAGGAAAAGGGGCCTCTATTTGGCTGTTTCAACTTCCTTACTTTTCATCAACATCACAATTCATCACAATCAGCTTAATTCCAACTACTCTACTATAATCCTTCTTTCAAACTCTACCTAAACTTGAATTCCCAAATCCAATGGATAATTTTTCTGCAATATTATATGGTCTTGATCTCTACCTCCTTCTTTAAAAGCTCCACTAGCTAAAGCAAATGTAGTAAAATGCTAATATCAGTATAATGTGGATAAAAAATATTTAGGAACCTATATTATTCTTGCAATATTTTTGTAAGCTTGAAATTGTATCAAAATTAAATGTTAAGAAAAAGACTTTTCTTTCTTATACTCCTTGTTTCTACCCTCACCAGCTTTTCTATCTCCTGAACCAGTTTTTCTGTTTCTTTCATGTCCTTTGAATTTTCCTGGCTTTCCTTAAAATAATGGTGATTCCCAGAGTTTTGTTGTTGGTCCCTTTCTCTTTTATGCTACAGACTGTCCCTTGGCAATCTTATGCATCTCTGTAATTTCAACTACTATCATTCAGATTGAGCCTTAAATCTATATCAACTAGTCTGCCTTCCCCTGATTTTAGCCTCAAGTTTCCAAATGCTTAGTGAATTTTATTTTATTTTTTTATTTTTTATTTATTTATTTTTAATTGTGTCCAGTTAGCCAACATATAGTATATCATTAGTTTTCGATAAAGTATTCAATGATTCATTAGTTGTATATAAGGTCAGTGTTTTCCTTATTTTTTTTTATTGTGTCCAGTTAGCCAACATATAGTACATCATTAGTTTTCGATAAAGTATTCAACAATTCATTAGTTGTATATAAGGTTAGTGTTTTCCTTCCTCCCCCTTTGCTTTCCTTAGTTTATTCATTTATTTAAATATACATAGAAAGAGAGTGAGCCAATTACAAGCCATGTCTTAAGATCCTCTCCATAAGCAATGTCCTCTTCTGAAATGCCTTTCCTTCCCTGCCTACCTATTTAAGACTGTTCTGCCTCCCTGATTTAAGACTTAGTTCAAGTATCATTTCTGCAAAGTGCTTATAGACTCCTTCTCCCACTCCCAAGGAAGGTTTGGTTACTTCTCTGCATTTATACTGTTTTTTTCTTTCTTTCTTTCTTTCTTTCTTTTTTTGGTATGTTTCTATAATTGTATTTATCAGAATATTGTGCAATTATGTGTCTGGTTTAGTAAATGCTTTGGAAAGTATAAACCATATAATATAGCTATAAGGTAAAAGAGATAAAGCAGGAGAGAGCGAGTGCTTTGGAGTCAGAAGGATATGGGATTAATCTCAATTACTCTACTTAGCAGTTATGTGCCAATCATTCACTCAGTAAACGTGTAGTAAACTGCCTACTGCGTGCTAGGTTTTTTGCTAAGTTCTGGGGATAGCAGTATAGCATGGTCCTCACTAGGATGGCTGTAGTAAAAAAGAGAGACAATAACAAATGTTGGTGAGGATGTAAAAAAAAAAATTAAAATTTTAGTGGGAATGTGAAGTGGAGCAGCTGTTTGGAAAAGCATGGCAATTTCCCAAAAAGTTAAACAGAGGTATTTTATGACCCAGCAATCCCTCTTCTAAATGTATACCCCAAAGAAATGAAAACTTACATCCACACAAAAACTTGTATATAGAGGTATGTAGCAGCACTATTCATAAGAGTCAAAAAATAGAAGCAATCCAATGTCTACCAACTGATGGTAAATAAATGTGGGATATCCATACAAGAGAATATTATTTGGCCATATAAAGGAATAATATATTAATATGTGATAGATAAACCTTAAGATTACACTAAGTCAAAGAACCAGTCACAAAGGACCGTACATTGTATGATGCCTTTTTTTTTTTTTTTGTATGATGCCATTTATATGAAATGTCCAAAAGAGACAAATCCACAGAGAACAGAAATACAAAGTAGATTAGTGGTTGCCAGAAGCTGGAGAAGAGAGAGCAAAGGAAATGACTAATGGGTATGGGCCTTCTTTTTGGGGTGATGAAAATGAAGACCTCAAAGAATTTCTAGTGTACTCCATAACTGACAAGTAAAGTAACAAGAGATAGAAGGTGGTAAAGGCTCAAACAGTTACATATGGAGTGCTATGGGAGAACACAGAAGGGATATCTAAAGCAGACTAAAGGTAACACTGACTCTTGGAGGGGAGTAAAAGTAAATTAAATGAAATAGAGTGGGGAAGGTCTAGAAAGAAGGTATATCTTGGAGGAGTCCATGATGGCAAAGGAGTAAGAGAACTTAGTTTTGTCTGGTCCCAGTAATTCAGGTAGGTAGCTATTAAATCATTCAGAATACCTGCAAACTCAACTGGAGATCTAAGAAAAGAACAGCTACAAGTCCACAAACAAAAAAGCAACCACTCTCTGCAAGAATGATAAGACAGAAAAACTCACCTCAACAAAAAGAACAAGAGGCAGTACTGAATTCCAGGGACCTAATCAGTACGGATATAAGTAAGATGTTGGAACTGGAGTTCAGAGTAACAATTATAAAGATATGAGCTGGGCTTGAAAAGAGCATGGAGAACACTAGAGAATCCCTACCTGGAGAAATAAAAGAACTAAAATCTAATCAAGTTGAAACAGAAAAGACTATTAATGAGTACAATAAAAAATGGAGGCTCGGGGCGCCTGGGTGGCTCAGTGGGTTAAAGCCTCTGCCTTCGGCTCAGGTCATGATCCCAGGGTCCTGGGATCGAGCCCTGCATCAGGGCTCTCTGCTCAGCAGGGAGCCTGCTTCTCTTCCTCTCCCTGCCTGCCTCTCTGCCTACTTGTGATCTGTCTGTCAAATAAATAAATAAAACCTTAAAAAAAAATGGAGGCTCTAACTGCTAGGATGAATTAGGCAGAAGAAAGTAATAAAGAAGACAAAATGATGGAGAATAAAGAAGCTGAGAAAAAGAGAGATAAACAACTATTGGATCACGAGGGGAGAATTTGAGACATAAGTGATAAGCAAAACAGCATCAGAATAATTGGGATTCCAGAAGAAGAGGAAAGAGAGAGAGTGGGGCAGAAGGTATACCAGAGCAAACTAGAGCACAGAACATCCCTAATCTGGGGAAGGAAAAAGGCATTCAAGTTTAGGAGGCACATGAGAATACCCCTCAAAATCAATCAAAAAGGTCAACACCTCAACATATAATAGTGAAACTTGCAAATCTCAGAGAAAAAGAGAAAATCCTGAAAGCAGCTCAGAACAGGAGGTTCGTTACCTACAAGGGTAGAAACATTCAACTGGAAGCAGTCCTATCCACAGAGACCTGGCAGGACAGAAAGGTCTGGCGTGATATACTCAGGGTGCTAAATGAGAAAAATACGCAGCTAAGAATACTTAATCCATCAAGGCTGTCATTCAAAATAGAAGGAGAGATAAAAAGCTTCCAGAACAAACAGAAACTTAAAGATTTTGTGATCACTAAACCAGCCCTGCAAGAAATATTAAAGGAGATCCTTTAAGTGAAGAGAGAGCCCAAAAGTAACATAACCAGAAAGGAACAGAGAAAATATACAGAAACAGTGATTTTACAGGTAAGACAATGGCACTAAATTCATATCTTTCAATAGTTACTCTGTAAAGGGGCTAAATGCTCCAATCAAAAGACACAGGGTATCAGATTGGCTAAAAAAGCAAGAGCCATCAATATGTGTCTATGAGAGACTCATTTTAGAACCAAGGACACCTCCAGATTGAAAGTATCATGTTAATGGACATCAAAAGAAAGCTAGGGTAGCAATCCTTATATCAGACAAATTAGATTTAAACCAAAGACTGTAATAAAAGATGAATAAGGACACTATATTATAATTAAAGGGTCTATCCAATAAGAAAACCTAACAATTATAAATATTTATGCCTCTAACATAGGAGCAGTCAATTATATAAACTAATTTATAACAAAAAGAAACACATCGGTAATAATACAATAATAGTAGGGGACTTTAACACTCCACTCACTGGAACGTACAGATCATCTAAGTAGAAGATCAACAAGGAAACAAAGGCTTTGAATGACACACTGGACCAGATGGACTTCACAGATAATATTCCAAGGATTCCATCCTAAAGCAACAGAATATACATTTTTCTTGAGTAAACATGGAACATTCTCCAGAAAAGATCACATACTGGGTCACAAATCAGGTATCAACCTGTACCAGAAGACTGAGATCATTCCTTGCATATTTTCAGACCACAATGCCTTGAAACTGGAACTTAATCACAAGAGGAAATTTGGAAAGAACTCAAACATGTGAAGGCTGAAGAGCATCCTACTAAAGAATGAATGGGTAAAAAAAAAAAAAAAAATGAATGGGTCAACCAGGAAATTAAAGAAGAACATTTTTAGCAAAGGTGGTCCTAAGAGGGAAGTATATAGCAATACAAGCCTTTCTCAAGTAACAAGAAAAGTCTCAAATATACAACCTAAACTTACACCTAATGGAGCTGGAGAAAGAATAGCAAATAAAGCCTAAGTCCAGCAGGAAAAGAGAATTAATAAAGATTAGAGCAGAAACCAATGAAATAGAAACCAAAAAGAACAGGAGAACAGATCAATGAAAGCAGGAGCTGGTTCTTTGAAAGAATTAATAAAATTGAAAAAAACCTTAGACTTATAAAAAAGAAAAGAGAAAGGACTCAAATAAATAAAATCATGAATGAAAGAGGAGAGATCACAACCAACACTGAAGAAACACAAACAATTAAGAACAGTTAAGAACAAACAATTAAGAAATAAGAACATACTATGAGCAATTACATGCCAACAAATTAGGCAATCTGGAAGAAATGGCTGTATCCCTAAAGACATATAAACTACCAAAACTGAAACAAGAAGAAAGAAAAAACAACAGACCCATAACCAGCAATGAAATCGAAGCAATAATCAAAAATCTCCCAACAAAGAAGAGTCCAGGGTCTGAAGGCTTCCCAGGGGAACTCTACCAAACATTTAAAGAAGAATAAATACCTATTCTTTTATTCAAACAGAAATGGAAGGAAAACTTCCCAATTCTTTCTTTGAGGCCAGCATTACTTTGATCCCAAAACCAGACAAAGACCCCCACCAAAAAGGAGAATTACAGACCAAAATCCCTGATGAACGAGGATGCCAAAATTCTCACCAAGATACTAGCCAATAGGATCCAAAAGTACATTAAAAGGATTATACACCACAACCAATGGGATTTATTACTGGGTAGCACAGGTGGTTCAACATCCACAAATCAATTAACATGATACACTACATTAATTTAAAAAAAAAAAGGGACAAGAACCATATGATCCTCCCAACAGATGCAGAAAAAGCATCTGACAAAGTATAGCAGTTTTTCTTGATTGAAACTTTTCACAGTGTAGGGACAGAGAGAACATACCTCAATATCATAAAAGCCATCTATGAAAAGCCCACAGCAAATATCACTCTCAGGGCAGAAAAACTGAGAGCTTTTCCCCTAAGGTCAGGAACACGGCAGGGATGTCCACTATCACCATTGCTGTTCAACAACTGCTAGAAGTCCTAGACTCAGCAATCAGACAACAAAAGAAATAAAAGGCATCCGAATTGGCAAAGAAGAAGTCAAACCCTTACTCTTTGCACATGACATGATACTCTATGTGGAAAATCCAAGACTCCACCCCAAAACTGCTAAAGCTCATACAGGAATTCAGCAAAGCAGTGGATATAAAATCAATGCACAGAAATCAGCTGCATTTCTATACACTAACAATGAGACAGAAGAAAGAGAAATTAAGGAGTTGATCCCATTTACAATTATACCAAATACCAAGATAACTAGGAATAAATCAAACCAAAGAGGCAAAGGATCTATACAGAAAACTACAGAACACTCATGAAAGAAATTGAGGAAGACACAAAGAAATGGAAAAACCTTCTATACTCATGGATTGGAAGAACAAATATTCTTAAAATGTCTATGCTACATAGAGCAACCTATATAATCAATGCAATCCCTATCAAAATACCATCAATTTTTTTCACAGAGCTGGAACAAATAATCCTAAAATTTGTATGGAAGCAGAAAAGACCCTGAATAGCCAAAGGAATGTTGAAAAGGAAAGCCAAAGCTGGTGGCATCACAATGCCGGACTTCAAGCTCTATATCAAAGCTGTAATCATCAAGACAATGTGGTACTGGCACAAAAATAGAAACATAGATCGGTGAAACAGAATAGAGAATCCAGAAACAGACCCTCAACTCTATGATCAACTAATCTTAAACAAAGTAGGAAAGACTATCCAATGGAAAAGGGCAGTCTCTTCAACAAATGGTGTTGGAAAAACTGGACAGCCACATGTAGAAGAATGAAACTTGACCATTTCCTTACACCATACACAAAAATAGACTCAAAATGGATGAAAGACATAAATGTGAGATATCAAAATCCTAGAGGAGAACACAGGCAGCAACCTCTGTGCAACCTCTCAGCCACAGCAACTTCTTGCTAGACATGTTTCCAAAGGCAAGGGAAACAAAAGCAAAAATGAACTACTGGGATATCATCAAAATAAAAAATCTTTTGTACAGCAAAGGAAACAGTCAACAAAACCAAAAGACAACCAACAGAATGGGAGAAGATATCTGCAAGTGTTTTATCAGATAAAGGGCTAGTATCCAAAATCTATAAAGAACTTATCAAACTCAACACCCATAGAACAAATAATCCAATCAAGAAATGGGCAGAAGACATAAATAGACATTTCTCCAAAGACAACTTACAAATGGCCAAGAGACACAGGAAAAAATGCTCAATATCACTCACCATCAGGGAAATACGAATCAAAACTACACTGAGATACAACCGCACACAACTAAGAAAGGCTAAAATCAGCAAGTCAGGAAATGACAGATGTTGGCGAGAATGTGGTCAAAGGGGAATCCTAACCCTCTTATCTTACACTGTTGGTGGGCACATAAGCTGGTGCAGCCACTCTGGAAAACAGTATGGAGGTTCCTGAAACAGTTGAAAATAGGGCTACCCTATGACCCAGCAATCACACTACTGGGTATTTACCCTAAAGACACAAATGTAGTGACCCAAAGGGGTACCTCCACCCCAATGTTTATAACAGTAACATCCACAATAGCCAAACTATGGAAAGAGTCCAGATGTCCACTGACGGATGAATGGATAAAGAAGATGTGGTATAATATATATACAATAGAATACTACGCAGCCATGAAAAACCGAAATCTTGTCATTTACAAAGACATGGATGGAACGTGAGGGTATTATGCTAAGAGAAATAAGTCAATCAGAGAAAGGCAATTATCATATGCTCTCTGATATGAGGAATTTGAGAGGCAGGGCAGGAGTTGTGGGGGGAAGGGAGAGAAAAAAGAAATAAGATGGGACCAGGGAGGGAGACAAACATGAGACTTTTAATCTCAGGAAACAAACTGAGGGTTGGGGGAAGGGATGGGGGTGGGAGGGATAGGGTAGCTGGGTGAGGGACGCTGGGGAGGGTATGTGCTATGGTGAGTGCTATGAATTGTGTAAGACTGATGATTCACAGACCTGTATACCTGAAACAAATAATACATTTATTTGTATTAATGTCATTGTATACATACAATGGAACACTACAAGCCATCAAAAAAAAAAAAAGAAATCTTGCAATTTGCAATGACGTGGATGGAACTAGAGGGTACTATGCTAAGTGAAATAAGTCAATCAGAGAAAGACAATCATCATATGATCTCACTCATAAGTGAAATTTAAGAAACAAAACAGGATCAGAGGGATAGAGAGGGAAAAATAAAACAAGATAAAATCAGAGAGGTGAGAAACCATTAAAATATTCTGAATCATAGAAAACAAACCAAGGGCTGCTGGAGGGGAGGTGGGCAGGAGGATGGCGTAACTGGGTGATAGACATTAAGGAGGGCATGTGATGTAATGAGCAATGGGTATTATGAGTGATGAATCACTGAACTCTAAATCTGAAATAGTACATTATATGTTAATTAATTGAATTTAAATTTAAAAAAGAGAGGGTATATCATATGTAATGGCACAAAAGAGAGAGAGCATGGCTCTTTTTTTAGAGAATTACATTAGAGTAGTTGTAATTAGTAGAATAGAGTAAGAGGGGAAATGCCAAGAGACAGGGCTAGAGATGGACCAAAGCTTCAATAATAAAGGAACTTTCATGCTATACTGAGTGGCTCTAAAGGAATACTGAAGGTTTCAAACAGGTGAGTAACAAACTGGCTGCAAATTTTAGAAAAATCACTCTAGTTACCATGTGGTTAGTGAAGAGATTGGGGAATGGTTTGGGAAAAGACTGGGAAAACTATGAGGAATCCTCTGTAGTGACCCAGCTGACAGCCTAAATGAACTGTGTGTCAGGAAGGTTAAATGAAAGTCACATAGTTCCAGAGATATAGTAGGTACTTAATACCCCACACTGATGTTTTTTAGTCTCATGATTTAATTTTTTAAATGAGGTTTCACTTTGACAATGTAGGTATCCTACGATAAGAATGCTGGAAAAGGAGCTTCGAAAATCTTCTAATCCAAGGACAGAACCATAATCGAAAACTATAGATGTTAATACCAGGCAAGAACCAATAACAAAGTATTCGATCTTCTTTTATAATTATAAAAATTAGTACATACAGTAATGTCAAGAAATATGATGTTAGCAAAGCAATGCACAATAAACATAGGCCTTAGAGCCAGATAAACCAAGGTTCAATTCCTTCGTGTGCTACTATCTATGTGACCTTGGGTGAGTTTCTTAGCAACTGCATGAGCCTCTGTTCCCTACTATAAAATGAGGATGGTATCTGTCTTAGAAGGTTGCTGTGAATATTAAATGCAGGAAAAAGAGGGACACCTGGGTGGCTCAGCGGATTAAGCCTCTGCCTTCGGCTCAGGTCATGATCTCAGGGTCCTGGGATCAAGCCCCACATCGGGCTCTCTGCTCAGCAGGGAGCCTGCTTTCCACCCCCACCCACCACCTGCCTCTCTGCCTACTTGTGTTCTCTCTCTGTCAAATAAATTTTAAAAAAAAGAAAGAAAGAAACTGACACGGTGCTTGTAGAAGGCAGGCTCTCAAGGAATGGTAGTTACATTACTACATAGAACAATTATTTTATAAATCAGTTAATCAAATAAGGGAAGTCAGAACTTTGAAGGAAAGACACTATTTCATTTAAAGAAATGAGATTAAGAAGTAAAAAGAAAAAGCACTGTTTAAGCCATTCACCACACTTTACTAAATCAAAGTGTTTTCACCTTCGATCATGATTCTTGTATCTTGAAGACTCAGAATAACTATCGTGTGAAGGGGAATACTTCTGATGTTTTGAATCAAGGGTCCCTTCTTTACTCTGAGAGGCTGAAACAGATTGACTTTTCCTGCAAAGAGAATAAAAACTGATTAAACATTTAAAGTCTCTCATAAGAGAAGGATTTTAAATGCCATTTAACATTGAGATAAAATCTTGAATAGAAATTATGAAATAGCTATGACAAAGTTTTTAAGAAAGGCATTCGCTCATAGAAAAGAGTTTCTTTTGCTCTGGGAGAAATAAACACAAATCACCCCAAGTATTAGTAAATGTGAATAGGGACTTAAAATCTATGAATTAGAGACAGTCAAAATGTGATGTAAAAAGAGACACACAAACATGATCACATCACCCAGGCTGCCTGAAAAACTGACTCTTCATTGTTCCAAGAATAAACTCCAAAATCCTCAAGGTCTGCAATGTCCTACCATCATCTGATCCGTGCATCATCTCCTACCATTCTCCCCTTTGTTCTCTGCCTCGAGTCACATTCTTCCCTCATTTTCTCCTCCTACATTTGTATGTACTGACCTGCCAATCTTTATCTGCTTTACATCACTGACTCCTTCCCATCCACTGGATCTCACCATAAGCTTTCCTTCCCCAGGAAACCTTTCTCTAATGTCGCTGTACCCCCAGGCTATTCAAATTCCTTCGTTTTAGATCTCTGAGATGTACGTTCTTTTCTCTCATAACACATGTCTCAATGTGTAAGTGTTCATTCACTTCAGTGAATATTTGATTACAGTATCTATCTTCCCCACCACACTGTATGCCCATAACTATACTCCTAGCACCCACGACAGGGCCTGGGACATAGTAGATACCCACTGCATAGTTGCTGAATGACTGAGTATTAACCTATCCGTTTCAGCTCTGGTCCTCAGCTGTTTCACAAAATCTGGAGCATGTTGTCGTTGGTGGTCGTATAGCGTTGTCAGGGGAGCTCCGGAAGCAGTGATGGCATCTGAGATATGAGTTCGAGTCAACTCTGCCATCTAAATAAGAACACACACAAGGCAAAAGTAGATGTGAAAAAAAAATCACAGAAAACTGAGAAGGAGCACAGGGTCTTCGAAAGATCACTGGATTAAGAGCAAGTAAATTCCACTATAAGAGGTAAAACACTGGGGGCAAGTAATTTAGATTCTTTAAGTCTCACAACAGCTTCCTTATAAAAATAAAAAGTTGGATGGACTACCTGATTTCTAACTTTCATCTAGCTACAGCAACCTATAAATTAAAACAAAATCTTCAAGTAATATAATAAGCCATAATAAACAAAAAATGAATCTCCTATAAGAATCAACTCAATTTCGGGACACCTGGGTGGCTCAGTTGGTTAAGCGGCTGTCTTCGGCTCAGGTCATGATCCCAGCGTCCTGGGATCGAGTCCCACATCAGGCTCCTTGCTCGGCGGGGAGCCTGCTTCTCCCTCTGCCTCTGCCTGCCACTCTGTCTGCCTGTGCTCGCTCTCTGGCTCTCTCTCTCTCTCTGACAAATAAATAAATAAAATCTTTAAAAAAAAAAAAAAAAGAATCAACTCAATTTCTACTTCCTATATCTGTTTTGACCTACAATGGGAGGTATTTTCCCCACTCTCAGCCACTACTGCAACTGCTGCCTGTATTTTTCATTTGGTGTTCATTCAGTCACTGCCTTGACAACTTGAAGTGTTTTTGAAATCTTTGTTAATGTTGTCTAAAATTTTCTTAAAAGAGTCTATGTACAATCCCATAGTACCCAACCCAGGAGGTTCCTGGTCTTTTAATATTAATAACAAAATCATTTCACAAACAATCCTAAATTGTACCTGCTAATATAAACTGAAACTATAACTACAGAGTATAATATCCCGTACACAGACAACAGTAAAACTATTTCTGGCTTTGTTCCTGGTACAGTAAAAGACAAGACACTAACATCACGGTAGATAAAAAGGAACCATCTTCATACAAAGCAGATCAATGGCTTCCTGGGACCAAAGCTGGGGACAGAACGGATAGGTGCATGAAGAAACTTTTTAGTGACGGAAATACAGTTGCCTTCTGAACAACATGGGGGTTAGGGGAGCCAATTCATTAAGCAGTCGAAATTTGTGGATAACTTCTAAATCCCTCAAAGCTGAACTACTAAATAGCCTATTGTTGATTAGAAGCCTTATCCATAACATAAACAGTTGGTTAACACATATCTTATACATCATATGTATTTTATACTGTATTATTATAATAAAGTAGGCTAGGGACACCTGGGTGGCTCAGTCAGTTGGGTGTCTGCCTCCGAGGTCATGATCCCGGGGTCCTGGGATCGAGCCCCACATCAGGCTCCCTGCTCAACAGGAAGCCTGCTTCTCCCTTTCCCACTCCCCCTGCCTGTGTTCCTTCTCTCTGTCAAATAAATAAATATAATAATAAAATAATAAAATCTTTTAAAAAATAAATAGAGCAGGCTAGAGAAAAAAAATGTTAAGAAAATCCTAAGGAAGAAAAATTACATTTATCGTACTGTATTGTATTTGTCAAAAAAATTTTTGCATATAAGCAGACCCTCACAGTTCAAGCCCATGTTATTCAAGAATCAACTGTATTCTATTTCTCAATTATGGTGGTGTTTATAGGGATGGACAGAGAGATAAGAAAAGACAGAAATATATAGATATAGATACCTATATCTGATTAGATACCTATATATTTGTCAAAACTCATCAAACAATACACTTAAAATGGATATATTTTATAGTTTGTAAATTATACATCAATAAAATCAGTATATTTTTTAAAAGTCTACTCAAGGGCAGACATTTAGAGTTCTCCATTTTTTCTGCCTCTGATCACTCACATGTACAACATACTGCCTCAAGTCAACAGCATTTGGCTCTCACTGACATATTTGCTAGATGTTAGAAACTGCAAAGACCGAATCTACTCAGACTGACTAAAAGAAAAGGGTCTCTCGATGGCCTTACTTCACAGATTTGGCGAGCCACGTCTGTGCTGAGACGAGCAGTGTCTGCTTGGTGAGTGGCTATTTTACAAGTTGCTTCCTGCAGGACCTCCGCTACTTCCCTTTGTGATTTGACCACCTGCTGTAAGGATTCTGCATGGACCTGAAAATAAAAGAAAGTAAAAAGAGAACTTCTGTTACATCTCAGTCTCTCCCCGCTCCAAATTAGCTTTAATTTTAAAATTGTTTTATGGTGCAAATGCCTTGTAAAACAAAATGTCTAGATTTCATGTCTTGAAATCTAGAGTTCAGAGTCTTAAAATTACGGCTGGAGTTTAATTTTTAACTCCACTATTCACAAGTTGATGTTTCCTTTAACAATAAATACTATGTACCTCAGCTCCCACTTCTCTAAATTGGGGATAAATCTTAACTCACGGGATTGCTACCAGAGTCAAATGACATGAAATTAACCCAAATGGCATAATGTACACTAAAGCATTATTATATCTTTCCTTTTTCACTCCTACATATTTAAAAGAAAACTGAAGTGACTCCAAAGATACAAATTTAGATTTAAAAGACCAGTGCATGCTGCAAACGTAAGTACCTGAGCTGCTTTGTTTCGGGTTTCTTCTAATTGTCTCTGACACTCCAAAGCCTCTTGTTCAGCCTTCAATTTCAAAAGGGCCAAGTCTCTCTCATGGCGTTGCTGCTGTGCCTTCAAAACAAAAAAAAAGATCAACTATTAATTCTAAGATACTACACCATTTTAACACAGTGACGATATTACCCGTAATACTATTTTCCTAACATAATTTTTTTGAAGCAACCTCTTAGAACTCCAAGGAAAGACAGCAAATAGAATAGCCCTAAACTGTTATCAAAATATTTAATGACCACCTACTATGTGTCAAATAATGCAGTAAAATAAAAAATTTCCAAGGCACACAGGACTAAGAACTCATACAAAAAAGCTAATTTTAAAGCAAAAGCTGCAGTGCCTAACTCTATAAGAGAGATTAAAATGTCCTATGTATAAAAATAAAGGTAACACTTCGCAACTCAAAATTTTAGGACTCCTTTATTCTGGCTTTACAGGAGTAGTTTCATGAAAATATTGCCCCAGAAAAGGTCTCCTCACCAGGACCTTTTCTTTCCACTATTTCAAATAATGTTACCAATCAGTTTATATTTTTTCATTTCTTCTGGAATTGTGCTAAATACAGGTTTTCTAAAGGTGGAAAGATTGTATATAAAGTTATATAATGCCCTGTATAAATCTGGAAGCCCAGAATTATAATGTATCCCTAAAATGGTAGAAAATCTCAGTGCTGGGGCGCCTGGGTGGCTCAGTGGGTTAAAGCCTCTGCCTTTGGCTCAGGTCATGATCCCAGGGTCCTGGGATCGAGCCCCACATGGGGCTCTCTGCTCAGCAGGGAACCTGCTTCCTCCCTTCTCTCTTTCTGCCTGCCTCTCTGCCTTCTTTTGATCTCTCTCTCTCTCTGCCAAATAAATAAATAAATAAATCTTTAAAAAAAAAAAAAAAAGAAAGAAAGAAAAAAAAGAAAATCTCAGTGCTATTTTGGATTTCAAGGTAATGGCCACTGCCATGGGGTCATTTCCCTAATCCAGTGATTTTTTTTTTTTTTAAGATTTTATTTATTTATTTGACAGACAGAGATCACAAGTGGGGGGGGGGGAGGGAAGAAGGCACCCCGCTGAGCAGAGAGCCCGATATGGGGCTTGATCCCAGGACCCTGGGATCATGACCCAAGCTGAAGGCAGAGGCTTTAACCCACTGAGCCACCCAGGCACCCCAATCCAGTGACTTTTAACCAAGCTCTTATCAGTCCCTCCCCAGTCTCCATCAGGAAGACTTGGAAATGTCTGGGGGAGTTTTTGCTGTCCTGATGACCGGACAGCACTACTGTTATTTATTGGGAGAGGTACAGGAATGCTCAACTCCTTGCAAAGTATGGGATAGTTCCACACAACGAATGGTTTTAGATATTTTGGGAAGAACAAATGTAAAACAAAATTGAGAAAAAATTATTTACAACAGCATCAGGAGACATAAAATATTTAAGAATACATTTTAAAATGTGTAAGATCTGTACACTGAAAATTACACTGCAGAGAGAACTATTTTTAAAACCTAAATAGGAAAAGGTATCATGCTCACAAATTAGAAAATGCCATATTGTTAAGATGTAAATTCTCCCCCCAAACTGATCTACTGAATCAATGCCAGTCATATCAAAATCAACAAAAATAAAAAACCAGCCCCCCCTCCTTTTTTGGTAGAAGCCAACAAACTAATTCTAAAAGCTCTATAGAAATGTAAAAACCTAGAAACCTAAAAACCTAAAAACTACCTTGAGGAAAACAAAACTGAAGTAATTACACCCTGATTTCATGATTCACTCTAAGAACATAGTTAAACAGTATGGTACTGGCATTAAGAACAGGCATATAGATCAATGCAAAAGAACAGAGTCCAGAAATAGACCTCCATATAAGTGATTACTTAATTGTTGATAAAGGGGCCAAGAAAATTTAAGTCTTTTTATAAAAATGTTGATGGAACAACTGAAAATCCAGATGGAGGAAAAGATGAACTCTGGTCCCTTCTTCACACTCCATAAGTAACTAGATGGCTCACACACTTAAATATAAAAGCCAAAACTATAAAAAAAAAAAAAAAGCCAAAACTATAAAGCTTTTTAGAAAAACATAAAAAAAAAATCTTTGTTAAAGTATCTTAACATCTTAGGGTAGGCAAAGATTTCTTAGAAAACAAAATGAACAGAAAAGAAAAAAATAAAAAACTGGATTTCATTAAAATGAAAATATTCTGCACTCAAAAAGATACAGTTTAAAAATGAAAAGACAATTAAAAGGCAAGCTAAGGACTGAGAAACAGTATTCGAAATATATCTGAAAAGGACTTGTTTCTAGTTTCTATATGTAAAGGACTTCTATACAATCCTGTTATGAAATAGGCCAAAAATATGAACAGTTATTCACAAAAGATGATATAAGAATGGTTAATAAATACACAAAAAGATTATCAACCTCATGAGTCATAAAAGAAATGCAAATTAAAACCACAATGATACTAGTTCACACTCACTAGAATGCCTAGAATACCAATGACAGCAAAAATATGGAGCAACTGGGACTCTCATAGATTGCTATGTAAGATAATACAACTACTCTGGAAAACAGTATAGCAGTTTCATATGAAGTTAAGCATATACTTTTACTTGACCCAAGCAATTACACTCCTGGGTATTAAAGCAAGACAAATGAAAACACACATTGAATACAGAGTTGTAAAAATATTCGTAACAGAAATATTTATAATAGCTCCACACTGGAAACAATACAAATGTACATCAAAAGGATAAACTGTGTTACATTGATTAATGGAATATTACTCAGCAAAAAAACAGCACGAACAAAACAATGGATACAACATGGATGAATCTTAAAAACATTATGCCACATAAAATAAGCTAAACACAAAAAAGTAAAAAGGACAGTTCCATTTATATGAAGTTCTGGAACAGGCAAAAAGTACTATGGTGATTAGGAATCAGAATGGTAACTGCCTCTGGGAGAGCGAGTTAACTGAAAAGGTCGTCCATGGGTGAACTGTCTGAAGTGACAGAAATGTTCTATATTTTGATTAGGGCTGTGCTTACATTGATCAAAACTCACCAAACTACGCACTTAAAATCTGTGTATTTTATTATATGTAAATACTAAGTTTTTTTGTTTTTTTTAAAGATAGCAACAGCAACTCCATGTAAGAACACTGCTTCTACCTTTATTGGATTTTTGTTAGCTAAGTTAAAGTCCACATTATCCTGGCTTTATCAAATACCTGGAATGTAGAAAATTTTCTTTTTGGTACAAATAAAGCATTAAAAACAAAACAATAAAAAGTCAGTCATCTCTACAGACCTGTACCCTTGGGGATAAAAATACATTATATGTTTATTAAAATTAAAAAAAATATTTTAAATATTTAAATTAAAAAAAATACAAATTTTTGAATATAAAAAAAAGTCAGTCATCTCTGACTTGTCAGCAAAAGAAAATATTGAGAATTGCTTGATTAGCTGATTTTCACAGTCATTTAAAAAAAAACAGAGGAAGAGGAAAATGACATTTTTGAGAGACAATGACTGAATTATTGTTCTGCTACCAAATATTCTATGTTTAACTTTTTTAGTACTCGATATGACAGTTTTCCCCAGGGTTATTTATAAGACAATTTTTTTCTACTTGGCAGGTGAAAGTTTGATGTGCTGGTTTTGGTTTTTCACCTCATCATTGAAACTATTTTTTTTTTTTTAAGATTTTATTTACTTATTTGACAGAGAGAGATCACAAGTAGACAGAGAGGGAAGCAGGCTCCTCGCCAAGCAGAGAGCCCGATGCGGGACTCGATCCCAGGACCCCGAGACCACGACCCGAGCCGAAGGCAGCGGCTTAACCCACTGAGCCACCCAGGCGCCCTCATTGAAACTATTTTAAATACCAAAGAAAAGAAAAAAAGCACAGAAAGCTAAAGAGAAAATTCCACAAATACCTTTATGATCTGAGCCAGAGATACACTCTCCTGCTGAGCAAGTGATATGCCTCTAACTCTTTCCACATCTGAGAGCTGGCGCACCGACTCCTCAATGGCACTCAGGTAACTGAGTTCTGCCGCCATACGATGCTGGAGGCCAGCAGGAGAAAAGCGCTTAGAACCTGGAAGGCATAAGTGACTGTCAAATGTAAGAGAAATGACCTCTCAGATTTCTGAAATTCATTTTTCATCTTAAGAACCAAAACAAGTTTCCTTTCCACTGCAGGAAAGACTGACTTCTTATTAGCACAGTGTACATTTTCCAGGTGTGTTCTGACGTAGGCTGGCAATGGGAAAAATCACCACTGTTGAATGTTTCATGCTTTTCAGTATTTCTTTTCCTGCACAATTCTGAATACTTCCAAAAGTAATAACATTCACCTGATAACATCTTCCTACAGTTCGACTGAAAGAAAAGGGATTTTAAGGAACAGAAGTCGTATCTTGAATGACAACTGCACAGATCTACTTGCCTGATGTTGAGGCCACCTCTGCGGTCGTTCTGCTGGCAGCAAGGTTCATATCGGTAAAAGATGCATTAGGCTTAAATCCTGCTACAGATGGAGGCGTTATTACTGAGGATTTAGATCTTTCTAATGAAGTTCCTGGAAGGTCAAACTGCAACAATTTCTGAGAACTTGGAGACAGGGGAGAAGTTGGAGTTTTCTGAGATCTTCCCTTGTCTGATGAGACACTAGAAGTTTTGGTTCATATAAAGACATTAGAAAAAGGAAAACTACTTCAAGAGCCAGCTAAACAATTCATAAGAACAGCATGTATTGCATTCTTTATTGACATTTAAAATGTTGTGACTCAGGCATTTAATCATTCAAACGTAGTCATTCAAACATAATCGCCATGTTGAATGAACGACTGAGTACGGCTCTCATTGCTAGACTTACAGTGGTCAATGAGCTAGGCACAAACCCTGCCCAAAATAATAAAACAGAAAAGGAGTTGTAATTAAACTGGCACTTAACTCTTTCTTCTACAATGTACATATATAATGAATCACATATTACAGTAAGAGGCAAAACTTTCTAAAATACATAGACCTCATATAGCAATAAAATTATAGCCACATATAAAAGGTAAGGTCAAGCCTATCATTTAAAAAATGCCTTAAAATGAAAAGATGGGATTGGGAGGGAGACAAACCATAAAAGACTCAATCTCAAGAAACAGACTGAGGGTTGCGGGGGGGGGGGGGGGGGGAGGGGGGATGGGAGAGGGTGGTGGGGAAATGGACATTGGGGAGGGTATGGGCTATGATGAGTGCTATGAAATGTGTAAACCTGGTGATTCACAGACCTGTACCCCTGGGGATAAAAATACATTATATGTTTATTAAAATAAAAAAAACTTTTTAAAAAAATGCCTTAAAATCTATCTCTGAAAGAGAATAAAGTATCATTTTGAATTAAACATTAAGAAATGACAAAAACCCACTATTTTGTTATTCCTCTTAACCCAAAAATTCACGGCAAAAAAGTTATTTTCCTACTAACCATCTCTAAGTACTTTATAAGTACTCATTTGTTTTCATCTACTTTTAATGTTATAGTTCTTTCCTGAACTTTCTAAAAAGAAGTAATGTCTCATAAGCAGTCTGGAATAACTCTTAATGTATTTATTTCAATTCAAGGCACATGTCTAGCTCCTCTCTGAGAAATTAGACTCATTAAAGTTACTGTTTCTCATAACAAAAAGATGCTCCCATGCACTAAACATTAATTTATTGAATAAATTACTTGAAGATACTTCATAAAACATGTTAGCACAGTTAACGCATTTCTAACATAATAAAACAAATTTACTTTTAGCTTTAATAAAACCAGGAGATAGTTTTCAAAGATAGACATTTCTCTTAAACCCAGCATATAAATATCTGAATAAAAGTAATCTTGAGAGGCATTCACTTGTTTACAGTGACCTTTAATTTACTATTGATGGTTTAGAGAACTACTATTTCTAATAGTCTGACAACCTCATTTATAGAATAGAAAACGAATTTATTACTTCTTTTACTAGATTTCCAAGAAAAAATTCCAACACAATATCAAAATCAAGTATGCCTGAATCTCACTTTTGGTTTTACAAGCTGAATTTGTATTTGCTCTGCAGAGAAGATTCACCTAGACTAGCATTTCCAAAACTATGCTTCCAACAATGTTAATAAATTTTCCAAAAAATAAAAAGGACAGAAAAGTAAAGAGCTTGGGGACAGAAAATGGCTATAGCCAAATAAGTAAAGAAAAAAATAAGTTAAATATTGTTTTAAAAATCTGAGCACTTCTTCATCAAAGCCTTATATCATAGGTGAGGAAGGTGGCAGGGGAAGTCTATTCTATAGTACGGGACATTTATCAAACTTATTTGGCTGTGGATTCTTTTTTAGAAATGTTTAACTTTGTTAATTTTGCCAAATAAATCATCAGAATATCTCTAAAGAAAGGTAAAGCTTTCTGACAAAAAAAATTAAAATTCAATTTTAAATACAGTAATAATGGTATTAACAATGTAAGATTTACAACATGAAAGCATTAAAATTAATTATCTGTATGTGACACCATACTAGAAAGAGCAAACAGTTAGTTTTAAAAGAAAAAAATAAATCCGTGTCCTCTCGGAGGTTAAATTTCCAGAAGGACAAAATCAGTGCAACACATAAAAAGTCATGCAGACAAAGGAATAGAAACTGCACATGAAGCAATCACAAAAGATCATATATAAGCAACAGGCTCAGTGTATGATACTGTATGGTATTAAAAAGAAGGGGAAAAGATAGTATGCAAGCTCTCTCTAAACAATACGAGAGTGAGATTTCAAAATCTGCTTGTCATCAAATAAGCTGAGAGAAAAGTTCACAGGAAGAAGGGTAATGAGACAAAAGGATGCTATGTAGGCGTGTTGAAAGAGTGGATGAACAAAGATGAGGAGAAATGTATAGAAAAAAGAAATGAGACAGTCTGTGGTAGCCTAGTGAAAAACACTTCAAATAAAGTTAAGTTCTTGGGAATTCATCTACAGAGCAGCTGTGAGCTCCCAGGGTAGCCTCAGGAGAGCAGTTGCTTGGTCAGAGGATTGATTCAAGATAACAACACTGTCAATGGCACTTAGAATAGAAAGGGGGATTGTGCTAGAGGCAAAACATTCCTGAGAGACGCTATAATAGTTTAGGTGAGAGATGACCATATTCTAAAATATAAAGACCCAAACTATGAACAAAACTCCAAAGTCTATTCAGAAAATATAGCAATTTATTGAATGGATTCTCTGAACATCAATAATGTTATAACTTTAATTAAATATGAATTACAGGTATAAAATATACATTACCTTACAGAATGCCCAGAAAGATCCTCCAAAATGCTATCAGTGTCAAGAGTCTGCTCATAATCTTTAACAGAAAGTTTGCTACCGGTCCCAGATTTCTTTCCCTGATGAGAGTCACGTTCCAAGCCAGAGTGTACTTTGTCCTCATCAACAAGTGAGTTCTGAACATTTCCAGTAATTGAATCCAGCCCTATAAAGCAAATTTCTTATAAAGCTGATTCCCAATGTCAGAAGCTACCGAGAAATAATTGATACCTATATTTCAAGAAAGTAATACAATGCACACACCAGACTTCTTTTAAAGTTATTTTTCATATATAAAATAAAGTAGTTCATCCTTCCGTTTCCACTTAAGAAGAATAAAGTTTCTTCCATTAACATCCCCCCACTTGCTGCTAAAACATAAATTGTTAAATCAAATGATAAAGAAGACAAGCATTTTAAGTAAGAATGAAGTACTATTCTATCCTTATGAAAAAGTAAGCAAAATTAGACTTTTTTTTTTTTTAAATATTTTATTTATTTATTTGACAGACAGAGATCACAAGCAGGCAGAGAGGCAGGAGGAAGCAGGCTCCCTGCTGAGCAGAGAGCCCGATGCGGGACTCGATCCCAGGACCCTGGGATCATGACCTGAGCTGAAAGCAGAGGCCTTAACCCACTGAGCCACCCAGGTTCCCCAAAATTAGACTTTTAAAGATAAAACCCAGAGCTGGGAGAAAAATAGTACTGAAAGCCAACTGAAGTACACAATCATTTTGAAAAGCTTTTTGACAAGAACTACATAGCCAGATTCATAAAACTTCTCATATTCTCTCAAAATACTCTTACTTCTCCAAGTATCTTAAGGAGATTATTGAAATAAATAAAAATTATCCATGATACTGAATGTACAACTTTAAAAAATTTTGACCTGAATCTCCAACAACTGAAGAGTTTTCTAAATTACATAGAAAACAGTAACTTGATCATTAACTAGCACTTTGTAATTTAAAACGCACTCATTACTTTATTGTTCTTTAACGTCTTTTGAACTGAACACCATAGGCTCAATTTATTGATGAGGTAACTCGAAATTTATGAGCCTACAAAACTTGCTAGAGGATACATGGTCATAGAGAAATAAAACCTAAAAATAGGCCTCAAGGGACACCCAGGTGGCTCAGTTGGTTAAGCAACTGCCTTCAGCTCAGGTCATGATCCTGGAATCTGGGGATGCTGCCCCACATTGGGCCCTTTGCTTCTCCAAAACAAAAAAACCCAACCCCTCCATGCCACTGAACTGTACAGTTAAAATGATTAAAATAAGGGGTAGAAGGTATTTGCAAAGGATATATTCAATAAGGAGTTAATGTCCAAAATAGATAAAGAACTGACACAACTCACCACCAAAAACCCCCAAATAATCTTATTTAAAAATTTAAATCTTACTTAAAAATAATCTTATTTTAAAATCTTATTTAAAAAATCTTATTTAAAAAACCTGAATAGACATTTTTCCAAAGAAGGCATACACATGGCCAATAGACATGTGGGAAGATGCTCGATATCAGTAATCAGCAGGGCAATGGAAATCAAAGCCACACACCAGTCAGAATGGCTAGTATCAAAAAGATAAGAAATAACAAATGTTGGTCAGAACATGGAGAAAAGGAAATCCTTCTGCACTGGTGAAGGAAATTTAAATTGGAACAACCATTGTGGAAAACAGTACAGAGGTTCCAAAAAAACGAAAATGGAAATACCACATGTACAATCTAGTAATTCCACTACTGGGTAATTATTCAATACTAATTTGAAACACTAATTTGAAAAGATACAAGCACCCCTATGTTTACTGCAGCATTATTTAAAATAGCCAAAATATGGAAGCAACCTAAATGTCCATCAGTAGATGCACGGCTAAAGAAGATGCATTGTACGTGTGTGTACACACACACACACACACACACAAACACGGAATATTATTCAGCCATAAAAAAGGTGAACTCTTGCCATTTGTGACAACATGGATGGCCCTAGAAGGTATTACACTAAGTGAAGTAAGTCAGAGAAAGACAAATATCTTTTGATTTCATATGTGGGAATTTAAGAAACAAAACAAATGAACAAACAATAAAACAAAGCAGAAACAGATCCATAGATACAGAAGACACTCTGGTGGCTGTCTAAGGGGAAGCGGGGTAGGTGGATGGGCAAAATGGGTGAAGGGGAGTGGAAGGTACAGGCTTCCAGTTATGGACTAAGTCACAGATATGAAAAGTACAGCATAGGAAAAATAGTCAACAGTATTGTAATAGCACTGCATGGTGACAGATGGTAGCTACACTTGCGGTAAGCATAGTATAATTATAGTTGTCAAATCACGATGTTCTACATTTGTGACTGACTGTAACTGTGTGTCACCTATACTTCAACTAAAAAAAAAGTGTTTGGGTGGCTCAGTCAGTTAAGCATCCAACTCTTGATTTCAGCTCAGGTTTTGATCTCAGGGTTGTGAGTTCAAGCCCTGCATGCTGGATGTGGAATCTACTTCACAAAAAAAAAAAAAAAGTGTGGTGATGACCTCCCCATGAGAACGTGCTCCTCACAAAGGACCTCCTCCACCTTTCCAGAAGAGGAGAAGAGGAAGCATAAGAGGAAGCACCTAGTGCAGAGCCCCAACTCCTACTTCATGGAGGTGAAGTGCCCAGGGTGCTAAAAAATCACCACTGTCTTTAGCCACACACAAACGGTAGTTTTGTGTGTTGGCTGCTCCACTGTCCTCTGTCAGCCTCCAGGAGGAAAAGCAAGGATTACAGGATGCTCCTTCAGACAGGGGCAGCAATAAAAGCACCCTGAAACAAGATGAATGGGAAACTATCCCAATAAACACATTTTGGATTAAAAAAAAAGAGAAAACAAAATCAAAGAAAGAAAATAATATTTAAAATGGCAATTTTTATATTGGGTGTATTTTACCACATAAAAAATAAACTAATAAATAAATATACTCTGCTATAGTGACAGTAACTGGATTACAACTTTTCATTAAAATTTAGTTTAGGGGCGCCTGGGTGGCTCAGTGGGTTAAAGCCTCTGCCTTTGGCTCAGGTCATGGTCTCAGGGTCCTGGGATCGAGCCCCGCATCAGGTTCTCTGCTCAGCGGGGAGCCTGCTTCCTCCTCTCTCTCTCTGCCTGCCTCTCTGCCTACTTGTAATCTCTGTCTATCAAATAAATAAGTAAAATCTTAAAAAAAATAAAATAAAATTTAGTTTAAAAAAGGAAAAATGAGAACAGTCATAGCATATGAAAAAATAAACAATTAAAGAAATGAAAACCACCTCAAATAAGATACCATTTTTCATTATCAGATTAGCAAGTATTTTTAAAATAATAAAGTCTTGAGTGTTATTCAGCACACAGAGAAAAGGATACTTATACACTGTTTTCAAGGGAGTACAAACTGATATTTTCTTTTTGGAGAACAACTTAAAATATACATAAAATAATTTTTGATCCCCCTTGACCCAGAAATTTCATCTCATTCATAGTAATTCATCCTAGGAACCTATGTAAAGATGTATACCATGAATTAGATATGCTGAACGCATTACCACAAAAAGGTGGGGAGGGGGAGACACATGCAAATAATCTAAATGATTATCCATCAGTTTGAATGGACTCTCTAATCTAAAACCTATTTATAATCCCTAGACTAAAAGCAAGTTATCAATACTGGGTATCTCTAATTTTTCATAATAAAAATGCATTTCTTTACTCTTTTAATATTAGCCTTTTTTAAAAGATTTTATTTATTTATTTGATACAGAGAGAGATCACAAGTAGGCAGAACAGCAGGCAGAGAAGGGGGGAAAGCAGGCTCCCCGCTGAGCAGAGAGCCCGATTCGGGGCTCGATCCCAGGACTCTGAGACCATGACCTCAGTCAAAGGCAGAGGCTTAACCCACTGAGCCACATAGGTGCCCCCATTATTAGCCTTTGAAAAGAAATACACAATTTAAAAATTGCTCTTCATTTCAAACAACCAAAAATTGTAGACAATACAAAGGACTATGCAAAAAGAACTAAACTCCAACCAAGGGACGTATACACAAAGAAAATATGTGCCACTACTTTAAAAGATTGCCAAATGAGGGGCGCCTGGGTGACTCAGTCTGTTAAGCATCTGCCTTTAGCTCAGGTCATGATCCCAGGGTCCTGGGATCGAGCCCTGCACTGGTCTCCCTGCTCCAACAGAGTCTGCTTCTCTCTTTCTCTCTTCCTCTGCCTCTGTGCATGCTCATGCTCTCCCTCCCTCTCAAATAAAATCTTTTAAAAAAATAAATAAAAGATTGCCAAATGAAATTATATTTTTAGGTTCCAAATTAAGATAAAAAATTTTTTTCTTATGATTACCACTTTAATCTACCAACTACTTGCAGCCACGTTGGGAAGTTTTTATACAGAGCAGGCAGATGCTACTTCTCACCACCAGATGGAGTATATACAACAAAAATTACACTAATTTTAGAACTTAGGGATAAAGGAGAAACTAAGTTTTAGATAATGCTGTATAAAGTACAATACACAGAAATTTTTTAAGGCATTATGAGAGGGGGTTAGGGAAACGGGAAGCCATAAAACACTACCTACACTTCATCTAATTATGTTTTAGATAACATTTTTTTTAAAGGTTTTATTTATTTATTTGACAGACAGAGATCACAAGGAGGCAGAGAAGCAGGCCGAGAGAGAGGAGGAAGCAGGCTTCCCGCTGAGCAGAGAGCCTGATGCGGGGCTCGATCTAAGGACCCTGGGATCATGACCCAAGCCGAAGGCAGAGGCTTTAACCCACTGAGCCACCCAGGCACCCCAAGATAACAATTTTTAAAAACCTATATTGAATCATATTGCTTATAGTTATATATTCAACATATCATGATATTTTAAGTTGTACAGTATATTATAGTATAAGATAAACTAGATTTAAGAATCAGAAGTCATAATCCAGGCTGTGCCAATAACTAGTTGGTAACCTTAGGTTTGACACTAAAAAAACAAAGCAAAACAATTGCAAAGTAAAAGAACTGAGTTAAGTTCAGCATTTCCCAAAATACGTTCAGCTGAATTCGAATGCGTTATCATGCTGATGGAAGAAATGACTCTGTGGTCAAATAAATTTGGAAAATACTTCATACTGCAGCCTCATCCTCATCCTAAAATAAACAATGCATGTTAGCATATTAGGAGTATTGATAAATCCTGCAGAAAACAAGCTGGTCTCACTCTAAAAGCATTTCCCAAATTTATGGAACCATGGAGCTCTTCTCTACTCAGAACACTTATGAAAGTGCTTATCCAAATGAAACAGTATTTCACAAGAAAAGACAGACATTGGGAAGTGCTATCAGAATGATGTCTGGGGCGCCTGGGTGGCTCAGTGGGCTGAGGCCTCTGCCTTCGGCTCGGGTCATGATCCCAGAGTCCTGGGATGGAGCTCCACATCGGGCTATCTGCTCAGCAGGGAGCCTGCTTCCTCCTCTCTCTCTGTCTCTCTGCCTGCCTCTCTGCCTACTTGTGATCTCTATCTGTCAAATAAATAAATAAAATCTTAAAAAAAAAAAAAGAATGATGTCTAATTGCCACCAAAAACTTTCAGAACAATCTGCAAGAGAGTTATACTAAGTTAATGATTAAGTAATAATTTCTCCTAGCACTCTCATAATGGGAGCATAAAGTGGCATTAGCTTTCTGAGGGGTTATTTGGCAAAGTGTACCCAAATTCTGAACATGACATACTCTTTGCCCCATTACCTCAATTCTAGAATTTTACCTTAAAGGAAAGAACCAGATTGATGCATGAAGATAACATTTATAAGGATATTCAATGCAGCAGTGTTCATAATGGAAAAGAAGAAATACAATAGCCTAAACGTCTTACAATTTGGTAAATAAATTATACCAAAATAATAAAACACTGGCTAGTCTTTACAAGGGTGATTCACATTTACTGACAGAGAAAGAGATCTATAACCCACTGACAGAACAAAAGAGCATGTAAACAAATGTGGTCCCTCATGTAACATTTCCTATTTACATATGCCTACAAATTATCTGGAAGGATTATTACTAAAAATCTTAACATTTCACAGTCAACAGAAGGTCTGTTACTTAAAAAAAACCACCACCACCACCACCACCAATAACAACAACAACAAAAAACAGGAAAAGAAAACAAATGTTGGCGTGGATGTGAAGAAGCTGGAGCCCATGTGCATTATTGGTGGAAATGTAAAATGCCAGAGCCACAATGGAAAACAGTACGACATTTTCTCAAACAGTTAAACATAGATAGACCATTTGATCCAACAAATGCATACCTGGCTATATATACAAAAAACCTGAAAGCAGGGACTCGCAACAGTTATTTGTACGCCAATGCTTATGTCAACATTATTCACAATAGCCAAAAGGTGTAAACCAGAATGTCCATCAAATGATAAATGGATAAACAAAATGTGGTGTATACACACAACAGAATATTACTCGGCCTCAAATGGAAAGACAGTCTCATGTAAGTCAACACACAGATGAAACTTGAAAACATTATGCTACTGAGCCAAACTAAAGGACATATTTTGTATGATGCCATTATGTGGCATCTAGAAGTATCTAGAGTAGTCAAATTCATAGAAGGTAGAAGAGTGGTTTGCAGGGGCTGGGAAATGGGAGGAAGGAAGAGTTAGTGGATACGGAGTTTCAGTATGGGATGATGAAAATGTTCGGGAGACGGATGGCAGTGAGGGTTGCACAGCAGTTGAATGTTTTTTAATGACACTGAACTGTACAATTGAAAATGGTTAAGATGATGGGGTGCCTGGGTGGCTCAGCTGGTTAACCGACGCCCGGCCTTTGGCTCAGGTCATGATCCTGGAGTTTCCCGGGACAGGGTCTCACATCAGGCTCCCTGCTCATCTGGAAATCTGCTTCTCCCTCTGACCCTCCCCCTCTTGTGCTTTTTTTTTTTTTTAAAGATTTATTTATTCATTTATTTGACAGAGAGAGAGAGAGAGAGAGAGAGAGAGCATTAGCAGGGGGAGCAGCAGGTAGAGGGAGAGGGAGAAACAGACTGCCCACTGAGCAAGGAGCCTGACAGGGGGCTCGATCCCAGGACCCTGGGATCATGACCTGAGCCGAAGGCAGACACTTAACCGACTGAGCCAATTAGGTGCCCTGTGCTCTTTCTTTCTCTCAAATAAATAAATAAAATCTTAAAAAAATAAAATGGTTAAGATGATAAAGTTTATGTTATGTAAATTTTACAATTGTTAAAATAAAACAAAGTTCAAAAAACATTAGCATTGGTTATTTTCAAGTAGAGGGATTAGAGGTGATTTTAATTTTTAAATAGTTTTCTTTTTTTTTTTTTTTTTACCGATTTCTACTCCCCCTGTGGTTTGTTTTAAGTCAATGAACAATTTTTACAATTAGAAAAAACAATTTGGGGAGCAAAATCATTCCCTAGGGGCCATCCTTTGAGTGTAAGAGGCTTTTCCTAATTACTGTATCTTCTTACATCTAGGCTTACAGAGCAAATTATAGCCAAGAGTAGAACTGAAGGGACTGATAGATGTTCTCTTCAATCATTCAAAAATACTTAAGAGTGCCAAAAGGCAGCTACAGTGGCCAAATACTGGCATGTATACATTCTATCTGTTAATTTCACATATACTTCCAAAATTACCACACAAAGCACTTACTGATACCACTTACTGATATCATCTTTATTTTAGAGATAAAAAAATTTGAGTACTTTTAATTATGCTTGAAATGTACAGGATATACTCTACAGTTTTTTTAAAAGCAGTTGCAAAACTAAATGATTTCATTTGTTTTTTAAATAAAGGGGTGTGTGTATGTGTGTGTACATGGTTTTATGTATACACTGGAAAAACAGGCACGAAAATGTTAATAGTAGTTATCTCTCAGAAGGGGGATCAGTGGGGACTTAAACTTCTTTTACACTGTTTATCTATAATCCTTAATTTTTTATCATTGCAAATGTATTCCTTTTGTATTAAGCAAAGGATTTATACTGTTATATATCAGAAAGGTACTATTATAGTGATAAATATGAAAGCTATCCCATTTTATCATAAAGAAATTCATCTAACTTCTTATGGAATCAAATTATAACTTTAGATCACTACCACAAAATGATTGGTAAGAGAAAAAAAATCACCATGTAGAATTCCTCTTACATTCTATCTTTTCTTTTTTTCCTTTCTTCCCTTTAGAAGAAGTAGATGAACGAGACGACGCAGCCGACTGGGCCCCTGATGAGTGCTGGGAGGTAACATCCACAGAGGACAGATCGTAGGCAGACTTTCTGCTAGAATGGTCCTCCTGAATGCCCAAATTGCTACCACCAATACTGTCAAAGAACAAGCAATAGTGGTTAAGGAACAAAATAAAAGTCTTAAAACACAGCTAGAACTATGGATATTTTAAAATCTATTTAATCACAAGGAGGATATAACTATAATTGAAGATGCCTTCCACTTTTCTTTTTTGTTTTCTTACAATCATAAGCTTGGATTGTTCCCTATGGCTCAATTTATTATTGAGAAAAATCTAAAGGGAGTTGTCTACTGAAGTAAAAACCAATAAAAAAATGGATAATTCAGACACATAAAAGAAAAAATATAATGCTGGAAACTGGAAAATATGGCCTCAACTTCCATTTAAATTCATCATTTAATGTTATAATCATTTTCTACCCAATAATGTTCTTCAATCTAGAAATAAAATGCAATAAATCATCTTGATTGGTGATATTAAATATTTGGAAATTGTGATTTAAAAATTTAATCTTAAAAAAAATTAATCTTTTCTTTAGAGTTCAAAAGTTAAAACTATACTTTGCCCACTTTAACTTGAGTAACATTTATTTTCATAAGTTTAACCAGACAGAACTAATTTTCAAAAGATCACCCAATAATTTTATATGGATTATAATTTGTAATTTGTGAAGAAAATTATATTGAATGTGAGTAACTACAGATTACTTCATATGGCAACAAAATTTAGGGAGGAAATTCTCTCTAGCAAAGTCTGATTCACTTACTCTATGACTTTGTACAAGTAACATAACCTGGATGCTTCAGTTTCTTCTCTGAAGCAGGAATGGTAACAAAAATACTTAATGCATCAGGCTATTATAAGAATGAGTAAATACAAGCAAAGTCCCCCTCAGTCCTCTCAGTGCCTTGTACATTTTGTCCAACAAATATTAATGCTGTAATACTGTTATTTTTCAAAGACTTGAAAAAGTTTAGATGTTCTCCCAATTAGGAAAAAAAATGTACTGATTTACTTGGGAGCACGGAGTCAAGGATCTATCGAGGTCATCCTTGATACTATCATAGAAAACCATTACTTAATCTTATATTCGCATACCATGGGAGAGTTTCCCAATACCATCCTCTACCAGGGATTCACAGATTGATTTAAGAGTGTATAATCTGCTTATTGTGTGCCAGGCCGTGTTCTAAGTACTTTGTATTTCACTGAATATTCATAACATTCTATGAGGCAGGTATGATTATTTTCCCCATTTACAGAGAAGGAAACTGAAGCACAGGGGGTTAAGTAATATGCCCAAAGACAAACAACTACTATCAGAAGAGCCAGGATTTAAAGCCAGACAGTCTGGATCCAGAGCCCATGTTTTTAATAAGCTCTATGCTATGCAGCCTCTACATGTATCTTTAAACAAACAAAACTGACTCATAGTCACACCACAGTTCTCATTCGTAAATTTTCCTCACTCCTTGGATTTTATCCCATGTCAACATATCCTTACTTAGGTTCGAGAGCCGATTTTCTTTCTGTCAAAGTCCCACTCCCTGGAGAGGAGACAAAATCATCTTCATATGAAACACTGCTTACAGGGGTTGTGATGGTATTTAAAGGCCGTGATGCTGAGGTTCCTCTTTCCAACCTATCTTCAAACCCTGTCAAAAGTAGTCGTTGAAATGTCCTTAAAATAAAAATAAAAAGACTACAAGCAAAGCATTCCACAATATGCAGATTAACAACATGGATTTAGGAACATTTTAGTTGGCTTTTTTAATGCTTCTATTCAATCTATCTTTATATCTAACAATACATTTTTAACTATTTATTAGGGAAATTTTCAAACATACAAGAAAGAAAAAATAGCATGATGAAACCAAGGTATAAACCACCTGGCTTTAACAATTATAAATACATGACCAATCTAGCTTCAACTAAATTTCCTATTCTCCACACTTCTCACTCCCCTCTCAGACTACTTTGAAGCAAATCCTAGATAACATATCATTTCAACTCAAAATATTTCAGTATAATTATAAAATCTTAATGAAAATCCAGTAAGATATAAGAAAAAACATAATTCTTTAAAAAAAAAAATGAGGATGTTGATTTAAAAGCACTTTGCTTTCAACTTCTGCTTTTCAGTTTTTTTAAAACTTTAAAATTACCACCTATAGGAATAAGTGTAACAGGAGATCGATGGCATGTTTAGGTCTACACAAGATCAGAACAAAGTAGCTAAATACGAATCCTAGGAAAATGTACCGCCCAGTTAAGCATAAAATGAACAGATGAAATCAATTCATTTATCAAGTAAGTTGTTCACTGTGCAGAATGAAAATAAAAAACCACAGCGTATTAATAACTGACTTAAGGCTCAGCCTCATTCTCCAACATGGAAATTCTAAAGTTATGTTAGCATAAAATGGGTAGAACCCACCTAGAGTAGGAAGAAAAGAGAAAGTGACTTGAAGGAATTACCATAGAAAAGGAAACCTGTGTTGAAGAATTTCAGAGGTAAGAAAGAAACTTTAGAAGTCAGTTGTTTCATGATCCAAATACACGCAGCTACATTTCTGTTCAAAGTCTAATTTTTTTCAGATTTTTTTATTTAGGTAATCTCTAAACCTAATGTGGGGTTCAAACTCACAACCCCAAGATCAAGAGCAAAGTCTATTTTTAAAATTAGTTTTGACAAGCAGTAATAGTTTCCATATTAGGATATTACCACAGTTGCCCCTCTCAATTCTTGACCATTATATTCCCAATGACTCACAATCACTGTATTAATCTACTTATTTTCTATCTAAACACATAACGATGGTCACAGAAAATCTAGCACACACTTGGTACAGACCAATCCTGAACACCACAAATGAATTTCTCTAAAATTAAAACAAAATTTCTAAAACTATCAATCAATTATTGGTTCATGACAATAACAACCAAAAAAAAATTTTAATGATGAAATTGCAATACTTTAGTTAAAGCTCACAGATAATTTAGACTGATAAATCTCTATTATCCTCATAAATGAACAAATGAAAATTTATACTTAAGTATTACCCTGTACAGAATTATTAAATGATTTATCTTA
This sequence comes from Martes martes, assembly GCF_963455335.1. NCBI lineage: Eukaryota > Metazoa > Chordata > Mammalia > Carnivora > Mustelidae > Martes > Martes martes. The sequence goes on from NC_137903.1 coordinate 52,553,866, forward strand.
AGATAACATACAAATAAGCACAAGGCTTACTTATTTTTCTCACCTTTTCCATACAACTGATACGACTTTGTAAAAATATTAATGACACTATGTGGACTTCCCTTTGCCAATTCTTCCCACGGTCCTTTGCTTTGTGTACCACCTATGTGCCCAAAAAGTGGCAAGAATTTTTCAGCTTCCTTCTGAAATTCTTTGATGGGTTCATAACCATTTCTTTCTCCAGCACAAAATTCCTTTTCCTTTAAGATTTCTGCTACCTTCAATGGGGGCTGTCCATCTTGGCCTCCCTCTTCTTCAGAGAGACTCCCCTCACTAAGAAGAGGCCCTTCACTGACTGAATCTGTGCTAGAACCAAGAGACAATTTGGCTTTGTCTTGAGAAGCTGGCATATCAGAGCTAGAAGAGTCAGTCTGCCTCTTACACAACTGTGCCAGGAGCCCTTCTGGTTTGGGACCAGGGGATCTCATTCTGAATCTTGATATGGCACTCTGAGGTCTTATCATTTCAGGAAGCTTTTTAAATTCACTCAGGTTGCCTACACCAGGAATATCATCATCAAAAGTTGCATGAGACACACAGGTCCCTATCATCTTTTGAATTCGGGCAGAGAAAACATCTTCAGGATCCTCTTTCACAGGTGGACTTACAGCCTTGGTCCATAGTCCCCCTTCTTGGGGTGTTTGCTGTACATCATACTCAGCATTCCATACTGACCCATAGTTTATGTGAGCCCCAGCTAATTTCTTGGCTTCACTTTCAATCCTGCTGGACAGAGAAGCAGCTGTTGCTTTCAAGGCTTCAATACGATCCAGTTTACTCTTATACTGGCTGGCACTAGGTTTTAACAAGGCATCTGGATGAGCAGCTGGTGAGGTCAGATATGGTTGAGGTGTAAAAGTTAATGGCCCTGAGGCCACAGTATGATTCTTTCTGGTTGGTAAAATAGATTCAAAATCCTTATGCAAAATTCCTACATGCTCTAGACTCAAGAGATGAGAGAGTAAATTTCCGGCTGTTCCAACAAGAGGCTGTGGTTGAGGATTCTGGACTCGTGGGCTCAGTCTGTCAGGCTGCACCCATGTAGGTTCCATCAAGTCCCTTCTGGAAATGAAAGTCATAGTATGTTAGTTAACACAGTAACTCATCATTAAGCCACCAGCTTTTTTAAACTTTTTTTTCTTATAAGAGTAACGCACATTCACCACCGGAATTAAAAAGGACAGGTAAAGAGGATAGATAGAGATCACTCATAGCTAAACAATGAGAAAGCTGCACTACTAATATTTCATTTAGAATTATAACTTCCCAAAGATTTTTCTGTGTGTGTGATGTGTTTTGGCATTGTTATTTTCATAAAAACGGAATGTTATCATGCAAACTGCTTTCTTCAACACATATTTTTAAACTATTAATTAAAGAGAAGGCTTTATAACCTTTAAAACTCTGTGAACAAAATTCTTTACAACATTGGCTTTACCCATTTCTTTTAAAAATAATGTTATACAAGGGTGCCTGGTGGCTCAGTCAGTTAACTGTCTGCCTTTGGCTCAGGTCATGATCCCAGGGTCTTGTGTTCAAACTGACATCCAACTTCCTACTCAGCAGTGAGCCTGCTTCTCCCTTTCTCTGTGCCCCTCTGCCCCCACTTGTGCTCTCTTGCTTGTGCTGACTTCCTCTCAGAAATCTTTTTAAAAAATTAAAATTAAAAAAAGTTAAAATAATGCTCTATAAAAGAGAAATGCTTAAGATTGCTAAATACTAACATAGGCATCATATTCATTATTCCAATCAACAAATATTTAGTGAATATTTATGTTTAATATTGTACATACTGAAGAAATAAGGAGATTATTACAATCTCAATTTTAAAAAATTAACAAACAGGAGCGCCTGGGTGGATCAGTGGGTTAAGCCTCTGCCTTCGGCTCAGGTCATGGTCTCAGGATCCTGGGGTCAAGCCCCACATCGGGCTCTCTGCTCAGCAGGGAGCCTGTTTCTCCCTCTCTCTCTGCCTGCCTCTCTGCCTACTTGTGATCTCTGTCTGTCAAATAAATAAATAAATAAATAAATCTTTTAAAAAATTAACAAATATCAATGAGTATCAATGCAAAATTATGAATACCAATTTTAAATATACAATACAGAATAGGTGTTCATAAAGTCTAAAAACAGAATAAAGACGTCCCAGATGGCGTTATATAAATAACATGTTTCTAGACCATGGACACCCTGTAATATTAAGGGATATTATAAAAACATGAAAGGTCAATATTAACTATTAAGTAGGTGCTTATTAAAAAACAACATGAGGGGCGCCTGGGTGGCTCAGTGGGTTAAAGCCTCTGCCTTCGGCTCAGGTCATGATCTCGGGGTCCTGGGATCAAGCTCCACATCGGGCTCTCTGTTCAGGAGGGAGCCTGCTTCCTCCTCTCTCTCTGCCAGTCTCTCTACCTATTTGTGATCTCTGTCAGTCAAATAAATAAATAAATAAATAAATAAAAATCTTGAAAAAAAAAAAATGAGATTCTGTCCTTGGTCTTGTCCATTATTTTTGGATGATGACATAGAGATATGCTTATCAAATTTGCAGATGACAGAAAGCTAGGAGGCATGGCTAACCTAAAATATTATCAAATTAAGATTCAAAGTGACTTGAACAGGCAGCAACATTTACCAAACTAGTATGGATAAATGTGAAGTCTTACCAACTAAATTCAGAAGAATCACCTAGAGGAGGGTAACCAGAGTGATAAGAGAATTGGAAAGCACGTCATGCAAGGTTTGGTTGGAAGTCATGCTGTACAGTCTTTTGTTTTGAAGTGTTGCTAAGAAAACAGAATGAAGGAAGACTAGAGCATAGACTATGCCACAAAATATAAAGTGTGAGGTTATTAGGGCTCAAACTAAGCTGCAGTAATGGGAATATAAAGGAAGTTGTAAATATAAATGATATTGCTGAGTAAAAATTCAAGATCTTTAAATTCAAGTATTTAGAATGCCAATTATGTGCCAGGCACTATGTTGATACTAGAGGAACAGGGGAGACAAAAATCCAGTTAATCCAGTTAAGACTTAATCCTTAATCTTTTGTTTCTCAAGATCTAGCAGGGATAAGAGACTAATAGTTAAAATACAACGCCTTAAGTACTATGTAAAGATATATAAAATTCAATAGAGTGTGTATAGAAAATAATAAACTCTGCTAGCCAAGGAAAGTGGCTTTTGAGCTAGATCTTCAGGTTCTTCAAGGTCGGATATGTAATTTAAAGATTTTTTATTCGTTTTATTTGACAGGCAGAGATTACAAGTAGGCAGAGAGGCAGGCAGAGAGAGGAGGAAGCAGGCTCCCTGCTGAGCAGAGCGCCCGATGCGGGGCTCGATCCCAGGATCCTGGGATCATGACCTGAGCCGAAGGCAGAGGCTTTAACCCACTGAGCCACCCAGGTGCCCCTCGGATATGTAATTTAGAGTTTCTCAGGTAGCTAATGAAGAACATGGACATGAAGGGCAAGGAAAGGGAAATCAGGCTTCCACGCATGAAGCAACGGAGATATGCTGGAACCACTAACAGAAAAGGGGAACCTAAGAAATGGGTGGAGGGGAAAGAGGAGGCAATAGATTATGTATCACAAGTTAAAGAAATTCGATATTAAAAAGAAAAGGAAAGGAACATGTGCAAGTTAATAATAATAGATCTGTTTTACATTTGGTTTGTTTTTAAGACCGGATAACTTCTTTAGAATTAGAAGAAAATTCAGGGAAGGGTAAAACAGAAGACAGGAAGCCAGCAAAGTATGTCGGACAATAATAATGGGACTGAAATGAACTGGAGAGTATACCTACCTAAAGGTATTCAAATTAAAAGAAAAAAAATTTTTTTAAGATTTTTTACTTATTTATTTGACAGAGACACAGCAAGAGAGGGAACCCAAGAAGGGGGCGTGGGGGAGAGAGAAGCAGGCGTCCCGCTGAGCAGAGAGCCCGATGGAGGGCTCGAACCCAGGACCCTGGGATCATGACCTGAGCAGAAGGCAGACGCCTAATGACTGAGCCACCCAGGTGCCCCTCAAAAAAGTTTTTAAAGTTTATTTATGCTTGAAATTTGAAAGGTATTTACAACCTTAAATAAATCATATGAAACTTAGTAGGAGGCAGTGTGTAGACTGGTTAAAGGCACAGATTTCTGGAATTAGACTGCTTAAGTTCAAATCCCTCTCCACCACTAATGTTTTGATCTTTGAGAAAGTTAAACTCAAGACCTCAATTGCCTCTTCTGTAAAATGGGAATAACAAGAGTCCCTAGCTCAAGGAATTACCAAAATTAAGTAAGAGAACATACACAAAGTACTTAGATAAGTGCCTGGAAACTAACAAGTACTCAATAAATGTTGGCTATTTTTATCAGTATTCTTATTCTTTGGGGGGGAGGTGTAACCATGTGTATTAACCCCTAATTGGAAAGTGATTTGATTTTTATTTGTGTGTTCTCAAAGAAGAGTTTTAAAAGCTTTCTCTTCCCAAAATAGTTAAAAGTATTTAAAACAGTGTCATCTCATAATCACCTCAAATTCCACACATTGTTTACTTTTACTTCATTGCAAACAATATAGTACAGCAAGAAAAATTTTTTCTTAAGAAAACTTAGGGTAAAATAGTCCTTGATCAGCAACCTAGCCCTTGTTCCTAGCCTCTGTTCGTATGTTCACACACATATCCAAATACAGCCTTCGAAAGGTACAATGATAATCTGGGAAGAGTCACATGAAGAAATTTTGACCAGTAATAGCTACAAACATGCCTTCTGAAAATTATTCACCACAAATACTTGAAAATATTAATTTCACTGTGATTCATTCATCTAACACAGTTTTACTGTGTGTTTAGTCCAGAGAAAGCAAGAGTGCTCCCAACTCCCCTGGGGGGCTGACGTTGACATTGGATAGAAAAGGACAGGTAAAAGTGGAACAGCAGAATCGGGTATGCATACGTATAGCTGTACACCATGCTTAAGTACCATCATAAGATACTAACCGATTTCTAAATAAACTTCTTGCTCACGTAAAAGGCCAGTTAACAAAATTCACTGCACATCAACCACTATACTAAATATCATGGGAAAAAAAAGACCCTTAATCATCTTTCACTCTCTCCTTTTTACCTTGCAAGAGGTTGTGGAGGTTCCGACAGAGACATGTCACTACTGGAAGATGCACTTAGGGGACGTTCCTGTACTTTGTTTTCTTTGTCAGATTCTCCAGAAGGCTGATACCCTGGTCTGGTCTAGGAGAAAAGGACATCAAATTTACGTGACTCCTATCACAAAGACATACTCAGGGACTACATAACAAAAACACTAAGTCACTTCAGCTTTACAAAGATCATGAAATGTGGGGGCTTTTTCTCTTAAAATTGGTTCAAATTTAGTCTGTCTTAAGCAGCTATTACAATTAATAGCAAAATTACACCTGAAATCCAAGAAAGGCACCTAATACTAACCGCTTAATTTCAAGTTTATAAAGCTCTTTTTAAACCTCAGTGTTTTCACCTAGAAATACTAGTAGCATTTACCTTCTCAGGGTTATGAGGATTTACTGAACCTTTAGCCTATAATGCCTTTAAAACAGTTTGTGGTACACAGTACATATTCAACATTATTCTTAAAAACAACAGCAATCCTCATAAAATTATCACATAGAGTAGGATATTCTCTAATTTCAGCACAGATCGCAAAAATAGGCTTTTATTAACATAATCTAACTTTCTGCTCAGTAATACAATGAAATCTAGGCAAGGACTTAACAGGAGTGATGAGAGGAACAGAGATCGGCAACAGTCACTCTAGGAAATGCTAACTGAGCACTTGTTTTCAATCGTGTTTATCCAGTTACTCTCCAGATACAATAAATTTCATGAAAAGGTCAACATTATTACAAAGTTTGAGCATATGCCTGAATATTATGAATGACAGCAACAAAATGACAAATAAGTTTTTCCTAATCATAAACGAGTTCCTTTCGCATTTCTGACACAACTATTACCTGTGTTTCCTGCGTAACATGTGGATGAGGCGGCTCTTCGAGCAAGGTCTTTTCTAGTAGCAGTTTGGAGTAAGTATCCTGCAGTCGCCTAGTTACTGATGGCTCGGAAGGAGGCACGTTTTTTACTTTAGTAAAGGCTTCTTTCTGTTTCCGATAGAGCTCCTGTAATCGTTTGTTCTTCTGCTCGGTGGCCTCCTTTTGAGCCTTTTTCTCTTCATTTTGCTTCCTTTTCCTTTCCTCCTGCTGTCTAACAATGTACTGTCGTACTTCATCTGTGTCATAGTGGCGCTTTTTGGAAATAACAGGGGGATCTTCATTAGCTGTTATTTTGTCAGGTTTTCTTTTTACGGGGCTGTGACTTCTAGGAGCTTGTACTGGGGCTGATGACTTCTGATTCTGTAACTCTCCTGTCTCTTGTCTTGCAGCCTGAACTGTAGAATCCAGCTGTAGGTCATCAAGAATTCCACGAATTTCAAGAGGTAAAAAATCCTTATTTAAGGCAGTATTTTCCTCCTGTTTATTATCTGGAAGCGATGGAGCTAATTTCTTTGTATTATTTTCAGACCGAGCTCTACTTCTCGAACGTTCTGAGTTTCGTGGAAGATGTCTATGTGCAACATCCAATCTGGGATCAGATTCTGCTCTTCCAATATGACCCCCTGCAAAGTATGAACTGTTAGCGATGTATTAAAATCCTATATTCACTCCTAAGATTTATCGTAGTGAAAGAAAAAATTAGAGAATTTCACTTTATCTTAAACTCCAATTTAAATATCCTATGAAATTGTTTAAAGAATATTATAGAAGGAAAGAGAAAACAGTTTTTTAGAAGAGAATAATTTCAACCTTTAGAAAGGACTATACATACTTGGCATTTAAAAAAGGGATTTTAAATATTTCTGAAATAAAGATAGCCCTTATTGTTGTCGTGAATATTTAACTATTAATAGAGAGTTACTATTTCTCTCCCATGCAAATATTTAATGTCACTATCTCTCTCCATCCCTAAACCCCTAAAACAGGTGTTTAAAAACCAACAATGTTATGCTGCCACAACTCTCCAATAAATAACAGAAAAGAAATTAAATATATAGAAAAGCAATTATTTTATAATCTAAATGTCTGCTGATGTGACTTAATTTTAAACTGAGAATGGGTGTGAGTTTATTTACAAGCTAGAGGAGAGTGAAGAAGAGTAAATACAAAGTATATATTGACTTCTATATATACCTAATTATAGTTATAATTGCATTTCTTACTGAATCCATTCTTAGAAGCTCAAATTAATTGAAGCAAATTTTATTACTGGAAAGGAAAGCTGGACTGTAGGTATTTGTATTTCATTTCCCAAAATTAGTGTTCATGAAAAAAGTTAACTAGTTATTTCAAAGAACATTTAAGATACTTCGAGAAGAGAAAAGCAATGCACTTGAGGGTCAAACCAAAGAGTTGTAGACCCTAGATCAAATTTTGCCACCCACTTAATGTATATACTCTTGAGAAAAATCACTTCTCTCTTGGGGCCTGTTTCCTAATCTGTCAAACAGAATGTGTGCCTATGTTGGTGTATACAGGGATAAGACAGATTGGACTTAATTCCCTTAAGGTCTCTAAAAGTCTAAGAAAATCTAATTAAATGATGCTTTTCTATTCCCATGGCAGCTAAATAATTAATATAACATTAATATATATATTATATATATATTATATATATAATATATATATTATATATATAATATAATAATTAATATATAATTAATGTAATTAATATAACAAACAGAACTCTTAATAAAAGTTGCCGTAACATCTATATATGGAAATTATCGACAGACAAGCCCAACAGAACATTTCTTCTTTTATAAGCTACATCCACAATTATAAACCAAACTTTTTTTTTTAATAAACCAAATTCTTAAAGCATTCTCAAAAGAGTACTTTCACCTCCTCTAAGAATTTACACAAGCAATTTTTAATTGCTCTTCTCAACAATTTTAATTATTGAAACAATTTAATAATTTAACTACTCACCAGATTTAGCAGTTCTTTCTCTTCCGCTTCTGTCACTTGATGCTGTTCTTCGCTCTTTTTGCTCCACTCTGGGTGCAGGCCCCAGGATCTTCTTTACTAGTTTTTGTCCATCTCGCCAAGAGGATGTACTTATCAGACGACTGCTACCTAAAAAAAAGATATATACATAGTGGGTTGAATTTAAAACTTCAAAATTATCTCTAACAAATTTATCTCTAACAAATTTATCTAGTCAACCATACAGGTTTTGTAATTCATTTTATGCTTATCTTATGCCAAAGTTAAATGGTTTACAATCTAATTTTTAACACAATGTCCTCAAAATCAAATATCAGTTTGCTTAAATCTTGATTTATCCACACATTTCAAATAAGTGTAAAATGCTTTGGAAGTTAAATACCAAATTTAACAACTCCCAAAACCTCAAGTAGAGCACTGAATCCAACAGTTTGGGCACAGAACCAAAGTATGTCTTAATTGTAGTAAGGGTTTGGTTTACCAACTGTACCATTTTACATAGTAAAATACATGTTTGCTTAATGAACAAATGACTTAATCTAAGCATAGGGAAAAAATTCGAAGAAACATGTAACAGTCAACAGTGATAACCTTTGAAGAGGATAGTATTACAGGGAATTTCACATTATATTTTATAGATACATACCAGAACTACATATTACCTTTTTATACATAAAACAATGATAGTCAAAAAGCAAGTATCATCATTTTAAATTGCCCTCTTTATAAAAGTTCATAAAAATAAAAGTATGGTCCAATAAATATAGCTGTTGACTAAGAGAGAAACTTTTCACTTATTACTTTCAGATTGTAAAAAAATTAAAATTAGACCATCATACTCCAACACAGGTGGAGTACTCTGTGGCTACTTTAAATTAAAATTTCCGTAAGAAATTAGAAAAATGTTCTTGTGGTAAGCCACTAAGAGAAAAAGATAAAATGTTATGACTATAACGATTACGATCACCTATTATGATTTTAAAACTACTGTAATGAAATAACAAAATACTAGTACTTTAAGTGAGGATAGTGGTTTTCTCTGTTTTCTTCTATTTTTCAAGCTTTCTATGTTGCTGTTTTATTGTACTTATAACAAAAGACATACTATTTAGAGTTATTTTTAAAAGGCTTCAATTTGCGCACCTGGGTGGCTCAGTCTGTTAAGCATCTGCCTTCGGCTCAGGTCATGATCCCAGGGTCCTGAGTCCCACATCAGGCTCCCTGCTCAGCAGGGAGTTTTCTTCTCCTTCTCCCTCTCCCTGCCACTCACCCCCTGCTTGTGTACTCTCTCTCTCACCCTCTCAAATAAATAAAATCTTTTTTTAAAAAAATAAAAAGGCTTCAATTTAAAAGTTTAAGTTGAAAGTACAGTTTTAATGAAAACATCCCGTATAAAGAAACATGAATCACAAATCTGTGTGTGCTATTTACTTTGTTTCTGCACCTTGTTATTAACCTTAAATGATCTATTTAAAATATTTAAACGGCTTTAAGTCTATAGCTGAATCTATTTACAAGAAACTTTATGTTCTTAAGCAAAATGAGAGAACAGGCTTCTCTTCGATTTCAGCTTAATTTTCCAAATCAAAAGCAAGCAACCACGAATAGACTGGGTAGTTATTTATAAATGCTGGCTTCTGAATATGCTGTGTGATTATTTCTAAATCCTGGCTTTCTGGAATAGTCTCCTGCAGTCATTGGTAGAAAAAGAGGACTTTCAGTATAGATAAGCTATTAATACAATTTTAGCACACTTAATGACTCTCTGTCTCTCAGTTACTGCACAGTGCATACATGGGAATTAGCCTACCACAAAACTGGATAAATACAATACAAGATCACTATTTATAAGTTATAGTGGTCTCAATGCTTCATTTCAAACTATGCCCCTGGCAAGAATATCAAATAATACATGAAAAATATCACTGTCATATTTTTTTCATGTAAAAACTAGTTTATATTCCAATAATTCATATTCTTATAAAATTTTATTTTGGGGGGTGCCTGAGTGGCTCAGTGACTTAAGCATCTTGCCTTTGGTTCAGGTCACTCGATCTCAGGGTCCTGGGATCAAGCCCCAAGTTGGGCTCCCTGCTCAGCAAGGAGTCTGCTTTTCTCCCTGTTTTGCCTCTCCTCCCAGCTCATGCTCTCTCCCCCTCTCTCTCAAATGAATAAATAAAATCTTTCTAAAAAAATTTTATTTTTTATTTGTATGTCATTCTGACATCTAGAGTTAACAATGAGTGTCACAAAATATGTTATTTGACACTCTAAAGATTAGTCTATGATCAGAAAAAAAGTGCCTGGTTAAAAACCAGTGTCCCATCACTCCTGCTCTGTGTTCCCATAAGACCTTGTAAAGTCACTATGATACATTTATCACATTTCAATATAAATGTATTAATGTTTTCCTGACAAATTTTTATAAGTTCCAAGAAGGCAGGGGCCACTTGCATGCTGCTTAGAACTATATGGCCCAAGCTTAGTATAGCACAATGCTTCACATACAGCAAGTGCTCACTAATATCTGCATGATGAATGAATGTAAGAATCACTGATCCTGAACGTCTCCAAAATGAAAGTGACAAATTCTGAACTTCTACCACTCTCTCAGCCCAAATTATCCACTAACATGAATAGGACAGCTAAATAACCCTTTTCAGGATAACCAGAAATAATAATTATTATTAATGGAATCATATCTAACATCTGAGTGCTTACCATGTGTCAAATACTGAGTTCCTTTAGGTATTAACTATTTTAGTTTTCACAACAACCCTGTGAGAGAAGTACTACTGCTTTCCCATTTTACATAGGGGGGAACCAAGGGACAATAAAATTCACTAACTCACCAAAGGAACAAAGCTAGATATGACTGGACTAGGCTCTAAATCTAGGCAACCTGAATTGGGCCTGGAGTGTTAATCACTATAAAACTAAAGAATTCTCTTTTTCCCTGTCCTAATTTATTTAGAGTCTGGCCTGACCACTATTGGGTGGGCTGCCATGCTTTTCTTCTGCAACATTTATTATCTTATGAGAATAAGTGAAGGGACTTAGTGACAGTTATAAGCAATCCCTTTACATAAAAAAGTTCACTAAATAAAAATCATTATCTTTAATCTAGTTAATTTCTATTAAAAATAATGATAAAAAAATGGGGGCAAGAGATGTGTTCAGTATTATGGTGAACATAAGGTTTCATGGGTAAATACAGACATGAAAAGTTATCAAACTAACATTCTAACTATGTACATCTTATTCTATGTCAATTATACCTCAATAAAACACATATACGAAATAATGATACATAAAATGTACTGAATTTTTCTATGTGCCATTTGGTTAACAAACAATTATTTCCATATAGGATGCCATTTCAGTATTATGCAATTTTAGGGTGGACATGATATTGAGAAAACTAACCTGTTTTGCCTTCTGGACTTGATAACTGTGTTACCTTTTGGACTTTTCGTACTGGCTTAACCACTTTCTTCTCTTTACCTTTTTCAGCAGGTTTCTCTTTCATAGAGACATCATCTGAAAAGCAGAAACACTTACAGTAAATACTTAAATGATTCCTACCCACCCACTCATCCTCTCCCCAGTAGAAAAAATCAGTATAAATCACATGATTCAGGTAGGGAGGAAAAAAACCTTTGCTGAGGATATTTTTGTGACCCATAAGCTACCAATGCCAACTCCTAAAGATTATTATTTAGAAGGGCCTAAAGATTACCACTACCCATACTACTAGGCTCTAATTCTTTATTTTTTGTTTTTCATTTTTGTTTTATCTTGTTTTATTTTCAGAAAACTCTTGAGAAATTTACCTCACTTTCATGAACTGGAAGAAGCTATAAAAGTAATGCTTCCCAAGCCAGGGTCATATCATTTATACTCTCACAGGTGAGCACTTTCACAGATTTCTATTTCACTTAAAAATTCCTATGTAGGGGCACCTAGGTGGCTCAGTGGGTTAAAGCCTCTGCCTTTGGCTCAGGTCATGGTCTTGGGGTCCTGGGATTGAGCCCCGAGTCGGGCTCTCTGCTCCGCAGGGAGCCTGCTTCCTCCTCTCTCTCTCTGCCTGCCTCTCTGCCTACTTGTGATCTGTCAAATAAATAAAAATAAAAATCTTTAATAAAAAAAAATTCCTATGTAACTAAGATATTCATGAACTTCTAGAATAAAACTTTATAAAATGCTCAATGTAATATTCCCAAATAATGCCAAGGTATTTCACGTAGAAATTACTAGTCACTAATTTTTTAAATTCCAATCGAGGGGAAGAGACTAGCTATACATATAAACTTAAAAATCAACCTCAATTACAGATCTGAAGAACTGTAAACATAGAATACATATAGAGCTCTGCATTCCGGGCAAAGTGGAAGTATGAGTAAAAGCCCTAAAGCAGGTGCATATCTGAGAAAACAGCAAGCTGGCCAGTGTGAGTAAAATGAACAAAGAGAAAAGTAGAAAGAACTAGAGTCCAAGACATAATTGAGGGCCAGATTGTGTTGGGCTTTACAAGTGATCTTAAGAACTTCAGGTTTTAGGGACGCCTGGGTGGCTCAGTTGGTTAAGCGGCTGCCTTCACCTCAGGTCATAATCCCAGCGTCCTGGGATCGAGTCCCACATCTGGCTCCTTGCTCAGCAGGGAGCCTGCTTCTCCCTCTCTCTCTGCCTGCCACTCTGTCTGCTTGTGCTCATTCTCACTCCTCTTACTCTCTCTGATAAATAAAATCTTTAAAAAAAAAAAAAAAGAAGAAGAAGAAGAAGAACTTCAGGTTTTACCTAAGAATGAGATTGAGAGGTTTTTGGAAGTTTGGGGGCAACGGAGTGATATGATCTAAATTAAATTTTAACAATCTTCCTCTAGCGGCTGTGATGAGAACATGAATTAGGACAAGGAGAAGCAGAAGACCAGTGAGAAGGCTACTGCAATAATCATTCAAGAGACTCATGGTGGCTTAGACCTAGGGAGTAGTGACAGAGGTGGGGAAAGTCATTATATTTTTAGATATATTTCAATAATATGAATTATAAGGTCTGTGAGAAATATGGGAGTCAAGGATAACTCAAGATTTGGGTCCTATCCCCCTGACACTAATACATTATATGTTAACTAACTGAATTTAAATTTTAAAAAGATTTGGGGCCTAAACAAATAGAAAGATAGGATGGAGGGACTATCAGAGAAGTAGGTTTAAGGGGTATATCATGACCCCATTTAGTTAGTTAGCTCCATGTTAAATAAAGTTTGAGAAACCCATTATACAACCAAAGGGAGATGGGAGTTAGCAGCTGGATACAACTGAGTTCAGAGAACTCTAGGCTAGAGACATGTATTTAAGAATCATCGACAACAGGGGCACCTGGATGGCTCAGTGGCTAAGTCTCTGCCTTCTGCTCAGGTCAAGATCCCAGGGACCTGGGATCCAGTCCACACTGGGCTCTCTGCTCAGCAGGAAGACTGCTTCCCTTCCTCTCTCTCTGCCTGCCTCTCTGCCTACTTGTGATCCCTGTATGTCAAATAAATAAATAAAATCTTAAAAAAAAAAATCATCAACAACAGAAAATATTTAAAGCCCTGAGACTAGATGAGCTTGCCTACTGTGTATGTAAATAAGTAGCAGTAGTAGTAGTAGCAGTAGTAGAAGGAGAAGTAGGAGAAAAAGAAGAAAAAGAAAGAGTGAGGAAGAGAAAAGAAAAGAGGGGAAAAAAGGACAGATTCAAGTACTGAGACCAAGGCATGGCTATGATTAGATATCAGGGAATTGATTTGGGGGGCTGAAAAGCAGCACCCAGACTCAGAAGGAAAACCAAGCATTTATGGTATCCTAGATGTCAAGTAAAAAGTTTCAAGAAAGAAGTGACTGATCATGTCTAATGCTGCAGAGAGATCAAGATGCAACTGAGAACTGAACACTGGATTTAGTAATGCAGAAGTCACTGAGGACCCTAAAATTAGCAGTCCACAGAGAAGCTGTAACAAAGACCCAATAGAAAGGATTCAAGAGTGAAAGGGAGGAAAAACCCGGAAACAATGAGTATAAAGCAAATTTTGGAACTATGCTGTAAACAGGAGAGAAACACAATAACTGAAGAGAGCAGGGCCAAAACAGGGGTTCTTTTATGATGGCTGAGATAACAGCACGTTATCAAACAGTGTGATGATGGGCATGACCTTGTAGAGAAGGAAAACTTGATGATGTAAAAGAAAGGAAATAAGGACAAAGTAATGTCCTTAAATACACAAGAGTAAATGGAATCTAAAACACAAGTAGATGGGTCAGTCCTAGCCAAAAGAACAGAGAGAGTTCAACCACCATGAGAGAGAAGGTAGTCTTTTTTTTTTTAAAGCTGGTTCCACACCCAGCATGGAGCCCAAAGTGGGTCTCAAACACACGACTCTGAGCTCATGACCTGAGCCAGATCAAGAGTCGGACACTTAACTTGCTGAGCCACCCAGGCACCCGAGAAGGCAGTCTTAATAGACCTCTTGAAGAAGTCCTTGGTGTACATCATTCTACTAGGCTGTAAAGATACTGACCTATGAAAGTACACTGTTATTATCCCTACCTTACAGATGAGAAAACAAAAGAGGAGGGGTTATGTAACACTGGTAATACACACAGGTAATAAGAGGCAGAGCTAGAATTTGACTCAACTTGTAAGTTGATTCTAAAATCTTTCCTCTTAACTATTATATTATACTCCCTTTCCACTTGAGGAAAAAAAATCTAAATACAGTGTTCCAATAGTAATAGTAGGAAAACTGGACTGGACACTTAATACCACAAAACTTACTATTAAAATCTCTATGGGGGTTTAATAGAAAAATCTCTGGCTTTAGAGTCAGAGAGAGTTAGTTGGCTTTGAATCTTGGCTTCAATTTTCAACTACCCTATACAACCTTGGGAAAATTACTCTGTGAGCTTCCATTTCCACAACTACAAAAAAAATACAAAAGTCTAAGAATGCAGCACCTTGCCCCCAATTACACCAAGTGTTCAATAACGAGTAACATTATTATATGACCTTCCTATTTCCCTCTTCCAGTCTTTCATAAGTCCCTCCTATTTCCAATTCTGTAAATGTATTCCTTTCCTATAATGTTTTTCTTTCTGCATTTTGCCCTCATGTTCATATCATCTTATCTGCTGCCTGCCAAATTACTGACCATCTCAAAGATATCAGAGGTCTAGTAGAAATAAACTTCAACTTGACTCAGCTATGTTTCCTTCAAATCAGACAGGCCTGACTTTGAAAGTCCCTTTGGTTAAAAATAGCTTCGTTTCTCTCTCATCAGACATGTATACTAATTTTAATCCTGGAGCAGAGCCTAGAGGCTAAGAGAGCCTTATGACTGAAACCACAACTACTTTAGTATACCATGCAGTTTAAAAAGGGAAATATCTTTAGTTTGGTGACAGTTTTATGTTTAAATATGTTAGACAGCATACATGATAAAATATGCAAAATCTAAGAAAGCTCTACTCTCACCTGCAAAGTGAAGTGCTAAGTCTCGATACAGTTCTCTACTCATGTTTTGAAATTCAGCCTCCTGCCACACTTTTCCATCAGGTGTTCGTATCTTGGTCTCTGAAGGATTGAAGCCTAATTTATACCAACAACACAAAACATTCTTTATCAAAACTGCTTTATAAGTTGTTTTACTTTTTAAAATGAGATGTAATTAACATACTATAAAAATCATTCTTTTAAAATATACAGTTCAATGGCTTTTAGTACATTCACAAAATTATGGACCTATCCCCGCTATCTAATTTCCTGCACCCATTAGTAGCCACTCCTTCCATGCCTCTCTTCCCTGGCAACCACTAATCTAACTTCATGGATTCACCTATTCTGGACACGTCATACAAACAGAGTCATACAATGTGGCCTTTTGTGTCTGCCTTCTTTCACTTAACATAATTTTTTCATTGACTGTGTAACATGTATCGAAGCTTTATTCCTTTTTATTACTCAGTGATATTCCATTGTATAATATACAAACACTGTTTATCCACTTACCAGCTGATGGACCCTCTAACTGCTTCTACTTTTTGGCTAGTATTAACAATATTGCTATGAACATTCATGGACAAGTTTTCCAGTGGACAAATGTTTTCAACTCTCTTGGATACTATACCTAGGAGTGGAATTGCTGGGGCATACGGAAACCCCATGTTTAACTTTTTGAGGACTGTCAAACCATTTTCTAAAGGGGCTGCACCATTTGACATTCTCATCAGCAATGTACAGGGGTCCCAATTTCTCCACATCCTCATCAACACTTGTTATTGTCTCTTGTTTTTATAAGAGGATCCTAGTGGTTGTGAGTAGTATCTCACTGTGGTTTTGATTCGTGTTTCCCTAATAACAAATGGTATTGGGCAGCTACTTAAGCTTTTTAAAGGATTCATAATTAGCTGCCACATAATGTACTGATAAATACTGTTTGGAAAAAGCAAGCTTCAGTGAGATGAAGCAATATACATTTGTTCCAAAAGATTAGAAATGGAGAAGCACTAAATTAAATGATAAGTGAATGCCATTCATAAATTATGGACTTCAGAGACAGAACTACTCTTCTCAGGACTAAGAAAGAGATAACACTAATTCTTCTTTCTTTGAAGATAGGCATTAATTGCTACTATCTGTCTGATTTTGCCTGTGGCTGAACAGACAGACAAGCTGCTATCTACACAAGCAAAACACACCCAAAGTATGGAAAACAGGTCTTGGACACGTTTGTTCAATTTCTCAACAAACATTACACATGTGCTATTTCCTAGGGATTAATACTCTGATTTCCTACTTTGATTTTATCTCTACTCTTTAAGAAATACACTAAACTTGGAATGTTATTTTACAAAATAATGAATATGGATGATAACCATAGTAGTATTTATGTTTTCAGATGGGCTTAACTTACCAAGGAATTGGCAGCTAATAAATATTTGTAAAATTAAATCAATATAAATAACTAGACTGGGGTCAGAAACTGGTAAAAGCACTCTAGAAGTGTTAAATAAAATGTACTAAATTGATTGCATGTCTAATAGAAATTCATCTATTCAGCTTTTAGACACAATAGCATAAGCTTAATTTCACCTGACATTTGTGGCAAGGGGCACATGATCATGCCTATACAAGGAAAAACTTTATAAATGTAGTGTCCAGTCTGTTGCAAGTGACAGTCTGTAATAATGTGGCAATCCCACACCAATCTCTCTCCCAACTTTTCATCACTATTACCCCCAACTCATGTCTCTACATTCAACTCTTTTTTTTTTTCTCTCCTCTTAAGAAAACATTTATCTCTATGGGAGCCTTTCTTTGTATTTGCATCTTTACTTATAAATTAACTTGAAGAAGCTTTCAATATCTACAATAGTTTCTTTTTCTGTAGTCGCCCCCGCTTTACACTTTCCACAGTCTCCGTTACCCACTGTTACCCATGGTGCAAAATCAGGTGACCCTCGCGTTGTCAAAGGCCAAGAGTAGTAGCCTAATGCTATATCACAGCGCCCATGTCACTCACTTCATCTCCTCACACAGGCCTGCTGTAACCTCACAGCATCACAAGAAGGGACAGGACAGTATATAACTTTTATTACAGTGTATTGTTATAATTGTTCTATTTTATGATTAGTTATTGTTGTTAATATATTACTATATCTAATTGCTAAATTGAACTTTATCATAGGCATGTATGTATAGGAAAAAAGTAGTATTTATACATTTCAGTACTGTCTAATTTCAGGCATCCACTGAAGGTCTTGAAATGTATCCCCCAAGAATGGGGGAGGGAACTACTATATTTCCATTCTTTATCCTCTTTTTTTCTTACTAGCTGAATTTATTGAATAGAATAAAAGAGTTACTATGCATTTATGTTCAAGACACTATACTAGGCTCTGAAATAAAATAAGGATGACCAATATAAGGTCTTAAACTTCATGGACATTCAGAGCAGGAAGAAAAATGTATGCAAAAAACCTAAGTATATAAAAAAAAATCATATAAACACTGTGTGTGTTCACTACCTCAAGTTTTAAAGCAGAATCGTAGAACACTTTCTATGTCTTTAAAGAAAGAAAAAACATAAATGAAAAACCAAGGTTTAGAATAGGCTTAGTATACTAACAACGGTATAAAAAAGAAGAAAGAAAATAAACACACACACACACACACACACACACTGTTTGTGTATGCAAAAATTATCTCTGGAAGGATATATAAATTGTTAACACAAGTAATCTCCAGAAAGGAAACCAGGTAGTTGGAGCACAAGAGCTTTTCAAGGTACACCCTCTTCATCTTTTGAGTTATGAACCAAGTGAATTTATTACGTATTTGAACAAATGACATTGAAATGTCATTTAGAATACAGCATATTAAGATCCTTTCAGTTTACCAAAAACTAGTTTGCCAAAAAGTTGACAAAATATAATTTTTCATTTCATTCACAGCAATAAATCCATTGCTCAGGACACTGGAAACTATGCTGTTACGATTTCTTAAATGTATGCTACATTTCATAAATTAGCCCCCCAAAAATTCTATTTGTCAAATATTTTAATACAAAAACTAACAGGTTAAAAAATTAGTAAGTCAAAGGCATATGGGCAATCCAGTTACCAACTCAAAGGAAATTAAGATTTTAAGATTTTCACTCCAGATCTTAGGGTTGTGTTTTGTTTTGTTCTATTTTTCATTTTTACATTTTTATAAATTATTAAATAAAATATGGATTTAAGTTGATCATCTTAACTTTCCCAAAGTGGAATAACTTTTGGAATTTCAGAACTTTGATTTCTAGAATAAACACAGCTTACCTGTACAATCTTCATTTAATGGATCTCACATTAGTATAGCAAAAGTTCTGGATAATCACTACCTCAGAAACAACAAGAACATTTTGACCCCACCATTAGCTATTTGCTCTGTTAACAGAGGACAATTACTACATGGTACACAAATGACTAGAAGGATATGAAATAATTTAATTAATAATACATTAGATCAATCCTGGATAACAGAGCAAGTTTTCAGTATTCTAAAAGTAACTGCTCACAATTTTATCACAAATTAGCAAGAATAAAATGCAAATAACCCATCTTTCACCTAATTCACAATGAATATCACTAGCAAAACATAATAAACAACATAAAATAAACAGGTAATTGCTCTAACTGTACTTATAAAATTTCTTCCGGAGAAAAGGACTAAAACACCTTAGGACTATAAAGAACTGCCAAGCTGGTCAGAGAAAAGCTAGACTTGGTAGAAAAATACAAAACAAAATTAACTAGAGCAAAAATTGTCCTAGTTTGTTAACAACTTAAAATTAACAGGAAAAAAAATGAATCTTGACAATATTTTCATCTTTATACACTTATCCAGAAGAACTGAACTTTGAAAAGTATCCACAAAAGAAAGGCTAATATAGCACAAGTCTTAATGACAAAAGTCTAACAGAGACTAATCTGGTCAATTAATCTACTCCTTATATTAAAAACTTTACATGAACAACCCTGAAAATAATTTCAGAAACATAAAAATTCAAACTCCTTAAAACCACCATATATAAAAACTTCAGTTGCCTACAAACCAGAAATTCTCTCGGAAAAACATTTTCTCAAAGAAAATCTATCTATATTGGCATAAATCTGACTTATTTTTAAAACAGTTTTCAGGTATTAATCTGATCTAAATATTTCTCAAACATGGGTGGAAAACAGTTATTGTCAAACCTCAAAGCTTAAAGCAACAACAGGATCAAAATATCAGTGCCAAAATATTCTGTAACCAAATATAAATGGAATTGAGTAAATTATCTTTTAAATATTTACTTTTGAAGGAATTCCTAACAGCAATCCAAATATAATGGCAGAATAAGAGTAATCTACTTCCAGTTCTCTGAAAATGGTACTAATTCTTATTTTCTCTTTTGTTCAACTTCTTAACTGTTCAGATCGGGGTTCTTAACCTGTAAGAATCTCCTGAGGGACTTGTTAAAAATTCCAGTTCTGCACTCTATACCCAGAAATTCTGATTCAGATCCAGTGTAACATCCAGGAATCTGCATTTTTAACCTGTACCTTGAATTGATTTCTTAAGCATTTGATTTGAGAATCACACACTGTCTAAAGACAATCCTCTCCACTCAAATATATCCTAGGGAGAAAGGGAGACAAGAAGGCAAGAAGACAGAAAGACACAAAGACTGATACAAACCTTTGTATGTTGGAGCAGGCGGTGCTGTTGCCACTTTCCTGACTTTTGCTGTCACTGAGTTATCAACATTAACAACCATTACTGGATGGTCAATATGACCCAGATTCTGGCCACGGCCATTTGTTTCTTCTGAGTGTTCCCACTGTTTTCTAATTCGCTCCTTGAGTTTTTCCAATTTGACGTCATGTTGTCGCTGCTTTAGGATATCTAACCTTTGGGAATTAGAAGTACTAGTAGAGGACGGAGAAGAGTCAGTTATCCGTAACGCTTTTGGATCAACATCATGGCCCATGTTACTTACAGACGCCTTCTCATTTCCTTTTGTTCTAGTAAGATTTTCTTCCTCAGTTCTCACAGGAGCTGCCAACTTAATCGAACATTCAGAATTTTGCAGTGCATCAACTGCTGGTCGATCATTTAAAAACCTAACCACTGTATCATTGATGACAGATGACTCGGAGCTCTCAAAATCACAGCAATGTATATTCCGTTCTTCTCGATTGCATACCAGTCGATTCCTGTTCTCAGGCTTTTCTTCATTAACATCCACACAATATACATGCTTTGACTCTAGAAGGCTAGGATTTATACTGGAAGTTGTACCATGGATTTCCCTATTATTAAGAAATAATCAATTTTGAATAAAGATTTCAAAAACCAAACTGCACCAGTCATACAAACTGAAGGGAGAACTCTAAGCTAATATTAGAGACCCCAAAAAAGTTTTGGAATTCCAGTAGGTTCAATAACAAAATAACCATTACTAATATTAAGACTCAATGTTTAATGCCCCTCTATCAAGTTAGATGGCAAATAACCTAAACCATTAATTTCCATATTATAAATTAAGAAATACCCAAAAGATGTATGGAGAGATTTCCTTAAGAAATCCCAGAAAAGGGGCACCTGGGTGGCTCAGTGGGTTGAAGCCTCTGCCTTCGGCTCAGGTCGTGATCCCAGGGACCTGGGATCGAGCCCCGCATCGGACTCTCTGCTCAGCAGGGAGCCTGCTTCCCCCTCTCTCTCTCTGCCTGCCTCTCTGCCTACTTGTGATCTCTGTCTGTCAAATAAATAAATAAAATCTTTAAAAAAAAAAAAAAAAGAAATCCCAGAAAATAGGATTACAGGGGTGCCTGGATAGCTCAGTGAGTTAAAGCCTCTGCCTTCGGCTCAGGTCATGATCCCATGGTCCTGGGATCGAGCCCTGCATCGGGCTCTCTGCTCAGCAGGAAGCCTGCTTCCCCCTCTCTCTCTGACTGCCTCTCTGCCTACTTGTGATCTCTGTCTGTCAGATAAATAATTAAAATCTTAAAAAAAAAAAAAAGTAAGAAAATAGGATTACAATTTGACTTTGGATATTCAGTGGGCATCTGTTACCAAAATGTATATTTGATTTCTCTATGGACTCTATTTTTTTCTCTATGAAATCTTAAATACAGGGGAAAAATTTCTCAAATTTTGTATTTGTAACTTCTAAATGATGTACCAAATTAACAAACAGACTGCAAGTAGAAGTAAAGTGGAGGTATAATAAATATTTTCCTCCAAATAAATGTAGTTAGTAAAAGTTAAGCATCTCTGAACAACAGAACACTTTCTTTGGTAGCTTCAAACTATGTAAAGCACATCTAGGAATTGTAGAATAAGCAAAAACGCAGTATTGCCAAGGTACATATCACAAAGTCCATATTCTCTACTTATAAAAACATCAGCAAAAGTCTTCCTTCAGAGGTTATTTTTATTTTATTCTACTGATTTGTATTTATATTTTATTTATATGATCATTTTAATAAGTTATATTTTAGAAACAGTTTATTTTTATAAATAAAGTTATATTTTAGAAACAGTTTATTAAAAGGGAAGTTAATGAAGACAAGTCTCAGC
Source organism: Martes martes (assembly GCF_963455335.1). NCBI lineage: Eukaryota > Metazoa > Chordata > Mammalia > Carnivora > Mustelidae > Martes > Martes martes. Next base: position 52,576,089 of record NC_137903.1, read on the forward strand.
AGTAAGAAGAGCACATGATTTATGAAAAAATACCCAAGAGAATTATAAAATCAAACATAACAATCTGGATCTGCAATGTCTGAAAGAGTAGACATCAGCCATATGTGTGAGCACTCGAAATGTGGATAGCCCAAATGGGAGATATGCTACAATGTAAATTACATACTAGATTCTAAAGACTTAGAATGACAACCAAAAAAGAATATAAAACGTCCTCATGTGTCTAGGTATGGGACTACTAAAAAAATTAAATATGGGGGCGCCTGGGTGGCTCAGTGGGTTAAGCCTCTGCCTTCAGCTCAGGTAATGATCTCAGGGTCCTGGGATAGAGCACCGCACTGGGCTCCCTGCTCAGCAGGGAGCCTGCTTTTCCCTCTCCCACTCCCCCTGCTTTTTTCTCTCTCTCTGTAAAATAAATCAATAAAGTCTTCAAAAAAATTTTTTTTAAAAAGTTAAGTATGTGTGGCTCAAATTAACAATTCTATTATATACAACTGATCTAGATGTTTCATGTAAAGGCATAAAACTCTAAATACCACAATAATTCTTAAAGCCATAATTCTGTTATAGTATAATATGATAACTATATCTATTGTGAATCTGTGAGTATGTGCATTTTTCTAAGGAGATAGTCTACAGTTTTCATCAAATTCTCATTGGAATCCATGAGACCCTGTTCTGAATGGTTGATTATTAAGCAAGATGGGGGCTGAGAACTGACTCCTGTAGCTTCCACTAGAGATCAAGACTAAATTCAGTTATTTGTACTACCTTTACCAGACCATAATAATCCATAGTTAAAATGATTTAGGTATAAAATTAGCACATGTAAAGAATAAAAGCACAAAAAGGTATTTTACATATTATGTCACAATCCTGAAAAGGGAAGGAGAGTTGATCCTGAACCATCAAAAAAAAAGTAATTTCACAGTTTTTCATTAACTCATTCATTAAATATTTACTGAATCCATATAAGAGTGTTTATTACACAATTCTTTCAACTTTTCTGTAAGTATGAAAATTTTCATAATAAATATTAGGAAAAATAATTATGGAATACTTAATAAAAGACAGGCATTAAGCTAATGTTTTAAGATTAAGACAGATTTACAGCTTTACATAAGCTAATGTAATGGAATCAAATTATAATGCAGCATAAAAATGCTTTAACAGAGGATGTTATATAGTATTACAAGAGCACACAGGAAGGATTAAATAGGCTGTGGGAATGGAATGGGATAAAAACAGATCCAGCAATGCTTCATACAGAAGGTGCTAACAATGAGCTTTAAGTGAGAGAGTCAGCTAGATGAAGGATGTGCCTTTCACAGCTATCCTATAGGTATTTCTTTAAATTCTAAAAGATATACAGTTTACAAAAATTTAAATATCAAGTAGTATCCTTTGCAGGAAGAATACCAGAATATGAATAGTTTCAATTCTGATGGTGATTATGTTTCTAGGCAAGTTGCTTAATATTTGTGTGGTTAAAGACTTCTAAACTCTGATTATTCTTCACATTTTTTTCTTTCTCCTTTTACTAAACTATGAACTTTTACCCAGATTAATTCCCTGGCCTTCTCTCTGTATCTTCACCATTTTTATCGCTTCAACACTAGTGAAAATTTTCCAAAATTCCCAAGTTCCCAGCCCTGACCTTTCCACACACATTCCTGCTCAAATTTTCAAATGCCTACTCAGTATTTTTACCTAGATATTTCAAAATTGTATCAAATCAAATACTGATATTATGAACTCATGATCTACCTCCATCTCCCAAATTCTTTATCTCAAATTTAGAGTACAAATAAATACCCAGTAGTATCTAGCACCACCATGAAACTCCTCAACTTACTGACATTTTATAACACTAAAAATGTTAATAAATGAAGCAAAGAAATATAAGGTGCTGTGTTTATTACTTATTATTATTTGCTGCACTGAGAGCATTACCACATATTTTATAACATTAGTAAAATGCTGCTCAAATATAAAATTCTATCATTTTATCTACTGAAAATTCTAAATCATCAGCTAACAAAAATACACATCATTTGATATTATCCATACTATCAAAATTCATACATCAATCCTGAATATCTGACAATAAGTTGCTAAGGGAAGCCACAAACCACCAAATGAAACAATAAACCAACTCATATTCTCACTAGGAAAGAAATTTTAGGTAACTGATTAATGCTACCGAAACAAAAAAAAAGAAGAAGAAAACTAAGCTATAAAAAGTCCATTATGCACAACACCTAATCTGAGAAATTAAGAAAAAAAAATCTGTACTTTCAGAGACTGAATAATCTGTTTACAGGAAACATATATGACAATGGTGGTAGCCTGAGCCACTACTTCTTCCCCCCAAATATTTAATCTGTGAAAGAATAGAAAGTCAGTATTTCAGAATATAAAGAGTTTTGCTTTATCTTTTTGGAAAATGAAAAAGGCAGTAATACTAGAGCCAGAGTGCTATGAAAAACTCAGAAAATAAACCATAATCCTTTTGTAAATATTACAGGCTAATCCTATTTAATAATTTGTTTTTAATCACTAACCTGTAAGAAACCAAAGGTTCACGAAACTCCACACGGTTATTTTTCTTTACGTTACTCTCCAAGGTGGTAACTCTGAGAGGACTCCGAGATTTCTCTTTTCGTGATTTAGAAGATTTAGAAGTTGGAGCATTAGCCCAAGAATCATCCAGGTATCTACCATCTGAAGAAAAAGAAAATCTGTAAGAACATATGACTGCCTCTGAATTTGACTAGTATTTGTGAAAATAACAGGTATCTGTCATTTCTGGCATCTCTAGTTGGATATTATATAAGTAGATGGGAAACATTCAGGTTAAATTATTATAGTAACTCAATCTATAAAGAAAAAACTATTCTGAACAAACAATGAAAAACTCCACATAAAAATTATTTTTTGTTAAAGGTTGATACTCACTTAAAAAAAAGAATTATCAAGTAAAACCCACCAGATTCACAGGTTAAAAAAAAAAATTTTAGTTTTACTTTAGTACTAACCTCTAGGTTTTTAGCCCACTAATTAAGGAACTACAAAATTACATATATGAAAGGTAATCAAAGAAAGTATTTGCATTTTGTCAATTTATGACAGTATCTGTTAGATATTCCAATTATGATTTAAAACTCCCTAAAATATGTAAAATTCACTAAGTCAATTAAATCTCAACGTTGATAGATCTGTGAATTTTAAAAAAGACATACATAATTTCAAACACTTAAAATCAAATTATCATCACTAAAAACCAATGAAAAGTCACTGTCAAAGCTGGTGTAGTAATGCTCAAGTCCCTGATGAAAAGATGGTGAAGGGGCACCTGGGTGGCTGTCGTTGAGAGTATGCCTTAGGCTCGGGTCATGATCCCACAGTCCTGGGATTGAGCCCCATATCGGGCTCCCTGCTCAGCAGAAAGCCTGCCTCTCCCTCTCTCACCACCCTGCTCTGCCCCACTTGTGTTCCCTCTCTCGCTGTCTCGCTCTCTGCCAAATAAATAAAATCTTAAAAAGAGAAAGAAAGAAAGAAAAGATGGTGAAAACATGGGGCACCTGGGTGGTTCAGTCGGTTAAGCATCCGAGTCTTGATTTCAGCTCAGGTCACGATCTCAGGGTTGTGAGATCAAGCCCCATAATGGGCTCCGTGCTTAAGATTCTCTCCCTCTGCCTCTGCCCCTCCCCCTGCTCATTCTCACTCTCTAAATAAATTTAAAAATCTTTAAAAAAGAAAGATGTGAAAATATCATCTACAGTCACTGAACATAAGGTTGCTTCATGACTACTCAGTACCAAAGACAAAAAAACTAAATGTTGATGAGGTATCATCTCTGATAAAAGAACTAGCAAATATGAGGGACTATAAAAAGAAATTAAACTGAAACAAAATTAACATCAATATTTGTATCTTTGGAAGTAACTTTATACATACCTTTTCTACTTATTTTTCGGGTAGCACTTGCAGATTTCTTGGTATCCATGACAGAATCAAACACAGCTGTACTTGTAGGGGTTACTTCTAATTTGTTTTCAATGTGTCTCAGCTAAAGTTTAAACACCATCACAACAAAGAGGTTAATTCTGTAAATAAACCAGCTACCATTTATTTACATAGTTAATTTTTTATTTTTTACTTTTTTAAATGTAAACTCTATGCCCCATGTGGGGCTTGAACTCATGACTCTGAGATCAAGAGCTGCATGCTCTACTGACTGTGTCAGCCAGGCGCCCCAATTTACAGTTATTTAAATTATATTGTCCAATACTTTTCTCCAAAGTCAAAACAACTCAGTTTTTTTCAATATTAATTTTCAATATTAAATTTTTTTCAATATTAATTTTTTTCATTACTTGCTACTTCACCTATAGTAAGAAATGGTACAATGCTACCCAGATTTGGACAAGAAAATCAAAAAGATTCTGAAGAGTATCAAAAAGTTTCTATTTGTCTTTTTGACCTTTCTTTTTTATTGCTGAGTTTTTTTTTAAGCAAGCAGTACATTTTCTGACATTATAGGTCACATATCATTATGCTATATATCCTGTGCATTTTGCACACAAAAATTAGATAAGAACAATTCAGATGGACTAAAATTTAGAACTGTTCGAACAGCTACAACGTTTTAACAGTCTTATGCCTATAATATAAGTTTAACAATGAAGATAAAATTCATAAGATAGGAAACTCAGGTTTCCATACACTTTACAGTGTAAGTCAACTTCTGGTAAAACCACCAATGTTCTTAAATTATTTAATAAAGCATTTTCCCTAATTATATGCTTATGAGAGAAAACTTGGAAAACACAGAAAAGGCATAAAAAATGAAATTAAAATCATCAAAATCCCACCACATAGAGATAAACACTTTGTATAAAATTCTAATTTATCTTCTCTCAGATTTTTGTGGTACAATGTACTCAAAAAATGAAATAAATCTTCATAATCTTCATATCAAGCTTTTTCTCCCATTTATATTATAAGCCCCCTTATCATCCTTAAAAATAATTTCTAAAAACACAATAGTTTTGAAAAATGAAAATTAACAGTTCAGCTCCAAATTAGGTTAACTCTAAATTAAACTGGGGATAAAAACTATTCCTACATTGTAGATACATAATGCTCATGTAGAAGAGAGAGAGAATATATATAATGTGCATTTGACCCTACATTATGACCAAATCTAGGTTATAGTACCTTTTCCAGATCCATTTTCATACCAGTTCAAAAGATTAGGGGGCAGAAAATACCATATTCATAAAGTAAAGAAATAGATGACTCAAATTCAGGTAGGATAAAAAAGAAAACAAGGGGCGCCTGGGTGGCTCAGTGGATTAAAGCCTCTGCCTTGGGCTCAGGTCATGATCCCAGGGTCCTGGGATCGAGCCCCACATCGGGCTCTCTGCTCAGCGGGGAGCCTGCTTCCTCCTCTCTCTCTGCCTGCCTCTCTGCCTACTTGTGATCTCTGTCTGTCAAATGAATAAATTAAAAAAAAAGAAAATTTAAAAAAAAAGAAAGAAAACAAGAAAGGAGATATTAGGAGAGTAATTTTTCTAGAGAGCAAATGAAAACGAAAAGAAAAAGGAAAGAATCTCCCCTCAAAGAGACTATGTATCACTTGCCAAATTTGGATTCCTAAACTCCAGACAAGACTGGACAGAACACAAATAAAAACAGGTTGCCCATAGTCATTCTTCGGCTGTATTGAGAGAAAGCAGTCTGTCACTGCCACAAAAGAGGTCACTCCTAGTCCATTAAAGAAGCTGTTCCTTTCATTTCCTCTCTGACTCTGAGCTTTCTACACAGACATAACCCCACATTCCCAAATTCATTTTGTTTTAAATCTTCATTTCAATAAGCCAAATGAACAAATTTATTAAAGGAAAATAAATAGTACAAATTACTTTAACATTTATATGCCACAGTATTAATGTTCCTGACACCTAAAGTAGTGTCTTGATTATCCCTGTACTATTTAATAGTCATCCTTAATGTTCATTTTGTAACAAATGGTACTTAACTTCTTACTAAAATCTTTATTTTCCTATGAAAAAGTACTATAGAAAAATACTTTATCTATTCAATTTTAACAGGAAATCAATTTTAAACCAGAAAGAAATAAATGGAAACTCTAACTACTTACAGCAGCCTTAGTCTGAGAAAGTGCATCCCACGATGTGGTTATATCTGCTGGGAAACATTGATATTTACTGAATCAGAATCTCTAAAGTAGTCCTCAAAATCTGCATTTCAGTAAGCTCCTAAATGCACTCAAAATTATGAGAACCATTTTATTAGGCAGAACTATTTCTCAGCGAATGCTTTATTATATTGAACCAAAACATGGTACTTGGGATGCCTGGGTGGCTCAGTGGGTTGGGCCTCGGCCTTCAGCTCAGGTCTCGATCTCAGGGTCCTGGGATCGAGCCCCGCATGGGGCTCTCTGCTCAGCGGGGAGCCTGCTTCCCCTTTTCTCTCTGCCTGCCTCTCTACCTACTTGTGATCTCTCTCTGTGTCAAATAAATAAATAATATCTTTTAAAAAAAATGGTACTTTTTCCATTCTATAAAGCCAAGCTTCCTAGTTTATGGTTTAGAGTTGTATTAGACACTGATCCTATTAATTCTTAGGACAACATCCTCATTCACAGACCCATCAGACAACTCCAACAACAGGCAGTATCCTCAATTTACCTCAGTGACCTTAACACGAAATTTTGTATTGTAGTATATTTCACAATCATGATGTTTAAAAGATTAAAAACTACTCCAGACCTCAATCTACCAGTAGAAACAAAGGTAAAATCAAGTCTTTCAGATAAGAGCCCTTCAAATAGTATAAGGCCATCTAGTTCCCTTAAATCATCTTTCTCTAGGATAAACAATTTAATTCCAAATGTTCCTCATGTGACATGATTTCCAGATCCCTCATAAACCCAATAATCTTCCTCCAGATACACTCTAGTTTGTCAATGCACCTCAAAATATATCATGTCCTAATTAAAGTAACCCTTGATGCATCATTAAAAAAAAAATAGTTCAATGAGACTTTGCCTTTTCTTATCTGTGACTTTTCTTTTATCTTCACAGTCTAAAACTGTATTAGGAGCTATATTACAACATTTGTTGACATTAATCAGAATTTCCAAGAAACTGTGTAAAACTAATTCTATATATACTGATTCTTTTTTATGTCTTCCTTTATAAGTTTGCCATAGGACACCTCTGAAGGTGAGGTACCTTGCATATTTAAAGCAAACTGAACCCAAAAAATTATCTACTTTATAAATCAAAGGCAGGCATTAAAGTTCTAAAGTTTAAAGAAAATAAATCATACCTTGAACAGTATCCTTGCTTTGAGAGTTCCTTGGATTTGGTAAAGGCACCTCTTTTGATTTGCTGCTCCTCATCCTGCCAATTTACCTACAATCATATCATCAGCATTCATTAAACATCAATATTATGATATTAGTAAAGAAAATACTCTCATTTATCTTAACTTTCATGAAAGTCAGGAAAAGATTTATCTAAATTATTGTCAACTCTACAAGTTATCTTTATGCCTTCTAGAGTCCCTTATAATCTACTAACTTTATTTTTCCTTGGAAACTAAATCATTAAGAAGTCTATCATGACCACTTCACACCAACTAGGATACCCAAAAACAAAGAAACAAAACAACAACAGAAAATAACAAATGTTGATGTGGAGAAACTGTAACTCTTGTGCACTGTTGGTGGGAAGGTAAAATGATACAGGCTCTATGGAAAACAGTATGGCAGTTCCTCAAAAAATTAAAAATAGAATTAACCACAGGATCCAGCACAAAACAAATGAAAACAGGGTCTCAAAGAGACATTTGTACACCCATGTTCATAGCAGCATTGTTCACAATAGTCAAAAAGTGAAAGCAACAAAACTGTCCATCACAGATGAAAAGGTAGGTAAAATGTGGTATATACATACAATGGAACATTATTCATCATTAAGTGGAAAATTTTGCCATATACTATAATACAGGTGAACTTTGAGACATCAACTAACTGAGACAAGCCAGTTACAAAGCCGAATACTATATGATTCCACTTCTATAAGACACCTAGAGTAGTCAAAATCATAGGGAAAAAAATAGTGGTTGCTAAGAGCTGGGGAAGTGGTGGGGGGACGGGGAACTATTGCTTAATGGGTATAGAATTCAGTTTTACAAGACAGAAAGTGATCCAAGACAGATGGTGATGATGGTTGCACAATGCTATAAATTTTTTTTTGTAATTTTTTTATAAACACATAATATATTATTAGCCCCAGGGGTACAGGTCTGTGAATCGCCAGGTTTACACACTTCACAGAACTCACCATAGCACATACTCTCCCCAGTGTCCATAACCCCACTACCCTCTCACTACCCTCCTACCCCCCGCCCCCCTCAGTTTGTTTTGTAACATTAAGAGTCTCTTATGGTTTGTCTCCCTCCCGAGCCCATCTTGTTCCATTTATTCTTTTCCTACCCTTCAAACCCTACACGTTGCATCTCCACTTCCTCATATCAGGGAGATCATATGATAGTTGTCTTTCTCCAATTGACTTATTTGGCTAAGCATAATACCCTCTAGTTCCATCCATGTCATTGCAAATGGCAAGATTTCATTTTCTTTTGATGGCTGCATAGTATTCCACTGTGTATATATACCACATCTTCTTTATCCATTCATCTGTTGATGGACATCTAGGTTCTTTCCATAGTTTGGCTATTGTGGGCATTGCTGCTATAAACATTCGGGTGCACGTGCCCCTTCGGATCACTATGTTTGTATCTTTAGGGTAAATACCCAGTACTGCAATTGCTGGGTTGTAAGGTAGCTCTATTTTCAACTTTTTGAGGAACTTCCATGCTGTTTTCCAGAGTGGTTCCACCAGCTTGCATTCCCACCAATAGTGTAGGAGGGTTCCCCTTTCTCTGCATTCTTGCCAGCATCTGTCATTTCCTGACTTGTTAATTTTATCCATTCTGACTGGTGTGAGGTGGTATCTCATTGTGGTTTTGAGTGCTATAAATTAGTTAATGCCATTAAATTATACACTGAAAATGGTTAAGGTGGTACATTTTATGTTGTGTATCTTATCACAAAAAAAAATAAAAGAAAAAATTATATCATGACTCAAAGAGAAAGATCATCACCTGCTCATGCTGACTAGGCAGCTTGGTTAATAGTCATTTTTTCCTATGAATATAGAATTATTCTGTTATAAAACTCACAAAACACTGAAAGTTTGGAAAATACAGGCAAGGAAACTCATTCCTAGTCCCCAAATCTTAAAATGATCATTAAGCTATTTTGCATAGTCTCTTTTTCCTAATTTTCTTTTTTTTACTCTAATTTGTGTAAAGAATAAAAAATTTTTATTTTTGTGTCCTACTGCTAGATGTTTGTGGTAGTTTTTAAATATATTCATAAATTCTATGACACTCCTTTCTTCAAGTAGAGGTTAATTTTTCTTCCATTAAATGTAAGCTGGACTTAGGGATACACTTTTAACAAATCAAATGTCATGAAAGTGACAATATGTGACTTTTAAGTGTAGGTCACAAAAGGCATTGCTTGTTCTCTGGAGTTACACAGCAACAGATTACCAGTACAATATTCTGCCTTATTTTCTCTATTACAAGTAACACTGAAATGAACATATTTGTATCTGTGAATTTTTGCTTATTTATCTAGAACAGGATCTACAAAGGGGATCCACAAAAAACAGGGGATCTTACAAACAGGATCTACAAAAAAATGAACTAAAGAATGTGAAGAACATGCTGCTCTTGAGATCCAATGTTAAACTGTTTTCCAACTTACAATTTACAACTGTTCTTATTTACAATGAGCCTACTAGTTTCATTAACCTCTTTTAATATTGAGCATTCTATCCATTCTATTTACTTTTGCTCATTTAATAGGAAGAAAATGGTTGTTTAAATTTGAATTCAATAAACTGCTAGCATAGATCTGCTAGCCACAGATCTCTGCCATAGATCTCAATCTTAGTTCTTCATGTGTGATTTATCTTTTCATGTCCTTTGCTCATCTACCTACCAGGATCATCATGTTTTTCTTATCAATTTGATGAGTTCTTTACATTATGAATATATGATCTTTGTCACATTTGATAAAAATAATTTTCTTCAACCACTGTTTGCAAAGGCAGTTCAGTATGTTGTATATTAAAGAATCTAATTTAAATTTAAGGAAAAGATGGAGCATCTGGGTGGCTCAGTCGGTTAAGCCACTGACTCTTGTTTTTGGTGGGGGTCATGATCTCAGGGTCATGGAATCAAGCCCCATGTTAGGCTATGTGCTCAGCATGGAGTCTGTTTGAGACTCTCTCTTTCTCTCTCCCTCTGCTTCCCCTCATGCTTGTGCTCTCTTTCTCTAAGATAAATAAAATCTTTTTTAAAATTACAAATTTAAAGAAAAACCTACCTACTAAAATACAAACACATAAAACTGAAGGCAGAATTAATTTTTAGGGGAGTTAATTTCACCCACAGTAAATAATCATTTTAAAATTTCTTGTAGGGTGCCTGGGTGGCTCAGTTGGTTAAGCAACTACCTTCAGCTCAGGTCATGATCCTGGAGTCCCGGATCAAGTCCCGCATCGAGTTCACTGCTTGCGGGGAGTCTGCTCTCCCTCTGACCTCTCTACTCTCAAGTTCTCTCTCTCTCATTCCCTCTCAAATAAATAAAATCTTTAAAATAAAATTTCTTTTAAAAAACTTCAAAAATGTTCTAAAAATAAAATTTGTCATAAATTATACAATATGTCTCTAAGAAATGTCAATTAAGTTTTAGAAAGAGATAGGAATGATAGAAAAATTAAAATCAACACATATGCCAATAGTTTAAAATTTTTCCAACCATAAAAATTTCCATCAGTGATGCCCACATAGCTCAAAAAATTAACTCATTTTACTTTCCTTCTCATAAAGATAATTTTGGCCTAGCGAACTATCAAAATGATAACAAACATGAGTTATTCCATATTACTAAATAATTTGCCAACCATTTGACAAAAGTTTTGAGCAAAACTCTCTCTGCTTTGAAATTAAAATAAATGCTAAAATATATAGTAGTTCTCAATTTCCCAGTGAGGAGAAATATACCAAAAATCGCATATATGTCCATAAACTCTATATTCAGGGGTCAGTGCTGATAAGAAATGCATTTATAACTACTTCAAAATAAAAACCTTCTTAATGGTTAATCATCATCAAATGCAAATGACTCAATTATCAGGAGTGTGACATTTATGTAAAACTTCATCGTATAAATTATAGCATATTCACCATTTAATATGAGGATGAACGAATTAGAACTACATGCTACAAATATGTTAGATGCAGAATGCCAGAAACAAGTGTACATGCTGCATAATTCCATTTTATAAAGTATCAACCAGGCAAAAGTAATCTATGGTGTTAGAACAGCAGTTACATACACTTTGGGCAGGAGGGTGGTGACTGGAATTGGAGCAAGGAAGGGCTTTTGAGGTACTGATAATATTGTTTATTAATATGGGTGCTGATTACATCAGTGTGTTCAGTTTATGAGACTTCCATCAAGCTGTACATTTACATGCTTTTTCAATGTACATTATAGATCAATTAAAAGTATTTTCCAATAACATGCCTGGTTTAGGTTTATCATTACAATTTTAATTCACCTCTATAATATGCCCAATCTCATGAATGTCAGTGTTTCAATATCTTACCTTTCAAAATTCCAGGTTATCCCATACCTAAGAAGTATTATTAATAGAATCTATTAATCTAGGGTTCTTTAATATACAACATACTGAACTGCCTTTGTTAACAGTGACTGGAGAAAATTATTTTTATCAAATGTCACGAAGGTCATATGTTCATAATGTAAAGAACTCATCAAATTGGTAAGAAAAACATGATGATCATGGTAGGTAGATGGGCAAAGGACACGAAAAGATAATTCAGACATTAAAAACAGAATAGAATAAAATTCTATTATAAATAGAATCCATTTAAGTAGGACAGTTCTTTATATTTTTTTTAAGATTTTATTTATTCATTTGACAGACAGAGATCACAAGTAGGCAGAGAGGCAGGCAGAGAGAGAGAAGCAGGCTCCCTGCAGAGCAGAGAGCCCGATATGGGGCTCGATCCCAGGACCCTGAGATCATGACCTGAGCCAAAGGCAGAGGCTTTAACCCACTGAGCCACCCAGGTGCCCCCAGTTCTTCATATTTTTATCTTTATATAAGAATATATATGTAGGGGCACCTGGGTGGCTCAGTTGGTTGAGCGACTGCCTTCGGCTCAGGTCATGATCCCGGACTTCCAGGATCGAGTCCCTCATCGGGCTCCCAGCTCCTTGGGGAGCCTGCTTCTCCCTCTGACCTTCTCCTCTCTCATGCTCTCTCTCACTCATTCTCTCTCAAATAAATAAACAAAATCTTAAAAAAAAAAAAAAAGAATATATATGTAAAAATCATTTTCTCTAAAAATAGAAAAATTGAGGAAAAAGTACACTGAAAAAAATCTCCTCATAGAAAGAAAAATCTAATCTGTCAAAACTCTTACTATCTTTAAAGTATAAATCTCAATCTATAAAATGCCTTTTCTAACGACTATGAGATGACTAAATCAAACAGATTAAACTTATTCAAGATCGTTTACTGGGAAATAATGAAACTTACCTTCCCAGTTAAATGTTTTAATAGGCAACATGACAACTTTATTCTATAGCCATATGGGAATTTTGGATTTATTGGATATTTGTGCATTCTCTTTTGCCTAATCTCTCAAGAATTAAGAAAGGCAGACAAAAAACTACCATGACTACTTTTTGTCTCCTTCTCTTCATATTTCTTAAATTAATGTTTATATAGCTTGATAGGATTATTTAGTACATTAAGGTTCATGGTTGTTATATTGTCATGTGGGTTTTATATTTCTTGAATAAAAAATGACAATCATTGTCTGTAGAGAACTATACTTTAGTATTCAATTCTATTTTGTATGCTATTAATAAAAAGCAAGTATTGCTTTATTCTATTATACCTGCTGTATCCTTTCAATTCTAAGCTTTCTGGGACACTTTATTTTAGATGTATCCTGTACACAGAAAATAGAACTTTTTAATCCAGTGTAATTATCTTTTGTTAAGACTAAGAATAGGGAGGGGCACCTGGGTGGCTCAGTTGGTTAAGTGTCTGCCTTCAGCTCAGGTCATGACCCCACGGTCCTAGAATCAAATCCCGCATCCCAAATCAGGTTTCCTGCTCAGCAGGGAGCCTGCTTTTCCCTCTGCCACTCCCCCTGCTTGTGCTTGCTCACATGTGCTCTCTCTCTCTCTCTCTCAAATACTTAGAAAAAAAAAAAAAAGACTAAGAATAGGGAGAATAAACTTGCACATCAATCACCTCATGCTAACATTTTCTGAGCACCTACTTGTGCAAAGTATTGTGTTTTATAGAAAAGAAGATGAAATGACCCTGACTGACTCTCCAACCTCACAATCCAGTGTTAAGCATTCTTAACCTAGGGATCCACGAGTGAAATTCAAGGAATTTATAAACTCTGAAATTACTGTATGTTATCACCTACGTACATTTTTCCAGAGAGAGAGATGTCATGGTCTTCATGACATTCTCAAAGAAATCCAGTAATCAAGTAAGTGAGGTAAATATATACATAATATAACTGAGAAATATAATAATCTGTACAATACCATAAAACATGTACAATGATCACAAAAGGAAACATTGATTCTATGGGGGAGATTTGTTAAAGCTTCTTGGGAGTATATCCTTAAAGACACCGTATTAATTAGCACACGTCTATTATGTATTTGGTATGAAGAAAAAGAGGGACAGAGACTATTTTGCATCAGGATGCTTAATGGCATCAGCATACCATGTTCATAAAAGTTAAGTACTCTGTTATCTAGTAATAAGTCTGTCACAACCCTCCACTTCTACAATGGCAGAGAGCCATGGTTTTCTTATAAATGCTTCTGAGAGTTAGACTAGATAATCTCATTAAGTTGACATTTTAAAAGTTATTTTATGAATTGTATTAGTAGAGCTAAAAACCATACTGTCAATAACTATGACATTCACAAAAGGGTTAATAAACTTGCAACAGCATGTCAGATTGCTTTATTTTCCAAGACTTGTTATCTGCGAAAGTCCAAATTTAAATGATTGTCAATCATCCACAAATTAGACTTTCTTCTTTACTTTGTTTTAAAATACTATAGTTAAGGTATATTAAAATGGTATAAGAAATAATAATATACATCTATGTACTCATCTCTCAGTTTAAAAAATAAACTACTGAAGTTTGGCTCAAGTCCCCTGTGTACCACTACTCATATCCATCTCCCCCCATCCAGAAATAATAACCACTATCCCAAACTCAATGCTTATCATGTATATCCTCCTTGGACTCTGAACATTTTCCAAAATACAAATGGCAATCCTTCCTATTCAGCACAAAACAAATTATCTCAAAGTATATCTTTAAAATGCTATGTTGTATACGTGAAACTAATGTTAACATTGTGTGGCAACTAAATATATACATACAATGTTCCCAAAAAGATTAAATGAAATTGTATATGAATGTATTACAGATGTCAATCACTGCGTCTGCCCAAATATAGCCCCCTCTCTGAAGAACAAGCACCCCCATTCCCATCCACAAACCCTCGCTCCCCCTAAAGCTGACTGAAGAACAGTGAAGAACTAACTCAAGAGTGGCCTATCCAGTCCCTGGCAAGAAGAGATCTAAGAATTTTAGAATGGAATGTTAAGCAACTAAGTCAATGAGCTGTGAGGAGTCAAGTTGAAAAATCATGATAAAAAGCAAGATGGAGACCAAAGAAAAACAAATGAGAGATCATGTAGATTCCCAAAAAAAGGAAAAAGTGGCCTTGTTCTTAGCCATTTTGTAGTTCCCATAATACCACTACCTCATTTACTGCTCCTGCATTCCTTGAGACCTCTCTGCAGTCTTACAACAAACTTCCTTTTATTTCTCTTTATTTAAGGGGAAAAGGGACAAAATCCTAAAAATAAAAAGAGGATTCCATGAAATCATTCATTTCAGCCTCTAACTCATATAGAGGAAATAAGTTAAGAGAAACACATGTGAAATATATTTCAAATATACTATAGAAAAAATACATTAAATACATTGTTTAAAAAAAGACAAAGAAAATACAGAAAATTTCTATGACAATTCTTTTGAGAGAGAGTTATCTCTGGTCGCCAGAAAACATTTTTTTTAATCTACTGAGAAAATTTCCCTTTATCCCTCAAATTCATTTTCTTATAAACAGTCCTTCAACTAAAAAGTCCATACTTTCTATACTTGCTTTTTCTTATTCTTTTTTTTTTTTTTTCTAGAGAGACAGAGAGCATGAGCAGGGAAGAAGGGGCACAGGGAGACTGAGAGCATCTCAAGCAGGCTCCACACTCAGCATGGAGCCTGCAGAGCTTGATCTCACAACTTTGGGATCATAACCCAAGCTGAAATCAAGAGTCCGATGCTCAACCAACTGAGCCACCCTGGTGCCCCAAAAGGTCCATTATTTTCTAAAGTCTGAAAAATTACTTTTCCTGATTGATAAGTTTCTATTACGAAGTCTTAAAACTAAGTTTAAACATTATACACATATGACTATATGTATACATATATAGTCCATCTGTCCAGAAAATCCAAGAAATATACCTTTGTATATTTTCCAGCTGGGTATTATAACTCTATTACATTTGTGATTTTAAGCTTTCATCTTGAAATACTCGTTACTTTTGGGATCAGTCCCACTTTCCTTACACTCTTGATTTCTTTTTCCTTAACTGATGGCTTCTCTACTTTTGCCCAATTCATCAACAGTAACATTTCCAAAGGTTCCATTCTAAGTCTTCTTCTTTCCTAGCTCCTTCTTCCCAGGCAATGTCACACACTTTCATGGTTTCAAACCACTTTCTAAGTGTCATCCTATTTCTATCCTAGGTCTTTCTCTGAACTCTGGACCCAAGTTTTCAGTCTTTTAGATAGTCCACCTCCAAATCCCACTGCCACTTCAAATTTATCAAGTTTAGAACCAAATTCATTATTGTCTATCTTCAAAATCTTTCCTTCTTCTTCTCTTAGCAAATGGGGTTATCATGCACCCAGTTTATCTTTGCCATTTCTGCCTCTCCTCACCACCATTTACTGAGTTACCAAGTCAATACTATCCTTAAGATATTTCTCTCATAAAATAGGCCTCCATAAAGCTGCTGAAAAAAAAAATTCAGGATATTTCTAATTCCTCTCTTCCTTTCTCTCCCTTCCCCTTACCTCTGTTCAGAGCATTTCTTCAGCCTAAATTGTGGTAAAAGCTTCCTAAATTATTCTGTTCCTAGTCTATTCTCCATATAGATTATCCACAATTATCTTTCTGAAAACAGAATCTAGCAATTCTGCTTTTATAGCTCTTCAGTGACTATCACCTATGGGCTAAAATTCCAAATTCCTTAGCATGATGGAACTTGGGATCCTCCACAACCTTAGCTTACAGTCTTAACCCGCTTGCTATCTTCACTGTATACCACTTGTTTTTGTCAAAAAGACATAGCTAGGGGCGCCTGGGTGGCTCAGTGGGTTAAAGCCTCTGCCTTTGACTCGGGTCATGATCTCAGGGTCCTGGGTTCAAGCCCCACATCGGGTTCCCTGCTCAGCGGGGAGCCTGCTTCCCCTCCTCTCTCTGCCTGCCTCTCTGCCTACTTGTGATCTCTGTCAAATAAATAAATAAAATCTTAAAAAAAAAAAAAAAAGACATAGCTAGAGCGCATTCCCTAAACATGCAGAAGTTTTCATTACCTATCTTCTTTTCCTAAATTTTCTCTGGCAATAATAACCTTCAAGTCCAAATGTTAATGCCATCTATTATAAATCTTTCCCCAACCATTCCTTAACTGAATTACTACTTCATCTGTTTCCCCAATAGCACTCTGTTAACTCTTTTTTTTAAAGATTTTATTTATTTATTTGTCAGAGAGAGAGAGAGCACAAGCAGAGGGTGCAGCAGGCAGAGGGAGAAGCAGGATCTCTACTGAGCAAGGAGCCAGACAGCCTGAGCCAAAGGCAGATGCTCAACCGACTGAGCCACCCAGATGCCCTCCTTTTCCTTTCTTAGGGGTATTTTCCAGCCTGGCTTTTTAAACCATCTCTTCTGCTTCTGTGATTATGTTTCTTGTTACTTCTGTTGATTTATCCCAGTCCCTCCCCTGTTTGTCCTTTCACTGTCAACCTTGCCTTTGATTCCTCTATTCTTTTCTGTTTAAGTTGAGATCATAACAGCTTTCAACATTGTCATTTGTTTTTCTGTTCATGGAAGGTCTGTGTTGATGGAAAGGTAAATAAGATGTAGTCCATAAGGACCATACAAACTTGTGGAGAGACTGATACACATGTGATATTTGTAACTTTATAACTTTACCACATTGTATACTATTTGTTCATGTGTGTCACGACATTGTGAGTGAGCATTAAGTGCTCAAGGAATGTTTATTGAATGAATGAATGAATGAATGCTGCGTGTGGGTGTGTGTGTGTGTGTGTGTAACGATAAGGGCTCTAAAAAGGTAACAGAGTGCGGGACACCTGGGTGGCTTAGTTAGTTAACCCTCTGCCTTCAGCTCAGATCATGGGCCCTGGGATTGAGCCCAACATGGGGGGGTGGGGGTGGTAACCATGAAGGCAGTTAATGGTTAATAATCATACCTACCATTTTCTGTGTTCCTTCTGTGTGGGCCAAGTACTGTATTGTTTTCCACATCTTATTTTCAGTCTCCATCACAATCCACAATCCTCTTCCTTATTTGCCTTTTACTCCAGCCCTTTACCTAAATCTCTGTTCAATGCAACTGGAAATCTTTATTCTTCTCTGTCCCCCTTCCCTTACATATTCTCGCCACAGGGTAGGAGAAAAGTGCACAATGCACCACTCCCCTACCATTTCCCCTATGTGTTAAAACCCCTTATTTACCCTTTTCCCTCCTCCCATTTCTTCCCACTCCTTTTCTAGCAAAAAAAGAGCCTTTTGCTCTCTGTGACCCTAAAAACATACTGCACAGAGAAACGGCCCCCATCTGGACCTGGCTCCACTCGGGTTTCTTGTCCTCTTCTGCTCTTTTCCTGATGCTCTTTTTCTCAGTGGGGTGTGTGTAACAAAACAGTCATGAGCTTTTGGGGACCTTTAACATTTTCTTTTTTGTTTATAAAAACACTAAACACTGAATTCCAGAGAACCAAAAATTCCCTCTCCCTACCAAGGGAGGGGCATATCTTCTGCTCCATACCTTTTTCTGTTTTTCTTTTTCTTGCTAATGTTTTTAAAAATAAGTGAGTTTTTTTATATAAAGTTTTTAAAGTGTGAAAGAGAAGTATTTATATATGTATTTTATTGATGAAGAAACAGTATCAGACAGACCATGGAAATAGTCCAAGGTCATTCAGCGACAGATCTGGAAATTAAATCTAGATCTCTCTCTCTCAAACCTCTGAAAGCCTCTAATGAGCATTCACATGATGCCTCTTTGAATATGCAAACTCAACCACCATTTATAACATTATCCCCTGTCCTCTCACATAACTTCATTAGAAGGCACTTGTCTTTCTCACCTCAATTGTATCCTCTTCAGAACCTCTGTTCCATTAACTTCAATGCACTTTAACTTCTTTAGAAAATGCTCATTTAACCTACATGTCTTGACTGTTATCAAACTCATAGGAAAGGACAGGACTTCCTCACATGTGTCTACAGATGAAGCATTTTATTCCACTCTCCTTTCTAAACGGCAGGTAAGATGTTTCAGCAACCTCCTTGGTGTTGCACCAAACTGTTCTTCCACACTTATAAAAAACCTTTTCCTCAATCTGACCCATGCCACCCACTCGTTTAACAAATATCTGCTGAGGGCCATGTATGCAGTAGGAATGAAAAGTACTAAGCAACTGGGGATATAGCAGTGAAAACAAACATGGTCCCCACGCGAAAGAAATCTAAAGGGTTACTCAGAAGTAAATATTCCACAATAATATTGATATTCAACGAATATTACAAATGGGATAAAAATAATTAAGGGTAAAAAAGGAAAGTGCCATGGAAGCATGTAACAGAAGGAAATTCATCTAATCTAGGAAGTGGAGAGGAAGGTGTCATCAAATCTAAGACCTAAAGGATGAATATAGGTGGGCAAGAAAGAGCCTTCCAGGCAGTAGAAGCAGTATTTGGAACAGCCATGAGACAAAAAAGACACAACATGGTTTAAGAAACCAAAAGGCCCATGTGTCAGAAAGGAAAAATGTCAAGAGATGAAGCTGGAGAAGGAAAGGGACAAGATCATGTGGGGTTTCCAACATGATTTGTTTTTAAAGGATCAATTATTGGGGCACCTGGGTGGCTCAGTCGTTGGGTGTCTGCCTTCAGCTCGGGTCATGATCCCAGGGTCCTGGGATTGAGTCCTGTGTTGGGCTCCCTGCTGGGTGGGAAGCCTGCTTCTCCCCTTCCCACTTCCCCTGCTTGTGTTCCCTCTCTAGCTGTGTCTCTCTCTGTCAAATAAATAAATAAAAATCTTAAAAAAAAAAAAATCAATTATTGCCCACTCCTCTCTTATGACCACAGTTTCGAGAAGTCAGTAAGAGAATCTATATCACTCCATTGCATTTTGTCTCCTTACTGTACTGCAAGCTTCTTAAATTTCAGAAAACTTAAGAATACATTTTGTTTTTTAAATTAGAGAGAAGGTGGAGGAGCAGGAGAAGGAGAGAGAGAATCCCAAGCAGGCTCATGCCCAGTACAGATCTCAACACAGAGCTCGATCTCACAAATTCAAAATCATGACCTGAGTTGAAATCAAGAATCGGACACTTAACTGAATGAACCACCCCGGCAGCCCAAACTTAAGAATACTTCTATTACTCATTTAAGTGACTCAAGAGTTTCATTCTAGTGTCCATTTTACAGTGAGTGAGTTTAACTGGCATCTTGTAGAGAAACAAGTTGTTTCATGCAAAAAAGTCAGAAGGATAAATGAACAATCCTGCTTTGTTCAGACTAAAGTCAAATCACGAGGACTAAAAAAAAGAAACTATATTTGACATGGTTCTATTTACATTACATAAAGTTTGAAATGCTCAAAACAATTAAAAAAAAAACTTCCTAAAGTTAGCTAAGAATGACTCTAACTTGTCAACAAAAACAAATAGAATTTCACTAAAGCTATAAAAATGATAATAAAAAATCTGGTTAGGATGAAACATAAAAAGCAGAAACACCTTATACCAAACAAGTATGCAACTTTAAAAAAAACTATTTATTTGCTAACAAACAAGGAGCCCAAACTTCGTATCACCCAAATACCTCATAAGGGAAGCAAAAAGGCTCAGAGAAAACTAACAGTCAAGAAATTTAAAAGAATTACATTTACCATTTAACTACCCCACTTATCATGCAGGATAAGAGTTTATAAAGGGGAAGAACTGGAGAAGAATACAAAAAGTAACTTTTAAAGGAAAGAAGCCATGTGAATACTTCATCTGTTTTAAGATCTCCCCATCTCTAAGTTCTTTCAAGAAACTTCAAAAGTTACATTTTCCCTTGTGTGTATGTCTAGCCTCCTCCTCTCACCAAGATTCTTCCTATAGCATGTATACTTAATCTTCTTTCTTAAAACTACATCAAAGTCCCACAATCCAGCACCCTCTCTTTTTCCTTTATAAACTTCTCAAAAAAGTTGACTAAATACACTCAGTCTCCATTTAGAAATATTTTTCACTCACTTTTCAAGCAATTCCAATGTGGCTGGCACCCCCTTCTCCATAGCAGTTCTCAGTAAAGTCACCAAAGATCTCTTCATCTCTAAATCTAATGGGCATTTTCTTTTCTTTTCTTTAAACGCAGGGCTTGAACTCATGACCATGAGATCAAGACCTGAGCGCAGATCAAAGGTCGGATGCTTAACCAACTGAGGCACCCAGGCGCCCCTAAGCATTTTCAAATAAAAACTCCTCATCTTGCTTGGCCTCTTGGCAGCATTCATCACAGTTAACTACTCTCCTGAAGCACTCATTTGTCTTGGCTTCCATGTGCTATACTCTGGTTTTCCATCTTCTCTCTAGTTCTCTATCTTAGTCACCTCTGCTAGCTAGTCCTTTTCTCTCAAATCTAGAGATTCAAACAGGTTTGACAATGGGCTCTTTTCTAACACTATCCTCTAGGTGACGTCACCATGCCCAAGGCTTCGAATACCATGTATATGCCAATGACTGCCAAACTCTAGCCCAGATCTTATCTCTGATATGCTAACCCACATATCAAACCACTTATTCAGAAACCTCAAAAGCACATCTTACTCACCATCTCCAAAAGCCAACTTATGATTATTCCCAAAAAACAAGCTTGAGGTATTCTCTCAGTCCAGACATATGAGCCAGAAATATCCATAAGAGGTGATTCTAACTACATGACCTCTAAGATCCTTATTCTATAATCTGTACCACCACTTCCAACCATGGTCCCAGGATCTCTAAGGGTCCACCTTTCAGGGGGAGTCTATGAAACCAAAACTATTTCCATAATAATATTAAGACATTATTCCTCTTTTTCACTTTCATTCTGAGTATGTATAGTGCAGGCTCCTGCAGGCTGCATGATGGAAGTTACCAGAACAGATGGAATGCAGAAGGAGAAAGGAGAATCCAGAGGTCTTCTATTAAGCTAGACATTAAAAAGATTTAGAAAATGTCCAACAATGTCACTCCTTTCACTAAATGTTTTTGTTTTGGAAAAATAGCTATTTTTCATTTTAAAAATGTTACCTGTTTATTTTAATATGGATTTATTTTAAATAAATTAATAAGTATATTTAAAACTTCCATATCATGCATCTTTTCCAACCACAACGCTAGGAAACTAGAAATCAAGCACAAGAAAAAAATCTGAAAAAAAAAAAAAAATAGATGGAGGTTAAATAACATGCTACTGAAAAAATTAATGGGTCAGCCAAGAAATCAAAGAGGAAATCAAAAAAATACATAGAAACAAATGAAAATGAAAACACAACCATCCAAAATCTCTGGAATGCAGCAAAAGATATTCTAAGAAGGAAGTTTATAGCAACACCAACCTACTGCAAGCAGCAGAAAATTTTCAAATAAATAACCTAACCTGACACCTACATGAGATACAAAAAGAACAAGAAACAAAACCCAAAATCAACAGGATGAAGGAAGGATAGAACAGAAATAAATGAAATAGAAACAAAAAAAAAAAAAAAAAAGGCAAGATCAATAAAGCCAGGAGCTCTGGTTCTTTGAAAAGATCAACAAAACTAATAAACAGTTAGCCAGACTCATTAAGAAAAAAGAAGAGAGGACTCAAGTAAGATCAGAAATGAAAGAGGAGTAATGCCAACCAACCCTAGAATTATAAAGGATTGTAAGAGAATATTATGAAAAATTATATGCCAACAGATCGGACAACCTGGAAGAAATGAATTCGTAGAATCTTATTAACTTCCTAAAACTGACTCAGAAGAAACAAAAAATTTGAATAGATCAATTACCAGCAATAAAATTAAATCAGAAAAAAAAAACCACAAACAAAACAAAAACAAAACTGCCAACAAACAAAAGTCCAAGAACACATGGCTTCACAGGTGAATTCTACCAAACATTTAAAGAAAAGCTAACACCTATTCTTCTCAAACTATTTCAAAAAATTGAAGAGAAAGGAAAGCAACCCTGATACCAATCCCAGATAAAGACACTACAAAAAAAAGAGAACTACAGGAAAATTTCTCTGAACACAGATGCAAAAATCCTCAACAAATTATTGGCAAACTGAATCCAACAATACATTAAAAAAAAAAAAAATCATTCACCACAACCAAGCAGGATTTATTCCTGGGATGCAAGGGTGGTTCAATATTCACAAATCAAACCAATGAGATACATCACATCAACAAGAGAAAGGATAAAAGCCATATGATTATTTCAAGAGACACAGAAAAAGTATTTGACAAAAAATGGTGTTGGAGAAACTAGACAGCTACATGCAAAAGAATAAAACTGAGCCATTCTCTTACACCACACACAAAAATAAAAACTCAAAATGGATTAAGGACCTAAACATGAGATGTGAAATCATGAAAATTCTAGAAGAGAGCATAAGCAGTAGCAACATTTTACTAGGTAGGTCTTCTGAGGCAAGAGAAACAAAAGCAAACACAAACTATTGGGACTACACCAAAAAAAAAAGCTCTGCGCAGCTAAGGAAACAACCATCAAAACTCAAAGACCCCGGAATGGGAGAAAATATATGCAAGCGACATATCCAAAAGAAAGGTTAGTATCCAAACTACAGAAAGAACTTAGACAACTCAACACATACACAAAAACAAATAATCGATTAAAAAATGGGCAGGACAAATAATACATTATATGTTAAATTTTTTTTAAATGGGCAGAAGAGGAGGGGCACCTGGGTGGCTTGGTCGGTTAAGCATCTGCCTTCAGCTCAGCTCATGATCCCAGGGTCCCAGCTGAGCAGGGAGCCTGCTTCTCCCACTCCTCCCCACTCATGCTCTCTGTTGCATTCTCTGTCTTTCTCCCTCTCTCTCAAATAAATAAATCTTTTAAAAAATAAGAAAAAAAAATAAACTTTAAAAAATTGGGCAGAAGAGGGGACTCCTGGGTGACTCAGTCCATTGAGTGCCCAACTGTTATTTTCAGCTCAGGTCGTGATCCCAGGGTTGTGAGATCGAGCTCCACATTGGGCTCATGCTGCATGTGGAGGCTGCTTAAGATTCTCGCTCTCCGTCTCCTTTTGCCCCCCCCCTTCCTCCCTCTCTAAAAGAAATTTATAATAAAACTAAAATAAAAAATGGGCAGAACACACAAACCAGACATTTCTACAAGGACGACACACAGATGGCCAAAGACACACATGAAAAGATGCTCAACATCTCTCACCATCAGGAGAATGCAAATCAAAACACAATGAGAGATCACCTTATACCTCTCAGAATGGTGAAAATCAACCATACGAGAAACAGATCTGGAGAAAAAAGAACCCTCATTGTACTGTTGGCAGGAATGCAAACTGGTGCAGCCACTACGGAAAACAGTATAGAGAGTCCTCCAAAAATTAAAAATACAGCTACCGTATGATCCATCCAGTAATTCCACTACTGGGTATTTACCAAAGAATATAAAAACAGTAATCTGAAAAGATACATGCACCCCTACGTTTATAGCAGCATTATTTAAAATCACCAAAATATGGAAGCAGACCAAGTGTGTGTGTGTGTGTGTGTGTGTGTGTGTGTGTGTGATGGAATATTAATCAGCCATGAAAAAAAATCTCGCTCTTGGCAACAACATGGATATATCTAAAGCTTATAATGCTAAGTGAAATAAGTCAGAGAAAGGCAAAACCATACGATATCACTCATACGTGGAATTTAAGAAACAAAACAAACGAACAGGGTAAAAAAAGAGAAACAAAAAAACAGACTCAATGATAGCAAACAAATGGATGGGTGAAACAGGTGAAGGGGATGAAGAGTACACCAATCATGATGACCAAAACTACTGTGCAGAACTGCTGATTCACTGTAACGTACACTAGATACTGATATAACAATGTATGTTAACTATACTGGAATGAAAATTTTTTAAAAACTAATATGTTTAAAACTTCTAACATAGTATACCAATAGATATAACCCACGTAAACAAAGCCCTTTGAAGCTTTTAATAAGTCAAGAGTATGAAATGGTCTGGACACCAGAAAGTTTGAGAAATGCTGATCTATACTTATGGTATACACACAAATAAGATACAAGATGACATTTTATGAAATAGCCAATTTTCAAGTATCTTCTAGCAGCAAATTCTCCCTTTACATTTATTGACCGGGCTCTCATTCAGTCACATAGATTTGACTCAATTATTTATTGGACTCCTACTATGTGTCTGGTCCTGGAGACAAGGAGATGAAAGAAATAACTTTGTTTTGGCTCTCCCAGAGAATGTTTTCCATGCCTTTGCTACATTCAGTTCTCTCATCTCTATCAGATCCTATGTAACAACCACAGTTGCCTGAAAGAATGAGAAAAGACAACCCTCGAACAGTCATACTATCTCATCTAAATATAAAATGGACAAATGTAGTAGGGACCACGTTAGGAAAAAAGGAGAAAACATTCAGCTCTAGGTCAGACCTATTATACTGTTCCAAGTAAACTCTCAGAATAACCAACACCCGCATAATATAGTATAATACACAAATACAAATGGCCTGAGAATTCAGCCTCACCTCTCTTTACATTTTAAATACAAAAACCAGGGGCACCTGGGTGGCTCAGTCATTAAGCCGCTGCCTTCGGCTTAGTTCATGATCCCAGGGTCCTGGGATCGAGCCCCGCATCGGCCTCCTTGCTCAGCAGGATGCTTCCTTCTCCCTCTCCCACTCCCCCTGCTTGTGTTCCCTCTCACTTTCTCTGTCAAATAAATAAATAAAATCTTTTTTTTAAGATTTTATTTATTTATTTGACAGACAGAGATCACAAGTAGGCAGAGAGGCAGACAGAGAGAGAGAGAGAGAGAAGGAAGCAGGCTCCCTGCGGAGAAGAGAGTCCGACGTGGGGCTCGATCCCAGGACCCTGGGATCATGACCTGAGCTGAAGGCAGAGGTTTAACCCACTGAGCCACCCAGGCGCCCCAATAAATAAAATCTTTAAAAAATAAAATAAAATACAAAAACCCCAACAACTACTTTTACAAATGCAAGGCTGTAATCTAAGAAATCCAGAAGAAAACTATGTAACATTTGGTACCAGTTTGGCCTTTGGAACATAGGTG
This sequence comes from Martes martes, assembly GCF_963455335.1. Lineage (NCBI taxonomy): Eukaryota > Metazoa > Chordata > Mammalia > Carnivora > Mustelidae > Martes > Martes martes. The sequence goes on from NC_137903.1 coordinate 52,602,060, forward strand.
GCAGGGTGAGGATCACAAAGAACGTAATATTCCCCACTGACAGGAGACGAGCTATACCTGACTATAGGTGACCCTAGTCTTCTACTTAAGAAAGAAAAAGTAACAACAATGAACAAGACCAGGAACAATGTTGGGGGTGTGGGGGGAGTCCTAGAAATACCAGCCTATACTTTGCTTACCCACCATCTAGTTATCCTGAACGCTTACACTTCCAAATTAATTTCAAGGAATATATGTCTATAAAAGTGTCTCACAGTTCACAAGTCAGGATTACTTTTTTGCCCTAAAGTGTAAAATTCATTTATAAATAGATGTATACATATATATATATTATAACCCTATGAAAAATATATTTCTTACTGTGAGGGTCCTAGTCAACAGAGTTGGAGAGGTTCCTGCACCTTTTCAGTTCAAAGAGCTCCCAGTGTATCAGTAAGTTTCTCATGGTGCCCCCAAGCACCAAAAAAATAGATAGCAGTTCCATTTATTACATCCATATAATCAAATAAGTCTTTGTGTTCTAACAACTTAGTAACAATTTGAAAAATACATATAAATTGAAAGGAATGTTTTATTATTATATAACCACAATGACTTATTAATGGGATGTGTGCACCAGCTACACATTACACAGCTTCTCAAACCTTGAAATCGCTTTGGACACTGCCACTTTCATTTACCATTCACACTGACTTTTGCACAGTACTTGCTTTTTATCACAGCAGCCCCCCAAACGCAGCTTTTTGAAGACACCCTGTCATCCGAAGAAATGCAGCACAATCTCACAGTCACTGCCTCAAACTAATAGTTTGAGCAGTGTCCCGCAGATGTCAAATACCACACAGATATCCCACAGCTGTCAAATATTACGGTGTTTCCCTCGAAAATTTTTAAATATTCCACAGTACCTGTGTGAGTTCACCACAGTGCTCCAAGGCACCTCATGGCACAGCCTGGGAATGCTGGGTTTAAGGAACACTGATCTAGCCTATGCACTTACTTTGTAAATGAAGAAATGACACTTAAGGTCACAGAGCTAGTAGGAAATAAACACTTTTAAGTTTAACCTTCCGTCAACAAAAGATTTTGAAAGAGAATCTCACTGTGATATCATGTTGATGAAATCTACAGATCTCTGAAAAACAAGTAAATTCGAAAATGTATTTATATGACTATATAATAGAAGAAACTGTTTCAATGTTTTCTTTTTTAGAAAAAGATGTTTCAAAAATTATAAAAGTGGGACTTATAATAAATACAAAAGTGTCTAAAGTAAAAAAAGGAAAATCATCCACTCCTACAGGGATAACACAGCTAATTGTTAAACATCTATCCTTACAGATTCTTTCCTACACACACAAAAAGTTGTAATAAAATCAAACTAAATTTCTTTGCCCATGTGTTTATTTCAAAACCGAATCATATTCCACAGTGTTATGCAATTATTTTTCTCACTCAATATTTTATCATGAATATTCTTCTATGTCAGTACCTAATAGTAATTGCAAACACTTAAACATGTATTGGTGTTTACTATGCCTACTTACAGCTGAAATAGCAACTCATTTAATTCTCACGACAGCCCTGTCAGGTAAGAACTGTAATTATATCCACTTTATAGATGAGTTTAAGTAATTTGCTAATGGCTGCATCTAATAAGTGATACAACTGGGATCTGAACCCAGAAACTTAGTTGCATGGTCCCTGCACTCAATGAGATGGTCAGCTGCTTCTCATAAAGAGAGCTACCCCTCAACCTGTTAACAAGTGCATAGTACTACACAGCATAAATATACTATAATTTCAGCTATTCCCCTACCAGATGGGACATTTAGAACACTTTTTATTTACAAATTCTACTGGCATTCACTTATAATAATGTTAAAATGAACATTCTTATAGATTTGCTCTTGTTCTTTGTGTTAAAATTTCTGTGAGATAAACTCCCAAAAACAAAATGATGAAATATGTGCCCTTTTAATTCTGATAAGTAACACCAAATTTCCTTCCAGAATATTGTCCTAGTTGTACCAATTTATAGTCCCAGTGACATAGGGGAGGGTTGAGGTCCATTTTTAAGTTAATATTTTTAATTCATGGAGAGGTCTACTTTGAGTTTTCACTCTGATGTAGAATGAATAGATTGTCCAGTTGGTCACAATCATGGTCTGATTTGATTATTGTAACTACCTGACATTAAACAAGTGAAGACTTAGCAATCTTCTACAGCGAATTCTTCATCCAGTTATGAAACCACTTTGGGTGAGATATTTCCCCTATATGATACTGTTCACTTATGTGTAAAACATGGGAATTGGACTAGCTGGCCTTTAAGACTTAAAACTCCCAATGCTGTAATTAAGAAGTGACTTAAAGTTATTAAGAGCCTATAATTATAGTACTAATTAGGTCAGGGTCTTAAACCTTCTATTTTCTTTAAATTATAGTAACTATTGCCAGAACACCTAGGCAAATCATTAAAATATCCAATAAAGTTTTCAGGATCCACCTGTGGCTTTTTAATCGCAGGCTTTCATTCCCTGCTACCTAGCCAACTGGAACGTATCTCTGGAGTATATGCTTAATAAGAGTTGATGTGTGCCTCGGAACATGAACCAGTGTTTCGTTTTGTTTTCTAAACACTATGCCAAGACCACTCTTTAGTCAATTTATTCAACTAATACTTACTGATTAGTTTGCTATATGCTAGCCACCGGGCACACAATAGTTAACAGAGGGTCTCTGCTATCATGGAACTTACAGACCAAATGAGGAAGGCAAATAACCAACCAAAATAATCACTAGTAAATGTAAAGTTATACCTGTGATAATAATAAAAAGCTATTAGGGCAGAGAAAAAAACACTATTCAATCTTTTGATTGTGTTTTTGGACTATCTGTGACACTAGAAACTGTTTGAGATGGAAAGAAAATGTCAATAAAAAAAATTATTTCACAACTTGTCCCATGCTGCAAAAAGAGCAATCACAAGTGTAGATGGCAAGTTAACTTTTTAAATCATCAGTTCTACAATAAAATCACCAAGATGCTACTACTCTTCAGTTATGCTACCATGTGGACCAAATACTGGTTTTTCATAACCAAGAGTATAAATGATTTGAATTACCAAAGATGACAGAACTAAGAGTATCCAAACAAAATAAGAGATGACAGATCAACTACAATTTCTTAAGAACACCGTTCAAGCAAAAAGTACATATAGCAGTAAAGCCATCCACTATAATAATTCATGACTTGCTCATAATTAACAAAAATTATTGAAAGTATTGTTTTTAAAGAACAACAATCATCAGCATAAAGGAGTTAGTGGCATGTCAAAAGGAGCAAAAATAAAAATTTTTTTAGACTTTAAAAATCCATGGTCCAGAAGTATATTAATATTCAATTTAAAAATAAAACTAATTCTACAATGTTAACTAGAAATGTGATCATTTCACAATACATATACACAGAACCATTACACTGGGGGCACCTGGGTGGCTCAGTGGGTTGAGCCTCTGCCTTCGGCTCCGGTCATGATCTCAGGGTCCTGGGATCGAGCCCCGCATCGGGCTCTCTGCTGGGCCGGGAGCCTGCTTCCCCCTCTCTCTGCCTCCCTCTCTGCCTACCTGTGATCTTTCTCTGTCAAATAAATAAAATCTTTAAAAAAAAAAAAAAAGAACCATTACACTGTACACCTAAAACTAATGTGTCAATTATACCTAAATAAAAATAAACAATTCTAGATCTGCAGAAATAAGAGCATCATTCATATAAATAAACTTCCTTGCGGGTCAATTTCCACAACTGCAAAACAAAAATATTTGCCAAACCTACCTCGCACTGCTATAAAAACTAAATAAAATAACGTATGTGGTGATACACCAAAAAATGATGTCAATTATTTTAAACTGTTGCTTCTTGGGGCGCTTGGGTGGCTCAGAGGGTTAAAGCCTCTGCCTTCAGCTCAGGTCATGATCCCAGGGTTCTGGGTTCAAGCCCCGCATCAGGCTCTCTGCTCAGCGGGGAGCCTGCTTCCTCCTCTCTCTCTGCCTACTTGTGATCTCTGTCTGTCAAATAAATAAATAAAAAATCTTTAAACAGTTGCTTCTTTTTTGCTGCCACTATAACACAGCAATTTAACAAATAAAATTGGTTAGGCAGGGATTCCATCTTCTTTCTCCTGTCCATGATATGACAGAAGTGTTATAAAATGGGCAAAAGACTGGCAATCAAAAGCATTAAAAAAAATTCACAACTTCGTAATTCATAAATTGATTACCCCACAGGTTGATTGTTTAAGTAGTAACACTCTTACATAATAATCTGTCTCAGAGAATTAGAGAAATTATCTCCCATATGTATGAAATTGTTTAGTTATTAGACCTCACCATCATTACAAACACAAGTCCTGCTACTATGAAGAAATGAGATACATGTATTTATCCACACATACAAGAGATTTTAGCTTGATGTTTATCTTCTGATCAAAGCATCTTAAATTCAATGCAATGAGGCTTTAATGCTTCACATCTACTTTATTACACTGGAGTTCGTCAAGTTTGCACACTAAAACTAATTCATATTACACACCCATGGGTTTGAAGCAACTTCTACCATTTGTCTAACAACCAATCCCCCAAAGTCACAATCTCATGTTATTAGCAGCATACTGCCTTGTTTAAAAACAGTATTTTAAACTAAGAAATGTTTAAAGTGGAGAGCAGCTTTCAGGATTTTACCATTGCTTTTACAAATCGTTTCAAGCTGTTGCTAGGTTGGCCTAAGACAGCCTTTCCTTTAAAACCTTCAAATACAAGACAGGAGGAGGCATCGTTAACATGGCAACCTAACCATTAACGACTTCTCCAAATTCAAAACAAGGATCACCATCAAAACAAAACAATCAAAACAATCAGGTGGAGTGCATGGATACTGACTACTACTCCCGACACCCTGTCCTTTATGAAGGATCTTTTCCTTTATGGAAGATTTGCTGCTACACTAAAACCACATTAAAATCGTATACCTATACGCAACTTCCTATCTGAAAACTACAAATCCAGCGAAATTCCAAACCGTATTTGTGACATTAGCTAAATATTATTTACCATGTTGGTAAATACGTTTTAAAAAGAAGGCGAGGAAAATACTGACAACTTTCAAAGCGTAAAGCTTTTTAAATCCCCCACTAAATCATTTGTGAATAAATCGGTAGACTACATTGAGCAGCTGCTTGACTGGAGCAGACCAAAGTTTGCCCTATACTTGAGAATGTTTATCCTCACCAAAAAGGAACAGAAACCAGTCATCCTTGCCACTGGAGCCAGTTGCCCGGAATTTCCTAAAATATGCCTGATCCGCAAGTGAAGAAGGAGCACTTCTCCGGAGACCAAAGGCGAGAGGTACCTTAATCTTTCGCAGACGAGAGGAGGGGCGGGGAGCGGGGAGAGCCCTGGCAGGTTAAGGAAGGAAATCCGTCTTCGGCAGACACCGGTGGGACCTGAAATCCAGGTCTCAGGATGGCCCTCCCCGCAAAGGCTCAGTACCTAGGGAGGTTCCCCGAGGGGGACGCCAGGCAGGGCCAGGGCTCCCGGCGCCCCACCCCGCCTCTCTCGCCGCCACCGGGGACCCGGGACCGCGGACAGAGACAGCAGAGGCTTAAGCGAGCGTCCGCGGTCCCAGCCCCGTCCTCCCGCGGCTCACCTGAGAGTGTCGCCTCCGCCCTCGGCTCCCACGGTGCATCCCGCGGGGCCTGGCGGAGGGAGCAGTGATGCCGCCCCGACCGGCCCCAGGGCTGCCGGGCCTGGCCTCCCCGCTCCGGGGACGCACCGGGTGCCCGCCTCGCACCGGCTCCCGGGATCCGCCGGGCTGCAGAGAAGGAGGGAGAGGCGGAAAGGCTGCCTCCCCTCCCCCACGACAAGCCTCCCCCTGAGCTGCGGCTCTCTGCAGTTCCCTCTGGCGCAGGTCCGGCCCCGCTCCCCTGCCCGGGAGTCACTTCGGCAGCGGCGGCCCAGTCGCCATTACAGCCCAACAACTGACACGGAGGAGGAGCGGCGCCGGCGGCAGTGGCAGTGGCGGCCGCGCGAGGCAGGGCGGGAGCAGTCGGGGCCCGGGCAAACCTCGCGAGAACTGTCCCCAGACCATTCCACAGGAATACAACCTTCGGTTAGGGCCATGTTGAGTGTGGCTAAAAGGCTGAGAGAGAGCTAAAACGAAGAAAGGTCACTCGAAAGCGCCATGTTTAGTGTGGCGAATGTGTGCCTCGCAGGACTCGGGAGGAGCCAGAGTAGATCCGCAGCGGAGACCTCCCCCCCACCCCCACCCCGCTGCCTGCCCTCCTTCTTCCGACGCTAATTGGGCCTTCTGGCTTTGCAATTCGTACCCGGCCAAAAAAAAAAAAAAAAAACAAGGTGGGGGTTTGACCAGGGTGAACTCAGAAGTCGAAATTGCTGCTTCTCAGAGTTTGCGATGTTTCACCAGTTGTCGTCCAAGTAAATCTTCTTTACCCCAGTCGGTTTCAGAGTAATTGCAGCTCTGCGGCGGCTGCAGTTACCCACTGCTGTCAACTGTGGCAGTTTTATTCGCGAGAGTTACAGTTCTGCTCAGCATGCAGTACCTAATTGCTAAAGATTCAGGAGCAAGTAAAACGGAGTTTCCTCCCGTTAGGTATAGGCATCAACAGAACGGTGCTTTGAGAGACGCTCTGTAATCAACATATCTTCTAATATCTTTATCCTCTTCCCCCAGTCTCCGCATGGTGAATTCTATCGTGTGTCGGGACTTAGCTTAAATGACCTGCCTTCTGCAAATATTGCCACCCTCCGCTAGGTGCTCACTTCACACAGGCTCTCTGCCCATCACTTTCCTCCACCGCCTGAATTCCTCCGATAGCTGTTTATCCAGAGGCAGTTTCTCACCTTTAAGTATCTTGAAGACCCTTTTGTCTCTCTGTACTCCAGTAGGGCCTAGGTCAGTAACTAGGACACTTAGGTGCTCGATAACTGCTTGTTGAGTAGATCTCATCAGTAGAAGCAGGAGGCAGTAACTGCTCCCTCTTTGTAGGGCCTTTAGCTGTGCCTGAGTAGGACATAAGTGGATGTAAAAAATCCTGCACATTTGTAAAATGTGTGCTGTGACTCTAGGTAGCTGTGCTGGAGGGAAGAACAGGAAATGTGGGTATCCCAAAGGTGCGGGTGGTAGCAAGAAAAACAACATAAGGAAAGAGTTATTTAGTTGTTTTCCCATCCGTTCCGTGTAAAGCAGTGGGATAGATGATTTTCATATGTTATTTCGCTGAATTTATACAACCACCCTATTAAGTCTTTTTTTTTAAGATTTTATTTATTTATTTGTCAGAGAGATAGAGAGTACAGGCAGGCAGAGTGGCAGGCAGAGGCAGAGGGAGAAGTAGGCTCCTTGCGGAGCAAGGAGCCCAATGAACCACCCTATTAAGTCTTATAAAACTTTTTTTAGGGAACCTGGGTGGCTCAGTGGGTTAAAGCCTCTGCTTTCGGCTCAGGTCATGACCCAGGGTCCTGGGATCGAGTCCCGCATCAGGCTCTCTGCTCAGCAGGGAGCCTGCTTCCTCTGCTCTCTCTGCCTGCCTCTCTGCCTACTTGTGATCTCTGTCTGTCAAATAAATAAATAAAAATCTTTAAAAAAAAAAAAAAACTTTTTTTAGAGGAGGAAGTGGGTTGAGAAAAGCTAAGCAACTTGCCTGATATTATACCATCAGTAAAGGGCAACTATGAGATTTGAGGTCTCCCTTACTCTAAAGCCTATTTATACTTCTCCACCCCCATGCTGCTTCCTGGGTAACAGAGAAAACACCAAAAGTTCCTGTCACTTCGCGGAGAGCAATGTTATCCTCATATCAGCCTATGCACAATTTCCACCTCTCATCTCTTGTGCTGATCCCTGCCTCTCCTTTGCCTCCCAAATACCTCAAACACAGCCATCTTTCTCCTTTTTGATGTGCCATTACTTAATTGTTTATACCCTACACATTAGCTCTTGATGCACTTAACCATATTTGACTGTAAGGAATATTAAATTACAATTTTTTAAAAGATTTTATTTATTTATTTGACAGAGAGAGAGAGAGCACAGCAGGGGGAGCAGCAGGCAGAGGGAGAAGGAGAGGGAGAAGGAGGCTAACAGAGCAGGAGCCCGATGTGGGGCTTGAAAACCAGGACTCCGGGATCATGATCTGAGCTGAACACAGACGCTAACCACTGAACCACCCAGGCACCCCCTACACAGCAATTTTTGAGTGAGATCCTAAAACAAACTGATGGCAGCAAGTAAATTATGAGACAGACATCCAAGTGGCAAATTTGCAAAGAAGTGCTATGTCACCAGTTATGCAATTCTTGGCCCCTCTCTCAGGACCCTTCAGCCTGGTCAGTGATATGAGAGGCTTGAGAGATTGTAGACTCGCTCAATTTGAGGGGAGGATTTTTGGGGAGAAAAGGCAGAGGGGTGCAGAGGTAGCTGCTTCTTTACCTCAAACTGATGAGAAGGGCTTTGAGGAGACATGCAAAGCTTGATGTGTGCACCAGAATCTGGAAGCCAGAGAAACCAGAGGCTGGATTCAGCTTGAAAAAGGTATAGGAACCTCAGCAGCCAAGTAGAGAATGGTACCTACCAAGTTAAGTATTCCTGCTCCAAAAGAGGAGGCAGATAACTGAACATGAAGTCAGAACCCATGTAAGTAGGGCCCTACTGTTTGAGTTAAGAAAAGGTGGAGAGATCTACAATATTTGCCTGTACATGTATAAGCTATTTCTACATAAATGGGGAGAAGACACTGCTAATATTGGCCATGTGGAAGGAAACTGATGATCGCGAGTAAGAGAGAGATTTATCAGTTGTATTCTTTAATACTTTAAGAATTTTGAACCATGTGAAAATACTAACCATTTAAAAATAAGAATTTAAGGGGCGCCTGGGTGGCTCAGAGGGTTGGGCCTCTGCCTTCGGCTCAGGTCGTGGTCTCAGGGTCCTGGGATGGAGCCCCACATCGGGCTCTCTGCTCAGCCTGTTTCCCCCTCTCTCTCTGTCTACTTGTGATCTCTCTCTGTGTCAAATAAATAAAATCTTAAAAAAAAAAAGAATTTAAAAATAAAGATTAGGTATTTTCCTTAAAAAAAAAAAAAAAGAAGTTAAAATTGAAGGACTCGACCTAGAAGGGTGGCGTGCCAGGGTGAGTGGAACCCAGAGAAAGAAGAGTATTTGCCTGGGGGCCGAAGATGAAGGGACATTGGGAGTGGCCGGCTGGAGGAGGGGCAGTCACAGGAGCATCAATTAACAACATTCAGCTGGCAAGACTGGAAGCATCGGAAATGGGGAAAGGTAGAAAAGGAGGAGGAGATTTAAAAAGCCCTAAGGAAACTGGTATAGCCACTGTGGAAAAGAGTAACGAATGAAAAATAGAATGATCATGTGATCTAGTAATTCTATTGCTGGGTATTTACTCAAAGAATACAAAAAAACTAATTTGAAAAGACATGTACACCCCTACGTTTATTGCAGAATTACATACAGGAGCCAAAATACGGAAGCAGCCCAAGTGTGATCTGCTTATCCAATTCCTATCCACATCTTCCTATCCACTGATATATGGATAAGAAGATGTGGTTTACATACAGTGCAGTATTATTCAGCCATTAAAAAGGGATGAAATCTTGTCATTTGCAACATGGATGGATCTAGAGAGTTTAGTGCTAAGTGAAATAAGTCAGAGAAAGACAAATACCATATGGTTTCACTCATTGTGGAATTTAAGAAACAAAACAAACGAACAAAGAGAAAAAAAGAGAGACAAATCAAAAAAACAAACCCTCAGCTATAGAGAGCAAATAGATGGTTACCAGAGGGGAGGTGGGTAAGGGGAATGGGTGAAACAGGTGAAGGGAATTAAGAGTACATTTATCACGATGAGCACTGAGTAATGTATAGAATTATTGAATCACTATATTGTACACCTGAAACTAATACACTATGTTAACTATACTGGGTTTGAAATAAAATAAAAATAAATAAATAAATATAAAAATGCCACCACCAAAAAAAAAATAATAACAACAACAATAATAAATAAAAAGCAGTATGGCAACATGGTCCACCTTTGGAACATTGAATAAAAAAACTTAGCAAATGCACAAAATAATTGAAGATTAGTAGCAACAGTTCGGAAAAGTTCAGTGATTTTAAAAAAACCAAACTGGGACACCTGGCTGATTCAGTCAGTGGAGCAAGTGACTCTTGATCTCAGGGTTGTAAGTTCAAGCCCCATGTCGGGATAGAGATTTCTTAAAAATTAAATATTTAAAAGAGAAAAACCCTTAAAACCAATTTTTAAAAATGGCAACCATTTGCCACAACATGGATAAAACTTGGGGACCTTAGGCTAAGTGAAGCAAATCAGACAGAAGAAGACAAATCTTTAAGCTGTACCCTGAAAACGAATACAATGTTTATATCAATTATATCCCAATAAAAAATAATTTTTAAGAAATTTAAATGGTAAGATGTTCTAATCACTAGCAATCAGGGAGAGACAAAATATAACCACAATGAGCAACCATCTCCCACCAGATTGGCAAAAATTAAAAGGTCTGATAATACCACATGTTGGCAGTGACATAAAGCAATGGGAATTTTTATGCATTTCTGAGAGCTGTGTAAATTGGTATAATGATTTGGGAAAACAGTTTGCAGTGAAGTTGAAGATGTGCCTATGACCCAACAATTTCACTGAAAGTGGTGCACATTCTCAAACTCATTGTTACTGGACCACAATAAAATGAAGAGCTTGTCCAAGTATTTAAATCAAAAGTGTCACTAAGCACTCTTCAGGTGAGCTGACACTTTTTTTGAGGTAAGGTTTTGTTGATGAAAGAGTTGGTATACTGATTTATATTCTGACCCAAGCTCCTTATCCCATCTCAGATTTGTATTAAGTAGGTAACTAACATAAATAAACCGAGGTGCACATGGAGACTAATACAAGAATTTTTATGGAAGCATTGTTTATAATAGAAAAAATAAAAAATAATATGCCTAAGAGAGTAAGAGAATGGGTAAGCAAGCAGAGGAAAATTAAACACTGAAACACCAAATACAATGAAAATAAGTTAAAGAATAAATCTCACAAATAGAGTTTTTAAAAGGGAAATTACAGGGCCACCTGGGTACCTCAGTCGCTTAAGCACCTGCCTTTGTCTCAGGTCATGATCCCTGATTCGGGCTCCTCTCACAGTGGGAAGTCTGCTTCTGCCTCTCCCCCTAATACCTCCTTCTCTCGCTCGCTCACTCTCTCAAATTAATAAATTAAAAACAAATCTTAAAAAAAAATTACAAATTAAAAGCAAATTACAAAAGGAGATACACAGTATGAAACCTCTTCCAGAAAGGTTAAAAACACGTGCGAGTATTGGTAAATGCTATTTAGGAATCCATACAAATGTAGCAAAATATTTTTAAATGCCCAAGAACAAAAAAGAGTAAATTCCGAGATACAATTACATCTGAGGTAGCAGAAGGAAAATTCATATGTGGAATGGGTGAACACGAGACACTTAAACAGTATGGTGATGTTTTATTTCTCAGCCTAGGTGTGGATGTTTGTATTGTTATCTTTCTTAGCTTTTGTACAGCCAAAATATTAAATATTATATTTTAAACATAAAAATAGGTGCCTGGGTGGCTCAGTTGGTTAAGTGGCTGCCTTCAGCTCGGATCATGATCCCAGGGTCCTGGGATGGAGCCCCACATCAGGCTCTATGCTCAGCGGGGAGCCTGTTTCCCCCTCTCCCTCTGCCTGCCTTTCTGCCTGCTTGTGTTCTGTCTGTCAAATAAATAAATAGATAATCTTTAAAAAAAAAAAAAAAAAGAGAATCAGGGGCACCTGGGTAGCTCAGTGGTCAAGCGTCTGCCTGCAGCTCAGGTCATGATCCCAGGATCCTGGGAGCGAGTCCTGCACTGAGCTCCCTGCTCAGCAGAGAGCCTGCTTCTCCCTCTCCCTCTGTTACGCTCCCTGCTTGTGTTCTCTGTCTCTCTCTCTCTGTCAAATAAATAAATAAATAAAATCTTTAAAAATAATAATAATAAATGAGAGTTTTCAAATACATGTAGGGAATAAGAAGAAGAACAGCCAAAATGGAAGAGTAAAAGATAGACATAAAACATAAATATATCATATATTTTATATATTTTAATATATAACATAAATATAAATATATCATACATGATATATTTTATCATATGCCATAAAAGTACACTTTAAAATATGAATATTAATATTAAATTAAAAATATTAAAAAGTTTAACTTAAAAAAATCTTAAAATTCTCATTCCAAATAATCTATGAATAAATTAACATTGTTTTTACATAAACCAGTTGCTGAGAATGAAAACCTTGGGATAAAACAGAAAAGAAACTTTCATATTTGAGTAGCAGAGCTTTGTTAATCCAACCTACATGTCTCTGTGTCTCTCTCTTTATACACATACACAGGCACACACTGGTTATGTCATTCACTTTTATTTTCACATTCGTTTTAGGCAGAAGGGACACTACACTTTACAACGACCAGTAACATCGGAAGCCAGTCAGAATGGACCAGGGTTAGAGACTTCCCTTTCTGGCCGGAATAAATGCCTTAGTTGTTAGATCTTGGAAGTGAGTTTGCTGAGGGACAGCAGCTATTTAGCAACTGCTGCAGAACTATTTTTTTTAAGCTTTTATTTAAATTCCAGTTAGTTAACCTACAGTGTAATATTAGTTGCAGGTGTATAGTTTAGCGAGCAAAGGCTTATGTACAACAGCCGGTGCTCATCACAGGTGCCCTCCTTAATCCCCATCAGCTGTTTCACCCATCCCCCCATTCACCTCTTCCCCTGGCAACCATGAATTTGTTCTCTATAGTTAAGACCCTATTTCTTGGCTTGCCCCTCTCTCTGTTTTCCCCTATGATCATTGGTTTTGTTTCTTCAATTCCACATATGTGTGAAATCATATGATATTTGTCTTTCTCTGACTTTATTTCACTCAGCATAGTACTCTGTAGCTCAATCCATGTTGCAAATGGCAAGATTTCATTCTTTTTTTATGGCTGAGTAATATTTCATTATTTATCTATACCGCATCTTCTTTATCCATTTGATGGACATGTGGGCTCTTTCCATAATTTGGCCATTGTAGATGCTGCGGCTATAAACTGCAGGGTGCATGTATCGCTTCGAATTAGTATTTTTTGTATTCTTAGGGTAAATACCTAGTAGTGCAATTACTGGATCGCAGGGTAGTCCTATTTCAACTTTTTGAGGAACCTCCACACTGTTTTCCACAGTGTCTACTCCAGTTTGCGTTCCCACCAACAGTGCAGAAGGGTTCCCCTTTCTCCACATCCTCGCCAACACTTGTTGTTTCTTGTGTGGTTGATTTTAGCCATTCTGACAGGTGGGGGCTAGTATCTCATCACACTTTCGATTTGTATTTCCTTAATGATGAGTGATGTTGAGTATCTTTTTATGTGTCTGTTGGCCATCTGTATGTCTTCTTTGGAAAAATGTGTATTCATGTCTTCTGACCATTTTTTAATTGGGTTATTTGTTTTTTGAGTGTTGAGTTTTATAAGTTCTTTATATATTTTGGATACTAACCCTTTATCAGATAGGTCATTTAGTGCAGAACTGTTTTAATATTTAAACAACCAAACCAGTGCAGACTAAATGTCAGCTAAGAATTAGTTATGATATTATTACAGGATTTGCAGTGGGCTTTGACTCACTGGTTTAACCAGCCTTATAGCCCTAAATGAAAAACACAGCAAAAATTTGCTGGTAAGAACACACTGGACCATCTCAGCAGAGTCTATATATTTACTGGACAAACCTGTAGGTATAAGTGTATGCTTAACAACATATGTTTCTCATGCTTGATACCGTTCAGTCTGTCCTGAGACCATGACTCAGCTCAGCAAAATTTTCCTGAGATTTTGAGATTCTGTGAGAGGGCACATGATGAAGCCTCATTGCTGCCAGAAATACGTAACATGGAATGTACCTGAAAGTTCTTTGAGGATCCAGTCATTCGTAGTCATAGATAATATGACATAGATAGCAAATAGTGTTTGAAAAAGAGGAACTTGGGATTTGAGCTCATTTGTGACTCAGAATCTCATTCTTCTTCAGTGTAAAAAGTTACCTGACCATTGCAAAATGCCATAGCTTGAAAGAAAAGAAATTCCAACAAAATGAGGTCTAGTAAAACTAAGCAGAGCCCTTTACTCCACTTACTTTATTTACAACCTCCTGAATAAATATTAAAACAGATTGGTTCTGCTTTACTCCTAGGTAAAAGGTTTACCCTTATCTGGGAAAGTCAAGACACCACTCTTAAGAGATTAGAGAGATTTTCAATGAATTTAGCAGCAAGCAACCTTAAGTAAGCACAAACTTATATTTAGATGGTCTGGGAATTTGTTTTCTAACATTAAAAATGATCTTAAAACTCCACACCAGGGGTGACTGAGTGGCTCAGTTGGTTAAGCATCTGATTCTTGATTTTGGCTCAGGTTATGATCTCAGGGTTCTGAGATCAAGGCTCACTTGGGCTCTGTTCTAAGTGTGGAGCCTGCTTAAGATTCTCTCTCCCCACAAAAAAAAATTTTTTTTAAATAAGATTCCATTTCTCTCTGCCTCTCCCTCCCATTCCTGTGAGCATCCATTCTTTCTCTCTCTCTCTCAAAAAAAAAAAAACCCACTTGAAATAATCTATAAATACAACTAATATTGACTTTACACAAACCAGTTGTTGAGAATGAAATCTTTGTGGTAGAATACCACAGGGCTTATAAGGGCTTGAATCTTTCATATTGAGTAGCAGGGCATTGTTGATCCAACCTAGATCTGATTCCACATCCTCTATTCACACTGACTTGTCCTGTGGTTCTTGAACAAGGAATTTAACCTGGATGGATCTAATAATGTTAGTAGGGATTCTGATTTTAGGGTACGTATATTTCTCTTGAGATATCGGACATGGCTTGAAGATGTACTGGGACTGTAGGACAGACAGTTAAATCCTCAGTAGGATCTACACTTTCTCCCACCCTGTTTTTGAGTTATTCATTCATACTGGTTGGTAAAGCTAGCTAGAATTTAGGAAGTACATCCTGTATTGCGTCAAGTTAACATGGAAAAGATAAACATGTCCTTCACAAAGGGCATGCCCCTTCTTCATGATCACAAGTAAAACAAACTTGTTTTAAAAACCCAGACTGGGGGGGGGGGGCGCCTGGGTGGCTCAGTAGGTTAAAGCCTCTGCCTTCGGCTCAGGTCATGATCCTGAGGTCATGGGATCGAGCCCCGCATCGGGCTCTCTGCTCAGCATGGAGCCTGCTTCCTCCTCGCTCTGCCTGCCTCTCTGCTTACTTGTGATCTCTGTCTGTCAAATGAATAAATAAAATCTTAAAAAAAAAACACAAAAAACCCAGACTGGGGTACCTGGGTGGCTCAGTTGGTTAAGCATCCCAACCGTGACTTCAGCTGGGGTCATGATGTCGGGGTCCTGGGATAGAGCCTCCATTGGGTTCCCCGCTCATGGGGGAGTCTGCCTGGGATTCTCCCTCTGCCCCTCCCCCTGCTTGTGTGTGCTCTCTCCCTCTTTTTCTCTTTAAAATTAAAAACAAAACAAAATAAAACAAAAAAACCAGACTCTTAGCTATAGAGAAGAAACTGGTGGTTACCAGAGGGAAGGTGGGTGGGGAATGAGTGAAATAGGTGAAGGGAATTAAGAGCACACTTACTTTGATGTGAGCATTGAGTAACTGTATTGGATACCAACTGTATACTGTTCAATAAGTATACTGTACACCCGAATCTAATTTAACAGTATGAAATTTAAACAATAAAAAATAACATAAATAAATTAAACCTATTTAACAGAATGCTGTGCCTTTAGTTCTAACAGTTGGTGAAAAACTCACGGAATGGATAGACGGATAAATTCATTCTACCAAGCTGGTGCAACCACTCTGGAAAACAGCATGGAGGTTCCTCAAAAAGTTGAAAATAGAGCTACCTTACAACCCAGCAACTGCACTGCTGGGTATTTACCCTAAAGATACAAATGTAGTGATCCGAAGCGGCACGTGCACCCAAATGTTTATAGCAGCAATGTCCACAATAGCCAAACTATGGAAAGAACCTAGATGTCCACCAACAGATGAATGAATAAAGAAGATGTGGTATATATATACAATGGAATACTATGTAGCCATCAAAAGAAATGAAATCTTGCCATTTGCAATGACATGGATGGAACTAGAGGGTATTATGCTTAGCCAAATAAGTCAATTGGAGAAAGACAACTATCATATGATCTCCCTGATATGAGGAAGTGGAGATGCAACATGGGGGGTTTGAGGGGTAGGAAAAGAATAAATGGAACAAGATGGGCTCGGGAGGGAGAGAAACCATGAGAGACTCTTAATCTCAGGAAACAAACTGAGGGTGGCTGGGGGGAGGGGGGAGGGAGAGGGTGGTGGGGTTATGGACATTGGGGAGGATATGTGCTATGGTGAGTGCTGTGAAGTGTGTAAACCTGGCAATTCACAGACCTGTACCCCTGGGGCTAATAATACATTATATGTTTATAAAAATATTTAAAAATTTTAAAAATTAAAAAAAAAATTCATTCTACCAATGAAGTAGACTAGGAGAACTAGGTAAAATTTTAAGAAAGAACAAAGCCTACTTCTTAAATATCTGGTTGTTCAGTTCAGAGTAGCTTTTGGGGGGATTGAATCATTTGGAAAATTTCTTCAAATCCACACCTCACTTTTGATGGTTAATCCCTCCCTTACAATGAGCACTGAAATGCTGGGGGATAGAGCCAAGCAATGGGGTTAGTGAGTTTCTTCCTTTATCTATTTCTGATAAGGTCAAAAGCAAAGTAGGATTTAGAACAAATCCGAGGCTGATTTTTTTTTTAATATGCAGGCTTTAAATCATAGATTAATTTATTGTAGTAATTGTGAGACATTGGAAACAGTGGTACATCCCCAAACACATTTTTTAATAAAAGTGTTGTTGAGTGTAAAATGCTACTTGCTTAAGTGATGTCTGCAGTCTAACTTTTTTTTTTTTTATTAACATATAATGTATTCTTAGCCCCAGGGGTACAGGTCTGTGAATCGCCAGGTTTACACACTTCACAGCACTCACCATGCAGTCTAACATTTATGTAAATAAAAATCAAAATAATTCTAGACATATTCTCTCATATTTACATACAAGTATATAATGGTACATAAAAATAATAGACTCTGTTGTTGGGGAATGGGTCTGGATTAAGTGAGGCTGACTTTTTTTTTTTTTAAAGATTTTATTTATTTGACAGACAGAGATCACAAGCAGGCAGAGAGGTAGGCAGAGAGAGGAGGGGAAGCAGGCTCCCCGCTGAGCAGAGAATCCGATGTGGGGCTTGATCCCAGGACCCTGAGATCATGACCTGAGCCGAAGGCAGAGGCTTTAACCCACTGAACCACCCAGGCGCCCCATGAGGCTGGCTTTTGATCATTATGTTACTATCATTTGCTTTCATCTTCTTAGGATTCCTCAATAAGATTTGTGAATGAGACAACCAATATGTCTAAATCTAAGTCCCAAGTCTTTCCTATTTTCCCCAAATTAAGTTTTATGGTTGTTAAGAACAAGAGTACTTCTGAAACAGGTGATTTTGAAATTTTTTAAGCTTTAAAAATTCTATTTTCCTATTTCTACCTCCATGAACCTTCAAAGACTAGTCTCATTTAATGTTGAGTGCCTAATACTAAAAAGATTTTAGTATTTTCCCTGTTGGCCTTTCTTTTAAATAGCTTAGCTAAAAGGCATGGTAATCTCTTTACTGTACAAAGGCACCCTCCTTTTCTCAAAACACTCTTAAAGAGAAGACTGTCGCTTTTTAGAGCATCTCTTTCTTTCGATGCTGTTTTATGGACCAATAATACAAATGAAACATGCGGCGGAACATTGCAGAGCAAGACAGCTGCCATTAAAAAAAAAAAAAAAAAGTGCTGAAGAATGTAAGTCAGAATAAGGTTACATGTAACCAACCCAGGTTATATTTTGCAAGGGGTGAGCCACCCTATTTACAGGCTGTGGAAAGTTTTAAACTCTCGACGGGAGATTTTCTGTGGCCCTTCCAAAAATAGAAAAAGGCAGCTGGGTGCCCAGTGTGGAAGAAGACCCACAGGTTATAATGGGGTTTATCAGCCAGTAAAAAACCCTTCTGGAATCCCAGGATTGGGTGCTCCCCACCTGTTGAAACAAGAAATAAAAGCATGTGAGCATTTGGTTACAAACCCTACTGCCCGAACAAAATGTTATAAGGGGGCAAAAGCAGCTGGAGCTGCCAGACAGAAAAACTGACAGGCAGGAGTAGGAGCGCTGGGGAAGAGAGAGCTGGTTTGGGAAATGACAGGGATTACATAGATGAAGCATGAATGGAAAACTTTATGGAAACATATATGCAGTTCTAACACAGGCTGATAATTATTTTACATATATACGTGGTTATAAGTAAAACATATGCATTTTATATAACTAATTTTATACAGCATATATAAACATAAATAACTCTTGTACAACATTTGGTAACCGTAGTTATTCGCACTAACGTAGTTATTCGCAATAACGTAGTTATTGCCTTGCTTAATTCTCACCAAAACCTGTGGAGTATCACCACAATCGCTCTCTCACAGATGAGGAACCTGAAGCCAGAAGCCACGATGTGACTTACTTTTGGTCGCTGGCCGAAAAGTGGGAGAACTACATGTGAAACCTCCATCTTCCGAGTCCAGAAGGTGTCCCTGTTCCAGTACACAGTGCGGCTGCTTTAAGAAGTTGGAACCTCTTTAGAAAAAAAGCACTGGAGTGATGCCTGGGTGGCTCAGTTGGTTGAGCGTCTGCTTTTGGCTCAGGGCATGCTGCCAGGGTCCTGGGATCGAGTCCCACATTGGGCTCTTGCTCAGCGGGGAGCCTGCTTCTTCTTCTGCCTGTGCCCCTCCCCGCCATGATTTTCTCTCTTTGTCCAACTCTCTGGTAACCTTTTAACCATACCAGACAGGTGATAAAAGAAAGTATGTATATATCTGTGGATGTTTATATGCACCCCTCTGCCCTAAATTAGCCTGATCGCCCATCAGTAACCTTAATCCTGAGCTCAGGCCAAAATGAAGGAGAAATTGATGAATTCTCCATTTTGAAATGTATTAGAGTTCACACGCAGTTAATATTACCCAACTTTATTTTTGTCCTGTGATTAGTTTACTTTTAGCACAAGCATTCGATATTAGTATATATAAATATAATGATCTATATTTGTGAATTTTTAAAAAAGGTTTATTTGTTTATTTGTTTGTTTATTTTAGAGAGAGCACAAGCGGGAAGGGCAGAGGGCAGAAGAGCCTGACTAGGGCCTCGATCTCACAACCCTAAGATCATGACTTGAGCCAAAACCAAGAGATAGTTGCTTAACCAACCGAACCATCCAGGCACCGCTGTGTTTGTGATTTTTGTCAGAAGTAGTAATACCAACTCCGAAAAGTTTGTGTTCATGAAGCAGACTATAAAAAAATCTAAAGGAGTTTAGAGATTAGGACCAAAGTCAAAGTAACATTCTTGAGAGGACAACAAACAAGAGCCATCCTCTCCCCTCATAATTTGTTCCCACAGAAATTACAGAATTTTCAGGGACAGTTCTGAGTTGAGTGGGAGTAAAAAGTATAGAATAATCCCTTAACTTTTCCTGCTCATGCCCACCTCACCAAAAATAATGTAAAACACACACACACAGAATAACCATTAGGACATTGGACACTAACTGGCATAATTTCATATGGTTCTATATTAGATACCTAACATAGGTTCTACTAAATAACCTAAACCGAATGTGGATACTTTTTTGAATCTGGGATAATTTATTTTTGAATCACCTCTTAAATTTCTCCCATGAAAAGCAACCATGACTTCCAACAAAAGCATTTTCATTTAATTGTTTACAGAAGATAATATCAGTTTTAAAAGTACATTTAATACACATTTACACCAATAAATGTCTTTTGGATCTGGAAAGCTGACCTAGTGATATGAACAGAAAAGTAGATTAGATTCCTGAAATAAATTTCTGGTTCCATCACCAACTCATTGTACATACTTAAGTAAGTTATTTAATCTCTTGGTATCTTAGTTTCTCCACCTATAAAATGGGGGTAATAATATTTGCTATTAGATAATGTCAGCAAAGAACTTGGAGAACCTCAGATGAAAGGCGCCACAAGTATTTCATTATCTTAAGCATGACCTCATACTGTCTGAAAAATGGACTTTACCAGGCTTGCTGATTATCCCAGCACCTTAATCCTAAACGTCTCCTATTCAGCTGCTTTCTGGCTTTATACATTTCTGATTATACTCTTTACGTATTCTGACTTCATTGTGCTGTTTGTATTTTTTTTTTAAGACTTTTTAAAAAATTTATTTATTTGACAGAGAGAGAGAGAGAGATCACAAGTAGGCAGAGCAGCAGGCAGAGAGAGGGGGGGAAGCAGGCTCCCTGCTGAGCAGAGAGCCAGACTTAGTTAGGGCTGAATCCCAGGACCCTGAGACCATGGCCTGAGCCAAAGTCAGAGGCTCAACCCACTGAGCCACCCAAGCACCCAGCTGTTTGTATTGTTTTGAGGAGAGTTGATGCTTTGAAGAAACCATGAGACCATGCTTTAATTTGTTTGGCTTGGGATTTGTTTGTTTGTTTTAACTCCTATGATTATGTCTAAGATTTGAAACAAATAGAGAGCATTGAACAACTTTCTAATTATGGGAGACAACTATAGCTATGTGACTTACATTGACCTTATCGGACCATCCCACTTGCTTGTGTTATTTAAAGGTAATTTTTAGGACACGCATATATATTTATATTCCTCCCTGAACACTTCTTAAAAGATTTAAGGCAGATGTTGAGACTGCTGTAAATTTTGATGTTTCTGCCACTTTCCTAGAGGAATGAGATAACATGATATAAAGGCAAAAGACTAGTTGCTTAGAACTAAATCTGAGCTTAACCTATAGTCCAATCATCTAATATACATAGTTCTCCTCGGGAAAAAATGGCAAAGGTCAATAGTTACTTCAAGAACAACCACATGACTCAAAACGTAGAGCTGCTGACTTGGTAACAATTAGTATTTAGAGGTGAAGTCAGAGATAGAAAGTTGGCTGCATTTCCTGAACAGAAAAACACTTCGTCTCCACTGTGTCTGTCATCTTGCATGTCCAAGGCTAATACAAATATTTCAAAGGAGCGAAACTTTGGTCTTTGGAACCTACCAGCTAGCGACAGAAGATCTAATTCTTTGGGACAATTTCCAACGAGAAAGATTTCATTTCAAACCTGCCCACGAAGATGTTTTATTTCAAAGAGCGAGTATTACACTACCCAAGCACAGTTTGAATCATCCGTTTTACAATGGACAGAGAATGAACTGCTTGAGATAAAGACTCTTTCAGTGAAGACATCGAACAAAATATTTTGGGCTTTACAGTATTTTCGGATATTAGAACCTTTGCCAATTTGTAGCATTGGCATTGGGAAAGATTTTAAATATCTAGTTCCATGTACATTCAGGTTAGGAAATCAGAACCGCAGACTGCTTTTGTTATTAGAAAGGTATTCTTTCTAACAGAGCTTCAAACCTTTCTGCCAATTTTCTCTCTCTAGAGAGGTGTACATTTCATCAGATAATGAAGTGAGTCTGTAAGTCAGGCACTACATTTCCCTAACTTATATCCGTTTTATGTTTATGGTTTGTAAGATATGGTTTAACATTTCACTTAAAAAGCAGAGATTACGGGGGCACCTGGCTGGTTCAGTCAGTAGAGCATGTGACTCTTGATCTCACGGTTGCAGTTTTGAGCCCTATGTTGGTTAATTTTTAAGATTACTTAAATATAATTTTTTAAGTAGATATTATCATGGGATAGAATGTAGTATGATGGTTAAGAATGCAGGTTCTGAAGTCAGATGAGCTGAGTTCAAATTCTGTCTCCAATAGATAGGAGTGTCTTTGTGTCTGTCTTCTCATCTATAACAAGAAGACAGTATGTACTTCAAAAGACTATGAAAACGAAATGAGATACCATATATATGGTCCTGTCATGGTGCTTGGCACAAGTGGTCAAAAACATTAGCTGTGGGGCGCCTGGGTGGCTCAGGGGGTTAAAGCCTCTGCCTTGGGCTCAGGTCATGATCCCAGGGTCCTGGGATCGAGCCCCGCATCGGGCTCTCTGCTCAAGAGGGAGCCTGCTTCCCCCCCTCTCTCTGCCTGCCTCTCTGCCCACTTGTGATCTCTCCCTCTGTCAAATAAAGAAATAAAATCTAAACAAACAAACAAACAAACATTAGCTGTCATTCACTCCATCCATACACTAAGTTTAGAGTGTGGCACAGGTTGGGGTCTCTGAGAAGCAGACTCAGACAGAATTTAGTGTGCTATATGTTTACTAGGGAATGCCCTTGGTGTGAACACCTAAGGAGAGGAGGCGAAGGAAGCAGGATGGGATTGAGGGGGGCGTCACACTATAATACAGGTCCCATAGCCTCAGCTAACTCCATGGGAAAACTCTGGAGTGAGGATGGTCCATCCAAATTGCACTGTGTTCGGCTGAGAAGCTTGAACCTTTACCCTCCCTTTGTCAGTCATTGGATGCATACCACTCTCTGCCTAACCTGGCATGACCTTGGGCAAAATGACTCTGCGCTGCTGAAGTAATCCAGGAAGTGGCTGCCAGGGAGGGCTGTTCACCGACTGCACGCCCAGCCCTGGGTGCAACACAATCTTCCCTGAAGGCGATCTAGGTGCTACATCTTTACAACACAGGATACTCTGTGCTGCACTTGGAAAAGAATCTCAACCAATTACAATCGCTTGAATAAAAGTGAAGTCTTTAAGGATAAAAGTGGGATAGTGAAGCTGAATAAGCCGTGAAAAGATGGGAGAAAGGTGTCTCTATGTGTGACAGGAAGCTTTCTCATTCTTCATAATGACAATAAATATATGTAAAATAAATTTAAAAATAATTAAAAATAAAATGAATTTTATTAAAAATTATTTTAACAATTATCTAATCACTTAAGAAATAATAAATTAAACAGAGGCTTAATAATAAATTATTATAAATCATTAAAATAATTTAAAAATTAAATAAATAATAAACTAGATATATATAAAATAAATAAATAATAAATATAAAACCACCTTCTCTAAAAATCCGGCTTCTGGTTAACTAGGAGGCCATTAAGGAACTGTGATGTGTAATGGAGGTGTAAGCTAGGAGAAAGCACAACTACTCTGCATAATAAGGGTTGCTTAGGAGGGTGGAAATAGAAGCCAGCCCGCTGATGTCACACGGAAGACAGGAGAATTAATGGTAAAAATTTAAGTGAACAAAAGTGGTTAACATAGTACCCTTTGTTGTTCTCCGGACTTTCTAAGTGCTCTGCATAGATCAACTGACTTAATCCTCACAACACTTAAGACAGTATTTATGTTATTTTCCCCATTTTACAGATGAGAAGACTGAGTCAGAGAGAAGTTAAGTAATTTGCCGATGTCGTTGAGTGAGGAAGGTGTGGAGTTGGGATTTGAACTCAGGCAGTCAGGCTGCAGACTCCAGACTTGTAGGGGGGTGTGCTCTTAGTCAAATTTTCCCCTCCGTTCCTGTGCAATTACCAATGTCTCTGATGCAAATAGATTCTTTTTCAGCAGTTCAAAGAGGTGCCATTTTGCATCAAGACCGTGAGGACAAAGACAGAGGTGGTGTGGTATGTAGGGACAGCTAACACCTAGGTTAGATACAGGTATTTCAGAAAGGACCCACTGTGCGTCCACACTGCAGGCCTTGAGTTCCAGAAGCAGGATGCTGGTGTAAGCAAGTATGAGTCAAATTCTTCCTATGCAAAATTCTTTAGACTCCTAGTTTGGCAATATTCCACAAAGCTGGACAAGGAGGAAAGAAAGACAGGGGTTTAAAGGAGAGCCACAAATAAGAACCTTCAAAATGAAAAATTCTCCAACCTGTATAGAGCCTGAATAGATTGGGAAGAAATACCGTATTTGGGCGTTTGAGAGACTATGTACATTGTGGTTGACAAGAGATGTTTTAGAGCCAGACTGCCTAAATTCAAGATTGTCTAAATTCACATTTCTGCTTCACCACTTTTTTCATGGGTATTCCTGAGTGTCACTTTTTCTGTGCTTTAGCTTCCTGTCTATTAAATTGGGATAATTACTACCTCATAGAGCTATCATGAGACTTGAACCCGTTAATACATGTGAAACACTTGAAACAGTGTTTGCAACTTTAATAAACACTTATTTAGTAGGTGACAAAAAATAGGAAAGGGTAACAGACAACTTAATACATATTCAAAGATGAAGACCTTTATGTAGATCTTTTCCATCTATATGGTAGACGAAATGAGAGAAGTCCACTTAAACTATGAGAGATTGAGAGATTTTTAAAAAATTGCCCACCAAGAATAACTACTGAGTGAGTGTTCTCTGTAAAGGGCTCTATAGCATGGAGAAGATTCTCAAGTTTAGCCCAAGAATGGTACTTTCTAAAACTGGGGTTGGCGGGGCGAAACTTAAAAAAATCAAATTTGAATCAGGTACAGAGTCTCCCACCACCACACTTGCCCAAGACACAGTCTGAAAACTAAAGAAAGCTCAGTGTTCTTTTGAGGGACTTATAACAAATTAATAGTAGCCATTACATATTAAGATAGCACCTGAAGTTTTGATAACTGTTCTTTTTTTCAGCATAAAAAAACACAAAAGCAATAGGAAGAAACCAGCACACTTTTGTAGCAGAGCCATATAAATGACTTGCTTAGGTCAAATTCATCTAGACAGAGCCATGATCAAGACCCAGATTTTAAAATTTAATAGGGTTTCCATCACCTTTTATTTCATTTTTTAAAGTGAAAATGAAATAAAATAACCAGCATCATGTCATATAAAGGTCTTTATAGATTTGAAGATGTTTTTAGTTGTGCCTTAACCCTATCTGCCCACTTGTTGGCCTGACTTCAGGAGAACGCCATTCCCCATTCCCACCTCATGGTCCCTGTTAAAGGACTGACCTAGGCAGCTATGTTTCCTTATACATTCTTTTCGGGGATCATCCATACACTGGATCGAGCCAATCAAGTTCACCCTCTTGATGTAGTTAAATCACAAAGGCGAGGTTACTAAGGTGAAGCAAGCCGCAAGTAGAGAGGCAGAGGAAATGGCAGCTGAGCTGTCCATCAACAGTCCTCTCATTACCAGTCTCTGAAGTCTTGGAGGCTGCAATGCATTCTTACAACACCCTCCTCTTCTCTTCTGGTTAGACAGGGTATTTTACAATCAAACAATTCCTGACTAAATATGTGTCTATCTCTACTTCAAACTGCTAAAAGTCAACAAAGACATGCAGAGGTTAAGAGTTTAGTTTACCACCGTGTGCTCAGTATTTGGGGGAAAGAAGATATAGGGGCTAAATTGATTGAAGAGGTATTTTTAGTAGTAGAGCACTTTGAAAAGTCCTCTATGAGGTGTTTTCTCTAACATTCAATTAACCATACTTTGTCACTTCTACCTAAATATTTTTTCTTATCCTTCTTCTCTCCACACCTATAGCCATCCCTTATTCGGACTATACTACCCTCTTAGGCAATATGAGAAGATGTAAGGAAAACTTGCTTTTTAAAGGAAACTCAAATTTCGAATCTCAGCATAAAGACCTCATGGCCTCCCAGTTTTGTCTCTTATGGTTCACCTTCCCCTTGGAGACCCCTCACTAATAATCCTTGCTTCCACCAGAAAAGAACCAGTATCCCATGGCATCAGTCCTCTTCCTTAAATTACTCATAGCACTACTGAAATGAGGCTGGAGTAGTTATACAGCTTTACCTTTTTTTTTTTTTTTAAGATTTATTTATTTGACACAGAGAGAGAAGAGGCAGAGAGCAAGCACAAGCAGGGGGAGCAGCAAGTAGGGAGAAGCAGGCTCCCGCTGAGTAGGAAGCCTGATGCCAGGCTCTACCCAGGACCCTGGGATCATGACCTGAGCTGAAGGCAGACACTTAACCCACTGAGCCAGCCAGGTGCCCCCATGAAATAGTTCTATAGCTTTAGAAAAAGGCTCAGGAATAACAGAAAAAAAGCAGGTGAAGTACTAAGATGCGACTTAACCTATTTCAGCTAATTAGGTAGGATGTGCAATTTGTATTCAACAAGTATCTGAGCAGTCTGCCGAAAAAACTGAGCCCGAAGAACAAACAAGTAAGAATTAGCAAAGCATAAAATTGGGGAAAGGGAGAGGGCAAGAGAGGAGGAAATATTCCAGATGTGTCTAGGAATGGGCAAAAGACAAGGGTACAATATGTAAATGGTGAAGGGTTTCTGCCTATATATGCTCAGGTGACAGGCTATCTTCCCTACAATCCCCAAGAGGCTGCAAGCATGTCAGGACTTCTCTGAATCCAGGCCAAAGAGAGAAAGATATTCAAGGCAGGAGTTTCCTTTTAGTCGATGACAACCTTCTTGGCTTGTTTTCCAACTCAGGACTCACATCTTCTTCCCAGGTGGATAATGCCAGTAGAATCCTCATATTGTAAGATTTTACTCTACGACCTTGATAGAGACAATGTAGCAGAACAGTCCATTATCGTCACTAGAAATGCTTCCTTACATTGCCAACATAAAGGCCACTTTCCAAAGACCTAAGATCAAAGGGAAACGATTTTGTGTCTTTAGGTATTAACTAAGGGCATGAACTATGCAAAGAAGTTACAGTTGTCTTCAGAGAATAAAAATCAAGTTTACTTCCTACCTTTGTTTTGAGAATTGGAGATCTAGAAAAATTCCCTAAAGATAAGAAGGTCATTAAAGGAAAGGAAGCAAATTAATTTCTAGAAATCTCTAAGACCAGTACTGTGTTGTGGTTTTCCCTGGGCCAGTGTTGCCACCCAAAGTCACAATATGCTTAATTGCTAGAAACCCTAGCTCCTATTTTCAAGCTGATGACTTACTAAAATTTTCCCTCCCAAAAGGGTAATAACATAAACAGAAAATAGAACGTTTCAGGCAGCATCAAAAATACAGATGTTCTCGGGATGCCCCAGTGGCGTCTGACTCTTGATCTCAGCTCAGGTCTTGATCTCAGGGTTGTAAGTTCAAGCCTGACATTGGGCTCCATGCTGGGCGTGGGGTCTACATAATGAATAGATAAATACATACATACATACATAAATTAAATCAAATACAGGTGTTCTTGAGCTTACATTCTCAGCGGGGACAAATATTGGTTATTGGAAGGCAAAAAATCTCACTCTTCTTATGTATGAAGGACAAAAATAAATAGTCCATGAACAGATATAGCGTATATGTGTGGTATTAGAATTTCCAGGGGGTAGACAATTAGAAAAAACAGTATCTAATAAGGCTCTTTACCAAGGTAAGAAGAAAAAATTTGAGCAACACTGCTGTAGATACTTTCGCCAAGCCAGGAAAACCTAAATTAATTCCAACATAGTGATACTTCAAATACCTGCACAAAACAGAAAACCATGGTGATTACATCTTTAACCAATATACTTGTGAATGGCTCCAGTTCTTTGGCCTTTGTTTCTGTTAGAGGAAGTTACTAAAATTGTTCAAGTGTAAAGAAAGCTCTAGGATTAACTGACAAAAAACCCAAGTTTATCAATCATTAAGTTTACAACACATAGAGTACAAACCAAGAAAGTAAATTTATTTAAATTACTAAAATAGCTTCTAAAGTCATTTACAGATCAGCTGCTACAATTATTTTTCCTGAAAGATATAAGTAACATTAAATTTCTTTAAAATTATTTTGGTCAGCGAAACATTTAATAAAAACATTTGTTTCTCCATATAATATATGTGTATAAAATAAGCCTTTTCAAAAACTCTTGTTTTAGAATCCTCTATAAATCAGATGGCCTGACTTCTGACAGTCAGGAGCAAATTGCAATAAAGGGTATAAATTTAGGAATACTAGTTGTCCTAGCTGGAGGAAACCAGACCACACCCCACTACCAGGCATGGGATCCTCAACAGGTAAATGGTTAAGTCAATGACTGCCCCTAGTATTCTAAAAACAGTATTTTCATTTTAAGTTTTGTAGACAATAAAAAACTAAACAAAACCATGGTGGATCCGGAATCTTAAGATTTTAAGAAAAGCAAAGCGGTCGACAGATTTTGAGAAAGCTCAGTTACAGAAGCTAAGTGACACCTGAAATGCAACAGTAGCGCAGGAATGCACAATAGTACATTTCAACATTCTTCACATATGGCCAAGTTTACTTTCTTTTTGGCTTGAGGCACTCTTAATAAAATTTATCACGTGCACAGTAAATCTTTACATTTGTTGTAAGAGTGTCATTAAAGGACTTAGGACTGCACGCAGAGAATCAAATCCTTCTTCAGCAGTCTAGGAAAGCTGGCGGACCAATGGTTTACCAATTCCTGCAACTGCATTTCTGAGTTCAAAACAAAGGCTTCAGGATATGTCCCAAATAAACTGCTCTGAATTGACCACACCCTTTAGAGTCAAATGAACAAATATGCTAAACCTTATAATATACATGCTTCAAAATCCTTTGGAGGACCAAGAATTTCTTAAAGGAAGAAAAGGATATGTGAAAAATAAACCCCAACACAATTCACCGAGAATGGAGTTCATATGGCTATGTTTGAGAGACCTAAGTCTCAGCGGCTTATTTTAAATTTCACCTTGAAGATTTCCCCCCCTTTCCTTCCTCATTCCACAATTTCTCTTGTGCCTTGTCTCCTTCTCCCGCCCTCCAAAAACAAAGACAAAAAAATTCCCAAAACACACTCTGGTGACCTTTCATTACTCTCGTTCCTGTAAGGCGAAGCTGACTAAGGAACTCACACCTAATGATGTAAAAGAGAACAAAATGGGAAAACCCACAGTTGCATTTAGAGAGCTGCCTTACTAATAGCAAACTCTGTGAAAAATCTAACTTAAAAAATTGAGAGGGTTCATAGGAAGGACCCCAATCCCCCCCCCCAACCTGGTCTGGTCATACCACAGCAATAATGTTTCAACCCTGAACCTAAACAGATCCTCTATGGGATCCCATATGATTTATAGTCCTCAGAGATCGTTAACACAGATCTCAATGGAAACAGAGAAATGATTCTCTCAGCTAACAGATAATTAGGTTGAATAAATGATTTAGATGTTCCATGTTTACATAAGAACTTAACTTCCTTTAAAAAGAAACCAGTTCCTTCAAAAAGAGCTCTGAATCCCGTCTCTAGCTAGAAAGTCTGAAAAATTCTCAGAACTTGAGACATGATTCGTCTTCTGTCACACTTATAAGCAGATGCCACTTTTCAGGGCATTTTCAGGTTGGACAGGCAGGACCAAGTGAGAAATACGGCTCCAGAGCCCGCTTAATTTGTCTGGGTCCATATGTTCGTAGGAGTTGGGTGTGTCAGAGCTGGTGAACTTGACTTTGAGGAAATCTCTCACTTTTTCTTCAATTTCCTTTAGGCCTAGACTGGTTCCCAGTGTCTCTTCCTCCAACAAGACAGTCAGCACTAAGGCTACATCTTTGAAGGCTGCATGTTCATGGTCACAATATTTATAGAAGATCAAAGTGGAGCCTGCAGGCAGTGACTCAAAGCGGTGTACCACGGCAGCATTCTGGCCATTCTGGAATCCATTGCTCAGTTCCCAATCTACCTCTTGTTTGACAGTATCACTGTCCAGAGTAGCTTTGTCTGCCCCATCAATCCGGATGGCACGGACACTCCGGAAAGAAGAGTAGGCATCGGCAATTTGTTCGCTCAGACATCTGAGTGCTTCTTCCGCATCCTGAGCAGCAGTGAGCAGCAAGATAGCAGGCTGAGGCCGGGGCTGGGAGCTGTTCAGATGTTTCTCCAGGAATGTAAGGCTCCTTTTCCACAGCTTCTCATCTTGACCTTGATACTTATTCATAAGTTGTTTCATCTGGTTCTGGAACTCTTGAACAGCAGTGGTTTCCGCCTCAGGACTACGAGGGAATAAATAACTCCCAAGAGCCAAAGAAACTATCAGAACAAGTAGCCACCACCAGATCTTGCTATAAGATGCACTTTGGGGTTGTCCAGTCACTTCTGCTAAGGACAGGAAAAAAAAAAAAAAAGAAAAGAAATGACAGATTCAAATACCATTTTCTTCGATTCAAGGACAAGTGACTTAAAATCAGTATTACTCTTCATAAACATTAGGTAAAAGAGGAAGGAATTTAAAGAATGGAGCTAGTAATTTACTTTCTTTTTTTTTTTTTTTTAAGATTTTATTTATTTGACAGAGAGAGAGAGAGAGAGCTCACAAGTAGGCAGGCAGAGAGAGAGGGGGAAGCAGGCTCCCTGCTAAGCAGAGAGCCCAATATGGGGCTCGATTCCAGGACCCTTAGATCATGACCTGAGCTGAAGGCAGAGGCCCAACCCACTGAGCTACCCAGGCGCCCCAGTAATTTACTTTCTTAAAGAAATGTTCCTCGGGCGCCTGGGTGGCTCAGTGGGTTAAGCCTCTGCCTTCGGCTCGGGTCATGATCTCAGGGTCCTGGGATCGAGCCCCGCATCGGGTTCTCTGCTCAGCAGGAAGCCTGCTTTCCCCCCTCTCTCTGCCTGCCTCTCTGCCTACCTGTGATCTCTCTCTCTCTCTGTGTCAAATAAATAAATAAAATCTTAAAAAAAATGTTCTTCACATGTATTTAAGAAAATCTCACACCCATAGGTTTTAGGCATATAAGTATGCATGTGTCTCTTCAATGTCAAAATAATAAAAAGCCTTAAAAGGAAAAAGCAGAATTCAAAGATATGAAATGGCATAAGCAAGTCGGAAATAATATTATTTTTAAGGCAGAACTATTATTACTACTGCTAATATTTGGGAGGCAAACATTAATAGAAGTCACTTGCTAACATAGTTTTAAATTCAGACACCCAAAATTCATACAGCTTATTATCCAGACATGCAATGTTTCTGAAGTATATAAAGGGATTAAAAAAGGATGCACTGTAAGTGAATGTCTTCCATATTTTATAGTAACTAGCTGTCCCTTTAATTGCACCGATGCCCACCTTTTGTGGAATGCAGTTAATACCAGTAAAATTGATTATGCAATTCATTCCTAATTATTACTGGCAATAATAATATCAATTTACATTTATCTAGTTCTTTTCAGTTTATAAATACTTTCTCATATACCACTTCATTTAAATAGAATAGGAACAATACTTTTACACCTTCTATTTTATTTGTACTATGAACCTTTTAGAGCAATGGTTGTTAAACTGTGATTGCTGGGTACCTCTAGATCCTTCCAAGAGGGTCCTTGAGGTTAAAAAGTTAGTCTCGTAACACTAAGATGTTATCTGACTTTTCCCACCATGCTGACGTTTGCATTGATGGTGCAAAGCCATGGTGGGAAAAACAAATGATACCTTAGCATAGATCACAGGGCAGTGCTAACGTAGTCTTTGTATTCAAAGCCATGCATTTAAGGCTATCAGCGAAACTGCTTCATAAAGCAGTTAAAATTATTTATCATATTAAAATTCAACCCTTGAATACAAATCTTGATAAAGTATGCAAAGAACTGGGAAATGAACATAAAGCACTTCTGATACCTGGCACAGTACAGTAGTTTTCTCAGGGAAAAGAATTTTGTGCAACTGAATTGAGCTGAACTAGTACTTTTAAAAACAAGGGACAAACTACGGTTAGTCAAACTTGAGTATTTATTTGCCATTTTCTTGAAAATGAACAAAGTGAGTCTGTTGTTTCTAGGAAAACAACTGACAATATTTGTTGCCAATTATAAAATTCACAGTTTAAAGTGAAAATTAGGATTGTGGAAATATTGTATCTGACACTATAAACTCAACAGCTCCTGAACCCTTAAAGACTTTTTCTCTCGAGATTGGTGGTGATATTAACAAATGTGATCTTTTTATACTGTATTAGAAATGTGTCAACATTCGGAAGATCTACATAATTTGGTAAACCAGTATTTTCCCAATGATCAGTGCATGATATTCCATTCAAAGTGCAAGAAAGGCCAATTTAAATGTAATAGAACACAAAAAATTCGTTAATGTGGTTTCAGATCTTACATATTAAGTAACTTTTTGAGTTTTGGACAGTATCAAAAGAGAATATCCCAAATTATATTTAGACTATTAAAAAAATCTAAATTATCTGTATAAAGCTGGATTTTTCTATATACCGCAACCAAAACAATATATTTAACAGACTGAACACAGAAGCTGATATGAGAATCCAGCTCTATTTTATTAAGCCAGACATTGAAGAGATTAGAAAATATAAGCAATCTGTCACTAGTCTTACTAAATTATTTAAAAATAAGTAGGTATTTTTAAAGTTTTTCACTTTTAATTTCTAGGTAAATATGGATAGGTATAGCCCATATTACATTAAAAAAGTTCTTTAAAGGTACTAATTTTGCTAGTGGAAAGTAGTACTGAGACCAAAGTGAGAGTCACTGTGAAATTATTTTCTTAGTACTCTTCGGGATAATAAATAGGCTTAGAGAATTAAAGAAACTTGCTGGAAAGCTGTGACAGAAGGTTAAGTGGTCCAGTCTAATCCAAATACAGGTCTGTGGACTCTAAAACCCGTGGTAATCCTATTACATCATGCCATGTGCCATCTTTCTTTTGACACAGCAAGGTTCACCTGGCTATTGGTATTAGTAGTTCTGCTTTTACTTTGGTCTTATGGTTAATTAAGTGAAAGGGAAAACCAGATGTTGTTTCATATAGTTTGTCCTTAAAGAATTTCACTGCTAGTAAAATATATGCTTTTTCCTCCTAAGTGCTTAAAATACAACTCTTCAAATAGCATTATTTTTTGCTGTCAAAAAAGTTTAAAACAATTATGTATGACCAATTTTATAAACTCATTTAATAGAAACTGAATACACAAACTTACGTTGACTAGAGGTTGAAGGAGACTGGTTTCCAAGCTCTGATTTCTGAATGCTGTCATCTAATGATAGGAATAATAAAGACCATCAATTTATGGTTCATAATTTAAGTATTTCCAACAGAGAAAGAAAATACAAATTCCACCAAGAGAATATAAGGCAGAAATCAGCCAGAAATAGAAGAAAATGTGGAAGATCTAAGTGCCCGTTAGACTGACAGCTCCTTGAGACTCAAGAGTTATTTCTTTCATAATTATTCACAGCATGCCATGGGGTCTAGTATAAAGCATAAAATACATTTGTTTTGTGAGAAAGCCTTAAAGTATTTGACCCAAATTATTTAATGGAAGTAGTGAAACTTACAGCACAAAGTTAAGAGAACAAAGAAAATAAGCACAACTAAAAGAAAAGAAAACACGTTATACCATCTGAAAAACTGCCATATATTGAGCTCTTGCCTGGTGATGATGTTGTAAGAGGGAAAAAAGGACAAAATACGGATTATGGATTACTGAGCTAACTGGACAAGGGTTTTAGGTAAAATGCAATGTTAATCCTATTCTCTACCTCAGACTGATACGAATATTTACTCTGGTGCCTCTGATCATTTCAAGTATGAGTAATATTTTTAAAAATTATATTAAAAATTCTTCACCATTTCTATGGATAGACAATCCAGTTTTATTTAGGTTTATGGTTAAACCACAGATTTTAAAAATAATTTTATCATGACTCCACCACATCTCTATTTCTATCATTAGTTTAGCAAACAAAAACTATCCTAACTCTTTACTTTCCCCCTCCATACTTCTTGGCATGACCACAGATTTTAACATAAAAGAAAGAAGAAACGGAAGTACAGGGTTCAGAAGGTGAAGAAGCTGAGTTACTAATTTGTATGACCTATATTTACCAACACTGCTACCCATCATTTGCCTGGTTTTATAACTTATGTATCTATAAATGACCTCAAGAGCTTTCACTTGAAAAACAATGGACTATACTAGAGGTATAAAATTAGCACTGCTAAGATATAGACATAGTCTTATTTTTGGTGATATGACAAAAAACCCTCAAATGAAACAAAGTGACATCAATCAGCATTCTAAAGGCATATTATTCTGTAATTACTGGTTTAGCCTAGGAAATTACATTATTTAGAAACTTCTAAGTTAGGTCAAAGTTAACAACTCTATTACTAAAACAAACAAATTCCATCAAGTGATGTTTCTCTTGAATACCTTACTCTATGGTCGCAAAGATCAAATGAAACAATATATGATATTATAATAATACATAATTATAATAACATAAAACTATAATACTGTACTATACTTTATTATATAAAAAGATCAAATGAGATATATTTTTATGTAATACCTAACTACCATATAATATATAACTATAATAATACTATACTTATAACATTAGTTATACAGTTATTATGTAACAAATGTAATAGTTACACAACTCAGAATATTTTAAATTTTAAAATAAAAAAAAACAAGAAAATAATCCTATTTCAAAAAGAATAAAACACTTGGCAATAAACTTAAACAAGGCAGTGAAAGACTTGTACACTGAAAACCATAAAACACTAATAAAAAATTAAAGCAGAAGGGGCACGTGGGTGGCTCAGTTGGTTAAGTGACTGCCTTTGGCTCAGGTCATGATCCCGGAGCTCCGGATCGAGTCCCACATCAGGTTCCCAGCTCAGCGGGGAGTCTGCTTCTCCCTCTGACCCTCTCCCCTCTCATGCTCTCTCTTCAAATAAGTAAATCTTAAAGTAAATATTGAAGTAGACACAACTAAATGGAGATATCCATGTTCGTGGATTGGAGAATTAATGTTCTTATAATGTCTATACTACCCAAAGCAATATACAGATTCAAGACAATTCCAATCAAAATTCCAATGACATCTTTTACAGAAATAGAAAACAACCCTAAAATCTGTATAGAAACACAAAAGATTCCAAATAGTTTAAAGAAATTTTGAGAAAGAACAACAAAGCTGGGGGTATCACACTTCCTGACTTCAAAATACATTATAAAACGAGAGTAATCAAAACAGTATGGTACTGGCATAAAAACAGACAAAGAGACCAACAGCAGAGACCAGAGTTCAGAAATAAAACCATGCAGATATCATCAAGTGATCTTTAACAAGGATACCAAGAATAAATGATGGGGAAAGAACAGTCTCCTAAAATAAATGGTGCTGGGAAAACTGGATATCCACAAGTAAAAGAATGAACTGGACTCTTACACCATACACAAAAAATCAAAATGGATTCAAGACTTAAACATAAGAATCAAATAGGGGGTGCCTTGATGGCTCAGTTGAGGAGGATGTGACAACTGATCTTGGGTTCGTGAGTTTTAGCCCCATGTTGGGTGTGGAGATTGCTTAAAAAAAGAAAACTTAAGGAAAAAAAAAAAGAACCCCAAACCATAAAACTCTCAGAAAAAAAAGACAGGGAAAAAGCTTCCTGACACTGGTCTTGGCAATGATTTCCTATATATGACACCAAAACACAGGAAACAAAAGCAAAAATAGACCATGGGATTATAGCACACTTAAAAAACAGGATGAGCTACATGATCAAAATCGTAGTAAGATTCACCCCACACCTGTTAAGATGGCTATTATCCAAAATACAAGAGCAAGGTATGTACAGAGGATGTAGAGAAAAGGGAACCCTTGTACACTGTAGATAGGATTTAAATTGCTATAGCCACTATGGAAAAGAATATAAAGGCGCCTCAGAAACTGAAGAATGAAACTCCCATATGATCCAGCAATCCCACTTTTGGATATATACCCAAAGGAAATGAAATTAGGGTCTTGAAGAGATATCTGTGTGCCCATGTGCACTGCCATGATATTCACAATAGCCAAGCCATGGAAGCAACCTAAACATCCACTGATGGATGAATAGATAAAAAATGTGGCATACACACTTAATTCTTGAACAATATAGGTTTGAACTGTGCAGGTCCACTTATATGTGGACTTTTTTTAAAGACTTTATTTATTTTAGAGAGATAGAAAGAAAGAGAGAGCACAAATAGAAGAAGGGACAGAGGGAGAAGCAGTCTCCCTGCTGAGCAGGGAGCTTGATGTGGGGCTCGATCCCAGGACCCTGGGACCATGACCTGAGCTGAAGGAAGATGCTCAACCAACTGAGCCACCCAGGTGCCTCCATATGTTTATTTTTTAAAATAAATACATTTGAAAATTTTTTAAAGATTTGGAACAGTCTGAAAAAACTTACAGTAGAAATGGATAGCCTAGAAGTATTTTCAAATATTAAGAAAAAGATATTTCGTGAACACATAACATATATGTAGATACTCTTCTATCATTTGCTATCATAAAATACACACAAATGACAAAAGTCAAAATTTATCAGAATTTATGCACACAGACTGTACATGGGGCCATTTGCAGCTGAAAGAAATGTAAATGAACATAAAGATGCAGTATTAATAATTACATAAAACTGACAGTAGCATATACTTTAATAATGCCATAGGTGTTACAGAAAAAGCCATCAAACCCAAAACAATAAATTCCTGCCAGAGAAAACTGTGTCCAGATGTGTATGACCTCAGAGGATTTACAATACAGCCAATCAAGGAAATCATGAAAGAGATCATGGATGTGGCAGAAAAGGTAAGGGGTGAAGGGTTTCAAGATATAGATCTTGTATTTCAAGCTATACTAAAAAGCTGTAGTAATCGAAACAGTATGGTATTGACACCAAAACAGATATAAAGGTCAGTGGAACAGAATAAAGAGCCCAGAAACAAACTCATTATTACACAGTCAATCTTCGACAAAGGAGGAAAGAATATGCAATGGGAAAAAGAGTCTTTCAACGAATAGTGTTGGAAAAACTGGACAGCTACATGCAAAAGAATAAAACTGGACCCCTCTCTTAAACCATCTACAAAAAGAAACTCAAAATGAATTAAGGACCTAAATAAATGTAAGAGCTGAAACCACAAAAATCCTAAAAAACAGCACAGGTGATAATGTCTCTGACATCAGCTGCTGCAACTTTTTTTCTAGATAGGCCTCCTGAGGCAAGGGAAACAAAAGCAAAAATAAATTATTGGGACTCCACCAAAATAAAAAAACTTCTATACAGCAAAGGAAATCATCAATAAAACTAAAATACAACCTACGTAATAGGAGAAAATATTTGCAAATGACATTATTTGATAAAGGATTAGTACCCAAAATAGAGAAAGAACTATAACTCAACACATAAAAATGAATAACCCAATTAAAAATGGGCACAAGACACGAACTGGATACTTCTACAAAGAAGACACAGATGGCAACAGACACATGAAAAGATGCTCAATACCACGCATCATTAGGAAAATGCAAATCAAAACCACAATGAGATATCACCTCACATCTGTTAGAATGGAGAAAATAAAAAACACAAGGAACAAGTGTTGGCACAGTTGAGGAGAAAAAGTAATCCTAGTTGTATTAATGGTGGGAATCAAATTGGTGCAGCCACTGTGCAAGACAGTATAGAGGTTCTTCCAAAAACTAAAAACAGAACTACCCTATGATCCAGTAATTCCACTATGGGGTGTTTAACCAAAGAATATGAAAACACTAATTTGAAAAGATACACTCATCATTATGTTTACTGCAGCGTTATTTACAATAGCCAAATCATGGACGCAAACCCAAGTGTTCACTGATAGATGAATGGATAAGGAAGATCTGGGGTGTGTGTGTGTGTGTGTGTGTGTGTGTGTGTAAAACATGAAATCTTGCCATCTGCACAACATGGACGAATCTAGAGGGTATAATGCTAAGTGAAATAAACCAGTCAGAGAAAGACAACTACCATATGACTTCACTCATACGTGGAATTTAACAAAGAAAGCAAACAAAGAAAAAAGCACAAACAAAAAACCAGACTCTTAAATATAGAGAACAAACTGATGGTTACCAGAAGGGAGGCAGGTGGGAGGAGGGGGGAAACAGGTGAAGGGGATTGAGAGTACACTTTCTGTGAGAAGCTCTGAGTAACTGCTGAGTCACTATACTGTATCTATGAAACTAGTATCACACTGTATGTTAATTATACTGGAATTACAAACAAAGAAAGGCATCTTAGAGACACTCATGAGCAAAGACCACACCAGAGGAATTAAAAGATGACCTGATGGAGATGAGTGCTCCTGCACTGAGGAAGAAGGCAGAAGACCGAGAAGAAGTGTCAGAAAACAAACTGACGTTAGATAATCCGGCAGAAGGCTTCCAATTATTCAAGACTGACTTTGACTTCTTTTACAACATGGACTCTTTTATGATAGAGGCACTGAAACTAAAGGAAATGGTGGAAGAAAGTTGGTGCCATATAGACACATTTTTTGAGATATGAGAAGGCAAAAAAAAAAAAAATCAGACAGAAATTAAGTATTTTGGAAGGTGCCTGCCTTTTCTGCCTCCCCTTCTACATTCTCCACCTTTTCAGCCTCTGCCCCCTTAAGACAACAAGATCAACCCTTCCTTTTCCTCCTCAGCCTACTTGATACAAAGACGAGGTTGAAGACCTTTATGATGATGCACTTCCACCTAATGAACATTAAATAACCAACACGCTGTACAGTCAATGAGCTTATCTGTTTTATGTGCATGAATGTCTTGGTGTGAAAATCTAATTAACTATACGACAAGAACTGTAGGAGATGTTTCTGTGTCATTGTCTTCTCCTAAGTAGTCACTGTGTAGAACATGGTGTGCAAGACTTGTATGGAAGAGGATAGCCTATCCTTTTATAGGTATAAGAGGAGTGATACTTTACATAAAATTCATAATGTCAGTTTTCTTACTGTTTCAAAACTTTGCTCTCAAGGAAATAGGATACTGTATACCTCTCTCTCTAGTAACTGGAGAAACTGCCTATTGGACTATCATCACAGGTAAATGTTTTTTAAAAAGCAGTAATGTTTCCAATACTGTATTATGAATATGACTGTAATACTGTATGCTATAGAAATGTTATAATGATCCCTTTATTAGTATATAGGTTAGGCTACTAGGAAGGAATCAGTTACACCAGGCTACCATAAAACAATCATACTGCTCCTTCTTCATTATCAATGTATGAATCATTATACCTGTAAGTAAATACAAATATCTTTTTCACCTTATCCTCTATTTTTTTTTTAAAGATTTTATTTATTTATTTATTTGACAGAGAGAGAGAGAGAGCACAAGCAGGGGGAGAGGCAGAGGGAGAGGGAGAAGCAGGCTCCCCGCAAAGCAGGAGAAGCCCGATATGGGACTCGATCCCAGGACTGCGGGATCATGACCCGAGCCGAAGGCAGTTGGCTTAACCAACTGAGCCACCCAGGCATCCCATATCCTCTAATTTTTAATAGTGTTAATAATACATATAAAATCTACAATGTTTTGCATCATATAAAACAACAGAGTGGTAGATTCTGACAAACAATTCATTTTATGAGGAATCTAAAATAGTCAAATACACAGAAGCAGAGAGTAGAATGGTGGTTTCTGGGGGAAGGAGAAAATGAGGAGGTATTAAAGGGTACAAAGCTTCAGTTATACAAGATGAGTAAGTCCTAAAACTCTACTATAAAGCAGAGCACCTACAGTTAACAATACTGTACTGTATATTTAAAATTTGCCAAGAGGGTAGATCTTATGTTAAGTGCTCTTATCATACACACACATAATAATAAATAAAGAGGGTGGGAGGAAACTTTTGGAGGTGATATACTTATGGCATAGTTTCCCAGATGGTCACGGTTTCCCAGATGTATATTTACCTCCAAGCTCACTGAGTTGTATACATTAAATGCATGCAATCATACTTTAATAAAATGACTAAAAAAGTTATTATATGAGGATGGCAGCAGAGGAAACTGCAGTGAAAGAACATGTGAAACATAATACAATTGTCTTGGGGAAAAAAAGCCATCAAGAAAATGTTTATCTTGGGGCGCCTGGGTGGCTCAGTGGATTAAAGCCTCTGCCTTTGGCTCACGTCATGATCCCAGGGTCCTGGGATCGAGCCCTGCATGGGGCTGTCTGCTCAGTGGAGAGTCTGCTTCCCCCTCTCTCTCTGCCTGCCTCTCGGCCTACTTATGATCTTTGTCTGTCAAGTAAATAAATAAAATCTTAAAAAAAAATGTTTATCTTGAATATCTTACTCCATGGTTGCAAAGTTCAAATGCGATAATGTATGAAAATTGTTAAGTTCTCTTCTATGATGATTTTAATAATGGAACAGCTAAAGAACAGTTATTATATAACATGCAATATAAACTTCACAGAACAGGAACAAACTTAATAAGGTATCTACTGCTCAGGCAGAGCATTCTCTAAGAGAATCTCTATCCCTCTTATTAAAAAATATTATTAGAAACAGTGACAGAGGGGCGCCTGGGTGGCTCAGTTGGGTAGGCGACTGCCTTCAGCTCAGGTCATGATCCTGGAGTCCCGGGATCGAGTCCCGCATCAGGCTCCCAGCTCCATGGGGAGTCTGCTTCTCCCTTTGGCCTTCTCCTCGCTCGTGTTCTGTCTCTCTCTCAAATAAATAAATAAAATATTAAAAAAAAAAAAACAAACAGTGACAAATTCCTTAAAAACACACACACAAAGGATAAAGCTCAAGATTTTCCAGTTTGAAGAGTACAGTAACAATCAGTCACTCTATAAATGTCAAGAGCAGAAGGCATGACTCTTTCATAGTTGTTATTATTATTACACAATATATTGTTAGCAATAAACACTAGTAATTATTCATTTATCATTTAGACTTAAAAATTGTGTTCACATACACCTTAAGCTAACTAGAATAACCTAATTATAGGCATTATTATCTCTAAAGGAAAGAAAATTGAGGTTCATGAAGGTTAAGGAGCTTTACCAAGATCACTCTATTAGTAAGTAGAAGAGTTGGGTCTGGAGCTCTAACTCCAAACTCTCTTTCGTGTCTCTGCACTACTTTTAGAGAAGTTCCAAAGCACATATACTGATGAAGCACTGATTCAGAGATCTGACCCCTGCATAGAAACTCTTCCCTATTCTCACTGTTTTATCATCTGGGAAATAGGAAAAATAAAGATAGTGGTACCATCTTCCCCAAGAGGGTAGGACATAGGCAGAAACCCAAACTGGGACCTGTCTACCCAGGGAAGTGGTGCTAACACAGGATGACAATAAGAATTTAAAATCCCAGATTCCTGAACACCTAAATCTGAAAATTAATTTTTTTAGCACTAAAGCAGGCAGAAATATGAACTTAATGAAATATGAAATTCAGAATGCTAAGCAAACAATTTTTTTTAAATGATTTTGGATTGAAAGGGTCTGTAAGGCTATATGACAATCACTGCCGTCTTCCACTTTCATCGAAAGTATTTTCTTCATGTTCACTGTTCTTATCTTAAAGTCCTCATGTGGTTAAATGTCTAAAAAATTCTGATATCTGCATCCTACTTCTGGTACATAATTTCTATATAACCCTCAAAACTATATATGGTAGATGGCTATTAATCAGTATACAGTTACTTAAGCCATAATAAGTGCACTAAGTTAAGATAAAGTAGGGATGCAAACAGATACAGCACTAAGACTTAGCTATCAATTTAGCAACTAAAAAGATCTATTTCTACATTCCAATCAGATCTTTAATATCATTATTTTCCTTTCTGCATTGCATTTTCACAGTGTCTTATCAGAGGAAATAAAAATTATATAAACACTTTTTGGTGACAATGTGTACTATACTTCACTTACTTGGAAGAAATGTATCTGCTATAAATTATCCAGACTACATAGTTAAGAACTAACATAACAAATCTCCCAGATTTATATAGTGTATATACTTAAACTCAAAAATTTTTACTTCTTTTTTTTTTTTTAAGATTTTATTTATTTATTTCACAGACAGAGATCACAAGTCAGACAGAGAACACAAGTAGGCAGAGAGGCAGGCAGAGAGAGAGGGGGAAGCAGGCTCCCTGGTGAGCAGAGAGCCCTATGCGGGGATCCATCCCAGGACCTTGGGATCATGATCTGAGCCGAAGGCAGAAGCTTTAACCCACTGAGCCACTCAGAAGCCCCAACCATTTTTACTCCTAAGAATATATTTCTCAATCTATAAAGTAAGTTTTAATCATTTTGTTTTTTAGAGAAGGCGGGGCAGGGAGGAGCAGAGGGAGAGAATCTAAAGCGGCTCCACACCCAACACAGAGCCTGACCTGGAGCTCGATCTCACAACCCTGAGATCATGACCTGACCTGAAGTCAAGAATCAGACACTTAACCAGCTGAGCCACTCAGCTCAGATTTTTGATACTTGTTATAAACATAATCCTAGTAAGCTAAATAATTAATATTTGTCTTTCTTATTATAATAGGTCAGAAAGAGCAAACTGTAAGAAGAAATGTTTTTTTGTTTTTAAAGATTTTATTTATTTGAGAGAGAGAGAGAGACAGCAAGAGCAGGAACACAAGCAGGGGGAGTGAGAGAGGGAGAAGCAGGCTTCCCACCGAGCAGGGAGCCTGACGCGGGGCTCGATCCCAAGACCCTGGCTGGGATCATGACCTGGATCAAAGGCCGGCGCTTTAAAACTGAACCACCCAGGCACCCCAAGAAATGGTTTTCTGATAGCAAGGTACATACAATATGGAATGACAGCCAACAATAAAGCAAGGATAGAATGTTTTCCAATTTACGCGGCTGAAGACTCACATGTGGGATATAAATTCACTGGTGGGAAAAAATGAGCTCTGACCATCACTACTTTGCTGATCGAAAAGCAAAGGCACAGAGGTTTGTTTACTACAAGGTAATCTTGTCCTATTACAGTCTGTCATTTCCTTTCATTTTTTGTTTTTTTTTAAGACTTTAATTTCTACATCCAGTGCGGGCCTTGAATTCACAACCCCAAGATCAAGAGTCACACACTCCACCAACTGAGACAGCCAGATGCCCCCCAACAGCTGGACATTTCTTGAGCAAGAGATATGTGATGGGAATTTTCATATTAACTAAATAAAAAGTAAGGGAGTACCTGATGACCTTGAGATTTATTGTGGTTAGATGAA
Organism: Martes martes; assembly: GCF_963455335.1. Lineage (NCBI taxonomy): Eukaryota > Metazoa > Chordata > Mammalia > Carnivora > Mustelidae > Martes > Martes martes. Next base: position 52,645,295 of record NC_137903.1, read on the forward strand.
TAAAGAAGGTATAAAAGGTTAAGGGTGACTTAGTTTTTTTTTTTTTAACACAGTCAAGATTTAATGTGGACACAGCTACAGAAATTATGAAAGACACTGAACTCAAAGCACAATTATTTCATCATATCTATCTATGGTACTTCTCAAATTTTGTGACATTTAATCCACCCTAAACCTAAACATGAATATACTATTTGTAGGTTTCAATCTTTATTACTTAATATAAGGGGCAGGCAGAGTTGCTCTAAGTGGTTATTTATATAAAAGTAAACAAAGTCCGCTACAAATAAAAATCAGGTACTGTCAGGAGAGTAGAACTGACAACTTGTGAAGTCTGGACCCATCATTCACCGGCTTTCCCACACCACCATCTGCTCCTTCAAGCAGATAGAAATAACCAGTAATCATAGCTGTTCTTTATTAATGAAATCACAGCCTAAATCCCTATCTGACAGCCTAAATCCCTATCTCAAGAACTAAATTATTTTTGTATGTTGAATAATAAAGACAGCAAATAAACTTAAAATTACTTCAGTGATAGGCGGAGATTTATCAACTTACTTTGCGTGCTAGCCCTTATTCTTGCGGCTTGTTCAAACCATTCCTGAGGTTTTTTTTGATATCCCGAGCCTGAAGCAAATACATATATCAAGATATCATTTCACATACTTAGAAAATGTATACCATACAAATTTACAAGGTAAATTTATCAGAGAGGCAAAACAAATTTGAGGAGGAAAATAACAAAATCAATAGGTTCAGAAGTAAAAGATAATGTTTAAAGATCATACCATGAAGGATGAACCACTACTTAAAGTAAAATAGGCAGCAAATAAATACATAATCACCTAATAGACAAAACTATGTACAAGTCCTTTGTTCTGGTCTGAGAATGACTGAATTCAATAGTAATTGAACTTGATTTCAGTATTACTTAAGAAGAAAAAAGTTCACCATTTATTCTTGTCAATAAGTTACTTCAGGTAAAATAGTCCTAAACACATTTCTGCATCACAGAGTAATTACACATTGGGTACCAATGTGTGGAGGGATTAAAAGGCAAAGAAGATAAAATTACTTAAAATGCTATTCAAATCTAAATTTGACAAAGTCAAAATTACTTGACTGATAAAAGAACAGACAACCAACCACATACTTAGCACAGGAGGATGCTTATTAAGAGTTATGAAGTCTCGACCTAAAACAGACCAGACAAATAAAGAAATAAAAGAAATAAAATCTTTATTTATTTATTTAGTAAATAAATAAATAAGACAATCTCGTATTTAAAAGGTGATGTAGAGGGGCGCCTGGGTGGTTCAGTGGATTATAGCCTCTGCCTTTGGCTCAGGTCATGATCCCAGGGTCCTGGGATTGATCCATGCATTAGGCTCTCTGCTCAGCAGGGAGCCTGCTTCCTCCCCACCTCTGCCTGCCTCTCTGCCTACTTGTGATTTTTGTCAAATAAATAAATAAAATCTTTAAAAAAAAAAAAAAGTGACATGGAAAGGAAAAAAAGTCCTTCAAACTTTTATATACAAGGATATTATAGATTGATTAATAATTAACTCAAATTCTGGGACTTGATTTATAAATGGAAAGGAAGAAACTATCATTTCTGCTTAACCTAAGAAATACATATCCATGGTATATAATCTGCAAAATACAGAAGGAAAAGAAAAATGTCACCAATTATTCTACCATCCTGAACAAATCACTGTTATTAGCATTTTACTGTATTACTTTCTAATCTTTTCTTTTGTTAAATTTTCTCAACACATTGTGAAAATTTTTAAGATTGTAAGTGAGGCTGTAAGATTTTTATATACCTACCATCTAGTTTATCATTAACTTTTTACTATACCTTGGTTTATTACTTATTCAACCTTCCAAACTTTTGCAATAGAGCTCAAATCATACTACATATAAAATTTTATATCCTTATTACAATATGTACACGTAAGGAGACTCAAACTAAATTAGTTAAATTAAACTGAAAACAGTCAACAAATTTATATGGGAAGCAAGGACATTCAACAAGTCACGGAATGCAGATGCTTGTTTTTTAAATTCAAGCTTAAGTACAGAACTGAAGCAAATTTAAGATGCTGAATCAGTTTTTTAGCATTCACTAGATCTCTTTTTGAACACTGCATGTTAAATTGGAAAAGAGGATCTTTAAAAAAGAACAGCATTTGACCACACACACAGATAGACTTTTAAGAACTGAAGACACGGTTTTACTTACTTTGGGATGGCTGCCAAAATGATTCTGGATATTGAGCTGATGATCTGGTGGTCTGATCTAAAAAAACAGCAACAAAAATAAATATAGTACACTATAAAGTATAGTATACATTTTAAATGCATATTTTATAGGAGAACAATGAGTAATAAAGAAGCAAAGATATTCAGTAAAACCCCAGGGAATTCAACACTTGGGCGCACAATTTATTTTTAAAAAGTTTCTAAAGAGTCACGTTGTATCTAAAAAATTAACTAATTATCTCTTTCCCTAACCACTTCCTAAAGATTAAAATGTAAGATATGGAACATGGCATGAGGTAAGGGAGATAATAAAAGCTTTGAGTTGGGAACATTTAGGTTATGATGGATCTTCTTGAAATCATTACTACCCATTTTGCCTCAAATTTTTCTTATAAGTGGCCAATACATTATATATTTTAGTCTACTCTTCTTTAAAAACTTGTTTTCATATAAAGATGGGAATCATAACTAAACCTGTTCAAAAGCAATCAGATTGTTATCTTGGAAGCAGGAGCATTTGACATATTCAAGGTGGTGGCTAAATATTTTTCTTACCATATTCTATTACTAAAAAATTCCAAGCATCAATCTCCAAAACATATACATATATGACTGAAATAATATATTAACTAATGTGTTGCATTTATTATAAAATAAAAACAGACATTTTATTTTTTTTTAAATATTTTTTTAAAGATTTTTATTTATTTATTTGACACAGAGAGAGAGATCACAAGTAGGCAGAGAGGCAGGCAGAGAGAGAGAGAGAGGGAGGGAGAAGCAGGCTCCCTGCTGAGCAGAGAGCCCGATGTGGGGCTCGATCCCAGGACCCTGGGATCATGACCTGAGCCGAAAGCAGAGGCTTTAACCCACTGAGCCACCCAGGCACCCCAAAAACAGACATTTTAAATGAATGAAATATAAATATACATGAAATTCTAGTGTTTTCTTTTTGCACTCCAATGGATCTGTTTTTTGTTTTGTTTTTATTTAAATGCCAGTTAGTTAACATACGGTATACTACTAGTTTCAGACGTAGGATTAAGCTACTTAACACTTCCATACACTCCCTGGTGCTTATCCCAGCAAATGCACTCCTTAATCCCATTACCTGCTTCACCCATTCCCCACCCACCCTCCCCTGCTGGTCGGGTTGTCCCCTATAGTTAAGAGTCTGTTTCTTTGTTTGCCTCTCTCTCTCTTTTTTCCCCCTTTGCTCATGTTTCTTCTTGTACCTCTTCTGTGACAATTAGTCCAGGAAATAATCTAGGAAAATATGTATTCTTCTTAATATGCTCCCCTTTTTGTTCTTTAGCTAGAGTTTTCTTCCACATGTGGGTATGTGCTTCATTAAGAATTTATTAGAATTCTAAAGGGATCACAGAGCCTGTGGTTTACGTAGTTTTGAAGAGCTATATGCTAATAGCAATGGCATCAAGTTATTGGCCATAGGAATGGCCAAATCAGTCTCTAATTTTTAGAGCTTTGTGTATACATATACCAAAACTAGTAAGAACGTTGAATTTCAGTGTTTACTATGTGACAGGTACTTTCTAGGTGCTTGCACATGTGACTTAATTTAACCTCTTAAAAACCCAGATGAGGAAACTGAGGAACACAGAAGTTAAACAATGGCCCGAGGGCACCAACCTAGTAGTGGAGGAGTGGAACCCTGGGATTCAGGCTCCAGAGCCCATGTTCTTAACCACTATGCTAGAATGGTGCATATCTCCTTTGGGATTTCTGTATCAAGAAAGTATGGGGGAAAATGAGGAAGGGTGGAAAATAGAGAGAGAATACCAAATGCCCATACGCCAGCTTATGAGCTTATTTTTAAAAAGGAATGATAAAGTAAAACAGGAATTACAGAAATTCGCAAAAGGTGGTGAGGGGAAAGTAAAGAATTACTCTTTCATAGGACTGAAATATAAATTCATTATTTACAGATTTTACAAATTGGTTCAGCAGCCTCTTTAGACTCAATTGGTATTTTTTTCTCTCAGTCAACTCTTTCCTTTACTACACAAATTCACGCGAACAATCATAAACTGTTATTACTGACCTGGTGTGAATTTGAACAGTCCAGAGATAAAAGCAATTACCTAGGTATATTAAAACTTCCTAAAAGCTAACTAACATTCCTGTTGGTGTAATGAGTACCAATGCCAATGAGATCAATTTCTCTGTAAGATTTAAAAAAATTTTTTTAAAGATTGATTTGGGAGGGAGAGAGAGCAAGTGTGTGCATACACACACACACAGGAGTACGCAAGAGGAGTGAGGGCCAGAGGTGGAGGGACAAGCAGACTCCCTGCTAAGAGGGGAACTTGACATGGGGCTCAATTCCAGGACCCTGAGATCATGACCAGAGTTGAAGGCAGATGCTTAACTCACTAAGCCATCCCAAGCATCCCTCTCTACAATATGTTTTTTAAAAACTACAAATAACTCTTCTTTTGAGCACAAAAAGTATCTTCTATTCCATTAATATCAAAGTAGGCTAAAAAGTGACTTATTTATTTAGATGTTACATGGCATTACAGTACTAATTAGATGCACACATGAAATCAGTAATTTTAATAAATACTAAAAAGCACACAACTTTTAATAAAATACTTTGAAGTTTTTTTTTTTAAAAGCAAATTCACAAATACCTTTATATTTTAACTAAAAAAGACAGCTCCTAAGATAAAGTCATGTGTATAGAAAGCAACGTTACCTCCAGAATCAAGAGAATCCCTGGATCTGACCTTAACAGTAGTAATATCACTGTCAGAGCTGTCCTGATCGTCCTGTTCAGTTTCTCCTAAAAAGAAGTAAATCATACACTAGTAGAGTCTTTATTCAATACTTTAATGATCTAGATTAAAAAACAAATAATTCAACATTAAAATGAGACCTCTCAAATGATCAGATATAGAACTGTTATTTATTATGCTTACTATTCTGGATCACAAATTTTCATACAAACTAAAATTGAGCTCATTAATGTTCTCTGAGGCACATAATTATATCTCAAACAAATATTCAGAGTAATATCTACAAGATTATATTCTGAGGCTTTACTGTAGAGTCAAAGAGTAAACAAATGAGCATTAAGTAGTGGAAAAGTTCTACATTATGGGGGGAACTATATATAGTCAGTGTGTAAATTTAGACAAGATTTGTATAGGCACACACATGTATACATATGTCCCTCTGTGTTTCTGAGAGGGGGATGTACACATACATCCATATACTAACATCTAGTATGCAGGTAACCTTAGATTACGTGGGTTCTAAAATAGGACTAAATTTTATTGTACTATTCACAGGCTGATTTTGGAAAAATGATGATTTTAATACCATAGTCAGAGGCCAGCATATGCCAGAATCTTTTTTTATTAACTTTGCTTAAAATTATTAACTCAGACAAAAGATGGTTAAAATGCATATAAAGACTATCATCCCTCACTCTATCTTATTTTACCTGCCCAATTATGAGTTCAGATAAGCACGGATTTTTTCTTTCCTGAAGAAAAACACTATTTTCTACTCTCTCTTAAGTACTATCAAAACTGCACCTCATGTTAATGGGCAAAAAAAAAAAAAAAAAAAAAAAAAAAAAAGATTTAGAACATTTTAAAAGAAAATACCTCCTTCAGAAAAATTGACCTTCTGTTGGACACTGGTGGCTTCTAGAAAAGAAAAGCAGACATGTCACATGTAGTATCAAAAGCTAAAGCTCAGAAATAAGTAAGAGCATGTAATTTAGGAAAGGGAACATAAAGACAGACCAACTAAACTTTTTTTCTATTAAATCTTAAAAATATATGTATCATTTACCTCTAAGTTATGTGAGAAATAAGTCTGACACAAACTAGAATCAGAAAGTTTATTTTTCCTTTAGCCGCCAGGTCCATTTGAGCTCTAAAATGTAACCTGTTGCAGAAAACATTAAATTCTCTGTGGACAAATATTCCAGTCCCTATACAGGTTAACTGTATTCTCATTCTCCTATTTGCCAGAGTCCCTACACTCTTTTTTTTTTTTTTTAAAGATTTTATTTATTTGACAGGCAGAGATCACAAGTAGGCAGAGAGGCAGGCAGAGAGAGAAGTAGGGAAGCAGGCTCCCTGCTGAGCAGAGAGCCCGATGTGGGGCTCGATCCCAAGACCCTGAGATCATGACCTGAGCTGAAGGCAGAGGCTTTAACCCACTGAGCCACCCAGGCGCCCCCCCTACACTCTTAAGAAACCCACCATCCTGGTTGAACCGACAAACCAGTTCTTTATTGCACTGATAGAGTCAAAAACGAAGAAAGAGGGAAAGAAACTCTGTCTAGCTCCAGCAAGTTCATGAACACCACTATTTCTCAGAGGCAGAGAATCTGGACAAAGATAAATGGACAAAATGTATCAAACAAATTTTAAATGTAGTATTTTATATGGGGTATTCTGAAAGGTTTTTTTTTATTGAAGGGAGATATCCAAATGTGGCCTTGCATTAATTGGGCTAAAATATTGCAGAGTGATCATTTGAGAAGTAGCATGAATCATATTGCTCAGAAAGCCGAAATCTGTTTCTTTTCCCGCTTTTCCCTCTAACTATCTTAACCTGTATTTGCTTTCCAAAAGGGAAAACTACTGTGAAAGACAAGTGTCAACAAATTATATGGTGAATTTAGGAATCTTATGTTCAGGTCAGTTTAATTATATTAATATAACACTGGTCAAACTATTCCTACTATAATTGTGGCAAATGTAAATTAATATGTGAAAAATATTTGCAAAATTTTTGGTGTAACTAACTGTAACTGCACATAATAACCATGTTACTCTTCAAATGCTAGAATCTGGTATATTAGATTCCACTTTAACCTAGGATCTTTAGGGAGACTGTCTTTTCAATTTTCTTTTCCAAGACGAAAAATGGAAAGTCAAACTTGCCATAGTGCTATTCTCCTAAAATTTTTTCATGAATATTTCCATTCATATAAAAAGGTATCATTCCCTTTTTGGAGTTTTCTAGGCATGTAAGTATTACTGTACTTGTCTTTTGTATAGCAGTTTACTCTTTTTATTCATATAACTAACCCCACAGCATGCAAACAGAAGATGTTTTCTTAAAAATCAGTGGTTATAGGGGCGCCTGGGTGGCTCAGTGGGTTAAAGCCTCTGCCTTCGGCTCAGGTCGTGATCCCAGGGTCCTGGGATCGAGCCCTGCATCCGGCTCTCTGCTCGGCGGGGAGCCTGCTTCCCTTCCTTTCTCTCTGCCTGCCTCTCTACCTACTTGTGATCTCTGTCTGTCAAATAAATAAAATCTTTAAAAAAAAAAATCAGAGGTTATGTCTTACGTCGTTATCTTCATAATAGTTAAGCCCTTGATATTTACATGCTGCTAGTTAATTTTCTAAAAACCTTCATGTCTGCTATCTGATTCTCACAAGGTCATAAGGGAATAATTTCCTAGGTAATGCTCACAGATATTAAATGACTTTTCTAAGGGTGTCAGAACAGATGATGAAAAAAAGACTTGAACACAGGGCTCTTTTGATTTCTAGTCTACTACCCATCTACCACTGCATCAGTCTTGTTTATAATGGCATACGGTCAGCAATGATCATTACTTTTTAAATTAATTCTTTTATTTTAAAGAGCAGTTTAAGATTCACAGTAAAACTGAGGGGAAGGTAGGTAGATTTCCTATATGGTCCCTGACCCACACATGCATAGCCTCCTTCCTCCATTATCAATATCCCCCATTAGAGTAGTCTATTTGTTGAAAAGTGGTGCCACTGAAGGATCTACATTTGTACATCATAATCACGCAAAGACCCTAATTTACATTACAGTGCACTCTTGGGTGTTGCACATTCTGTGGGTTTAGACAAACGTATAACATGTATCCATCATTACTGCATCATTCAGAGTATTTTCATGCCCTAAAACAATCCTGTGCTCCATGCTATTCATCCTTCCCCTACCACCACCACCACCACCACCACCACCACCACCACCACCACCACCACCAAATCCTTGATGACCACTGATCTTTTTACTGTCTCAAGAGTGTTGTTGCCTTTTCCAGAAAGTCATAATCAGTTCTTGCATGCGTTTTCATGGCTTGATAGCTCATTTCTTTTTAGCACTGAAAAATACTCCATTGTCTGGACGTGCCAGTTCATTTATCCATTCACCTACTGAAAGACATGTTGGTTACTTCCAAGTTTTGGCAATTATGAATAAAGATGCTATATATGTGTGCAGGTTTTTGTGTAAACATTAAGTTTTCAACTCCTTTGGGTAAATATCAAGGAATGTAATTGCTGGATGATATAGTAAGAATGTGGTTAGTTTTGTAAGAAACCATCCAACTATCTTCAAAGTTATGTACCATTTTATATCCCCACGAACAATGAATGAGTTCCTCTTGCTCCACATTCTTGTTAGCATTTGGCACTGCCAGTTTTTTGGACTCTGGCTATTGTAAGAGATATGTAGTGGTATATTGTTTTAAACTGCATTTCCGTGATGACATATAACATAGAGCATCTTTTCATATGCTTACTTGCCATCTGTGTATCTGCCATTGAGGTGTCTGTTAAGTCTTTGGCTCATTTTTCAATCAGGTTGTTTTCTTACTGTTGAGAGCTAAGAGTTCTTTGTGTATTTTGGATAACTGTCCTTTATTAGATGTGTAATTTGCAAGTATTTACGCTCAGTCTGTGCCTTTTGTTCTTACTCTCTCGTTATCGTCTTTTGCAGAGCAGAGGTTTCTAACTTCAGATAAGTTGTTGGGATTTTCATTGTAAATACACTGAACCTATAGATTAAGTAGAAAAGAAGCCGTATCTTGACAACACTGAGTCTTCCTATTCGTGAATGTGGAATATCCTCATTTTTTTCCCCGAAATTCTATGATTTTATTCATCAGTTTTATAGTTTTTCTCATATAAATCTTGTACAAATCTTGGATTTATAGCTAAGTATGTCATTTGGGGAGGGCATGCTATTGTAAATTGTATTGTTTTTAATTTTAAATTTCTCTTGTTCATTGCTGGTATGTAGAAGTGATTAGCTTTGGCATATTAACCTTGCATCCTGTAACCTTGCTATATAATTACTTATTAGTTCCTATTTTTGTCCATTCTTTTAGATTTTCTACATTGATGACTATATTACCATTGAACAAAGACAGTTTTCTTTCTTTCTTCCCAACCTGTATACCTTTTGTTTCCTTTTGTCTTACTACACTTGCCAGAACTTCCAGCACAATGTTGATAAGGAATGGTGAGCAGGACCATCTCTGCCTAAGCATGTATTTAGGTTCCTTTATGTCTTTTCATGGCTTGACAGCTCATTTCTTTTTAGCACTTGTAATACAAAAGCTTCCAGTTTCTCACCATTTTGATATTAGCTGATTAGATTTTTTGTAGTACTGTGAAACTGAGAAATCCCCTCTATTCCTGTTTATCATGAAGGGGTGCTGGATTCTGTCACATGCTTTTTCTACATCTATCAACATGATCATGTCATTTTTCTTTTTTAGTTTGTTGATGTGATAGACTTTCAAATGTTGAACCAGCCTTGGATACCTGGAACAAATTCTACTTGGTTGTAGTGTATCTTTTGTAAGTAATCTCTTCTTTTGCCACTCCCATTATGTGTGTTAAACATTTTATAACTATACAGTCCTTGGGTGTTTTTTTTTTAAGTCCTTGTTACTTCTTTTTAGTTGAGAATTCTGGTCTTTAAAATTAAGATGTAACTGACACATAAACATTGTGTAAGTCTGTCTACAACATACTAACTTAATACACTTTTATATTGCATTACCACGACCACAGCATAGTTATTAATACCTCTATCACATCACATTATCATTTATTTTAGTCTATCAATACGCCCTCTAGCACAGAACTTTCTTTTCCTCAGCCATATCCAATCTATGATGTCCATCAAAGGCAGTCTTCATTTCTATTAGAGTGTTTATCTAGCAATTCTTTTTGATTCTTAGGATTTCTGCTTCTGTTTACACTGTCCATCTGTTTGTGCATACTGTCTACTCTACCTGTTAGACACTCTAGCAAAATCAATCATAGTTGTTTTAAATTTCTGGTCTTATAACTCTAACATTCCTGTCGTATCTGGTTCTGATGTTGGCGGTCTCTTCAAATTATTTTTTGCCCTTTGATAGGTCTTTTTCCCTTTTTTCTTTGAGAGAGAGAGAGAGAGAGAGAGAGAACAAATGCATGCACACGCACATGGGAGGGGCAGAAGAAGAGGGAGAAAGAGAATCTTTAAGCAGGTTCCATGCCCAGTGCAGAGCCTGATTCAGGGCTTCATCTCATGACTCCAAGATTACGACCTGAGCCGAAATCAGGCACCCATCTTTGGGTATGTCTTGACACGAAATCTTAATCTCAAGATTTTGTCCTGATGGCTGAACAGAACAACTGGGTAAAAGGAACCGCTGTAAACAAGCCTTCAGTGATGCAGTGATGAGGTCTGGGGGGAAGGAAAGGGCTCTATAGTCCCGTAATTCTTAGTCTTTCAGTGAGTTTATGCCTCTGAACTGTGAACTTCACAAGTGGTTCTCAATGTTTTTCCTTCCTCCTTAGGTGGGACAGGTTGTCTAGAGTGGCCTGGAGTATGGTATTTTCCTTCCCCCCAGTTGCAAGCTAATAATACTCCAGTAGGTCAGGCTCTGGTTAACTAGACTGCCCTGAAGGCAGGCCTTGTTAATCGGACATATTTCCAAATGATTCCTTTCCCCCTTCTCCCTGCCAAAGCATGAGAGAATTTTTCTCTGATATTTACTATGGGGATTTGGTCAAGCTCCTGGAGGTAAATCTCACAGTACAGTGGGGGCCCCATGATGACTGGGTCCCCTTGGCATTTTTCACTCTCAGACTTCACATGGAGCCTCCTACAATTGATCAGTTATAGCTCAGGTTTTTCTACCCCAGAACTCGTTCCTGCAGAGGTCTCCACTTTTCAGTCTTTGCTCTTGGGAAGCCAAGATATCCTGTATTTGTCTCTCTACTCTGGGAGGCAGGGATTTGCCCTGTGTTCTCTCCTTTCTCACAGATCCAAAAAGAGCTTTTGATTTTTCAGTTGTGTTTATTTATTGTTAGGTTGGCACGGTGACTTCCAAGCTTCTTACATGTGGAAAAGGAGGGAAACCAGAAATATCTCAATTTTTAAAATAAATTAATGATAAAGAAAAAACAGAGTGCTGAACTCTTCTGAGGTTCCAACAACTTCTAAGTGTAACTCATTTACAAAGCAGTTTTGCTGAAGTCACATTTATATTAGGGCATTATGTTTTATATAATTAAAAAATTATTTGGTATAGCAAAATTTAAGGCTGAATTGATTTTAGAATCTGTATATTCCTTCATTGAGCTACCAATAAAAAAAAAAAAGGTATAGTGAAGTTATCCTTCCCTTTTCGATCCTAATTTATTTCCATGTACTTTTTAAACTCCAGGTCAATTTCTTTAGAGCCAATTCACCTAATAATCAATCCCTCATATACAAGTTGCCTAAAACTCAATTTCCTTTGTTCTGTTTATGTATGTATTATCTAATTAGTCTGGGGGATAATTTAAGAATTTTTTCATCCAATTTATATAAGGGAGCTCCCATTTTTTATATTATTATATTTGAATTATTCAATATATCATGGATTTTATCGATTTTTGAACACTTTTAAAACTTTGATTCTAGGGGTGCCTGGGTGGCTCAGTGGGTTGGGCCGCTGCCTTTGGCTCAGGTCGTGATCCCGGGGTCCTGGGATCAAGTCCCACATCAGGCTCTCTTCTCTGCAGGGAACCTGCTTCTCCCCCTGCCCTCTCTCTCTGTCTGCCTCTCTGCCTACCTGTGATCTCTGTCTGTCAAATAAATAAATAAAATCTTAAAAAACAACAAAAACAACAACAACAAAACTTTGATTCTAGTCTTTAAAAGCCCTTTCTATAGAATTTTATGTTTCTAACAATATTTATCAATAGTATTCAAGACATGAACAGTAACTTGCTAAACAAGGTTATCTTGATAATATCACTAATATCCTTGTGCCTTATGCATAATCCAATGATATGTCATGAATTAGATGTTCTAAATAATAATAAAACCTATACATTTATTTGATTTGATAATAACCATCACTATATCAGTCTACCCATTGTCTTGCCTATATTTACAATTTTTTAAAAACTAAGTTTCCCTAACTTTATTTTTTTAAGATTCTATTCATTCATTTGACAGAGAGATAGAGACAGTGAGAGAGGGAACGTAAGCAGGGGAAATGGGAGAAGGAGAAGCAGTCTTCCCATTGAGCAGGGAGCCTGATGCAGGGCACGGTCCCAGGACCCCGGAACCATGACCCAAACCAAAGGCAGATGCTTAACATGGTTTTCATTTTAGTAAATGAAGGTCAAGAATTCCAAGTCTACAGTTAGAATGTCATCCTAGGGGTGCCTGGGTGGCTCAGTGGGTTAAGGCCTCTGCCTTCGGCTCAGGTCATGATCTCAGGGTCCTGGGATCGAGCCCTGCATCGGCCTCTCTGCTCGGCGGGGAGCCTGCTTCCTCCTCTATCTCTCTCTCTCTCTCTCTCTCTCTCTGCCTACTTGTGATCTCTGTCAAATAAATAAATAAAAATCTTTAGAATGTCATCCTAGAAGTTATTTAACATATCTCAGAGTCACAGCTAATCTGAGACTGTTGTCTCTAATACAAAAGGGTTTAATTTCTCATATTGCACAGACTCTGAAGATAAACAGAGATGTCTATTACAAGACATTTACAAGTACCTGCAAATCTCTTTCCCCACTCTGCTTGCTACTCATCCTTCAAAATTTAGGTCAAATGCCATTTCCTTCATGAAACCTTCCCAACCTCTCTTCCAGGCTATCACATACACATACCACCATTTTAACACTTACAAAATTACAATAATTTTTCCAACATGTTTTTCTTTTCCATTAGATCATGAGTATAAGAGCTAGAGAAAAAAAAATCCCATGGCTCGTTATGGTTCTAGCATTTAGACCAGTCACTGATATAGAGAAGGTTATTAAAAATAAAATGTTTGTTTAATAAATGAATAGATTTTTATATCACTGAATAAATTTTTAAGTTAAGGCTTTCGTTAATATTTCTCACACCATGACATTACTTAACAACTCAAGAAAATAGTGTGAAATTAGTGCTTAATAATTAGGTTTCATGCAAGGTTTTAAACATTCCGTTTTCATCTTTTTAACCTAAGCTGCAAAGAATATATAAATATTTAAATACAACTGATGATGAATCAGCAGCATCTAGGACTATACAAAAGTTTTAATTTCATTTCCCTCTTTTGTATTCATCTTCCTCTTTTTTAAACTCCTTGGCTTCTACACGTAGAAGGTTAAAAACACTTATTTTTAAATTTTATTTATTTATTTGTTAAAAGATTTTATTTATTTATTTGACAGACAGAGATCACAAGCAGGAAGAGAGGCAGGGAGAAAGAGAGGGAGAAGCAGGCTCCCCACTGAGCACAGAGCCCGATGTGGGGCTCGATCCCAGGACCCTGGGATCATGACCTGAGCTGAAAGCAGAGGCTTTAACCCACTGAGCCACCCAGGTACCCCAACACTTATTTTTTTTAAAAGGTATTATTCTTCACTACGCTTACACAGAAGCTTTGAGAAATTAAACTCTTATTTGGAGCAGCAATACCCTTAATTAAAAAAAAATAGTTAAAGTATTATAAAGCTGTGGCAAAACAGAGAGAATAGGCTAGGTCAGAGTACATCCACCCATAGCTGGGGACATCCTGGCTGAGGGGAGTAGAGCTTGGGCCTGGGCCTGGCAGCTTCACCACCCAGGATCTCCAGTACTCACCATTCCCTACCACTGGTGTCCCTCAGATCCACTGTGAGAACACGGTACATGTCTTAGCCTAGACATTCTGGCCACTGACATCACCTACTATCCGCAAAGGGATGCCATTCCATCAGGACCACAAGATCTCCAAGAAGGCCGTGTTCATGGCCAAGACCAAAGGGGTTGCCCTCAACCAGTTATCGTCGAAGGAGCTATGGGCCATTAGCCCAATGGACCATTATTCGTGGGCCACATGGGCTGCCTGTGGTACTACAGACGCAGCATGGAGCAGTATACTGCCTTGAGTGGCACAGTGGGCTCTAGTGTCGATAGGCAGATCAGCCCAGTATGAGCACTGCTGCAGGCCCAGCAGGCCTAGAGCCCCCCCAACCCCCGGTTCCAAATAAAGCGGGCCCAAGAGGGAAAAAAAATCATAAAAGCTATGCCATTTAGTAGACAAATGGCAATAATTAAAGGAGCTGTTAAAGAGGTACTACTTTTCCCATAATCTCAACCAATTAAGGAAAAGTACTTTCAGAAGTCCTAGGAACTTGCTTGTTTAAGAACAGATCACTTACAACCATCTCATCTGGTGGAAACCAACTACTAACTCTATCACCTTCTTTTGCTTGGCTACAGTTTTTAAGGAAAATACAAAGTTCCAGGTATATTTGTACTACAGAGTTTCTATTCCTAGAGACTTACCAAATGTGTTGGTGTGAGAAGTGAAGGATATGCAAGGAAATAAAACTTTTATTTTGTGTTTTGTCTGAGGACAAAGCTAGATTTCATAAATCAAACTCTCATGCTTTCTCAAACAGAAGACGAGCTAGAATATAGGAGCCGTTGTGTCTCCTATCTTCTCGTGGTGTCCACAGAGGCTAATAATGAGGTGCTACAATAAATCTATGTCCAGGCAAGTATGTAACTGTCTGAATTTACTCTTAAACAAATGTCACTTTGGGTGATTTGTGGTCTCTATTCCTGCCACTGATATAAACCAGGGAGTGGTAAACTTTTTCCATAAGGGGCCAAATAGTAAATATTTGAGACTCTGGCAGCCATACAGAGTCTCTTTTCTTAGCTCATAGACTCTACAAAAACAGGATTGCAGGTAAGATTTTACTCAGAGGCTGACTCCCCATACAGATACCTTTCAGAGAGGTATCTTTAAGATTATTCAATGTCAACCATGCTTTTGAGGAAAGGGTCAGAATGGGGCAGCAGGAAGGAGAGTGTAAAAAACAGTTTGGGGATATCGATAATATTGAAGCTCCATGAATGCCACTTTTAATACTCTAAGAACATTACCATAAAAAAGAATCAGAAGATGCCATTCTCTGGCAATCCTGTAGAAATTTTTCTTTACACTGGAAAGCAGTTTTTAAAACGTTAGTTCTTATTATAAAGTATTTATGAAAATAATTTTTAAATCTACAATAGAAAGTAAAAGTGCTGAATTATTTTAGCTCCAACATCTCTTCCAATTAAGAGACTATAAATTAAAAAAATGTTTTGGGGGGGGGTTTAAATAAAGCACTTGAGAAATTCTGCTGGGTATGAGTGCACATGAGTTGCATAATGTAAAGAATGTTTTCAGTGGCCAGACACACTAAATCCTGAAATCTTAAAGAAATGAGCCTGAACCTAAGTGAAAGATGAATTTCAAAGAAGTTGCAACTAGTTCTTAAAAAAAAAAAAAAGGGAGACTTCCTTTCTTTTTGACTCATCTCTAAATTTAAAACTAAGTCCAACCACAATCCATGTAGGTTCACTCTTGGTATCTCATGTCCTACACCAAAGCAAACACTGAAAAGCATTTAAACCAGTTCAGCAAACATCGGAAAGGGCACTGAACTTACTGCAAAAGACATCTTGAATTTACTTTCTAAATCAAGAAAAAATGTGAATGCAAAAGTTTATATCCCCTTTTCTCCCAGGAGTCTGAGTTTAACAAAGTCTAATAAAAATTAAAATGTATTTGTTATTACATGTTCATTTATGAATTTAAATAACATGACAAAAGATATAATGTCAGAGAGACTAAAAACCAGGGCAATTAAGAAAGATCAAGGTAGGGACAGTGTCCCACAAGCTGAGATAACGAAGAAAATAATCTCAAGCCCGTGACTAAATGTGTATATTCCTGTATTCTGATAACCAAAACCCTCAAAGAAACCCTATAAAAATTAGAGGTAAACAAACCTAATTCACTCATTTTAGTATTTCCATTTGTTTTGTATGCCGAATCTGCAAGAGAGAGAGCAAGAAAATGATTAGAGCTTAAAAGGAAATGCATCATATGGTACTTTACCACAGGTTCATCATCAAAACCTTAACAGATCTTTATCATTATAATACTTAAAATAACAGTTATCCATCCATCAAAAAAACCCCAAAAAACAAAACAAAACAAAAAAGCAACCCATCCTAACTTTTTCTTTTTTTTTTATTTCTTTTTTTTTAAAGATTTTATTTATTTATTTGACAGACAGATATCACAAGTAGGCAGAGAGGCAGGCAGAGAGAGAGGAGGAAGCAGGCTCTCCATGGAGCAGAGAGCCCCTATGCGGGGCTTGATCCCAGGGTCCTGGGATCATGACCTGAGCCGAAGGCAGAGGCTTTAACCCACTGAGCCACCCAGGTGCCCCCATCCTAACTTTTTCTTAAAGAAAAGGACTGAGGAGTAAAAACCTAATGTGAAGATAAGTAAGGTTCTTTTTTTAGTTACCATGATAAAGCACCCTTACTGACTAATAAACTCTGAAAATGAAGCAGAAGTAGACTGCTTGGAATGACTTTACTAGTTTTCTTTCATAGTCATGAAATCAACTTAAGGGCAACATTTTTAGAGGTCTTAGTCAAAAAGAAATATAAATGAGGCAAAAAAATTTTATAGCCCTGAGCTATAAAGCCTCAGTCTTGATTTTTTTAGTAGCATTATGCTGGGAAGAATAAAAAGTTCCCGATCCTAGTTTAAAATCATCATGCTAACAAAAAGAATCATAGCAACATTTAAGAACAACCTCTTAAAAAGAATGAGGAAGCCCTTTATATATGTAAATGGAAAGTAAGTAAAAATAAAAACAGACAATAGGAAGATGCATAAGAGTGTTTACTGGGCTAACATTTGTGTTAAGAAAGAGGAAAAATATCATTAATACATGAATTTCCTTGTATCTCCATAAAATATCTCTAAAAAAGACCTAAGAAACTGAAAACATTGGTTGCCTCTGATGAGGAGACTTAGTAGGTAAAGGGCAAAGAGGGTAGGGAGACTTTTCATCGTACATTTTAATAACTTTAAAATTTTGAACCATATGAATATATGTACTAACCTATTTAAAAATAAAACTATATTTATAAAACAGTTAAACCAACAGACAAAACAATCTCTTACCAGATCTTGGATTTCTTAGAGGGGGTCTACGCAGGCTGATTATAGGATCTTCACTCACCACTAATATAGAAGAAAAAGCATTTAAAAAAATATGAAATGTCAAACATACAAATTTATCATACTATCATCTGTTTATTCCACAAAGGTTTTTCTGAGCCTTTCATTATGTTAAGTACGGGAATATAATAGTGAACATAGACAAGTTTCCTGCCATAAAAATTTTATGAACATGATGGAAAAATAAGCAGTTTTCCTGAACAGACCACATTTATATAAAAAGAAAAGAATACCAAATAAAACTCTTCTAATAGTTCCAATTAAGAACCAAAATTTGCACAGCAACAGCAACTCAATTATTTATTCCATTTGGGGCTTATCCTCATTAGGGATTATTCCTGGCAATTTTAATTTTTGGGTTAACTTCCTTAGAGTTCATATAGTCCCTCCAACTTTTAACCTTGGGTGTACTCAAGAAATTCAAGCTCTAATTTTAAATGAAATGTTAATCCAGCCAGGGTTGGTTTCAGACTGTCTAAGGTTCAATGGCATAGGGTTTATGGAGAAGCCAATCCCATTAGATAAAATGTTAACCTAGCAAACCAAGGTGTGTTTTATCAGAGAGCCCTAAACAACGTAAACTAAAGTCTAATATATATCTAAATTTGGATTATAATACATTTGTTTCATTTGTCTCTGTAAAAAGCATTGTTTGTCTCAGTATAATTGTGAAAACCATTCTGAACTGGATATCACTGGTCCCCTCCGTTACACTAACTGCCTGTATTTGTTTAGACAAAACTGACTTAACCCAATTTCCCCTTTAAAGTATCTAGAAGAGAAATTCTGAAGGGTCAGCTGCTCGTTTGTTCAAAAAATATTTACTGAGCATGTTTCTATGCATCTTAAAGACAGAGATGTAGAGAAGTGATTAAACTGATTTTACGTAGCTCAAAAAAGGCAGAACTAAGATCAATAAGAGAAAGTTACAACAAAGTAGATTTTAGTTCATTACTTAAATAAATTATTGCTGTTGTCTCCAAAACAGAACAGATAGTGAGGCAATGATTTCTACTTCAGTGAAAATGATCAGGGACTATACGTACGGATGCTGACAACCTGCACTGATACAAACTTTGAGTAGATGACTTCCCTCAATCTTCCAGCTTTAGGATTTTATGAACCATCTACCTTAGTTGCTAGCGCTTCACACATCAGGTATTGGAACTTAAAGAAGTAGCTTTAAAAATAAATCCTGTACACGTTCATAATCATTACAACTTTCCTCTTTTCCTCTTCCGTATTCCCACCCTTTTCAGGTTTAAAACCTAAAGATCAATTTAATCTACAGACATCAATTACTATTTCAGTTCCATCTTTTAAGAAGCAATTTTCCTATGCTCTATGATATACATAGCCTTATATAAGATACTTAAAGGAGAAAGAGTACCAAAGAGATGAATTAGAGAATAAAATAGCAAGTATCCTTCTTTTGTAGCAATCTTCGTCCCTTGACTGCTTTTGCTCACCACTGCACCCCCAGCACCTAGCATGGGGACTGGCATAAAGCAGGTGCTCAATAAATAGCTGAAGAATGAAAGAATGTTCCAAAGAATCAAATGTTCAGCACCCAAAGAATCAAATGTTTGTGACAAAATAGTAGGCATTAAGAAAAACTTATCTATGATTATTTAGCTAGAAACCACAACTGTTAGAACAAAAATATCTATTTAACTGTAGGAAAAACAAATGAAATTCTAATATAATTTCACACTGTAACGCCAGCTTCATGATTTCCAGAAAAGAATGAATCTGATTACAGAACAGTTATATAAGTATACATGGACTAACCTGAATGAACAACCCAATGGCTATTTTAATGTGAAAATAAATCAATTCTGGAACTTCAAACAATAAGAAGAGTTCAAACTGTATACCTATTCTAAATTAATATAATCGATGTTTACCATGACTTACAAAAACAGGATGACAAACGATGTAGTTGTCTTTATTTGGCTGCTTTAGAAGGTTGCCCCTTGGTTTAAGTCTTTAGTCTTTTTTTTTTTTTTTAAAGATTTATTTATTTATTTGAGAGAGGAGGAGGGAGAGAGCATGCATGTGTGCACATGTGGGAAGAGATGGGGGGAATCTTTAAGCAGCAGGGAGCCCTATGCGGGGCTTGATCTCACCACTCAAAAGATCATGACCCAAGCTGAAACCAAGATTGGGCGCTTAACTGACTGAGCCACCCAGGCGCCCCTCAAAGCATTTTCCTAAGAGAGTTTATAATCTTAACATAGTAACATAGGCATTAAATATGAAGGGTATGTTTATTTGGAACTAAATTTGAACCTTATTCTAAATTGAGAACAGAATAAATTATAAAGCATAATCTTTTAAAGATTTATTTATTTATTTATTTGAGAGAGAGAAAGTGTGTGCATGCATAGGAGGGGGAGCAGAGGAAGAGGGAGAGACTCTCAAGCAGACTCCACGCTGAGTGTGGAGCCTTATGTGGGGCTCAATCCCAAGACCCTGAGATCATGACCTGAGCTAAAATCAAGAGTCTGATGCTCAACTGACTTAGCCACCCAGGCACCCCAAAGCATTATCTTATCAGAGCAATGGATAAGGAAACAAGTCAAGATATGAGTTTAAAAAAAAAAAAAAAAAGGGTCAGGGATGGTCAATTTCATAGTCACCATTATTTATGGTTGTGGGACTTTTCCTGATTATCAAAAAAAGCAAACTGAAAATAAATGGAACTAAAAACCAAAGGATACTAAACATTAATAACTGAACTAAATCCTTTCCCCTGCTTTTTAAAATAGTTTAAACAGTTTTTTAAAACTCAAGTAGACTATCAATGTAGCCCACTTCTATGTTACATTGATGCTAAGACACAAATATTCTTACACTTTAACATCTCTGAGATTGGGAGGCATCATACCATCTATGACATATTAGGAGTTTAACTGGCAGCATTTCTTCCTTCTAGGTGGTACATAAAACAATGATATGAATCTTACAACTGATGACATTTTAGATTTGATGAAATATTGACCATATCATGTCATCATTTTATCATCCAGACTATGTAATCCATTTTATTTTATTTTGTTTATTTTTTTATTAAGTAGGCACCATGCCCAGCATGGGGCTTAAATTCACAACCCTGAGATCAAGAGTCCCATGCTTTACTGACTGAGCCAGCCAGGCACCCCCCAGTTAATCCATTTTAAATGGAAAGTAGTGCGACATATTCATGCAAGATACACTTAATGAACTTACAGAGGAGAGTGACAATGAGGTACTTGGAAGAAAATGAAAAGGCTTTGGAGAAGACAAACCTGAGCATGAATTTTGGTTCCACCATACATCATGTAATTGTAGGGCTGAGTCTTAGCTTCTCTGAGCTCCGGTTCCCTCACCTATAAAATGGGTACCTCTACCCTGCAGAGTTATGTGAATGAATGACCATATGCAAAGTGGCTGGTAATTAGTATCCATCCCATCTTTTCTTGACATATGCCTGTATGGTTTAATCCAAGAAACAATCTATAGAGAAGATTCGCTGAACCTCTGAGTTAAGGTATGATTTTTGGGATCCTTGATGAACCAGGCTATAATGTGTACATACAAAGAAGCTAGCAGATATGGCAACAAACAAAATCACTTTTCTTACCTGGAATTTCTTGTGCTCTCTGGATAGTTTTCTTTGGGACTGTCTGGCTTAAAATAGTTTGTGAAGATGGTTCATCCTCTAAAAACAGACATGACATTTGTCAATATTCAGAACATATGACGTGGGTAGAGATTACGCAATATATAGCACTATATAAGCAGAAATGCAAGTAATTCATTTCTTTAGAAATGTGTAATTAGATCTACCAAAACAAAAGAATTCCGGTATAACTACTCTTTAACGCAGCATAAAAATAAACTATTCAGCTCTGATGCTTTACAAAAAAGGTATATTAATTTAGAAATATAAAAGATGGGCCAGAGTTTCAGAAATGATCTGGAAGAAAGCAGAAGTGTGAAGAATGTTTAGATCCTCATAGATAGACTAAAATAGAAATAAATCCTTTATGTATTAAAAAAAAAGTTAGCTTGTACAACTGCACTAGGCTCTGCGGCAGAGTCAATACAATGTAACCTATTTATTGCCTGCCCGGTGCAAAGTGCAAAGCGGTCTTCAGATATTGAAGGAGATAAAATTAACTTCAAAGATGATGGGATCGTTGTCTTCAGGAAGTTTCTAATCTTGAAAGAGAGATAAAACTAAGTGGGCTAAACTGTCTTGAGTAGCTACACCCAACAACAGCTTACATCTCTTTAACGTAAAGTTTTCAAAATCAACGCATCTTCAAAATGTGTCCGCACTTCATGGATCAGGAGGTACAAGCGTTTCTAGTACTCCGCTGTGAGCTGACAATCCACCTCCTCTTCGTATCTGGCAATGGGCTACCACTAACTATGTAATTCCATTGTGATTCAAACCCTGGGAATTTTAGCTCATAGGTGACCTTACAGGGGGCCAACACCAAACTTCACCTGTGACTCAGTGTTAGATGGGGGAAGAGGTGGTGGCTGGGAGAGGATGGCTTAAGGGAACAGCTTGCCTTGTGACTTACCTAAAACCATACACTCGCTTTGCCAACAACCTTGCTGCCCATTTAGAGGAAAACTAAGAATTTCGTTTTGTCGAGCTACTTAATCAATGAGATTACATCGAGGGCCCCCAACGCGGTGCATTTTTGCAGAGACCACCATACTTGAGAAAGAGTTCAAGTTTATCAGGCATTAGGGATCTAGTTCCGTATAACTGCCTTAACCCACCTCGGTGTAAGTGTTTGGGGGGGGGGTCCTCCAGTCCATTCACCCACTACGCTATCCCTCGAAACGCCCACTGACCAAATTTCCCCTCTCTCTCCCCCGACCTGGGTGGCGATGAGGAAGGACTGGAGGGTCACATCAGCACCGTAACTCTCGGCTGGGGACTTCTGGCCTCTGAGAGAGGAAATGGAAGTGGCTTTGCTAGCTAGCAACATCCGCAGGACAGAGGGAACCGAAGTGAAACCGAGCCTGAAGTGCCCCGCCGTCCCGCCCGCCCCCCAACCCGCCGTCCCCCGTCCCCCCGTGAAGGCCTGCAGAAAGAGGCAATTCGGAGCCCCCAAGGTCGATGCCCAGGGATGCGCACAGCTGCCCGCTCAGGTCGCTCCGCCCGACCGCCTTTCCAAGCCTCCCGCCGTCGCCTCTCCCCCGCCTGCGGTCGGGGCGGACCCCGCGTGGGGGCGACCGCCCATCCGCGCCGAGGAGCCACAGGAGCCCGGGCGGGCATGAGCTGCGCGGGGACGCACGCCCGCCCGGCACGCGCACACGCGCCGCTTGCACCCGCGCGCTGCGCTCGCTCCCCGGCTCGCGGCTGAGGCTGTTCCCTCCGGCGGCCTCACCTTCGGACGAATGAGAGTCCCGTAACCCTCTCCTGGTGGTAACCGGAGACGGCTGGAGCAGGGGCTGCGCTGACTGCTGCTGCTGCTGCTGGCGGATAGTCCTTCGCGTGTTCATCTCCTCGGCTCCCTGGCGTCGCGGCTGCCTCCGCTGCCGAGACCGAAGGTAGTAGGCGCTTTCTCTCACTTCCTCTTTTGCCGAATCAGGCCGGAACTCTTCTAGCGGGACTCGTCTTCTCGCCGGGGACTTTTCTTTGGCCGCCCGGGGCTCGAAGTCGCCGTACACTTCTGGCGGCTCCTCTGAGAACCTCACTTCCCGCCGGCCGTGGCGCGACGGCGAAGAAGTTCCGTACGCAGGCGCGTCACTGCCACCGCCATTTTGAGGGGCGAGCCCGCGTCTTCCCTCCCGTAGCGGGGCCCGAGGTGTGACGTACATCCCCCAACCTTCCCTCCCCGGCTCCGCCCGCCGCCCGTCGCCCGCCATAGTTGTTGACGTAGCTTGAGTCGATCGCGAAGGTGGTTTGGGGGTCCGTAGATTGTCCTGTCGTTGGTGGCGACGGCTTCTCGTGGTGTTGGGCGGTGGTCGCGGTGGTCAGGGAGGCAGTTGAGAGTCGCCGGGGCCGCCGCCTGCGTCGTCGCTGCTGTGCTGCAAACCCGCCTCTGGGCCCATGGTGTGTCCTGAGGGCTGTGGGAGAGGCAGTGCCTATGCCGGGTCAGCTGTTGCGGGTCACTCCCGCCTCCTGGCTGAAGGCACCAAAGAGGAGGAGAGGGAGGACGACGTCGCTGTCCTTGGCCTTGGGGGAGGGAGGGAGGGGACGACGAAGAAGGGACAACTGGCTGGGCAAATTGCCTTTCCTGAACGCAGCTGCTCGTGACAAGTGTTAACCGCACGCAGGAGACGCCGGTCCTGGCACCGGGTTCCGAGTCTCTGGGAAAGGCCGAGCGAAAGTCGGGTGCAGAAGTTTCTGTGCTCGCCCCCACGCTGTTGCGCAGTTTTCCTGGAACGTTTTTGATCGACTGCTGCCTTAGCCGTGCCTTTCCAAGTGTTTCTAGGAGGAGTAATGGTTTAAAGATACGTCGGCAAGTGCCGTCTTTTCTTGGAAAAATTTTCAGTTTTGAGCTCCTTAAGAAGGCAGCGAGTTTTAAATTTTAAGTCACCTGTTGAGAGTCCAAAATCGTATCTACAGGCGCACACACACTCGGGTGTATTTACATTTGCAGAATTTATGCAGTCTTCTTTCTGGCTTTCCTATAAAAGCTCTGTTCCGGTAGCACTGTTCAGAAACCCAATTGGTGCTGTGTTATGGACATTGAGAAATAAATATTCGGATTAAGTAAGAACAATATAATTTTAACTTGTGATCCGTTTTTATTTTGATTCTGGGTATGATGTGATCTACTGAATTTGGCTTAGGGTTTCCTGTATTTAGTTTACCGAGTAAGAGAATGTGGTAAGAGTTGCTTGTTTCCTCTCTTTATACCATGTCTATAGACGTGGATAATCTGCAGATATTTAGCCAAATTTAGACATAGAGAAGGTCAGTATTTGGGAGAAAGAGTAATGTTACCTCATACATACACACTTGTCTTCTTGGAGGGCTTTCTAGAATTGATTTTAGTGAGTAAAGAAGTTATGTAATTTCGGGGGCTCCTGCTTGGCTCAGTGGGTTAAGCCTATGACTTCAGCTCAGGTCATGATCTCAGGGTCTTGGGATCGAGTCCCGCATTGGGCTCTCTATTCAGCAGGGAGCCTGCTTCCCCTCTCTGCCTGTCTCTCAGCCTACTTGTGATCTCTCAAGTAATAAATAAATAAAATCTTTTTAAAATATTGTAATTTTGGGCACCAATTACAATGAATGATTCTGAAAACTTTGAAGGTGTTTATTTCAGGTATTTTAAGTAACCTTAGAATGCTTTTCAGCGACTCATTTGTTTAACTGGGCAAAAATTTCAACTTAATCTTCAGGTGTATTATGTTTTCACTAATAGTTCATAAGTTCGGCTTCAGATCTGGTTACATGCTTTAGAGTCACCTAGATTTTAGCCTGTCCGGAGCTTAGTTTAGTTTTGTTTGCAATATACAACATAGCCAAAGAAATTGGAGGAAGAGTAACAAAGGAAGTGCTACTTATTTTTTAATCTTTTAAGGGAAGGTTGAAAGTGTATTCTCCTTTGTCAGCTTGGATTAAATGATACAGTATTTGGAAAATTTGTGGGACTTAATTCCTCTCTGATAAAATGCTGAAAAGATTGATACTTGGTAATACCTGGCTTTTATTTAAGTAATGATTTCTCTATAAGATGCCTATTATATTGCTCATTATTAACATAGTAAAAGTTCCATAATGTAATTATTAAATAATATAAAACTTTATAGTATTAATATACAAAATTCGTATTATGAACATTAATGCATAGTAAGTACCTCTTAAAAACACTTACCAGTACAGTTTGTTTTTTTTTTAAAGATTTTGTTTATTTATTTGTCAGAGAGAGCACAAGCAGGCAGAGTGGCAGGCAGAGGCAGAGAGAGAAGCAGGCTCCCCACTGAGCAAGGAGCCCGACGCGGGACTGGATCCCAGAACTCTGGGATCATGGCCTGAGCCGAAGGCAGCGGCTCAACCCTCTGAACCACCCAGGTGTCCCACCAGTACAGTTTCTTTTTTTTTTTTTTTAAAGATTTTATTTATTTATTTGACAGATAGAGATCGCAAGTAGGCAGAGAGAGAGGAGGAAGCAGGTTCCCCGCTGAGCAGAGAGCCCGATGTGGGGCTCGATTCCAGAACTCTGGGATCATGACCTGAGCCGGAGGCAGAGGCTTTAACCCACTGAGCCACCCAGGTGCCCCCCACCAGTACAGTTTCTATGTAGGAACTGGGACACAGCCTTTTAAACTTAGGTTTGGGGACATATTAAGAAAGAAAGGATGAGAGATTCTATATGTTACTGAACAATCAAAGAAGATCTTCATATTATTGAGTAATCAGTACTGTGTTACACTAGATGCTTGTAAAGGCTTAGGAAAGAAACTAATGGCTTTGGCTTTCCAAAGAAACAAATAGGGAATCATAAAATCACAGGTATGGTAACTTTGATGATAACACATATATTTGCTTAGGATTTTCTCTCTTTTGTCTAGGTAACGATATGTATTCCTAGCTCTGCCATACCTGCCTCCCACACCTAGCAACCTTACAAATACCAGCTTTCGTCACTAACTGTGAGGTAGAGCTAAACTCTTGTCAAACCAGATTTGCTGCTGTAGATATTTTCCAAACTACAAGGCTGGCCCATAAGAAGTGACATTAGAGGCAGTAGATTCATAGCCAATAGTGTAAGGGACTTGCTGGGTCACCAATCCCAAGATGGAACCTGAGCTCTGGAGGTTAGACATTTACTTCCGGAATTTAAGATATATAGAGGAATTCAGTGGATCACAAGAGAAGACAGGTAAGAGAAGAAATGATTATAACAAGGAATTTAATTTGCATATTTATCAAACATCTGTATTGCCACAGAATAGATGTTTGGTAAATGTATGGGTTAAATTAATGTGTATTCTTTATCCTTAGGGAATTTGCCATTTATTTGGAGAAAGACATACACAAAAAATTATAATTCAAATTAAATGACTGGCATTAATTTATATGCCTAGGTCTAGAAGTCTAGTGTTGTTGACACTGGATTTCTAAAGCAGCTGTTCTAAAAGAAACATTTTAAAATAATGTAATTTTTGTACAAGAGTTTTTTGTTTAAGGTAAGCAGAAATCCAGTTATTTACTGAGAAAGCATCTATCAGTTCTTTGCTCATAATCACATTTCTGGTCAGTAGGGAAAGAACTTTGTATCTTAGTAGAAAAGCAACATTGTTAAAAGTTAAAGATTAAAATACTGAGAAAGTAAACTAAAGAAATAGTAGCTTACTCCATTTATTCCCCATTCTCACAAGTAAAAGGAAAAATATTTTAAAGACCATTAATACAAACGAAAGTGTCTAGCTGGAAATGTTATACTGAAATTTAAAAAAGTTAAACGAAGTAAGTGGGATATAATACTTATTCTTTGTTGAATTAGAAATTGCAGCATCTAGGAGTGTTCCCAAGTCACAGTGTTTCTGTGATTTCCGCAGAAAGAATGAGAGATGAAGGCACCCCAAATCACCACTACATTAAGAATCATTAACCAAATATTTTGAGCTTCTGCTCTGTACTAGACAAACCCTGCTGTAGGTTCTGGGGATAAAGCAGTGAAAGCCTAGACTAAAATACAACCAACCCTGTGTTGGAATTTATATTCTATGGGAGTCAGATAAAAATCAAAGTAAGTAAAATAGTGTCTTGGTCGGAAATGTTACGAGGAAAAAATAAGGAAGAGTAAGCTTTAAGAGGGATTTTTTTCTGCGTTGTTTTGAATTGGAGTTGATCAAGAACAGGAATTTTAGACTTCCTTGGCTGCCCCTGGCTGATCATGTGTTCTAGCGTAAATTCCTTGCTGTCTCTCAATCTTAACATTTATATAATTAATAATAAATAGCTATTAAAATAATAGCTATTTTTAAAAATTTATTTACTACTATCATTTAGCAAATACCGTTACGTTCATTAATTAGCACGTTTGCTCACTATAACCTTATGAGGTATGTATGTAAGAGCCTTGCCCCCATTTGACACAAGCAAACTGAGGTTTGGATTAAGCAACTCGTTTGCGGACACACACCTAGTAGAGGTTCCAAGTCACGTCTGACTGGTGCTTGCCATTACTGGGTAGTGCCCCTCACAGAGTTGGTGCCATGAGTTGTTCCAGCCTGTAAATTTATAAGGGCTAGAGTTTGTGGTTGTCTTGCAGAGATGGGTGCCTTCCTGTGGGATTGCGGGGGACCTGGTCCCGGGAGACTCTGTGGGGCGCACTCGCCACGCCTCTCGCCCGGGCTTTGGCAGGTGGGGGGAGAATGGAGGAAGGCGGGTGCGTCCTGAGAAGGAGGAGGGGCGGGCCGACTACCAGTCCCAGCATTCCGCGGGCTCCTCCCTTCCCCACGGAGGTCGTGTCACGTGGACAGGGGCTGGGACGACGTTCTGATCCGCCGCGTCCGAGGAGGGGTGCAGCCCGGCGGCGTCGTGGAGCGGAAAGAACACCCGAAGGGCTCCCCTGACGCTGACAGTTCACAGTTTAAGACCCTGCTAGAATTTGTAAGTAAGTAAAATGTATATACAACTTTTCGGTGTGCTAATATTTGATCTGATATCTTCTTTGAAGAGGTTTTTCTGAAATAATCCCTCCCCACCCCCACCTCCGTACTGCAAAAAACCGTAAGCGGAGCAGTTTGGGGGCATATTTTTGTTTTGGAGTAAAGAGAAATCAGATCTTACAAACACTAAACAAATTGAGGTGGGAATAATTGTTTGGTTTGGACTTTGAGACGAGAAGTAGAATTCCTCTAAGTCTCAAAATATAAACGGGAAATCGGCCAGTGCAGGTGGAGATTACACTCTTTACCTGCATGCCTAACAGGGTCTCGTTATTCGTCATCTTTACCCTATAGAACAGTACTCTCCCCCCACCTTTTTTAGCCTTAATGGTGCTAAAAATGGCTAAGTTTGAAGTTTTGGTAAGAACCTACATTTATTATTTTGCTTACATATTACATATGTACATATATATTTTTTCTCAGTTGCATTTCATACCCGTTGTGAAAGTTTACCCCTTTTTCTTCCTTCTGGAAAGTGTATAGTGTTCTATTAGTTAGGCTTGTTAGACTTTCTCCATAGAGTTTTCTTAATCTGATTCTACATACTGCTTTTGTTTCAGTTTTACCTGTCTCTGACTTTTAAAACATTTTATTTTTGATCTGTATGAGAAACCCTTTACTTGTCCCTATTTTTTTTTTTTTTTAAGAATTAGGGCTGTTGGGCAGGGAAAAGATCTAGGGCCATGGAATCTATCCATATTTATCAGTTTTATTTTTTAAGTACATGATTAGCATATACATTTCATTTAATGAAAAAAAGGAATTTCATTGTTGAAGAACTAAAAATGTTCTTGGAAGCACCTGTGTGGATTACAACGGTTTGAAAAACTGGTATTTGCTACGGAAACTTTGAGATCCTCTCTCTCCTCAGTAATTTTTTTATTATGTTGAAGGCAGAGTCCACAACCTGATTACCAGTTTCACTGCTGGTTCATCACATAACCATGAGTGACTCACTTAAGTTCTATTTCACGTATCTTCCTTGCTACCATAGAGAAAATACTAGCCCGAGAGCTCCTGTAACTTACGAATAGAGTAACTTACAAATTTAGCTAATAATACTTGAGGATTTTGGAGTATTTTAGTAATATATTGTGTCTTGTATGTAATTCGTTTTTGCCTGAGACATTATTTTAAACTGTATACCATGGAACTCCACCTTTCTCTGAAGCTCCATTTGAATTTCCTGATGGGAAGTTTGCTCAGAGTAACCCTATCTGCTTTCTGTTTCTCATTTTGCATATAGAATTTGTGTTAAAATCTCATTAGTGTTTTACATCTTATGGCTACTATTGTGTCCCACAAGACATAAGTCCATATAGTGACTACACTTTTAAGTTTTGCACAGCAAATCAAGCTTTTTTTTTTTTTTTAAGATTTTATTTATTTATTTGACAGAGATCACAAGTAGGCAGAGAGGCAGGCAGAGAGAGAGGGAGAAGCAGGCTCCCCACCGAGCAGAGAGCCCGATGCGGGGCTAGATCCCAGGGCCCTGGGATCATGACCTGAGCCGAAGGCAGAGGCTTAACCCACTAAGCCACCCAGGTGCCCCTGTAGTAATTACTGCAGACAAAATTCACTTATAATGCTAGTGGATGGAAGTTTGAGGAAAATCAGGATATTTGTTCTGAAAAACCCTCTCAAGATAATTACAGCTGTAAAGGAAAAGTAGTAACTTGGCATTGGAGATACCATATTAACCCAATGATTGAAGTTAACATCACCAGTAGTAGGACATGGACATCATGAACTCCATGATATGATGCAATTAGAAGGATACAACATCATTTCCTTGGTGATAGTGCTGCCAAAAATGCATAAGAAATGTCACGAGAAAACATTATACAAACCCAAATTGAGGATCATTCTACAAAATAAGTGACAGTTACTTTTCAGAAGTGTCAAGGTCACAAAGACTAAGTAAGTTCACAAAAGACAAAAGAAACTGTAAAGACTAAGAGACTGTCACAGTTTAGAGATTCAGGAGAATTAACAACTAAATGTGATATGAGATCCCAGATAGGATCTGGAACAGAGAAAGGACATTAATGGAGAAACTGGTGAAATTTGAAAAGTCTGTAGTTCAGTTAACTGATTTGTACCAATGTTAGTTTCTTGGTTTTTTTATTTAAGGTTTTAGTTTTTTTATGGGAGAATAATACTGGCATATTATGACAATAAATATAGTCCAGAGGAGTGGGCAAGACTTAGAAATTTAGTTTTAAACACAGACACAAATAGCATACATATAAGTATAGAAATACCTGAACTTGGTGCTAGGTCCCACTATTGGAAGTTGTGTATTAACCTTAAAGATTTTACTACTGGTGGGGCACCTGGGTGGCTCAGTGGGTTAAAGCCGCTGCCTTTGGCTCAGGTCATGATCTCAGGGTCCTGGGATCGAGTCCCGCATCGGGCTCTCTGCTCACTGGGGAGTCTGCTTCCTCCTCTCTCTCTGCCTGCCTCTCCACCTACTTGTGATCTCTCTCTGTCAAATAAATAAATAAAATCTTTAAAAAAAAAAAAGATTTTACTACTGGTGTTTGAATTTGAACCATGACTTTTGGGCCATTAGGGCAAGGTCCATTGAAGTGTACGCATGAATGTCTAAAGCAGCTGTTCTGTTTTAGGGTATGTTAGCAGGCCACACATACACCTGTTTTGTCTGTCAGTTGCTGGAGTGAGAGGCAGCTGTTTTCTAACTCAGGATCGTTTTTTTGTTTGTTTGTTTGACTCATGTGTTCTTTGTAAGAGGGAACAGTGTTATGTGGTAAGTTGTGCTGAAGGATTGTCATCCATATGTCTTTTCTCACTGATTCCAACACTGCCAAATTAGAAATAGTTTCTCACAAAACAGTCTGAAGACTTTCTGAGGAGCATTTATTTTCATGATATATTTAACACAATTATTTTAGATTATGAGAATTTAAAAAGAAGATTCCTGTTTATCCCCATACTCCTTAATCTCCTGCCTATAAATTCCAAACTACTTAGAAAATATGAAACTTGAATGGTTTGACTTTGTGTATGAAACTTATCAGAGAAATTGTCTCATATAAAAAAGAGGTATTTTTTATAATTGGTTAACCTTAGTATATAATACTCCATGGAAGAAAATAATTAAAATGGGAACTCACGGTTTAAAGCATTTATATTTTCTCTGTATATCTGTCTTCTGATTTTATGTATTATATAAAGAGTTAGTGGAGGCTGAATTCTAAGGAATATGTTTGCCTGCAGAAGTCGTCCCAATCCTGACTCAGTCTGAGACTTACATTATCCTACCATAAAAAGAACAAGAGAATTTTTGTCTGACAAAGGCAGATTTGAACTTGCTTACTAACATCCATTCAGGAAATAGCAAAGAATGAAATAGAGTATTTAGAGAAGATAAATATTTAATGTGTATTAAGCTGCCGTTATTAGTAGATACAGATTTCAGTGGGTTAGAATTGCATTTTCATTTTGCAGTTAAAGTGCTATTTTCTAACTTGTCTCCAAAGTTTCAGGAAGAATCTTAAATTTACTGTAGTTCTTACACACAGAAAAACCGGATTTTTGTTTTCCTCTTGTATAGCATTTGTGCAGTGGAGAAACTCTTTAAACTTTGGTTTTTACCCACTGTTGCTGGTTAAAAGGTTTGAAAACCTTGCTTCTTCTGTGGGGCTTCCAGAATTTCCTATGAACTCTACATGCAGTCTGAAGACTTTTAACCTTTACCCAAAGCATTGTTTCCAGTCTGGATTCCCTGGACATCTGGAAGTCCTGTAAGATTTTTCTTTATATATATAGCCATAGTACTTGGCATTGAGCCAACTACATGGTTAGTTTCCTCAGTAACTTAAACAATTATGTTTAATAATCAGTAGAGAAATGGTGATTGTCAAGGTATTTTCAGCTTTTCTACAAGCCAAATAGTAATCATTTATTTACTTTAAATCAACTACTTTTAACATAAGCTAACAACAAGTTGAGGAAGGAAACAAATCCAGAATATCTAAATCTTTCCAACTTTATGATAGAGGCATTTTGAATATTTATCTGCAATTTAAAATACTGAAAATTTCTAAACTAGGGCTAGTAACAATAATTATCTTCTTTGAAGTTTTGATTGGCAGATTGACATTGGCAGACATCTGATTAATAAAAAAAATGAGAAAATGAAATCATTGGAAGAATGCTCATTGTTTAGACATCCTTCCAAAATGAGATCTGAGGAGGGATGTGCTGGAATAAAAATTACATTTGGTAGTAAAATGATTAGGAACCATTAACAACCTAATGGTTTTTGGGAGTTTAAAAGTATCTATTCTCGGGGCGCCTGGGTGGCTCAGTGGGTTAAAGCCTCTGCCTTCGCCTCGGGTCATGATCCTGGGGTCCTGGGATCGAGCCCCGCATGGGGCTCTCTGCTCAGCAGGGAGCCTGTTTCCTCCTCTCTTTCTCTGCATGTCTCTCTGCCTACTTGTGATCTCTGTCCAATAAATAAATAAAATCTTTTAAAAAAAGTATCTATTCTCTTTCCAGAAAAAAAGCACAAGTGTACATAAAAAATCCTGATGTAATTTCAAGGGATTCAGGACTCCCTAAACCTATCCTAGATGTTTTTGTCTGGAAATGAAAAATTATGGTAGGTGATTTTCTCCACCTGCACCTCAGTACATACACACCATTGAAGAGTAGCAAAGAGTTTGTGAAGGGGTTTTTTAAAGCTTAACTGTTTCTGCTTCATAAAGGTCTTGGGGAAAAGGGAGGGAAAAAAATGAAAGAAGATGGGACCGGGGAGGGAAACGAATCTTAATCTCAGGAAACAAACTGAGGGTTGTGGGGGGGTTGGGGGTAGGGATAGGGTGGCTGGATGATGGACACTGGGGAGGGTATGTGCTATGGTGAGTGCTATGAATTGTGTAAGACTGGTGATTCATAGACCTGTACCCCTGAAGCAAATAATACATTATATGCTAATTAAAAAAATCAAATAAACATCATTTATGTAATTAAAAAAAAAAGGTAGTATCTTTGGTAAAAGATACGGGCTCTGGAACCAGTCTGCCTGGATTCAGATACTGATTGCTCTGCAGTGACCTGTGACCTTTGCAAGTTGCTCAGCCTCTGTTTCCTTAACTATAAAATTGATTATTGTAAGGATTACATGAGTTAATATATGTAAAGTGCTTAGAACGGGTAGTGATACTTGGTGTTAGTTATTGTTAGTAAGCTTTATTATCTCACAGACAAAGGATTACTGTGGAATACCGGGCTACGTGAGGTTCTCTGGGCTACAGCTTATTGGAGGAGAGTTCCTTTTTTCTAATTTAGCACAAAGGCACCATGTGAAAATCCTTGCACACAGATGCATGCTTTTATGGGAATATGCTTAGATGAGCTTTCTTTGCCATACCAGCATTAGGTAGGCTTCTTTTATTTCTATGAAGAGATAGTAGCTTACAATTTTATGAGAAAAATGAAGATCTATATCCTTCCTTTAAAAAAAAAAAAATTATTTGAGGGAGGGAGGGAGAAACAGGCTCCATCCCAGGACCTTGGGATCATGACCTGAGCTAAAGGCAGATGTTTAACAGACTAAGCCACCCAGGTGCCCACTTCTATATCCTTCTGTAGGCTTTTATCCTCTGGATGTTAGTTACCCTCTGGGCAAAGTAACTACTGCTGCTCTTCTTGTCCACAATGTGGAATTCTGGTTTTGCTAAATCTCTATTTCTAGCCCATTGCTATTTCCACTCTACTGTTTTTTAAAATTATAACATACTGAATAGAGATTCTATAAGCCATTACAACTTGTGATACAGTGAACCTCATACCTCCACTGAGTTAAAAAAATTATCTTTTTAAAAAAATTTTTATTTAAATTCAGTTAACTAACAGACAGTGTGTTATTAGTTTCAGAGGTGGAGTTTACTGATTCATCAGTCTCATATAACACCCAGTGCTCATTGTATCCCATGCCCTTCTTAATGTCCATCACCCAGTTACACCATCTGCCCATCCCCCCAAATTATTATCTTTGAAATGCTTTTAGTATGCCTTCCCCAGCCCTATCCCCTTTCCTCTCCCATCAAAGGTAATGGTCGTCCTTTGCTTATCCTTCATTCTTTTATAGTTTTATTGAATATTCCTAAATAATATATTGAAATTTAACGTAAATGCAAACTGTATAAGTGTGGGTGGGTGGAATGGGATGTTCTGCTACTTTTAATTTTTTTAACTTAATATTCTTGAGTTTCATCTGTGTCTGTATGTACAGAATTCCATTGTATAGCCATAATGAGGGTTTTTTGTCCTCATCACTGCAGTAAAGCAAGTATCTCAGTAAAGGGAGTCAAGTTGAAATACCTAAAAATTCTATTTACACTGTACTATAGTACATTAATTGTGCACTAGCATTGTGTTTTTTAAAAATGTATATACCTTAATTTAAAAAATAATTTATTGCTAAAAAAATGCTGACCGTTATTTGAGCTTTTAATGAGTCATAATCTTTTTGCTGGTGGAGGGTCTTAGCTTAATGTTGATAGCTACTGACTGTCCAGGGTGATGGTTGCTGAAGGCTGGGGGGGGGGGGCCTGTGGCAATTTCCTAAAATAAAACAACAGTGAAGTTTAGGGCATCAGTTGGGTCTTCCTTTTATGAATGATTTCCATATAGCGTGTGATTCTGTTTGACAGCACTTTACAGTAGAACTTCTTTACCCACAGTAGGACTTCTTTAAAATTGGACTCAATCCTCTTAAACCCGGCCACTGCTTTATCAACAAAGTTATGTAATACTCTATAACTTTTATTGTTGTCATTTCAACAGTCTTCACAGCATCTTCAAGAATAGATTCCATCTCAGGAAACTACTTTCTTTGCTCATCCATAAGAATCAACTTCACATCCATTGAAGTTCTGTCACGAAATTATAGCAATTCACTCACCTCGTCAGTTTGACTCCTAATTCTAGTTCTCTTGCAATTTCCATCGTATCTGCAGTTACTTCCTCCGACTGACGTTTTGAACCCCTCAGTCATCTATAAGGACTGGAATCCGTTTCTACCAGCATCCTGTTAATGTTGATTTCGGCCTTTTCCCGTCAATCAGGAATGTTTTTAATGGCATCTAAAATGGGGAATCATTTCCAGAAAGTTTTCGGTTTACTTTGCCGAGATCCATGAAAGGGACCCTTCTCCAGTGGCAGCCATAGCCATATTTCGGAAGTAATAAGACTTGAAAGTCTAAATTACTCCTTGATTCGTGGGCTGCAGAATGGACATTGTGTTAGCAGGCACAAAAGCAACGTTAATCTCCCTCCTTGTACATCTCCCTCAGAGGCCTTGGGTGACCAGGTGCATTGTTAAAGGAGCAGTAGTATTTTGAAAGAAATCTCTTTCTGAGCAGTAGGCCTCAACAGTGGGTTTAAAATATTCGGTAAACTATGTTGTAAACAGATGTGCTGTCATTCAGGCTTTGTTTTCCATTTCTGGAGCACAGGTGGAGTAGATACAGCATCATTCGTAAGGGCCTTGGGATTTTTGGAATGAGCAGTGGCTGCTTGCATTAGCTTCTAACTAGAGTCGCCTGTCCTTTAAAGCCAGGCATTGATTTCTTCTGTCTAGCTCTGAAGGTCCCAGATGGCATCTTATTCCAGTAGAAGGTTGCTTTAATCTACATTGCAAATCTGCTGTTAGTGTAACCACCTTCATTCAGTGAATTAGCTAGATCTTCCTGACCACGTGCTGCAGCTTCTCCAGCATGCTGTGTTACCGTGCGCTGTTACTATGTTACGGAGACAGCTTCTTTCTTTAAACCTCATGAACCAACCTGTGCTGGCTTCAGACTTCTGCTGTGCTTGCTCCGGTCTCTCAGACTGCGTAGAATTCAAGAGAGAATTTTGCTCTGGATTAGGTTTTGGCTTAAGGGAATGTTGTGGCTGGTTTGATCTTCAAACCAAACCATTCAAACTTTCCCCATATCAGCAAGAAGGTTGTTTCACTTTGTTATCATTTGTGTGTTCACTGGAGCAGCCCTTTTAATTTCCCTCAAGAACTTTTCCTTCACATTCACAACTCAGCTCTTTGGGGCAATAAGTCTTGTTTTTCAGCCTATCAGCTTTGGACATGCTTTTCACACTAAGTGTAATCATTTCTAGCTTTTGATTTAAAGTGAGAGGCATGCAGCTCTTTCTCTGACTTGAACATTTAGGGCCCATTGTAGTGTTATTAATTGGCCTAATTTCAGTACTGTTGTGTCTCTGAATAGGGAGGCCCGAGGAGAGGGAGAGGGATGGGGGAACAGTGAGTCAGGGGAGCAAGCTAGTTAGTTAGTTAGTTAGTTAGGACACAAAAAACATTTATCAAGTTCACAGTCTTCTATGGGTATGGTCTCAGATACCCTAAGACAGTAACAGTCGTAACACCAAAGATCACTGATCATAGATTACCATAGCAAATATAATTAATAATGGCAAAGTTTGAAGTACTGTGAGAATTTCCAAAATGTAACACAGAGATACAAAGCAAGCAAATACTGTTGGAAAAATGGTACTGACAGACTTGGTGATGCAGGATTGCCACAAACCTTCATGTTTTGAAAATACAGTATCTGAGAAGCACAGTAAAGGAAAGTGCAATAAAACGAGATATGCCTGTACCTCAATTTATTTATCCATTTTAGTGTTCATGGCCATTTTGGCTGTTTTGTTACTGCATGCGGTACTACCATGAATATTTTCATTCACATGTTTAAGCACAAATGTGCAAATTTTCTAGGGTATATACTTGAGTGGAATTACTGAGTTACAGGAAGCACGTATATGTTCAGCTTTACTAGATAATGCCAAATTAATTCCAAAAATGGTTGTACTAATTTATGCTTCTATGGTATAAGGATTCACATTATATTTTTTCATTCTTTTTATGTTTATTGGTCATGTACAACAGTAAATAAAGACAAAAAGCGCTATTCTCAAGGAGTGTGTATTTTGTAGAAACAAAGAGCTCAAATATTTAAAATATCAAAATGGAAAATACAAAGCGAGGAAAAGGGGATGTTATCTTGGCTGCTCTTGGCTGTATATGGGAATTAGAGATTAAGAGGATGAGGTACAACCAGGAAGCCCTGGGCTTCGTTTAGTGATCAGTATAAACAGAAATACAGTATGATGAGATTGTTCGGCCATAAGGGTAGTGAAGCTGTGAGTGGGGGTGGGAGTGAAGTTTGAGGATAACGCCGGGACCATTTTCAAGAGGCCCTCTTCACTCGTCCATTAGTGGTAAGGCTAGGAGTGAGCAGGAGGATGGTGGCAAGTAATCTTAATGTGAGCACTTAGTGCTTTGGGGTCCCCTTTTGACACTTGCCCATAGTGGTTTTTAGAGGACCAGGGGAAGGGGCTGTCTTGTCTGAAACATAAGGAACACTAGAATTCTCTTAATTGAGGAGTATTTGGAGCTCTAATGCTTTGTTGACTGTTGAAGTTGGAGAGATAAAAGTTGGGGGAAAGATGGGTTTATTCTGAGTATTTGGAGCTTTAGGGCTCCCGCCTGACACTGCCAGTGGAGATGTGGAATCCTGGGGGTGGTTTTGCCTGGAGTATATATAGCCCCAGTTGTCAGCCTTGTTAATTTTTGCCAGTCTGGTGGATGTGAAATAGTATCTTGTTGTGATTTCAATTGCATATCCCATTTTCACTCAAAAAATCCAAAATTCTTTATCTTTTCAACGTTAGACTTAGCCATATAACTTTACCACTAACTTTTATGTTGAACCCCATGGTTGTGTGGGTTTTATTCATCATCTGTCTGTGCCATGTACTAAACATGGAAGATTTCCCAGTTCAGCAACTGAAACTTTTATTGTGGTGGCTCGTGTCAGTAGGCCCTCAGGGAAATCTTTTATGCCCCATATAAGTATTGAGTCAGGAACCCTGCCACACCTTCTGTTAACTTTGCCTGAGGAGCTGAGTTGGTAGCCCACGCCCATACATTGTTATCTCACCTCCGAAAATACTTCAGTGCACCTTCACTGACTGCCTCAGCTCAGCCTGGGCTCTCATCAGAATAGGAGCTCTGTGTTGCTGCACTGTCAGAGGCTCTTTGGTTGCCTTTTAAACTTTCCATTTTAAAATCTGACAGTCACAGCTACTATTGATGGTCTGCAAGGAAAATGCTTTGACCACAACTGAGGCTGTCACTGCTCTGCTTTTCAGGCCAAATCTTTATACAGTTTTAGCACTCATGCCTTCCCCAGTGTCTCTACATGCTCTCACAGGATCAAGCCTCAGAATTCACAAAAAAAGAGCACTGGAGAAAAGCAAGGTTTATGTCGTTTTCTGATATGTAGCACTCCCTAGGTGGCTATGTAGTTGTTCATACATCTAGAACCCCACCTTTTTCTACTTGTTATATTAAGTGTCATGAAGGAGTATAAAAATGATAGCATCTGCAAATTCTGACTGATTTTCTAAATATTTTCCAAAAATTGCTCAGAACTGTTGCTCAAGATTATACCTTACTTGCTTTCTTAAATATATAATGTGCGTAAACCTATGAAGATAGATATGGGTAATGAGACATACCCCTCTTGGTTTCTTTTTTAGCCTTCAGAAAGATTTCCTCCCAACTTCCTACAGTTAGCTATTAAGAATATTTCCTGATGATTTTGTAAGCATTTTCCTGGATGGATTAAAGTATATTATAGAAAAGCTGTCACCATTGTTAATGTTAGTCCACACATTACAGGAATATAATATATGGTACCCATTTCACAGAAAAGATACACGAGAAATCTCAGAGTTTTACTAGATTAAATATGATTATACAGACTTTACGATTACTGGAGTGCAGAAGGACTTAGAAGAAGGAAATACAGTCCTAAAAATTTTAAGCTAGTACAGAAGTTTTTAAAAAGATTTTATTTATTTGACAGAGAGAGACTTAGAGAGCGTGAGTGCATACGTGAGCAGGGAGAGGGAGATGCAGACTCCTGACTGAGCAGGGAACCCTACCTGGGGCTCAGTCCCAGGACTCTGAGATCATGACCTAAGCTGAAGTCAGACGCTTAACCTACTGAGCCACCCAGGCGTCCCAGTCTAGTGTGAATCCTAAGTGAACCAAAAAACCGTTCCTAGTGCCCAAAATAAGCATAAGAATAACTGCCAATGGATAAATTGGTGTGAACCCCTATGAAATTGTCATAAAAAGACCCACAAGACAATTTTCATCCACCTTGACTGGTCCAAATGATTTCCAAATGCATGCTTCTAATAATAATATGAGCAACTCAAAGCCCATATGAGTCGTCTGAAGTTTTATCATTTACAGGTATGTGAAGCATTCCCAGAGGCTTCAACCAACTCAGCATCAGCTACTTCTCTGTGACTGGGTCCCGATTAAGGTCTTCCCAAGAAAGACTTCATTGGATCCACATTCAAGAGGACTCTACCAGGTTTTCCTGACCCCCCTACATCGCTGTAAAGTGCCAAGGCCTTAAGACTTGGGTACGTGTATTACAACGGCAAGTGCCAGCGCCCACAAAAGACCCATTGGACCTGTCAGCTGCTCTGTTTCACCAAGCAGATATAATAACTTACCAGCAAAGCAGAGTAAGCCAAGTGCCTCTGCATGACACCACCAGCTGATAACACACAAGAAAAAATAACCAATTTAGACTAGAGCCCTGTCTTTTCTCAAGAAGCTGGGATTTGAAGGAGCTATTCTGAGATCTGTGCTGCTAGTGAGTGACTGATCACATTGTAGACGGATCGGCCCCTGAGTTCAGAGACTGAGTTGCAATTGAGTGAAAAATAGACAACGAAATCTTGAAGAATTGCACGGAGGTGCAAGCCAAATTTAACTCTGGTCGCCAAGTATCATTGGTTGGACTGAGAAATTGCTCAACCAGACCTATACTAGGACTGGTTATTTGGGTATCTCTGTCATTGTTGCCTTTTACTGTTACATTGGTTTCTGTGTTACCTCTCTAGGCCCAGATGTTCTCAGATAATTCACATTGCCCGGACTGTGGACAACAGTGGTTCCCTAGTTTAGAACTAGGCCACTGGTTGTACCAAACTGAACTTGTTGAAAATGAATGTTACCAGGTGTTCTTAGACCGCATTAACAGAGCTGATTACTGCCCTGAATGTTACCCTGATAATCCTGCTAATAGAAGCCTTGTTCTGCCTTGGTCTTTCCCACTTGAGTGGGCTCCCCAAAATCTTACCAGATGGACCTTTGAAAAAGCTTGCCACCCGTTTCTTCTGGGTCCTCCACTGGTTAGAAAAAGGATACATGACTCTAGAGTAGCTGGCTTTAACCCTGCGTTGCAGTTAATCTTGACCAGAACGGACAAAACCTTGAACAAAAAACTTGGCCAAAACAAGTAACTTCTTAAGCAGTCAAAATCATGGAGACTCTAGAGTTTGTACTAGTAGCCCAAGGGAGAATGGGAAAATGTCTCCTTTCTAAATCTGATCTAAACTGTCACTACCTTGGGGAACTGCTTAAATTGTTGGATCTATTCCCATTGTCCACACATACTTTGTTCAGCATGAATTTAATCAGTATTCCAGCCGGGCTGTTCATCTAGAACCAGTCTAATCCATGTTCCCTATGTTTTGGAATTAGCTTCCCCATCCTAAAAAGCTCCGCAGCCTTATTATGGATATATGACAGGATAGTCTTGGAGGAGAGGCCCTGTACTGTGTGTACCATAATGATACTTTTAGTGATAACTTTTGTGGGAAAGCAACTTTGTAGCTGGATTATAGATTATTCCAGTAAAACAGCTAGATACTTTGATTAGAAACTGCATTGTTCTAAATTCCACCTCTTATACATTAACCAGTGGTAATACCTACATAAGATACACAAAAACATGCAGAAATGCCACTGTCTTTACTTACTTGATGCCACATAAGCAAAGGCTGTCTTGTTTTAGTGGTGAGTGAACTTAGAATGTCCTCCCCTGGAAATGGAAAAGTACTTGTGCTATGAGATAGGTGGCAAGGAGTTACCAAGCTTGACTCCACAGACAAGATGAACAGTCTAAAGGAAGCGTTTTCTGAGAACTAAGAATGTCTTGCTGGACATTGACCACATGCTGGCCTTCACTTGATGAGAATCATGGAACTTAGAGTATAGGAGAAAACTTTGAATATCTGTTGAAAACATCTCAGAGGCCACTGAACAATTTTTAAATTCCACCTAAGATCCTAGATAATCCGTTGCTTGTGTAGCAGCTCAACCATGTTCTAAGGTCTCAGGCTCGCTCTGTTCTTCGCCACTGGGATCCTTATCATGGTGGCTTTTTGTCCTCATAGTTGTTTCCTCGGTGAGCATAAGTGTGGCTGTTGCTATTCAGACATTTCATTCCCAAAGGCTGGAAGTAGGAAGCAAAAGCTTTTGCCTTTCAAGTCTGTGTCTTTTATTTGGGAAAAAAAATCTTAAAAGTCCCTCACAGATTTCTTCTTATATTTCATTAGAAAGTACTGGTTCATAAGCTGGGGGAACCTGGCAAAGGGGAATGGGGTTAGCAGTGCTTGGGTGGGTAGGACACATAGTCTCCCCTAATAAAATCATGGCCCTTTTAGGAAGGGAGAAGGGAGGAATGAATGGCTGTTGGTATGCAACAAATCATGCCTGCCACATGTTGTGAACCCAAAGTTATTTGTTCATCTGTATAAAGGATGTACCCCAGAGATCTACCCTGTATCTGCCTTATGTCTGTTGCAATGGAAGTTCTCTCCTGTTACTGCAGAATAAACTGTGTGGACTGCTAAATTGAGTGAAGACGAGTTAGTTTATCATTAACCCTTGGTTAAGAACTCCTTTACAGTACTAAAGCTCTTTCTAAAAAGTGAAAATTTACTTAGAGGTAATGCTTTTGATCAATATTATTGGTCCCTAAATTTTTTCAAACACATACTGACAAACACTTTACATGCGTGCAGTTTTAAGTATCAGCAAAATGGTTTTTGTTTTTTGTTTTTTGTTTTTTTTTTTAAGATTTTATGTCTTTGACAGGTCACAAGTAGGCAGGGAGGCAGGCCGAGAGAGAGAAGGGGAAGCGGGCTCCCCGCTGAGCAGAGAGCCAGATGCGGGGCTCCATCCCAGGACCCTGAGATCATGACCTGAGCTGAAGACAGAGGCTTAACCCACTGAGCCGCCCAGGTGCCCCTCAGCAAAATGTTTTAACCACAGATTGTTTTAACCAGTCTTTTCTTTAAATAGTTAAGAAAAAGTAAACAGATTTGTACTGTTGATTTCCAAATCAGTACCTGGATGAGTTTGTCAAAACATGTAAATTTCTTGATCTTAGAGAAATTTTGATTCTTTAGGTTGCTCACAGGGCCCAGGAATCTTCATTTCTAAGTAGTGGTGCAGGAGATTCTTACCCAGGTGCTTCTATGGATACTTCGAGAAGTACAACAGTAGCACCTCCATGGTGTTCAGTTATCTGGCTTCAAAGGATGGGAACTGAGTACTCATCATAATACCACAAGGTGTTGATAGTTATTGTACTTTGCTGGTAACACATAAAGAGGTTTCCTGTAGGACTGCAGGTAGGTCACTGTGCTAGTTCAGATTATTAGTCACATGTTTCTCATTAAAATAATCAGGACTGCTGTAGTTCTGTGTTGTGTCATTCTAAGCTTTGTGAGTATATGGACAGGAGAAAGGAATCAAAAATATTAAAAATTACTTTAAGAATACCTTCAGACATGATTGTATTATCGCATAACCTGTTACATGGTCAGCTCTCAGAAATAACATAATGTGGCAGCGTTCATAAAATTGAGCAAAGCAGAAAATCCAAGGGACTTTGTAGCTCTTCTGCTTTGGTCTTCTTAGTATGACTTGGCTTAAAATACTCCACAATGTTCCAATTCATAGTTCCAGATAGTGAATTATAAAGTATAAATATATTCCTAAAATTAAGTCTCACAACATATGATGTAGAGGGTTATCCGCTATTTTAGGTTATATGAGCCGTATTAATCTTCATACTGTGGCAGAATTGATACTATTACTTACATGTATTGGTGGCCATTTTTTAAATGACTATTAAAACCACTTCCAGTTATTTTATGGCAGACCTGGGAGTGGAATATTCAGAGACATGTGCTGGGGTAACCTGGGAAGGAAATAACCTTACTAAAGAGGAGGCTCTCCTGCATTGGGGGTAACTGAGTTAAGATTATCTCTTAAGTGATAGGAGGAGAAAGAAGCCCAGGCAAGCAGGCAGGCATAAAAGAAGTCCATGGAATCCAAAGAATGTGTGGCAATCAGCAGGATACACTTATCTCTAAGAGTGAGATGAACCATACCCCTTCTGTTTCTTCAGTCTTCCCTGATGGCCCTGGATTGTCCATGGAGTCCTGAGAACTCAGCTTGAAAACTGCTTATTATATAGGAAAAATAATGGTCTTGCAGCCAGCTGACCTGTGTGTGTTTTCAAATTCTAGTACTATTAAATGACTTTGGGCATTTTAACCTCTCTCTCTCCAGTTACTTTATCTGCCACATAGGTAGTGCAGTAATATCTACCTCCTACTCTGGGGTTTGAAATGGGATAGTATATGCCAATCCTAGGGCACGTAGTAAGTCTTTAGGACTAGAAAATGTACAGGAGAATGAGGCAGAAGTTAGAACTAGGGATAAGGTAGAGTTTTAGTTTTAGAACAGGGATTAAAGCCAATTGTTAGAGCTTGATGCTGAATTACTGGAAACTTCTTAAGTCCCTTCCAGTGAAGGACCAGTACCTTCCAGTGAAGATAACTGAGGTCGAGTCTGTAGTTGAGTTGAGCCCTACGTCTTAGGTGTAAAGACAAGAAGTCTACAGGCATGGAGGACCACAAGCAAATCCTTATCACACTTCTCAGGCTCATTTACAGTCATTATTGTAGTAGATGTAATTGCTGTGTGATTTACTGCATCACCTGAGACTTTCCGCAGCACCAAAACAAGCAGTTTGAGAAAACTTTAAGATTATGTGTAGGTTGAACCAGGTCATAGAAGCTGGAGTCACAATTCAGAAGTAGATACCGGGCGCTTTATACTATGTTTACAATAGGCATTTTTTGTTTTGTTTTTTTGTTTTGTCTTTTTTTTAGTGTCATGGGTAAAAGCTTGG
Organism: Martes martes; assembly: GCF_963455335.1. Lineage (NCBI taxonomy): Eukaryota > Metazoa > Chordata > Mammalia > Carnivora > Mustelidae > Martes > Martes martes. The sequence continues at coordinate 52,689,643 of NC_137903.1, forward strand.
GTCACACAGTCAGATTGTGTTCCAATCCTGACTCTGCCTTTACTAGTTGTGTTTTGGGGGGAGGTTCTTAAGCTCTGTGTTTGTCAGTTTCCTTGTCTGTAAAATAGTAAGAATATTAATGGTCCAGACCTCATAAGACTGTTGTGAAGATTAAATGAATTAATACATAAAGTGCTTTGGATGCTGTTGGCATAAACAAGGCACTCAATAAATGTTACCAATTATTTTTGTTGTGTATGTTTTGTATGTTGTCTCTACAGCAGAATTATAAATGGTTTGAGGGCCAGGATACCTGCTTGTTATCCCGAGAGCCTAAAATGACACCATTTACTAAAATAAAAGCAGGAGCGCCTGGGTAGCTCAGTCTATTAAGTATCTGCCTTCGGCTCAGGTCATGATCCCAGAGTCCTGGGATCACTCCCTTCTCAGCAGGAAGTCTGCTTCTCCCTCTCCCACTCCCCCTGCTTGTGTTTCTGCTCTCACTGTCTCTTTCTCTCTCTCAAATAAATAAAATCTTTAAAAAAGTAAAAGTGTTTAAAAATAGAAAAAAGATAATATGTATTTATTGGGCCCTGACTGCCATGTTTGTCATGATGGCATTTATATCTAAATTACCATCTTGAATTGACTGATTCTCTTTTGTCCTTAGCTGCTAAGCTTCTGATTCCCCCCCCCCCTTTTTAATATACCACATAGGGGCGCCTGGGGTGGCTCAGTTGGTTAAGCGTCTGACTCTTGGCTTTGGCTCAGGTCATGATCTCGGAGTTGTGAGATTGATCCCCGCCTTGGGATTCTCTCTATCCCTGTGCCCCTCCCCCACTCATGCTCACTCGCGCTCCCTCTTGCTCTCCCTCTTTCTAAAATAAATAAAATCCTTGGAAAAAAATTATCGCTTAAGTGTTACAGATTTCAGTGCTTCCTGGTACCTCCCTCTTATTCCCCAGGTCTCCTCTAGGTCTCTGTCCTCTCCCTCCCTCCTGCCTGGTCCCCATGGTGGGACCAGAGGTTTTCAGGATGAGTAGAAGTTGGGTGACGTCCTGCTGCTCTCCCAGCCCTGATATTGTTCTCACATGCAGCTGTTTCTTGTCCAGTCTCCTCCCAGCTGGTTGTGACAAAATGCCCGGGAGGCTGTGGTTGAAGTGCGCCTCTGGAACATCAATTCATTGCTTGCGAGCTCAAAGAGTTAGCATCATAGGCCCTGCCTTTTGATTCTTTCTTTTCCTCACAGAGGCTGATACATTTTATTACTCATTTAAAAAAAGTATTAACTATATCAAACATACAGAAAAGTCCAGAAAATAACATTCACCAGGTACCCAGATCTAAAATATATTAATGTTTTGCTACATTTGCCTCAGTTTCTTTTTTTTTAAAGATACTTGACAAATAGAGTTGGAACCCGTTCTTGCCTTGTTCCTGTCCTTGCATCAGCAGAAGCAAGCATCAAATGGAAGCTGATGTGTATCCTTTCTGTTCCTGTGTTTAATTTTTTATTTTATATGTATTTAAACAATGGTACAGAGCAATAAAAGAGAATTGACTGCTTTAAAAATATTACCACTCGGTAACATCAGTAACATGTGTGCATAAAGATGTAACGTGTACCAGTTTGTAGAGTTCCCCTTACGACACTTCATTTTGTGTGTTGGAGTCCACTAAACTTGGTTGTACTGCTGCCGTGCAAAGTTCAGGCAGTGTACCAGTCAGTGAACACATACCAGGTTGTCAAATCATTAGCATTGGTACAGTGGATGGAACAGAAAGGATACATCTTAAAAGAGCCCAAGGCAATCACAGCAGCAGAGGAAGTAGGAAGGCAAATTTGTGTCCCTATTTAGAGAAGTCCCAGGATGTGGAAATGAAGGAAGGCATCCCTCAGGGTACCATCTGTTGCGTTCTCCATAAAGGGAGAATAAAACTTTATTGCTTTGTCCTATTTAAAGCCCTCATGCAGAGACTGTTAAAGTAAAATGATACAACCTTTGCTGCAGGTTTCAGGGTCACAGGGAAGTGCGGATAGTCACTATTGGTGAGGCTCTGTTTTATTTAAGTGGCAAAATGAATCATAACATCCATATATGGGGCACTGAAAACCAACATTTCACAATTAAACTTGTAAGGGATTTGCTGAAAGTAAATATCTCTTGTGCCTATGAAGCATATGGATTTTCATCAGTTCCTTTTTGCAAAAGATACCATCAAAGGAATCTTGTTGTGGACATGATTATGGAAGGGTTTTTCCTGCAGCTGCAAAATGTCTCCAACATTCCCATTTTCCATCAGGATGAGGCTCTGCCTCACTTCCATTAATCAGTCCAGAGGTTCCATTTCCTCATACGGATTGGACACCGCTCAAAAGGTGACCTGCTTCGGGAATAGTGGCCTCAAGATCTCCCATCTGTCCCACCATGTGACTTCTTGCGAGGATATGTCGAGAACCTCCATGTCTATACCACTTCTTCCTTGTAGCCTTGAGGGAATACCATTTCAGCTATGAACAGTGATATGTTACAAAGGGCCTGAATGAAATGGGCTGCAGGAATGTGTGCCTCGTGACAAGAAAGGTATATGCTGAGCATTTGTAAGATTATAGAAAGATTTGTGATGGTTCCTTTTGCAGAATGTGTATTGGCTGCATTCTAGTTAGCAGGCAATATGTTTTTGAAAGCATTCAGTTGTTTGGAAATAATGTTCAGCTCTGGAAATAAAGTTTATTAAGGGTATATGCAATGTACAGATTTTAAGTTTGATGACAAATGTAACCACCTCCTCAATAAAGATATGAGATACTTTCTTAACCCCAAAAGGTCTTCTCCAGGAGCCACTGATAGATCTTCTGTTACCATAGACCATGATTTGCCTGTTCTGGAAGTTTATATAAATGAAAATCATTTGGCATAATACTCCTTTATGTGTGACTTTCACTTATGCTTTTTAGATAACATCCGTGTTGTAGTTTGTATCAGTAGTTCTTATTTATGCCATTTGTTCACTTCTTTTGAAACACTACATAGTATAAATTTGTTTTTTAAATTGTATGTAAAAATGATAATGCTGTACTTCTACAAATTTTTGAGATCTATAATTCATTGTTTTAATTGCCATATATAGTAATGCATTGTAAGAATATACCACAGTTTTTTAAAATCCCTTCCTTATTAATGGACATTTAGGTGGTTTTCTCATTTTTGCTCATTTTAAGCGATGCTGCCACCAACCTCGATGGGCACTTGCGGGAAAGTTTCTCTGAGGTATAAATCTAAAAGTGCAATTGACAATTTGTAGAATATGCACATCTTAACTTTACCAGATATTGCCATATTGCTCTCCAGAGTTGTAACAGTTTGCCTCGTTGCCAGTAGCATTTAAGAACTCTGTATATCCAAATCCTCGCCAACACCTGGTATTGCCCGACTTGTAAATTTTTGCCAGTCAGTGATTGTAAAAAGCTGTTGTATGTCATTAATTTGTTTTGCATTTCCTTGACCACTCTTCTTATTGATTCATTAGAATGTCAGGTTTCCTCTTCGTTTTAACAGTTTGTTAAAACTGTTAAACTCTTTTGTCCACTTACTTTTTCATAGCATTATCTGTCACTTAGGAGTCTTTATGTGTTCTGGATATTAATCCCCTGCTGATTATATGTGTTGCTGATATTTTTCTAGTCGGTGAATTTAGGTTTTAACTTTGATTTTGATGATTTGTACAGAAATTAACATTTAAAATGTGATCGCATTTGTCAGAATTCCCATTTATGGTTTGTGTATTTTATATCTTGTTTTAAGAAAACCTTGAGATTATAAAGAAATTCAAAATTTTTCTCTTTACACGTAGGTCTCTAATCTGGAATTGATTTTTGTGTCAGGTGGCAGGGTGAAATCTAATTTTTTTCCCATTTAAACTGTCACTTGTCCTCAAACTACTCATTAATCCATTCTTTCCCTCTTGTCGCTTAGCCAGTTTCCTTTATGTATGTGTGCATGTATTTCCTGGCTCTCTATTCTGTATGTTCTCTTTGTTCTTGTACCATCGCCCTATCGTTTTTATTTACTGTAAGTTTCATAATAAGTCTTGATGTATGGGGCAAAGATAGCCCCCCTCCCTCAGGATTATCTTACCTCTTTTTAATCCTTTATTGCTCTGTGTGAATTTTAGGGTCAGCTGTCCATTCTCTAAGAAACATGCAACAATCCAAAAATTGTCTTACAATTTTGTTTCAATTTACAGTGAATATATAGATTAATTTGGAAAGAATTGGCATCAATGGTTTAGTCTTACTGTCTATGCACATGATGTATCTCTCTACTTAGGTCTTTTTTATGTCCTTCAATAAAGTTTCATGCTTTTCTTCCTAAAGTTCTTTTTTTAAAATACAGCTTTATTGAGGTATAATTTACATACAATAAAATTCACCCCATTCTAAATTTCTTGCATATCTGTTGTTAGATTTATTACCAGGTATCTTTTAGTTTTTATTATGAGATTCCTTATTGTTATTATGAATAGCATCTTTGCTTTCTAAAATTTTTGTCACTGGTGCATAAGAAAGTTTTACCCATTTTTTTCTTGGTTTGGGCTAACAAAAAAGTGTTTTAACAAATCTGAAAAAGACTGGGGACTTTTTATTTCCTATCATGAACCTAGGATAGGAGAGAAACCCTCATTGCAACATATCATGCTAATGAAAAGTAGAGTTGAAAGCCTAGTCTTAGGAGATCGAAGAAGATAAAAGGGTAACCACGAACTCTCCAAATCTGAGACATGTTCTCTGAATGTTTACACGAGCAGAAAGAAGGCCTGTCTCTAACTCCTCCCTTCCTTTCACGTTTATAATTGGCTCCACGCTATACATTCATACATTTATTTATCCATATTCTTTTAAATTAAAATAGGGAGTCTGCTTTACCCTAGGCATTATACCAGGCATTTGGGATTAAAGTTTTTAACTTGTAAAAATTAAATTTTACAAAGGAGTGGTAGTGAAAAAGACACAATGTTAGCTGGCTAGCCTCTCAACTAGGCCATCAAAAATGTAACCCTTTCCAAACCTCTTTCACATATACTTTTGTATTTAATCCTCATAGCAGTCCTTAATCATTTTTTACAGATAAGGCAAGTTAAGTAATTTTAGGTATTATTATTCCTGACAAAAAATGTGATTTTTATATATAATATTTTCTATTTGTAGTCAAGGATTTGAAGGATCCTCACCAAAGCCAGAAAACATTTCTTCTTCACTAGAAAGGTTTCAAAGAGGAACTATTACTCAAACTAAACAGATTGAATAAATAAAGCTGAAATTGGCATTTCTTCCATGTATGAATAAAAAGTCATTTAATTTTTTTCATTTTATTTTAGTCACTGTATAAATGCCTTGTTTCCTTGGTCCACGGGAAGCATGAGTCTGTTGGGACTTGGGACAAGAAGAAAACAAGACATCTTCACAAGAAAAACCAGACACTAACAAAAAGTATCCCAAAGTCTGAAGAGCTAGAACTCAAACATGGCGGACAGAGGACTTAGGGATCCTGCAGAGGGTAAGACTAGTCTGTACAGCACAGGTTTGTCCAGATTTGTGCTGTAGGAATCTAGATCTTTTCTAAGGGAGGATCTCAGATGATGGAAACCTGAAGTTCGGAAGTAAAAAAGATTAGTTTGATTAGTTTGGTATGATTATTCTTATTCTTTTGTATTTAGAAGTCTACCATAGGATCCGACCCAAGTTATAAGGAAGATTAATGTTTTAGAGATTCCAGTAGTAGAAAGCTAGAGAAACCTTGGAAAAATACAGTAGGGACAGTAGACTAATTTTTAGAGTTATATTTTTAAAAATCAAGAAAACTGACGTCCCATCTACTTTCAGTTATAGGGAAAGATGAAATTTAAATTCTTTATCTTGCTTGTATGTATAAGTAGAAGATAAAAATAGGCAAAATAAGTAGTAGATATTTCAGAAGAGGGCATATTTACTTAAAACTTATTTTAAGGGTATTTTAAAATATATAAAAGTACTGTAATGAATTCCCACATACTCAACATCTAATTCCTTTTTTTTTTCAAGTTTTTATTTAAATTCCAGTTAGTCGAAATACAGTGTAATACTAGTTTCAGGCATACAATATGGTAATTTCAACATCTAATTTCAATTATAACCTATATAATGCTGATTTTTAAAAAAACACTTTTTTTATTTATTTGTCAGAGAGGGAGCCTGTGTGTGCGCACAAGTAGGGGGGGAAGCTGCAGGCAGAGGGAGAAACAGGCTCCCTGCCAAGCAAGGAGCCGGATGCAGGACTCGATCTCAGGACCCCAGGATCATGACCTGAGCCGAAGGCAGATGCCTAGCTAGCTGAGCCACCCAGGCATTCCTATAATGCTGATCATGTTGCCTGCCTTGGAATATTTAAATGCAAATCCAAGGCATTATATCATTTTGTTTGTGCATACTTCAGTTTACGTCTCTTAAAGATAGACTTTTTTAAAAAAAGTAACCAAATAGCATATGACACCTGAAAAATATATTAATAGTTGTTCCTTAATATCATAACATATTTAATCAGAATGTACATTTCCCCGCTTACCTCATATCTTTTTTTTTCTCCCTAATCTTTTTTTTCTCCACAGTTGGGGTTTGGGTTTTTTTTTTTTTTTAATAGTCGGCTGCTCACTATATTTGATTGATAAATCTTTTAGGTTGCTTTCTTTTTAAGCTTCATTATAGAAAATATGAGACATACATAAGCATGGAGACGGAGATGAGATGAATCCCAAGTACCCATCAAATGACTTCATCTGCTGTCAACACATTATTTCATCTGTAGTCTTGCTCCTTTCTCCCACATTCTTGAATTGAGGCAAATTCTAGACATCATGTAATTTTAGTCATAAATATGCGATTTTTTTTTTAAAGATTTTATTTATTTATTTGACAGACAGACATCACAAGTAGGCAGAGAGGCAGGCAGAGAGAGGGGGGGAAGCAGGCTCCCCGCCAAGCAGAGAGCCCAATGTGGGGCTCGATCCCAGGACCCTGAGATCATGACTTGGGCCGAAGGCAGAGGCTTAACCCACTGAGCCACCCAGGCGCCCCTAAATATGCGATTCTTATCTCTAAAAAGGATGCTTTAAAAAAATTATCGCCAGGGCACCTGGGTGGCTCAGTCACTTGAACATCTGCCTTCGGCTCAGGTCATGGTCCCAGGGTCCTGGGATCAAGCCCTGTATCACACTCCCTTCCTTGGGGGGCGGCGAGGGGAGCCTGCTTCTCCCTCTGTCTCTGCCTGGCGCTCCCCCTGCTTGTACTCACTCTTGCTCTCTTTCTCAAGTAAATGAATAAAATCTTTAAAAAAAATTATCACAATATATTGTACTTGAAAGACGAACAGTAATTCCTTAGTATCACCAAATATCTGGCATTCAGATTACCTGATTATCTCATAAATACTTCTTCAACAGTTTGTTCAACACTAGATCTAAACAGGTGGTCACACATCGCATTTGGTTGACATATTTCTTCTGTTTAAGTTTCTCTTAATAGGTCACCCTTCTTTTTTTTATTTTTTTCCTTTTCTTGCCATTTTTATTTCTCGCTGTTATTTACAAAACAAAGTCTCTTGTCTCTTTGAATTTCTCACATTTTGGGTTTTACTGATTATATGTCTAAGGCATGATTTTTAAAAATATTTAGTCAATAATCAATTTTATTATTATATTATTAATTATGTTAATTTTTTTGAGGCATGATTTAATATGTTCCTCTATCCATATATTTCATGGAAGCCAGTAATTAGCTCTAGAATCTTGATCAGATACCAGTTCATTTGGCAAGATTATTTCATTGGTGGTATAGTGTACTTCCCATTGCACTGAATTGGGAGGTTAATGATGTCTGTTTTTTCCCCCTTTCTGGGATGTTAAGGTTGATCAGTTGGTTCATTCATTATAAAATGTCTCATCAGGTTTTTGCATAGTGGTTTTAATTGTTCTTGACGATTATTGCCTAGGTTCATTATTTTGTTAGGGAAGAGGATGTATTTAATACAACCAAAAATTGGTTCTGTCATTCAAAATAGTTCTACATTAGTATTATTAGATTTATTAACACATAGTAAGTCTGTCTTAACCACCTTGAGTGGAAATCAAGAGAAGTAATGTTTAGGAAGAGTGCCTGTAAACCATCAAATCTATACACATATTACTTACTATTAATCAGGGACCTTGTTAAACTACAAAAAAATAGGGAATTTTTTTCAATAAAAATTATAAATTTTTATCTCAATAGCCCCTCAGAAGGATTTGAAAAATGACGTATCAGTCAGTCCTCAGGCACAGGAGACCACAGTCCCCGAAAGTACCATTGAAGAAGCTCAGACCCCAGACCCTGCCTCTGGTCTTAATGAAGTCGTCCACCAAGGGGTAGAAACCATAGTTACAGGAAGTGCAGACGCAGATGACACAGATGATCAATCAGACAGTCCAGATGGGACAAATTATGGGAACGATCCAAAGGCTAAAACACAACATGAGAACAACCAGAGTTTTCAGGAAGAACAGAACCTGCCAGAACCCACCAGATCTCCAAGTGACAGGGTAGAAAGAGAAGATGCAGTCTTACGGAGCAGCTCTGCAGCCCTGCCTGAGGAGGTGAGCAGCGGACCCGGAGTTTCACCGGAGCCACCCGCTGCAGACCCTCGGGATGCCCAGAGCCCTGAGCATTCCCCTGCAGCGCCAGAGAGCCAGGCTACCATGAGGAGGCGACTGCTGGCACCAGGTGAGGAAGCCCATTGGACTTTTTGTTTTGTCTCGCTCTGTTGCTGAGGACACAGCATAGGTCAGGGGCCTTCTTTTTAGAGAACTTCTCTTCATAGGATCAAGGCCACTTAAAGAGACATGACCGAGCTGAGATTAGAGTGAGGTTTCTCATCTCCTTGACTAGCTCATTGCACTACTTAACTAGCTTCCAACACATAAACTGCATTTTTTAACTTTTTAAAAATTATTTATTTATTTATTTCAGAGAGAGAGAGAGAGAGAGAGAGTTAGAGCCTGAGAGAGGGGAGGGTCAGAGGAAGAGGCAGACTCGCCGCTGAGCAGGGAACCTGATGTGGGGCTCGATCCCAGGACCCTGGGATCATGACCTGAGCCCAAGGCAGACGCTTAACTGACTGAGCCATCAGGTGCCCTTTAACTATTTTTATTTACTTACTGTTTGTAGTAATGTAGTATGATTTTTAAAAAGAGATTGACTTTTTAAAACTTCACCTCTGGCTTTTATTTATTTTTTAGGAACACATTTTTACTTAACATTTTTTAAATCTTTTTTTTTTTTTGAAACTAAATGCTATATAAATCAAGAGATGGGTATATTTAAAAATCAGCATCAATGGTCCAGTGCCCTTAACTCAGTCATATTTTATAGGACTTTGAGCAGATCAGTTAATTTCTTTCTATATGATTTTCCCCACTTGTATATTAAGGAGAGTAAATATCCTATCTTCTATGAAGATAAAGTTGCAGTGGTTAAGTCCTTAACTGGAACACAAAAGAGACATGAATTTTAGTTGTGGCCCTACCACTTGCTAACTTGGGTGACCCTGGGCAGGTCTCTTAACTCCTTGGTACTTCAGTTTCCTATTTGTAGTATGAAAAAGTTGGATTAAGAGCTATCCAAAAGCTGGTCTCTCCCAGCTCTCACTGTCTATAATTGCATGGACAGATTTGTATTTTGTAAGTACACAGAACAGCAAAGTCTAAAATGCCTGTTTGCCAAGTGCAAAGGAATATAAAATGTAAGACATTCTGTTCATCAGGGACTCGACTAAGGGCTGGAAATTCATGTTTCACAATAAGTCAGTGACAGATCTCAAATAATACATTTCATTCACTAATCATTAGCATAGTTTGTAACTTCAGTGAAGGCAAGGACTACATCTTTGTCATTCATTGTGTTTCTGTAGCACCGGGCACAGAGAAGCAACTTTATGAATAGTTGTTACATAAATGAATGAATGTGACTTATATGAACTATTAATCTTCCATCAGATTTTCACCAGTAGGCAGGTTCACTGAGTAGAGGAAGAAAGTATTGTTTTAAAAATGCAGGCTATGCACGGGAAGCAACTTAATATAATGGAATGAGCTGACCTAGCAGATGAGAAGCCTTGTTCTAATCTCAGCTTAGCCACATCTCTTTATGTGACCTTGGGCAAAGCCCTTAACATTGCTAGACCTTTTGCCATGATAGGTAAGGAGGGGCTACAGTAGGGGATCAGTAAAGATCCTTTTATATTCTGTGATATGATATTTTAAAGTCCATTTTTTGGGGTGGGCTTTGACTCAATACACGACCCTTTATAGGTGGAGATGATCTTATTTATGTTAATGGAATACACCGTAAGCACACATCTCGGCTGTAGAGTGACCAACAGGGATACAAAATACTGCCCTCCTTTTCACCCACACATTTTAGATTGATATCTCGCCCCACACCTACATTTTTATGTAATTCACCAATTTTCTTTACTTTGTATTCCTTGCTTTTTATACTTCCTTCACTAAGAAGTTCAAACTTGCTTTTGTAAGCTGTTTTGTAACTGTACAGTAATCTCTCCTATCTCTAAACTTAGAGTCTCTGTTTTTGTGTACTTGGGGTCTTGCCACATGACTTGAACCCTGGAGTTAGAGTACCATTGCCCTGTGATACTGAGTCTTGTGTTCAGCTAACACTTACTTTTTTTTTAAAGTGTTTTATTATGTATGCTTTATTTATTTTTAATAATTGTCATTTATTTAGAGTAAGCTCTACTATACCCAGTGTAGGGCTTGAACTCATAACCCTGAGATCAAGAGTTGCGTGCTCTCCCAACTGAGCCAGCTAGGTGCCCGCAGCTGACACTTCTTAAATCCCTTTTTAATTTTGTACATTTTCTCGAGACATATTGTAGATAGGTTTGGCTGTAATATTAGGACACTTGTTTCTTTGTCCTTGACGTGAGGACCAGTGAGGAATAGTGACTGTAGCAACAGTAACCCTACATGAATTTTATAGCACTTGATTTTATTCTTCTAAGTAGAATAAAAGTAATAGCCTTAAGGAAAAGACAGGAAAAAAGTTAGCTTTGTATACGATTTTACAAAGTACAGAAATCCTCTCAATCTAATAATTTGGTTTGGTAAGAGGTTTAAAGTATGTGATACCCCATTAGTGTATTTTCTGCAAATAATATTCCTTTTCTCCCCAGAGGCTGAGAGTCATCAGCAAGAAACACAAGAGTTGGAAGAAAACAAAGAGAATGCACCGGATACCATAAGAAAGATGGATAAAAAGGATCTTTTGAGTTATGGTAGGAGAAAAAAAAAATTGGTCTTATTGTTGCGTTGATTCACATTCAGAAATCCTCAGAGAAAGGGAGAAAACTAGAACTAGAAAACTAACAGATTCACAGTTTTAACATTGTTTTATATTGTGGTGTTCTGTTTTGTCTCAATTCCAGTAGTTAACTTACCGTGTTCTGTTAGTCTCAGGTGTACAGTCTCGTGATTCAGCAACTCCGTCCATCACCTGGTGCGCATCATGGCACGTGCCCTCCTTAATCCCCGTCACCTGTGTGCCCATCCCCCCACCTCTCCCCTCTGAGGACCATCAGTTTGTTCTCTCTCTAGAGTCTGTGATTTTGGTGTGTCTCTTTTTTTCTTCCTTGCTCATTTGTCTTGTTTCTTAAATTCCACATATGACTGAAATCGTATGGTATTTGCCTTTTTCTGACCGACTCCATTTAGCATTATACTTTCTCGCTCCATCCATGTTGTTGCAAATGACGAAATTTCATTTTTGGGGGCTGAATAATATTCCATTATGTATGTGTACATATACACACACACCACATCTTTTTCCACTCTGCTGCTGGACACTCAGGCTGCTTCCATAATTGGGCTGTGGTAGGCAATGCTGCAGGAAACATAGGGGTGCGTGTATCTCTTTGAGTTAGTGTTTTTGTATTTTTGGGGTCAATACCCAGTAGCACAGTTACTGGATGGGAGGGTAGCTCTGTTTTTTACTTTTGAGGACCCTGCCTACCGTTCCCAGAGCGGCTACACCACCGGAGCTTACATTCCCAGCCAACAGTGTAAGACCCTTCCCCTTTCTCCGCCTCCTTGCCATCTTCACCTGTTGTTTCTTAGGTAGTTGACCTTTGCCATTCTAACAGGCGTAAGGTGATACCTCTTTGTACTTCTGATTTGCATTTCTCTGATGAGGAATGATGTTGAACATCTTTTCATGGGTCTGTTGGCCACTGGATGTCTTCTTTGGAGAAATATCTGTTCATTTCTTCTGCCCACTGTTTAATTTGATGATTTGTTTTTTGGGTGTTGATTGGTGTAAGCCCTTTATAAATTTTTGATACTAATCCTTTATCGGACATGTCATTGGCAGATGCCTTCTCCCGTTAGGTAGGTTGCCTTTTAGTTTTGTTGATTGTTTCCTTTGCCGTGCAAAACCTTTTTATTTTGTTGTAGTCCCAATAGTTTATTTTTGCTTTTATATCTTTGCTTCAGGAGACATACCTAGAAAAATGTGGCTATGGTTGATGTCAGAGATCTTACTTACCTGTGTTCTTTTCTAGGATTTTATGGTTTTATGGCTTCAGGTCTCACATTTAGGTCTTTAATCCATTTTGAATTTGTTTTTGTGTATGGTGTAAGAAAGTGATCTAATTTCATTCTTTTGCATGAAGCTGTCCAGTTTTCCCATCACCATTTGTTGAAGAAACCATCCTTTTCCCCCGTTGGATTTTCTTTTCTGCCTTGTTGAAGACTAATTGACCATATAGGCATGGGTTTATATCTGGGTTTTCTGTTCTGTCCCATTGATCTGTGTGGTTATCTTCGTGCCAGTACCATCCTGTTTGATCACTACCACTTCATAATATACCTGCAAGTCTGGAATGGTAATACCTCCAGCTTTGATTTTCTTTTTCAAAATTGCTTTGGCTCTTTGGGACCTTTTGTGGTTCCATATATATTTTAGGATTATTTGTTCTAGTTCTGTGAACAATACTGTTGATGTTATGATAGGGATTGCATTAAATCTGTAGATTGCTGTGGGCAGTTGGCCATTTTAATAATATTTGTTCTTCCAGTCCGTGAGCATGAAATGTCTTTCCATTTCTTGGTGCCATCTTCAATTTCTTTCATCAGTGTCCCTTAGTTTTCAGAGTACAGGTCTTTCACCTCATTGGTTAGGTTTATTCCAAAGTGTCTTACTATTTTTGGTGTGCAAGTGGGATTGTTTTCTTGATTCCTCTTTCTGCGGCCTCATTATTAGTGTATACAAATGCACCAGATTTCTGCACATTGATTTTGTATCCAGCAACTTTACTGAACTCAATTATGAGTTCTAGTAGTTTTCTGGTGGTGTCTTTAGGGTTTTCTATATAGAATATTGTGTCATCTGCAGCTAGTGAAAGTTTCACTTCTTCCTTACCAATTTAGAAGCCTCCTAGTTCTCTTTGGTGTCTAATTACTGTGGCTTGTTTTAATATGTTTTTAAAAAGTGTTTGATAATAACTAATAGTGAAATAGAGCAATAGAGTTTTAAGGATTTTTCCTTTAGGGGCCCTGGCAGATATTTCGCCATCCTTAACAAAATGGGAATTCGCATAGGAGGAAAGGCTTTTCATAAATAAGAAACTAAAACTGCTTTTTAATTACAGAGTATTTATTAACCTCTCAAGTGGCCTTTCCACATTTTGACCCATAAAGGACGAATTGGCTTATTGTGGGTAACAGGTACTTCGAGAAGGTGGAAGACTGTCCCGATAGTTCCAAATCACATCATTAGTTGTAGCAACAAATATATAAGCTTAACTTTATTTAACTAATTTAACAAAAATACTGTATCTTCAAATACTTCAAGAAATTAGAGAGTAAGTATTTTTGGTAGACTTTAATATCTCAAACTTCAGAGGATATAGGCAAAAGAAACTCTCCACAATTAGTGAAATCCGACAGTGTCTCTAATGCATTTCAGTTCACCCCAGGTTTTGTTTCTGATCGATGTTCTAATTTTGTATTTTATTTTCCTGTTTTCTGACAGGCTCCATCTTTCTTTGCTTCCTGGTTACGACTGTTGTTTTGATAAGTTTTGTTAATAGCTACTGTTCCTCTCCAGCCCAGCAAGTGCCCAAAAATCCAGCTTTAGAGGCCTTTTTGGCTCAGTTTAGCCAGTTGAAGGATAAATTCCCAGGCCAGAGCTCCTTCTTGTGGCAGAGAGGACGTAAATTTCTCCAGAAGCACCTCAATGCTTCGAACCCCACCGAGCCAGCCACCGTCATATTTACAGCAGCTCAAGAGGGAAGAGAGACCCTGAAGTGCCTGAGTCACCTCGTCGCGAATGCCTACACCTCCTCCCAGAAAGTCTCCGCCATTCAGATTGACGGGGCTGGAAGAACCTTGGAGGACAGTGACACGGTCAAGCACTTGGTTGACATGGAGCTGAGCTCGGGATTCGAGAATGGCCAGAAGGCTGCTGTCGTACACCACTTCGAATCCCTTCCTGCGGGCTCTACCCTGATCTTCTACAAGTATTGTGACCATGAGAATGCCGCCTTCAAAGACGTGGCCCTGGTGCTGACTGTTCTCCTGGAGGAGGAAACGTTAGAAGCAAGTGTTGGCCCAAGGGAAACTGAGGAAAAAGTGAGAGATTTACTCTGGGCCAGGTTTACCAACGTCAACACTCCCCGCTCCTTCAACCACATGGACTCGGACAAGCTGAGTGGGCTCTGGAGCCGCATTTCACACCTGGTGCTGCCCGTCCAGCCTGTGAGGAACATAGAGGAACAGGGGTGTTTTTTTATAAGCTAAGCACCAAGTCGGTTTCGGAAGGCACGGATTTATTAAAAAGTCAGTTTAAAAACCTGTTTCTGTGGAAGGAGGTTGATGAAAAGCCTGGCAAGCACAAAGGAGCTTATTTTAGAAAAAACAAATTTCATTTTTTAACTTTTGTATTATCTTTCTAAGTTTGACAAAACTTTCTAAGTTTGACAAAACTTTTCCTGGCCTTTCAAGCCAATCAGGTTTAAAATATGCATAGAATATATAACTGAAGCTTTTTTTTTTTAATCCAAAAATATAGCCACAGAATCATTACATGAGAAGATAAAACCTTCTCAGAATGACTACAGAGTGATTTTTGTTTTCTTGATAACGAGCCTTTTGGCTAGTGTTGGACTTATGGACTAGAGCAATTATAGTTACGAAGCAATGGTAATTAAAAACTTTTTCTATCACATCTTAAATATTTTTTAAACTGATTTTAATAACCAGTCATGGGATTACATCTTACACTAATTTGCATTTTTGAATAGTTTGAAAAGAAATATGAATTCAAATACTCAGCTGTATGCAAGCTCTTTGCTTTTTATTCCATTAATGGGCTGAGGTAAAAGTAGCTGTCCTCATGAAATGTTCTTAAAAATTGGAAACAAGGGGGAGATTGTTTAGAATTGTTGGAAATGAAGAAATTCCAGTGGACAATATCTTTTCTTCAGCTTCTTGAATGTTTTAGAGCAGTGGTTTCTAAGTTGTGTCTATTGACAGCCCTCCCCTTCTGATCATAGCAGTTCTGCTTTTGACTGCTTTATATAGTGGGAGTCTCCATAAGATTTCGTTGGAACAAAGAGTTCCACTGATAATGAAATTTGAAAATTGCTGATTAAGTGAAAAAAAAAAACTTAGAAGATAGGAAAATAATGAATGTATTAAATCTTATGAGTTGGAAGAAGATGAAATATAGGTTTATTGTACAGAATGCTATTTATGAAAGATAAAGACCTATAGATGAAAAGAAGAATGTGTAAGTTAGTATTTGGTAAGCATATTTCTGATGCTGTTGTTAATTTCTGTTGATCATCATTTCTGTCTCCCTTGAATGGGATTTTATAATTGTCTAGGATGAGAGTTTGAGTGCCATTTAAGCAGAACAGATTTTTAAGAACTAATTGAACAGTAGGTTTTATATGGGTACAGTAGCGTAACTGCACCATGCTGTTTATTTCTTTTACAGTGATGGAACATTACATAATGTGGCTCATTTCTCGACTAGATGGTTAGAAATACCATTAGGCTAACAATTAAAGAAATGCAAGAGGTATTATCCTTTGCAAAAGGAAGCAGACATGGTAAATAGATTCTAAGAGGTTTTAGTGACCAATATTAGTTGTTGAACCGTGTTCTGTGATTATAAGAAGGATTGAGAACAGTGTTCATGGAGATAGTAGTTGATTGGCATTGCAGCTCTGAAGGCAGAACTCTACTAAAATTATCTTGACCTAAGGAAAGGTCTGTTCCATGACACGGCATCCCTGGGGACTATTACCACGATCCTGGAATATTGCAACTAAGTTTTGGCCTCTGCTGTCGTGAGAGCGGAATATGTATGTATATATAATATATATGTGTGTGTATGTATGTAGATCTTCCTAGTGTTTCCAGAACACTTCCATCCTTTAATCCTGTGACTTCTTTCATGCTTTAAGCATTTTGACGATTCAAGCATGAAGGAAGTCACATGATTAAGACATGGAAGGATCTTTTGAAACACTAGGAAGATATAGGGATCTTTATTGATCCCTAAAAGGAGATTACGGAGACATGGGAGAGAAACCTATTGGAAAATATCTGTCACAGGAGAAACATATAAATCTGTTCTAACCAGGGCCTTAAGGTGGTGTTCAGTTGCGTGTAGGGACACACCTGAAAGAACTATTTACATTTGCGACTTTGTGAAGGAATCTCTCGAGTAGATTTGAGGAAAGACCTGCCTGAACAAAAAGACAAAGCATAGTAAATATCCTATCAGTATCAATCCAATATAAAATCAGAGAAAACTGACGAAAAATTTATATACCACGTTTGAATTTTTTTCTGTATTTCTAGATCTCAGGTGCCAGCTAGTGTTCTGTCACACAAAACCAATGGTGCCTTGTAAAATTGTTCTGTTGGCCTGCTGACCTGTGCTACCTCAGATCTATGAAGAACCAGTATGAAATGTGTATAGCTATCTCCTCTATCAGTGATTCGAATCACCAATGAAACAAAAATTTTTGTTTCTTCATTCAGTTGAATATGGTTTTTCATCACTTCCTTTCAATATAATTTAGCAAAAGCTTTCAAAATGGCACTTTTTTTTTTTTTTTTAACGTTCAGGCTTTGTTAAAAAAACACTTTTCCTTCCTTGTATAAGTGCAATCAACTAAAACTATTGTCCGTTTTCTATCTACTATTTCAAAACTTACTTTAAAAAGAAGCAGTATATTAGTTTTGGCTCTGTTCATGAATAAAATGATTATTTTTAAAACATAAAACTTTATATTTTTAAAATGTGAAATAATTAAAATTTATTATCTAATGTCCTCTTAAGTTAATTTTTATTCAGTTGTTTTGTTTTTTCGAGTTTCCAGATTTTCTTTTGTGTATCTGGTAGTTAATCTTTCATTACTTTTGGAGTCTGTTTTTTTGACTTAGAACAGGGACTTGTGGGCATATGATACCATACATGATACCATACATCATTGTTTAATTATTATCGCAGAAAAATAATTACATTCTGCATTAAGATGAATTACTTCTTGAGTGATACCAGACTTCCAGAAGAAACTGGTGTAGAATCAGATACTGTCTCTGGACTTTGGAGGTTTTTCACCTTTGCGGTAAATTTAAGTTTCCCAGTTCGTTTTCAAAGATTGGCAGAGAAGTTCCAGGGACTTCCTGTCACTAAAAGTAATAATGCTATTGTTTCTGTTTGTATTTTTTAAAAATTAATAAAATAGTTTAAACATATTTCCTTTGAAAGCCTCCAAGCTTTGTGGTAAGGCTCAGCAAGCCTGTGACCTTTCCCCCTCTAGCTGATGACCCTGTTGAATGTGCAGAGCTGGCCTGGGTATGTTCTGATTACAGACACCCAAGGGGCTTGATTTCTGGAGAACCCTGGGACCACATCAGGCAGCACACCACAACGGGGAATGACTGTTGCCAGTTTTAAGCTGCAGCCTTTGCCATTTCCATAGGTGGGCTCCCACTGGACAAGGCTATACAGGTGGTTGGAGACCAGCCTGAGCTCCATTGGTCTGCAGGACCACAGCGGCCAGAGCCCACTGATGGGGGTGCATACATGGGCCATGCAGGTCATGGTAGGCCGGGGCATGGAACAGGCCAAGTGTAGGGAGAGGCCAGATACCACAAATGGGCCATGAGGGTCCACAGCATTTGCCTTATTTCAAGACCTAACCTCGACAAATATGCATATTCCCCCTGAAGGCAAAGCTGGAGGAATCTGAACCATCTTGCCAGGGCAGGGCCAGGCAGGCTAGCCGGCCTCCACTAAGGGACTCCTGGGAGCTTAGATTCCTGATAAGCCCTGGATCCCATCAAGCAGTCAAAACGAGGACTTGATGTTACATCAAGTTAGAGCTGGTGGTGGCAGTTGGGCCTGAACTCCACAGGCCCAGGGGCTCTAGTTGCCCAAGACTGGCCAACAGCTTGTGCTGTGCGTGTATGGGTGGTGCAGGTCAAGGAAACCACGGAACTTGCTGTGAGTGTCGGGAGAGGTCGGGTCTAAACTGCAGGCTCTTGGGGCACTATGGCATTTGCCTAATTCTAAGTCCTTAAGCTACACAATTGCACGTAGTTCCCCTGAAGGTAAGTCTGGAGGATTCAGTCCTGCTTTGCCAAGGTGGGCTATTGGCAGGGATAGCCTTCACGAAGAGACACCTGGGAGCTTTGATTGCTGGAGAAACCGGAAACCACATCAGGCAGCCAGCAAATGGGGACTTTTCTCCAGTATGAACCAACCGGCTAAGAAAGATTTTAGGGAGCAGGCTCCCTCCACCATGGAGCCCATACAGATGGTTAAAGACCAGTAGGCATTCTGCAGGGCTGGAGGGTCTCCACTGCCCCAGGCAGGCTGCAGGGATGTGAACGGACTTCACGAGGGCTCTGCACAGTGCCGGGTGATGGCTGCTCCCAGAGTGGGTTGTTGAGAGCACAAAGCCTCTGCCTAATTCTAAGCCTTAATCTACGCTCACACACATACTGCCTTGTGGGCACAGCTGGAGGACGCTGGATGGCCTTGCCAAGGTGGGGTGGGCACACTGGCTGGGATAGCTTTCACTGAGAGACACCCAGGATACCAGTAGGCATCCAGTCCACATGGGGACTGTTGCCAGTTTAAAGCTGTCACCTCTGAAAGATTCCGAGGGGCACTCTCCTCTGCCCGGGGGCTGTGCAGGTGGTTGGGGAGGACTGCTGATAGGGTCTGTGCTCATTAGGGCAGTCAAGGTCACTGGAACCGGGCAGTGTCAGGAGAACCAGATCTCAAGGAGGATCTCTTGGGGATCCGTGGCATCTAATGTGAATATTTCCCCCGAAGGCAAAGCTGGAGGAGTGTAGATTGCCTTGCCGGGGCTGGTCAGGGTATCTTCCAATAAGAGACAACTGGGAACCTTGATCACAGCAGAGGCCCAGGACCCGACAGCCAGCCAGTCCACATGGGGACTGCCACGTATTTTAGCTGATGCCTCAAAGTGATTTTCAGGTGGGCTCCCTCCACACTTCAGGCCATGCAGGTGGCTAGGGATGAACCTGAGCTCCACAGTTCTGGAGAGTTCTGGCTGCCAAAGTTTGGATGGCAGGGCACATACTGTGCACGCGCAGTTCACGGCAGTCAAGGTCACCGGGCACTTGCACAGGGTAAGTGTAAGGATAGGCCAGGCATGGCAGCGGGCTACCATGGGTCTAAGTCATCTGCCTGATTCTAAGCCCTAACCTACACAGATGTATATATTCTCTGTAAAGGCCACACTGAGGATTCTGGGCTGCTTTGTCAGGGGTGTGGAGGGCAGGGAGTGGAAAATGCGGTTGGCCCACATATCCTCCAGTAAGAGACACCTGGAGCCTTGATTGCTGCAGAAGCCTGGGACCCCAGCTGGCAGGAAGTCCGAATGGGACAGGCTCACCCATTTCAGCAACTGTCTCAGAGCACTGAATGGTGGGCGGCCTCACTCCACACCTGAGACTACATGAAGGTGGTTGGCCTGGGCCATGGCTCCCAGAGACCCATGATGCGGACGGGGGGCTGATGGGGTGGACACTGCATACATGCAGATCATACAGATCAGCAAATCCGGGGACTGGTACTGGGCAACATCAGGGGAATCTAGGGTCCGGAGCTGGCTCTTGGGAGTCCGTGGTCTCTTCCTACTTCCAAGCTCTAACATACACAAATGGGCATACTTCCCTTGAAGATGAAGCTACAGGAATCTGGACTGCGCTTCCAGAACTGGTCCTGGCCCACCCACTGGGGGTCTCCTTCACTGAGAGCCACTTGGAGCCTTGATAACTGGAAAATCCAGAGACTCCATTCTGCAGCCAGCATGAATGAAGACAGAATGTTGCCAGTGTAAAGCTGCCGCCCCACGAGGATTTTCAAAGGGTGGTCTCCCTACACCCAGGACGTTATATACATGGTTGGAGACCAGTCTGAGCTCCACAGACTAGGAGTGGCCCCCACTTGTTCAAAACTGTTGAAAGAGGGCAGACTGCCCGTGGGTGGGCCCTGCAGGTCAGGAAGCCGGGCCCTCGATGGGCAGCATTGGGAGAATCCTGGTAATAAGGACAGTCTGTTGGGAATACAAGGCCCCTGTCTAATTGCGAGCCTCAACTCACACAAATTCGCATATTACCCCTGAAGACAGAGCTCCACGAATCTGGATGGTCTTACCAGGGTGTGGCAGGGGGTGCGGGATGGCTTGGATGTCCTTCACTAAGGGACACCCGTGAACCTTGACAACGGATCCACCCAGTACCCAAAAGGCATAATAAATTGCACATAGGGGCTTACTGTGGCCAGTGTGATGCCCCAAGTCGGAAAGATTTTGGAGCGTGGTCTCCTGATGCCCCAGATGCGATGCAGTTGGTTGGAGCCCAGCTCCCAGGCCTGGAGCACAAAGGCTGCCAAAGGCCCCTGACAGTGTAAGTGTGCACGTGTGTGGATCGCAGTGGTCGGTGTAGCCAGTGAGCCGGCAGTGCAAGGAGAATTCAGGTATTCAGAGCTCTTGGGGTTACAAGGCAACTGCCTGACTCCCCGGCAGAACCGATGCAAATGTCCCTATTCCCGAGGAATGCCTCCCTGGCATCATCTGTAATGCCTTGCCGGGGTCAGATCCGCCAAACGGGCCGAGTAGCCTCCACTAAGAGCCACCTGGGAGCCCCAACTGCTGCAGAAGCCCGGGAGCCAGCAGACAGGAAGTCCATGTGGGCCCTGACTGACTGTCGCTCATTTCAGCAGCTGCCACAGAGCGATGTCCCAAGGGGGGCGGTGGCCTCCCTCCATCCTTGAGGCTGAACAAGTAGTTGGGGACGGGTTGTAGCTCCACAGGCTTGGGGGCCCCCGGCCGCCCAAGGGCGGCTGATGCGATAGGAAATGTGCATCTCCAAGTAGATCGTTGTTGCCAGGGACCAGGGCCAGGGCACCTGTCAGGAGAGGCCGGGTCACAAGAGAGGGCCCTTAGGGGTCGGAACTTCGGCCTCAGGGCAAGGCTTACCTACCACTGTGGAATATCGCCCCCTGCCCCGCCCTAACTCACAGCTGGAGGCTCTTAACTCCCTTGTGAGGAAGAGGCAGGCCAGGCGGGACAGGGTATCCGTCCACTAGGAGTCACCTGTGAAGCCGGGGACCCCGTCGGGCAGCAAGACCTCACGGGGACTGACTGTTACCCATTTTCTTGCCGCGGTCACCCCAGAGCGATGGTGAGTGAGGCCGGGCTGGGGTGCACAGGCTTGCAGGGCGGGGCTGCTGGGCGGCTTGCAGGTGCTTGCGGCACGTACGCTAATGGTGCAGACCAGGGTAGCTAAGGATCCGAACCGGGCAAGAGCACTGGGGTGGGCTCCTGGGGTGACAGGGCAACTGCGCGGTGCTCAGTCCTAACCTACACAAATGTGCATGTTCCTACTGAAGACCTAACCGGGGTCACCCGAGCTGCCTGGCTGGGGTGGACTGTGCAAGCCGGGGTTGCCTCCAAAGAGGATCAGCTGGGGGCCCGGCCTGCTGCTGAAGCCAGGGACCCCCGCGGACAGTCAGACTACATGACATTGATTCTCACCCATCTCAGCGGCTGCCACAGTGAGGCCTGGGGGGTGGGTTCTTTCCATCCTTGTGGCTATGCACGTGGCTGGGGATGGACCCTACTCCATGGAGAGCCCCGCTTGCCCAAGGGTCGCTGACGGATTTGGACGGCGCATGTACGAGACACGCAGGGCAGGCTGGCCAAGGGCCTGGACCGGGGAGAGTGTTGGGACAGGCTTGGTCACAGGACCAGGTTATTGGTAGTACCTGGCGTCTGCCTAATTCCAAGTCCCACTCAACACAAATGTGTATATTCCCTCTGGAGGCCGAGCTGGAGGGATGTGTGCTGTGGGCCCGGGCAGCAGGGTGGGAGGTCTGGGGTATCTTCCAGTCAGAGCCCCCTGGGGGCCCTACTTGCTGTGGGAGCCTCATCTTCTCAGCCAGCCAGTCTAGACAGGTACTGACTGTGGCTGGCTTAAAGCTGGTGCCTCTCGAAGATTTTCACGTGGTGGGCTTTCTGCACCCGGAGGCCAAGCAGGTGGTTGAGGTCAGGGTGGAACTCTGCAGGCCTGGAGTGGCCCTGTAGGCCAAGGCCAGCTGAAAGACGAAGGTCAGATAGCCAGGTGTCTTGAAACCGTGCAATGCTGGGACAGGCCTGGGCGTTATGGGGGATAACTGGCATCTTCCTGATCCTGATCCCTAACCTACACAAAAAGGTATAGTCCCCCGAAAGCAGAGCTGGGCTCAACCGGGCTGCCCTGCCAGGGCCGGACCTGGTGGGCTGACTGGGGCATCTGCCAGTAAGAGACACCGGGGAGCTTGGTGGCCACTGTAGCCCGGGCCCCATCAGGCAGCCGGTCCTCCAGGGGCCTGACAGTAGCCCATTTCAGTCCCCTCGATTTTCATGGGGAGTGGTCTACCTCTACCCTTGAGGCAATGCAGGTGGTTGGGCCTGGGTCCTAGCTCCAAAGGCCTGGGGGGCCCTGGCTACCCAGTGGTGGGTGAGGGGATGTGCAGGTGAGGCTTGCCTGGAACCTGGAACAGAGCAAGCATCAGGAGATGCCGAGGTCCAGGAGAGGGCTGATGGGGGTCCAGAATGTTGGCCTAATCACATGGCTTACCTTCCATTGTGTTATCTTCCTCCAAAGGCCGATATGGAGGTTTTACAGCTCCCTCGTGAAGGAGGGGCTGGGTAGGCAGGACAGAGAAGCTCTTGACGGGGAGACAGCTGGGAGGCCTGGTGCCTTGTGAAGCCTGTGACCCCATCAGGTGGCAAGTCCATGTTGAGATTCACTGTCTCTCATTTGTAGCTGTTTGCTTGAAGCAATCTTCCCAAGGTTGGGGCCTTGTGGTAGTTTCATAAGCTCGGAGGGCCAGGTCAGCCCAAGGCCAGCTTCCTGGATGTGTGCTGTGTGTGTATGGAAGTCAGTGGGGTCGGTGATCTGGGGCAGGGCAGGGCTGGGTGAGGTCAGGTGAGAGGAGGAGGCTGTGGGGGGTAGAAGGCAGAGGCCTGACACACAAGGCCTATCTGTCCATGCTGGACTATCTCCCTCGAAGGCAGAGCTGGAGGTTTCTCAGCTGGGCCAGGCAGGGCCCAGGCTGGCAGGAAAGTCTATTTTCCATCTGGGGACACCTGAGAACCCCGGGTTGTAGAGAAGCTTGGTACCGCATCAGGCAGCAGGTCCACATACGCACTGGCACCGTTTGCAACTGTAGGCTCAAAGTGGTTGCTGAAGGTGGGCTTCCTCCATTGTGGCATCTGTTGGATGGTGGGCATCCTGCCTGAGCTCCAGGGGCCAGAGGGCCTTGGCAGCCAGAGAAATGCTGACAGAGTGTGGACTGCACATGAGCGGGCCTTGCAGGACTGGAGAGCCGGTGACCTGGGACAGGGCCATGTCGGGTGAGGCGAGGTCACAAGAAGGGGTATTGGGAGAACATGGCATCCGATTAATTCTAAGGCTTAACCCACACACATGTGAGTATTCCCCTGAGGCAGTGGTGGAGGAATCTGGACTGCCTTGCCACGGTGAGGCTGGGCAGGATGGCTGGGGTACCCTCCGATACGGGACGTCTGGGAGCCTTCAGTGCTGGAGAACCCTGGGATCCCTCCAAGCAGCCAGTTCCTATGGGGACCAACTGTCACCAGTGTAAAGCTGTCGTCTCAGAAAGATTTCAGAGCATGGGCTCCCTCTACCATGAGGCCGACCAGGTGGTTGGGGTCCAGCTGTAGCCCCCCAGGCCAGGAGAGCCCCCTGCAGCCCAAGGCCCGATGACACAGGGTGGGCTGTGCACGCACAGTTTGCACAGGTCAGGACAGCCGGGGATCTAGAATAGGGTGGGAGGCAGAGCTGGGGGAGTCTGGCCTGCCTGGCCAGCACTGCATTCTGGGGGCACCTCAGAGACACCTGGCACCTTGATTGCAACAGAAACCTGGGACCCTCATTTGGCAGTCAGGCCACGTGGGGCCCGAGTGCTGGCCCTTTAAAGCTGCTGCTTTAGGGGCGCCCAGGCAGCTCGGTCACCTGAGCATCTGCCTTCGGCTCAGGTCATGATCCCAGGGTCCTGGGATCGAGTCCCACACCCCTCTGCACCTGCCCCTGATGGTACTCTCGCATGTGCGCTCTCTCTCTCTGCTGCTTTAGGAAGATACTCAGTGGGTGGGCTACCTCTGCCATGGAGCCTCCACAGAGGGCTGGGACTGCCCGAGTTCCACAGGCTTGAGGGCCTTGGCTGTCCAGATCCGGTTAATGGGATGTGTGTCGCTCATAGGCAGGCTATGCAGGACAGCTCAGCGAGGAGTCTGCTTCAGATTCTCTCTCTTCCTTGCCCCTCACCATTCTCTCTCAAATAAATAAATACATAAAATCTTCAAAAAAAAAAAAAAAGACACCCGGGCATCTTGATTATTGGTAAGTCTGGGACCCCACCAGGTGGCCAGTCCAGATGGGACTGTCACCAGTTTAAAGGTACCACCTCAGAAAGATTTTTTTGGGGAGTGGGATCTCTTGTCCAGGAGGTTATGCACATGGCTGGGGACGGTCCAGGCTCCGCAGGCGTGGAGGGTCTGATTGCCCTTGGCCGGCCCAGGGAGCATGCCCGGTACATGAATGAGCCTCCCAGTTCACAGCAGCCAGAAACCTATTTATAGAGAAAGTGTTGAGTGAGAGCAGGCCACTGATGCAGCTGGTGGTACAGGGCATCCGAGTAATCCTGGGCCCTAAACACAAATGCACATATTCCTGCTGAAGACTGTTTTCTTTGGGGAGGCAAATTAATGTACACCCATACACCATACACTGTATTTGTGAATTTCACCAGCCTATTGAATATCTCCTCATGAACCATGAAGACCTAATCCAAACCAATGATCAATTAATCACACTAATCACTCCTGTAAAGGGAGATGAAAGGAATAAAGTCCAACTTTAGCTGAGATGCACCTTTACGTGAGTTGGCATAGGGGGAGCAGGCACGTCCCACGTTGACGGAGTGCGGCGCACGTTGCTAGAGAACGAGGGGGATGGTGTTGATGGGCGAGAGAATCTGCCGGGAGCCGCAGCATGGCTTTGGCCACTGCTGTTGAAAGAGCTGCCTTTACTCCCCAGGACCCGTGGTTTTCAGGTCGCGATTTCAGATGAGCAGACGGTAGTCTTGCCCAGACCAAACACTGCCGGACGGTCCTCACAAACTCCCCGTTTGCCGTCTACATGTCCCCTTGCCGTAGTTACTTCTTCATCCGCTTTTGACAAACCCCAGCGGGTCCCCCAGCAGCTGTTCGATTGAGAGCTCATCCATGAGGACAGATGAGATGAGGACATCCTGACACGATTCACTTCACGTTTGTATTGCCAGTGCCAAATGAACGAACCTTCTAGAATGAATGCCTTAAGAAAAAAAAAAAGAGGAGAGTTTTGTTGGAGCCCAAGCCCAGCCAAGCTATTGCTCAGGCTACACAATCTTCACAAAGATCCAGGAAACATTTGGGGGTAGGGTTATCCACATTTTTTACATAAAAAGTTACAAACTATTAGACAAAGGACATTTCATAAAGTTGCAGACCTTAAGTTTCTAGTATACACGGGACTGAATGACTTCAGTCGTGGGGAAACCAGGGAAATTTCTTCCTTTTTCTTATCTTTTGTGTTCAAAATGTTCCTTTTTGGTTACTTTCTTTAATGTAGTAGATGAACACTGGGAGCTCAGGGAAGACATTAGAACCCTTGCTTTGAGGTTTTGCCAAGTCACTGTGATCTTGTTAAATGTTGAAGTAAAGTTTCTCTGGGAGTCTAGGAACACAGTCCGCAAACATTAAAAGTTGAAGACGTCAGGGTGCCTGGGTGGTGTATTCTGTTATGTGTCCAACTCTTGGTTTCAGCTCAGATCACCTTCTCAGGGTCATGGGATCAAGCCCTTCATCCGGCTCCCTGCTCAGTGGGGTGTCTGCTTCTCCCTCTGTCTGCCACTCCCCCTGCTTGTGTTCTCTCTCTCTCTGTCAAGTAAATAAATAAAAACTTAAAAATAAATAAAAATTTAAAAGTTGAAGTTTTCCTTAATCAATAGCAAAACAATTTTACCTCTAATGTATGATTTACCTTTATTATTTTTAAAAACAAAATGTCTTTCTTTTTTCCTTCCTTCCTTCCTCCCTTCCTCACTTTCTTCCTTTCTTTCTTCTTTCCTTCCTTTCTTCCTTAATATCCATACCCAATGTGGGGCTCGATCTCATGACCCTGAGATCAAGAACCACACATGCCACCAACAGCCAGGTACCCCTATATTAGATTAATTTTAGGAGGTCTAATGTGAAATATTTCTCTGGTTATTTTAATAGTTCCTTCATCACCCATTGACCTCAAATATCTTTTTTCTTCTACTGATGCGTTCATTACCTGCTCTATTTTGACACATCCTATCATGTTATGTTCTTTATTTTTTCCTGACCCCAATAGTCTAGCATGAGATTTGGCTTAGAGCCTACTATCCTGGTCTAGTTTCCATGTTATGTATTAACGGGTGGAGGAGGCACCAAGGCCATGATCACCAGTCCTTGTTTCATAGGTATGACTATCCAAAAGTCCAACAGTCATAAAGGTGTTTTGGTTCCATTCCAACAACGTATCTTCAGGAATGTGTTTTCCTTCTATCATAAGGGATCTTTCTGTGGCCTGTAGACTCTACCTTCCCTTTTGATACTGGGGAACTGCAAAAGTGTGGGACCCAATGTCACGTTTCATCCTTCAGGTGTCAATATCTGTTTTCACAGTTGTCCAAGGAATCAGAACCACTAGGGATGTGTGGTGTCTACTCTGCTTCTCGTTGGGCTGTCTCTGATCTCAGGTGACCAATACTGCCCTTATATTATATGCCCTTTATATATTATAAAGATTATAGCTTTTTTAAGATTTCATATATCAACCAAGCTTTACCTTCACATTGACAATCCACACTTAGAGAAACATAGTTTATGAACTTTAAAAAGTGTTTCATTATTTTTAGCATTTTCTCCAACAATTTATGTCAAATTTCCATTGCTCTATTTACTTCCATGTGAAATTCATTTCTGTTTTGTGATGTATTGCTAATTTTATCCACCTGTGTACACAATGTTGACAAAGCTGCCACGCATATGTGTCCAACTGAGATTGTTTGGTTTCAAAATTTTTAAAATCAAATGTGATTTGATCAATTTGAAATTGAGAAAAAGTGGCTGTCATTGTTCCTCCAATTAAACTTCCTACTGGGGGCACCTGGGTGGCTCAGTGGGTTAGGCCTCTGCCTTCGGCTCAGGTCGTGATCTCAGGGTCCTGGGATCGAGCCCCGCAGTGGGTTCTCTGCTCAGCAGGGAGCCTGCTTCCCCCTCTCTCTGCCTGCCTCTCTGTCTGCCTCTCTGCCTACTTGTGATCACTCTCTCTCTGTCGAATAAATGGATAAAATCTTAAAAAAAAAAAATTAAACTTCCTACTGGTCCAATAAGGAACTATAAATGCTTTTTTCCTCTATGTTTATTTTTTAAAGATTTTATTTATTCATTTGAGGGGTGCCTGGGTGGCTCAGTGGGTTAAGCCTCTGCCTTCAGCTCGGGTCATGATCCCAGTGTCCTGGGATCGAGCCCCACACCCGGCTCTCTGCTCAGCGGGGAGCCTGCTTCCTCCCCTCTCTCTCTGCCTACTTGTGATCTCTGTCTGTTAAATAAAATCTTTTTAAAAAAAAAAGATTTTATTTATTTTATTTTATTTTATTTTATTTATTTAAAATCTTTTTAAAAAAAAAAGATTTATTTATTTATGCACTTGAGAGAGAGAGAACACAAGCAGGGGGAGAGGCAGGGAGAGAGGGAGAAGCAGGCTCCCTGCTGAGTGGGGAGCCCGATGCAGGACTCGGTCCCAGGACCCTGGAGTCATAACCTGAGCTGAAGGCAGGCCCTCAACCATTTGAGCCACCCAGGTGCCCGTACGTGTTTCTTTCCTTTTAGCAAATCTGGTTTGGGCATAGAGTGTAAATTCGACATAAGCAAATGTAGATGGAATGGAGCAAAATTTGGAGCTCTATATCTGGCTTGAAAGTTCTCTATATTAAATTTCAAGGTATAGGCTACTACTGTAGGTTCCAATACAGTAAGTATTGGGGTAGAAATCTGGGATGTGAGGAGCCTGATAAGTACCATGACAGATGATATGTGTTCTATGCTGCATTTCCTATGAGTCCTCCATACACTTTACAGGGTGTCCCTGCTCTTTAAAGTCTCGATATAGGGCACCTGGGTGGCTCAGTGGGTTAAGCCTCTGCCCAGGTCATGATCCAAGGGTCCTGGGATGGAGCCCCGCATCGGGCTCTCTGCTCAGTGGGGAGCCTCCTTCCTCCTCTCTCTCTGCCTGCCTCTCTGCCTACTTGTGATCTTTCTGTCAAATAAATAAATAACATCTTTTTTTAAAAAAATGAAGTCTCGATATAGTGATATATAAAATAAATTCTTATTTTCCTAATAGTGGATATGGATTAAAAAGTGTATATATGATCCATTTTCTGAGCCTATTTATATTTAAAGATCTAATTGCCCATTCTGCATAATCAGCCGCTGCTCTTTTACCAATGAAATACTAGAACATAATGAATATTGGGAATTAAGTTGGGGTCATTTTTATGGAGTCTCTTGCCATGTGTGCAATGTGGCTCTTGCTTCAGCAAAATGCGGGAGAAGTACAAAAGTCACTGCCTGGTCGTCTTGGTATCTGGGCTGGGTTATACCACCAAAAGCCAGTTAGTAGTTCAGGCTGATCTTCATCCCACACCTCAGTATCCTTTGGGGGTACTATAGCAGCAGGTGCTATAATTTCCCCAGTACTATATATATCATTATGTTTTTTTAAAAGTATTTTATTTATTTATTTGACAGAGAGAGCAAAGAGGCAGGCAGAGAGAGAAGGGGAAGCAGGCTCCCTGCTGAGCAGAGAGCCCAATGAGGGGCTCAATCCCAGGACCCTGGGATCATGACCTGAGCCGAAGGCAGAGGCTTAACCCACTGAGCCACCCAGGTGCCCCTATCATTATGTTTTTTAATCAATACTTCTCCTTTAGGGGGGTGCCTGGGTGGCTCAGTGGGTTAAGCCTCTGACTCCTGATTTTGGCTCAGGTCATGACGTCAGGTCCCCGGACTGAGCCCCGCCCCGGGCTCCGCGCTGAGCATGGAGGATGCTTACGATTCTTTCTCTCCTTTTCCCTCTGCCCCTTAATGCTCAGGCGCTCTCCCTCTCTCAACAAAAACAAAAACAAAAACAAAACCCCTTTCCTTTTAATTTAGATTCTGGGGGATTCATTTAGATTAACAAGTTAGTGCTCATCCTTACCACTGTGGATGCCGGCAGGACTGATCCGGTAGGCATTTTTCCACGTTCGGGATCCCTGCTGATTCTTGCAGAGACTGAAGTGGAGGTTTGCCGGGCTCCATCTGCTTCCCGAAGTGTCTGGTTTCTCCACCGAGCGAAGGTTTCCCAGCAAGTCGGCGGTGCTGGTAAAGAAGGGTGGAGTGGGGAGGTTGGGCTTGGTGACGCTGGCAGTATTGGTCATGTTGAGTCCTCATTGGCCATCAGGTGACCAGGATCGTGATCTGTGAAGGAAGTGAGGGTATCACAGACAGTGGGCTTGAATCTGGACCAGAAGGTGGCATTGCACTTTGGAACCGTGCGTGGCACACAGCTCTTGCCGGCATGGTCAGTCTCGGTAGCCGCAGTGGGTATGGCAGCTACTAGCAAGCGGTAGGCAGGCAGCATGCTGTGCCGACCCGCTTAGCTAACCACGCAGTGTAGTGTCATGCCTGCAACATCAAGAGAGTGTCCTATTTTAATAGTGTCCATTTTTTATTCTTTATTGTTATTCTTCTTGGCCCAAGAAAATCTCTTGTTATGATGGCCCAAGCACAGTTGCCCTGCATCATGCTAGGCTAAATATTAGGCGTCTACTCTCAAAGATGGGGTTTTTCATGCCTGAAATTTTTACTGTGGCATCAAATTATTGTCTTTAATTGATGTAATATACTTTCTCCTTTGATCTCCCTAAAGGTGTTATGAGTCGTGCGTGCTGCTAATAACCATCAGTACTTTACCTTTTAATTTAGATTCTAGGGTATTAATTTAGATTAATTAGTTAGTGCTAATCCTTTTCTCTTGGGTGCCTGCAATACTAATTCAATAGGAATTTTTCCATCCTTTCGATATCTGTGGTTTAGAGCTCTTGCCAGATTGTTTTGGTATAAGCTCTCATATCTAGATTATCAGTAAGCAACCTGAACTTCTGTGCAAGGAAGCCGTTATACCGTTCCGTTGATCCAGAGGCAGTTGGGTTATGGATAAGAGGAAGTTTCATATTAGGCCTGGTTCCATAGCCCTTTCTTTCTTTCTTTCTTTCTTTTTTTTTTAAATTTTTTTTAAAATTTTTTATTTACTTATTTGACAGACAGATCACAAGTAGGCAGAGAGGCAGGCAGAGAGAGAGGAGGAAGCAGGCTCCCCACTGAGCAGAGCGCCCGACGTGGGGCTCGATCCCAGGATGCTGGGACCATGACCCGAGCCAAAGGCAGAGGCCTAAACCACTGAGCCACCCAGGCGCCCCTCCATAGCCCTTTCTTATATTCCCCTTCCTGTGAAGTGGGTGCTGTGGTCTGATTTTTCGACGGCTGGGATACCATAGCAAGCATCTGGATTTCTTATGCTATGATGGTGCATTTTTGATCATTTTTCCTGTAGGGATTGGGTAATCCTATTCCTGACCACGTGTCTACAATGGAGCACGTGTATACTTTATCCCCTGATATAGGCAGGGCTCCTATAGAATCAATTTGTTTATTTTGGAAGGGTCTGTCAGTTTCATGACATCTGGAGTATTCATTAAAGGACTCCAAGCTTTAAATTCTCAGTAGTGATCACATTTCTTAATTTGAATCTGGAGGTATTTGGTAGGTATGTACATATTTCTTCTCTCTAATCATGTTCCAGTGCTACGTGTGCCAGCATGAGCTGTTTGCTGAGGTGCCCACGCAAGGACCCTATCATTTGGCATATCCCTGGTCAGGTTGTACAATCCATTGCCCTTCTTGTGTATGGTTTATCTATATATATAATACACATTGTATTATATATATAATGTATTTTATGAGAGAAATAGAGTACATGTGCACATGCATATGTGAGCAGGGGAAGGGGCAGAGGGAGAGGGAGAAAGAGAACCTCAAGCAGGCTCCATATCCAGCACCGAGTCCCACAAGGGGCTCAATTTCACAACTCTGAGATCATGACCTGAGCCGAAATCTAGAGCTGGATGTTTAAGCGACTGAGATACCCAGATGCCCCCATGCATGGTTACATTTTTAATTGGTTTCCTCAGCCACAAATCAGTTTGTTGTTGTTGTTGTTGTTTTTTAAAGATTTTATTTATTTATTTGTCAGAGATAAAGAGAGAACGTGCACAAGTAGGCAGAGAGGCAGGCAGAGAGAGGGAGCCACCGAGCAAGGAGCCCGACGTGGGACTCGATCCCAAGACCCCCAGATCATGACCCGAGCCAAAGGCAGCGGCTCAACCTCCTGAGCCACCCAGGTGTCCCTCAGTGTGTTTTTTAAAGATAAACTTTAGGAATCTTCACCTCACTCGTTTTCCTAGTGAGTTTGTCTACCTGGTTATTAAACGTGGTTACTTCAGTTCTTCTGATGTGCAGAGACTCGTGTGAAGAAACTGAACATTCAGCCAGTGATATTTTCTGCCATATGTCCTTACCTATATTTTCCTATTTCCTATTTTCCACTTATTTTCTGACCATGTTCCTGATGAAAGAGTTATTTCATTAGTGATTGCTCATGAGTCTAAGAAAAGAAATATCTTATTCTGATTCTCCTTAATAGATTGGTAGCCAATTTTATGGCTATTAGTTCAGCATATTGGACTGATTCTCCTGAGCAGTCCATCATTAGTCTTAAGACCACAGCTTGTCGGTGTACTCCATGTGGCATTATGGGGACTGACCCATCTGTAAACCATGCCTTGTTGAGTGTCATGGACCAGGATCGTCCCAACTGCCCAATGGCCTGAGCTTAGATATCCCAGAAAAATCTACCATCAGCATTGCTGAGATTTCCTTATTTATGTGGGAGGGTCAACCCTCCATCTGTATGCCTTGCTTGGAAATATAACATTTCCATGTTAGGACTTTATTGTCAGGAAGAGTTCCCCTTTGTTTGTCAGGGGTCTGCTTTACCCACTCCAGGATGGGGTGTTGCAGTTCAAGTATAATTAGTTTATTTTCTGTTAGTGGCTCTGTATTTTATAGGACTTTATAGGATGCTTAGGTGAATGTTTGAATTGGGGGTTATCTGTTCTTGGACCATGGGAAATTCTGAGTCCAAAATGCAATTGGATAAGATTTTAGGTCCTGTGCTGTTTTAGTCCACAGTGACCATGTTGCAAACTCTTGCAAGTATAGGCACTAAAGTCCTCATTAGTCGCTGCCAATGTAGTAACAGTTCTGAGAGCATTTTTCAAATAAGTAAAGGCTGTTTTTTGAGTCTCTGTCCATCTAAATTCCCCACTCTTCTCTGTTATTTCATAAATGTGTCTTACTATTATCCCTGTTGGGGAGGAAAATTTTTACTCTTCCCTCCAATATTCTTCCAGCTTGTCTAAGATTAAGTTGAATAACCAAGAAATAACCAGGACGTCTAGTTTATATACTTTTTAGACAAAGAGACAATGTATTTGTAAAGAATTGATAGGACAAAGAAAACTTACATTTGAGAGCTTCAAATAGTAAGAAACTCTAAACAGGATTTGGGGCTGGGTTGTAAATTGGTAAAGTAACACAGTTGGTTTATACAGCCTTCTCAGCCCTGAATTCCCTATTTCTTTCTACCTCTTGGAAGGGGAAGGGTACTTTTCCCATGGGAGATTATTTCTTGGTTCCTAGAAACAAAGGAAGGACAGAGTGCTCTTCCTGCACTGGCCATTTCTTAGGTAATTTGAACTCAACATAATCAATATGCCTTTGGGGCACCTCCTGAGGCAGCCCGCCCTGGGACTGGACAGTTCTCTCCTCTGAAACTTTCCTGGAAGTTTCCTATACTGAAAGCAGAGGTGGTCACTGTGGAGAAAGAAATTGAGCTAGTAATTGAGTAGTAAGAGATTGGCAAAGAGAGAAAAGATCACCAATTAGAATGAAAATGAACAAAAGAAAAGAACAAATCAAAACACATTTCCCCACACCCCATTAAATCAGTCCCTGCCCCCCCACCCTGGAAATAAATTAGTCCAATAGAATGTCTGTGCTTCATTTATCTGATGAAAATTTTTATCCTTTCCCTTAGTAGATTTAAGTTATTGTCCCATTGAGTTTACACAGAAGAAACAATTTTCACTGACAATTGCACCGACTCCTCCTTGCTGGGCAGTTAGTGTAGCTAAGATGTGACAATTCTGAAGTACCGCAGAGGCTAAGCTGTTAACTTCTGACTGGAGTATTTTCAAAGTTTGCATGGTGATATGGACTCTATTTCCATTACCATAGAGAGATTTAGGATGGCTTGTTTCAATTCATAATCTCCGAAGATTAGGAGTAAGACCTTAAGGCTGAAAACAAAACAAAACAAAACAAAAAACCCTTGGAGTTGTGATATACAAGCAGTTTTCTGTAAGTTCTCAAATGGCACATCCATGTGGCACAATTTCATGAAAAAAGGAGCCCACATTTGTAATGTGGCTGGCATTTGGAGTGGAGTATGCAGTGAGAGAAGGAGCTAGGTATCCAACTCCACATCACCCTGACCATTTAGGTGGGAACTCTGTATATATTTGATTGATCCATGAAATAAAAAAGACTAATGCGGTTTACGGAAGGTTAGGTTGGAACCTATATTCTTCAAGGTCTAGAGCATTCCATGACCTTTTCCATAGATAATGTTAACATCCACACATCTCCTTTTTTTCATGTGCTTCTGTCAATCTGTGAGAGCAAAACCAGTTGTGAAACAGCTGATGTAGGAGGCCTGTGGTTCAGTTCAGGCAGCTGTATAGCTTAGTTTTGTCACCTGGCCAAATCAGCCCAGAATTTTGATCCAGGCAAATATAATCTGTGGTATTGGGCCATGTAACAAGGGACCAGCTGAGATACCCCATATTGTACGGGGCTGATCTGTAAAATAGATGGTGATTTGGCAAACTTCTATGCTACAGTTACTTTTACTCTTGTCAGAGTTGAAGGCGCCATGTTCACCATTGGTGGGGATGGCTAAAATAAAAAAGACAAAAAACAATAACTGTAGGCAAAATGTGGAGAAAAAGGAACTCTCATGAACTATTGGTAGGAATGTATATTGGTATAGCCACTGTGGAAAACAGTATGGCGCTTCCTCAAAATATTAAAAATAGAAATATATGATCCAGTAATTGCACTATTGGGTATTTATGGAGGAAAAATGAAAATACTAATTCAAAAAGATAAATGTACCCCTGTGTTTATTGCAGCATTATTTACAATAGCTGAGACATGTCCATCAATAGACATGTCCATCAATAGATAATTAGATAAGGAAAATGTGTGTGTGTGTGTATAAAATATTACATAGTCATAAAAAAGAATGAGATTGTGCCATTTGGGACAACATGGATGGACCTAGAGATATTATACTAAGTGAAATAAATCAAACTGAGAAAGACAAATACCATATAATCCACTCATAAATGGAATCTTTAAAAAATGAATAAACAAATGAAAAGAAGAATTAGAACTATAAATACAGAAAACAAACTGATGGTAGCTGGGGGGAGGAGGATGAGACATTGGGCATAATGGATAAAAGGAAGAGGGGAATACAGGTCGCCAGTTATGGAATGAGTAGTAAGTCACAGGAATAAAAAGCAGAGCATAAGGAATATAGTCAATGATATCATATTAGCAATGTAATGGGACAGATAGTAGCTATACTTTGGTACACATAGCGTAATGTATAAACTTGACAGATCACTAAGTTGTAAACCTAAAACTAATGTAACATTGTGTGTCAACTATACCCAAGTTTTAAAACCTAATTACAAAAAATTGAAGATGCCATTATTAGCACCAAACCACAGAGTCTGGTTGCAATATAGTCTTGGTGTATCACTCAGGAGAAGTCCAATGGCAGGCCTGTTTTCATTGCAAAGGGAAAAAAAAAATTCGACTGTTGTCATTATTAAGATAACGGATAATCCTTGAGCTTCTGTAGAGTTTGTCTACAGCCCAAGTAGCTCATCAGGGGAAATGGTCTTCTGGTCATGGACATCATCCCTTGTCATTTATCCATCTTCTATATTTCATCTACCAGGTAGTCACATCGACAGGAATGAGGACCAGTTCTCTTTTGCACTATCTGGATGTTGACATAGCCAACAGCAGACTGCTTAGTTGATGTGGCCAGGATTCGGTAAGCTGGCATAAGGGGCGTTTGGTCTGTGTTTGACCTGTTGAAAAAGAGAGGATCGGTAAGAGCAAGACGCAGGCTGAAAAAGAGCCTGTAGTGGAAACTTAGGGGGAGTAGGACAGATAGAGACGAGTACTCTCCAGTCAGCCTTTTAAGAAATGATTTATAAATGTGGAAAAAGCATTGTAAGAAAGAGTTTTAAAAAATGTGTACATAGGGAGTTTTAAAAAGTGGGGTAGGTGAAAGAAACATTTCTTGATCAGTGATCTTGGGAAAAGCTGTCTACTTCACGATGCCATGTGCTTCTGGGGCCTGAAAGTTGGCCCTGGAAATCCTTAATTTAAGGTCACCTGTAGAGGTCAGTTCCCATCTGTCTTGAAGCCAATGGTCTGGATCTGTGTTGATCTGGCTTGCACCCATCCAGAAGGATCATTCTTTTAATTTGATGGCAGTGTAGGTGGGACCTCATGAGGTCCTTCTGTGAAGTGCAGCACATGTTTTCTTCTAAAGACCTTGATGTACACCTGGACCCCTGATCAAAAGGAGTGGCAACATTCACCAGTTGATGGAGATCATGCCTCTTACTTGTTGGTGTGCTTCAACTATACCCGTTAGTTCTTGCATATAGCAAGTTATAGCATCAAATGTTCACTTGAATTCCTATAATGTTTACGTAACTCATGAACAAAAGGTTCAGCCATGTCAGTAGGTATTGGGGGGACCAAACACTGTTTCAAAATAGTGTCTCCTGTTTGGAGTATTCCGGATCTTAACAAGGGCTAACGGCAATGCTTCTGGCCATTTTAGTCCAACTTTTTGACAAAACTTTCCTGAGGTCCCTTTTATGTCTAGATTTTTATGTTCTACTTGTCATCATGATTGAGGATGATATGGAGTATGAAATTTTCATGAGGATCCAAGTTTTTGTAAGCAAGCAGTTTATCTCTGTCATAAAGTGAGTTTCTTGGTCTAATTCAATCCACAAAGGAATGCCAACATGAGGAATAATCTCAGTTACTAATTTCTTTACCATTGCTGTGGCATGAGCATGTCCGGTTGGTTAGCGTCAGACCATCCACTAAACAGGCAGACAATATCCACACAGTGAGAATAGCCTTAAGACTGGTGGCAAACCTATCACATCCATTTGGAGTGCTGCAAAGGGCAGTGTGGACATTGGAAAACTTTCCTGAGGTATGCTGATTTCTTCCAGAACTTTGGTGAGATCCTACGCAACTTGACAAGTACTTTGGTCAGAAATTGTGCACGTGACAGACAAAACCAATTGTCTTTTTAGTTCCTTAACTATTGCCTATGAGCACTTGTGTCCCATTTGGTGGCAAGTCAATAGGTTAACAGAAGAAGGGCTACAGGGCCTCTGTTTGGCCCAGTGTGTGATCCATCTGGTAACTGTTCAACATCCTTTTGTATCCAACTGTCTTTCTCAGATTGTGGGGCACCTGCTTAATAATAGTGTCAGTCGGGGATAAAGGTAGGTTTGAAAATTGAGTGGAGAAAGGATAAGGGAGGCCATCTGGGGTTCATACTTAGCAGCTGTCAGCCCTATTGTTTCCTAAAGATTTAGTATCCATTTCCTTCATATGGGCTGAACAGTGAACAACAGTGATTTTAGAAGGAGGCGAATAGCAATTATATGCCCATTAGTGATAGAAATACCTGCAGAATTTAAGAACCAATGGTGCCAGGGTGGCTCAGTGGGTTAAAGCCTCTGCCTTCAGCTCAGGTCATGATCTCAGGGTCCTGGGATCGAGCCCCACATCCAGCTCTCTGCTCAGCAGGGAGCCTGCTTCTCCCTCTCTCCCTGCCTGCCTCTCTGCCTACTTGCGATCTCTGTCTGTCAAAAAAAAAACAAAAAAAACAAAAAAAAACTTAAAAAAAAAAAAGAATCCATGGTGCCAACGACATGGCAGACCCCAAAAGCGTATTTGGACTCTGTATAATTACTAACAGTTTTCCCTTCCAACAATGTGTAAGCTCTAGTAAGAGCTATGAGTTCAGAAGCTCTGGCTGATTTTATAGTGAGCAAAGAATATGCCTCCACTGTTTTCTGTGGGGAAACTATAGCATAGCCAGTTATGTTTCCCCCAGAAATGTCATCAACGGGAGTCATTACAAAATCAAAGTAAGTCTGGGCTATCTAAAGGGATGTCTGAGAGATCCCCTCATGGCTTTGCGACCATTTCTGTAGTTGTAAGGCAATCATGGGTAATATAGTGTGGACTCTCCATCATCAGGGAGGGTTAATAAGGTAGCTGGATTTAAAGTGTTACAATGATGTAAGATGATGGGAGGGATAGTCAAAAAAGCTTGTTTGCAAGTGGTCTGTCGCCATTGTTAAAAAAGAAGATTCAACTGAGTAAATTTGAAGATACA
This sequence comes from Martes martes, assembly GCF_963455335.1. Taxonomy (NCBI): domain Eukaryota; kingdom Metazoa; phylum Chordata; class Mammalia; order Carnivora; family Mustelidae; genus Martes; species Martes martes. The sequence goes on from NC_137903.1 coordinate 52,728,091, forward strand.
GTTGGCTTTATTAAATGATTCATGAATTGGGCAGCATCCCACCTAGCAAGGAGAAGGGAGCTCTGAGGAATTGTACAAAATGGAAGGTTTTTACAGAAGATGGGTGGGGGCAAGGAAGTTATTAACAATATTATTTGCAAAAGAAAAGGATTGCTCCAGGCGAGGTTGCTTTCCCTGAGGGGGAAGAGTAGAGGGTCTTATCATGCAGATCCCCTCACCAGTCTTTTCGCAATCCATCCAGCGGAGGTCCCCTGTGGCAGACTCACTGGCGTTGATTAAAAAATTTCCTGACTGGTGGCTCAGTGGGTTAAAGCCTCTGCCTTTGGCTTGGGTCGTGACCCCAGGGTCCTGGGATCGAGCCCTGCATCGGGCTCTCTGCTCAGGGGAGAGCCTGCTTCCTCCTGTCTCTCTGCCTGCTTCTCTGCTTACTTGCGATCTTGTCTGGTAAATAAACAAAGTCTTAAAAAAAAAAATTCCTGACTAACCAGTTAAAATTACATTTCTGGGGGAGGTTGAGACTACAAAGAAATAATGTATTAAGCCCCAGTTTGGAGTCTCAGCCTACGTGAGGCCATTTTGGGGTCTGTGCTTTTCTTTTTAGGAATTCACCCCTTCCGATCAGCTCTCTGCTTAACTGAAAGACGTGGTCAAAATTTAAGGTGTAGCGCCCCTCTTGGCTACCACTGAAGTTCTCACTGTTTTTGTTGTTCTTTTGAGTGGTATTGATGGGGGAAAATGGAACAAAGGCTAGACTTTGCCTTGGTGCAGGGTCTCCAAGCAGGTTTCTTTCTTTTTTTTTTTAAACTTTTGAGAGAAACACTTTTTTTTTTTTTTAAAGATTTTTATTTATTTATTTGACAGACAGATCACAAGTAGGCAGAGAGGCAGGCAGAGAGAGAGGGAGGAAGCAGGCCCCCTGCCGAGCAGAGAGCCCAGTGGATGCAGGGCTCGATCCCAGGACCCTGAGATCATGACCTGAGCCGAAGGCAGAGGCTTTAACCCACTGAGCCACCCAGGTGCCCCTCCAAGCAGGATTCTTGAGGCACGCGGACTCTAACACTCCTACACCTTCCTCAAGGACTTCCTTTCATGTTTGACCACTGCGGCTTTGCTCTGCTTAATATAACTTCACTCTGATAACCGTAAACCTCCCCCACCACCAAGATATATGTTCGAAGTGATCCTCCAAGCATATGGCCCACCCACTGATACACACCGGAAGGCTCTCATGCCGAATGTTTTACTAGACAGTAGTAAATAACCTTATCTTAGCAACAGCTAGCCTTTCAAGGTCCTGGAAGCCCTCCTTCCAAATTCCTTAGAGACATAACCTTATCCCTAACTCCACTAACTAAAAAGTATATAATCAGTCATTCCTCACAATCCCCGTGCAGCTGTTTCTGCCTGCGGGTCCCGCCCCCGTCCTTTAATGAAACCACCGTTTTGCACCAAAACCGTCGCAAGAATTCTTTCTTGACGGTTCACTGTCAGACCTCAATATCAAATCCCATCAGGATCATGACTTTTTTTTTCCTTGATAGTCACAGATCATGGCTTCAATTTCATATTAAGTTGGTCGTTCTCTTTGTTCCTTACACGTTGCCGTCTCAGGTCGTTTACTTGGTGGTTGATGACGGCAATCAGGCGTTTACAGCTTTTGAGCGAACGCAATGTGCGAGCGGGACTACCGTGATTACTATAAGCAGGATTACCCCTAATATTTGGAGTGCACTTTACTTTTTAAAAAATGTTAAAACGATTTTATTTATTTATTTACTTGTTTGTCAGAGAAAGAGAGAGAGAACACAAGCAGGGGGAGCGGAGGCAGAGGAAGCAGCAGGCTCCCCACTGAACACGAAGCCCGAGGCGGGGCTCGATCCCAGGACCCTGGAATCAGGGCTTGAGCCAAAGGCAGAGGCTTCACTGACTAAACTACCCAGGCATCCCTGGGGTGCACTTTAGAGCCATGGTCTCAAGACCCAAACAAATCAAAATCAAATAATCAAAGAAAGGCTCATGGAAAGTGTCATGAGCACACTAGGAAGGCACACACATGAGCTGTGTCCTTCCACAATGTCAGCAGCTTTATTCACTTGTAAAGGAAAACGAACCACAATTATAAAGCAGGTTCAGGATTCCAAACTCAATGACATTTTACCATGTAATTAAACTTGACTTCTAACACAGCACATAGAGCAGAACCTAAGATAAGCCAGGCAATAAGCAAGGTAAAGAAGGGTGTAGGGAGTTAGTGAACCAAGTGCAAAGTCCGTCTGTGGGTGCGCAGTGGGGATGAGGCCTCGGTCCGGTCCGGGTCAGCGCTGGGCACTCACTGCTTCTGATGTTGAGGCAGTGACTGGTCTCAGCTCTTTAACAGATCAATGGGGCAGAGCCTTCAGGGGCAGCTGCTTTTCTTTTAATGGTCAGACATAGTGAGCTCAGTGTCTGGAGAGGCTGACAGTTTGTTGCAAAAATCTTTCCCTTTTCAAAGGGATTAAATGGGTCTGGGGCCCCTGCAGACCTCCTGTGCCTGTGCTCGCGATCAGCCCCCGGGGTATTGGCAGCTGGTGCTGGTCTCAGCGATATCTCGTGGCTGCAGTGCCGATAACTGCTGCTATCACTGCTTGACTCCGGCCCCTACTGGACATCAGACACTCCATCTTGCTCTCTACAGAAGGAATCACCTTTTAGACCAAGTGATTTATTCTGTGGTTTTATGTAATCAAGTTTTCACTTCTTCTGAAGTGTGAATCCAGGCCTGGAAGGTACTAGCCATAGCACAGATAACTTCTTGCTTAGCTAACAGACAAGCAAGACTCTTCGATTATCAAGGATGACTTTGGCTAGAGAGTGTGAGGCTCTTTGCTGGGCTGCAATTGCTCTAGCGGTAGATTTTGCAATAATTTCAGGAGTTAAGGAGAAGTTCTTGATCATAGCCTCATCTACATTTGTCTCTAACTAGGGACAAAAGGACCTGCCAAAAGGAGTGAATCCTGAATCAGGAAAGCCTCCTGGTAGGTCCTTTTAAGCTCAACAATGTAAATTAAGGGTAGGTGACCAATGAGATGTCTTATTTTGCTTGTGAAAAGTTAGGGGCACAGTTAGATTTTCTCCTAGGCTAAAATAAAAGGTTGTTTAAATTCCAGAGGTCGCACACTTTGTAATTCCTACCACCCCACTCCCTTAGCACCGCCCCCAGCAATGGCTTGGGAGATAAAGATAAGGGCATTATCTTTCCAGGGCAACATCAGAGTAAAAGAAAGGAAAAGAAAGAGAAAGGGTTTTTATGTTTAAAGTACGAAGACTTCAAAATTTTTTTTAAAAAAATAATAAAATTATAAATAATAAATACAAATTTAAAAAATAAAGTATGAAGTCTTGATATGTCATCTTGGACCCATCTTGGAAGGAGTCTACCTTGAAGTCCGTTCCTTCTCTTCCTCATCAATTTGATTTAGTTCTCCGGCAACTTTACATTTTGCAGCAGTGTCAGTGGTCAGGAGCACTTGGTAAGGTCCTTTCTTAGTGCACTTCAAGGCTGTCTTCGTTGGATGATGTTTTTAGAATACCCAGTCACCAGACTCCAGACTGTGACCAACAGGTTCCTTTGAACTGGGATCCAGAGAGGCCTCTGGATCTGTGGATGACTGGCTTGAGGATAAGATGTTAGAGAGTTACGGTAGCTGGGCGTCATAGGAGGAGACAAGAAGGGTCAGCAGTGGGGCACCTGGGTGGCTCAGTTGGTTAAGAGGCTGCCTTTGGCTCAGGTCATGATCCCAGGGTCCTGGGATTGAGCCCTGCATTGGGCTCCTTGCTCGGCAGGAGCCCTGCTTCTCCCTCTCCTACGTCCCCTGCTTGTGTTTCCTCTCTCACTGTGTCTTTCTCTGTCAAATAAATAAAATAAAATCTTAAAAACAAAACAAAACAAAACAAAACAAAAAAGAAAGAAGGGTCAGCAGGAGGTTGTACCCTGATAGAATTTCAAGAAGTCTGCAAGGTTTTTGTTAAGGTTCAGATGATTTTTCCAGGGGAGTGGGTGCTAGATCACAGGAGATCATTTCCCCAAGTGGGAAATACACTTTTTAAGTTGTTGTTGTTTTACTACTGTGGGGGCATCAGCCTTGCAGCAGGGGAAGGCTTTAATCTCTCCAGAAAACACATGCATCATAACAGGAACATATTGATAACCCATGCTAAGTGGCAATGGGATGAAGTCCTGCTGTAGGCATTTCAGGGGTCCAGAGGGAGGAGGCCTCTGGGAACAAACAAAAATCATTTCCAGTACTATGGGCCGGCAGATCTGACATTGCTGGTAAACTATTTCTACAGTTTTATAGAAGTCTCTCTACCAATGTCAGTTCATAATTTGAGTTCATCTTCATGCCCCGTGGAAGGTAACGTAATGCAAAAACTGGAAAACGGTATTTGCCAGGGAGCGGGGAAGAACCAAGTGGCCATCTAGGGGTTCCCATAGCTCCAAATATTTGTTTAATTTGTAGCTATTGATTATGTACCTTAAGTTTTCTAATTTAGAAGGAGACTGTTAACAGGACACCAGGATGGCAAAAGTCTGGCAACAATGGGCCGTTTTTTGCAGAAGCAGAATGACTTTATCCACATGTGCCACACCTCAAAACTACTGTAGAAAGGCGGCTTATTATTTATTACTTATTTGACAACGTTTTCCATGTAATTTACATATCATGCCTGATTAGTTGATGGGGCACGTGACTCGCTCAGTCAGTAGAGCACGCAACTCTGGCTCTCAGGGTCGCGAATTTAAGCCCCACTTTTGGCCTAGAGCCTATTTAAAGGAAAAAGAAAAAAGTAGTGTGTGTGTGTGTGTGTGTGTGTGTGTCTGATTAGTTTAAGATTCAGGGAAGGAAAAATTCTTTCTATACCCTTCAAGGTCTTCCAGTTGGAGTAAGAAACATACATAAGCTTAATAGGAGAAAAAAAACCCCAAAGTTTTATTACATGCCCCCAGAGGCTAGATAATGAAATTGAGACATTAAAGAAATGACCAAGGTAAGCAGTGCTTATGCACTTTAGACAAAGAGACAATAAATTTGTGAGACATTGGCAGGATAAAGAAAGCGTGTTTGGAAGCTTTTATTCATAAGGAATTCTAAGCAGAATTTGAGCTGAAGTCGTAGATTAGAAAAAAGGTCATAAAGTTTTTTCTACAGTTTTCTTAGCTTCATAGTCCTTCTTATCTCCGGTGAGAAGGATGTCTTTTTTACTTCTCAGTACAAGGAGTGTATTTTCTTTTCTTTTCTTTTTTTGGTGAGATTTTGATTATTTAAGTGAGAGAGAGACAGAGCACAAGCAGGGGGAGAGGCAGAGGGAGGGGGAGAGGCAGAGGGAGAGGGAGAAGCAGACTCTCCGCTGAGCTGGGAGCCTAACACGGGGGACCTGGAGATCATGACCTGAGCCAAAGGCAGATGCTCAACCACCTCAGCCACACAGGTGCCCCTGGAGTTTTATTTTTAATTAAGATTTATTTATTTATTTATTTGGGGGGGGGGCCTTCAAATGAGGGAGAGGCAGAGGAAGAAGGAGAGAAAGAATCTGAAAAACAACCTGAGGGTTTTGAAGGGGCGGGGGTGGGAGGGTGGGGGAACCAGGTGGTGGGTATTAGGGAGGGCACAGATTGCATGGAGCACTGGGTGTGGTGAAAAAACAATGAATACTGTTACGCTGAAAATAAATAAAAAATTTAATTAAAAAAAATAAATAAAGGAGGCTGTATTTTTAAGCCAGAATAAAGTAAGAAAGTTGAAAAAAAAAAAAAAAAAGAATCTCAAGCAGACTCCCCGCTGAGTGGGGAACCTGACACTTGGCTCTATCCCAGGACTCTGAGACGGTGATCTGAGCCTAAATCAAGAGTCAGACACTTAACCAACTGAGCCACCCAGGTGACCGCCTGAGAGTTTCAGAATGCCCAATCCTTACAAGCATTTGCCTCCAAACCAACTAAATAGAGCTCTTTTACAAATTAATTTTAGCAATACCACCTAGAGGTAGAAAATACCATGTAACTACAATGTACATATATATAGACACAGATGAACATACAGATATAGAGAACTTACAGCTTCTGTTTTAAAATTATTGCCATATTGAAATAGGTACAAAATTTACTAGTTATAGAAGTTGGATCTGAGTTTGTTTTTCTGGTGGATGGGATAATATCTGTTTAGATGGCTAAAGCTTTCTTATTTTTCCATTTGTAGAAAAGACACTTAAGATTCATATTTGTCCTTGGCAAGTCAAGTTCCAAAATAATTTCTCCCCCCTGTTTGTTTTTTCTTGATAAGAATTACCTCCTTGTAATTTGCATTTAAAAGAGGTGCACTAGATAGAGTTCCTGGAGAGTACCAGGCAGAATATTGAACATTTACATTTTAAAAGCACAGGGGAAAAAAATGCAAGTTTTCCCTAGAAGGACTTGTGTTCCCTAAGGACCAGAATCTTTATACTTCCAAGCTGTTTGAGATTAAAAAAAGGCAAAGTTTTTGAATCTGTAAAAAGGATTTGTGGTCTTTGAATTGTTTCTGGAACTACACCTCTGATCCTGCTTGAACACCAGATTTGTAAAACAAGGACAACTATTTTTTAATTCCTCAAAGAACTGGATTGCCACCTAAATGGTATCAAAGGACAGACTTACCCATCCATCTATGAAAATGCCTTCTTTCCCTCTGGGTATATACAATTTAGGGAAGAAGACCTAAAGAACAACAACAACAACAAAAAAAACACACAACATCAACAAAAAAACATCCTGTAAGGCTCTGAATATCAGCTTCCAATTTGGTCAGATTTCTGATTATAGAATTATTAAATCCTTTAAACTATCTTACCAGGTTTTCAACCAGGACAAATAGTTAATATTTCTGGCAGTATCAAACAACCTCATGAACCAAAGAGGTGTCCTTAAAAAGAGTGTGAAAGATACTCTCTTTGTAAGATCTAGAATCACTCCCAAAGGCAGCCACAGACAGAGCCCATTCCAAGCAGGCAAGAAACCAAGCCATGTTCTTAGGGTGTAAAATGAGACAAGCAAGCGAGACAAACAGCTACGTGTGCCTGGCTGGCTCCGTCAGCACAGCATGTGACTCTAGATCTCTGGGTTCTGTGTTTGAACCCCATGTTGGGTGTGGAGATTACTTAAAAGTTAAAAAAGAAAAGCCTCAACCCCCCCCCCCGCCCCCGCCCGCCCCCAAGCTTGTGAGAATCCTCCTGAAGTTTAAGAAATTCTCTAAGTTGACTGAGCAACATAGATCTGAAGAGCACCTGTCGCCTGAGGGGGTCTTATTTTAATGAATCCACAAATTAATTAATACATTTTCTCTTTTGTCTTTTTTTTCTTCACAGGATCTTATTTTAAAAGGTAACTTTTGGGGGTTCCTGGGTGGCTCAGTGGGTGAAGCCTCTGCCTTTGGCCCAGGTCATGATCTCAGGGTCCTGGGATGGAGCCCCACATTGGGCTCTCTGCTCAGCAGGGAGCCTGCTTCCCCCCAACCCCCACCCCCCCGCCCCGCCCCGCCTGCTTCTCTGCCTACTTGTGGTTTCTCTCTCTGTCCAAAAAAAAAATAATAATAAAATAAAATCTTAAAAAAAAAAGGTAACTTTTGGGACATCTGGGTGGCTCAGTCTGGGAAGCATCTGACTTAATTTCAGGGTCATGAACTCAAGCCCCAGGTTGGGCTCCATGCTTGTGTGGAGCGTACTTACAATCAAACAAACATTAACTTTACCAGTCTCTCTCTCTTTTTTTTTTTTTTTTTTTTTTTTTTAAAGATTCTACTTATTTGACAGACAGAGATCACAAGTAGGCAGAGAGGCAGGCAGAGAGAGAGAGAGGAGGAAGCAGGCTCCCCGCTGGGCAGAGAGCCCGATGTGGGGCTCGATCCCAGGACCCTGGGATCATGACCTGAGCTGAAGGCAGAGGCTTTAACCCACTGAGCCACCCAGGAGCCCCTACCAGTCTCTCAAGAGTAGAAAAGTAACTCAGACAGGATCCCTAGGATGAATACTGATGAAGATAGTTGGAAGAAAGGCAGGCGGGAACAAGGGGCCCCTGCCCTAAGAGGAAATCACCCTTACAAGGCTCTCACACCCCCCTGGAAGGAGCCCCCCATCCTCTCCCCTGTGACAGACAGATGACAAAAACCTAATTGGATGACAGGCATGTGGAGGATGAATCAGTGGGCTGCCAACCAGCCCACTATAAACCCCTAAACTTAGAAACTCCAGGGGCAACCCTCTCAAGTCCCCCCCACCCCCTCTTTGGGAGCTTTGTACCCTATCATTCAATAAACTTTACTATCTCTTAATAAACCTCGCTTTGCTGCCCTCCATTCTGTCTGGTCTACCTCTTCATTCTCCGAAGCTGTGTGACCAAGAACGTAGGCGCCGGAGGAGAAGGAAAGCCTGTAACAAAGGACGGAGGGGAGCAGTGGGAGGAATTATGTCAGTCCTGCAGTCTTGTTTAGGTGTCCTTTCCCTCTCTCATTCGCTTTTTGCAACGAATCTTTTAATGAAACTTTTGGAATTTTGAAACCTTTGGGAGGCTTCTGCTTGCCAGTTCAAACAGGTGTCCCATTCCACTTAATTCGGGAATGGCTTTCAAGTGCACTTTTTAAATGATTTTATCTAGTTGGAATGTTCCCCATAATAGCCATTGTAATTCCATGTTGTTTTCAGTACAATTTTTCTATTCTGAGACATAAAACAAGTAAGTGTGCCAGAAGGTACTGGATATAAAGAATCCCTTTCCTCACTTCCGGATATAAAAAATCCCATCTCCTTTAGCTAGGTCTTTGGGTTGTTCGGAGGCAAACTAAAACTAGCAGACAGTTGCCGTGGGGCTGGGGATCGCGTGTGTTTTATAGTGCGCCTTGTTGCTTAGTAGTTTTCTTAGTTGGTGGGTGACCTAATGTCAATCTAATCCAGTCCGTGACAAACTTAATCTAACATGGGAGTTTTCTGGGGGTGGTAGGCCCTCTAATAACTCCGAAGTGTTAGCTAATTGTTACCAGTTAGATGGGTAGGTGTGTCCCCAATTTTTATGGCTTTTTGGCCTCTGAGATCTCAGCTAGCACTAGCCTTTATTTACACAACACAAGACAAACATGCACACCTCAACATACCACCAGTAACCAAAATGTCATGGCAGACTGGCCAAGAGAAGGCCATAGGCACCATGAGCAATTCCCAATATGGGCTACACCAGCGGACTCCCTTCAGGGAGACTGCAGATGGGAAATTGGGACAAAGTTTCCAAAGTAGAATTGTGGACTGAACCAAGAGCTAAGGACCAGGGCTCTGTTAGAGCCTCCTGTCAATCTAGACTCACCCATTAACCTAGACTGGAAAGCCAATTAGATGGGTAGCTTGAATGCAAAGTAACAGAGCTGAAATAGAGAGGGGCTTACCAACAGCTCTCAGAAATGGTGAGAAAGACAGTGGACTTACAAGGGTTCTTGAGGCACCACTCTTGTGTCTCTCATTATCTCCAAATGCCGACAGAAGTTCACGTTGGTTCCCAATGCCATCACCAAATATGTTAAAAGGACAAAATGGCAACTGAATAAATTTGAAGATCTCATTGTCTTTATTATATGATTCATGAATTGGGCAGCACCCCATCTAGCAAGGAGAAGGAAGCTCCAAGGAGTTGTACAGAATGGAAGGTTTTTATAGAAGAAGGATGGGACAAGAAAGTTATTAAAAGAAATGTTCCTTGGACAAGGCAAAAGGAAAGGAAAGGAAAGGAATAAAGAAGGAATTTGTTAGCAAGGAATGCATTGTTTAGGAAAGGTTGTCCTCCTCAAGTGGAGTGGAAGTGGTCTATGCTGGTATTGACCCAGATTTTCCTTGCTGACTGATGAAAGTTTACCCTCCTGGGGAGTCAACCTGCAGTTCAGTTAGGTAGTAAGTCTTGGTTTTTGGCCTTGACTTAAGTGATGTCATTTTAGGCCTGTGGTTTTCTTTTTAACACAGTAAAAACAAAATTTGGGGCTTGGTCTGATGGCAAGGAAATAAAAACACTCTTTTCGTTGCAGTTTTAGAGTGACATTACATTTACATAACAAATCTCTGCCAGGCCTGCAAATGTACAAATGTACCATGGCTGCCAAGGGTCAGTTGACAGGGTGTGTAGGGTGCATATGTCATGGTAGGTCATACAGGTCATGGTAGGCAGGGGATGGAACAGACCAAGTTTAGGGTGAGGCCAGATCTCAGGAATGGGCCATGGGGGACTATGGCATTTCCTATTTCAAGCCCTAAACTCAACAAATGCACATATTTCCTCTGAAGGCAAAGTTGGAGGAATCTGAACCATCTTGCTAGGGCAGGGCCAGGTAGGCTAGCTGGGGTACCCTTCATTAAGGGATAACTGGGAGTCTTGATTCCAGATTTTGGGGATGAGAAAATTTATTCTACTTTTCAAGGCTCTTCTAGTTGGCCTAAGAAATTGACATGAAACAGATTAATAGGAGGAAGAACCCCCCAAATTTGGTTATATGTGCATGGAGACCCAATAATGAAATTGAGAGTTGAAGAATGATGAAGTCATGTGCTTTGTACATTTTAGACTCCAGGGATGCTCAGAAATCAATATACATAGTCCGCTCTATCTCTAACCACCTCTTGAGTAATTTTGTAGGGTTAATGAGGAAGCCATATTTGGTATTGTCCTCCTGCCTTTTACAATAGTGTTCTAAATATGTTTTCTTATGAAGATTGTTAGAAGGTGGGGGAGAGACAGTAATGTATCCCCCAAGCTGAGAAGGCACTTTGAGACCAGAACACGAAGTAGATAACCCCATGCACTTAACACAGAGTTTTATTCAAGGTAACTTACTGACAGGAAATCAGGCAGATGGCTCTCTGTGGCAGCTGCATATTCTCTGCAAAGTCCAGACTTTAGTCCACAGATTTTGTCAATGGACCCTCTTACTCAACTATAGACCCTAGTAATTAGAACCACAAATAGACAAGACCACTTAACTCATGTTCTAACTAAAACCCATTGTGCATATTTCATATTGCACTTAAGACCTTAAGACATTGATGAAGATGTTTTGCAATGACTAGAACATTCCAACCACCAGACCATAAAATCCCTGATAGCAATGACTGAATGCCTAGAAGACCACACCCTGCATGATCCCTTCCCTGCTTATGATTATGGGCTGAACATACACTGATACCCACCCATGACCCCGTGCTCTCTGGCTGCTGTCTTGCATATACCAGTCTCCCTCCCCAAACCTATCTCTATAAAACTCTAGGTGTCCATCTTGGTGGTGGAGGCATTGGTTGTTAAGGCCTGAGCTGTCACCTCCCCTGATTGGGGGCATGTGAAATAAATTGCTCCCTTTCTCTTTTCCAAACCCTCATCTCTCGAGTCATTGGCTTCTGTTGCAATGGTTTTTCCAAGTTTGTTCAGTAACATCGTTGGCAAACCCTTCCAAGAACTATGTTTTTATTTGTCCAGAATTTTGGGATTCTCTGGGATGGAGCAGTTGGCCAGGGCAGCATGCCAAGACTTACCATTTGTTTCCTACGTTAGCGGCTGTGATAGATCATTCAGTAACAACTTTACAGAGTGAGGGGACATGCAGAAGGGCATTGTAGTGAGATTAAAGAGTTTGCACGCACCTAATTGACAGCTAACCTTTAATTAGATCTTGTGGCACCATCTGTGCATCAGGAAGGGGGAAAGATTATGTTATCTCTAAGAGATTCATGGGAGATCAAAGCAAGCTTCCCCATTCTGGACTTGGTGGATATTTCTAAAGTATGTCTACTTATCTCCAAGGGGCCCAGAACACCTAGCCCAAAGAAAGGTCATCATGTGAACATGAGCAAGACGGAGGGCCAAAAATGGAGTCAGTATTGTGGGCACTCCTACAGAGATGCTTAATAGAAAGTTCCAAATAGTTTATAATATACTAAAGCAGTATAAGATAATTTCTGTGGGTTCAACAAGACGAAGCTATTGACCAGCTCAGCTGGTTATCTGTGAAACTTCAAGGATGCTTTGGAGTAGGGACTGTAGGGGCCAAGGGTGGGCTACCCTAAGATAGGCTACTTTGGCATGAAGATTATTTTAAGTTAAAAAGCAACCAAGGGCCACCTGGGTGGCTCAGTCGTTAAGTGTCTGCCTTCAGATCAGGGCATGATCCCAGGATCCTGGGATGGAGCCCCACATTGGGCTCCATGCTTTGTGGGAAGCCTGCTGCTCCCTCTCCCATTCCCCCTGCTTGTGTTCCCTCTCTTGCTGGGTCTCTCTCTGTCAAATAAATAAATAAATAAATAAAAATCTTAAAAATAAATAAATAAATAAATAAAAAGCAATCAAATCCCGGCAGATTCAGGAAAAGTTCTCCCCCCCCCCCAATAACTGCCTAAAAAAGAAATTAGATGGAGAACCTACTTCAGCAAGAGGGTTATCACCATAGATATCTACATTACATTAGGAGCTAGTTATGGCGGACAGGGAGGAACCTAGCAGGGCCTATTAGATCGAGGTCTTCTCTCTGTCCCATTGTTTCTGAGTCACCCAGCAAACATTTATTTACCGTTTACTCTTTTTAATTCTTTCTGAGGATGACATTCCTTACCTTTGAAGACACAGATCCTTAACTTCTTCTCCTTAATTCAAGATGACATAAATAATTCATTTTGCCTGTCTTTGGAATTTCCACGTCTGTGTGAATTTTCTGTCTCTATGCTTTTAAATCTAATGTAGTCTTGTTAAAAAGAAAAATTATTGTGGTCAACATTAGCACCCAAACTATAAAACAGCTCTATCAGTTTTGCCTATTCAAAAGCTGTTTATAATTTCAGGAGGTTGCTATAGATGGTAAACAGTATATTAAATTTAAAGTTTGTCAAACCCAAAACCCAAACCCAAAGAGCAAACCCAAACCCCAGTAATGGGCGCCAGCAGATTTTTGTCAATTACAAATTTAAGATAATTCATCATTTATATTTATAATTTCATATTTGGCGTGAAGTATGATATATCCCACGACACTGACCAATGCTAATTATTACTTTGGGTTGGGTTGCTGACATCGCCAAATGTTTTGTTTCGGGAGGCAAATTAACACTCAGAGACTGATTTTGTTTTTGCCAAAAATATAGTCAGCGCAGGTTCACTGTGGAATTTCATGAGCCAATAGCATTAAGGATAATGTCTTTTAATAAGCCAACAAAGAAATAACATATTCCAAACAAATGACAGATTAATCACACTATTGTTTCAGGCAAGAGGAAGTGAAAGGAATAAAGTTCAAATTTAGTTGAGCTGTACCTTTTGTTAAACAAAATTAAACTAAGTGAATTTGAAGATCTAATTGGCTATAGTAAGCAATTCACGTATCAGACAGCATCCCATCCAGCATGTAGAGAGATGCTGGGAGGTATTGCACACGTGTAAGGTTGGTTGGTTGGTTGGTTGGTTGGTTGTTTATAGGAAGGAGGGGTTGTAAGGAAGCTATTTACAAAGGAAAAGAATGTTTCAGGCCAGGACATCTTTCGTGGGGAAGAGAACATCTTGGTTTTCTCTCACGTAGATTACCTCCCTCGGTGCTAATAAGCAAATTTCAGTTTGAAATTTAAAAGGTCACATCTTGGGGTGCCTGGGTGGCTCAGTGGGTTGGGCCTCTGCCTTCGGCTCAGGTCATGATCTCAGTGGTCCTGGGATTGAGTCCCGCATCGGGCTCTCTGCTCGGCAGGGAGCCTGCTTCCTCCTCTCTCTCTCTGCCTACTTGTGATCTCACTCTGTCAAATAAATAAATAAAATAGTTAAAAAATTTTTTTCAAAAAAAAAAAAAAAAGTCACATCTTGGGGTGCCTGGGCGGTTCCGTACCAAGTGTTGGACCCTTGATCTTGGTGCAGGTCTTGATCTCCGGGTTGTGGGTTCAAACCCTGTGTTGGACTCCACGTTGGGTGTGGAGCCTATTTAAAAAAAAAAAAAAAATCTCATACTTGGGATAGTTTAAAACTGTACTTTAGCCTTGGTCATGTTTTGGGGGTGGGGTAAAAGGCTAAATTTTATATGTATTTTTAAAGCTTTTATTTATTTATTTGAGAGAAGGAGAGCACAGAGCATGAGCAAGTCTAGGGGCAGTGGGAGGGAGAAGCAGACTCCCCACTGAGCAGGAAGCCTGATGCGGGGCTCAATCCCAGGACCCCAGGATCACGACCTGAGCCGAAGGCAGACGCTTAACCAACTGAGCCACCCAGGCGCCCCCGGAGAGCTATTTTTGATCAGCAAAGGGTAGCCTTGCCCAGACTGAAGTCTCTTGGATAATTCTCCCAAATCTCAGTATCTGTAGCAGGAGCGTCCTGCCACATTTGCCTCTTCTTAGGTGTTTATTGGTAAGTCCCTCACAGGGGTCTCTCAGCAGCTGAGCTATTGAGTTCTCATGAGTGAGAACGAGGAGATGATGACATCTTGGCACGACTTACTTCATTCCTCTAGGAAAACAACTTCTAAAAACACTTTTTGTCTTTGTCATAAAAAAGTGGATTTGAAATCATGCCAATTAACACAGAACAAAGGTAAAGCTGGAGGAACCTGGCCTGCTTTGACAGGACGAGGCTGGGCGGGGCGGCTGGCTGGGGTACTCTTCACTGAGGGACACCTGGGAAAGGTGGGTTTACCAGTAATCAGGACCCCATCAAGTAACCAGTCTAGACAGGGATAAACTGTTGCCAGTTGAATGCTGCCATCTCAGATGTCCAGAGGGTTGGCCCCATCCATTCTAGAAGCTACGCAGGAGCCTGGGGACAGGCCCCGGCTCTCACTGCGTATTGGGTCCCTGCTGCTCCGGCAAGCTGAAGGTGCCAACTGTCCCTTACAGGTATGGCACAGTTCAGGGTAGGAGGGACCTAGAATCTGGCAATGGTCTTGAGAGGCTGGGTTGGAGGCATGTCTCTAGGCGACAAGGCAAATGAATATTCATCAGCCCCAGTATGACCAATGGGCGATATTCCTTCTGAATGCAGAGTTAAAATTAATGAACTGAATTGGCAGAGAGGGCTGGCGCAATATCATCTAATAAGAGGTTTCCGGGAGCCCAGGTTGCAGAAGAAACCCCAGGCCCCTCAGGAATTAACTCCAACGGTGGACTGTCTGTAATCTGCCTGTGTGGCTTCAGGATGGGTTTGACGGTAGGCCCACCCAACGCTGGAGTCTGTAAGTGACAGATGCCAGGCACAGCTCTCACGGCTTGCAGGGCCTGAGGGCACCACTGCCTGTTGTATGCTAAAGGGGATGAACGGCGCATGCCCAGAAAGTGGGGCTCTGGACAGCCAGAAACACAGAAAGCAGCACGGATGTGGGAAGGCCATGTTACAGAAGCAGGATCTTGGTGTCACAAAGCATCTCCCTTATTTCAAGGTTCTAACTTCAAAAGTAAGCTTATACCTGTGAAGGCAGAGCTGCAAAAAGCCCTCAGAATACCAAAACAGGGTCAGTATCAGGCTCCTAGTTGTCCCTCATTGTAATATATTTCATTCAAGAGCAAAGTCCCATCCCGACGAGAGACTCTGACCTATACTTACAGAGTACCCCTGCCAAGGGATTGGAAAAACCTCCAGCTCTGAACTCTGGAGCAATCTCTCACAATTGTAGGTAGTGCCTTGTGAGGGGGAGGACATTTACGATAACATAGGGTGATACTCGGAACCAGGCTTATCCCAACACTTGCAGGATTCTAGCTCCCAGGCAGAAATGAGCTGCGGGTCCCATCCAATGCCAGAGGCAGCAGGGCCCTCCAGAGGGACAGCCCAAGCCCAAGTCAACCTTGGGATGGGGAGTTTCAAGGCCCATGTTGGACGTGGAGCCTACTTAAAATTAAATAAATACATACATACGGGGCGCCTGGGTGGCTTAAGCGTCTGCCTTCAGCTCAGGTCATGATCCTAGGATCCCGGGATCGAGCCCTGTATTGGGTTCCCTGATCAGCGGGGAGGCTGCTTCTCCCTCTCCCTCTGCCGGCTGCTCCTTCTGCTTGTGCTCTCTCTGTCAAATGAATAAATTAAAAAAAAAAACTCTTAAAAAAATTCATATACACACACAGGGAGGAGTCAAGATGGCGGAGAAGTAGCAGGCTGAGACGACATCGGGTAGCAGGAGATCAGCTAGATAGCTTATCTAACCATTGTGAACACCTATAAATCCAACGGGAAATCGAAGAGAAGAAGAGCAACAATCCCAGAAACAGAAAATCGATCACTTTCTGAAAGGTAGGACCTGCGGAGAAGTGAATCCAAAGCGACGGGAAGATAGACCCCGGGGGGAGGGGCCGGCACCCGGCAAGCGGCGGAGCGACGGAGCACAAAACCGGGACTTTTAAAAGTCGGCTCCACTGGGAGACATCGCTCCAGAGGCTAAACTGGGGGGAAACCCAGGCGGGGTCAGCATAACCCCAGGACCCGCGGGGTCACAGAAGGACTGGGGGTGTCTGAGTGCCGCAGAGCTCGCAGGTATTAGAGCGGGGAAGCCGGCTATAGCGACAAAGCCGAGGAGTGAGCTCTAAGCCCGGGGTTACCTTGTGCCGGTCGCAGGCTGGGTGGGCTCGGAGCGTGGCCGGAGGCCACGGAGACAAAAGCGACCCGGCGCTTTTCTCCAGCTCCAACAATTGACTGCTTTCCTCGAGGCGCGACCGCAAGCCAGGGAGGCGGGACTGTTGGGCGCTTTGCTCTGAGAGCGCACTGAGGAGCGGAACCCCAAGCTCTCTGCTCCTCTGGGCCGAGAGATTGGGAGGCCGCCATCTTCATTCCCGTCCTCCGGAACTCTACGGAAAGCGCTCAGGGAACAAAAGCTCCCGAAAGCGAACCCGAGCGGATTACTTAGCCCGGCCCCTGGCAAGGGCGGTGCAATTCCGCCTGCGGCAAAGACACTTGAGAATCACTACAACAGGCCCCTCCCCCAGAAGATCAACAAGAAACCATCCAAAACCAACTTCAGTCACCAAGAACAGCGGAATTCCACAGCAGGAGAAAGCAAATCCTACCTGGACAAAATGACAAGGCGGAAAAACTCACCTCAAAAAAAAGAACAAGAGGCCGTACCGAAGGCTGGAGACCTAATCAATACAGACATAGGTAGCATGACAGATCTAGAGTTCAGAATGACAATTCTCAAGGTTCTAGCCGGGCTCGAAAAAGGCATAGAAGATATTAGAGAAACCCTCTCCGGAGAGATAAAAGCCCTTTCTGGAGAAATAAAAGAACTAAAATCTAACCAAGTTGAAATCAAAAAAGCTATTCATGAGGTGCAATCAAAAATGGAAGCTCTCACTGCCAGGATAAATGAGGCAGAAGAAAGAATTAGTGACATAGAAGACCAAATGACAGAGAATAAAGAAGCTGAGCAAAAGAGAGACAAACAACTACTGGAACACGAGGAGAGGATTCGAGAGATAAGTGACACCATAAGACGACACAACATTAGAATAATTGGGATTCCAGAAGAAGAAGAAAGAGAGAGGGGAGCAGAAGGTATATTGGAGACAATTATTGGAGAGAATTTCCCTAATATGGCAAAGGGAACAAACATCAAAATCCAGGAGATGCTAAGAACGCCCCTCAAAATCAATAAAAATAGGTCCACACCTCGTCACCTGATAGTAAAATTTACAAGTCTTAGCGACAAAGAGAAAATCCTGAAAGCAGCCCGGGAAAAGAAGTCTGTAACATACAAGGGTAAAAACATTAGATTGGCAGCGGACCTATCCACAGAGACCTGGCAGGCCAGAAAGAACTGGCATGATATATTCAGAGCACTAAACGAGAAAAACATGCAGCCAAGAATACTATATCCGGCTAGGCTATCACTGAAAATAGAAGGAGAGATAAAGAGCTTCCAGGACAAACAAAAGCTGAAAGAATTTGCAAACACCAAACCAGCTCTACAGGAAATATTGAAAGGGGTCCTCTAAGCAAAGAGAGACCCTAAAAGTAGTAGATCAGAAAGAAACAGAAACAATATACAGTAACAATCATCTTACAGGCAATACAATGGCACTAAATTCATATCTCTCAATAGTTACCCTGAATGTTAATGGGCTAAATGCCCCAATCAAAAGACACAGGGTATCAGAATGGATAAAAAAACAAAACCCATCCATATGCTGCCTACAAGAAACTCATTTTAGACCCGAAGACACCTCCAGATTTAAAGTGAGGGGGTGGAAAACAATGTACCATGCTAATGGACATCAGAAGAAAGCTGGGGTGGCAATCCTTATATCAGATCAATTAGATTTTAAGCCAAAGACTATAATAAGAGATGAGGAAGGACACTATATCATACTCAAAGGGTCTGTCCAACAAGAAGATCTAACAATCTTAAATATCTATGCCCCTAACATGGGAACAGCCAACTATATAAACCAATTAATAACAAAATCAAAGAAATACATCGACAGTAATACAATAATAGCAGGGGACTTTAACACTCCCCTCACTGAAATGGACAGATCATCTAAGCAAAAGATCAACAAGGAAATAAAGGCCTTAAATGACACACTGGACCAGATGGACATCACAGATATATTCAGAACATTCCATCCCAAAGCAACAGAATATACATTCTTCTCTAGTGCACATGGAACATTCTCCAGAATAGACCACATCCTGGGTCATAAATCAGGTCTCAATCGGTACCAAAAGATCGAGATCATTCCCTGCATATTTTCAGACCACAATGCTCTGAAGCTCGAACTCAATCACAAGAGGAAATTTGGAAAGAACGCAAATACATGGAGACTAAACAGCATCCTTCTAAAAAATGAATGGGTCAACCAGGAAATTAAAGAAGAATTGAAAAAATTCATGGAAACAAATGATAATGAAAACACAACAGTTCAAAATCTGTGGGACACAACAAAGGCAGTCCTGAGAGGAAAATATATAGCAGTGCAAGCCTTTCTCAAGAAACAAGAAAGGTCTCAAATACACAACCTAACCCTACACCTAAAGGAGCTGGAGAGAGAACAACAAAGAAAGCCTAAACCCAGCAGGAGAAGAGAAATCATAAAGATCAGAGCAGAAATCAATGAAATAGAAACTAAAAAAACAATAGAACAAATCAACAAAACTAGGAGCTGGTTCTTTGAAAGAATTAATAAGATTGATAAGCCCCTGGCCAGACTTATCAAAAAGAAAAGAGAAAGGACGCAAATAAATAAAATCATGAATGAAAGAGGAGAGATCACAACCAACACCAAAGAAATACAAACAATTATAAGAACATACTACGAGCAACTCTATGGCAACAAATTTGACAACCTGGAAGAAATGGATACATTTCTAGAGATGTATAAACTACCACAACTGAACCAGGAAGAAATAGATAACCTGAACAGACCCATAACCAGTAAGGAGATTGAAACAGTCATCAAAAATCTCCAAACAAACAAAAGTCCAGGACCAGACGGCTTCCCAGGGGAATTCTACCAAACATTTAAAGAAGAATTAATTCCTATTCTCCTGAAACTGTTCCAAAAAATAGAAATGGAAGGAAAACTTCCAAACTCATTCTATGAGGCCAGCATCACCTTGATCCCAAAACCAGACAAGGATCCGACCAAAAAAGAGAATTACAGACCAATATCCTTGATGAACACAGATGCGAAAATTCTCACCAAAATACTGGCCAATAGGATCCAACAGTACATTAAAAGGATTATTCACCACGACCAAGTGGGATTTATTCCAGGGCTGCAAGGTTGGTTCAACATCCGCAAATCCATCAATGTGATACAATACATTAATAAAAGAAAGAGTAAGAACCATATGATACTCTCAATAGATGCTGAAAAAGCGTTTGACAAAGTGCAGCATCCCTTCCTGATTAAAACTCTTCAAAGTGTAGGGATAGAAGGCACATACCTCAACATTATCAAAGCCATCTATGAAAAACCCACCGCAAATATCATTCTCAATGGAGAAAAACTGAAAGCTTTTCCGCTAAGGTCAGGAACACGGCAGGGATGTCCGTTATCACCACTGCTGTTCAATATAGTACTAGAAGTCCTAGCCTCAGCAATCAGACAACAAAAAGAAATTAAAGGCATCCAAATCGGCAAAGAAGAAGTCAAACTATCACTCTTTGCAGATGATATGATACTATATGTGGAAAACCCAAAAGGCTCCACTCCAAAACTGCTAGAACTTATACAGGAATTCAGTAAAGTGTCAGGATATAAAGTCAATGCACAGAAATCAGTCGCATTTCTTTACACTAACAACAAGACAGAAGAAAGAGAAATTGAGGAGTCAGTCCCATTTACAATCGTACCCAAAACCATAAGATACCTAGGAATAAATCTAACCAAAGAGGTAAAGAATCTATACTCAGAAAACTATAAAGTACTCATGAAAGAAATTGAGGAAGACACAAAGAAATGGAAAAATACTCCATGCTCATGGATTGGAAGAACAAATATTGTGAAAATGTCTATTTTACCTAAAGCAATCTACACATTTAATGCAATCCCTATCAAAATCCCATCCATTTTTTTTAAAGAAATAGAACAAATAATCCTAAAATTTATATGGAACCAGAAAAGACCTCGAATAGCCAAAGGAATATTGAAAAAGAAAGCCAAAGTCGGTGGTATCACAATTCCAGACTTCAAGCTCTATTACAAAGCTGTCATCATCAAGACAGTATGGTACTGGCACAAAAACAGACATATAGACCAATGGAACAGAATAGAGAGCCCAGAAATAGACCCTCAACTCTATGGTCAACTAATCTTCGACAAAGCAGGAAAGAATATCCAATGGAAAAAAGACAGCCTCTTCAACAAATGGTGCTGGGAAAATTGGACAGCCACATGCAGAAAAATGAAATTGGACTATTTCCTTACACCACACACGAAAATAGACTCAAAGTGGATGAAGGACCTCAATGTGCGAAAGGAATCTATCAAAATCCTTGAGGACAATGCAGGCAGCAACCTCTTTGACCTCCACCACAGCAACTTCTTCCTAGGAACATCGCCAAAGGCAACAGAAGCAAGGGCAAAAATGAACTATTGGGATTTCATCAAGATCAAAAGCTTTTGCACAGCAAAGGAAACAGTTAACAAAACCAAAAGACAACTGACAGAATGGGAGAAGATATTTGCAAACGACATATCAGATAAAGGGCTCGTATCCAAAATCTATAAAGAGCTTATCAAACACAATACCCAAAGAACAAATAATCCAGTCAAGAAATGGGCAGAGGACATGAACAGACATTTCTGCAAGGAAGACATCCAGATGGCCAACAGACACATGAAAAAATGCTCCACATCACTCGGCATCAGGGAAATACAAATCAAAACCACAATGAGATACCACCTCACACCAGTCAGAATGGCTAAAATTAACAAGTCAAGAAATGACAGATGCTGGCGAGGATGCGGAGAGAGGGGAACCCTCCTACACTGTTGGTGGGAATGCAAGCTGGTGCAACCACTCTGGAAAACAGTGTGGAGGTTCCTCAAAAAACTGAAAATAGAGCTACCCTACGACCCAGCAATTGCACTCCTGGGTATATATCCTAAAGATACAAACGTGGTGCTCCGAAGGGGCACGTGCACCCGAATGTTTATAGCAGCAATGTCCACAATAGCCAAACTGTGGAAAGCGCCTAGATGTCCATCAACAGATGAATGGATAAAGAAGATGTGGTATATATACACAATGGAATACTATGCAGCCATCAAAAGACATGAAATCTTGCCATTTGCGACGACGTGGATGGAACTAGAGGGTATCATGCTTAGCGAAATAAGTCAATCGGAGAAATATAACTATCATATGATCTCTTTGATATGAGGAAGTGGAGATGCAATGTGGGGGGGTTGGGGGGGAGGTAGGAAAAGAAAAAATGAAAAGATGGGATTGGGAGGGAGACAAACCATAAAAGACTCAATCTCAAGAAACAGACTGAGGGTTGCGGGGGGGAAGGGGGATGGGAGAGGGTGGTGGGGAAATGGACATTGGGGAGGGTATGTGCTATGATGAGTGCTGTGAAATGTGTAAACCAGACGATTCACAGACCTGTACCCCTGGGGATAAAAATACATTATATGTTTATTAAAATAAAAAAAATTTAAAAAAAAAAATTCATATACACACACATACCACCATCCATTAAAAAAAAGTCTCCTCCCTTCTTTTGCTGACAATTTCATATTTATCAGTTTAAAGGTCACGTCCAATAGCTTGTGCAACTGATCTAGAAATGATATAAGGCAATTTTTACAGTACAAAGGTTAAAGATTAGCAAAATTACGGATCACATTAAATGAATGTAAATTCCTTTAACATTACACAGTTATGATAACCTGCCTGCTTTATGGAAATGAGTTATGAGATTCACTTTGTTCACAGTCTCATTCTCACAGTGTTCTGTTGGACCAAGAATGATAGAACAGGCAGGGGGAACAGAGCCCCCACGTGATTGCTGAAGAGGCTGCCCTGAGTTGAGTCGGCAGAATCAAGATTTGCAAAATGTGACAACTTTAATGCTGATGGCAGAGCTTTGTCTGGGGGGTTGCCACCAGAATTCTCAGCCTTGCAAACTGCTGTTTAAGAAACGTGGCAAGTTCTTTTAGGTAATGTTTGTTGCCTGGCTGCAAATCTGAAAAGACAAAGCAGCTAAGTATGAGGCCATCAGAGTGAATGTACCTTGGCCTTGAGGTGTGGTCACTGTGTCCATACAGGGCAGACCGGGTGTTTGCATTCCCCATTTCAGCTGGCTGCACAGAACCTTTGTTGCTCAACTGATTGTGACAGAAGAACAGTGGCTTTCAAACACGCTGGATCATTCCTCAGCAAGAATACAGCGTGAATCACGGCTCATCATCTACCTCCATATGGGAAACCATAAGTGTAACATTGAAATAAACGTTTAACTGACATGTATCTTCTATTTTGCATAATATGAAGTTATTCCCTTTAATTTATCTACAGATAATAAATCCATTTATAGATTATAGATAAAACTGAAGATACATCAGGCGCCCGAGTGGCTCAGTCAGTAAGTGTCTGCCTTTGGCTCAGGATCCCGGGATCCTGGGAGCAAGCTCTGGGTTCTCCCTCTTCCTCTGCCTGCCGCTCCCCCTGCTTGTGTTCTCTGCCCCCCCTCTCTCTGATCTTTAAAAAGAAAAGACCCTGAAGCTGTACTTATTCATAACCTACCTATGTGTGTATTTTTTATTTTCCCAAAAATGATAATCGTAATTCATCAGTGGTCTGTGACTACAGTCTGCAAACTAAGGGTTTACAATAAATCTTTCCATAGGAGGAGAAAGTTCTCTTAGGAGCACCCTCATTTCTTACTCCCCAAAGGGGCGCCTGCTGCTTTGCTTACTTTCTTTCAGCACTACTATACAGAGTTTGTGCAAGGTTAGTTTATGCTTATTATTCTAAGTGTTCTGACAATTTTTAAAGGTTCACTTTGTATTGTGAAAATCAGGAAGCAGGCAATTATGAACTACCATATATTAGGATCCGATAGTAGATTAGCAAACTTTAAAGACACTTACACCTTTGTTTGAAACATATTTTTCCCTACAATACATTTTTCTCAGTGTGGCATAAAACGTGTTTATTAGTAGATCCAAATATATTTGGTCTCTATAAAACCTAAAAAGCCTGTAGAGAGCAAGCCGGAGTGTCTGATGTCCAGCAGGGGCCGGGGTCAAGCAGTGATAGCAGCAGTTATGGGCACTGCAGCCACGAGATATCGCTGAGACCAGCACCAGCTGCCGTCACCCCAGGGCTGATCGCGAGCACAAGCACAGGAGGTCTGCAGGGGCCCCAGACCCATTCAATCCCTTTGAAAAGGGGAAGGTTTTTGCAACAAACTGTCAGCCTCTCCAGACACTGAACCCTCTATGTCCCACCATTGAAAAAAAAAAGCAGCTGCCCCTGATGGCTCTGCCCCATTGATCTGTTAAAGAGCTGAGACCAGTCACCGCCTCAACATCAGAAGCAGTGAGTGCCCAGCGCTGACCCGGACCGGACCGAGGCCTCATCTCCACTGCGCACCCACAGACGGACTTTGCACTTGGTTCATTAACTTCCTACACCCTTCTTTACCTTGCTTGTCGCCTGGCTTATCTTAGGTTGTGCTCTGTGTGCTGTGTAAGAAGTCAAGTTTATCCCCCAGCCACCCCATCCCTTCCACATCCCTCCACTCCAGCAACCCTCAGTTTGTTTCCTGAGATTCTCTTACAGTTTGTCTCCCTCTCTGGTTTCATCTTGTTTCATTTTTTTCCCTCTCTTCCTCTGCCTTGTTTCTCAAATTCCACACATCAGGAGGAATGGGGTGGCTGTGTGATGGGCACTGGGGAGGGTATGCGTTGGGATGAGCTCTGCACATTCTGCCAGATGGATGAATCACAGACCTGTACGCCTGAAACAAAACCAAACCCAAAAAGGTTAAGTTTAATTACATGGTGAAATGCTACTGAATTTGGGGTCCAGATCCTGCTTTATAATTGTGATTCATTTTGCTTTATGAGCGAATAAAACTGACATTATGGAAAGGCACAACTCACGTATGTGCCTTTATAGTGTGCTCATGACAAAGCCAAAAGTAGATAAACTTACGTTTAGCCTTTAATGTTTGTCTTATTTGGAAACAAGTTAGATATTCAATGGCTATCCTTTATTTAGTTTAATTTAATATAAACTGTGATCTTATTTACACTTATTTGAATTATTTGCTTTCAATTCTTATACTTGGATGATTCATCAAACAGCTAACCACCATCTTACTTCTCTTACTGACAAATTTTGTAACATGTAGTATTAGCTTATTTGATTTGTAAACCCAGGTAGAAAAATTTGTTTATCTACATTAAGTGTAATAAACCTAATAAAATAGCCCTGAGGACATGTCCGTTTTTATTAAACCAACAATTTAAAATTTAGGTTTTATTTATGAAAGATTATCTAAGATCATATGAACTTGAAGAGGATTTGGGATGGTTTCTATATTTCTTTAGAGTATATTTGATTTCTATAAATTCTTAATTTTCTTTAGGCCAATTAATTAGAGCTCTTTACAAATTAATTTAATAATTAAATTTCATACCATCTAGAGATAGAAAAATATGATGTACCTAAAACACATATAGAATAATATAGTATATAGTATAGTATAGAAATATGTAACATGTAGGTAGGCATAGAGATCCCATAGCTTTTGTTAACCATATCAGGGAACCTGTGTGGCTCGGTCGATTAAGTGGTTAACTCTTGATTTTGGCTCAGGGTCCTGGGGGGGAGCCCTGCCTTCAGCTCTGTGCTCAGCAGGGTGTCTGCTTGTCCCTCTGCCCCTCCCCCACATATCTCTCAAATAAATGAATAAAATCTTTTTTGTTTTATTTAAAAAATTTTTTTAAAGATTTTATTTATTTATTTGACAGAGAAAGATCACAAGTAGGCAGAGAGGGAGGCAGAGAGAGTGAGAGGGAAGCAGGCCCCCTGCCGAGCAGAGAGCACCGATGCGGGGTTCGATCCCAGGACCCTGAGATCATGACCTGAGCTGAAGGCAGCAGCCCAAACCACTGAGCCTCCCAGGCGCCCCTAAATGAATAAAATCTTAAAAAAAAAGTTAAACATGTCTCAGGTATACAAATCAGAAGAAAATAATTGCATCCAGGCAATATTTCTGGCAGATGGTCTAAGTAAGCTCAGGTTATGAGCTCCATGGCAGAAGTTTGCATACTGTAAGGATTCTTTTAGAATTGTTGTTAGAGTCATTTTTGTCTTTTAGAAGATTCTACATGTCAATCAAAGAATGCATTGCATTGTGTCTGACAGGCTTAGAATCCTCTGTTTTAAGGATACCCCTGAAGATGGACTTATCTAAAACAGGGGCTCCCCAGAATGGCTGTTATAATTTCAAAATATCCGAAAGTTCACCCATTTTTCCATAAAAGCACAAGAGCCTAGTCCAAGGAGCAGGTGGGGCCTATTTTGCGTTTGGAGTCCCTAAAATGTCTTAACTTTAAGTGGTCCTGTTTCCCAGCAGCCATGCTCAAACACTGGGAATTACGTCCCCCCCCACCCCTTGAACAGGATGGGTGACTTACTAGTAAGCTTCAAACAGAAACCCGCAAGGGGGATACCTTCATAAAAAGCAGATCCTGTATAAAGCCTGAGAGCTCCAGAAGCTGAAGCCTGTGAGAGACTTACCCAGCTCCAGGGTCAGCAACAAAGCACTTGAGTCAGACAGGATCCCTGGGCATCTCTGTGGGCAGCTGTCTGCTCACCAGCCTCGGAGTTGTTGGGGGTTTTCTCTGGATCTCATTCCTGTGACACCATTTAAAGTCAACCTTCAATATAAAAGAGCCAGTTATTTTCCTAGCAAATTGAGTCTATTTGGGAATAGCCGAGGAATTGCAATTTGGGACAAGCAAAGTAGGGCAAACCACAGTCAAGTATGAAGAGGCAAAGGGAAGGTCAGCTTTTAGTTTTAGGAAGAAATTGTGGAAGGTTTTTTGAATAACAGAGAAGAGTTTGAGGTGTGGCGTCCCATGAGCTGCAAATGGGGGTCAGTGCCTGTTGCTGGGACAGGGAGGGATCTTCTTTTTTTAAAAGTAGGAAGTAAATTTCAACGTGAAAAGTGTCCTCTCAGGTCAAGAATTACCTTCCCTCTACCTGTAAGGACATGACAGCTCCCTCTTCAGGGCTTCTGATGCCGGTGGGTTTTGTTGTTGTTGTTGTTGTTGTTTTGTTTTGCTGTTGTTGTTTGTTTTTGAGAGAGTGAGCTATGAGCTAGACACTTGACCTGGGGTGGGGTGGGGAGGTGGTTGGGAGCAAAGGGAGAGGGAGAGGGAGAATCCCAAGCAGGCTCCATGCCTGACCAGGGGCTTTATCTCACGACCCTGAGATCATGACCTGAGCAGAAATCAAGAGTCGGCCACTTAACCGACTGTGTACCCCTGATTCCTTTTTTTTTTTTTTTTAATTTGGTGTCCTTTACTCATATTTAAAGGAGTACCTGGCATGTGCCCAATTCCAAGCCCTAAGCTACACCAATGCGCGTGTAACCCCTGAAGTCAGAGCTGGAGTAATTCGAAGGCCCTGCAGGACTGGGCCAGGTGGGCAGGCTGGGCCACCCTCCAGTAGGAGACCTCTGGGAGCCTGGGGTTACAGCAGAAGGCTGGGACCCCTGCAGACCGCAGCTGCATGTAGAAGCAGACTATCGCCCATCCTGCTGGTGCCTCCCAGTGATTTTCAGTTTTCAGGGTTGAACTTCTTCCACCCTGGACACAGGGTATGTGGGTTGGGACCCGCCCTTGCTTCAGAAGCCTGGGGCTCTTGAAATGCCGTTGTGGGCAGAGAGCTTCTATTTTGGGTACAGGTTCCTAGAACAGGGTATTGACCCAGACAAGGCTGTAAAACAACCAAAACACTTATTTGGGGTTTCAGGGATGGCAATCTGGGAGGCACTGAATTGACCAGTATTGAAAGCCTGCCCTAAACAGGGAGTAGGGAGAGCAGGCTTACCAAGGCCCAGTCGTCCAGGTATAGAGCTTGTTTTGAAAGAATGCTTGGTGCCTGCAGGATTAAACTAATACACAATTGGCTCTTTAGCTAACAGGTGCTACATAGTCTCTATTTCAGCCCCAAGTAGGATGGGATCCAGAAGGTAGTGGAGTTGCAACTGACAAGTTGCAATTGACAAAAGCCAAAAGTTCAGGATGTCCTGAGACTTGAAACAGGAGATGGGCATTGCATAGGCCTTTCTCCCTCAATATCCTCCAGACCCGGTTTGGAGCGACTCTCTTAGCAATGCTTACTTCACTTCGGAATCTTCTTTCACCAGGCTGAGCGTCAGGAGTGGCTGGGTCGCAGGGAGGTGCTCTTGGGGGTACCAAATGCCAGCCTGATCCTAAGGCCTATTGGCGCCCTGGGGCACATTCCTCCTACAGGGAGTGCTGCCGGTCTTTAAACTGCTTTTCCAGGCAGGCGCCCGGTAGGCAGGATAGGGGATCCTCCATGAGGAGACACCAGAAGTCTGGTTCCTGGAGGAGCTTGGCACCTCATCAAGCAGCTTCTCTAAATGGGGACTGACTGTTGATTGTTTAAAGCTGCTGCCTCAGGGGCACCTGGGTGGCTCAGTGGGTTAAGCCGCTGCCTTCGGCTCGGGTCATGATCTCAGGGTCCTGGGATCGAGTCCCGCATCGGGCTCTCTGCTCAGCAGGGAGCCTGCTTCCCTCTCTCTCTCTCTGCCTGCCTCTCTGTCTACTTGTGAACTCTGTCAAATAAATAAATAAAATCTTTAAAAAAAAAAAGCTCCTGTCTCAGAAAGATTTTTCTGGAGAGTGCTCGCTCGAGCCCGAGGTCACTCACGTTGGTTGGAGTCAGCTGGAGCTCCACGGGCCTGGCTGCCCCTGTAGCCTAAGGCTAGCTGATGGGGGAAACTCCAAACATGTGGGCGGTGCAGGTCAGGCTAGGCAGGAAGTAAAATAGGGCAAGTGTTGGGAAAGGCTGAGGCATGGGGCAGCAGAGCCTGTGCCTGATTCTAAGCCCTAAGCTACACCAATATGCACATTCCCCCTGAAGGCAAAGCTGGAGCGTTCTGGACTACCTTACCAGGACTGTTGGGCAGGCAGGGCTGGAGTATCTGTCCTTCACCAAGAGAGGCCTGGGAGCCTTGAACTGGTAAGCTGGGACCCATCTGGACTCTCTCCCTGTTAAAAGCTGCTGCTTCAGAATGGATTTCGTGCTCGGGCTCCTGCGCTTGAGGCCATGCAGTTGGTTGGGGACCTGCCGGAGCTCCACGGGCCTGGACGGTCTAGGTAGCCCCAGGGTGGCTGATGGCCTGCTTAATGCACAAGCACCCGCTGCTCAATTCAAGGAAGCCAGAGACCCAGAAACAGGTAAAATCTGGAGAATTCAGGTCTCAGGAGTGGACTCTCGGCGTCCGTGACATCAAATTAATTCCAAGCCCGAACCTACGCTGAGGCACATACTTTAAGTGACGCTAGAAGAATCTGGAATACCACGCCAGGGCAGGGCTGGGAGGACGGTGGCTAAGGTATCCTTGGATAACAGACACCTGGGAACCTTGGTGGCTGGAGAAGCCCAGACTCCCATCAGGCAGCGAGGCTCAATGGGGACTGATTACTACCTCAGAAAGATTTTCAGGTGATGGGCTCTGCCCACCCTGGGGCCTAAGTAGGTAGGTGGGAACAGCCCGAGCCCCACGGGCCTGCAGGACGCCCACAGCCGAAGGCCAGCAGTCACGGTGAGAACTGCGCATGCGCGGGAGACGCCCGTGCGCGTAGACCAGGGCAGTGTCGGGTGAGGCCAGATCCCAGGCGAGGGTATTGGAGGTGCCTTGGGTCTGCATAATTCCCACCCCTAACCTGCACATAAACCATCTTCCCTTGAAGACGGAGCTGGAGGAGTCTTGTACTGCCTTGCGAGGGCTGGATTTCAGGAGCCGGCTGAGGTATCTTCCAGCAAGAGGCAGTTGGGAGCCTTGATTGCTGCAGACGCCCGAGTCGACCCCAGGAAACAGTAAGTACTCATGGGGACTGATTGTCACCCATTTCAGTGGCTGCCTCAGAGCAGTCATGGGAGTGGGGTGGGCTTCCTCCACCCTTGCAATGCAGGTTGTCGGGCATGAGCCCTAGCTCCACAAGCCTGGAGGGTCCCTACCAGCCAAGGGTGTCTGAAGGGGTGGTGACTGCCAATGCCAGGTGACACAGGTCAGGGTAGCCAGGGAGACCTGAAACAGGGCGAGGCTGGGTGAGGCCAGGTCATGGGAGCCTGGCCAGGGGAGTACCTGGTATCTGCCTAATTCTAAGGCTTAATTTACACGAAGTTGCATATCACCGCTGATGACTGTTTCGCTTAGGCAAGCAATATTGCTCAGAGATTTTCTTTGCAACAATATATTTAACACTGCGGCAGTCTGTGAATTTCACATGCCATTTGCGTACAGGATAATATCTTTTAATTAGCCAAGAAAGAAATAATATACTCCAAACCGATGCTAGGTTAATCCTACTATTGTTCTTGATAAGGGGAGACAAAAGTATGAAAGTCGAAATATAGTTGAGGTGTGCCTTTTATAGGAGCTGGTACTTGGGAGAGGTGGCTTAGCCAACTGGGAGCTAAGTCCAGGTGCCAGGAAAAAGTTAGTTCTGGGTTGCTAGAGCACGTTGCTAGGAAACGAGGGCACCAGACTTCCATTGCTCTATTTACTTCCATGGAAAGTGTGCTTAGTAATAGATTGGTAATTTCATCCGTGTACACAATGATGACAAAGCTGCCATTGTTTGTATATGAAAACTGAGATGTTTGGTTTCAAAATTTTTAAAACTTTATTTGATTGATAATTGAGAAGAAGTGGCTGCCACTTCTGTTAAACCTCTTATCAGTCCAACAAGGATCTGTAAGGGTTTCCTTCCCCTTAGGGAGTCTGTTTTTGGCATAGGTTGTAAATTGGGCATCAGTGAAGGTGGATAAAACCGAGCAGAATTTGGGATCTATATGTGACTCGAAGGTCCTGTTCATTAACTTTCAACACATAGGCTACTATTGTGGGTTATAATGACTGGGAGAGATTTTATGAACATAGGGTTCCCATATTCTTGGGTAGAAATCTGGGTGTGAGATAGAAGCCTGATGTATATGCTGTGATAGTGATATGTGTTCTACACTACGTTTCCTGTGTGTTCTTTACACACCTTCCTTACAAGGTGTTCTTGTTCTTTTGAAGTCCGGACATAATGTCCATGGATCAACTGTTTTTTTCTTATAGATGAATATGGATTAAATAGTAAGTTGGGAATGTAGTAAAGGAAGATTTTTTTTTTGCCTATTTAAAGAAATAATTGCCCATTTTGCATATTCAGCAGCTGCTCTTTATCATAAAATGCAAACCCACAAAGTGAATCAGGGGTTAAATTAAGGTTATCTTTAGAGACTGCCACGTGCCCAGTGCTGCACTCAATTCCATAAGATAAGGGAAAAGTAATAAAGTTAGTACCTAGTTTCTTGGCACCGATGCTGGGTTACACTACCAGCAGCCAGTTGGTGGCTCAGGCCAGTCTTTATCCTCCAAGTCAGCATCTGTTAGGGAGTGTTGTTCATGACCCTTGTTGATTGACGTGGGCGTTTCTACTGGCTTTGGTGGAAGGTAGAGGTTTCTACTCCTTAGCTTCCCCTAAGTATTTGGTTTCTTCATTGGTTGCAGGTTTCCTGTGGGCAGATGGATGCTAAAGAAGGGTGGAGTGGGGAGGGTGGGCTTGGTGGTGCTGGTGATGTTGGGATGAGTTCTCATTTGCAATAAGGTGACCAGGACAGGTGATCTGTGAAGGAAGTAGAGGATGTCCTAGACAGTGGACTTGTATCTGGACCAGAGGGTGACATCTCACTTTGGAACAATGGCGCAGGGGTGTTGCTTATCAGAAGAGTATCCGTGGCTGCTGTGTATATGGTGACCAAGAGTGAGCAGTAGGAAAGGCATGATGGCCAGCAGGCAGTGCATCAAACTGACCCACTTCATAATCTCCATAGGGTGAAAGATGCAAAATGGAATTTTACTTGCAAAATAAAGATAACGTCCTATAAATTTTTAATTCATTCTTGTTGTTCTTGATACTCAAGGAAATCTGCTGTTATTATGGTCATTATTGCCAATATTTCCCCAAGCGTGATCATCCTGCATCATGGTAGGCTGAAGATGAGGCAACCAGAGTTGACAGTGTTGTTCTTCATGCCTGAAATTTTTAATAGAGGTATCATAGTATTTTCTTTAATTTGATGTGATATGCCTTTTCCTTCAGTCACCCATAAGGTGTATTAGGGTAAGGTGCTGTAATTTCCCCGGTATTCTATAGTATACTGATGAATGTATTCGTATGTACGTGAATTTCTCAATTTGACCACTAGATGGAAGCATTCTTCCAAAAATTGTTCAACGAGCGCCCCCCCCCCCCCCAACGTTGGTCTTTTAAAGCAAATATAGTTCTATTTCTCCAAGGAGATTGCTCCAGAATATATCTTGCACTGAGGAACACACATATAATATTATGTAATTATATTATAGTAATGTAACACATATTTTTAAAAAAGCGATTCAAGCATTCTTTGTTTTCTGCGGCAAAACAATGTAAATATACACAGCAATGAACTGGAGTAGTGGGGAAGACAGTGAAAACCTAGACGTGAATGATCTACCGAACACACTTGACTGAGAGAATCCCCTCCCAGTTTCTAACACTGTCTCCATCATGCCTTTATACGTGCTGTCCTTGGACCCGGAATTTCTTCAAAATCGTAGCTTTTTCAGGTCTTACCTGTCTCACACTTCACCCTCCCCTCCCTCGGGAGGGCAGAGAAGCCCGTCTCCCCTGAGTGGTTCTTCCGCAGCTGCGCTTCCCTGGCCTTCCAGGGTAGAATCCGCCCATTGTCCGGTGGTGTGTGCGCGCCTCTCTCTCCCTCACCGTGAACTTCGGAGTACAGGACCTGGGGCAGGCGCCTGGCAGAGGCACGTGTCTCATGCAGGGAACCAACGATTGTTTGTGGAATGATCGCTAAACGTACCAAGAGTGTGATAACCCTGCTATCCATTGTTTGAGACGTTATTAGGCCAGAAAAATCCATCAAATCCAATTGTCTTCTCCATACATTTCCAATACCGGCTCTACCCGTACAGATTCAAGTGCTGAAGTGAACCTTAATGGTAGAGTTTCAGACTCCCAGAGTTTGTTTTTTTGTGAATGTGAAAACCTCTTTAAAGACGCTATATTAATTTTAGAGCAATGATGTACCTACAAAGATGTCTCTTATTTCAGAACTTTCTTAAAACCATTTTATAATTAGTAATTAATGTTATGAATAAAACCAAAGACTGCTATTGAGAGATTTTGAATGGGGTCTGAACAATGTTTTGAAAATAACAGCTCTTGGTAATACTGCTAAGAACCTTTTTAGGAAATCAGTGTTGTTACCTTTTCCCAAAGAGATAGGTTTCTTCTCTTCTAGCTGCTTAAAAAAGGAAACTAATCTAAACTTATTATAACGTTGGGGTACCTGGGGGGCTCAGTCAGTTAAGCAGTTGACTCGATATTGGCTCAGGCCATGATCTCAGGGTCGTGAGATAGAGCCCCACCTCAGACACCGCACTTGGAGTAAACTCTCCTTGAGACTCTCTCTCCTTCTCTCCCCTCTGCCCTTCCCCCCACTTGCACTCTCTCTCTCTCTAAAATAAGAAAAAATCTTTAAAAAAAAATTATTTATTGAGAAAGAGAATCTCAAGCAGACTTTGTGCTGAGCACAGAGCCCAATTGGGGCCTCGATCTCCTGAACCTGAGCTGAAATCAAGACTTAATCAGGGCAGCCACCCAAGTGCCCCAGAAAAATAAAATTTTTAAACTTATTATGTTAGGTCCCGTGAGACATGAGCTATGTCCATCTGATTTGTGTACTGCATTTGAATTTTGGGGAAGTTTATCCAATATCAGAATTACCATAAAATTATATTTAAAACTTACCTCCTGTCACTGCAGGTTCTGTTTTACTGCCTGTAATCCGTCTCCTGTATATGGTGGAGAGTCCTCACCAGGCCCTAAGTGAGAGAAAATATCAGTAAGGATTTGATGATTAGGTATTTTCAGACTGGCATAAAAATCCTAATTTTGAATGATTAATTTAAGTAGACATTTTAGCTTCAGTTAAATTACAGTTCTAAAGTTACACTTTATGTTGCCATGGTGACGAGAAGATTAAAACAACAACAACAACTCCCCTGTCCAGTACTTCACAGTCTGTAGAAAACTCTTTTAGGTGCTGTATTTCATTTGACTGAGATGATAGTCTCCAAAGACAGGCAAGGTGAATATAATTTCTTTATTTAGGAAAAAGGAACCAGAAACGCCTGGAGTTAAGTGACTTGCTTCACATTATACAGTTAGTTATGTGACAGCGCCTAGTGTGCAGCCCTGGCCTCCCAACCTCGTGACCTCTAACCCTACATGTCCGCCTAATCATCCAGGTGTGCTGATCAGGAACCGGAAGCTGATGGGTTTAGTTCCCTTTCAGTCACTTAAGCGCCACGCCTGTGATGTGATGAGCACAGGGTGGTATGCACAACTAATAAATCATTAAACACTATATCAAAAACTAATGATGTACTACTGTATGTTGGCTAATGGAGTTTAAATTTATTTATTTTTATTATTTTTTAAAGATTTTATTTATTTATTTGACAGAGATCACACGTAGGCAGAGAGGCAGGCAGAGAGAGAGGGGGAAGCAGGCTCCCTGCAGAGCAGAGAGCCCGATGTGGGGCTCAATCCCAGAACCCTGGGACCATGACCTGAGCCGAAGGCAGAGGCTTTAACCCACTGAGCCACCCAGGCACCCCTTGAATTTAAATTAAAAAAAAAAAAAATTCGTACCAACAGAGTTTGAGTTTCATTTTGTTTGAAACATGAATGTTAATATCTGTCTCTTCTGCGTGATAAGGTCACTGAAGTACATCACAACCAGTAAGTCCTGTTTGAGGTATTCGTGTAATTTCTCGAAAAACCTATGAATGCACTGTAATTGATCCTATAGACCCGTGAAGCCAGGATCACTGGTTATTGGGACAGGGAGTGCCTTTTTGGTTATAGAGGGCTTAGCTTAGATAATAGATTATTAAACACAGGACCTGAAATCAGATAAAAATAAATTTTAATACTTCTCAGCCATTTACCAGTAGTGTGACACTTGTTATTAATAATAACATTATTTATTTTATTTTTAAAAATTTTAAATAACATATAATATATTATTAGCCTCAGGGGTACAGGTCTGAATCGCCAGGTTTACACACTTCACAGCACTCACCATAGCACATACCTTCCCCAATGTCCATAACCCCACAATAACAACATTATTATTAATGTTATTAGTAGCCTGTTATTAATAATAACATTAGCTGTCATTATGTCTATTTTAGGGGAATCTTTAATAAATTTTAACAATTTACTTAAATTTGCAGTATATAGGAGAAGCTTTAATAACAACCAACTAATTTTATCTTAGCTTAAAAAAATTCTTTGGACAAAATTTGTATGACATTAGCTACTATAACCACACTGTGGCACTCCTTACTTACTTAAGAATTTTCATTTCAAATTTTCTCTAACTTGTGCTTTATAAAATGCAATGTCCTATTATTCCTGGGGAATTCATTGTATTTTCTTACCCATTCCTAAATATATTAATAACTTACTACAAAGTTTCATAAATATTAAAATAGTAATCCCAAACAATTGAATGTAAAAAATCTTGACACTGAAACATCACATTCAGAAAATAATGTAGCTTCTTGGTTTTGATTGTGTGATTGTGTGTTTGTGTGGATGCATGTATGCACAAAGCAACTTAGTAACAAAAGTGCAAAATAGCAGAGTCCAGCAAACTACTTAAATAATACTCCCCACAAAACCTGGCATATCAACGAGCAAACTTGGTTCCCAGCGGTGCATTGCCCTAATATGCTATCACTTGGGATGTTGGCTCTAACTTACCAGGAACAGAAACAAAATGCTAGCCTTAACTGAGAGGAGATGAACCCAAGCAACCAATAATATTAACTGAGGACCTTATTCTAGTCAAATGAATGGAATCTGTGATATGTAGATGTGACCCACAGGTCCCCATCCATGGGATGTTGCTTTGAAGTCGTTCAGATCTTTTCCCAAGAGAGACTGAATGAAGCACGTAGAAGAGGAATGGACACTGGACAGGAAGACCTATGGGCTGGCTAGAGGGTAAAACATCGAGAAGACTTTCTCAGGAGTCCAATCTAGAGACGCCCCAGTGGGGTAGAGAAGGTGAAGCAGCTCACTGGGTCCCACTTTGTGAGTAAGGGAAGGATGGCGGAGGACCACCTGTATTTATCTGGCTCGGGGCAATGGGTAGAAATCTCTACGACCCTCTATATACGTTCTCTATATACATTTATGGAGCACCTACCTTTTCAGACACAGAATGTCAAGAACCAGGCATAAAAACGACATGCTTGTGGTTTAGTCTCAGGGAACACACACACTAGCCTGAGAATAGATACAGGCACAAATAAACGTAATATAAACCCAAATGTGGAATGTTCCTTGACAGAGAATAATATATATCTGTGGATGGTGAAGTTATCGTATCAGATGTTCCAGCATATGTTATGAATTTAAAAAGTCGTATTATTAGCCTTTGCTACATGCTAGGTATCGTGATAAATTCTTTACACAGATAATCCTAATACTGACAAAACTTGGGAAGGGTAGATAGTTTTACCGCCGTTTTACAACTTAAAAAGTAAAATTGATTGGTCACTAGCTGAGGACAGATTCTAAAACGCATGCTTTGAAACTATGTAGGTCCAGGCATTTTGACTCCCAAGTTCAGTGATATTTTCAGTACCCAAAGGATGAAAGGGTTGCTGAAGAAAATTGATTACTTTGCCTTAAGCAGCAGGAGAAAGGGATGCAGCTAGCGCAGGCACATTTGGATGGAATCAGTGGTCTGAGCAATGGCACAACGAATAGTACAACTCACGAGGCTTTCTTCTAATCATTAGAATTAAGAACATGCTAGTAGTGACCCAGGGCTCCTGTGCTGAGCTACACCCAACACCCACTCATTCACTAAAGATTTTCATTGTTATAATATGTTGTTAATGACTGGCTCTGTGCTTCCCCACAACACGATCCTCACGACAATGAAGCCAGTAGAGATTGAAGAAGCCCGTCCATGATGGGTCAACATCAACCGAAATTACTCCTCCAAAAAGATGCTTCTCCAATGGTTTCTGTCCTATTCGGGATAATACCCGGTGACTTCAAGCCATCATCAGACCAGGTTACTTTTTCAATCTCATTTCCTAGCATTTTGCCCCTTGAAAGTTCTGCTCTAGCCACATAGTCTGGTAGTCTATTAATTTCTTCTCCTAAGTCATGCCTTTCTGTTTGCCTAGTGTGTATATGTGTGTGTATGTGTGTGTGTATAATATATATATATATAATTTTTTTTTTTTTTTGCTTAGTATATTTCTTATTCAGACCCTTGCTTGGCCAGTCTCCCCACTCTCTTCAGGTGACATTCATCAGCGAGGGTAGCCGCTCCATGTACAGTAACAAGCATACACTACTGCCTGCCTGCCCCCCTTAGGCTACTTTATTTTCCTCCATAAAACTTGTCACCATCTAACACAATACACTATCTGTGTATTTGACTGATTGTTGCTGCGTCTGGAGGTAGCAGAGAGTTTGCTTGCCT
The DNA here is from genome assembly GCF_963455335.1 of Martes martes. Classification (NCBI taxonomy): domain Eukaryota; kingdom Metazoa; phylum Chordata; class Mammalia; order Carnivora; family Mustelidae; genus Martes; species Martes martes. Next base: position 52,765,430 of record NC_137903.1, read on the forward strand.
TGTCCACGTTTGTAACCTCAGTACCCAGAAGAATAAATATTTGTTGATGGAATGATATTGTGATTATTTTGCTAATAGTGTGGATAGGTTTTTTTTTTTTTTTGTTGTTGTTGTTGTTTTTTTACATTTCCATTAAAGACCATGGTGTATTAGGTTCAATAAGTATGTTTTGAGCACTTTCTGTATATGTATATGCCAGGCACAGTGGTAGGTGCTGGCATAACAGCAGTGATCAGGACTCTGTCCCTTCAAGGACTTCAGGCAAATAAACAGGTAACCACAGTGCGGAGAAATAACAGGATTCATTTCCAAGGTGCTCTAGGTGAGCCCAAGGTGGGCACCCAGCCCAGGTCTAAGAAATCAGAATATGTAGCCAAGAGGAGATGGCATCAAAGCTGAGCTCTGAAGGTCAAGTAGAAGTTAACCAAGCAAAGAGGAGAGGGAGAAATATTGCAGACACTTGTGTATAAAGGCGGGTAGTTCCAAACTGAAATCGCATAAAAAATAATATTCTTTTAAAATTGTTTATTTTTGCTGCTAAGTAAGGATCTTGACTTGAAAATATCTTAGCAGATACATTTGATGCATTTGAGCGGTATGTCTTCTCAATTTACCATTGCTGAAGAAGAGTCATTTCCTGACCTAGGAAGGGAGTACAATTTTACGGACAAAAGACCTGGATTTGAAATCCTGTTTACTTCACCGTCGAGTGTTTGAGCCAAGGGTTCCAAGTCTGAATTTCCAATTGTGAAACGAGTACGCCATCACCCACCTCATTAAGTGGCCATGAGCATTCATTTATTCAAACAAAAGGTCCCCTTGGATTCCAGGAACAATTTTAGAACGAAGTTACAGCTGCAGAGATGGAGAAGAACCCTGCCCACTTGGAATTGTACTCAATGCGAGTACATATGTGGGGTGGGAGGAGAAGCAGACATATTACAGATAAATTCAAACAGAAGCAAGGGACACAGGAACATGAAGACAAGCTGAGAGAGAGAAGTGGGATGAGGGTTATTTTGGATCAGGTATATTTTCTTAGAGGAGATATAATTTCAGCTGAGAATCTGAAGAGTAGAGTGAATGCTTGGTATCAAGGCGTGGGGCTGATGGGAGTTCAGGGGGTTCGAAGCACAGAACATAAGGGAATATAAAGTGTGTAGTGTCTGGAGCTAGATGGACACAGGATGCAACTCTCAGATCAGACGTTAGATCATGAAGACAGTCGTGGGTTAAATTAGGATCCCCCACTTGATTTATTGAGATCTAGTTGATAAATAAAATTGAAATATATTTAATGTGTGATACTCTGATTTGATAAGTATATACATGGAAATGATTACTATAGTCTATCACCTCACAATTACTTTTTTTTTTTTTTGGTGAGAATGCTTAGGATCTACTGTCAGCCAATTTCAAGTATTTAATGCAGTATATTTAGCTATAATGACCATACTGTACATTAGATCCTCATAATAGTCAAGAGTTAGTATTCTTAATTATAGTGTCAATTCTACTAGAGCTGTAATTGATATTTCTGGTAACTTATTTTCAGTAGGTATTAGGAACACATTTTCTCTTTGATATTCTGACATTGACCATAGAGAAACCCATTGGATTTGGCTGCATACTCATTCCAGGTTCTGGGAAAGACGGTAGCTCCAATTACAGTCACTCGTCAACTCTAAGATGCCATCATCTGTAAGATGTGCCAGTATTTTTGTTGTGTTAGGAAAGAAAAAACACTGCAGATAAATGCTTTTAAAAACAGGATTTTAGGGGCACCTGGGTGGCTCAGTGGGTTAAAGCTTCTGCCTTCGGCTCAGGTCATGATCCCACGGTCCTGGGATCGAGCCCCGCATCGGGCTCTCTGCTCGGCAGGGAGCCTGCTTCCTCCTCTCTCTCTCTCTCTGCCTGCCTCTCTGCCTACTTGTGATCTCTGTCTGTCAAATAAATAAATAAAATCTTAAAAAAAAACAACAGAATTTTATTTCATACTGATGGAAGAAGTCTTTTAGATTCCCTCTCTCCCACCTCCCTCTCTCCCTCCTCTCTCCCTCCCTCCCTCCCTCTCTCCCTCCCTCTCTCCCTCCCTCACTCTATTCCTTCCTCCTTTTCTTCTGAGTTGGGGGTAGACAGAATCTTCAAGCAGACTCCGCACTCAGCATGGAGCCCTACACGGGGCTTGATCTCACGACCCTGAGATCATGACCTGAGCTGAAATCAAGACGCTTAACCAACTGAAGCACCCAGGTGCCCCATACACACACTTTATTTTAAAAAAATTTATTTATTTGACAGAGAGATCACAACTAGGCAGAGAGGCAGGCAGAGAGAGAGGGGGAAGCAGGCTCCCCCGCTGAGCAGAGAGCCTGATTCAGGGCTCAATCCCAGGACCCTGAGATCACGACCTGAGCTGAAAGCAGAGACCCAACCCACTGGGCCAGTCAGGCACCCCACATACACTCACTTCTTAAAAGAGCATTTTATGGGGTACCCCCCCACCTGCCTCTCTGCCTACTTGTGATCTCTCTCTGTCAAATAAATAAATAAATAAAAATCTTAAGGTATTTTACTTGTCACTAGGATTTTCTTCCAGTCTGCTGCTGCAGATACTGTGCAAAAGCTTTCCTGATTGTACCAGAAGGTGTCATAGGAAGGCTTTTAGGTACCAGTCGGAGTCTGTATTCTGTCCTCCAAAGGCCCTTAAATGGTTTATTGATGGAATCATCCAGGAGTTGCAGTCATTCAGTCCTCTCACCAGGAATTACAACCACATGTGTGGACCCACCGTCAAGCGTAACTACAGCATGACCGTAACAGTGACAGCGGGACACCAGTGATGCTGAGAAGCCAATTTTAGACATTAAAATTTGAAAAGAGTGTGCCAGCTTCTTCCCAATACAGAAACACAGAAAGTGAAAAGGTAGTTTCTCAGGATGTTGCAGACTGAGCAAGTTTCTTGTATGTATATAGTTTACTTTGCTTACCAAAGAATCGAGTCTCTTTCTTGCAGACTCTGATACCAGGAAGGTGTCCTACAGTGCGCACTTTCATATTTGCAGTTTCTAGAAAGACAAGTTGTAGAAGCAATACCTGCTAATGTGTACCTAGAGCTTGGTATACATTTGATACTGTTGTAAGTACTTTGCAGATGTTAACTTCTATCCTCCTCGCAGCCACTTGGAGAGGTAGCTATTTTATTGTTATTATTATTTTCACTTTACAGTTGTAGAAACAGAGGAATAGAAAATAAGTTGGTCGATATTACAAAGCTAGTAAGTGGCAGAGTTTGGATTCAAACCAAGTGAGTCTGGTTTTTGAATCTGGGTTTTGTATGAATGAGTCATAAATGAGGACAATGAGCGTTCATGTATCACTTATAAGTAACATGTAACTGTTCTACCACATCTGACACGGCTTTCAGGTCTGAGTCTCGTTTCTAGAGTAAGGCCTACCCTTGCTCCTGACTCCTACCCTGCCTCTGGATTTGTGTTTAATTCCTTCCTGAGCAAAGCAACTTTCTGTGCATAGTGCGGGAACGAGGTGCAGGCTTTCTCATCTTTGGCACTGTAACATTTCAGGTGGAATAATTCTCATTGTGGGGGGCTCTTTGTGCATCACAGGAAGGACACGCAACAGCATCCCTGGCTTGCCCCCAGTAAAATGCCAGAAGCCCCCCTCCCCCCCCAGTTGTGGCAGCTGAAATGTCTCAAGACGTGGCCAACTGCCTATGAGGGTCAAGGTCACCCTTGGTGGAGAACACCTGGTTTAGAGGTGTGGTCAGTACAGGTCAGCTTTTTTTTTTTTTTTTTTTTTTAAAGATTTTATTTATTTATTTGACAGACAGATCACAAGTAGGCAGAGAGGCAGGCAGAGAGAGAAGGGAGGAAGCAGACTCCCCGCTGAGCAGAGAGCCCGATGCGGGGCTCGATCCCAGGACGCCGGGATCATGACCTGAGCCGAAGGCAGCGGCTTTAACCCACTGAGCCACCCAGGCGCCCCAGGTCAGCTTTTGTGGGTGAGCTCATAGATGTAGGATTTCTTTGACTTGTGTATATGGATCTGACTCTGTAATGACTGAGTAGAAGTGTTCCTATAATCCACACCAGGACGTCTTGTTCGTACGGATTCCACCAGAGTGAAGAACAGAGAAGAGGTGAATTATGAATCATGCTGGCAGACGGGGAAATGAGTAGAGCCCTGGCTGACCTTTTCCTGCTGGACTTACACTGTATTTGAACAGAGGACTTTTTCATTAATATTGGAGTTCAAAGAGGGTTTCTAAATACATTAGAGAGATTAAAGACAACTAGATACATTATTGTTTTTACGCTAGTCTCATGAAAGGATACATTGGTAACCTTATTAATAAAACACTGCTTAATAAAAATAGTATATATATTAGGAATGCCTGGGTGGCTCAGTCAGCTAAGTGTCTGCCTTTGGGTCAAGTCAGGATCCCAAGGTCCTGGGATCTAGTCCTACGCTGGGCTCCTTGTTCAGCAGGGAGCCTGCTTTTCCCTCTGCCTGCTACCCTGCCTGCTTCTGCACACACACACACACACACACTCTCTCTCTCATAAATAAATCTACAAAAAAAGATAGTATATATTAGAAGGTATGAAGTATGTCTCATTTCCAAGCATTTATATTATTTTTGAGCATTTAGATATTTAAAATAACTTAAGGTTAGAGAAAAAAATAAGGTATAATTAAAGGGGGGTTTACAGTGAGCTGTCTTATTAGGAAGCTGCTTCCATGTTACTATTTAAGAACTTAGCCTTTGGGGTTGGAATCTGTATGGTCAGATTCTGATTCTACTTCTTACTACATAAGAATGCTTGGGAAAGTTACTTAATGTTTTTTAATATGTATAATCAGGATGTTAATGACTACCACCATAGTGTCATGGGAGAATGACCTAAAATAACCGCATAAATGTGTAGTATCTGGCATATAATGTCACACCCACACATGTTAAGTAAATATTACCATTGACCGAGAAATGGGTATCTTTGACTTCAAATGGGTGGGAGGAGCTAGCTAGATTTCATATTTCATGTCTGATTACTTAATATCATTCCATCCATCATATCATTGGTCTAAACCTAGGCTCCTCTCTCACTCCCTGCTGCCATGCATAGCTTCTACTAAAAATAGTAATGAAATGGTTCTCTTCTTTCCTAAAATCTTTTCTAAACTCTTCTTTTGGGATTTTAAGTACTTTCATGATCTGGCACTTTCCTGTCTTTTCATCATCCAAAATATATTCTCTATTCTAGGCAGTCCTATTTCTTTACTGTCACAAAAACAAGTACACTGTTCTCATTTCCTTTTCTAGGTCTTTCCTTTTCTCAAATGATCTTCCTTGTTTTTCTTCCATTCATCCATGTGATATTCAATTTGTACATTCATTTCAAGTCCCACTTTTCTCCTGAAGATTCAGACTCTACTATTTTAGATCTCATTTCTAAGTGGGAGTATATATGAAACATTGTTTGCATGTAGATAGTGTCTATAGGTCCATTCAGATTTTTAAAAATCTTTTTGTTCAATCTATAATTTTTTTTTGAGGAATTTGTCTACTACACCTCAATTTTCAAATTTACTGGCATAAGGTTGTTAATATCTCATTTTAAAAAATCTTTGTTGCACGTACTGTTTTCATTGTTAATATTGTGACTTTCCCCCTTTTTTTCTAGCTTAGTGTTGCTAGAAGTGTGTCCATGTTTTTAGTCCTTGAAGAAATAATTTTGGGCTTCATCGATCCTTTCTAATGTCTTACCTTTAGTATTTCCTTTCTTCTGCTCTCTTTGGGCTTATTCTTCTAACTTGTTAAGTTAGATGCTTAGCTCATTTATTTTTAGCATTTTTTTCTTTTATTTTTTAAGATTTTATTTTGGAGGGGGAGAGGGAGTGTGGGAGCAGGGGGAAGTTCAAAGGGAGAGAGACTCTTAAGCAGACTCCTGGTTGAGCGTGGAGCCCGACACAGAGCTTGGTCTCAGGACCACCCATGAGATCGTGACCTGAGCTGAAACCAAGAGTCAGATGCTCAACTGACTGAGCCACCCAGGCCCTTCATGTACCTGATTTTATTACGAGTTTTCATCCAAATCCACTGGGGAATGGAATGATTCTACTTTTGTTTCTCGGCCCTTGGAAGTCTTGTGAGAAAACATGAGGAACAGTCAACTGCGTGCACCATGGTGGTGGAAAAAGGAGCAGTGAAGCCTTTTTTTTTTTTTTTTTAATTCTGGAAAAATCTCAGCCATTATTTCTTCATATATTGCCTTTCCCTAATTTCTTCTTGTCAGGTTTGAGCTGATAGAATAATTTCTTTATTTCTGGAATCCAAGTTCCTCTTCCAACTTTTGTTGGAAGGACAGTAATTTCTGAAAATGAAAAAGTTGCTAAGAGGGATGTTCACGATCACCTTTCTCAATGACATGGTACTTTTTTTTTTTTTTTTAAGGTAATGGAATGTTTCAATAGTTTTTTTAAAAAATTTTTATTTATTTTTAAAATTTCTTTTCAGTGTTAACTTCTGCTTTAAGGAAGGTCTTGAGCCATTAGTCTTATGAGTAGATTGCTTTATTTACTAATTGCCCAGAAGTTTCATACTGGGACACCAACCAAGCCAGAACTTTGAAAATAAATGAAAGTCTTTAAGGAAAATATGAGTGGTATGGCATAAATCTGTACAACTACAGATCCCTTTTTCCTTCAATAGAGTATTTGAAAAACTGTAAACACATTGTTTTTATTCTCAACTTAAATTTAACCACTGAGAGAATGGAGAGCTCTGAGCAAAGTCAGTTTGCCAAACACCTAGCAGAATAATTTGCATCTTTTGGGTACCAGGCACTGTAGTGAGTCTAATGGAGGCATAGGAAGAATTTAGTACCTATGCTTCTGCTCCATGACTATGGCTTTGTCTCTTGGGACTTCACCTTCATGCTAAGCTGCTTATCAACATGATTTAAAGTTTAGCATCATCTTCAAGGAGTTTCCAGAGTTTACTGCTAATGGAAGAAAGCTGTTTCCATTTCTTAAATGTGTTTCTGGATTTGGTGTTAGTGCTATCTTTTTCTGTGGTACCTTTTGATTCGAGTTTGTGTCAGTGGTTTTTGGAGTCTCTTCCTTTTTCAGTACATTGATTAAGAAAATATAAGCAGGATTAGCACTGGCTCTAGGCTTATATTTATCTCATTATTGACACATTTTATAAGTTTGCCTTTTTTTGGTCTTAGGACAGGTTCTGGATAAATTTACGGTATTGAGACAAGGAATAGTTAAATGGGTCAGTGAAAAGTAATTTGTTAGCTGGAAAAAAAAATCTTTCCGTTGAAGGTGTCAATCCCTTTCTCCCCTTTATTCTCATTTGGTCTTTTCTCTCCTGTCTTGCTCTTGACCTCAATATCATACTTCCCTCTCTTTTCATCAAAAGACAATGGAATTCTCTCTCTTGCTTCTCTTCATGGATTCTACTAAAAATTCCCAATCCTGTATGGTGTTACTCCAGGACCTGTAGTACCAACTGATTAATCAAATAAAGTCTCCTTTATAATCTGCTTATGGTGTTTAGCTATGTGATCCCTCTGTAGGTGCCTTTGCTGCCTCGTTTGTTAATAAATAACTCTATAAAACCATAACAAGCTAGGTGGGTGATGTTTTAATGGCATGTAGTTTCCCAAACCTCACCTATCTCACTTTCAGGTAAGGTCCATCAAGATCACTAGACTGACCTCCAGTGCTGGAGGTCTCACTGCTAATATTAAGAATGTTTTGCTTGTTCTAGTCATGGAAGAGTTTATTACACACACAAGACTCCTCTGAAGCCCTTTTCTAGCCCCTGGTTGAGGGAATCAGTATGGTAATTATCATGGACTATTTTTGCCTCTGAGTACAACTTGGGATTGTGAATGATGATTGTCTTTTTTTTTTTTTTTAGAAGATTTTATTTTATTTATTTGATAGAGCCAGAGGGCACAAGCAGGAGGAAGGGCAGAGGGAGAAGGAGGAGCAGGCCCCCCACTGAGCAGGGAGCCCGTTGTGGTACTCCATCCCAGGGCCCTGGGATCATGACCCGAGCCGAAGGCAGATGCTTCACCAACTGAGCCACCCAGGTGCCCCACTTTTTGTTCTGTAAACATGTATGTAGCGCTTTCTATGTGCCAGTCCCTGTCATAAATATTAGCTCATTTGAAATTCAAAATAACTCTATGAGATAGACATATTCTCATTTTACAGATACAGAAATAGGAACTTTAGTGATCCACAGAATAATTAAGAAACTTGCTCAAGATCACTTAGGTAGTAAGTGGCAGAGTTGGGCTTGAACCCAGGGGAACATTAGTCCAGAGTCCATGCTCTAAACTGTGCTCTGCTGCCCTTGGGAGGAAGTGAAGATTGTTTTGTTCTCAAGAGGTTGCCTGGAAATTTATTGTTTGAATACTTTGATTCTTTTTTTTCCCTCTCCAAATCATTCTCTCCTGATATTATGTAGGGTTTTTATACAGACATACCTCATTTTATTGTAGTTCACTTTATTGTGCTGTGCAGATACTGCATTTTCTCCAAATTGAAGGCTTGTGACAGCCCTGCATCCTGCAAGTCTGTTGGCACCATTTTCCAACAGCCTTTGCTCACTTCATGTGTCTGTGTCACATTTCGGTAATGCCTACAATATTTCACACTTTTTCGTTATTTTTTGTTACAGTGATCGGTGATCAGTGACTTTTGATGTTACTGTGAGAACTGCCTTGGGGGTGCCCTGTGCCCATGTAAGACAGTCAACTTAATTGATAAATATGTGTGTTCCGACTGCTCCCCTGACAGATCGTTCCCCTGTCTCTTCCGCTCTCCAATTCTATGAAGGCTGAGAGATCTGAAGAAGCTGCAGGAAAAAAAGTTTGAAGCTAACAAATGTTAGCTCATGAGGTCTAAGAGAAAAACGGCTTCCATAACCTTAGTGTGTACAGTGAGGCAGCAAGTTATCTAGAAGTTCTAGCTAGGATGATTAATGAAGGTGGCTCTACCAAACAATAGATTTTTAATCAAATAGCCTCCCATTGGAAGAAGATGCCATCTATGACTTTCAGGGCTAGAGAAGGGAAGTCAGTGCCTGGCTTCAAAGGACATGCTGACTCTTTTCTTAGGGGTGAATGCAGTGGTGACTTTAAGTTGAAGCCAGTGCTCATTTACTATTCTGAAAATTCTAAGGCCCTTAAGAATTATGCATTAAGGAGGGCACATGATGTGATGAGCACTAGGTGTTACACTGAACCGATGAGTCATTGAACATTATGTCAGAACCTAATGATGGGGTGCCTGGGTGGGTTAAAGCCTCTGCCTTCAGCTCAGGTCATGATCCCAGGGTCCTGGGATCGAGTCCTGCATTGGGCTCTCTGCTCAGCAGGGAGCCTGCTTCCGCACCCTCCCCTGCCTCTCTGCCTACTTGCGATCTCTGTCAAATAAATAAATAAAATCTTTTAAAAAAAAACACCCCAGTGATGTACTATACCTTGGGTAATTGAATTTAAATAAAAAAAGAATTATGCTAAACCTACTCTGCCTGTATTTTGTAAATGGAACAATGAAGTCTGGATGACGGCCCATCTGTTTTGGTAACATGACTTACTGAATATTTTGAGCCCACTGTTGAGACCTACTGCTCAGACAGAAAGATTCCTTTCAAAATATTACTGCTCACTGGCAATGCACCTGCTCACTCAGGAGCTCTGATGGAGATGGACACCGAGATCAGTGTTATTTTCATGCGTGCTCACACAACGTCCATGCAGCTGCTGATGCATCCGGGCATTATTTGGACTTTCAAGTCTTACTGTTTAAGAAATACATTTCATAGGGCTCGAGCTGCTGCAGGTAGTGCTTCCTCTGATGGATCTGGGCCAAGTAAATTTAAAACCTTTTGGAAAGGACTCACCATTCTAGGTAGCATGGAGGACATTTGTGACTCAGAAGACGGGGCGTGGAAGAAGTTGATTCCACATCTCATGGATGACTTTGAGGAGTTCAAGACTTCCATGGAGAAAGAGACTGAAGATATGAGTGACCTGCTATAACCTCTTGGTAAAATTTGAACAGATGAAGAGTTTCTTCTTACCGATAAGCGAAGAAAGTAGCTTCTTGAGACGTAATCTCCTCCTGGTGAAGATGCTGTGAAGACTGTTGAAATGACAACAGAGGATTTAGACTATGACATAAACTTAATTACATAAAGCAGTGACAGGATTTGAGAGAATTGACTCTCCTCTGGGTAAAACGCTATCAAACAGCATCACGTGCTATGGAGAACTTGTTCGTGAAGGGAAGAGTCATTTGCTGCAGGAAACTTCACTGTTGTTCTATTTTAAGAAAGTGCTGCCCCCACCACCCTGATCGGTCAGCAGCCCGCAGCATCGAGGCAAGCCTGTCCGCCGGCTCTCTGATCACGACTCTCTGAAAGCTCAGGGGACGGTTAGCATTTTTAGCCATAGAGTTTTTAAATTAAGGTATGCACATTTTTTTAGATGTAACAGTTTTGTACTCTTAATTGACTACGGTATGGGTAAACGTGACTTATATGCCTTGGGAAACCAAAAAAATTCATTTGACTTTATTGTGATAGTCACTTTGTGGTGGTGGTCTGGAGCTGAACCTTCAGTATGTCTGAGGCATGCCGGAAGAGGAATGAAGTGATTCTGGGCAATTTCAACAGAAAAGAACACTGGTAGCTCGAATAATCATCACAAATTCTAAAGGGCTGAACTTGGAAATGAGGCCGGAAGAAGAGATGAAGGAGCAAAATCACCCCCCCCCCCAAGAATCTCTCTGTGGAGACGCTGCTGCTACTGGACCCAGGAAGCCAGAACTACACTGCTGGGCCCCAGGGTCGCACGCGCGTCCTTGTTACCATGGAAACCTGCTGCTGCTGCTGCAGATACCATCACCACCACTAACTACCTGGATTCTCTGCTCTTCCTGCTTCTGATTCAAGGTCTAGTTAGTGCATCTAATGGGTCAGTCTTAGGTCAGAATTCTATCCCGTGTTACATCCTAGCTGTACAGGAGGCTAGGAAATCAAGTGTCCTCCCTTCTAGGGTTGCCGAACAAAATACAGGAGGCTCAACATTTGCAAAGCTTGCGGGGATGTACTCATACTAAGATTTTATTCTCTAAGTGAAATTTAAATTTAGCTGGGCAATCTGTATTTTTATTTATTGAATCTGGCAACCCTCCCTGCCTTCCTAGTTTCTGTATTCAGGAGAAAACAAAGATTTAGATGATGGGCAACTTTCAAAAGACGGGTAAGTTTCTCTATTGAGAAGGTACACTACGATCCTTTCTAAGATTTTTTCGTGTAGTCACGACACGATGATTTTGCGGTGAGGGAAAAAGTACTTTCTGGTGTCAAACCAGAACTCTACCTATAACCAGATTTTTCTTTTCCAGTAACTGCCCCGCCCCGCCCCACCCCGCCCATGTTGTATCACAATTATTTTAATTTCCTCTTAATTTGAGGTAATGTTTTGAATAGCATGCTTTTATTTCTTTTTCTTTTCTTTCTCTCTCCCTCCCCCTTCCTTTCTTTAGTTCTTTCTTCTTTCTGTTTTAAGTAATCTCCACACCCAGTGGGGACTTGAACAGCCCTGAGATCAAGAGTTGCATGCTCTACTGACTGGGCCAGGCAGGCACCCCTGGATAGCATGCTTTTATTTCTAACATAGATTCAGCTTTTATTTAACCTTCTTTTTCAATAATAGATGGAGCTCTCATTCCCAATTCTGAGGAAAAAATCTCATTGTGGTACACTATTCAAGCTATATATAAATATGTAAACATACTGCAAAATGAGACGTAAGTCAAGAAATTTGTGTCATAAAAAATTCACTATATATCCTCCCCTGCTCTGTATTTTAGTGTCTCTGCTTCACTTTCTGATTATTTATGAAGCTCTTCTGATACTTCTACAGAAAAAGATAATTTTGAATGTGCAGAATATTATCAGCTTAGAACAAAATAATCTTTTTCATGGTTCTGCTTAAATAAAAATAAAATGTTTCCAATAAATTCAGTTGAGGGTCAAAGAGAATAAAGTTTGTACTTGGCAAAATAGTTTTGTTTATAAAATTCTTACGTTTTCAGTTTACATATCTAATGTATTCAGGGTTAAGACCTTAGAAAAAGAGTGTGTGTGTGGTGGGGAGAGGCAAAATTCTAATAAACAGACCTCTCGCTAAAGCCGCAATCAGAAAGAGAAATTTACTTGTATTTTAATTATAACACCATCATGGTCATTTACATTTTCTATACGGATTGAAGAGAAAATATAGATTTTACCAGTGTCGATGCATTTCATAATCATTTCTGGAAGAATACTTATCACTGCTACCATATGTGATAAGTAGTACAAAGGCAAATCATTTGCACTTCAGGAGAAGGAAAACAGTCTTTTAAAAGTTATTGATGAAATGTATAGCATAGGGAAGATAGTCAATAATATTGTAATATATAGTGACAGATGATAACTGTATTTATGGTGAGCATTACATAATGTATGGAATTGTCAAATCACTATGTTGTACACTTGAATATTGTCAACTTAAATTTTTATTATTGAAGCATAGAGAGAAAGGTAAACCAAGAAATAGATTCTTATCTGTAGAGAGCTAATGATTACCTGAGGGTAGGTAGGTGGCAGGAAAGGTTAAACAGGTGATGGGGATTAAGGAGGGCACGCTCTCTGATGAGCACAGGTGTACAGGTGTTGAATCGCTATACTGTACACCTGAAACTCATATTACACTGTAAGTTAGCTAGAATTTAAAAACTTTTAAATAAAATATTCGTATTTTTAAACCTAAAAATAATAACTTATTAGAGAATTCATGTATTCAAACTTTATTATGATTTTTGGTTACGGACACCATTTTAAATTTTTGCCCTTGTTTATTCCCCAAATCAAAAAAGATTAACTTTTGTAAATAGCAATTGCCTGGGAAGAGGAAATTGGCAGATGGCTAAAGAGAAGAGTGGTATATAATCATTCTAGTTCATTCTCAAGGGTCTCTCAATTACATCAGAGATCCAGAAAATGCTCTTGACAGTTAATAATGCATGAATTCTGACTCCCGGTTTCATGGTTTATACTATCATACTGCTCTGATTCTTACAACCTTATGACATACGTGTGACTATTTCATTTTATTTTATTAATAGAAAAAGCATCAACATAATGGCATTTCAAGTCACATTGTCTTGAAAACTGGTCCTCACAGTTTTTAAAATACAGTATTTTAGGAATGCCTGGCTGGCTCAGTGGGTAGAACATGTGGCTCTTGATCTCAAGGTCATGAGTTCAAGCCCCACATTGGGTACGTAGCCTACTTAAAAATTGTGAGGGGCACCCGGGTGGTTCATTCGGTTAAGTGTCTGCCTTTGGCTCAGGTCATGATCTCAGGGTCCTGGAATCAAGCCCTGCAGGGGGCTCCCTACTCAGGAGAGAGTCTGTTTCTCCCTCTTCCTCTGCTCCTCCCCCTGCTTGTGTTCTTTCTCTCTCAAATAAATAAATAAAATCTTAAAAAATTATAAAATACAGCATTTAAAAACAATTATTTAAATATCCTTTCAAGGGACGCCTGGGTGGCTCAGTTGGTTGAGCAGCTGCCTTCGGCTCAGGTCATGGTCTCGGCGTCCTGGGATCGAGTCCCACATCGGGCTCCTTGCTCGGCAGGGAGCCTGCTTCTCCCTCTGCCTCTGCCTACCACTCTGCCTGTGCTCGCTCGCTCTCTCTCTCTCTAACAAATAAATTAAAAAAAAAATAAATATCCTTTCAAGTTTCTATTACCAGTTTGTTTTGTTTTACATTGAATAAGTATATAGTAAAGTCCATATATTATAAAGATCATGTATTAAAGTAACAGCCCTCTGCTGACACCCACTACCAATCCTGGGAAATAACTTCTGATAACAGTCTGGCATGTAACCTTGTAGAATTCTCTCCAAGGATACACAAATAACGCACATTTTCACTTTTCCTGGTGTAAATCCTCACTTCCACTTCTCCTGCCCCATACACCCTCATGGTACTCAGATTATCCTGATCTTACAAATAAGACTGAAATTGTTCTAGGAGCTTAACTCGCTTAATCCTCATAGCAAGCAAATTTATGAGGTGGAAGCTGTTATCATCCACATTTTACAAAAAAAAAAATTACAGAGAAGTTAAGTAACTTGTCCTAAATGACACAGCTAAGAGGCGAAAAACACAGAATTTAAATCCAGACAGCCTACTTATACGAGTATAAGCCGTTAACCTCTCTTCTGAATTTTTGTATATGCAAGCAAAACACACCATTCAATTAGGTCTGGCTTCGTCTACCCTCCTTATTAGACTTGGTCACATTCATATTCATGAATACGAATATGAATATTCAGGTCCTATTCATGAACCTGAAAAGTGGTCCAGAGCTGGAGGTAGTTTCAGGAGCAGCTTAATTTTAGGCTCAGTTTCTGTCTTTCTGTCTCTGATACATTATGCTTGTCTTTGGCACATTGACTTTTATTCTCCACCTTCAGGTGATGGTCAGATGACTGCAGTAGCTCAAGTTTAAATTCAGTTTGCAAGAGAGAGTGTCTTTTTAGGTAGCTTTTATCAGAGTTCTTTTATTCATTGCATTTGGACCAACTTTGGACAGAGAGTGGTGGAGGTGAATTCCCAAAGGAATATCAAGATTGTTGCTGGAAGAAGAATGATGGTTCCTATCATAATTCTCACCAGTATTTCCACTGAAACTCCTAGATTTGTTTATCCTAAAGTTGCACCTCCTAACTGCCTCATTTTCATTCACCAACATAATCATGTAGAACTTTGACGAAGGATTTACTCTGTTTTTCTTCCCACCCAAACTTCTGCCGGTCTTCTGGGCGACCGTAGTGTTCCCATCGATGACCATCCATAGTATGGTTTTGTATTTCTTGGACTTCAGTGAACCTTTGTCTCCACTGAATGCAAACTATTTAAATAAGACTTACTACACTTAACAATTTGCATGCCTTTTCCTGCCAGACCGTATGTTCTTCCCTGAGGTTGGGACTGTGTCTCTTAATCCTCACATATTAGTGGCTCTACAGCAGCTACTAATTAAATGCTTGTTAAATATGTACTAACTTAATATATACTCCTTTCAACAATACTTGTCTCCTGGGACTGGAGTGGAGCGAAAGGACAGTTGAGAGGAGATTGGTAAACCCGTTGTGGTCAGGTAAGGGGATGGGGAACAACAGAAAAAGTAGCTCGATTGTTCTATTGGTGAGATTCAGGATGAGATAGAAGGGAAGTAAAGGAAAATTCAGGAAACCAGGGAGTTGTCAAGAAACTAAAAATTGTGAGCTTGAAAGTGAGGTTTAGTCGGAATGAGTGACAGATGGCAGGGAAGGAGTTGGTAGACTACGGATTTCACAGTTCAGTATTTCAAAAGTGAATTGGATGGGACAGTGATAGAATTTATGTTACAAGGAACTAGGAATGAAGAAAACAAATTTATATTCAGGTAAAGATTAAGTAGGGGGTAGCATAGTCTAGTTGTTTAAAAAATCTGCTTTTGGGGCGCCTGAGGTGGTTAAGCATCTGCCTTCGGCTCAGGTCATGGTCCCAGGGCCCTGGAATGGGGTCCCTCATCGGGCTCCCTGCTCAGCAGGGAGTCTGCTTCTTCCTCTTCCTCTGCTGCGCCCCCCCCATTGTGCCCCCTCTCTCTCTCTCTCTGTCAAATAAATAAATAGAATCTTAAAAAAATCTGCTTTTGAGAGCAGAGTTGGGAATATATCTCAAGTCCTTACTTAGCACCTGTCCAAACTCAAAAATCAAACCAAAACAAACGAAAAACAAAAAAACCTCTTCATCTCTTGTTTTCCCATCTATAGTTGGGGGATAGTATCTACTCACAAGGCTCTTATAAGGATTGGTATTGGGCTATACTTAGGTAAAACTGACTTACCATTACTGTCATGACAGTAGAGCAGGTTGAAGGGCTGTGAGTCTAGAGACCCCAAGCCACAGCCAGAACTCCCTGGATGACGGAAGAAGCCGACTTACGAAAACGGTACACCAGGTGCTAAAACCCTCAACAAACAGAGAGAAATAAATCTCAGAAATAATGAACAGGGGAAGCTAAATGGGTATCGGTTGGAGGCAGGAGGTTCAAAGGAGTAGCTCTTGTTGGAAGAAGATAAATCACCAGAGGCTTGCGACCTACAGTGCGGGGCCAGGAGAATGTGGGCCTTTCTTCATAGCCCAAGGTCAGGGAGCCCATGATTAGCAGAAATCCAACTAGTTTGTGGTATAGTCAGGTGTCCTGAGCATCAAAGGAGAGGGGAGGGTGTTGAGTGAAGGTGAAAATGAAATGGAAGCAGAGGTGGGTGTGGGGTGGCTGCAGATGCTACGCCCTTGGACCCTGCAGTACTGGGACGTGAGGGAAGAACTTCACATGTACAAGGTTGTGGGAAAAGCAAAACCCACGAAGGATCCAGGTTTGGTAAAGGAAAGGAAATGAAGGGAAGCCCCTTAAAGATATAAAAACGAGAGATATATTTCATGACAAATTCATAATTTCCAACCTTTTAAAATATTGTCTGGTGATTATTTTCTCTCCCCTTAGTCAACCTGAGTTCTCCTTTACCTTTATACTGTTCCACTTGGATTTCTCTGGAAGAAGAACGAGGAACATTCTTCTATCTTGGGTATCCCGTCTCAGACCTTGAACCTGCCCTAGTCCCAACAAATTACGATCTGACCATTCTTTGCCACAGGCTAAGTATGTTGCAGAAATCTAGTCCTGAAGTACTTCAAAAAATTGATACACTCAATTATTGATGGGCATTTGCTCAGGTTCCTCTGCATTGATTCGTGACTCCCGGATCCGATGTTGAAGGAAAAGTCATTGTACCGGAGCAGAAATTGGTTAGCTTCAACGGCTTCCGAAAAACCGGAAGCTACCCCAGAAAATGGAATCAGACAACTTGCTCATTTTCCCCTGCCCATCTGGAATATTATCCTAGCAAAGAGTTCTTGAAAGAGCATGTAGTCTTTCTTAATGGAAGGTCTGGGAGTCATAGTTATCCCATACTAAACAGGCTCCTGCAAATGAAACCCCTTCTTTTCACATTTATATTTGCTTCCTCAAAAGGAGGATTATCTTTAGAACAAAGAACTAGTCATTTTCTTTCCTTTTTTTTTATTGGAGTATAGTCAACATACAGTGTTACGTTGGTTTCAGGTGTAGGACATAGTGAATCAACAATTCTATGTATTACTTGGTACCCACCTTGACAAGTGTAGTCACCATACATTATTACAGTGTTATTGACTGTGTTCCCTATCCTGTACTTTTCATCTCTGTGATTTACTTCTTCTGTAACCCAAAGTTTCTACCTCTTAGTCCCCTTTACCCATTTTGCCCATCTTTCCACACCCTTCTTCTCTGGCAACCACCAATATGAAGAACTACTCATTTTCTTTCTTTTTTTTTAAAAAGATTTTATTTATTTATTGGACACAGATCACAAGTAGGCAGAGAGGCAGGTAGAGAAAGAGAGGAGGAAGCAGACTCCTTGCTGAGCAGAGAGCCCGATGTGGGGCTTGATCCCAGAACCCTGAGACCATGACCTGAGCCAAAGGCAGAGGCTTAACCCACTGAGCCACCCAGGCGCCCCAGAACTACTCATTTTCTAATGACATTTTTAGTTAATTGGAGTTCAGGATTTACACACTGGTATCAAAAACATCTGAGTGGCATAACTTCACTGATTGGACAATAGTGAGAAAGAGCTTTGGGTTTATGGATTTAGAGGGTAACGAGAGCAGACTTTAAGTAGCTCTTGCTGGCCACTGGAAGAACAAACCTCTTGAGTGTTTCTGGATAGAAAATGGTTCTATGCTTTTGATCCTTTTTGATTTTCTGTGCTTTTGACTCATATTTGATCAAAGGTAGGATACCACGCTAATACCTAGATTTAGTAGTTACAATTTTGAGCACTATTAAACACTATGTTATCCTGATTTTATATATGAGAAAATTGAAACGCAGGTTAAGTAACTTATTCAAAGGAACATGTCTAGTGAGTTGTCAACTTAGAATTCTAACCCAATTTCTTTCTCAGCGTTATATTGCCTCTAACAAAAATATTAATGATTTATTCCAGAAAGAATATTGCATATATTATATTAAAAACAATAATGGAAAAACCAAACAAGTTTTACAGATATTTATCTATATTAATGCTGGTAGACTGGAAAGATTTTTGACCAGGTATTTACATTTAAATGATGATCTTCCCATTATTATGAAATAATGAGGGAAAAATGCACAGGGACTTAATTTCTAAATGGTGTGTTTCCAAGCTGACAGCAAATGAGACTGTTGCATCGGGCAGTTCATAACATCAGTACGCAATTTAAATCAAATTAGAATTTAGGAAGCAGAACAGTTGGTTTAAAGACAAAATTTTTCAGTCTATTTTCATATATCCTCAAGGATTGGGAAAAATTAGCTTGGGTTCATAGACCAGGCATTTCAGGGCTGTGTTTTCTCAGCCTGTTGGGTCTTAGGAGTCCGTGATTTCCAGTCTACCCTTGTTGCCCCAGAGCCTCTCTGACGACAGGCATCAAGTCACCTGCTTCCATGTGATGGGCAGGCCATTTCCACAGAGTTTTGTCACCCTTAACCCCACCCCCATCAATTGTCCCTGCTTCCCAGCCACCCGTCACTCTGAGCTTTAAACTTGTCCTGTAATATGTAGAAGGGGAGGCGTGCACAAAGGTTTTCAGAGTTGTCACAATTTTAGGTGACGATTCTTCAAAAATTAAACACTGATTTCAGGTATAATTTAATACCAACTGCTGAGAAATTGATCAATTCTAATAAAGTTAAAGATGCTATTTTGCACCCCTCACTTAACAGTTACACAAGTTTTTTCAAGATCTATAATTAGGAAAACATATCTGTAATTAGTTTTCAGAATCAAAGTTTGCCCTAGAGCAATTAACATGAATTCTGAGTTGAATACATTAAAAACTATTGTTTCTGTGATCTTTCTTGAGCAAGGTGAAATGTACCACCTTCAGCAATCTTTGTCTCTTCCAAGTGCATCTTCAAAGCACGGTGATATTCCAGTTTGTGCAATCCCTCTAGGTATCCTCCTTAGCTGTTCCTTTTGAACGCTTCGTTAATCTGATGGGTTGGGTACATGGGAAAACTCATGAATGGATCTCATGTTGGGGACTCCTTAGGTGTGAAGATAAAAGTTATTACAGGCTATGGAAAAAGCATGTTGAATCAATTTTAATTTCTGTTTGGGCTTTATGTTTCTTAGAGGGAAGCAAAACATCCTCTAATTTGTTTTGGTTGTTCAATAAACCAAACACTAACTTTCATTCGCTGGGTGTTGATTATAAAATATTTCCTGACTTGAGTTTTCTGCATTTTGCGATATATAGGCAAACTCAGTCAGTGTCAAAATGGGCTGCAGAGAGAGAAACCTGAAGCGAGGGTTACACGTAATGGACAATGGCAGGAATTCAGTCAAGGACACTGGGTATTGGGGTTAACCAAGACCATAATTTTTGGATAGCAGTTTGAGCTAGTGTGATGCCGTACACCTTTTCTGAGAACTACGTTGCTTAAAGTAAAATTTATCAATAGTCCCACCTCAAATAGCTCATTTAGAAAGAATGAGAATGTTACAAGATACGAATTTGAGTCAAGAAAAATATGCACTTCGTTGTTCCGTCTATTCAGGAATGTTTGCCTTTTCAAGTTCTTATTCTTTTTCTTCCTGCGTCTCTTGGATATCCTCTGGCCATAGTATATTTTTCCGTGGTGGCCGTGAAAATATCTCCCAACTCACATGCTCTTGCTACAATATGACCTTGTTACTCCTCATCGGGAGGTGGTATCCGTGTCCCTTCCCCCTTGAGAACTGGGTACATCTTTGTGCCTATCATCATCTGGTGTAGATGTGATGCTATGTGACTTCCAAGACAAGGCCAGAAAAGGAGAGGGAGCTTCCTCCTGGCTCTTTTTCTTGAGACACTTACTCTTGGAATTGGAGCTCGGGGCTGAGACTCTGTGTGATGAGGACACCTGGGTCACGTGCACAAGTCTTGTGTAGGTGGTTCTGGTGGAGAAGCCCAGCTGAGGTCTTGGCTGACAGTCAGCAAAGAGCACCAGTCATGTGAGGTGGCATGCTTTTGAGTTGACATTGGTACCAGACACCATCTGTTTGCAACCTCAGAGAAGTCTGTGGAACAAGACTTAGCTACGCCCAGTCAACTCTCAGAACTGGAAGAGATGAGAAACGATTGCTGTTGTTTGATGCTACTACATTTGCGGTGGTTCATTGTGCAAGATGTTAGCATTGGATCCACTCAAAGCCATTGAAATAAGTGCAAGTGCCTTAACTGTAGAAAAGGAATGCATTTTTGAAATTAAAATTTAAGAATGCTATAAATTCTATCTAGTGAAAATAGAGAAAGGAATTGCAGAGCATAAGAAAAATGATGGATATACTTGTTCTAGGTCTTCCCACCTAGTAGTTTTCCTTTTCAGTAAACAGGTAGGAGTGATAAACCTCTCTAGCACTGTTCCTCCTTCAGCAATCTTTCTTGTCTGCTACTGCCTCTGGGCTTGGGTTCAAATGAGGGCAAGCATATTTCCCCATTTTTCTGGGACAGTCGCTGACTCTATCCCTGTCTATATTTGTCTGTCTTTGTGGTCCCAGGGTTATTACTACCAGTGGTCCCATCCTCTGTTATAGTCTCAAAAGGGTCCTGATTTGGACAGTAAATTATATGGTCATTGTGGTCGAAGGGAACTGACCAAACACCCAGCCATGTAAGGTCATTATCCTCTAAATATTTCTCACCCAAATTAAAATGATGGTTGATGTGTGAAAATTGCATTGTGTTGGCGAACCGAGTGAGACCACATCCACAGATTATGTCTCTGTGGAGGGCACGATGGCTGGACTTCTCCATGTCCTGGTCAGGGAACCCATGAACATTTGGGTTACATGGTTGTCTATCACAGTCATACTGAATTTACAAGGGTTAGGCATGCCCTGTGATGCCATGCTTGAATGAAGTGCAGTTCGAGAAGCGGGCAGTAAGCAAGGGAATACCAAAGACAGCTTGCGAGATTCATTTGTTCCAGGAAAGCTTACAGCTTCCTTCTATGGGGGCACTGCTCCATTATCTTCCAATAAGACAGTAAAAAAATAGGAAAAAAAATCTTGAAGTATTAAAGTCCTAAAGCTATCATTTACTACCTAGATGGAGTTCTGTCCAGCTTTAAAAAATGGAAATCAAAGTCCAAAGTCAAGAGAGCTTGCAGAGTGGCCATACTAATCCTGTAGACTTAGAACATTTTATACAATGGCAAAATGGAAAGGAACCTCAAAAGTTGTGCAGAAGAATACCTTCCGTTCAGGAAGGGGTCCGGACTGTTCTTTATTTTGTTTTAAGCAGTATCCAGGGAAGGAAATTCCACTGTTTTTCTCTTGGCAACCTGTTTCAAGGTCTAAAAATTTTTGCAATCAGGAAAGTTCTGTATAGACACACAACTGTATTTTTCAAAGTCCTCTTGTATATCATCTCTAGCATTGAGTAGACAAAACAAACAACTGATTGAATTTTTAACGTTGAAACAGTATAGTTAAAACCTGTCATAGCTCTGGTTAATTTTAAATTTCTTCCATGACATTCAAGTCTCTCACATCCCTCCTCCTTTTTAACATTTAGACTATTTTGGATGAATTTTCAAATCAGATATTTTCCTCCGCTCTCTGCTTCCTTCTGGCAGAGTACACAGAAGCCACAGTCTATGCTTTCATTAAATGTTTCAATTCTTTATTTTTTAATTTTTATTTTTTAATTTTTTTATTAACATATAATGTATTATTAGCCCCAGGGGTACAGGTCTGTGAAACGCCAGGTTAATTCATTATTTTAATTTAATAGAATTGCCCAGCATATTGGGTAGGTAAGTGCAGTTTAGCATATTTTGTTTTCTATACAAATACATTTATCAACAGGATATCCTGATCGTAGGAAAGGACTCAAATTCATCAGGATTCACACAAAATGACACGCAACTGAATGCCCTCAGCTCTTTGCTGTTTTCAAAGACCACCTCCTTCAGTTCGAATATTTAAGTAACATTTCGATAGTTTTCAATAAATTTTCAACTTTTTAAGCACTCACATTTCTGTAAATGTTCTAACATAGCAAACATGCTAGAATCACATGCGTAAAATTTGTATATACAGTAGATGCACATGTACAGTTGAGGATGATACACTCAGGAGCACCTGGGTGCCTCAGTTGTTAAGCATCTGCCTTTGGCTCAGGTCATAATCCCAAGGTCCTAGGATCAAGCCCCGCATCAGGCTCCCTGCTCAGCAGGAGGCCTGCTGCTCCCTGTCCCATTCCCCCTGCTTGTGTTCCCTCTCTCGTTGTGTCTCTCTCTTTCAAATAAATAAATAAAACTTATTTTTTTTAAAGGGTGATGCACATACATATATATTTAGTATATACATGCAGAACATAAGATTGGGAGAACCTGGATATTATAAAAAGTGAAATTCACCCTGTTTTCGTTATTTGTGCTTTCTTAACAATGACAAAATCTATTGCCATAGGAAAGCCTCTATTGATAAGACCAATCCCTATGTGTCGGGATCTGTAAACAGAAAATAAAAAATCAGGGTGCCTGGGTGGCTCATTTGGTTAAGCAACTGCCTTCAGCTCAGGTTGTGATCCCAGAGTCCTAGGATTGAGGCCCACATCGGGATCCCGGCTCCACGGGGAGTCTGCTTCTTCCTCTGACCTTCTCCTCTCTCATGCTTTCTCTCACTGTCTCTCTCTCTCTCAAATAAATAAATAAAATCTTAAAAAAAAATAAAGAATCAGAAGCATCTAATTTATACTTTATTATTTAAGAAAAGCAATTGCTTGTCTTTAGTGTTTTATTTTTTCAGTAATATTGAATAAACTACACTTTTTCTAATACAGTTCATAGGCTGACATCACATTAATCCATGTTTAGTTCTTTATTGATACTGGGAGATGATAATAAATAACGGAGCTAAGAAAATAAGCGGGAACCATCAACAGCACAGTGCTGGGAGGGAGAATGATTTATTTCTCATTGTTAAACATCACGGTTGAAATCTGTCAACCAGCTTGAAGGTCAACTATAAAAGTATCAATAAATATGAAACCCAGACTTCATGCTGGAGAACAGTAGAGAATAATCAGAAAATACTCATTTACTTGGCTGAGATAATAAGGTACTCACAGAGATACAGCCATTTCCCTGATTTTCTTTTATGCAGCTCCAAGTTCAAGGATAACACTCCTCTCACACTGTGGGAATAATACATGCTTTGTAACAATTTGAGCCTAGGACTGCATAATAGGATTAAAATAGTGTCAACTTTGTTAAATTGAACTGCATATATATATGGAGCTTGCACTGTGAATACAGACCTTGAGGCTAGGCTAGGAAAATTTCCTTAAGAACTAAGTGGGGAAGATGAAGAAGGAGGGGAGGCAACCCCCCAGGAGATGGGCCAGTCTTGAGGGAGGGACTGAACTTGGAGCCAGAGGGTTCAGAGAAATTCTTGCTCGTCTAGCGGAACTGTCCCCCGACATCCCAGGCCTCCCTCCTGTCCTGCTCATTGTTCTGGCTTTTTTCAATCCAAACTTTAGAGAAATCTCGATTTCCTGACTTCCTGTTGTTTTCTCTTCCCCTAGCTTTTATAGACGATTGGAATCAGAATCAGGCACATGAAGATCATTTGAAGCTATGTGTATTAAAAAAACAGTCTGTAATTTCTCCTCTTTACCTGTCAACCATAATGCACACACAGATACATAAGGTGTAATTTAATGTTTCATTTTTAGAATTTCTTTTATGACGTGTAGTATAAAGTAAAAATTCATAAGTCAAAATTTGTTTTTAGGCTTTGCACCCCAGATTTTGGGTTTAGAATTTATAGTCACCACGAATCTAGCCTTCTTTTACAATAAGGAGGTTTAGTTAAGTATGCTTGTGATATGAATACAAGTCAGTAAAGTATAGATTGTAGACTATTAATTTGTTTTTTGGGAAGTATACATAATAATGTAATTGGTTACAGGAAGCAGTAGTCTTGAAGTATTGCTACACATTAAATCCACACCTCCTTCTGGAAATTCACAACACATGGATCACTGCTGGTGGCCTGACCTTGATAGAAAACAGACAGAGGGTGGGGCTTCCTGCATTAGCAGAGCTGGAGGTCCCTCTACAATAGGTTTTGGGGATTGCATCAGGCTCCCCTCTGGTTCAATACAATTTGTAATTCTCTTTTATAGGAAGAGAACCTTCAATCTCACGGTTAGAAGTCAGGGTTTCAGGGCTGATACTCTGTGAGGTATAAACATAGTGACATTGTAACAAAACAGGTATTCTGAAATCAGATGTTAACTGAAATCAGATGTTTGAGGGTCATAAGACATCTCACTTGTAGTTTAACAGAGGAATCCCTCCTTTCTTTGAGCAGGGGACCCTAACTCATCTCCCAGACCCTTTTGAGAATCTGGTGAAAAATCCGGGTCATTGCTCCAAGCACGTACACCATAATACTTTACATTCAAATAAAACATTTACATTTCTATTGTCATTTATTCATGTATTAAATATTTATTGCGCCCCTACTCTCTGTGTGGCCAGTACTATCCTAGAGATTTGGAAGACATCACTGAGTCCCTGCCTTCATTGAACGGACATTCCGTTGTTCACATTGCTGGATTTTCCCTGGTCTAAATCTCATGTTTTGAATACTAGTGCTTAAATTATACACGTACAGAAGAAATCTAGAAACTAATTGCTGGAACATGCCGTCCTCACTGAGCTGTGAACTGTAAAACTAAGCGATGTCACGATCTAGCGGGGGCTCCTTGCTGGATACAAGAGGCCATCTGCTAGGTGCCACACTTGGTAGTAATCATGCTGTTCCAACCAAGCATATTTTCACTGAATGACCCATCCAACAGGACTGGTATGGTAATGTCTTACAGGTTTATTGTGAGGATTAACGAGATGCTCTAGATTAAGTCCTCACTAATCTGCTCTGACTCTAATCTTTCTGCATTATGAAGTTTCTTTAAATATAGGCTAGCATATTTTTGAAATTAAAAAATTATCATTCAAGTGAATGGGTTGAATAAATGAAAAGACTGGTGTGATGTGTGTGTGTGTGTGTGTGTGTGTGTGTGTGTTTGTAGCTTTAAAATTCATTTTCCTCCTTTGCCAGACAGGAAAAATGCTAGTTTAGAAGTATGTTTTCTCAAGTTCGACATTTAATAATGATCCCCTCCTGTAGGACTTACCCGCACTGGATTTTATTTGAAGAGTTTTACAATACCAGGAGCCTCCATGAATTAAAAAAAAAAAAATCCGTTTTGAACCAGACATGTTTTAATGGTCAATTAATTCCCTGGGTGCAGTGGTATCTTGACTCTGACAGTCTGAGGTGTTCTGTAATTGATCCCTCGAACATGCCTCATCCCGTCTGGTTCACAAGCCCACGTTCTCTAAGCCTGAAGGGAAATCTTACTATTTTAAGGACACTAATTTGTTTGGCTTTCTCAGGTCCTTCAAGTTGTCTGTGGTTAATGAGATATCCTGTGTCCCACCCCGCCACCGTTTTGCCATCCCTTCCAGGGCTTTGCGCCCACTAGAACAATTTGCAGAACTCGAGTAATTTCAAACACGATGCTTAGGTCTGTCCTAAATTACGTTTGATTGAAGATGACCTCACTGATAACCTTTCTTCCTCTTTAATATGGCTGTGAAGTCTGACAGAGTAATACAATCTGAAATTGGTGATCGTCTTACATTCTCACAATATGTTAGCTAGGAGCCTCGTTCTGTCGATTTTTTCCCTTTCATCTTCAATTTGTCATCCTTGTTATATTCTCACCTGTAATATGGCCTAGTTTTTTAAAATATGATTTTTGAAACTTATATTTAGAATGTTTCCAACAAAGCTAGAATCTATTGAACTGTTTAAATCAACATAGTCAACCTAAGAGGAGATGCTTTTTTTTTTTTCCCTCTCCGTTTTGTACTTTACCTAGCACAGGACTGGGCTCCTTGTAGGTGCTACTTTTCAGATTTAACATGTGACTGGTCCTGTATAGATTGCCTTATAATTTCTGCCTTAAGAGGCATGGTACCATCTTCAACAACTGGAAATCTACAGCAAACATGAAACTACTGGCATCGCTCCGATGGTTTAAGTCAGCCCCGACAACCTTCCCAAGAAGCTCATGATTCTCTGGTGTCGAATAGAAAGAAACTGAGGACAAAGAGGCAAAATGTTTTATTAGTCCTGGAAAGAAAATAAAGAATCAGAGAACTAAAACTTCTCCAGGATGGACATATGGAGAGTTTCATAGTCCTTTTATTAAATTTTGCATTGGCAGATTGCTTAAGGTAGAGTTACCTGAACAGCCTGTATCCACTAGGTGGGCAGCCACCTGCTTTCCTTTGAAAATACAACCTGGACATGTACAAATCTAAGCCTGAGTTGAAACTGACACAGAGGTCTTCTCCAGTCAAATGATGGCTGAGAACATCAAGACAGTTTTTCTGATACAGAACAAGACTGCTCACGCAAAACTGCATGGCGGTTAAGGCTAAATTGTTCTTTCTACTTCAAACATAATGTCTCATATTATGCAGCATCTTACATCATTGAGAACTGAATGCCTATCACGTGCGTGACAAGGACCTATATGATGGCATAAATTTGTGTGCGGGCTTGGGCATTTTGAAAGGGCATTTGTGCACTATTGTGTAGCTGTGTTTTTATTCATTGAATGCGTGTTAGGTCCATTTTGGATGACCAGTGGTGGCGCCATCTAAAGTCGCTGTGACTATTTAGGGTGTTTGCCTTTGGGTTGACCTGGAGATTTTTCTCCACTAGAACAGTGCCGTCCTCAAGGTTCCCACCAAGTGTCCTGTCCCCGCCATAGTTTGTCATCTCTTCACATGCCCTGGTAGAACATTTTTCTGTTCTCTGGTTTGGAGTCCCCTCTCTTCGGTCCACGGTAAAACAGCTTCCTGGACACGGTCTGCTTCCGATCTTTACTCTCCTCAGTGCAGATCAGTTTCATGACAATGTACTGACAGTTACACATGTTCTAAGATTCCATTCTTGGGGATTTGGTTCTGCCATTAAATTGTGAAGTTGGAAATACGTTTTTTAGAGTCATGAATTAGATCCATTCAGAATGTTGTTTCACTCTTTCTGGAAGTTTTTAGTTGAAGCTGAGTCACGGTCACTAAACCACTCAGAGGTTTTCATCCAAGGATTTTAGCTCGGAGTTGTCTGTCTCTGGATACTTGCACAAAACACTCCTTTAGATCTCTGCTCAATTTTCACTTCAGAAAGACCTTCTCTAGCTTCCCACCCCTGCTCCCAAGTTGGTAGTCTGTATCAACCCCATTTTGGGTTATTTTAAACAATAGTACATATTAGAATATGACCTAGATATTTATTTGTTTATTTGTCTCTAGTGTGTTTAAGGGAAGGGGCTTTGTTTCATGCTGTGTTCTATTTCCAGCTCCTAAAACCATGCATGACAAGTAGTAGGTGCTCAAAAAATGCTAACTGATTAAATGAATGAATGATAGAAGAGACTAATTATTCACAGACCCATACTTTAGCCTGGAGCTTGCCACCGTACTGTCCCTTTTGATTCATTCCCTCCTTTGAGGATAAATGCCTCACTGAACAGAGGGTAGCTTAGTTAAGAGAATTTAATGTTAGCTTCTCAATCCATAGTCTTGATAGAAATTCGGTTTGGTGTTCCAGTATTGGAGAAATGTGACCTGGAAGGATATCTTCTCCAGATTTATCATCTCATCCAAAATAGCTGTTTGTTTTCAGTCAATTCCATCAATGAATGGACTAACCTCACCTTCTGGATTAAATCACTTCTTGCCTAATTAGCATAGTTAGTAGGTGTCATGGTGTATCTTCCATCTAGGACTGCAGAGGTTTAAGTGAGAAGAAATTGGCTTAGACTGAGTGACTGGATTTTATTAGTCACAGCAATACGTTTTCCTGATCTTCGTGGTGATTTAAAAAATACAAAGAACATCGTCGCAGCTGTCATCTGGTGAATCCTTAGTATATGGCCTGTCGGCACAGAGGACAATGTCTCACGTAAGACTCACCGTGGCCCAGTGCATTTAACAGAGGAAGAAACACAGGAGCACAGGATGATACGAAACCTGTCCGTGGTTGTCAGCTAGGACTTGGTGGAGATGGAATTAAAAAAATCTGAAGTTCTGGACTCCACATTCTGTCTTCCTGGCGTCTATATGCTCTCCGTTTCTGCTTATGCTGAGTCTGTTGAGAGTAAATAAAACCTTGTCTGTTTGGGGAGCCCAACAAAGTGTTTGAATTATCTTGAAAATAAAAAATAGTAGTGCCCATTTAATTTTTTTAAAAAAATAATATTCCTGCTCAGGGTTTGCTTTATCCAGACTGCTTCTCTCTTCTGTTATTCTCATAATCTCTCTGCTTTCTCCATGCTTGGGGCGATTTCTGCCTGAGAGACAGCTGAGAAGTTTTCTCAAGAACTGTAAGACGCTATAAACTGAAAAGATGACATTCATAGCAGAAGTGGAAAAAAGGGTGATTTGCCTTATGTTTCCATTTCATGATAATAGACTAATCCCCTCGATGGAAAAGTATTATCTTAAACCTCTACTATCCTCATTATCAGTCCTCTCTCAAAATAGCATCCCTTACCTCCAGACTTCCCAAAATATTCTGTAAAAAGTAGTCTTTTTGAAACTCTTGGACTTGAAAATAGTGCTTAAAAAAAAAAACAAGCCTATAAACCTGATGCATTAGGAGCCAACTGGGCTTTTATCCATGAACCTGTTCTGGAGGGGGTCATTGGCATTTTAAGTGCTTTTTGATGATGGAAAATAAATGAGACAACAATATGGAAAAAGTCTGTCAGTGGAAAAAATTCAGCTGGTGAATTTGGTTGATTGGTCAGATTTTAAGAGGCAAAAATCAAACAGGATTTTAAAGGTCTTCTTCATTAATTTTTTTTTAAGAGTATACTTGGCAAAACTGTGGGTCCAGCAAAAAGATCAGTGGTTGGGGGGGGGGGTTGGGGGTGGGAGAGGGAGGAATCGATGGGCAGAGCACAGATTTTAGGGTAGAAAGCTCTATGTTTGATGCTGTAATGATGGCTACATGTCAGTATACATTTGTCCAAAGCCACAGAATGTGACACTGAGAGCGGGCTTTGGGGAATAATGATGCATCTGTGTAGGTTCATAGGTTATAGCAAAGATCCTGGTGGGCGATGTTGATAATGAGGGAGGCTATGTGTGTGTGTGTGGGGATATTATGGGAACTCCCTGTACCATCCTCTTAATGATGCTGTGAACCTGAAACTGCTAAAAAAAAAAAAAGTCTTAAAAAATTAGACTTTCTGTTGTTATTTAAGAAGCTGAAGTCATTGAGAGTGACTTAAAAGATTTGCTGAGGACTGTGTCCTCCTGCCATGTAGAAGCCCTGTAACCCTGTGTGTCAGTAGCCTGGCCAGAAGGTTGAAGTAATTGCCCTGTGAAGAAAGATTGGCCTGTTTGTTCTCAATCTCAGTGAGACCCATATCTGATAAAGAGATGAACAAATTAGCAAGTAAGATATAGGTTTGTTGGAGCTGAGAGCGCTTATTCATGGATAGTGCTAAAAAAAAAATCCCCATAATTTGACCAGAGGCAAGATAATATCACTGGAAATTTCCCTGACAGGAATAAAAATATGATATATGAGAATTTTTAATGGAAGCCATTGCTGGTGTTAATAATTTACATTCACTCTTTAGTTCTATCTTGATGTACTGTCTCTGTGTATAGAAATGCACACCTTTTTGTCTGAGATAGAGTGGAAGGTACTTAATAATTAAGGTAACCTGTCTTTTTACTTTTTGAGACTGTTTATTTACTGACTCATAAATTATTATTACGACTAGTTGTATTGGTTCCTATTGCTGTTGTAACAAAGGCTTTAAAGGCTTTTTAAAAATTAAAAAAAAATTTTTTTAAAAGATGGTATTTAGATATTTGACAGAGAGAGACACAGCTAGAGAGGGAACAGAAGTAGGGGGAGTTGGAGAGAGGGAAGCAGGCTTCCCATGGAGCAGGGAGCCCGATGTGGGGCTTGATCCCAGGACCCCGGGATCATGACCTGGGCCGAAGGCAGGTGCTTAACCAACTGAGCCACCCAGGCGCCCCAAAGGCTTTAAAGGCTTAACACAAACACAGATTTCTTGTATCCCAGTTCTGGAGGTCAGAAGTGCAAAATGGGTCAGGAAGGCTGTAATCCTGGAGAATCTGGCTTCTTACCCTTTCTAGCTTTTAGAGGTTGCCTGCTTTCATAGCCTTGTGGCCCCTTCCTCTGTCTTCATAGCCAGCAGCCAGCACCTTCCAGTCTCTACTTCCAGAGTCCTGTCTCCTTTCTTGGCTGACCCTCCTACCCCGCTCTTCTGAGGACTCTTAGGACTACATTGGGCCCACCCAGGTAATCCAGGATCATTTCCACATCTCAGAATTCTTAAATGAACACATCTGCCGATCTCTTTTGTAACATAAAGTAACATGTTCATATGTTGTAAGGAATAGGATGTGGACATCTATGGGGGACCATTTTGCTGTCTGCCATGTTATCTAAACTGCTGGATATAGGCGTCTCCTGAAACCCATTCTAGCTGAGTCTAAACATGCCAAAGTATTTTTAAGTTTTATTTTATTACACGGCAATAATGAATACATGAATGCATTCTCATGGTAAGGTATGCAAATATTATAAAGTCGAGACTTACTTTACCATCACATTTAATTTCTGAGCCCTCCCCTCAAAGAAACCATTATTCTCCAGGAGCACTGTTGTGTGCTATGAGGCCTTTCTATGTGGTTGCCTGGAGACATACCTCTGTACATAACTTTTAAAGGTATAAATGGTAACATACTGTACATTTTTGTGTTCAAATTTTATTTTTCCACAATATACTAGAAGTTCATAGATTAGTTGGGATGCCTGCATGGCTCAGTGGGTTAAGCCTCTGCCTTCGGCTCAGGTCATGATTCCAGGGTCCTGGGATCAAGCTCCGCATCGGGCTCCCTGCTCAGCGGGGAGCCTGCTTCTCCCTCTCCCTCTGCTGCTCCCCTTGCTTGTGCTCTCTCGCTCTTTGTCAAGTAAATAAATAAAATCTTGGGGAAAAAAAGTTCATAGACTGGATATAGTAAGTTGGTGTAATTATCCATCCTCTGTTGAGATGTGTGCTTCTTATTTCCTTTTCTTAAAATAAGCAGTTTCGGTTGATGCTGCAGTCCTTCACACATGCCTCCTTGCACACTTACTGGAGGGATTCTCTGGAGATCTCTAGGACTGGAAGTGACGAGACAGGATACGTGCATCCAAAAATCTAGCAAATGCCGCAAAGTTGCTCTCCAAAGTGACTTCACACTTTACCACTAACAATTTTAGAGAGTTCCTTTTCCTCTTAAAGCTCAGTGGCATTTGATATTATAACATTATTTTTACTGCGAATTGGATTGTTTAAAAAAAAAATGGTACCCCAACCTATTTTAATTACTTTTTCCTTCCTGACCGACCAGGCTGTGTGTCTTCTCATGTTTTCTGGGTATTCGGGTTTTCTCTTTTGAAGTGGTCTCTTTATGTTCTTATCCCATTTCTGTGGGCCCTGAAAATATAAATTTGTAGGAGTTATTTTTCTATACTGGATACTAATTTATGATTGTTATATACATTTCAAGGATATTTCCCTTTTCTGTTGTTTGGTTTAAACATTTATGGCGTCTTTTTTTTTTTTTAAGATTTTATTTATTTATTTGACAGACAGAGATCACAAGTAGGCAGAAAGACAGGCAGAGAGAGACGGAGAAGCAGGCTCCCTGCTGAGCAGAGAGCCTGATGCGGGGCTTGATCCCAGGACCGTGGGATCATGACCTGAGCCGAAGGCAGAGGCTTAACCCACTGAGCCACCCAGGTGCCCCTATGGCATCTTTAAAAAAAAAAAAAAAAGCAGATTTTATTTGTTTATTTTAGAGAACATATGAATGGGGGGGAGAGCCAGAGGGAGGAGGACAGAGACTCCCAAGCTGATTCCCCACTAAGCACGGTGGAGCCTGACATGGGGCTCCATTTCTACCACTCTGAGATCCTGAGCTAAGCTGAAATCAAGAGTTGGGTGCCCAACCGACTCAGCCACCCAGATGCTCCTATTTATGGCACCTTTTAGCACAGATAAGGGTTTAATTTTGATATTAAATTTATTAATCCTTAAATATTTTGCTTTTATATCTTATTTAAGGTGACCTCCCTTATTCCAGGCTTATAGATTTTTTTAAATAATTATCTTAAAAATTGCCTATTTATATCTTTAATTAATTTGGAACTTGTTCTTGAGATTTCCAAGTTAGAGTCTTAACTTTATTATTTTTTAAAATTAATACTCAATTAACTCCAACCCCACATTTGGAATAAAGTATCATTTCCTCAGTGGTTTGAAACATGAACTTAATTTTTTTTTTTTTAAACAGAATCTCCCTATATAGATGTATATGTTTCTGGATTCTTTTGATTTATTGATACACTATTCTCTTCTTATTAGCCAGGTTTAATTTTCCTTGTGTTGTTAATATATTTTGATAATCTCCTTTGTTATATCTTTTGAAAAATGCCTGTGATATCTTATGGTTAATTTTTGAATCAGCCTAATTCCTTCAAAAATCCTGCTGAAATTTGGATTATGATTATATTAAAGACTGACTTTTAGAGAATGAAAATACATTTCTTCAGATTATTATTTCTGTCATTCTGGATAATTTTATGGCTTCCTTAAAAAGAGCCTTCTATATTTTAGGTTAATTTCTATTTTAGAGAGTCTAAAACTACTCTTTATTTATTGTCTCATTGCTCAGGAAAAACCATTCACTGCAGTATTTTAATTTAAGAAGTGATACCAAAGAAAACATTTCTGCCTTGTTTCTGATTTTATCAAATAGTGGGTGATGTTTACTTAGGGCCTTTTGTGGACACCTTTTATCAGTTAATGAAGTTCATGTTTAGTTTTTCCTCAAATATATGTTGTTGACTTGGTTAGTAATAATCCGTTCAGGCTGGTGTTTTATAGCTATATCATTGGCTTTTGGTTGCAGTGGCCTCAGAAACTGTGAGCGTTGGGCTCTGCGTTCTTTTGAACTTGTTGGATGTGCCAGCCACAAGAGGAGTCCATTCTGCCTCTTGAACCATGTACCCATATTCTTGGTTCCTCCTTGGGGAAGATATGTCTGGGCCTCTCTCTTGCCCATGAGTAGACATGATGATGTGAAGTCGGCTATTTCTACTGAAGTACCCACATTAATCACCAGAAAGCCCTTGAACCTGGCCCTGTCTTAGTAGTCATCATCTTCTATGAGGCCTTGAAATTCTGGTTTTCTTTAATTCTGTTCCATACATCAGACAAGAAGGCCCTTCAGTGAATTAAAGAAAGGCAGAAATCCCTGCTGGTGCCTCCTGTTATGAATTTGTACATTAAAAACCAACTCTATTTTCTAATAGTTAATGGTGGGAAGAGGGATGAGCAGCATGTACTCTGGCTTGTTCTTGATTAAGAACCTAGAGTTCAGGAGAGCTATGAGAGTTGTTCCTTTTTTGTTTTTTGAATGTGTGCCCAGCGCATGCCCAACAATAGACCAGTGGCCAATGCCTAGCTTCCCTCTGAGACAATTCTTAATCAACTTTGTTTGGTCAAAATCATATCAACATTGCTTCTGTGGCTGTTCTGTTAGCTAGAACTCAGTCATATGTGATTACGACTAAACCATAAGAGAAGATAGGAAATGCAGCCTAGCCGGGTGTGCAGGAAAGAGAGAGGGGATTTTGGTGAATAGTCAGCATCTTTTGTCACAGTTAGTAAGTAGAAGATTCAGAATTCGAATCCAAGTTCTCTGCCTACAAAGTCTATCCTCTTTTTATTATATCATCATGCCCTTTATTACCTACCAAATAGAATCAGAAATGAGTTTTGGTACAGAATGGATGCTGTTGATTGAGTCTTATCAGTGAGGTCACGGCCACGGAGCGACTGAGCTGGAGCTCACCCAGAGCTTACCATTGCCACCTTCATCACCCCCCACCCTGCCCATAACTGCCATTCTCCCTTCCAACTGCCCATATCCCCAGGACTATGCAGTATTTCTATTTTCTTTTCTTTCTTTTTATTTTTTTCTGTTTTATTTTCAGTGCTCCTACATCTAAGACCCAAGTTAGAACCTTGTTCTGAGCCAAGTACACAAGCACAAGTTTCTCTTTTGGCCTCCATTTTAGGTTCCCCATGGCTGTCCCCTGCCAGAAGGGGAGTGCTACAGCTTCCAGATGGACTCCTAGGAGGTCATTCTTTGCCCAAACTGTGGTTGGAGGTTGCCAAGACCATATGGAAATATGCGTCACCCGCCACGATGTGGGCATGGCTCCTATTCCAGTCTTTCCCGAGTGGACAGGTGTCCAGTCCTTCGTCACATCTTCTGTGTTATGTTTTGAATAAACTGCTAGACCTTGCTAGACCTCTTGCTAGACTATTCTTAAAAATAGTCACTCAGCAAAAAAAAAAAAAAAAAAAATTCTGTAGGAGATTCAGGATGCATGTTGTAATGTCAAAAACAAAAATGGCAAAAATCACTAGAAATAACCAACGGATTAACTGAAAAGCCAGCCAAGATTTTAAAAATATGTATTTTAGTAACATACTATGAAGTCCTAGAGTACAGCAGAATTCTAACCCTGAAAACCTGACCTTGGGTAAAGTTTGGAAAAGCTGCTTCGTTTTAATTTTGTCAGAGTGCATATCACACCTGCTCTTACACAGATAACCAAGTGAATGCTTTACTGTCCTTACAGGTAACCCTAGTGTGTGATCTTTGTTAACTTCCTTTTGTTTAGTAAAAGACATAACACTGTTTACATTTGTGAAGTAGCTGGAAGAAAAACAAGTCAACAAATGTTTTTTTTGAAAAATTTATTTATTTATTTTTAGAGAGAGAGCACTTGAGTGGGGAGAGGGGCGGAGGGAGAGACTCTCAAGCAGACTCTGCCTTGAGCATGAAGCCCTAGCAGGGCTCGATCTCATGACCCCGAGAACATAACCTGAGCTGAAATCAAGACACGGATGTTTAGCTGACTGAGCCACCCAGGCGCCCCACCAGTATATTCTTAAATATTGATAGTTACGAACCAATATGTTCCTAAAATATTTTTTAAAATCCTGACTGCCTTTTCAGTCAACGTGAAGCCCATTTGTAGTTACTTTTGTCATTTTAACTTTTTGACATTGTACTGTGCCTTCTGAATCTCCTCTAGATTTTTTTTTTCTGACTCTAAAATGTGACCTACGTGAAATGTCCATAACATGTGAAAGTTTTCTGTTTGTTTTCATTTATTCGTTGTCATCATAAAGGAACTCTCATTGGGTAAATTGAAAGAGGGAACAACAATTGGCCAAATCATTATCTCACACAGTGTGAGACTGGGAGTGTAACTTGGTCAAGATTATAAATGTACAGGTTTTCTTTGCAACTTGGTTTCAACATCTTACACTTTGTAAAAGCAGTTTAGAATAGCAAACCTCTGGGTCTCTGGGAGCCACCGCAGATCACCTTATTGGCCAAGGGATAATATGGTTACAAAACTGAGAGCAAAGAGAATCTCAAGTAAACTCCTTATAATGAAGCCTCTAGTTGAATATGACTTAGGTTCAGTGTTTCACATTTTTAGACCTCCATTCAGGCACTCGTGTGCTGCAGCATTGCTCATATTTTTAGTCTAAGCCTTGCCTGTGCTACTCTTGATAACAGTGTCTACTGCCCTAGTTCTTTGCCTGGATAAATTGGTAATACCCATTTGTCCTCTGGGTGGTTCCAATGAGCCAGGTAGCATTTTTCTGTTGTCACATGTCCCATTGATCTGTAAGCATGGCTCTGTATCGACATGATATTTAGTTCAGCTCATTTATGAAGTCAGTTTTGGTGTTCTGTAGTGAAGACATGAAGACATAGTTGGCTTTGGTGTTCCTTAAAAACCCAAACCCCAAACTGACACCTGGCCGCGCATTACAATTTAGATGTGCTACTGAAGACAAGCATATCTACAGAATTAAAAGACATTATCTTGAAATAACAGCTTTATGTCTTTTTGTGAAGACAATTTATTCAGAAATTCTTGAGTGGTTTTTGGAGAAATTTACAGTCCATTTGACACGTGCTTAGTTCAAACATTCCACATAGGATGTCAAGGCTGTTCATTTATTTTTTTTTTCCCAGTGAAACAGGAATAGGACTATCCAGTAGTGAAGAGAAGATTCTATAGAAATATCATGGGGGCACCATGGCTTCAAAATAATTACACTCCAAGGTCATTTGATGGTGTGGAACTCTCTTCCGTGGGTCTTGTGTTGTCTCTCTGACTTCAGAGATCCTTCCCACAGAATTAGCAAATATAACCATTGCAATCTTTTTTAGCAACTGAGATTGTAAGATAAAACTGTAACAGTTGATTATATCAGTGACTGTGATGATAACATATATATAGTTTTGCTAAGATACACAATTGTAGTTAGAATTATTGGTG
Organism: Martes martes; assembly: GCF_963455335.1. Lineage (NCBI taxonomy): Eukaryota > Metazoa > Chordata > Mammalia > Carnivora > Mustelidae > Martes > Martes martes. The sequence continues at coordinate 52,802,219 of NC_137903.1, forward strand.
CAAAAAAAGTGCTTGGCCTTGGAAAAGTGCCAGCAGCCTACACTGCTGGAAATAGTTTCCTCTGCTTTCCTTTCCACTAAACTATGTTTTGGGGGAGCTTTTTTTTTATGGAGGACAATTGCTGTCGGTTCTATGTGGGTCCAGAAGGACTGAGGAGCTCATACACAGTTGAACGCAGGGTTATGCCAATCCACAAAGGGAAGAATCAATATTCATGTTTGGCTGATAAGGCAAACCAACAACACCTATATATTATAATTGACTGTGGAAATCATTTTTCATTTCACTCCTCACCACTCAGCTAACTAGACTTATTCTGAGTTTTATGCTGTTAATGTTTGTAGAGCAGATGTATTTGATTGATTCCAAACAATCTGGAAATGCAGAAAAATATTAGTGACAACCAGAGATGAAGCAAATGAAACTCCTGATATGTGTGCTTTATAATCAAAATATAATTCTCAAAGTTATAAATAGCTATTATATGAAAAAAACATAAGCCTTACTTTTATTTCTATTTTTTCTATTACTTAATTATTATTTCTAACTATTTCTATTTTTTTTCAGTTAGCTCCATGTATAGTTTACATGGAGTGTAGTTCACTTTTTAGTGATGGTTCTGAGTCTGACAAAAGTATATATTCATTTAATCATCACCACAATCAAGGTATCAAACAATCCAATCACACCACCAAATTCTTTTCTACTTCTTTGTAGTCATCATCTCCGCACTCTTAACCCATGCAACCACTGATTTTATTTATATATATAATATAATTATACATAAATATATATTATAATTTATGTATTATAGAAAATTTATGTATTATATATTACATATATATGATATAATGATATAATATATAATATAGTAATATACAGTATAAAGACTGCTCTAAAATAGTCTTATTAATTATATTAATTTTATTTAATTAATATAATTTTGTATAGAGTTATTTATAATCTATATGATTATATATAATTATATTACATATATTACATATTCTCTTTATTCTCTATATTCAGTTAAGACTTTGTTTTATAGGGGCGCCTGGGTGGCTCAGTGGGTTAAAGCCTCTGCCTTCGGCTCAGGTCATGATCCCAGGGTCCTGGGATCGAGCCCCGTATGGGGCTCTCTGCTCAGCAGGGAGCCTGCTTCCCCCTCTCTCTCTGCCTGCCTCTATGCCTACTTGTGATCTCTCTCTCTCTGTGTCAAATAAATAAATAAACTCTTAAAAAAAAAAAAGACTTTGTCTTGTAGAGCAGTTTTAGGTTCACAGTAAAATTGAAGGCAAGGTAGAGATTTACTGTATACCCTTTAATGCTGCACATGCATGGCCTCCCATTGTCAACATCCCTCACCAGAGTGCTACTATCTGTTACAAATGGTGAACCTACATTGACAGGTCATAGCCACACAAGTCCATAGTTTACATTATGGTTCACTGCTGGTGTGGGGCATCTGTGGGCTTAGACAAATGTGTAATACTTTGAATCCATTGCTACGATGTAAAATAACTTGTATCCATTACTATGATACCATACAGAATATTTTCACTGCCCTAAAAATCCCCTGTGCTCTGCCTCTTCTTCCCCCTCAATACCTGGCTACCACTGATCTTTTCACTGTCTCTACAGTTTAGCCTTTTCTAAAATGTCATATAATCAGAATCATACAGTATGTTGATCAGTTTCTAAAATGTCATATAATCAGAATCATACAGTATATGATCAGTTTCTTTCACTTAGTAATAGGCATTTAAGATTCTTCCATGTCTTTTCATGGCCTGATAGCACCTTTCTTTTTAGTGCTGAATAATATTCTGTTGTCTGAATGTACCATTTATTAATCTCATCTGTCAAAAGACATCTTGGCTGCTTCCAAGTTTGGGCAAGTATGGATAAAGCTGCTATAAATATCCATGTGCAGGTTTTTGTATGGGGCAGTTTTCAGCTCCTTTGTGCAAATATCAAAGAGTTCAATTGCTGGATCAAATGGTAAGAATATGTTTAGTTTTGTGAGAAACTGCCCAACTGTCTTGCAAAGTGGCTGTTCTATTTTGCATTCCCACCAGCAGTGATTGAGAGTAACTGTTGCTCCACATCTTTGCCAGCATATGGTGTTGTCAGTGTTTTGGATTTTGGCCATTCTAATAGTGTATAGTGGTACTGCATTGCTGTTTCAGTTTGCCTTTGATTGATGACATATGATGTGAAGCATCTTTTCATATGCTTATTTGCCATCTGTGTATCTTCTTTGGTGAGCTGTCCATTAAGATCTTTTGCCCATTTTTCTTTCCCGTTGTTTGTTTTCTTATGGCTGAATTTTAAAAGTTCTTTATATATTTTTGGTAACAGTCCTTTATCAGATGTGTCTTTTGCAAATATTTTCTCCTGGTTGTGGCTTGCCTTCTCATTCTCTTGTCATTGTCTTTTGCAGAGCAGAAGTTGTTAATTTTAATGACGTCTAGCTTAGCAAATATTTCTTCCATGGATTGTGTCTTCAGTGTTTTATCTGAAAGTCATCACCATGTCCAAGATCATGTAGGTTTTCTCCTATGTTGTCATCTAGGAGTTTTACAATTTTGTGTTTGCATTTAGGTCTGTAATTCACTTTGGGTAAGGTCTGTGTCTGGATTGGTTGGTTGATTTTGTATCCATGCATGCTGTAGCTGTCCACGTGTTCCAGAATCATGTGATGAGGTGACTTTTTGCTATATTGTATTAAATAGCCTTTGCTGCTTTGTCCAAGATCAGTTGACTATATTTATGTGGGTCTGTTTCTGGGCTGTCTATTCTGTTCCATTGGTTGATTTGTCTGTGCTGCCACCAGCACCATGGTGTCTTGACTACTGTAGCATTCATATACAGGTTTTTGAATGGAAGCAAGTTTTTATTGGTCTTAGGTGAATACCTGGGAGTAGGATTGCTGGTCCTATACAAGTACATAAAAGTTATTTTAGAGATAAAATTTCTAAAATATACATACAAATATTATATAATAGGCTATATTGTATGCCCTTAAGTTAGTTATCATTAAATATATTATTAAAAAAGTTTTCATTAGTGACAAATCTAGCTAATCTGACTCATGCCCTTTGTTCCTTTGTCATATTATGAAGGTGCCCAGATTAGTTTTACTTTCTAACAGTATTTTTTTTTTTTTGGTTGATAAATTTCAAGATTAAAATATAAAAAACTTTTAAAAAAGGGCACTTTTTAAAAAGAATTGTTTTTTTTTTAAAGATTTATCTATTTATCTATTTACTTATTTATTTATTTGACAGAGATCACAAGTAGGCAGAGAGGCAGGCAGAGAGTGGGGGGGAAGCAGGCTCCCCCCTGAGCAGGGAGCCCCGATGTGGGGCTCGATCTCATGACCCTGAGATCATGACTGAGCTGAAATCAAGAGTCAGATACTTAACTAACTGAGCCACCCAGACACCCCGATATGCAAGTTTTTGAAACTAATTTTGTTATATATATTATTACATACTTTTCTTGCCTTTTGGCAACACATACCAACTCATAATGGAGTAAGCTTAGATAATAGAAATAAATGCACATTAGATATCTGGGGGATGCACACGCATAAAATCTCATTTAAGGCCTTATTAGGGCCTCTGCCTATCCACTATCTTGTCAGGACTATCGACATACTGATAGGTGTCTAGTATTATCTTTACATGTTTTATATCTTCTGATCAATTGCAGCAACCAGATAAGAGGGAGGGGTGGGGAGGAGAGAGAGAGAGAGAGAGAGAGAGAGAAAGGAGGGAAGGAGGAGGGAAGGAAGGTGGGAAGAGGTCAAGAAAGGAGGGAGGAGATAATGGACCTGGATAGTTCATAAACTGTACATTCCATGTCTGTCTTAAGTTGAATGACCATTTCACTTATTTCAGTATATTTAATTTTTACAAAACAGCAGTAGGGCAGCTAAATTTATATTGATTTATGTATATTTTTTTGTTTATCAAGAACAAAAGATCATTTAGAGATCATTTTAATTACATTTGTAGCTGGTATACTTGAAAGAAGATACCCTACTCAGAACATATAAAACCATGCTGGGATATACTAAGCAAATTTGATTTTTATTTCTTAAGAGCTTTTAACAAATAATAGTAAAATGATAGGCTTGTAATTGCTTTGTACAGGGTGTAACACAATGAGCGCAATAAACTAGTTTAAGCTGTACTTATTGTAATTCGTAATAATAATGTCATTATTGTCTTCATTCAAAAATACTCAGTGATTTTGCACAATTCTGTACAAAATCAGTTGTGAGCAGCTAACTCCGTAAGCAGCTAAACACTGCTTAAACACTTTCAAAATAATACTTTGATCAAATTTTCTTAGTACAGCAGCATCATATTTTAAAACCTTGACTAAAATTAGGGGCGCCTGGCTGGTTTGGTGGGAAGAACGTGCGACTCTTGATCTTGGGTTTGTAAGTTTGAGCCTCACATTGGGTATAGAGATTACTTAAATAAAAAAAGAAGAATTAAAAAGAAACTGATTGAAATTAAATACAAAATAATTTTTTTTAGAATAAAAGAACTTTCAAGTGCAAAGATGTTAAAATTATACTTAAAAATAAAATTAATTAAAAACAAAAGTGTAGGGGCGCCTGGATGGCTCAGCGGGTTAAAGCCTCTGCCTTCGGCTCGGGTCATGATCCCAGGGTCCTGGGATCGAGCCCCGCATGGGGCTCTCTGCTCAGCAGGGAGCCTGCTTCCTCCTCTCTCTCTGCCTTCCTCTCTGCCTACTTGTGATCTCTGTCTGTCAAATAAATAAAAAAAAAAACTTAAAAAAAAAGTGTAAACGTACCTGGTTGTGCAAGACTAAGTAACTGTATAAAAATATAAATTTATGAGAAGCATGAATTGATTACCTGCTATGAGTCAGGTACTTTTCTAGCTTTGGGGATGAAGCAGAGAGCAAGACTGACAAGACAGGAGTTGGCAAGCTGTGGTACATGGGACAAATCTGTTCTACCATCTGTTTTTTGAATAAAGTTTTATTGGAGCACAGCCATGACCATTCATTTATGTATTGCCTATGGTTTCTTTCATGCTACAAGAGCAAACTAGTTACAACAGAGACCACATGGCTCACACACACTTCCTACAAAATCTATCTGGCCTTTTCTAAAAAAATGTTTGCTGAACCCTGGCCTAGACTGTTCTTACTGGAACTTATATTCTAGTTGGGATGAATTGGGAAGCTGTTGGGGCGGAAGAAAGGTGAATAAATAAGATAGTATCAGATTGTGTCGTGTGACTTAAATAAACTAGTGAATGTGTTCAAGAGTGGCCAAGGTCTGTTTCTTTGGTTGTTTCTAAGTAGAGGATGTTAGAGGTAGATCTAAATGAAAAGAGAGATTTAGGTATGAAATATTCTGAAGATAATTTGCTATAGGCAGAGAGAATAGTAGGTGCAAAGGCTACTTTGACTTGGCACATTCTGTGGCTAGAAAGAGGTCAGTCAGCTGGAGTTAATGAGATCAGAGTCAGAGGGACTGATGAGGTTGGAGGGCTCCTCAGGGACTAGAACTCTTCAGGTTATATAGACTGTGGTAAGCAGTTTGGGATTTTCTTCTCAGTATAATGGGAAGGTACTAGAACAATTAAAGCATGAGGGTGATGTTATCCGTCTGAGTGCTGACCGTATTTCTAAAACATCAATTCTGATAAAATGGCCTTGTAAGCTATTGTTTTGTTAAGGAAAATAACTCCAGACTCATAGCCAACATTTATTTAATGATAAACATGGTAGATGTTGATTGCCATTACAGTCAGAGACAATGACATCATCACTTTAATATTATTTTGGAAATTCTAGCTAATGTAAGCAGATAAATAAATAAGAGGTATTAAATATTAGAAGGATAAATGAAAATTTTATTTGCAGATAATATGACTGAGAAGCAGGCTATGAAAAAAATAACTACAAAATGAATATACTGGCATAAAAACAACAGTTTCCTCCATAATAGCAAAATCCAACTCAAAAGTATAATAGAAAAATCCTCAAGTACAGTAACAGTAAGAAATATAAAATACTTAGAAATACTTATGAAAATACTTAAGAAAGTTAATGAAGCATTTCCAAAACACATAAAAGAAAGCTTGAGGAGAGAGACAAACCAGATTCCCAGATCGGACGACTGAATATGTTAATCCTAAAAAGCTGACGGTTCTTCCTGAATAAAATGATAAATTTAAGGGGCGCCTGGGTGGCTCACTGGGTTAAAGCCTCTGCCTTTGGCTCAGGTCATGATCCCAGGGTCCTGGGATGGAGCCCCGCATCCACTGGGCTCTCTGCTCAGCAGGGAGCCTGCTTCCTCCTCCCTCTCTCTCTGCCTGCCTCTCTGCCTACTTGTGATCTCTGTCAAATAAATAAATAAAATCTTTAAAAAAAATGATAAATTTAAGGCAATCTCAATTAAAGTCACATGGGGACTGATAGACAAAGAGCATATTCTAAGTATTCAGAAAGCATGGGGGAAAGCACACACAGCTTCTCTGTCAAGAAAATGTGAACTTCTTGTAAATACAGTATGTTGCTTAACTGGCAAGGACAAGTGTATTAATGCTCATGACTGATACGGGGAGAGATCAAGCCCGAGACCACATCATAAGGGTAAGAACTACTGGTCTTTAGGTGATGAGAGAGATAAGTGCTGTGTGTGAATTTGTGGAGAAGTATATGGAAATGGAAGAATTAGGAGAATTCTGCCGAATGGGGAGAGATGTCATTATCAACAAACATTTAGTATAAAAATATCTGTGTTAGGGGAGCCTGGGTGGCTCAGTGGGTTAAAGCCTCTGCCTTCGGCTCAGGTCATGATCCCAGGGTCCTGGGATCGAGCCCCACATCGGGCTCTCTGCTCGGTGGGGAGCCTGTTTCCCTTCATTTCTCTCTCTGCCTGCCTCTCTGCCTACTTGTGATCTCTGTCTGTCAAATAACTAAATAACATCTTAAAAAAAATGTCTGTGTTAATCTTCATAAAAAGGTTTATAGAGCAGCCCCTGACTTACCTAGTTATAGACAACAAAGACAAGTTGAACCCAGGATGATAAGAAAATACTAGAGAACACATCACTTAAAATTTTTTTAAAAAAGATTTTATTTATTTATTTGACAGAGCATGAGCACAAGCAGGGGGAGTGGCAGGCAGAGTGAGAAGGAGAAGCCGGCTCCCTGCAGAGCAGGGGGTACCTGATGTGGGACTCAAACCCAGGACCCCCGGGACCATGACCTGATGAAGGCAGTTGCTTAACCAACTGAGCCACCCAGGTGCCCACTTAAAAATTTTTTTTAACTAAAATATAACTTACATGCAATAAAATGTATCTGTTTAAAGTATACTAGTCGATAAATTCTGACAAATGTATAACCACTCATTTACTATCCCAATCATGATATCCAGCACTTTCCTTGCCCCAGAAAGTTCCCTCATGCCCCTTTGAAGTCATTCTCTTGTACCCTGACCCCCTGGCAACCACCGATATGCTTTCTTTAATTATAGACCAATTTTTTCTTTCCCAGGATTTCATATAAATAGATTAATGAAAATATATATTCCTTTTATCTCATGTCTTTCCACAGCATAATGATTTTGAGCATTATCCATATGTTTTGCAGTATCTACTCTTTCCTACTTCTTGCTGAATAGTATTCTACGGCCTTAACACGCCACTGTTAGCTTATCCATCCACTTGTTGATTGGGCCTGTTAAACTTTGTTGGCTATTATTTAAAAAGCTGCTATGAACATTTGCATACAGGTATTTGGGTGGACATACGGCTTCATTTCTCTTGGTTAAAGACATAGCAGTACAATTCCTGGATGTTAGTAAGTCCCTGTTTGAGTTTAAAAGGAAACTGCTCTCTGTTTTTCACAGTGGCTCTACTGTGTAACATTCTCCATCTTTGATAATAAATCCTATTTCAGTCCTTTTGTTTTTAGTCATTCTATGGGAATGTAGTACTAGGCTACATCCCATGGGGGCTCTAATGTAAATTTCTCTCATGGCTACTGAGATTAATCAGCTATTAGTGTGCCTTGTTGGCCATTTGTCTCTTTATTGAAGTTCAAGTCATTTGCTAATTTTATTTATTTATTTAAAAAGATTATTTATTGATTTGTCAGAGAGAGAGAGCACAAGCAGGGGGAGTAGCAGGCAGAGAGGGAAAAGCAGGCTCCCGGCTGAGCAGGGAGCCTGATGTGGGGCTCGATCCCAGGACCCTGAGCTCATGACCTGAGCTGAAGGCAGCCGCTTAACCGACTGAGTCACCCAGGTGCCCCCAAGTCATCTGCTCATTTTAAGAGCTGACTTATTTTCTTATTACCGAGTTGGATGCGTCCACTTCCACACAAATCTTTTTTTTAAAGATTTCATTTATTTATTTGACAGAGAGCACAAGTAGGCAGAGAGGCAGGCAGAGAGAGAAGGGAGAAAGCAGGCTCCCTGCTGAGCAGAGAGCCCGATGCGGGGCTCGATCCCAGGACTCTGAGATCATGACTTGAGCCGAAGGCAGAGGCTCAACCCACTGAGCCACCCAGGTGCCCCACCGAGTTGGATGCTTTTTAATGTACTCCGCATCAAGTCTTCTGGCATATATACAATATTTTCATTGTCTTAACAGTGTCACTCAGAGAACAAAAGTTTAATTTTGATGAAGGTAGTTCTCCTTGTTGTCCTTTACAGTTTGTGGTTTCTGTGGTCAAAGAAATACTTTCTCCAGGGTTTTGATTTGCTTTTTCATTTTCTTCTTGGCATTTTTTAGTTATAGTTTATATATTAAGGATTGAGATTGGGATTCATTTGGTTTAATTTTTGTGTATGGTGTGAGGTAAGGATTAAATTTCATTTTTTTTTTTTCTTCAAGGAATACCTTATTCCCCCGCATTAATTGGCCAGTAATTGAGCAAGGCAATGTTAGTTGAGACCACGCTCCTCTTAGGGTGATCTGTAACCAGTGGCTCAGCAAAGTGGCATAGCTACTGCCACTCAACGTAAGACTCCACCAGTGAAAACCTTTGCTCTGGCTTTCTGTGCTGGGCTGACAGACTGTCAGGTCCTCGTTATGGTTTGAGAGCCTCCCCCATTCTGCTCAATCTTGCATTTTCCTATTTATTCTTCATTCGTCATTGAATTACCTTGACATCTTTGTTGAAAATGAATTAACAGCTTAAATGTGGATCGATTCCTGGACTCTGTTCTGATCCATTGATCTTTATGTGTCTCCTTATACTGATACAATACTGTCTTGATTAATGTAGTTTTATAATAAGCATTGAAAAGGGTAAATGAAGCCTTTTTTCCCCCCTCCTTTTGAAAGTTGTTTTATCTATTCTAGGGTTTTTGAATGTCCATATAAATTTTAGAATCCGTTTTGAGAGTGATTTTTATTCCATCCTTCTTTAGGACTTCAGTTAACCTGTATCTGTGACTGCTTGATGTTGTGGTATTTGAGGCTCTGTTGTTATTCAGTCATTTTTCCTTTGTGCTTTATTTTGGAATTTTCTATCACCATATCTTAAGGTTCCTCAATTTTTTTTTCACAGTCTCATCTGCCGTTTTCCCCATCCAGTTAGTTTCAACTTGTTTATTTATTTTATTTTCATCCCTGGAATTTTTGTCCGGTTTATTATTTATATCTTTCACATCTCTCTGTATTATGCTCATGTTTTAACTAGTTGAGTATATTTAAAATAACTAATTTAATATCCTTGTCTGCTCTTTCTGTCATTGTCATTCCTGGATCTGTGTCTCTTGACTAATTTTTCTCCTGGGCATGGATGACCTTTTTTCTGTTTCTTAACATGTCTAGTAATTTTTTTAATTGGCTATTAGACATTGTGGATGTTACATTATTGAGAACTGAAATCTGTTGTCTTTTTTATTTATAAATATTCATTTGAATTCCAGTTAACATACCGTGTAACATTAGTTTCAGGTGCACAATTTCCATACACTTCCACGCAACACTTCCATACAACACCAGGTGCTGATCACAACAAGTACCTGTCTTCATCCTCATCACCTGTTTCCCCCTTCCTCCCACACCTCCCTCTCCTCTGGTAACTGTCAGTTTGTTCTCTCTAATTAAGAGTCTGTTTCTTGCTTTGCCCCTCACCCCCCTTTGCTTGTTTGTTTTCTTTCTTAAATTCCACATATGAGGGAAATCATACCGTATTTGTCTTTCTCTGACTGACTTATTTCGCTTGGCATAATATGATTGATGTCTTTTCTTAAAGCATATTGGACTTTACTGTTGAGGCAGTTGAGTTAATTTTGGATCAGCTTGATACTTTAAGCTCGTTTGGATAGGTTTAAAGTAGTTTTCCTCTAGGGTGGTGTCTTACTACTAAGACATAATTCTTCTGGAGTTTCTACTGAATGTCTCAGGGGTCACCGAGACCTCTTGCTCAGCCTTCTCCCAGCCCTGAATGAGCACTGGGAATGACCCAGCTTGTTGCTCCCTGGTCATTCTTTGGTCATCCTTCTTGAATTTTACTCTACTCATCATGATTTGGGCTCCAGCACACCCACGGGGAATGCTGTGCATATCTGGGTGCATTTTGTTGATAAAGCCTTCCTCCCTGGTATCTTGTTCTGAAAAATTTAGTCACCTCAGCCTCTTATTTTCAGCTCATGGAGACCATTACTTTTGTATGGGAGCCCTCTTCTTGCACCGTGATCTTGGAAGAGCTTTTGGGAGGAAAGCTGGGATGATCAGAGGACTCGTCTTTCTTGTTTCTTTTTTCTTGGGTAACTTAGAACCATACTATATGTACAGCACTGTTCATTGTATGAAAAAGAAAAAAGTTGTTTAACATATCTTGTCTCATTTTCAAGTGTTTACATGGGGAGGATAAGTATCATTATAGTTATTCCACATGGGCAGAATCAGAAAGTGACACAAGTTTGTGATGCAGCATACTAATATTATTTTCTGTTGAGCACATACCCTTTAGTGATTCTCAAAGTATGGTCCGCAGATCACCTACATCTTATCTACCAAGTAATAACCTACTAAATGGAGTTTTTTGGGTTCTACTCCAGTTGTTGGGGGATGGGATCAGAAATCTAAATTTAAAAGCATCCGAAGTGATTCTTAGGTCGGGAAAATTGTGGTCATACTGGCTTTGCTCTGTCCTTTCATCTTTTGCAGCAGAGACATCTCCACTATTTGCCTGTCTTGTTGAGACAAGGGTTGTAGAATAACGGAGTTGGACTTCTTTTAAAGAGTTCAGGCCAGAGAGCTCATTTGCATGGAGAACAGTGCTCCAGAGGTCGAGGCAATGGGTTCATCCCTCAAGTACCTTTTAGAGCTCCTTTCTGAACGATGGATACTCAGACTGTGTTTTAGGTATCCAAGTAACCTCTGTTTATTTACAAAGGGTGGCACATAATCACCAGGGTTACCAGGTCCTGGGACACCTAAGAAACATTTCCTCCAGGCAGCACGAGTTGCAGCACTGCTGAGCGATGCACGAAGATGATTGTAGCCTGTGCCGTCTGTTGTTTCAGGGACGTGATATGAAAGAGAATATAAGGCCAGTGACAACAACCACTAAGAAAACAAGCTCTAATGGTAAAGGTTTCTCTTTTGCACCTCCCATTTTTGTCTTCTGCTTCTTTTCCTCAGTTTACCCAGGTACCAGGCTTTAAGTGTGTCATTTAATGAGTTACTGACTAGGGCACCTGAGCACTCAGGGTACCTGCATTTGAATAGAACACATCCAGAAATAAAGCATTTTAATAACAAAGAAATGACAATAGAGTTCTCTGGCAGCAGTGACAGGTTTCTGAGCTTTCACCTGTGAGTGAGTGAGAGAGAGAGAGAGAGGGGGCGCATGTGCACACATGCGTGTGCACACACACGCGCACACACACATGCACATGAGGTCCAGAGATAGCTTGGCTTCCTAAGAGATAAATCACGATAATAATATGCATTATTAGGTATACTCACACCATAGAATACTAAACACTTGTTAAAAAGAATGAGGTGCATTTATACTTGGGTGTTTGTGTAGAAGTAAGTAGTAGCAATAATAAGTTGGCATACATAGAGAAAAAAGATGAAGGGATAGGATACGTTACATTCTATTAACAGCTGTTATTTCCAGAAGGTGGATTTTTGGTGGTAAAGACTGTCCTATTCAAAATTAATTATTTCTGTAGTGTTTGAATTTGGCATCATCTGGGTAATCAGAAAAATAAATAATAAAACTCAGGGGGACTGCCAACTCTGCCCGAGTGAAGGCTGGTCTGGTAGATCTGTAAATCAGGAAACACAAAATGCATCAGCTTAAGTGTCTCCATACCCACTGTATATTCAGTTAAAAGAGGAAGTGCCTTTTATTTGAAACAATGTGAAGTTGAAGAATACACGTTGTATTTTTTGTTTCATAGATGTTGACCAAACGTTTAGCTCCCAAGGAGCTAAGGGAAGTTTCATAGAGAAAGGGAAATGGAAACCTCATTGAGCTGTGGCTAGGAGAGAGGAAGGGGGAGAGTGTGCTCCAAGAAGTGAGGATACGATTGACCTGAAGTGTTAAGAGGACAGTCTTGGGAAGAGGGGTCAGTAGCGATGATGACAACAGCAACGATAACTGTGCCTAAACAGTACATCACGTGGCTCACTTTATTTCATCCTGGCAGGACACTTAATGTTTGAGTCTCAGTGTCCTCCTTTGTAGAATGGGTATGGTAACTTTCCAGCTCACAGGCTTATCATGGGGACTACAGGACATGAGGGGCATCAGGCACTTACCATCGTGTTCGGGATGCGGTAGGGCTGTCTGTGTGCTAGCTGTGGGTATTGTCCTCATCCCCATTTGATAGTTGTGGGAATTGAATCTGAAACGAGCCCAGCATCCGAGAGCTGAGTGGCAGAGCTGGTACCCAAATCTGGACTTGTCTGTTTCTAAATCTGTCTCGGTAGTCACGTGAAGCAGCTACATTTTGGGGTCTGTGTAAACTCCCTGAGTTTTCCACCAGTTTCAGTGACTGTATTTAGAATGCTGATGTACAAACGTGCCTGATTAAAACTGATTATTGTAGTAGACAATACAATATAGTTGTGTTGGTGATGCATGCATTGTTAGGGACGTCAACAAAAACAGATGACATATTTTCTAAGGAGAAGACCATGTTCTATAGGTAGAATTTTTAGGCTGGAATGCATTTTTTTTTTTTTTCCTTAGGATAATACCCAGGCGTAGAGTGTGGCCACCTTATATTGAATGTTAGTAGGAGAGAACAGCTTGTTGCCCCTGCAGTGACTTTGGCATCAGAGTGACAGATGGCTCAGTCCAGGACTCAGACTTCCTGGCATAGTCTCCTGCCTTCCTGGTAGAGCAGCTTTGCCGATGTAATGGGAACGGCTCCAAAGGAAAGCTTATGTTGAGGAACGGGGCAATGTGTTACCTTTGCTGCTGCTGATTTGTAAGGATAACTCAAGGCGGGTCACTTTCAGCAGGGAAGCTCTTCTGGGACCCGAAGAGGGAACCAAAAAGACAGAAGCAAAGAGGGAAAGGATGCATGTCTTCAGTCAGAGGTCAGTGATGCTGAAAGCTGGGCTGCCTGGCCAGGAAACATTTTCAAAACAGGCAAATCCATTGTCATGTGTGCTTTGATGGAAAATGCAGAGAACAGTGTAGCAGCGGAAGGTGGCGCTGGGTTGAGTTCAGCTTGTCCTAAACCAAATTGATTTCCTGGCTTTGTGTGCTAACGAGAAGCTCCTGGTTCGGTTACATGAACCGGAAAAAAAAAAAAAAATGTTCCCTGATGGAGTAGGAGGTGAGAAATGAGGGTGTATTGAAAGGGTAGCAAGAACGGGGCTCACAAAGCAGATATTTTAGAATCAAGCCCATACACCTGGCATAGAATGAGAATCATGATGGGAAGACAAGCTTCACTTGACTCTAATCCAAAAGCCAGAGGGGGTTGGTTCAACCTATTCATCTCTCCTGTCTGGCACCACCATCTGCTCCGAGCCAAACTTGCTGTAGGGTACAATGGTTGGTACAGCACTTGGTTTGTACCTGTCTGTTTATAGTGAACAGGAGGGAATTTGAAGCAGACAGCAAATTCTTGCGTTTCAGTCTCCCATGTAAGGCTGGCTTCTGTTCTACTAAATCTCTGAACAGAGGGAAATCTCGAACTTCTAAATATGACAGGAGAATTCCATTCACTTAAGCACAGAGGAGGAGCCTGGTTCTCTCATCTCTAGGTTGGATGCGTGATGAAGGGGAGATTTCTGAGCCAGTGGGGACAACAAGAATGACAGTGAAAATGGCTCTCCCTACGGGGCCAGCAGGATGATGTTTCCCTGGCATATTTCCCTTTTGTTCCTGAGGGGTTGAGGAAAGAAAAAGGAAATGGAAAATCAGGGGAGTGTGTAAGTAGAGAAGTGTGTTTGCAGATGGGGCCTGGAATTTTCTAGTGTTTGCAGCTGTAGCGACTCTGTAACCACGTAAGACTTGATGACTCTTTGCTAGAGACTGAACGGGTTCCTCCAGAATTCCTAACGGAAGTCCAAGCCGCAGTGTGGTAGTATTGAGAAGGGAGAACTTTGGGAGGTGATGAGGTTGAGGATGGAGCCCTCATGAACGGGCTTAGCGACTTTATAAAAGAGACTCCAGAAAGCGTCCTCGTGCCAAGGGAGGATACAGTGAGGAAATGGCTCTTTGCAACCTAGGAGAGAACCCCTGCTAGAACCCAACTAGGCTGGCCATCCTGATCTCGGACTTTTATCTTCCAGACCTTTGGAGAAGTCAATTTTAATTATTTATAAGCCACCCAGTCTATGATATTCTGGCAGCCCAGACAGACTCCAGCACTCTATGATGCCAACACATCACAGTGGCCGTCTATGCTGGTGGGATAATCAAATGATCGGCGGAAGGTGCCAGATATTTTTACTTCTATATATTTTTACATTGCACAATAAGTATGTATTTGTTATATAAGTAAAGAAGTGAAGGACCCCCCCCCCCCCCCGCCATAACTTGTGTTGAGTGGTAGCTATAAAGAACAAAAAGAACCAGTGAATTGTCTGTATCTTCTGGGCTTCAGGAGAATATCCGAGAAGACCTACTTCCCTCCCCCGTCCTGGTACCGCATACTAGCACCCTGTTTCCATTCGGCTCTCCAAGAGTGCGTTTGTCCAAACAGGAGAGTGGAAAGGAGTGCTTGAGAATGAATGTTTTTCTACCTCCCCTCTGTTCCAGTGAACAAAATCTTTGCTAGAGTACAGGCGTGTCCCTGAGCTGGCTGTCCTTCAAGAGAATAAGCTGTAAGCAGAAAGCCAGTGGAGGCAGTTTGCTTAGACATCTTAACACAATTTTTAAAATTATTTACTAAGTAGTGCTCTTGAGTAATGTAAAAATATGATTGTCTTTCAGCAATTAAGTAAGGGAGTAGGCAGGCTTGCTGGCAGCTTGGTCCAAACCCCAGAGCGAGATTGTGAAGGAGACGGTAGTCAGCTTCTGAAAGGTTCCTGCTGAGGAATATCAGGATGCTTATGGATGTGCATATAGGTTAGCCTTGAGTAGTTTCCAAAGAGTAAATCCAGAGATCGAGCACTGTAGCTTGTCTTTATTTGTATGTCTTTTTCATTTTATGGGGTCTTGAAGCATCAAAATAGTTGATAAGAACATGATTTCTTATACCATCTTAAGAAACCTAATCTGTGAAAAATTAAACTAGTTGTTTCTTACTGAGGCTGTTTTTTGGACATTATAGGTGTATCATTCTCATTTTAAATTAAAAGAGAAAAAAGTTTTTTAAGAACCCCCCCAAATCCTAGGTTTTTTTTGCTGCTGCTCTGATTCAATTTCTTTTAGGAAAGCAATATTGCCATTGTTGGAAATTAACAAGTAAAAATATTCCATTGAGTGGAGGAAAATTGTTTTTCTATTACACACAAAGAACTACAGCATAAATCACTGTGCTTTTAGTCTTGTTCAGTAGTGGCTCGGAGGGAACAGCATCATCCCTCTTCTACTCTCCCAGGTAACAGCTTGAAAGTTTCCATTCTTACCAAGACCACAGAGAAGGGCTTCACTCTGTAAGATTCTGGGAGAGTCACTGTTGAAGAACTCATTTTGACGAGCTCCCTAGAGACCTAGAAGATTTATCAGTGTTAGCCAAAGGGAACTCACATGGTTCTTTAGAACTATCATGTATTCTCTTGACTCTTTTGCTCCAATGGGCAGTTTGTGGCAAAAGATGAACTAGCGGCATCCAAGAGAACAAGGAATGGTACAAATCCAATGCATTAAATGCAGTGCTTTGATTGGGCTTTACAAATGATTTACCATTCCATTTGATTTTTCCTTTGGGAAATTGGAAAAATGTTTCCACTGGCTTCTGGCGTAGTTCTTTTTCATTTCAAGAAGGACCATCTCAGGAACACACCTGCACTCTAGCAAAGATTTTGTTCACCAGAACAAAGGAGAGGCAGAAAAATACTCTGAAACATTCCAAACTGCTTGAAACATGCCTTGTATTAACAGACCTTCTTGCATGTTAGATCATTCTAATCACAATGTCTGCTAATGCCTTTTGTGAACAGGAACCTTTGTAACTTTAGCAAGGAAGAAGTAATGACATCAACAGCTTTTACTAGACCTCAAAAACATATAATTGTTAGCAGCATGACAGTTTTTTTTACATCAATAACAAGATGGATATTTTTTGGTAAATAAATACAGGAAACTGCTTTTACATTTACCTTCAAAACAAGAATCAATTTGCAAAACGTTTTGTTTTTGGAACTGGATTTTTAGCTTTATGTGCAAAGGTCATGCAAAATAGAGCAAGCAAAGAGCAAAATGAACACAGAACAATGTACATCTTTGCTGGAAGGAGTTGTCAAAAACTGAAGGGTTTGAGATTTTACTCTACTTATAAACTCATAATTTAGCATGATACGGCTTCATGGATGCTGGCTGAAGACATGAGACTCCTGGGTCAGAGATGAAGGCCTCATTATTACTTAGAGCAGTGGCAGTGGCCAGGGTATCTGCATTTTCATGCTGATTCCCCGAGGCCTTTTCCCGTAGACTAATATGAAGAGAGCCAAATGATACCTGCACATCCAGTGGATTGACTGTAGGAGGGGAATCCTGAACTTGGGGAACCTGAATAGTAAGCATGCTTCATTTTTGATTGTAAGTTAGATACTGCTTTTATTATGCTGAACAGTATGCCTGCGCTTTGCTTCAGAGCATTATCTCTTATCTTATTAGGTTATGAGCAAATCTTCTCTCAGCTCCGGAGAGAGTTATTATCTCTATCTTCCAAGGCTGTCTGGTAGGCAAACATTCTTGAAATAATAGTCTAGAACAGAGGGAAGACAGTGACTCACTTGAAAGATGTATAGAAATGTGATGGGGCGCTGGGTGGTTCAGTCCATTAAGCATCTGACTCTTGATTTCAGCTCAGGTCATGATCTCAGGGTCATGAGCCCCATGTCCAGGCTCTGCACTCAGTGGGGAGTCTGCTTGAGATTCTCTCTTACCATCTCTCTCTGCCCCCTGCCCCGGTGCTCTCTCTCTAAAACAAGCAAACCAACCAACCAACCCACCAACCTTGGGAAAAAAATGTATAGGGGCACATGAGTGGCTCAGTCAGTTAAGCGTCTGCCTTTGGCTCAGGTCACGATCCCGGGTCTTGGGATCCAGCCTGTGTCAAGATCCCTGCTCATCAGGGAGTCTACTCCCTCTCTTCTGCCCCTCCCCCCATTTGTGTTCTTTCTCACCCACTCTCTCTCAAATAAATAAAATCTTTAAAAAAGATGTGTAGGAATGTGAGAGATGGGAAGTGGGGGGTGGACTTTGGCAAGATGGTGGTGTGGGATGCATCTTTGCTCATGACACACCAAATCTATAGCCATATGTGGATCATTTTCCTCTGAAAAAGGTCTGAGAACTAGGTGTACTTCTTTTGCACGACAAAGGATAAAAAGACCTCATTGAGAGGGATAGGAGAGAGAGAGTCCGGGGGCTTGCATTTCTGAGCTCCATGGGAATGTAACAATTGGAAAGGCAGTTCTTGACAGGCTATCACCTTCATGGCACTGCACAGAAAGAGGACTGAAATACAACCAACTCTTCTTGTAAAAAAAGGCCTATTTAATATTCCTGGAACTTCAGCTTGAGGGAGAGAGGCTTCAGGTTTCCCCCACAACTAGAAGCTGCAGAGGCACCCTAGGGGATGTTAACAGGGAGAACCCATTCTTGACACCCTCTTAGCCTTGCAGCAGCCCAACAAAACCTCCCAGAAAGGAGCTTATACCCTTGTCAGGAGCCCTGATTTTTGAAACTGTCACCCAAGACGTACTTCCAGATCTCTTGGTCTGGAGGCCAGAGTAGGGAATACAATTGTGGCCCCACAGGACCGAGATATTTACATACTTTGAAAGCCATTGCCTGAGACTCAGTCTTCCAGTTAATCTGAAACTAGGTACTAAATGAGATTCCTCACCTTGGAACACTGACAAATCCTGGCACACCCTCAGCAGTGGGGTCATATCAAGAATAAACCAGGCAATTTAATGAACACAAAGTTTTGAGAGAAAACTAAGAGTGAGATTGAAAGAGAAGTCTCATCACCTATACAATATCCCTCATTCGAGACTGAGAGAGGTAACTGTTTCACCTAATACATAGAAGTAAACATAGAGGGCGCCTGTGTGGCTCGGTGGGTTAAGCTGCTGCCTTCAGCTCAGGTCATGATCTCAGGGTCTTGGGATCGAGTCCTGCATCAGGCTCTCTGCTAGGCAGGGACCCTGCTTCCCCCTCTCTCTCTGCCTGCTGCTCTGCCTACTTGTGACCTCTCTCTCTCTGTCAAATAAATAAATAAAATCTTTAAAAAAAAAAAAGTAAACATAGAATCAAGCAAAACGAGGGAATAGAGAAATACATTCCAAACAAAAGAATAAGAGAAAATATCAGAAATAGACCTTAATGACATGGAGGTAAATCTATCTGATAATTCAAAATGGTGGTTATAAAGATACTCATTGAACTTGGGAAAAGAACGAATGAACAGTGTGAGAACTTGAACAAAGAGGTAGAAAATATAAAAAAGTCCCGAAAAGAAGTCACACAACTGAAGAAAACAATAACTGAACTGAAAAATACACTATGGGGTGGGGTGGTGTTGGTGTTCAAGAGCAGACTGGATGAAACAGAAGAATAGATCAGGCGAGCTGGAAGACAAAGCAGTGGAACTCAGAGCAGGAAAAAGAAAGATGGATTTGAAAAAGTAAAGATAACTTAAAGGACCTATAAGACAACATCAAGTGGAATAACATTTGCATTAGAGGTGGTTCCAGGGGAAGAGAAAGAGAAAGGGACAGAAAATTTATTTGAGGAAATAATGGCCGAAAACTTCTCTAACCTAGGGAAGGAAATAGACCTTGAAGTCCAGGAAGCCCAGAGAGTTCCAAATAATATGAACCCAAAAAGATCCACACCAAGACACATTATAAATAAGTTGTTGAAACTTAACTATGAAGAGAGAATTTTAAAAGCAGCAAGAGAAAAAGAATTTGTTACGTACAAGGGAAACCCCATAGGGCTATCAGCAGATTTCTCATCAGAAACTTTGCAGGGCAGAAAAGAGTGACAGGACATACAGTGCTTGAAGAAAAATACTTCTGACTCCAAATCCTCTACCTGATATATGTGTGTGTGTGTGCGCGCGTGTGTGTGTGTATGTATGCTAAGTGAAATGAGTCAGATTGAGAAGGACAAATACATATGATTTCACTCATGGAATCTAAAAAACAATGTAATAAACAAAATTTATCTTCCTATAAATACGAAGAAGAAAACTGATGGTTGCCAGAGGAAAGGGTGGGTGTAGGGTTGGGCAGAATGGGAGAAGGGAGAGGGAGATACAAGCTTATAGTTATGAAATGTATAAGTCATGGGAATAAAAGGTACAACATAGGTCAATGATACTGTGGTAGCATTGTATGGGGACAGATGTAGCTATACTTGTGGTGAGCATAGCATAACATGTAGAAAAGTTGAATCATTATGGTGTACACCTGAAACTAATGTAACATTGTGTGCCAACTAATAAAATTTTTTTAAAAAACCACCAAAAATACTTTACCTGGCAAGATGATAATCTTGAATGATAATTCAGTATGGATGGACAGATGGAGTTTTTCAGACAAGCAAAAGCTAAAGGAGTTTATCACCACTAAACCAGCCTCACAAAAAATGTTAAAGGGACAACTTTAAGGTGAAAAAACCCTACTAATAAAAAAAAATTTACAAAAGTGAAAATCTTACTAGAAAAAGTAAATTTATAGTAAATGTAGTAGCTTAATTACTAGAAAGCTATGAAAGTTAAAAGGCAGTAGTAGTAGGGTAACTGAAATTATAATTATTTTTAAAGTATACATAAAATAAAAAGATATGTGAAAACAGAAACATATTACATGGGGGAGACTAGTAAGAATGTAGTTTTGGAATGTGTTAAAATGGAAGTTACTATCAACTTAAAAAAGACTGTTAATATACATAGGATGATATATATGAACCTCACAGTAACCACAAACCAAACACTTCTGGTAGATACACAAAAAACAGAAACTATCCAACCATAAGATTGAAGAAAATTATCAAACCATAAGGGGGGAGAGAGTAAATGAAAGGAACAGAGAGTAACTATGAAAACAGCCAGAAAACAATTAACAAAATGAGAATAAATGCATACCTATCAATAATAACTTTAAATATAAATAGACTAAAGTCTCTTGTATAAAGACTTAGAGTGGCTGAATGGCTAAAAAACCCCACAACATATCTATATACTGCTTATAAGAGACTTACTTCAGAAGTAAGGACACACATAGATTGAAAGTAAGGGGATGGAAAAAAGATGTTCATGCAGATGTAAATGAAAAGGAAGGTGGTGTAGCTATACTCATATTAGATAAAAGAGTTTAAAGCAAAGACTGTAATAAAAGATAAAGAGGGGAACTACAAAATGAAGCAGAGGACAATTAAGCAAGAAGATACAAGATTTATAAGTATATATGCACCCAACATAGGAGCACCAACATATACTAAGCAAATATTAACAGACTCAAAGGGAAAAATTGACAACAACATAATAGTTGGGGACTTTAAGGCCCTACTTACATCAATGGCTAGATCATTCAGGTGGAAAATCAATAAGGAAGCATAGGTCTTAAATGACACGTTACACCATATGGACTTAATAGACATATACAGAAAAAAGAATTGTATATCCCAAATTATGGGATGCAGCAAATGCAGTTCTAAGAGGGAAATTTATAGCAATACAGAACTACCTCAAGAAACAAGAGAAATCTCAAAAATCTAACTGCATCTAAAGGAACTAGGAAAAGAGGAACGAATGAAGTCCAAATTTAGTAGAAGGAAGGAAACAATAAATATGAGCAGAAATAAATAAAGATTAAAAAGACAATGGAAAAGATCAATATAAGACCTGGTTCTTTGAAGAGATTAAAAAAATTGACGAGTCTTTAGCTAGACTCAACAAGAAAAATAGAGTGCTCAAATTTAATTCAGGTGTGAGAGTTACAACTGATAACACAGAGGATCATAAGTGATTATTTTTTTCTTTTTTCTTCTTCTTTTTTTTTTTTAAAGATTTTGTTTATTTATTTGACAGAGAGAGATCACAAGTAGGCAGAGAGGCAGGCAGAGAGAGAGAGAGAGAGAGGGAAGCAGGCTCCCTGCTGAGCAGAGAGCCTGATGTGGGACTCGATCCCAGGACCCTGAGATCATGACCTGAGCCGAAGGCAGCGGCTTAACCCACTGAGCCACCCAGGCGCCCCATCATAAGTGATTATTATGAATAATTATATAACAATAAAGTTGGACAACCTAGAAAATAGATCAAGTCCTAGAAACTTCCAAAATTGAATCATGAAAAAATAGAAAATCTGAATAAACAGATATTAGGAAATTGACTTAGTAATAAAAAACCTCCCAACACACAAAACTCTAGGACCAGATGGCTTCGCTGGTAAATACCACCATTCAAAGAAGATTTAATACCTATCTTTCTTGGGGCACCTGGGTGACTCTGTCAATTAAGTATCCAACTCTTGATTTTGGCTCCAGCCAAAATCTCAGGGTCTTAGGATTGAGCCGCATATTAGGCTCTGTGTTCAGCTGAGAGCCTATTCTAGGATTCTCTCTCTCCCTCTCCCCCCTACCTTACCCCCACTCTCAAATAGATAAATAAATCTTTAAAAAAAAATACCTACCCTTAAACTCTTCCAAAAAGCTGAAGAGTAGGGAATGCTTGCAAACTCATTGTATGAGGATAGCATTACCCTGATAACAAAACCAAAGGACACCACATACAGATGTACAAAAATTATAGGCTAATATCTGATGAACATAGATGCAAAAATCTTCAACAAAATATTACCAAAACAAATCCAACAATACATTAAAGGAATCATAGACCATGATCAAGTGGGATATATTCCAGGGATGCAAGAATGGTTCAACATCTACAAATTAATTAATGCCATACACCATATTAACAAAATGAAGGATAAAAATAGTTGCAGAAAAACTTATGACTAAATTCAACATCCATTTATAATATAAACTCTCAACAAAGTGGGTATAGAGAAAACATACTTCCCTATAATAAGGGCCATATATGACAAACCCACAGCTAATATTATACTCAACAGTGAAAAGGTGAAAGTTTTTTTTTCTAAAACCAGAAACAAGACAAGGATGCCCATGCCCATCACTTTTTAAAAAATTTTAATTCCAGTATAGTTAACATACAGTATTAGTCTTGGATGTACAATATAGTGATTCAACAACTCTATACATTTCTCAGTGCTCATCAAGATAAGTGTACTCTTAATCCCCTTTACCTGTTTCACTTACCCCACCACCCACCTCCCCTCTGGCAACCACTAGTTTCTTTCTATAGTAAAGAGTCTGTTTTTTGGTGTGTCTTTTTCTCCTTTGTTCATTTGTTTTGTTTCTTAAATTGCACATGTGAGTGAAATCACATGATATTTGTCATTCTTTTACTTCGCTTAGCGTCATACTTTCTAGATCTAAGCATATTGCTGTGAATGGCAAGACTTCATTCTTTTTCATGGTGGAATACTATACCATTGTGCACGTGCATGCACACGTGCGTACGTACATTTTCTTTACTCATTCATCTATTGATGGACATTTGGGTCACTTCCATTATTTGGCTATTATAAATAATGCTGCAGTAAACATAGGGGTGCATCTATCCTTTTGAATTAGTGTTTTCATATTCCATGAGTAAATAACCAAATAGTGGAATTATTGGATTTTATGGTAATTCTATTTCTAATTTTTGGAGGAACTACCACAGTGTTTTCCATAGTGGCTGTACCAGCTTCCATTCCCACCACAGTGGGGGTTTTACTTTCTCTCCACATCCGTACCAACGCTTTGTTTCTTTCGTTTTTGGTTTTAGCCATTCTGACAGGTGTGAGGTGATATCTCATTGTGGTTTTGATTTTCATTTCTCTGTTGATGAGTGATATTGAATATCTTTTCATGTGTCTCTTGGCCATCTGTATGTCTTATTTGGAGAAATATCTTTATGTTTTCTGCTTATTTTTAAATTGGGTTATTTGTTTTTTGTTGTTTCTGTATTTTGGATACTAACCCTTTATTGGATAGGTCATTTGCAAATACCTTCTTCCATTCAGTAGGTTGCCTCTTAGTTTTGTTGATTGTTTCCTTCCTTGTGCAGAAGATTTTTATTTTGATGTAGTCCCGAAAGTTCATTTTTGCTATTGTTTCCCTTGCCTCAGGACACATACTTAGAAGTTGTCGCAGTATTGAGACGTTACTGCTTGTGTTCTCTTCCAGGATTTTTATGGTTTCAGATCTTTTATTTAGGTACTTAATCCATTTTGCATCTATTTTTATGTAAGCAAGTGGTCCAGTTTCATTCTTTTGCATATACTGTGCAGTTTTCCCATATAATTATGGGCTTGTTTCTGGATTTTCTGTTCTGTTCCATTGATATATGTGTCTATTTTTGTTCTAGTACCATATTGTTTTGATTACTCCAGCTTTATAGTATAACTTGAAATCATTATTGTGATACCTCCAGCTTTGTTTTTCTTTTTCAAGATTGCTTTGGCTATTCAGGGTCTTCTGTGGTTCCATACAAATTTTAGGATTGTTTCTTCCAGTTCTGTGAAATATGCTACTGGTATTTTGATAGGGATTGCATTAAATATGTAGATTGCTTTTGGTGTATAGACATTTTAGCAATGTTTGTTCTTCCAATCCATGAGCATAGAATATCTTTCCATTTCTTTGTGTGTGTCATTTTCAATTTTACTCATCAGTGTTTTACAGTTTTCAGAGCACAGGTCTTTCAACTCCTTGCTTAGGTTTATTCCTTGGTATGTAGTAATTTTTGGTGCAGTTGTAAGTGGGATTGTTTTCTTAATTTCTCTTTCTGCTGCTTCATTATTAATGTATAGACAGGCAACAGATTTCTCTATACATTGATACTGTATCTGTGAACTCACTGAATTCATTTATCAATTCCAGTAGTATTTTGGCGGAATCTTTAGAATTTTCTATATAGTATCACGTGATTTGCAAACAGCGAAAGCTGTACTTCTTCCTTACCAGTTTGGATGCCTTTTATTCCTTTTCTTTGTCTCATTCTTGTGGCTAGGACATCTAGGATTATGTTAAATAAAAGTGTTAAGAGTGGACATCCTTGTCTTGTTCCTGACCTTAGGGGAAAAGCTCTCAGGTTTTAGGGTATGATGTTAGCTGGGGTTTGTCATATATGCCCTTTATATGTTGAGGTATGTTCCTGCTAGGTCTCCTTTGTTCAGTTTTTTTTTTTTTTTTAACCACGAATAGATGTTGTACTTTGTGAATGCTATTTCTGCAATAATTGAAATGATCATGTGGTTTTTATCCTTTCTCTTAATGATGTGATGTATCAGGTTGATCAGTTTGCAAATATTGAGCCAGTCTTGCATCCCAGGAATAAATCTCATGTTGATTGTGGTAAATAATTTTTTAAATGTATTGATGGATTTGGTGTGTTTATATTTTGTTGAGGATTTTTCCATCTATGTTCATCAGAGATATTGGCTTATAGTTCTCCATTTTTTTAGAAAAGATTTTATTTGTTTATTTGAGAAAGAGAGAGAGTGGGAGGGGCAGAGGGAGAGGGACAAGCAGACCCCCTGCTGAGTTCAGAGCCTGATGTGGGGCTCAGTCTCATGACCCTGAGATCATTATCTGAGCCGAAATCGAGTCAGACACTTAACCAACTGAGCAGGCCACCGAGGAGCCCCATATAGTTCTCTGTTTTTTAGTGTCTTATCTGGTTTTGGTATCTGGGTAATGCTGGCCTCATGGAATGAATTTAGAAGTTTTCCTTCCTCTTTTATTTTTTAGAATAGTTATGAGAATGATAGTTATTAAGACTTCTTTAATGTTTGGTAGAATTCACCTGTGAAGCTGTGTGCTTTAGATGTTTGTTTAGTTTCGATTACTGATTCAGTTTTGTTGCAGGCAATCAGTGTGTTCAAATTTTTCTATTTCTCTCTCATTCAGTTGTGGAAAGTTGTATGTTTCTTGGAATGTATGCATTTCTTGTAGGTAGTTGTCCAGTTTGTTGACATTTAATTTTTCATAATATTCTCTTAAAATTGCATTTCTATGGTGTTGATTGTTATTTTTTTCCTCTTTTATTTCTGATTTTATTTGAGGCTGGCCTCTCTTTAAGTGTTTTTTTTTTTTTTTTTTAATGAGTCTGGCTTAGTGTTTATCAGTTTTTTTTGGATCTTTTCAAAGAGCCAGCTCCTGGTTTCACTGATGTATTCGATTGTTTCTGTTTCATTTATTTCTGCTCTAATCATTATTATTTCCTTCCTTATACTGGTTTTGGCTTTTGTTTTTCTTTTTCTAGTTCCTTAGGTATAAGGTTGTTTATTCGAGATTTTTCTTGCTGCTTGTGGTAGGCCTGTATTGCCACAAACTTCCGTCTTAGAATAACATTTGTTGCATCCAAAGGTTTTGGAATGTTGTGTTTTCATTTTCATTTGTCTCCATGTATTTTCTTATTCCCTCTTTGATTTCTTGGTTGACCCATTCATTGTTTAGTAGCAAATTATTTAACCTCCATATTTTTGTGTTCTTTCCAGATTTTTTTTCTTGTCTTTAATTTCTAATTTCCTAGCTTTGTGGTCAGAAATGAGGCATGGTGTGACTTCAATTTTTTGAATATGTTGAGACTTGTTTTGTGGCCTAATATGTGATCTGTTCTGGAGAATATTCAGTGTGCACTTGAAAAGAATGTGTATTCTGCTGTTTTAGAATGGAATGTTCTGAATATATCTGTTAGATCCATCTGGTCCAATGTGTCATTCAGAGCCTCTGTCTCATTGTTGATTTTCGGTTTGGATGATCTATCTATGTAAGTGGGGTATTAAAGTCCCTTACTATGATAGTATTACTATTTATAATTTTCTTTAAATTTGTTATTAACTCTCTTATGTATTTGGGTGCTTCCATGTTGGGTAGTTAAATATTTATAATTGTTATATCTTTTTGTTGGATTTTTTTCTTCATGATTATATAGCATCCTTCTTTGTCACTTGTTACAGTCTTTGTTTTAAAGCTTGTTTTGTCTGAGGGGTGCCTGGCTGGCTCAGTCAGTAGAGCATGCAACTCTTGATCTCAGGGTTGTAAGTTCAAGCCACATTGGGTATAGAGATTATGTAAAAATAAAAATAAATAAATAAATAGATAGATAGATAAAAAGTTGATTTGTCTGACATAAGTATTGCTACTCCAGATTTCTTTTCACTTTGATTTTCATGACAGATCCTTCTTCATCCTTTCACTTTCAAACTGCATATATCTTTAGGTCTGAAATGAGCCTCTTATAGGCAGCATATGGATGGGTCTTGCTTTTTCAACCATTTTGTCACCTGTGTCTTTTTTCTCCCACCTTATGTCTTTTGTTGGAGCATTTAGTCCATTTACATTCAAAGTAATTATTGATAGGTATATATTTCTTGCCATTCGTTACTTGTTTATGGTTGTTTTTATAGTTTTTCTCTGTTCCTTTCCTCTTTTACTCTCTCAAGATTAGTTGGCTTTCTTTAGTGATGTAGTTGAATTCCTTTCTCTCTCTCTGTTTGCATATCTATTGCTGATTTTTGATTTGTTGCTACATTAGGTTTGTAGATAACCTCTGCAAATCGCAGTCTGTCTTGAGTTGATGATTGCTTAAGTTTCAGCTCATTGTTTACTCTTCTCCTCTCCATGTTTTAGGTATTTGGTGTCATACTTTATTTCCTTTTATTTTATGAGTCTTTTGACTAATTTTTACAGAAATACTTATTTTGCTGGTTTTCTGCTTCCTACTTTTCTTACTCTTATTTGTGCTCTTTTCTTTCCACTCATATAGTCCCCTTTAACATTTCTTGTAGGGTTAGTTTAGTGGTCATGAATTCCTTTAACTTCTGTTTGTCTGAGAAACTCTTTATCTCTCTTTCTATTCTGAATGGAAGCTCAGCTAGATTCTTCTTGGCAGCGTTTTTTGTTTTTTTTTTTTTTTTCTTTCAGCACTTTCAATACACCATGCCCTTCCTTTCAGGCCTGTAAAGTTTCTGCTGAAAAATCAGCTGATAGCCTTACGGAGTTTCATTTGTATGTAACTGTTTTTCTCTTGCTGTTTTTAACATTTTCTCTCTTTCACTATTTTTGCCATTTTAATTAGAATGTGTGTTGGTGTGTACATCTTTGGCTTGATTTTGTTGGGGGATTTCTGTGCCTCCTAGATCTGGGTATCTTTTTCCTTCCCCAGATTTAGGGACTGCAAAGGCAATGGTAACAAAATCCAAAATAAACAATTGAGGTTACATCCAATTAAGAAGCTTTGCACAGTGAAGGAAACCATCAACAAAATGAAAAGGCCGCCTATTGAATGGGTGAAAATATTTGCAAATTATTTATCCAATAATGTGTTAATATCTAAAATATATAAAGAGATCAATAACCAAAAACAAACAATCTGATCAGCAAATGGACAGAGGATCTGAACAGACATTTTTCTAAAGAAGACATACAGTTGGCCAACAGTCATATGAAAAGATGCTCAAACATCTCTAATCATCAGGGAAATGCAAATCAAAACCACAATGAGATATGTAACCTTATACCTGTCAGAACGGCTATCATTAAAAAGACAAGAAATAATAAGAGTTGGTGAGGATATGCACTATTCGTGGCAATGTAAACCGACATGGTCGCTATGCAAAACTAAATGGAGGTTCCTTTAAAAATTAAAACAGGACTACCGTGTGGTCTAGAAATTCCACTACTGGCTATCTATCTGAAAAAAATGAAAACATGGATTTTCAAGATATTATCCATCAGTGGATGGATGGATAAAGAAGAAGTGGTGTATGTATCACACACGTGCATGCGTGCGTGCACATATACAAAATGGAATACTACTCTGCCATAAAAAGAATGAAATCTTGCCATTTGCCACAACATGGATGTATCTTGAGGGCATTATACTTAGTGATTAAGTCAGATAGAGAAAGACATACTGTATGATTTCATTTTTACATGGAATCTAAAAAACAAAACAAAACCAAATAAAACCCAGACTCAGATTCAGAGAATAGATTGGTGGTTGCCAGAGGTTGACGTTTGGGGAGGGGCCAAATGGGGAAAGGGGGGACTACCAGGTGTAAACTTCTGGTTATAGAATAAATTAGTCATGGGGGTATAATGGACAGCATGGGGAATATGGTAAAAAAGATATTGTATTAATTTTGTATTGTGACAGATGATAGGACTTGTGGTGGTGATCATCTGCAATGTTAACGAATGTTTTACACCTGAAACTAATATAATGATGTATGGCAGTTATACGTCATTAAAAAAAAAAAAAGGAAAAAGGATTACGAGAGACCCATGGAGGATTGTCTTCCAACAGGAATGTTTGTGATATTGGATTCTAGTCTTAACCATTAGCAGATGACTTTAGACAATCAACCATTTGTTCTCAGTGAGTCACTCACTCATTTATTCAGAGTCAGTCATTCAACAAAACTTTAAGTGCTTGCCAGTATATGGGGTACTGTGTAAGGAACCAGAGAATCAAAAAAGATGTTAAAGTTAGTACATACCCTCGAGGACATTACATATTAATGAAAGAAATAGTATTTTAAAAAGTTATAATCCACTATTAAGCAGAGATAATGGTGTATGTTCATTATAGTTTTTTCCCCCCTCTTGGAACACATAAATAGTAAAAGCTTCCATTTCCATGTCATTAGGTTTGGGGACATGTGACTTAGTTCTGGTCAGTTGGATTGTGGGTATAAACCATGTAAGCTGGTGGCAGACCAGGTCTCCAGAACATCCTGGAGCCTTCTCTTTCCCAGCCACGGCATCCATGGATAGCTGCCAGATCCCCATTAGATTTGCATAAGCAAGAAGTAAACCTTTATTTTTTCCTGTTTACTAGTGAGGAAACAGAATCACAATGTAATGTACTAAACATGATAATATTTCCAGTACTATGAACACACTGAGGACAGGCATGCTGACTTATTTCATTTACAGCTTTAGCATAGGAACTGGAAGAAGGAATATATTTGTCAAGTCAGGAAGGAGATTGTTATGGTAATTAGGAACACAGAGTCAAGGGAAATGTTTTCTGATTTTTTTTTTTATGATAAATGTTTGAATGTGACCACAGATGAAGGAAATAAATCAATGGAGAGGGAGAGGATAAAGTTGTGGAAAGGAAGGTCTTCAAGGGAGGGTAGAAAAATAAAGCCTGGAAGCCCTAGTAAGAAGATGGAAAAAGCACTTCTTCCTTTTATTAGGTCATATTGGAATAAGGAGGAATAAATATTCAAGTGATGGCTTTTGGGGGGAGATTGTTGTATTCAAGGCAAGGGAGGTTGAGAAAGCATCAAGAGAAGAGATTAGGGTGGAGATTCTAGGCATTGACAGAAAAAAAAAATAGGTTGTTTTCTCCCTATATTGTACCAAATACTTTGTTGGAGCATTCATAGATATCTCATTTAATCCACCCAACATTCTGCAAGGTAGTTACTGATATCTCTATTATAGATGAAGTGACTCAGATTCCTAAAGGTGAAAAAATTTATCAGGTTGTACATCTAGTGAAGTGACAGAGCCAGATTTCAGATCTGATCTGCTGGACTCCATGCTGGTCTACACTAGAGTAATGTGATGGGAAAGACCCAAGGAACTTAATCACGTCAGCTGTCTTGGGGACTTTAAATCAAGATGCTTCTCAGTGCCCTTGATGCCACCTGTCTATGTCCAGAAATAGCAGTCTGCCTGCCATTGGATGTGCATCCAGTACCTCCACATAGACACCAAAAGGGTTTTAACAAAGACCCTTAAATAGAGTGAGTAAACCAGTCCACTTGTTGTTACAGAGACGTCAACTCACTGGTTTTTAGTAATTTAGGTTCATGATATTAAGTGATTTGAAAGGTTGTTTGTTTAGGTATCACTCAGGTACAACCTCCCTGATATGAAATCCAATAAGAGGGAATTAAAAAGTGTTATGAAACCTTCACTGTGTGAGCATTTATGTTACCTTATCACGTTAAAAACTCTCGTGATTGCTTCGAGGATGTAAGCATAGATTGCACGACGGTGATTTACAAGTCATGGACGTGAGGCTGAATTAAAATTTTGGAAAACATTTATTATCTTGACTTATTAAAATAAGCTTCAGAGTCTAAAATTAGAGGTTGAAGTTATATTTATTCTAACAGGTTATATTTTCTAAATTCAAGCTATCTATTACTTCACAGTAAATTTCAGGAATAACATTTACGACTTTAGGATGTAATAAGAAGAGTATGGCTAGTGACATTTGCACCCATTCTGGGAAGCTGGAAGGTTGATGATGGGAGAGGGTTGGTTCAGATTTCCTGGAAGATAATTGGAACATCACAAAGAGCTTTGTTCAGCAATGGAAACTGACAATAGATTATGAAGTAAAGTAAATGAACAGGGTTTAAAACGTGGGCTTGGCTGATGGTCTCCTTTCTCTGTTTCGGTAACAGTCTCTCTTCCTCCCACAAAGCACTGCTTGCTCACTCCAGGTTATCAACCTTGATGAGATTCAGGTTAAAGTGGCCCTTCTAGTCCAGCATTATGCACTCCTACAGCTGCCCAATAAAGGGACCCTTTCCGCTCCCAGGAGCATACTTTTACCAGAAGAGCTCTCTGGGCGGGCAGCCTGTCTGAAAATGGGCAAAACAGCCTTTGTACGTTTTGCAGCTGAGATACAGGATCTAAAGACGGCCAGGTGTCTTTGAATTGTAAGCAGTCTCTTAAAGGGATTTACCCAGGTATTTTGGGGATTGTGCAGCTTTATTTTAAAGAGGCAGAGGGCCGTCCCTGTTTTCAATAACCGCCTTTGTAGTCCAAGTCTTAATTTTTTCAACTTCAGTCTTGCTTCCGGGAATTTGGGTTTTGATGCTTGTTTTGTTAACTTCCCATTGAC
This sequence comes from Martes martes, assembly GCF_963455335.1. Lineage (NCBI taxonomy): Eukaryota > Metazoa > Chordata > Mammalia > Carnivora > Mustelidae > Martes > Martes martes. The sequence continues at coordinate 52,833,843 of NC_137903.1, forward strand.
TGACTGAGATAGTGTTCTAGAAATGTGCTACATGCTTCGGTCTTGTCTATTCTGAGCTTCACCTAGCCCTCTCAGGGTGTGTCTCAATATATCTCATTTAAAATCTCTGATAATTCAGGGGCGCCTGGGTGGTTCAGTGGGTTAAAGCCTCTGCCGTCAGCTCAGGTCATGGTCTCAGGGTCCTGGGATCGAGCCCCGCATGGGGTTCTCTGCTTAGCGGGGAGCCTGCTTGCTCCTCTCTCTCTGCCTGTCTCTCTGACTACTTGTGATCTATCAAATAAATAAATAAAATCTTAAAAAAAATAAAATCTCTGATAATTCAACATCACAAATATGTATCAAGAACCCCCCATATTTCTGCTAATCTCTGCAGGGCATCCAAGACATCTGAGTTAAATAGCCATTTGAGATTTTTTATCTATAAGTACATAATTAGAAATTAACTATGCTTTGAGAACTACAGTTGGTTAATACAATCTAATATACTTAGCATTCTTATAAATCTTTTAAACACTTGTTATAATTAGTTGTTTATTCATTATTAACTCTATAGTATAGAGGAACAATACAGACTTGGAAATGTCTGGCCTTATCCATGGCCACCAGATCCCTACAGTCTATATTTGAGCCATGATGATCTCCCTTCAGTTTCTCAGAGAGGCTGTATTTTCCCACCTCTAGATTTATTTCATCCATCTTCCAGAAGAAGAAGATTTCTTCCTCTGGAAAGACTTCCCTGACCTGTCTTTCAGATCTGATTTTTTTTTTCCCCTAATTTTTCATAACACCGCACACTGCCCCCATTATGGACTTTATCACTCTGTATTGTGACTGATCTGTTTTCTGCCTCCCTCATGATCCATAAGCTCCATGAAAGCAGTACCCACTTCACTTTTATTCTCTTCATAATGCCTCCTGTCACAGATAATACCTCCCATCGGTAAATAGTTGCTAAATATTGGGAGATAGGGTGAATGTATGAAATGACCTGTGTTTGATCTCACATCACTCTATTTGTTGACTCTGTCAATGAGTTTCATCATCTTATAATAGTGTTGAAGATACCTTGCTGTGAGGGTTATTGCTAGGATCAGATGAGATATTATAGGTGAAATTCCTTGCATTTCATAAAGATGTGAATTATTACTCAGTCGTCTTAATTGTGTTCATATTCTGCTTGCGGTGTTAATTTCTACTGCATTTTATGTGGCTTTGAGTCTTGCTTGAGATTTTTTTCATGTGCAACTGTTTTTTTCTTCTCCAAGAAAATTATAAACAGTAGAAGATTTCATTCATTTATTTGTCTCTGTAATAGTATCCAAAGAAAGTTACAGAAAATTAAGGCAGAGATTTTGTGATTTATTAGGGGGTTTCTTTTTTAGGGGATTTCCACATCAGCAAATGTTCAACCAAACTGTATTTTCATTCTAAGAAATTATATCTTTCTATTTAGTGCCTAATATTATACATAGAAAATTAGTATTTGCATTTATATCTAAATTAGATACTCTCATCCCACATCCATTGATATTCCATCTCTGCCATGTGGTCCAATAAAAAAAATCAACAATGTGGATTACTTGATTAGAACAACATAGGGGTTTCCACTTGCAGTAATAAAATGCATTCTTTAAAAATAAATGTGGAATTTATTTCTCAGTAAGTATCTATTTATTACTATTAAAGATGTTATGGAAAGAGAGGATACTGATTTAATTATAGGATTTGGCAATGGAGAGCAGATTGGATCAGACCAAACTTCCCACCGTGAATAACTACAAAAGACAGATAAAATTCATAAAATCATAAGCAACATCCCAGCTGTTTAAATGTAATACAGAACAAGTGAACAGAGAGCACTTGTGCAGTCAAGATTTTGGAGGCAAGGAAAAGACATTGAAATAAGACTTTTAGCCCTAGTGCCTTCTGTCATCAATTATTTGCCAGTTAATATTGAGGATGATAGAAGCAGAGCAGGAAATGGTGGCCTAGGGCTTGTGGCAAACTAGTTGGTCTGGGAGGATAATCACTGGAGTTCAAGACTACCAAGGCAATCAACACTTGAAGAAAAAGAACTGTAGAGGAGTAAGCTCAGTGTTCTAGACAGTGTCCTTTCAAGGAAAGTACCAACTCTTAAGATGGACACGTGAGGTGAGAGGTCAAGAAATAAGCAGAGCTACTGCTGATGGACTGAAACCTGTAAGCAGAATTTCGTTGTCATTGTTGAAGTCTCATGGTGCTGAGGAGGTATCTGACTTCAGGGCTGCCCAAGAAGGAGGACCATAATGAGCACCTCTGTGAGCATTCAACAGAGATGTTTAAAACACTGGACCCTGGAATGTAAGGGAAAACAGTAAATAGAAGAGCCCTCACAAAATCTGAAATACTGCTTTAAATCATCTCAAACCCTGACTGGATCAAAGTAATCTACCCATGATCTATTTGATTTCCAGAAGAAGATTAAATCCTCTCTGGATGTAGTGACTATAATCTATCATGTCTGAAGGTTTTACATGAAATGGCCCTTTTCAAAATTGATAGGCATGTCAGAAAACAGGACCAAATGAATGAAAGCCACGTGAAAAAATACAGTAGAAATAAACTCATAAATGATCCAGATATTGGAATTACCTGATGATCTTTACATAATGGTAATTAATATGTTCATAAAGCTAGAGGAAATATTAAAACTACAGCCCCAAAGCTGGAAAATATAAAAAAGGAACAAAATTTTAGAGCTTAAAGTTTTAATAACTGAAATTAAAAATTTAGTAGATGGATTTAATAACCAATTAGATATAGCAAAAGAAATGATTAGTGAACTGGAGAATAAGTTTATGGAATGCAACCATATTGAGGCATCAGGAAAAACTAAGGACAAATGTGATGGAGTAAAAAGTTGTAACATAATAGGATCCCACAAAAGAAGAAGGAGACATACCCAAATTTGAAGAGATAATCGTTAAGAATTCTAAGGCTGATAGGGGTACCTGGGTGACTCAGTCAATTAAGTGGCTGACTCTTGGTTTCAGTTTGGGTCATGGTCTTGGGTTGTGGGGTCCAGCTCCACACTGGGCTTCACACTTAGCATGGAGTTTTCTTGAGATTCTCTACTCCTCCTGCCCTTCCTCTCGCTCATGCTCTCTCTCTCTCTCTCTCTCTCTCTCAAATAAATAAATAAATAAATAAATAAAATCTTAAAGGAATTCTAAACTTGATCTAAGTGTCAAGACAGACTAAAAAAAGCTCTAGAAATTCTACAGGGAACAAAATTAAAAGCACATGAGGGCACATCATTAAAAAAGGAAATTTTAAAAAGTGTTCAGTCCAGAGAAAACAAAGACACATTGTCAAAGGAACATAATAAGACTGAAAGAAGTTTTCTTAGCACAAATTTTCAAAGCTTGAAGACAACAGAAATAATTTTTAAAGTCTTAAAAATGTGCTGACCGATACACATATTTTTAAAAAATGAAGGTGGAATAAAAAACCCCAAATAACCCTGAGAGAATGTGTCATTAGTAGACACATACTAAAGGAAATGTGAAAGGAAAATTATCCCCAAGGGAATCGCAGCAAAGCAGGAAGGAATGAAGAACAATGGAAAATGTAAATATATGGGTAAATCTATATGAATATTGACTTTTAAAAAAATTAAAAATGGTCTTATGTGCTTTCAAATATATGTAGAATTTAAACATATGAAAACTATAACACCAGTTTTGGAGCGGGGAAAACAGGAAATGGTAAAAGTACAATTTAAGAAGACTCTTAAGTGGAGGATGCCTCCTGTCAACTCTAAGGTAAACACTAACCAATAATATAAACATAGATCATTACCACATTAATAGCAATTAGAAATAAAAGTAGCTCATTAAAAGATGTAAGAAATTTTTAAAATAGGAAACAAAACAAGTCAAGTATAAGAAAGAAAGTAAGGGTTGCTGGAGTGGAGGGGGATGGGATGGATGGGGTGGCTGGGGGGGATGGACAACAGGGAGGGTATGTGCTATGGTGAGTGCTGTGAATTGTGTAAATCTGATGAATCACAAACCTGTACCCCTGAAATACCACATTATATGTTAGTAAAAATAAAGGTAACAAATACTTAGAAGAAAACATATGGTAAAATGTAAGACAAAAAACTCAAGTTTAGCAGTTGCAGCATTAAATATAAATTGACTAAATAATGCAATTAAGTGGCAAGCTCTTCAGATTGGATTAAAAGACAAAAACCAAAGAATTAACTGCTTCTAAGAGACAGAAAATTAGTGTTACAGGACAAAGAAAATTAGTGTTCAGGACAAAGAAAAACACTTGATAATGATAAAGTGTCAGTTATCAGGAAGATGCAGCAAATTTCACATCTGTATCCAGGCAACATTGCCTATTGCTTCCCTTTCCCTCCTCTCTGTGTCTGTCTCTCTCTCTGCATTTAGACATAAAGACCAAGAATATGTATATGACATCGAGCTACAAAGAAAAAAAAAGAAATATACAAATTCACTATTAGAGTGGGAGAGTTAGCATGCTTTTTTTCGGTAACAAATATATAGACCACCGCCCCCAGCAAAACTGTCAGATGAATAGAGATTTAAGATTTCAACAACTGAATTTTATTTATTTATTTATTTATTTTTCTGTTTTTTAAAAAATTTAGTTTTTTTTCAGTGTTCCAAAATTCATTGTTTATGCACCACACCCAGTGCTCCATGCAATAGGTGCCCTCCATATTACCCACCACCAGGCTCATCCAACCCTTCATGCCCCTGAAACCCTCAGTTTGTTTCTCAGAGTCCACAGTCTCTCATCATTTTGCCTCCCCCTCTGATTTCCCCCAACTCACTTCTCTTCTCCATCTCCCAATGTCTTCTGTGTTATTACTTATGCTCCACAAGTAAGTGAAACCATATGATAATTGACTTTCTCTGCTTGACTTATTTCACTCAGCATAATCTCTTCCAGTCCTGCCCATGTTGATATAAAAGTTGGGTATTCATCCTTTCTGGTGGAGGCATAATACTCCATTGTATATATGCACCATATCTTCTTTATCCATTCGTCTGTTTAAGGGCAACTTGGTTCTTTCCACAGTTTGGCGACTGTAGCCATTGCTGCTATGAACATTGGGGTACAGATGGCCCTTCTTTTTACTACATCTGTATCTTTGGGGTAAATACCCAGTAGTGCAATTGCAGGGTCATAAGGTAGCTCTATTTTTAATTTCTTAAGGAATCTCCACACTGTTTTCCAAAGTGGCCACACCAACTTGCATTCCCACCAACAGCGTAAGAGGGTTCCCTATCTCCACATTCTCTCTAACACACTTTGTTTCCTGTCTTGTTGATTTTGGCCATTCTAACTGGTACAAAGTGGTATTTCAATGTGGTTTTGATTTGCATCTCCTTGATGGCTAGTGATGATGAACATTTTTTTATATGTCTGTTAGCCATTTGTATGTCTTCATTGGAGAAGTGTCTGTTCATGTCTTCTGCCCATTTTTTGACATGATTATCTGTTTTGTGTGTGTTGAGTTTGAGGAGTTCCTTATAGATCTTGGCTATAAGTCCTTTGTCTGTAGTGTCATTTGCGAATATCTTCTCCCATTCCGTGGGTTACCTCTTTATTTTGTTGACCGTTTCTTTTGGTGTGCAGAAGCTTTTGATCTTGATGGAGTCCCAAAAGTTCATTTTCACTTTTGTCCTTTGCCTTTGGAGACTTATCTTGAAAGAAGTTGCTGTGGCCGATGTTGAAGAGGTTACTGCCTATGTTCTCCTCTAGGATTTTGATAGATTCCTGCCTCACGTTGAGGTCTTTTATCCATTCTGAGTTTATCTTTGTGTATGGTGTAAGAGAATGGTTGAGTTTTATTCTTCTACTCATAGCTGTCTAATTTTCCCCTATTGAAGAGACTGTCTTTTTTTCCACTGTGTATTCTTTCCTGCTTTGTTGAAGATTAGTTGACCATAGAGTTGTGGATCCATATCTGGGCTCTCTACTCTGTTCCGCTGGTTTATGTGTCTGTTTTTGTGCCAGTACCATGCTGTCTTGGTGATCACAGCTTTGAAGTAAAGCTTGAAATCAGGCAATGTGATGACCCCAGTTTTATTTTCTTTTTCAACATTGCCTTAGCAATTCGGGGTCTCTTCTGGTTATATACAAATTTTAGGATTTTTTGCTCCAGCTCTTTGAAAAATGCCGGTGGAATTTTGATCGGGATGGCATTGAAGGTATAGATGGCTCTAGGTAGTATAGACATTTTAATAATGTTTATTCTTCTGATTCATGAGCATGGAATGCTCTTCCATCTTTTTGTGTCTTCTTCAATTTCTTTCATGAGTGTTCTGTAGTTTCTTGAGTATAGATCCTTTACCTCTTTGGTTAGGTTTATTCCCAGGTATCTTGGTGCTATAGTAAATGGAATCAATTTTCTAATTTCCCTTTCTATTTTTTCATTACTAGTGTATAAGAAAGCAACTGATTTCTGTACATTGATTTTGTATCCTGCCACGTTAACTGAATTGCTATATGAGGTCTAGTAGTTTGGGGGTGGAATCTTTTGGGTTTTCCATATGAAGTATCATGTCAACTGCGAAGAGAGAGAGTTTGACTTCTTCTTTGCCAATTTGAATACCTTTTATTTCTTTTTGTTGTCTGATTGCTGTTGTCTTAAGTGACATATATGGAATGGAGTACCTAAAACTACAGAATGTAGAGTCACCTGGCTGGTTAGTTGGTAGAGCTTGTGACTCTTGAACTCAGGGTTGAGTTTAAGCCCCACATTGGATGTGAGACTTACTTAAAAACAACAATAAACCCTGCAGAATATACATTTTTCAAGTGTCCCAAAACAAGTTTCAACAAAGTTAAGAGTTTAAATTATAAGTCCTAGAAAAGTTGTTCAGAAAGAAAAGAAAAACAAATTAAATTACCAGTATCAGGAGTGGTAAAGGAGGAGATCACTATGGATCCTATAGGAATTTTTTTTTTCAAGATTTTACTTATTTGTCAGAGAGAAACATAACAAGAGAGGGAACACAAGCAGGGGTATTGGGAGAGGGAGAAGCATGCTTCCCGTGAGCAGGTTGGGATCATGATCTGAGCCAAACGTAGACACCTAACTACCGAGCCACCCAGGCATCCCTGGATCCTATAGAAATTTTTACATCTTGCCAGTAAATTTGACAATTTAAATAAAGTAGATAAATTCTTTGCAAAACATAACATACAAGAGTTGACTTAAGAAATTTTAAACCTGAATAATTTAATATCTATTGATGAAATTGAACCCATAATTAAGAACCTCTCAGAAGGAAAATTTTCAACCCAGAAAGCTTTACTGTTAAATTATTGGAAACATTTTTTAAAAATTAATTTATTTGTTTATTTTAATAAACATATAATGTATTAAATTATTGGAAACAGGGCACCTGGGTGGCTCAGCGGGTTAAGCCTCTGCCATCGGCTCAGGTCATGATCTCAGGGTTCTGGGATCGAGCCACGCATCAGGCTCTCTGCTCAGCGGGGAGCCTGCATCTCCCTCTCTCTATCTGCTTCTCTGCCTACTTGTGATCTCTCTGTCAAATAAATAGATAAAATCTTAAAAAAAAAAATAAAAGAACTAGCTGACAAGCAGGAAAAGGCATGAGAATCTCCAGGACAGAAAAAATTAAAAAAAAAATTATTGGAAACATTTAAGACAGAAATAATGCTAATCTTATGCAAATTCCTCCAGACAGTAGAATAAAGAAAGACAAAACAATCCTCAGCTTGTTTTCTAAGGCTAGCATAATCTTGATACCAATGCCTGACATGAAAATTATAAGAAAATCAAATTACAAGGCAATGTCAGGAACACAGATGAAATTATACTGAATCAAATATTAGCAAATAATATCTGCTGATATATTACCCAGGTGGTTTATTGTACAAGTGCAATATTGGTTCACCACATGAAAATCAGTCAATGCTGATTACCATATTAAGAGATTAAACAAGGAAACCATATTTCCCCCTTTCTAAATATACATATATGCTAAACATCTAAATATGTATAAACAATTGATAACATTTGTTACTCATTAATTACAAATAAGAGTCTCAGAAAATTAAGATAGAAAATATCTTCTTTAATCTGATAGAAGATATCTACAAACACAACAACCTAATATTCATTTAAAGATAAAATATTAAAAGATTTTCCTGTGAGATCAGATATAAGACAAGGATATTTGCTACTATAACTCCTATTTAACATTTTATTTTTTTATTAACATATAATGTGTTAATTGTTTCAGGGGTATAGGTCTGTGAATCATCAGGCTTACACAATTCACAGCACTCACCATAGCACATACCCTCCCCAATGTCCATAACCCAGCCACGCTCCCCCCCAACCCCAGCAACCCTCAGTTTGTTTCCTGCGATTACTAGTCTCTTATGGTTTGTCTCCTTCCCCAGTCCCACCTTGTCTATAACTCCTATTTAACATTTTAATAGAAGTCCTGGACAAGTGGAATAAAGTAAGAAAAGGAAATCAAATGTAAGGTTGAAAAAATAAATGAAATGTATTATCATTTTTAGATATGATTATGTATATAGACAATTCAAAATAACTTATAGATAAGTTATTAGAATTATATCAAAAACTAATGATGTACTATATCCTGGCTAGTTCCATTTAAATAAAAAAAAAAAGAATTATTAAGTGTACTTAGAAAGGTCAGTGGTATAAAATCAGCATTCAAAAATCAGTGGTATGACTAAATAGTAATAACAAATAAGATGAAGGCAAAAACTTTTTAAATTATAAATTTAGTTTTTTAAATGAAAAATTTAAATACCAAAAACCTAGTAATAAATTTAATGGGAGCCATACAAGGGCACAGAAGCCTTGAAATATTACTGAGAGGGGGCACCTGAGTGGCTCAATTGAATAAGCATCTGCCTTTGGCGTGGGTCATGATCCTGGGGTCCTGGGGTTGGCTCCCTGTTGGCCTCCCTGCTCAGAGGATTGTCTGCTTCTCCCTTTCCCTCTGCCCCACTTGTGTTCTCTCTCGTGACTCTCTCTCAAGTAAATAAATAATATCTTTAAAAAATTACTAAGAGAAATTAAAGACCTGAATACGTAGAATAGTATTTTGTGTTCATGGATAAAATTATTAAATGTTACAATGATATCATTGTCTCCATATTAACCTATAAATTAATGCAATCCCAGTTAAAATTCCAGTAGTTTTTTTTTAGAGGAAATGTAAGGTTGATCCTAAAGTTTTTATCAAAAAGCAAGGAATTGAGAAGAGATAAGGTAACCTATGTGAACAAAGCTGGAAGACTTAGACTGCTAGCTATCAAGTCTTATTAAGAGTTATAGGAGGGGCTCCTGGTGACTCAGTCCATTCAGGATCTGACTCTTGATCTCAGCTCAGTCTTGATCTCAGGGTTATGAGTTCAAGCCCTGCATTGGGCTAAAGAGTTACACCGATCAAGAGTATCATACTGGCCCAAGGATAGACAAATTGGTGAATATAATAGAGTAATTCAGAAACAGATCCATGCATAATTGGAAACTTGATTGAAACAAAATATTACTGTAGCAGATAGTCTCATATGTAGATAGTGCTGGACCAAATGGATATTCATATGGAAAAAAAGAACTTGATCCCCACCTTAGACAAGCCACAAAAATCAAATTTAGGTGAAATTAAAAAAAACAACAACAATAAGGCTTCTAAAAGATAATGTAGGAGGGGGAGTGTTTTTATGACAGATATGTTAAAGATCTGATAAGCAGAAAGCAAGTAGTAATAACCATAAAAGTTTAATAAATTTAATTAAAATTAACTCCTCTTTATAAAAATTACCATGAAGAGAGTGAAAGACAATCTACAGAAGATATTTGCAATATGTAGTACATATAATAGATAACTTATGTGAATTACTCAGTAAGTCTAACAAACCAATAAGAGAAAGAACAATTTAATTAATATATAAGAAACTTTCCCAAAGGGGTATATATCCAAATGACCAATAGGGTTTTCCTCCCTAAAAATTCTTTGAGCTGTATACTTAAGATTTGTGCATTTCCTATATGTTATACATTAAAAAATTAAAAAATAAGTAGGGTACACTTAAAATATTTTATTTATTTATTTATTTATTTATTTATTTATTTATTTATTTATTTATGAGAGCAAGAAAGGAAGAGAGAAGGAGCAGAAGGGAAGGGGGAGGGACAAGCAGGCTCTGGGCTGAGTGCAGAGCCTGACCTGGGACTCAGTCCCAGGACCCTGAGATCATTACCCAAGATCACAGCCTTGAGATTACTACCTGAGGACCCCAGCGGAAATCAAGAGTCGGATGCCTAGCCAACTGTGTCACCCAGGTTCCTGATATCTGTGTTAGTCATGTCTGCAGTGATAGTCTTGCCCTATTAATTCCCATTTGTAATGGAATCCAATTCCAAGGCTAAGCCCACTACAGTTTTTTTCACCAAGAAGGCTCTATAATTGACACACAAATTGGAAAAGGCTTAAATTGAACTTTGATGCTTGAATTGACATAACACTATCTCCCCAGCATTCTGCTTACAGGCAAAGAATCAGAATTTTAAGCCAAAACTAAAATATTTTGCACAAAATAGCTGACACCTGAATGCATCCTTGCTCGTTGCACTTTGTCTTTTAAGGTTGCGTGTTTTAAAACATTTGGATGTCCTCTTCAGAAAAATGTCTATTCAGGTCCTCTGCCCATATTTTAATTGGATTGTCTGATTTTTTTGTGTGTTACACTGTATGAATTTTTTATATATTTTGGAAATTAACCCCTATAAGATAAAACATTTGCATATATCTTTTTCTATTCAGTAGGTTGTCTTTTAGTTTTGTTGATTATTTCCTTCCCTGTGCAGAAGCTTTTTATTTTGTGTAGCCCTAGTGGTTTTTTGTTTCTTTTGTTTTGTTTTTATTTTTCTTGCCTTAGGAGAAAAATATTGCTATGACTGATGTCAGAGAAATTACTTCTCTGTAATTTACTTCTCTGTAAATTACTTCTCTGTAAATTACTTCTCTGTAAGAAATTATTCTCTTCTAGGATTTTATGGTTTGATATCTCAAATTTAGGTCTTTAATCCATTTTGAGTTTATTTTTGTGTATGGTGTTAGAAAGTGGTCCAGTTTCATTCTTTTACATGTAGTTGTCCAGATTTCTTAGCACCAGTTATTGAAAAGACGGTCTTATATACAACTAATGAATCGTTGAACACTACATCAAAAACTAATGATGTGCTGTATATTGGCTAACTGAATATAAAAGACTGTCTTTTCCCCATTGTATATTCTTGCCTCATGTGTCATAACTTAATTGGCCATATATATGTTGGTTTATTTCTTGGCTCTCTATTCTGTTCTGCTGATCTGTGTGTTTACTTTTGTGTCCATTTCATGTTTTGATAACTGTAATTTTGAGGTATATCTTAAAATACAGAATTGTGATAACTCCACCTTTATTCTTTCTCAGGTTTACTTTTGTTATTCAGGGTCTTGTATGGTTCCATATAAATTTTAGTAGTATTTGTTCTAGTTTTGAGAAAAATGCTGTTGGTGTCTTGATAGGGATTGCATTGAATCTGTAGGTTGCTTTAGGTAAAATATGCACATTCTGACAGTATTAATTCTTCCAGTCCATGAGTATCTTTTCATTTGTTTGTGTCATTTTCAATTTCTTTCATCAGTGTTTTATAGTTTTCAGAGTATAGGTCTTTTACCTCTTTGGTTATGTTTATTTCTCGGGTTTTTTTTTTTTTTTTGATGGAGTTGTAAAAGGAGTAGTTTTTTAGATTTCACTTTCTGTGACTTCATTGTTAGTGTACAGTAATACTACTGATTTCTGGGTATTAATTTTGTATCCTGCTACTTTACTGAATTTGTTATAGTGGTTTTTTTGTGGAATCTTTAGGATTTTTTATGTATAGTATTATGTTATCTGTGAATAACGACAGTTTAACTTCTTCTTTACCCACATGGATACCTCTTATTTCTTTTTCTTATGTAATTGTTGTGGCTAGGACTTCTAGTACTATCTTGAATAAAAATGGCAAGAGTGGATATTCTTGTGTTATTCCTGACCTTAGAGGGAAAGCTCTGTTTTTCACAATTGAGGTTGATGTTAGCTATGGGTTTTCCATGTATGGCCTTTATTATGTTGAGGGATGGTAATCTAACCCCATTTTTTTTTTTTTAAGTTTTTGTCATGAATAAATGTTAAATCTTATCAAATGTTTTTTCTGCATCTATTCAGATGATCATATGATTTTTATCCTTCGTTTTCTTGATGTGGTTTATGATATTAACTGATTTGTGAATATTGAGCCATCCTTGCACTTGCATTCCAGGAATAAATGCCATCTAATCCTGAAGAATAATTTTTTGTGTGTGTGATCTTTTTAATGTATCACTGTATGTGGTTTGCTAAAATTTTGTTGAGGATTTTTGCATCTATGTTCATCAAGGATATTGGCCTATAGTTTTCTTTTTTTGTTGTTGTATTTTTTTTCTGGTTTTGGTATCAGAGTAATGCTGGCCTCATAGAATGTATTTGAAAGCTTACCTTCCTCTTCAATTTTTGTTTTTAATAGTTTGAAGAAAATGGGTATTAACTCTTTAAATCCCTGGTAGAATACTTGTGAATCCATCTGGTCCTGGACTTATTTTTTGGTTGTTTTTGATTACCGATTCAATTTTATTACTTGTAATTGTTTATTCAGATTTTCTCATTCTTCCTGGTTCAGTTTGGAATATTGAATGTTTTTAGGAATTTATACATTTCTTCTAGGTTGTCCAGTTTCTTGGCATATCATTTTTCATAGTATTTTCTTATAATCCTTTGTATTTTCGTGGTATCAATTGTTAATTGATTGTTAATCAATCTGTCAATTGTTAAAATCTTAAAGATTTTATTTATTTATTTGACAGAAATCACAAGTAGGCAGAGAGGCAGGCAGAGAGAGAGAGGGGGAAGCAGGCTCCCTGCTGAGCATAGAGCCCGATGCAGGGCTCGATCCCAGGACCCTGGGATCATGACCTGAGCTGAAGGCAGAGGCTTTAACCCACTGAGCCACCCAGGTGCCCCTCAATTGTTACTTCTATCTCCCATTTCTGATTTTACTTCTCTGGTTTCTTTCTCTTTTTCTCTTGTTGAGTCTGGATAAGGGTTTGTCAATTTTGTTTGCTTTTGCATAGAACCAGCTTTTGGTTTCTCTGATGTTTTTCATATTGTTCTTTAGTCTTTATATCATTTATTTCTGCTCTGATCTTTATTATTTCCTTTCTTCTGTTCAACTTGGGTTGTGTTTGTTCTTTTTCTAGTTCTTTTAGGTGTAAGTTTAAAGTTTTTATTTGAGTTTTTTTTCCTGTTTCTTGAGGTAGGCCTGTATTGCTTTATACTTCCCTCTTAGAGCTACTTTCATTGTGTCCCAGAGATTTTGGATTGTTGTGTTTTTATTTTCATTTGTCTCCTTGTATTTTTTGATTTCTTCTTTGACTGCTTCATTAAGTCATTGGATGTTTAATAAGGTTGTTTAGTCTCCACATGTTTGTGTTTTTTCTAGCTTTTTTCTTGTTATTTACTTGCACCCTTGTGGTTGTTTTTAATCTTCTTAAATTAACCTAGGCTTGTTTTATGGCTTAGCATATGATCTGTCCTGGAGAATGTTCCATGTGCACTTGAAAAGAATATGTATTCTGGGGCACCTGGATGGCTCACCTCTCTCTCTGACTCCTGCTTTGCCTACTTGTGATCTCTCTGTCAAATAAATAAATAAAATCTTTTTAAAAAAGTTTGTTTTCTGGTTTTTGTAGTTCTTTGTTTCTTCTTCTCTTGCCCTTTCTTTGTGATTGATAAGCATCTCTAGTGCTTTGGTTGGCTTTCTTTCTCTATTTTTTTTGGTGTATCTATCATAGGTTTTGTGGTTACTATGAGGTTCATATATATAACATCCTAAGTAAACAGGAGTCTATATTGATTTGATGGTCATTAAAGTTGAAACATTCTTAAAAAAAAAAAAGTGAAAGAAAAAAGTTTTTTTTTCTTTATCTTTTCTTCCCCTTTGACTCCCTTCTCCACGTGTTGTCATATTTTATGTCTTTTTAAATTTATATTTTTATTATGTCTAATTTTGGTCATTTCTTTTCCACTTAAAGAAATCCCTTCAAAATTTCTCATAATTCTGGTTTAATGGTGGTAAACTCCTTTATCTTTGGTTTGTCTGGGAAACTCTTTATGTCTCCTTTAAATATGAATGATAACTTTGCTGGGTATTATTGTAGGTTTTCTTCTTTTAGCACTTTAAATATGTCATGCCACTCTTTTCTGCCCTGCAAAGTTTCTGCTGAAAAATCAGTTGGTAGTCCTGTAGGTTTTCCCTTGTAAGTATCTTTTTGTTTCTTTCTTGCTGTTTTTAGGATTATCTCATTATCTTTAACCTTTGACATTTTAATTGTTATGTACCAGGGTGGATTCATCTTGTCTGGATTTGGAAATCTCTGTGTTTCTTGGACTTGGATGTCTATGTTCCTCCTTAGGTTAGGGGTCTATTTAAAATATATTACATTTTTAGTTTCATTGATTTTCAAAAAATATGAGCTCTGAATATTTAAAAAATGAAATACTGGTATTAGTGTAATATTTCAGAACTATAATTAATACTGAAATGCCAGTTTATCATTTTTCTGCAGTAATATAATCAGATTAATTGGAGAGTCTAGCATTAAAATGACTGATCATTAATTTCCGTTTCTGTTTGGCATTAATTAAAGCCAAAGTCATCTAATAAAGTGAGGCCAGAGGGAGGGGCATTGAAACTGAATCTAGTTAAACACTGTTATCTTCTCAAGTGGTGAATCAGGGGGGTGGTCATTTGGAGGAAAAAGGAACACTTTGGCTACAGAGAATCAAATGCTTAAAAAATTACAGCAGGGGTTGAAGGAAAGTACAGTAGGTGGAGTCTCTCTGAAAGACTCCTAGAATAAAATAGGTAACTGACCTGCCAGTGAATAAAATAGGTAACTACCTGCCAGGTGGAACTGTCCTCTACCACAATCAGGAAGTTGGAGGATCAGGAGGACCCATTAGAACTAGTGAGTTCAAGAGCAGTCTTCCGTACTAGCAGTGCAGGGTCAGGAAGCTTCTGTACCTGTTTCTCCAGATACCTCTTGACCACAACAAAGTTGGCAATTGGATGCTAGAACATGGATCCAGTGGCCACCAGCACTAGAACAACTGTCTTTCAACACCCAAAAAGAACATGACTGGACGTTGCTTTGCCATTGCGGATAACTGTATGTCTCCATATCTTTGCTTGCCAGAAGCAATCTCCAAAAGCACCAGGAACATTCCTCTGTCTGTCTCATTTCTGCTTCCAAATTTTAAATAAATGGATCTAAGTGGCAGGACCACTTCCAGAACTCAGCTGTGAGTGTGAGAAATCTTGCTTTTAGTTTTCCACTGTCTATAGTTCAGTGAGACACAGCTCACAAGAAATACAGTTGAGCAAACCAGTCCATCATACCCATTACAACAGATGTTAAAACTATATCATAGTGAGTGCATGTTCAATATTACTTTTCATGATAGAGTAGAAGATTACAAAAAGAGACCTATGTCCACTTATATTAGGTATTTAGAGTGATGAAACACATAGAAACATGAAGTTGAATGTGGTTGTCAGAGACTGGAGGGAAGGGAAAATGGAGAGTTGTTCAGTGGTAGAGAGTTTTAGTCATAAAGTCAGTTCTAGAGACCTGTTCAACAATGCACATACAGTTAGTACTGTAGTGTGCACTTAAAAATTGTTAAGATGGTAACTCATGAGTTTTTTTTAACACAATACAAAAATAACAAAATTTCAAAAAAAGAAATAGAGACCAATGTACTTCAAGGACTTTGCAGTTGCCTCCAAATTCTGGGCATGATGATCATTATTTTCATACTTGATATGGTGCATATCAGCTATCATCACCTGAAACTCAAATGCCAGATGTTTTGGATTTAGCTTGTGGTCATATTTTGTAATGTTAAAGGTAAAACCACCTAAGAGAAACATCTGTCTACAATAGGCAATATTTAATTCTTTCAGAATTCTTTAAAGATAAGTAATTGGTCCCAAGTTAAATTAGAACTTCTTCCCTAGAAGCTCTGGTTGGGAAAAAATGTTCTGAGTGTTGGTAACATAAATATTTTGCTTAAGTATATCTGCTTATACAAAGTTTAAAAGCTCTGAGATGATATTTCCAGAATATATTAACCCAATAGAACAGATACAGTGTAGAACTTTTAAGCCACTTGCAAGATCACTAGTTCACTGTGAAGTTTGTCATTCTGTTTTTTACAAACATATTTGAAAATGTAAATTACACAAAGACTAGTGACTGGATGGAGCAGAAAGCCCGTATTTGATCTCTGGATTTAGATACTTATTTTATGTGTAAAATTGCCAAGTACTTAAAGCATAAAATTAACAAGTTTATGGAGATTGCAAATGGCAATGGTAATTGTAATCTGTAACTAGTTCCAGTAAATCCAAAATCCCTGTGAGATTCATATCAAGAATTGTTTCAGTGTTTTGTGGGTTTATTGTTTGTATGTGTGTGGGATAATTGATTTTTGGAGCGAGAATAGGGATAAAATTTTTTTTTTTTAAATAACAAGGAATTGAATTAATCTGATGTTTGCAAAGCTTACATAAATTTCTTAGGATTATTTTTTTCATTTCATGAATGACTTCTTATATGTAATTCCCAGATGAGCATTTTCTCAAGTCTCATTTTCAGTTTTCAAATATGGTGGCAACATCTTTGGAAAAGTCAGATGGAAATGACATGATCCATTGCCTATATCCACAATCAGTGTTTTTCCCAGGTCAACAAAAAATATGGAATTTCATCGCATTTTCTCATTTAGTCTGAACTTTTGCTATTTCCAGGCATGAGCTTAATGGCTTTTAAAGAGGGAGTTTATCCTCCTACCCCTCTCTGGGTTGAAGTTCTTAGCGTATTACAAAGAAGAAGCAATTCCCCAACTGTTCCCGGATCTCACCCCCTCAAAGCCTGGGTTTCTGAACAAAAGGCATTTTAGTATGGAGATACAGATTTTGCACATGTTTCTTATCTCAGTAAAACTGACTTTAAAGGTCAGGTTTAGGGTGATCTCTTTAAACCCACTGGATTCCCTCACCCTATGTCTGTTTTTAAAAATAATTTGATAATATGCAGAGCTGATCCAGACAATACAGAGAATTTGTCTGAATTACAGGCCAACTCTTGGAAGGAAAATTAAAAAAATCAATCCATTGTATGACATCCGGATATCTGGATGTTTGATATGGGAAAGACAACACATCTGGGTGGTGAGCTGTGTGCCAGGACCATGAGTGGCGCAGAAGTTAAGGAGAAAGAGAAGAACCAGGACCGAGAGAATTAAAGGGAAACCATGGAATGAGGAATAGGAGAAAGGAAGTAGACCAGGCTACACACAGAAAGTTTCTGAGATATGAAGGTCCGAGATGAGAGGTGGGGCATCTGTTGGTTGACGGTCAGAGCAAGGGCAATGGAGTCAGGCTATTGTCAGGTTTTGGCCTTGCTGAAATGCAGGCTCAATACCTCTAATGTTATCAAGAATGCACCAAGGATTTTCACACCCTTTAAACAAATGAGAAGTCAAGAAACTAGTTTCATTAGCTTTGTCTTGTATTACTGAAGAGTCTTAGCTCAGAGATCAGCCTTTTGCCAGGGTCACCTCTGTGACATGATAAAGAGCATCCAAAGACATTCAGATACCACAAACAGTGATAGTCACACTCATAGAGATCTAATCTTTATTTTCAATTTATAGATCTCCTTGGAGGAGTGGCAAACTAAGTCCTAACAGTTTAATTTGCTGTTAGGATAATGGTAACAGCATTAGAATGAGTTAAGGAGTATTCTCGTTTCTGTCTTCTGGAAGAGACTATAAAGGATTTGTATCATTTATTCCTTAAATATCTGGTAGAATTTATTAGTGAGATCAACTGAACATAATGTTTTCTTTTTTTGGAAGGTTATTAATTACTGATTCCATTTCTTTAACAAATATAGGCCTATTCAGGTAGTCTATTACTCCTTGTGTGAATTTTGTTAATTTTTCTTTCAAAGAATCGGATTACTTCATCTAAGTTATTAAATTTGTGGCATAGAGTTATTCATAGCATTTCTTTATTATATATTCCTTTTTAAAAAGCTTTACTGCAGAATAATTAACAACCACAATTGTATGTTTTTAAGGTGCATATTATCCTTTTAATGTCCCGGAATCTGTAGTGAGGACCCCTCTTTAATTTCTGATACTGGCAATTTGCACCTTCTTTCTTTTTTTTTTCTTTTGGTTAGTCTGCCTACAGGCTTATTATTTTTATTGACTTTTTTTTTTTTTTTTAAGAATCAGCCTTTGGTTTTATTGATTTTTCTTTGTTGCTTTCCTGTTTTTAATTTTATTGATTTCTGCTCTAATTTTTTATTATTTCTTCTGATGCTTGAAGATTAAACTGTTCTTTTTATCTAATTTCCTAAGGTAGAAACTTAGATGATTAATTTTAGAGCCTTCTTTCCTAAAAATGTATCTAATGTTATGAGTTCCCTCTAAGCACTGCTTTCCCTGCATCCCACAAACTTGGAGAAGTTATATTTTCATTTTCATTTGGCTAAAATATTTAAAAAATTTTCTTGAGACTTCTTTGACCTATTCTAGTTAAAGTTGTAAACTTTAAAACAATATTCCTAATCTCCCTTTTCTGGCTTTACTTCCCCCCTTCCATTATTGCAACCTTCTGATAGACCATATATTTCTTTATTATGCATTTTTGATGTCCCACTTTGTGTTGAAATAGAGAACCCACAAGGGCAGAGCTCAGGGAACATTGTTGGTTTTATTTAATGATGAAGTTGAAGTACCTGGATCTGAGCCAGGTGTACAGTGGGCCCTTAATACATACATATGATTGAAGTAAGAGAGATTTTATTAAAAAATTTGACTCCTAGAATGGGAAAGGGAAAGAAATAGTGCCTTTGAACCAGAGTTTTTAGAGTTGGATGCTGGAATTCTTTTTTAGGGGGTTTTATTTATTTGAGAGAGAGAGTGAATGGGAGGGAGAGGGAGAGAGAATCTGAAGCAGATTCCTTGCAGAGCGTAGAGCCCGACATGGGGGTCAGTCCCTCAACTGCAAGATCATGACCTGAGCTGAATCCAAGAGTCGGTTGCTTAACTAACTGAGCCACCCAGGTGCCCCTGGAATTTTTAGTAAGAAATTTTTGCAATTAATGACTCATTGAAGATTACTTCAAAACTAATGATGTACTATATGTTGGCTAATTAAATTTAAATTAAAAATTTTTTTTGTTTTTGAAATCTAAATGGATTTTTAAATTAGCATGTAATGTATTATTTGCCCCAGGAGTACAGGTCTGTGAATCATCAGTCTTACACATTTCATAGCATTCACAGTAGCACATACCCTCCCCAGTGTCCATCACCCAGCCACCCTGTCCCTACCCCCCTACCTCCCCAGCAACCCTCAGTTTGTTTCCTGAGATTAAGAGTCTGTTATGGTTTGTCTCCCTCCCAATCCCATCTTGTTTCATTTTCTAAATGGATTTTTGACCCATTAAACTCTGTATGGTACTTGAGTCAAAGTTTTGTGCCCATTTGATCTCATCTGATCAGAACAGATTATGCTTTTAATACAATGAACCAGACTATTTTTATGTCTCTGAAGTATAAATGATTGCAAATCTGACAACTCTGAGTCAGAGATCTGTGATTTCCTGTTAAATTGTAAAGTTATTTACTCTCTGAATCACAGAACAGAAATCATATTTTCATGTCTGTAAAGAAAAGAATTTATATAATGTGATTGATTAAGGTATTATTCATCTTTGGACTCACACACACACACACACACAAAAGTGACATGAATTTTGTCAGATGTTGTTTTTAGCCAAATCAGTTAGGATACGGGGTGCCTGACTGACAACCTTAATTACCAGAATTTGAAGCAGAGGCTTATGCTTCATAAAAATTCATCTAATAGGGGCGCCTGGGTGGTTCAGTCGTTGGGTGTCTGCCTTCGGCTCGGGTCATGGTCTTGGGGTCCTGGGATCGGGTCCCGAATTGGGCTCCCGGCTTGGCGGGGGGGGGGCCTGCTTCTCCCTCTCCCACTCCCCTTGCTTGTGTTGCCCCTCTCTCTCTCTCTCTCTGTTAAATGGATAAATGCAACCTTTAAAAAAAAAAGTTAATCTATAGCACCATTTTGTTTTGTTTCTGTCACAAAATACCACTTAACAGAAGAATATGCTTCAGTGGATATCCCGGAAATATTCATTATCACCAAAGGTGTTTATTTAAAGCATTGCACTGGTGATACTGGTAGAGTTTTTCTTGGTTCTTTACAGGTATGCATTTAAACAGAAATTTCATTACCTTAAAAATACCAAAAAATATACTTTCATACTACTTGTTCAACTTTACCCTTAACTTCCTTCTTGCCTTGCCCCAGGCCAAAGGGGCTGTCAGAATGTCGAAGGTAAGCCTTTATAGCATGTCCATCATGGGTATGGTTATGGGAGGGATATGAGCTAACATATATGAGTAGGATTCCTGTGTTACTGGCCATTTCTCTCAAGTTAAACAGCTCCATTTCCAACTCTCTTGCCCTAGGAGGGCGTGGGCATGATGTAGAAGTCTGAAAACAGCATACCTCTGCTTCTAAGACTACTTTGCAAACTAGCTTTTAGTTGGGAGGTATGAATGAAAAACTGGAAGTTGGGAGGAAGGGGAAATCATCCCCCTCCTCCCCCGTGCCCACCTCTCGCCCTCCTCCTCCTTTTCATTCCCTGCTCCTGGTGGTGCTCAGGCGACAGCTGTAGCCACCTGGAGACTGTGGCTTCTCAGCAATAATGCAGGCTCCTGGATTCCTGTTCAGCTCTGGTTGTGCAATTTCATTTGCAGTGGCAATACGTCAGTACCAATGACTTCATACCAGATTATGGTTTGGAAGCCATAGTAGTGTCCTGATCTTTATGTAATTCCTCTCTCCTTTTGGCTCTTCCACCCCTCAAATATCCTTAAAAAAAAAAAAAAAAACCAAAAAGATTTTATTTATTTATTTATTTTAGAGAGTGCACAGGCAAGGGGAGAAGCAGAGGGAGAGGGACTAGCAGACTCCGTGCTGAGTGTGGAGCCCAGTGTGGGGCGTGATTATCAGGACCCCAAGGTCATGGCATGAGCTGAAACCAGGATTCAGGATGTTCAATTGACTGAGCCACCCAGGCATCCGCCCCCAACCCTGCCCAAATACCTTTATAAACAACTCCTTTGTTAGATCTTTTTTCTGTTTGATAAATCTAAAGGGAGTTTTGTCCTTGGACTAGTCTAGATATACTACATAACATCAGTTGTGATCCTAGAAAACAAAACCTCAGTGATGAATTTTGGAATCTGTTATTGGCTGGGTGGTGCTTGACCATGAAGTAACCTCAAATGACAAAGAAAATGAAATACTCAGAATGTGTAACTTGTAGGGGCCTGGGATAAATGGTTTCTTAGAGGCAGGACTTTAGGAAGATGACTGTCTATTGTGACTAGCTTAGAAGTGATGATGACAAGGATTCTGGGGTTTGCTGGCTGCTTGGTACTTCACCAGAGAGTTGTAGAAAGAAAACAAAAAGCTTAGTGGGTTAAACTCTCAGCTCCGCATTTAGAGAATCAGAGCTCTTTACTGGTAGCAGAAAAAAATCTTCTGTTTCTTGTAGCATGTAAACTCAGGACTGATGCTTCTGGGAATCAGACCCAAAATTTGTCCCGTGGGCTGTACAACTACAATGTAATTAGACTTCACTACTTCACCAAGTGTCTTACAATTGCGGTGCTGGTTGGTAAGGAAGGGAACCTTGAGAACTAGAATGGGAGTGGGGACATTGGAGAGTATTCAGATGAGTCTAAGAAACTTGAATCCCTAAAACCACCTGAGCATCCTTTGTTTTCAGAAACTCCTCCTCCCTTATCAGCAATCTACCTTTTCCTTTCTTGAACAGCGGGCAATTACCCCCCAGGACTCAGTTGCTTTTTCTCCTCATGATCTATCCTTAACACTTATCTTTGCTTCTATACCAATAATTAGAAATAGATTGCAAAATGTTCCAAAGGATGAACATTGAAAAAATGATAGCATTTTGCCAGCTTATGTTGGAAAAACCTAGAGTACATTGGGATAATGACTTTTTAGTGGATAGCTCAAAAGAGCTGAATTTAATGGACCCTTTTGTTCAGTGGGGATGATAGGAACCCAAATGACTGAGGCAGAGGCCCTATAACAGTGCTTAACTACTAGGTATATTTGCGTGGGGCGCTACAGTGACAATCAGTTTCATCTTGCTGAGATTGTTGGCAATTGTTAAATTTTTTTTTTTTTTTTTTTTTTTTGAGAGCGAGCAAGGGAGAGTGCATATGTGCACAGGAGTGGAGGGGGAGAGGAAAAGGGAGAGGGAGAGAGAGAATCTTCAGCAGGCTCCGAACCCAGTGTGAAGCCTGAGGGAGGCTCAATCTCACCATCCTGAGACCAGGATTTGAGCCAAAGCCAAGAGTTGGAGGCTTGAGCCCCCCAGGTTCCCCTCCCCCTGCCTTTTTTTGTTTTTTTTTTTTTTTTGAGAGAGAGGGCAATTGCTAATTTTTTAAAAAGTCCTTAAATAAAAATATTTTGGGGGGCACATGGGTGGCTCAGTTGTTAAGCATCTGCCTTCAGCTCAGGTCATGATCCCAGAGTCCTGGGATTAAGCCCCGCATCAGGCTCCCCGCTCAGCAGGAGGCCTGCTTCTCCCTCTCCTACTCCCCTCACTGTGCTCCCTCTCTCCCTGTGTCTCTCTGTCAAATAAATAAAATCTAATATATATATGTATATATATATATATATTTTTTAAAAGATTTATTTATGTATTTATTTAGAGAGAGAGAGTGCACACATGAGTTGGGGCAGGAGCAGAAGGTGAGAGAAAATCTCAAGCAGATTCCCTGCTGAGCACAGAGCCCGAGTTGGGCCTTGATCTCATGACCCTGAGATCATGACCTGAGCCCAAACCAAGAGTTGGATGCTTAACCGACTGAGGCACCCAGGCACCCCAAAGTATAAAATATATTGGCAGCCTGCCTTATAATTGGCAAAACTCTAGGACTAGGGAGAAAACATTGGTGTGAGTCTGCACAAAACAAAGTCATGTTTTCTCAATTTCTAGGCACGAGGCAGTTCAAAGACTCAGGCCTACCTAAATGAAGGGAAAACTGGGTATCCTTGAAGAAGTTTCCTGGGACTCTGTAATAAGTAAATAATGTAAGTCTTCTTCAAATCCTTGCCCAAGGGAATCTGACTCCATATTCCAGGATGACTGTGTACTGAGGAGAGGGAAATACCCAGATTTTAGAGCCGTATAAGTTAATGGCTCTGAATTGCTAATCCCTGGTATGTCAAAAACCAGTAAAAATATATGGTGTTTGGGGCTGGTTAGATCTCAGAGTGGGCCCAGTAGGTCTGTGAAACCGTGTTATGTTTTTCACAGTTCCCACGTGCATAGTTGAAATGACATTTTTTAGGTAGAATGCCCGCTGTGGATTTGTGAACTGTGGATCGAGGGCCATTATTCTAGATAGGACCAAGTGGAAGCCCTTAAAACTTCCCATCCTGACCAAGATATAAACTGAAAGTAGTTATCTCACGCATGAGGGGTGTTATAGAGGTTAATATCACCATCAAAAATTTGAAAAATGTAAAGTATTGATTCTTGTCGCCAACCTAATTAATAATGCCTTTTGTGAAAAAGGTAGATGGATCTTGGAGAAGGTGGAATTCTATAAATGTGATCAGGTGATAAATAATTCAACTATAAATGTCAATTATAAATTTTAAATACAAGATGTAGAAAAAATCAGTATAGGCTTTGGAACATGTTCTATAATTAATGGACCTGGCAAAAAAGTTTTTTCCCTTTCTATGCCAAATTCACTTCCATCTGGCAAGGAAAGGAATATATCTTAACTCAAGGCTTGTTAATCCTCATGTTCTCTTGATCATAATCTAGTCTGTGAGGACCTTGACTATCTCGACAGTCCGTGGACCATAATGATGATTCATTGCATAGATTATAAGAAGCCGATTGATCCTGGTGATGGGGAAGTAGCAACTACTCTCGATGACTTAGAACAGTGGCTCACGAAGCATGGTCCCTGGACCTACAGCATCAGTGCTACCTGGGAATGTGTTGAAGAAAATTTTCTAGCCTCAGCCCCATCCAAAACCGACTCTGTCAGAAGTTAGGGGTGGAGTAATCTATTTTGTAACGATCCCTGAGGGTAGTTCTGATAAACATTAAAGTTTGAGAACTACCGCCTTTGAAGATCACATGTGTGTGGGAGAGAAGGTAAGCCTCACTGAAAATTCCAAGTTCTGGCACCTTGGAATCCAATCCTGTGGGCCATCTCCTCCAGATAAAAAAGACGAGGTGCCGCACTTTGTGCTGCTCACCACTGTGGAAGAGACACGATACTCTGTGTTCTCGTTTGCAATGTTGGTATAAATAATACCATGTTTCTGTTTTAGTACTTACTGAGTTTTGAGAACTTGCTGAGCAACCTGCAAGGCTACCAAATAGTAGGCCTCAGTGCTCTGCCGTTTGGCTTTTGTGACCAGCAGATTCAGTGATTGTCCAAGTGTCTTTTCACAAATTACGATGCTCTGTGGGAGTTCTGACGTGCTCGAACAGGATCTTCTATGGCAGATTCTGAGGGGCTTGGGGAAAGCTATCTCCACTTTAACAAACTACCTACCACTGCCTCTCTAGAAACCGTTCCTGGTTTGCTTTCTGGGCTCTGGTGAAAAGCAGTGCTTGATCACTGGGTACCCCAGCTGCCCATTAGAAACTGGGTATTACCTGATCCACCAAGCCTTAAACAAGGGGGGTTGGCAGCAGTGTTCTGTCATTAACTGGAAGCAGGATATATGAGATTAGACTTGAGCAGATCCTAAAAGTACAATACAAGTTGTATGACCAGTGGCTCAGACTTCTTTAACTCCTACTTCTGTCCTCTCTCAATCCATGCCTCACATCTCCTGGGTAGTTTGGAGCAAAGTCATGGCCTCTTCTGCAACCAAGTGCTCTTCCTTTGAGAAGCAGCTTCTGAATTGCTTCCTCTGATCAGGTGGTAGAAGAAGAAGAATGGAGACCTGGTTTATGGGTGATTCTGTGTGATATTTTGGTAGGAGATTGGTAGGTGGGAAGAAGAAGGAAGCCATTTTCCTGGTGCTTTTCGAAGCACCTGGGAGAGGAGCTCCTCAGCGGTGATGTAAGTGCTTGGGTTCTCGCTCATTGGTGGCCGAACAGCACCTTTCATCGTCGCCATGACAGTGCGTATGGGTTCGTCTGTGGGAGTGTGGTCTCCGGGTTCTTTCCTCACTACTGTCGCCGTGGTAGGAGGTGGCAGCCACTGGTGGTAGCAGCCCTCCCTGCTGCCACTGTCCACTCCTCTCTCGTGCCTTTACCACCTTTCTTATGTCATCAGAGCCAACTCCCTGCATTAAAGCCCTCTGTTCGAAACCTCTGGAGTGGTTTGTTTTCCTGAATAGACATTGACTGATAGACCTAGGAGTATTCTTTCTCTCAGTCTTACAGCTATCCTGAGCAAGACGGTGTTTTCCCCACCTACAACAAGGGGACAGAGACTCTGAGATAGAAAGTCTCTTGCCCCTAAGATTAGAACCTAGTGAGAGAATTCATGATGGAACACTAGTCTGAAGCTGGCTCTTTTATAGTTTCCCGTAAAGTTTGAAACTGCAGTGCAGTATGTTCTTTGTGATCTCTCATGCTTGGGGAACAGGTGCTGCCTGTGAGGGTATGGTAGTTTTTCTGTCACAGCATATTAGGTAGCTAGAAACACTGTATTCCAGAAGCATTTGTTACCACCCCTTTTAAAAATACCTTAAAAGATAGCCTTACTGAGAAACAACCAGGTTTTATTATTTCATAATGTCCTTGAGGAGACCTGAAGAATTATGCCCTTGAGCTTGCCCTATGGTTTAGCGTTAGCCCTAGACTCCTAGATTCAGGTTTAGAGTAAAGAGCAGCCTTTTTCTCACTCATACTTTTCTTTATATGTATTGTTCGAAGACTCCCAGGAATGGGGAGAATTTGAGCTGATCTTCAATTCCAAAGATATTTAATTTGGGAGTAAACAGAAGAAAAAATATAAGGAATAGTAGGTCAGACAATAAACTAGGTTCTCAGTTTTTCCTTTTCTTCCATTCCCATAAATAGTACCAAGTAAGATATGGTTGCTATGATTACACAGCTGGTACTACATCCATGTTGACTAACTTACTGATTTATGGGTTAGGAGTTTAGCTCTGGAAAATTTCTAGTATTGTGTTGAGTTTTTTTTTTTTTTAAATTATTTTAGACCTACAAATGATTTGGGCTCCACACAAACCATACTGTTCTACCTACTTTAGGGGCTGCCTGGTACTGATTATAACATGACATTCATGTTATCCCTTTTTGAGAGAACTCATGGTCTACTCTCATGTAAAAATATATTCATATGGCAAGTCCCGGAAATGGTAGGCGATATAGATTCCTATCATTTTTCTATTGAGATCATGAGGAGCATCTTTCCTTGAATTGACAAAGAATTTGTGACAAAACCCAGCATGGATTCAGATTCTCTAAACCCATGCTCTGAAGTATCTGTTAAAGAAGGATAATATAAACAGGATACATATCTGTTGACTATAATTCTTCTAGAGTGTTAACAACATGTCTGCATAGTGGTATCAAGGATGAATTTATTCCCTAGAAATTTCCAGTAAATACTGGTTATTTCTAAATGATTTTAAAAATGAAGGGGGAGGAGTCAAGATGGCGGAGAAGTAGCAGGCTGAGACGACATCAGGTAGCAGGAGATCAGCTAGATAGCTTATCTAACCATTGTGAACACCTATAAATCCAACGGGAAATCGAAGAGAAGAAGAGCAACAATCCCAGAAACAGAAAATCGATCACTTTCTGAAAGGTAGGACCTGCGGAGAAGTGAATCCAAAGCGACGGGAAGATAGACCCTGGGGGGAGGGGCCGGCACCCGGCAAGCGGCGGAGCGACGGAGCACAAAACCGGGACTTTTAAAAGTCGGCTCCACTGGGAGACATCGCTCCAGAGGCTAAACTGGGGGGAAACCCAGGCGGGGTCAGCATAACCCCAGGACCCGCGGGGTCACAGAAGGACTGGGGGTGTCTGAGTGCCGCAGAGCTCGCAGGTATTAGAGCGGGGAAGCCGGCTATAGCGACAAAGCCGAGGAGTGAGCTCTAAGCCCGGGGTTACCTTGTGCCGGTCGCAGGCTGGGTGGGCTCGGAGCGCGGCCGGAGGCCACGGAGACAAAAGCGACCCGGCGCTTTTCTCCAGCTCCAACAATTGACTGCTTTCCTCGAGGCGCGACCGCAAGCCAGGGAGGCGGGGCTATTGGGCGCTTTGCTCTGAGAGCGCACTGAGGAGCGGAACCCCAAGCTCTCGGCTCCTCTGGGCCGAGAGATTGGGAGGCCGCCATCTTCATTCCCGTCCTCCGGAACTCTACGGAAAGCGCTCAGGGAACAAAAGCTCCCGAAAGCGAACCCGAGCGGATTACTTAGCCCGGCCCCTGGCAAGGGCGGTGCAATTCCGCCTGCGGCAAAGACACTTGAGAATCACTACAACAGGCCCCTCCCCCAGAAGATCAACAAGAAACCATCCAAAACCAACTTCAGTCACCAAGAACAGCGGAATTCCACAGCAGGAGAAAGCAAATCCTACCTGGACAAAATGACAAGGCGGAAAAACTCACCTCAAAAAAAAGAACAAGAGGCCGTACCGAAGGCTGGAGACCTAATCAATACAGACATAGGTAGCATGACAGATCTAGAGTTCAGAATGACAATTCTCAAGGTTCTAGCCGGGCTCGAAAAAGGCATAGAAGATATTAGAGAAACCCTCTCCGGAGAGATAAAAGCCCTTTCTGGAGAAATAAAAGAACTAAAATCTAACCAAGTTGAAATCAAAAAAGCTATTCATGAGGTGCAATCAAAAATGGAAGCTCTCACTGCCAGGATAAATGAGGCAGAAGAAAGAATTAGTGACATAGAAGACCAAATGACAGAGAATAAAGAAGCTGAGCAAAAGAGAGACAAACAACTACTGGAACACGAGGAGAGGATTCGAGAGATAAGTGACACCATAAGACGACACAACATTAGAATAATTGGGATTCCAGAAGAAGAAGAAAGAGAGAGGGGAGCAGAAGGTATATTGGAGACAATTATTGGAGAGAATTTCCCTAATATGGCAAAGGGAACAAACATCAAAATCCAGGAGATGCTAAGAACGCCCCTCAAAATCAATAAAAATAGGTCCACACCTCGTCACCTGATAGTAAAATTTACAAGTCTTAGCGACAAAGAGAAAATCCTGAAAGCAGCCCGGGAAAAGAAGTCTGTAACATACAAGGGTAAAAACATTAGATTGGCAGCGGACCTATCCACAGAGACCTGGCAGGCCAGAAAGAACTGGCATGATATATTCAGAGCACTAAACGAGAAAAACATGCAGCCAAGAATACTATATCCGGCTAGGCTATCATTGAAAATAGAAGGAGAGATAAAGAGCTTCCAGGACAAACAAAAGCTGAAAGAATTTGCAAACACCAAACCAGCTCTACAGGAAATATTGAAAGGGGTCCTCTAAGCAAAGAGAGACCCTAAAAGTAGTAGATCAGAAAGAAACAGAAACAATATACAGTAACAATCATCTTACAGGCAATACAATGGCACTAAATTCATATCTCTCAATAGTTACCCTGAATGTTAATGGGCTAAATGCCCCAATCAAAAGACACAGGGTATCAGAATGGATAAAAAAACAAAACCCATCCATATGCTGCCTACAAGAAACTCATTTTAGACCCGAAGACACCTCCAGATTTAAAGTGAGGGGGTGGAAAACAATGTACCATGCTAATGGACATCAGAAGAAAGCTGGGGTGGCAATCCTTATATCAGATCAATTAGATTTTAAGCCAAAGACTATAATAAGAGATGAGGAAGGACACTATATCATACTCAAAGGGTCTGTCCAACAAGAAGATCTAACAATCTTAAATATCTATGCCCCTAACATGGGAGCAGCCAACTATATAAACCAATTAATAACAAAATCAAAGAAATACATCGACAGTAATACAATAATAGCAGGGGACTTTAACACTCCCCTCACTGAAATGGACAGATCATCTAAGCAAAAGATCAACAAGGAAATAAAGGCCTTAAATGACACACTGGACCAGATGGACATCACAGATATATTCAGAACATTCCATCCCAAAGCAACAGAATATACATTCTTCTCTAGTGCACATGGAACATTCTCCAGAATAGACCACATCCTGGGTCATAAATCAGGTCTCAATCGGTACCAAAAGATCGAGATCATTCCCTGCATATTTTCAGACCACAATGCTCTGAAGCTCGAACTCAATCACAAGAGGAAATTTGGAAAGAACGCAAATACATGGAGACTAAACAGCATCCTTCTAAAAAATGAATGGGTCAACCAGGAAATTAAAGAAGAATTGAAAAAATTCATGGAAACAAATGATAATGAAAACACAACAGTTCAAAATCTGTGGGACACAACAAAGGCAGTCCTGAGAGGAAAATATATAGCAGTGCAAGCCTTTCTCAAGAAACAAGAAAGGTCTCAAATACACAACCTAACCCTACACCTAAAGGAGCTGGAGAGAGAACAACAAAGAAAGCCTAAACCCAGCAGGAGAAGAGAAATCATAAAGATCAGAGCAGAAATCAATGAAATAGAAACTAAAAAAACAATAGAACAAATCAACAAAACTAGGAGCTGGTTCTTTGAAAGAATTAATAAGATTGATAAGCCCCTGGCCAGACTTATCAAAAAGAAAAGAGAAAGGACGCAAATAAATAAAATCATGAATGAAAGAGGAGAGATCACAACCAACACCAAAGAAATACAAACAATTATAAGAACATACTACGAGCAACTCTATGGCAACAAATTTGACAACCTGGAAGAAATGGATACATTTCTAGAGATGTATAAACTACCACAACTGAACCAGGAAGAAATAGATAACCTGAACAGACCCATAACCAGTAAGGAGATTGAAACAGTCATCAAAAATCTCCAAACAAACAAAAGTCCAGGACCAGACGGCTTCCCAGGGGAATTCTACCAAACATTTAAAGAAGAATTAATTCCTATTCTCCTGAAACTGTTCCAAAAAATAGAAATGGAAGGAAAACTTCCAAACTCATTCTATGAGGCCAGCATCACCTTGATCCCAAAACCAGACAAGGATCCCACCAAAAAAGAGAATTACAGACCAATATCCTTGATGAACACAGATGCGAAAATTCTCACCAAAATACTGGCCAATAGGATCCAACAGTACATTAAAAGGATTATTCACCACGACCAAGTGGGATTTATTCCAGGGCTGCAAGGTTGGTTCAACATCCGCAAATCCATCAATGTGATACAATACATTAATAAAAGAAAGAGTAAGAACCATATGATACTCTCAATAGATGCTGAAAAAGCGTTTGACAAAGTGCAGCATCCCTTCCTGATTAAAACTCTTCAAAGTGTAGGGATAGAAGGCACATACCTCAACATTATCAAAGCCATCTATGAAAAACCCACCGCAAATATCATTCTCAATGGAGAAAAACTGAAAGCTTTTCCGCTAAGGTCAGGAACACGGCAGGGATGTCCGTTATCACCACTGCTGTTCAATATAGTACTAGAAGTCCTAGCCTCAGCAATCAGACAACAAAAAGAAATTAAAGGCATCCAAATCGGCAAAGAAGAAGTCAAACTATCACTCTTTGCAGATGATATGATACTATATGTGGAAAACCCAAAAGGCTCCACTCCAAAACTGCTAGAACTTATACAGGAATTCAGTAAAGTGTCAGGATATAAAGTCAATGCACAGAAATCAGTCGCATTTCTTTACACTAACAACAAGACAGAAGAAAGAGAAATTGAGGAGTCAGTCCCATTTACAATCGTACCCAAAACCATAAGATACCTAGGAATAAATCTAACCAAAGAGGCAAAGAATCTATACTCAGAAAACTATAAAGTACTCATGAAAGAAATTGAGGAAGACACAAAGAAATGGAAAAATATTCCATGCTCATGGATTGGAAGAACAAATATTGTGAAAATGTCTATTTTACCTAAAGCAATCTACACATTTAATGCAATCCCTATCAAAATCCCATCCATTTTTTTTAAAGAAATAGAACAAATAATCCTAAAATTTATATGGAACCAGAAAAGACCTCGAATAGCCAAAGGAATATTGAAAAAGAAAGCCAAAGTCGGTGGTATCACAATTCCAGACTTCAAGCTCTATTACAAAGCTGTCATCATCAAGACAGTATGGTACTGGCACAAAAACAGACATATAGACCAATGGAACAGAATAGAGAGCCCAGAAATAGACCCTCAACTCTATGGTCAACTAATCTTCGACAAAGCAGGAAAGAATATCCAATGGAAAAAAGACAGACTCTTCAACAAATGGTGCTGGGAAAATTGGACAGCCACATGCAGAAAAATGAAATTGGACTATTTCCTTACACCACACACGAAAATAGACTCAAAGTGGATGAAGGACCTCAATGTGCGAAAGGAATCTATCAAAATCCTTGAGGACAATGCAGGCAGCAACCTCTTTGACCTCCACCGCAGCAACTTCTTCCTAGGAACATCGCCAAAGGCAACAGAAGCAAGGGCAAAAATGAACTATTGGGATTTCATCAAGATCAAAAGCTTTTGCACAGCAAAGGAAACAGTTAACAAAACCAAAAGACAACTGACAGAATGGGAGAAGATATTTGCAAACGACATATCAGATAAAGGGCTCGTATCCAAAATCTATAAAGAGCTTATCAAACTCAATACCCAAAGAACAAATAATCCAGTCAAGAAATGGGCAGAGGACATGAACAGACATTTCTGCAAGGAAGACATCCAGATGGCCAACAGACACATGAAAAAATGCTCCACATCACTCGGCATCAGGGAAATACAAATCAAAACCACAATGAGATACCACCTCACACCAGTCAGAATGGCTAAAATTAACAAGTCAAGAAATGACAGATGCTGGCGAGGATGCGGAGAGAGGGGAACCCTCCTACACTGTTGGTGGGAATGCAAGCTGGTGCAACCACTCTGGAAAACAGTGTGGAGGTTCCTCAAAAAACTGAAAATAGAGCTACCCTACGACCCAGCAATTGCACTCCTGGGTATATATCCTAAAGATACAAACGTGGTGCTCCGAAGGGGCACGTGCACCCGAATGTTTATAGCAGCAATGTCCACAATAGCCAAACTGTGGAAAGCGCCTAGATGTCCATCAACAGATGAATGGATAAAGAAGATGTGGTATATATACACAATGGAATA
This sequence comes from Martes martes, assembly GCF_963455335.1. Taxonomy (NCBI): domain Eukaryota; kingdom Metazoa; phylum Chordata; class Mammalia; order Carnivora; family Mustelidae; genus Martes; species Martes martes. The sequence goes on from NC_137903.1 coordinate 52,866,443, forward strand.
CTATGCAGCCATCAAAAGACATGAAATCTTGCCATTTGCGACGACGTGGATGGAACTAGAGGGTATCATGCTTAGCGAAATAAGTCAATCGGAGAAATATAACTATCATATGATCTCTTTGATATGAGGAAGTGGAGATGCAAGGTGGGGGGGTTTGGGGGGAGGTAGGAAAAGAAAAAATGAAAAGATGGGATTGGGAGGGAGACAAACCATAAAAGACTCAATCTCAAGAAACAGACTGAGGGTTGCGGGGGGGAAGGGGGATGGGAGAGGGTGGTGGGGAAATGGACATTGGGGAGGGTATGTGCTATGATGAGTGCTGTGAAATGTGTAAACCAGACGATTCACAGACCTGTACCCCTGGGGATAAAAATACATTATATGTTTATTAAAATAAAAAAAATTAAAAAAAAAAAAAAAGATAAAAAAAAAAAAAATGAATAACAATTTAAAAACACAAAACTTTCATAGCAGAAGGTATTCTCAAACTAACAAAGCTGAGGACATTTCTTGTCTGTAGTAGGTCCTGGTCATCCCCTAGGAGACAGTGGTATTCCAGGAACTGAATAAAACTTACTGACATGAAATAAAACATGATGTTCTTTTCCAAAATTATAGAAAAAATTGAATTAATACGGAGTACTGTTTATTCGGTCTTTGGTTTTCCTTAGATTTCTGAGACTTGCTACCAAGGTCTACCTCTGCAAGCAGCCAACAAAAGGATTGACTAGCAGAAAAAATATTCAAGTAAAAACTTTGAAAATGTGATTTCTCCAAATATTTTGTTGTGTTAGTCTGCTCAGGCTGTTATAGTGAAATGCCACAAACTGGGTGGCTTAAACAATACAGATTCATCTTCTCACAATTCTGAGAGCTGGAAAATCCAAGATCACATGTCTGGCGAGGTTCATTTTCTGGTGGGAGCTGTCTTCCTGGCTTGTAGATGGCTGCCTTGTCCTCACATGGCCTTTCCTTTGACCTTTTTGGTGCCTCTTCGTAGGAGGAATCTAATCTTATCAGATCAGCCCTCCACCCTTATGAACTTATTTAACTTTAATTACTGCCTTGGAGGCTCCATCTTCAAATATAGCCACACTGGAAATCAGCCCTGTTGGTTTTGGATTTGCCAATCTCCATAATCATGTGAGCTAATTCCCTATAATAAATATATTTAATATATACATTCATAGTGATATATAATATAATATATTTTTAAAAAACCAAATATGCCACACTGGGAGTTGGAGCTTCAACATGTGAATCGGGGTGAGGAGACGGGGCACATTCAGCCCCTTACATATATCTACTGTCAGTCTTACTGAGAGCTTCAGATATACACAGAGAGTATATTTCCTGAGAGGAAAATTTTTCCCTACTTTATTATTTTATTTTTTTAAAAGATTTTATTTATTCATTTGGCAGAGAGAAAGAGTGAGAGAGCACAAGCAGGGGGAGTGGGAAAAGGAGAATCAGACTTCCCACTGGGCTGGGAGCCTGATGAGGGGCTTAATCCCAGGACCTGGAGATCATGACCTGAGCCGAAGGAAGATGCTTAACCAACTGAACCACCCAGGTATCCCTTTTTCCTATTAAAAAAAAATAATAAAATAAAAAAATATATGTATGTATGTATGTGTATATATGTATATATATATACATATATATATTTAAAAGATATATATATATTTATTTATTTGATAGAGACAGCAAGTAGGCAGAGAGGCAGGCAGAGAGAGAGGGGGTAGCAGGCTCCCTGCTGAGCAGAGAGCCTGATTCGGACCTTGATCCCAGGACCCTGAGATCATGACCTGAGCTGAAGGCAGAGGCTTAACCCACTGAGCCACCCAGGCGCCCCCTTCTATTTTAAATGACATCCTTGTCTACATTCCCATTGCATGATGTTCTAAGATAAATGCCATCATTTTCATGGTTTGAGTCTCCTCCACATATTTAAAAGACACTGGCAGAGTAAATTTCATTTTTTTTTTTTTTGGTGGTTATGACCAATTATGTTGTTGCCTCTTTTAAGATGCTTAGAACACTAGTAAAATGTATTTTTCCCAATATTCATTTCACATGTTCCTTAGAAATTTATATAAAGTCTCTATATCTACCATTTTTCCTGTGAAAGCAGCAATCTGTTTAATTTGTTTACTCCAAATAAATTTTATTAAATGTATTTACTCCAAAGCAATTTATCCATGGTAAAAATTAGATTAATTCCTTAACAGTTCTATCCCTGAGACTTGACACCGTAACAATTCTAGGGGAAAATAAAGCCAGTAACCTCTTTGACATTGGCCATAGCAACTTCTTTCTAGTTATGTCTCCTGAAGCAAGGGAGGAAATAAAAGCAAAAACATACTATTGGAAATAAATAAAGCACATATATAATATAAATATAATATAAAAACATATATAAAATAAAAATATATATTATTATGTTATGTTAGTCATCATTAGTTTTTCGATGTAGTGTTCCATGATTCATTATTTGCATATAACACCCAGTGCTCCATGCAATATGTGCTCTCCTTAATACCCATCACCAGGCTAACCTGTCCCCCTACCCCTACCTCCACAAAACCCCTCAGTTTGTTTCCCAGAGTCCATAGTCATTCATGGTTTGTGTCCCCCTCTGATTTCCCCCTCTTCATTTTTCCCTTCCTTCTCCTAATATCCTCCATGCTACTCCTTATGTTCCACAAATAAGTGAAACCATATGATAATTGACTTTGTTTGCTTGACTTATTTCACTCAGCATGATCTCCTCCAGTTTCGACCATGTTGATGCAAAAGTGGGGTATTCATCCTTTCTGGTGGCTGAGTAAGATTCCATTGTATATATGGAGCACATCTTCTTTATCCATTTGTCTGTTGAAGGGCATCTTGGCTCTTTCCGTAAAAATGAAAGACTTCTGCACAGTGAAGGAAACAACAAAACTATAAGGCATCCTATAGAGTAGGAGAAGCTATTTGCAAATGACATATCAGATAAAGGATTAGTATCCAAAATCTATAAAGAACTTATCAAATTCAACATTCAAAAAACAATCCAGTTAGGAAATGGACAGAAGACATGAATAAACATTTTTCCAAAGAAGATAGATGGGACAATAGACACATGAAAAGATGTTTAACATCTCTCATCATTAGGGAAACACAAATTAAAACCACAGTGAGATATCACCTCACACCTCTCAGAATGACTAAAGTCAACCACACAGAAAACAGTAGGTGTTGGCAAGGATGTGGAGAAAGGGGACCCCTCTTGCCCTGTTGGTGGGGATGCAAAGTGGTGCAGCCACTCTGGAAAATATGGAGGTTCCTCGGAAAGTTAAAAATAGAACAACCCTTCAATCCAGTAATTGCACTACTAGGTATTTATCCAAAGAATACAAAGCACTAACTCAAAGGGTTATATGTATACTGATGTTTATAGCAACATTATCACAATAGCCAGATTATGGAAGCAGCCTAAGTGTCCATCAATTGTTGAGTGGATAAAGAAGATGTGCTCTCTATATACAATGGAATATTACTCAGCCATAAAAAAGAATGAAATCTTGCCATTACAGCAACAACGTGGATGGAGCTAGGACGTATTATGCTAAGGAAGATAAACCAGAGAAAGATAAATACCATATGATTTCACTCAAATGTGGATTTAAGAAACAAAACAAATGAGCAAAGGGAAGAAAAAAGGGAGAGGCAAGCCAAGAAACAAACTCTTGACTATATAAAGGAAACTGAGAGTTACCAGAGGGGAAGTGGTTGGGGGGATGGGTAAAATTAGGGGATGGGGATTAACAAGGGCATTTGGTATACTGAGCACCAGGTGTTGTATGGACTTACTGAATCACTATATTGTACACCTGAAACTAATATTATACTGTATGTTAACTAACTGGAATTTAAATAAAAATTAAAAAATAATTAAATAAAATTCAGTGTCCACCAGGCTGCCTTTACCCTCCACTCTTCAAGGACTTCTTTTTAAGTGAAGTCACCACATTCGTTACAGATCTGGTTGTTGTTAGACCACCCTTAATTTCCAAGACAAGTCAGGGCTTTGTCACTGAATGATCTGAATTCTGCTGCCAGGCTGGGGCTGCTTTTTGGATGATGGATAAATCAGGTGGTCCAGACTATAACAATGGCAGTGTTTTCAGCTTTGACATTTTATCCTCAAACAAGTTGAGTCTTGTCTCTGGTAGTAAAACTGAAAAATCATAGACTACTCAAATGTGCTCAAACTGCTTCTGTTAAGGACTGTAAATTTTAGCTGTGCTTTTCTAATGAGGTGTAATGAGCATTAATAGCATGCTTTTATGGTCCCATTGCCCCTCACCCTGAGAGAAAAGTCAGTGTATTCCACATTTTAATAATGAACAATGTGTATGTAGGAGCTGAAGCTATATTTAGGGAATCAGTGGTTTAACCTAGATCACTCCTTTTTAGCTTTTGGGTCTTGTTTCTGGGAAAGGACTTGGAGGCAGGCTAACTTCTGAAGCTGTTTTGAAAATGACCTCGTTTCTGTCTCCGCATTCAGGTCTCTCCAGGGAATAGTTTGTTCTAGGACATCATGCTCAAGGTCACGGTGGGCACTCGAGGAAAAAAAAAAAGTCTTCAAATAAAAATTCTCGATTTCCCAGAAATAAAATGACTAAAGGGGAATAAATAAAGCAAAACCTTACAAGGAAGAATATTCTTTCTAACATTGTGATTTAGCAGTGCTAAAAAATCTCTCCTTAACCCACCTTCATTCCTATCCCACCTTCCTAATGCCAAATTGATTAGAGAAAAAAATCAGATCTGGTGGTTGTTAGATCAGTGAACTCAACTCCAGATGGGGGGCTTCCGTGAACTCAGCTTCACCTTGAACTGGCTTCTGTGTATTCCTGTTACGGAGTTGATTTATGTCTAGACTCTCTCTTTAGTCCAATCAATCTCTTTTGAATACATATTGATAACCACTGAGCACAGTTTTAGGTGTGAGGAATAAAGATATAAAGATGAATATGACTTAGTGTCTTCCTTGAAGGACCCATGTCAGAGGAAGGCAGTGGTTATATAAAGAAGTAATCCCACGGCAGGGAGGTTCATGTAACAACAGGGGTAGACATGGAAGAAGGATGGTAAAATGGAGGCGTTGGTTTGAGAATCAGTGAATGGTGATCAGGGAAGGCTTACTGTAGAGGTAGGAAACCCTGAACAGGGTCTTTAAGGTTGAAAAGGAGTTCTCCTGGCAGAAATAGTGAATGTGTTATACCAAGGGGGAATAAAAGGGAACAGGATGAATTTTAGGGAAAGGGAAGAATAGATGTCCGAATGTTTGAAAAAGCATAAGGTAGCGTCTCACCTAAAAGTGGGCCAGTTTGTTTCTTCAAACTATAAAATGGACATGGGCTTATACTCGGGGACTTCATGACAAGAGAAAAACTCATACAGATTGCAGAATGTTAGTATGTGAGAGGACCATAGAGCTTCTAGACAGGCTGTGTTCAGAGGTCTGAGAGCACTGGGTTCCAGGAAGGGCCACCATGGAACACTGGTGATGCTGAAGGAAGATCTGGGGGCAAATAGGCCCAAAGAGCCAGGCTCTACTTTCCTGCCCCTATTACTTCAACTAAAGAAGAGGGTCAGTAGCCCTTGGGTTGGGCTTCTGGTTTTATGAGTGATGAAATTGGGGCCCAGAGAGGTTAAGTGATTAATTCAAGATTATTTAGATAATTTGTCACAGAGATAAAGCAGAAACCCAGGTTCTTGACTCCTAGTTCAATTCTTTCTTAAATCATACTATATGTGTGTGTGTGTGTGTGTATACATATATATACACACACATATGTATGTATGTGTGTGTGTGTGTGTGTATATATATATATGTGTATATATATATATGCCTCCTCCCTATTGAAGTCATTTTGATGAGTTTAAGCTTACAAAACAACAGGAGTTTAAAAACGGAAAAAAAAAAACAACCCCGAAATGAAAAAAAAAAAAAAATCCAACACATTCCAATGGTAGCCTTGGCAGGGAGGGCTACTCCTCTTCCACCTGGTAGGTCAGAGAAATGCCCATAATTCAGTGCTAGTGCATGGATGTTGGGAACCTCCAAAGATGTACCACGTATTGTGGCAATGTTACAACACAGTGTCATTCTACTAGTGACAACTGTTGCTTCCTTTTCTTTCTGTACTTCGAATTTGGCTGCCTTTCAGGAACCAGAAACGTTTTTTTTTTTAATTTTTACTTTCAATCCTTTCAACAGTCTTGGTCACCCAACCTATTTATCGATAGAAGAGGAGCTGATAGGGAGGCATTGGTAAGAATTCATGAAGGTGTTTGTGTTAACATTCTAGAAGGATGTTTCCTTTTGAGAGGTATTAGTCTAATGTTTATACCTACTCCTCAGATAAAAATATCATTTGGGGGAAGTTATACCTAGTATTCCTAGGCTATACGAAGCAATTCAGTGGCAGCTTTGGATATTTGGTTCTCATTAATGAAGTTGTCTATTTATTTCATATGAGTACCTGCCATGAGACAATCTTTGTTCAATGAAAAAAAAATACAAAAGGTCCTTGCTTTCCTAGAAGTTACATTCTATTAAATGGGAAAAAAGGCCTTTATTTGATTAGTTATTCATACGTCTTTCGTGGTTTTGAATCTAGTTGGATGCAGCTATTGGATATTGATGGTCTATGAAAAGGAGTAATAAATGCCTATGTCTTTAGGACCTACACTGATAAAGTAAATTGGTTTAGATATACCTGGGGTATCATCTCAAATTAATTATCAGATCCTGGTTAAATTTGAGGTAACAATGAAGGTACATTTTTGCTTGGTTTTAAGGTAAGTGATATAAAAGAATGCACTTAGGCCAAGTGGACAGACATTACTATTAGGTGCTGAGTTGTGTCCCTGCAAAATTCACGTGTTAAAATCCTGACCCCCAGTACCTCAGAATGTGACTGTATTTGCAGGTAGGATCTTTGAAGGGGTCCTTGAATTCAAATGAGGTCATTAGGGCGAACCCCAGGTCAGTATGACTGGCGTCATTGTAAGAGGAGATTAGAACACAGACAGGTATAGAGGGAAGACCATGTGAAGGCACAGGGAAACATGGCCTCTCTATAAGCCAAGGAGAGAGATGCCAGAAGAAACCAACCCTGCCCACACCTTGATCTTAGACTTCTCGCCTCCCAACTTGTGAGAAAATAAGGTTCTGTTGTTTAAAGCCATCCAATCTGTGGTACTTTGTAGGGCAGCCCAATACAATTACTTCTATCAACAAGGGAAAATTATGTTTTCAGTCAGTCAGAATACACTAGGCTATGCCATGGTAATAATCCCCAACTCTCAGTGTCTTAACATTAATTTTTAGTTCATGTTATAACCCATTTCAGGTGAGTAGGGGGCTCTGGTCCTCGCTGTCCTCACTCAGAGAGGAGCTGAAGGAGCCTCCATATGGGAAAGGTCACTGGTCATTGTGATAATGTCAAGGAAAGGGCAAATTGTTGATAAGTTTTTTTTTTTTTTTTTAAAGATTTTATTTTATTTATTTGACAGAGATCGCAAGTAGGCAGAGAGGCAGTCAGAGAGAGAGGGGGAAGCAGGGTCCCTGCTGAGCAGAGAGCCCAGTACAGGGCTTGTTCCCAGGACCCTGGGATCATGACCCAAACCGAAGGCAGAGGCTTTAACCCACTGAGCCACCCAGACGCCCCTGTTGGTAGGTTTTAAAGGCTTCCGTTGGGAAGTAGCTCATGTCACCTCTACTCAAATTTACTTCAGAGGGGGGCGGGGAGGGAGTGTAAGTCCTACTATGAGCCTGGATGGAAGACCACCTAAAATATCAGTGAATGACACCAATGACTACTATGATACTTAACATATTCTCTGTTTCCCTGAAGACTTTCAGTGCCCGGAAAACAAAAACAAAAACAAAACACTTGAAGTTCAGGGAAAAACTACCAAGACAGTTGAGATAGCAACTGCCATAATGACCCTGACAACAATCCGGATCACAGTATCTAGTTTGTAGATCGCAGCGATAATCCTTGTTTCCAATCCCAGTTTACCGTTATCACTTGCACAGTGAGAAAGTGTCGAAAGAAAAGCAAAATGTTGAAAAGAGGAGAGAATAAAAAGAGTCTAATATTTATTGGGAGACCAGCACTTTGGAGTATCTTACATGCGCCAGTCACATCACAAAATCGTTCTTGTTTAATACATAGTATCACCCAGTAATCATTTTACTATGAAAAAATCCAAAACGCAAAACATGTCAACTTGTTTGAGAGTCTCACTCCATACAGATGCAAAGTCCTTGCTCCACTGAACTTACTATGGTTTTTTAAATCTTCAGTTGTGACTCATTAGTCAGTTATAAAATTGTGGCCCCTGCCTTGTTAATTCCAGTATAGAAAACACACAGTGTTATAGCCAAATGATTTGTAACACAGTTACAATATGGTGATTCAACAAGTCTACAGTTACTTAATGCTCATCATGATTAAGTGTACTCTCAATCCCCTTCACCTGTTTCACCCATCCCTCCACCCACCTCCCCTCTGGTAACCATCTCTTTGTTCTCTATCGTTAGGAGTCTGTTTTTTGGGTTGTCTCTTTTTTTTTCTTTGTTCATTTGTTTTGTTTCTTAAATTCCATATAGGAATGAGATAATATGGTAGTCGTCTTTCTCTTACTTTTATGACTTAGCATTATACTCTCCAGATCTATTCATATTGTTGCAAATGTCAGAATTTCATTCTTCTTTTATGGCTAATATTCCATATTCCATATATATATGTACATACACCTACATACACACACATACACCCCATATCTTCTTTACCCATACATCTACCGATGGGCACTTGGGCTGCTTCCGTGATTTGGCTATTGTAAATAATGTTGCAGTAAACATAAGGGTGCATATCTTTTTGAGTTAGTGTTTGTACATTCTTTGTGTAAATGTCCAGTAGTGGAAGTACTGGGTCATCTGGCAATTCTATTTTTAATTTTTTGGAGGAAACTCCATAGTGTTTTCCATTGTGGCTACACTAGTTTGCATTCCCAGCAACAGTGCAAGAGCGTTCCTTTTTCTCCACACCCTCACCAACACTTTTTGATTCTTGTGTTTTTGATTTAAGCCGTTTTGACAGGTGTGAGGTGGTATTGCATTGTGGTTTTGATTTGCATTTCCCTGATGATGAGTGACGTTGAACATCTTTTCATGTGTCTGTGTTGGCCATCAGCATGTCTTGGAAACATGTCTTTGGAGAAATGTCTGTTTGTATCTTTTCCCATTTTTTAATTGGATAATTTGTTTTTTTCATGTTGAGTTCTATGAGTTCTTTCTCTATTTTGGATACTAACCCTTGATGGTATATGTCATTTGCAAATATTCTCTCCCATTCTGCAGGTTGCCTTTTAGTTTTGTTGATTGATTCCATCCCTGTGCAGGAGCTTTTTATTTCGATGTAGTCCCAATAGTTCATTTTTGCTTTTGTTTCCCTTGCCTCAGGGAGACATATCTAGAAAAATGTTATAGCCAATGTCAGAGAAATTACTGCTTGTACTCTTCTCTAGGATTTTTGTGGTTTCAGATCTCACATTTAGGTCCTTAATCCGTTTTTAATCTCTGTGTGTGTGTGTGTGTGTGTGTGTGTGTGTAAGAAAATGGTCCAGTTTCATTCTTTTGCATATAACTGTGCAGTCTTCCCATATAATATAATAGTAGGTTTATTTTTGGGATTTCTATTCTGTTCCATTGATGTTATGTGTCTGTTTTTGTGCCAGTACCATACTATTTTGAATGCTACAGCTTAGTAGTGTATCTTAGAATCTGGGATTGTGATGCCTCCAGTTTTGTTCTTCTTTTTCAAGATTGCTTTGGCTATTCAGAGTCTTCTGTGGTTCCATAGAAATACTAGGATTATTTGTTAATATTGTTTAATTAATTGATCTCTACACCCCACCTGGGGCTTGAACTCATGACCTTGAGATCAAGAGTCACATGCTTTTTTGAGTCAGCCAAGTGCCCCATTGTTGGGAGTTTTTAAACTACTGGTTCGATATCATTGCTGGTAATCGGTCTATTCAAATTTTGTATTTCTTCCTGCTTCTGTTTTGATAGGGTATATATTTCTAGGAATTTATCCATTTCTTCTAGGTTGTCCAATATGTTGGCATATAATTTTTCATAACCTTTTATAATTCTTTGTATTTTTGTGATGTCAGTTATTTCTCCTCTTTCATTTGTGATTTTGTTTATTTCAGTGCTTTCTCTCTTTTTCTCTCTCTCCCTCCTCTTTTTTGTTGTAGTTGACTCTGGCTAAATGTTGACCAATTTAGTTGATCTTTTCCAAGTACCAGCTCCTCTTTTGTGGATGTACTATTGGGTTTTTTTTTTTTTAAATTTCTATTTCATTCATTTCTGCTCTAGTTTTATTATTTCCTTCCTTCTACTGGTTTGGGGTTTGTTTGTTTGTTCTTTTTCTAGCTCCTTAGGTGTCAGGTTAGGTTGTTTATTTGAGATTTTTCTTGCTTCTTGAAGTAGGCCTATATTGCTATAACCTTCCATCTGAGATTTTTAAACTTCCGGGTGTTAAGCCCCACTGATTGTAAGAACTTGTGAAATTCAACCTCTTAGGTTTTCAAAGGCAAATGTGGCGATTCAACTTCCCTGCGCAGTTTCCCCACGTCTAGGATGTCTGGTGAAAGGGTCTGTTTTTTGCCCTTCTCTATGCCCCCAGTTTCCCTTCGTCTCACGGACAATCTCATGGGTCCATTTAGCTCCTGACCCCATCTCTGCCCTTCCTACCTTCTTTGATGGGGCCTCTTCTCTACATTTAGCTGTGAAAAATCTGTTCTGCCAGGCTTTGGGTCATGATCTGGGTTATTTATGGTGATGTGGCTATTAACCTGGTTGTATCCATGAGATGTTTTGAGCTTAGGATCCTCCTGCTCTGCCATCTTTCCTGGAAAGTCTGTTTTGTATTTTTAAGTTAATAATTAAAAGAGAAAGTTTCAGTGATTCACAAATGTTATTCCTTGAAAGTTGTGCTTCATTGTACTTCATTGATACACATGAAACTCTGTGTGCATTTGAAATATACTGCTTTCTTCCAAGATGAAGAAAGCATTCCTACATCCAACAACCATGATAGCCTCATCTTCTCTTCCCTCTCCCCCCAAACAAAAGCACCGTGCTCCTTCAAAACGCCCTGGCTGAGCCCATGACCAAGAATATGATCAGTACAAGAGGTGATGCAATTTCTGATAGAACAAGAAACCCATAGGGATCTCTTTTACTTCTTACAGACTGGAGTTCTGAGAAGTACTTTTGGTCAGAAAACATAAGGTCAGTGTGGAAACATCAGTTTTTGTTACTCTGAGTTCTCTAACTATAAATTTGACCTGTGGGGGTTGTTTTTCATTGAGTCTGGAGTACAGATCTACACGTGAAAGCTTTGCCTGCATAGAAAAGATACGTAGTGTATTCTTGATAAGAATTTATTTACTTAGTTATTTGAGAGAGAGACTACGCAGGAGCAGGGGGAGCGGCAGAGGGAGAAGTAGGCTTGTTGTAGAGCAGGGAGCCTGGTGCAGGCTGGATCCCAGGACTCTGGGATCATGACATGAGGCAAAGGCAGACACTTAACGAACTGAGCCACCCAGGCGCCCCTTGTTAAGTATTTATTGAATGACAGGGTAGTATTGGACTATAAAAAGGCTCATCTGTTTACCAAAAATCTAGATAACCTACATATAGATAATCAGAGATGTCATTCTGTGCTGGCTTCTCAATAAATCTGCGTTTTCCTTTTTTTCCCTTGGAAACACAGCTAGGATGTATTTCCCAGATCGCTTGCAGTTACATGTGGCTATATGACTGAGTTCTAGTCAATGAAAAGTGTGTAGAAGCAATATGTTCAACTCCCAGGCATGGCCTCTAAGAAACTTCCATGCGTGTTCACATCTAATCTTTCCTCTTTCTAGCTAGCTGAAATGGAAATGATCCCAGCATGGCCTTGAAAGCTGTGTGTTGATAATAGCAGAGCTTTGTCAGTCTGGTTCAATGAAAGAGGGCAAATCTACCAAAGTATTTCCCAGTCAAGTACTTTTATGTGAGCATAAATTAAAAACAAAATAAAACATAACTTAGATGTTATTTGAGTCATTATGTATTTTGGGCCTATTCATTATAACGAATAGGCTATCCTAATTAATACAGATTGAAAATGGGTATTTCAGATAAGAAAACTAATTTAGGGGGTGCCTGGGTGGCTCAGTGGGTTAAGCCTCTGCCTTCTGCTCAGTCATGATCTCAGGGTCCTGGGATCGAGTCCCGCATTAGGTTCTGCTCAGCAGGGAGCCTGCTTCCTCCCCACCCCTTTCTCTTCCTGCCTCTCTGTGTACTTGTGATCTCTGTCTGTGAAATAAATAAATAGATAAAATCTCTTTAAAAAAAAAAAAAACTAAGTTAGGTAAGATCCCTGAGTAAGTCAATGAGAAAAGAGTCAATGCAACCAGGAAAGATAGTTCATATGTACTGATCCCTTACTTAAGTTTTCCTCCAGGTTTTTATCAGATTCTTTTGGGACTTCTGTTACATTTTAGGTAAATGGTGAGGAAATGATGGTTAAATGTTCTATACACGTAAAATACAGAATGTACTTAGGTTGAGAATAGCATCATGTGTTCTCAAAGAACTCAGTTCAATATGAGCTTGTAATCAGCTGGACATGTTCTCCTATGAGCAAGAAGAATGTGATTATTAATTCTCAAGAGTATTATTTTAAGGTCATGGAAAAAAGCTGAGATAGTCCAGTTCTCAGCTTGCTTCCTTGACCCATGAGGTGTTTTCTTAGGCCAGCATACTTTCCTGGTAACTTTGACAGTATTTACTTTTAAAAATTAGGTCACTTGAAAACTCTTTTGCATAATAGAGTCAACTTCAAGGATCATTAATGATAAAGAAATGAAATTTATAGCAATAAGATCCAATTTCAGCAGTAAGGACCCCAAACTGATCACATGTAATCTGTTATGAAATAGGCAAAGAATTTTCCAGATTTATTCAAACTCTTAATGATCGTTAAATTTATTTATTCTTCCTAATGAGAATATTTTATGTCTTGCACTTGAATAGTGGGTTATGATGATCTTATTGGTGCTTCACAGGCTGCCTGTAATACAGGAGAAGAAGATATTAGATGAGTTTTATAGACGAGAAAACTAAGTCTTAACGACTTCCAGCGATTTTCCTGAGGCCCTATGGCTGGTGAGACACAGGGCTGAGTCGCAAACATTCGTTTTCTGCGTATACCATTTGCTTACCTAGGCTTCTCCGCATTTTATACCTTTTCTTTTTTTTCTTTTTTTAAAAATTTTTTTATTTTAATAAACATATAATGTATTTTTATCCCCAGGGATTATACCTTTTCAAACAATCTGCCAAACAAGATGTTGAATGAAGGAAGTTCCAGGTCTGTTATATTTGTGCTCTTGAGATTGAAAGAATCTGAAGAGCCAAGACAATATATGAAGAAAAAAAATAAGAAAAAAAGTATATTAAGAGGTAGAACTCATAATTATGGCTTTATTGTTCACCAAAATCTATGTACAGAATGTGTTCAGAAGCTCAGAAAGGAAAATGGGCGCAAAAGCATCTAACATAATGCCTGGCATCTATTAGGTGCTCAAGAAAGACTTGTCGGAACCACGTCCTCATAAAGTATTGTGGGTCAAACTATTTAGTCAAAATGCTCATTGCCTTGAGTAGCTCATTTGTGGAAGATAAACTAATAAGCAGCTTTTGCACTGTGAGAAGCAAAGAGGAAAATGTGTTTCTCAGAAAGTGGAGTAATGTCAGGAGACCCTATCATTAATTCAGAATTGTGTGGCACACATTCTTCTAACCATATGATTCCATTGGAATTTGAAGTATAATGTTTTAAATTACATTTTTAAAAGATCTTATTTAGTTGAGAGGGAGTGAGAGAGAGCATGAGTGGGGCGTTAGGGGAGGGGCAGAGGGAGAGAGAGAGAGAAGCAGACTTCCTGCAGAAGAGGGAGCCCAACTTGGGGCTCGATCCCAGGATCCTGGGATCATGACTTGAGCTGAAGGCAGACTGAGCTACCCAGGCACCCCTGAAGTATAACGTTTTTAAAGAAGCAGGAATGTCGGTGCGTTTTTGAATCCTCTATAATAATTTTCTTCTTGAAATTAATTTCTGTTTTACCTGAGTTTTAACATTTTTCTTTGTATCATTCCCCTCACAGCTACTGAACACTAATCATTGCCATTACTGTGGCATTGGAGCAGAGTAGAAACCCAGGTATCAGAAGATGAGGCTTTGGGTCCTGGCTCCTCGGATAATGACTTGTGTTACCTGAGGCAATTCATTTTACTTCACGGGAGTCTAGGTGTTCACAGCTGAAAAGTGAGGAGCTTAGATAAGTTGACTTGTGGGAAGAATCATTCAGATTCTTTCCAAGGCTAACATTTCTGGACCAACTACAACATTTCCTCATCTTGTGTAAATATTTTGAAGGGCTTGAGAGATAGCTTCCATTTATCATGGCGTGAGATAGTATAATCAACAAAGACAATATATCTTCTCTCTTTATTGACTTAGAAATCCAAAGTGCAGAGGAGGGCTCTCTTTTTTTCCAGTCTCTTCCTCTTCTGTTTTCTGATACATGAAGATTTTTCATTTTAACTTCAATAGTAAGATTTCTTAGCCTTTTCTGCTTTGTTCCTTTAATTTTATTCTCCTTACTTTGACCTTCATAAATTCCCCAACCCACAGAGGGAAGCACCGCCGGGAGCAAGGAAGCCTCGTGAGGGTCTATCTGCAAATGGGAAACTTGGGGGAAATTCCAAGTACTAAAATCTCTCGTTGTTACTCTGGATTCACAATCCTGTCTCCTGGGATAGCTTGTAAGTACTTGAGTACCGTGCTCCCTGATGGGTGGGGTTTAGCCCTTCCTACTTAACTACAGTAAAAAGGATCACTGGACAGATTTCCTTCCTGTAAGAAAACAGTAGCTAGCTGATTACTTTCTACTCTTGAGTTGAAATTCATTCCTTGAAGCTATTTGGATTTAATCTAGGACTCCTTCCTGCAGTGGGTAGGAGAAGTAGAAAACTCTGATTTCCTACATTGTTCAAGGATCTTCTTTCAATTATCCAATTTTCCTTTCAATGAGGCAGTTAGCCTAATAAATACCTTGAAAGTTTTAGCTTCCGTTTTGAATTTGTATGCTAGGTTATGTTCTAGTCTCAAATCTTCCATTTGCTTGCTATAAAGTACAACTCACTAAAGACATTTTTCAGTTTCATTTTTTGAAAACTGGAGAAACTTGAATCTCTCTTTCCCTCTTATCATCCTCTTCCCTTCTCTCTCACTCTTCTTTTTTCTTCAAGAGGAGGGTTTAGGAAGAAAAGGGTTTATCTCTCAGTTGTCTTGCACAAGCAGTGCTCATTTGTTGTTTGTTAAATCATTATTTGAATGGCTTAATAGATTTTGCTTATTTACCTAATTTCCCACAACTTGATGGATTCTAGGTTGATCATAGTATGTTGTACTTATTAAAAAAATGAATTATGCAAAAAAAGTTATTCTAGCAGCTAGAATATGAATAAGAAATCATCCCACTAAGTGATTATAACACCAGAGGTGGGAGAATAAAACCTATATGCGGGGGCGCCTGGGTGGCTCAGTGGGTTAAGCCTCTGTCTTTGGCTCAGGTCATGATCTCAGGGTCCTGGGATTGAGCCCCACATCGGGCTCTCTGCTCAGCGGGGAGCCTGCTTCCCCCTCTCTCTCTGCCTACTTGGGATCTCTCTCTCTCTCTGTGTCAAATAAATAAATAAAGAAATAAATCTTAAAAAAAAAACCCCTATATGCAATCATCAATACGACACCTTGATAGAGAACTGAAAATTAATAGTAAAGAAATTATCTGAGTATCGTGATAGAGATCCTGTATCCTGAGCTGTCTGGACTAACAGACAAAAAGAGAAAAGTTGCAAACTGGTGATGTCAGTGATTTTCCCAGCCTTTGCCAGAACAAGTTAGCCAACTAGGGAAACAGAGGTGGTTGTTCCAGTAGAATCTAAGTCTACTTGAGCAAGGGTAGGCAGCTCTCACCTCTTGTCCCATGACAGTTGTTTTCTATAGAACTTGCTTTGCCAGTTGAAAATCAGTCACCTATTTGTAGGTCTAATTCAGAAATGTCCTGGCAATTAGGAATCCGTTTAATTTTCTTTGTAATACTTTGCATTTTCTGGGCTCAAATGTGTCTCATTAGATATTGATCTCCCTCTGAACATCCTTTTTTTTTTTTTAAAGATTTTATTATTTATTTGACAGACAGAGATCACAAGTAGGCAGAGAGGCAGGCGGGGAGGGGGGCGGGAAGCAGGCTCCCTGCTGAGTAGAGAGCCTGATGCAGGGCTCGATCCCAGGACCCTGAGATCATGACCTGAGCCAAAGGCAGAGGCTTAACCCACTGAGCCACCCAGGTGCCCCTGAACATCCATATGTTTTGTTAGTTATATTCTGAGATTGCTTAGAGCCATGTAGGCATTTGGCATAGCTATCATTATGAATATCACTCTCATTATGAATATTATTATTATGAATATTAATAATAAACCAACATTTATACAGTGGTTCATAGCCATAGAAATAAATTGGGTCCCCCTCACTGCATGTAACCTATAGACACATTTTGTTGGCCCACTTTACATATAATCATTTTGAATTGATTGCCAAAGTTTTAAAATTGGGTATTTTATATAAAAATCCAGATTTTATTTCTTTATTTCTTTTTTTTTTTTTTTAAAGATTTTATTTACTTAGTTGAGAGAGAGCAAGAATGAGAGAAATCACAGAGGGAGAGGGAGAAGCAGACTCCCCGCCGAGCAGGGAGCCTGATGAGAGGCTCAGTCCCAGGACCCCGAGATCAAAACCTGAGCTAAAGGCAGACACATAACCGACCGAGCCACCCAGGCGCCCCCCCAATCCATATTTTCTTGAGAAGTTGGATGATCTAGCAACACAGGGATCTCATTGTCAGTATGGAGATTGTCCCTTGGTAGTAATCAGTCAAAGCTAAGCAGTAATTGGCCATCTTTCCTTCTACTTCAGATGGTATCAGTTCTCTACAGTTTGCATTCTGCCTGCTTCATTCATTTATACTTGTCAAGCACGTGGATGAATTTGAGATCAAGTCTTTGATTTTCAGTGATCAAAGTTCATTCTCATTACTACAACTACATGTGAGGAGTAAAGTGTAAGTATTCAATAGATAAAAGAATTGAAAACCAAGAAGTTAATTAAATTATATAAGGTAAAAGGATTAATCATAAGAGCACATTTTTTGCCTTTGGCTTCCAGTTGTCCTACTCAATGATGCCATATCTAGGGAATAAAATATAATCGTTTATAAAAGTCTTCGAATTTCAACTGAAATACCAGTCAATAGGTTCAGTTGTGTGTGCATGTGTTTTAACACTTTAATCAGTCAGCTTCATCAGTTTCTACAAAAATGCCTGCTGGGATTTTGATTGAGATGGCATTGCATCTATAGATGAATTTAAAGAGAATTGGCTTTCAACAATCTTGAGTCTTCCAATCTATAAATATAGTATAGCTCTCTGTTTGATTCACTCTTCTTTAATTTATGATAGCAGTTTTAAAATATATTTTGTAAAATGCTATTTCATATTTTTAATGCTATTTATTTATTTATTTTAAAAAGATTTTATTTATTTATTTATTTATTTATTTGAGAGAGAGAGAGAGAGAAAGAGAGAGCATGAAAGGGAAGAAGGTCAGAGGGAGAAGCAGATTCCCTCTGGAACCGGGAGCCCAATGTGGGACTTGATCCCAGGACTCTGGGATCATGACCTGCGCCGGAGGCAGTCGCTTAACCAACTGATCCGAAAAAACAATTTCCTCATTGTTTTCATATAGAAATAGAATACATTTGTGTATATTGACCCTGCGTCCTATGGATTTTCTACTTTTATTTATTCTTATATCTTTTTTGTAGATTCCTTATTTTTTTGCATACATGATCATGTCATCTGCATATAAAAACAATTTTATTTTTTTCTTTCCTAGTCTTTATGCATATTTTTTCTTATAGTATAGCATGGCCAGTACAGTTTTTAACAGGAGTGGTGACAGAGAACATCCTTAATTTGTTCCAAACTTAATGAGACAGCATTGAGTCTTTCACAATGAAGTATGATGATAATATGGTTTTTCATAGATTCCCTGTGTCAGATTGAGAAAATTCGCCTCTAATTGAGTTTGCTGAGACTCTTAAACTTTGTTAGTTTGGTCCAGATTTTTATTTAATTCAGGGCTGATTTAATCCCTGTTCCTGAAAAGATACTGTCTTAGGACTATATTGAGGATCCACATATTACTTGGTTTTTCCACCTTGGCTGGTGGGAATGTGAACTATTCTGAGCCCCCAGTGACCTACAGGAACTGATGGGTTTGTGGTTTTTTTCACTGCCTCTTTCCATGGCCTTGGGAAATTGCTTTTCATGCATGCTCAGGTTAGTACTCAGCAAAGACTTCAAGGAATCCTTCTTCCAGTCTCTGAAGTTTTCTTTGTGCAGGTGGTCTTTGGTGGTTTACCTCACAAATTCTGTTAAACTTAGGCTCTCTGGACTCTAATTTCTAGATCTTTAACTCAGTAGGACTCAGGGATCCTTCTCCCTGTGTTGCTGGCTGAAAAGTGCTTCTAGGCCGTAAGCCAGGCCAGTCATAAAGCAGGCTTCGTTTGTTTCACTTTCCTCAGAGATCATGCCCTATTGTTCATGCCTGTTGTCTAATGTGAATAATTGTTGTTTATGTATTTTGTTCAATTATCTAGTTCATGGAGGAAGGGTAACTCTAGTATCTAGAATACTAATATGATCAAAAGGAGACATCAGTATGGTTCAATTTCTTTCTTTTTAAAAAAGATTTATTTATTTATTTTAGAGAAAGAAAGAGAGGATGTGCACAAGCGCACATAAGCAGGGGGAGGGGCAGAGCTGGAGGGAGAGAATCCTCAAGGTGACTCCTCGCTGCGTGCAGAACCCAATGTGGGGCTCTATCCTAGGACCCTGAGATCCATGACCTGAGCCAGAATTAAGAGTTGAATGCTTAACCGACTGAGCCACCCAGCCACTTCTGGTTCAGTTTCTAGGTCAAATTGTAGCTTAGAGGCTTGGGGTGGCTTTGCCCTTTTGCCATTTTTCTAATACCCTGTATAAGAATACTTTAGTTTGGCATGGGACATTACCTGTGCTGTGTTGTCAGATGTACTGACCTATTCTTTGGTCTGTAAAAATGGATTAATGCTTTGGAAATGGATTAAGAAACTACTTTCTACCTGCAATATCAGGGAATATGGAGTATTTCCCAAATCAGAAAAGAGGGACCACTTCCTAAGAAATTGACATCATTTTCACGATGAGCTCGTTTCCTGCTATAGACCTAAGTTATGGGCTCACTTTTCACATTGGCTAAGTGAAAGGAAACTAGCATTGCATGGAATGAGATCCTCTACCATGATACATCTTCCAGCCAAGAAACACCACCGACTGCCAACCACCAGCAGGAGCTAGGACCGGGCAAGGAAAGATCCTCGCTCAGAGCCTTCAGAGAGAGCATGGCCCTGCCGGCACGTTGGTTTCAGACTCCTAGCCTCAGGAACTGTGAAACAATGTATCTTTCTTGTTTCAAGCCACCTACTTTGTGGTGTTTGTTACGGCAGACATGAGAAATTAATACAACCACACAAGTTTGAATCTTAGCTTTGCACTTACTACTCTGTAATCTTGGGCAATTATTTTAGTTTCTCTGAACTTTAATTTCCTTGATAATAAAAAAGAAAAGCAAAAAGAGGGCTAGTATAAGAATTAAAATAATGTCTGCAAAGCACTTAGTAGCATCCTGCCTGGCAGATAGTAAGCATTAAATGAATTTTAACTAATATTAGCTTGAATGGAGAAAAACATTAAAGGTGTATTTTATGTGAAAATGTGCCTACTGTAGATTCTGATAGTTATAAGGTCAAAGGCACAAGATCCGGGTAATAGTACTTACTAAGTGAATAGTAAGAGGTTCTCTTAAATACAGTCAGTTTAGAGATAAAATAATAAAACGAAATCTATCTACACATCCACTTATGTATTGTCTAATGATTTATTCTAAATTTCAGTGATTTCTGGAATGAAAGCTAATTAAATATAATAATTTAGCACTAAAGATTTTTTTGCTCAAATGCCAAGACTTAATTTTATGTTACTTCTGTACAGATCTGAGACTCTTTTCATTCTTCAGGAATATTCTGCATTTTTTAAAAATGACATAAAATGCCTTGGTCAAATTGCCGGTCATTTTGTGCCTTATAGTAGAGCAAGTCTGGACATATCCTAAATAATTGGACCAATTGTTGCTTTGGAAACCCTGCTGTACTTTATTTAAAAAGAAGTCAGAGAAAGAAAATGAGATGAGGTTTGACATCCAAAATGAATTTTTCCAAAATGAATTTTTCATTTAGAATTGTATTCTAGTATAATGACATCTGAGTGGTAAAGTGGAAGAATAGTGCTGTAGTGGCGGTGGTTCTCAGTATTAGAATATCCCAGTAGCCCTTCTAATTGCTATTACAGGCTGTCTGGCTTTTCTGTACATGCTCATGAATGTGCATTTACATTCTTACATACATAAAAATTCTACCAAAATTCGTATTTTTTTTAAAGATTTTATTTTTTTAAGTAATCTCTGCCCCAACATGGGGCTTGAACTCACAACCCTGAGATCAAGAGTTGCACATTCCACCGACTGAGCCAGCCAGGTGCCCCAATTCTACCAAAATTCTTAACTGCTTGCTGGTATGTTATACAAAAAGAACCAGCAAGGAGGTTGGAAAGAAACAGATGAAGATTTCAAATGGGCTATGAGTAAACTCATTAGGAATTAACAAGAACCTACAATAGCGAGAAGACAAGAAGGGAACAGAGTAGGCAAAGACAATCAGGAAGAGAAAGTTTTCAAAAGCATTATGTGTTTGGCAGCACCTTCATCATTATTTTCCCTGTCACGTATTAATATGCAAATGACTATGCCCAGCACATGGGGGAAAATATGTTGCTTATCCCATTGTGAGAGAGTTGAGACAAAGTAAAAATGTTGAATTATATTTATATCTAACTATCTTTAAAAATCCATCTGTATGGGAAGGAGACCTAGAAAAGATAATTTTTTTCAAAGTGTCCTTTCTTTTTTAAAATTGAGATTAATTGACATATAACATTGTATTAGTTTTAGGTGTACAATATAATGATTTGATACATGTATATACTGTGAACTGTTAACCACAATAAGTTTAGTTAACATCCATCCCTATACATAATTACACTGTTTTTCCTGTGATAAGAACTGTTTTACTTACTATATTCCCACTCATTTTGGTTACATTCATTTATGCTTTCTATTGGTTCTTGCTGACATTTATGTTCTTAACTTTTCTTCAACAGCATTAATTAACAATCTGAAAAGGAAGTCTAATGGTGTTGGCATAGGAACAACTCTCACCAGTGGACTTCTGGCAATTCTAGAATGGAATAGTAGAGTTTTTTTAAAAAAGTGTATTTGTTCATTCACTCAAATATTATATACAAAAAACTACACTAGTTATTCATGAATGAGATTTGCAAACTCCTTGGTGTTAAGACGCTTGGAAACTAGCGTTACTTGCGGTAAGCTGGATATGCAGCTTAACAGTTATGATGTGACCGTTTGTAAGAAAAATATAACTGTCCTTGAGAGGTGTTCTGAAGCTCATAGGAAGAGTATGTGAGTCACATTTGATAAGATCAATAAAGGCTTTCTATAAAAGTGTCATTAAGTTGATGCCTAAAGAATGATTTGCTCTTAGATGAAGAGGCAAGAGAGAAAATATTCCTAGTAGAGAAAATACTATGTTATAATGACTTGGAGATGAGAGATGGACAAGTCTGAGGAAATACAAAGAGTTATTATTGGATGAAGTGTAGATTACAAGGCAGAGAGACTTCAATGACCATGTAAAGGTAATAAGTAGTTAAATATTGTGAAGACTCTTGAACACTATATTAAGGAGTTGGAATTTTAATTCAAGGATAATCATGATCCTTTGAATAATTTTAAGCAAGTAAATGATATGATCAGTTTTGAATTTTAGAAAATTTAACTTTGTTGCTCTATGGAAAATAGATGGATGGAATCCAAGACTAGAAAGAGAAGTTCAGAGATGAGTGTGATAGAGTAGTGCAGGAGAGAGAGAGAAGAATATGAGTTGAATTAGGGTAGTGTTTCTGGTAACAGAGGCACTGAACAGATTTGAGATATATTTAGAATATAGAATCAACTGGATTTGATAATAGAATGGATGTAGTCAGGGATGTGTAAAATCCACTAAGATGCTCATCTTTCTTGTGTGGGCCACTAGTACAACTACTGATTTATGGGGATAGAGGCTACCAGAGAAACAGAAGTTCCTGGTAGAGTGATGGTATGTTCATGTACATGTTCAAATTGGAGGCATCTGTGGAACTGGCAGGTAGAGATGCCCAACGGGACATTGGATGTGTAGTTTCTAGCTGAGGGGAGAGATCAGGGATTTTGGATAACATCATATATAAGTGATCAGAAATTATGGGAGCAGATGAGCCCCTCAGAAAGAGTCATAAAATAAAAGAGGGATGGATGGAGGAAGAACATTTTAAGGGCAGGCAAAAATAGACCCAAATAAGGAACTGATAGGAAGCTTTAAGAAAACAGAAAGAAAATCCTATAATTATGACCTCCTGAAGGGGGAGGAAGTGTTTGAAAGAAGTGAACAGCAAAAAAGAGATGCTGAAATATTAAATAATTAATAAAATGTATTCACTGAGTTTAGCAATAAAGATGTCTTTTTAAGAGCACTTTTGAGGCTGGATTCTGTGGAATTGTATAAAGACAAATCAGATTGTAATGGCTGAACTGAAGGTAAGGAAGTGAAGACAAAGTATCAAAAACTTTTTCAAAAATTTGTTAGAGGGGGTAATATATGGTCTGGAAATCCAAAGGAGAGTATGAGTTTGAAAGATTTTTTTTTAATTTTTAATTTTTTTATAAACATACAATGTATTTTTATGTCCAGGGGTACAGGTCTGTGAATCGCCAGGTTTACACACTTCACAGCACTCACCATAGCACATACCCTCCTCAATGTCCATAACCCCACCCCCCTCTCCCGACCCCCCCTCCCCCCAGCAACCCTCAGTTTGTTTTGTGAGATTAAGAGTCACTTATGGTTTGTCTCCCTCCTGATCCCATCTTGTTTCATTTATTCCTTTCCTACCCCCCAAGCCCCCCATGTTGCATCTCCACTTCCTCATATCAGGGAGATCATATGATAGTTGTCTTTCTCCGACTGACTTATTTCACTAAGCATGACACCCTCTAGTTCCATCCATGTCGTTGCAAATGGCAAGATTTCATTTCTTTTGATGACTGCATAGTATTCCATTGTGTATATATACCACATCTTCTTTATCCATTCATCTGTTGATGGACATCTAGGTTCTTTTCATAGTTTGGCTATTGTAGACATTGCTGCTATAAACATTCGGGTGCACATGCCCCTTTGGATCACTACATTTGTATCTTTAGGGTAAATACCCAGTAGTGCAATTGCTGGGTCATAGGGTAGTTCTATTTTTAACTTTTTGAGGAACCTCCATGCTGTTTTCCAAAGTGGTTGCACCAGCTTGCATTCCCACCAACAGTGTAGGAGGGTTCCCCTTTCTCCACATCCTCGCCAGCATCTGTCATTTCCTGACTTGTTAATTTTAGCCATTCTGACTGGTGTGAGGTGGTATCTCATTTTGGTTTTGATTTGTATTTCCCTGATGCCGAGTGATGTGGAGCACTTTTTCATGTGTCTGTTGGCCATCTGGATGTCTTCTTTGCAGAAATGTCTGTACATGTCCTCTGCCCATTTCTTGATTGGATTATTTTTTCTTTGGGTGTTGAGTTTGCTAAGTTCTTTATAGATTTTGGACACTAGCCCTTTATCTGATATGTCGTTTTCAAATATCTTCTCCCATTCTGTCAGTTGTCTTTTGGTTTTGTTAACTGTTTCCTTTCCTGTGCAAAAGCTTTTGGTCTTGATGAAGTCCCAATAGTTCATTTTAGCCCTTGCTTCCCTTGCATTTGGCAATGTTCCTAGGAAGAAGTTGCTGCGGCTGAGGTCGAAGAGGTCGCTGCCTGCGTTCTTCTCAAGGATTTTGATGGATTCCTTTCTCACATTGAGGTCCTTCATCCATTTTGAGTCTGTTTTCATCTGTGGTGTAAGGAAATGGTCCAATTTCATTTTTCTGCATGTGGCTGTCCAATTTTCCCAACACCATTTGTTGAAGAGGCTGTCTTTTTTCCATTGGACATTCTTTCCTGCTTTGTTGAAGATTAGTTGACCATAGAGTTGAGGGTCTATTTCTGGGCTCTCTATTCTGTTCCATTGATCTATGTGTCTGTTTTTGTGCCAGTACCATGCTGTCTTGATGATGACAGCTTTGTAATAGAGCTTGAAGTCCGGAATTGTGATGCCACCAACTTTGGCTTTGAAAGATTTTTTTTTTGATAGAGATGGAGATCCAGGGATTGAAATATGAGGAAATTCAAGGAATGCAAAACAATGACTAATGGTTCTTTGAGCCTGAGGTAAGACTAAGATCCAGAGAACAGGAAGATTGACTTCAGATAGGATGATGAACAATTTTTCATATATAACAGACAGAATGGGTATGGATTGAAGTAAGTCTGAAGGTACCTAGAAGTTGGGTGAGTTCCTTTCTATAGGCTTCTAGTATCCTGGAGAGTGGGAGGTAAAAGTGTTGGGTGTAAATGAAGAGACAGGTTTTTGGATTTGGGGCTTGACTTAAATAGAGAAAATAGAAAATAATGGAGAATGGAATTACAGAGAGCTGAAAAGATAAAAAAGAATTTCCAGGAGCTCCTGAGGACCCAGTTTGGGATATATATCATCAACTTATGGTAACATTATTTTTCTGTCTTTTATTTTATGTTAAGAGGTACATGTTTCTATTTTATGTTAATAGGTATAGTAGCATTCAGCCACACAGGTTTGAAAAACGCAGTTAATTTCATTCATTTAGACTTCAGGGTTTGCTTTACAGAAGGATTATTCATCAAGAGATTTGAAATACTAAGAAGAATGTATAATGATGAGCCAATAAGTATAAATGAAGACTAAAGACCAGAGGAGAAAGTAGAAGGGTCACGCCACTGCAGATCCGTGTGCAAAGAACCAAAAATATGTAAATAAGAGGAAAGAAGCATAGAAGTTTGATTAGAAAATGAGGGCTCTGTAATGACAGTTCTGGATGTGGAACTTTCCAGTTAATGGTCATGTCCAGGGCATGGCCAGCAAATTTCTCTGGATATGTAGAGATCAGATGTAGGTCCCTGGAAATGTGAACATGCATGAACTGGGAGGCCATAGTGTTGGATAAGTCAAGAGGAAGTTAAAATTTTTGGAAATCATGTTGGAATTGGGGATGGAGAAGAAAGCATTGAACCAGGTATTCTGTTGTTGGTAGAGAAGAAGGACCTGATAGGTTACACAAAAATCAGAGGTTGAGGATTAGACAGACAAGTGACATGAGCTTCAAGGAGGCATTCAGATGGAAGAATAATGTTCCAGAAAGGGCAATAGAGAATGAGAAAAACATGGAAGATGTATGTGTGAAAAAACTTAGGATTTCTGGATAACAACCTTATTTCATTGGCAGTGCACATGAAATTATTTCACTTACTTATTTAATTGAGAAAGCATGTGGGGTGGAAGGGAGAGGCAGAGGGAGAGAATCTTAAGCAGGCCCCGTGCTGAGTGCAGAGTCTGATGTGGGGCTTGACCTCACTACCCTGAGACCATGATTGGAGCTGAAATCAAGAGTCTGATACTCTACTAACTGAGACACCCAGGCACCCTCTATTTTATTTATTTATATACTTATACACATACTTTTCATTTATGTTGACTTACATATAGGTCTGTGTATTTGTGTTGAGGATTTTGTAATTTTCGTGAGTAGAGTGCCATATATCAGTGATAGGTTGCCAAAATAATGTGTTCTCATGATTCTAGAAGTTCGATGTTCCCAGTTTCCTAGCTTCCCCATTAGTCATTGCAATTTGCTCCTGGTCACAAATAAGTCCATGTTGTCACCATAGTGCTGGGAAGAAGATAGAAGTTAACAATTTTGAAAAAAAATTGTTTTAAATTAGATAGGAAGACTTCAAAAATGTGATTTTGCAATATTTATTATTTCAATTAATTTGAAGGGTTCTTACTGACCCGCTTTATTATGCTAAGTTAATTGTGTCTGTGATCAAGAGTTCTCCCAAAAGAAATATTTTCTTGTCTAAATAAATTTAGTGAAGCCCAAACCGTACATCTTGACTTCACTTCATAGGTTTTTTTAAAAAAAAGTATAAGTCTCAAAGCAAATGTTTATTTGAAAATAAATGAAGGTCACAGATGAGAGAATAAATTCCAGCACCTGTAGAGTACACCAATAAGATAAATGCTCCTTAGCAATATTTGAATATCTTGTTAAGGACTTTGGACTAATTTGAATTCATCTAGGTAGATGCTTTTACATTCTGAGATAAAACTGTAGGGAAAAGAGAAGTTATTTCTTTCATTTCCCATGCTTTTAGATTCCCACCATCTCCTTGCCTTCTTTATAGTCACTTGCCAAGATGGACTTGAGTCAGTTAAGTTCTCCTGTCTTGGAATGTGCTGTCCTCCTTATCCAGTCGTCTTCACCAATTCATATCTGTTTCCTTTTACAAAAGCTTTGCTTCATCTGGGAAGCTCTCAGGAGATTAACTCCAACTTCTCGTGTTTTAATAATATTTGTAATTTAATGTTCATCTTTATGCTTTGCTTAAATGTTTTAACAGATTAGCACATGGTGTTACTATTATTCTGTCATAGAAAAATCACATTATTACTTGATTGTAGTTTTATTTGGGGGTTCTTTTCATCAGACTGATCTGTTTGTGAACAGGATATATGTCTTAAGTCTCCATATTTCTAACTCCAAGTGCTACCCATGGTAGACAATCCTATCACAATTGGCCCCTTGTACAATTTGTCCTTGGGTTACATATATATATCTGTCTTCTTTGGTTTCACTCTGACTGTTTAGTGATTAGAACTTAAATAGGACCAGATATAGCAGCCTAGGGGCACTTTGGCTAACTGAACATCCACATCTACCGCTGATCACAGTTGAACTCTGAGATTCAGGTATTACATGGTCAGATGTCTAGATGACTGTTTAAACAGAGGGAATAATTTTGACTTGGGGTTTCCTGTGGAATCAAGTTAGAATCATGAAAGAGGCTTAAAGGTTAATAAATAAGCAGAGAATGGACTTTTTTTCAAAGTGTAGGCTCCTTAAAAATATGTCCAATCTCTAATACTGACACTGCCCAGTTCCTTGGAAATTCTTACCTAGAAATAAACATGAAATATTAAAAAAATGTTTTTTTTTAAGATTTTGTTTATTTATTTGAGAGAGAATGAGTGAGAGAGAGCATGAGAGAGGAGAAGTTCAGAGGGAGAAGCAGACTCCCCAAGGAGCTGGGAGCCCGATGCGGAACTTGATCCTGAAAGTCCGGGATCATGACCTGAGCCGAAGGCAGTCGCTCAACCAACTGAGCCACCCAGGTGCTCAACATGAAATATTTTTAATAGTAATTTTTGATATATAATAGTTAAAATAGTAAAGACAACTATAATAATTAACAGAATGGTGAGGCTCCAAAGCAGATGCAATGTGTAGTACAGTGAAAAAAACACTAGAATAAGAATTATAGGATGCAGGTTCTAATCTGATATCACTGCTGGGCGATGTTGAGTAATCCACTTAATCTTTCTGAGCCAGCATTCTTTTGTTTGTCAAATGAGTTGGTTGGGGGATATGTTCTTTAAGAATCTTATAGCTTTGATAATCCGTGATGCTTTAAATTGTTTTAAAAAAGTGTAGAAAGTTGTATAACGTAGTTGTGATTCTTAGAATACCATGAATATACCTGACCATCTTTAGAGAGAAGAAAATTAATTATTAATTATATGAAGGTTATGGGGAAAGCTTTTCCAAAGTGCCTAGGAAACTGAACACCCAGTAAATGTTCACAAAAGGCCTCAGGAATTTAGAGTTAGGAGGTATCATAGGCTATCTACTAATCGTTTAATTTTACAAATGAGGAAAATGAAATTAGAGGTTAATTTACTTGCTCAATGTCATACTTAGCAAGTAAATGGTGAAAGCTATGCCAGAATTTAGGTAAGTGGTTAACCTCCAAGTAAGTACTTATTCTATGCTGCCAACCATTTGCATAGAAATTGTAAGCTTTGGGGGACGCCTGGGTGGCTCAGTTGGTTAAGCCACTGCCTTCGGCTCAGGTCATGATCCCAGGGTCCTGGGATCAAGTCCCGCATCGGGCTCCTTGCTCGACAGGGAGCCTGCTTCTCTCACTGCCTCTGCCTGCCTCTCTGCCTGCTTGTGTGTACTCTCGCTCTCTCTGGCAAATAAATAAAATCTTTAAAAAAAAAAAATTGTAAGCTTTGGGCAATGTTACCAATAGCTAATACTCAGTGTGATGGGAGAAAATTTACTTATAGCAAATATAATTGCTAATATCTTCAATACTTAAATATCTTATAAATCAATGAAAAGTTACTCAAATAATTAAAAATATATGAAATTAATGACCATACAAGTCACAGAAAATTTTAAAAATATGATCAAGAAATGAAGTAGCAAGAACATCCTGACAGTCATTTCTATTATAAAAACAACAAACCCCATAAATAAACAATGACACACCAACGAAAATAGCTCAGGGAAAGCTCTAGACTATAACAAAGAAGCAGCAAAAATCCTGTAGAGCTCAAAAACATCCTCAAAAACTGCGAATGCCACATATGAAGTACAGGACACATTTTACCTGAGTTATCCCATCCTACAGTTCAGAGCAGCTTGACTCCATGAGGGATACCCTTAGAGGAATTTCACCTCATAGGAAAAAGGAGAGCAGGAGAACCTCAGCAAGACTCACCTTTGTGACCATTGGCAACCTTTGCTATTGAGGTCTCCCAGAGTCTACATCAATGTTGATCCCAGCTGGTGGAGATGCCTGGAATCCTTCCACTTCTTCTGCTTTCTGGAATTGGAGTTGTCAATGTGGTGAAACCTGCCAGTTGTAGGACCAGCACATTCTTGGCGACAGAGGATGGCCACAGTCTGTGGTGACACAGACCTCAGCTGATGGAGCTGCACAGAGCTGTGCTGCTGTACTTTCCCAGGAAGAGACAACTGCACCCTCGAATATGCAGACATCCATACAAACACATCAGAAACATGGAAAAGCAAGGATACATAACACTACCAAATAATTTTTTAGTGACTGATCCTGAAGAAATGGAGATCTGTGAATTAGTTGAAAAAGAAAATGATATTTTAAGTAAGCTTAATGAAATTCAAGATAACACAAGTAGACAACGAGTGAATGCAGGAAAACAACACAGGAATAAAATGTGAAGTTCAATAAAGAGAAATAATAGAAAAGAAACAAAAATTCTGGAGCTGAAGATTACAATAAATGAAATTTTAAAAAAGAATGCAATGAAGAGCTTCAACAGCAGGCCCAATCAGGCAAAAAGAAAGAATCTATGAACTTGAAGACATCTCTTGATAACTATCCAGAGGAGGAAAAAAAAAGTTAGAATGACAAAGAGTGAAGAAAGCCTATGTGAATGTGGAACAACCTTAAGAGAAACAATATTCACATTATGAGACTCCTAGAAGTGAAAGAGAGAAGGAGAAACCTTGTTTGAGGAAATAATGGCTAAAAACTTCCCAGATCCAGGGAGAGAGATGGCTATCCAGACATGAAAGTCAAAGATCTCCAGATACAACCTGAAGAGAGCTTCATTGAGACCCATTAAATCAAACTGTCAAAAATCAAGAACAAAAAGAAAAATTTGAAAGCAGCAAGAGAAAGCATACAAAGACATCCCAATAAGGCAATAAATAGATTTCTGAGTGGAAAGATTGCAGGCCGGGAGAGAGTGGGATGATATATTCAAAATGCTCAAAGAAAAAGACTTTAATACTTTACCCGGCAAAGATGTCCTTCAGAAATGGAGAGAGAAAACTTATAAAAGTATAAAATTCCCTGATATAAATATATAATCAAATTAAAAATATTCTAATACCACGGTGGTGTGTAAATCACTTTGAACTCTAGCATATAGGTTAAGAGATAAAAGTGTTAGTATGTATAGCTATAATATTTTGTTAATGAGCATATAACTTAAAAATATATAAACTGGGGCATCAACATTAGTTGTGTATGGGGGACAAATAAATCTGTAGAACATTTTTACACAATTGAAGTTGTTAACAGCTTAAAATAGAGTTAAAAGTATAAAATGTATTAATAAGTTCTTATAGTAATTACAAAGCAAAAATCTATAATAGATATATAAGTTAAAAAGGGAAAGAATCAAAACACACCATTACAAAAAATCATCAAGTCACAAAGCAACAGAGGAACTAAAAAACATCGGAAAGCAATGAACAAAATGGTAATAATAATTTTTTTCCTATCAGTATCATTACATTTACTTTAAATGTAAATACCTTAAACTCTCCAATTAAAATACATAGAGTGGAGCAATGGATTAAAAGAACAAGACTCAACTATATGTTGCCTACAAGACACTCACTTCAGCTTAAAGGACACTTATAGGTTGAAAATGAAGGGATGGAAAAAGATATTCCATGCAAGTGGAAACCAAAAGAGAACAGGGGTAGCTACCTTTATATCAGACAAAAATAGACTGAAAGACAAAAAGGGTCATTATATAATGATAAAAGAGTCAATTCATCAAGATTGTGTAATAATTGTAAACATAGACACACCCAATATTGGAGACCCTAAATTACATTAAACAAATACTCACAGGTCTGAAGGCAAAAATACAGAGCAAAGCAGTAATAGTAAAAGACTTCAATAATTTTAACAATGGATAAATCATCAAACAGAAAATAAACAAGGAATCAACAGAAAATCAACTTGAACCCCATACTTTAGAACAAATGGATCTAGCATTCATTCCATCCAACAGCAACAGGATACACACTCTTCTCAAATCCACATAGAACATTCTCTAGGATAGATCGTATGTTAGGTCACAAAATAAGTCTTAACAAATTTAAGAAGACTGAAATCCCATCAAGTATCTTCTCGAACTAGAATGGTATGAAACTAGAAATCAGTAACAGGAGGAAAGCTGGAAGTATGTGGACATTAATCACATTTCTGAACAACCCATTGGTCAAAGAAGAAATCAGGAAATTATCATGACACAAATGAAAATGGAAACACAGCATACCAAAACAAGGGAATCAGCAAAGCAGTTCTAAGAGGGGACATTTATGACAGTAAATGACTACATGAAGAAAAAAGAAAGGGGGGCGCCTGGATGGCTCAATCAGTTAAGCCTCTGCCTTTGTCTCAGGTCATAATCCCGGGGTACTGGGATCAAGCCCCGCATTGGGTTTTCTGCTGAGCAGGGAGCCTGTTTCCCACCCCCCCCCTTATCTCTGTCTGCCTCTCTGCTTGCTTGTGATCTCTCTCTCTCTCTCTGTCAAATTAATGAAAATTTGGAAAAAAAAAAAAAAGTTTGAGAAGGAAGGAAGATGGCAGCAGTCGGAGGACCATAGACTCACCTTGTCCCATGGATACAACTAGATAACTATCAAGTTATCCTTGGGAACCTGGGTGGCTCAGTGGGTTAAAGCCTCTGCTTTCGGCTCAGGTCATGATCCCAGGGTTCTGGGATCGAGTCCCGCATCGGGCTCTCTGCTCAGCAGGGAGCTTGCTTCCTCCTCTCTCTCTCGGCCTGCCTCTCTGCCTACTTGTGATCTCTGTCTGTCAAATAAATAAATAAAATCTTAAAAAAAAAAAAAAAGTTATCCTGCACGCCCCAGAAATTGACCTGAAGACTGGCAGAACAAAGTCCACAACTAAAAGTAGAGAAGAGGCCACATCAAAGAGATAGGAAGTGTGGAAATGGGGCTTGAGAGAAACACCATGGCCACTGTGGTGGGGAGGTTATGGTTATTCACTCATCTTGGAGTACATACTAGAGAGGCTGTGTTATAGAGACCTTTCCAGGAATGAAGGAATTGGCAGGTACCACTTCCCTCCTCTGCCTCTCAGCATAGTCACAGGGCCATCTGTGGGAAGGAACATAGCTATGACACTTGTTACCTAACTTGCTCACACTAAGCCTCTCTCCTAACAGGGGTCTGGTGGAACCACCCCTTCTAGTCACATTTACCTCAGTCCCAGTGTGGCAAACCCCCTCTGCCAGAAGACCA
The DNA here is from genome assembly GCF_963455335.1 of Martes martes. Lineage (NCBI taxonomy): Eukaryota > Metazoa > Chordata > Mammalia > Carnivora > Mustelidae > Martes > Martes martes. The sequence continues at coordinate 52,898,985 of NC_137903.1, forward strand.
GCCTAATCCCCAGTCAACACCACACCTCCTGACCTGAGAGTTTTGCAAGGTCTCAGTTATGGTGGCAATGACAGCGGACACTACACTGCAGGGCATTACAGGACTTCCTCATAAAGCCATTACCTGAGGAACAGGAGATGTAGCTGACTTTCCTAACACAGAGAAGCAGGCACAGAGACTTAGACAGGTGAGAAGATGGGAATTTGTCCCAAGTGAAAGAACAGGACAAGGTCATGGCCAGAGATCTAAGCAAAACAAATATAAGTAACATGCCTAGTGGAGAATTGAAAGCAATGATCATAAGGGTACACACGCTGGATTTGAGAAAAGAGTGGAGCACATCAGTGAGACCAGTAACACAGAGATAAGGAATAACAGAGCAGAGATAAAGAGCTCAATAAACAAAATGAGAAACACTCTTGAATGAACAGCAGCCTAGAAAAAGCAGAGGAACAAATTAATGACCTAGAAGACAGAGTGATGGAAAGTTATCAAGCCGAATAAAAGAGGCAAAATGAGAATAGATTTAGGGAACTCAGCGACTCCATCAAACATAATAACATTCATATTATAGGAGTCCCAGGAGAAGAGAGAGAAAAGGGGCAATGAATTTATTTGAAGAAAAAAGAAAGATCTCAAATAACCTAAACTTATACCACAATGCCCTAGAAATGGAAGAACAAACTAAATCCAAATTTAGTAGGAAATTTAGAAGGAAGTAAATAATAAAGAATAGAGAAGAAACAAATGAAACAGAAGCTAGAAAGACAATAGAAAAGATCAGTAAAAGTAGGATTTGGGTTTATGAAAGACTTGAAAAAACTTTAACTTGACTAGGGGAGAAGAGAGATGGCTCAACTTAATAAAATTATAAATGAAGGAGGAGACATTACAAACAATATTGCAGAAATACAAAAGATTGTGAGAAACTACTATGAACAATTAAATGCCAGCAAATTGTTTTAGAAGAAGTGAATAAATTCCTAGAAATGCAACTTACCAAGTCTGAAATACGAAAGAAAATCTGGACATATAAGTAATGAGGAAGGATATTGAATCAATAATTAAAACTCTCCCAGTAAATAAAGCCCAGGACTAGATGGCTTCAGGAGTAAATTCTAGGGGCACCTGGGTGGCTCAGTCAGTTAAGCATCTGACTTCAACTATGATCATGATCTTGGGGTCCTGGGATGGAGCCTCGCCCCCTCAGGCTCCCTGCTTAGCAGGGGGTCTGCTCGTCTCTCTCCTTTTGCCCCTCCCTCCTGCTTATGCACATGACTTCTCTCTCAAATAAATGAATAAAATCTTTAAGAAAGGAGTGAAATCTACCGAACATTTAAATGAGAGTGTAGCTGCACCCTGCTTACCGGGTCTTATCAGCATAATAGTACCAATATATTCAATAAGCACAGAATTTTATGGAATGGCATGGTAGGTAGTATTCAAGATGGCATCATCAATTCTTTTTCTCCTGGTATACGTGTGCTGCTTTTCACGTTAAAAGGCAGGGACCAGTTCCACTGCAATAAAATCTGGGTTGGTGTTAGTGACTTTCTTAATTAGCAAATGTGACATTTTGGGACTTTAGAGGATTTACAACTTCCATTTGTTTTTTAATGGACTGCTTCCATGTGAGAAACATTTGAGAACTTCCCAGTTGAACCCACAGAATAATGAGAGATAGTAATTTACCCCATGTTTGAGGGGGCTGTGGTACAGCAACAGCTATGTAGAACAGTGGCAATACTAATGAAGACCATGTGCATTAGATGATTCAGAGAACAAGAGAAGTGATATAGATCTACGGTCTAATAAAGGAAGCCTTACTGTTCTTGCTAAGTAAATGAAGATTGTTTCTAGTGGTCTTTCTAATAAAAAGAGTGGGTAGAGTCATCTGTTAGATCCATAGTGGCATATCAGGTACCATGGCCTGTGTTACCATACTGCAGTACAGAAATAACATTTGGAATAGTGACCGTGATTTGATTCACACCTGATTAGTATTATGATAATTTATCATCATTCTCCAGTGATAGTAACTTTGTTTTGCACAGACAAAATAGGTTAGTTGAATGGGCATATGATAGGGACAATCATCTCTGCAATTTTTCAGGTTTCTTATGGTGGTACTAATATGTGAAATCCCTTAAAGCGTGAAATATTGCTTTTGTATACTCATTTGACAATAAGTAGTTTTAAGGCTTTCCATGTGGCCTTTCCTAATACAAAAAATCTAATTTCGGGGCACGTGGGTGGCTCAGTTGCTTAAGCCACTGCTTTCGGCTCTGGTCATGATCCCAGAGTCCCAAGATTGAGTCCCGCATCAGACTCCCAGCTCCACGGAGAGTCCACTTCTCCCTTCTCATGCTCTCTCTCTCAAGTAAATAAATAAAATCTTAAAAAAAAAAAAAAAATCTTGAACCAATGTAGCATCCTGCCAATTGTTGAGTGGATCTGTTGCAACTATGTATCCTAGAACTAAGGAAATAAGCAGAAGTTTGTTTATTTACTTATTTATTTATTTGAGAGAGAGAGAAATCACAAAAAGGAGGATGAGAGGGAGGGAGAGAATCTCAAGCAGACTCCACACTGAGCATGGAGCCTGACGCAGGGCTCGATCGCAGGACCCTGAGCCAAAACCACGAGTCAGATGCACCATCCAGGCTCCCCAGTAACCAGAAGTTTGAATGAGAACATACTGGGCTAACTGTGAGATGAACCTGAGCCTAAATTCCATTAGTCACCTGACCTCTGATTGTGCTTTGGGGTCCCCAGGTGAGAGCCATTGCCTAGGAGTCCCTGGAAATTCTGTCTATATCTTTTTTTTTATCCAAAAGTACCATCACTCTGGTAAATGGTAGGAAGTCCCTTTGGAGAAGATAAAGTAGAATATTTATAGTATATTTATTTTTTATATATATATATTATATATATTTATTATATATAATATAAATATATATATTTTAAATATATATATATTTTATATTATATTTATAGTATAAATATCTGGCAATGTAACAAGGTACTTTTTCTCTAAGAGCCGTCCTTCTCTTTATTCAAGGAGCTCTGCGTCTCTAAACTACCTCACTTCTGGCCACTGTGTGAGAGGTGTGCTCCTTTATATTTGTGGTTCAGTTCTCCATACCCAGAGTTGGTTGGTTGGTTGGTTAGTTTTTCTTATACACATCAAGTAAGACTTGAATAGTCTTACTATTTATTTCAGTCATGGGCACACCATTGTCAGTGGTCAAATTATTCTGATTACTGTTCTTTTAGAGTATAAATAAAAAGATCCTAAATTTCAACTTGGTTTAAGGCAGACCATCATTAAGAGCAGGTTTTAATCAACCAACAAAGCTAGAATTCTCTTCCAGCTACTTGAGCAAATGCATTAAATCCAGAAAGTTTTGCTAGTGTATGCATTTCAGTTGAGTTAGCCTAATCTGATATTGGATCCATCCATTCTACCTTGATTGAGTATCCTACATTTTTTTTCTTTTTCTGCTGATAGAAATTGGCAAAATCTTGCAATTTTGCATTTCCTTCCAGGTCAGACTTTGTACCTGCTCTTGTGGACTGCTGGGATTTGAATCTAGTTATAGGTGTAGAAGTAGTGATGGGTAGAATAGATAGACTCCCTATAAGGCTTCTCTCTCAGGATAGGTTGTGACAGACTTTTTTATTTTCCCTCCAGGAAGATGGATAATCTTTAGAACAAGAAGGGCAGTTTCTACTATCAAAGGAAACCCAGTAAAATTTTGGGGTTAAAAGGCTTCAGCACAATTGGAGTCTGCCCAGATGTCTCTATTTCAGTTTTCAGTGGCAGTCTCATTCTCAATCAATACCAGAAATTTTACATAAGAGACTCTACAAGGATTTGATAATTTGCATTATAATTCAACCAATTTTCAGGAGTAGACTTTTTGAAAGATTTTATTTTTTAAATTTTATTTTATTTTTTCAGTGTTCCAAGATTCTTATTTATGCACCACACCCAGTGCTCCATAACAATGTGTGCCCTCCTTAATACCCACCACCAGGCTCACCCATTCCCTTACCCCCTCCCTTCCAAAACCCTCGGTTTGTTTCTCAGAGTCCGCAGTCTCTCATGGTTCATCTCCCCCTCCGATTTCCCCCAATTCACTTTTCCTTTCCTTCTCCTAATGTCCTCCGTGTTATTCCTTATGCTCCACAAGTAAGTGAAACCACATGATAATTGACTTCCTCTGCTTGACTTATTTCACTCAGCATAATCTCCTCCAGCCCCGTCCATGCTGATACAAAAGTTGGGTATTCATCCTTTCTGATGGCAGAGTAATATTCCATTGTATAAATGGACCATATCTTCTTTATCCATTCATCTGTTGAAGAGCATCTTGGCTCTTTATTATTTGAGAGTGTGAGCGAGAGAGCACAAGCAGGGGGAGCAGCAGAGGGAGAAGGAGAAGCAGGCTTCTCGCTGAACAGGGAGCCCAGTGCGGACCCGGAGAGCATAACCTGAGCCAAAGTCAGCTGCTTAACCAACTGCAGCATCCAGGCGCCCTGCAAGAGTAGATATTGGGTTTGGTTTTCAGAAATCTCAACGTGCAGATACAAAATATAAAGGATAGTTTCGGCATACCTGGAAACTGTGAAAAGCAGGAGCTCATTTTTTTCCCTCTAAATTCTCCATCACAATTAAGAATAGCTACCACACCCTACAGCCTCGCCTTCTTTTTTTCCCCGACTACTATGTTCTATTGTGCCAGAACTTGGTCCCTCAACACTAACACTACAAACATACATAATCCTCAAGTGATTAGAGGTCATAATTGTTTTAGAGGTCATAATTTAAATTACTGATTTGCCACCACAGTGAATAAATAGATACTAGTGTGCATTTATCATTACCAATGTTAATGTCTTTAAATCGGATCATAGCAGAAAGCTTATTCTAGGTTCCCATCTTTTAGATTTTGTTCTCCTAGAATTGCTGCTGGTGTTAAAGACAATGTGAGTCTAGAGTTAGCCAGGGAACAGTCAACAGAGCAGTAATTAATAGCAATAATACAAGTGTTACGAGAATGAGGGGTTTAATTAAGAGTAGGACTTACACATATATGGAATTGTGGAATTGCTGATTGGGAAGGAGGACTCAGGAGGAGAGAAAGTCATCAATGATTACATCCTGAAGTACCAGAGGAGGTGGGAAAGCCAGAAGATGTGGGAAAAGTCTGCAAAGTCATGAGTATTTGGTCACCAAAGTAGGACCATGTAGTCAGAGTTGGGGGGAGTAGCAGAAAGTTCTGTGAAAGTGATGGTGTCTGAAGCCATCATGAGAGGCCACCACCGACTTCTCAGAATAATGGCTTTTACTGTCCTTCTGCATTCAATCTGCACATTGCACTATCCTTCTACAGTTATTATGTGAATTTCTCTCCTTGGTAACATTAGAACTATTTTAAGAAGGTGATTCAGGGAAGCAGAGGTGTAAGTCTTAGGTAGAAATGCGGGTGCCACTGTTCACGGTCCCTTATGTGACCTTAGTAAGAGGTTCCTTTTTTCCTTTGGAGATGTGTCAAGGTCTTTAAATCTCCCTTTATAGAAGCTTCAGAATGTATAGAAGCTTCAGATTTCAGAATGTAATCTCACCTGGGAGCTGAACAAAAATCCTGACAGTGGGAACTCCACCAGGGCTGTGATGATTCTGTCAACCATCTCTACATTTTTAAATATACGCTGCAGGAATGCAAGGGGACAGAGAAAAAAATGTGCTGAGAGGAGTTCTCTGTGAATTCCTGCCCTCAATGAACTTACCCCTCTAATGGAGAAACATAATACAGCATCATGAATCAAAGATTGTGAAAACAAGTGCAAAAAACAGTTCACATTTTAGGGAAGAAAAAAAAAAACATTCTGGGAGTGCTATGTTGGAGTTCATTTGGACCAGTTTATAAGAGCTGATTATTAAATGTTTAGGAATTTTGCAAGCTGGTTTATGTCACCAGCCTGAAAATTGGCCACGGTGATAGTATTTATGAAAATTGGGAAATGCAATAAATCAGAACTTTTTTTCCCTCTGAACGTCCAGTTGTTAAATATTTACCAGCAAACCACTGTACACTGCGAATCCTAATATACTCTTTTCCAGCTCCAAATTCCAGAGATAATCAGGGAAATTTAGTAGTAAATTTTTGATTATATTAACACTTTATTATCTTTGGAAGTTGATAGTACTGATCTGATGTTGGAGCAATGAACAGTTGTAATTGATTAATATGGGAAGTTCATTTTAGAAAAGAAATTAGGCTAAATTCTCTGCAGATAGCAGAGATAGGTTGTGCCAACGCAGGGAGTTAAGTGAAGCTATTCAGAAGGATAGCTAGGTAATAACTCTATTTTTAAGCTTTATTTTGTATATTAAAATATAGTTTAATGTTATGATCCTTGCAAAATCCTTGATTTTGAAGACATCTAGGATAACTATATGTTGTATGTGTGCAGTGCAGAAAGGAATGCTATTGAAGCAGTTTCGTGTTAAATCAGTTTGTCAGTGATGATGGATTGTTCAAAGAACACTTGTGTCAATACAAAACCTGAGTTAAAAATGAATAATTAGTTAATTAGTCTTATATTTTTCAGGCAGCCTATTTATTTTTTATGATTTAACTCCCTTAGCACTTTGTTGAAATTTAGGTAATTTTTCAGTTGGCGATAGGCAGTTAAAACTAAAATGGAAGAAATACTGAATTTGGGTGAATGTTTTTGCATGTGTGGTTTTTTAAAATTTTATTTTTTATTTAATTAAAACAATTTTTTAAAAAGATTTTTAATTTGAGAGAGAGCATGAGTGGAAGGGCAGAGAGAGAGGGACAGGCAGACTCCCCACTGAGCAGGGAACCTGACTCGGGCCTCCATCCCAGGACCTCACAGAAACCATGACCTGAGCTGAAGTCAGATGCTTAATGGACTGAGACACCCAGGCGCCCCATTACAAACCATTAATGTTATAAGTTTAAAACGCAGTGACGTTTAGTAAATTTACAAAATTGTACAATCGTCATCACCACCGCAAATGCCGTTTTATGGCATTTCTATGATACAAAAAAATGTCTTTGAGCTTGTTTTTCATCAATCCCTAATCCCAACCCACAGGTAACCATTAATCTGTTTTCTGTATTTCTAAATTTGTCTATTCTGAACATTTAAAATAAATGTTCATAAAATCATCCACTCTGGCTGTTTGTATCTGGCTTCTTACACATAGTATAATGTTTAAGTGATTCATCTATATAGAGGATATTTCATTTTTTTTTGTTTCTTTTTATTGCTGGATAGTATTCCATCATATAGATCTACCACAATTTATTTATCCATTCACCAGTTGACGAATCTTTGCATTAATCATTACTATTAGCTAATATGAATAATTCTGCTATGAAAATACAGTGTTCATGTGGACAGACATTTTAATTTTTCTTGGGAAGGTTGCTAGAAGGTAGCATTGTTGGTGATGTTTGGTAAGTTTATGTTTAATGTGAAACTGTTCTCCAAGGTGGCTGTACCATTGTACATTCCCACCAACAATGTAAAAGAATGCCAGTTACTCCACATCAATGTGAACACTTAGTACTTTTTGTCTTATTGATTATAGTCACCTTAGTGACATCTCTTGAACAAAAATGTACAAGATTTGTGTTTCAAGAACTACAAAATATCTTTGCTGCAAACCACAAATTGTGATAGGTTATGTTTTCATTTTAACTTAGTTTAAAATAATTTCCAGTTTTCTTCTTACCTTTTTCTTTGGCTCATTTAGAAGTGTTCTTTTTTTTTTTTTTTAAAGATTTTATTTATTTATTTGACAGACAGATCGCAAGTAGGCAGAGAGGCAGGCAGAGAGAGAGGAGGAGGAAGCAGGCTCCCTGCTGAGCAGAGAGCCCGATGTGGGGCTCGATCCCAGGACCCTAGGATCACGACCCGAGCCGAAAGCAGAGGTTTTAATCCACTGAGCCACCCAGGTGCCCCTAGAAGTGTTCTTTTTAGTTTCCATGTACTTGGGGGTTTTCCAGGTATCTTTCTCTTATTGATGGCCTCATACAGCCAGCAATTGACAAAATATGTTTGCAGGTAGGTTAACAAAGAGTACTCTCTACTGGGCTCATTTCTTAAGCTGTGAAGGTTAACAGTTATTATACCTCTTACAGGTGCCTAAGTTATAACTTTGTTGGCATAGTTGATTAATTCAAGAAATTTTATTGAAATCTTGAAACAAAACTGGGAATAGTGAGGTACGTAATGTGTCTACGTAGCGAGCTGAAGTGCACGGAATGGTCAGGAGTGGTGAATTAGATGAAACAAGCTCTCAGACTACTTTGTTGGCATTGAGTGCCACATGTAGGGAAAATATACAGCACCATGCAAGCCTTCTGAGATTTTTTTCTCCCCCTGACTTTCCAGCATGGGAAACTTATTCATCAGAGGTCAGTGTGAACAGGAGAGAATTAAAAAAATATATACTTGATGGATCTGAGGCAGAATGGCATGACAGAAGGACCGAATCATGATTTCAAGTGTGAAGAATAATTGGCTATTCCAGGGGTACATTGTGTTCATCCTCTCATTGACATCAAAGCGGAGAAATTATATTGCCCTTTGGGTCTACTGCCCTGTGCCGTAATCCAAGAGGAAGAGCTCCTGCTAGTTATGTTAGATATTTAAAAAGGGACACCAAACTGAAGTTCTAAGGCAATTAAGGCTCTGTTTAAGTTGAATGGGGTATTTGAAATGTGCTAAAATTAGAGAACATCAAATAATTAAAAGTCTAAATTGTGTAGTACTGATTAAAAGAAGACCGATCATTAAAAGGTCAATGGGATTGCTGACAGCACAGTGATATAATGCAGCCCGTCTACCAGCGCCATTAAACACTCAGGGGAGCAAAACTCCTTTGAGGCAAGCACATGAAGACAATAGATCACAGCCAGCTCTTGAAACTGCAGCTGCTTTTAGTCTTCTAGAAACTTTGAAGTTACCTTTGATTTTTTTTTTTTTTTTAATCTTCCTTTTATTCTGTCCCCCCCTCCCCTTCATAATATCCCTGGTATTCATCCTCTCTGTTTGGTCAAGGTTCTCCAGAGAAACAGAATTAATAAGATATACACAGAGAGAGATTTTAAGAAATTGGCGCACATGGTGGCAGGAACTGGCAGGTCCCAAATCTGTAGGGCAGGCCAGCCGGCTGAAAATTCAGGTCAGGGTTAATGCTGCAGCCTGAGTCTCAATTCCATGGGGTACCAAGCTGGAACCTCTAGCAGGATTTCAGTGGTGCATTTTTGAGGAGAATTCCTTCTTCTTTGGGAAATTTCAATTGTTGGTCTTAAGGGCCTCCAGTTGATTGGATTAGGCTCACCCACATTCTTGAGCGTAATCTGCTTTGCCTACTGATTTCACTTAAAACCACCTCAATGGCAACATCTAGACTGATGTTTGACCAAACAATTGGGCATCGTAACCTTGCCGAGTTAACCCATAAAATTAACCATCACATTTTTTTTTTTTTCCCATTTGTATGTCTGCCTTCAACCTCTACTCTCATGACCTCGTGCTTACAGCCCACATTGACCTTGGGCTAGTCTCCCAAGTGTCTCCGTGCTTCAGTTAATCTTGCCTGTGCAACTAGCGTGTTCCTGGAATAATTTTTTTCCCTGACGTTCTGTTACCTTACCCAGCCTATGAAACTACACTGATCTCCACTTAATTTCTGACTCTCTCTTTTCCCTATTCAGGATGGTCTTCTCACTCTTCTCTGCACGAATGACTCATTCTGTGCTGGTCATATCATAGTTGGGCTGTCATGTTTCCTCCTCTAATTTTCTAGGACTCTTCCAATTATGGGTCCAGATTGCATTGGCTCCAGTTCCCATGATAACCTCGTATCTCTGGAGTATTTATACCGTCTATCACCAGTAGCTTATGGTTAAGCAGTTAGTCGTTCTTTAGTTGTTTAAGGTATGTTATCTTTATCTCAATCAAATTGTAGGGTCCTTGAGTTAGGAATTGTGTTTCATTTCTCTTGTATGCACTGCTTTTCCTAGAACAGTGCTATCTGGTGGTTGCAGGAAGGAGATAATTTAGCCATTCATGGATTATGGCAAAAAACCAAAATCTAGAACATTGTGTAATTCAAAGTTAAATGACGCATAAAGCTGCAGTTGAGAACTAGAATAATACAGCCTTCTGGGCCTTCCATTTTAACTACTAAACTAGAACTTCTCAGGATAAGCTCCAGACACTGTATTTTTACAAAGGTGATTTTGATTTTGCAAGTCTGAACACTGGCGTTCAGCAACTACTGCGTAGACTTCTTCCTATTTTGGAGCACCCCATTAATTCACGAAAGAGTTCAGCGTATGTTTCCTTCAAAGGGCTCTCAAGGAGGCCTGCATTGTCACTGCCTTGCATAAGGCTCCCCTTACTTTCTTACTTGGATTCTAGGATTCCTCTCAACTGTTCGTGCTTCCCACCGAGCTCCTCTCCAGTAGTGCCTCCATATTGCTTAGAGTGTTTGTGCTCAAAGTGTGCAAATTTGATTGTGTCCTTTAAGCATAAAATGCTCTGCTTTCCCTTGTTCAGACTGACGTTCAATCTTCTTTAGATGGTTTATGTAGCTGTTCAAGATGTACCTGCTCCCTTTAGAGCTTAGGCTTCTTCTGCCCATGGATGGCTCCCTGTCTCCATCCATACTAGGTTACTCAAAACAGTTCTGTCCTCTCACGAGTCTTTGCCTTTGTATGTGCAAGGAATTGTGTGCCACAATTCATGCCATTTGTTTAAGTAATATCAATTTGTAATCTAGGCATTGCTAGGCACTAAGAATTTTGATATTAAAGATAAAATCCCCTCCTCTTCTGAACGTTGCTGACCAGTAGGAAGATGGGTATGTAAATACTTATTTAATTATAGCCACTGTGGACTGAGAATCTATTATTTATCAGGACTGGACTAAGCATTTTGCATGAATTATCACTTAATCTTCACAACCACACTATAGGTGGCTGGGCTAGAGTGCAGGTCTTTGGAATCTGGAGCCCACATTCTTAACTGCTGGGCTTCTCTGTGGCTGTGCTGAAGGAGTTAAGAGGAACCACAATCATATTATAGGAAACGTCGTCATTTATTCAGGGTACAGTCTCCTCGATTAATAGGAAAGAAAATTAAATGACATAAGACTAATACTTTCCCTTACACCTTCATTACATTGCACTGGGCCAATATTTTACTTACTTTTATAGCACCAGATTAACAAAAGGCCTGTGGCAGGTACTAAATGAGAACGTGAACGTTCCAGTTCCTTCCTTCAGCTGTCGCAGGTCAGTCTGCCAGCCCTCAACATGTAAACACTGACAGACCTAAGTCTGAGAGCTGGCTCTGGTCTTTCTTTAGTCATTTGTTCCTAGAAAATTATTTGACCTCTTCTTCTTAGTTTCCTTATCTGTAAAGTGAAAAGCTCAATAGCTTGTAAGCCGTGCTAAGATGTAATGACAGGTTTACGTAGGAAGATGACCTAATCAGAGTTGTGTTTTGGAGTAATTAACACTAGCAGTTTTATGCAGTTGTCCAGATAAAGTGACAGTGCACCAGACGATGACGTTGGCAGAGGGTATGGAGAGAAGAAAACTCATGCATGTCTGTGTACTAAATTCTCACCCAAGTGACAAAAGAGGTGGGGCTTACTCTTCACAATGACACAGGCCCTACATGAACCCTAAGTTTTAAACTTCTTCCCTATTATGATTCTAATTGATTAGAGTCACCCCAAGCCTAAGTCTACTTAATGAAAGTCCTGTATAATAGCTAAAATAATTTCTTACAGAAGAGTTTATGAATCTTTAGGGGATGTGATTATCTGTTTATTGGAACAATATATATTTGAATTAATGGATAAAAATGTAGAATTTTGATATACCTATGGGGAAGGATTTTTTTTTAAAGATTTTTAATTTTATTTTATTTGACAGACGGAGATCACAAGTAGGCAGAAAGGCAGGCAGAGAGAGAGGAAGGGAAGCAGGCTCCCTGCGGAGCAGAGCCTGATATGGGGCTCGATCCTAGGACCCTGGGATCGTGACCTGAGCGGAAAGCAGAGGCTTTAACCCACTGAGCCACCCAGGCACCCCAGGATTTTTTTTTTTTTTTAAGAGAGAATCACATGTGTGCACACCAGCAGGGAAGGGGGAAGGGCAGAGGGAGAGACAGAACCTTAGGCTTCACGTCCAGTGAGGAACCCAGTGTGGAACCCAGTGTGGGGCTGGATCTCATGACTCAAAGATCATGACCTGAGCCGAAATCAAGAGTTGGATGCTTAACCAACTAAGCCACCCAGGTGCCCCTGGGGAAGGATTTTAAGTGATCGAAATCTTATCTTTTGAAGTAGACAGTTGAGGAATAATCTAAAATTAAGTAAACAAGAGATAGCAATGAAAGGATTTTATTAGGTACCTGGAAGTAACTAATGGAAGAAATAAAACAGAGATGTTTGAATTGGTCTTTTTGGAGACTGGCCCAGAAGACAGGAAGATCTCTGACACTGAGGCTGCTGAGATGGAAGGGCTGAGCTCTATTCTGATTCTTCCAGGCAGCTCAGGCAGGTTTTACATAGAGAGGTTCCCGGAAGACACTAACCCACAAAGAGAAAACTCAGCAAGCCTATGGGAAAGTCTTCCCTTCCAGACAGAGGTCCAGTCCTTTGTAGGATGCCCAAGGAGAAATGTCCCTCTGTGAGAGAGCTCATCTGTCCCTAATTAGTCAGGAATCCATTTTTTGTTTAAACTTCCAGAATTCTGCAACAGGGTAGCTCTGAGCATAAATTTAATATCCATTAAAGCAACATATATTGTCATCATTCAAATAGTCTAAACATCAGGCATTTAAAAATTATGTCTGATTTAATATTCTTTGAGAATTAATTTGACTTGGTAGTGTAATTTAAAATTTTAATATCATTTTTGACACACACTATTGAATACGTGAAAAATGGCATTTGCTTTACCTTGAATATTGAGTTCATCTAATCAATAAAATTACTTTCCTTAATTACTCTCTGTTAAAAATCACATTGTATGCTAATTTATTAAAGGAAAATCAATAAAAATTAGATAATTAATGATACGTGAAATTATAAATGAGAATTTGTGACTTCAGATAAGTGGAAGCGTACTCTGATTATAAACATGAGTGCAAAAGAGGCTTAAAAATTATCTTGTCATATCTGTAGTGCAGTATGATAAGTTTAATATTAATATGTTGAAATGTGGTTGAAGTTTATTATGTTCATCACTTATGTTCATCAATAGTACGTTTGTGTTTCATACAATTTATAGAAGACAGCTGGAGCAATGTTATTAAAGTAAAAGGGAAAATTACACATTATATATATATATCAAAAGGCCAACACCGGATTTGAAACCAATAACATTAGACCATTAGACACTTCTCCATAAGGGATTTTCATTGGCTAACAGTTTTAGTAGACCAACATTGTTACAGTTAGTTGTAACATCATACCATCTCTGCTGGTCTCTTGGGTTAATGTTCATAGTTATCATTTCAGTCCTTTACACAACATGCACAGCAACTTTAAACTTCTTCTCTATTATGATTTTTTTTAAAGATTTTACTTATTTATTTATTGGACAGAGAGAGAGATCTAAAGTAGGCAGAGAGGTAGGCAGAGAGAGAGGGAGAAGCAGGCTCCCCGCTGAGCAGAGAGCCCGATGTGGGCTCGATCCCAGGACCCTGAGATCATGACCTGAGCGGAAGGCAGAGGATTAAGCCACTGAGCCACCCAGGTGCCCCCTATTATGATTCTAATTAATTTGAGTCACCCCAAGCCTCAGTCTACTGAATGAAAGTCCTTTAATATTAATATTAATTTAAGAACTAATTCTTAAATTAATTTTAAGAAAGTCCTTTAACTTTAATACTAGAAAGATACAGGCTTTTGTTGTAAGAATTATTTTACTGGTAATGTGTAAAAAACTCACAGATCTTGAGGGGCTTTTGTGGTTTAATGTCGACTAAAACAGTAGAAACCAAAAGAACTCTTCTTCAGGCATTGTCCTATTAATTGCAAAATTTATATAAAAACAATCTATATTTAGACAAATTACGAGCCCGTGATAAGCTTGAGATATTGTGATGGATTCTGCAGATACAACCATGAAGAACACATATCCTTCTTGCCTCCAAAGGGCCCATGGTCTGGAGGACAAAAAAGACATAAAAATAGAAAAAAAACCCGTAATTCAACAGACTATGTCTGATAAGAGCTAAGCATTATGGAAATAGTTTTTTTAATGAGAATATGGGGGGAAGATGGGTAGAGACCGACAGGATTCCAACATTTCAAAGCTGGCATTAAAGTGGGGGGGAGAAAGAGGAAGGGAACTTAATACTTAAAAGGAAAACCAGGGGGTGCCTGGGTGGCTCAGTAGGTTGAGGCCTCTGCCTTCGGCTCAGGTCATGATCCCAGGGTGCTGGGATCACACATCGGGCTCTTGGCTCAAAGGGGAGCCTGCTTCTCCCTCTCTCTCTGCCTGCCTCTCTGCCTACTTGTGATCTCTCTCGAATAAATAAAATCTTTAAAAAAAAAAAAAAGGAAAACCAGCATTCAACCCATTTTCTGATTGTATCTATTGCAGAATACAATTGATTTGATAGATTTTTCTTAAATTATTTCTTTATTGTTTAAAAAATTTTATTTATTTGAAAGAGGGAGAATGAGAGAGAGTGGGGAGGAACATAAGGGGGTGGAGAGGAACAAGCAGACTCTACAGTGAACATGGAGCCAGATGTGGGGCTCAATCCCAGGACCCTGAGACCACGACCTGAGCTGAAACCAAGAGTTGAAGGCTTAACTGGCTAAGCCATCCAGGCACTCCTCTTAAATTATTTATTGATTACTTAGATTGGAATGATAGAAATGTTAAGAGTAGGGGCGCCTGGGTGGCTCAGTGGGTTAAGCTGCTGCCTTCAGCTCAGGTCATGATCTCAGGGTCCTGGGATCGAGTCCCGCATCGGGCTTTCCGCTCAGCAGGGAGCCTGCTTCCCTCTCTTTCTCTCTGCCTGCCTCTCTGCCTACTTGTGATCTCTCTCTGTCAAATAAATGAATAAAATCTTAAAAAAAAAAAAAGAAATGTTAAGAGTATTGTGACATTGAGTAGATAGTCAAGAAAAGAAGGACTTGTAAGTAAGTAGTGTGGTTGCTACCTGAAAACCTGGTGGAATTAAGATTTCATCTAGCACGTTATATGATTTAAATTGAATTAATTTTTTCTAGAATAAATTATTGTGTCTTTCTAATTGATTTTAAGTGTAGATGCAATCACACTGTGATGTTGGCATTTGGTTTTGAGTCAACTTATATGGACATCCTCTTTCTTCTAAATATATCTCTAAATTACAAATACACATTTCCCACTATATTCACTAGGAAATAGTGGGTACAGGGACTTGGAAGTGAGTTATATTTTGGACCTGGAGCATGAGAGAGGAAACTGATCTGCATTGGTGGTCATATTCAACAGCCAGATAAAATTTTGTAGTGTAAGGTGATGGACCATCCAGAAGTTTTAGGAAGGAATCTAAATGTGTTCTCCCATCTTCTGGGAGATGGTGGGTTTGAGTGACCTTGACCATTATGCTTAGATAACATACTAAGGTAAATAGTAAACTGAGATTGGATAGGACAGAGACAGGTATCAAAGGAAGAGTTAAGGGGTGGGGGAAGAAGTGGAAATAAGGGAAAAAATTGTAGGTCTGTACTGTTAGCTAGACTCCTCTCTGGTTTAGGCCAGGCTGCACACATGTTGGGTCTTTTGAGAAGCAGGGGCTCTCAAGTAGGAGTAAAGTCAAGATAGTTTATGTTGTGTTGTCTCCAAATTATTAGTAGATCAGATTACTGGCTGTTTGTAGGACTGAGGGGAACTTGTCCGTCTAGCCAGACTTGAGAGGATGACTTATAGTGGCATTCTGTGTGACTTTAGGCTTCTAGCTGGAGGGTCAATAATCTGTATAACTATTATCCTAATTCCTTGTACCCATGAGATAATTTCAATTCTCTTGAATTGAATTTGTGAATTCATTCTCTCTTTCTCTCTCTCTCTCTCTCTCTCTCTCTCGACTTAAATGTTGTAAGTATGGGCATAGAACCATTGCTTCTCACATTTTAAACTGAATGTTGAGTTTTGTTAACTTATCTTGATTCACTTGAATTTTGTGAAACTAAAACATTAGAAAAATATAAATTTAAATGCAGTAATTAAGATATACTTCATGGGTAGTAAAATAAATATCTGATCCATTCATGGTTTATGATTATTTATTTCACCCATCTACTTGAGTAGGTCCACTATCTAGAGTTGCTGGTTTAACCAAATAATTAAGGAATATAAATTATTCATTTTGACATTGTTTTCCCTAATATGTGATATAAAATTGCATACCAACATTTATTTACTTAAATATCTTATTTATTTATTTGAGAGAAGAAAGAAAGAGAGCATGAGTGGGAGAGGAGCAGAGGGAACAGGAAAGACAGACTTCCCACTGAGCAGGGAGCCTGATGTGGGGCTCTCTCCCAGGACCCTGAGATCATGACCTGAGCCCAAGGCAGATGCTGAACCAACTGAGCCATCCAGCTGCCCTGCATTCTAGCATTCATTCATTCATTCATTCATTCATTTATTTTAAAGATTTTGTTTATTTGTTTGAGAGAGAGACAGAGAGAGCATGAGGTGAGAAGGTCAGAGGGAGAAGCAGACTCCCCATGGAACAGGGAGCACAATATGGGACTTGATCCCAGGACCCTGGGATCATGACCTGAGCTGAAGGCAGTCCTTCAGCCAACTGAGCCACCCAGGCGCCCCTAACATTTAAATAGTAAGATTACTTCATATGAATCATGGCAGTGATGTGCAAAGTCACATTAGAAAGATAAAAGAGCTCCAATAACTATAAGATTCAGTTATAACTTAATCAGTACATATAAATAAAGATTTGATCAGAAGGTGAATCCTCGTTGCAGAATGGATATTCAGAAGTTAAACATTGGCAGGTCAATAGAAGCTATGTCTTGAGGTAGAAGAAGACTTGGCTTCTGAGTCTCTGGTCTCACTTTTGCTAGATAATTTCTACTGCGGTGATGAAAATACCACTGTCTCAGCTTGACTTGATTAAACATTGGAT
Source organism: Martes martes (assembly GCF_963455335.1). Taxonomy (NCBI): domain Eukaryota; kingdom Metazoa; phylum Chordata; class Mammalia; order Carnivora; family Mustelidae; genus Martes; species Martes martes. The sequence goes on from NC_137903.1 coordinate 52,916,211, forward strand.
ATTCTAACTTTGCTTGATCTTACTCATTGTTTACCAAGAACCTTGTTGTTAAATATGTCATTCCCCCAGTTATTCTCTGTGGTCAGAAGCACACAAGCAATATATGTCCCAAGCATAATTATAAATTAATAATTCAAAATTGTTATATGCAAATATAATATGTAATAATATAATAAAGATTATAAATTAGTCCATTTAAATTCTGCTTTTACACCAGTCTTAAAAGTCAGCTTTACATTCATCTACTTCTGGCCTGAAGGATGTAGCCATGCTTCGGACCCTCTTAGCTTCCTGAATTTGCAGCCCGGAAAGCTACATCCATACCGTGGCTAAGCACAATAAAATGAGTGTTCTACCGTGAATCCTCCAAGGAGAGCGTTAGCTTCTCCCTCCTTTTATTTTGTTGTCTAAGAAAACATTCTACCTGTGGAACATATACTCATGTTATGTTTTCTGCTAAATGGAAATTCTTGGAGAGCAGAAATTCTGCTTAATTAATCTCTATAGTTCCCCTTTCCTTTAGTGACTTACTCTTAGTGAATGTATTCAATGAACGAAAGGGGGAAGACCGGTGTTTTGCAATGGTAGGTGCATTAACATCTCATTGTGGTTCCTCCCACGGCTAGCAGATAGTCAGGCATCTTAGTGGAAAGTAGTCAGTGTTTACTGCACTCAGTTTACCAAATGAGTCCTCATGCGGTGTTCGTCAACACCCTTACCACATTTCTCATTCAGAGGATTCATTCTTCAGGTTTCTCTTGTTAACGTTTTCCTCTAACACATATGGATAATGCTGACAAGAAACAAGCAAACAAACAAAAACCCAAGTAAGCAATAATTTCATTCCATAGTCCAGGACTGTGGAGCTAACTCATGTCATGAAAACATTTCTTGTCTCTTGAAAATGGTGGGAGTCTTGCTGCCAGACTTTGGGTTTTCATATTGTTCAACTTCCAGTGGGTTTTTGGATGGCTCTCTCTCTTCGTAGTACCTACTAATAATTCCATCTTGAGCTGAGTCCCAGAACTTTTGCCAACTGCTTCTTTGTTCCACAGACTTTAATTGTAGTTGTACTTTAATAACGGATTGACAGAAAATTATTTTCTCGAAAAAAAATCTGTATGCTGGTATATCCCCAGATTTGACATAACCATTTCAAGGCACACATTGTCTCAAAATCTGAGGGAAGAAGTAGTTCATAGCTCATAATGTGCACCATTAAACTGATAACTTTGAGTGATAATTGAATACAAAGCAGCCCAAGATCAAAAGTTTCCTTCCAAAGATAAATGTCACCCTGAAGCCAGCCATAGAATTCCAAAAATAATGTAGGAGGTGGATTTATTTTAGTCAGAGTAGCTAGTTTAGAAACAAGTTTTGGCTTTGGAAATTTCTATTTCATTCTTCATTTTCTTTGGAAAACAAAGAATTCTGTCAGGGTCTTGACTACTGGCCACATTTAATGGACTATTAGGGTTAAAATATTCTATACTCTTCATTTCATAGATAGGAAAGGCAGGTGCAATGTTAAATGATTTGTATTAAAGAGAACAATTTTTTTTTAATTTTTTGTTTTTATTTATTTATTTTTAAAGATTTTATTTATTTATCTGACAGAGAGTGAGAGGTCACAAGTACGCAGAGAGGCAGGCAGAGAGAGAGGAGGAAGCAGACTCCTTGCTGAGCAGAGAGCCCAATGTGGGGCTCGATCCCAGGACCCTGAGACCATGACTTGAGCTGAAGGCAGAGGCCTAACCCACTGAGCCACCAAGGTGTCCTAAAGAGAACAATTTTTAAAAATAGAACCCTGTCTCCTAGTGGTCAGTGGAGTGGGCCCCTATCTTGCTTTGGCTTTAGAGCCATTTTTGTGTCTATGGAGATGCTTTCTAAAAAAGGAATTAAAAAAAAATGTTTGAAGGTAAAGCTATGATTTCTTTCCTCTTCCAGATTTGCTAACATTCCAACTGAGTGATCTCAGCAGTGTTTATTGTTTAAAAGACCACTTGTTGTTGAAATTTTTTCTTTGTTGAGATAGTCATTTTCTGAACCAAAATAGAATAAAATTGGATAGCTACACTGCATGTACTTATGTGTGTAAGTAACATTTTGGAGTCTTTTTGAAAAGGCTGTTTTTAAGTGTTTTGCAAGAAGTCAGGATGGTCATGAAGGCAAGTCCGTAATCAGATGGTGTATTCATGGAGACCAGGAAAGATTGCAGAAATCAACGTGAGGCGAAGGGAAGGGATAGATACGTCAAATTGTTGAAGTAAGAAAATTATAAGTGCTTTATGATAAAGTAGAAAAATATGTTTCAGTCAAGACATGGGGCAAGGCAGAATTTCCCAGCCATAGGCACACATTAGAATCATCTTGAGAGCTTAAAAAATAAAAAATTATCAATGCCTGGGCCCAACCCTACCCCTAGATAAATCTGAATGGGGGCGATATTTTTCTAAAGTTTCACAGGTGACTCTGATGTGCCACCAGGGCTAGGAGCCATCAGGGTACAATTATGAAAGGGACACGGAAATGTGAGGGTTTGGAATGAAAGAATAAGCACCTCCTTCCTCGGATGGAAGGATAAAAATGCGCCTGTCTTCATCTCGAGAGAAGGACTGGGATTCCTCTCTTGATTTTATAGGATCTGATTTGCTTCCTTGCCAAGCAGCAAACCTGGACGTTCTCCAGTGTCTGACAGGCCCTATGGGGCTACGGGGGACGTTGGATTCTCTACCACCTTGGGAGACGGGCACCCCAAAGCCACCTTCTCTTCTGTTCACAATAGCATGATCCTTTTCCACCTCCGAGGCATTTTCCTCCACTGCCTTTTTTTTTTTTTTAAAGATTTTGTTAATTTTAAATATTTTATTTATTTATTTGACAGAGATTGAGATAGCACCAGCAAGGGGAGCAGCAGGCAGAGGGAGAAGCAGGGAGCCAGAAGCTGGGGGTTGATCCCAGGACCCTGGGAGCATGACCTGAGCCAAAAGCAGCTGTTTAACCTACTGAGCCACCCGGGTGCCCCAAGATTTTATTTTTAAGTGATCTCTACACCTAACGTAGGCTCAAGCTCATAACCCCGAGATCCAGGAGTCACGTGCGCCACCCACGGAGCCAGCCGGGCACCCGTTTGTTTTCACATCCTTAACGTGGATTCAGGATTCTCACCAAGGGGAACCAACGGAAAGGGGCAACCACTGTACTCCTCTGGTATTCCGCCTAGAACCTCAGAAAGACTCTCTGCTGTGTTTGCGCAGGCGTTGCCTTTAGCTTTGCCAAAGAAAAGGTTTTCATTCATTCATCAAATTTGGAATGAGTGCTGACCATGTGTTGGGTGGTGCTCTAGATGCTGAGGCTATAGCAGTGAAGAAAATACAAATTATTATCCTGTAGTCCTTACGTTCTCGTTATTTGCATAATGATTTGCTGGTCAGAGGCAATGCTTTTATTTTTTTAAATTTTTAATTTTTTAAAAAAGATTTTATTTTTATTTTATTTATTTGACAGAGAGAGGTCACAAGGAGGCAGAGAGACGGCGGAGGTGGGAAGCAGGCTCCCAGCTGAGCAGGGAGCCTGATACGGGGCTCTGGGATCATGACTTGAGCTGAAGGCAGAGGATTAACCCACTGAGCCACCCAGGTTCCCCAGAGGCAATGCTTTTAAAGAGCTTATATACTTTGTAGGGTCCTTGAGAAAAGTCCCTCAGGAGTTGCTCCTCAATAGTTTGTTTTGTTTTTCCTTTTTGAGATCAGAAAACTTAAAGTTTTGCTTCTTGATAAAAAACCAAAAAAACAAAAGAAAACAAAAAACCAGTGTTTCCTTGTGAGGCCTGGACGTGAGCCACGGTCAGCTTGCCTTCCATCCATGCAGAGGCGGTTGAGTCCACAAGCCGAAGGAGCAAACCAGGTCCGCTCAGGCTGACTTGCCTAATTTCAAATATTTAGACAGGCCTTTCAGGGAGAACGAATTTCCACAAAGGAATTTTTCCTAGAAAAGGCATCACTTTAAATTATACTTATATGCACTAGGCAAGAAATTGTTAAATAGGTAACAGACTTAAATATTCTGGACCCGTTGCAGTTAAATGGGAACAGGAATCTTTTGAAGAAGAGTGGTATTGTGTCTTAGCTACAGCAGGGGAAGGCTTTGAAATAGAAATGGGGGAAATGAAGCCTCTGAGAGTCAGGGTTTTAAAACCTCTATGGAGCTCGTCCTCTTACTGGTTCTCAGCTGGAGAGCTAGTCCTGTTCCACTCAAATCTGTGGAAATAGACGATCCCATCCATGACGGAGAAGGCAAGCTGTGCAGTGGGACAACCTCTTTACAAAGGCAAGTTAAGCAGAGCAACTCCTCTGTCGGTTCAAAACCCTTTTGGGAACTTCCCAGGTGTAATCTGGAACTGGTCTCTTTACTTGGAGGGCAGGGAGAGACAGAAGGCAGGCCACTCCAGCTTGGGAAGCGGCAGTTTTCATAAACTGAGGGAATTTAATATATGAGGCTTGTCTCGGGCGGCAGCAAAGCTAACGGATTCCAGCACCCACCTGCCAAATCTTGAAAGTTTATAAAGAGGCCCTAACTGAGCTCAGTCACACCTACCTTGCGGTTTTCAGCACCGCATCACTGTCTCAAGGCTATGTCCTTGGAGCACTTTCTGGAGTGGGAAAGGCAAGGGGAACCCACATTCCCAGGACAGGGCAAGAAGCCTCCAGGTGCCTGGGTCCAGATCGTGAGGCAAACTATAGTCATGATGTTCCCCAACATTGACCCATCAGTCCAAGTAGCAAGGATGATGACACGACTATCCAGGAGGAAACCAAGGATGTCACTGCTGCTGGCGCCACGTGGTTGGCTCCTTATGGTGGGGGAGGGTAAAGATGTTTGAGGTCTGGGTGATGTGGGGAATTGTTCTGGAGAGAAAGTGTAAACCCAGCGCAACCAGCATGGTGGTTTTGTGGCACGAGGGGGAGTTGAGTTCAGAATACTATAGCGAGATACAGATTGTGAAAAGTTTGAAGAGGGAAAAGAGAGCAAGAAAAAAATAGTGACAGTAGTGCCACAGTGGATGCCTTGAACTCAGGAGTCTCATTTATCTTCGTGTTCTTGCACAGGGCACAGCAGAAATGCTCAGTTAGTATTTGCGGAATTAAAGGTCAAGTGAATAGCAACAGCTAGCGCTATAGCAAAAGGAGCAAGACTGAAACGAGCTGCGCTCTTAGGATGGCATGGCGCTTTTGCAGCTGGCTATTTGGGCATTAGAGTGAATGGCAAGTCCATGCAACATAATTGAGGCGGGGTGGGGGCGGGGAGGGAGAGGAGAGGGAGAGCGCAAGTGCAGGAGGGTGGGGGAGGGAGGGAGAAGAGAGGCTGACGTGTGGATAGAGTCGGAGGATAGAAATAAGTAAAAAAAAAAAAAAGTGACAGGGAAGTTGCACTGTCTTATCTTTAATTGACGAGACTTCAAATACAGGCATTATTTTATTTTATTTTATTTTATTTTTTTTTTAAGATTTTATTTATTTGACAAACAGAGATCACAAGTAGGCAGACAGACAGGCAGAGAGAGAGGGGGAAGCAGGCTCCCCGCTGAGCAGAGAGCCCGATGTGGGACTCGATCCCAGGACCCTGGGATCACGACCTGAGCTGAAGGCAGAGGCTTTAACCCACTGAGCCACCCAGGCGCCCCCAGGCATTATTTTAAAAATAAAAAAGTACACTGTGGAAATTTCAGTCCTCCATTGGGCTCAAAGAGCAAAAGCTCTGAAGTGAGCCTGAGGGGGAAGCATGCTCTCTCTTCAGATCTATTTTTCCGTGTCAGTTATTACCTCTCTTAGTGTGAGTATCTTGCCAATCTTGGGGCATTGGTACAGTTTAAAAATACAATTTTTTTTCATACAACATGGCTCCTACTTCGTCTGGTGCTCAAAGCTTAGAAAAGCCAAGTGTGTAGGACCCGTCAAGAGAATGGTTGGGTGGTTTTCAATATGGCACCGTCCTAATGACCTTTGAGGGTAATTTTGAGTATGTGCACTTTTGGTCTTACCTCCCAACCTCACGCGCCCCCCCCACCCCCCTTTTATGATGCAGCTCGCCTGCAGTTCAGAGGTAAAACACTGTCTTAATCTCCGTAGAGTTCTCCTACCAAAAGGTTATCTTATCTGAGCTCCCAGAGAACCCTGAATTCATAAACTATATATTTGTCTGTGTTTCAAAGAAGATTCTAGGCCCTTGGAGTTGGAGGCCATATTTTATTTATCCTTCTCTTCCAGATATTTAGAACAGTTGGGGGCACATAACGTGTACTTAAGGTATATTTGCTAAATGAATTAGTAAATAATGACTGACTAAAACCAAAATGATGACCCTAATGAGTTTTTGTGTTTTTTTTTCTTTTAGTTAATTTTCATGTTTAATTTACCCATGGTATAATTGATTTTTCCTAAACAAATCATTTGTTATTCAGATTTCAAATAAATAGTCCTGTGGTACATTATTATAGAGGAATTAATGATCTAAATCCAGAAAGATCCACGTAAATATTTGGTCACAGTACTGGCTTGCAGTCACGAGGCTGAAAAATAAGGCCTTGAGGAACAGCTACACAGAAGCCTCCAGGCTAGGGACTCTGTCGCGTTAATGGCATTTGAAGAGCAGCAGATTGTTTAAAAAGTGCCTATATTGGCTCTGCCTGCCCATAACCTACAGGTTACAACTTTGGGGATGTTTTATAAAAACTAGAGCTTCAATAGGAATGAAAAGTCAGAGTATCCCTGGCAGAAGGCCCAGGATACAGAAAGCGCTCAATCCTCGTTTCTGTCTTCCATGTTTCCCACCTGGGAAAGTAAAGGTCAATTTAGAGAACACCAGACAAATGCTCTAATGCCCTCTGGGGTGATGCTCATGGATAGTATGGTATAGTATGATGCAGTGTCGTATAATATAGTATAGGATCAGTTTTCTTTCTACATTAAGTGGAGACAGGTGATACTCGATCTTCTCTCATGGTTAGTATGTTTATGAAGTTAGGGTTTTGACAAATTAGATACATCAGGTAAAGTGCATTAGCTGTTTTTGTCTTTACCATGTCCTCTTTCTCAGTATGGTTCATCAACATACCTAGTGGTGGAATGGCAAAAAAAAAAAAAAAAAAAAAGTTAGAGGTGTGGACTGATCTCCTTATTGGAAACAATAAAAATGGGTATGGGTATCCATTGGACACAAGACCAATATGCTAAATTCTTCAGTAAAAGTGGAAAGCAAATACGGAAAATTTTCAAGGAATTTGGATTTCTTGAGGCATTACATCTAGAATCCATAACAAAATTTACATGCTTTGTAAAACAAAGTACTTATGGATCAACACAATGCAGTATGATCCAAGTACATGCGTATCAGAAGGCTTCCTACTAAACACCGACTTGGAGTAGGAAAGATGTAGTAAGGAAAGGCCTTGCTGGTCAAGACAGCCTGTGGATCTTATTTTGAAGAGGTCAAGGGCTTGACTTAGGGAAGAAGGGCAGCATCATTTGGCTAAGTAGGGCATTTCGTGCACATGGGCACCAAGAGGCACGTTCGTTGTGGTAGAAGGTGATCAGCAGATGAGGGTCACTGGAATGGAATACGCTGGAAACGGTAAGAGATCAGATCCAATAGACATGTCACTGGGAAGACATTCCTCCTGAATTAGATTAATGAGAGAGACAAACCTTGAGGTAAATTTCAGGCATTGCTTAGTCATTTGGAAAAATAGAAGAGATTTTCTAAGCCAGAAAGAGCTCTCTCATTTCTTGTGCCTTAGCCCTCTTCTCTCCTTCCTGACTTTTACGCCACAGTTCCAATGACTTCATTTCCCAGCCCAATCCGTTCTGATTTTCTTGCCCTTTTCAAAGCCTCTTAATGGTTTTCCCTTACAGCTGCCTTGGGGAGAGCCGCCACCTCCCATCTCCGGGGTTCTGCCAGCCCTCGCGTCTCCTCACGGCAATCACGCGCTGCCTGTAAATAAGCCAACAGATGCCCTGGTTCTTTTGGAACGAAAACATGTCAGAGACAGAACTGTTCTCAACTGCTCCAAAATTGCATTTTCACCTGCTTCTGGGGAGTGCGTTCTTCTTACTTAGGAGGAAATTATTCTGAATGTTGTTTAGAGGCTGTCTGTCACCAGAACCAGACTTTCCTCTCCTTTGCTTCCTCCCCAGTGATCTCATTCACTACTCTACCAGGAATTCACCCCTCATAATTGGAAAGGTTACTGATCTCATCCTGTCTGCTTTCAATACGAGGAGCAGGAGTCACTGGGGCTCAGATGAGAGGCCGCGGAGAGACGATGGCTCCAATGTGGGTTGCTTGCTGGATACACTAGAATATGCTCTCTCTGGGATTGTTGGAAATCAGGGCCATTTTCTTCTCCAGAGGATTCTGAGTTGCAGGCTCCTACTTCATTACAGAGCAGGCTGCTGGGGGCGGAAGGGAGCAGAGGATAGAAAATGTGGACCAAGGGGCGCCTGGGTGGCTCAGTGGGTTAAGCGTCTGCCTTCGGGTCAGGTCATGGTCTCAGGGTCCTGGGATCGAGCCCCTCATCGGGCTCGCTGCTCAGCAGGGAGCCTGCTTCTCCCTCTGTCTCTGTCTGCCTTTCTGCCTACTTGTGATCTCTCTCTGTCAAGTAAATAAAATCTTTTAAAAAAAAGAAAAGAAAATGTGGACCAGAAGAGCACTGAGCTGCACTCAGGCCTTTGCTGTCTGTTTCTTGTGGCTCTGCTAACTGCCTCCATTCAAGTCCATTTACGCCTGTGAAGCTCATGAATTCTGTAAAATGGGAGATTTGGACTACATAATGTGAAAAGGATATTGCAGAACTGAAAAGCCTATGACTTTTTCTCTTCTTAGATAATAAAGCCCCTAGAAAACAGACTTGCAGGAAACATATTTGTCCTGAGAATGTTATTTGCAATTTTCCATAGTGTCCTACAGGTACTTGAAGGAGCAGAAGATCTGGAAAGAGGGGACTTAGGTTCCCAGACAAGGGCACTGAAATTTTCTCTGACTTCTATTTAACATGCACTCTGTCTCTCCATAGAGTCAAAATTATAAAGAGGAGGCTCACATAGTATAGCACAATTTAAAAAGTAAACTGCCATGTTGTTTTCTAAACATTCTGTTGGAATCATAGGCCTTACCTGAATGATGACCTATAGTCATTATCAAGAAAAATTGCTCTTTTTAAATATTCTGTGACAAATATTTAAGCCAAATGGTGTTTTACTCAAGGAGTCACTGAATTCATCATAAAAGGGCATTACTGATTATGGCAATTTAGGAAACATTATTTTTAGCTCAGTGGTAATTGTAGATAAGCTCGTATGGGAGACCTGACAGAGGGAGGCAAAACAAACCAGTAGTAGGAAAGGGGAAAAAATGATGTAGCTCGATGCTTACTGGGCCCTTCCTGTTTTAGAAATGGGATAAAAACAAAACCTATGTTAGTAAAAGCTTCTTTTTAAAGATATGTGTTTTTAATGGCTTTGCATTATCTCTAAGAAACTACTGGGGAACAAAAATATTAACATCTCCATTACATCCCTAAAATTGGTCTCAACTTATCCTCTCAGTGTAGCCAAATATTGTTAGGTATCAGTGTCAGCTCTCTCTATAAATTGGGAATGTAGAACTGATGTACTTTGGATGGTTGACGTCAAAAGACAGTTAAAAAACAGGCTAGTAACAATTAATGAAAAGAAATGCTGGCAGGGCACCTGGGTGGCTCAGTGGGTTAAGCCTCTGCCTTCAGCTCAGGTTATGATCCCAAGGTCCTGGGATCAAGCCCTGCATCGGGCTCTCTGCTCAGTAGGGAGCCTGCTTCCTCCTCTCTCTCTGTCTGCCTCTCTGCTTATTTGTGATCTCTCTCTGTCGAATAAATAAATAAAATCTTAAAAAAAAAAAAAGAAATGCTGGCAAATAAAATGATTTGCAAACAAGAACAAAAACAAATTTCCAAACAGGTTGGGTTCTGTCCAGCAATAAGTTCTTTGATGTTGATTTGAGTTAAGCCAAATAGCTAGTTACTTCCATCAAGCCTTCTCAGTCAGGTAGAACCCGTTGGGTGGCTTTCCCAATGGGATACTGAACCCTTTTTCCAGTGGGATACAAAGAGATAGCAGATATGTCCTCGCTATTGTCACCTTAGCTATCTCTTTGTTACTACAATTCAGAAAATTCAAAGAAAATCTCTGGTTATTTTTTTTAAGATTTAAAAAATTTTTTTAAGTAATCTCCACACCCAATGTGGGGCTCAAACTTACAACCCCAGGATCAAGAGTTGCATGTTCCACTGAGTGAGCCAGCCAGGGGTCCCAAATCTCAGGTATTTTAGAATAAGCTATTTGATTAAATTTAAATCATTTGAAATATTTAATTAACAAATAGTTAATATAATTGATGTCAAGACCAAAAATGTAAACAGTGGAGAGTGAAGGCCTCCTTCCCCATCTGCCCAGTCCCTAGCTCCTCCTTATCCCCAAGTAACTCCTGAGTTCAAACAAACTGGAAAGTATGCTCAGACAACTCCCTTTAACGTTCCTTCTGACGTGTTTCATCAAGATTTGCTTTCTGATGATGTAAGAGGGAAAAGAGTACTCTCTAAATAGAAAGTATCTTGTCCTGTTGAAATTGAAGAAGGTGTTTCTTTATTTTTATAAATAAAGAACAGATCTCTGTGAAAATACTCTCTTCTCAATGTGATCATCCAGAAATAACTGGCTTACCAGGATAATAGGAAATTACTAAATAGGGGCAGTGAAGTCAATCACTGTAAATGATTTCGTTGTATGTCTGTTATGTTATTGTACTGTTTCATAATCAGTTATAATTAGCATATAATGAAGTCAACTATAGTCGTCGGGAATACTATATAGTATGAGTCCCCAAAATAAGAGTAGCTGTAGCCATTTCTACTGTATGGTTTTCAAAATGCACACAGGAAATTGTTGATAAGGAATTCCTGGGTAAGGAATAGGGGGGTGTCTTTGGTTTTTAAGAATGAGAGTCCAAACGATTTGGGCTGTTAGGGGTTCAGGGTGCTACACCACATTTGTAATGTGGATGATTTAAGGTTCTATAAAGATTATTTCTCAGGCATTTCTTTTGAAGCAAGCAACAGGGAATCTACTAGTTTGGTGAGAAAAATAGTCCCAACTGTCTTTCTAGATGGGCCTCTTGCACAATTCTGGAGAATCCATACCAACCGGAGATTGTCTTGTTTTTAGGTAAAAATACATCTTCAAGTTCAAATTCATGAGCTGGAAGAATAGGTTTATTGTCTTTGATGGAGCTACCCGCTGGGGACTTTAATCCTTAGGAATCACTTGAGAGAGATCCTAAAGATACTTTTGAAATCAAATGAAAAACTTGCCCCCTACCTACTTCTGCCTCAGGCCAAGGGAATCCGTTTGAATGCCCCCATCCTAGCTTATTTGCCTTGGAATGTCACTTTGAATTACTCTTCCCCAAAATAAATAAAATCTTTTATTAGTTTATTTTTGCTTTACTCTGTATATGTTCTTAGATTTTATTTCTCTGTCCTTCTGTATTGTTTCAGTTACTTTTACTGATAATGTGGTTTTCTTGCTTTTTTATCTTGTGCAATAATACTTTATATTAGTTAACTTTTTTTTCATTGTTCTTTGCTATTCTAATTTTTATTTTATTTTTTCCAAATTATATTTATTTTTCCTGTTGATTTTATTTTGGCTTCTTTGATCTTACCATTTTATATTTCTAGTAGGCTTTCTTAGCTCATGTACTTAGTTAATTTTAATAGTTTCATTGATAATTAAGCAGGAAATAAAAGTAGGGACTTGTTTGTATTGTTCCACGTTTGATACCGCACTAACAATCTAAAATTATTGTTTTAACTAATTGTCTGTTATATTCAGCCTAACAACTAATCAGACTAGCTCAGCAACTATATGTAGTCTCACATTTTTTTTAAGATTTATCTATTAGAGAGAGTGAGTGAGCAAGCATGGGGAAGGGCAGAGGGAATTGGAGAGAGAAACTCCAGCAAACTCTAAGCTCAGCATGGACCCTGACCTGGGCTTGACCCAATGACCCTGAGACCCTGACCTAAGCTGAAATCAAGAGTGGACATTTAACCAACTCCTCCACCTGGGGAGGAGTTAAATTCATTTCATAAAAGTAACTAGTTGAGGTAGATGAGCACTTGGAAGTTAAAAAAAAAATGACAACTCAAATTATTTTTGTTAAGTAATCGTTTTGGTGTATTGTTGTTTGCTTAGTACCATTATTCAAACTGAAAAAATAAATTTCAGTTTTGGAAATGTTTCAGTATACAGATTCACCTGAATAATTTGAGCCTACTCTAATGATCTATTTTCCTTAAAATAAGCCCTCTCTATGGAACTGTCAGCATGATAAAGCAGGAAAAAATGGTTGCATTGTTGCCAAAGTTATAATATTTAAGGGTTTTCCACAAGATTTAAAAATGGTAACCTTATAGAAAGTCATGGAAACTATGTAGATAAGTTTCTTAATGGAGGTATTGAGGAAAAGCGTATGAGCCAATTAAAAAAATTAAAAAAATAAGGATAGGCTCATGAGTTTGTCTCTACTCTCTCTCTCTCTCTCTCCCCGTCTCTCTCTCTCTATATATATCCAGTAACATTTTAAGAAGAAAAAGGAGAAAGAGGAGGAGGAGGTGAAGGACAAAGGGAAGGAAGGAAGGAGATAAGGAAAGAAAGGCAGAAAGAGAAAGGAAGGGGGGAGAGCAGGAAGGAAGGGGAAAAAAGAGGTGGGAGAGAAAGAAAGGGAAAAGCTGGATGTTCTGAACAAAGCAGAGAAAACGTGATTGTACCAATTACCAGTGTCTCCTTATATCCACTTCCTGCTTTCCAGCTGCTCCCTTTAGATAACCTTACTGTTTAGGTACTTTCCCTTAGGTTGGATATGGCTGATGAGGGACATGGTCTTCCTGACCCATCGAGGACTAACCCTTGACCGTTGTCGGTTTTCCATGTGATGCTGGTTGGCTTGTTCTTATTTGGGAGGTTATGAAGCTGAAGTTGGGTTTTTAAAACATTTTAACAAGCAAAATCTTCACTGCCTGCCTGTATGAAGACCATTCTTCTTCTAGTGTTTTCTTGCTTCCTTAGCACCGCAATTGTCCCCCCATCTTTTTATCCATAAGAAGACTCCAGTGTATTTTCATCATTCTCTTATTTCCCCCCGAGGGTCCAGTCAGAAGAGTGAGGGTCTAATTATTATTGTCTAAAGAATTCTTTCTTACTGAAGGTGACAGAATTAATCTTAGAAATCTGATAAATGAGTACAGAGTTACCCTTGATTGACGGTGCACTTTACATCAAAGTACACTCAACGTCTAACTAAGTATGACTGGTGTGTCTTTCACTCTTATTTTTTGAAGAAGTCGTCCTTGAAACACTGTTTTGTTGGTACCTGTGCTCTTCTTCCTCATCTTCTTAAGAGGAAAGAAGATACAGAGCATCTGGTGGAGAGTTAAGTGTAAACCCCATTCCCCCCATCCCAGTCGCGCTAACCAGAACAGAATTTTACATGAAATAATAGACTAAAAAAGTGAAAACCATAGTTTGGTAATTTGCCAGCATGTAAATAAAACAGATGGCTGGGTTGAATGAGTTTAATGAAAGTGATGACTACGTATAATATGATAGAATCTTTGTCTCTACCATTCTACGTTGAATGGATTTAAGTAGTTTGTACCTAATTTTAATTTATGTGGCTTTCTTTAAAGAATGTTTAATGAAATCTCACTCCATTTCTAGCCCCTTAAAATTATTTTTTCTAAGGCTTTCTCAGATGGGGGCTCTTGATATAGAAGTCAAAGAGCTCCATTGATGAATCGGTTTTCTCATGTTTGCCAGACTGAAGTCTCTGGTGTCAAAGATGACACTTGCTTGGATATCATTAAATGTTGATGAATAATAATTTTATATTCCTATAGCTTTTTACTTATAAAATATTTACTTCACTCTGCCAAAATCTTACATAATCAGCAGAGAATGTACTATCTCATTTGACAAGGGAGAAGACAATAATAAGGAAAAGTCTAGAGGTCCCTAGACCCTCATCATTATTTGAATAAAACTTGGTGTTTCTCTGCTAATATCTGCCCCATACTATGGGAGTCCCTCAGAGGCTTAGAAGTTCCCCAAATTGACTTACTAGGAGAGAGTATCCTATTATAGATAATAACAAAGATGACAGACTCCAACATTGAATTAATAACTTGGAAAGCATTTACTAGCTAAGGAGTAGGCAGTGTAAGTCGTTCTACAGAGAAGAGTCAATTTATTTTCCAAAGAACTGTGCATACTTAGATTTTCAAATAAAGTTTGAGGTTCTCTAATCCAACATTCCTGTATATACAAGAACATTCTCAAAAATGTAGCGGATATTCTGCCCATTGAATCTTGAAGCGATAGGGAGGCAATTCTGTCTGAGGCAAACAGATCTAATGGACAATTTTATATATTAGAAAATTCTTCCTTAGTGAGCTGATACCAGCCTTCCTGTAACTTTGATCTGGTCTCTTTCCTATAGAAGCACACAGAATAAGTTTAAACCATGTTGTAAATGAGCCCTTGAAATATCTCTTAGAGTTTAAAAAAGTCACACTTCATAGGAGTTTTTAACAGGTTTTTTTTTTTTTTTTTTGAGGTATAATTGGTATACAAAAGAAACTCGGCATATTTCCCAATTTCTTTTTTTTCCTTTTTTTTTCTTTTAAAGATTTTTATTTATTTATTTGACAGAGATCACAAGCAAGCAGAGAGGCAGGAGAGAGCTTCCTCCTCTAGAGAGAGGAGGAAGCAGGCTCCCTGAGGAGCTGAGAGCCGATGTGGGGCTTGATCCCAGAACTCTGGGATCATGATCTGAGCCAAAGGCAGAGGCTTTAACCTACTGAGCCACCCAGGTGCCCCCATATTTCCCAATTTCAAAATATATTATAAAACTATAGTAATCAAAACAGTATGGTACTGGTAAAAAAACGTAAAGACTGATGGAACAGAACAGAGAGTTCCCAAATAAATCCACATGTGTATAGCGAACTGGTCTTTGGCAAGGATAGTCTTTCCAACAAATGATGTTAGGAAAACTGGGTATTTACATGCAAAATAATGAAATTGGACCCTTACCTTACACAACACAAAAATCAACTCAAAATGGATTACATGTTGTGAGGAGCACCAGGTGTTATATGTAACTAATGAATCATTGAACCCTACATCAAAAACTAATGATGTACTATACAATAGCTAACTGAACATAATTAAAAAAAAAAAAACCCAAAACCCAAAATAGATTAAAGAGTTAATCATAAGACCTGAACTGTAAAATTCCTAGAAAAAAAACAGGGAAAAATTTTCTTGATACTGGCCTTGGCAATGTTTTCTTGCATATGACACCAAAAGCATAGACAACAAAAGCAAAAATAAAGTGGGGCTTCATGGGAGTTTTAATGTTCCTTTAGCCAAACAGGAAATTGAAAAAATGAATCTTGTTCAGGGTAACCCAGCTCCTGAAAGATTTGGGAGCAAGAATCCAGTTCTCCAGATGCTGTTTTTATTATTTTTATTTTATTTGCCTTCACCAAGAAGTCTCTGGATAAGTGAGTTGCTGTCCTGTTCACATAAATCATAGTGACTAAAGATTTTTACATAGCAATGTACATTAACTGAAATGTACAGAGACAATTGAAAAAAAAATCAACATTAATACTTCAAAGTCACTATGTAACAGTGGGGAATAAAGTTACATGAAGATAAAAATATATAACTGTGGGGAATGAAGGGATCTGAATTCTAATCTGTTTGACCACCGAAAATCAGTTTAATAATATAAGCATATCATTTCATGTTGTGTTAGATATGTTTCCTGTTTTACTTTACCTTATAAAATTAGGAATCATAAATTTCTTTTTTGATACCCAACTCAAAGAGAGAGATGAATCAAAGCCATGGTGTTTTTATGTGTTACTTTGTATTTCTGGACTCAGTTCCCTTAGTAGTAAGATCAAGGTATCCTACTTCAATTTGGTGATATCTCTGTTCTAAGGTTTTTGGACCGCCAAATTCTAATATTCTATGATATGTTTATACAGGCTGGATATAGTCTAGAAAATAAGATTTTAATATGGTTGAACGAAGGAACCATACTCTCTATTTCTCTTTGTGTTTCCTGTAGGTCTTCACATACTACCAAAGTGCGCCCTAAGCATTGTTAATTGGCTAGTGGAAGATAAAATAATCCAACTGAGGAAAATGTCTATTTTACAGAATCATAGTAACTTCTTCCTGAAAATTCAACAAGAGCTGAAACAAAGCCAGTTATTTTGCTTGCCCTGTCATGGAATTATCTGATGCTTTACTAGTTTCATTCATTCAACCAGCCTTTATTGATACCCTGTTTCTGGTGAACATGGAGATAGATATACTTTGCAGATCCCATTCAGGGAAGGACTTACTGACCCAGCTGTCAGCTCATTGGGGGTTTACTTTACCTGAAGAGAGCTGCATGGGCAGATTCACATTCTTCCTGGGGCAGCTGACATCCGGTGACAGATGATGGTAAGGGTAGAAGGTCTCAACCGGTTAATAGACAGTGGTGTGTACTGCAAGGAGAAAGTGGTATGGGTCTGGGAAAAATCAGTTGTCTGTCTTAATGTGAGTGAAGTGTCCGTTCTGAGGGAAATGATTTGTTGTACTTAAATGATTAGCATATAATTAATTCCACATTATATCTTCTTTTGAATGAAAACAATTGCTGTTAGGCCATGAATACTTTGATGTAACCAGATTGTTAGTCTGCGTAACAGATTCATGGCTTAAATTCAACCATCCTACTTTAACTTCTGGACGTTGCTGCCATTTTAGCTCTGTTACAGGCTGCTCTGAAAGCAAACCCTGAAGTTGTTGGTCTGCTCTATCCTTTTCCCCATTCCGTTGGAGTTTAATGGACCTGGACACTGGTGAGCTTCACAGAGTTCCAGAAAATTTCAAAAAATAGTTGCATCCACTTGTACCTGATTAAGGGCGTAGGAAGTACTTCTCCAATCACACTGATGGACAGTCTTTCCCAAACACCTTATGGGAGGCCAGGATGCCACATGTTTCATTTTCAAGTAGGTTATTCTGGCACAGAGTTTGCCCCAGTACTGATGTCTGAGGGTGAGTTTTGACCAAATCTTGACACTAGGAACTGATCATTATTGCAGATATCTCTAATTCTCAGAGGGCCACATCTACACTTACTTTTCTCCCTTTAGATTCTAAAGAAACTCTTGGTATCATCCAGTTTGGTCATTAAAAACTCTGAACTCTCTCGGTGACCACAAGCATCATAACCCCTCTGTGAGAAGAAAAAAGGCAAAACAACAACAATAAAACACCAAACAAAGCCTTCTACCACTAACAAAAGAGCCAGAAAATTGGCAGCCTTGCAAGACAGAATATTTTTAGGCTATAACCACTCTGTTCTAACCTAGATCACAGATCTTACCTCCACCCAGATCATTAAAGGCCAAGTGGGGAATTTAGACTTCCACATTCACCAGGCTGTAAGGAAAGTCGCGAAACTATGGGGGTGGTGTCCTAAAAGGCTGATCTCCTCCTGCAAAGGGGGTGGTGTCCTAAAAGGCTTAGCAGGGAGCAGAACTCTCATCCTCACAGGACACTAACAAGTCCCAGCACTTGGGCAAGTAGAGACAATATGGGGAGCCTGGACTTCCACCTTCATCCTGAAGTAATGAGGTCTCCTCTCCCTCCCCTCTCTGGGTTGACATCAGAGAGACACTTGACCTGTCCCTGCCCCTGCCTCTGCTACTTAGCCCTGTGGTCACGCTCCATACCTTGATATTATCAGTTCTGTAAACTTTCCTTACATTCATTTTCATGTGTTCTATCCGCAGATGACCAGTGCTCGCTTCGGCAGCACATATACTATCCGCAGATGACCAGCTTCTACTTTTCTCTTAGCCCTTCTAGAAACAACACCGTAAATATCCTTTCATTCACCAGCACTTCAATTCATCGATTTAAACACCTTTGCTTTGTCTTTTATCTCCTTGACATTCTTCTAGCTCATCCACTTTGCATTCCGGGGCTAGGCATTATAATCCCTTCCTTGACGAGTGCTTTAATTCTTTTGCTCCTCTCAGGTTTGTTGTTCTCATTTGGTGAACCGCAGCATGGGTTAAATAGAACCTCCGCTTACTCTGTGCTTTGACCCACATAGCCGGATATGGGTGGGAAAAACATACAGCCATCTGGAATGGTTATCCTTTAGGTTCATGATCATGAATCTAATGACAGCGAGAACATTCATACATACTGCCTCCTGGCAATAATACTACAATTTTTTTTTTTTTTTTAAAGAAACACCATGATAGTTAATTTCGTTTGTTCAAGGGCTCATATTGCAAGCGTTAAACCAAGTATGGGCTTTGATTCTGTGAGCTCAGATTCACATATTTAGGAAGATAAAAGCAAACTGTGATCCATGTAGATGGATGAAAAACTAAAGGCTCATGGTTAATCACATTGTTGTTTTAAATATTACAGCCCAGAAGCCAGAAGTCTCAGGTCTTTTAGGTCTTTGTGTATGTTCCATGAGGTATCTGCACTTTTCTTGAGCTAAGGAACCTCAGCATCCTTTAGCTTCTGGCTGAGAACACTGGTTAACCCTTGAGCATCCAGGATTCATGGAAGGCTCAGGAAAACTTCTTTCTCCATGCCATGGATTCCCTTCACCATCGTTGACACTGGATGAATCCTGGATAGATTTTTTAACATGGCTTTAATGGGATCAGCCACACTTAATCTAGTAGCTCAGTTGGTATATCCTTTTAGCTTGATGACATCGTATGCACTTTCAACCATCATTTTATGCATTTCCTTCCAATTTTCACTGTCATTATCTGTTCCCATTTCTAGGTTCAATTCCTGGAGAGAAACACCTACCACATTCATTCCACTCTACACAGCCACCCTTGAGTTGCCATATTCTCCCAAAATCCATCCATGGCAACTGCGAGGAAGAAAGCCAATTTTTTCAGACATAAAATCATGAAATCTAGCAGAATCCAGCTACACCCACTTCCAATCCCACAGGGCTTCCAGTCACTAAGTCCACTTAGTTTCCAGGTAACGTGAAAATATCCACTGGGTTGGAAACCACAATTACGATACAACCAGTACTGTACTTGACTAGCTGAGGAATAATGAATTTGAAGACATTAACATTCCTCTGCACCAGACTGAGCTGGCGCTCTCCCTCCTGCTGGTGGATTCCTGCAGTCACCGCCACAATCTTAGAGTTGGCAGTCATAGAATAATCTTCATCTGCCACAGTTTTAGGTGTCTGAAGAAACAAGCTCTCCCATGTTGCATATCTCATCATTTCTCCTTTGAGTTTATCTTCCAAAACATCCACAAGGGCAAGTTCATCAGCCAGAAACTTTCCCAGAATGCTGATGGCACCTGCCATACCAGCTTGCCCAGCACCCACTACAGTGACCTTGTTGTTTGGGATGGTTGTCTGTTCTTCTGCAACTGGTGCAATCAGTTTTTCCTTTAAGAGTTGCCATTGTGCCTGAAGAGAAGTGGTTGTAGGTACCACGTGAAGAAGACAATGTCAGCTACGTGCCAGTAATGCTACATTTCTTTAGTTCACTCATTCTTAATGGGGGTTAGCTTGCTCTAAGCAAGCAAAAACTGATTCTGGGAGGAGAGGTGTATAAAAAGTGGGAAAAAAATAGGAGAAGCGTTGGTCCGTTCCACTCACTTTCACACTTTTCTGGAAATGACTTCTGACCTTTCTCTTCAGTCCTTCTGGACAAGCATTTGCTTGAGGGCTCTTTTACTGGCTGTCCTTTCCTGCCTGGCTTGCTCCCGTAGATGTCTATGGCTCACCCCTTGTGTATATATCATCCTATTAATCATAATCTGAAACTTTCTCCCCAGCACTTCTCATTCCTCTTTCCTTACTCTGTTTTTTTCATGCACTAACTGCCCTAACGTAGTATAATTTACTGATATATCATGTTTATTATTTATTGTCCATCTGCCTTTTCTAAAGTATGAACTTCATGAGAATGAAGATTTTTGTTTGTTTGTTTTCAGCAGTACATCTCGACTATGTAGAATAATGACTGGCATATGGAAGATGCCTAAATGAATAAATTCATAAGTCCTTCTCTAAAAAGAACATAGAATCTTTGCACTTCCCAACTGAACCCTTTCAGTAGATTTCTGATACCTACAGGATAAAGACCAAAATTCATAGCATAACATCGGAGGTTCCTTATGAAGAGAAATGTTCTCTCTTTATTTTTTAAAATTCATCCCTCTGCTCCTTTGAAAGACACAGAAATGTGTTACCTACACACCCAATCGTACAAGGGTCTGTTGAGCACCTTGTTGAGGGAGCTGTTAGCTGCCTCAGGATTTACCTCAGCTGCAGAGAACACTCTTGCCTGGAGACGTAACTTTCCATAGGGCCCTCCTCCAATAACTGATTGCAGGGGGAGGTTTAAAAGCCTTATCTTTTCAACCCCAAGCTGTCCATGGAGCTGGCCAAAGCTTTGAGGTTCATCTGTTCTCCTCTATGCAGTCCTCAGTTTTACTCCTTTCATCTACATACATTGATGCCTACTAAATACTTGGTATGCAAAACTCTGTCTCAGCTTCTGCTTCCTGAGTGCAACCCGCAATCTGCACCTACCTGCCACATGTTCTGGATTCTAGAATCTGATGTGCTTTCATGATCCCAGGTTTTTAAGCACATCGTTTGATCTGCTTGATCTGTTCAACCGACTTCCTGTCTTTGAAAACTCATTTTTTAAAAGATTGAATTCCTCCGCTACATCCTCTGAGCAGCCCTCCTTGGCCCCTTCAAGCTCAGTTACCTTCTCATGTGTATTGCAGTGACGCTTCATCTATATCTTTATTATCACCTAATACAGTATACAGTGGTTAGGATTGTCAATTGCAGAAGACAGAAACTGTTCAGTTTGGCTTAAAAATGGTATTCTATTGGCCTCACATAACGGAAGAGTTGATCAACGATGCTGATTCCAGATGTAGCTGAAGGCAAGGGCTCAAAACAATGTCTTTAAGGTACCAAATCTCTTTCTACCTGTGCAATAGGCTATCTTTGAGTGCAAAACCTCTGTCTACAGCCCAAGATTCACTTCATGCCACCTTTTCTTCATTAGTGGATAGAACAACATTTTTTATTTAATGACTTTAACATGAAAGCTCCAGGAAAGGCTCACTTAGGTCCAGCTTGGGTCATTTGCCCATCCTTAAATGACTGTGAACGGAGTCATGACATAGCTGATTTTCTGTAGGTAGAAGTAGCAGCTCTAATAAAACCATATGGGATATGTCCCCTAGAGGAAATGTGGTTACTTTTAACAGAGGAAGGAAAGGGGTTACTTGCAAGGCAAAACTAGCACATAGTTGCTATATACTGTAATTATGGCCAAAGTTACAGACAGAATTCTATTGGGCTCATCTTAAGATTCTAGACATTCAAGTCATTCATGTCCATTGAAATACAAGGTGTATTTCAAGTGGCTTGACATGAAACTGAGGGAACGCTGGCTTTTACAGTTTAATCAAGCCCAGTACAACAGAAAATTGATGACACAATTGGGTTAGTGAGAACAAGACAAATGTTTGACTCCTTGAGTGAATGTAGTTTCTATCTTGTTGAGCTCCAGTGAATAAAAACAGAGAACTAGAATAAATTTTAAATATATAAATCACCTTAGGATCAGGCTTCTCTCCTGATTTATTGGCAAAGGAGTGTGATATGTAAGCAGACAGAGGGCTAAATATGGCAAAGAAGTAGTATAAGAACAAAAGCAAAACTGAAGAAATAAAGGCATGAATGACAATTATGTGAGATTTAATCTTTTTACTTAATGAAAGTAATAACCACCTAAATATTTAGTGTGACTGATGATTGGGCCACAACTTAGCCATAATATTAAATAGCACACTCTGTCATATATATATGTTTATGTACCTGATGTGTAATTAAATATGAATGAAACAATGAAAGAGAAAATAATACTAGGAAGGCGATATCACACTAGTATTTAATTCTACAAAACTCTACAGCCTGGCTACAATGGGACCACAAATTTGACTCAGATTTGACTCACAGCCTACTAGAAGCCTAGGATGAAAGGGAAATGGAATCCATTATACACTTCTTTGTGCCCAGTTATTCAGACGAAGCATAAACATTTATAACACTGTCACGAAAGCAAATCACCCAGTCAACAGAAAGAGCCTATGTGATAAGAGTCGTCAACATCCTTAGCACGAGCGTCCTTAAACACTTCACGTGATAGCAGAATTGTCTGCCTGTAGCCCAAGACTCACTTCATGCCAGATAAGCTGACAACATCATGCCAAAACTCACATCAGTTGGAGTTATTAAATGGCAGCACAGAATGCTGTGGGGCTGTACAAATCTCAGGAATGAAGAAATGCACCTGTGATCTGTCGAACAGTCAGAATCAGGGTACAAGACCTACATGAAATAAGTCTTCTCAAATTATGTTCTCTTAAAAGATGCCTGTGACAAGATAAATTTTTCTTCTTGGGATAACTTAGAGCAATTTTTTTTTTTTTTTTTTAACATAGGACCATCTGAAAGAAGCAATCCTAGGACATAGAGTCTACTCTCTGTCTTGACTACAGAAAGACATTTTTAAAGGAAGAAAATAGGACATATTAACTTTTAACATTGTCTTCTTTTAAACAGCATTAAGTTACAGAAAGCAAAGATTAAAATAATCACTAGCTGTAAAGCAGGGATGAGAGTCAAAGTATTTAACAGTCTGGCACTGGCAGGGACCAATCAGAACAGAAGCTAGAGGCAGCCTCTTGTCCTGGGGTAGGATTCTGGGTTCCTGGGCCTCCTTCTGTGCAAGACATTCACCTTTTAGTTACTAGGTGGTGATGGCAAAGGGCCAGCATGAAAGGAGGGTGAGGGGGCACTCAGGGGACCCAGAGTAGCAGTTGTTTTCCAGCAAATATCTGAGTATTTAATATTTTAACACTGGCTCTTGGAAAAACGGCTGATTCTAGGTCTGGGGCATGCAAGATGATGCCTGGAAGCATCTTGTACTGCAGAGAGGAAAGAAATGCTAACAGACAAGAAACAAAGGAGGCAAATGGAAAAACACAATAATCGTAGTATGTCAAAGAGACAAATGAACCAACAGAAAGCTCAGTGGCCAAAGCTGGAGCAACTTGAGCAGTAAAATAAAATAGTATAAGATTATTAAAAAAAATTATATATATATATATATAATAAAATATCCATGAGTCCATACTGATATAAATATTTATAAGTAAATAGATAAGAAACAGTAGGTCAGAAAATTTCTAAATAATTTAGGGAGATATTTCACACTCAGGGAGATGGTACATAACTCCCCAAATTTTAAGTATGATCTGCATATGGTAACTTCCTTTCCAAGAGAACAGTATGGAAGAGGTGGGAGAGTAATTTTATAATGGAAAAATCTGATACTACTCAAACACTAATTCAGCCAGACAACAACAACAGAGAAAAATTGGATTGCTAGTATGATAACCTTGATATAATATGATGAGAAGAGCCTTTGCCTATGTAGTCTTCCTCCCCAAAACACATAATTTCAGTCTAATCATGAGAAAAACATCAGACAAATCCTAACTGAGAGACATTCTACAAAACCCATCACAGCACATGTCAAAACTATTGGAGCCATCAAAAATAAGAGAAATCTAAGACATTGTCACAGTAAAGAGAGGGCTAAAGAGACATGATGATTATATTTAATGTGGTACCCTAAAATGACATTGGGTGACAACCAAGGTAATGTTAGTAAGTATGGACTTTAGTTAATAATAATGTATCAATATTGGTTCATGAGCTGTGACAAATACTAATACTAATAGAAGATGTTAATCATAGACAATAGGATTTAGAGTATACAGGAACCGTGCAACATCGTCACAACTTTTCTGTAAGTAAAAAACTATTCCAAGTAAATTTACTTTTTCTTTATACTGAGATATAATTCATATAATATCTATAACGTAGATTTAGTATATTCACAAAATTTTGCAACCATCACCACCATCTAATTTCAGAACATTTTGGAAACCAAAGGGAGAGACCCTGCCTTATGTGTTAGCAGTCCTTTATGCCCTCCCCTAACTCCTGGTGACAACTAATTTACTTGATGTTTCTGTAGATTTGTCTCTTCTGAATATTTCGTATTAACAAAATCATCAATATATGGTCTCTTGGTCTGGCTTTTCATGTAGCATAAAGTTGACAAGATTCAACCATGTTATAACTGGTATCAGTGCTTCATTCCTTTTTTATGGCCAAATAATAGTCTGTGGCATGCTATGGCTTATTTTGCTTATCTGTCATCAGTTGATGAGTATTTGGGTTCTTTTCTTTTCTTTTTTTTTTTCTTTTAAAGACTTTATTTATTTATTTGACAGAGATCACAAGTAGGCAACGCAGCAGGCAGAGAGAGGGGGAAGCAGGCTCCCTGCTGAGCAGAGAGCCTGATGTGGGGCTCGATCCCAGGACCCTGAGATCATGACCTGAGCCGAAGGCAGAGGCTTAACCCACTGAGCCACCCAGGCACCCCTATTTGGGTTGTTTTCATTTATTAACTATTGTAAATAATGCTCTGAATAGTCTTGTACACATTTGTGTGTGTGTGTATATGTTTGCGTGCCCTCAACGATATAAGTAGTTGGACAATTGCTGGGTCATATGGTAACTCTATGTTTAACATTTTGAGGAACTGCCAATCCATTTTCAAAAGTGGTGCACCATTTTACATTCTTACCAGCAAGGTGTAAGTGTTCCAATTTCTCCAAATCCTTACTAACACTTGTTATTGTCCATGTTTTGCTTATAGTCAGTGGGTGTGATGTGTCATCTTGTTGTTTTGATTTACTTTTCCCTAATGAATGATAATGTTAAGTATCTTTTCATGTGCTTATCAGCCATTGGTACATATTCTTTGGAAAAAAAATCTATTCAAACCCTTTGCCTATTTTAAAAATTAAGTTGTTTGTCTTTTTGATGTTGAGTTTCAAAATTTCTTTATATATTCTATTCTTTATTTTACTTAATTTTTTAAAAGATTTTACTTATTTATTTGACAGAGAGGGATCACAAGTAGGCAGAGAGGCAGGCAGAGAGGGGAGGAACAGGTTCCCTGCTGAGCAAAGAGCCCGATGAGGGGCTTGATCCCAGGACCCTGGGATCATGACCTGAGCTGAAGGCAGAGGCGTAACCCACTGACCACCCAGGCGCCCCTTACTCTATTTTTTTAAGAGAGTGTGTGAACACTTCCAGGGGAGGATTAGTAGGAGAGGGAGAGAATCTTAAGCTAAATCCTTGCTGAACGTGGAACTGGATGTGGGGTTCGATATCATGACCCTGAGATCATGACCTGAGCCAAAAACCAAGAGTTGGACGCTTAACCGACTGAGCCACCCAGACACCCCTGTGTGTTCTTAACATAGGAATATCTGTCTGATTCTTCATTTTTCTCAACTCTTGTGCATTAGAAAAAGTAGGTGCTCCCCCAGTCTTCACAGATTGGCCTTGCACTGAAGAAAGCTTTACCAATTAGCTCAACCAGAGATTCTAGGAGCCTCTTGAACCCATGTTCTAGTCCAGCTCGGGTTCTTTGTTCTTCGCAGCTCCCAGGCATCTAGGGTACGCCAGGTTCTGTCAGTGCACAAGGACAAGCAAAACTAAAGTCAGTTCCTTGGGGACTTCTCAGAAAATTAGATTGCTGGAGATTCAGTCTAATTCCTTTCCTCTCTGGGAAGAAGCTGGGATCCCGGCTTTTTCATTCACTCACTCTGTGTTGAACTTGGAGGAGTACTATAGTGACTGCCATCCCAAGTCTCCATCTCTGTTCTTACCAGCTTCTGTGCAGCAAGATTATGCCAGGTGTCTTCAGCACTCCAGGGCACATAAGTCAGAAGCCAGTCCTTTGGGTAGCCCCCAGAAGAGCTGTGGCTTTAGACAGCAGAGCGACTCTTACAGTCAGCTGGGGTTTTTGTCTGCTCACTCTTTGATGAGCCAAGGGGAGCAGCTATCTCCATTCTCCCTCAGGCACTGAGATCCAAGATTGGCAAGACAGAAGACAGTCCTTTGGGGGAGTACCCTCAGAAAAACTGGGGTACTGGATGCTCGAACCAGTTCTTTCCCTCCCTTGGCAGAAGCTGGGAGCTAGGAGATCTCTGTCTCATTGTATGCTGCTGTGCCAGGGGTGGTTATTCTGCTATGTTCCAAATCTCCTTACCAGCTTTGAGGAGTCTGGTTTTGTATTCACTCAGGATGCAGAAGGCTATCATTTAGTTTCTGGATTTCCCTCAAGAGGAATTTTTCCATGCATTGTTGTTGAATTGATGTGTTTTTGCAAGAAGAAGGGTCTAGATCTTCCTGTTCTGCCCTCTTTCTAATATCACTCCCTGTAGTTTTCTTTTCTTGTGCTATTTTTATCTGTCTTTGGTATCAGGATAATGTTGGCTCCATACAAAGAAGTAGGAAGTTTCACCTCTCTTCTACTTTTTGTGAAGAGTTTGGAAAGGATGTGTTAATTCTTTTTAAAAATGTTTAGTAGAATTCAGCAGGGAAACCATCTGGTCCTGGGCTTTTCTTTATGGGGGAATTTTTTTTTTTTTTAAATTTTTGATTAAATCTCTTTGCTTGTAATAGGTCTGTTCAAATTTTCTGTTTCTTCTATATAACTTTTAGTAGTTTGTGTTTCTAGGAATTTATCCATTTCATCTAGGTTATCTCATCTGTTGGCATGTAGTTGTTCATAGTATTTTCTTATAATCCTTTTTATTTCTTTAAGATCTTTAATAATGACCTATCTTATTTTCAGAATCTTTTTTTGTTGTTCAGTCTTGTGACATTTTTGTCAGGTTTGTTGATCTTCTCAAACTTTGGTTTTGTTAATTCTATTTTTTAATGTTTATTTCCTTTAATCTGCACTTTAATATTTATTATTTCTATCCTTCTTGTGTTCGATTTAGTTTGCTCTTTTTTCTAGATCTTTAAAGGTAAGTGTGGTTATTGGTTTGGTAAACGTATTTTGTTAAGTTTATTTATTTATTTAGTAATCTCCACACTCGGTGTGGGGCTTGAACTGACAACCCCAAGAGCAAGAGTTGCATGACTTTTCTGACTAAGCCAGCCAGGTGCCCCAAATGTATATTTAATTATAATTATTTACAGCTCAAATTACCCTGTGAACCCTGCTTTTGATGCATGACATAGCTTTTGGTATGTTGTGTTTTTGTTTTCATTTGTCTCAGTATTTCTAATTTCCCTTGTGATTTTGTCCTTGACCCATTGGTTGCTTAACAGTATGCTGTACAATTTCCATGTATTTGTGAATTTTCCAGTTTTTCTTTTGTTGATTTCTAATTCCATTCCATTATATTCATAGAATATATTTTTGGTTATTTCCATTTTTTAAAGATTTACTTTGTGACCTACTTATTGTCTATCTGGAAAACATTCCATATTCAATAGGGAAGAATGTGTATTCTGCTGGTTTGGGATATAGTATTAGGACCACTTGTGTTGTTCAGTCTTGTATACTTCCCTGTTGATTGTGTGTCTAATTGTTTTCTCCATTTTGGAGAGTGGAGTTTTGAAGTTTCTGACTATTACTGCTGAACTATTTTTCTCTGGAATTCTGTTTTTGCTTCATGTATTTTGGGGCTCTGCAGTTCTGTTCATATACATTTATAGTTCTTGTACCTCTTGTTAGAATGACACCTTTGTTATTATGTCATATACTACTTTATCTCTAGTAGCAATTTTTGTACAGTCTATTTTGTCTGTATTAGTTTAGCCACTCCAGCTCTCTTTTTGTTGCTGTTTGTGTGATGTATATTTTCCTGCCTTTTTACTTTTAACATATTTATGTCTTTGATTCTAAATTGTGTGTCTTCAACCTTGCCCAGAGCAACTTCTTGCTAGACATGCCTTGAAAGGCAGGGGAAGCAAAGGCAAAAATGAACTATTGGGACTTCACCAAGTTAAAAAGCTTTTGCACAGCAAAGGAAACAGTCAACAAACCAAAAGACCACCGACAGAATGGGAGAAGATATTTGTAAATGTCTTCTCAGATTAAGGGCTAGTATCCAAAATCTATGAAGAACTTATCAAACCCAACACCCAAAGAACAGATAATCCAGTCAAGAAATGGGCAGAAGACATCAACAATTTTCTTCAAAGAAGACATACAGATGGCCAACAAACACATGCAAAAATGTTCAACATGACTCAGCATCAGGGATATACAAATCAAAACCACAATGAGGTACGACCTCACACCAGGCATAATGGCTAAAATTAATAAGTCAGGAAATGACAGATGTTGGCAAGGATGCAGTGAAAGGGGAACCCTCTTACACTATTGGTAGGAGCACAAGGTGGTGCAGCCACTCTGGAAAACAGTATGGAAGTTCCTCAAAAAGTTGAAAATAGAGCTACCCTATGGCCCAGCACTTGCACGACTAGGTATTTACCCCAAAGACACAAATGTAGTGATCTGAAGGGACACCTGCACCCCAGTGTTCATAGCAGCAATGTCCATAAGAACCAGTCTATGGAAAGAGCCTAGAGGTCCATGGACAGATGAATAGATAAAGAAGGTGTGATTGATATATCTATATATATAGATATATCACAAAACATTACTCAGCCATCAAAAAATGAAATCTTTTCATTTGCAATGACACGGATAGAACTAGAGAGTATTATGCAAAGTGAAATAAGTCAGAGAAAGACAATTATATGATTTCACTCATTTGTGGAATTTAAGAAACAAAACAGAGCAGCATAGGGGAAGGGAGGGGAAAAACAAAACAAGATGAAATCAGAGTGAGAAACAAACCATAAGAGAAACAAATTGAAGGTTGCTGGAGGGGAGGGGGTAAATGGATGGTGCAGTTTAAGGAGGGCATGTGATGTGATGAGTACTGGGTTTTATGTAAGACTGGTGAATCACTTACTTTTACCTCTGAAACACTATGTTAATTAATTGAATTAAAAAAACCCTTTAAACAAAACTGGAAACAATCCAAATAAACTTCAACAGGTGTGGATAAAAGCAGGTTGCATAGCCCTACAGTGGAATATTACTCACTAGTCAAAAGGAATGAACTTGTACCACAAAGGATGTTTAGAGCAGTGAAATTATTCTGCAGTATACTATAGTGGTAGATACATATCATTATATATTTGTCTGAACTCCTAGAATGCACAACCCCAAAGTAAATGGATTCTGGGTGGTAAAGATGTGTTAATTTTGCTTCATCAATTGTAACAAATGTGTCACTCTCATGCTGGGTGTTGATTATAGGGGAGGCTGTGTGTGTGTGTGTGTGTGTGTGGTGGAGGTATATGATCTCTGCACCTTCTGCTCAGTTTTGCTGTGAACCTAAAATTCTAAAAAATAGAAGTTTTTTTTTTAAAGGAAAAAATTGTGTGTATTCTAGATAGTATATTGTTGGATCTTTTTTTTCTTAAAATCAGTTCTGCTAATCTCTGTCTTTTAGTTGATGTGCTTAATTCATTGGTGTTTAGTTTAAATTACTGGTAAGGTAGGATTTACATTTGCCATTTTGCTGTTTATTTTCTATACATTTATGTCTTTTTAATTCCTTTGCCAATTCTCTTACTACATTTTTTTTCAGTTACTTTTTTTTTTTTAAGATTTTGTTTATTTATTAGAGAGAGAGAGAGAGAGAGAGTCAGAGAATGAGCAGTGGGGAGTGACAGGGGGGGAGAGAGAGAGAGAGAGAAACAGAATCCCTGCTGAGCAGAGAGCTTGATGTGGGGCTCGAACCCAGGACCCAGAGATCATAACCTGAGCTGAAGACAGACTCTTAACCAACTGAGCCACCCAGGCAACCCTCAGTTACTTTCTTAGTGGTTATCCTGGAATTTACAACTGACAATTTGTAACAATCCATGTAGGATTAACACCAATTTAATTTCAATATTATACAAAATCTCTATTCCTATATAAGTCCATTTCCTCTCCTTTTTTGGATTGTTTTTGTCATATTAATTACATCTTTATACATGGTGTACTTACCAACACAGATTTGTAATAATTGGTTTATGGTCTTTTAAATGAGATTGGAAGACAGGAGTAACACAAAATACATTTATCTTCTCTTTTACATTTACCCATGTTGCTACCTTTGCTATGGTCTTTATTTCTTCCTTTTTTATTTGAGTTAGTGTCTCATGTCATCTTATATCTGACTAGATGACTCTAGTATTTCTTGGAGGAAAGGTCTACTAGTGAGAGACTTGCTCAGGTTTTTTTTTTTTTTTTTTTTTTTTTAAATCTGGGAATGCCTTAATTTTTCCATTTTTGGAGGAGAGTGTTTCTGAATATAGAGCTCAGAGTGGCAGAGTTACCTCTTTTCTTTCACCATTGTAATTATATCATATCCCTGTCTTTTGTCTGTTGATTCTGATGAGATATTGTCTACTAATCTTACAGAAGCACTTCCTGTGATGAGTCCCTTCTTTTTTGGTGTTTTCAAGATTCTTTTTATCTTTTAACAGATTAATTGTGATATATGTTAGTGAGGATCTCTTTTCATTCTATCCTATTTAGAGTTTATTGAGCTGCTTATATATACAGATTAATTTTTTTCATCAAGTTTGTGATGAGTAAATAATTTGACCATTATTCAATGAAATATTCTTTCTTCTTTTTTTTCTGTCTCCTCTCCTTCTGAGAGTCACATTATTTTTTTTGTTGGTATGCATGGTATTGTCCCACAGGACTTCTGGCTCTGTTTCTTTTTCTTCCTGTTTGCTTAGATTGAGTAATATCAGTTAATCTATTTTCACTTTCTCTGAGTCTTTCTTCCCCCTGCTCAAATAAACTGTTGAGTCCGTCTTGCAAATTCTTCATTTTAGTTATGATATACTTCAATTCTAGAATTTGTTTGGTTTCTTTTTAAAATTTCTATTTTTTATTGATATTTCATATTCAGTGAGGCATAGTTCCTTCACTTCCATCAAATTCTTTAGACATGGGTTTTTTTTTTTCTTTGAAATGTTTAAAACAGCTGATTTAAAGTCTTTGTCTATTAAATCCAAAGTCTTGGCTTCCTTAAAGACAGTTTCCATTTACTACTACCCCATCTCATATGGATGTATGGGTAATACTCCTTATTTCTTTACCTGTTTCTTTTTTTGTTGTTGTTGTTGGTAACTGAACATTTTAAATAATATAACATGGCAACTCTGGGAATCAGTTTCTCCTTCCTTACCAAGTTTTTTTTATTTTTAGTATACTGTTTTTTTTTTTTTTTGTTTGTTTGTTTTTAGTGAATTTTCTGAACTAATTCTGTAAAATCTCTATTTTGTCATGTGTGGCCAATGAAGTCCCTGCTTAGTTAGCTTACTGGTCAGCTAATGACTAGACAGCTATTCTTAAACACTTGGAATCAATAAGTCTCCCAGGTTTAGTAAGAGTCTGTGTACATGTTTGGAAATTCAGACAGTTGAGAACTCTGTACTCACCTTCATACCCTGCTGGTGCAGAGCCTCAAGTTTAGGCAGAAGTGAGAATTAAGGCTTCTAGATTCCCAGGAATATGTCCAAGTTTTTAAAACCCTATTTAGATAGCTCATTGTACTTTTCCTTTTAGGCTTTTTGGTTAGCCTTTTAAAAATTTCTCTGTTCTCTACTACGTCAGGCAGCAGTGATATTAAACAATTGCCACTGATTATTGTCAGCAAATGCCCCAGAGACTAGGCTGCAGTAGGAAAGCTCCAAGTCTGGTCCAATAAAGACAAGTCTTGTAAGACAAGAGGGTAAGAGGGCTTTTCCAGGGAATGACCAGATAGATCAATTAATAATGACAATTATCTGGAAATGAGACTTTCAAGGGGATCCAACCCTATTATTCCTCCTCCAGTGGCTGTGAGGCTGCTGATTTTCACTGTGATTTTATGGTGTTGGTTTTCAAGTATACCTCTGAGCTGTGGAAGTTTTCATGGTCCTAGGGAAAGCTAAAATCTGATAAAGTTCACTGATTTACCAATAGTTAGCCTTTAAAAAAAAAAAATGCTTCCCAGAAACGTTCAAGCCTTCGGTTAATTTCTAGAGTTTTGAAAATGTTGATTTTGACAATGTTTGCCAGTGGCCTCATGGCTTTTATGGAGGGCAAGCTTTTTTAACTATTTTATTCTATCACCCCAAGGAATTCACTTTTTAAAATATATTAACACTTGCTTTGGTCGTATAATATGACCAAAACCTGATTCCTTTATATATATATATATATATATATATATATATATATATATATTTATTATTTATTTATTTTAGAAAGAGTGTGTGTATATGTGTGAGCAGGGTGAGGGGCATAGGGAGAAGGACAGGAGCAGACTCCCTGCTGAGCACAGAGCCTGAGGCTGAGCTCAGGACACTGAGACCTAAACGGAAACCAGGAGTCAGATGCTTAACCAACTGAACCACACAGGTGCCCCTGATATCAGCCTGATTCTCAAGCACAGTTGGCATAATTTACCAACTACGAACTAATCTAAGCCTTATTTTTCTCCATATCCAAAGAAGAGATCAGTAACTTTCTTTTAACTCTAGTGTTGTCTGGAGATCTTTAGCAAATGTCTGGCTCTAAGCCATGCAGATGGAAGGTGTTAATTATTTCCTTAACATCTGTCAGTGAGTATGTAAAAATCCCACTGCTTTTATTTTTTTCTACTGCGATTACCCTTCACCCCACTAGTCGGAGCATCAAACAGAATTTCTGTTCCTATCTCTCTAGCATATACCACCCCGGCTTCATAATATAGAGGCCCTATTCCTGATTTAGCACTAAATCACTTGTTTAAAACTGTTTTCAAAATCTCTTCATATTAAAAAATGAATCTTTAAGGAGGCCAGTCTACTTATATCACAATTTTCAAAAGTTCTCCAAACCAAGAACCATATCAAACATGGGTGTGCATATTTTGCTGTTGTAATTTCTGTAGGCTTTATGCAGGAAAGGGAGAAACTGAGGCAGAAAACAGGGAAGGCGCAAAGCTCCTTGAAGCAGTGCATTTCAACCCTGGCAATGCCTTAGAATATACTGGAGAGTTTAAAACACAGTCATGTCTGATCTCCTGCCCGGAGCAATTACATCAGAATCTCTGCGAATAGGAAGCACACATTTGTATTTATTGAAAGCTTCCCAGGTGATTCTGAAATTCCGTCGGGAATGAAAACCACCAGCGGAAAGTATGCACTGAAGCATATCACTACCCCTTGACTCCTTACAAAACTAGCTGGGAAACCCCAGCCCTGGAAGGTCTGCCCTTGAGACGCTTGGAATATGGAGAGGACAGGTTACATTGCAGCAAATGGCCTGAGAAGCTGCACGTTTGCAGGCAGGACTAGAAACAAAAGCACACTCTGGATATCTCTGCATAATATGTATGGAAATTAGGTACCGAGTTAGAAGGCAGAGTCCTGGGTTCTCTTCAACAACTAACACTCACTGAATATCTACATGTACCAGTCTCTATCCTGTATTAACTAACTAGTTTGGGTAAGTTATTGAACTAGATCTTGGGTCAGTTATTTATAATTTCTGGCTATGGAGTTCTTCTGGGAGCCCATGGCAAAGTTTTTAACTTAGAGTATTTTGCCAAGTTCCTGTGTGATTTTGTTCTTTCTACTTCGGAGGGTTCGAATATAATTTCCTTTATAAAAAGGCAGTGCTAGAAAAATCATTGTTTTTTTATTTTTTTAATGCCCTTAGTGAAAAAAATAAAAGTCTGGAAGCATTTTATTGGTGTTCCAATTGGAAAAAAATTAGCTGTCTATAAAATTTGGAAGTCTGGGAACCACTCATTTGGAAAATAATATCTGTATTTGATGACTAGCTTAAGGAACACTGATCCAAATTACTCCAACACCAGTGTCTTAAAACCTTGTTTTGAAATATGAAATGTCAAATACCTTTATTTTTCCCATCATGGCTTATAGAAGAGGTCTATTTAGGATTTCCCTTGAATTTTTTTTAATCTACAATTTTATTTTTATCAACTTTTGCACTAGAGCTTACTGGGAGAATAATAGTCTTATCTGTCACTGCTAACAGCAAATTTAATTTTTTTCCAAAAGATTTTTGTCTCTTGAGATAAAGCTAAATGAAAAAAAAAATTAAACATTTTCTTTGGAAAGCTCTAGCTTTTCAGCTGGAAATCTTATATTGAAGAGCTGTTAACCTTTATCCTGTATCATTAACAATCATTTGAAAACATTATAATCATTTTGGTAATTGGGGCAGAATACTCCAGCTGTGTCATTGTGTCTTGGAGTCCCTGTTTGAAGAAATCAAGTCTTTAAAGAATAGACTCCCAGAGGGATGTGGGAGTGATTGAATCTGTTTTTTTTTATTCTGTGTCCATACTATTTTCTCTAAGTGGGCCTATTTTAGTTTCAAAGATGCAGACTGCAAAGACCAAAGAACGTATGGTGTTTCCAAAAGTAATACCAGTGGTTTTTTCCCCCAACTCCTTTCTGTTCTGCCAGTCTTGTCTGTCTAAGCAAAGCAAGGAATCAAAACATTGTCCTGTGACTTCAGTATATATAGGGCAAAAACTGGATGAATGAGATCTCAAACTTTAATGCTTAATCATGAAATCATCAGAATAACTTAAAAGATTTTAAAAAATTTCCCATAACTGGAATAGTAGCTGGTACAGAGTAAGTGCTCAATCAGTGTGATTGAAAGAATGCATGAGTGCTCGTCAGATAATTGAATAAGTACCCTTTGTACTCTTAATTGTTGCATGACAACTTAAAAAACATATCTCCACTCTAGTATTTCTCCTGAACATCTCAAGAATGGTCCATTTCTATGCCAGGTAAACCACTTATCAAAACATTTCTATTGAGTTTTTCATATTTATTCAGAGGAAATAATTGTGTAGATAAAGGCACAAAAAAACCCACTAATTCTGATCAAAATATAGAAACTCTAGCCAAGTCCATACAAATGCCCCAAAAGTCTAGTTTACCAGAGATGACAGTGTTTAAAAAAAATAGTCCATATCATATCTCAGGCTTCTGATTGCCAATACAGAGCAAATATTTGGATCTTAAAGCCTCTCCCTCAACTTGTACATGATTATTTTGTCATTTCAGTAGCTAGACGAGCAGATCAAATCATTTGTTTTGAGACTTATTTGTAAGCTCCTGTGTCTTTGGGCATGTTGATCACTGTATCTGAAATTGCAGTTCACTCATCTGGAAATAAGAATACCTCTGTTCACATGGAGGTTCCTCAGAAAGTTGAAAATAGAGCTACCCTATGACCCAGCAATTGGGCTACTGGGTATTCACCTCAAAGATACAAATGTGGTGATCCGAAGGGGAACCTGCACCCCAATGTCTATAGCAGCAGTGTCTACCATAGCCAAACTAGGGAAAGAGCCCAGATGTCCATCGACAAAGGAATGGATAAGGAAGATGTGGCATGCGCGCGCGCACACACACACACACACACGCACACACTCAAGAATACTACTTAGCCATCAAAAAAATTGAAATCTTGCCATTTGCAACAAACTAGAGGATATTATGCTAAGCAAAATAAATTAATCAGAGAAAGATAATTATATGATCTCATTCGTATGTGGAATTTAAAAACAAAACAGAGGAGCATAGGGAAAGGGAGGGAAAAATAAAACAAGATGAAATCAGAGAGGGAGACAAACCATAAGACACTCTTAATCATAGGAAACAAATTGGGCTGCTGGAGGGGAGGGGAGTGTGGGGATGGGAGAATTGGGTGATGGACATTAAGGAGGGCATGTGATGTAGTGAACACTGAGCATTATGTAAGTCTGATGAATCACTGACCTCTACATTTGAAACTAATAATACACTATGTATTAATTGAATTCGAATAAAAAATACCTCTGTTCAATGTTGCTAAAAGAGTAGTTGAGTTACAGATATATAAGGTATTTCTCATATCAAACACACTCAGAGTTAACCTATTTTCCATTTTTTCTCATTAATGGCAATCTGGATAATATACTCATTGTAATAATGAGGTCATGACCTCCTGAATGGAACAAAGACCTCTGGGAGGGAATGGAGCACTTGCTGTACTTGACAGCAAAATGTGAAATAGTTCCTATTTTGAAAGTTGGCAGCAAATATTTTACAGAAATGAACTCCATGTCCAATCCATCAA
The DNA here is from genome assembly GCF_963455335.1 of Martes martes. Classification (NCBI taxonomy): domain Eukaryota; kingdom Metazoa; phylum Chordata; class Mammalia; order Carnivora; family Mustelidae; genus Martes; species Martes martes. The sequence goes on from NC_137903.1 coordinate 52,952,578, forward strand.
CATGTTCTATATATTCAACTCACAAAGGCTATTCTAAACCTTTCCACTTGCCTCTGTGCACTCTACTAGAGCCCTCTACCAAATGTCCATCATCTCTGACTTGGGGCATTCTAACTGTAGCATCTACTTGGTTTCCTTGCTTCTAGTCTTGCCTGCTCTTCTGAAATCTGTTCTTCAATACAGTATCCACCGTGTTTTTTTGTAAGCCATAAATCAGTATCCAGCAGTGGAAATTTTCATTATAATAAAATGCCCATTTTTGCTCTGGCAGTGATCCTGCAAGCAGGTTCTGGCTTCATGTTTGCATTAGTTTTCCCGGGGTGCTAACCCAAATGACCACAAGTATGGTGATGTATTATTTTTTAAAAAATGTTAAAAGATTTTTATTTATTTGACAGCGATCACAAGCAGGCAGAAAGGCAGGCAGAGAGAGAAGGAGGGGAAGCAGGCTCCCTGCTGAGCAGAGAGCCCGATGCGGGGCTCGATCCCAGGACCCCGAGATCATGACCTGAGCTGAAGGCAGAGGCTTTAACCCACTGAGCCACCCAGGTGCCCCAATACGGTGATTTAAAACCATAAGAATATAGTCTCTCACAATTCTGGAGACTGGATGTCCAACTCAGGGTGTCTGCAAGGCCATGCTCTATCTGAAAGATGGAAGCGTTCTTTCTTTCCTCTTCCAGCTTCTTGTGGCTCTAGGCATTCCTTGTTTTGTGGCAGCGTGACTCCAACTTCTGCCATCTTTATCTTTACAAGGCCTTTTCTGTGTCTTTTCTAAGTTCACGCTCACGGATTCAGGGACCATTCTAGCACACCATTCAGTATTCTCTCTTCTTGATCCTTACCTTCATTATATCACAGAACCTCTATTTCTAAATAAGATACCATTCTGAGACTCCAGGTAGACATGAATGTGGTGGGTGGCAGGCCTCAAGTCACTACAATCTTTTCTTTTCTTTCTTTTTTTTTTTTTTAAGATTTTATTTATTTATTTGTCAGAGTGAGAGAGAAGCACACAAGCAGGTAGACTGGCAGGCAGAGGCGGAGAGAGAAGCAGGCTCCCCGCTGAGCAAGGAGCCTGATGCAGGACTCGATCTCAGGATCTTGGGATCATGACCTGAGCCGAAGGCAGTGGCTTAACCGACTGAGCCACCCAGGCATCCCAAGTCACTACAATCTTGTGGCATGTTCCCTTTTAGTCATTCATTACATTGTAGCTACTTTGACCTATCCACTTCACTCACTCCCTAGGGCTTCTGTGTATCCCCTTTCCTCCTCCTGGGGCATCTATATCCCTGAAATTTGCATGGTTAGCTTCTTATCAGTCAGCTTAAATATCACCCCTTCAGAGAGACTTTCCTTGCCCTTGGCTAATGAAATAACATAACTTATTTGCTATTCCATTACTTTGTTTTATTTTCTTTGTTACAATTATGACTTTCTGAAGTTATCTTTTAAATTTTTTTTTTTTATTAATTTGTTCTCCTTGCTTATTCTTAATCTTATTCCATGAGATTCTGGCAGAATATAAAACCCATGAGAACAAAAACTGTACTTATATTTTTCATTATTTTATCCCCTGTATACATCTCCGTAATAGGAACATAGTAGCACTCAGGAAATATTTGCTAAAGGAATGAACAGCGAGGAGAAAGGGTATGAATTAGGCGCTAATTGACCAAGATCCTAGCCCTTACTTGTCACTCACTAGCTATGTGACCTTGGATGCCACAAATAATCTCTGTATTTATCAGTCTCTCCACTTATTAAGTGAGAGAGTTGATTACTGAGTAGTTTTCTGGTTAGAAGACTCTTTTACTATAACTTTCAACAGGTGTTTGACCAAATTTTCATCAAACAGAAATATCCATATACTTTGAATAAAGCCTGTATTATGGCTAAATTAGCAGATTAATTGGAGAGCTGTATGTTTCAATACGATTTGGGGAAAGCAATCTTTTTTCCTTAATAGTTATTTCTGAATGCGGTCATCGATTCTATTTTCTATTTTCTCAGTGGGCTCTTGCATATTTCAGATCGCTTGGATCTTATTTAATAGTCTGGGTCAGACTCCACTGGTCTGGAAGTCGCATTTTGATTTGCTTAATCCCACCATGTTAAAGAGAAAATATCTGATGGCTGCAAAGTGGTGATGACAGTAAGATTACTAACACGCTCAGAAGTTCAAAAGAAGATAAAATTGGAATTTTCTTTTAATTCATTTACTTTAAGAGCAATTCAGATGAATAAATGACTTCTAAATATGTCTTCTAGAAGTTTTTTGGTTTTGTTTGAGAATTCTAGACAATGAATCCTGCCTGAGTACAAATTCTGAAAATGCTTTCTAGAGAAGAATAGAAAGAAGATATTTTCAGCTCTAAGTTGACCTCCTTCTAGAACAAAACATCAAAAACAATAATACCTCAAAGACAAAAGAAACATCAGCTTTTACTGGTGATTTCCATGTCTGCTATTGTGCTTATTATCTAACAGAACTAATTTTGTTTTAGCCTCTGAGAGGAGATAATATATAGCCTCAAACGCATAATAACTGGCCCTAAATCTGAATGTGTTCCATACCCAGAGCAGCTGCCACCCTTTTGGCTATCTCGGAGACAGACGTATTTGGAAATTTTTCTTTGAAATTCTCATGTCAACAATAACAATTTATAAACATGGTGCTTCAGATCCTGATTATAAGAGCATGCAATTATTCAAGTTGCATATAAATAGTTCGACTTGCAAAAATGCATTCATCGTCCTTATCCTAGTTCCTCTTTGACCAATAGGGGTCAACTGGATATTGGCTAAGATGTAAGGGTGGTCTGTGATCAGACAACCAAAACTCTCTCTGGGAGACGTTGACTCAGACACACTGTTTTCTGTTGTTGTCAGCCATCAAATAGCTGTTGATATTTTTTAATGTGATAATTATAAATGAAGGACAGAGTTGTATACAGACCTAGTTATTTCCCAAAGGCCTGTTCTCTAGCAGCTAGCGTGGTGAATTTTAAAGTACTTTATTCTGAAGAGAAACATTCATTTCCTATGTCATTTATTGAATGATTAAAAAGTATTCTTCATGAGGTGAGAGTTATGAGAGAAGGAGCATACAATTGCATATACTGAGTAGATAGTTGAAACCAAACATGGTAGCGTGGAAGTGGGAAAAAGATCCAAGGCCTCTAAATCATAAAACTGTGAATCTGTCTGCTTTGGGGTCCCTTATCCCCCCCTTCCTCCTTTCTTCCTGTTTTCCACTTCCTGCCTTTCTTCATTTCCTTTTTCTTCTTCTTCTACAGAGCTTAAGGTTTTGGGCTGCCTTTTAATATTTACTCGGGATATTTTTCTGGATGTGAAATTACTGGGTCAAAGGAAAAACATCAACTTCTACAAATTTCTAGTAATCAATTTTTACTAACCTGGTTGGCAGCGTTAGTGTTTATCAGCAGTTGCATTCATACAGGAATCTTTGTTATATGAAAACTATATTAATAACAAAGCAATTATTGAGAATTGTTAGGGATCTAACATGGTTAAGGCATTGTGGTAACACAAAGAGTCTGAGAGGAATTTTGATTCTGGAAAGTTCTGAATCAAGAGAAGAGAATAGTACACAGAAAAAATTAGGAAGTGCAGTGTTGACTGACTCGCTCAGTCTGATAACTCTGAAGATACAGGATTGTTCCTGTGCTTGATGGAAGTGGAGTTCTGGTTAGCCATTCAGTTATTATTATATTAAAGTATAAAATTGAGCATAGCTAAATGGGAAATCTTCATATCTGTATTTTCCCACTAGGCAGTCATTAACTCTGATATTGACTCTATATCTCAGTGAACAGAGCACTCTAGGCTGAATTTTTCAGCTGTGCCCCACTTTTCCTCTGGAGCTTCTCTGACAGGAAGGAAGTTCTCAAACCTTCCACTCCAGCCTTTGCCTCCGCTTTTTCGTCGACTCCCAGTCTTCCTTGCAAGAACATTGAATATTGCTCTTCTATAAATGTTGCCTCCTTTCTACCTTTCCAGCCTCTGCTTCACTATTTTTCTAATTGTTTTCAACATGAAGACATTATATAATCAGGCACCACCACACGAAGCAAAATACCATCTTTGCTGTGGATATGGGAAAAAAAAAAAAAAAAAAAAAGGACCAATCTGTAAAGGTTGGAATCATCTTGGAAAACTTAAGGAGAATCATGAGTCTGTCTAGATTAGCGTCTGGTAACAGAGACAACTCTTAAGAACAATTAAACAATTAAAAGCAATGAGAATGAAAGCAAATTGAGGGGGTTTATTAAAGGAGTGCTGCAAATTTAGCAGCTTGAGTGTTCTGCCTTTTGTCTCAAGACTAAGGAGCTGAAATTAAATGGCATGCACTTTGTATCTATAGTGAAGCTATAGATTTATCTCTAATAAAGTGTTGATACATTCAAATTCATTTTAAATCCATGCACAATTTGGTTAATATATGCACAAAGTATAATAAGCGGTATAGTCAAAATGTTGAAAAAAGGCCAGCTTAACATTCAGACAAATTTTAATTTCTCAAGGGTCAGAGTTCTTTTTTAAAAATATAGTATGCAAAGTGCTTAGCCTGATTTTGAGATTTTCACCATATAGTAATCTCAAATAAATATACAGAGTATATAGTATTTTCATCTCGGCCACTGATAGTTCAAACAGATTTTTAAATTATTTTGCCTTTATTTTAATGTAAATTTTACTTTAGAGAATATTTGTTTTAGAAACAATTTGAAGTTGGAATTTTTGTTTGCTTCCAACCTTTTTGGTCAGTTTCTTGGAAGTTTAATTTACATACAATAACATTTACCAATTGCAAGCCTGTAAGTTGATGATTTTTGACAAACATACACAGTTGTATAACTACCACAATTATGATATAAAACATATCTATCATCTCAAAAACTTTCCTTATGACCTTTTTTCGTCAGTCTTCTTGAGCTTCTTAACACCCCCTCAATGACCACTAATTTGCTTTCCATCATTATAGTTTTGTGTTTACTAGGATTTTATGTAAATGGGATCATATGGTATGGGATCTTTTATGATTGAATTCCTTTGGTGAGCATCATGATTTTAATGTTTATTCATGCTGTGGTGTGAATCAGTAGTGTACTCCTGTTACATGAAAATGTGAAAAGTAAAACTACAGAAAAAGGTAAAAAAACAAAGAACAAAACCCGAAAAGCATTCTTTCTAATGACAATAAATATTTTGGAACAGCTATCCTAAGGAGTCCCAAAGAGTTAACTTCTAGTCCTACTTGTGACTAAATAATTGACCGAGAAATGAGCTCATTGGTATGGCAAGGAAATAACCAGCAAATTAATTGAGCCTAAATAAATTCATCTTAACTTCTAATACTCCTCCAACATAGACATGTTGGCTTTTTGGCACTGAATTAATTTGAAAAAGTCTCTAGTGCTTCCGGTATGTGTATGTTTTACTTCTAAAGTGGTTAAACAGCTTTTAAGAAATTATTTCCTTGAACTGAATGAAAATGTTCTTCCTGGGTATAATAACATAAACTTCATTCACCTTTTTCATTGTTTATCCTCCTGTTCTTGTTAATTAGCACAGACATCTGTGCTTACCTACACTGTATTTTCCCTGATAGTATAGTCCTTTTTGCTGCTCATGGCTTAACTTGCAGTGATGATTTATGCCTGGACTTTATAGAGAATGAAATTGTGAGTAAAGGTGCACAAACACTATTCAAACAAAAACAAAAAATAAGAAGTTCTTACAATGAGGAAAAAATAGACAAGCTTTATGTGTTTCTTACCCTTTTAGTCTCCTTTCTTAAGCTTAGCAACCCAGGCTGCTATACTTCAATTCTTGTTCCATGTTGTAGAGTATAAAAAGTAAATATTTAGGCTTTTTTTTTTTTTTTTTTGGATGTGTGGTGTGGTTTTTATTGACAAACATATTTTACAAAGAAAGGATCATAGATGATATAAATGTGTTGATTAAAGAATAATAGTAGAACAAATACTATATATATATATATATTTTTTGTTTTAGATTTTATTTATTTGACAGACCACAAGCAGGCAGAGAGGCAAGCAGAGAGATGGAGAGGAGGAAGCAGGCTCCCCGTTAAGCAGAGAGCCCCATGCGGGACTCGATCCCAAGACTCTGAGATCAGGACCTGAGCTGAAGGCAGAGGCCCAACCCACTGAGCCACCCAGGCGTCCCCAAATACTATATTCTTACTACCTAGCTTCAGCAATAGAACATTAGAATTCCTTTGTGTATCTCAATCCTGTGACATACCCTTGTTTTAATTAGCGATTAGGGATGCATGTATTCCTAAACAATACATTGGCTTTTACTCTCTTGGTCCTTTATATAAGTGTAAGCATTAAGATAGATGAATTTCACCATTATTGAGCAGAGAATAAAAATTATGTCACAAAAAGATAATCACTGTGTGATTCTACTTATACAGTGGACCAAAAAATATTTAGTTTTGAAATTGCTCAGGCTATTATAAAATCCACTTCCTCTCAGTGAGAAAAACATGTGCTACTAAAAATCCAATGGATAAATTTAAAATGGGATTATATATTCAAATATATCAAAAGAAGGTAGGAAATGGGGGAACAGAGAAAGGAAAAAACAGAGGGACAAACACATAATTCTAAACATAATAAAATGGCAGACCTAATTCTAAACATATCAGTTTATTACATTAAATATTAATGGAGTAAATGTTCAAAACTCAGATGTAATCAGAATAGTTAAAATTGAAAAACCCCAGGGTACCTGGGTGGCTTAGTGTGTTAAGTGTCTGTCTTTGGCTCACAGAGGTCATGACCCAGGGTCCTGGGATCGAGCTCCATGGTGGGCTCCCTGCTCAGTGGGGAACCTGCTTCTCCCTCTCACTCTGTGCCCCACTTGTGCTTGCTCTCTCTAGTGCTCTCTCGCTCTCTCTCAAATAAATAAATAAATAAAACCTTAACACAATAAAACCTCAAAAACCCTATATAGTGAAAATAAATGGTTGGAAAAACTATATACCATACAAGTATTAAGTGTATGAAGGCTAGAGTAGCCATATGAATATCTGAAAAAAGATGAGTTGTAAGACAAAGAGTATCACCAAGAGAGAAATAGGAACAATTCATAGTGATAAAAATGTCAGTTCATCAGGAAGACATACAGTCATAAACATGTATGTGCCAAATAAGAAAACTTTAAAAATCCATGAAGCAGAAATTGACAAAATTAAGTGGAGAAGCAGACAATTTTATAATTACGATTGAAGAGTTTAATGTCATTGGCTTGTGATGGATGAAACAACTACACAAAAATTTCGTAAGGACACAGATTTTAACAATAGTATTAAACACTTTGATCTAATTGGTATTTATAGAGTATAGGTTTATGGAGTATAGATCTAATTGGTATTTATAGGTATTTATGGAGTTCTGTAACTACAGAATACACACTTTTTAAAGTACATGGCATATTTACTAAATATTTCCATTCTTTACCTACACTGCTATGTCATAGGTTAAGCCACCACCATTTCTTGACTTGACTCTTAATGACAATCTTCTCACTATTCTCCTGGTTCCCACTCTTGCATCTCCTATAATTCTCAACAGAGCACCCAGGGAGTTCCTTTAAAAACTTTGATCAAATCTTCTCTCTCTTGGACTTACAATCCTCCAAGTTCTTACTTAGTGAACATTTCCTGTGAAGGAGTAATTCATCTGCAGTGTAGGAAGGGACCAGCGAGCTCTCAGAAGACATGTAATTATACAAAATAAACCACTTAGTTGAACTCAAGACGTTGAAGCCACCTTCTAAAATGACCTGTTTTATGTGTATGGATAGCAATGTGGGGTTATGTGAGGTAACCAGTAGAATAGCTTTTTCTGCTGTCTCTTTTGGGATTTTGGATTGGATGGGGTGGTGGGAGTGGGTGTTTTATTACTACCATTGAAAGCAGCTCCAAACTCTGAAACAATACATTTGAAAAGCCCATTTTTTTTTCTTGGCTGCTTCCAAGTTAGAGAATGTGGTGGCAGTTGATTTTCCATTTTCACTTGGTGCCAAATTCCTCTGGGTTCGATTTGATCAAAATTACAGGTAACTAACTTCAGTTGAGTGATAAGAAGCTTAGCTGAGGAGGAAGGAGAAGAAGGAAGGCTAGAGCTACCATTGACTTGGTGTGTTTTGTGACAAATGTAGATGTCAAATATTTGCTTGACTAAATGTTTTATTTTTGGTGTTCTTAGTGTTGTTGGTGGTTTTATTAGATTCACTTACACCTCTGAGATCTTGTGAGAAGTTGTTGGTTCCAATTGACTTCTTTGCAGCATAAGTTCAAGGGTGATAGGTCATTATGTCATACAGCAGAAGACATTTTGGTCGAATCATTTACTTTTTATGTAAATGTAATGCACTGAGAATAGTGCATGCAGGGACATTCATTGTCCAGGAGATGCCATTATAGGAGATGGAAATAATAATAAAAAAAATAAGTGAATTGATTGCAGTAATGGCCCCAGTTTTTTCACTACTTCTTATAAACTTGGCCTTTGGTAGTGCCTTCCCATAATGAATCATATGACTAATTTTGATCAGTGGGATAGGTTCCAACCAGAAGCCAACAAATGACTACAAACACATGAATGACTTAGGTGGGCAGAATTGCAGAGCTGACCCCTGGCATAAATTGTTGATCTGTAGAACTGTGTCTGATGATAAATAGATGGTTCGGCCTCTAACGTTGGGGGTCATTTGTTATGTAGCAAAAACTAGCTATTACACTAGGGCAATGATAACAGATCCATTCTAAGTACTGGAAAAGAAAACAAGATCCAGAGAATATTTTTTCTCCTATTGTAAACCATCACATTAGTAGCCATTCTGTAAATTGGAAACCAGAAATATCTCTAGGAACATTTCAAGTGCTTGAGTACTATTGTACGCTCTTCTGTAGGAGAGTTCAGTAAACACTTCTTTACTGGCTGTGTTTGGTACAGAGGAACTGGGGTAGTTTCAAGGTTTTGCTAAAGTGCCTTGTTCTTTTAAAGTTTAGTGAAAGGCTATTTACCATGAGGCTCTTTGCATTGTTGTCTCATTCTTGTATGTCTTATTTTCCATAAAAGTATTAAAAAGACTCCATAGGAGGGGCACCTGGGTGGCTCAGTTGGTTAAGTATCTGCCTTTGGCTTATTTCATGATCTTGGGGTCTTGGGATTGAGCCCTGTGCGGGGGCTCCCTGCTCTGCAGGGAGTCTGCTTTTCCCTCTGCCCTTCTGCTCATGCTCTCCCCGCACCAAATAAATAAATAAAATATTTTTTAAAAAGACTCCCTAGGAGACCTCACTCCAGATTACAGAGATGGCCTTTACTGTGAAGGAAAGATACGTTAAATTATAACTTACTGTAATGTTTACAAAGGACCATCATGTTACCAGCCTGGCACCCAATAATAAGGAATCCACAGAAGGGAAATAATATTTCTGAGGAATAATTTCCATGAGCCATAAGTAGTTATTATTTTTTTCTGGTAGAATAAAATAAAAAGCTATAAAAGTGTTTTAAAACTCATCTAATGGAGTCACCCACGAGAGAGCTGTTGTAAGCGTGAGATACTGTACATAGCACATTTTACCCAGTGCATAGATCATCCAGAAATGACAGGTGTTCTTCATTAACCCAAAACACAGAGTCTAGAATATCAAAATCATAGAAGGCACTGCCATCTAAAACACAGAACTGAATGTATGTGGGCTTATGAGACCTTTCATCCATATCTGCATACACTGACTGAATAAAAGTCATATGTGTGAGGAAATACGTTACTTATTCAGTCCAGCAACTGTCTGGATGATGACTAATAAACAGGAAATCGCACGACTATCTTATAGTCACCCTTTCTGTGGAAGGATTCTTCAAGTCCAAACTTCTATGTTCAAAAGTTTCAATTTTCAGGTATACCAAAATGACCCAGATCACTTCTATCCTTCTCACAAGGATATGCTGCAAAAAAATTGTTAGGATTCATTGGGTTCATACCAGTCACTTAGATGCTTTTCTCAGCCTCATGTGGGAAGGGAATGATAGACCTTCAAGAGCAATGCCTCTTACGCTGTCCTTTAACACTGAGCATTTCATTTTAATCTCCATTACTCTGCAGGTGAGTTTTGTTTTGCCAAACAATTTCTCAGTTTTTTGATTTGTTTCTTTGCTTTTTGCTGTTGTTTTGTTTTGGCAATGCAGAATAGAGAGAATGGACCAGAGAAAATGGGCCACAATGGAGCTTATCCTTGTTTGCTTGCTGGATCAGATCTAAAGCTTGCTTAGTTTTGTATGTATGGAAAGGTTGGAAAGAAGGACACAAGACAAGAAAGTTGTGGGTAGTCTAAAGAACTGGAGAGAATTTGGGGGGCGTTTGTGCATGTTGAAAGGATGCAAAGTACTTCTGTGAGAAACTTGCTTGGCAGAGGGCTCAGGAATTAAGGGGAGAACAAAATATTTTTTGAAAAGTGTCACTGTGTCTTATAAGTTGTGTATTTTAAAAATTTCTTTGGGAGATGCAAGGACATTTGGGATTCCTTTTTATTTACATGAGATTGTGCCTCTTTGAAAATTACTTTACACAGTGACTGAGATACCCAATAAAATAAGGGTGGTTTTTGAGAGGCAACAAATAGGAAGTAACTTTAATTCTTTCTCCACAATAACCATTTTTAACCCATTTCTGCTGATTTTCATGTTACCATATTAATGACCTTTTAGGCTGATTCTATAGATTCCTACTCACTTTAAGTTATTAAAAAGTCTAGGCCAATTTTAGTCATGCTTAACATTGCCAAACTTATATCTGCTTTAGGGTTAATTTCTCCCTTTTCTTTTGACATTTAGCTCCTAAACAAAAGGAGGATTAATGAGGAAGAAAAAAGAGTTGTATCAGATTCCAGCAGGAAACAGATACCATACACAAAGTAGGGTAACTAAAAGAGTGTTTATTCAGAATCTATATTTACAAAGGTGGATTTAGGGAAACCCAAAAGGTTAATGTAGTAGCTTAGGTCTTTGTGTTATCTAAACCCTCACTGTACCTAGAGGGACAAAGGTCAGGTGTAGGTATTGTGGTATGGAAGGAAAGAGTCATATAAAGTTGGCCAGTTTAAGAGTAATGACCTGTGTAGCAATGACCTGTGTGAATAAACAGCTTGTTGAGCCTTACAGAAAGGGAGGCCTGACCTTACTTTTCTGTCTTCCTCTGATCTCCTGCTGAAGTGCCCAATTGATCAAACCCACTGGAAGTCAGGTGCAACTGACTATTGATGTAGTTCATTCAGTCAAGTATCCTAGTCAGAAAAAAGAATGAAAATGGTTTTGAAAAAAGGATCTTCACAAGCAAAATACACACACACACACACACACACACACACACACACAGATAGATAGATAGATAAAGATATCTACCTATCACCCATCAACATCTGCTTTTGTCCTTCATCTAAGTGAAAAAGTCATGTCTCCAGCACAGAAAAAGCAAAAGGTTCTCCGGCTACCAAAACTGCCGTCAACAAAGTCTTAATCCCGGCTGAAACCTAAATCCTAGTTGCTGCTAGCATCTTTCATAAAAGGAAGCATGAGGGGGGAAAAAAAAAGAGAAAGAAAACAGTCAAGTAATGCAACAGGTGTGAAGTCTATGCCTCTGTACCTGGTCGTGAAGTCTAAGATGATAATTGTTGTTGCCAACTTCCACCATCCAGTCTATGTTCCTCTTCTACCAGCCCCTCACCAAGTGAGTGGTTCATTCATTGTTAGTGCTTGGTTGTCTTGTTTTTATTGAATTTCTGAGGTTTTTTTTTTTTTTTTTTTTTCATTGAACAGGTAAGGGAGTAATAAGAGGAAGCCAGTTAAATTCTTTGAGTCCTAAACATAGCCATTCTTGCCTTCATTACAGACCAGCACCCTGATTTCTCTCAGTTAGTGAGATCAAACTTTAGCCATTAACTGATCATTCGCCTTCATAAAGAGCCCCAAATGGCCGGATGTTCTCTGTTGTAAATATTTTGGGAATATGACTGTTTCCTGGTAATAGTCCCTTGGGTACTAGCAACTCCAAGTCTACCAAACCTCTGTGGATTAAGACACTTTGGTTACAACATTTTTCTTATCGTTCATTGCAGTAATTCACCTCCTTCACCTTACCAAGCACCTTCACTAATCTGAGAGGTCATTATTCTCATCGATATCAGTGAACCTAATGCATGGTAGCATCTTTCTCTGTCATTTCTAGTCTTTGGAGGATAGCTACCACAGTGTGCTTCAAGGATATGGACACGTCTCACAAATATGTTTCCTAATGCTTAATCTCATTTCCAGGCTCGCCTGGATGTTATGGTTGGGAGTGGCTGAACAAGTTGCCCATAAAAGGGGTCCTTCCTCACCAGTGGTCTTACAGTGGTATCAGAGACTTGACAAGGTGATGCTCTAACTTTATACATTACCATCAGACCTGACTTTGTTCTCAGTCATATCTGCCCTTTGACTGCCAGGGATGATGAGCTCTTTTAAACTCATCACAGAAGCCTTCTGGTTCTACTCATATATTCTTGATTGTGTGTTAATAGTTTTTAATTTCTCCTTATCCCTGCTAAACACACTCAGTGGGGCCTTAAGTGGAAGATAGGTGGCCCCATAATCTGTTGCCACAGAGAGCACATGCCACAGCCATTAGTTTTTCTCAACACTCTTCCATCTCTTTCCATTTAATCGCATGTTGCATTAGTAATAATGTGAATAATTGGGAAGCTTCCCTGGCAATCAAGATCTTGGATAAGTTACTATAATAATTGTTTAATCCCGCTATGTTCTGAGGTGTCCACTTGATCAGCAACATTTTCGTATATCTGGGGGGTGGTGGCTAAATTGCTAAAATCAGATTTCTATTTTTAAAGAATTTAATAAAAAACAAAAAGTGAAAAATTGACCTAATTGCAAGATCTTTTTCCTTATTTACTCTGAGTTAGTTGATTGCAGCAAAGGGACCAAATAACTTTAGAATTAACATTTATAAATTATCTGGAAATTTTGAAGAGGTTGGTCCTATGAAAATAAGTTAAATGCTAGCACAGAAGCACTCTTACATGTTAAGAGTCACTCACAGCTCACTTCCAAGGCAGACATGAATCACAAGACAATGCAGGCAATGTCTTAGATGTGACTTCCATAGACAAATATGGGGCTCCTTTTAAGGACTCTTACAATAAGGTCACCTGGAGGTGAATGTCAGGAGGAAGCTTATTGCTTTCCAGAGTAATGAAAATAGAAACTCAAATTCCAGATGTTTCTGGAAAGCCAGATAATGATCACAGATTTTTTGCTTCCAAAAGCGTTGTTCAGCCTCTGGTTTTGTGCTTTGCTTGTAAAAAAGACATCCATGTGTTCAAACATACAACTTTAGCAATTGGTCCCAGATCAAAAGGAAATGTTTTCATTAGTATGTGTTCTCATTGAAGGCAAAGATTTGGCTATCACCTTCATGCTATGAGAATTCTCAGGGTGCCTAGAATTTCATCAGGAATATAATGGGTTTTCAGTAAATAATTATAGTTGGTAAGGATGGCAGGCTGAACAGAAAGATAGTTCTTGGATTTGCACTTGAGGACCCCTGGATCATCTAAGCAGCTGCGCTGACTCCTTGTGTCTTCTGTATCATGTGCTCCTGGTGCTCAGGTTGCTGGGAGGATCATTCATCTCTATGCTGAAAAGCAACTGCTTTCAAGTCACTTTCAAGTCCTTAGCACCAATTTAGTTCATAATTATGTCTGTAATCCCATGAAAGCCTAATAATGCCCACCCATCCTTCTATCTACTTCCTTCCTATTAAATCTTATTTAATTCACATACCTCTACAGTTCCTACTGCTTATGGCTCATCCTCATAGTCAAGCATTTCCATTTTCTTGCCCACTTAGCATTTTCAGCTTGATCTTATACTTCCCGTTATAAATCCTCTAACCCATTAGATGGGCCATAGTGGAGACAGTTTACAGTCTTGGCCTTTATATCCTGCTACAGCTTTTATTATCCATTTGATTTCAATTTAGCAACATGTTCATTGAATTCCTTGGTCACGTCTTGACTTCTCTTAGATTTGGGTCTGTGACTCTTCACTCCTCCTCTACTTTCTTTATCTTGACATTTCTCAGACTACCATTTACTAGCCATATATCTTGGGAAAGGAAACTGCTCTGTATAGCCTCATCAGTAAAATGGGGACAATGATACGATCTATTTCATAGAGTTGTTTTGAGGATTAAATGAGTCAATATATGTAAAAATCATAGGAAGTTGCTTGTTACAGAGTGCTATATATCAACTATATGTAAAAATATTTAAAACATAATATATGCCTATATATACTATATATACTAGTATGTGTATATATACACACACATGTATATATATATACACATGTATGTATGTTTGTGTGTTTATCTGTCTACCCATCTCTTAATTAGCTCCCTCCTTGAATATGTGATTTTTTTCCTATTCTTTTTCTTCTTTGTGTTTTAGTTTGGGAAGTTTCTCCTAACATGTCTTCAAGCTCACTGATTCTTTTCTTGGACATAAATATTCTAGAGATGCGGCCATTAAAGGTATTTTTTAAAAAAATTTTTTTAATAAATAATTTTTTAGTAAATAATTTTTTAAAAAAATTATTTATTTATTTGACAGACCGAGATCACAAGTAGACAGAGAGGCAGGCAGAGAGAGAGGGGGAAGCAGGCTCCCTCTGAGCAGAGAGCCCGATATGGGGCTCCATCCTAGGACCCTGGGATCATGACCTGAGCCGAAGGCAGAGGCCTTAACCCACTGAGCCACCCAGGTGTCCCAGAGGTATTTTAAATTTTAGTTACAGAGTTTTCAATTTCTAGCATTTACTTTTGGTTCTTTCTTTGAGTTACCATCTCTCTACTTACATTACCCATCTGGTCTTGCATGGTGTTTACTTCTTCCATTAAAGCCTTTGACATATTAATTATGGTCATCTTAAATTCCCTTCCTGTCTGATAACACCACAATTTTTGTCATATTTGAGTCTGGATCTCATACTTCCTTTGTGTCTTTAAATTGTGTTTTTATTTGCCATTTATCTCTCTTGCAATTTTTTACTGGAAGTGGGACACGATTTATCAGAGAACAGAAATTGAGGTCAATAGTTCTTTTTTTTTTAAGATTTTATTTATTTATTTGACAGAGATCACAATTAGGCAGAGAGTCAGGCAGAGAGAGAGAGGAGAATGCAGGCTCCCTGTTAAGCAGAGAGCCCAGTGCGGGGCTCAATCCCAGGACCCTGGGATCATGACCTGAGCCGAAGGCAGAGGCTTTAACCCACTGAGCCACCCAGGCATCCCGAGGTCAATAGTTCTTTAATGTGAGCTTTGATGTTGATCTAGCTAGGAACTGGGCTGTTTAATTTTGCTGTAGCTATAGGTGTCCACGTCTTCAAATTACTCTGGTACCCTAGTTTTTTATTTTTCCTGTTGTCTTTGGGCTTCTCTAAATACTCCTCCTTGACAGGAGGTGATGTCTTGCTGCTCTTTTAGCCAAAAGTCCATTGTTATTACACTGGAGCCACATTATGTGGTGTAAAATATTGGAGGGTGAGGAAGTACTCTGGTTTTTAATCTTGTGATTCAGTCTTAGCCTTTGGGTGGGCCTGTGTCCCTGTGCTATGACCTTCCGAAGATTTCTTGTCTCTCCCTCTACCTTAGAAGAGACAGGAAGGCTAGTGGGGGCTGACTGCACTTCCCTCAAGTGGGATAAGGCTCTGGTAGAGTTTTTTCCCCTGCATCATAGTCCTTGGTTATGGAGAATGCTGTGGAGCTTTTTCAAATATGAGGTTACTTTTCCTCTCCTCCTGCCAGAAACATAGGGAATTTTTTTGGCTCTTCACTATGAGACCCTGGTGGGATTCTTAGATATAAAACCCATGAAAATGTGGGGGGTCCCCTAAGACTGTGGCCTCCAGGAGTCTCTCATTCTCACACTAGCTTCTCATGCTCAGTCTCTAATTATTTGGCAAAATTCCATTAAGATGTCCTACCAGTTTATGGCTCCTACAACTTTAGCTCCAGGTAAGCAGATCTTGGTGACGATATTCTATATCCTCTTGTCTCTCCAGATTTCAGGGTGGCAGTTTGCCCTGTGACCCAATTATCTGAGGGGTCCATTGATTTTCAGATTGTTAACTGTCTTCCAATTGTAAGGATGGGAGTGACAACTTCTTAGATTTTTATGTATCAGAGGCTGATAAGTGAGAATCCCATGTCAACAGAGCTTTGAAGGCTTACTCCCTTCCCTTGACCTCAGCTTTGTGTTTCAGTACTTTGGGATCCCTCTTCAATGGTAATATCATAGTCAGTTCAACATAGGTCTACTTGTGTTTTTTTTCACAGTAAATATTTACTGAATGTCTACTGCGTGCCAGACACTGTTCTAGGTTATGGAGGCAGTGTGAACAACAAGCAGGGGAAATCATCTATTTTTCTCTTTAGCCAGAATTAATTCCTACGTAATTCTGTTCTTACTAGCTGCTTCAGGGTAAGATCATGCCACACTGTCATGAGAATTTATCATTTGTTCCTGCCATCTCCCTCCAACATGGGATTTCCTTTGTTGTATTCTTCACATCCTACCCAGACTTTGTGGCTCAATTCAAAACCTACATTCTCCAAAGAGCCATAACTTTTCTATTTATAGTGACTTTTTCCTCCTTTGGATTCATACCATTTTGTATTTATTTATAGCACATCAGTGAAGGTGAGAGAGGGAGGTCTGTTGAGGACTTAATAATATAAAACTTTGTATGGGGAGTTACCTCTAAATATGTCTATATTGGTGTTCACATAATTTTATTTTTTTAGTTTTCATTTTTTAAAGACTTGTTTATTTATTTTAGAGAGAGAAAGAGAAAGAGAATGAGTGCAACTGGGGAGAGGATCAGAGGGAGAGAGCGAGAGCGGGAGAGAGAATCCTGACCAGACTCCCCGCTAAGCATGGAGCCCAACTCATTGTTCAGTCCCACAACCCTGAGATCATGACTTGACCTGAAACCAAGAGTCAGATGCTCAACTGTCTAGGCCACCTAGGGGACCCTGGCTTTCACGTGAATCATTAGGAAGCAAAATCCTGGTTGTCTTATTCTTGTTCATTTATCAGTTGAGGTCTTTCATTAGTGCAGAGGACACAGTGGAGTGCACTGAAGAATTCAGTCACATCCATTACTACAACCTGTAAAGACCAAAGGCAAGAGCAAAGACTTGGTCTAGTAGGTCCTATGTTGTATGTTGATGGCCATAAAATGGGTGTGGCCAATTTCTCAGGCACACTTGATTCCTCCACAAGCATGAGCCTCTCAGTTTTCTTTGAGGTCATGTACTTTTTCAGAAATTGAGAGCTGTACTTATTAAATCTTTTCATACATTCCATGTCGTTTGCCATATATAATAAACACTTGATGGTAAAGCAATCAGAGGATATCTGAAAGTATGGATTGTGTTGCAGTCAATCGTTTCATTTGTAAGACAATTTATGCATCTGCACTAAACTCTCCCTTGTTAAAAATAACTGCATGTTTCACAGGCATTTCTATAAATATATCCAATTTTATAATGCTTCCTGTAAATAACCAATGTGTTTTCTGCACTATCAACCATGGAGACACATATGTGTCCTGTACCATTGGCTTGAATTTGCCAAGAAATGTTCTTGCTGAATGTGTGGAATGCTTTTTCCAGAGTCAAACATCTGGTTTTGGCACCAGTTTTTAGGCCAGCCTCATGTTCAGCACAAAAATGGAATGTACTGGATTTGCTTGGGTAGAAGTTGCTCACGCAACCCACATTTCCAAATGCCAAGGCTATTGCAAAATTCATTTAAGTTGATTTTAGGTGTGACAGGGAATCAAGAACAATACTTCTTGCTTGCCCTAGATTTTTGCTAGTGTCACCATCCCCTATTCATTGTATTACAAGTTTCTATGTTACAAGGGAAGACCTGACTTACCAGCACTATTAAATAAGGGGCAACCAGCAATTTCCACATCAATAACCAGGAGAACACCTGCGGATTTCAACAATTGTAGCAGCAATAAAGTTTTTGTTATTATTAACCTATGTTCAGATACGAAAATAGAAAAGACAGCCATTTGGGGTTTAGGCTTAACTGTACTATATAATAGACAAACAACTGTTCAGTTAAATCCTAACATTATAAACCCTTTGGCATTTACTATATTACAGTGCTGATCTGTGAGTCTTCGGAGGAGACTCTAACATTTCCTAGAGCTCCTGTCATATCCATCGGTGTTGCCTTTACTTTTTTCAACAAATATTTATTGAGGAGCATGTGTCAGTCACTATGGTAGATGCTAAGGATAGAGCCATGAACAGAAGAAAGTCCTACAAAAATTGAGCAGGAGCAGGTAGAGACAATAAAAAATAAATGAACAGATAAATATGTAATAAATAAGTAATGTGAACTGAAATACGGTGAGAGGATAGTGACAGATGGGGTGCCATCTGAGCATCTGACATCTGAATCAGGGGAGGGAGTGAGCCAGTTGTGTAAATGAGGGAAGTGTAGTCTTCTGGAGACCTGGGAGAAGCGTGGTCCAGCTGGAGAAAGGAAGAGGGCAGGGCAAATACTGAGGCCCAAGCTTGTTCCACCTGTCCCACCAGCCAGCCGCACCTGGAGAGCAGTGTGGCTGAAGCGGTGTGGGAAGGGGCAAAGGTGGTCGTAAGTGCTGCTGAGACCCTTGTAGATCTAAGTAAGGACTTGGATTGTTCTTACGTCTGATGGGACAATACCGGGGGCTCCATCCCCAGAGCCTAGCAACGGTAGGCTGGTACATAGTAGTTGAATGATAATCCTCAGAAAAAGATGGAAACACAATTACACCTTGTCTTTGTTTCAGCAATCAATAAGGATTCAGCAGGACAAAGTGAACAGGACCGTGCTATCTCATTTTTGCCCTACATCCTCTGCGTCTATTTTTGAATATGTTTTTGATTTTCCCCTACTTTCAGTGATGTTCACAGTCTGAATAGTCACATTAAATTCTTTCATCAGCTGCAACAGTGGGACAAGAATTCACGCGCATCACTTTGGCTGACTTGCTACGGAAGGGCGTGGACGGTGTTGCCATGTGTGCCTTGATGCTGGCTTGTGGATTGAGCTCATTATTCCTTGTCATTCTCTAGGACACAGCAGAAGCTTTCCGGAGTCAAAGAGGGATCAGGTTGTGTGATTTCCCCTTGCCCAAATCAGAGTGTTTGCCTGTGCCATTCATGTAATAAAAAGTGTTTTTAAGTTTTCATTCCATCCTGGGTCTCTAAGACAGAGGAGGCAGCCAAAATATATCCTGACCTTCCTACCCAACACTGAGGGGAAAAAACACTGGCTTAGAAGTTAGACCGATGGGGCTGTATTTCTGAGTCTTGGCTCTAGTGTGTGGGGAGAGAGTAAGTATGGGGCTCTGTAGTTATATAGTGCCACTTACCATTTCTGTGATTTTGAGACACTGGCTTACACTTTCTGGGCTTCAGTTTCCCCATTGGTGGAACAATGGAAGATAAAAGTATTTTCTTTATAGAGTTGATGTAATGATTAATGAGTTAATGCTACATTATAAAGTGCTTATAGTAAGCACAAAATAATGGTTATGGCTATAATTCACTGTGTACCTATAATTCACTGCGGCCCTCATCTGACAATTAGGGATTATTGGTCCCTACTTTACAGTATTAATAACAGAAACAAAGGAGATAAGATATGTGAAACACCTAGCATAGTACTTGACAAATAATGGTGATGGTACTACTGAAATTGTTATTATTTGATGTGATTTCCAAGAGATTAATATAATATTCAGGACCAAGGTTCTTGTGACTCCTTCATATACAACAGGAAAGCTTTTCTGATTTCTGATTTCTGCTTTTGAATATGATTACTGAATTCTATAACCCACACCATACTCAAGTGTCTCCCTTGAATAACATTGAAATGGTAGACCCCAAAATAGTTAAAATGTATTTTTTTGCAATTTAAAGATATCAGATTCAGCAAATAAGAACCAAAGGTATTACATCCCAGAGTTGGTCATCCATAGGGTTGGAGGGGTTCAGCATTTTTGGACTCTCTAGCTCAAGGAAGTTGTTAGGGATGCAGGATCCCTTTGCCCTTGACTTGCATATTTGCTAGATTTTCCCTCAGATTGGCTATCCCATGGTTGGAAGAGGTGTCACATCTAAGGCCTAGCAGTGGCCAGAAGGGAGCTGGGAATATATCTCAGAAGACTCCACAGACTTCCTTTTACAATTCATTGGCGGGAATAAGGTCTTATGCCCTCTTACAAACTCATAAATAGCAAGAAGAAAGGGCGCACCTTGACTAATTTATACCAGCCAGGATTTACCTCTGGAATTGGAATAGGGTCATTTTTAACTTAGTCCCAGAGGGAAGTGGACAAAATCAGGACTCTGCCCTCAAAGAAGAAAGAAGAATAGGATGCAGTGTTGACATAGTCGTCTGCTCTAAATGATCAACTAACATTGTGAAACTACATGCACTATCCGCTAGAATGAACTCATGATAAGATCTTCTATTTTTATGAGTTCAAAACACTGACTGACTGCTTAGACAGTAGCAATACTCATGTTTCTCACCCCACACTATTACAGAAGAGATGGTTCCATAGCTTTGGACATTTTCAAGGCAACCCTGTGTTTTTACATACCCAGAGATAACCAGAAGTTGCAAAGTCTCTCCTATGAACATTTCAAGAGTTCAGGGTCAGAGACTTTCCTGTTGTCAGTTGAGTTGGAAGTTTCCATATTCCAGGATGGCAGTGGAATGTGGGATGGCTGCTGTAGAAGGGAGAATTTGTTCTCAATCCTGTCCTTTTTGCTTTCGTAGTAATACTGTTAGTACTTTAAGAGGACAGGAAAACGCTTGCTTTGCTCCTTTTTTATTGAATACAGTCTGCCATAAACTCATTTTATTTCCTTCATAGCTGTAGTTGATTTTCATCTGTGTTGGTGCCTCAAATAAATGTCTGGTAGGACCAGCTGGGGAGGATCCGATATCAACAGGAATCACTTTCTAAACAAGTAATTGAATGTGAAGAGCAATGGGAAAAGGTTAAAAACTAAATAGGGAATTCTTTTTTGCTGAGTTCAAGTTGTACCGTCAGCACTAACCATGTACTGGTTACAGGAACATATTTAGCAAGGGAGTGACCAGGAAAAAGAGCAAGCGAGAGAGAGCACCTCTAGTTGAAATTTACACTGTAGAAGCTTTTATAAAAGTTGTTAAGATACTGAAGAAAGCCTTAAATAAGTGGGTTTTAATACTTAACACTTAAGTGGAAGTTATTAATACCTAACACTTGCTTACGTGGACTTAATTTCTATAAATGGAAGAACTCATTTTTTCCTTATCTAATATAATCTTCCTTCTGCTATCAACATTTTAGTGCCTTTTAAATATCCATTATTCATTACCAGATGCAATTATCCTTTCTCTCTTATCCCCAACCTTTCTACAGCATTGGATTTTTTCATTCCCTTCTTGAACTTTTCTCCCCCTCTTGGGATCTGTCCTAAGTATGTTCAAACTAAAAATGTCAGTTCTGCATTCTAAATGGCGTGCTGGAGCCACTGGCCACTGGAAGTCAGTAGAGGGTTAAAAATAAAGGGTAATTTCTGATTTATGTATGTGCATAAGTGATGTGAGTCTACCAATATGTCCATGGTCCTAAGGGACCGACTTTCAGAGATGTAGGCAGATAGACTGGGGTTTTGTTGGTCTCAATTCCAAGAGAAACAACTGGGTCACGTCACCAGGCTAAAGACACAAGAAGGATGAAGAAGACAGTAGATGATCCAAAGGAACTAGAGGGTAATCAGTACAGTAGAGAGCTCTCCCCATGCAACACAAATCAGAGCTAGAAAAATACATGGGAGAGCTATGGTCATAGTCCAGTTGTCAAAATAATTACTTGTAAGACCCAATGCTAGTCTGGTGTTTGGGAGAAAGAAATTATTTCATCCCAGTCCAGGGGTGTTCTTTCTCTTTACAAAACTGGCAGCTCAGATGAGTAGGAAAGTTCTGAAGGAAAGTCCTATACCTGGGAAACATAAGGTAGAGGGAACCAGGCAGAGGGATTGTGCCACTTGGCTCACATGATACTGGTCTCTCTTATTTCGTTCTTCCTGTCTTTCTTGAGGATTATTCTTTTTCTGTCCCCCGATTTGTCTCATGTTCCCTCTTCTATGAGGAAGGCCTTCATGGTCTCTTTCTCTTTGATGAGTTCATTCACTTTTCTCATTTCAAATCTATATATCTTGTCCTAGCCACACACCTAAGTTCCAGTTCTGCCTTCTAAACCACTAGTCAGATATCTTCACTGAGCTGTAATGTCGCCAGCATCACCAGCAAGACGAACTCTCCTTTTTCATCAAAGCCAAACTTTCTGATTCCCTATTTTGTTGTTGTTTTGTTATTGTGTTATTGTTATCATCTTCTCAGTCACCGTGTGTTGAAACCTTGCTAATCTTGGAATATACCTTTATCCTCACTCTTCATGCAAGATTCTGCTGGATCCTAGACATTCTAAGTTTCTCACCTCTCTCCTACCCATTTCCTCCTCCATTCCCATAGCTGTTACTCTTGTTCAGACCCTTACTTCTCACATAGTCTATTATTCCAGCTTCCAGTTTGCTTTCCTTTCCATTTGGTCCTATATAGCACTGTCATATTAAATCTCCTAAAGTATGTTTTTGATCCTTTCCACTAGGTGCAGAAATCTTCACTGCTTCTCCATGACTACTGTCGATACTCTAGTCCAGACCATCATCAATCCCTCACTTGAATAACTGCCAAGAGACCTTTTATAGATTATTTCATCTCCAGTTACTCTGACGCTGGTCAAGTTGATAACCTGTGACCAGAGTGATTGTTTCTAGAATCAAGTGTGAACTCATTATTTCCTTGTTGTGGGTCTCTCTTTCTTTAACATAGTCTCTCAAGATTTAGCCCCTCTTTTTATCTCTGATCTCACCTCTTGCTATCAGTTGCCAACCCTTCCACTCCTCCAGCCCTCTTAGGTTACAGAACAAAGAAGTAACTAATAGCAGATGTTTCCTCTTATCAGACAGGGCAGCTCTTGTAAGTAGGCACCGGATTACTCTTTAGCAATTGGCTTGAAGCCACTGTGTAAACAAAGCCTGATGCTTTGTTTCCATGATGCCAGAAATGTTGGTTAAAAATGAAAAATTCAGTCAATCATTTGGAGGTATCCCAAATATCCAGATGTTTGGCCTCTTGTAGACAAAAGAGCCAGATGATTTGAGGAGAAATTTTCACTTTTCCAGTTAGAATATGTTTCGGTGTCTAGAAGTTATCTAAGGGGAAAACATGTC
Organism: Martes martes; assembly: GCF_963455335.1. Taxonomy (NCBI): domain Eukaryota; kingdom Metazoa; phylum Chordata; class Mammalia; order Carnivora; family Mustelidae; genus Martes; species Martes martes. The sequence continues at coordinate 52,976,068 of NC_137903.1, forward strand.
CAAGTGACTTTCTTGAGAAAATGAGTTCCAGGTGGAATTAAAAACACCAGCATGCTAAGGAGGAGTGAGGATTGTGGTTATTGCACTTGTAAGACTCTTAAGGATAATAAAACCACCTGAATTGTTATCAATCATTGTTAACAAAAATCTGCCTCCTTATTGGTTGATGCTCCCAGTCCTACCTGTGGCGATGGCTTCCATGTCAAGAGCCTCCCCAGATATTCTGGTATGTTTTAGGCATGAGCCCACATATATTGCTCTAAAATGACCTGAGTGTCTTTGGGTACAAAACAATTTAGTTACCTGTAAGGATTTGCATTACATTAGGGCTATTGTGACTGAAGCTTACATTTCTGGATCTGTATCTCGTGGGCAAGACAACCCGAAGAGTTGAAGAAAAGACTTACCTGATGGCAAAATTAATAATATTGGTTTTGAGTCACCTGAAGAAGAAAAATAAACAATGATTTAACTTACTTGTCAAATTAATAGTAAAGCAGGAAGATGTGGTTCAACTACCCTGAGTGCTACAGGGAAGAGGCTTAAGAATTGTAGCAAGAGCGTTCATTCATCCAGTACAAGAAACACCAAGAAGTTAAATGTGAACTACCCCAAGAAGAACCAATGAAAATAGTTAAGAATTTGGGTCTGAATGTGTTAAAGATGACGTTTATTTAAAATTTAAGTGTTCAGTCTATTAACTGAAACCCTTTCACATACTACAGATATTTGTTAATTATTAAACTTTAGGCAAATATACCCTGTTTTTAAGACTTTGTTTGTTTGTTTATTTATGAGAGAGTGAGAGCACACACACAAGCCGTGGGAGGGAGTGGGACAAGCAGACTCTGTGCTGAGCAGGGGGCCTGACATGGGGCTCAATCTCATGACCCTGAGGTCATGACCTGAGCCAAAATCAAGAGTAAGAGCTTAACGAACTGAGCCACCTAGGAAAACTGGTTGAGCGAAATTATCTTGTGTGTTCCTTGCACCAGTTGCGTTTGTAATAACGTAAGTCATATGTGTTTCGGCTTTCACCTGGCCAGTAACAGGTGCCTGACTCCAAGGACCTTCTGATATTCCTTCAGCTCCGCAGTGTCTGATGATGGTGGAGAATTGGCAGATCTGTCTGATCTATGTTTAGGAAAGAGCTAGGCATCATGGAAACAGAACCCTTGTTTTTAAAAATCTTTACAGACCTAGGTCTTGAATAATTTTATAAATTCTAAGAAACAGTATGTGGCTCTGTTTCTATGAGGCAGATGAGCGTCTCGTTATTATTTTAGAGGGAAGGCAAAAGTTGATGACTTCCTGTGGGTATAAGTTATTCCTCGGGAATCAGGATGTAACTCCGAGCCATGTTAATTTCCATAGATATATACATCCTGTCCACTCACGCACATGCATCAGAGTAATTAAGGTTTTGAGTGGAAAACTCTTTACCACATGGGATGCAAATATGCTGAGACCAACTGTATGGAATACACACTCCAACATTTGGTTGTGATTAGCCCCAACTAGTATACAATAAAAATATATTCAAAAGAACGAGGGTGCGTGCTGAGCAGAAGGCTGATCGTTCTTTAAAGTTCTGTTCTATTATTAAATTTCTTCTGCTTTCATATTAAACTTCAATTAAATAGTCTCATTGGTTCATTGGAGTAGATTTCCATTCAAAATGAACATTTGTCAACAGATGCATTTATAAACAGCTGTGGTTTTCTTTGGGTATATACAGCATCATTATCCAGACCATCTGGCCATTCTCCTGATGGTGTTTCTTATTTGAGCTTTCACTCCGACATAATAATTTATTGTCTTTAATCTGCTCAGTTTCTTCAGAGAGAACTCTTCCTTCTCTCACACCTCAAATGGAACAACCACCAAAAAAGTAAACTGACAAAAAGGTTACAGGAGGTGAATAGACCTTTCTAAAGGTCACTGCACGACCTAGCTCTTCTTCTCTTCTCTTTTTTTGCTATAAAGCAGCCTGATTAGAGAGAAAGGTCCATTTAAAACCAGAGCAATGCTACATTAATATTTTTAAGAGAAATTATTTCCAAATATAAAACATTTTCTGGGATTTCTTTGGTTGATTTATTTTTTCTTTAACTTTGGAAACTTTGGCACTTCTCAGATGATTGAGAAACAACAACTTTATTTTTCCAGGACTTATACTAGCCCTTGCTTTTCTTTTCTTTCTTTCTTCTATTTTTTTTTTTAATTTTTAAGTTTGAGTACAGTTGAAAAATAATGGTACATTAGTTTCAGGTGTACAACACAACAATGTGAAGTTTATGTGTTAGGCTGTGCTCACCACAAATGTAGCTGCCATCTGTCAGCATAACAAACTATTACAGTATCATTGACTATATTTATTATGCTGTGTCTTTTATTCCCTTGATGTATTCATTCCATTACTGGAAGCCTGTATCTCCTTCTTCCCTTCACCTGTTTTGCCCCTGCCCTGACCCATTTCCATTCTGGCAACCATCAGTTTGTTCTCGGTATTTATAAGTCTGATTCCACATTTTATTTTTCTCACCACCATGTTTTGGTCAGACTGGTATAATGATGGAAAAAAAGGAGAAAAAATGTGTGTGTTTGCTTTAAAAGCTCCATCCATGAACAGCACAGAAACCAAAAAGTAGGTACCTTTTTCATATTCGAATATAAGAAGTAAATTTTTAAAAAACTGGAGAGCTGAAGGAAGAGGTATTTTACATTAATGTGAGTCAATACACAACAAGCATACTTGGAGTCAAAGAAAAATGTGTAAAAATTTTTACATCCTTAATAATTCTCTTATTATGGATATATAAATTATTAAATTTTATTAAAGTCACAGATAAACATTTTATGCAAATTATATTGGAAAACAAAGTGTTGAATAGGAGATAAAAACTCATCATTTTCAAGGTGAGGTCTGTGTCTAGAAAACACAAGATGGCTTGACTATTGTAAAATGCAAATAAGAACAACTTGTGCTCTGTAATGTCAGTGTAAAAGGTTTTGAATTAGAAAAAAATGGCAGGGCGCCTGGGTGCTCAGTGGGTTAAAGCCTCTGCCTTCGGCTCGGGTCATGATCCCAGGGTCCTGGGATCGAGCTCCACATCGGGCTCTCTCCTCCGTGGAGAGCCTGTTTTCTCCTCTCTCTCTGCCTGCCTCTCTGCCTACTTGTGATCTCTGTCTGTCAAATAAATAAATAAAATCTTTAAAAAAAAATGGCAAAAGCTTATTTAAAAGGATAAGTTATTTTCTAAATTGATAATATGGAAGAAACAAAAAACAGAACATATTTAAAGGTAAATAAACTTTGTGTTTATGATATATGCATTCAAATAACCAAATGCTTTTTTGGTTGTTATTCCTAGGTTACTTAAATATATGTATTCTTAAATTACTTATTAAATATTTTAGGAGACAAAGATAATGTCATAAGAAATAAATAGGGGAGTGCTGAACTTATTGGTAGCTCTTTCAGAGCTTCCTGAGAGTAATTTAAATGTTGGAAAATTTGAGCACTTTCTTGTGAATAATATGTTGTATAAGAGATATGACAATGATCACCAATGGCTGCTAAAATCACAAAAAGAGAGACAACCAGGCATTACATATGTCCTAATGGAGCACACCACCACCTATGAAGTAGTCTTGCCTAAAAGGAAATTACACTTGACACTGATGAAACCATTTCATCTATTTAACATTTTACAGCAAGTAGAGGAAAGAGACACATGTAAAATGACACCCATGAGGATGCAATCAGCAAAATGTAGACAATGGGAAACTACAGGACAAAATAGAGTCTCTTCAACAAAAAGTTGAAAGGAAAAAAAAAAAAATAGATTGAAGAAGTACCCATAGATGAAATGTGACTTAGGGGAGCTCTCAATCAATCATGATATATGGACTTTATTTGGATTTAGAAGCCAAAAGAAACTCTAATAAAGTGATAAGATAATTTGGGTATATGACTATTAGGGAATTTTAATTTTATTAAATGCGATAATGACATTGTGATTGTATTTTTTAAAAAAAGTCCATATCTTTTAGAGATGTGTACTGAACTATTTAGATGTAAAATAATATAGTGTCTAGAATATTCTTTAAAATTACTTGAGGTGGGGGCTAAATGAATAGGGAAGAAATAAAAACAAGATTGGTCAAAAGCTGATAATTGGTGAAGGCAGAAAATGGGTTCAATATATATCATTCTGTCTTTTTAATTATGGAAGATGTGTTTCTTCACAATAAAATATTTTATGCAAAAGAACAGCTTGCCATATGAGTGAAATACTATTACATGATTTTTAATAGCATAAAATAATGTAATAATATACAGTTATCTAAACAAAATTACAGTGTAATTTGAAAGACCTTTTAGGAACAGAATTGGATCCTTTTCTTAGAAAACCAGTGCATGACTTGCTGGAATGAAACTACCTTGAAATAATGACAAATTCGAAAAATGTAAAAAATAAAATTGTTTTGTTGTTATTGATATAAAAGAATCGAAAGTTAACCAAAGATAAAGTGATACAGAGCCAGTAGTAATTTAATTATCTTCTATTCAGACAATAGATTTTATTTATTTATTTATTTATTTATTTAAAATTTTTTTTAAAAGGTTTTCTTTATTTTTTTTTTCATTTATTTGTCAGAGAGAGAGAGGAGCGAGAGTGAGCACAAGTAGACAGAGTGGCAGGCAGAGGCAGAGGGAGAAGCAGGCTCCCTGCCGAGCAAGGAGCCCGATGTGGGACTCGATCCCAGGACGCTGGGATCATGACCTGAGCCGAAGGCAGCTGCTTAACCAACTGAGCCACCCAGGCGTCCCCAGACAATAGATTTTAAATGGAAGAACAATTTTTTCACTCCTGAGGGATATAACTCTGCACATCACTGAATTATTCTCTTCAGGTAAGGGTCTCGTGATATAAAAGGAAATCATGAGCTAAAAAAATGACCTGCAATCTTTTCAGGTCTCCAGGATGTTTCCATCTAGACTGTGATAATTGTGATTTATAGCAAGAAATATATATGAGGTCTTGTTCCTGTTTCTGGCATAGGAGCTCCTCAAACCCTTGATGTCATATTCTAAGTGGTGAGAGGAAACAAGTTGTCTTTTGCTATGGTAAGAAGGTGGGTTTGGGGAAGCACCTGAGGATTGGGGCAGGTTGAGAGGAGAAACAACCAAATGATCAGGTGGTTGGAACTCTTAGTCTTACCCCAGCCTCCCTCCTGGCTGGAAAGGAAGGCTGGAGGGTTGAGTTGTCACCAGTGGTAGATGTTTGACTCGAGCATGCGTATGTCATGGTGCCTCCATAAAAACCTAAAAGGACTAGGTTCAGAGAGCTTCTGGGTTAGTGAAACTGTGGAGATTTGGGAAGAGTTGGTACACCTGGACAGGACATGGAATCTCCTTGCTCTTTCTCTGTCCTTGCCCTGTGCATCTCTTTCATCTGGCTGTTCCTCACTTAATCAACCAGTAATCTAGTGAGTAAACTCGTTTCCTGAGTTCTGTCAGCCACTCTAGTGAATTAACTGAACTCAAAGAGGAACCTCTGATTTATAGCCGGTCAGTCAGAGGTACAAGTGAGAGCCTGGGCTTGTGATTGGCATCTGAAGGGGAGAACAGTCTTGTGGGACTATCTCCAGCCAGAGATTATGAATTGAGTTGAACTGTAGGACACTCAGCTGGTGCTGGAGAATTTCTTGGTGGTATAGGAAACCTCTCCCCTCCTCGGAATTGGAGCCAGAAACATTACTCCTTAAGTTTCTTTCCTAACTCCTCTGTTCTATGCAGGGCATCACAATTCTCTTAGTACCTCAAACTTGAAAGAGTGCTGTAATTTTGGATCCTTTCTTTCTTTCCGTTGCAATCAGTTCACCAGTTCTGATGAATCCTCTGTGTCATTGTGTCATGTCTTGCCCTCTCCCAGCCGTACTACCCAAAACTCACACCTGAGTTCTGCTTAATATATTGCTGAATCCTCCTTACACTACTGACAATATAGTCTTCCTAAAATGTTAATTTCACCATACTGTCCTACAATCCAGAACTTCCAATAGCCCGTTGTTTTTTTGATGTCAAGCTTTGTATTTTTGCCTGGAAGTCCATATCCTCCTAGATTTGTCCCCCAATAATGCATAGATATTGCTTCTTTCACCCTCCAATGAAGGTTTGCTCTGTATTCTAGCTTTGCTGTTTAACCCTCTTCACTCCATTCTCGAAGCCTACCTTATATAATCACTTGTTTGCTAACTGTTGGCTTTGGCCACTGGGGACACTGTCATGGGATTTATGGGTTAAATAAAACCTAAGGAACATTAAAAGAAATTTACCTTTACGATAAAGCAGAAGAAATTCAAAACAAAATTGTTTCTCTTATGTACTAACCAGAATCTCGGTAAATTATATAGAATCTCAGAGTCAAAAGAAAACATAAATTGTGCATACCCCAACCCTCTTTCAAAGCCAAAGCGTTCTTTAAAGGAGTCTCCTGGCTTATGTTCTCTCTTTTCCAAAAAAATTCCTTCCAGCCTTTAGCAGCTTTCACTTCTAGAAAATTCTACCTTATATCAAGATTTCTATCTCTTCAGTTACATCCATCGATTCTATTTAAAGCTCTGGACCTTTAAAGATAAAAACCCAGTCTCCCTCCTTATGTTAGCACTTCAAATGTTGTATGATAGTATTACTTTGTGTACTCTTTCCTAAGTTGTAAATTTCCAATTTAAAAAACTGTGTCTGAAAGAACATTTTTTTAAAAAGGGATTTTATTTCTTTGACAGAGAGAGACACAGCGAGAGAGGGGAACACAAACAGGGGGGAGTGGGAGAGGGAGAAGCAGGCTTCCCGCTGAGCAGGGAGCCTGATGTGGGACTTGATCCCAGGACCCTGGGATCATGACCTGAGCCAAAGGCAGCAGCTTAACACACTGAGCCACCCAGGCACCCCTGAAAGAACATTTTTTAAGCCCCACAGAGGCCACTGATGAAGTCTTCCTTCTGTTGTTCACTACCTACGAGAACTCTCTTCTGGTGGGTGCCTGGGTTACCGGGAGATGCATGCCTCTTCTACTGTATGTGCATTCCTTAGAATCAGGGGCTGTGTCCTCTGCACCCTTGTATTGCTAGTACCTTGCCCCAGTAATTAGGACTAACATTTTTGTTTATTTTTGAATGAATAAATATGTTAATGAGTTCCTGAGGGTGGGGTCCTTACGATGAGATTAATCCCCTTATAAAAAAAGACACCAGAGAGCTTGAGTGCACACGCGCTCGCTCCCCCCCCACCCCCAAAAAAACAACATGAGGATTCAGCAAGAGGTCGCTTCTACTAGCCAGGAAGAGCAGCCTCACTAGAAATCAACTATGTCGACATCTCGCTGTTGGGTTTCTAGGCTAGAACTGTGAGGAAATAAGTTTCTGTTGTTTGAGCCACTAAAGTCTGTGATATTTTACTATGGCAGCCTGAGATGACTAAGACCTGAGATGATGTTTTAAATGAAATTTTTGGATGAATTAGGCCATTTCTACTAATAACACTCAGAATTTTCCCGTAAAGGAAACAGACCGAGTTTGACTTTTTAAAGACTAATTGTACTGGAACTTTGGACAGCCTGATTCGTAGGTTTTGTTGGGTATCATTGTAGGTACAGCCGGTTAGAACATAACAAGGTGCCACTAAATGGCTTTTAATGCATTGTACAAACTCATCAACATGGAGAAAGTAGTGGGAAAACACACAACCCTTCTTTATTCTGTAAGAAAATCAGATATCCAGAACAGTGCCCAGCATCGTAACTAATTGAATTGGACACGCCTTTCTTGGGAGTATATAATTTGAAATGCCACATATGCTCCCCTGAACTGTGGCTGTGTCTTGATAGGACCTGATAGGAAGCTAAGTTGTGTAGAAGATTCTGAGGCCTTAGGAGGATCCTGATTGGCAGAGAACCAAACAAAGCCATTCTCGGAGTCAGTCAGATGTTCAGATTTCCAGTAAAGGTCCCACAGACAACGAACTCATGGGCATTGATGGTCAAATGCCCAAACAGCAGCTTCTCTGTTTTCCAAAGCAGTCCTGTGCGTAGTCTATTAACAAACTGTCAAAGACTTTGTACATCTGGATGACACAGTTGCAGAGTTAATTTTGGTTAGAGAAAGCTATCTCCCTCCTCTCCGGTTTTAATTTGGGTGGAATTTTGATCAGAGCAAGAATCCTGTTGTGGGGGGCGCCTGGGTGGCTCAGTGGGTTAAAGCCTCTGCCTTTGGCTCGGGTCATGATCCCAGGGTCCTGGGATCAAGCCCCACATTGGGTTCTCTGCTCAGCGGGGAGCCTGCCTCCTCCTCTCTCTCTCTCTCTCTGCCTCTCTGCCTACTTGTGATCATTGCCTGTCAAATAAATTAAAAAAAAAAAAAAAAGAATCCTGTTGTGGGCATTTCCAGTGTTTCTATGGGCCACCAAACAGGGATGGTTTTCGTAGGTAAAATTCACATGTTGAACAAAGTCTAGGCGAGGGTGGAGGCTTTATCTTATGAGGTGTTCAGCTCTGTGGACCAGCCGCCTGGGACATTCACTATCCCATCACAGGCTTGGGATTGCAAGATTCATATTACAGAAATAACTCTCTTCTTTAGGCTGGTACCAAGTGGATGGTGCTTGAATCTGCGAAGACCACAGAGCCATTTCTCTGCCTTATAGCATGGTGCTGTTTCTCACTCTTTGAAAAGAGCAACCAACATGGTCCATATAGTTAAGGGCCTCTAGCACCTTCACTCAGAGCATTTTGAGCATTAAACCTGTCTATTTAATCCTTCTCTTGTTTATGATGTCACTGAGGTCCATGTTAACCCAATGTCTTCAGACAGATCGGAGAACCAAACATCTCTTCCCATCTCAGTCCTTTTTTAAGCTAAAAATATACATACTTTCATGACAGGACTCCTTGGAGAATATTTGTAAGTACGGAGAAAGAAGAAAGTGAATAATGTTCATGATGTTGCATAAGCGAACCAGTCCAAGAGTCAGATTCTTTCTACCATGCTCATAAGCTTTCCTACTTTTCCCCTGAGTAGACTCTGGTCAACTGCATAACACAGCTGCCTTCTGTTCTGTTGTTGTGCCGGACCCTTGATAATTTCCATCTGCAGTTAGGACCACCTCTGAAGCCTATTCGGTTCAGATTACCACCCGCAGAAGAGTCCAAGGAACCTTCAACACTCAGCTGTCAGGGGTCACCCTGAACACCTATCTTAGCAGTTTTCCTCACCATTCTGGCAGAGGTGGCTTTCCACTTCATGTGGATAGGCTCAGATGTTTTCATAACTTGGACTCAAGATGTTGGCTTTTTAAATTTGAGTAAAGCCAACATAGAAAATTCAGAGTTATAAATAGATGCATCTGAGAAGCTATTCCTTTTTGCAAGAGTTGAAAATTTGGCCTAAGAATTAACCACAGTTAACACAAGTAATGATGGATCCTGGTATTAAACGTATATAGAACTCATTCAATAAAATTTTACCTGCAACTATATGGAAACACGTTAGTCACCCTGTATGTCAATATTTCATACTTTTCAAGTGTATGAATTCAGATGATCTTAATAACAATTTTATAAAAACTATAGAACAAGAGTAGTGCCAATTTTGTAGTTATAGAATCTGAGAGAAATTGAATGACCCGTATATGAGGTCTCATTGATTGGGGGATTAAAATTAAAACCCAGATTGCAGTTTCCAGACCTATGTGCTTTCTTCTCTATAGTGTTTATCTCTGAATCTTGGTACCTAATGATTCAGCTGGGTTGACACGTGGTACCCATTGCTATTTAAAGACTAAGGATCAGGAATCCTCAGTATTAAGGATGACAGATATGAACTCATAATAATAATGGTGCATCTATGACACATATTTTTTCAGTGTCATAACTGTTTTTGATCTCTATGTGTCTTAACTATACTGTAAGCAGAAGGTCTGCCTCCATGTGCATTGGGAATATGGAGGCCTACAATTTTTAGAATGAGTCAGAAGGCAAAATCTGTTAATCTCTTATCAACCCGTGACTCTTTTCTAATAAGGGGGTTGCTGAATAAGTAAAACTCATGTAACTACCCATGTTTCGAATCTCTTTCCTCTTGTTCTAGATTCTCGTCTTCTTCAGTGTCAGGCACTTTATTTAGTTCCTTCTGTTTGTGGAGCTTTTCTTGTCCTGATTGGCCCTATATCTTTAAACGGGACTCATCAGGGGCGCCTGGGTGGCTCAGTGGGTTAAAGCCTCTGCCTTCAGCTCAGGTCATGATCCCTGGTTCCTGGGATGGAGCCCCGCATCGGGCTCTCTGCTCAGCAGGGAGCCTGCTTCCTCCTCTCTCTCTGCCTGCCGCTCTGCCTACTTAGGATCTCTGTCTGTCAAATAAATAAATAAAATCTTAAAAAAAAACAAAACAAAACAGGACTCATCACCCATGTCCAGGCGCTTCTACTCCGGAGGCAGCACGTCCTTGATGCCTACATTTGTCTGCCTGCTGGGATCAGGAGGACTGCCTGGGGGAGATGTCATGGACTTTGGAGTTTGATCATGATGGGTTTGAATCGCTTTACTTTTAACCATTAGCTTCAATCTCTACATCTCCCATAAGGTATGTATTCCATTTGATAAATTGTAAAGCCAAGGCAAGTCCCTCACATCCTGAAGTGTCAGTTTCATAGTTGACAAAATGCATCTGTTACTGTTACTTAACGAGGTCCTCTCCGGTATTGACCAGAGACTTTACTGCCCTCCGTCACTGCTTTTCAGGCCTTATGAATTCTCTGCAGATTCTGGAGAATATATCACGGCTCCAGGCCTCTGTTTAAGTGGTCAGCTCTACTTTATGACAATCTGGACATCCAAATATCCCAGGGGCAAATATAAAGTGACAAAGGAAAGTACAGCAGTTTAGATGCGCTCTTTCTAGCCATCAGGCTAAAGCAGTAAGCACATGTTACATACTGTGAAATCTAAAACAATGATCTACTGTGGTTCAGATTTCCATATTTTATTGTCCCTCTTTACACTTGCTACGGTCACATGTTTGCTTTATCTTGCCCTATTTTCCTTCCTAGTACTTATCAGTCCTTGCTGTCTGGCATCATGGTGCAGTTCTGTTTGCTTATTGTCGGGCTACCCCTCAGGAAAAAAGCCTCCCCCTCATGAAAGGAGGGTTACCTATTTTTCCTTGGCACATAGAGGAGTGCTTGGCACACAGCCGTTCCTCAATAATATTTGTTAATGAAGAAGAAAGGAAGGAAAGGAGGAAGGAGGATACTTGTGGTAAGGTCTGAAAAATAAGAATTTTAACAATTTTGATGATAGTGATATTTAAGACTTACTGAGTACTTAACTCTGTCTTATTCTTCTTTTAAGAAACTGATAGGTGTTAATCAACCTCTTGATACAAATACATATTAAGAGATAGGTAAGATACATATTAAGATATATACATCTTAGCACATATTAAGAGATATTCAGTTTTCTTTTTTTTTTTTTAAGATTTTATTTATTTATTTGACGGAGATCACAAGTAGGCAGAGAGGCAGGCAGAGAGAGAGGGGGAGAAGCAGGCTCCCCACTGAGCAGAGAGCCTGACGTGGGGCTTGATCCCAGGACCCTGGGATCATGACCTGAGCTGAAGGCAGAGGCCCAACCCTCTGAGCCACCCAGGTGCCCCGATATTAAGTTTTCTTAATGGGAAAACTGAGACAAAGGAGTTCAGGTCACCTGTCCAAGGTCACACATTCATCATAAATCTTCAGACCCAGGCAGTTTACCTCCATATTTCATGCTCTTGATCTCCTTGATCTGTTGCCTCTTTTTTTTAGTATATAATTGATTCATGGAATAAAAAAAAATAGAACGATCATTTATTGTGTTAAAGCAATGACTTAAGAGACTCAAAGAAGACTCTCAGTAACTGTTATTGAATTCTATAAACCCCCCAAAATACTTCTTATTTGGATGAACTTAAAATGAACACTTAAGAGGGCTTGGAGAGAGACAGGGATCAGTCTGGATCACACATTTCTTGTTCCGACCCACTGTAGATTAATGCATTGTAAACAATTCAAAGGACATCCTCATGCAACTCTGAGGGTATTTCAAGGAACCTTCCCATCTGGAATCTGTGCTGATTTCTTTTCATATTGTATTTCCCTAAGGATGACTCAGAGGAAATTGAGGTTTCAGAAATATGTTGTGTTTTTTTATGGCATTTCTCTACCTTCACTGCAGACATTTTAAAGATAAGTGTTTTTGTGGTTGTGCTTTTCCCCATTAAGCCGAAGGAAAGAAACTCACTTTGTCAATTATTTTCCACAACTTTAATCCTAATAACATTTACACTTGTGTCATAATGATGGTGGTGATAGTCCCGTTGACTGTGGTATAAATATTCCAGTAAATGAAGGCAAAAAGAGAGTGGGAAAAAAAGGCCTGGATAACAGCATTATAGTTGAAAACGGTTGTTGGATAACCATTTTGTTTATTGAACTATACTACATATTGTGAGGGGCATGAAGAAACATGTTGTCACCCCAGCCTCAAAGAGTACATAGTCTGTTGGGTGAGCTGGAGGTAGACCAGCTGTCTCCAGCAGGGGTTTGGAGTAGGGGTCAGGGGAAGGGATAGGTAGGAAACAGACACAAAGTGCAACGATCACACATCCACTGGGAAATGATTAATTTCAACTGGAAGATCATTTAGTGCCTTATGGAAAGGTGGTATTTGAAATAGGTCTTGAAAGATGGCATAGACTTTCTTTAAAAACACCATGAAGAGCAAAGAAGAAATTTGTAAATGTGGAGATGTGGGGGGAGGACGTAGGAGAATCCAAAAAAGGCTTTTCCTTTTTTCCCCCTTCTCTCACTGTTTCCCTCCCTCTATTCCTTGTTTTCCTTTCTTCTCTCCCCTTCCTTCTTTCCTCCCTTCCGTCTAATGTGTAACGGGCCAGAGGAGAAATCCGCAAACCTCTTCCCGGTACCTACGGTCATGCCCGATGCATGTGATTCTCAGTATATGCCCCTGGAAAGTAAATGGGTGTACTGTGTGCGAATGGGAGCTCAGAGAGGCTAACAGTTCTAATTTGCAGATTAAGGAAATACTTTTGTGCTAGATCACCTCACGAAAGTCAATTAAAAAAATGATGAGTATCTACATGAGTCACCCATGGTGTAACTGCAAGAGAGAGAAACGAATGAACAGAAATTCGCAGAGTTGGGTTGGTTGTCTGACTCTCTCTCGTAATAGACTCTGAGAAGTCTAGAACAGGAACCGTGTCTTTGTCATTCAATAGGTATTTGATTTAGTACCTATGATGTGTCAACCGCTGTGTTAAGTATCATGGTAGAAAAATGAAAGAGACGTTCTTGCCAATGCTGTGCTTGAAATTGATGGGGAAGAAAGACAGACGATGCGAGTGTATGCAACTGCTGATTATTAGAGAGTATCCACTGCCAGGTAGCCATGTCAGGCAAAGCAAATGCATTATTTATTTGATGTACGCTGGGGTGAGTATTATCTCTGTTTTAGAGATGAGGATTCAAAGCTTAGACTAAAGCAACTCGCCCAAGGCCACATAGCTGTGTTAGGGGGTAGAGCTGAGATGGAAACTTTCTGAGTCCAAAGCCTCTGCTAAGAGCAACTAAGAGTTGTTCATTTTACTGCTTTAGGGGCTGAGTCTTAAGGGGTTGAGTCCCTTCTTGTGTTGAGGGTTAAATAATGGATCCGGAATTTATAAGGAGGAGAAGGAATGGAGAGGACATTTGAGGCAATAGAGCAAGTGGTTTATTAAGGCTCAGTGTGTTGAGACAGAGGGATGGAAGATACGGGTAGCGAGATAGAAATGCACTTCAAAGCAGCCCCATGTGCTTGGGCTCACAACAGTGTCTTACCCCCCTGGCTGAACGTTAGAATCACCTGCAGGCTGTTTAAAGAATATAAAAGCCTGGACACATGTCCAGACCAGTTCAAACGAAGCCTCTAGTGGTAGGGGCAGGCATCTGTATTTTTTTAATGTTCCTCTGGTGTCCCTGGCCCAGGGCTGGGGGTTATCCCTGGGCTGCAGTGGTAGGAACCACTGAGGGATGTCTAGCACGGTGGTGTGCTGACGGATTAGAGGCCTAGAGCAGAGGCAGGAAGATCCTTTAGGAGCGGGCTAATGAGTAATGACAAAGGCCTAAATAGAGTTGGGCAAAATGGAAGGAAGCAAGGAAAATGAAAGGCGATCAGGGAGTAAGCAGGATACACAGGTTCCCGCCTCCCTCTGGCGGGCTGGATGAGAGTGGGGCGTGGCTCTTCACTATCTCGCTGCAGTGACTGTGCAAAAGTTAATGCCACCTGTTGAAATGGCAAGTACAGGGGGAAGGACAGGAATGGGGGAATGACGGTGAAGCCCAGGGCTCAAAACTGGGCCTGAGATGGAAGAGTTAGAGAAGCGGCAGAAGAGCCGGGGGAGGGGGGAAGAGAATGTTGTGAGTCGTGCCAAGAGCCCCTGGAATAGGAAACAACAGGCTTTTAGTGAATTTGTTGAAAACAGAATGTGACATTGACATGGGTTTTTCTCCCTTTGTCTGCCTTCCAAACAGCGCCCTGCTTTGGATTTATAAGGCTAAGAGCAGAACTAGAAGAGGCTTCTGCCAGTTATTAAGTCATTGTCCTTGGCTCCAGACTTACCCTCTGCTCTGTGGTCCCGGGGCTGCCAGTTGGTGCCTGTTAGGGGTGCTAGAGGGATCCCGCCAGGCTGTGGAGGGACCAGCAGCTCTGTCTTTATTCTTCCCCAGGGCGGTAACCCGGAGCATCACTTTAGAATTGTTTCTTCCCTCTGCGGGAACAGTTTCTTTGCTTCCCATAGACGCCGCTGAAACCGTTAGTAGTTCTTCCTACACTTGCCAAACCAGCTTCCTCATGGCTTCCCGCCAGAGACCGCAAGAATGGTCGGATGTCCCCTCTCCAGAGACCTGGGTCCCAAGCCCACAGAGCCCTTTCTCTGAGCTTAGATACGTGGGCACTAGCCGAGTGGTATCTTTTCCTCAAATATCTGTGTTTCGGCTCCACAGACCCCCATCTCGGTTCTGTTATAATAATTTTAACCACTTCCCTTTGTTGCCTCCACCCGAGGGGTGGTAGCTGTTTTCCGCTGTTGATATCCTTGATACCTTCAAGTTCTTTTGTTATGCTTTTCCCATTACCTATTTAGGAGCCTTATAACTAGTTAACAGTTTTTTATATTAAATTTTCATGGCTCAAATAGGTACTGTTGTGTCTGTCTCCTGAATGAGCCCTTCCTTACAGAGAAATTGGTTTCCTGGGGTCATTTCAGGACGCAGATCCTCAGAACTATTTGGGGATTAGTTTAGTCATGTTCTTGAGCTTAAATGCAATATTGATCTCCTTTCCAATGGGAAATGGGATTCTAAAGCCTGTGGCAGGTAGCCTCATTACAATCAATCAAGTTGCTGCCTGTGATTGATTTTGATGAAGTATTTACTGAAGTAGTGCCTTGGGGACTCAAGTGGCTGCTGCACTTAACAATGGTGGGAATAAAGTTGCCAATAAGGATGGTAGGATGGCATGGATTTTGATGGGTGCATTGGAGTGCTTACAGAACAGAAATGATGAACAGGTCTTTATAATTTTAGCTCATGTCATGGAACCACGAAGCTTCCATGGTAACCCTAAATCAATCTTTTTTTTTTTTTTTTTTTGTAGCCACAGGGCCAATATTTCAAACATCAAACTCAAAATACTATGTTTGCAGAATTATGGTATGTATTGAATTCATAGTCTCACCAAGTCTCTCATGAGAAAGTTGGGGGCCTTGATTAGGAAGGAATAAGGACTCAAACTTGAAATGGACACATCAAGTTGCAATGAGGGGAAGCTAAGAATCTTAGACCAAAGTCACTCTGAGCCTCCCTTGTCAGTAGAAGCTGACTGCCTCTGTCCGAAAAGACTAGCCTTCCCTTGCTTGAAAACCTTGCAAAGATTAACTAGCGGTTGTTGCCTTGCAAGTGGACCTCATTTTACTCAAGATTAACCTGCATCATCTCTTGCTGCCACTAGACTTTGCCAATAGAGGGCGCCAGAAGTAGGTTATAAAATTGGATAGAAAGGCGGAAGACACTTGGTCTTTCCTGTTCCCTGTGGGCTGTCCGCTCGGCATCCCTGTGTGATTCACCCTAGCAAGACTTCATCCCAGGGTGGGAGTTCCTTCCTAGAGTAGTAGCTGAATTCAGTTTGTAGTTCTCTCAAGACTTTGCAGTTTTCTTCAAAATCATACCTTCCCGGCACCCGCCAAGCAGCACCTGTTCCTTAAAAGTGAGAGTTTTGGCTACATGGGCTCCTTCTTTAAGTCTCTAAGTTTTAATAATCCCACCATCAACCCTTTTCTGTGTCCGTGCCAGGAATAGTAGTGACTTCTTGTGGTTGCTGTCTCTAGGATATTATAAAATTCTCTTTTTATCCTTTCATAGTTTTGAGTTATCAACTTTATTCCTAGTTAACAATTTATGTTAAATGCTCTCTGTTCTTCTTGCTTTTTTCCTTGGCTGGACCTCTACTAAGATGAAACCATAGAATGTCTATGTTGAATTCTATTAGGAAGGGCGGGGGACCCTTGAAAGGAGAAGAAAGAAAAAAATTAATAAGAGAAGCAGAGAAAGTGAAAGATCCGTGTTAGGAGAAATTGGAAGAGTTGGAAGAGAGAAGGAATTTTCATATAGTGAAAAAAGGTATTTGAGGAAGTAGGTGGATATGTAGCTTTGCTGCATGGCGTGACCTGAACTCCCTCACTTTATACTTTCACATAAGGCTGCAGTAAAGACTAGACATTCAGATACGTACTTCTGAACGTAACACTTGGCTGAGACCAAACACAGATAATAATGGTTATATTTGGAGGTACGAGGCGGCTGTTGGACCCCAAATGGAGTATTTGCAGCATCTCAGACACAACAATGATTCCAGATCTGAGCCAAGAGAGGACTCTCACTATTGCCCTTTGGCTCCTGGACTTGGGGTGCAGGGGAGCAGGAAGTGACTCAGCTTGAAACGGGATGGTGCCCTGAATGCTAGCGGCACGTTGCAAAGGCTGAATTATTGCAAGTCAGCGGGTATATGACCTGCTAACGGTGAACAGAGAATTCAGTCTGACTAGTGCGAATTCAGTAAATTGAGCATATCTTGAAAGTCTGATGTAGATTTTCTGGTTAGTTTTCCACCCAGGTTCAACTGATTTATCAGTTTCTTGAGAAATTAATCTTCCCTGGAGGGGAAGAAAAGATTTGTGGCAAACATGTTTCAACTAGGTATTTTCAAGATTTTCCCCTGTTCCACCATCTGAAAAGAGAGCTCCTTGATCTGTACAGGTAGCCTGATTCACCGGTGGAGGATGCGTGTTCGTACAATCTGCCAAATGTGGGGCAAATCACAACACAGGAGGAGGTAAATAAAAGACTGACCAGTTACAATGGTCATAACATGAGGTAATTAGAAAAATATCAGAGCTTCAGTTTGGGTGTCCAACAGTAGGAGTAGGAATTATTTACATCTTCAAAGCCATTAAAAAAAAAAAATCTCTATTTCAGTGGTGGCTGGCCTGACCATCTTTGGAAGAGCCTATGACTGTATGGAGAGTCCATAATTACAAATCAGATAAGACAGAAATGGTGCGCATGTTTTTTTCTGGCATAAAGGAATTTTGTAGAGAGACACATAATAGGAAGCTGGTCACTGTGGCCAGTGCTGTGGAATGTACCCAGCAGGACGAGATATTCCGACTGGAGTTACTGACAGAATTACATGGGATGGGGGAGGAGTATTTCTCCAAGGAAAGTTGGGATGTTAACATCCAAAGTTGAGTGGAAAATGTTGAGGACACAGAAAAGTAATGGATAGCCATTGCAAAATGTCATTAAAATAATTATGGAAGTCTCCCTGTTGTCTTGCAGCTGACTTTTTTATACAGGCAACAAGGAGAAGTATTATATTGTAAGGTTGGCCAACTTGAAAAAATTTAATAATTATATTAAAGAAATTTCCAGAATATTTAATTCAGTTAGTACTATGTATTAAGAAAATACCTTTATTGTCCTGTATTCTCACTTCTGATGTTTTTTGAATAAATAGTATATTCCTGGGAGCAATTTCAGATCAAACAGAACCTAGCCTAGAGTTAACTGTAAATAGTTAGGAGTTTTAAGTGTTAACTTTGGAATAAACTAGAAGGAATATAATTATTAGAATTTTTTATTTATACTTTGAATTAAAGTAGTACTTTTACTACCCAAAGCAATCTACTGATTCAGTGCAATTCCTATCAAACTACCCACAGCATTTTCCAAAGAAATAGAACAAATAATACTAAAATCTGTGTGGGACCACAAGAGAACCCAAATAGCCAAAGCAATGTTGAGAAAGAAGAATAAAGCTAGAGGTACCAATTTCAGATTTCAAGATATGTTACAAAGCTGTAGTAAAAAGAACAGTATGGCACTATTACAAAAATGGACACAGAGGTCAGTGGAACAGGATAGAGAACTCAGAAATGAACCCATGGCATATGGTCAGTTAGTCTAGGACAGAGGAGGCACAGATATGCAATGGGGTGAAAGACAGACTCTTCAATAAATGGTGCTAGGAAAACTGGGCAGCTACATGCAAAAGAATGGAACTGGACTAATTTCTTGCACCATACACAAAAGTAAACTCAGAATGGACCAAAGATCTACAGGTGAGACCTGAAACCATAAAATCCTAGAGGAGAGCTCAGGCAGTAATTTCTTTGAAACTGGCCATAACAACATTTTTCTAGATATTTCTCCTAAGGCAAGGGAAACAAAAGCAAAATTAAACTATTGGGACTACATCAAAATAAAAAGCCTCTGCACGGCAAAGAAAACCATCAACAAAACAGCAAGGCAAACTTCTGAACGGAGAAGATATTTGCAAATGATGTATGCAATAAGGGGTTAATATCCAAAATATGTGAAGAACTTACACAACTTCAACACCAAAAAAACCAAGCAACCCAATTTAAAAAATGGACAGAGGACCTGTAGATGTTTTTCCAAAGAAGACAATACAGATGACCAACAGACACATGAAAAGATGCTCAGCGTCACTGATCATTAGGGAAATGCAAATCAAAAACCGCAATGAGATACCACCTCACACCTGTCAAGAGTGGTTAAAATAAAAAAGACAAGAAATGGCAAGTGTTGGCGAGGATGTGGAGAGAAAGGAAGGATCATGCACTGTTGGCAGGAACGCAAACTGGTGCAGCCACTCTGGAAAACAGTATGGAGTTCTCCAAAAAATGAGAAATACCATATGATTCTATAATGCCGCTACTGGGTATTTACCCAAAGAAAATGATAATGCTAATTCAAAAAGATATAAGCAACCCTATGTTTATTGTGGCATTATTTACACCAGCCAACATGGAAGCACTGATGAACAAATGGATAGTATCCGCTGATAAATGAATGGGTAAGGAAGTGTGGAGTGTGTGTGTGTGTGTGTGTGTGTGTGTGTATTTCGCAGCCATTAAAAAAAAAAAAAAAAAGATGAAGTCTTGCCATTTCAGACAACATAGATGGACCCGGAAGGTATTATGCTGAGTCAGATAAGTTAGAGAAAGACAGATGCCATTTGATTTCACTTGTATATGGAATCTAAAAAACAAAACAAATGAATGAAAAACAAAGTGAACAAAAAGCTGGATCAGACCTAAAAATACAGAGAACAAGTTGATGGCTGCCGGAGAGGAAAGAGCCCAGGGGAGAGAGAAAATGGGTGAAGGAGAGTGGGAGATACAGGCTTCCAGCTATGGAATGGATAAGTCATAGAAATACAAGGAAGGAATAAAAGATATAGTATAGGAAATATAGCTAATGGTGGTGTAATAGCACTGCATGGGGCCAAGTGGTGGCTGTACTTGTGGCGAGCACAGGATACTATATAGAGAAGTTGAATCATTCTGTCATACACCTGAAACTAATGTAACACTTTTGTGTCAACTATACTTCAAAAAAATTCAAAAAGAAGTAGGAAAATAATATTTTAAAAAATTCATATGCCTCCGGACCTTACAAGAAAAACTCATCAACAGTTGTCCAGAAGCTCTCAAAATCAAGCAGTTTCTGTGATGAGGCACTGCAACTGAATTACATGACACCTGGCAGGGCAGAAAATACCCAGCAGCTAGTGCCAGTCTGTAAGGATTTGGACACCTTTGGAAAGAGTAAATATGAAACAAATTAGAGAGGAAACCAAGGGAACAGTAGCTTGCTCACTTTCCAGACTCAGACCTCAAGCTAAATATAATTTGGAAAAGAGAATTTGTCCGGAAATCTGGGCTGAGAACATGCTAACCAAAGCCTGTTGAGGTCCTCCAAAATGCTGAAAATGAGTGGTTATTTATAAATACAGTGAATTTACAGAAGACTGTTATACTAATGTCAGAGTTTCAGAGTTCACTTTTGAGTCTATATTTAGTGTGTAACTTTGAATCATCTTAGATTAAGTTATAAGCATACATTCAAATAGTTGATGCAGGTAACAATCCATTTACTTATATATCACTTCTTTTTGAAGTGATATATTATAAAAATTATAAAAATGATGGCCAAAATACTGCTATATTTCTTTTTTTTTTTTAAGATTTTTATTTATTTATTTGACAGACAGAGATCACAAGTAGGCAGAGAGGCAGGCAGAGAGAGAGGGGGGAAGCAGGTTCCCTGCTGAGCAGAGAGCCCGATGCAGGGCTCGATCCCAGGTTCCCGAGATCATGACCTGAGCCCAAGGCAGAGGCTTTAACCTACTGAGCCACCCAGGTGCCCCAATACTGCTATATTTCTAACATTGTCTACTGAGCCCAAACTTGGGTCTCTACACTAGGAAGAGATCCCCTTATCGTTCCTCAGAAACTTCTTTTCTATGCAGGGATTCCAAGATGATCACCATTTATTCTTCATTCTGCTCTTTGATATAAAGAGTTTGCAGTAAATTCTTTCCTAACAGAATGCCTTATGTGTAAGGAGCAAAAAGAATTGTGCGAAACAGAGCTCTTTCTTCTCTATCTTTTGCATACATTACTGTGCCCCAAACACACCACCTATAACTTACCCTACAACTGGCACTTCACCGCCAGCAGCAGTGGTCACTAAGTACAATCCCTGGGGGAAAAATGATGACAACATCCCATTTACACTCGCAGAAGTTGACATGCATGCCCCCGAGGAATTCCATACACCCAGCAGCCCCAGCATGGAGTGCTTGGGAGTATCTCCAACTCTGTCTCCCAAAAAGTCACGTTTAGTTTGGTTCACAAGATATGCTTAGCCTCTGGGTTAGTCAGTGTTTGGTTATACAAAAACAGATTGGCTTCAGGGTGGTCTGAAGGGCGAGTTTGCAGTCACACACATCATTATAATGGAGAAACTGGGGACCACCTATGGCAGGATCAATTATAGAAAACTGGAAATCCTGGCATCTTACTAGAACCAGGGAAGGACCAGATCTTTAAAAAACCCATCTCACTAGGCTTCCTCTTCCGTCTCTTCTTCGAGATTGTAACACTAAAAAGGTCTAAGTTTTAGATAAATCTCTAGTATATGCATACAGAATTAATGAGGAATAAAAACTGAGAAAATTCTTACTAGCTTATGAGTAGTTAGCCTGTATAGAGTGGATTCTTATCTGAACATATGCTCAAACTCTGTATTTTGTTCGGAAAACAGGTAGTGGTGAAAGGAACACATTCTATAGTTCAAAGACACTTGGGATAGAATCTCAGTTTTCTCAGTCATGATGTGTATTATCTTAAGTAAACTATTTGGTATATTTAAGGGACATTTCCTTACATGTAAAAAGGTGACTAATAAAACCTACTTTCTTGGATTCTTGGGATGGTTAAATGCCAATATTTGTAAAGCCCTGATGATATGTGTGGGTTTAAAAAAAATTTTTTTTTTAGGTAATGTCTACATCCAACATGAGGCTCGAACTCACAACCTTGAGGTCAAGAGTCGCAAGGTGCATGAACTGAGCCAGCCATGCACCATCCCCCACAACCCGATGATGTCTTATACATAATAAGTGCCCAATAAAATTTACTGCCTTTCTCGGGTACAGAGGGAAACAAATAAATGCAGCCCAATGTCCCTAGGCAGCCGATTTACAAAGTTTTACAACTGGTCAAGGGGGTAAGATTTTATATGACTGCAAGTTAGTATAAAAACTCTTTGTGTATATGAATTTGAGTCTTGGTTATACTCTCTCTTTTTTTTTTTTTTTTTTTTTTTTTTACTACCTGTGTCTTTTACTGTGAAATTTCTCAATATTTTTTGGAATAGAATTTAGATTTGGAATATAAAACACAAGGGAAATGACAATCAAAACACATTTTCTACAAAGTTGCTAACCCACCTCAGTATACTTACTAACAGTAGTCTCTGCGGAAACAGAGTTTCCAAATTCATGCACCTTTCATATAATAATCACCGTAAGCAAAGCAAACGCCTCACAGTAGAGATTAAATAACATGTAGCTGTACTATGTATATGAGGAAAATACTATGTTTTGTTAACTCAGAGCTAACTAGTCGTTCACCTCTGTTCGGGAGTGGTCAAAGCCTCTCGTCTGTTTTTGTTCTTGCTCATGTTTGTGCCTTGACGGCCAGTTGATTACTTGGGTCTAGTAGCCTTTCTTTCTTTCTTTTCTTAAGATTTTATTTATTTATTTGACAGACAGAGATCACAGGTAGGCAGAGAGGCAGACAGAGAGAGGAGGAAGCAGGCCCCCCCGCTGAGCAGAGAGCCTGATGCGGGGCTCGATCCCAGGACCCTGGGATCACGACCTGAGCTGAAGGCAGAGGCTTTAACCCACTGAGCCACCCAGGTGCCCTCTAGTAGTCTTTCTTGACTCTAAATTTGTAATCTGCTTCTGAGATGTTGCATTTAGAATTGCCCTGGAGACAGATAAATGATTACTCTGTGGGAAATTAGAGGAGCAGCCCTCCTACTTGGCAGTGTGCTAGCGTGCTTTCTGAAGCTCTTCTGTAGGGAAGCGACAACTCAGATGTGCCAGGCATGTTTACAATTTCTACTGAATGGAATGCCACTCAGAAGAAAACAATTATCATGGCACCTTTTGTCCCAAATATTAATGACCAGAGTGGCCTGGATTTTTCTCTCACAGCTTTGAATGGAAAGATCTTGCTGGCCTGAAATTGAGGTTGGAAGTGAAAATAATTGAATTCTTCTTTTTTTTTTATTTAAAAAATTTTTTTAAAGATTTTATTTATTTATTTGACAGGGAGAGAGAGGGAACATAAGCAGGGGGAGCAACAGGCAGAGAGAGAGGGAGAAGCAGGCTCCCCGCTGAGCAGGGAGCCCGATGTGAGGCTCAATCCCAGGACCCTGGGATCATGACCCGAGCTGAAGGCAGATGCTTAACTGACTGAGCCACCCAGGTGCCCAGAATTCTTCTCTTTTGACACTCATTCTTTCCACTGGTGACATGAGTCCCAGCCACTGTTCATCTCTGGCTGGCTGAATTGATTGGTCTGCCCTTGGTCCTTTCTCATTTCCACTCCTTCTTCTCGGCATGGTAGATAGATTTTAATGGCTCGGGAGTTCACAAAAGAAGGCATAATAGTATCGGATTTTTTTTCCTTATAGGGATTATTTGGATGCTGCCCTGTATTTGCAAGATAAGAAATGTGAGGTTCCTCTTGCTTGCCCTCCTCATAGTCAGGCCAGAGCAGGATTAGGGCCAGAACCCAGACTAGGACACCATTACCATTCCACCATGAATTATTCTCAAGTTCAATCTAAGGATCCATTTTTTTGGTGCCAGTATCCAATGGGACAACGTTCAGCCAAGATTATGAGACAGATTTCCTAGATTAAAAGAAACAGTAATTTCCCAAAGGGCCCCTAATTAATGCAATTCAATGAACCTTGTTTAAAGACCAGTATTTTAGACATAATATATATTTTCTGGTTCAGGAAATGATTACCTGGATTACCTTTTCACTAGATCCACATAATAGATCATTTTCAGCCAATTACAAGGTCTGGGGGTTGGTTTATTGTGTGCAGAGAGCCCGAGCATGTTTTCACTTCCACTTTGTGTCCTAAAATTGTGATGATGCGCTATTCCATTTGAATCCCTCAAGCAGTCAAAATACTTCCTGGGGAAGAAGCCTTTTCCAACCCTTTGGTGTGCAGAAGTACTCATGAGTCAAAGGCGTTGTAAGGTGTCAGCTTGCCGAGACACTCATGAATGTGCCTCTTCTTGCATGACATAAAAAGTTTGGACCACACCGTAGCAAAGAAGAAACTGCTGCACAATTTAGATGTTAACTTCAGTAGCCTTCTAATTTGCAGAAAGTGCTCAGTCATATTTTTTGAGAAATTCAAGGATCTACCTACTCTGGCCTCCAATATATTTGGATGGAGTCTACAAGAGATTCTGTCTCTTCCCCATGGACCATTGCCAGAGTGCGTTTCTATGGGGGGGGAGGGGAGGTGGTTGGGTTGAAGGTGACAGTGATTTTGTGGGAAGAAGGAGGTCACACTCAGCTGCGCCTCAAACACACATCCTGCTAGCTACTCTGTGTGGCTGCTCTGGTAGCCCCCATGCTGGTGACCGGTGATGAGAGAGACATGGCAAGAAGGAAAGGATGGTCTTCGAGTTAAAGGCTGAGGTTGAAAATTGGGCTCCTTCTTGACCCAGGGCAGGATGAAGGAAGTGAAGTTACGCGTCACCATGGTCTATGTTGAGTGGTTCTTCTAGGTCTAGGAGGGCTAGCTTCAAACATCAGATCAACAGTCTGTGAAAAGAATAAGAATCCTGCCTCAGGAAGGAGCTGATGTTTCCCCGCTGATGGTTCACCTGAGGCATTTTTGTAGGAAAAGTGTTGCTGGCATCCACTGAGCCTGTAACTTACTAGGGGAACCCTGTGACTCTAGGCAGTAGGTATCTCTGGGGTGCGGATTAGCATAGCAGGAAAGATACCCGCCGTGGAATCTGAAAGATTTAACTTTGGTAACTTTGGTTCTACTAGAGCATTTGGGGCATTAAAGGATCATTACTACAGGCATTTGAGGATAACTTGCCTTTGTGCAGACCTCTTCTATAACAAGACCCCTTTAAAGATTTTTATTTATTTATTTGACAGAGATCACAAGTAGGCAGAGAGGCAGGCAGAGGGGGGGTGCGGAGGCAGGCTCCCTGCTGAGCAGAGAGCCTGATGCCCAGGACCCTGGGATCATGACCTGAGCCAAAGGCAGAGGATTTCACTCACTGAGTCACCCAGGTGCCCAACAAGACCCCTTTAATAAGAAAAATTGAAAACTCACGTCACAACCTTTACCTCCACACCATTTTTAGACTCTTCTAGATCAGCTTCTCTCTCCCTCATCTACTTCCTTCACCTGCCTGCCTCCCTCTCCTCCCCCCTGCGCAAACACACATTCCATATGTAAACAGCTGAAGTCACTGTGCATTCTGAATAGACAAAGTAAAACAAAAGCAAAGTATCTGTCTTCAGAGAACTATGATTCAAGCAAGACTGTAAGAAAAATTATATATGGGGCACCTGGGTGGCTCAGTCAGTGAAGCATCTGCCTTCGGCTCAGGTCATGATCTCAGGGTCCTGGGATCAAGTCCCGCATCAGGCTCCCTGCTCAGCAGGGATCCTGCTTCTCCCTCTGCCTCTCTTTTTCTGTATCTCATGAATAAATAAATAAAATTTTAAAAAACTTATATATGAATTCCCAAGTAGAGAAAAATATGTTCTCTGTGAGAAGATGAAAAGATACTCCTATCTCAGGCCATCACAGGACAGGTCTCAGTAGACTGATACTGTCTATGTCTTTTTCCTTCCATCTTTGTGTACAAACATCTTTTATTCTCAATGGTCAATGGCTAAAATCCAATCAACCTTGGCTCTGTTCTTTAGACAAGTTTTGAGAGCCACGAGTATGTATACTTTGCTCCTAAGGACCCTCTGGAACATACTGATAGGCCCACCTCCTTTCACTTTAAGATGGAATCTACTAACATTTAATGACTAGGCCTATTTTTAGCCTGCCAGCTTTTCCATTCAATAGCCTTGGATCAACCTTAGGTTTTCCCCTAAGATTCCCCGAAGATTTCGGAAAGATTTAAGAAAGCCTTATAACTCTAGGACTCAGCGAGCAAAGATGAGTTGTTCCAGTTAATCAAATGTACTGTTGGATTTACCTCTTACTCTTATTTCAGCATGGATTAGAGTGTGACCTAAGCCAGACTTTTGTAGTTGCTCTAATGTCATTTATTAAATAGAATTACATAATTGCAATGTGTTGTGCGGCTGTAATGACCATACAGATATTGAAAGAGGAGAAGAGTTAAAGCACGGAGAAGCGCTGAGAGTTTAAATGAGTTCAGGGCAAGGACAAAAATCGATGTTATTTTAAAAGTTTGTTTTAGTCTCTGAATAAGACCCCTGGCCATTTTGTTATGACAGTCCATGAGGAAACAAATATTGAAGTCTGGGTTAGCCCAGAGCAAAATCAAAAGGGGTCTGATGAACGCTTGGCACACTCCTTCCATGATCAAATTACTGATCCCCTGTTGTTTTACCCCGAAGTCGAGATTCCTGCTGCCCTAGGGCCATCCCCTGGTCTGGTCTCCCACCCTGGCTAACCCCCATTCTTTGGACCTGAATTACTTTCTAGGCTTTGACAGAATTTCCACCTGCTCTCTCTTTCCCTTGGGGTCCTACTGGGTTCTTTAATGAACATTTAAAATGTTAGTAGGTTACTGTATATATTTCTTTCCGCTCCACCCAATAATGTAAAAGTATATAATTTTTCATATATATATATATAAAATATCTATATGTATATTTAAAGTACAACATACAATATATGTTTACATGGTTTGTTTTTACATTGCCCTAATCTCTGGGTATATGAATTATGATTGCTAAATAATGATTTTTATGTGTAATGTTAGAGACTATACACTTCTTGCATTTCCAATATATTTGCAATGTTTTAATATTTAACACAGTTATATCATATTGGACTGACATTTTCTGCTGTAATCTCTTGAGAACTCACTATTTCTAGTTTTTAATAACAGAAATAGAGCAAAGATTTAACTTGGAGCCTCACCTGAAATTTAGATATATATAGGCTGATAGATCTAGTCCCGCTAACTGATGTTCTGTGCTCAACAGAAGCCTGTCTGGATGGGGACCTAGAAGGGAGGTGTAGGGTATGATGATTTTAGTCTAGCAATAAAATGTCAGGATCAGAAAGGAATACTGATGTGGAGATCAGCATGGCGGCTGCCATCATAACCTATGCACATGGTTCAACCAGGTACACATTTCCATACATAGGAAGCAAAAGGCTGTAAGTAAAAACTAACATAAGTTTTAAAAAATTCAATTTCTCAGTAAGCTTTGGAAATCACTAAACAAAATTGCTTTGGGTTACAGTCCTCGTTGTCCCCAATAATGGCATGGCTTAAGCAATGGAAAAGTCACAGGTACTGGAGGATTACATGAGAGCAGGAGTGGTGATACCCCTGGGAGATGGCAGTCTCTGGTGAGAAGCACAAAGCAAGAGTGATGCCCACTGGGAGACTGGTCTGTGGCTACATGGGGACACCTCTGGGGACTTCTGGAAAAGCCTGGGGAAAGAGCATCTGCCAGAAGGTAAGGAAAAGATGCCCCAAGAATTCCAAGTTCTTAATAATGCTGTGAGCCCGATAGTTCCTGTGATCTAATGATGACTGGGAAATTTGGTTACGTAATCAACACTTCTTCTTCTTTTTTTTTTTTTACAGGACAAGAAAATCTTTTAATAGTCTGGAAAAGGAATATATAGAAGCACTATTGCATAGTGGTTTAACATAGGTTTGAATCCTAGACCTGCCCCCTATTTGCAGTGTTGACTAGGGGAAAGTTATTTATTTATTTGAGATTTTTTGTAAAGCAAAGATACTAAGAGTACCAACATCATAGGTTTATGGTAAGGATTAAATGAGTTACTACTATGAAGGACTTAGATCAGCACTGAGTACATACAAACATATTACTACTACTACTACTACTGGTGGCAGTGGTGGTGGTAGTAATAGAAACAAACATACTGGGGTGCCTGTGGCTCAGTTGGTTGGATGTCTGACTCTTGACATAATCAACACTTCTAAAACATCTTTGTATTTACAGATTTTCTTCCTCCTCTCTAAAATTATTTCCTTGGGACAATATCCCAGAAGTAAGACGAATTTAAAAGTACTGGGGTAATATTTATGTTTCTTTTGAAAATATCTTTTATTTCTAATGGGGTTTCAGACACTGTTCCTTTAGGAGAGCATTTGGGGGCAAATGAGACTCCTGAAACCAGTGATATGAACACTGAAACCAGGCTTTGTATCAGTGTTCATATTCTCCATTCCCAAAGGGCTCACACTAATTAAAGTTTCCCTTTATTAATTTTAATTGATGAAAAAACTATGGCTTCTGAATAGGTAGAATTGGATATGCTGTAGTTATACTAACTTATCTGAGATGATTATATCTAGTTTAGTTTCAGAGTCATATATATATATATATATATATATATATATATATATATATGTTTAAAAGATAGAGGAAGATTCCTGCTATATTTCATTTATGGTCAGCATCACCCTCTGGACTATTCCAGAAACTTCCCTGCCTCTGGGTCAGTCCTGTCATGTTCAGTTTTTTTTTCTCTTTTCTGATAATCCAGTCTCTTGGGATCTGAATGGTAAACAATCATTTTTTTTGCAACTGGGTAACAAGATTGAGTAGAATTATGTTTATCTACAGAAATGATTCTTGGCAAAAGAAGGAGAACTATAGAGAGTCACACAGAGATTTCCACCCAGATGCCCTCGAAAAACAGTAAGTAATGAAAAGATGCATATTTTCTCTGATACTTAATGTTCTTTAAAAATAAGACATGTTTCTGCTCTTATTTCCACAGTGAGGTACAGGTATGATTTCTTGCCTTTGCCACAGTGATTCTGTTTCACTAAAACCATAATTACTATTCCAAGAAAATTTATCAATAGAATGAAAGTCATTTGTAAAGAACCAATGTAACCTGTACTCCTAATAACCTGTTTCCCTTTTCTTTTTTGAGATTTACACTTTTAAAGTATGCAGAATGGATTATGAATTATCTGAGAAGTAATGATCTATCCCCAAGTTATTTTATTAGCTCACATAGTCAAAAAGCTTAAACTCCAATCTGAAATCCAGAATGATTTTTTAAAATATGCAATCCAGTTTGGTTGGTTTAATTGATAGTATTGGTATCTAACAGATACGTATAAATGTACGTTCTACTTCCATTTTGTAGGTTCTGATACTTAAAAGTTCTCAACAGCTGTCCAGGGAAATGCTCCCACAGGCCATAATCATCACTTTATCCTTCCTGCAATGGTTATCATTTTATATTGAAGCTGGGGAAATCCTTTTTATCTAGACTAAGTGTCTCCAAGCATAACAAACTGAACACAGAATGAGCATTGTAAGTGTTATACAATGAGTAACATTTCCTAAAACATTTGTATAAATTATTTCAGGACTATTAGTTAATTAACTTCTCTCTAAAAATGTCCAAGATCTATTTGCCAACTTAGAAAAGAAGAAAGCAAGGATGATACTTTGTTGACTTACCGGTTTCTACATAACCTCTGTATGTTTTCATTGTCTACATTTCCTTGAGTGAAAATCAAGAGTGTACCCCAGCATTTCCCCAATTATTGTCCATTATACAGGATTATTAACCATAGCAATAAATATTGTGGTCAGAGAAACTTCTGGGGTGAAATAAAGAAAATGACAGGCTGAACCCTACATGGTGATTCGAAGTATGTCCACATGATGTTTGATGCTCCCTTCAAAGAGCAGAGCCTAGCTGCCCTCCCTTTGTTGCCCAACTTAGTGATTCACTTCCACCAAGTAGAATACAAGTCGAAGTGACTGTTGAGACTTCGCAAGCTAGATTATAAGAAGCACTGCAGCTTCCTGCTTGCTTTCACTTTCTCAGATCACTCAGTCTACAGGAAGCCAGCTGCTCTGTCATAAGGACACCGGGAAGGGCTGTGAAGGGGTATCTATGGTAAGGAACTGAGGCCTCCCACCAACAAGCATTTGAGTGAGCCATCTTTGACATAGAGCCCCCTGCCCCAGTCAAGCCTTCAAATGATTGCAGCACTGGCCAGCAGCTTGACTGTAACCTCATGAAAGACCTTGAGCCGGACCACCCAGCTAATCATTCCCAGATTCCCGATCTTTAGAAACTCTATGAGAAAACAAATGTCTGTTTCAAGTTGCAAAATTTGGGGTAATTAACTAATACAGATTCTGTATGCTAAGACTGCTCAAAGCCCTTAGCTTGCTGGTGGTAGTTGTGGATCTGCAAATTTTTTGACCACAGAGCATTCTTTTTTTCCCCAAAGAATACCAACGGGTAGTGCTTGACTAAATATTTTTGAGTAATGCTGACCTAGAGCTTTGTGTCCTCGTAGTCACATTAACAAGAGATGAGATCCACCTAGTTAAGTAACAATCTCAGACAGTCAACTTAAAAAAATTTTGAAAAAGCCCTGTGACACTTGGTTAAGTAGGGTGTAGAAGTCCAAAACCTTCCCAGTCTTTGATCTCCAGGGCATTTCTTATAGGGTACGGAGGGCACTGCTATGCTAATGTGGCAGAAAATGACCAAGTTCTGATGAAGTATTTTTCTGCTGAGAGCCATTGCCAAAGTAATTCATGAAAATTGCAATACCTCGTTGTAATGTTGGTCACGTTCCATAGCTGATTGTAAGAAATTATCAAGCTGCAAATGTTAAACCGCCTTTAAAATTCAGCCTTGTCATGGGAAACAGCATGCACAAATTAATAGGAAATGTATTTTTTAATTCCTACACTGAAACGCCAAGAGCCTTATTTTGGTGAAGGAAATTACTACTTGGATTCAGATGAGATAAAACCTTTTCAAGGGAGACTGTACCACTGCAGCAGGCTTCCTCAGAGAACATGCTGGGAAAAGCTCAGAGAGGATTTACATGACTCTCAGGGTAAAGGGGTTTTGAGAGTCTCATTCCTGAGGCCGCTAGACTCCCAAATGCAGACCTATTTAATGCATGGCAGATGGAACCGCTTCCTCTCTGACCACTTACCTTGGTTACGATGGCTGCCCACAGATGAGCAGTGTAAGAATTTTGGACCACAATGTCAAAAATGGCTTTAATTCTCCAAATCTAAATTTAATCATGGGAGGTCTCTGTTTAGCACCGAATCAGGTCAAGTTAACTGAGGAGAAAATTGCAGGCAAGTCCCTCTTCTCATTCATTGGTTTCATTCCTTTGGTTTGAAGAAAAGTTCCGTCTGTTGCCCTTCTCTCACAACATTCCCTAGCTTGTGAGAATTTCTCGACTTGTCTGTATTTAATGAAGTGTTCACCTGTTTCTTTCCTTGGGGTATGTGATTTCCTCTTGGTTGGCATTACAATGTCAACCTATAACATATACACATACAATGTGGTACATATACAATGTGGGTAGAGGTCACTTATGCTGCCCAACATCTCACAATGTGGAACACGCCCCACAACAAAGAATTATCCAGTCCAAAAATCAGTAGCACAGAGGTTGAGAAACTGATCTAGTTAGAAGCCATATTGTTATATTTTCCCAAGGGGTGTATTGTATTTAGCTGTTAATTGCTCTCCCTCAATCTGTCTTTGAACTTCCCTAGTTCAGCTATTTTGTAACGGGTTTACCCAGCTCGCTTCACTTTGCAACATGTAGAAGCCAAGGAAAAAGCTTTAAATCTCTCCAGCCTGTACCGCAGCTGTATCATTTCAAGGCGTACAATATTTTAGTGTGTTTTACGTGGCCATTTCAAATCTCACACCGTTTTCAGAATTCTACCTGAAAAAGAAATTTCCCCAGTGGAATGCAGAATAGTGATCAAATATGAAGGTAGAACTGGCCCTAGGGAAAAGTTTGTTTTTAAACAAAAACTATCAGTGAGGTAGATTCCATAAACTCCTACATGAACTGTGAATAGACTCCTTTCTTGTTCTTCGCCTGCCTCTACAGAGGATCACAACCTCCTCGTGAGCCGTGTCAAACTTGGCTGACCTCAGCGTGCACCCCAAATTCCAGACCTATCATCTGCATATTCAGTCTATAAAGTTGACCAATCCGTACTCAGTTTACAATACACATGCCAGTAGTTGGGTCAAGTATCAGAGGATAAGACCACAAAATTTCTGCTCTCCAATTCTTATTGAAAACTGTGTTGCTATAAATGAAAAAAATTGAGAAACCACTTCTACCTTATGTTCTATGTTAGTTTCTCAAAATGTAAATCTTGAAAGAACTGGCAGATGGGGGTTCGTTTTCTGGGCTTTATTCTGTACCTAGTTCAGGTCATGGGACCCAGAAATTTGCCTTTTAAAATCCAATTTTCTGGTTATTCTTAGAGATAACTGAAGTTTGTAAAAGCATTTCTGTTCTGGAAATTTAAAACATTACTAAAGCAGATGCCCAAAAGATGGGCACATGGGTCATATTATTTTGACCTATGCTGAAGAGATGCTTCCGCTAAACTAAAATTGGGACTCACCCGTGATCTTATATCTAGAACTATTATCAAGAACGGTCATGGAATCCCCTGTAACATTTTTGTAGGGATATTGTATTCTCTCTCCTGCATCTCTCTCTGCTACCTATATGAAGCCCCAAATCAAACTTTTACTTTAGAACTCAGCCCTAGAAAGGCTTTGTTTCCGTGAGACAGGGATATACTTTCCCATCGCGGACAATGAGAACCAAGTCGTTAGTGAGGGTTTTACTTTTCACTTGGGCTTCCTAGAAACTGCGAGCCATGTAAGTGGCTCTGAGTCATCACTTCTGTATTAAGATGTCTGTGTTTTATTTCTCCTTACCCTGGATCTGACCTTCTATTCCAACAGGTAACTTTAGTAGTTGTCACGAAAGCAGAGTCTGAGACAAAGACTCAGGTGCATGTGACATTTAGGAATGTGCCCTCCGGAGAAAGGGAGTGGGGGGAAGCAGGAGAGGGCAGGGGAAGGTGTTAAGCAAGAATGTGGTTTCAGCTGGAGTCTAGCCTCAACGTGGTCCAACAGAGAGCTCCGGAGTGTAAGTCAGGGCACAGACTTCGTCCTACCTTAGGGAAGGATGACTGCATTTTGCTAGGCACATGTCAGTTATTGGCTGGGTGTTACCCACATTGTGGTTGGTGCTGGCTAATCTCCCAGTGGTGGCTTCTGATGGGCAGGTTACTCTCCAGAAAAGGGGGCGGCTGTGGGCTGTTAGCATCTAAAACTCAGAGCATCGGGATATGAGGCCACCAGCCCAGTACACTAGGAATCTGGCCCAGGCACCAAGAGGTGCCATGTCCATTTTCATTTGTATTTTTCTATTTTTAATCCACATCTTAGTTTTATTTCTCCTTTTCAAGATTAGAGGGTAGCCTGGGAACATAGGTTAAAATTAGCAGAACCAATGAAGTTGTGGAGGTCTGGCTAAAATAAAGTACAAACATATATATGCTTTGCTGATGAAAACCATTTACCATAAAGAAAAGGTAATGTGTTGCTGTAGTACCAACCTGAAAGCTATGCTTGATTCACGTTTAGGTTGGAAAGGTCCTAAGACCTTATGTAATTCATATGAGAGGGTCTTCTGACTTGTAGTGAAATACGCCTAACCAACGTATATCATTCCAGACTGGGTTAACGTTTCGAAGGGGGCCTTTTATTTAACGCTATTGACTATGGTAAGTAACTTCAGCTTCTCACTATGAATATGCAGCACCTCTCATGTGAGTGATTCCCACATTCATTTCTCTACCTGGAATGCCTGACCTGAGAGCATTTGAGTATCCTAATTGCCCACTACGGGTTTTCACTTGGAGGACCCCACGGATCCTTTAAATTCAAAACACCATTCTCCCGTCGAATCTTCTCCCGCTTTCTCCTAGCCCCATGTTCCTGATCATAGGTAAAGGGGTGGAGGCACCAGCACCTCCCGGTGGCTCTTATATGGTTTGGACCCGAATCCCTTCCCCAGGGGCCACTGCAGAGTCTTCTGCCCTCCTGCCATGAGCCCGGCTCTTTCGGCTCAGTCTCTACCCCCATACCGTTGGCAGAGCCATCATCAACCTCAAAGTAGAGATCGATTCATATCCCTCCCTATCTTAAAGCCCAAAATGTCTTTCCAGTGCCAAATCCAAAATTCTCAGCTAGGTATCACCATTGCTTCTGAGGGTCTGGCTCCAGGCTAAAATCCTGTGTGTGGTCTTTTAGGCCCAACCACGGGCAGTTTCAAGCCTTTGCACGGCAGGGAGCTTGGGAGGGAGCTGCCCTTCCCAGAGCCAGGCCACCGTGGTTTTTCAAGGAAGTAGCAGGCAAGGACTCAGAAACTGGCACCTCCAATTGGAGGCCTCCTTCCTGGCGCCCCAGTTGAGACCTTTCTCTGCCGTGTCCGTAGATTTCCACTGTTAGCCCTTCCCTCTTCCTGAGCCTCCGCCTCCCAAGTCCATACAAAGGCAAGAGCCTTTTCGTCAGGGCTCCTCGGCACTGAGAAGCTTCCCTCTCTCTGTGTTGCGTGTCACTCTCTGATGCCTGGACTGCCGTCTCCCAGAGAGCAGACATTTATTTGGCTTAGTATTTCCAGTAATTGGCACAATAAAGGCTCTTGAAAAATGTTGACTTGGTAAACCATGAGCAGGGTAATATTTTGTTTGTACGTACAACATAATCGTTGAAGAGATGCATACACTTGGCTAGTCTACTGGTATATATCTAGAATTGGCAATATTAAACTTTCTCAGTGCATGTGTCAACTCTGATTTTCTGCACCTGAGAAAAAGGATGGCTTAATTAGATGTATTGACTGTATCTTGATGCTTTATCTTTCCAACTCTGACATACTTGGGCAATGATAAAATTTGAGTCAGGACCAGACATTGCCACTGATGCTCATTTAAAATAAGTTTTTTTTTTTTTTAAGATTTTATTTATTTATCAGAGAGAAGAGAGAGAGAGAGCACAAGCAGGGAGAGTGGCAGGCAGAGGCAGAGAAAGAAGTAGGCTCCCTGCTGAGCAAGGAGCCTGATGCGGGGACTCTATCCCAAGACTCTGGGATCATGACCTGAGCCCAAGGCAGTGGCTTAACAGACTAAGCTACCCAGGCGTCCCTCATTTAAAAAATTTTAAGAAAAATCATGAAACGTAGAGTCTGATGTCAATAATAATTAAATGTATAAAATATTTTTAAGTTGAGAAGGGTAAAAATTTATATGCTTCTCCCTAGGAATTGTACAGTGTAAGAAGAAATACCAACTACAAAAGTTAAGCATCAACTACATGGAAACCAATGTTTATTCTGTGAGTTAATTTAAAAATTATACCATGTAAGTGACTAATATTCTCTGTTGGATACAGTTCAAAATGTGCCCAATAATGGATTTCTTCCCAGACTGCTTATAAATTTAAGCATGAGAAAGCTGAATTTCATTTGGCAAGGAAAAATAAATGTGTATTTAGCTCTCTACTAATAAGAGGCATCCGCTTACTAGTATCGACAAACATATTTTACAATTAATTTCTAAACGATTTTTCAAGATTATAATTGAAAAGTTTAGATGGTATCTATTGTGAGCCAAAATTTGGAAATGAAAATAATGAAACCCTGGCTTATAAGGAGTAAGTATATGACAAACGATAGTCTCTCTATTTGAAGAATTGGCCTTGATTTTTCTTCTATAGAACGAGTAACCAGTACCAGCTTGTAAGTAAATAGAAGAAATAATTGCTCTCTCTTCCCCATTTAGTACTAACCCAGTAGATGAGGACGGATGTATGTGGAACGGGGAAAACTTGGGATACTTACACAGAAGTGTACATCAGACTGTTACAACTAACCTGTTTTTTTTTTTTTTTAAGATTTTATTTATTTATTTGACAGAGATCACAAGTGGGCAGAGAGGCAGGCAGAGAGAGAGAGAGAGGAGGAAGCAGGCTCCCTGCTGAGCAGAGAGCCCGATGCGAGGCTCGATCCCAGGACCCCGGGATCATGACCTGAGCTGAAGGCAGAGGCTTTAACCCACTGAGCCACCCAGGCACCTCCCCCCCCCAACCCGTTTTTATGTTATTTGTTCACCATGAACTTTTGGAGCACCTGCTATATGTACTCAGCTAGGATCTGCAAATAAAAATAGCAAGCCAGGGTGCCTGGGTGGCTCAGTGGGTTAAAGCCTCTGCGTTCAGCTCAGGTCATGATCCCAGGGTTCTGGGATCGGGTCCCACATGGGGCTCTCTGCTCAGTGGGGAGCCTGCTTCCCTTCCTCTCTCTGCTTCTCTGTGATCTGTCAAATAAATAAATAAAATCTTTAAAAAAATAGCAAGCCAACACAAATGTATTCTAGTGGGGAAGGAAAATAAATTAAGAATAATGATGACTATCTAATCATAAATCGAGGAACAATAGTGGGATTTTATACAGTATATTATGAAGGTACCGGAATTGGTGTCAGGGAAGGCTTATCAGAGGAAGTGATACTTAAGCTGGTTTCTGAGGATGAGTAAAAGCTTGTTGGGTGAGAAAGGTTGAGGTGTAACAGGAGAGCAAGCATTCCAGGCAGAGGGGAGGACAGCAGCATAACGTGATCAAAGAAATGCAGTGGGGCTGGGGTACAGAGAAATAGGGAGTGATACAAGATGAATCTGAAGATGATGGCATAAAGAAGACCAAAAGAAAGTCTTGTAGGCCATTTGAGGGATTCTGGTCTTATATAAAATTGAAAGACAATTCGTGGATTTAGATTGGAAGGTAACACAATCAGATTTGCGTATTAAAAAGTCTACTCTACCATCAATGACAGGAGCAGAGAATGATGCAAAAGCAGTCAGTCCAAGGAGAGTTATATGGCGATGGCTTGGATAAAGGTAGTGGCTGTGTACAAATCCAAGACATTCAGGATGCAAGTTTGTAGGGCTTTGGTGAAAGGTGGGTGTGGAGTTGAAGGGGAGAGGACATCAAGGATAATGCCCAACAAGATGGATAAGTAGTGCCAATTGTTGAAATAGGTGGCACCAAGAGGGTGGGGAAAGATCAGGAGAGTCTTGGATATGCTGAAATGCCTTTGAGAAGTGGAGATATCCAATGGGAACTGGCTAGATGGATAGATGGCTTGGAGAGAAACTGAGCCCAAGGGTCCAAAAGAGAAAGGATACAGACAAGGCAATAAGAAATATTTTGGAAGGGAATAACAGATAAAAAGAAAAAAATAGTTGTAAATTGAGACAAACATGACATGGTGAAAATATTTTTAGTGCTAATAATAATAGGGAAAAGCAATGATTTTATGAATCTTAGAAATAGTAACAACTGAGGTTTAGTGAACAAATGGTGTTGAGTCAAAAGAGCAGAGTCAAAACTCCTGGTCCTTGGAACTCATCCCTGTCTTTTGGGAAGGTGTCATTGAGATCTGGGTGAGGAAGTGTCATGTACGAAACCAAAACTGGAGAA
Organism: Martes martes; assembly: GCF_963455335.1. NCBI lineage: Eukaryota > Metazoa > Chordata > Mammalia > Carnivora > Mustelidae > Martes > Martes martes. The sequence goes on from NC_137903.1 coordinate 53,013,720, forward strand.
ACCTTTGTGGTGGGGTGGGATGAAGGAAGCACAGGAGCTTATGAAGATTTCCCCTTATTAAGAAAACCATAGTAAGAGAGTTAATCTCAGAAGTCCCCATTAAAAGGAACCAGGTTCCATCTTGGAACTAACTCATGAGCCTGTGCAAGGCCAGTAAGTTTCCCTATAAAAGGACATTTAAGTAAACTCATGCTGGAGCAAAATCATATATTAACTTTAATGGAATTATGAGTATTCAAATAGAGACATCTTTTACTTTATACAAAAGCAAATTTATACTCGTACTTTAATAAGGAATGCAAACCACAAATAAGTTATGATTTTACTAGAACAGCAAATTTTTTTTTTAAAAGGAAAACAATGTAAGTTGATCTAGGTCTGTAGTTCTTAGGCATAAATAACTATCTCAAGTTTTCACAATGGCTGAATTTGTTTTTGTTTTTGGTATTTCATCTAAAGTTTCCTTTAGTCTGCTTGAAACTCTATCCTTTAAGATTCAAAGAATTCTACACATTTTTTTTATACAAAGTGAGGTGGGGTTTAGTCTTTCTTACACATCACATGGTCCTTAGAATTTGAGAAAGAAACCAAGCCCTACATACAGACTGCTCCCCCTTTATTGACCACTAAGAAACAAATTATTCAGTTCTCTCTTGGCTTTAGAAGTTTTACTTCTTCCTACATTACAAAAGTGAAATATTATTGAAAAGAGGGTGCATGACATTAACTAGGTAGCAAAATATATAGATTTGTATAAGAAATTCAAAGAACTGCAAAATAATCACTTTTACATTTAATAGCTGTAAGGTAGAGGATTCTTGTCAGGAATACATGTCTAAGATTTCATATCAAAGGGTTCCTAATCCTTGTTCGTTCTATTACTTTTTTTTTTTTTAATATTCTTCAGGGCAAAACTACTCAATCTTAAAACTGGTCCGATGAAAAAATAAGTTTGCTAGAAAATTCTAGACCATGTCAAAAATCTGGATCCACATTCTCTTCACAGTAAGTAGACACATTAAAGCTTGAGGAAATACAACTGGTATAATACAGTTTTTCTTAGATTTTCCCCAATTTTGAGGTTAAGGTTGACAACTAGGTTTAGGATATATACTGAGCCATCAAGGTGCTTAGGGATGAATCAATACATTTATGCAAGATACTGGTAAGGTATGTTCAAATATCTGGGGTATGAGGTCTAGAAGATTAGTTGGCAACTGATTTCTTTGGGCTTTGACATTGCCAGGATTTTGGATTGTTTTTTCCCTTACAAAAAATATTCAGATGCCTGCGTTTGGCATTCAGACTACTTCAGTGTCAAGACAAGGTCTAACAATGATAAAATAAGACATTAATATGTCTTAATGTAATAGAAACAATCTTGGAATTTACATGCTATTTAAAATATCGTATTGCAAAAGGGAAATGTCCGGATATTTACTTTTGATTAACAGTCACCAAGAAGAACATTCTGCACATATTTAACAAGGGTAGTAATACTGCATCAAAAATAGTTCTTGAATATTGTGAACGAAGGCGCCACAGAAAACTCAGCATGAAAAGTGACATCCTGGAGTTCTCCTGGGCTAGAATCCCATTTCCATTCTCAGCAGCAAGCAGGAGACTCAGAAAATGCTGACTTTAATTACAAACTTTATTTGTCAATACAATTCACAGTTTATACATGGTGCATTTCACCATATGAACTTTAACAGTTATCGAAGAAATGGGTGTAGCTTTCTTTCGAAAAGAGCCTCACTTTCTAAAATTTTGGTTAGAATTTTTTTAAGTTTATAAAAGTACCTTCAACAAGTTAACTGAATATTTACATTTCTAGCTTAAATTTAAATTTTGGAAAATAAGCATCTATTTAGATGGTTTTTGTTTTTTTTTTTTTTTAAGATCCTCAGTTTATTTTTTAAGTCCCTAATCTGAATGCCACTTATTCAGATATTTCCACCACCCTCGCCCCCGCGGATAAAAGAAATGTTTGCAATTGTATTTGGGGAAGTTGTCTTCTTTCTGCATTTGAAAAATTATATATACAAAGTACAGCAGATCTAAGTATGAAAATAAAAGAGAGTAGCAATCTACTAGGTGCCTTTAATGAATTTCTTCTGAATCTTGGAAACATCCAAAGAGTTACAGGATATAAAACTCAACTAAAAAGGGTTATCAGCCTTTTCTATCTTAAAAAAAAAAAAAAAGAAGCTCTCAAGATTTAAATTGTGCTAGAACAGCTTTTTCTCTAATGTCAAAGATGAATTATGCCTGCAATCTACATTTTTTCCCATGTGCAATATCACAGTGATCCCAGTTTTAACTTCTGCTCTCATGCTCAGTCACAGCTCCAGGGGGACACCCACACAAGGCGAGGCTGTGCCCAACTCCAACTACAGCATCACCTCCCGTCTGGCAAAAGTAACCCAGGGAAAGAAACATTGGGTAAGTCTCCCACATCACAAAAGCAAATAGGTGCTGGCAGTATAATGTTTATTAGCAAATGGTTGTAACACATTATTGTGCTATCTTCTTTTCTTCAGAACGGTAATTCACACCAGTTGTCTTAAATCACCTCCAGTAAGATCCGTGTTTAACAGCTTTTCTTCTGTCAGAGCATATATATATATAGCATTATATATATATATTTTTTTTCCTTCTGCTTTTGCCTTTTAAGGTGTAGTGATGAATGAATGATAACTTCCAAATACTGCCAGGAAAAAAAAAAAAGGGGGGACTGTTTGTTTGGAGCAGCCAATTTTACCGGGTTGGAAATAATTAACACTGTGTATATGGGGCAGTCTGTGCACCTCATTTCTTTGCAGTGCCTTTAACGCTAGAATTTCTGAGTGTTGCTTCAATGTCCATCTAATTTGGCATCTATTCCTTCTTCGGGCATCATCATTTCAGTGTACACACTGTTCCCAGCAAGGTATGGTGTTCAAACGGGAGTTGTGGGATAAAGGGTTGCAGAGGTGAGCCTAGGGGTGGGGCTGGGAAGGAGAAACCACACATTAGCTAGAGAGGTTCTGTTTCTTCGGAAGATAAGGCACTGACAGAAAATTTCTTAGGTAAAAGGCTGCATAAGAATCTCTTGCCATTTACAAAAAGAAACGTCGTCATCCATAAATGGTCCGTATCTAGGCTCAGTTAGGTAGACCCTGAAAAGTTAAGGGCTGATCCCTCGAAGCTACATGATTACCAGAAACAATTAGAATTCATTCTGAGGCCTTATGGCACGTTACGAAAAGAGGGAGGAAAACAGTCTGGGCACAAAGAGGCATCAGACATTGCTTGTTTCCTTCCACTTGCCGAGGAAAGTGGACCACTCCACAAGCATCATCGAAAAGATAGTGCTGGCTCAGAATTCCAAATTCTCTCGATGGTAGATGGCCGGATGGGTGTATCTATTATTTTTTTTCCCCCTTTGGAGCTCATGCACAATTTAAAAAACGCTACCAGCAACAGTCATAAAGAGCATATAGAAGTCCTCACCTATGGCTACGCCTAAGGTTCTTCAAAGAGAGGGTTATTTAATGTTCTCGATAACAGCAATTTCCTCGCCTGCACAGTGTGGCGTCAGTCCGTTCAAATAGATACTCTCAGTTTTCAGTAAGGGAGGCAAGACATCCCTCTCGCTGGCGAGGTGATTCACAGACAGGGTCCTCCTGCAAGGGGTCAGCTCTTGGTTGTGGTTGCCAGCAAGCTCCGCGGACAGCTTCCGTTTGATGGAGGTGGCGCGCTGGAACTTGTCGTAGATCTCCACACTCAGGCGCCTCCTGGTCTCCTTGAACTCGGCCGTGACGTTGGCCGTCCACTCAGCGGCATGGGCTCTGAACTCTCCCACCTGGAGCATCACGCAGAGAAAACACAAAGAGACACCCGCATGACAGTCAGCATTTTGTGTGCTTTATCCTCGCATCATTTTATTGTTGTGTTTTAAACAAGAAGATGGTAGCCCTTTGTGATACAGGAGGTCTGAGAATTGGAGTAATTAGGCACGCTGGCCAGGGCGACACTCCGCTTTCTGTCGACGGGGCTCTAAAAATTAATCTGTGAACTCCCAGCTCTCTGACTGGATTATATTAGAGGTACTAGATGGGCTTGTTATTTTGTACACAGATCACGCCCTTGAAACATCTGCAGCTGTACAATGGCAATCTCTAACTTTTTTTTAAATGTTCTGCGTTACCTTTTTCATCCATAATTTCAAGAAGTATTTGAATGTAGAAAAGGCAGTGAGACACAGCAGGAGCGCAAGCCTGAGTCGAAGCCTGGAGTGTGAGCCCAGGTGACCAAGCTGGTTCTGGAAGCCACGCCGTGTGCTCGGGGCACAAACACAGGTTTGAGAGAGCGGAAGTGGTGTGTGCAAGGGCTCTGTGTCCAACCCCACACTGGTCAGTGGGGAACTCTCTGTTTACTAAATAAGCAGTAAAATATTTTGTTTCTGCTTTCAGGGAAAGCAAAGGAATGAGAACTGGCAAGCCCACTTGGAGGCCCATTTGGAGAGGAAGTCCAAGGAATAGTTTCTTCATGAATGTTTGTGGAATCAGTGAAGTTACTCAACCTGTCACGGCCGCCACTTCCTCAGGCATAGCACAGGCGTCTTAGGGCACACACGTCTTCTCTGTATACAAACTGTACTTTCTGCCTCCTCCATTTTGATTATCACTAATATCTTTACAAAAATGGTCTTCTACGGGGCGCCTGGGTGGCTCAGTGGGTTAAAGCCTCTGCCTTCAGCTCAGGTCATGATCCCAGGGTACTGGGATTGAGCCCCGCATCGGGCTCTCTGCTCTGTGGAGAGCCTGCTTCCTCCTCTCTCTCTGCCTGCCTCCCTGCCTACTTGTGATCTCTCTCTCTGTCAAATAAATAAATAAAATCTTTAAAAAAAAAAAAAATGGTCTTCTAGTAAACATGGTTTTGCAAATGGCTTTCCCCCCTCTTAGCCAATTTTAGTCATTTTTCCCCATTAGTATCCATTATTCTACCTCCTAGTCTATATCAGCTGATAAAAACAGAGGGCATGTGGGATGACAGCCTCCAGGTCCAGCTCTCTCACTCACATTCCATGTGCCTGCTGGCGAGCAATTTTACCTTTTTTGAGCTTCTGATTCCTTATAGATAAGGAATAGTAGTAATCGATTTCACAGGAGAAACAAGTGATGTGTGTGTGTCCCTAAAATATAAGGGTAGTAAGGGTAGTAGTAATCGATTTCACAGGAGAAACAAGTGATGTGTGTGTGTCCTTAAAATATAAAGGACTCCACAGCGGCGACTAATGACAATGAGCCTGGTGAGGCTATAGCTTGCAAAGGGTGCTTTGAGGGCTTAATGGAGAGTTCCAGATATAGACTAAGTGATAGAGAACTGAAAAAATGGGACATTTCCCCCTGCAATGTAATTCACAGGTTCTAATCACCCAGTGAAACCATGGTTTGAGGTCTGTCTGCAACTCTCCCCAGAAAGGCAATGGATTACTTAACCCCTGAGTTATACAGATCTTTTAAGTTGGGAGGTGCTTTGGGTGTGTTGAAGGCATGCATAAAAAGATACAGCTGAACGAGGGCGCCTGGGTTTAGTCAGTTCAGTGTCTGTGTTTGGTTTGGGTCATGATCTCAGGGTCCTGGGATCAAGCTCTGGGTCAGGCTCCCTGCTCAGCGGGGAGTCTGCTTCTCCCTCTGCCCCTCCCTTACCTGTGTGTATGTGTGTATGCTCTTTTTCTCTCAAATAAAATTTTTTTTTTAAAGGTATGGCTGAATAATTCTCCTGTGACCAGATACACTAGGAGATGTATTTCATCAGTTAAAGGAAGGCCATGGCAAGAGTGTTTATGTTTACCTACTCATTATTATAGCTGGAGGAATATTTTAAAATATAATGATGCATTCAGTGTAGAACTCAGTAAACATTTACTCCTATTAGAGAGGACTCTCATTATTACCAAGGGTCTGTGTCATGGGATCGTGTACAATTCTGTATGTGTATTCAGTGCCTCCTATGCTAGGTGTTTGATCAACTTAATGAGGATGATTCTATTATTTCCCCCATTTCACTGAGGCTAGGAGGTTAAAAAAACTTAAGACAGAGTAAATATGTGGTGAAGCCCAAATTCAAATGTGGAGGTCTAGCCCACCCTCTTCTGCCTTGCCGGTACAATCTTATTAATTCTAAGGGCTAAACATGTTTTGGGGGAGCCCAAGGCAAATTCACATTGTATGGAAATCCATTGTATAGCAGCTTACACCAGGGTGAGGACAGACTGCCATAATTTCCTAAAGATACTGGGAGAATAGACGTTTTTCCAGTATTTTCACTAGGGTTACTTCTCTAAATCAACAGTGGTTATCTGTTCCCTCTCTCGTGTCCTGAACTTTCTATTCTCCATGATACTGGATTTAAGGAATGCAGCCACTCAAACTGAAAGCTTGAAAATAAGGGGGAAGAAACAGAAGAAAAATAAAATGAAAATCATTTTATCAATTTTGATTTCAAAAATGAAATCAAGGCCATCAAAATAAAGCATTATTTATTCCTGTTCCTTCAGAAAAATTCTGACCTTCTAGAATTGTCCATAGCAATGTATTCATTGCTGATCAAATAACAATGTCCTAAAGTAGAGACCCATTTCTGTTAATGAGGATAAAATTGTATACTCAGACTCTGAAGGGGCTTTCTTGTTTTCAACGCAATTAGAACGTAACATTTATATAAGTCAAACTTTCCTTGATTGAAATGTTAATGCATGTGGTGCTCTGGATAATTACAAGTTAATGCACTAAAACATTTTCGTTTTATTGGATTTTTAGAAAAAAAAAAATCTTTCACTAACTTGAAGAGTATGTCATCTCCCTAAAACTAAGCAGTTTATACCACTTAGTGACAAAGCAGAGGACCAAAAATGAGCAAAAGTAGTGCCTAAAGACTCACAAGGAATGTTCCTGCAGCTCATACACTTGAGTCAGAGAAGAGGTCTTCCCCAGGGGTCCAAAAATTCTTGACTTTTACTCCACGCTCACAGGCCATGTGATCTGATTTACAAGAAGAGGAAGAAGATGGAGTGCTACCCACACTCGCCCTCTAACCGGAAGGGAACGGCTCTCATCCTTGTCACTAAATCCAGGGGACCATTCGCTGTCCCTGTTTGGCCCCATCTTCACAGCTGCAAAGGGTTTTGCTGAGTCCCTCCCTCCCTCCCCATCAATCAATCTTTGGCCCTAGTTACCAAATCAGCGCCCTCTCAAGGTATTGCTTTACCATTCAGGCTATTTCTCAGTCAGCTTGGGGTGCTTTCTCTTAGCCCTTCCTTGACTAGCTCTGCTACCACAGGGTTCTCTGGTTCTCGGGACATTCCAACGGATGACTCCCAAATCCCAAATTCCAATGGATGACTTCTAGGTCTATCTCCCTGCTGAATTCTGTGTCTGTGTAACTGACCGCTGATAAATGCCTTCACTTTGGGTGACCTGCAGGCATCTCAAACTCAGCCTCTCTCCAAACAATTTAACTCCACAAACCTGTTCTTACCTAATTTCTTTACAGTGAACAGCACCATTAGCCACTGTGTCTTCCAAGCTGAACTTTAATATCGTCCTCTGTTCTCCCTCTCATTCAATCTTACATCAGCCCATAGTCGTGCTGATTTACATCTCCTTTTCTCTCAATTCCTTTCGCTTCTCTCCATTCCTGCTGTCAAAACTGTGGTCCTGTCCTGAGCCTCCTAACCAGTCTTTCTGACTTAATCCACCTCCCTCCACATGCATTATCCATGCGGCAGCCTGCATGTCCTTTAATAAACACAGATCGATCAGGTACTTTCCCTTGCATAAAACCATTCAATTGATTCCCTTTTCATTTGGATAAAGTCCAGTCTCTCTAAAGTGGCTTCTATGGTCTAGAGTCTCCCTGTTTCAGCCTCAGTCCTAAGCACAGTCGTTCTCAAAGTCTGCTCTTGGGGGCCATCCTGAACGTTTATTTCCTCAAACATGCCACTCCATTCTTCTGCCTTTATTCATTCATTGCTCATTATTTTCTCTGGTCAGAATACTGTTCCCCAGTCCTTCTCTAGCGCCTACTGCATTTCCTACCTGTCCTCAACTAGACCTCTTCATGGAGCCATTCCCTGCCCACCCCTCCCCCGCCACGAGACGACGATAGGGTCAGTCCAGCAGCCTGTACTTCCCTAGCATTACTCATCACAGTGTATTCCAACTACAAGTGTAATTGCTCTCCTGGCTTCACGGCAATAGAGAGGATAAGTCTGCCATGTCTCGTTCAGCTTTCCCAGAACTTACAGTGTACATAGTTGGAGTTCAGTATTTGTTGGACAAATGAGTGAATGAATGAATGAATGGCAGAAAAATCAATCATGCTTGGGAAACATGTTCCAATAAGAAGAGTGTGCTGTGTCTCTTGGTTGACTCTGATGGGAGAATCCTGTTCCTTTCAGGAGAGAGATGCAGCCAGGTCTATTCATAGTAAAGGTTCAAAGTATGTTTCCTTAAACTTTTTACTCTTCGTAAAATCTCCTCATCGTTCTAAGAAGTCTATGATGTTACCAATGTCTCATCTTCAGCGTGAAGAAAATCATGCCCATCGTAAAGATCATTTAAGTCAAATTCCCTTCTCACTAGCTCCCTAACCTTTACCATCATTCTCACCACTTTGCATGACAATACCAGACTAGGCCACCCCACAACCTAGGCTTCACCATCCTTGTGGAATGTAACCTTTAAATAATACTTTTACATTAGAAGAATCTCCAACATCTTTGTCAGCAACTGTGAATACTTTTTAAGCATTTAGAGCCTCCTAAGATAGCAAAGTCTCATGATTATAGAGGTATTTGTCTCCTCGGTAGTGGTTCCAAGCCCTACGGTTCAGGTCCTCTAAAACATCTCAAATAATACCAAAGAAGGCCCTTGGAATGGTAGCAACATAATTTAAAACCAAGCATTTGCCGTATATTTCAACGCTTTTAGAGCAAATTTTCCTAAATCACTTAAGGTTGATAGGATGGCTTAAGAAAGATGGAAGTTCATTCTAGAAACTGGTAATTTATGAAGTTCACAGGAGGCGTATTTGCAACCATAAAGAATATTTATCACCCCATTTACTCCAGGCAACAACCAACAAGGCAGATTCTTTGAGGTTACGTAAAGATCACTGGCTAACGTATCAAGCTCACCTTTCTTTCCACTCATTCCACACTGTAGCATTTGGGACAGTGCTTTGGATAGAGTGACTGAATAAAGTTTAGTTTCCCCAAACTAGATGGTAAGCTTAATGACAGAATATGCATCCTATTTTCTTCCCATAAAAGTACCCAACATGGTAATCTGAACAAACTAGACTCTTGTATACTTTGACTGACTAGGGAGAAATCTGTGACCGTTGACTGACACAGCTCTCTTCCTGTGTACAGACCCTCTCAGGGGCTCTCAAGGAAAGCTGATATTTGCAGAAGTTCTATATCAGTGTGTGTTGGTACAGCCTGAAGAGAAGGCAATTTATAAATCGATTTTACTAATCACTAAAATGTTCATAGCCGTTGATCAAAGTCGGTTAATCCAAAGAAATTTATTCTGGGCAAGAATTTTCACCAAAGGAAAAAAATATGTATGAAGATATTCTCTAAACTATATATACATTTTTAAAGTTTTAAAAATTTAATCTCTCTACCCAACATGGAATTTGAACTCATGACCCTGAGATCAAGAGTTGCATGTTCTTCTGACAACCAGCCAGATGCCTTTAAACCATATATTTAATAGCATAATATGGAGATGAATAAATGTCATTTAAGAAATCAGTGCTTCCGAGAAGTCCTCAGCTATAGAAACTCTTTTCTCCTATTATGTGTTAAATAAAGTGATAAAATAAAATTGTCTTTATTTTTATTAAAATTATGCAAAAGAATGAATGTATATAGGCAGGGGTAGTAAAAGTAACAGTATGTAAAAATGGAAACTGTAGGTTTCAATAGTCATATACAGAATAGCTATTATGGACCAGGCCCTAGCCTCACTGCTGACTTTCCTGAGTTGCAGAAATTTTTGAATAGTTTTCTTCCTTTTAAATATCCCCTTGCTGATGTTATAGTACTATCTGTGCACATTCAGGGCCTAGATACCCAGCCCTGAGTAAAGCTTGTGAGGGCAGAGTTCTCTATGGAATGTTCTTTATTTGCTCAACCCATGCATCAGAATCGGATTGTAGGTGCCACTGAGAATTTTTCTTATTGAGATATCAAAGTGAAAAAAAAAAAGATTAAGTATTCTTGAAGGAATCTTTAATGTTGCAAAGAAATAAAAAATGAGAATCCATAAGATGAAAAGGCAACCTACAGAATGGGAGAAAATTTTTGCCAATCCTATTGTCTGATAAGGGGTTCATACCCAAAATACATAAAAAACTCATACAACTCAATAGCAAAAGATTAATCCAATTAAAATAATAGGCAGAGGATATGAACATTTTTCTTTTCTTTAAAAAAAATACTTATTTTAGGGAGAGAGAGACAAAAAGCATGGGGCGGGGAGGGGCAGAGAGAGGGAGAGAGACCATCTCAAGCAGATTCCCTGCTGAGCAGGGAGCCGATGCTGGGCTGGATTTCACAACCCTGATACCATGACCTGAGCTGAAATCAAGAGTCAGACGCTTAACTGACTGAGCCACCCAGGTGCCCCTGAGTAGACACTTTTCCTAAGAAGACATGCAGATGGCCACCATGTACATGAGGTGCTCAACATTATTCATCATCGGGAAAATGCAATTCAAAACAAAATGACATATCCCCTCACAGCCATTAGAATGGCTAGTACCAAGAAGATAAGGGAACCCTTGTGCACTTTTGGTAGGAACATAAATTGCTGCCACCACTGTGGAAAACAGCATGGAGGTTCACAAAAAATTAAAAATAGAACTAGCATATGATGTAGCAATTCCAGTTCTCAGTATTTATCCAAAGAAAATGAAACCATTTACTCAAAAAGGTATATGCACCCCCATGATCACTGCAGCATTATTTACAATAGTCAAGTCATGGAAACAACCTAAGTGGTCATCAGTGGATTAACAGATACACACACACACACACACAGTGGAGTATTATTCAACCATAAAAATGAAATCTTGCCATTTGCAGCAACATGGGTGGAACTTGAGGGCATTATTATAAGTGAAATAAGTCAGAGAAAGAAAAATATCATATGATCATATGACCTCACTTACGTGTGGACTCTTCAAATACACCCCCCACCCCCAGCTAAGCTCATAGATAGAGAAGAGATTGATGGTTACTGAAGGCAGGGCAAAATGGGTGAAAGGAGTTAAAAGATACAAACTTCATTATAAATAGGTCACGGGGATGTCAGGTACACCATGGCAACTATAATTAGTAACACTGTACTGCATATTTGCAAGTTGCAAACAGTAGATCTTAAAAGTTCTCTTAGATAAATTCTGTTACTATGTATGGTGATGGATATTAACTAGACCCGTGGTGATCATTTTGCAATATATACAAATATTAAATCATTATTTAGTACACATGAAAGTAATGTCAGGTTGTATGCCAATTATACCAATAAAGAAGTTAAATTAAAAAAAAAAGACTGAGAATGTTTGAGTCATTATTTCTGAATCTTAACTCTACCGTGTTTACTAAAGTGTAATTCATTTTATACTTTACTATACATCTGGGTGTGATGACTGTCGTATTTGTTAATGATTTCATTTCTGAAAACTTCCGTGTCTCCACCCCAGGTCAATTTTCAACCAGAGTGGTCATTTCCTTGTAACAGAAAGTGTAATGACATAAAGAGAATTTTCGGTATTCTCAGTCTGAAATTTTTTTTTTTTTAAATTACAGGTCTTTTAAATGGTCTTTATCAACTGTGTTTCTAAGGTTATTTTCCTTCAAGCGATTCTGTAGAATGCTAGCCACATTTTTTTCTCCCCCAAGAGAGTAAAGCTGGTTTGTGAAGAGCAGTAATTCCTTATACTTTCCCTTCTGATCTGTTCCTGAGCCATGCTTTTGGGACAGGAAGACATAATCCTCACCTGACCTTTGATAAGAGAATGCATTCCAGTGTGCATGTCATCTAAGTGTCCTCTCAACATGGCAAGAGTCAGTGTCTCCCACCAGCTGAAGTTACCTGAAAAATTGCCATTGAATTTTAGCTAATATGCAAGGGTTCTACAATTTTCAACCATGATGCTGCAGGAGTACTTTTTTTTTTCTTGTTGTTTTGTAAAATTCATGAAACAATCACCAAGAGGTTAAATATCATTTCAATTAAATCTGCTGCTTATCAAATGAACTTGTGAAATTCCTCAAATTTAGGATAATTCTAACCTGAATTACTTATTTACCTTAACCCTCTGTTTCACTTTCACCAAGCAAGTCTTTTGCCCTTCCATACATTTCTATTACATGGGAAAACCCAGGGTTTTCTGCTTCAGCTTTTCACCTAGAATCATAGCTACCCTACTTCCACCTACCCATGAGCTTTGAAATTCTACAGTTACAGTGTTTTGGTTTTCAGATAATTTTTTTTCAAAGATTTTATTTATTTATTTGACAGACAGAGATCACAAGTAGGCAGAGAGGGAGGCAGAGAGAGAGATGGGGGAAGCAGGCTCTCCACTGAGCAGAGAGCCTGATGCAGGGCTCGATCCCAGGACGCTGAGATCATGACCTGAGCTGAAGGCAGAGGCTTTAACCCACTGAGCCACCCAGGCGTCCCTGGTTTTCAGATCACTAATAGCTGAGTAATAATAAGAAATTTGCTAATATTCTAAATTATAGCGCAGCAACAATTTTTCCAATTACTAGTAGGCAGCTACTTTAGGGTGGAAATTGGTGGTATGATTTATTTATTTATTTATTTATTTATTTATTTATTTTTTTGGTGGTATGATTTAGAAATCTGGCAACAGTGACTTCACTAGTCCTTTGTGGTAAGATAGCAATTCAATTTTTTCCCTCCTCAAATCTCTTTCCACCAACCATTTCTCTTGAATGACTCCCTTCCATTCTCAGTTTATGGACATGGCCATGTTTTGGAAGTCCTATAATCTCTGCTAGTCAATTTCTCCCTACAGACCTTACCCTACCTTATCTCTATTTTTCTATTCTAATTGGCTTTTTCTTCTCATGTATACTCAAATAACTATCAACAATAATCACTCATTATAGGTAGGCCAGTCCCTTTCATAGACTCATAACTAGATGAGGAATTTCTATCTGAAACTCTAAGGTTTTTTTAAGGTTTTTTCCAATTAACAAAGCCAACTCAAGTACTAGATAATACTTGGAAGAGGTTCAACTTTTCTTTAAAAAAAACTTTGTAACATGCAGATCTAACCTTTGGTTTTTTTTTTTAAGATTTTATTTATTTATTTGACAGAGATCACAAGTAGGCAGAGAGGCAGGCAGAGAAAGAGAGGGGGAAGCAGGCTCCCTGTTGAGCAGAGAACCTGATGCAGGGCTCGATCCCAGGACCCTGGGATCATGACCTGAGCTGAAGGCAGAGGCTTAACCCACTGAGCCACACAGGCACCCCTCTAACCTTTGTTTTCTTCTGAGGTTTTTACTTAAATTCCAGTTAGTTAACATAACAGTGTAACATTAGTTTCAGGGGTACAATAGAGAGATTCAGTACTTACATATAACACCTGGTACTCCTCCCAAGTGCCCTCCTTAATCCCCATCCCCTATTTTACCCCCCCCCCCCAACCTCCCCTCTGGTAACGGTGAGTTTATACTCTATAGTTAAGAGTCTGTTTCTTGGTTTGCCTCTCTCTCTCTCTTTCTCTCTCTCTTTTCTTTCCCCTTGGCTCTTAAATTCCACATATGAGAATTTTTCTTAAATTTTTGTTTTTTTGTTTTGTTTCTTAAATTCCACATATGAGCGAAATCATATGGTATTTGTCTTTCCTCTTATTTCACTTAGCACGATACTCTCTAGATCCACCCATCTTGTTCCAAATGGCAAGATTTCATTCTTTTTTTATGGCTGAGTAATGTTCCATTGTAGCATTTTGACATGGCCAGAATCACTTGAATAGAGAACCTTCTCCCTGAGGGATTTTTAAAAAAAGATTTTTATTCTTTTTTCTTTCTTTCCTTTAGTGAGGCAAGTACAAATTGGGGAGGAGCAGATGGAGAGGGACAGGCAGACTCTGCACTGAGTGATGAGCCTGTGGGGCTCGATTTTGGGACCCTGAGATCATGATCTGAGCCAAAAATCAAGAGGCAGATGCTTAACTGACTGAGCTGCCCAGGCGCTCCAGGCCTCCCCCCAAGGGATGCTTTCAAAAGAATCTAAAGCAAAGCTGACCACTTAGGATTGAATGGCCATTAAGTAATTTTCTTCACCAGAAATAAAACTGAAGAGGTTTTTCTTGTCTTTGTCCAATGCATTATCCTGTCCCTTTGACAGTTAATTTCTTGTTCTCGGTGCTCAAATACTTACAGACCTTAATGACGTAAGGAAGGTTAAATATGAAAAGCAGGTAGCCAAGCTGAAAGCATTCCTCTGGTTAAATGTGTAAAAATAATTTGAAGCCTACTTTGCATTCCAACTTTAGAGGTTGCCTAGACTATAATTTTTGACAATTATTACTCATTTTCTGAAGTACTGACATTTCGTTGTTATTGTTGAACTGCACTGTTAAAAAGAACAATTCAAAGTATTCTCTTCACCGACCAGGTTAAAAAAAACAAAAAACAAAAAACAACCCAACTAAAAGGATTACTAAGTGTCACGTTATCTTGACAGAACAGTATGTGATGTTTTTCTCTGGTTTTCAGGAAAGTATATGTAATATTCATAAGGTCTCTTTAATCTAAACTACTTTTTTTAGTTAGTAATTTCTCCATTTCTTAATACCACACATATTAACATAATTGTGCAAAAATTAAGTATAATAGTTTTAATAAAACAATGACAAAGAAAATAATAATACTAATATTAATCCTGTGAGTTTAAATATCTTTCCCATAAAAATTTGCAAGTATTATACATAATGTTAACTGCTTTAATGATAAGGTAGGGCTGCAAAATCAGACATTCACTTGTTGTATAGTAGACTTAAGTTTTATATAGGTGTGATGTATTGTCAGTGTATCACTGAACATTCTTTTTTTTTTTTTTTAACATTTTATGTATTTATTTGAGAGAGAGAGAGTGAGAGGGGAGAGAGCCAGAGGGAGAGGGAGAAACAGGCTCCCCACTGAGTAGGGAGCCTGATGTGGGACATGATCCCAGAATTCTGGGATCATGACAGTGGCCAAAAGCAGACACCCAGCAGACTGAGCCACCGAGGTGCCCCTATCAGGGAACATTCTTGAAACTCTCCCCTCAGATCTAATATTAGAGTTACTTTAACAATCTGTATTATGGAGCTCATCCAACTTACAGAACAGTTTATTGTATGTAAAGCTAAGGACACTAAAATTCATAAAAATATAAAATTATGTACTTCTATAAAATTTCACATACTCGTGATTATCATGAGTTACAGTAGGTAGATTATTTGTCTCACAGTACAAGGTGGAAACTCTGTGACGGGGTGATGGTGGGGTAATGCTGTGTTTGTTGTTTTTCTTAAAGGTATATAGCTGTGTGACAAATACCAGTCAAAAGTAATAACAGAATGAAGGGCTGATGAAACTTTATAAGCATTCTCCACAAAACATACCCATTATATATTCAATAAAATCAAAACAGGGATGCCCAGGTGGCTCAGTCAATTAAGCCTCTGACTCGGTTTTAGGTCAGGTCATGATCTTGCTGTCACGGGATCGAGCCCTGTGTTAGGCACCACGCTCAGTGTGGAGTCTGCTTTGGATTCTCTCTCTCTCTCTCCCCCCCTGCCCCACCTCCCCCACTTGATCTCTCTCTCAAATAAATAAAAAAAATCTTTAAAAAGATAAAATCAAAACATGTGATGTTGTTTCCAAACTCTTTCAAGAAACCTGGATTTAATAATAGCTTACTTATAACAAAAGGGCATTTTATGTTCATATGGGGCTTTGAGACCTGTGCACTAAAAAAATGCTTTTGCTTCGTCTTCTGCTCACCTTCCAAAACAACTCAGCCCTCAAGTAATTAGATGAAGCAGAACTAGGGAGACATCAGTGTGACAGGTTTGGTGAGGGGACTGTGGTACCAGCATGGCGTATCAGAGTTATATCAGAGCTCCTGCATAATGGGGTAGCAGCCCAGTGTGCGGTCTCAGAGCACGGAAGGGATGAGGAGGACAATCCACACAAGGGCAGCCCAGCGCACAGTGCTGGTGACCAAGCAGGGTGGGGAGGGCATCCCTGAAGGGTAGGGGGTGGGACAGCAATGGTGACATACAAGGACCTGATCAAATAATATACTGAAAATAATGAGAATTGGATATTTCACTGTAGAAAAGGAATTACAAATACAAAAAAGCGGAAAATTAGGGGCACCTGGGTGGCTTAGTCAGTTAAGTGTCCAACTTTTGATTTTGGCTCAGGTCATGATCTCAGGGTTTTGAGATCGAGCCTCACGTCAGGTTCCATACTCAGTGTGGAGTCTGCTTAAGGTTCGTTCTCCCCTCCTCCCTCTGCCCCATCCCGCTCCCTCTCTAAAAAAAGGCAGAAAATTAGAATGAACTCTTATGTCAGACTACAACTGGGGATATCATTTTTTCCCCTGTCATTATTATTTTAAATTTAGGTATAATTGATGTATCATTATATTAATTTCACATTACAATGTAATGATTTGACATTCGTATATATTGCAAAATGCTCACCAAAGTCCAGTTAACATCCTCATGGTTTTTAAGATACACAGATAGATATCAAATAGATAGAAATATCTGTATGTAGGAATATAAAATATCTTTTCTAGCTTTATCTACTGAGAATGTCCGGGAAGAGTAACAACACCATTAAGCAATGAGCACCCAAATCTCTTTCTAAATAGCATTATCCACTAAAAGAAACCATGGCTCCTTTGAGAAATGAATGACTCTGAATCCAGGCAGAAAAATTTTAAGTTGACCTGGGAACACTTTATTGTGCCAGAAAGTAAAGAATTGTTCAAAGAATAATGGGAATACCCCAAAAGGCACAAAAGACAATGTGCAGGGGTTCCCGCGGGCCAACTGTGGGACGACTCGAGGATCAAAATAAGTGATGTCTGTAACAGAAAACAGTTCATCGATTATAGCAGACTGACATACATACATACAAACATATATGCATACATAAATGTGTATATATTTGTATGTGTATATATGTATAAGTTTGAGGATGAAAGGGATAACCGTAATATCTCAAAGAACTTCCCCACAAGACATGTATTAATTACACAGGGAAGGGGTGCCTGGATGGCTCCGTTGGTTAAGTGTCTGCCTTTGGCTCGGGTCATGATCTCAGGGTCCTGGGATCGAGCCCCATGGCAGGCTCCCTGTTCAGTGGGGAGTCTGCTTCTCTCTCTCCCTCTCCCCACTCCCAACTCATGCTCACTCTCTCTCAAATAAGAAAAATCTTAAAAAAAAAATACACAGGGAAAGGAGGAACTTTATAGTGGAGAAGCCAGGCAGACACCACTTTTTGTGGTATAGTTAACATCCAAACAATGGGATGAATCAAAATTGTGTGCCATCTAAGAGGGGGGAATAAGAAGAGCCTTTTTAGTGTTATTTAGACTTGCATGTGGTATCAATTACTGTGATATCTGTATTTCACTGGTAGGTACACTGAAAAAGATCATAGTTGTAGTTGGGTGTCAGTGTCTAAGTTCACTGAAAATTATATCCTTTAAAACTATTTAACCTAAAATGAAGAATTTTACATTTCAACATAAAATATGCATGGACAGACTTCATTTTTCAAAATGCTCTCAGGGAGTTCACACACAAAAGTGTGAAGACCCTTGTTTTGAACTGGTGTTTCATAGCTATGCTGACCTAGCCATGTCACTCCCTTCACTTCTTCCAGAGACACACGTTGTAGCTCAATCCTTTATTCTCCACTTCACCTTTTCCTCTACATCTATCCTAGACTTTGGCAAAGAGAATGTAAATATTTGGATGCTCTTGAACATCTAGGACGTGTCACCCAACCATGAGCTTCAGAGACTGTGTGAAACTCTTGCAGTTGTATATACACTATGAAGATTTGTGCATTTTTAAAAAATTATGTTCAATTAGCCAACATATAGTAGGACATCATTAGTTTTTGATGGATTGGCACAGTTTTTTCGAGGGGAAGGGGATCAGAGCTCTTCACAAATTCTCAAAGAGCATGTGACCCAGAAAATGTTATGAACCCCTGCTATATGAAATAAATTCAACATTGATGTTAATTACATGGAAGACCACTCCTAGGTTTCCTAAGTTTCATTTTGTGTACTGTTTTATCTCAACTGCTGAGCCCAGTAGAGGCACACTGTAGGCACTTAATAGAGCTTTGTCAAGTAAGTGTCCTATGAGCCACAGGAATCTGGGGATGTCATATGGAGGTTGGCAGATGATAGACAAGAGGATGATAGAGAATATTATGGGAGAATGCCATCAATTTCAGACATTGAGCATCACAAGGCAAAGGCCCACTGGAATATGTTAGGAGACAAGCTATTGCCCTCATAGTGCTTACTGGGGGAGACAGACAAGTAATTTCACAAGTAAATACGTAATGACAAATCATGATTAAGTGCAGTGACGCCAAAAGGAATGTCAGGAGAGCATATGAGGAGGAGGAAGAATTAGGTGGGTGGGGTCAGAAGACATCTGGAGGAATAAGACGTTTGATCTCAGATCAGAATGATCTCTGTAGTCAGCAAGGTGATGAGCCTGGGGAAGAGCAGTCAAGGCCAGGGCAGAGCACAGAACCTGGGAAGGGAAGGGAAGGGAAGGGAAGGGAAGGGAAGGGAAGGGAAGGGAAGGGAAGGGAAGGGAAGGGATGGGAAGGGATGGGAAGGGAAAGGAAGGGAATGGAAGGGAACACATGTGGAAAAGAGCTTGGTGCAAGGAGAGGATTGAAAGAAGGTCCATATAGCTTGATTCTAATGAAGGCTCAAGATGGCAGGACCCAAGTTATGCATGACCACAGAAGTCATGTTAATTCCAGGATCTTGAATTTATTCTCAGAGCAATGCAAGACAACTGAAGAATCTGAAGCGGAGAATAACAACATCAGTTTGGGGTCTTTGGTTTCTGTGCCTGCACCACATATGTTGACAAAAAAGTCCTGAGAGTGCAGAGACAAGAATAGGACTTCAACTTTTATTTATTTTCGTTAGGCTGCTACTAATATTTAATATATGGAATGACACTGGTACCCTTGCTTGGTCCCTGAGGACCCTGGAGGAATGACAAGGAAAGGGTTGGATTTTGGTAACAGGCGATTGGCAGGGGCCCCCTTACTTCATTGCTGTCAGTGTATTCTGGTACATTGGAATTTACAGGCTATGAGCTCTCAGCAATGTGGTTACTTTTATAAAATTGCAATCTTTACATAGAATTTCTGTAATACTAAGTAATAAGATGGGGTGTAGCCATGAAAATCTTAGGCACTGACATACAGCTGCCTCGTGGTAAACCACTGAAAGATCACCTATGCATTCTTAAAATTTGTCTAGGGCGACAAATGTTTTCTACTGGATGCCATAGGGCAGATATCTTGAAATAAATCCATGTACTCCAACCCTTTAAGGGATATGAGATATATATAAAATATAAAAATTAAAAAAATTTAAATATGTATAATGAATGGAAGAAGAATTTTTTTAGACTTAATATATTTTAATTTATTTAGACAAGAGGTCCTAAGGCAGCTAGGGGGAAGATACTCCTTATGTACAGAGGAAGGCCCATCAGAATAACATCAGACCTGTCCACAGAAACCTGGCAAGCCAGAAAGGGCTGGCAAGACATATTCAGGGCACTAAACGAGAAGAACATGCAGCCAAGAATACTTTATCCAGCAAGGTGGACATTCAAAATGGACAGAGAGATAAAGAGCTTCCAAGACCAGCAAGGTATGTAAAGAGTATGCAACCACCAAGCCAGCACTACAAGAAATATTAAGGAGGGGGGTTCTATAAAGGAAGAAAGAACCCAAGGGTGACATAGAACAGAAATTTACAGAGACAACCTATAGAAACAAGGACTTCACAGGCAACATGATGCCAAAAAAAACTTATCTTTCAATAATCACTCTCAACATGAATGGCCTAATGTTCCCATAAAATGGCACAGGGTTGCAGACTGGATAAAATGACAGGACCTGTCCATATGTTGTCTATAAGAGACCCGTTTTGAACTTAAGGATACACCCAGACTGGAAGTGAAGGGATGGAGAAGCATCTTTCATGCCAATGGGCTTCAAAAGAAAGCTGGGGTAGTGATTCTCATATCAGATAAATTAGATTTTAAGTTAAAAACTGTAGTCAGAGATACAGAAGGAGACTACATCATTCTTAAAGGGTATACCCACCAAGAAGACCTAACAATTATAAATATTTATGCCCCCAATATGGGAGCAGCCAACTACATAAGCCAACTGTCAATCAAAATAAAGAGTCATACTGATATGAATACATTAATTGTAAGGGATCTTAACAAGCCACTCTCAGTAATAGATTATCCAAGCAGAAAATCAATAAAGAAACAACAGCATTGAATGACACATTGGACCAGAGGGACCTCATAGATATATACAGAACATTCCACCCTAAAACAACAGAATAATTAATCATTCTTCTCAAGTGCACATGGAACTTACTCCAGAATAGACCACATATTGGGTCCCAAATCAGGGCTCAACCGATACCAAAAGACTGAGATTATTCCCTGCATATTCTCAGACCACAATGTTTTAAACTGGAACTCAACCACAAGAAAAAGTTTGGAAGGAATTCAAACACTTGGAAGCTAAAGACCATCCTGCTCAAGAATGTTTGGATCAACCAGGAAATCAAAGAAGAACTTAAACAATTCATGGAAACTGGTGAGAATGAAGACACATCAGTCCAAAACCTATGGGATATGGCAAAGGTGGTCCAAAGGGGGAAATACATAGCCATCCAAGCCTCACTCAAAAAAACTGAAAAATCCTGAATACATCAGCTCTCTTTACACCTTAAAGAACTGGAAAATCAACAACAAATTAAGCCAACCCCATGCACAAGAAGGGAAATAATCAAGATTAGAGCAGAGATAAATGAGTTAGAAACTAGAGATACAGTAGAACACATCAATGAAACTAGAAGCTTGTTCTTTGAAAGAATCAATAAGATGGATAAACCACTAGACAAACTAATCCAAAAGAAAAGAGAGAGGACCCAGATTAATAAAATTATGAACGAAAAGGGAGAGATCATGACTAACACCAGGGAAATAAAAACAATCATCAGAAATTATTATCAACTGTTATACGCCAATAAGTTAAGCAACCTACAAGAAATGGATGCATTCCTGGAAACCTATAAACTTCCAAGACTGAAACAGGAATAAATTGACAACCCAAAGAGACCAATATCTAGAAATGAGATTGAAGAAGTGATCAAAAACCTCCCAAGTCCAGGACCTGACAGATTCCCTAGGGAATTCTACCAAACATTCAAAGAAGAAATAATACCTATTCTCCTGAAGCTGTTTCAAAAAATAGAAACAGAAGGAAAACTTCCAGACTCTTTCTGTGAATCCAGCATTACCCTGGATCACCAAACCAGGCAAAGACCCCATCAAAAAGAAGATTTTCAGGCCAATATCCCTCATGAATATGGATGCCAACTTTCTCAATAAGATCCAAGCTAATAGGATCCAACAGTACATTAAAAAGATTATCCACAATGACCAGGCGGGATTTATCCCTGGGATGCAAGGGCAGTTCAACATTCACAAATCAATCAATGTGATAGAACAAATTAATAAGAAGAGAGAACAACCACATGGTTCACTCAATTGATGCAGAAAAAGCATTAGACAAAATAAAGCATCCATTCCTGATGAAAACTCTTCAAAGTATATGGATAGAGGGAACATTCCTCAACTTCATAAATCTATCTATGAAAAACCCGCAGTGAATATCATTCTCAATGGGGAAAAGTTGACAGCCTTCCCTTTGAGATCAGGAACATGACAAGGATGCCCACTCTCACCACTGTTGTTCAACACAGTATTGGAAGTCCTTGCAATAGCAATTGGAAAACAAAAAGAAATAAAAGGTATTCAAATTGGCAAAGAAGTCAAACTCTCTCTTCATAGATGACATGATATTTTACATGGAAAACCCAAAAGACTCCACCCCCAAACTACTAGAACTCATACAGCAATTCAGTAGTGTGGCGGTATACAAAATCAATGCACAGAAATCAGTTGCTTTTTTATACACTAACAATGAAGAAACAGAAAGGGAAATTAGAGAATCGATTCCATTTACTATAGCACCAAGAACCGTAAGATACTTGGGAATAAACCTAACCAAAGAGGTAAAGGATCTGTACTCGAGGAACTACAGAACACTCATGAAAGAAATTGAAGAAGACACCAAAAGATGGAAAAGCATTCCGTGCTCATGGATCAGAAGAATAAACATTGTTAAAATGTCTATACTGCCCAGACCAATCTATAAGTGCTATCCCGATCAAAATTCAACTGGCATTTTTCAAAGCGCTGGAACAAACAATCCTAAAATTTGTATGGAACCAGAAAAGATCCCGAATTCCTAAGGAACGGTGAGGGGCTCCTGGGGGGCTCAGTGGGTTAAGCCTCTGCCTTTGGCTCAGGTCATGATCTCAGGGTCCTGGGATCAACCCCGCATCGAGCCCTCTTCCGGCTCTCTGCACAGTGGGGAGCCTGCTTCCCCCTCTCTCTCCACCTGCTGCTCTACCTACTTTTGATATCTCTCTCTCTCTCTTGCTGTCTCTGTCAAATAAATAAATAAGTCTTAAAAAAAAAAGTTGAAAAAAAAAAGCCCAAAACTGGGGGCATCACGTTGCCTGATTTCAAGCCTTACTACAAAGCTGTGATCACCAAGACAGCATGGTACTGGCATAAAAATAGACTTATACAGACCAGTGGAATAGAGTAGAGAGTCCAGATATGGACCCACAACTCCATGGTCAAATAATCTTCGACAAAGCAAGAAAAAATATCCCGTTGAAAAGAGACGGTCTCTTCAATAAATGGTGCTGGGAAAATTGGGCAGCTATATATAGAAGAAGAATGAAACTTGACCATTCTCTTACACCATACACAAAGATAAACTCAAAATGGATAAAAGACCTCAATGTGAGGCAAGAATTTATCAAAATCATTGAGGAGAACACAGGCAGTAACCTCTTTGACACTGGCTACAGCAACTTCTTTTAAGACACGTCTCCAAAGGCAAAGGAAACAAGCGAAAATGAACTTTTGGGACATTGTCAAGATCGAAAACTTCTGCACAGCAAAGGAAACAGTCAACAAAACAGAGGCAACCCACAAAATGGGAGAAGATATTTGCAAATGACACTACAGACAATGGGCTGATATCCAAGATCTACAAAGAACTCCTCAAATACAACACTCAAAAAACCAGCTAGTCATGTCAAAAAATGGTCAGAAGACATGAACAGACACTTCTCCAAAGAAGACATACAAATGGCATGTAACAGACACATGAAAAAGTATTCATCATCATTAGTCATCAGGGAAATTCAAGTCAAAACATTGAGATACCACTTTACACCAGTTAGAATGGCCAAAGTTAATGAGACAGTAAACAACATGTGTTGGAGAGGATGTGGAGAAAGGGGAACCCTCTTACACTGTTGGTGGGAGTGCAAGTTGGTGCTGCCACTTTGGAAAACAGTGTGGAGATTCCTTAAGAGATTAAAAATAGAGCTACCCTATGACCCTGCAATTGCACTACTGGGTATTTACCCCAAAGATACAGATGTAGTGAAAAGAAGGGCCATCTGTACCCCAATGTTCATAGCAGCAATGGCCACAATCACCAAATGTTGGAAAGAGCCAAGATGCCCTTCAACAGATGAATGAATGAAGAAGATATGGTCCATATATATGATGGAATATTACGCCTCCATCAAAAAGGATGAATACCGAACTTTTCTACCAACATGGATGGAACTGGAGGAGATTATGCTGAGTGAAATAAGTCAAGAAGACAGAGTCAATTATCATATGGTTTCGCTTATTTGTGGAGCATAAGGAATAACATGGTGGACATTAGGAGAAGGAAAGGAAAAGTGAATTGGGGGAAGTCAGAGGGGGAGACGAACCATGAGAGACTGTAGACTCCAAGAAACACACTGAGGGGGTTTTGGAGGGGAATAGGGATGGGGGGTTAGGTAAGCCTGGTGGTAGGTATTAAGGAGGGCATATATTGTATGGAGCACTGGGTGTGGTGCATAAACAATGAATCTTGGAGCACTGAAAAAATAAAAATTTTTAAATTTAATTTATTTATTTGATAGAGAGAGAAAGAGAGGGCATACAAGCATGGAGAGGGGCAGAAGGAAGGGAGAGGGAAGGGGAAAGAATCCCAAGCAGACTTTCCACTGAGCGCGAGCCCCATATGGGCTCAGAGCTCGATCCCACAAGCCTGAGATCGTGACCTGAACAGGAACTAAGAGCTGGACATTTAACTGACTGGACCAAGTCACCTAGGTGGCCCCCAGAAGAAGAATTTTTTAAAATAGGTGTTTAGAAATGTTGTCATTTTTATATGGCATGCCACTTATCAAATCACATGTCTTAAAACTAGTAAACTTGGAAGATTTTTACAAACTGTTGAAAAGTCTCCCAAAGGGTTTCAGTGGATATTCAATGTGGACTAGCCGTAAAAATAACCATTTGACATCAGTAAAGATCGCTATTTCCTCGCTCAAGAAAACCATCTGCACAATTTGTGAAATGATACTGAAAAATGAGCACAGTGTTTAACAGGCAAAATAAAAAAATGTCCTCCTTCCATTTGGCTCTGAGTTAGCTTTTCCAGACACAACAACCATTAAATCAAGAATCAAAATAAACTGCACCATGAAGTAGAACTGGGAATTACTATAATGTGGAATGTTAAATCCAAGATCTCAAAAAGTAATGGAACATTCAAATTGTACTGTCCTCATTATTAATATTTTTCAGTGAAAGCAAAAATTTTTTATTATCAAAGAACACAAAACACTTTTAAATGACTTCATTTTCATCTTTTAACATTTCTACCTTTGCATGTATCTTAAATATATATCTAATAAATTGGTACAGGAACATGGTATTACATGTATGTAACTTATAAGTAAACATGCATATGCTAGAGGCACACTCTCAGTTTTGTTTTGTTGTTGTTGCAGATAATGACTCACAGTAAAACTTTTGGACAACACTGGAGAAAGGAAAGGGATCACTGGGAGATGGAGAAGGAAGGCAGACATCTAGATAAGATGCGCAGTGGGGGGTCAGGCAGGCTAATATGGTAGCTTTGGAACTAGAGAGACACAGAACAGAGGCAAGCACTGCTGTGCTTTGACGATACTAACCCCAGAACTTGTGATGTATGAGCCATGGAGATGGGGAATGATAAAGTATCCCAAGTGACTGAAAAGATTTTGGCATGACCAAAAGAATAGGGTTTAAGTGAGATTTAGTGAGAACTGGAACATGAGAGAAGAAGGATATTTTGGGGTTTGGGGCTATCACAATCCCATGTGGGTCATGTTAAATTTTAGATGGTAAAATAGGTAGTTAAATAACTATACAATATCCCTTGCACTGCAGCTCGTTCCACCATATTGGGGGAATTCCAACCTCCATGAATGACTCACTGAGAACAAGAGCCTCACCAACATCTACCTCTACTATTCCCAATTCTTTAACATTTGCTGCAGGTGGGCACCCATTCACCTGTTCTCTATCCTGGACCTTATCTCTGACCATAATTCCAATCTCTCTAGATATTTGCTCTATGACCATCATTATTCTAAACTGTGACTCCGCTGAGCCTTGTAGACTCTTGGTCCATAAATGTCTTAGCCCATTAGTCCCTCTCAACTCCTCCCTATACTATCCCACCATCCCCCAAATCCCCTCAAACACTATTCATGTACATCCTTTGATAGCCATGTATTGCATGCACTGTGCCTTCTTGTTTTTGTCTATCATGTTTCCTATTGGACAGTGCATTGAAGTCTGACAGTGTGTCTAACTGTGTCATCTTTTTATCTCCACATCCAGTCTGTGTCCGAAGCACAACTGCTGCCCCAGAGAGCTTTAAAAAACTAAACTGTGCAGAGAATATTAATTGCTTCTTCTTTAAGCTATTTACCCTAAATTTATGAAAATATTTAAATCATACATATTGATCTGGTTCAGTAGGTAAACTGAAGGTCATTGTTTTAAAATTTAAACCCATTATATATGGACCACATCATCTGTGTCCGTATATACTCCACCAGAAAGGATGAATATCCAACTTTTTTATCAACATGGACAGGACTGGAAGAGATTATGCTGAGTGAAATAAGTCAAGCAGAGAGAGTCAATTATCATATGGTTTTGCTTACTTGTGGAGCATAAGGAATAACATGGAGGTCATGGGGAGATGGAGAGGAGAAGGGAGTTGGGGAAATTGAAGGGGGAGATGAACCATGAGAGACCGTGGACTCTAAGAAACAAACTGAGGGGGGTGCCTGGGTGGCTCAGTGGGTTAAAGCCTCTGCCTTCCGCTCAGGTCATGATCTCAGGGTCCTGGGATGGAGCCCCGCATCGGGCTCTCTGGTCAGCGGGGAGCCTGCTTCCCTTCCTCTCTCTGCCTGCCTCTCTGCCTGCTTATGATCTCTGTCTGTCAAATAAATAAAATCTTAAAAAAAAAAAAAAGAAACAAACTGAGGGTTTTGGAATGGTGGCGGGTGGGAGGTTGGGTGAGCCTGGTGGTGGGTATTATGGAGGGCATGTATTGCATGGAGCACTGGGTGTGGCACATAAACAATGAATTCTGGAACACTGAAAAGAAATTTTAAAAATTAATAAAAATTAAAAAAAAGAATTGTCAAATCACTATATTGTACACCTGAAACTAATATAACACTGTATGTGAACTATACTGGAATTATAACAAAAAACTTAATAATATTAAAAAAAATTTAAACACATTAAATTAATTTTGAATGTAAGAATATTGGAAAATTTACTCCAAGCACTGCCAGATATGAATTTTTTCCTATGATACTCAAAAGAAAAAGTTATTTAGGTTTCTAGGGCTAAACCAGTCTCTAATTGGGTATATTACCAGAATCACTGTCCATTCGAGTTATAGGTGAGTGGCCGGAGAGTTAATAGAGTGTGGAAAAGAAGATGAGACCTCAGCATCATGAAGGCCATACATGAAAGACCCACAGCTAACATCATCCTCAATGGGGAAACACTGAGCGCTTTCCCTTTATGGTCAGGAACAAGAAAGGGATGTCCTCCCTCACCACTGTTATTCAGCATAGTTCTGGAAGTTCCAGCCTCAGCAATCAGAAAACAAAAAGAAATAAAAGGCAACCACACCCATAAGGAAGAAGTCAAATTTTCACTGTTCATAGATGACATGATATTCTATGTAGAAAACCTGCAGACTCCACCAAAAAACTGCTAGAACTGATAAACAAGTTCAGTCAAGTTGCAGGATAGAAAATCAACATACAGAAATCTGTTGAATTTCTATACACCAACAATGAACCAGCAGAAAGAGAAAACAAGGAATCGATCCCATTTATAACTGTACCCCAAACCATAAGATACCTAGGAATAAACCTAACTAAAGATGTAAAAGATCTGTGCTCTGAAAACTAAAGAACACTTATGAAGGAAACTGCAGATGACATAAAGAAATGGAAAAACATTCCATGCTCATGGATTGGAAGAACAAATACTATTAAAATGTCTATATACTTGGGGTGCCTGGGTGGCTCAGTGGGTTAATGCCTCTGCCTTCGGCTCAGGTCGTGATCTCAGGGTCCTGGGATCGAGCTCCGCATCGGGCTCTCTGCTCGGCGGGGAGCCTGCTTCCTCCTCCTCTCTCTCTCTCTCTGCCTACTTGTGATCTCTGTCAAATAAATAAATAAAAATCTTTAAAAAAATGTCTATACTCCCCAAAGCAATCTACACATTTAATGTAATCCCTATCAAAATACCAACAGCATTTTTCAGAGAGCTAGAACAAACAATTTGTATGGAACCCCAAAATACTCTGAATAGCCAAGGCAATCTTGAAAAAGCAAAGCAAAGCTGGAGACATCACAATTCTGAACATCAAGTTATAAGGCTGTAGTAATCAAAACAGTACGGTACTGGCACAGAAACAGATACATAGATCAATGGAACAAAGAGAAGACCCAGAAATGGATTCACAACTATATGATCAACCAAGCTTCAACAAAGCAGGAAAGAATATCTAATGGAAGAAAGACCATCTCTTCAACAAATGGTGTTGGGAAAAGTGGACAGCAACATGCAGAAGAATGAAACTGGACCACTTTCTTACACCACACACAAAAATAAATTCAGAATGGATGAAAGGCCTAAATGCGAAACAGGAATCCATCAAAATCCTAGAGGAGAACACAGGCAGCAACCTCTTTGACATGGGCCATAGCAGCTTCTTACTAGACATATTTCTGGGAGCATGGGAAACAAAAGCAAAACGGAACTACTGGGACTTCATCAAGATAAAAAGCTTCTTCTGCACAGCAAAGGAAACAGTCCACAAGACTAACAGGCAGCCTATGGAATGGGAGAAGATATTTGAAATGAAATATCAGGTAAAGAGTTAGTATCCAAAATTTATAAAGAACTTATCAAGCTCAACACCCAAAAAACCAAAAAATCCAGTTAACAAATGAGAGAAATCAGAGAGGGAGATGAGCCATCAGAGACTATAGACCCCAGGAAACAAACTGAGGGGGTGGGAGAAGGGGCTAACAGGGTGATGATGAGTATTAAGGAGGGCACATGATGTGATGAGCACTGGGTGTTATACGTAACTAATGAATCATTGAACAGTATGTCAAAAACTAATGTACTACTATACAGTGGCTAACTAAACAGAATAAAAATAATTAAAAAGCAAAACAAAAATTTATGAAAGAGACATGAATAGACATTTTTCCAAAGACACGCAGATGGCTAACAGACACATGAAAAGATGCTCAACATCACTCATCATGAGGGAAATACAAATCAAAACTACAATGAGATATTACCTCACACCTGTCAGAATGGCTAAAATTAACAATGCAGCAGACAACAGAAAACACCACCAAATGCTGGTGAGGAGTGAAGCAACAGGAATGCTCCTTCAATGCTGCTGGGAATGGCAAATGGCACAGCCACACTGGAAAACCATTTGGTGGTTTCTTACAAACCTAAATATACTCACCATGTGATTCAGCAACCTTGCTTCCTGGTATTTATTCAAAGACATTGAAAACTTACGTCCACACAAAAACCTGCACATGGATGTTTACAGCAGCTTTATTCATAACTGCCAGAACTGGGAAGCAACCAAGATATCCTTCAGTAGGTGAATAAATAAATAAACTGGTACATCCAGAAATGGAAATGCTAAAAGGAAATGAGCTTTTGAGTCATGAAAAGACAAGGAGGAACCTTAAAAGCATATTATTATTATTTTTTAATCAAACTTAACACCCCAAAATCAAATAATCCTGTCAAGAAATGAGCAAAAGACACGAACAGACATTTCTCCAAAGACATACAAATGGCCAAAAGAAACAAAAAAATGCTTAATATCACTCATCATCAGGGCAATACAAATCAAAATCACAGTGAGATGCCACCTCACACCAGTCAGAAGGGCTAAAATTAACAACTCAGGAAATGACAGATGTTGGAGAGGATGCAGAGAAAGGGGAACCCTCTTACACTGCTGGTGGGAATGTAAATTGGTGCAGCCATTCTAGAAAACAGTATGGAAGCTCTGCAAAAAGTTAAAAATAGAACTACACTATGACCCTGCAATTGTACTTTCAGATATTTACCCAAAGGCTACAAAAATACTGATTCAAAGGGGCACATGCAACTTGATGTTTATAGTAGCATTATCAGTAATAGCCAAGTCATGGAAAGAGCCCAAATGTCCATCAACTGACGAATGAAGATGTTGTGTAAATATATAAAAATATATAAATATGTAAATATAAAAAATATAAAAATACAAGAATATAAATATAATATAAAATATGATTTATATAAAATATTCAATTTTATATAAAATATAAAAGAATATTAAAAATATAAAAAAGAATGAAATCTTGCCATTTGCAATGACATGGATGAAGAGCATATTATGCTAAGTGAAATAAGCCAATAATAAGTCAATCAGAAATAACTCAATCAGAAAGACAAATACCATATGATTTCACTCATATGTGGAATTTAAGAAACAAAGCAGATGAACATAGGGGAAGGGAAATAAAAGCAGAGAGGGAGATAAATCAAAAGAGACTCTTAACTAAAGAGAACAAACTTAGGGTTGCTGGAGGGGAGGTGGGCGGGGGGATGGGCTTTAAGGAAAGCACTTGTGATATGCAATGGGTGTTGTATGTAAGTGATGAGTCACTGAATTTTACTACTGAAACCAATATTACACTCTATGTTAATTAAGCAGAATTTAAATAAAAACTTGAAACACATGTAAAAGAAGGTAAGAAGTCAGTAACAGGGAAGTGAGAAAAGAATAAGTCTTTATGTTGTTCTTTGTTGGTATTATTTTTAGAGGTTAATACATTTTTCTCTGAGGCTATGCTCTCTCGATTAAAAAATCTTTATCATATTTAAGCAATGCAAAATGCAATGTAAGAGAGAATACTCAATATGGTCTAAGGGGAACCAGGAAAATTTTATTTCCAACTTGTTTTCCAAAGGAGATACTGCTTCCAGAAATTTCCCTCAGAGAGTAAACTCTCTTATGGACAATTGCATGGGTGTGGGTGGTTGACATGTATGGAAATCGTCTGAAATAATTGATGATCCATGTAGAGCTTTTCACTTTGACACAACAGATGAAAGGCAGAGGTATCAACAGAACTATAAAAATCAAAGATATTCTCCAAGAATTGCTTTGGACAAGAGAAAGAGTACGTAATTTACACATTTGTGTAATGTGTAATAAACACTGTGAATTTACGTATTTACTTCATTGCCTTGAAATTTGCCTTTTACTCTTCTCCATTCTAACTCCTTGAAACGATATTGATTAAGGACACCACATTTTTAGAAGGAAAACCACAATCTATACCATTAGCACGGAAGAAGCAGCTTTGTTTTAAAACAAATCACTGCCAGAGATTCTTAGTCTACATTCTGTAACATAGTTTATAATCCATATTCTGATCTTAGTCTACAGCTGTGCCATCCACTCCACTGACCACCACCATTCTGACTATTGGACACTTCAAACATGGCCAATCTGATTTGAGATTTGCTCTAAATGTTAAATACATACTGGATATTGAAATTTTATTGTAGAAACTGTAAAATATCTCATTTATAGCTCAAAATGATACAAGTTTGAATATACTGGTCAAAGAAAATATGTTATTAAAAATAATTTCATCTTTTGCCTTTTACTTTTTCAGTGAACCTATTAGAAAATGTATAGTTACGTATGTGGCTTACTTTTGTACTTTGCGTTGTATTTCTATTGGATAGCCCAGTCCATAGAATGCCCTTTCATTGCCATCTTTAGACTGGATTGCAAAGAATTGTGCTTCCTTTTTTTTTTTTTTTAAAGATTTTACATATTTATTTGTCAGAGAGAGCGCACAAGCAGGGGGAGTGGCAAGCAGAGGGAGAAATAGGCTCCCCACTGAGCAAGGAGCCCAATGTGGGACCTGATCTCAGGACCCTGGGATCATGACCTGAGCCAAAGGCAGATGCTTAACTGATTGAGCCATCCAGGAGCCCCTCACGCTTTTATTCTTAAATGAATGTGTAAAACACACATTTAGGGGAAAAAGTGGTCACGTGGTTCTGGAAAATAATGCAGAATTAGAATTCTTCCTTCACTCTGTATTTGAACCAAAGGAGAAGAGAGGGTCTAATAATGCAGTGTTCACGGAACATGAAACAAGTGTTCCCAGCTGCCTTTCCCAAGCCCAATGTAGCATTGCCGAATGAGTTCTATAGAAATGCTGTTCACTGTGCAGGACATGCTCTGTCTTACAAGCACGGCACTGGATTTCAGTTAATGGAGCCAAACTGTAGTGAGGCTACATAAGAAACAGGAGAAAAAGATGGAAAATAACAGGGGCAACAGAAATATTGAGGGCATGACAAAAAGGCACCGCTAGCCTCTCACCTCTGAGTTATTGTGCATGCAGATCAGAAGTCTGTGAGCCTGTCTCCCCAGCTGTATCCACTGATGGCTTATGGATTTAGAATTTGGGGAAAAACACCAGCACTGAATGAAGAATAAAACACCGGAGCACTCATTGTGAAAGGAAAGTCAGAGAGCTAGACTTTAATATCCTGTCAACAAATGCTTCTAAAGAGTATGTGGCATGTTGGGCACTAACACCACTTGCCCGTGGGGACAGAGCTGTCCAGAGCATCTACTCATACTCCATAAAAAGTAAGGAACTCTACTGGGAGAAAATGAAGTTGAACCCATTCTCTCCCACTGCTAATTTCCTGGGGCAAGCTGATTTCATATGCAGCATTTATGATACCACCTTATACTTTCAAGAAGAGAATGCAACCCATTTTTGTTTGTATCCATTTAACAGAGAGTGGTGTTACAATGGGTCTGTATTATACCTTGGTCTGGTTCTTTGATGAAGCCTGTACTACATCAAGCATAAAGGGGCAAGGAATATGCAAGAAGGTTGAGAAATGGCAGAGGAGAAGCAGCGACAAATTCAATGCTTCTCCAGGCACCTTGCCAGCATTACTTACTGTTTTTGATTGGATACTGACTAAGGAAGCCTTGCTCCATTACTGCTCACATTAAACCAATGCTCAGAGAAAAGGGGAGATGGAACTTTCTGCATGGGTCTGAACTGAACATCTTGCAGGCTCATAACAGAGCTGTTAAAGGCTAATTATTCCCAAGTCCCCTTCTCACTAGCTTCTTTATCTTCCTACCTGCAGATGTCAAGTTGGTTGCTTGTGCATTTTAAGTAACGGAAGATGGGAACTTCCAGGAAACTTCCATTTTTCTTTAGTTTAAAAATCTCTTCAAATTGCCAGATTGTCCAACAGGGGACAAGCCATACACACGATTCCCTAGTGAGACAAAATACCAGGGTACCCGAGAGCTTAGTTAAATGCAAGAGCACCACACCATGCTACTCATGGATGCCAAGTGTGGACAAATGGAATGTATCTTAATAGTGACCAGGGTCAAACAAGCAATGATGTAGACAGATACATCTCAAGTTGTTTCTGGGTCAGTTGGCAGTGAATTAGGATGCATGAGAAGACCCAAAAATAGACAAAAGAATAAGTAGGTTGAACACAGAACACTTATCAAATATTCAATTCTAGAAATTTGACATTTCCCAGGAACTTCTGAAACATTTTTGAGTTCTGTGCTTTTACCCTGGTGGGCCTACACTTTCGATCCTTGGAATTGGCAAGGTAGAGGTTCTCGAAGCAACTTCAAATTTGTATTTCTACAGCTCCTCTACTTTAAGGAACTATTATTTTATAAGATCCAGCTTTAGCATATGACTGTTGAACAGTAACTGACATTTACGATAATTCTGCAGCTTACACTTATAAAATGGGGGGGAGGCTATTTTGTAAGGTTGAAACTGCTTATTTAAATAAGAAGGATCCTCTGACTTAACCATTTTTTTCATTAAGCTTCCTACAAAAAACCCATTAATAATGGCATCACCCTCCCATTGCATACAAAGACTGTGCGAAGCATGGGAGCTTTCCCACCAGTCAAACGTGGGTAACAGAGCCTTTGTGTATCTTGGATAGAAAACTATGTAAAGCATTTCTTTTTCTTTTTTTTTTTTTTTAAAGATTTTATTTATTTATTTGTCAGATAGAGAGAGAGCGAGAGCGAGCACAGGCAGAGAGTGGCAGGCAGAGACAGAGAGAGAAGCAGGCTCCCCGCCGAGCAAGGAGCCCAATGTGGGACTCAATCCCAGGACGCTGGGATCAGGACCTGAGCCGAAGGCAGCCCCTTAACCAACTGAGCCACCCAGGTGTCCCTGTAAAGCATTTCTGAAGCCAGCTGCCATCTTGTCACTTCAGGACTTCAGAGGTCCTCTAGCCCCGAGGCATGGCCAGACTGGCCAAGGAACAGGTCAGAATGCAACTCTAGTAGCTTACTAGTTAGTTCACACTACCCTAAAGAAAGGATAACCCAGTGTACCTAATGAAATCGCTAACGTAAGAATAATCTTTTAGATTACAAGTCTTTCAGGATGGAAAAGACCTCTGGGTGACCAGGTTAAGCGGCATGAGGACACCCGCTAGCACGACCTCATGAGCCTCCAATCAATGACGTCCACCTTCTCAGGAGACCCCTGCCGCAAATTTTGCCTTAAAACCTCTCCCTTGTAAGCTACAGGCAGTTCAGGACTTTTGAGTGTTAGCTCCCTGTTCTTTCAGGCGGTGCCACACCAATGAACACCTGTCTTTCTCTAATGCCAGAGCTCGGTGATAGTTATTATGGCTTGCTGGTCATCAGGTGGACAAACTCTGGTTTGGTTTGGTTACATTTTCCTTTTTTGACAGGCTTTACACTACAGGATGTCTCAAAGCCGGGAACACTTTTCTTCCAGTCAAGCAGGCCAAATATTACCCTCTCAAATTATAAAAACTATAAATAGTTTGTTTTACACGTAGTCATTAATGACGAACAAATATAAAATATCTAGTTTAGCATGTAAGTGTCTGAAATGGTATCAGTGGTTCTAAAGTTTTTTTGGTTTTGTTTTGTTTTGTTTTGTTTTGAGAGAGAGAGACAGAGAAAGCATGAGTGTGTGGGAGGGTAGGAAGTAGGGGGGAAGGGGCAGAGGGAGAGAGAGAATCATAAGCAAGCTCCATGCTCAGCACGGAGCCTGACTCAGGGCTCAGTCTCATGACCCTGAGATTGGGACCTGAGCCCAAATCAAGAGTCAGACACTTAACTGAGCCACCCAGGCCCCCTGTTCTGAGGATTGTTTAGTGTTTAAAATTGTTGAGGGGAGGAGAGCTAGTACAACTTCTTTTCCAAAACTGCTCATTCAGAATTCCCCGGTGGGTCAGACTGAGTCTCAGACACACCATTTCCAATAATGGGAGGAGAAAACCTGTGCTGTTTGAAATTAACAATGATTTAGAAGCCAGCGTTTTTGAGCAAACATTTTCTAATTAAAAAACAGACAGTAGATTACTTAGCATGATGCATTAGAAGTAGCTATGTTTTCCAATTAGAGATCTTGTAAACATACCAATTCCTCTTTTAGGACACCATATTAAATTAATTTCATGTTAAGAAAACAGTTTCTCTAAACACTCTCTTCACCTTTAACAAATACTATTATTATGTGTATTTTTCTCTAGAAATAGGTCAGTTATGCACAAATCTCCCTGCCTGCCTGCATTTTTCTTCACTCATGCATACATTTCATTTTTCAAATAAAATAAATGGCCTTCAAATCAGCAACTGTGCAGTTTTATATAGCCCAGAAAATTTAGAAATATTAAAGTCTTCTGGAAAAAGTTCCTGGTGCTTAAAATAGTATCAGCTGCCTATAAGCAATATTTCACATGGGCAGGGGTGGGAGTGGAGGGAACTCTCTAAGGTAGTCACAGGGAATAATAAGGATCAATTATTTTAAAATAAAACAAAACAAACAACAATAAAGGTATTAAAATTTCCAAGAAGCTTCTGGTCATAAAACCATCACATCAGGAATAAAAATGAAATTTTCCTGATATCTGATTGCAGCTAGAGACTATCTTAAACTAGCTTCTAGCTTGATGGTGTTAAACTTTGTACTTTGGGTTGCCAGGAGGAGGAAGCTATGGAGAGGGTGGCTGGGTGATGGACATCGGAGAGAGTATGTGCTATGGTGAGTGCCGTGAAGTGTGTAAGCCTGATGATTCACAGACCTGTACTCCTGGGGCTAATAATACATTATATGTTAATAAAAAAAAAAACAAACCTCTGTACTATATCTTACAGAGTAAGATATGTTACAGTAATTGCTTAGGTTTTTAAAACTGAAATAAAAATAGTTTTAGCTCATTGAAACTTTAAGTAGCTTATATGTCAAGGTATTTAATGAAATTAATCATCCTTTCTATCTTAATTATAACTTATTTGTATCTGTAAGCAATGATAGAATGAATAAAAGTAACCAAAATAAGTACACTTTGTTTCTACTGAAAATGTAAAAAATGAACTAAATTAAAATAGCATTTCTGACTTGTCAGAGAGGAAGGACTAGCCTGTTTCTCTTTTATCACCTAAGAAGTATGAGATACATGTTTATTGAATATCTATTATATGCCAAGGATTTTTTACGTGATTCTGATGAAGTAAAATTAAAAAAAATTCCTTTTCTTATGAACAAGACCTTCTAAAATGAGAATCAGGCAATAAACAATGAAATCTAATTAATGAGTGCATCACATAGAATGTTAGAAGTTGGGTAAATATGATGAAAAAATGTAGCAAGGCAAGGACAATCAAGACTGCTAAGGATAGAGGAGTTTGGTTGCTCTCAGATGGTATGTGACAAAAAGGAGAATGTTTCTCCCACATACTGGTTACGGCAGCAGCACTTTTTTTTTTTTTAAGATTTTATTTATTCATGAGAGATGAGAGAGGCAGAAGCAGAGGGAGAAAGCAGGCTTCCCGCTGAGCAGGGAGCCCAATGTGGGACTCGATCCCAGGACCTGAGCCCAAAGGCAGACCTAAACCATCTGAGCCACCCAGGTGCTCTCGCAGGAGCACTTTTAATGTGTCAAAGAAGACCACTAAAGCCAAAAATGAAAAAAAAAAAATCATTGAACAAATCCTTATGTTAAATGAAACTTTCAAGCATTAGTGTAATACTGTTTTCTCTTCAATATGTGATGGTATAAGAAAGATCCTGAGTAGAGGGGAAGCCTTGCAAGGACTATTTTAAAGAAGTAAGAAGCTATAATATTTGCAATTTTGATTATTTTATTTTAATGGAGAAGATTTTTCTTCCCTGAATTTGTTTTTGAATGGCAAATTGTTTTCATAATTCAACACTGAAGTTGTTTAAAAAAAAAAAAAAAAAAGGCTTGAGGTGCCTGGGTAGCTCAGTCACTTAAGCCTCCAACTTCGGCTCAGGTGATGATCCCAGGGTCCGGGATCAAGCTCTGCTTTAGGCTCCAAGCTCAGTGAGGCGTCTGCTTGAGGATTCTCTCTGCCCCTCCCCTTGCTTGTGCTCACATGCGTGCTCTCTTTCTCTCTCAAATAAATAAATAAAATTTTAGAAAAGAAGACTTTAAAATACCAGTAAGTGAGCCTGATAGATAATGCTGGAAAAAAGCAAAGAGCATTCCTGATGGAGGCAATGGTGAGTGCAAAGACTTTTATGTATATGTCACCAAATAACATAAAAATACCCTCACTAAAATAAATGTCCCAGGTTCTCACCAGTAGGCACCAGGATACTGAAGGGACCACCAACACATTACAGACCTTGGCATTTGTGAGAAATACTATCAAGAACATAGTCATGTTTAGGGCGCCTGGGTGGCTCAGTGGGTTAAGCCTCTGCCTTCGGCTCGGGTCCTGGGATCGAGCCCCGAATCGGGCTTTCTGCTCAGCAGGGAGCCTGCTTCCCTCTCTCTCTCTGCCTGCCTCTCTGCCCACTTGTGATCTGTCTGTGAAATAAATAAATAAAATCTTAAAAAAGAGTATCATCATGTTTATATACACTGCTTCCAGTTTCAAAAATAAATTCCTTTGTATAGTAGGATCTCCCAATATGATTGATTTTCTACTAGGCTTTAGGGCAATATTTCATACAGTTTTCCTCAACAGATAACTAAGTGCTTGTTGGTGTATAGAAGTTATGAAAGTCATTGCCAGGGCAGTGATGAATAACCACGTGTAGCAGGGATACTTAGCTATAAGATTTAAGAAGCTTTTTCTTTTTCTTTTCTTTTCTTTTTTTTTTTTTTAAATTCTAAAGATGAAAAAAACTGACATTTCAGGGATCATAAACACCTGATGTTCTGGAGCTCGAGTTTATCCTTGTAAGTTGCATTCATCTTATTATGAAAGTGACTACTTTGGAGAGCATGTTTGTTTCTCTGTTTTGTTTGTTTAATCACAGACATGTACATCAAGTACCTATCCCCAGTTCTTAGGACAACCTTGCCAGAGGGAGTGATCCAAATGGAGTTGTTTTAGACCAATCCAATATGATCTGTAATAATTTAAATGGGTATCTCCATTTGGGGGAGAATATGTTTGCATATGTTGTATATTTTTTATATATTGGATGTATTATTATCACATCAATTGGTTTTCTACTGGTTTAGTCTCTGCCCTCAAAAGAGGGAACACCCAAGAGAATAAACTCATCTCAAGTGGTAAACAGAGCCCTACAATATGCCACCAAGCCAGAGGTTGAGGAGGGACACTTGGAGAAGACCAAGGGACTCTAGGAGCAATTTGCTTTGATCATTTAGTATCAAGTTGTCCGCTTCTGCTCTGTAATTCCCTGAGGTATTCCTCAAGACTTCCACAAAGTTATAGATGGTCTCAGCCTTGTATTAGCTGTATTAGGAATAAAATGAGAAACCTATATCCGTGACTGGGGTGCAGTGGCCCAGAGAAAGCTTCAGCAGTTATGACATGTCCAGGTAAGGAAAGAACAGGGAAATCCAGAACTACAGTCTGGAGGGACCCCTGACAAGTGTAACGAGAACAGATGTGTGGAACATGAAAGTACAACTGTCTTCAGTTTATACATAATTATATATAAATTATACATAATTTTTATATATTTTAATGTATATTTATATATATGTTTATATATTATATATTTTTATAATTATGTATAAAAATTATACATAATAATAAAACATCTACAGTTTATACATAATTGGATGGAATTTTGACAAATTTTAGCCAAGTGCTGAATAAAGCAATGTCTAGCCGAATATGATTTTGCCTAATGTGTAGGTCATAATCCAATATATAACTTATACTATGAAAATTATAAGATTCATAGAAATTGGTTTGTAAATACAGTTCCTTAGAATAATAGGTTAAACCATATGGAATTGTGATTCTTAAGGTCAAAAACAGTTGAATGTCAATAATTTCATATAGTTCAACCTAATTTCAAAAAAAATAAGGATATTTGCTCTTTTATATCTGTGATTACTTTGGTGTTATGCATTGGTTTTATGAAACTCAGCATCAGTTCAAGAGTCTTTCTTCTAGAAAGTTTACATATAGAACAGATTCAATATCACTGGATGGAATCCTGAATGACTATATAATCCTGAATGAGAGCAGAGATCGCTTCTTTACAGAAACAGGACTATCTGGTCTCTGTACAATTTAAAGTCCACCTGTAGTCTCCTTAAAAAGCAGGCTGCTTCAACTGTTACCTTGATGCTTCTGTTCTAATGGAACCACTAATGAATCTTAAATAATATAAAAACAGATAACACAGTATCTTAAATATTATACATTCAGACAATATACTGAAGTACATCAGATTTGGAGACTAAGACAAAATTCACCAAATACGAGCACAAGACATAAAATTTTAATCCTCCAAATTATTATCCTAACTCTTTCCTTGAATTAGAGCAATGTTTATGTTTTACAAGATCAGTCAAAATAGAGGAAGTTATAATCTCTAGCAAACAGCCCCTTATTTTAGTGCCTTAAAGCAACAACGGTTAATCTCTCACTCAGGCTAATCGCCCTCATGTCAGCAGTGGCCTCTGCTCATGGTGTTAGTTAGTGACCCAGGATAACAGGGCACTATGGTCTCCTAGGGTCATTGTGCGGGAGGCAAGTACGCTCCTGGGGGCTCACAGGTGCAATTAAATCTTCCTCTTGCTTGGCTCGTATCAGTTCTGGCCACAGGTCATTGGCCAGAATTATTCCTATGGCTCACCGACCACAAGGGGAAGAGGTAGTGTAATTCTCACATGTGTCTGGAAGGAGAGACACATATTTCATGAACAGCACCGACGGACTAACACTTTTACTGGAAGAAGAACAGGGAATCTTCCTTGTTTGGAAACAGATTTTATATCTGTGTGTGTGTGTGCACACACATTATCTTTCATTGGAAGCCATTCTTTCCGTTCAAAGTTTAGGGAGGAAGAACTAACAAATTCCTTTACTACGATTAGGATATCCTGCACTGAACACTAAACAAATCACCACACTTTGTTGCAAAAGATGATCAAATAATCCCTGATTAAACTTCAAAGTGGGCCCCCTACTCAGCTCCCAATGACCACAAACAAATATTCTTTTAGGAAGGGCATCTATGAAGAGGAACTAAAAACAAATTTATTTTGTTGATCCATCTTTGAAAACACACTTGCTTGTGTTCTCAGCAAACACAACTTTGATGTTCTGTAAAATCTGATTGATTTTAGCTCTGAATACAGGCAAGCACAATACTTTGGTTTGAGGAAGAAAGTCCAAAAACAATTTTGAAAGCCAAGTTCACGGTGACCACTTTTCTTAACACAAATTCTCAGAACAGATAACGGTATCAAAACAGTCAAAAGAGATAACATTATATCTTGATGCATTAAATCCCCATAATATGCTCTCTAGCGAAAGGAAATAAAATTACTTATAGTGCTTTGAGGCAAAAACTATTAACTTAAGTTATTTTCCTATTATGTACAAATGAATAGGAAAAAATTACTCTGAATTTCCATTACGAGAGGACATTCTGTGACATACCTGGAGCAAAAAGAAGTTATAATTTAGAAATAGTGAGGGTTCAATCTAAAAGAGCGAGAGAGAGAAAAAAAAGAAAGGAATCTTCCCGCATATTTTTTTTTAAATTAAAATTAAGCTACTCTTTCCTGGTTTAATAAAAGGAAAAATACAAATAGATTCTGCCTCAGTCCATACATCAAGACACTAGAAAATCTGCAGCTCTAATTTAAGAAAAGACTTAAAATAATAGTAGTGTGAGTAGATTTAAGGAACATTTAATGCAGGACCTAGTTTTCAAGTCCATAGAACATGCAACATACTTGAAATTCTTGCACTCAATTTTTCCTAGACTTTTCACATGGTCTCTGGGTTTGTGATTAAGTTCTAGCAATATGCATAACTTGAATGTTTTCTTGTTTACCTTTTCTTTTATGTTTACTTTTTATTTCAACCGGATGAGATGCTAGGGCATATAAGCATTCATAGCATTTCTGAGAAATATATAATAGCTAGAGGATAGCTTTAGAGTTTTATAGGATTCTTTGATTTGGGATGGTAATTTGATACTAATTTCTTCAGAAACCCAGGAGGAAAAGAACAAGCATCTAGTAAGCACTTAGCCACATCCCACACTCTACCCACTAAATCTTTATAAAGCAGCCTCATAAAGGAGTTTAAATCTCACTTCATTAGAACATGGAGATTCCGACAGAGTAGGGATTTTGGTGAACTTTGCAAAGCGAGTAAATAGTTAAAATAGTATTAAATCTCAGTTCTAAGGGCTCCAAAGCCCATGCACTTTTTGGAAAACATAGAAATGATTTCCACTCATTTAAAGGAATGTTAAAACTTTAGATTTCAAGAGATCACTGACTTGTACCATAGCACAATCAGTGACCAGACGAAATTCACAAACCCTTTTCTATAGCTACATAGTAAAGATGGGTTGCATTTGGGTACTTATTTGTAATGTGTTGATATTACCTACCTATAAAATAATAAGAAAAAAATAGCAATACAATAATATATACCTAACTTTTTTAGGCACTTGGGAAGCAGCATAGCCAAAAAAAAAAAGGCAGTTTAGCAAAAAGGTTGGGTCATGGAGTCAAGCCATCTGTGTTGATGACTAATTCTACCACTTTAATGACTAATTCTACCACTTTTAAGCTTTATAACCTTAAGCAATTATTTTACATCCCTGTGCTTCAGTTTCCTTATTAGCAATTATATTTAACAGCTGAGCTGTCTCATTTGATATTAAAAAAGAAATAAAACATATTCTAGGAAAAAAGTACTTCCATTTTCACCATTCTGAAATCCCCCCCCTTTTTTTAGCATATATTTTGACTGGTAAGAGCCTCCTAACACTGGACCTGCAAAGGTTCATGGAATGCAATATAATCCTGGGATGGTCTAGAGACATAATTTGGGGTCTTGAGTCTACATAAAATTTCATAAAATTCACTGTCCATAAAATTCACTTAGAAATTAGACACATACTGGTTGGTGTATAAGAGTTACTCTTGCCTCAAAGCATAATTTAAGTTTTACATTGTTATTTGTTCTTTTATTTATCTTTATTTTCCTTTCCAAATTCCTATTTACTCATACTAAATAGGTAATAACTTGCCCAGCTGAGACTCGACCTGGAATGAGAAGGACCTTTCGCTTCAGCACAACCAAGCAGAGTCAAATAAAGACCAGCAGATGAACCTCAAAGTCTGACTGCTCTGAGCTTTTCCCCAT
Source organism: Martes martes (assembly GCF_963455335.1). NCBI lineage: Eukaryota > Metazoa > Chordata > Mammalia > Carnivora > Mustelidae > Martes > Martes martes. The sequence continues at coordinate 53,056,387 of NC_137903.1, forward strand.
AGCACAGTGAGGGACACCTCCCTCCCCACGGGATAGAAAAGAAGGGACCATGATATCTGCCTTATTTTAGGTGACACATCATGATACCGTCTGCATTGATTTTATTTTATTGTTATTCTTTAGGCAAAGAGTTATATGCATGGAAATAAAAACCTGCAAAGTCTTATGATCACTGTATATTGTGCCCATAGTCCAACTTTAGTTATTTACCACTACTTGAGCATCTCAACAGAGAACAAGAAAAAATACACCAAGAAAAAATTTGAACTGAACAGTAATGCCACACCCCACCCCCACCCGATGCTGGAAATCAAAGCAACAACTACAAAGTCTGATACATGCTGTTTGAAGGTTAAAGAAAGGAAGGGAAGGGAGGGAGGGTGGAAGGGGGCAAAGAGAACGGAAAAAGGTAAAAGTGGGCTATTTTAGGAATTAATCAAAGACTAAGTGCCTTCTTAGTCAAAACTTCTTTTTCCATCTCTAGAAGAAAGTAAAAGCCAACATTATAAAGATCAGTTAGGAAATGCATCACCTGTGGAGTCAAAAAAGACATCAGCCTCAAATTAGTACCAATGAAGTTACTCCCAGACCTAATACAGCACTCATCTTATGGTACTTAATAAGTAATTTTTAAACGAATGATTTAGGAATCAATTAGATGTTAAATAATCTCCCAGCTGGTCTCCATGCCTCCAGTCTTTCCCTGTCCTGCCAGCCTGACGCTGCCATTCCACAGCTCACTTCCATCCCTCTCACTGTCCATACTCACCACGTATGCATGCCCAGCAGGACCCAGGATCAGGCCGCTCAACACTGCTCAACCCCATGCCCCGCCATGCACATAGCGTTCTGTCACTTGTGGTCCAAGCGCTCCTATTTCCATTAAAAACACTGACTGTTGGCCTTGGGAATTGTGCTTGATGCGTCCAAAGGACCATCTTAGAATATACCCACTCCATGGCACAGTCCCAGGAAGCAAGGTTTACACTTTTTTTTCCTATAGGAGTGACACTCCTAGAGCACAACCTCATGGGAATTCTTGTGACTTCTCTGTTTTATGTTCCATTCCTTTTCTTCCCCAGTGTCTTTAGCCCATCTGATCCATCACGGTAATCATCCTTTCTTCAAAACCTCAACTCACCTGTCCTTCCAACAGATCCACCTGTGAATCAATGTATTTGAATACATTATTTGCTGAACAGTCCTTTATGGTCCCTGCATTTCACCCCAAATCCCTTAAATGAAGGTATTACACCAGGTTCCATGTTTAACTCTACTGTTGACTTACTTGACAAATCTCAATTAGGTGAATTTACTTGCACTCACAGCTTACACTGTCATTTATGTAGTGATGAACACCCCTCCCCCCAAAGTATCTCTCCAGCTCCCATCCTTCTAACTTTGTTTACACTCACATTAGCCCCCCCCCATACCCAACACATCCTTCCATCACAACATGTTCAAAATGACATCTTCATTCCTCCCTCAGAATCTCTCCTCTTCCTGACTTCTGTCATTCCATCCAAAGCCAGAACCAAGGAGGTCACCCTCCTTTTCTCCTTACTGCCCAAAGCTAATGGGTTACCAAGTCCTATTCCTTCAATCCCCCAAATAATTCTGAAACCCCTACCTTCATCTCCGTCCCACTGCCACCAGAGAGCCTTCATTCTGTACTACCTGGATTCCTCCACTAAGCTCTCCCGAGTGATTTCCCTGCATCCAGCTTTGTTCCTAATCCAGCTTCCTCCTTGTTGACAAGATCACTCATTACAATCCTTCAGAAGCTCCCTCAGGTTTTCAGAATCAAGGCTAACTGATTTCAAAGGGCAGCCAAGCCTTTCCTAGTCAAAGCCCTTTTCCCATAAGGAATAAGAGAAAGTGGTCTGCTGCTACCTTTCTAGGACTCAGGCTGCAAATGCTCTATACTTGCCCATCCTGGACAGGAAAAGGGGTTGCCAAGTGCCAGCTCTTTCATAAAAGGGAGGCCTCCCCATCCCGATGGAGGTCTGGAAAAGACCTGCTGCTGCCACCCGCGAAGCGGCAGATGAAAACCGTCTTCCTCCATATTCTCAAGGCCCTGCGGCAAACTAAGTTCCCCGCAACTTGCAAGTCTTGCAAGCCTTCCAGCACCACAGCTTCCCAACCTAAGGCAGTTTTCTGGCTTAGACGGGAGGCCAACCCACTAGCATGAGCATCTCCATTAGCACGAACCCCTCCAGAGAGTAAAACATATGACATTGGTCAAGACGTGATGCTGGCCTGTCCACTCGCTGCGGCCAGCTGTCAGACAACACTGGCGTGCAGGACAGGGGCGGGGGCTGGTCTGTGGGGGTGTCCGTCTCACATATAGACAGGAACACTCCAGACACGGGAACGTATACACCGATCAATACAAGACCGATGCGGAAATCACAGGCTTTTCAAACAAGGCCTGTAAACAATAGAAAATGATGCATAATAAGGAAGCACTATTCTGTGCTTGCTTCAAAATTTCCCTTCTGACTTTTGTGGTCACATTTTTCTTTTTATTACACCTGCCTCAGATAGTGGTTTTATTGTATTATCCAGAATACCTAAGTAATCTTTATTTTCTAAATGGAAACATCATTTCCTCAGAAGAGGGTACATGGCTTAATAGGAAAAGATAATTAGTCATACAATTCTTGTTGAACATGGACCTACTCTCCATTAAACTTTCAAAAATAATGAGACAAATAAACACTTTTACAGAAACTCATGTGTCTCCATGGAAAAAGGACTGAGGTCATTATTATTTCCCTTGAGGATTGCAGATCAACTATAATTATGTGTGACATTTTCAAACAATGCTGTCTTGCTTCAACTAACCATTTCTTCTGCAAATATTTCAGATGGATCAGGTATACCAAAATATTTTATTCCCGCATGTTCATCAAAAATGATTTTTCCTTATTTCTAACCATATTTTCATTAAAATTTGTCCTTATTTCCATTATCATTGAAAACAAAATATATTTTAATATTAACAAACCCAGAAATAAGGCCAAATGTGATTAGATGTATATTTTTATACTCAACTGATCTGGTTTAAGAATATTTTTAAAATACATAACAGACATTATTAGGCAAAATATCTTCATTCAGGGAAAGCATGTGTTTTAATATTATCACCTGGAAATTTAATGCTATATATTATTTTGCATATTCTATATTAGTTACATTTTTAGTAGAATTTCAAGTTATCAAAAATATGTAGCATTTTTATTCATCAAGACTGAGAGCTAGACATAACCTTGTTGCTTCTGAACACGTAGGCGGTTTGTAAAGGTTACGGTATCTGGAGTGGTTTAGGGACAGAAGGTAAGGTACACACGGTGAATAGACACCCGGCCTGCACATCTGTCTGCATAAAGGTGACAACTAGAATGTATCTAGTTGTATTTTATTTAATTATACCCTTTCAGGAGTTATTTCAAAATAAAATGATTGAATAATCCCTCTTTCATCGCTGTAGACATTTTTGTAGTATTTCCGTTTATAAAACCTTTGGCTCTGATCATCTATAGATCAGTTATAAATTGTGCCTTTCTTTCTGTTGAATCTGTAACTCCATTCTGTCATCTCCCTAAACGGGATTATAAATAAATAACAAAACACACATCTGCTCAAACTGGTGGCTCCATTTTAATGGGCTCGATCGTCCAGAGCAGCTGCAGCCCCCGCTCCAGGAGGGCTCCCAGGAACTTTTTGCTCGTGGCCTTTACTCACACAAGCTTTATACAGATGTGGTGGCCAGAAACCACATGTGACTCCAAAGGTTAGGTGAAAGCTCAAAGACTTATAATACGAAAAAAAAAAAAAATCAAAAAACTACACCAGTGCCATAAAAATAAAAATTCCCACCACTCTACATGTGCCCTAGTGGCTTTCAAACTTTTTGACTGTGATCCACAATAATCTCAGTATTTATGTCTGCAAGTATGTATATAATATATCATGTCTTTATAATATGTATGTGTCTTTCACAAAACTTTTCCTATCTAACTGCAGAAGATATGTTCTGTTCAATTATATTTTATGTACAAAATAAATGCCTGTCAGAATCAGACAAATGAATACAGAGAACAAACCAGTGGTTGCCAGAGGGAAGGGGGTGGGGGGAGGGGCACGATGGGTGAAGGGGAGCGGGAGGTACAGGCTCCCAGTTATGGAATGAGTAAGTCCACAGGGATAAAGGGTACAGCACAGGGAATACAGTCAATAATATTGTAGTAGCATTGTATGGTAGCAAAGAGTAGCCACATTTTTTGACTTAAATAAAACCATTAAAATTTTTTAAAAAGTAACTACATTTGTATAGAGATGTTAAATCACTATGCTGTACACCCAAAACTAATACAACATTGTGTATCAACTATACACAAATTTTAAAAGTTAATTAATTAGAAAAATAAACCCTTGTGTATGTTTTTAAAAACCAGTTAAAAGCCAGTTTATGGCTAGATGTTTGAGTTTGTTTTTTCAGCTATGTTCTCCAAAACATTTCCTAGTTAGAATTTTCTTTTTTCCCTCAGCAGCTAAAGATCCTTAAAAGTACACGTTAGCTAAAACAATTACAATATTCTCTTTCTCTTTCCCTCACATTCATTCTGTCTCTCTCTCTCTCTCTCTCTCTCTCTCTCTCTCTCACACACACACACACACACACACACACACACACACAGAGTCTAAGATGGAGGCAAATCACCTGGGCTCCTGTTCAAAGCAGATTTTCTCAGAGGATTTAAACCAGAAGGTCAAGCACACTGTCTCGATTTATTGATAATAAAAGATTTTGGTTTTGTGGTACAACTAAGACATAGATTAATGCATACAGACTACATGAATTCCTAATTGAGAAGTAGGACCTCCATGAAGGGAAGGTGGCCAACTCACCGTCTCATGATTATAGGCACTGATAAGATCTTACTTGATGAAGAGTTTCAAAGAAAGTATTTATTGTAGAGAGAAACTAATTTTATCATTTCCTATCTTATTTTATTTCTTTTGGGCTTAGGTTTAAAAAATCATGCTTGCTGTATCAAAGATTTTGACATTGGTATCTCCTGGCATAGGAACACCACCGGATAATGAAATGGGATAATTAGAGGAAGACAATGGGTACAACAGTTGCAGGTTTTACAGATTTGTTCTCTTAAAAAATTGGAAAGTTGGCTAACTCCAAGAAACCAAAAATACAGAATTCATAATAAAACACTACTCTGTCACACTTAACTGATAATATTTCTGGGCCTGTAAATATGAAATCCAAATGTAATTTCCAAAGTATAAAATTTCAAGAACAAGATTAAAATTTTAAACTTCCTAAAACTTCATGCGTCAAAATTCTAATGTTCATTTCTATATGTATAGATGTAGAAGATGGGTAAGACAGTATCTTTTTAACACCTGAAATCTGTACACAGGGCACTTGGCCATAACTCATACAGCTTTGGGCACATATGTATACATACCTGTGTGTACTTGCACACATTTATAGGGATATAAGAAAGGAGATAATTCAATATAGTAAAAAGATTCAATATTATGTGATACATTCACTTTTCCATGCTATTGACATTTTGACCTAAGTATTTTCTATTCTGTTTCTCTTTGTGGAATAACATTTACCTTTGCCCTTAAGGAAAAAAGAAAGAAAAGAAATGAAACAAGGGGAAAAGGAAGAAAAAACTGTGAGGAAAATATTTTAAATTACATCTTTTTTTCATTATAAATTAGCCTCAGCACCTGGTACATAGGGGTGTTTAGTAAGTATCTGTTACCTGAATTACACTTAACATCCAGCAAATTCACACCAAACATAAATACTAAAAATCCTTAAATAACATCTATTTTTAAAAATATCAAAAAAGATGAAAAATAACATTTATGGAATTAGCTAAATAGGAGTGTCTTTTGCACACTCCTTCACTCTTACCTCTTCCTTGGTCTTTTTGGATATCACTCGGAGCCAGTCTCCAATCATGCTGAGGACAGCAGCAAAGTAAGCAAGCCCTACAAGGATCCAAAACCAGACGACAGGCTTGTAGAAGTCTAGGTATTCAATATCTGATCCACCTGTGTGGGAAAATAAAGAACGAAATCACTCCATATTCTTATGAAAGTAAACAATATGGATAATTTGTTAAAAGTATCAACTGAATTGTGGCCTACGCAACGGAAATCCTGTCAATCGATTCACATCATTTTCTTCATATGGATTCTTTCCTGTCCTTACTATTTTTCAAGAACCAGTCACTATTTTTCTTTTAAGTTTTTATTTTAATTCCAGTTAGTTAACATCCAAGTGTTATATTCAGTCACTAGGTTCTTAATGAAACCTTTCATCACATCTCCAGGTCATCATGATTTTCCTTTGTTCTGTTTCTTTTTTTTTTTTTTAAGATTTTATTTATCTATTTGACAGACAGAGATCACAAGCAGGCAGAGACAGAGAGAGAGGGGGAAGCAGGCTCCCTGCTGAGCAGAGAGCTCGATGTGGGGCTTGATCCCAGGACTCTGAGATCATGATCTGAGCTGAAGGCAGAGGCTTTAACCCACTGAGCCACCTAGGTGCCCCCGTTCTGTTTCTTTTTTATTATAATCTGCCTCAAGTAGCCTAGTACTTAAGTATTCCAAGTGTACTCATTTCTCTACTATAACAAGTAAAAGACAGAAATGACCCTTTTTTGGGTATGCATTTAACTTCGCATATTTACATTACTGCCAATCAATTCATGCAAACCAATCAAAAGTCAACCTGGACGGAAAGTGGTTCTTATTCTAAAATCACCAATACAAGGGATTGATAACAAATGCCTGAGGCAATGCCATGGTGGGCTAATCGGAACAAACGGTAATTTGCAGGTAATACCTCTATCCATTAGTTTCTGACTTTTCAGAGGAATTCCTATGTATGTCACATATTTACATCCTTGGCTCTCAAGAAAAAAATTAGCCAAGGAGCTCTACTGCTTTACTCTAACCTTTGTTACTTCTCCATCCATCTGATGCAGAAACTACACCTATGAGAATCTGAATACATTTCAACACATCCTTACCTCAGCACGTATTAATGGGGCACTTAGTAACTCCCCAGCACTGCAACAGTCACTTCTCTTCAGAAGAGAAAGAACAAGTCTCTCTCTTGAGAAATTCATAATTTACCCTGAAAAAGCCTCACACAGACAATTGTTCAGAATGGGGTAGATCAAGTGACGGCAAAAAAGGATTTAAAAAAGTGCTTACGAGAGGACAGGGAGAAAACAATTTTTTTTTTTTTTTTTTTTACTTCTGGAAGGGGAAGGGCGAGAAGAGAGAAAGGGAGTCTTCAGTAATAAAGATCAAAACAGAGAAAAATGCAGTGTAAAAATATACGACATATTCAAAGGACTTTTGGTAGCTAATGTTACATACGGATGGGGGCCAGGGAGTAGATGGGTAGAAGAGAGGAATCTAGAAAAAACGAGTTGTATCAGGTTGTAAAAACTTGCTCCTGATGAGATGGGGCACAGGTAGAGTTTACAGGCGGCAAGTCTTCTGTTCATGTTTGCCCATATGCATGGGAAGACCCGGCAGCAGAGAAGGAAGGTGGATAAGGAAGTCCCATGAGAAACTTTTGTTCTGAACTAGCCAAGAGTTTACTGCGCCTGCGTTAGGGCTGGAATGGAAAAGAAAAAGCGGTAGAGGTAGCATGATCAAGGAAGGGCTCTAGGATGACCAGAGTCCCTCTGTCTCTCCTCCCAACAGAGGAGAGGATACCAGCAACTGAACAGGAAACACAGGGGGAAGGAACAGACTAAAAAAAGGGGAGGGAAGGGGGCCTGGCCGGCTTAGTCAGAAGAACACGGACTCTTGATCTCGGGGTGGTAGGGTCGAGCCCCACTTTAGGTATAGAGATTAATAAAATAAGTAAACTTAAAAAAAGGTAATTGAAACTGCTACACGATAGGTTTAAAGTGCTTGAGGACCAGCAGGTGGAGGTAGGCAGCAGGATCCTTAAATGAAGATCTAATGCCTAACGGGGTAGACTGGGAGATAAGGACTGTAGTAAGAACAACGCAGAGATGGGATGCTGAGAGGGGTCAGGGATGTACTCAGTTCACAAAGATTCAAACCACACATTCAGAAGAACATTATACATTAATAGCAAGTATACATTAAAGTCAGATACAAAATACTGAATGTAACATGACTATAAATTAGACTTTCAGTTGCCCGCAATGACATTTTCAAATATCAAAAGGTCAGGGTAAAAAGAGAACATTTTTCTATCAGGCAAGTAATATGAACAGACCAAGGTTCAGCTTGCTTTTGGGACGAAAAATAATTTTAGAAACACAGTTTCCAAAGTAAGTAATGTTACTTTCAAAATATTGTAGAAAAAAGTAGCATTTCTGGGAAGGATTGTGGAGGCCAGACGCATCTCATGATGGTTAAGACTTGGCCCAGGGGGGTAAGCAGCTCTACAAATTCACAGAAGTGACTTAAGAAGTGTGTGTGGAAACTTGTTATACGATAGGCTCGCTAGCGAATTCCATTTTTCAAATGTTTCCATCTCAGTGAAACCCAAATGACATTTTCCCCCAAGTACTTTCTCTTTCAAAACCAGAAAATCTTCATCCAAATAGTTGTGAGTCACTTAACACGTAAGTTCACCAACATGTTGATTTTAAAAGTTAGTTCATCCTCAAGATGACTTTTTAGGTCTTCTTTCTTGTAAACAGGATGTCACGGTTTGAAAAGAGTAAATTAGCTTAATCACCCCAAGGTTTATATTTGGGTAAAATGCTCATCCCACAAGTTTCAGTGGATTCTAAGCCTGAGCGTTCGGGTCGGGAATGTTTCCCATTCTGCACTGCCGCTCTCAGGCTAAAATACCAGCCATAGAAGGATTTGGGAAAAACTAATGTACATAGGAGTGTGGTCCAACAACTCACAAGTCCTATTTGCTTTCTGATAGCCAAGATTTATGAATTAACTTCTGCATTATTTCATCCACTTGATCTAAGAATCCAAATTTAAATATCTGTAATATTACGATAACTCACTTAAAAAGGAGCTGTTAGTCTTATTTTTAAATCAGGAAATGTCAACAAAAATTTTTCTGGCTATCATAAGCACTAATTTTAGCCTAGCAAAATTCAGGAAATCTGAACATGGGTGGGTCTCTCATTGATTAAGAACCTAGGGTAATTTCTCTGTTCTGGACTCACGGCCTGTGGCCCCCACCCCCATCTCCATTTGGCTACTCCATCATTTTCCCCTCCTTGCAAAGACTCCTGAGATGCGGCCCGCAGGACACTCTGACCCACACTCCCCTCCTGGGCCCCTTACCCACTTGGCAGGATCAGTCACCTCACAGCTGTTTGCTGCTACTGAAAATACACAAGGGTGCCTGGGTGGCTCAGTGGGTTAAGCCTCTGCCTTCAGCTCAGGTCCTGGTCCCAGGGGCCTGGGATCGAGCCCCGCACCGGGCTCTCTGCTCAGCAGGGAGCCTGCTTCCCCCCCCCCCTTTCTGGCTGCCTCTCTGCCTGCTTGTGATCTCTGTCTGTCAAATAAATAAATAAAATCTTAAAAAAAAAAAAAAAGAAAGAAAGAAAAAGAAAATACACAAGTCCTCTCCATTTCCAGACTTTTCTAGCTAATCCTTATAGGAGAGCAGACAGATGGTAATAAAAATAGCAAAGAGGGGTGGAGGTATAAAGTTTTCAGGAATCTTACAACAAACTGTTCAAACAGTCGTTAAAATAAATCTCTTCCTAACACTCATGGTACTTGATGGTGCCATTTTTCTCTGGATTTCTCCTTGGTGCTTAAGTAAAGAGATTAGCCAGAATCTATTCTGATCTAGCAGATTAAACTTCTAAAAATGTAGCTCAAGAAAGGATTATTATTATTATTATTATTATATTACTTATGGCATTATTGCAAGGAACCCATTTTGGCAATAATGGGTTTCCTAAACATTTGCTTGGAACAATCCCTCTATCTAGCATTAACAAAACCATCTCCTACCTGGCCCCAAAGAATCACTGGTTAGGGGGCAGAACAGCCCATGAGGCTACAGCAGGCACTTACAGGTTTTTTAGATAAAGGCCAAGCTGGTCCTATAAGCCCAGTCTATGCTCATTTCAGCTGATTTCCAAAATACTCAAAATCTGATTGAGAGAGAAGACGACTCACCTCCAAAATGAAGTCATTCCACCCTAAAGCCCTGGGGGTCAAGTGTTGAGGGGAGTTGTATCCCAGTCCTCACATTGCCATTGATTTAGGTCCTGGCTATTAGTAAGACCACTCACTATAGATTGAAGCCACATCTCCGGCCGCCTTTATCAGTAATCAAGCTGGTAGCTCATTGCCATCACTCTCATAGTCTGTTCAGAACTCGGGAGTAGAAGTTCATTTTTGTGTTGGCTCCTAGAAATCCCAACAGGAAGTGGCTCCATTTACGACAGAGAAGCCATCGTCCCGTGGGGAGAAGAACGTGTGTCAGGCCACACAGGAAAGGAGGCAGCAGAACTAAAATTCAAAGCCAGGGGTCCCTGGCTCCAAACCACAGGCTTTCCCTCATTGACCAGGTTGTGCGTGTCACCTGTGATCTCCGCGGCAGTCCTTCCTGTCATTTACCCACCAACCCTTTGTGTCCACACTGCAGGTGGACACTTTAGGGCTAGAAACTCTAAGACAAACAAGGGGTGCCTCTTCCCCTCCTTCCCCCAACGGCCTTACCTAGAAGCAAGGTGGGTCTGAAGGTAAGTACTACTGAACACGGGACGGGTGGGGCTAGGTAGCGAGACAGAGGGAGAGTGGGAGAGAGAGATAGGTAAGGGGCCAAGGGATCAGGCTCACAAAATTCAAAATGGGGGAGATGAAACCAGAGATAAGGGAGCAAACCAGATCATCCTGTCCTAGGTGTCAGAGGGGATGTCTTGTTGTAACAGCTACTTGTGATCAAGAATTACCAGACCCGAGAAAAGAAATGAGCCATTGAAGTTGTTATCACTAGTCCTTACTCAATGGTGCTATCACTGGAGATGTTCAACAGATTTCCGTTCTCCGGCTAGCTTTCTATAAAAGCCCAACCCTAACAGCCCTCAGTGGCAACCCTGCTGGGACCCCCTCAGTCCTGAGAGCTTTTTTCCCTGTATCCTTGCTTAATAAGCTTCTATCGCTTTACTCACTCTGTTGTCCGTGAGAGTCATTCTCTGACTCCATGAGCCAAGAATCTCGTTCTCCTGCATCATTTTGGTGCCAAAACCCGGGATCACTCCCATCGAAGCATGAGTAAAAGCGGACGCTTTCTTTTCTTTCCTGGGAGAAGTCTCTCCAATAGATGACCTCTTTTAAAAAACAACAAAACCGGGCACCTCTTGGCCAGTTAAAGGCAAATAGCAGGCCGCTGGTCTTAAAGTCTCAGGTGACAGACTTCTGGAGAAAGGTTTGATCAATCCCCCTCTTCTCATAAGAAGGGAATGTTTGCCTAACCCCACCCAGCTCTGCTTGCTGTTCATTGGCTTTTCTTAAATGGCTTTCTCTGACCTCAGGGACTTGGCCGCAGGTCCTTCCAATCTCCGCTGATCAGTGTGCCCTTATAGTCAGGGATTCATTTTAGGAAGAGTGTTGCTTAGGTCGATGTAAGAGTTTTTCATTTAAGTGTCTCGTGACAACTTGGGTCAGGATGGACAGGAAGAGCGCTCAAGGGGTAAGGTGAGGCACTATAATTAAACTGGCTTATAATCAGCCAGACTCAAGGCACCATGGGCTAGGAATGCAAGCGAATTTACATGACCAAGCAATGAGGGCTCAATGCAGAGAGCGCCAAAGACTGAGGTCATTATGAGGATTCCCTACTTTGTTTTAAGATTCATCTGGGGAGCCGGGAGTGCAGGTAAGGACTGGCGATCCAGGGCTGAACCTGCCCTTTGGTTACCATGAGTGATCTTGGGGACTCGGAGATGTGTAAAAGGATAGAGACCTGGCCCTGGAGGGCGTCACACTCCGGGGAAGCCTCATCCATAAACAGCACTTGCCTCCCCACTGAGAGACTGTAGCTGTTTCGCTCACATTCTTAGCCTTCTAAAAAGAATATCAAAGTTTAAACGGTTAACCTTGCCAAACCCTTATGATTAGGGCAGGTTTTTCTTGGGGTGGGGGGCGGAATTCAGAGGAGAAAAGGAGGATCAGGTAGGTGATGGACCATGAATGGGTAAGAGTGGCTACTCGGGCTGGCCTGAGCCCCCCTCAACCAAGATGGTAGGCTACTCTTTCACCTTGGGTAGGAAACCATGGGACGCCTCGCTTTGGTTCACAGGTGAGAGCTACAATATAGGGATGCCTTCACCGTCCCCTCTCCGTAACAGGTACGGGGTAACTGGCTCCAAGTGGGATCATGAGATGGGAAACCAACCAGCCTCTGCGGGAACTTCTCTGGATTGGGTACTGCAAAATTGGTAATCTCCCCTTGTCAAGCTTTTCTAATGTTTTCCATGGGTTAAACACTGCGGGTTCTTCAAGGCAAGGTAAAATGAGGTGTGGTCTCCTCTCAGTTCCCAAGGACTCTCCCTTGGGGTGCCTTTTAACCCCCTGGAGACAATTTGGATTGCAAATTTGGGAAAGGATGAGCCACTGTAATGCTGAGTGCATGGGCACAGGGGGATCTATCAGGTCTCTTCTGCGGGGAAACAGGGCGAACAGCGGAGGTACCCTTGGTCCATCCAGGCTCTTAGGGCTCTAAATCAGGACCCAGACCTAAGGGTGTCTCGCAGACCATGTTTGGGGGTAACTAGACCAGTATCCTCCTTCTGATCTACTGGATAATTCACTAAATAGTCCTCCTCCCAATAACTCCGGGTTGCTGGAGGAAACACAGCCCCCCACCCCCCCAGCAAAGGGGACACTGACTCTCACACTCACAGTCTCTCACTGTTCCCCCTAACAGATGTGGGGGCTTCTCCCTCACTCATTTCCCAGGTTAATGGCTATGAGTGGAGCCAGCTGTGGGTAACAGTCTACCTCAGGACGGGGACTTTAGGGAATATTCCCAAGCAGCTGCCGGAACTCCCTTCGTTTCGGGGAGATTCCCTGTCTTCTCTGGCCTGACACGGACTGCCTAATCCCACTCCATGGGAGAACATGGCGTTTGCTCACCTGTCCGAGTGGATGAGCTTCCGAACTGGGAAGCCTTTTTCTCTGCCTTCTGGCTGCCTTTTGCCTCCTCCGTCTCCCCCTCCCTCTCCTTTTTCCTTAGCACCTTGGGTATGGTCCGTGTACCTGCTCCTTTCAGATTTCCCCACCAGGGTCTTGGTAAAATTGACAATGGGGAACAAACTGACTTTTAAAAATGGGCCCGGGTGTGGGGTGCCTGGGTGGTTCAGTGGGTTAAAGCCTCTGCCTTCAGCTCAGGTCATGATCCCAGGGTCCTGGGATCGAGCCCCGTGTCAGGCTCTCTGCTCAGCAGGGAGCCTGCTTCCCCCACCCCCCCACCTCTCTGCCTACTGCTCTGCCTACTTGTGATCTCTGTCTGTCAAATAAATAAATAAATAAAATCTTTAAAAAAGAAAGAAAATATAAATAAATAAAAATGGGCCTGGGTGGAACATAACTTGGTATTTAAACTAATTTCAGTTTGTTGGTTTAATTAAAATAGACATGTCTTTAAGATTATCAGCATTTTATACGCAACATCTACTCCACCAAAACCTGTTGAAGGCCAAATAAGTTCATGCTGTCTCTGCCGCAATTTGTTAGCAAAAAGATGACTTAACATGATGCTTAATTGTCTGTTCTCCCAAGTGTTCATGGGTAATTGTTAAGATCGTTTTCAAAGTCTTTAGTAACCTGAAACTTTAAAGTTTGGTTCGGATGACAAATGGCATTAAATTCATTGGACATCTAGGTCTTTTCCAAATAGGATAAAGTGCTAGATCATTGATTACCAGACGTAGGTTTGTGCTTTTGACTACTTATCGCAAAGAAACTAAGGGTATTTGAGTCTGTTGGTAAACAGGCTTTGTGCTTACCTGAATCACAAATTCAACAGTTCACAACTGGTGACTACTTAGTTTTCATTGGAGATGTAGGTTTCTAAGAATGCAAAATTCTGCTAAATGTAATTAAAACTGATAGACATAAGGAAAACAACTCTGCAAGTAGAAAAGTAGGAGATACGTAAGAAAGATAGAAGGAATGGGAATACATTTTTTGTTGAAGGTAAAAGAAGATAATTTTGTCCTAAATGAGACCGGTTGTTTGAAGAGAAATGGCTTGGGACAAAATCTGAATGCAAAGAAAAGTTGTAGGTTTGTGAAAGGCCGTTTTTGGAGAGGAATTTTAAATGTGGTCAGGACAGACTAAGATTGAAATAAATGGATTTTAATTTATTTTTTTAAAGATTTATTTATTTGACAGACGGAGGTCACATTAGGCAGAGAAGCAGGCAGAGAGAGAGAAGGAGGAAGCAGGTTCCCTGCTGAGCAGAGAGCCCGATGCGGGGCTCGATCCCAGGACCCTGAGATCATGACCTGAGCCAGAAGGCAGAGGCTTTAACCCACTGAGCCACCCAGGCGCCCCAACAAATGGATTTTAAAGTACACGCGTATAAGATTAAAAGTCTGCTTTCTCTCAGTTCAAAATTAATTGATTTGCTCTTTAAAAAAAATAAACAGCTCCTCTCTTTGCCTGCCCAGAAAAACCAGTTGTTTTGCCTTTTTCAGGTTTTTGAGGATCCTTAAACCTATTTAGGCATGTGCTTTAAAACTTTCTAAGGTTTTAACTTTTCCAAGATTTATATTGTAAATGAAGTCTCTTTAACTCATTAGGCCCTTTATTTGTTATGACAAGTTACTCTAGAAGAATTGTTAAACAAATGATAAGCCTTAGGTTATATTGTTCCAGTAAATGCTGTAACTATTCTAGAGATGATAAGCAATTCTTAAAGTTTTAATCTTTAACCATATCCATTTTGAATTTTTGTCATTTATAATTGTTCTTATTCTCTTGCAAGAAGAGGTCCATCTTCAAGAAGATTCATATAAAGGATTTTTAGAACAAATATAGGTATTCGATATCTTTACAACAGAAATAGGTAAGAGTTTCTAGAACTAAGGCTGCATTCAAACTAAACAAGAATTAGTAACGTGGGATTAAATGAACTAAAAGTTGATTATAGTTTTGTGACTCTTATTTGAAACACTGTTGGTTCTCTAATGTTTGCTCTCCCACATGAAGGAAACTTTCTCTCAAGGTATCTATGACTTACAAAAGTGGGATAAAGTATTCAAGTGTAAACAAAAGCATTAAAGCATTGAACATTTCTCTCTACCTAAACCCTCTGAAATTCAGAAGGTCTCAATAAGTTTTCTTCCATGGCAAACATAATCTTTTGCATAAGTTCAACAAGAATCCGTTCTCCTTGTAACAGGGCACCGTTGGAAACATGGGTTATTTTACCAAGGCTTTGACTGGAATGTCATGTTTGAGAAAGATGTGCATAGATTCAGATCGGACCAGACAGCTCTAAGGAGCTAAGAATGACTTTATGAAACCTGGAACCACAAAGTCCCTTGGAACTGTGGGCCTGATACCTTGCTTACAGAGCGCCCAGCAGCCTCACCAGGTGAGTAAAGAATGTCACTTCCTGGCAGATGCAGGAACCTCGGTTGCTTTGGGGACCTCCGGGAGAGGACTCCGCCCACATTGCAGGCATGTGTGATGGCGAGTACTTGGCTGGAGAGCCAGAACTGATGGCGAGTTCTGGCCTGGAGAGGCTACTGAAAGCTCAACCTAGAGATTCCTTAAAAAAGTTCCAACAAAGCAGATTCAATAAGATAATAACTCTGTATGATCTTTCATTATTCTTGCTGAGCTTATGTAAATCATTAGGCCAAGTTTATTAAAATGGGACTTGTTTTACAAACATATTAGTCCTGATTTGGCGATCTTTGGTTAAAAACAATGGTTACTATAGAGGGAGAAATCATGTTTCAATAACATACCTTTGTGGATGTTAAATTTTAGCTCTGATTATCTTTGAATGCTGTTTACCTAAGCTAGACAGCTTGAGGTAAACCTCAAGAGAAATTGCCAAAATAGCTCATATAGACAATCTTTGAGCTTTTTATTCTGGGGGGATACCAACGGGACCCCAGAGGCATATGATTATTTGAACAACTAAAAAAAATGGAATTATTCCCCAGCATTTATGTAACTCAGCTAGCCCTTTGACCAGTTCTGTGTGGCTGGGATAATGAAGTTGCTCCTTTAAAATAAGAAGGTGCCCCACTGCATGGGGTTAATTATGGACTTATGGAAATGATGACCCCACTTTCTTTCTGATTCGACTGGATAATGCACTTGGGGATGCCCAAGTTTTCTTCCCCTTGCCAGTGATTCCTTGTAATTAGAGGACTGCTCAAGCTAGACCTCAAAGAGAATTTCTTGACAGTTTTATTCCTTAGTTATGGTTATCCTGGAAGCCACCTCTGCTGAGGTACAATTACAAACACTTTAGCCAAGCATCGAAGAGCCCTCCTGGTAAAAACAGCCTCGAAGCTCACTGTGGGATTTCCAGGACTTAGGATAGGACTACAACATAAAATAAGCAAAACAGTATGCTTGCTCGGCCAGACTCTAAATGATACTTCCCGGGCACTAGACGAACTCAGCCAAAACTCAGGTGACGTCGGAGAGGGCATCCTGAGATTGTGCCACTACTGTCTGTCTACTATTGCTACACCATTTGGTGTGTGAGACATTTCCTCACATGTGGTTTTCCCATTACAGATAACTCCCACAAGGCGTCCCAATTAATAGGGGACATTTGTGATCAATTAAATAAGATCAAAATATCCACTGATCTATTTGACAAAATTAGTAAGGGATGTATTCATAATTGGGGGCATAATAGCTTGTTTTATGTTTATCGTTTTGCATGTGCTGATGCATGTCCCCTTTGCTGTCCATCATGACCCACTGGAGCCATACCATGGGCCCCTAGACCGACCCCTGGGTAGATTCTAACTGCCACACGGGCTGCCGCCCCATTTCAGCAGGAAGCAGCCAGAGCGGTCATCATGCCATCCCTAGGGTTACTGTTCCAGGGGGAGGAATAAGTAAGGGACAGCGGGGCTAGGTAGGGAGATAGGTAGGGGCCAATGGGATCAGGCTCACAAAATTCAAAATGGAGGAGACGAAAAGAAACCAGAGATAAGGAAACCAATCAGACCATTCTGCCCTAGGTGTCAGAGTTCCTATAACCCCTCTGACTCCTGAGAGTCTTTTCTTGTATCCTTAATAAACTTCTATCACTTTACTCACGCTCCAACATCTGCGAGATTCCTTCTTCGACAAGAAGAATGGTTCTTGAGACAAGACCTTGCTCTCCCGCATCACTGTTTTATCAGGAGCCTTCTTATCTTGCTTCTGTCCTCATTGCAACAGCTCCTAGAGGTTGGCCCTATTCTGCACCGAAAAACTTGAGTATGCGATGCCCTCTCCTACTTTTAATTTTCTTTCCCTGAGATGCTTCTGAACCACAGAATAGTTATAAAGAAAAAAAAAAGGAGATATATTCTAGATTTAAAGAATCATCTGGCTATTCTGAACTAAATTCATCAATGCCAAGCCCCCGTCCTCTGGTATAAAATGATATTTGTATTATAGAATATAGATACAGACATAGAACTTTGTTCTAAAGAAAATGGGCATCATTTCTTTATACTGGTCTTTAAGTATTTTAGTTTAGATATCAAATATTGATTTTAATTTTTTTGTTTAGCTTTACTTTTATTAAATAAAACTATTCTGCCTTAATATAAAGGAATATAAAGGGGGGGCTTATTTTCTGCTTTAGCATGTTTATCTTTTTTATAGTAAAGCAATTTAACTGAACAAAGAGTTTTTTCAGGGTTTCAAGACCCAAGAGGCTCTTTCAATAATGTAAATTCTGCTTTCTTTCTTCCAGATGGAAGGTATGGCTTCAGTATTAAACTGTAGCTCACCTACTAAACCAAACTTCTCATATGCTATTGTCAGAAAAAAAAAAGGCAAAAAAATGGTAACTAAATCTCTCTAGTATTTGAATGTCTATTTTTGGGATTTTTAATTTCAGCATTCAACATCTTGTCCATTTCCTGCTAGGTACTTTGTCTAAATTTAGGAAAACAGCTATTAGAAGAGCTGGAGTTTCATGATCACAAAGAAAGATCAAAATATTATCACTCACTCATCCTTTACAAGGATGGAAACCTATAGTATTTAAGATGTGCATAATTGTTATACCTAGAAATTACCTTTAAAAGTCTCAATATAGAGCAATTTGGAGCCTTTTTCATTATACTTAGTACAATTTACTGCCTGTCTCACTAAGCCATAACTATCAATCACTGAATGTTTTCCTTCTCATTTTTTTCCTACACGTTTCCACAATGCTTCTATAGATTCATTCTGAATCTGAAAAGTTAAATAACTTCTCGGTTTGTCCCCAGGCCCTAGGACTTCTGGACCATTTGGATCAAATCCCATTTAATTAATCATGCAGACACTCTCCATTCTGTTGTGAGTTCTCTGAGAGTCACTGTCTCGATCAGGGGGCGGCCAGGCTCTCTGCAGTAGTTTCCTGTATTATAAAACAGAATGACTACCAGGAAGAGAAGAAAAATTCCCTACTGAATTTAATTTTTGCTCCCAGATTTCAAACATTCTGTCCCCAAGGAAAAGGAACTAGAGCAGTCATTATCACTAAGTGCTAAGCACAGTATCTAATAGGCAATATATGCTCGCTAAATATCTGAATAAACAGGAGAATGATGAATATAATACACCTCCCTGGGAGTCACATAAACCCTCCCTTTCTGATAAAAGTGATTTTTCTGAGACATTGGGTGGTGGGGTGACTGTTCCCCCGTAGCCCTCACTCTTCATCAGCTACTTTCCTTTTTATCTGTTGAATTTCTGGCAAATTTTTACCGTTATTGATCAGCTCAATAACAGCAAGTTTAAGAACTGGCCGCTGACACAGTTGCAAAACCTTCAGGCAACACCAGGAACTGCTTTCTAGAGGGTCTCTGCTAGAACTGGTTTGAACCAAAACACCTGCCATGATTTTCCAACAGAGATTTATATGTTTTCATGATAAAATTCCCCTCCATTAAGCAAGCTCGGAGCACTCCACCGAATGAGTCATGCTTTCAGTTGTAGGGAAAAGCAATAGTCTGCTTACTAAAATCTTCCTTTCCGATAATGACTTTGAAAACATAATTCCAAGAAAACTTCATTCTTAATGAGATAGATAAATATGTTCTTCCCAAGTTAAAAAAAAATAATGTGACGACAAATGATTATACAACTGTGAAAATTTGTTGAAAATTTAGTAAAGGTAAAAGTGCCAGAAGAATTTTACCTTGGAAAATCCTAAATTGTATTTTCTGTATAGAGGAGCATAAGATACTAAGCCTAAAGCCTATTAACTCAACAACCTTTGGTCAGGGAGGAAGACCTTCCCCTGCCCTATGGTCCTTCTAGCTAGGCGTAGAACCAAATTGACATGAGACAGATTCAACAGGGGGAAAATCAGATTGAATAGGTATACGGGCAGGGAATCCATAGAGATAGGAAATTCCAAAGACAATGAAGCTTTTATGAGCAAGGAGGGGGTAGGGGTATGAGAACACAAAGCGGAAGAAGGCCATTACCTGGAGGGTGAGAGGAGATACTTGGAAAAACAAAGGTTGCCCTATTATGCAGGTAAGTTTCTTAGGTAAAGGGGAGTCTCTCTTAACAGCACTTTTCCTGGTACAGACTGTCATTTCCAGAGAAATGTATTCAGGCAGCCATGGGGGAGGCAGAGAGCTTTTCCTGCCTCTATTGCATTTTGATTACTTTTAACTCGAAAGAATCTTTGTGCCAAAGTGGCCCATCTTGGGGGCAGTGTGCCCTTGGCCCCTACACCTTCAATAACTACCTGTGAGATATGGAAAATTTCATTATTCAACGAAAAATACTAAATTTCACTGATCCAAATTCCAAGAAGATATATTTGAATGGCTAATTAAATTTATGCTGTGATGGAAAATGTGTTTTCATCAGATTAACCATGAGGATTTCTCAGAACATCTAAATTTTTGGCTAAAATTTTTGTGTTTTTTATTAGAAGAATAGGTAATATGAGGACACTGCTTTGTGAAATATAAATTTTCATCTGGCTTTCACTCATTCAAATTATGTCTTATGAACAAACCTGGTTTACGAAAAGGGATGTTTTTTGAGGACTTCTTTAGGCAGGTTCTAAACAAGATGTAGCCATGTTTTTCTCAGCTTGCATGACCCACTCTTACCCCAAGAGCATATACAAAGAGATACTGGCTTTGGAAAAGAATTTTAAATTGCATTATGTTTGGTAATTAATTGACTTCTCTCCAAATTTGAAGAATCACCATTTAAAAAAAACAAAACAAAACAAAAACCATGGACCTGGAAGACTAGTCAAAGAGGCAAGCCTGTATAAATAGAATTCAATCTGTCACACATTTCCACATAATTAATATTACTGCTTAGGTTTTAATGAAAAACTGATTTAGCTCTCAGTCTACAAGGTAAGCATGATTTAACAATTTATCACCAGACCTTTCATTACATGAAAAATGAAATGGCAAAAGTTAAGAAAGAGACCATAGGAAATTAACAGTTAATTCTCAAACATAATTTTTGCCATTAAAGTTACTTTAACTTCCCTCTGTAATTTGACTATAAATTACAGGCACTGCTAAAATCAAGTAAATGACACTTTGCTGAATAATTGAGTTTGTCTCTCTTCACCTTTTAGGATGGGTTACTATGTGCAAGCACTAGTCTTAGAAATAGGGATCTGTTTATTCATGAGTAAAGTAAGCGTGGGAGTTCCCTGTGGCCTCCTGGGTTCTTTTAGTTCTAGAACATGGAGAGCTAGTGAGAGAACAAAAAAAGCCCATTTGGAAGGAGCGCACACCAACCACTAAGGTAATCAACCAGCCACTAAAACACCTTCCTTGCATAAATATGAATATAAAATTAAATTTTCCAGGTCTTTTGCTGCAGAAAAAAAACTACTAAATGCGGAATTCCTGTTTTCAGTCACATATACAATGAAACCTGAACCCTGTCTATCCTGTCTTTACTAGTGGTCTGTAAATGCTTTTGTTTCAATATTACCAACAGTGAAAAAGTTCTGCACACACACATTTAAATATGTGTTTGTTTATAAATTAGAAGTCTGTTATGCTTGGGGTGCGTGGGTGGCTCAGACACTTAAGTGTCTGATTCTTGGTTGCAACTCAGGTCACGATCTCAGGGTCGTGAGATCGAGCCCCACATTAGGCACTTTGCAGAGTGTGGAGCCTACTTAAGATTCTCTCTCTCCATCTCCCTCTGCCCTTTCTCCCCACTCCTGCTCTCTCTCTCTCAAAAAAAAAAAAATCTATGATGCTCTTATATATCATATCATGAACACTACGACATAGAAAGAAGAAAAAGTAAGGAATGAGGCTTAAAAATACACAGAAATAGGAGTTGTCCTGTTTGCCTCCCATGGCAGAAAATATACCTGGCATGGACTTTCTTGTTTATACCCTAGAGATGAGCTCTCTGTTTCAGAGTTCTGGTCTAAAACACCACGTCTTTACTCGTTGCTCTCGAGCTTTTTGTAATAATCACACCAAGATGACAACCTGCATCCTAAACATTTTATACATCACTTTGCGGGATTTACTTATTCTCCTTTAATAACATCAGTCTGAAGAGTATGTTCTTTAATTGCTCTTCCAAGGAGTTCCATACAACAATGTGATTGAACCTTCACCGTATTCAGAGCAGGGCTGTCAGGTGTGAGAAGGGCATGGGGCGGTGAGGGAGCCTTGCTGGATGCGTATCTTTGTGTTCTTGTAGTATTCACAGCCCAATAGAAAGGCGAGAAGATTCAAGTTAGAGCACTGCCTGCCTCCTGCTTTTCCTTGGCGAAGATACCGAGGTTAAGTGACAGTACTATCCGTAGTGATGTGGAATCTCAAAGGGGAAGGTTCTACAAAGGAAACAACTGCTGTTTCCCAGATGGGATGCTTGCCTTTTGCTCAGTAGCTGACTTTGGCTGCTTAGCCACCAGCTAGCCAGAAGCAAACACTGCGTGTACTCTATTGAATTAAGCAAGGCAATTCTTTTCCCAGCTCCTTAAAAAAAGAACTCGAGATTTTTGTTTTTTCCAAAGAATCTTGCTAAGAGAACACATTTCCTACCAGCCTTTGCCACATCTCCTTCCAAAACTGCTCCCAGGGCACAGGGACCTACTTGGTAGGTAAGGGCTCTGCTCTACGTTAGCTTTCTCAGCACTTGCCACTTTAGTCCTTGCTTTGCTAATTTTTAGCAAGGCATATTTCTAGTGCTTTCCATTGCTTCCTCTGCAAAATAAAAATAAAATCCCAGTAATGGGCTTAGCAAGGGGCGTGGCAGAATAAAATCTTAGTAATAATAAAAATGTTTATTAGATGACAATGTCACACAAATATCATTTTGTGACCATGTTCCCCTATAGTGCTCTGTCACGACTCCGGATTTGGGGTCTCCACTCATACACACAAGACGTTCTTAGTGAATTGCTCTTCTATTAGAGTGGCTATGAAGACCCATAGGATCGAGCCAGTTTCAAAGTGCTGATGTCTTGAGGTAAGTTTAAAAAAAAGAATGGGTGGGGTGCCTGGGTGGCTGAGTGGGTTGAGCCTCCAGCCCTTGATTTTGACTCAGCTCATGATCTGAGAGGGTCATGAGGGGTGGTGAGATCAAGCCCCTCCTGGAACTCCCTGCTCAGCGGGGTGTCTCTCTCTGCCCCTCCCCCCAGGTTGTACATGCTCCCTCTCTCCCCCCTCTCTAAATAAATAAAAAAAATCTTTTTTTAAAAAAGGTATTATTTTTCAAATCTTCTACAAAACCATAAAGTAAAAATATTTGTTCCTTTTTTCTAAGCCACTTTCTACTGTGGTCACAAATACAACATTATTTTAGGATTCCACCCACTTTTTTTTTTTTTTTTTTTTTTATAATCTTTGAGGGTTTTTTTGTTTTTGTTTTTACCAGACCAGGACACATACTAGACTGATGGAGTCTGTCAGTTTCTTCAAATAGCACGTGCACTGTATTGTATTACTGAAATCTGTTAGGAGTAGAACTTCAATGTTCTTATCCCTCCCCACTCCCTCAAAAGAGACCTATGTGAAAGGATGGATATGTTAATAACATGTTAATTAACAGAGAGTGGGAATCCTTTCCTAAAGTATACTTCTATCAAATCACCATGTGTACACTTTCAATATCTTAAATTTTCTTTTCTTTTTTTTTAAAGATTTATTTATTTGGCAGACAGAAATCACAAGTAGGCAGAGAGGCAGGCAGAGAGATAAAGGGGGAAGCAGGCTCCCTCCTGAGCAGAGAGCGCTGTGTGGGGCTCAATCCCAGGGTCCTGAACTGAGCCAAAGGCAGAGGCTTTAACCCACTGAGCCACCCAGCCATCCCTTAAATTTTATTTTCAATTATGTCTAATAAAGCCGAAAAACAAATAAAATGTTGCATTACTACTGAAAATTAAAATAACGTAGGCAGTGCAAGGCTGTTGGCCCTAGACTCCTCACCAAATACCTATATATTCCACAGCTGCTCTAGGACCTTGTTAATGATACTTATGAAGTGGTACAAGAGGCCAAGGTTAACATATCACAAGTCTGAATCTTGTTATCATCTCACTGTGTCTTTCTCCCACATGAATGCGGTTTCCACTTCAACGTAAGCTAACCCTACACCTTCAGAGGTAGAAAAATGGGTGTTTTAGGGCAGAAGTCTGTCTTCCTGTAAGGAACTACAAATATGCTTCCTTCATGCAAGCATGTGCATCCTCAAGGGCAGTCTAGGCTTCGCCAGATTAAACCATAATTAAAAAATCAGTAGAAACAGATGAACTATCAGCCTTCTCTGAGATTTTATAGAACTGCGCAAAATATTTTTTCTCTGAAAACATTTAAGAACTTTGGGACGAGAAAGAACAGTGAACAGCCAGAAAGTATAAAACTCTCGTAAAGCTAAATTAGGCTGGTGAGTTTATCCTGCGAAGTTTAAGGGCACATTCCTACTATATGATTAACAAGTTTTCTAATACTTGAAATTGGATTTTCTAAAAAAGAATGGTTTAGATTTTCAGGAGCTCTTCAAAATGATCCAGGATAGAACGCCATTGTGCTTACTTTTACCGCCGTTATTATAATTTATTTAAAATTGGAATTAGAACAATATAATCACTGGATAATATAAATGGTAAAGAGGGAGTTAAAGTCACAGAAGCTAAGACCCAAGAGATACAACAATAAAGCGAACTGCAATTGTAATAACATGTAGAAAAGGAAATATAAAAAAAAACATGAATAAAAAGTGTGGATACTGGGGCACCTGGATGGCTCAGTGGGTTAAAGCCTCTGCCTTCAGCTCAGGTCATGATCTCAGGGTCCTGGGATTGAGCCCCACATCGGGCTCTCTGCTCAGCAGGGAGCCTGCTTCCCTCCCTTTCTCTGCCTGCCTCTCTGCCTACTTGTGATCTCTCTCTCTCTGTCAAATAAATAAATAAAATCTTTAAAAAAAAAAGTGTGGATACTGATAAATGTAAAAAATACTGTCCTGAGAACTGAAAATTAAATGAGATAAATATCTTAGAGAAAAGAAGGTTTTAAGTAGCTTAGAATATTTTCTGAAGTTTGCAGATGTAAAACTGAGACATGAAAAGGCTTAAGTAAAAAGAGCAAAGATAAACTCGAATTTGTCTAACAGTAAAAGAAAAACAAACACATAAAAAATAAAAATTAGAGGCAGATTGTCTGGTTTCTGAAATTAGGGTGCGAATATAAGATTCTGAGCAACAGCAACTCAAATTTCTTTTCTAGAATGAAAATAAATGTTCCAACTGCACCCTTCTGCCTACCTCCAGTGTCCCAGAATGACTTTGCTTTCGTCTCTCTGTTCCTCTTATAGACGAAATGGTCTTCCAAAATGGTATGCTCAAGTCCTAATCCCCAGTACCTCAGAACATCTGAATATGTAGTCAGTTCATCTGAACTCATACTGGAATAGAGTGGGGGCATTTTCATCCAGTATGACTGGTGTCCGTGTAAGAAAAGAGAAATCTGGACACAGTGACAGAGACACAGAAAGAAGGAATGTCGTGTGATGTCGTAAGCAGAGATGGGAGTAATGGAGCAGGACAGGCAAGGACGGATGACGTCCTCCACGAGCTGGAAGAGGCCAGGAGGGGTTCCACTTAGAGTCTCAGAGTTTCAAGAGTTTCAGTAGTCCTCTTGATTTTGTTTCAGTAGTCCTCTTGATTTTGAAATTCGGTGAGGCAATGAATTTCTTTTGTTTAAAGCCACCCAGTTTTGGGGCACTTGGCTCATGACAGCAGGCTTGGGAAACTAAGACAGACACTGGGATGTGCTGCCAACCTGAGGGAAAGGTCTAACTAAAGGGCACGGGTTAGGAGAGCAGGGTCGGTGCCAGGAAAAAACACTTACCTGCTACGTAGTCGCCAAATCCAATGGTGGTTAGAGTGATGACCACAAAGTAAATGGCGTCCAGGGCACTCCAGCCTTCTATGTGCTTGAATATGATCGCGGGCAGGGCAACAAAGAGTACACAGCCGAACAGTATAAAGATGATCGTTGAGATGATGCGAATCTTGGTCTGACTAACATTCCACTTCTAAGGATGAGAGTGGAGAGAGCAAGAAAGAGACACTGATTGAGATGTATTGATCATGGGCGTACCTAATACCCCGTTCTCAGCAAATTCGCAAGTGAGGTTGTTATTTTTTTTCCCTTTTATAATGAATGTTCAGTTGTCTTATAAAAATTGCGCATAACACGAAGAACTCAAAACAATCAATACCAATGACGGTGCACATGGCTTTACAACAGACAAAATGCTTTCGAAATAAATTACATTTGCTCTGAGACTACAGCTTCAGTGTACATCATTCTTTGTTTACCTGGTTTACTTTTGAAATATTTCTATTCTGTAGGCATACTACTGACTGCAGACCAAACGGATTCTAGAAATATATGAAAATAGATAAAACTGACCCATGGACAAATTAGTTTGTATTGATAATTGATAAAATGATTAATTTTATGAAAAATTTCCTCCTCACGCCTGTGTTTTCCTATCATTGTTCTACCGATTACACTGAAATACTAACAGACTTAAAGTCCATAGCCGATTCTGGCCGTGAACCAGATGAATTGTCTTTCTGTTCTATGGCCTTAAACTGTACAACTAAATAAATGAAACCTGACAGGTAGGCAAGGCTGAATCTTAAACACCTTTCCACTACAGCTGTCTTTTCAACCTTCTTCTCTGCTCGAGAATCTCTCCCGTATCCCATACTATGTTTGTACACATGGCGGTTTATCTTCAGATCTTCATTTGAGGCTAATCACTGTATATTCTCCATCTGTTAACTGGTTCTGTTCTATCTGCTATGAAAATTACAGGTCACATGCCCACCATATAAAACCCACTGAGTTTTAGAACTTGAAAATTTCCTAGAGATAAAGATCTATGAAACCACAGAATGGAAAGTGAAAAAAAAAAACAAAAAACCTTTCTCTAGTCTACCGTCCTTATCACATATGTGACATTTAAGTGAACCCATGTTGGTCAAGTTCTCATGACAGCGTCTAGTACGAAGCGTGGAATCAGGACCACTGGAATGTATTCACCGCCAGGATACAGGACGTGTTTCATGCACCGATGTAGATGTAGCATGAAAAACATCACCTGGCATCCAGTGGGACCCAAAAATTTGTTGGGAAAAAAAAAAAAAACCAAATGCATAAACAAAAAGCAGAATCAGAAATATAAATACAGAGAGCAAACTGACGGTTGCCCGAGGGGAGGGAGAGGGGGGAATTGGCCAAGATGGGTGAAGGGGAGAGGGAGCTACAGGCTTCCAGTTATGGAATGAGTAAGTCAAGGGAATGAAAGGTACAAGGTAAGAAAAACAGTCAATGATACTCTAATAGCAATGCAATGGGCCAATGGTAACCACACTTGTGTTGAGCATAGCATAATGCATAAGCTGTCAAATCGTTAAGTCGTATACCTGAAACTAATGTCACATTGTATACCAATTACACTCAAATATAAAAAAAAAATTAAGCAAAATAAATTTGTTGAATGAATGAACAGTTCATTACCAAGTTGATGTGACTAATCTTCCCTCTTAATTAATAAAAATACAAGATACTTTTAATATCAATATAAGAAAAGCACATTACCCAGAACGGGATGAAACTCCTATTTTACAATAATCAACCTACTCCGTTCCAACTATAGAAATATCTAAGAGTGAATTTGGAACTGGAAACATAACTAATGCTAAAAACTGGAACTATAAATTGAAAAACCAATACTCAATAGTCTCATTTTATCAGGAGAATTACATGTAAAATACTTTGTTAAAATGTTTGTGAAGAGATGAAGAAATTATTGAAGAGTAAATAAAATGTATTTGTAATACAGGTGATGGTAGTAACATATTCTTTACAACCCGCCCTCCCCCATGCAACTATTTTCTTGGTCATTTTCTTCAGGAATAAAAACTTGTAATCATTGTGGTATTATTACTTTTCATTTACCCTTCTAATAAAAGCACTTTCATTTTACTTATCCTTTTCTGTTGAATATAATATAGCCATGAACATCTTAAGATGTGTATATTACTTTTGGTTCTACTAAATTATATCCCTTGGATAAGTTTCTATCAGTGACATCACTGAATTAAGGTATAGGATCACTTTTATGGTGTTTGCAAAATAAAATGTCCTTCACAAAAGGGCTATATAAATTTAGAACACCACCAGCAATGAACAAAGGTACCAAAGCAAATTTTAAATTAGAAAACACTGTCAGTTATTTACTAGCTATGTTAAGTACGTATGTATGTAGGTATGTATGCATTTTAAGTTTTTACTTATTTGAGAGACAGAAAGAAAAAATGCATGCAAATAAGCAGCAGTGGGGTGGGGCGGAGTGGGGAGGTGGGGAGGTAGAATGGGAGGGAGAGAATCTTTTTTTTTTTTTTTAAAGATTTATTTATTTATTTATTTATTTGACAGACAGAGATCACAAGTAGGCAGAGAGGCAGGCAGAGAGAGAGGAGGAAGCAGGCTCCCCGCTGAGCAGGGAGCCTGATGTGAGGCTTGATCCCAGGACCCTGAGATCATGACCTGAGCCAAAACCAAGAGTCAGACACTTAACTGACGGAGCCACCCAGGTGCCCCAAGCTTTTATTTATTATCTCTAACTCTCAAAGTGCCTCTGCATTGCCAGTACCATTATTCACATTGTATAAATGACAAAATGGAGATTTCAGGGTAAAATAACTAGCTTAAGAGAATAAGCAAGTCAAGACATCTGGAATTGGAAGCTAGGATTGTCAGATTTCTACTTTATTTCTGCATATTTTTGGTTTTTTCCCATGCACTAATTTACTCATTCAAATTGATTACAAAAATATGAAGTGAGTTACATGCTAATAGAGGCACATATAAAAGGTTATGGAAAACCCAATAACTTGTCTACCCCTACCTGAGGTGTTAGAAAAATAAAAAAAAATTTAAACATATGTAGTTAAAAGGCTGTTATACTTACAATAAATGTATCTTCCACTTTTGCAATTCCTTTTCCAAATATGGTCCCTAGTTGATCACCAACTCCAGCCAACAAAAAACCAAAAAGGGGAATTCCCAGTAAGGCATAGATGATACAGAATATTTTTCCCCCTTCTGTGCGTGGTGAGATATTTCCAAATCCTAAATACAAAAAAAAAAAAAAAAAAGAATAAAAAAATAAATTGTTTTCAGTTGTTTATAAACGAGTAATAGTTTAAAACATACGACGTTGTTAAAAAGAAAACTGAAAGAGGACTTGGGCTGTCTCTGTTTTGACCTCAAACTCTTCTGCTTGGGTTCTTCTTTCCAGCTTGGGGCTTGGAGCAGGCAGGAGACAGACGCTACTGCCTCAAGCCATAGTGTCTGCCCAGAGCCAGCAAGACCCTGCCCGTAACTGACTCCAAGACAACCTGCACATGCCCACCCACATTTGCCCCATAGTTTCCTGTGTAAACCTGGAAGTATTATTGGCTTTTTGGAGACAGTCTTTGAGATGTTAGTCCACTGTCTTCCCGGTGCTGGCCTCACTGAAATCAATTCCTTTCTGGTTTCACCACCACTCATTTCTCCGCCTCCGGATTTTATCAGCCGTGAGTGTCTGAACACGGTCTGTTTGGGACCCCTGGAGCCAGGGGCTCTTACTCCCCTATGCCCCAGTTACAAAACCACAGGCCCAAAATGGTGCCACTTAGGCTGAATTCCCAAACTGGTGATTAATAGCTAATCTTACTGCATTTTCAACTTCACCCAGAAATGTAGTCTTGGTCTCAACCTGGACCAGTCAGGAATTTTCCTATCAGACGCAAAGTGTCTGCCGCATGGCCCTCTCCATCACCCTCTCCCCGAAAGGAAGATGAAGTGATCTGCCTGATAAGACTGCCTACTCTTCCCTCTCAGGGAAAGTTACCTTGTCTGGAAAAACCTTTTCTTCTGTTAGTAACTTTCTTGCCCTCACCCTTATTCTATAAAATGTTGTGCAGTTCCTCTGAGCTCCCCTCCGCTTGCTAGATGGGATGCTGCCTGGTTCATGAATCATTTAATAAAGCCAATTAGATTTTCAAATTTACTCAGTTAACTTTTGTTTTTCAGCACCTCAAGGGCAATTCATAAATCTCCCAATATTAAAAGATATTAATCACAGATTTTTAACTAGATAAGAATCCCTTTTAAATATATATATTTTTAAGACTTTTTAATTTATTTATTTGACAGAGATCACAAGTAGGCAGAGAGGCAGGCAGAGAGAGAGGAGGAAGCAGGCTCCCCGCCGAGCAGAGAGCCTGATGCGGGGCTCTATCCCAGGACCCTGGGATCATGACCTGAACCAAAGGCAGACGCTTAACTGAGCCACCCAGGTGCCCCAAATATATTTTAATATACAATATTCCAATAAGCAAACATTTCAATAAACTACAAAGTATAGCTAATGTTCCAATTAAAATAGATGATGAAAACCAAGGGGGTAACACATGCAATAAAACCAAAATTTTCATTAAATGTCCTTCTGTCTATACTGATAATACAGTTAACTGCAGGGCTCTCATTGTCATTTATTGATAAGAGCATACTGCCTTAGTATGTTCTGAGGATTTCAAAGGGGCAGGGAAGCAAATTTTGCCACCCCAAGATATGTCTCTTTGGCATCCTGATTATTTTAAGGTGGTTATTTTTTTAAGAAACCGTGGACACATGAGAGACTCTGAAAACCGAATACAGGTCACACTTTTGCAGGAGACATTTACAGGTAGAAGGGAAATCTCCATTTGGAAGGGTGTCCCCCTCAGCACCAGGGAGGCGGGGAGGTGACTAAATCAGTAGAAAATGTTATCGGTGGAGAACGCATGGACTGAAATCTGCCTAACAACTTTACTCTTCTCTGCTGTGCTTTCCCTAGTAACCTCCCAAACTGAAAAGCTGTGGTCACAGCTTTATTCTGGAGGCGGACTGGAAACAGCTACTGTGCAAGTTAAGATCAGTGGTTCCATAGAACTTTGATTAATTTGCAGGCTATAGCCCATGGGCTCACTTCTGCTTCTAATTTTCTTTTTAGAATCCTATATTCTGCTTGCACCTGGGATGTGAGCTCCTTAATTCAGATTCATTGTCATCTGGATTCATATGCTTCGTATCATCCTCAAATCCCTTCCTGTTGTGGTTTCCTCAACACCCTCCCTGCCTTCAACACACTATGGACTGCCACCCCCCTCCCCATTTTCATGTTTTCTGTCATCTCAGTGCAACTTTTTGGTAAGGTGAGGTACATGCATGTTTATATCAAATAGCTTGTAAGGTAATTTCGTGTTTGTATCAGATGGAATTAGATATTTGGATTTACCAATATCTTAGCACGTTAAATACATGTTAAATCCAATAAAAAGTCCACAGACTCATAGTAAGGTAGGCAAACATCATGGCTTTTAAAAGCATTTAAAGTCCAAAATTAACTGATTGAAAGAAATATGAGGAAAGGGGCACCTGGGTGGCTCAGTTGGTTAAGCATCTGCCTTCAGCTCAGGTCAAGATCTCAGGGTCCTGGGATGGAGCCCCACATTGGGCTTCCTGCTCGGCAGGGGAGTCTGCTTCTCCCTCTCCCTCTGTTCCTTACCCCTGCTTGTGCTCTCTCTCAAATAAATAAATAAACAAATAAATCAAAATAAGGATAAATACTCTGGAAGAGTTTGGCAACATATTACAGCCATTCCTGGATTCCTGACTCAAGAGATATGCGGCCTTCAGTAAATTATATCCTCATTTGGTAAAGGGTATATTCCTATTATTATCTACCTCATCGAGTTATGTATCACATGAAAGGTGCTCAGGAAATTTTTTCATATGGTATGTGGTATATTTAGGTGGTATAATATATTTAGGTGGTATATTTATTTAGGTGGTATAATAATAATTATTTTTTATTTATATATTATTATATATTATTAGTATATTTAGGTGTTATATTTGGGTGGTATAATAATAATTATTATAATAACTATTAATCATACTGTTGGTAGCAAGTAAAGATGAGCAGATCAATGTATTTAGCCCGGTCAGTATGCAAACTATTTAATAGCCAGATTATTGGGGTCATGAATACACAGTGTTCTTCACTATGTTCTATCAAACTGGGGATGCCATCCTTTAGAAGGAGCACTGGCACAATAGCATGCATCGAAGAAGGCAACTTTTCACATATGTCGTCTACACATTTATCTCATTTGTCTCCTATCTGTTCTTTTTTGTTCGTATCTACTAATGCCTTGGAGTGCTGAACACCAGAGTCATATGTACAAAGGATACAACCAGGGCAAGTGTGAAAAGGGCCCAGAAATCTTGTATGAAGGTAATTTTAAGGGAAAAATTTTAGGCGGAACTATTCGGGACAGTGCACCATTACTGAATGCTACCCAATAAGGACACGCAACGATCTCAACGCTGTCCTGTAGTCTAACATCAAACATCAAACAAGGCCCTGCCCAGTCAGCAGGGTGGACTGCTTTGACACAGGTTCTTTGATTATTCCAGACAGTCTCGCTAAGATCCAACAATGTTCTTTATTGCCTCTCCGGATGAATAAGTACATGGTCGGAGGTAGGGCTGAATTCTGAGTCATCCTATTCCATCTCATTTTCTCTTTTCTGATGAAGAGGGAAAAGGTCTTCAGAGTTTCAGACATAAGAGGTAAGCTGCCTTTAGGAAGGACCAGAGATGAAGAATAAGGAATGCTGTTAGTGAGCCCTGCTTGCTCAACTGTAGGCTCCAACAGTTAAAACCAGAAATAGATAAGACAGCTTAACTCATGTTCCAACTAAAATCCTCTGCGCTTATTTCTTATCACACGTTTTAAACATTCCACACTCCAGACCACAAAGCACTGATAGCAATGGAATGTCTAGAAGACTTCACCTCACAGGTCCGCTTCCCTGCCCGTGACCCTGACCATGACCTACTGACCCTCATCTATGATAGCACACTCTACCTGCTCTCTAGCATGTAACCCCCTGCCCCTAATCTTTCTTTATAAAACTCTAGGTGCCCATCTTACTGGTGGAGAGGTCAGTTGTTAAGACTTGAATCTGCTGTCAGCACCCGAAATAAATTTCTGCCTTTCTCTTTTCCAAACCCTTGTCTCTTGAGTTATTGGCTTCTCTTATCATGAGTTTATCTGAGTTTGTTGGGCAGTGGTGTTGACAAACCCAGTGAGGAGTTTTGCTTCTGATGTGTCCAGGCCCCTCGGGATTCCTTGGAACAGAGCCGTTGGCCAGGGCAGCACACCAGAGCTCACCCATTCATTTCCCGAGTTAGCAGCTGTGATAGATTAATAGATAATAATACAATTTTTCTTTTTAAATTCTGACTGTGGCATTGCTATAAACAGGCTCTAATGTTCAAAAAATAAAAGTCTAGCTGTCAGACAGCTCAATTTGATCTGTTCCTTGAAAGCTAAATGGGCATAAGAAAGCCTCCAAGTTTTCATCCATCATTGACTCAGAATCAGCCTGCAGGCTACTGGAACATCTTCAGAAAAGCTGACAGAAAACCTGTTTACATCACCAATGCAATAACCCAAGATCCAAAGAGAATTCGAAATGTAAGGAAAGCCAGTCTACCTTTCATTGGTCAAAAAATTGGAGACAGGGGCTTTGTAGCATCTCTGCACTTCATTTTTATTACCTCCAAGTCAAAGTTAGCAGAAGAGAGACCAAGGGGAATGAAGGAATGACGTGTCCTGAGATGTCTTCTGTTGTGCCTTCCAAATATGTCTTTCATTACCATTATACTGAGCTTTATGATGAATCTGTGCCTCCGAGTGACATCCTTCACAGACTGACCACTTCCCAAGGACAGACACACACAGTGACTCAGCAGTTTTCTGACACAAAGGGAATGCCTACAACTCCCCAAACATTTCCTTGGGTGAGAGAATGAAATGGCTGATCAGAGGATAGTCCCTCATGAACCTCTCTCCCCTGAGTAAAATAAGAGGAGACTTCCCTTCACAGATTTACCACACGTTTTAACCAATCAATGGGCACTGGTTAAACGACTTGATACTATCAATGGTTTTATGAAAGGTAGCCATTGATTCTAAGCAGTAAGCTAAGCTTTTAAAATATTAATCATTGCGATTGTCTGAATTTCCTGACTCTGTCCCTGGTCAGTTAGCAGCATCTTCATTGCCTCAGGGCAAAATGGATTGTTACAGCAAGAAGAAAAGGGAAAAAGAAATAGTATTAAGTTTTGTTCTCTTTTAACTTCCAAATTAAGGTGTTCACAACAAAATGTAACCTTTTAGGAGAGCATAAGTCAGTTTATGGCATAACATGCAAAATAAGAAAGTAAAATGTGTGCCTTCCAAAGAGCTTGAGGGAATGGACAAGACTGACCAGGGATGGGGCGTGACTTTGGAGGAGGTGCAGTAAAACAGAAACCAGAGGACAGGACCTTGAGGTGGGGGGTGGGAGGCAGGTTCCATGGTATACTGGAGCTCACCGGAGAGATCAACTATTAAATCATCAGGAGTTTTTACAAGTCAGTTGACTTCACTTTGGCAGCCTGGAATCAGCTATAGAAGGAATATTTATACCACAGAAATTGACAAGTAATATAATTTAGCCTCCCCCACCTAATCTTTACCAATATGCTACAGAATAAAATACAGTGAAATTTAAGAGACTGTATGTAGTCTGTGCCAGAGATCTGGAGGGAAGCCAAGCCAATGCCTGTGGGCCAACTCTTGATATTTATATTTATGTTCACCACTAGAACACCTATCACTGCTGCTTCACTTTACTCTAAGGGAAGGGCCATCCCTGGAAAGCCACTATAAGTCCCTTGTAAGCGGACCATCTCGCAGGAGACCCAAATATGCCACTCTCATTTGAATAGTCTCAAGTGAACAGGCCATTATTCTGGGATCATGTATTAATACTACAAATAAATAATACCCCTCTTCATGCACTGAGCATACTTGGCAATTATTTAATTATTTGTAAGAGTTCATTTAATGTCTATATTCCCCACGTGACTATGAGTTCCATGAGTGGAGAGGTTGATTTATTATTATTATTTTTTTAAAGATTTTATTTATTTATTTGACAGACAGAGATCACAAGTAGGCAGAGAGGCAGGCAGAGAGAGAGAGGAGGAAGCAGGCTCCCTGCTGAGCAGAGAGCCCGATGTGGGGCTTGATCCCAGGACTCTGGGCTCATGACGTGAGCCGAAGGCAGAGGCTTTAACCCACTGAGCCACCCAGGCGCCCCTGATTTATTATTTTTATAAATATTTTTACAACTATAATTCCAAAATCTTCCTTATTAACTAGTGCATAATTGGTAATCAGTAAGTTTTCTTCATGGACTGACTGACACATACATCTAGAAAACTCACAATACTTTAGAAAGTGGAAAAGGAAAAAAAATACAGGGAAGTAGAATATCTCTGTGTGGGAATGTATAAAAAAAATCAAATTTCTCCCCCACTAATTAATAAATTTACTATATTTGCAATCAAAGTTCTATAGTTTTAAAAATTTTATGACTTAATGAGATGATTCTAAAATTCACCTGGAATAAAATTAATAGCAGTCAATAAATATTCTATTTTATTTATTATTTTTTAAATAAAGTCTTTTATTTATTTATTTTAAAAGATTTTATTTATTTGACAGAGAGCACACATGCAGAGGGAGGGGCAGGCAGAGGGACAGGGAGAAGCAGGCCTCCCACTGAGCAGGGAGCCTTATGTGGGTCTTCATCCCAGGACCCTGGGATCATGACCTGAGCTAAAGGCAGTTGCTTAACTAAGCCACCCAGGCGCCCTCAATAAATATTTTAAAAGCAGACTAATGTGAGACAAAGTTTGCTTCCAAACTAAAAAGATGTTATCTATAATTTTAAGAATTAAAACTATGAGGCAACCGTCTGCTGCGGGAGCCGTTACGGAGCACCAGCCATGGCTCTGCGTTACCTCATGGCCGTGGGCCTCAACAAGAGCCACAAGGTGACTAAGAACGTGAGCAAGCTGGGGCACAGCCGCCGCCATGGGTGCCTCACCAAGCACACCAAGTTCATGCGGACGTGATCCGAGAGGTGGGAGGCTTCGCTCCCTATGAACGGTGAGCCATGGAGCTGCTCAAGTTCTCCAAGGACAAGCACGCCCTCAAGTTCATCAAGAAAAGAGTGGGGGCACACATCCATGCCAAGAGCAAGAGAGGAGCTGAGTAATGTCCTTACCGCCATGAGGAAAGTGACACACAAGAAGGACTGAACCCCAACACCCCCCGTGTAATAAAGCCTTTTTGGAACTTGAAAAAAAACCCCAACAATCAAACAAAAAAATGGATGTGGCAAAGTAATGAATGAAAACAACAGAAAGCACAGAAAGGGACCTCAGCATATAAATGAAAATTTGGTAATTTATGTCACATCAATATAGAAGTAGATTATTCAGTAAGTAGTGCTGGGATAAAGACTAAGTCACTTGGAAATAAATGGTGTCCTTGCCTCACATTATATACTAATATTTTTTGAATGGATTAAATCATCAATTATAAAGAGAATATGACCATAAAATACTACAAAAAAAGGGCAGGAGAATAACTCTTCAAGCACAACTTCTAGGACAGAATCATAAAGAATTTAAAGATAAACATGGCTATACAAAAAAATATAATGATGCTGTACATCATTATAAACTCTATGCAAAGACCAAATGCTTTTCCAAGGGGCAGTGAAGAGAGAGCCAAACACCTTTCTTGTGGGTCTTCCCAGGGTTCCCCTTGGTCAAAGAGGCAAGCTTTCACTTAATTTGCAGGCCTGAAGTTGGATTGAATCTATAATGTTTGCACTTGTGATTTGAGATGTTCTAATTTAGACTTCTACCAAGATTATATAAAACTTGGATTATCAAAGATATATCTGTTATGGGGAAATACACATATTCACAATGATAAGTTGATAAACCCCAAGTGCATTATTGGCTTTGTGTACCTGAGATTTACTGAAAGCCTGTCAACCGGCTGACTTTAACAAACAAGTTCACTTCCATTGAAAAATGTCAGGTTAAGCAAAAGAAATGAAATCTTGCCATTTGCGATGACGTGGATGGAACTAGAAGGTACTATGCATAGCAAAATAAGTCAATCAGAGAAAGACAATTATCATACGATCTCCCTGATATGAGGAAGTTGAGAGGCAACGTGGGGGGTTTGGGGGGTAGGAAAGGAATAAATAAAACAAGATGGGATCAGGAGGGAGACAAACCATAAGAGACTCTTAATCTCACAAAACAAACTGAGGGTTGCTGGGGGGAGGGGGGTAGGGAGAGGGTGGTTGGGTTGTGGACATTGGGGAGGGTATGTGCTATGGTGAGTGCTGTGAAGTGTGTAAACCTGGCGATTTCAAAATACCCCTAGGGCTAATAAAACATTATACGTTAATAAAAAAATAAAAAAATTGTAAAAAAAAGTCAGCCTAAACATGTAATAAGTAATACTTTTGGATAATAGTAGTCTTTCTACCCTCTGAGTGAGACTTACAGATAGTGAGTAACAGAGTTAAACTATTTGGACTTACTGGCTGCAGTGTATGTATTCCGGATTTAAGAGTTTTATTTAACCAATAGTAGTTCGTGAAAATCTTTGCTCTCTTAGCCAGTATTCAATGTGGAGACTGTAGTTTATGATTACGTTTATTGACAACAGCAATGATAAAAGCAACAATCATTTGAAATTGCACTTATGTGGACCCTTCTAGAGGTAAACACAATAAAAAAAAATCTAAGTAATTCTGACCAAAAATTTAGGAGGCGGAACTCTAGTACTCCACTCCCATGGAGAGAAAATTCAGGTAAGAAAAATACTGTATACTATTACTTTACTCTGATCAATTCTATATCATAAAACACTAAGTTGTATGCAAAAAAAGAAGAAATCAAATATCACAGCAATCTGTATGATTTAATTCTGTTTAGTGACAAATTATTCAATAACTACATGCCATTCACTGTGCTAGATACTCAAGATAGAAAGATGAAGAAAACACTAGATTTAAAAATTCCAAATCATTAATAAAATCAAATAAATATGCCACCTGCCAAGTTTTTTAAAAATAAGATTTTACTTTTAAGAATCTCTACACCCAACATGGGGCTTGAACTCACAACCCTGAGATCAAGAGTTGCACACTCCAACCCCTGAGCCAGCCAGCCACCCCTACCAACATTTCTTTAAAGGCGTATAAATGGACAAAGACTTGCTACACAGAAAACAAGGATGGCAATATGTATGTGAGAAAAATCCCTGTTAAGACACTGCACTTAAAAAACTGTGTAGCAGAAGTTTGGTTCCATGTTGACTTTGATCTCTGAAAGGGAGTTAGATCTATTCAAATGTTGAATCTATGCAGAGGCCATAAGCTCTCGGTACACAGCATTTAAGTACGGATAGTAGAATAGACCCAAGGAGAACCTGGAGTAACTCCCTACTGGGGCAATAAATATTAATGTACTATATCAGGAAATTCAGCAAGGACCCAAGGACAAATGAAGAGTGAGGAGTAAAAAGAGAATGAAAAAGAGAAAGGAATAGAAACCATCTTACTCAACATGAGTTTCTAAATAAGAAGTCCATAAATAAATCAAGTGCCAAGAAATTTGAACACAATCAACACCCGCAGCAGGAATTTCTCCCAAGTGAAAACAATTTTAGGGGACAGTCTGAACTAAATTTTGAAAGAAGCCGATTAGAATACCCAGAGATTTAAAAAAAATCTTTTTTATTGAAAGTATGCAATAAATAGGTACAAAATATAAACAGGTAGATAAGAAAAGGAATAAATAAGAAATCTTGGAAATTAGCTATTTTTTAGGGAAATAAAATAGAGGAAATGGACTGATATAGGTGAAGGAAGGACTGTGATACTGGATAATGCATGTGGAACTTGACACAGAAAGGAAAAGGGATTTAAAACAAAAACACAAGGGCGGGGCACGTGGGTGGCTCAGCTCAGGTCATGATCTCTGGGTCCCTGGATCGAGCCCCACACGGGGCTCTCTGCTCAGCAGGGAGGCTGCTCCCCCCCCCACCCCTCTGCCTGCCTCTCTGATCACTCCCTCTCTGTCAAATAAATAAAATCTTTAAAAAAACCCAAACAAACAAACAAACAAAAAACAAAACAAAAACACGGGGACGCCTGGGTGGCTCAGTCCTTAAGCGTATGCCTCCAGCTCAGGTCATGATCCCAGGGTCCTGGGATCAAACCCTGCATCGGAGTCCCCTCTCAGCGGGAAGCCTGCTTCTCCCTCGCCCACTCCCCCTGCTTCTGTTTCCTTTCTTGCTGTGTCTCTCTCTGTCAAAAAAATAAATAATATTTAAAATAGAATAAAATAAAATAAAAACATAAAGAAGTATTAAGAGACAGACGGGGAGGACTAAGAGACCTTAGCAATCGTATATGAGTTCCTGGAGGGGAAATGGAAAGATTAGCAAGGACACAATATTTAAAAATTGTTAGCTGAGAACTCAAGAATTGAAGACCTGTGGACTCATATTAAAAGTGCACTCTTAGTGTTAAATATGATAAATAAATATATACCCATGCCTAGACACATCATAGAGAAACAAAGAATATAGAAATAAAGATAAAATCTAAAAAGTTATCAGGGAAAAGGTTATTTACAAAGGAATAACACACGAGTAATAACAGTCATTGGAAAATAATAGAGTCCTGATACCTTCAAATTGCTAATAACCATTACCCTGAAATTTTATATTTAGCTAAACTATCAAAGAAGAATGAAAGGCCCTATCTTAGCATTTCCCAGCAAAGTCCAAGAAACCTTACCTCCCCCAGAAAATCCTCACTAAAATCAATATCTAGGTATGTTTGAGAAATTATGTACATCAGAAAGAAGAAAAGGAACCCAGAAGGAAAACAGCATAAGAGAAACAGAAGTGGGCATGGAAGTGGAAAAAATGTCAAAAAATATGGTGAACTATTAACAGCAAAATATGTGCACATACAAGAACATGCACACAAACACAACGGACAACAGTAACAAGATGGATGGCAGAATGGGGAGGTTCAATAAGTAAGCAATTTGGTTAAAATGCTAGAAATATAAAGCAGTAGCCAAAAAAATGTGTTCAAGAATGATGGTAACCACAATCATTCCAACAAAAGAGTAGAAAAATAGTGGGAAAAGGAACAAAGAAAGAGTATGACATCAACAAGAAAAAGGTCCAAATACATAAATAATCACAGGTTATGTAAATAGATTAAACACAGGGATTATTAGAATTTCTAAAAATATCACAGATCAGATGAAAATAAAGAGATGAAAAAAAACTTATCAGCAAATTCTGATCCAAAGAAAGTCAATGTAACAATGTTAATACCATTCAAACAGAATTTAAGTCTAAATGTACTCTTAAGTATAATGAGATTAAAAAATTATAGGACTGAGGAGGCCTGAGTATAACCTGGAAAGCCTTACAGATATAAGGATGCAGAAAAAGCATTTGACAAAATTGAATAGAAATGAAGTTCTATTAACATGGTTTTAAATTAAAAAACCAATAGCTGACTTATTCTTAAGATGAAGCTTGAAAGCATTGACTTTAAGATAAGGATCATGACAAATACATCATCCTCATGACTTTTCTATTATGTTCTATTGTAGGTCAATGCTATAGGCTTCTTTTAAAAAAATAAAGTGAGAAAACAAAACTTGAAGCTAAAACTGTTTTTTAGACAATATACTTGTCTATATAATAAAGCCATGAAAAAAAACAAAGCCAAGAAGTTTTCTAGATTCAAAGTAAAGAAAGACAACAATATACAATATATTTATATGTGCTTATTATGTGCTATACACTCTTACAAGCAATTAAATATTGATTTAGTTAATTCTCACAATAATCACTGAGAAGGTAGGTTTTAATATTCTCATTTTGTGAATGAGGAAACTGAAGCATGGAAAGGTTAAATCATTTTCCCAAGGATCTAGAGGTAGTGAAGTGGGAGAGCTGGGATTCAAACCCAGGTATCTTAGATCTGGTGTCTGGGCTCTAATCACACACACAACATTCCTATACTCCCTCCTGGAAAGAACCAATCAGCAAATGTAGTGCAAAATCTAAGGATCTCAATAACATTAGCAATGAAGAGAGCTAAGAATAAATATAGATAACATGTGAGTATTTTATGGATACAATTATCCCAAAATTTGCAAAATAAATGACATTAAAAAAACCTGAAGATATGAAGATATATGTGTTATTTTTGCTTAATTAATGCTAAATACAACTGCAATAGATATTTTCAAAGAGTTTTCAGTGGGATTTTACGAACTTTTATGAAAGTCTGTAAGAAAGTAAAGGACCAGCAATAGCTAAGAAATATTTGAATACTTGGGGAGAAAAATGAGGTGGGAAGGTGTGTTCTACATGATATGGAAACCTGCTATGGTTATTAAAAACAGTATGAGTAAGACATTGGGTTACTGGACAGGGAGAGGGAGACCAATCAGAACAGAACAGAGAGCTCAGAAACAGACCCTAACACATCTGGAAGCATGGGTATCTGCCAAAGGGGGAGAGAAGATCAACGCATCAATGAACGTTGATGAATGGGAGTGCAGAGGTGGCTTCCTGGTGAGACTGGGAAGGACAATAAAGGGTCTTCAACTTCTTGTATTGTTTCATTTAAAAACAGTAACACTCTGAAAAAATAAAATTAAAAAAAAACCAAACAAACCAGTAACAACAGAAACAGCATGAAGCAATGTTAAGATACGATGAAAGTGGGTGGATAGATGGTCATGAGCATATGACTCTTTGTAGACATTACTACTATTTGAAATACTGCACAATAGTAAAAGCAGAATAGCTATAAATACAGAAGACATTGGACAATATTCTGCACCATTTCTTATAGTTCTCTGGGAACTAGAAATAGAAAGTTATCTTATCATGACACAGAATTCTATCTCAAAACCTTCAATATCATACTTAATACTAAAACACAAGAGGAATCCCCTTAAAAATCCAGAGGGGTGGGGTGCCTGGGTGGCTCAGTTGTTAAGCATCTGCCTTTGGCTCAGATCATGATCCCAGGGTCCTGGGATTGAGCCCCACATCGGGCCCCCCGCTCAGTAGGAAGCCTGCTTCTCCCTCTCCCACTACCCCTGCTGTATTCCCTCTCTCGCTGTCTCTCTCTCTCTCTGTCAAATAAATAAATTAAAAAAAAAATCCGGAGGGGAAAAGACATCCATTTTACAACTCTTAAATATTATTATTCTGCAAGTTCTAGCATGAGCAATAGCAGTAAACATAGAAAAGGAATAATTATTATAAAAAGAAGGATAGATATATTAGTTATGGGTGGAATTAAATATCTAGTAAATACAAGAGAATATTGAACATTGTATAGAGAACTCAGCAAAATAGCTGAAGGCATGATAAATATGCAGAAACCAACAGCATTATAATATTTGAGCACTACTTTAAAAGTGTTAAATGAGATGGAATATGACTTATTTATAGTATTAAGGGAAATACGAGATACCTGTAAGTCCTCTGATCAAGACATACACAAGAACTTTAGAGAACAGCTTGAGCTACTATAGAATGGGATGGAATAACAGAAAAAAAAAAAAGAATAAGGGCAGGGATAGCACACACTGTTTGTTTTTTTTTTAATATCATGAGTAGGTTGGAAATGGAATGATTACTCAACTGGAGTGCTGAGCAAACAGATTATTCTTCTGGAGGGACAAATATTTCACCCTATGTGAAAGCAAGTACCATGCAGATGAAAGATACAAATAAGTTAACCAAACTTCACTACTTCCTTACTGAGCCCTTCTATGTCTCTTCCTCTGCCTCAAACGCACACCCTACCCCACCCACTCTTCACCTGGCTCACCCCTAAGAATCCCTCATTATTTAGGTTAGCTATTAATTTGTCCAGGAAGCCTCCCTGGAGCCCTTGCTCCACACCACCAAGACTGACTTTGACCTCCCTCCTGCATCCACACGTGCCTATCCCAAGACTTCTCTCACCAGATCGCAATCCTCAATTCTGCAATCAGAAGTTCTGTAAGGTTAGGCACCCGGTCTTAGTCATCACTACCGCCTGGTGCATTTCCACTCGATGTCTCAACAAACTGCCCCAAACTCCCTTCCTACTGTCTCCCCTTCCTGGCAGCCCTCTGCATTCTCTTCCGGCCGCTCCTCATCCTAAGGGCTGAGGTTTTCAAGAGAACCTGATGAAGTTTCAGAGCTTGCATCTAGAATGTTCTCAAACAGCTGTTTGCTTGTGGATCTCACCGGAATGGTGGCGTTATGAAAAGAAGCGGCATGAAGCCATCCCTCTTCTCTCTTCAGCCCTTAAAATCTCTTCTGCACACAGTTTGTCTTCACGGGTTTTATTTATTGCTTTGACTTCTGAATAGTACTTTTCCTTTAAAGATAATCAGGCTGGCAAGTGTCATCTCCCTCCCAACAGCAGCTCAGGGTTTTGCTCTTAGTGGTGACGAGCAGATGACTCCAGTGGCAGCTCACTTTGTCTTGCCACTGTCTATCTGGACAATTCCAGGACCCAACACGAACAGCCTCGCCGCTACCATCGAGGCTTAAATCAATCAGTGCACAGCCAGAGTTCTCAAATCTCCCTCACGCCCGGGGCCTAAAGCCTTGTGTTTTGTAGGTAGCAAGGCGGATCCCTTCAACACACCCTTTGGTTCCCTTTCCCTCTTAAGGCCTCAAAACAGCCTGAGTGTGGCCGTTTCTCACCCAAATCTGCCTCAAAATAGTTCATTCTCCCCAAGGCACAGCACCTGCCGTCTTGAGACTCCTTTTCAATGCTAGATGTTCCAACGTCTTTCTGTACAAATCACCACTGCTTATTTCCCCATCCTTGCTATACAATCGTTCTACCTTCCAGTAACACCAGAGTCATAATGACTTGTTGGAGAAAGTGAGCCCATGTTTCTGATTCTTTATGTGTTTCATGTTGTTTGTTCCGATGGTTGTACCAATTTGGCCCTTCAGTTACCATGTGGAAATCCTGTCTGTCCTCCCTCTTCCCCCATCCAACACCCAGCATCCCTTCCTCTTCCAACCAGGTGGGATTTGCTTTCTTTCAACAAATAGTACTTCCCATTGCCTTTGGAGGAATTATGCATTACTCTAATATGAATTCTTGCCCTTTAATTACATGCTTTTCCCTCTCTTCTTGGTGATAAACTTCTTGGGATTCTGTTTCAGAATTTTTTTCTTTCCTTTACATGTCTGGTGTCATGCTTTGCTTATAGCAGACGTTCAAGAAAATTGGTTGAATTGAGAATATCTATGGGATTTCATTAATATCTCATTTTAAAATTAAATAGACTAACTCATATCTAAATTAATCTACAGTAGGATTCTTTTTTTACTGCTTTTAATTTTATTCAGGACTGAAAAGGAAAAGAGAACTTCTTGATCTGGGCAAACTGTATTTTAAAAATTACCTCTGAAAATAACAATTAAAATATTACCTTAATACAAAACAACTTAAGCTATTTTAGATGCAAAAAAAAATTAATATCATAGGGCATAAGAGTAAGATGTTAGAAGTAGGTGAGAAAAGGAACAATATAAATGCAGCATGTGCTCACTTAGCAACCTAAAAAAGAGCAAGCCTTTCAGAAATTGAA
This sequence comes from Martes martes, assembly GCF_963455335.1. Lineage (NCBI taxonomy): Eukaryota > Metazoa > Chordata > Mammalia > Carnivora > Mustelidae > Martes > Martes martes. Next base: position 53,100,825 of record NC_137903.1, read on the forward strand.
GTGAAATGATAATCATCACATCTGGTCTTTTCTAAAAAGCTAGTCAAAGTCACAGCTTTGCTATATAGCAAAGAACCCAACCAAACACTGAAGAAAAAAACATGTCTCCAGAAAAATGTGATCCTAATTAAAAGACAATTAAATCGTGTCTTGATAAAAAAGATGTATTCATTTCAGAACTTTCACAAAGTTGTACATTGTTCTTCCAGATCGCTGGTTTTAAAACAAGGGTAGGGTGCACATCAGAATCACATATGAAATTAAAAAAAAAAAAATCTACCCCAGAACAAGTAAATTATTGTCTTCCACTGGGAGGGGAGGGGAATGTGTACATGTATTTTTAAATATCTACAGAAGTGATTCTGATTTATATCCCTGTGACAGGGGCAGGGTTTATGGGTCTAAAGCTATAGGGGGAAGGAGCTCTTTAGGAAAAAGAATAAAAAATTAGGAAGTAAACCCATGTAAGTGGGGAACAGGGGTCCTGAAGCTTAACTCTCATCAGTGTCAAGTAAGTCTGTCTGTGTCCCTCTGTATTTAGGGTGACCTTGATCACAGCGCCCCTTTAGACTGGCTCTGGCATTAGTCTATTACTACTTTGTTATTACCAATAATAAAAAATAATGAAATAATTTTCATTGCAAAAGAAAATAAGGGCCAACACTATTATTTACTGAATATTGCTCTCTCACACTGTGCTAGATATAGAGTTCATCCCTTCCTGTGGACACTCAACTAAACGTCCACAACCCGATGACATTAAGCACAACTAATTATCCCTGCGCTCTGAATGTGGGAACTGCGGCTTATTGAAGCGAAATACTGTGTTCAACCTTAAACAGTTAGCTAACGGTCAAGACTGAGACTTAAACTAGTAACTCAATTGCTTAGAGATAAGTATCTGGGATCAAGACTATAGATATTGTTTCTCAAAGTTAGTTCTTCTCGGTTCTATAACCGCTGAGTACGGATTCACACCTGGACATGGCCACCATTTGACATTCTGACATGCAGTGACATTCTGCCACTATTTGCTGTTTTACCTAGTTAGACAGGAAAAGAAAGGATAGAGGCATCAAAACAAAGGTGTCAGTTAAAGTCACTAAATCAAAGGACTGTTTGACATTTTAACTTCAACATCATCACACTTTGACTTGGCCCAGAAGCCATGGGCCTGCAGTTCAAACAGTCTTTCACAAGATGGCTCCCTTGCTATCCTCAGTTGCTACTTATATAATAAAAATCCTACATCACAATTGTAAAGTTGCAAATCTTTAGGAAGTTGTGTATTTCTTGTTGGTTTTTGAGCCTTTCTAAAATCAGGACTATCTGATTAAATTGCTACCAGGCACTTTTTGTGAACAAGATTCTTTTATATTGCCTATATTGAAAGCTAAAAGTTGAGAGGAAATTCCCTTGGCAAAGGAATTTTGCCAAAAAAATGATAATAATCTACCTGTGCATTGTTGCCTAACTCCCCCAGTTTTTTCTTTAGTACATTGGAAGTACATCCCATCCTTTTTTCACCCAGGCAAAGATGTGCTTGGTGAGGGCGTGGGAGGAGAGAGAGAGAGGTCTTGCCCGGGGAGAAGTAAGGGCACATTTAGTCCTAAAGTGCTGCTCGCCATTCGCTGGTGAGAAGAGCCCCAAGTGAAGATAACCCAGGAGGAGGGAAACAGCTTATCTCAAGTCCTTCTCAGTTTCCACAAGGCTCTCACAGAGAGTGCATCGAACTGCTTTTAGATTTAATTCTGAGTTATTTTACAGATATGCATTTTTAAAAATATTTATTTTATTTATTAATTGACAGAGAGAGACAGCAAGAGAGGGGACACAAGGAGGGGCAGTGGGAGAGGGAGAAGCAGACTTCCTGCTGAGCAGGAAGCCCAATGAGGGGCTTGAACCCAGGACCCTGGGATCATGACCTGAGCCCGGGGCAGATGCTTAATGACTGAGCCACCCAGGAGCCCCCAAAAAGATCTATTTATTTTAGAGAGAGAATGTGTGTGAGCATGAGTCAGGGGAGGCGCAGAGAAGCTTAGGCAGACTCCCTGCTGAGCGAGGAGCCCAACACAGGGCTGGATGGATCTGACAACCCTGAGATCATGACCCGAGCCAAAACCAAGAGGAGGTTGCTCAACCAAATGAACCACCCAGGAGCCTCATAAAGATATGCATTTTTGATAAAACATGACCACTAAATGTTGGCCGACTATTTTGTCTGATGCTCAAGCCAATAAACAGAGATCTATTCAAGGTATAATGAAGTATTTCTATAAATGGCTGCAAATTCATGTGCTATTTAACTAGCTATTATCCAATTCTCCAATTCTCCCTTTATCCTAAGAAAAAAGAAAAATGACCCAGTAGCACTAAAGAAATGGGGAACTACTTCTAGTAAAAAATATGAATGAAGAGTTGTCCCACTTTCTTTTTTTTTTTTTTTTCAAAGAGAGAGAGGGCTTGAGCACACATGGGAGAGGGAGCAGGCGTGGACAGAGGGAGAGGGAAAGACGGAATCTTAAGTAGGCTCTATGTCCAGTGCAGAGCACCATGCGGGCTCCATCTCAAGACCCTGAGATCATGACCTGAGCCAAAATCAAGAGTTGGATGCCTAACCCACTCAGCCACTCAGGTGCCCCAAATTTTTCCATGTTTTGAGAGAGATTATAAATCAGGAATCTGAACTTCTATGATAATAACACATTTGCTGGAAATCATACTTTTAACGGTTACTGTTAAAAGAATTTTCCAATAGGACTTTCAGTATAATTTGATGTCATATTCCCGACCATACATGGTATCAAACAATAAACTACAAAAGCAATAAATAAGGAGGCCTGGCATGCAATTCTTGATCTTGGGACCATGAGTTCTAGCCCCATGCTGGGTGTAGAGTTTACTTAAAAAACAAAAAACAAAAACAAAAGAAACCAAGCAACAAATAAAACCGTACCATCTATCAGCAAAGATTGACCAGAGTTTGGTCAGGCTCTTTTGAACTCTCTTTTTTGATTAAATCTTGGGCTCCTGGGTCCTTCCTTAAGTCCAGTTCTAGCACGAATCCTGCTAAGTCCATTTAGACAGACTCCCCCATCCTAAATACCTTATTGCTCTCCACAGCCCATCAGGTTCCTCATCCGCCACCACTGCCAAGGTAATCTCTGAATATCCAACAGCCTCTAGCAAGAATCTTGATGGTTGTTTTAGCCCAAATTCTCCTTTACCCTTAATGTCTTCTCTTAGTAATTTTCTATTCACTGACCTCTTCCCTGCTCCTTGGCTATAAATTCCCACTTTGCCTTGTTGTATTCAGAGTTGAACCCAATCTCTCTCCCCTACTACAAAAGTCCACAGCATGGTCCTTATACTTATCACAATGGTCCAAAAGAAAATCTGTCGTATCTTCTTTAACGAGTACCATTAAATAATTGTTTCTTTGATCCTATAGGTGGCAAAAGGATCAAACTATAAAATTAATCTATCATCAAACCACCCTAAAAGTAATACAATAGAAAAAATAGATGCAAAAAATTAAATTTTTCTGCATTTTAGAAAGTTGGACCTTAGTAGACATGAATAACCTGAATGGTCAAAAAAGCTATACTATCTTTGATTTGCAATCATTTTCCTAAAATAAGTCAAATATACTCATTCGAATTTATTTTCAAGTAGACTGAGGTCAGTATGGCATAATGGTTAAGACTGTAGGTTCTGGAGCCCAAATATCTGGGTTTGAACGCTAGCTTTGCTCCCTCTAATTCCTGAGAAAGTAACTAAAAAACCTCTGGGCCTTAGCTTCCCATTTGTAAAACAGGAATGAGGATTATGTGATCTAATAGACATAAAGGTCTTAGTATGGCGATTGGCCCACAGTGGCAGCTTAAGTCTCTTTCCTGGCCATACAGACTCACCTCCATAGCTCAGGTACTGCCACCCACGCTCAGAATTAGTGCCAGGTATTGATAAAAATAATGGTGACATTGAGGATGATTTTGCTTTTTCACTTGAAACATGTTTAAAGTTGGGAGTTGAGCCCACATTTTCTTTTCAGGTTCCTCCCTTTGCAGATTATGCGATGGGACAAAAACAGCTATTGAACCAATAAAGTAATCCCGGAAATGAAGTGCCCGAAGTTACTCAATTCACCACTCACTGACAGGGCCAAGCAGGCGTTGGCAGCTCTCAGAGTATCTCTGCCTTCAAGAGCAAGTGGTCAACCTCCTAACGATCACAGCAGAGGCTGCTGTTGTAGAAGAACTACTTGACATCTCTCAGAGGATTGCTAGGCAGGTTCTTGTCTGAAATGGCCTATTAGTTTTCCATATTCACAATACAAAGTGCCATGAATTGAGGGAGAAAAGGCATCTGCATTTTTAAATTATTATTTTTTATTTTTAAAAAAGATTTTATTTATTTATTTGACAGAGATTTTATTTATTTATTTGACAAGAGAGGGAACACAAGCCAGGGGAGTGGGAGAGGGAGAAGCTGACTCCCCACTAAGCAGGGAGCCCGAAGCGGGGCTCGATACCAGGACCCTGAGATAATGACCCGAGCCAAAGGCAGATGCTTAATGACTGAGCCACCCAGGCACCCTGGCATCTGCAATTTTTTTAAAACAAATCTAGGAAATTTAAGAGTTGAAATGTCCAATGGAATTCTCACTGCATCATTCATTAAAAAAACATGGAAAACTGAGACCAAGAAAAGACAAGTGTTGGGTGATCACAGGGGAGCATAGGTTGAAGACATAAAATGCAAAGTTTTCAAGCGCTGAATGTCTATATTTAGTATGATTTAACTTGAAATTAAGGAACTATGCTTGCTTTGGCTATTGCCTTGGGGCAGTAATGCAAAACTCATCAACTATGGCCTGTGTCAGACAGAAGGGAGAGTGTGACAGCCAACCTATCTGAAAGATGCATAATTATCCAGATAGCGACCCTGAGTGTTGACAGCTGAAGTCAGGTCATTTCAATGAAAGAACACATCACCAAAACCATTAAAGGGCATTGATTAAATTCACTTTAAATTCAACAGCCATTGGCATCTTAAAGATTCATCTCCGCTAGGAGATTAGATTCCCATGCATTCTTTGATTTTGACAAATTAAATTTCCTCCAACTAGTTTATTTGTGCATCTCATTTTTTGTATAGATACACAGCGGAAGAAAACCAAGGATGTACATTTACGTGTTTAAAAACTATACCGTCAACATCAAAACAGTAAGGCTGTTTTAGCTTAAACATCATACAAGGTTTTTCTCACACACGTGGTAAAGGAAGATGGCTATACTGTGCTTAATTCAGAATTTACAAGTAAAAAGAGTGTTGAAGGGCACATCAGGGTCCAGTGTTTTTTAAGCGGATTTTCTGCCAATTACTTGTTAATTTTCCAAAGGTAACAATGGCAGAGCCCCTTTACGTAGAAAGGTGGAGTATAGAACTAAGTTCTTAACTATTAGGAGGGAGATAGTTATCTACCTAGACGGTTATCATCAGCTCACTCACAATTTATGATAAAACATATCGATTCTACTTTTTTTCAGCATAGGATGCAACATAGAGATCAGAGGTTACAAGTGCCAACACCATACCCGAGTTCTGTGGGTTTAAAACCTCACTAAAGCCATGTACCTGCTGCATGATTTAGGCATATTATTTAACCTCTCAGTGCCTTGGTTTGCTAATCCAAAAATGGGTATCTTCTCAGTTGATTCCCAAAGTAACATTCATTTAATAAAACTTATTAAAAATAAGTTTTAAGACTTATTTATACCAAGGCTGAGAAATGTGAAGTAAAACACGGAAGGGCTAGTCAGAAGTCACAGCCAGTGCTACACACAGATGTGTTTGACCTCTAAGTCCTGCCTGGCTGCTGAGGCTAAGTCCTGCCTGTCAGGCTGCTGCCTGACCTCGGATGCAGCCCACCATCCCCTGCCCCACCACAGACAGACACTCACGCACAAACAGGTCTACTCCATTTCATATCTGTCTGAAACTCAGAAAGTCTAATTTAAAGGGGATTCCAGGGTGTGGAGGGTGTGGAGGGAGTATGAAAACCACTGATTCGCACCAGGAAGCATCCTTATGTCTTAATATCTTGCATACCCTCATCGGACCTTCAAGTGAAGCATGAACACACGTAATTGGGAGAAGGCCTGACCTTGACCTAAATGTGGACTCCTTTGCCCTGAATTCAGTCTATTAGGAAAGCCCAACCCTGGAAGGTAATAGGACTGTCTCAAAGATAGCTCAGAACAATAACTACAAAATAATACTATTTCCTTGTTTCTATAGCAATTCAGAGCCTATACATGGAGAATATGGGAGGATTTTCCACTCAGGAGAGGGCAGTAGACTGAAATGCACACACCAGTAGCTAATGCTACTTCTGTTATCCTGCTGGTAAGCCTACCCACAATGAATTAAGGAGAAAGAATTTCTGGGCTTCCATCCCCACTCTGTGTCCACCAGTTAGAAACACAGATCCAAAGTGAAAGCAAGTAATACAGAAAACTGGAAAAGAGATATCATCTTTTAGACTCCTTTAAAATTATACCTCCCACTCCTAGTCTATTTTCCTAGTCTATTTTTTCCCCACAGCTATATAATTAACATGTAACATGCCATATAATTTCGTTCCTTGTTAAATCTCTCACTAGTTTTTTTTTGTCTGTTTGTTTGATGTATTCCAACCCATCTAGACACTACTTAATAGTTGCTCAATAAATATTTGCCAAGTGAATGAATGAGTAAGAGGAAGAGAGCATCTCTGAAAGTGGTATACTGCAGAGCCCAGAATATATCTGGAAGGCAGGACAGGAGAGAATAAAACATTAGGTCTATAAATCTGGAGTCTAAAGCCACCAAAAAATGAATTCGCTGAGATCTAAAGACAAAATTAAGTAAAGAAAAAAAGATGGATAGGATAATATAATATTGAAAGAAAACTGTACACCTGCAAAAATTAAATCTGTATTTAAGATAATAAGGAGAACTGAAATAGTAAAAATTCTAACCATTGCTGCAGCTTACAGAACACAAAAGAATTTCCAGAATTATAGAAAAAAATAAAGGTAGAAGGAATTTCAAAATGGAAATCATATATAGAGAAAACTGAGAGCAAAGAACAACGCAAAAATGGTCAGTGTCCCTGGAGGTAGAAAAACAACCATCAGAATAGAATAATCAAAAACATAATTAAGAAAGGTTAAAAAAAACTAACAAATGAAACCACTGCAAGATTAATAGAAAATCTTCAAACAAAAAAAGAGACAGGGAGAAGAGGCTACCCATAAAGGAAGGAAACTCAGGCCAGTATCAAACTTCTCCTAACAGCGAATGCCAAAAGACAACGCAGAAATATCTTCAGGGTTGTGATGGGGAGAAGTTGTGATTCTAGAATCTTATATCCGACAAAATTACCTTTCACGCAAGAAAGCCATTTGCAGACATGCAAATATTTATTCCACTCATGTAGCTTCAGTGAAAAAACGGTCTGACAACTTACATAAGCTAATAATTGTGAGATAAATCCCCATAATAACAAGGTATTTTTATGGCGTGCTGAATTCTTTCTCTCACAGTTTGAGTGACATATGTTGGATCTTATGGTGGATTATACAACAGTTTAGATGACTGGATCATGTTGCCTAGGGAATAATGAACAAAATAGGTTTTTTTTTTTTCTGTTTTACAGCAGTAAAGCAGCACAGTATATAACAAGTAGCCATCACAAATGACAAGTAGATTAAGGAATGACTTTCTGGATCTTTGAAGTTTATATTTAAAGACCCGAGCCATTGTTTTTAGTTTTGAATTTGAAAGATTAATAACTTATCCAATGGCAGGTATCTTATGCCAACCAGCTCAAATTTATAATATCTTCAAGGATTATGTTAAGTATTTCTAAAAAATCAGTGATTTTCTTTTTTTAAATTAATTAATTTATTTTAATAAACATATAATGTATTTTTATCCCCAGGGGTACAGGTCTGTGAATCGCCAGGTTTACACATTTCACAGCACTCATCATAGCACATACCCTCCCCAATGTCCATATCCCCACCACCCTCTCCTGTCCCCCCTTCCCCCAGCAACCCTCAGTCTGTTTTTTGAGTTTGAGTCTTTTAAAAAATCAGTGATTCTGATATGATATCAACTATGTCAACTATATCAAAGAAGCACACACAGGTACATGGCTACAAGGAAATGTAGTCATAGATAATTACTTCCCTTTTTTATAGTTTTCTGCATTTTTCTATCTTTCTATTAATCATGTTATCATATTGAAGACAAGATCAATCTATATCTGCAATTTGATTAACAAAATAGTCACAATCATGATTTTAAAAAACAAGCATAACAAAGGACTGTTAAAAAGTGGTATTGGATCAAAGAAATGTGAAATCATATACATATATACACACACACACATATACATATATATATGCACACATATATATACAGATACAGATATATTATCTACATATCTATATAGATATGTTACATAACATTTAAACAGCAGTGTTGCATTGTTCCTAGTGACAAGAACTAATGACCATCAAAGTGGTAGAGATACAATATATCATTAAAATAGAATACTATGCAGCGGATAAAATAAAGCAGATCTTTAGGAAGTAATTAGAAAAAATTTTCAAGACCATTATTATGCAGAAATAGCAAAGTAGAGAACAGCTTCCACTTGTAACATAAAGGACACTGTATATGTTAATTACACCCCTACACACCCACACACCCCCAAATGATGTTCAGAATAATACGTAACAGTGGTTGACTCTGTGTAGAGGACAAGATTGGGGGTCAGCTGCAGGCAGGACACTTCGCTGTCACTCTATAATTTTTATACTGCTTATTTGTTTCTCGTGTTTGTTTAATCATGTACATGTACTTCTTATTAATTTTTTAAAAAATATTTTATTTATTTATTTGACAGACAGAGATCACAAGTAGGCAGAGAGGCAGGCAGAGAGGGAGAGAGGAGGAAGCAGGCTCACTGCCGAGCAGAGAGCCCGATGCAGGGCTTGATCCCAGGACCCTGAGATCATGACCTGAGCTGAAGGCAGAGGCTTTAAACCACTGAGACACCCAGGCGCCCCTTTCTTATTAAATTTTTAAGTAAAGGTATACAGCTTTTGATTTTAAGTGAGCATACCATGAATTCCTCACTATTTTCATGCCCAGTGTTGTCACACACAAGAGTATTATTTTTTTTCTATACTGACATAAACAAAAATCTCGAGTTGCCTTGATTTGTATCTTTCCTAGCGTTTCTATGAAGTCTGAAAGGCAATTAGCATGGCACATCCTTAGACTTTGAGCAAACATTTATAAAAGTGAGCGGGAAACATTGCAGAAAGACATAGAGTTTTATGAAACATAATTTATAATCAAGTTTATGCTGTTTTTTCTTTTGAATATTATCCATATTAAGAGTATCTTTATTATAACAATCTCCTTTCTATTATCACAGGCCTACAATTTCTACCCCTACTATCTCTCCCAAGGAAAATACATGGGCTCCTTTTCCTGACACTTAAATTTCATTTTCTTAAATTATTTCGCCAAGTCTGAATTTTTGAAATTTTTGAAATGCAGAATGTATTGGGTTGGGATTGGTGGCACTCTAGTGTTCTAGAATAGAACATTTCTTATCATGTTTACAGAAAACAACTCAGAATACGCCAGAGTTTGGGAGAACTGAGACTACCTGCCATTCTAATATCACTCAGAACTCAGCAATAGAATAAGATTTCCTTCTTTTGAGAACTGTAATTTCTCATGGTTTCCTTCTGAGCACAAGCCTCAGCTCTCCAAGCAATTATTTAGTGTGATCATATTGCTGTTATATCTTCTAATATGGTGTATTCCCTTAATTTTTGAAGTACCCCCTAAATTACATTTTATGGCCTGAAAATTAAAGTAGAAATTATCTAAGCCAATGGTTTTAAACCTTTTTAAGATTTGTGGACCCCTCTGAGAATCTGATACACACTGTGGACCCTCTCTCCAGGAAGTATGATTTCAAACCTTAAATCTCATCCACACATCTTCCGGAGTTCACAGAACTTTAGTCACAAGGTCTATGTCAATCTTCATTGGACAATGAGGGGACAAAGCCAGCTTATTCTTGAAAAATGATCAATATTTTATACATAGTTGTAAAACATTATTAAATATACTATTCTTTGAGTGTTCATAAAATGCTGTGAGGTAGCAAGTACATTTATTATTATTCACTTATTAGGAAACCACTTAGAACATTCACATGAGGAAACAACTCAGAAAATTTCAATGATGTAGCCAAACTCACACGGTAAATAAATACTAGAACCAAGTCTCAAATCTAGGGCTGCTCTTTATCAACTCTATCCTTTTTCCTTGCTTTACACTCTTTCCTTTAGTTCACCGTTTTTTTCTGTAAAGGGCCAGATAGTAAATACTTTCAGCTTTGCGGGCCATGGGATCTCTGTTACAGCACAAAGCCAGCCAAAGACAATACTAAAATGAAGGGGTGTGGTTGTGCTCTAATAGTTACATAACAGGTGGCAGGTCGGATTTTGCCCACAGGTCATAGTTTGCTGACCCCTGCATTATTTTGCCTCTACATAAAAAACAACTTAGTCTTTTAATCTATTTTCCCAGTTTTAATGTTTTTATCATCATGATTTTGACCAGGTTACAAGATCATTACTAAAATGCTCTACATGCTAATGGAATCCCTAAATAAATTTCTGCCTAAAAGCTAAAATGAGAATTTTACATATCAATTTTTATTTTTACTTTGAGATAGTTTCACTGACGAAACAATTGTATAGGGAGGTGGTTTGGGAATACAATAATAGTACAACAGGAGTCAATATTACATGGGAAAAAAAAGTCCTATTCTAGTGATGGCATTAAGGGAGACAAAGTTTAGGAAAACAAATTAAAATATAAAATACATTTTCTTATAATGTTCAGTTTGTTTAAATATCAAGTAACCTTTAAAGGAGGGGTATTTAATGAGTATATTTGTTTATGGTATTAATAAGGGCTATCACCAAGTATCTGGGTTCTTCTAAGCTCAGGGTAAGACTGCATTTCCCCACTTAGCCTCTTAAAAGTTAGTTTGGCCAATGTCACCTGAGTGAAAACAATGCCCACTGACATGAAACTCGATTCGCCAGTGTGTAGCATTCCATGCTCTGCTCCCCAGGCCAAAGGAAAGGACAGGAAAGGACAGGAAAGGACACTGAACGAGGAAGAGCTATTCCCCTGTCTCTGAGCACAAACATGGGGTGGGCCCTCCTGTCAATCCACACTGAATATATAGTATGAACAAAAAATAGGCTTTTATTTTGTAAAGCCACCAAGATATGGGAATTGTTACAGAAAATAACTTAACATATCCTAACTAATACAAAAGCATACATGTTAAAAAATCCTATAGAAAACAGACTTACACAAATATTAATTTTTATGATATTTAGCAAATAGTAACACCTCAAGGGTATATTATATATTATTTTGATGATCACACTTTGGGTTATCTATAACCAATCAAATAACCAATCAAATCATTTCTTTAAATTAAGTACATGAAGTTAACTTACAATTACATTCACTACATGAAGTAACTAGTCAAATCTGGCACTTAGTGTTGTGAAAATAACTGGTTTGAGCAAATCTTAATAAGTTATGTGAAGGCAAACATTTATGTATTATTATAAGAATGAAAACATATGCATTCAAGGTTTAAGCAAAAATGTATTTCTTTCTCTGTTAACATTACTAATACAAATAAATGTGCAGAAATAATATTGGCTTATTTTAAAGTTAATAAAAATTACTCTAATAAAATCAGCTTACTCTAAAATAATACACTGTCATTCAGGATGCAAAGTATTTTCACATACATAATCTTATTTAACTTTCCAACAACTCTGGGAGAAATACTAGCCCCACTGACACATGAGAAAATTAGGGATAATAGAATAGTGACCGGCTCAAGAATACCACCTTAGCTAGTGGCAAAAACAAAAACCTGAACTTGGATTTTCTGCAGTGACACCTGATATTCCTTCTACTGTATCATTTGTTTAAAAAACAGGGAGAAAAAAAAAAAAAAAAAAACAGGGAGAAATACTTTCATCCTAAACTGTACTGCACGAATAAAGCTGAGTAACATATCTACATAAAAATGTTCAGCACATTATTTTAGTACAATGTATATTAGGAGGTTATGACCATATCTCTTTTTTTACTTAAAGCATAACTTCCATGATCTACAGATGCCACTGAAATTAACTATGAAAACATGCACTCTTCGAATAAGCTACTTGGGCAGATTATTACTTATTTCATACCCCCTTTCCTTTTTTCTTCTCTTGCCACTTACCCTTGGAAATTTCACTTTGTTAGTATCATCAAAGGGGGGAACCTAAGCTTAGAAGGAAGAGGTACAGCACGTCAACTAAATTTGCCCCCATAGTTGTTGTTTTAGTTTTAACAATAAAGTTGAAAGGGGAAAAAGTTTAAGATTAGTAATTAGTGTTACTAAATAACTAATTACTAGCACTAATTAGTCACTATTTAGTACTAGAAATTAGTTACTAATTACTTACTAATCAATAATTAGTAATTAGTGTGCATTTTTGGACGAACGGTGACTTTTGATTGTTCACATAATCAATACTTCCCCCAATGGTCTGTTAGAACTAAGAGTTGGCTGCATGAAATTCCAATTTGAGGTTAGAGTCCTATCTGTAATGTGGTTCACGTGCACTGTCGCCACCATACTCACACATGAACCTCATCTGTGCCAGGTACTTCTTTTGTAAATATCATGCTACATTTATAGTACTACGTAAATAACAAAGCCGATTGTCCAAGAGTAAGTTTGCACAGGTCTAAAAAATTTCATACACATACACAAAGGACTGGGAAGACAAAAAATATGTAGCATAATTACTAGCTGCAAGCAGACAGGCCCAGATAAATACTATAATGTTCCTTCTTTATCAAATGAAATAATTGAGACAGTTAAAAAAAAGTATTTTTCTGATAATCATCTCACTTAGTCTCATTCAGAGCAATACTTGCATACTTGGTGGTCGGTCAGATGCTCTATAAAATCTATAATCCATGACAAGCAGTGCTACATATCAATGGTAGCATGGAAAGAAATGGAAAATGGAAAAATAGATTCTGTATTTACTCAGGGCATGAACTTCATGGCAACTGCTTGCTTCTAATTTGGGGGTAATTTCTTGATCACATTTGATAGCGATGGCTTTCCAGAAGATTAAAAATACGTTATTGTAAACTCTCCAAAAGTATGAAGAAATATATAAAAGTTTGTTTTTTTCAGAATACAAGCAATTCCTGACTTGAACATAGCCAAGAAATGAATGGCCCCTATGCTGATACCATAGCCAGCACCCCCCACCCCTTCACTGGGTCCTCCAGTTTCTGTCAGATCTGTACTACCTTGCTATGAGTTTTCCTATTACCGAAAACAAACAAAAATGCTTCCCCACTCCTGGGAAGATTATATCCCTCATGCTGCCTGATCCCCTTCCAGTCAGCACAGGATTCTGAGAACTAGGGGCTCTGAACTGAACTTGTGACTGATGTAACATACATGTGCCAATGAGAAAGGATGACTATTTCATTATTGCTTTGGAGTCTACAATATATTTATGCAATAATCCTGCTTTATTTCCTATCAAATGTAATTTTGTACTCTGCAAACTTAACTACCATTCATGAGGCATTTTCTCCGAGAAATATATGTTAACTTAGAAAATAAATGAACCTAGGTGAAGATTTCAAATGGCAGGAACATATGTTAATATCCTGAGATAGGCTTTATTTTCATTAATTTAGGTGGATGGGAAGAGAAACAGAATCAAAGACCCAAAACAACTTCTTAATTTCAACATCTGTATTTCAAATGCACAACACCAGAATTATATATTTTGGAAAAATAAGCATCCACTTCAACAAACTGCCATAAAGAAAAATGCAAGGATATTGTAGGGTCAGTGCTAGAAGTCACCTCCCAAGGCTATTTGCCTTTTAAGCTGCCTGAAAACAGTTTAATTTTCCTATAAAATGGGTTTCTAGGGGCACCTGGGTGGCTCAGTCAATTAAGCGTCTGACTCTTGATTTGGGCACACTTTATGATCTCAGAATCATGAGATCGAGCCCGGTGTGGGGTTTTGGACTCAGCTACCCCCTCTAAAAACAAATAAATAAAAATAACGGTTTCCAGAATCCAATCTGCAGTTCTCTGAGAACAGCCAAAAGACTAGTGAAATGCCACAGAATTATGAGTGTACTAAATTAATAAGATAACACCCAACACCCAAACCTGCAATACCACCACCCCCGTGAGAAAGCTCTCTGTCAAATTCTACACCACTGCTTCAAGTCTATTCGTTTCCAAGTTCAGATAGCGGTTTCATGAAATCACAACACTGAACAGAAAATACCCTTACAATTTTCCCCTCACTCTTGAAGGTATAGTCTCCTACCATGTCCAACAGAAATGGTAAATTTCCTGCTGAAGACACGCAGAAGACTGCAGTGTTCAACATACCCTCTGCCTTTCCAGTACCGATCTGTCTGTTATTTGGAACTTCTTGCGACAGTTCCCCTAAACCTTTAATTTTTTTTTTCTTCCTTTTTGGGGTTGTTGTTTGTTGTTGTTCTTTCTCTAATCAATGAAGCATTGTGTTATCAACAAGCCAAACAGGGGTTTGCCGTTGAGTCTGTGACCACTGCCATCACAGTTTTAACAATTCAATAGAGGGTTAAAAGCAAACTGAAAGTTCTGGTGGCTGGTTCGAAATACAGGAAAAATAAACACAGATGCTACATAACTGATTTCAATCTCTAGACTCAAGGAGTAGGAAACAAGAGTCCTTTGTAAATAGGAGAACTGCGACTCCAAAAAAAATGTCTTCCAGAAGTCTCAGCGTGATGCTTTGGGATCTCACAGTTGCTAGGGACCACAGTGGGGCCCTTGTTATCTGCATTCTGACGCTCAGAGACCATGATTGAGTGATAAACTTGGGCAAATCCTGGCTCAGGCATTCCAATTTACTTTCCGCTGGGGATAATTTCATTATATTTTAATGCCTCCCGGTAATCAAATCATCTGACATTTTATTCCGATATTTAAACTGAACTGAAAATAGAATACAGTGGTCCATTACATCATTTTTGCCAACAGCTTGTCCTAGAGTTTAGGGGATTTCTTATTAGCTTTAAAATAACTTAAAACAGAAGACACAAAGAGTCCCCCTTTGGCACGATAATCAGGGACTAGTATGTTTCCATGTAAGCTTTCTTTGTTTAATCCTGTATCTGTTAAGGTGGCAATGAGGAGGGTAAAATGGGGACAGATACATGATTTACCCTCTTCCCAGCCACCTCCTTAGTTCAAGGCAACGTCTTCGCTCATAGGGATTAATGGGATTACCTTCTTCATTTTTTTAAAAGATTATTTTGGTGGGGGGGCAAAGGGAGAGGGAGAGAGAGAAGCTTAAGCAGGCTCCCCATTGTGTGTGAAGCCCTATGTGGGCCTTGATCTCAAGACCCTGAGATTATGGTCTGAGCTGAAATCAAGAGTCAGATGCTCAATGGACTGAGCCACCCAGGCACCTCGATGGGATCACAGTCTCACCCGTCTTCTTGCTTCCCTCACGCCCTCCAAATGGCAGCTGAGTCACACCTTCCCTCTCTTGTGCTTAAATCCTTCAGTGGCTTCCCACTGAATTCAGACTGTTGCTATGACTTGCCGAGTCCCACATGCCCTGGCTCCTCTCAATCTTGCTAACCTTGCTTCTTCCTCCAGGTCCTGCCACAGGGACTCACCTGTAGTCCTTGAATATGTTCACATCTGTCCCACTCAGGATCTTCACTATTGCTGGCCCTCTGCTTGAACACATCTTTGCACTCTCCTCTACTTAGCTGATCTCTTCTCACACTTCCGGTTTCAGCTTCGATGTCAGAGACCTCTTAAATCAGTCTTCTTTAAGACAAGTCCCACTCCCTGCTTTGGCTCCTTGATCTACTGTCTAACACCACACATGAACTTCTTGGGTAGCATTTATTGTCATCCGCAATGGTCTTGTTTTTTTTTAATGTACTGATTGACCATTGGTCTCGTCAGCCCTAATGAGAGCTTCAGGAGGAAGCCCATCTACCTTGCATTCCTAGTCTGTCTGAACTAAAGAATAAACAAGCAAATGTTGGGGTGGGGGTTACGAAAATGAAGCTACCACATAGAACACAATGTAGGAAATCTTGGCCATTTTTTAACTCTCTTCTATTCACAGAATAGACTAGCAATGCAGAAGAGTTTCAAGTCTGCTGCTTAAATATTCATTTCAATGTTCAACTTGTATTAGTCACCAAGGCCTGTTGATTCTTGCATCTAATTACTTCAACATCGTGTCTTCCTCTCTTCTTGCAACACCAACTCCAACCATCTTGGTCAAGCCTCCCATGCCCCTTCCGTGGGTCACTGGGATGGGTTCCTAATTGCTCTCTCCACCATCAGTCTCCACGCACCCTCTTCTTGACAGATGCATCTTCTAATGTCACTTTTAACTTGTCACTTCACTTTCCAACAACAGCAACAACAACAAAACCCCAAACCAACCCATGTTCTATCTTATTATAGTAGGTCTCAGGAATCATATTATGTTCAATCGTATCCTTCCCAGCTGAATCGGTCAATAGTATTTCCCGCTATTCTCTAAACGATTCCTGTAGTGTATTTAAATACTTACTTTTCTATCCCCAAAATAAACCAAGCTCAGGTCACTTTTTGTGTTCTTGCTCAGCTCTGTCATGACTTGGAGGCCCTTTCCCCCCTCCATTGATCCAAACCAAAACATTTCCTTCAAAGCTATAGCTGAAATCCAACTTCTCTCATTAAACCTCCCCTCCTAGCTCCAGCCCACATGTACTTTCCTTTTTCTCGATTCCTAAACCATTGTTTAAACCACTGTTCCATACAACAGTTGATTACACAAGACTTAGCTCTGTTCTCCTCCAGTTATTTCATAAGTGTACATTTTCTCTCCCAAATTGGGTTGCAAGCAGGGGCTGTGTCCCTTCTATCCTGGCAGTGGCAGAAGTAGCACTGATCCAACAGGAGTCACTCATGCTGACTTACTGATTTACATGGTCCTGATGAGGAATCCCTTCGACTACAAACAACAATTTTAGATAACTTGCAATCCCCAAACAGAACATAATGTTCTTGGCCCTCATCTGTCCCACACAAACTCCCAATACCTAGAATGTTCCCTTTCCACCTTCATTCACCTGGGAAACTCCTAATTCTCTTCCAGGTCTCCACTAGAACAACATTTGCTAAGAAAAGGAAAGTACTGTCCCTTCCTTACCCATCCTCGTATCCAGTATCTATCTAAAGTGTAGTTCCTATAGATCCCCGTTAAATACTCTTAACCCATAGCATGTGGTACTCTATATTATAAATGACTATTCGTATGTGTGCAGCTTAGGGTCAAGTAATTTATTTATCTTTTATCTTGATAGTAGCAGAGTGACAATGCTGTATTATTTGTTGAATAAATAAATGAACAAACTAGCAAAAAAGCCGGCACTAAAATCTGTTGAAAGAGCTAAGAATGTAGTATAATAGGTATCAATTTAGTGTTACATAATTTACAACAGGCCACAGTTCATACCATTGAACGTTTATTTGTTATTAGTTCCGATTGTTAAGCACCCACTATGGGTCAAGCACGGGGATACAGAAAAGACTCAAACACATAAAATCCCTAACCTCATAGAACATACATCTTACTAGGTGAGGTGGGCAGGAGTACAGTGTTTTCTCTGAGGTGGAGAGCATAGAGATGCTCTCAGCAGAAGGCTTCTTTCTGCAAGGATGTTGACACTGAGACAATGCCGCCTTGGACCAAAATGGTGGCAGTTTGAATGGTTGTGCGGTGGTTACATTATGGATGTACTGTACAGTCAGAGCCAACAGAACTGATCGATAGACTGTAAATCAGGTCTGAAGGAATGAGAACAGTCAAGGTTGGATTATAGTCTGTGCAACTGCGGAATGGAATTTGTGCACGGTTTAGAAGTGTATGATTTTGGAAAGAGTGTGCAGATATATGAAGAAAGTCTCTAAAATTAGGCCTTAAGTTTTAATAATCTGTTTTGTATATTTGGGCATATTTCCCATGAGCAGCAAGAGTCTCTGTGGCTTCTTAGACAAATTGATCATGCCGAATAGACGAATCTTGGACAGCAGCAGCTAACGCAGCTCTGGGAAGCCTCGCCTATACCACGCTCCCCATAAAAGCCACTGCAATTTTTCCTCCAAAACTGTCTCAAATTCTTTCTTTAAATGACTAATACAATGCAGCCAGTGCTAGAGGTTACAGTTTCTGAGATTGCTAAAAACCACTTCAAAGCTCACACGATTATGATCATGATGAAGATTAATAATTATACTTTGAATTCTACTGAATGGTGATTTGGATGTCAAATGGACACGTATGCAAGAAAGCAAAATTTTTGCCCTGTCCTACACCATAATCTAGTCTAAGGTCAGAGGAGATGACCTTGACCTAGGAATAAAAGAACATGGAGGGAATGTGGGTGACCTGGAATGACTTAATCCACCTAAAACTAAAGTCTGAGATAGAACAGGAGGCGATTTGGGCTGTCGGAAGCTACCTACACAACTGGAATAATCAGCCCCTATGCTTAATGGCTATAATTTGGGGTAAGGCTGGTAATAATGGTTTATTTTTTTCATGTGTGGAAGTATATGTCTGCAAAACTTACTGAATTTGGGATTGAAAAAATGAGACTGTTTACAAACACATGATGCAACCGTAAGTCAGTATAATGACTAAGTCTCTTGCAGAATAATTCAGTGGTGGTCATGATGAGTTAGAACCTGGACTTTTGAGTTTTCATGGGGCAGAAGCAAACCATTCTCACTCAGTCTGTGAGGTTTTCCCCCACCTCTTCTAGACTCTAAGTAGTTTATACAATAAACAGCTATTTCCATAGTAGAAATGGGCCAAGACGTCTAAGCTCCAAAGTTAACCTGTTATTATGGTTAGAAATCAAGGTTGCCATTCCTCCAGGTTTTCACAGCCATACCACTTTTGACCTAGCTGGTGGAAATGGAAGAGTAAATATAGTTCCTTGACCTCTTCACAAAGGCAAAAATCAACATGTTCAGGTATTGATTTCACTGGCACGTGACCAAGCACAAAGAGGCATTACAGTAGATTTGGGTAATTCCAGGACTGTACAAATGTTTCTCAAAGGAAATTTTTTTTTTATTAACATATAATGTATTATTAGCCCCAGGGGTACAGGTCTGTGAATCGCCAGGTTTACACACTTCACAGCACTCACCATAGCACATACCCTCCCCAATGTCCATAACCCCACCACCCTCTCCCTCCCCCTCTCCCCCCACAACCCTCAGTTTGTTTTGTGAGATTAAGAGTCTCTTATGGTTTGTCTCCCTTCGAAGGAAAATGTTAAGCAAGAGTTCATCCATATACTGTCCGTGTCCTCTTATTTAAGAGTTGATATAAAGCACAGACTTGAAAACCTTATCTACTTCATAATTTATCAATGGCATCACATACTAAAATGAAAACTTTGAGAATCATAACTCACACCCCAAAATCAGACACCAGGCCCATGAGAGGAAATCTCATCAAAAGCATATGTAGAAGGGAAGAATTCTTCTTCCACTTAAAATTCCTTCATAATTGAGATGAGTCATTTCCTTCCCTATCTTGAAAATTACGCTTTAAACCCACCTCCTTCCATGAAAAAAGACAGCTGTAACTCTTCCCAATCCCCACAGCACGGCAAACGTGATTTTCACTATGGGGTCTGTATTTATAGCCTGTGGATATTTCTTAGGCACTGAATGACTAACTACCAGAAGCAAAGCCATGTATATATACCCATTCTGTTTCCAAGAAGGCGCTGAGTGTATGCATCGTCAACCCAAAAAGAGACTGTGCTCCAATATGTGGTCCTTTCTACATGACAACAAACATGAATAGAAGGCAAACAGTAAGGGCTTAAATTTAAATTATTCTTGTAATCCTCATATTTCAGTGTCGATTTTTTATACGTTTGCACTATCGCAAAAACAATGTATTTTTTTTAAAACCCCTGAAGACATTATAATAGACAAGCATATAAGAACAGGAACAATCCCTTGAAATGTGAGTTAAAATTTGCAAATTGAAAAAGGTGATCTCAAATAAGAACTTCATGAAAAGAATGTCAAAACCGTACTTAAATCTTTTCTTTCTACACTAAAAAAATCAAAGATGCAGGAAAATTTGAAACTACTTGCCCCCCCCATCCCAAACCATCATTTCAAGCCATTTCTTGACATGACTATCCATTAGTCAAATGACTCAAATGCTTTGCTCTGGGTTCATATGCATTTTAAACTTAACTTAGTGTTCCGGTACAATAATTCATTCCCATCATTCCTTTGTTCAACATTTAAACCCTCTTTTCAGAATCAATTTACTAAAATCTAGCTTTCTACCTTCCATAGACCAATGTGACCAACTGCAAAAGAAAAATTCAAACATGAAGTTTAGCTCACAAGCTGCACCAAAATTAAGAAACAAAATAAGTTGTCTCCTACCTATAGTTGTTATAACAGTTCCAGCAAAGAAGAAGGAACTTCCCAAATCCCAGTGACTGATTTGATTGGAGGTGTTTCCTAAAGGTATAATCCCTGCATTTATTGCTGCCACTATTTGCTGCAAGTTTAAAAAGAAATTCATCAGTACACATGAATCACATGGAGCATCAAACAGTGTCTATTTCACCCCAGTTGACGAATCAGACAAAGAGAATCAAGTCTAAGGCTTGGTTTTCCATTTGAAGTATACAATATAGATTAAGGCTTTATACTAAAGAATGCAATAAGATAAACAAGACAATGGTATGGATATCAAGTGAATGGATCTGTAGGGAGCATATCATTTTGTATCATGTTATATCACATTGTATCAATATGCCTTTGTAGCTCATTCATTAACCTCTTCAGTGACTTATTTAAATTAACTACTAAATACAGCCATGATTTTTAGTAAGCACCCCAGAGTTAAAATATCTGATTGCAAACGTACAAATAATATATAATAGCTTCATCACAGAGCAAGTGTTTCCAAAGTGATCATCATTTGGAATGTTAAACATATGCAGCCAAGCCTGGGTTGTGTATAAGTGTACAGTGTATTTATCAATAAGTCCAACAAAACAGGCTAAGAAGCAAAGGCAAAAACAATTCACTATCATACTTTAGTTAGTCCATGTGTATCTAGATTCTTAGAATCTCTGCAGACTTTTTATAAGTTCTATGACAATAGAATTGTCATAGCATCACCAAAATGCCACCAAAGATCCATAGATGACAATCACTCAGCAACATTCATATAGGGACACTAGGATCTGGATGCCATCTTCAATAGTTCAGAGAGACAGAAAGATGACATTATAATCCCTTCAGTCATCAGATGTTGAGCAGAGGATGGGAATATCCAGAAGCACAAAACATAGAAGAGAATATGTTAGGAGAAAATTGGGTAGTAAAAGAGAGACATACAGATTGTAGGAAAAGATGTTTCTGCATATAGTTTCAGAAATCTTTATCATTTAATTTCCAGATTTTAGAATTGGAAGGAGCATCATCTGATAGGCAAGGAAATTGAAGACCAAGAAAGATAAAGTGACTTGTTTAAGGTTAGACTACTGGCAAATGGACAAAAACTACACTGTGAAGATGGGGGCACTACCCCGAGGAAGTTACTATCAGATGGAAAAGAGCATGTAATTCAGAATGGAAACGTAATATAAAATTTCATTTGTCTGATTTATTAACTCTATAAATTAAAAGTTCAATAGTTCTGTGTAAAGTTAATTGAATGGTAATGCTTTTTAAAAAACTTTAATGGTAATATATTTACTGTAAAAAATTAGGAACACACAGAAAGGCATATTCTCCATTTTTATTTAATATTTTTCTACATATAGTTTTTTGTCATTACCATATTAATTTAATCCCTGCCAGATACGTAGATGTATATGCTGTTCTAAAATTTCTTATTATGAAAAGTGCTGCTGCAAACATATTTAAGTATATTTTTTCATTTCTGAATATTTCATTGAGATTGTTAGAAATAAATTTGTCACATTAAATATTGTGAATATTTTAATACACACAATTTATAATATCAAGTAGCTATCCAGGAAGATTGTTATAATTTACAGTTGCCCCTGCAATGATTTACAAATGCTTAGCAATGCTATTACCCCTGATATTAATATTTTATCTTTAGTGAAATGATAAGAATTGTCTACATTTATAAATCCTTTATTGTGAGAGAAGTTAAACAAAAAAGCTTCCTTGATTATACATTAAATGCATATATAGATATACACACATATAGGCACAGCACACAATGAAGCTATGAGATATGATTTTTTTTCACCTGACTCTCTATTGTAACTTTAATAAAGATAAGGCAGGCCTCTCTATTCTTTTAAAAATGTTTTGTGTAGCTACTAATCTATTTTTTTTAAAGATTTTATTTATTTATTTGAGAGAGAGAGCATGAGAGGGGAGAAGGTCAGAGGGAGAAGCAGACTCCCCATGGAGCTGGGAGCCCGATGTGGGACTCGATCCTGCGACTCCAGGATCATGACCTGAGCCAAAGGCTGTCGCTTAACCAACTGAGCCACCCAGGCACCCTACTAATCTATTATTCTTGCACAGACTTTAGAATTGCTTAATTAAATTCTACAGAAACTTTCATTCCCACATGTTTATCATATTTGCATTATTTGGATAGATATGAAACTCATAAGTTAATTAAGGAAACTGAACATTATTATACTAGTGAAACTTCCTATCACAGAACATGGTATGCATCTCCATTTATTGAGTCCCCTTTACTATCCTGAAATAGAGTACTTTTATATGCTTCCTGTAGGTCTGTTAGGTTATTCTTAGGCATTCTGCTTTCTCCCCTTTTGAATTATAACTGGTTATTGCTGCTGTATACACAAATACACATTGCCCATTCTCTGCACTAGCAACGCTCAAATTTCTTTTTTATCTCAAAACCACTTTGCAGTGTCAAAAATTACTGATGACATCAGGGGTCTTTTGTATATGTGAGTTATAACTATTGACATTTACTATATTTACTAAAATTTCTAATTTTCAAAATGTTTTAATTCATGTAAAAATAACAAGAAGGCCATTATATGTTAATATAAATAACCAACTTTTATGAAGACAACTGTTTTCCAAAATCAAAAAATATTTAGTGAGAAAAGAGGAATTGTTTCATAGTTTTATAAATCTCTTCAATTTCCAGGGGCGCCTAGGTGGCTCAGTTGGTTAAGCTGCCTTCAGCTCAGGTCATGATCCCGGGGTCCTGGGATTGAGCCCCATGCTGGGCTCTCTGCTCAGTAGGGAGCCTGCTTTTCCTTCTCCCTCTGCCTGCCACTCTGCTTATTTGTGATCTGTCAAATAAATAAATAAAATCTTAAAAAGAAAAAAGGGGGACGACTGGGTGACTCAGTCAGTTACATGTCTGTCTTTGGCTCACATCATGACCTTGGGGTTCTGGGGATGGAGCCCCACTCCCATATCCGGCTCCCTGCTCAGTGGGGAGTCCCCTTCTCCCTCTCCCTTTGCCTCCCGCCCCATGCTCTCTGGCTTTCACTCTGTCAAGTAAATAAATAAAACCTTAAAAAAAATTCTTAAATTTCTGGATTAGTAGAAAACAGATTCGATTATATGCTTCTGCATTCAGCTCACTAGAAAGCACATCACATAGCTTCTGAAAAATGAGACAAGGGGAGTGGAAAGGCAAAATCATCTTAGTATTTTCAAGAAAATATCTTTGACCTCATCAGACCTCTGAGAATGTCTTGGGATAACATCTTGAGAACCGCTGCTGTATACTGAAACTTTTTGGTTTGATTTTGTTTTGTATCTGGAGAACCAAAGCAAGCAAGCTTATAGCTCCACAAATGATGATATTTTACATTTTCATCTTCCAAAAGTTATGTTCTACTACCTTTCATCCCTTATTATGTTGGTCAGTATTTCCAGAGCAATGTTAAATTAAAAAAAGGAAAGCAGACTTCTTTGTTTTTGTGTAGCATAAAGTCCTCAATGTTTTAGTGTGTATCATTAAATATACTGACTATTGGCAAGAAAATGGTATTTAATTAAATAATTACAAGAGCGAGCAAGTAAAAACGACCGATAAGTGAAACTTGAATATCTAAAAATGTCTTTGGAAATATTTTCAGCTAACAGTAAACACAAGGGAGGTGAACATAAACATTGTAAGCACAGACTGGTAATCGCTAGCTTTGCAACTCACAGGAAAACTAATGCTGCCAGTAAAAATACCGAGGAGAAGGAGGGTGGATTTAGATACATTTAGATACATTGTAATTACATTACAAAAAAAGTATATTTTTATACTTTTTAGACATTTCTTCAACATATTCATTTATTCAAAAGTATCAATTATTTATGATGCTAAGCAATGGGGAAACAACAGAGAAGTAAAAAAAAAAAAAGTGATTTTTTAAAAAAAGATTTTATTTATTTATTTTTCAGAGAGAGAGAGAGAGCGAGCGAGCGCACAAGCAGAGTAGCAGGCAGAGGGAGAAGCAGGCTCCACACTGAGCAAGTAGCCTGATGTGGGACTCAATCCCAGGACCCTGGGATCATAACCTGAGCTGAAAGCAGATGCTTAACCAACTGAGTGACCCAGGCATCCCAGGTGACATAGTTATAAATGAGAAAAGACAAGGCATGTCTTTAGAATCCACCCTATTAAATGCAATTATTTTATTGATTAGAAGCAAGCTAATTTCTCCAGCAATTGACTTAAAACAGCCTACATGTTCAGCACCATTATTTTAGCCAGTTCTTTTTGTTGTCAATAATGAGGTGCAACATTACCCCGACACTTGGATAAAAACCATAAATTATTTGAGTGCAAAAGAAGCAAATGTAGACTTAGAAAAAGTAAAGTCTGGTCATGTGTGGGTTGTAAATAGTTATCACAGAGCCGTGATGATTGCGACAGAGGCTTGAGAAGGAACTGAGAGTACGTCAAGTCACTATGAGAATGAGTCTACCACGAGGCTCTTTATTTGGAATATTTTTGTGGATTTATTTTATATTTTTGTACAAGATCTCTTGGTCAACATCCGCAGGAAACCGGTTGCCCTTGGCAAGTGTACTGATAGATCTAAGAGTCTTGAATTTCAACATCAGTTCAGGCTGTCAAAGCACTTAACAAATACCTTCATTAGAACTGTTCCTGTATGTGCCATATTAGGTGACTAAAGTAATAATCACTTCATCAAGAATAAAAATAATAAAATAATAAAAATAATAAATAAAATAAAAATAAATAAAAAATAAAAAGAAATCAAAATAATAATAAAACATAATAATAAATAATAAAATAATAAAAATTCATTTTTCCATGAAAGGTAACTTCTGTAAACAATCAAGTCATGTTGACAACTTACTAATAAGTCAAATTGTTTAGAATAAAGGAAATTTGGGTCCTATGCATCGAATCCTAACCAAGGATTCCTTGAAGTGTTGATTAAAGAAGGGCTTCCCTATTTAAAATCTACAGTAGAAAGAGTGTAAGATAATCTTGGCTGGATTCACTTTTAATTTTGATCTCTAGTATATAGATAATCACAAAATGTGCATCAAGAAAAGGAAGTTGAATACATGGTCCTAGTCAGGGTATGAGTTGAAATTTCACAAATAGAGCTCTAAGAACTCTGTACTTACTGAGATGATAAAGGTAATTACTCATAAAAGTAATGATGAAAAATGTGAGTTTCCATGACAGTGATGTCTTTAGAACAGAAGTTCACAGAGTTCTACTGTGATTTTGTGCATTCTTGAATTGTAAGAAGTTGCCTCCGTGTCATTTGGCATTTTGGAACTATATTCAGCTTTGACACCAAACACTAATAAGACATGCTTATTTGCAATTGTACGAGACTAGTCTTGGAACACAAGGCAATCACTGGCAATCATGAAAATGTTTCCGTGAGTCCAACGCCTAGGAACAACTTTTTCATGTGTTATAAAGTACTTGACCAGCTATTGTGTCATTGTAGGAAAATGTGATGAAAATTAAATAATCCCAGGGAAGACCTGAAGAATATATTGTTTTAAAAGTAGGTTATATCATGGATTTTAAAATACAGGTGATACCGTAAGTTCTAATCTCACTTTTTCTCCCATTTACTCTGAGGCTCAGATGTTCACATTCAACAAAACAATACAGAATGTTCCGAATGCCTTCCACAAATTCCTCCTCTGCTCATACCATAATCATGATTTGACTAAAATATATTTTCATACCTATAATCCTAAAAGCAAATTCACATTAATAATTTGAAAGTTTTAAGTGATGTAAAAATTCTAAACTACAGGTATCAGGTATTACTGAGTTACACCAGTGATGTATGCATAACTGGTCCAATGACAACTTTTAAAAAAAATATTTATTTATTAAGTAATCTCCACACCCAACATGGGGCTGGAACTCACAACCGTGACATTAAAGTCACATGCTCTTCTGTCTGAGGCAGCCAGGTGCCCTGGCAACTTCTTTTAACTTGGTATTTAAGACTGAACTCATTTTTTTCTCATTTGGAATGAAAGCTATTTCCAATAAATTGATATAATGGCCAAGTCCAGTTACAATTACACTGACATCTATATTATTACACAGTTGCTTAAAGAAGAATATAAATATTATCTTGCCAAATTTATGTAAGGAATGATTATACATATATTTTTTTTTTTGGCCATTATTTCTTTGTGGGAGAACCATTCTCATCCTGAAAGGAACCTAGTCTTTAGGAAAAGAATCAAATCACACATTCACAGTAACACATCTGAACACGTGAAGTTTGTAAGCAAGATTATTTTAAAATGCATAATGAGAAAAGCAAAACAATAAATGATGCTCTCATTGCCAAAGAACTTTGTGAGAAGATATACTGGTAGGTATTATTACTATTTATTATTACGCCAGAAAAATAATCATCACCCATCAATTATATGCAGTAATATAGGAGTACTATTGCCAAACGCTATCATTATTCATCTCATTCTTAACCTTCTGGTTATATATGTCAACACCATGATCACCTAACGTCAGATGATCTGAACTGCTTTGAAAGGCCCTGCTCATAAAGCCAGAGATGATCTCAAAATGGCCTTTACTCTTACAGGCTCATAATTCACGAACTGCGCGGTGGAGCCTATGGCACCTTGACTGGCATATTTGTTTTTTTTTTTTTTAAAGATTTCTATTTATTTGTTTGACAGAGAGAGATCACAGTAGACAGAGAGGCAGGCAGAGAGAGAGAGAGGGAAGCAGGCTCCCCGCTGAGAAGAGAGCCCAATGCGGGACTCGATCTCAAGACCCTGAGATCATGACCCGAGCCGAAGGCAGCGGCTCAACCCACTGAGCCACCCAGGCGCCCCTGACTGGCATATTTGAATCAATGAGGAGTCACATTTGTTTATCCATTTCCCGAGTGTTCTTTTTTTTAACTTTATTGGTCACATCTGTCTGAAATGTTATTTACAGACATCATTTCTCAAGAAGCTTCTCCTCTAATGTCAGTCACATGTAGTAGTCTTAATCACTGGGGCTGTTTCTTTGACATTTCAAATTAGGTTCAACAGAGAAGTAGCATTATAGAGCTGTATTTTAAACTTCCATACAAAGGCGGCCCATGGTACATCTTCGTACCACTGGGCCAAATGCCCAGAGACCAAACCGATCTTCTTCACGGTTTTGTCCTTTCACGGTATTCTGGAAACTAAAGTAATGACCTTGGCTTTCTTGTACAAGATAATATTTTGGTCAGAGTACCACTTGGGACCATAGACAATCCAACAAGGGAGGAAACGACTTCTTGAAAACCACACTGTATTAGCATAATGTTCCAGAGGACTATTCCAAGGGCAGCTCTCTGCTAATGGGATAGTACTAGGGTGAACCACGTAAAACTGTCAATATCTAAACCCTTTTTGTCCTACAAAATGACAACTTCGTATTAGCATACAAAAGAATGGCACTTATATTTTCATCAATAGTATGTAATAATAAGCTAACTCTCATTTCAGTGTGACATCTATTACTTTCAGGATCAAGGTTAAATTCCCATTAGCAGGAAACTGTTAATATCAGTTATGGTCTTGCTTACAGTTCCACATGAAGAATATATACTTCTCAGATTAAATAAAACCCTATATGGCTGAGAATTCCATCCTGAGACAACATGGACTGACTACTGAATTCCTAATGGAAATTCAGGTCATGTCCAACTTCTGCACATATCTGAAAAGTCAGAGCATATTATATAATACTTAAGATGTTTATATTTTGTAGAAGCAAATTTATATATTCATCACTTGATACCAAATTTCCATACTAATATACATTCTAGCCTCCAAGTTGGTAAGTGAACTTGAGATACACTCCATGTAACTTAGTTTTTCAGAAATTCTATAGTTATATGGAGATGACACATGTTCTGTCTATGCAAAATAGAGGAATCTATATAAATTCTAAAAAGAAAAAGAAAACCCAAAATTATATTCAACAATAAACTGTTTTAAGAACTGATAAAGGTTAGATTTTTAAAAATCTAACATTGATAATCTTTTCCCCTTTAAAAAATATATTTCTGATTTCTATGGAGAAAAAAGATGGGGTAGTATATTTGCATATTTTATACAGAACCCAGGTGATTAAATCATTCTATATTTAGAGTCTGGTAAAGAAGCAAGTTTTCACAGCTTCTCCAGGGCCTATCTTTTAAGTGAGAAAGGTAATATGCAGTGATGTTTTTAATCTATTGTTCTTGTTGAAAACAATTTGACTCAAAATACATTTCATATTTTCTTTAAAAGCCTTTCAAAATCCTTGAACCTGTTTCCAAGTAATCCATTACCTACATTTAACCACAC
Organism: Martes martes; assembly: GCF_963455335.1. NCBI lineage: Eukaryota > Metazoa > Chordata > Mammalia > Carnivora > Mustelidae > Martes > Martes martes. Next base: position 53,129,953 of record NC_137903.1, read on the forward strand.
ACTAATTAGAAACTTTTTATAAAGAAGCATCCTTTTTACAAATAAAAAACTTAATTCTTTTACTTAATTCTTTTTTTTTTTTTTTTTTAAGTAAACTCTGCACCCAACTTAGGGCTTGAACTCACAACCCCAAGATCAACAGCCAATGCTCAACCAGGTCAGGAAGGCACCCCAGAAAACTTAATTCTTATAATCTAAAAAAGATAGTATTTCCTAAGGGAAGCTGTTTCTACACACCAGACTTTCGAAAGCGCCTCTAAAAGTAAATGTCTTGCTTACCTTCCCACGTCTTTCTTTCTATTTAGGGATTATCCTATTGCATGTCAAAGCTATTTTTATACACACTAATGAAATGTACGCTTTTTTTTTCCTCTTTTGAAAGTGTACATTTATTTCCTATTAGTAGAAATAAAAGCTTAAAATTCAGAGTAGGAAAGAAGAGAGAGTCAGAGATGGATGTCACCCACAGAGCCCAGTGAAAGAGGCAAACTGATTGGTATTAGAATTGTCTTCCCTGATTATAACCACTTTGGAAAATATTTTTTTAAATATTTTATTTATTTATTTATTTATTTATTTGACAGAGAGAGAGAGAGAGAGAGAGAGAGAGATCACAAGTAGGCAGAGAGGCAGGCAGAGAGAGAGAGAGGAGGAAGCAGGCTCCCTGTTGAGCAGAGAGCCTGATGCAGGACTCGATCCCAGGACCCTGAAATCGTGACCTGAGGCTTAATCCACTGAGCCACCCAGGTGCCCCTGGAAAATATTTTTAATCCTAACGCGAATTTACAGATTACTGAACATTTGGAAAAATAAAAATAAAAAAGATCACTCTGTAGGTCCTAAAACTGTTTTTGCAACATGCATACATTCCATTTTTGGTTCTGTTAATGCTTAAAATCATTAAGTGTGCTTTCAACTATTTCCCTATAACATAAATATGCTCCAAGGCATTTTGAAGCTATTAATACCTCACTTCCTAGTCATCTATACATCACTGAGTAGCTACACGTAAAATACTTTAAATAACCAACCCTCTACTAATAAGTTTGTATCACTGGGTCCAAGGTCTAATGACCATTTGCAAAGTTGTTATAGAGATGACTTATACATCAGACAAGGACTGAATGTGAACACTAAAATTCTGTTCTTCTTTGAGCCTGGTGTGAAATGCCACTGTGATGTAGAAAGGATAAAACGTGCTCAAGACCCTTGGGTCCTTGCCTCTCTGGAGATCCAGGAAAACGCATCTGAAGCAAGCATACTGAAACCGGCATTTCCCCGGCTATGCATTTTTCCATGTTTTTCTGGACTCCATATAATTCTATGGCATATTAATATTCTATCAGAGTATTAGTCTCTATCTTTTTGGCCCCTTCCACCTTATCTCAGCCTTGGTGGTGGAAAAGAGTTTAAGGAATAGGAAAATATGGGAAAAAAGGAGGTAGAACCAGAAGCCAACAAGAAACAAAAGAGCAAGTAGAGGGGAAAAGATAAGTGTTAGTTAGATAACAAAGAAGAGACAGTTCTAGAAGAATCAGATAGGAACTTAATTCAAGTCATAGGCACTCTATCTAGGAAGCTCTTTTAAAAAGAGGTTGTCCTTAAAATAGGATTTGAGTAGGCAGAAACCTGAGATCAAGAAGACACAGCATCTAAGACCATATTTTTATACCATTTTGCCTGGGGCATACAACACTAACTAGCATTTATTCATGCACTGTTTTAAAGGCCTGAAGTTCTAAACTGATGAGAAAAAAACAGCCCAAAATGGAGCAAAGGGAGTTTTTCTCTGTCAATTACATGCATCCACAGAATTCCCAAATTTAGAGATTCTTATGGCTTTTTCAGTAAAATGCCACTGATCCCTATTAATTTGATTTTCCAGTACACTTAAGCCTGTATTTCCATAACAGATACAAATCTAAACTAAAAAGTGCTTCATACCTATATAAAAGTAATCACAGGGGAAATAGGGGAATTATTCAAGTTTCCACAGAAAGGCAACTTTTTTTTATTATGCATTTTAAAAACAAATGATTTTTTCCCCTGCCCTTTCTGAATTTGTAACTAAAAGATCATAGCAAGGTTTGAAAATCTCAGGCTCTGAACACACACACACACACACACACACACACAACAAAGTAGCCAGCTAATCAAATTTGTGTTTGAATAAATCAGACTTCCCATAACCCAAATCAGCCATCAGTAAAGGCAAAATATCACAATACTAAAACATTTCAGTAACATTCTGGTTGGCAGATCCTCTGTTGAAGTTCCCACCCCACTCCCTTTCCCCCCAAAATTTATGTATTCTTTATTTCAACTGAGTTGACTCATTGCCATTAGGAAGTCTAAAAGAAATTGTTATGCTTTCAGGTTCCAGGCAAAATTTCTTAATACACTGCAGAGTAAGTGTACTAATGACTTGCTAACATTACACAGAGAAAAGGAAGTCTGGCAAAAGTGCTTAATATGTTTATATTTCTTGGCTCAATGTCACAAAATCAAGATGGCAAAAATAGTATATGAATAACTTCCCAAAATGTAGTGATTCATACCCATCCTTAGCTTTCCTCCAAGTCTTCCCCGTACTTCTCAATTACACACCCATACACTCACCAGTCATAGCAAATACTGAATTGGTTAAAACCCATTTTCTTGAGAAAGAGGAACCTGGTAGAATTTCTTTTATTTTTCCAAGCCAACTGGAATGATAGAGCTACCCTTTGACACCTGTCCAGTAGTTACTGCACAAAAATGCAATTAAACCCTTCCCTCGGGCAGCTCTCAAACTGATTTAATAGTGTCACACCACAACCATCAGCCCTGAAAATGAGCCTGGCATCTTTCCTCATGTTTTCTTCATTAGTCACTCACACATGCTGTATTGTTCATCTTCATTCACACAAGGATTTCATTCTCAAGAGCATTTCAGAGCACGGTTACCTATGAAAGAGAAGATGCTCCCAAATCCACATGATAGGCATGAGACTGGAGGGTCTTCTCTGCTCAGAGGCTAAGCGTATGAAGATGCATTTGTCCCCATTTAGTGGGGGATGGATCAAATGCCTGGAGAGGTATCAAGTTGGCCCAACATCCTTAGTGATCTTCATTTCTCCTGCCCCCAAACTCTTTCCAACCAAGCACATGTTTATGCTGGTGGAATGAGCATGACAGGTTTAAACTGAGCAGGGAAAGAGAGAAATGCATGATCACAGCAAAGCAACATGCAGTTTCTGGAGAATCCAGAGTGTTGGCATCAGGGAGATGACTGAATACACCTGAATGTCACTCACTGTGTTTATGCTTAGTCACTTGCTGTACATCTACTGGATGTCCAGTAGGTAGCTTTGTCTCCTTAAGCAGCTATTTGAAACCAACAGTGCAAGACCTGAAGTGCTTCACCATCTCATGAAATTAATACTGTGAACATTATCAATATGGTATCCCTTAACAGGAATCACATATGTATTATTTACCTTCCATAAAAGCTGAGGCATAGAGAGACTAAATGGATCAATAGTTCAAAATAAATAAGCCCAACAATTAACCTGGTAAACCAGTCTCTTGTCTTGGTGACACAGTTGAGCTGTATTATAGCTTTGGTTTCCTAGTGTTGGACGTAATTGTCATTTATAGTATTATTTTTATGTGAAAACACATGGGAAGTCCCAAGCCAGAAATACATTTATAAATAAATTTTTAAAAGAATCCATTCATAATTTCGAAGCTGGGTGAACATCTCATTTATTTTATCCACATGTGTATAATGTATCCCAACGGTCATCAGGCCTTGTCTTCAACGTGTATGTCACACATGGCCTATGCGTCTAGTGTAATGCTTGCTGCTCAAGAACTGTTCGTGGCATACTTTGTGCTCACTGATTTCTAAGTACACAGATGATCACTATTGTGAATTGATAGGGTAGAGCACTAACTGCAGACTACAGGTCACGGTGAAGAGAGTCAGACGTCGCAGTAGCACTTGACACAACTAATCGCTTCCACCAGCAGCATGTCTTCACTTGGCCTACAGAACACCACACTCTCTAGCTTTCCTCCAGGCTCCCTGAATGATGTTTCTTCTCCCTCACCTTTGAGCCTATGGCTCTTGTCCTCCATCCTTCCACCCTCCTAAGTGATTTCATTTGAACTCAAGACTCTAGATATCAATATGTGATAACTCCCAAGTGTATTATTCATTCAGGACTACTTCCCCACCTGGATGTCTTAAAGGCAATTCAGATCAATCATATGCCAAGTTGAACTCCTGAGCTCCTCCCCGAAACCTGATTCAGCTGAGTATAACTCTTGTCATTAACTGGAAACTTTAGTTTTACAGTTCTTAAGGCCCCAAACCTAAGAATCATTCTTCACTTCTTTCTCTCACAACTCGTATCAAATCCCATTAGCTGTACCTTCAAAATATCCCTCTGACCCTGTGTCATCACGTCCACTGCTTCTGTCCTCATCTAGGCTACCAGATTCCACCAGGGTTCCAACTTTGTCTACCTACATCTATTCCTCACGGGATAACATAAGTCAAATCATGTACTTGCTCTCCTCCCTACCTGGGATGCCTTCCCCCAGGTATTCATACATCTATGTAAAGGGTGACTATCTTTCAGATTGGGCTAAAATACCTGAATTCCTTCATTTGCCAATTTAATTAGCCGAGGCAGCAATTCTCTATCATGTAACCTATATTACTTTTTTAGAACACTTAGAATGGTTTGAAATTTCCTTATGTGTTTATTAGTTTACTTATTTTTTCTTTCTGTAATTATAAGAACCTTACTTGAGTTGCTCATGGCTCTCAAACCCATAACCTCAAGGAGTGATATTAGTGAAATGGTGAAAGGGAAACTCCAGATCCTCCTCCTCTGAGATACTGGTTCAACAATGCACAGACCAATTCCCTTAATGAGAAATTCAGCCATCAGTTAAGAGTGTCCTGAACTCCAAATGAACACAAAACCAGTCACATCAAAGCTGGTAGAAAAATTCATGACCTCATACACGATAATCCTTCCTCAGTTCAGCATGGTGCAATAGGGAGAAAACTCCCTGCCCCCAGCTTCTCCCTGGGGAGGCAAAGAGTTGGAATATGCAACAAATGTTGAGGGGGCACTGCCCAAGGGATTGTTTTTTGCCTTGCCTATGTCAGAGCACTGATAGGGCCTGTCACACTCCAGATGCCTGGGGGACAATGAGAACACAATTGAGCTGGGCAGCTTGCATCTGCTCCAGAGGTCCCATGGTGTAGCAGGTAGAGGTCAACAGAGCTTAGCAACCTCTCCCTCAGGGGAAAAGGGAAGAGTGGAACATATGTTCAACACTCTGAGTTTTGGAGGGGTTACCCAAAGGACTGTCTGTTTTTTTTCTCACCCAACTCAAAGTATAGACTGATGGGGAAGCACCCTACTCTAAAAACCTCAGGACCACTGAAAATAACAAAAACCTGGGAGACTTGCCACAGCTCTGGAAAAACTGCAGCACTGCAGAGAGGCACCAGAGGTAGCAAGAGATTACAAGCTCCTGAAAAAAAAAAAGAAAAGAAAAAAAAAAAAAACCTGGCAAATCTAGGTAATTGGGAATTTGCATGCACAAGTCCAAGAAAAGCATCTACAGAAAAGGTCTGAGAGGCCTGCAGAATCTCAAGCTGGACTGACTGAAGAAAGCTTTTCCCTGTACATAGTCAGAGTGAGAGAGGTGGCTATTTTGTCAAATGGGTAGATCACAACACAAATCTATAAGGCATATGAAGAAACAGAAAAGCCTGGTTCAGTCAAAGGAAAAAAAATAAATGTCCAGAAACAAAGGTATATGAATTACCTCAAAGAATTCAAAAGAACCATCATAAGGATGTTCAGAAATGTTCAGTGGGTTCAGAAAACAATGCATGAACAAAATGAGAATATAAACAAACAGATGGAAAACACAGAAAAGAACCAAACAGAAACTTAGGAGCTGGAGAGTACAATAACCCAATTCGAAAATTTCTAGAAGAATTCAACAGCAGACATGATTGAGCAGAAGAACCAGGGTACTCCAAGGCAAGACATTTGAAATTATCCAGTGGAACAAACAAACAAACAAAAAACAAAACAAAACAAAAAACCAAAAAGAGAGAAAGAGAATGAAAAAGAGTGAAGAAAGTTTAAGGGATTTACAGACTACCATCAAGCACAACGATATACACCCAAAGTCCCAGAGGTAGAAGAGGGAAAAGCTAATTTGAAGAAATAATGGCTGAAAACTTCCTAAATTTGTGGAAGAAAATGGACATCCAGATTCAAGAAGACCAAAAGACTCTAAATAGAATGAATTACAGAAATTCACACCAAGACACATCTGATCAAACTGCTGAAAGTCAAAGACAAAGAGGGAACTTTAAAAGCAGCAAAAGAAAACTGACATATCACATGCACGTGTGTCCCCATAAGACTGTTAGCATATTCCTCAGCAGAAGATGTGCAGGGCAGAAAAGAATGGGATGATAAATTCAAAGTGCTGAAAGAAAAAACTACCACCCAGGTTTACTCTACCTGGTAAAACTCTCCTTCAAAAATGAAACATAAATACTTTCCAAAATAAATAAGAGCTAATGGAGTTCATCACCCCTTGACCTGCCTTATGAGAGATTTTAAAAGGAGTTCTTCAAGTTGAAGTAAAAGGATGTTAAAGAACAACAAGAAAGCACATGAAAGCATAAACTTAACTAGTAAAATCAGGTTGACAAATAGAGAGTACTGTTGAACTGTAACAGTGACATATAAATCATTTTTAATTCTGATAGAGAAGTTAAAACATAAGAGTATAAAAATAACTGGAACTAAAAAATGTGTTCATGGATTCAAAATTAAAAGTGTGACTTGTGACCTCAATAACACAAAATGATTGAGGAGGGAGAAAAAGAAGAGTTTGGTATGTAATTGAAATTAAGTTGTTATCGGCTTCAAATAGTGTTGTAATGACAAGATGTTTCATATAAACACCATGGAGACCACAAAGAAAATACCTACAGAAGATGGTCAAAAGCAAAAGGGAAAGAAATAAAAAAATACATGATTACCAAAAAAATCAGCAAAAACTAAGATGACAGCAAAGGATGAAAAGAGTGACAAAAAAGTTACAAGACAAACAGGATACAATTAACAAAATATTAATAGGAAGTGCTCTCCTATCAATAACTATCTTAAATGTAGATGGAGTCAAAGACATAGCCAAAAGATACAGAGTGGCTGAATGGATTTTTAAAAAAAGATTCAACAATAAGATTCTGTCAATAAGAAACCACTTCAGATTAAGGTGATACCTAGACTGAAAATGAAAAAGTAGAAAATGGACTTTCTAGGCGAATGGTAACCAAAAGACAACATGTGTGGTCATACTTTTATCAGATAATATAGATTTTAATTAAAAAACTGTCACAAACAACGAAGAAGGGCTTTATATAATGGTAAAAATTCCTTGGGAAGATATAACAATTATAAATATATATATGAACCCAACATTAGAGTGCCCAAATATATCAAATATATATCAAAAAACCACTGACAGAACTGAAAAGGGAAACAGCAGCCACACTGTTACAAGAGGAGTTTTCAATGCTCCCAGTTCAATAGCGGATTGAATACTCAGACAAAAGATCAATAAGGAGACAGAAGACATGAGCAACACTGTAACCCAAGTGGGCTTAACAGACATACATGGAACATACCACTCAACAAAAAGTATAAAGATTATATATATATGTATATATGTATATGTATATATGTATATACATATACATATACATATAAAAATAAATAATTTGATCAAGCCCACATGGAACCTTCTCCAGAACAGATCACATGTTAGGTTACAAAAAAGTCGTTTAACAAATTCAAGAAGACTGAAACCATACCCAGTATCTTTTCTGACCAAAAGGGAACAAAAATAGAAATCAACAGGAAAAGGAAAACAGGACAATTCAGTTATGTGGAAATTAAACAACACATTCCAAGATAACCAATGGGTTAAGAAGAATGGGTCAAAGAAGAATCAAAAGGGCAATCAGAAAATGTCCAGAGACAAATGGAAATGAAAACATAACAGACTAAGACATATGGGTTGCAGCAAAAGCAGTACTAAGAGAGAAGTCTACAGTGGTAAACTATATTAAAAAGGAAATATCTCAGATGAAGAACCTAACTTTACACTTCAAGGAACCAGAAAAAGAACAAACTAAACTCAAAGTTAGCAGAAAGAAGGAAATAATAAAGATGAGAGCAGAAATAAGTGAACAAGAGAATGAAAAATCATAGCAAAAAATAAACAAATGGAAATACAGATAAATGGAAACAGATGAAGTGCTAAAGAGGGGCAGAGGCTAGCTGACAAATAGACGTTTAAAATATAATTACACTTTTCAGATCACAAAAGTACGATAAGCCTTATAAATTCAAAATATACCAAAGAGTAAAGATGAAGACACAACTCAACTATAGTATGATAGATTTCAAATTACTTCCTTTGTAGGGATGTTCTGTTCATGTTTTTGTTTTTGTTTTTTCTTCTGTTGTGTTTAATTTTATTGATTAAAAGACATAGTAAACTGAGGATAAGAAGTATTTTCCTTTCACCTTTACTATAAATACCTCCCAGTTTATTATTTCTGTTTTGTATAGATGTTCTTAGTAAATTCTACTCCCCTGTAAAAAACAAAAAACAAAGAATTGTTTTTTTAAAAAATAAATGGACAAACCTTGTTAGACTAAGAAAAAAATAAGAAATCTCAAATTAAATAAAATCAGAAATAAAAGAGTAAACATCACAACCAATGCCATAGACATATGAAGGATTAAAAGAGATTACTATGAAAAATTATTCTCAACTTAGAATAGATAAATTCCTAGAAACAATCTACCAACACTAAAAGTCAAGAGAAAACAAAATATGTACATACTTAAACTAGTACGAAGATTGAATGAGTAATCAAAACTTCCCAACAAAGAAAAGTTCAGGGCCAGAGGATTCACTGATGAATCCTACAACACATTTAAAGAATTAACACAAATCCTTCTTAGACTCTTTAAAAAAACTGAAAAAGAAGGAACATTTCCAAACTCACTTTACAGAAGCAGCATTACTCTGATGCCAAAGCCAGACAAAGAAAAGTACAAGTAAAAACTACAGGCCAATATCCCTGATGAACACAGATACAAATATCCTCAACAAAACACTTGTGAATTGAATTCAACAGCACATTAAAAGGATCATCCACCGTGACCAAGTGGGATCTACTGCTGTGATGCAAAGATGTTTCAGTACATGAAAATTCATCATACGATACACTGCATTGATAGAACAAAGGATAAAAATCACATGAACATCCCTAGAGAAAAAGCATTTGACAAAATTCAATACCCTTTATGATAAAAATTCTCATCAAACTAGAAGTAGAAGATTACCTCAACCTAATACAAGCCATGTATGAAAAGCCCATTCCTAACATTATATTCAACAACGAAAAACTGAAAGTTTTTCTTCTAAGATCAGCAACAAAGTATAAAACTCACTCTGATTACTTCTATTCAACATACTACTGGAAGTCCTTGCTAGAGTAATTCAGCAAGAAAAAGAAATACATGGGATTCAAATTGGAAAGGAAGAAGTAAAAGTATCTCTGTTCAAATTATGTGATTTTATATGTTAAGAAATTAATTCAGCAAAGTTACAGAATACAAAACCAACAGAAGAATCAGTGTATTTCTATACTTAGAGTGAATGATCCAAAAGGAAATAAAGAAAACATTTCCATTTACAATAGCATCAAAAAGAATAAAACACTTAAAAGTAAATATAACAAAGAAGTGAATGATTTGTATAGTAAAAACTACTACATTTGCTTAAAGAAATTAAAGAAGACAATTAAATAGAAAGAAATCCTATGTTCATGGATTAGAAGACCTTATATTGTTAAAATGTCCATATTGCCCCCAAATGATCTACAGATTCAATGAAATCCCCATCAAAATATGAATGGCATTTTTTTTTCAGGAAAAATATCCTAAAAATCATGTGGAACTACAAAGGACCCCACATAACCAAAATAATCTTGACAAAGAACAAAGCTGAAGGCCTCATACTTCCTGTTTTTAAAACATATTATAAAGCTACATTAATCAAAATAATATGGTACTGGCATAAAGACACATATAGACCAACATTACAGAACAGAGCCCAGAAATAAATCCATACATATATGGTCAAATATGGTCAAATGATCTTCAATAAGACTATCAAGATTATAAATGGGGAAAGGATAGTTTCTTTAGCAAATAGTGTTGAGAAAACTGAACGTCCATATACAAGAGAATAAAACTGGACCTTTATCTTACATCATATATGAACATCAACTCAAAATTAAAGACTTAAGTGTAAGACCTAAAACTATGAAACTCCTGGAAGAAAACATAGGAGACAAGCTTCATAACTTGGCAATGTTTCTTGGAAATGTTGCCAAAAGTGCAGGTAACACAGAAAAAATAGGCAGGTGGTGGGGTGCCTGGGTGGCTCAGTGGGTTAAAGCCTCTGCCTTTGGATCAGGTCATGATCCCAGGGTGCTGGGATCAAGCCCCACATCAGAATCTCTGCTCAGTAGGGAGCCTGCTTCCCCCTCTCTCTCTCCCTGCCTCTCTGTCTGCTTGTGATCTCTGTCAAATAAATAAATAAAATCTTAAAAAAAAAACCAGGCAGGACTTCATTAAATTAAAAATCTTCTTCTCAGCAAAGGAAATAATTCATGGAGTGAAAAGGCAGCTTACAGAATAGGAGAAAATATTTGCAAACCATATATTTGAAAAAAGGCCAATAATATCCAAAATATGAAAGGAATTCTGACAACTAGATAGCCAAAAATCCTCAAATAACCTGAATAAAAAGAAATTAACAAAGAACTTGATTAGACATTTATCAGAAAATAATATAAAAATGGTCAACAGGTATATGAGAAAAGGCTCAGCTTCACTCATCATCAGGGAAATGCAAATCAAAAGCACAGTAAGATATCACCTCACATCTTATAAGATGGCCATTATTATAACAAATGAAAAACAGAACAAAACAAGTGGGAGCAAAGACGTGGAGACACTGGAACACTTGAACACTATCGGTAGGAATCTAAATGGAACCACTGCTATAGAAAATAGTGAAGATGTTCCTCAAAATTAAAAATGGAACTAGCTTCTGGTACAACCATCCCACTTCCAAATATTTGCCCAAAAGAATTGAAAACAGGATCTCAAAGAAATATTTGCATGTTCATTCTGGCATTATTCACAATAGTCAAGAGGTAAAAACAATAGAAATATCTATCAGTGGACCAATGGACAAAGAAAATGTGGAATATACATACAATGGAATATTACTCAGCCTTAAAAAAGAAGGAACTGCTGTTACACGCTACAAAATGGATGAAGCTCTGAGGACTTTAGGCTAAATGTAATAAGCCAGTCACAACAGGACAAACAATGATTCCATTTACATGAGGTATGTGAAGTAGTCAAATTCATAGAAGCAGAAGGTAGAACAGTATCTGCCAGGGGCTGGGGGGAGAGGGAAAAGTGGAGTTACTGTTTGATGTGTACAGAGTTTTAGAGGAAGATGAAAATCTGCTGTACAATATTGTGCTTATGGCTAACAATACTTTGCTATGCACTTAAAAATTTGTTAACAGAGTAGATCTGGTGTTATGTGTTATTTACCACAATAAAAGAATGAAATAAAAGATAAAATCCCTGACATCGAAGAATAGTTTTAAAGGACTATGGTACCCCCTTAAAATAGCTTACTACAAGGCCTCTGAAAAGGGTTCCATAAATCTATCATTAAAGAGATCGATATATAACACATGACAAAGTGAGACAACAAGGATATCAAATATGTATTATAAAATATAACTTTGAGAGGAAAAAAAATCCCATAGTCTAATACAGGGCCAGGTACACAATAGTCAGAATTCAATAAATAGTAAGAATCCAATAAATATTCACTTAACAATAGTAAGAATTCAATAAATATTCACTTAACAGGTGGAATTCATGGAATTTCCATTCGTTTATCAGATAAATTTTTTTAAAAATCTAAGTTCTTTTACTTCTCTTTTCCTACTGCATTTTTATCACCCTTTGACTTAAAGACTTAATCTTGGAAACAATCCATGTATAACTTCATCTGGCAACTTTGGTGGCAAGCAGCTTCATGAGGACACTGCTCACTTTTTTTCCTTCAGATTCAGGATTCCCCTAATCCTAAAATTCTTAAGATTTTCAGTCATGCCTTCAGCATACGAGGCAGCAAAGCAACGGTAGCAGGAAACCTGAGACGATAAATACAGAATCATGAGTCATATCTCTGTGGGTCCACAGACTGTATGCAGACTGCAGCTCCGGAGGGCAGAGAATAAAATATCTTGATTACTTAATTCAAGAAAATAAAAAAAAGTTGGAAGAGCATGCTCATATTTACAAGAGCAAGGGAAAAAAAGAGAAACTGGTGGAAGGGAAAAGTCTGGTGAGCTCGAAGTCATGGACCCAGTGGTTGTTCCGTCACTAACTGGTAGTACGCTCTTAGGAAAATGATTGAAGAGTTTATTTTCTCAGTTCTGAAATGACAGAGTTTGATGAGACAATAGGTACTGTAGATTCCACGTTCTAAATTCAACGAGTGTATTCCTTAAAATGTTATATGCAAATAATTCAAAATGCATTAGAGTAAAATTTTACTGATACTTTCTATAACTCCCTACCTTTTAGATACAGTTAGCCCGTGTGCTTCTTCTTCACATTTTCTTTTAGACTCTAAGACACACATCCTAGTTTGGTTTATAGATGAGAGTGACTTATTTTTTTCTTCTCCCTCAAGCAGGGAAACTCATTTAGGTCCCTATCAAGATGGCTACCTGAAGCAATGTAATCCTGTAACAGGAAAGACTCACGCCAAGGAGTCATAAATGCAAACACCCAAAAATACACATAAGCTCTCTGCAGGTCAAGAAACAATAAAGCTGTGAGGTGCTGAGTAATGGAAAGTAAGGCAAGAGCTCCCGTCCTATCAAAAAATACTTTTTGCATAACAGCACAGTACAGCGTCTAAGAAAAATATGCCTCAAGAATGATATCATTATAATAAAGTAAGATTACTGACAATTTTAATTAAACCAAATCATTTAAAACTAGCCTCACGAAATAGATTTTCAGGCCAGCTCAAAGCAAGAGCCAAATGTCATCATCTGATAAAACATCCTCCAGAAATGAAAACACTGTGAAGCTTTGGAACTTGTTAACCAAAGAAAGAAAAGGGAAAATTGTATTTATTAAGGAAAAAGGAATTGCCCAATCATTTGTAGTAGCCTGTAAGCTGTAACATGCCCAAAAATATCAACAGGGTTGTGGAAGGGTTTAAATAAAAAAAAATAAACTTGAAAAGATAGTCAAATAAAAAATCTTTTATCCTCAAAGAGAGGCTTAGAATTTATCTTGAGAAAATTAAAATAAAATAAAGCACTTCTGCAACTGAGAGCCCATGAAAAAGATTCATCTAGCAATTATCTATGCTCGTTAAAATTATCTCCACAAGGAATCTTAAACACCTCGAATATCTAGTATCAGCTTCAGAACCCTCAACGGGCCACCTCCCGTCTCTCTTTATCTTCCCCCAAAGTACACATATTACCTGGGTCATCACCCTTGAGTGCCTCTTTCTGAAAGTTGAGAAGAGTGGACAGTCTTTTCCTACTAGCCCAAACCCTGTCTGCCCCCTCTTAGGCTACTTTTAAAAAATACTTTCCAAAAATCAACTTTCATTGAAATGTCTTCAACTAATCTCTTTTTATTTGATCTCACCCCCTTACCAAGCCAGCAGAGTGTTTACCTAGTTACTCCTTACTAGCATAGCAGCTTCATGATAGCACGACTCTTGTCAGTGTGCTGTGTTGTGATCCACGCGTATGATGCCTCTGCTTGGAACAATTCCTTTCAAGACATATTACATACAGGATGAATAAATGAACGAATGTGCATTTTAACTACTTCTTCCTTTAGAGGAAGAGACCTTCCCACCAACTGTCTTATTTCACGTGTCTACAAGTGCTAATATGTTATCTGAACATGACAGGTGAAGAAAAAAGCTTTAATGTCAAGGGTGAAAAGACATCTGCCATATTCACTGGCTTCTTTGCTCAAGAAACACCTAGGTCCTGATCACTTGAGATGCTGCTGTGCAAAGCTATGCTGCCCATTAAAGATCCTACTTCATAAGCATTTCCATGGCCATCCATTTGAAGGAAAATAAGACCTTCCCTTTACTCGCCATGCAAAATAAAATGGAAGCACTCTAAATCCATGAAGAAGAAACTCTGCTTATCCTTTTTAGTCTGTACGGGCTTGCCCTGCTTGGAAATCTGTTTGTGAATCCTGACCACATTGTCACCTGATGGGAACCACCCATGACCACAGATCCACAGTGTGGTGCTCTTGGGTTAACACAAAACCTCCCTGAGAACTCCCCTTCCAATCAATCTGGAGGAGCAGTGAGGTATCTCTGCTCTCGGGGTTAACACCAAAATATCTCAGTGGACACAAACCAGCACCTTTTCACCTATAAATTTCAGAACCTACTTCCCTGGGACCATTAATATCACCCTGGTGCTGAAAGCATTTCCTATCCAAGGAAAGAGGGGTTCATTCCATTGTATCTGTCAGTTAGATCAGATATTTTCTAACCAACCTCTATAGTAGATGAATAATAGTGACAGGAAGGGAGACTTTTTCATTTGCCCAAAAAGAACGCAACCTGTTTTAGCAATTACGAGTTTCTGATGAATCCCCATATTCCTCTAAGTGAGTTTTAGCAAAATAAGAACAGATGCATAACTGTAAAAAAAGGAACTTTACAATAGTCAAGAAACTGTGCTGGGATCCTAAAAATAGAAAATTTAAGAATTAAAGGCTCCTTTCCCTGCAATGTGCATCAATGCAAGCCATGTGATCACGTGACGGTGTCTATGGAGACTCTTTCCCTTTTCCACTGTCCTGACAGCCATTGCCTTGTGTATTTCTCAAAGCTCCCTTCTTTACTTCATCACCAGAGAACACATTATACTTCACGAGTGTCTGGGAAATTCCATAGGTACCCCTAAAAAGGAATATATCCTTTTTAACTTAACAGTCTTTGAATATTGGCATTTTCACTCAACATCATTACAGACTGAAGACACGCTAATTAGAGCTCTCTCACATATAACAATAAATTCTAAATAAACTGGAGTCTTCGGAGAAAAACCAAAGGCAATATGAAGTGAAAGCAATAAAGGATACTTCTGAATACATATGCAAGCTAACTGATCATAGGGGGAAAAAAGAGCCATTCTGCGTAGAAGAAAGTACGTTTCGACAATCAAATAGGTATTGTATGGGGGTATATAAGAACATAAGAAAAATGAATTCACAAAACGTTAAGGAGTCATAAAAAGATTATCTTCTGAACACTGATAAAAAAATTATCCACTATATAAAAATGTTCGGTTACAGGGGCGCCTGGATGGCTCTGTCGATGGAGTGTCTGACTCTTGCTTTCAGCTCAGGTCATGATCTCAGAGTTGCAGGATCGAGCCCTGCGTTGGGCTCCAGGCTTAGTGTGGAGTCTGCTGGAAATTCTTCCTCTCCCTCTTGCCCTGCCCCTCCCCACTGCTGGCACACACACTCTTTGTCTAAATAAATAAGACCTTAAAAAAAAAAAAAGGTTTGGTTACATATCTAAAAAATAAAAAAAGTTTTTGCACAAACAATGAATTTTGGAACACTGAAAAAAATAAAATTAAATTTAAAAAAAGGTTTTAACAGTTTTCAAAAATGTAGATTAAATAAATATATATTTAAAGGGATCAATGTAAATGTAGGAATATATTATGCAATGTTTTAATTTAACGCTAAAAAGGAGAATATCAAAGTGTGGGAACAGCATCATGATTCTGAAGATTGTGAAATGCCTAATGTTCAATTAAAGTTTTAAAACCTTGCAAGCCTGGGTGAAAAGGCAGACAGAGTACAGATGAGGGTAGAGACTCGTCCTCGTTAAGTGAAAACTAATGGATTTGGGAGAAAATAAACCCACCTCCCCTTTTCAAATAGTGTTTTCATTAATCTAGAAGAAGCCTCTGGAGTCCCTGGGACTCCGCCGGAGGACATTACCCAACAATGCCAACACAGGAAAACACCAGGCATCACCAGAGAGGTAACAGAAATAAAACAGGGCCGGGGGGAAGAAAAGGAAAAAGAAAGAATTAAAACAGAAAGCTCCTTTTGTGCTAAGGTATGATCCCTCCTCTTCTGGAATACCGCCCACAGCTCAAAGCGACACTTATCAAAGTTTTAACTGAGCAGAAAGCCGTTCCAAAAAAAGATAAGTAAAATAATCAAGGGGCCAGTCTAAGTGCTAAGGAAGCGACGACAAAACAAGACTCTTAGAAAGCAGAGACCCAAGACACACATCACCGTAGAGCGTCAAGGTCCAGGGAGCTGAGAATGAAATCTCCAGGGGGTAGGGGGTAAAAATAAGGGTGATGTCACTATCTTTAGATGGGAATCACATGACTTAGTTCACAAAATTCACCAGGCAATGGTCTTAAACTTTGTAAAGGACGTAATTTTATGAAAGATCAAATGAAAAGGGAAACTTTATTGAGAAGCATGTGCGACACCTATTAGAGAAGGTCTTACACCCTGAAATGTGGTCAAATTCGAACAGTCCAGAGAAGTAAGTTTATGTATATTAGATCCGTGCTGGATTTTTTTCATACTGTCATGATGCCCAGGGTATAGTCACCCCTTCTAAAGATGGTTTTAGAAAGGGAATTCTGATACTGTGTTCACATGTCCATCAGTAGCATAGTTAAGGGCAGAACTACTGAGCTAAGATGAACTACTGTTTACTGTTCTTGATCCAGCCAAGATGTCAAATGTTCGTAAAAATAAAGGGCAGAGAAATAGCAGAAAGGGATTACAAAATATCATCTCATTCTCTTACTGATAAAGATATTAGCTAAACTATGTGGATATTTAAATAATATCTAAATTCAAGACTTGAAATATTCCCCAAGTATCCCCAACGTAACAGTGAGCAAAAAATGGAGGTGGTAAGAGGACATGCATACGTGATCCCACACGTGTAAAATTCTGTGTGGAAATATATGTATGTGTGTGTGCATGCATAGACACATACACACACACGAGAGGTGCTGGCCAACTCTAGGTGGAGGGATTTCAGATATCTGCTTTTTTCTTTGTACCTTCTCATATTACTTGGATTTTGTACAGGACATTTTTGTTACTTTGTGAATGCCAGAAGGCAAGAAGGGGTTAAAAAGAAGTCTTGTAATCCTATAAGCAGAACATTAACTGTGTCCCTGAAACTATTTCCCTTTGCTCCTTCTCTTTCCATCCTGATCTGTCTCTTCCAGGTAAGACGTTGTCCAGCTTGAAATCGCCTTCTCTGACGTACGTTGCCTGTTCATGCCTCAGCACGACTAGCGCCTGCCACGCAAGTTAAAGCATAATGTTTTAGCTGCTTATTTGTGGCCTCATTATTGGGCTCTAGTTTTCCAGGACTATATACTTTGCACTCACAACTACAGACCTGCTTCGCCTTCCACTGCTGACCTTTGCTAGTAGGAGCCCAGAGCAAAGACATGCCCCGGCAACTCAAAAGGCAGAGCGTGCATCCCAGGTGCATGGGCTGGAAATCTGATTTGCTTGATAGGAATAGGAGGGGAGTCCAGGGTGAGAAAACAACAAAATATAGTTTCTAGAGAAGTCTTCTGGTACAGGGGACACGAGTTCTAGAGTCACCTGAACAGCACCTCTACCCTTCTAACGCTTGCTGTACCACTTGGAGCATCTCAAGATAAAAAGGCTAAGAGGGACTTGGGTTTAACATTCTGTGCCTCAGTTGACTTACCTGCAAAAGGGAGAGGATGAAGCCTAATCTGCTTCCTGACCAGACGAGAGAGAGACAGAGTATATGGCAGGGCTTCTAGAAAGACGCAGACTCAGATTACAATCGTATTGGACAGCTATTATCACTAGACACTGTGTTGCACACATTCTTATCTATGAGGAAGGCACTGGAGTTGGAGTCAAAAGAAAGAGTCTGATCAAGGTGCCATTTTTTTTCTCCTGCTGAACATTTTACAAATGTGAATTAAATATATATATATATATCTAAGAGATGTGGGAATTAAATAATGTATCTTAGAGTGTAAGCGTACAAATCTATGATTAAATACAAACATGTTCTAAGAATTTTAAAGCCATCATCAAAATCGCTCTTAACAGATCTATACTGGTCAAATTTCACTGTAATACTATTGGACTGAGCTTTACATTTGAGTCCTGTTTTTAGCTTAGACTAAATAAATCTTCAGCCAAAAAATATTCTTTAATGTCTTCCAATGTATATGGAGAGAGTGCTTTCTCTCATTTTCAACCACTGCAGCCATCAACTAATGTTCCAGCCATTGTTTTTAAGTAATATTCCTTTTTCATCAGATCAGTTTGAGTAGTATTTTATTAATATACAACACTCACATAGCACTTTCCTTTTTTTTAAACCAATATTAACTAGTTAATCTTCATAGAGCCTTTTGACATAAAATCGTTTCCTGACAAGCTACTTAGATGCTCTATTACAAAAACCCAAGTATAATTAAGAAACAGTGTATAAAAATATTTCAGTTGTTATTTGTTGTACTTACATACAACATTCTGCAAGTCAAGATAGCATGAACATATGGACAGGAAGGGGAGGCAAAAATAAGTTTGTTCGCTAAGACAGTAGTACGTGGGAGAGTCCTTGGGAAACTGGAAATGGACAAAGCTTTCTTAAGACTTCTGTAGCTCCCATGATTCTAAGGCCCTCTTGTAATTCTCAAGACAGCATTCCTGAATAATTATCACCATTAGAGCCCAGTCTTTTATAATGGCTCCCAAACAATCTGCTAAAATAATCCAACCTACTATGTTATCACACATCCAAGAAGATTGCACACTCTATTATCTGCAGTGCTTTTTCCAGAGATTAATCCAAAGGACAAGAAAAGTGAAGGCACTGATAAGAAAAGAAAGCCCTTTTAAAGATTTTCTGGATACTGAGCTCTTGGCATCTCAAATTTAACATGGCTGTGCTGGCCAGAGTTTGCCGAGACTGTTTTCGCTGAAGTCCCTGCATGGAATTGTCCCCTGGTAAAAGAGTGAGACATGTTGACCCAGAGTGTCTGCAAGATTAGGACCCACTTGTCCCCATTATTTATCCATAACAGCATGATGGACAACTTGCACCTGGTCTTGGTGAGACTCTCAGAAAGCTCGGCCACTGAGGCTAGCTACTTGGTAAGAACATGTTTTTGTGACCAGCGGGGTAGCAGAAATCCCGGCCAAGATGTTATTTCGGGCTCCCTGGTCCTGAGGTACCCCATGTACACGTGGGGGGCTTTGGATCTGAGAGAGAAGAATGTCATGGGATGGCCTGGCGGAGGGAGGCCTTGGCTCTGATGCAACGTTTGCCCGTGGTACCCATCTTTACTCGGTGCTATTGGTACGTTCTATCATTTTCCGGCAATGGAGATCTGGAACTCCTCTTATTTTGGGTCCTGCAAATCTTGTTCCATAACTGAACTCTTGTCTAACTGCCACTCTGCATGCAATGTCCAACAACACGAAGGGCCTGACATCCTCCCATCGCCAGTGCCTCTTCTGCTCTCCCTCATGTCAGGAGGGTGGGAACTGTATTCTTTCCTCACCCTTGCACTGCAATCTTGTCCGTTGGTAAATCTCACTGGCTCTCCTTCTAGAATGTACCCAGAATCTGACCATGTCTCACAACTCCCACTGCCACCATCTTGGTTCAAGCCCCCATTATCTATCACCAGGATAATCCCAACAACCAAATAATGGTTCCCTCTGTTTCTGTCTGTGGCCACCTGCACTCTCTTCTCAGCCCAGCAGCCAGAGTGATCCTGGGGAAACAAGCCAGCCCAGGACATTCATCTGTACCAGAAAGTCAACTCCACATTAGAAGTTCCAAGACCCTACAGGACTTGGCCCGCAAAACCTTGAGGTCATCTTCTACTGCTCCCTCCTAGCATCTTTGCTGTCCCCGTCCCTGCCAGGGGCACTCTCTCTTCAGGGAGGGCCTCTCTACGATGGATCCCTCTGCCGGAGTGTTGTTTCCCGGACAGCCACACTGCTACTTTCCTCAGTCCCTTTACTCAAAAGTTGCCTTATCGGTGAAGCTTCCCCAGTGACCTTATTATGTAAAACTAATCACCAATACCACCCAACATTTCCTACCCTTTTTCATTGCTTTATTTTTTCTCCTGGGACTTATTATTATCTAACATACTATCTTCCCTCAGCAGGATGGAACCTCCCCAAGGGCAAGAAGGTTCATCTGTTTTATTCTCCACCAGATGTCTGTCCCCAGGATAATGCACATAGCAGGAATTCAATACACAGTTTTGGATGAATGAATGACTATATAATTAATATAAAACAATGTTTTAGGTTTTGTTTTGAAGTTCACTGGTGTTCTAGAAGGCATGCAGCTCCAGGTATCCCCTGGAAAACAACCAAGAGCCCCAGTGGCCCAGCTACCCCAGGTAGGGAGCAGGTTCAGGAGAAAGCGCACCTCCCTGGTGTGGGTAGAGGAGGCCCTCCTTTGTTAGACGTGCTGATGCCCTTGCTCCTCAGTCTAGATCATTCGGTTACTGGAGCACATCATGCTCCTTCTGCCTAGAACATCTGCTGATCCCCTCGCCTCCCTCCCCACCCCCCACCGAATACTCTGATTCCCATTTAACATCCAGTTTCCCTTTACCTCTTCTCTGTGTCTTCTTAGCTCTCATTAAGTGGTTCATTTCTTCCTCAGTAGTCCAGCTCCAATCTCTTAGTAGCTAATGATTTGGGTGTTTGTTTTTAAGATTTATTTGAGAGAGAACATGAGCAGGGGGAAGGGGCAGAGAAAGAAGCAGGCTCCCCGCTGAGCAGGGAGCCCAATGGGGGTCTTGATCCCAGGACCCTGAGATCATGACCTGAGCTGAAGGGAGAAGCTTAACCGAGTAAGCCATCCAGGTGCCTCTGTGGCTGTGTTTATGGTGGTCTCCTCCACTTGACTTTGAAGGAGGGAGTGCCTAAAGATGTTTTTTCTGATGGTTTCACTTGCCCCAGTACCCAGCAGGAAGGTCAACCCACTGGACGTACCCAGCAAATGCCACTGAATGAAGGAGGAAGAACCAAACCGAGAAGAAGGAACAGCACAAAGAGTCCCCCTCAGAAGGGGGACTCTTAAGACTCTAGACCTGAGACCACATAACCTCATGCAAATGTATCCATTTTTCCACCCCAAAACAGATAGCATTCCTTCCCTCCCTACCTCACAGGGGTTGTGTGGCTCAAATGATAAAATGATTTTTATCAATGTACAGATCATAGATCTTGCTCTACCTTTTCAATCGCAGAACCGATTCAGCAAATATGGAAGTGACTAGATGGACAGCCGGCCATATCCAAAGGAACCATGCCTCTACTGGTTTACCACATTCAAACAGGAGAAAACCAGGAAGTGTTCTCCAAAAAGAATATTAAAACCCAGGTTATAGGGGTGTCTGGTGGCTCAGTCGGTTAAGTATCCAACTCATAACCTCAAGGTTATGAGATTGAGCCCAACATGGGTCTCTGAGTGTGGAGCCTGCCTGGGCTTCTATCTCCCTCTCCTGTTCCCGTCGCCCCCCCCCCACCCCCACCCCTTGCCTGTACACACATACGCTCTCTCTCTCAAAAAACAAAACCAAAAAACCCCCCAAAAACTCAGATTATATACTCCGCATTCATATGTTGAGGAAGAGATATGTTATATAATACATATCACTATGTAGAGAGGACTGCAATTTGCTATTCATTCTACTCTAATATGTGGAATAAGAGGAAGCTTTCCAGCAAAATTAATGCTTATTAATTTTTTTAGAGGCTGTAATACAGGAGCTAAGAGCATAAGCTTTGGAGTCTGTCCACTTAGGTTTAAATAACAGTGCACTCTTCACACTGTTCTCTTGGAAAATTAAGCTCCTTCTGCCTCAGTATGCATCTAAGTTAGATGCAGTTAATAAGGCACTTATCTCATGTGGTTGCTGGAGAATTAAGTGAGACAACACATGTAAAAGGTTAGAATGGTGCCTTGTACATAGTCAGTGCTCATTACATTTTGGCTATTGTTAATGGCATTCACGACTCTCAAAATTTCAGTGTGTCCATATTTTTCCATACTGATGTCACACTAACGTAAATCTAATGGATGGTGAAAATCAAAGTGCTCAAAATACTTTAGCCCTTCGGATTCCTTTGTCTCGACAGCTCTGCCGGCTCCTCCATCCTGCCTTGGACGGCTGATGTCAAGACAGCACTCAGAGGGAAAGCATAGCTGGGATCATGCAGCTGAAGAGGCAACTGTTCTCGGGAACCTCAAAGCTGTGTTCTCGCCCCTCCTCTCCCTCGCCTCCCCTACCCTGGGATGCAAGCACGGCTTGTTAGGAGGTCACCATAACCCGTCCAGAGGTGTGATTAATAACCTGGGGCCTGGGGCCAAATTAGATCCACTGTACCTGACCTCACAGTCTTGACGACCCACTTCCTCCTTCTTCATAAAAGGAATCCAGAAGTCCTTCTCCACCAACACTAGGACGGAACTTCTAACTTCTCCAACTGGTTCCCCCTCTCAGCATGGAAAAACACTAAACCCAGCCAGGACTCCTGGGAATAACAGCGGATCAAGGTTCTGAACCCCTGATCTCTCGTGCTCATAATGCTGTCTGGCGTAAGTCCCTGAGGCTGCTGTGTGTTAGCTCCCTAATCCTTAATGCTGTGATATACCTACTCAGGAAGTTTTAAGGGATGATTACATAAATGTAGGGAAAACCATGTGGAAATTTACGAGAATCATATGAATGAAATGTAATTCTAATATAAGATGTCTGGCTCATTTGCCTTCCCCCCTAGTTAAGCACTGATCTGGATCCTTGAAGCCATGCCATTATAAACATTTCTGCTATCAGAAGAAACTTTATTCGAAGAGAATATAATAATTTATTGAAGTCATGGGGTTCTAAAGATGAGTGATATGAAAATAAATAACGGACTTTGGAATAAACACAAAAATACTTGAGATTTTTAAAAAGTGAAGATTCTCATCAGCAGTGAATATTAAGAAAGCTAAAAGAGATTCCTCTATGGGGTGGAAAGAAAAAGATTAGGTCCTTGTTGAGCTCTGTCTGTATCCATTCCAAAAACAATAGAGCACAAATAATCAGTCTCCACCTCCAGATTGTCTCCACCTGCTACGACCCTCAACTTATTTTCACAGTGATGAATAAGTCTAGGTAGTACAGAACAGCGAGACCATTTTGAAATTCACACAGGGTTTCCTCCAGTGTTGTCCTGAAATTCTGGGCATGTTCCCCCCCGCCCTAAGCCCACCACACTGCTTCAGATGCTAAGGATGGAACTGAATTCTCAGTTCTGAATTCATTCTGAATTGCCTGAATCAGATACTTCAACCCAATACAGGGATGGAGTAGGGGTGGGGGGAAGGGGGCCAATAGGACCGGCAGCAAAGGAACCTAACACTTGGTGACGTCCCCGATGCTTTATAGGGATTCTCTCTTCACAGCCGCCTTGCTTGGTAGGTATTATTTCTGCGTTCCAGACAGATCACTGAAGGCTCAGAGAGCAAAGGTACTTGTTCAGGGTGACGCCTCTAGAAAGCGCTCGGCTGGCGTGTCAAACACATCCTATCTGATGCTACTTCCAAGACAACCTAGAGCTCGTCCTTTAAAACTCTAGGAAAATGGGAATTCCTTAAGATTTTTTAGTACCTCTTAGAACTCTGTGGTACAAAGAGTGAAGGAGAAGTGATCTTAGGGAGAAACAGACAATGCGGTACCTGGGACAATGATATCTGTTGGCGGGTTCACTGTCAGTACTGAAAATACTGTCGTATATAAGTGTCTGAGGAGTCTTTTCAAAATCTAAGTCAAGTAGTTGAGACACAGAAGTGTCTGAATATAAAAGGAACTAAAAGAGGGTAAGCGAATACTATTTTTGATAGATTTTAGTAAAACTTGAGTGAGAACTTGAATGCCTAGTCTATAAATAGAGAGAGGCGTGAAGGGCAGAGGTAGCCTTTGGGGTATCCATGGCAGAAGGGAAATAAGAGCAAAAAGGTCTTTGAATAGGAAACTGGATTAAAAACAGTAAGAACTTCCTCCCTCAATCTACTATTCATTCGAATGATGTGAAACCAAACAGAAGATAAGGAAGAACATGTTCAGATAACGCAGATAATTTTCAATCCAATCTGACTTAGACCAGTTAAGAGAAGTAGGTTCTACAGGAAAATGAGTATCTGTACAATTAAAATGTTTCCCACAACCAGTCAGCTAGATCTCCCCTTGAAAGAACATTCTAGGGCTTTCTTCTGACCAGACTCTTGGTTTGACCACTGAATTGTTTTAGGTAAAAGAAATCCACAACGAAAAGACAGCCATCTCCAAGTAGTCTAACTGAAATGTTTAAATCATTTCGTGATTAGCTTTTATAACAAAGTATTTTCCTCAAGAATGCTGTTCCGCCCGTGATAGAGTACACGAAAACGAAATTATTTTTTAGAATCCCAAAACTCCATTTTTCTGTGTAATAGTAAATTGCTTTTAGTTAGGGTTTAGAGAAGCAAGGATGCATCATCTCTCTAGGCGCCTAAAAAAGGCAGTTTTCAGAGTTATACTTTGGCTGGGTTAAAGAGGTGAGCTGTAACTTGTTAACTAGGAGGGTCACCCATGGCAAGAGGGTCGCACCACAGACTCTTCTATCTTAGGATGCCTCCCAGCATGATTAAAGCACTTTTCTGCCTTAGGTTTTCCTCTCACTTGCCACGGCAATGCTTCTCAGTTGGGAATGTTCATCTGACCCCAAGAGCCTCCAGCAAGCCAACCCCATGTCCACAGGCATCCATTAGCCATTCTAAGGGCAGGCAAAGAAAGACAAATCAGGGAGATGGTGGGACAGGAGGAGCAGAAGAGGGTAAGAAGGAAGAGAAGGAGGGAGAAACAAGGGAGAAGAAGAAAAGAGAAGCAGTAAGAAAAGAGGGGAGAAGTGCAGAAAGGAGAGGAGTCGATCTTAAGAGCAAGTGGAATTGGGCCCCCTCCAGGCACGCCACTGGGCTACTAGGGTAGCCTCCTCCTGCCATGACTTTCTTTCCCCAGAGAGGAAGCCGGGTTACAACTCCTCTGTGCCATGATTACCTGGATGAGTTCGTCCAGCTCAGTCGAATTGACACAGGAGTGTTGGGAAATGAATGTTTGCTTCTGGATCACAATGGTGGTCCTCTGTGAAATCTCATGAGGCTGCTCCAAGGTTTTGAACACGGTGGCTCCGATGATCAGATAGAGGACAACCACCAGGAAAATCGTGGAGACCGTCTTCCATTTCATAACATTAATGGTCGTGTCACTCTCCACCCGGGAAGCAAGCACTGTGGGTTTCGTGGAAAACGAGAGCCTCGGTTTGGAGTTCTGAGCGGCAGATTTAGGGTCCAGCAAGTCAGGTGCCGCCACTGACAACAACAGAGAAGGAAGGTTAGGTCGGAGAAGAGGAGAGGGGCAACGGCTGGGCTTCTTTAAGGGCTGAGCAAAGGTGGACTGAACTCCACGGCCCTCCTGGTGGAAGGTCTGGAACCAACCAGAGCGCTCCCACTAGCTCGCATCCAGGACTTTATCAAGGAAAAGGGGCTGGGTCTCAGCTCTCTGCTGCTATTGGGGTTCCAGATGGGAGGAAGAAAATAGGAGGTGGACCAAGAAAGTTAAAAAAAAAAAAAAATAAATGAAACAATGCCTGAGGTCTTAACTAATTTCTTAATTTACATCTGTTCGCCGTGCTTCTCAACAAAGACTGAACTCCTAAGAGCTGATAGTACTGAACTATCTCATGAATACTCATGAGGAAGGTTCATGGATGATTCCTGTTCTCAAGAACTTAACCCTCTATACCGCAAGCAACGGACATAAGGAATATTCTTTATTTTTATGGAAACATTCATTGTAATAGAGGGATTGCATTATAAGCAAATTTGGGATCCAAACATTGTTGCTCAAAGTAAAACATTAGTCATTTTCTGGTAAAACATGATGGTAAGTAAACCACTCAATTGCCCAATCATTTCTTTTTTGCCTACCCTCTAAAGTGGTTCATGATTAAACAGTCTCTGTATCTTGTTATATAATCTCTGACATCTTGAAAAAACAAAAGTCTTGCTACCTCTTCTGGCACAATCCTAGGTGCAGCCAAGACAGGACTAGTTCCTTCCATTTCGACAGTGAACATTATCCAGAAAAAAAGAAAAAGTAAAACCTTATCTTATACCTTAGACCCTCCATGCTCTGTACAAAGCTAATTGCTCCATGAGAGCGGATTTATGTGTTCCCTTACAAAATCCCATATACTCTGAGGTGACTGTAAATCCATTTATTATTTATCTCAGCTCTTCAAAAATATCATTAATGGATTTCTTTTTAGAAAATACAAAGACACTAAAGTTCTGCTTGGCAAGGGGAAAACAAGCCATCTGCTACAGAATGACTGGAAAGGCAGCATTGAACCAAAAAGGTTAACAGAGTAGCCAGAAAAGAAAAAAAAAAACCAAAAACCAAAAAACAACCAACCCAAAAACCAAATACAGGGGGACTTTTAAAAACCACCAACTCAACCAGAACAATGAATTTAAAGTCCATAATTGTTATAGATATAAGTAAAATTACTCTGGTATATATAATACAGGTCTGATATAATAACAACCTAACCTAAAAGACACTTTTAGGTAAGCATCTGAGAAATCCCTGTGGAATTACACCCAAATACCCTACAGGAACCTGAAATCACTCGAGGGTAAGAAGAGAACAGAAAGTGTCAGCTTTCACAGGCTTAGATACCCTACACTCCTGACCACCACTGTGAGTTAAACGTAGGTCTACCACAATCTGTGTTCAGAAAATAAATCATCAGCTGCCCATCACAAAGAAGCTTCGCAAACAAAGCTATTTGAAGCCCCAGACCTAAGCAGTGTTGTACAGTGGTGGCTGATAGCAGAGGGCTCCTCAAACCAGCAGAAACCCTGACTGGCTCTGACTTTGAAGACATGAAGTCAGAGCTCCAAGAAGTGACTGTACAGACTGAACTGCTTGCTCATTTCAGCAATGTACGGTGGTTCAACCTGCTGGATCCAGGTATGGACACGTTTCCCTCCTGATACAGTCACCTGCTCAGATTAAAGCCACAAACCAGTAGACACCTTTGTCATGTAATAGTTATAAAGGCAACTTCGCTCAAAATTAGCACTGGGAATGTCTGTTAGTGTTTTAATTGGGAAAACTTTTTAAACAGACGTGCTGATAACAGCTGATATCACTGTCACCTGCTGGCTAGCTACGCCACCCTGCCGCCGAGCTACATAGTGTGTCTTGAGTGAAAAATAAAGGTCATCATCTAAAATTAACCCATCTTTGGAATAAAAATAACAGGAAATCCACATTATTTCTCTGAAGGAAGCTTTCCAAGCCTTTCCTTTCCAATTATCTGTGCTCTCATATTTCTGTTTTTTCACATCAGTGGCTTCTACTCTGTAGAAGTGGAAAACACCAGGACTGTTTACCTTGATGCATCCAAATCCCAATCCTAAATCCCAATGCTACACTAACACATTACAATTATATGCTTTTAGGGGAAAAGGACAGATAGGTTTTTAAAAGAGAGAGTGTGTGTGTGTGTGTGTGTGTGTGTGTGTGTTAAGCTAATACATTTCCTGATGAAGTTTAGTTCTTTTTTTTCTCCCATTCTGTGAAATTTTTTTTATTATTTTTATTAACATATAATGTCTTGTTTGCCCCAGGGGTATGAGTCTGTGAATCGTCAGTCTTACACATTTCACAGATCACATACCCTCCCCAACGTCCACAGAAGTTTAATCCTTTTAAGCCACTCCCGTATTTTTTTAATTAGCAGAAATATATATAAATGCACATTTGGCAGACAGAATGGACAGCAATTGGTAAAACACCAAAATAAAAAAGAACAGCCTTTTCTCTCAGTCTAACATGGGGAACCTCTGTGTTTCCATCTCCACATCGTTTGATGTGTGATCAGGCAGAGACGCGCCTCAGAACAAGGAATCAAAGAGTCGTCCCTTGCACACACTGTCATCACCATCACTACCTCCCTCCTCTGCCTCCAGCACATCACAGTCTCCTCTTAATCCCGGTCTCCCATCCTCACGCAGGTATGCCTTCCACGCTTGGGGCCGCAGAAGACGACTCAATAGCAAGAGAAACGAGCTTTTTTTCAGCACCACTGCCTGTCCCACCACGCAATGGGCAACAAGTGTGACCAGGGTCACCATGCGTCCTGCCCGTCTGCTGCTCCCAAGGGCTGACCCTCCTCCTCCTTCGGAAACTCCCCCAAGGTGTCCCAAACCCACACCCGAGGCAGATGCAGAAGCCCCAGGCACCGGCGGGAGAGGGGGGAGCAGCAGCCAGCAGAGGAGCCCGGCACCGGTCTGCCTCCGAGCCGAGATTATGACCCAACACCTGGGACGGGAAACGAAGGCGGAGGACGTCCACTTGCTGCCAGCCGGGCTTCTGCAGCCCTCCCGGTCCCGGCAGGGGCGGGAAAGCGCCGGGCGGGAGGCTTGGGGGCGGGGGTGGTCACCCGGGGGGTCTCACCTCCTGCTCTATAGCCGGGTCTCTCCCGCGAGGCGCTGGGAAGCATGAGGCATGCAGCATTCAAAATGTTTTTTGAAAAAGACGGACTTGAAGCTTTTACAAACACGCCATTGTACTCACTTCTTATTCAGAGTCGGGCTGCGCGCTCCGAGCTGCACGGGCAGGCATTTTCCCCGGCTTTGTTTTACAAGGTGGGGAGAGCGGGGCTGGACGCGGGAGGGGGTGGGGGGGAGCGTGAGAAGAAACGAAATCGCGGGAAGGAGGGGACACCCGCGGGCTGGGCAGAGGGCGAGGCCGAGGCCAAGTTGCCGCCGCCCCCGCACGCGCCTGCGGCCGGGCCCGGGTCACCCGGAGAGCGCGGGCGACCCGGGTCCCGCGCCGGCCGGCAGCCGCCGCCGCCGCGCGCTCCGCCCCGGGTTCCGCGCTGGCCCGTCCCCGGCGCGGCGCGGCGCGGGGGCGGTCGGTGCAGCCCGAGCGGCCGTGCGCCCCGGCGTCTTTGTGCGCGAGCCTCGCTCTGCCCCTCTTCGCATGTCTTTGTGTGTCTCCCCCGGCAAAGCCCTCGGGCCCCGGGGGGCGGGGGGTGTGGCACCGGCTCGGCGCGCCGGGCGCCCTCCTGCCCGCAGCTCGGCCGCCCTCCGCCGCTCTCCCTGCCAGGCTCGCTGCTCTCGTCCCTCGCCCGCTCCTTTCCCTCCTTTCGGAACTCCCTCCCCCTCGCCTCCCCCCACCCTCCGTCTCCCCGCCTGGGCTCGCCTCTCCGCAACCCCTCCTAGCCTAACCCGCGCCGGCGTCTCCCCTGCCTCCACGCCTGGGGGCACTGCCCTGGGGCTCACCTGCTGCCTCTTCCCTCAGCCCCTTCCACTGGCGCTGCCCCCTCCCCACATGCCCATTCTCACGATCAGGCGCACAGACCGAGCTCCAACCTATCTCCTTCCAGGGCGGGGTGCGGGACTATGCTCTGGGGCGCGGGTCCCAGGACCCCTGCACGTAAGCATCTTCCGCTCCCCTTGCCCACCGCCCCCCAACCAGGGTTGTACAGAGAACTGCCCCCACCGGCGCCCTGAGACCCCCGGAGTGGGGTCGGTAATGGGGCTGCGGGCTCCTTCCAGTCTACGCCTGGGGAAGTGTTGTCGAGTCACCAGCAACCCCCACCACACCCCACCTCCTCGGGTGCTTAACCTGGGCAGCGAGCTCTGACAACAGAAGGTTCCAAACCAGAAAGGATGGGGGAACGCACCGGGAGCTAGGGTGAAGACATCTAGGGATGCAGAGGGAATGGAAGAAAAATCGGAAGCTCTCAGGGCAAGACCCCTTTGCTGGGGACAGAGGTTGCGGCTGTTCTCGGCCGAGCCGCGGAGTGGGAGACCTGGGACCTCAGTCTGAACCCGGCGCTCCTGCACACCTCCGCATCAAGATCCCAGTTTGGCGGATACCAGACCCCGCCCAGACTCGTAGACGGCCGCGCGGGGGCAGCTGAACGCGTGGCTGCAGGGGTGCGGGCACCGAACCCGCAGAGGAGGGGAAGAGAGCGCGCAGCTGAAATAGGTTAGTCTCCCTCGTCTCACACGTGATGTAACAGAACTTGAGCCCGAGTGTAAACTCGCTCTTCCTTCTCACTTTGGCTGCGGGAATACCCCGCTGACCTGCACCCTCCCACCTCCACCGCTGTGTTAGTTTATCTCCCAGAAAGACTGCTGGGCCAACTGGAAGTATTTTGCCAGCTACAGGGAGAACTTCCTCGTGAAAACTGTAGATGGGAGAAGCTAGTGAAAGCTACAGACCCAGAGGAGGTCAGGCAGAGCAGAAACACCCTTGATGGCCAAAAAGAACGTTATAAACCTTCGGCAGGACTGTGGCCATCCATGCTCGAAAATGCCAAATTATTTTTTAAATTCCAGAACGGACTCAGCACCTCTTCCTCCTATTAAAAAACGTCTTCCTTATTAGGAATTCCTTCCTGCTGGAACAGAAACATGTTTTTCTCCACTTCTGCTCTCAATATAATCGGATGTCCTTTCCGAAATGTAAATCTGATCCTCTCACTTAAAACCGTTTCAAACTCTCTAGGTGACATATAATTTGCTTCCTGATCTGGCTTCTCTTTTTCATTCCAGGCCTCTCTGGACCCTTCATCTGCCCTCACACACCCTCCCCCAGCTTTACATGACTAAGACATTGTATTAGTAGGGTTCTCCAGAGAAACAGAACCGATAGGGCATGTGTGTACGTGTGTGCAAAAGATTTATTTTAGGAATTGGCTCACACCGTCGTGGGGGTTGGCAAGTCCATTTGAAATTCCTAGGGCCTTTCTGGCAGGCTGGAAACTCGGGCAAGAGTTGATGCTTCTGTCTTGAATTTCTTATTTTCTGGGAAACGTCAGTTTTTGCTCATCAGACCTTTGACTGATTATATGAGACCTACCCACATCGTTAAAGGTAATCTTTCCTTCAAGTCAGATGATTATAGATTGCAACCACATGTACAAAATACCTTCACAGCAACACCTAGATAAGTGTTTAACCAAATAACTAGGTGCGGTAGCCAAGCCACCTAAAACTAATCATCACAGGTCATGTCCTTCAGATCTCCCAGCAGTCTGGAAGTTTCTCCCGAATCCTAGCTTGTCAGGTGTCTGGCTGTTTGCTTCCCAGGCAACTTGGCCTTCTGTTTTTACACTTGTCACATTGTGTTGTGCCTCTTCAGACTACACTGTGAGCTCAGTGAGGGCAGAAGCCATATCTCTCTGATCCCCATAATACCCACAATAACCAGTGCCTGGTTCCAAACAGGTGTTCGAGAAACATCTGAATGACAGTGTGGATGAGGACATCGTTCACCTGGCCTCTCTTCAGGTATTTGGAACCAGGGTATTCAGCGTATATAGGACACGAGATGAATTCACCACCTTCAGAATTATTCCTATCCTTTCACAGGCTTTGTCTCCAGATGAAGTGATTCCAAACACTTTGAGGTTTGCTTGTTTGTTAACTTCTCTCCTTTCATTTAAAAGCTTGGTGATTCTTTCTTGCTCTTTATCAGTCTTTTGCAAATTTAACCACACCTTGCCAGGCACCCGTCCTCTGTCAGACTGGCTCATGCTTACTACGGGGGGCGGGGAGGATTAACTCAGAGTTTATGCACCTCTGCATAGTGCCCCCCTTTCCTAGATTCATGGAATGGAGGACTCACCGCCAATCCCAAATGCCGAACTGTCTTGTTCCCTCTTTTAATCCAGCCGTGTATCCCTAGTAGCTGTCTTCCCTCATCCCCCTTGCATTATTCTCTTGTTAGACCCATACGTATAGGTGGGGGAGGGGAGCACAGATTTTCTTTATAGAGACGTTAAAACCAGATCAAAAGAAAAATTCCAAACTATAACATCGGCAGGAATTGCTCCAACAAGCCAGCCTCAGCCTCACAAATAACTTGAAAGAACCAAGAAACCAGTTTCCACACTGACTTGAGCCCTGCTTTCCACTGTAGCCCCCAGAGCCCCCACAGTTAAATACTCCCACCGCTTTTAGAGCCTTCTTGTACCAAACACATACTAACTCACTGTGTTTGAAGTAAGAGGGAGAAAAGGAAGTAGACTAGTTTGTGTATCATTGAAGCTGGAGAAACAAGGAAAGGGGAAGGTTTATCTTGTTTAATTTTATGCCCTCATTTCTTAACACATATAAATCCCATTAAAAGTAAAATAGACTAGGTAGACTTGATTTCTTTCATGCCACAGAACTATTCAGCATCGCTTAATTTTACTTCAGTGGACAGGAAAACCTGAAATATGTAATAAAAAGATTGAGCCCCCTCAAATTCTATACTCCCTTCATTCTGGTGCTTTCAGAGTTGTTGTTCTGCTCTCCAACTAGCAGTATGAAATCTACAGGACTTCATTTCTATGTTATTGTGCTTTTTGACCTTGGCCTACTGGTAGTTACCAGAGGGGGGGGAAAAAAAAAGCATGCCACTGTCCTTCCCGTAATTCCAATCAGACTTGTAATTTTGGAGTCCAAGTGACCTCCGTGGATGTCCTGTCTCTACCATTTGTGAACCATGTGAGTTTGTTTGAGGGAGTCATTTTATCTCTCTGACCATCAGTCCATCAGTTTCCTCATCTACAAAACAGGGAGAGTACACTGAACTCAGAAGAGATTGTCCTAAGAATTACATTGAGCCCACATATACGACTTTACCATTGCTAAGTCCTAAAGAGAATTTTATTCTCTCCTGTGATTGGCTTAACCTCATGAGTCAGACAGGCAGACCACCAACTTTTTTTAAGATTTTTATTTATTTATTTGACAGACGGAGATCACAAGTAGGCAGAGAGGCAGGCAGAGAGAGAGGAAGGGAAGCAGGCTTCCCGCTGAGCAGAGAGCCCGATGTGGGGCTCGATCCCAGGACCCTGGGATCATGACCTGAGCCGAAGGCAGAGGCTTTAACCCACTGAACCACCCCGGTGCCCCCACCAACTTTTTAACTCTATGGTAACTCCTGCCATTTATTTAATCTTTTGGATAACATCATCGCATAGATCGGAGAAAAGGAAGAATGAATCACATCCATCAAATATTTACTGAATGCCTACCAGCTGCCATACAGGAGCTCGGTGGATATAACAAGGTTGCTGCCTTCATTAAGCTTCTGGTCTAGAGAGGGAAGGTGCTAAACAAGCAAAAATTAAAATTCTAGTAAGTGCAAGAAAGAGAAGGTACAGGGTGCCATGAGAGTATCGAATGCTAGAAGGTCAGGGTGGGCCTGTCTAAAGGCATCTACGGGTGAGCCCTGAAGATGGAGAGGGTGGAGAGTAGGGGTGGAGAGGGAGAGCCACAGTGCAAGGGAAGAGCTTCCTCAAGAGAAGGAGGAGCATGTAGAGAGACTGGGGTGGGCAGAAACATGGCAATTAGAATTTGGGGAGCTCAGAGAGAGAGGACTGGTAGTAGACAGTGATCAAGTGATCAAGCAGAGGCCAGGTCACATGGCACTTGGATTTTCATTAGTGGGATTAATGGGACTTTGACAAATTTTCAACAGAGCACTAGCCTCATCAGATGGCATTAAAACAAAAACAAAACAGGGAACAACCACTCTGGTAACTACATGGAGAACAGATAGAAGGCAGATAAAAATGTAGGCAGCAAATTCAGATGTTATTGCTTTAGCCCCGATGAG
This sequence comes from Martes martes, assembly GCF_963455335.1. Lineage (NCBI taxonomy): Eukaryota > Metazoa > Chordata > Mammalia > Carnivora > Mustelidae > Martes > Martes martes. Next base: position 53,163,980 of record NC_137903.1, read on the forward strand.
AGATTCATGGGATGGGAGGGGAAGGGGGAACACGAGAGGTGGCAGTAGATCAAGAGGGCTCTATGATCCATTGGTGTGGGAAGTGAATGGTGAGGAAGAGGGTGGGCATTTTCCAAGAGGTTCTAGTTCACTACAAACTTGGAGGAGACAACTATGTAGACAGTAAATGAGTGCAATGCTTGAGTGATGTGGTCCTTCCTGAGGGCACCTCCCTCCCTCTCTCCTACCTGTTGTGTTTTCTGTGGGACTCATCCTACTTGTGGGTACAGTGTATGTCCTGGGTCCCAGCCAATACAGTCAAGATTCCTCAGCCTTTCAGCTGATTCAGGCATGAACCTGTGACCCACTCAGCCAATGAAATTTATGCCATATGCCATGAGAGAAGAGATTTTCACACTATACCACTGATCTTGAACCCATAAACCTTGCAGTTTATTAATCCAATAAGAGAGGAGGAGGTACCAGAGAATAGAGCCAATACAGAGCAAACAAATCCAAGAGGACCAGGTCATGTTTGATGGATCCTCTCTATACCAAACCCCTCCTAAGGCACACCCTTTTTCTTTTTGTATAAGCCAGTTTGTGTTGAGACTTCCGACACTAAAAATCAAGAATATTGACTGAAACATTGCAGTGCAAGGAATTGGAGAAATTGGGAAATAACTTACCTATATGGAAGTCTCTAAGTTGACCCCCAATGATTCATGCCTCTGGTATTCATGCCCCATGTTTTACCCTCTCCCTGACTGGGGGCTGTCAATGAACAGAATGTAGTGTAAGCGATGGGATGTTCCTTCCAAGATAAGGTTATAAAAAGACCATGCACTCCCTCTTATTCTCTCCTGGGATCTCTCCCTCTGGTGTAAGCCAGCTGCCATGTGATAAAGCAGCCTTGAGGAGAGACCCATGTGAGCCTGTTAATGTGTCTCTTGAGGTCTTCCAACAGCCAAGCAAATGAGCTCGGAAGAGAGTCCTTCCCCAGTCAAGCCATGAGATGACTGTAGTCCTACACTGTACCCGGGTACAGCCTCTTAAGAGACCCTGAGCCAAAACCACTCACGTTAAGTTCCTCTGAGATTCTTGACCCCTTGGAAGCTGGGGGAGCATAAATGTTTCCTATTTTTCAGCTGCAAAGTGTTGGGGTGACTTGCTATGTGGCAACAGATAATACTATCACTCCTAAGAGTTAAATTCGAAGTGAGCTTATAAAGTGCCAGTCAGACTTAAGCTATACAAATTACACTAAGAAGGCAATTCCTCCAAGGCCTAAACGTATTCATCTGAAGTACTGGAATGTGTTCATTAGAAGGAAAGTTGGACGTCATTGGAAGGAGAGCAAAGGCTTTCTAGAGCAGCGGATCTTGAACCTGAGCCATGCATCAGAATCCTCTGGAGTGCTTAGAGACCACAGGTTGCTGAGCCCGCCCTCACAGTGTCTGATGCATCACATCTGGGGTGAGGCCTGAGAACTGGCACAAAGAACAAGTTGCAGGTGATGTTGAAGCCGCTAGTCCTTGGAGCACACAGTGAGCGTCCCAGGCAAAGAGCAGGATTTGGGTTCACTGTGCTCGGAGAGCTCACACTCACAGAGGCGGTCTCTGCAGGGGTGAGAAACTGGGAGAGATGGCAGGCTCCTGATTTGGTTGACAAATGACGGCAGGCATCAGGCATCGGCACAGATCACCATTCATCCTTATTCTCAAACGTGTTCAGTCTAAAAGTTCTTTCTATCTGCAATACCACCTAAATGTTTTATGCCATTTATGGTACAAGAAATGGTACAAGAAATAGTACAAGAAATGCACTTATTCACTCATTCAATGATGTATTTCTTTATTTAGTACCTTCGGTGTGTCAGAAGGGCATTGTTCCAGCGTTTGGGGATATATGGGTGCAAAGAAAATACACCAGATCTTTACAATTGTGGAGTTAAAATAAGGAAAGAATGACACTCAAGAAACCAAGTCTGTGTCTATTCAGCAAAACATCACTGAGTTGCTGGGAGGATTTCAGATTAAAGGGCCTCACTCTGAAAAGTGAAAAAAAAAATGTCATTTCCCCCAGAAGTCTGCAAAATTCATCAAAATCAGGACGTTCATTTTGCAGAAATAAGTCACTCTAAAATACATAACACTCAGCAATATTTTTAGTGGGTTTGTATATGCACTTACTTTAAAATAAATGCATGTGCACAAAAAATAGGAAGACAGGTAAGATTTTCTCAAGTAAACAAGAATCTCTTTTATAATGGTAATTCTTAGTTCTGTGTGATTTCTGTTTAGTTTTGAAAATTCATGTAAGTTGATACACCCATCTTTTGAATATAAACATCAGTGCTTTAATCATGTGTCCCTGCCAGTGTTAATTATTAAATATAAGCTAATACTGAGATATAATTTTGCTCAACCAGGAATAAGATAGTGAATAAGGGCATTGCTAAGTAAAGAAAGCCTTATAAAATGGCAGTCTGATATAGAATAAATTCAGAACACGTTAGAATTTACTGAGTTTACAAAGAGGAGCTCTTGCTCTAGATTTTCTTTCCCCTTTCAAAGCTGAGTATCATAAGCTATCAATAGGAAATGAACATTTTTGATATGTATTTAGACTCTCCACCCTGGGCATCACAGGTAAATCCTCCACCAACAATGAATTCATTAGGTAATTTTTTTTTTAAGTCTGCCAATATTAGGTAAACTAATTACATCAAATGTGATGCTTTTTATTAAAATCAGCCATAAATCTGGAGACATCTAGAGCATTTTCAATTTTTTTTGATGGCTTTCATTACCTAATGAATTTTCAGTACATCCAGTGCTTTATTTAAAACTTATATTTGTTGAGAACATTTGCCAGCCCAGCATTTTGCCTTTGCCTGAGATCACAAATTCTGACAGCAATGAAGAACAAATCAATTTTTTCGTGTGAAGAACAAATCAATTTGATTTCTCTTCTAAAATGAAGTCAAAGACACGAAGGCAAGAAAAAAAACAAATAGGGAATATATTTGGAATCTCCTAAAGATATTTTTTAATGTGTGCAGTAACCAAAGATCTTAATTTCACCCTATGGAGATTCCAAGAATCTAGCTTTCCTTTATATCTTTTTTGTGTCTGTGATTAAATGAGCACATATAAGGCTCGCTCATGGCTGTCTACTAAGTTTATGGCAGAATTGAGATTAATAACCCATGCATCAGCCAGGATGTATTTATTCTATAAGAAAGCTGTAAAACAAAGAAGAAAGTAGCTTTTGGTAGAATTAGTAGGCTGGTTGTATCTGTCTCTCCAAATCCACAAAGTGATCACGGCAAGCCTGCTGCCGCACCACACTTATCCCTAGGACCTTTCGCCCATGGCCTCACCTTCTCATCTCTCATCCATTCTCCACACACTGCAGCCAGGTAGATCCCCTTCAAAATAAAATCTGGTTAAGTTGGATTAAAAGCATATGCTAGCTTCCCATTGCTTTCAGGATAGATACCAATATGCAAAGGGTATACCTCATCCTGTCAATAATAATGGTAACAAGAACAGCAGGAATTGTAACAATAAGTAACATCTATCAAGGTAACGAGCCAGCCATTGTTTTAAGACCCTTTCGTTTGTTATCTCATTTAATCCTCATACTGACTGTAGGGTGTAGCTACTCTTATTACCCCTGGAGACACTAAAATAACCTCCGCAAAGTAACACAGTGTGTCAATCTTAATATATGAGGCCCACGGCCAAGCTCTGCAATTTCCTCTCCCTGGTTCAGCCACCAGCTGGGTTTCCAGTTTCTTGAATATCCCCCACCTTTTCTTTCCTTGGAGCCTTCACACACATCAGTCCTTCCAGCCCAGACTGTAACCTGTTTCCCTCACTCCTAGAAAACAATTTCTACTTGTCTTTCAGACTTCAGCTAATACACACCTTCAGAAAAGGCCCGGTGAGGTCCTCACAAGATCAGCCCACCCCCCACATGTACAGTCTCTTCATGATCCTGGTCACTATTGGTATTAAGCCACTTGTTTAAGTCATTGCTTCATTACTGCCTGTATTATGGTCCTTGGCTGCCATAACCAAGTACCACCACGTGGGTGGCTAGAAAACAGAAATCTTGGTCTCAGATCCAGAGGCTAGAAGTCAGAAATCAAGGTATCAGCAGAGCCATGCTCTCTCTCTGACAGCTCTAGGGGAGAATTTCCTTTGCTGCTTCTGGCTTCTGGTATTTGCTGGCAATCCTCGGTGTTCCTTGGCTTCTACGTATAGGCATCGTTCCAGTCCCAGGGTATCTTCTTGTGTGTCTTCACATTGCCTTCCCTCTGTGTCCCAATTTCCCCCCTCTGAAAGGACATCTGTCATACCGGATTAGGGCCCACCCTACTGACCTCAGTATAACATGATTACCTCTTAAAAGACCCTCTCTCCCCATAAAGTCACATTCTTTGAAGTACTGGGGTTAGGACTTTAATATACCTTTCGGGGAGGCTACAATTCAACCCATAACATTGCCGGTGAGACTAGAACAAGTTCCAAGAGGGAAAGGACATGGTCATCTTGTCCTCAGTACAATATCTTACACACAGTAGGCACAAAAATTAATACTTATTAAATGAATGAAAGTTCATTTTAAGAGGTATCATTGACAGAATCTTGCAATTAATCAGGGCCCAGAATCTCAATGCCTATAACACCAGGCAGTAACATACACGTATCAAGTGAGCTGGAAGAGAGACTCGAGTCAGCTTTAGTTGATTACTGCCGAACGTAGATCCAGTGCTAATTCCTAATTTTTAAAGAAAAGTCAGATATCTATGTTGTCTTGGATGAAATCTTTCAATATTAAAATGGGGACAACTAGCTCAGTTTCCAAAATTAACAATGTAAAATTCGGGCCGTCTGGGTAGCTCAGTCAGTAAGCATCTGCCTTTGGCTCAGGTCATGACCTGGGGGTCCCAGGATTGAGGGACTGAGTCCCACATAGGGCTCCCTGCTCAGTGGGGAATCTGCCTTTCCCACTGACCCCATTCGCTCATGCACGTGCTCTCTCTCCCAGTCTCTCTCTGGCCTGCACACACTCTCTCTCAAATGAACAAGTAATATCTTAAAAAAAAAAAAAAGGTGCAGAATTAACAATAACCATGTCTGTAGGCTGCACATGGTCCGAGGTCCTCTGATTTAGCCTCTGGGTTGAGGTAGCATCAGATGTTCTGAGGGTCGCATCTATAATAAAATGCAGTGACTGTTTTCTAGGCTACAGTTAGTGTTGAAACATCTTACTTCAGCTGCAGTCAGTCAAGGCTGGCAGGGTGAGGCCAGTGAGGCACTCCCCCTGGGTATAGCATTTAAAGGAGTGTCAGAAACAGTAATCAAGGGCACTTGGGTGGTTCAGTGGGTTAAGTGTCTGCCTTTGGCTCATGTCATGATCTTGGGGTCTTGGGATTGAGCCCCGCTCTGGGCTCCCTGCTTCTCCCTCTCCCTCTGCACCTTCTCCCCCCTCTCATGCTCTCTCTCAATCTGGTCTCTCAAATGAATAAATGAAATCTTTAAAAAACCCAGTGATCAAGCTAAGTAATATTTTAATACAATCATTAAAAATTGATAGTAGTATAAAAAAATCTATCAAAATTTCAAAATTTAAATAAAGAGCAGATCCAACCCCACCCCAGAATGAGTTGGCCTCCCTGACCTCACCCTACTCCTAGCCCCATGCTCTGTTTCACCAACACTCACCCTCCCTGCCGGATCACATATGGGAACTCTCTTCTACTGCCTAAGGTCCCCTGTCCTGGAGCTCCAGCTACTGTGCTGTGCTACAGAAGAAGCAACCCCTCACCTGCCCCAGACTCTGTGCCCCAACACGCATTGCACTGCAAATTTGATGAAGTAACTTAGCCTTCCCTCGGATGTTCCCGTTCATCCTCCTCCTTTGAAAGAATGACTCTCAAATGCTGTCATTTCTTCTCGGGGATAGTCGTGCTTGCTTCTAATGGAATCACCCTAATTATATGTTTCTCCCAGCCTTCAGCTTAATGCCTGCTTACTTATCTGGCACTGCTAGACGCTTCAACTGGGGATCTGACTCTAGCCCTACAACAGGGGTCGTGGCTGAAGTCTGGAGATGCAGGTTAGTTACCATGGAATGCCCTTCTGTTGGTTCAAGCTTCCTGCTTGGAAATCACATCTGAAGTGTTTTAAGGCTGGATATTCCAGAGAGCACTTTTGACCTTCCCCAAGCAACCACTAAAATACAGACCTTCTCAGCCACCATCGCCATAAATCCTTCCATGAGATAATTAATGGGAATGATTAGGTAATAACTGAGGGCAAATGTTCGTTCAGAGTTGTTACTGTCTCTGCAAGCTTCTCTCAGATCCTGAGGGTCACAAGACATGTCAGCATCACGCCAGGACTAACGTAGCCAATTATGTAAAGATGTTTAAGAACTGCCAAAGACCCCCGTTGAGAAAACAATTGGAATCAGGACAGAAACTTCAATACTGCATAATTCCTCTAACTATACTGTGAATGAAAACAAAATATAATGAGGAAAGTTGAACCTGGCCCCAAGTTCCTATGAAATCTCCTTCTTCAGACATTAGAAGATAAAAAATATAATCACAGAATTAATTTAATTTGTGCAGGACAGTTGCTAGATCATATATCTGACGATTTTCTTCTGAGAAATCACCCCTGTGATTTCTTTACTTGTGGCAAATTTGATCACAATTGCCCGTGTGTCCTGATATACATTCATAGCACCTTTTACATTTATGTGTACTTATCTTTATGTCTGGCTTCCCCTAACAGACAAAAACCTCTCTGAGGTCAAGTATCTAACCTGAATTCTTTTCACTATCTTAGAAACACATAGTAGGTATTCAAAAGTTTGCTGAATTGGTGTGACCAGAACACGACCCCATCCCAACACACACAAAATCATCAGCTCTTATGACCTTCGAACAAGGATTTCATGGTAACTGTGACATTTAGGATCAAAAAGCATTTAATTCACATCAGGGTATCTTTGGTACTTTGAAAGTCATTATATATCTTCTATTCCTTTCCCTATTTCACGTAATTCTATTATCACACAGATTCTTATGAAAGTCAGCATAGCCCACTGGTGCAGATCATGAGCTGCCTAGATTCAAGTCCAGCCCCAGCCACGTATGAGCTGTGCTTTGTCTGAAATGGGATGAAAAGTATATTAACCTCAACTTTTTAATGAGATCTAAATGAGCTGATACTTGGCAAGTGTTTAGAACAGTGCCTGAACTATGGTAAGAACTAAATAAACTTAAGTCACTATGAATACTGTTACTTCCACTGATAGCACCGAACCATGGAGAGAGGAAAAAAATATATGGATCAGAAGTTAGAAGTGAAACCAAAAAGAAGAGGTCAATTATCTACTGGGGCTTGACCCAGCAAACCCCTGCAAGCTGGCTTTTAGGAACCCAATGAGCAATTGGAATTCAGGAAGGACTCGGGTGATCCAGGCTGCAAAAGACAGAATCAGATTCCAGACCTTCTGTTCCAGGTAAAGTTCAGGCAGCTCGTTCCTAGTGCAGGGAGCCTTTCCCATCCACCTGATGGGAGCGGAGTCCCTACCAGGATGCGCCAACAAAGGACAAGGATGTGGGATCTAGTTAAGCGAGGAAGGGAGACCCCGGGTGAGTTCACAAGGTGACTTTGGGAGCCCAGAAACAGACCTGAAAGTCTATTCTAACCATTATAGATCGGGTGGTGCCACCTTCTTCACCATGTACATTCTACGATCTCCCTCTGGCTTTGGCCCCAACATTTTGGACGCTTGCTATCTGAAACTGTCCCTTTAATTGTATTTACTTTACTTTATATCTCCTTAGCAACCATGATTACCTTAACTGCTTCTAGGTTTGCTTGCTTTCCCCCCCCCCCCTTTCATTATTACCGATGTTGTTTTCTGGATGCAGATTAAACGCTTCTTTTCCACAAACAGGCTTGTGGTTAAAGTAAAACTTTTATATCCCCAAGTTTTTTGTTGCCAAGGGGACCAATGTATGCAAACAACCCACAAACACAACAAAGAGGAACTGAGTTTGCTATTGGGTCAACAGGTGTCATGTGTGTTTACTACCGTGACTCAGATATTGTATCTGTTCCCTCTTTGCTGATTGATTAGGGATTTCTATTATTCCTCTCACATTATGTTCACATATTAATATACATATACACATATTAATGTATCACATCAAGCTCACTTTAAAACTAAGATGTGAGTATTTACTGTTCTATTTTTAACAATTGTTGATGAAAATCTGTTGGCCATCAAGTACAGCTGTGAACAAAATAAACTGCCTTTTTTTTTCACTTTGATATCTACCCCAACAGTGGAATGTTAAGTTTTGTGGCAGTTTTTCTTTGGAAGAAAGTTGGGTGGAAAAAAACTTTAGTGTTTTCCATTAATATTTTCTCAAGAAGGGGAGCCAATAGTGCATTGTTCAGATTCCAAAATGCCTTGCCAACCTTCTTGGTAATTAACTGTAGTGTTTCCTTAGCCTAAAGTGATGGATGCCATTTGCACTATTTTTTATGTGGCATTATATTCTTCATATAGTGTATCTGCATATTCGGGGCAGTATAGATTTTAACCTCAGGTATCTTCCCTGCTGCCCTTGGCCCTGTGTTCTGAGTCTGGGTTTAAGTATCCCTTTACTGTAACCCAATAACAAAGTATGTGATCAGTAAAAATCAAACCAACATTATTGCTTATAAAGGACTATACTAAAACTCCAAAGACTGGGCGATAAGAATATGAAAACCGGACAGCCCTCTACGTGAAGATTTCAAGCTGGGAAGACAACATTTCCATGAAAACAAAAAAACAAAAAAAAAACAAAAACAAATTATAAAGACACACTTGGAATGGACCACAAAGGAAACATGTGCTAAGATACTAATAAATATTTACTTAAATAAATTATGATGAGAGCAATTCCAGTCATGTTTTGAGGAACTCTCCTTGAGAATACTTTGTTCACAATTTGTTTAAAATGTTAAATACGAAAGTAGGTTATTTTTAAATTCCATCCATGATGATTTTTTTGTCATTAATTTGGGCTAGGTTTCCTCAACATTATCCCTGTAAGGTCATCACAGAGTGAAACATTCTATTAGAAACCATGATGCATAACATGGTTGTCATCAGCGCATTTGATTGTATTTGTACATCTCGCTTCCCCTCTTGACGCTGAGTCCCTTAGGGTAGGGACCGTGTCACCCTCCTGTTTGTGCCCCTAATGCTTAATACATAGTAGCTTCTCAATAAAGGTTTGTTGAAATGAACTCAAGTATTTCAGCAAACTCAGAGACTTTTATTTATATAAATTTTATAAATTTGTTATTAAATATTCTAAAAGAAAAGAAAATAGCATAAACCTGGATTTTAAAGGTAGTAACATTTTGCCATATTTGCTTCAGGTATTCTTTTTTTTCTTTTTTGAGGAAAAATAGATTACAGTCAGAGCCCCCCCCCCCACCCCTGTGTTCCTTTCTTCTTTTTCCCTCCCCCAAATAGCCACTCTTTTGGAGTTGGTGTTCATCCTTCCTGGGATTGTAATTATGTCTTTCGAATGTATGTATGTAGCCATAAAAATATAAAGTATTTTAATTTTTCCACCATGGTATCATATTATATGAATTCTTTTCAATTGGCTTTTTTAAAAAAAATTCAGAATGTACGTTGTCAAGACTTATCCATATTGAGAGATTCAGAGTCTTTCAGAATGATCTATTTTCCCTGATCAAATTTAGAATAAAAATCTCTATTACCTAAAATCTAATAGTTGGCCTTAATATATTTTTTATTTATTTTTTTTTAAAGATTTCATTTATTTGACACACAGAGAGGGATCACAAGTAGGCAGAGAGGCAGGGGGAAGCAGGCTCCCTGCTGAGCAGAGAGCCAGATGCGGGGCTCAATCCCAGGACCCTGAGACTGTGACCTGAGCTGAAGGCAGAGGCTTAACCCACTGAGCCACCCAGGCGCCCTGGCCTTAATTTATATAATAATGAAAGAAGGTCCTAAGAATATGAGGCAAAGAGAAAGGGGTGAAGGGTCTCTCCCATTCCTTTTCTATCCTGTCAGACTACCTTGGCCAACCCGCTCTACTGACTACTGTATCAAAGCAAAAACCCCTAAATGAAGAGCCCGGGATTAGAAAGGACAGGCGAGGCATGAACTGTGCACTGTGGCCCATAGATCCGCATCAGAAACAGTCCAGCAGTCACCAAATCCACACTCGGTTTAGAGCACTGGCAGGGGAAAAAAATGTCACAATTTCTCTTTTGAAATTTCAGAAGAGACATCTTCCTTTCCCTTCACCTCAACTTTTCTTCCAAAGACATGTGACTTGTTAGTGGCCAGACTCCCTACGTGGGCTGCTAATGCAAGTTATCCAAATTCTCCCATCAAATAAAAATGTATATAGTATTTATGAAAACAAAGCAGTTGCTTAGAAAAAGAGGCTTGCTAGTGAATTACATGCACAATTTCCTAAAAGCATTTGCTAGACAAAGTCCCTTTTATCATGTGGCTCCTGGGTAACTAATTCTCATTTAATGGGAAACTGAAAGATCAAGAAGTCATAATTTACCTCTAGTCTGTTGCCAGATGACAGCTGCTACAGCCTTTGTTTCTGGGATCTTAAATGTTCCAGTACATGTACACTTCATCTACCTCAATTCATGAATTTGATGCTAAAGTTCATCTCTTGTCTTTTATTCTTTTTTTCTTCCCTGAAAATCTGGCTAAAACAAGCGATCAATAAAAAACTCTTTTGAAAAAATTTAAAGAACTTGTAATTTCTCTGCAACTTCTGGTTCACAGGTATGTATACCTGAGGATACCCGCATACAAAATCCAAACTTTGAAAACAGATAAAATAGATAGCAGGTTCTGGCTTCGTACAATTTGTCTTAGGGCTTCATGTTCTCTGGAGCACCTGGGTGGCTCAGTTGGTTAAATGTCTCTTAATTTTGGCTCAGGTCACGATCTTAACCTTGTGAGAGTGAGCCCCATGTGGTGCTCTGTGCTCAGTGGGGAGTCTGCTTGGGATTCTTTCTCTCCCTCTACCCCTCCCACCCCATGGGTGCTCTCTCTCTCTCTCTCTAATAAATAAATCTTTAAAAAAAAATCTTGTTCCTTTTCCAAGATTTTGTTTAAGTAACATTTTACAAAGATTTGCTTAAAGTATATAGATGCATCTCTATGTATAAGAAAGCAAAGCCTTGATGATATCTAATTCCTCCAATTAAAATTACTTTAAGTAAGTGGTATGCAATGTGTGCAATTTTTTTTTTAAGATTTTATTTATTTACTTGACAGACAGAGATCACAAGTAGGCAGAGCAGCAGCAGAGAGAGAGGGAGGAGGAAGCAGGCTCCCTGCTGAGCAGAGAGCCTGATGCGGGGCTTGATCCCAGGACCCTGGGATCATGACCTGAGCCGAAGGCAGAGGCTTTAACCCACTGAGACACCCAGACGCCCAATACGTGCAAATTTGTAATCCCTTATCGCTTTTCAATTTCAGAGGTTCCCCAAATCAAATAATAACCTAATCTGATAAAACACAGCTAATATATAAACACTGCTCCACTATCCTGCACAAACCACAAACACAAGAAGGAAAGAAGGTATATATGGGGAAAGCATTCATAGGAAGAGGAAGATAGACCTATCCGAAACTGCAAAGGAATTTAAGTGTAAGTAAAACAGTTACCAGAGAAGGACTTCAGCCTACACGCTGCACGCTGAAATCTCAAGCCTCTCTGCCCTTAATGAAGCTTGGCCTTGATGTTTAAGAAAATCAGAGTGGGGGCACCCGGGTGGCTCAGTGGGTTAAAGCTTCTGCCTTCGGCTCGGGTCGTGATCCTGGGGTTCCGGGATCGAGCCCCACATTGGGCTCTCTGCTTAGCGGGGAGCCTGCTTCCTCCTCTCTCTCTGCCTGCCTCTCTGCCTACTTGCGATCTCTGTCTGTCAAATAAATAAATAAAATCTTAAAAAGAAAAGAAAAGAAAAGAAAATCAGAGTGGCCTCTGTTTCCTGGCTCCTGGAAAACCAGACTTAGGAGTCGTTTTTGTCCTTTTCTTGCCTGACCCAGGCTCTAGTTGGACCTATAACAAGCCAAGGCTTTCCTAGTTACCTGCCTCCCTTAATAGAGTTGCTCAGGGTCAGAGCGGTGAGCTCCTGAGAAAATACTGAGCAAGCCCAAGCCTGCTGCAATCACCCAAGGAAGCGAACACTGTTCTAGGCTTTGGATTCTGCAGCCTAAGCAATGTGGCCAAACGTCTTGTGTCTAGCATTGGGGCAGTTTCTACATTTTCTAAACTCTGCAATCCAGTTATTTCTTTTCTTTGATTGGATCCATATTGCGTGCGTGCGCGCACACACACACACAAACACACATGCACACACACAATTATCCATAGCAAAAAAGGCAATTATCCATAGCACAAAAACTTTTATAAATGCAACATTGATACACTTTTGTCTCAATTATCAGGATATTTCAGATAAAGGTGGTATTTTAGCTTGAATGATTCTTGTAGGATCTCGTTTCTCTATTTACATGAGCACATGTGAACCAGCATTGCTTACTTAGATTACAATAAAAATGCTAATAATCAGATAGAAAACAATATATTTCTTCTCTGTCAAGTCATTCCCCCACATCATGTTCCTTTTCACACTTTGGAACTACTCAAGTGGATTCATGCACGAGACCTTCCTAGACACATTCTGTAGGCTACTTGCTACTCTGTTCACCTTCAACTCTCACCTTTACAGATCTAACCAGCTGTTAATTTGGGTTTTTCTTTGAAAATATTGTGAAGGGAGAATTTTTCTAGTGGCTCTGTTTCTTTGTGTTATTTTTTTCCCCCCCATTTCCACTTGGCGTCCTATCTGCCAGGTTCCTAACACATCCCAGGACGCTCTGTTTTGATACTCCATTAGGGAAATGAAAGCTAGTCTGTTATGCATTATATGCTTCTTCTATTCTCCTCTCAATCATCAATAACCTGTTCTGCATGCCATTTTTTGTAGAGGAACCTGAGGAAGAGCTGACTAGCTAACATGGCTTGTTAGTGGATGATGGACACTTATTTAAGGCAGTATAGTTCCATTTAAAGAAAGCTTTCTTTATAGAATTTAATGGTAAAAATTTCTGTCAACATAACAAGTTAATAAAATAGTTTATCTGCAAAGATGATTTTTAGTCTTAGCAATCTTAAACTATATGGTGATAATCACAGTTTATAAGACTCATTCAAATACATAATAATTGTGAAGAAAAGTATCATGAATTCCAACAAATTGGGAAAAGATACTGATCAAATTAAAGAAAAGTCAGTCCTATTTGTATAGTTTAGAGAAATACTCCCTTCCCTTTCTTGGCTTTCAGAATGCTGACAGCAGGCTTAAATCACCTCCCTGGCCAAGTCTTAGGTAATTTATGGAGAAGCTGACAGGCTCAAGAAGACAGGTCTATTGCTCACTGTCTGTCAGATCCCTACGGCGAGTCTGCCACTGAGAAACTTAGCACTCTGCAATATATCCCCACCTTACCCACTCACTGTTATTCTCATAAATATAAATGGACCACCAGGGATCCTCAAATTTAAGAGGAAATTTTTTAACACAAAAAAAATCAAAACAATAGAAAAGCAAAAATCTCAGAGAAACAGAGATAATCCAGAGACCGAAAGAAAATTTCAGAGGAACCATAGCTATTATTTTGAGAGCTAAGAGAAGTAACTAGATGAGATGATGGACATATCCATTAGCTTGATTGTGGTAATTATTTCACAATGTATACTTTAGGAAATCATCACATTGTATACCTTAAATATACACACTTTTGTCAATTATATTTCAATAAGGCCAGAATAAAGAAGTAAACTTACCTTTTAAGAGAAAATCCAACAAAATTAGTTAATAATAAAAAAAGAGAGAAGATCTTGCATCCACAAAATAAAAACAGGAGAGCAAAGAAAAGGAACATTTAGAGAACAAAAAAATCCTCTTGGAAATGAAAACTTTGGTAGCAGAAATTAAATAATTGCAAAAAAATCTAAGCACATAAATTTAAGGATATTGCCCCCCAAATATAACACAAAACATGAAGAATAGAAAATAGGCAAAAAAAAAAAAAAAAATAAGATAGAGGATTAGTTCAAGAGCTCTCCTGTTAAAATGATCATGGTTTCACAAAAAGAGAATAGATAAAATTTTACCAAAGAAATGTTACAAGAAAAATTTCCAGAACTAAACACCAAAAGTCACCAAAACTGAAACAGCTCACAGAGTGTACAGTTCAATAATTGTAAAGGTAGAACCTGGCAGAACATTGGAGATAAAAAAAAAACCCTCAAAAGTAGAAAACCTCATAAAGAGAAAAAAATAAATCACATACCACAAATCAGGATTCAGAGTGATACTGGACTATGAATATTAATACCAAAATTTGAAGACAATTTATCCATAACTTCAAATTTCTGCATGAAAATTTTCCAAATGAAAATTCTATACCTAGCCAAACTAATCATATGCCAGAAAATAGTTATTTTTGGACATGAACATTCTCAAAATATTTATCTCCTATACTGAGATGACACTCAAAACTTAAAAACCAGCAAGACATGGTGCTTCCAATTAAGTCAGAAGACCTACATTAGAATGCATGTCCATCGTTAATATGCAGGGCATGATGTGGACTCTGCCCAGTTTCCATCAACTTTCTTGGCAGCTGGGGGATGATACACTCCAACAAAGCTAAGAAACAGAATAAGAAGTTGGAAGACATGGAGTTCAGGGTATAGAAGTGAGGCAAAAGCAATTCACAGAAACATGGGAAGGGAAGCCCCAAGGCTTCGGACATCAGATAGGCTTACGGAGCAAATAATCTGTGTTGGGCCAAGTTAAGGAAGGCTGGAGAAATGTCTGCAAGTGAAAAAACGAACTCGACAGATTTCCTTATGGGTGATGCACTGAGAAAATGTTTATACTTCTCTCAAAGAATGAATATATAGTGATAGGTACATAGGAAACTAAGCAAATAAAAAATAAAGAATATTATTAATTTCAGAGAAAAGACCAGTAGTACTAGAAAGGAAATATACTCACATTTTCCTGTATGGGTCCCAGTGAAAAATACTTTTAAATCATAATAATATAAACATTGAATATTGATTTAACCAATAATTGTGGTATAATATCCTTGGCCTGTTGTCTCCCTAACCCAATATATGCATTTAGTCAACAAATCCCACAAATTCTAAATTACAAGTGGTTTTAAAAGTACCCCTTTTGGGCACCTGGTTGGCTCAGTTGGTTAAATGTCCAAGTCTTGATTTTGGCTCGGGTCATGATCTCAGGGTTGTAAGATTGAGTCCCTGGTCAGGCTTCAGGCTGGATGTGCAGGTTGCTGGGGATTTTCTCTCTCCCTCTCCCCCTGAACCTCCTCTCTCTCATCTTCTCTATCCTACTACTTAGGCTGTCAAATCTTAACTGGAGGCAGGTACCTCCAGCTGGGGGATCAACCCAATACCAGGGTCTTGACAGGGTCAAGTCCAGTGACAGAAAGTGGAACCCTGAAAGCTCATTGAACTAAAACAAAATCAAAATAAAGTTGGGGAGAATAGTCAGGATGGAGGAGAGTAATTAACCAAGGAATTATGTTATCAAAGACAGTGATGAAAGCAAAGAAACATATGGCAAATTGGTCAAAAACAGACTCTGAATCAAGTTTTTGTTACTTATTTGCTTTGTGATGCCTTCTTTCTTTTCCTTTTCTTCTCAAAAATAATACTAATATAATAATATATATTATATAATAATATTAATATGTTAATATTAATACAATAATAAGGCTTTCCTCACAGGGTTATTTATGAGAATTACATAATTTGTGACATGTAAAGGCTTAGAATTGTGTCTGGCATATGGTAAAAGCTCAATAGATATTAGTTCTTGTTGGCACAGTTACTCTCCAAAGAGGCAGGAAAAGTAGCTTTCAAGTGCTCATGAAATGTGAACAGAGAATCCAAAAATGCAAGCACATGTAGAGATGTGGATGTGGATTGGTTAAGCAAGATGGACATGTTGCCTCATCATTTTTACTGGGATCACTGCCATAGCCTCTGAGCTGGTGTCCTTGCACCAGCCCTCTTTCTAATCTTTTTTCCCTGCTGTGGTCAGAATAAAACACGGCTGAAAGCTTTCAAGTGGCTTCCCATGGCTCTCTGGATAAAAATTCAAGCTACTGGCAAGAAATAAAAGGCTGTACATCACATATTTCTTCAGTTTCATTTTCTACCTTGCTACCACATGTTATCACCCTATTTTCCAGCTTTAGTACTGCTATGTACCCCCGATTTCCACCCCCCCCCCAAAAATAAAGCCGAACTCTCCAATGCTTGGACTCATTTGCCTAAAATCTC
The DNA here is from genome assembly GCF_963455335.1 of Martes martes. NCBI lineage: Eukaryota > Metazoa > Chordata > Mammalia > Carnivora > Mustelidae > Martes > Martes martes. The sequence goes on from NC_137903.1 coordinate 53,180,448, forward strand.
AGTCCTTGACCCAAATCCATTTGGATAACTTTCACTCAGCTTTCAGGACCCCTTCTAGGATTTAGCATGACTTTCTCTCTCTTTTCTTCTCTCATAGAACCTTGTTGGACTTCCCCTTCTAGCACCGAGTTCATCTCTTTGATTGTTGGGAGGTTTTTGATTACTAATTCAGTCTCCTTCCTAGTCATCAGTCCATTCAGATGTTTTATTTCTTCATGACTCAGCCTTGGTACATTGTATGTTTCTGGGAATTTATCCATTTTTTCTAGATTGTCCAATTTGTTGGCATATCTTTTATAGTTCTTATCTCACTGTGTTGTATTCATTGTTGTTGTTGGGTTTTCTTTCTTTCTTTTTTTTTTTTTGATATGTTCATCCTTCTTTTAAATCAGGGCCTATATCTTTTACTTCTTGTATCCCCAAATTTTTGGTCAATACCCAACACGTAGTAAATGCTGTAATACATGTTTGAAGAACAAATAAAGAGCTTGAGATTGGTAAAACTTGCTTGAAAAATACCAAAAGATTTTACAAGCAGGCCTTTGGTTTAAACAAGTCTTCTGTGGTCTTATCTGCACACTTGCCTAGCCCATTATTACTTGAGAGTTCTGAATTAAACTTCAGCCCATCCCATGACTAACTGTGAATATTAGCTTAAAGATTTTATTATGTATTTCTAGGTTAGGGTTCTTGCAGATTCTATATATTTTTACCTTCCTTCTTAGAATTGCCCTTTATGAAGCTTGACACCATATTCATTTTCCCTGTGTGTCCCACCTATGTGGGAATATCCAATATTGTAGAATTGCAAAGGTATCAGCCACATGATTCAACAAGTTTGACTCATGAACTGGTCATATGTTTTGTTTATATCTCAAGGGATTTAAACTAATTTGAACTGGTACTTTAAAAAAAAAAAAGATGGTAGATATTCTAACCAATACTGACTGCCTTTGTGTATTGCCTGGGACTCACCTCTTCTCTTTAATTTAAAGTCCACACTCTTATCTGTATCTTTGGTTTCCAGCATAATGTTTTGCTTCCCTGAGAGCAATTTCTGGCCTTTTGAACAGGCTTACACAATTAACTCTGTCAGACACCTGTGTGGTATTCAATGAAAGCCATGTATTGGCCAGAGCATTTGGTAAGAAAGGAAGAATGTTACCATGAGAATTATAATATTGTGCTGAAGATCATTAGCCTCTATTATTACACTGTAAAATTACTTCAAACAGTCTTGTAATTTATCAATAAATTTTAGAGCTTAAAGTTCATGTTTAATGGAATCTTCTAACACTTCAAGGTTATTTTCTTTTAAAAATAAAATAAATACTAATAATTCCTTTTGAGCCAATCTATCCCTCAGCTATTTCCTAAATAATCTGTTCCCAAGGAAACAGCCTGAGCCACAGTGTCTCTGGTTTAACCTCAGTAGGTGAAACTAATTATAAGGACAATCATTTTTTTGTTAGAGAAAAATAGTACTTCCAGACTATTTTTAAAGAAATTCACTTCTCATTCAGTCGTCCAAACTAACTCTTAGAATAGTTTTAGAGAAGACTCCAAGAAAAGTTAATGCTAGTGAATTGATTAACTCTTAATCTACAAGACTCCTTGCATATTTGACAGACTGTCATAAGTTGTTTTATTGTTTTTTTAAGCAGCATGAGTAATTTTTTAATCATAAAAATCCCACAACACAAAACAATGAAAAAACTCATTCTTTGGCATTTTAACTTTAAAACATAGAAGCATATGATGTCTTATTTCTGAAAAAAAAAAATTTAACAAGGACATTGATGCTTAATTTGAAACATAGATTATAAAAATAATAGACACACATTTATAACTAATTTTGAAATTTAAAGCATGTTAAATCTTATTCCTTTTACGTGGAAGCTTAAAGCACATGCTTCAAAACATTTTGGGAATAAACAAAGGCTGTATTGTTTGAAGGTGACCATAGGTGGTAACAGATGAATCCATTAGCACTAAACTTTGAGTCTCATGTAAGTTAGTTAACACGCTACCATATTTTGACTGGGTAATACACACAAAATCTTACGTATAAACAGAATATTTCCAAGAGAAAAAAATGTTCTAAGTTAATTGTCCATCATCAGAGTATGGTTAAATAAATCATAACACGTATGCATTGTTGAATATTACATAGAGCTCAAAATTATTTTTGAAGATGTTTCAGTGGCATGAAAAAATGTTCTCAATATGATTAAATGGACGTTTAAAGTGCTTGGAAATTTGTTAAGCATCCAACTCTTGGTTTCGGTCCGGTAAGGATCTCATGGGTCATGAGATCAAGCCCCACAAAGAGCCCTATGTTGGACTCCACACTCAGCCCGGAGTCTGCTTGAAGATTCTCTCCCTCTGCCCCTCCTCCACCCCCACTCTGTCTATCTGTCTCTCTCTCTCTAAAATAAATAAATAAATCTTAAAAACAAAAAGTTTGGGAAATTGAGCATGGTACATAGCATGCTATATAAATTTTCTACTATAATGTCAAAGTTTAAAAAGAGGTAAAAAGCAGAATATATAACAGGCTAACAATTTTGTACTAGATCTACTTCTATTAACACATGATTGTATGATCCAAATTTTTTCTAATTTTTTAAGATACAGATTATTTCTGTAAACAGAAAACACTTTTAGAAATATATATATGTATATATACACATATATACATATATATTTTATATATATTTTATATATTATATATATTTTATATATATACATATATACATATATATACATATATATATTTCTAAAAGTGTGTGTATATATATATAGTCTTCTAGTTGCATAATCCTATATTCTTAAACTGGTTAGCTGAAATACCTTAATATCTCCCTAAATTTATTCTTTTATATTTTTTTATCCACACAAATAGTGGTAAATTTAAGAAATCAGATTTTGTGCCAATATTATTGGTCATATTTTCTGGAAAAGGGAAATTATATTCAGTGAACACACAAAGGATGAACATTCTACAGTTCAACTTTGTAGAATGGGTAATAAAAGTCATTTACACTATTTTAAGGTATGTAGAGAAAATATAGATTCATAATTTTTTTAAAAGATTTTATTTATTTATTTGACAGAGAGAGATCACAAGTAGGCAGAGAGGCAGGCAGAGAGAGAGGAGGAAGCAGGCCTCCTGCTGAGCAGAAAGCCCGATGTGGGGCTCAATCCCAGGACCCTGGGATCATGACCTGAGCCGAAGGCAGAGGCTTTAACCCTCTGAGCCACCCAGGCGCCCCTAGATTCATAATTTTGTCTAAAACTACTCTGATTTTCCCCAAATCTGTCCCCTGCTACATGGCAAAGGAAAAAGAAAGAGAGGGGCAGGGAGGGTGGGAGGAACATAGGAAAGAAAGGAAAGAAAAGAGTTTGAAAGAGAGAAGGAGGGAAGACAGGGGTTAGAAATTGAATCCGAGTCAGGTTAAAAGTCTATCTGAGCCAATAATTTATAGCAGGCGTCTAGGTGTTACGCAGCCTTTTCAGAATACTTGCTCGGTCCTTCAGATTCTTCTCGTTTCCGTACTCCTTTTCGGGCTGGTGCCTACAGCACAGGAGAATGTCCACATCGTTTGGTATTGGAACTAAAGGGGTCCCCGAGGACATGCTACTCCTTCGTTGTGGAGTCACGGACCCTCCAGAAGCATCACCAGGCTGGTCTGTCCCAGAGTATTCTGCTGGTATCACCTCCTACCTGTCTGGTCAATACACCTATAGTATTATTTTTACCTCTCTTTAGTTGGGGCTCAGACCTTGCTTGCTTACTTTATCTTTCTGCCTGGCACTGCCGACCCTCTGGGCCCCCTAGAGCCTGGTATAGTCTAGGGGCCCCCAGGCAGGTCTGTGCCACAGAACCAGTGCCACAGGGAAGCTGAAGCCAGGCTGTACAGAGTGACGTAGTCATCCCTCTATGTGTCTAGACTGCACCATGCGTACTGCCCTGTCCATCGTGGTAGAGGCCCCAAGCTCACCTTTCCTGTTACCTCCAAGCCTCTCTGGGTGAGGATCTCATCACAAAAAGGGAGCAGAACCTGAGGTTTGCCATGTGTATTCCCTAGGGTTCTGTAACCCCGGGATTGAGACCAAAGGGCGAGAAAAGGTTGCATGTCCTTCGACCCCACACATCTTTCTTTCTTCCTCTTCTCTAGGACTAGATTAGATGGACTTTTCTTTTACTTCCCCCTTTTGTCTAGCACAGATTGCCCGTATCCAAAATTCTGGGATCTAGTTGTCTGGGCCTGGCATTTTGAACAATTAAATGGGAGCTATAGTTATTTAGAAAAACCTTTTTCTTTCAACAGTGTCTGTCTTTTAAAGCCACTGACATGCTGGGAGATTTTGTTTTGAAAGTCCTAACACGACATTTTTTTCTTTCCCTAACATCCTAATCCCCACTTCAGCAAAGGCAGGTGGATGCCTTGAGCTGTTTGCATGTTGGGAATTTTTAAAAAATAAAATCATATTAATTTTTTTTCTAGATAGCTTTTCATGTCATTTTTATCACTGCTGACTTAGCAAATTTTACTCATTACCAAATTAAGAGAGGAATGGGAAGGCTTTCTAAATTAATGGCTTGAATGGAATGCTGATTACCTATGAGGAATTTGAAATACTGGCAAGGTATCTATATTCACAGGTTGAATCATTAATTTAACAGATTATTTATTAAATTCCTATTACAAATTGGACACAATTCTTGGTACTGGGGAAAGATTTGTGAACAAGACAAGTAAGGTCTCTGCTCTCTTGGAGCTTAAATTCCGGGGACAAGGAGACAGATACACACACACACACACACACACACACACACACAAATACACACAAGGAGATAGATATAGATATACAGATATATAGATATAGATACAGATCTATATCTATATATCTATATATCCCCCCACATACACACACCGGAAAGACAGAAGTAAGAATGCACCCGCATGAAGAAATAAAAAAAGGTAAAGCTATCCAGGAGATTGGTTGACTTTTACATGCAATGGTAATCTGAAGCTGCTCAGAGAGTGAGTTTTAAGCTAAAATCAGAATGACAAGAAGAAGTCTGGCATATAAAGATAAGAAAGAAAAGAAATAACCATTCAAAAGGCCCTAGAGGGGAACAAACAAAACTTGGCAAGCTCAAGAATCAGGGAGGAAAACATCTTCAGTGTGGCTTGAGGGGAAATGGCAAAGAGAAAAGTAGAATGAAATTGGAAAGGTCAGGGGGCCAATTATGCAGGGCTTTGTAAACAAGGAGAAAGAGTTCAGATTTTCTGCAGAGTGCAAAGGGAAGCCACTGGGTTTTAAAGGGGAGAATGATTGTTATCTTTGGAGAGACACTGAAGGAGGCAAAAGCAAGGGTTGTGATAGACTCTTGGTGATGGCCCATGGTGGCATGAGCTAACGAGGTCGTAGCATAAAGACGGTGGATTTTAACACATGTTTTGGAGGTAACATTAACAGGACTTACTGCTGGGTGAAAGAAAGGGATCGAGAATGATTCCTTTGCCTTCGGCATTTTCTGAAAAGATACAGAGAGTTACAGTGAGCATATATCCATTCCCAACCATGCAGAACCAAAGGTCCTGGATTCTGTCCGGAGGTCTTGGTACTGAAAGGCACAGTGTAAGGTGCAATCTTGTCCCCCCCGGAAGGGAAAGGAAGGCAGCAAAGATCACAACGGTCAGCGAGTGCCTCTGCCAGCCCCTGAATGAGTACATGAGAGGCTCATGACTGTGGGTAAGCAAAAGAGGTGGTATTCCTTGAAGGGGGCTGGGGGCAAAGCTTCCCTTAGGTCCTCCTGGCATTTGAAAACATCAATCCCTTTCATGTTCATTTTTTCCCTTTTTATTCCTCATATTCTACTTTCCCATTCCCCAGGCTTCTTCTCCATCTCTATATTTTTCTTCTCAAACTTTGTTAATTTTGCCCTTCCTCCTCCTCCTCCTCCTCCTCACCATCATGGCTACCATTAATTATTGAGTATGAAATCAATAAATGCATACATTTATGGTCTGAATTACTTCTTTCAACTTCCCTGGGGGAGATAGGATTAACCTTCTTGAAAGGTACGCTTGGGCTTGGTGAGATAAAGACGCTTGCCCAAGGTTACCGGGCCAGGAGGTGGAAAAGCCAAGTGTGAAAACAGGTTTGTCTGACTCTGAAGCTTGTGGTCTGTTCTGTGGCTTCTCTCTCTTACCTTCATCTTGCTGGCCTTTCTTTCTATCCATTCCTCCTTCTCTCTGTCTCTCTCCCCTCCCCTGGCCTGTTTCCCTTTCTTCTTTTTCTCCTCCTTTTTCCTTCCTCTTGCATTAGTCCAGCTGTCCTGCTTGGTCCATCACCTCTTGTCTTGCTATTATGAATCTGAAATTTGGTGTTATTACAGGTAGAAAATACCAGTCCTAGACTATCAGGGCTGAGAGAAGGGCAGAAACAAGACTTCAAGGAAGGTTGATGGAGCTTCTGCTCCACAAAATCGTTGTTCCTAACATAGAAATACAGACAGAGGCAGGCGCTATCTTTTGTCATTGTCACCTGCGTGGCTCCTGCTTCAGCTCTCCCACTCAGAGTTGCACTGTTTGTGGAGACTATGCTCTGACCTGGCCTCCCATCCAGTCCCTCTGTAGTTGTGGGACATTTGTCACCTACCCAGCCAGGATGACAAGTACTTCCAAGATCATTTTTCTTCTCCCCATATTACCCACCATGTATAATTCAAAATGAAAAGACACTGAGCCAAAAAGAACAAAAATGTTTTAAAAAATCACAATTATTCTATAAGATTTCCATGCTTAAATATGCAAAGCTCATCTTCATTCCAAAAAAAAAAGTCTTTGTACCTCTGGTTTGCTACTGTTCCAAGCACAGTCTTCTGACTCCACAAAATCTGACAACATAACGCAGGTAGCAGCAGAATGGCTAAGGACAGGTTAGGAAATGAGCAGAAGACTATAAACCTACATGGGGTGATATAGATAATAAATTTATATATCACTTGTTCTGAACTAGGTAAGCGATAAACCACTTACATTTTATTCTTACAAGAGACATTTTTGATAATTGCTAGTATTATACCTATTCCACTGATGAGTCTCCAGAATAGTAACAAAGTTTCCAGGCGTTGGATCTGGTTCTGTTGTCTCTACTTTTATTCATTCATTCATTCATTCATTCATTCATTATTTTTTTATTTTTAAAATTTTTATTATTTTTAAAAAGATTTTATTTATTTATTTGGCAGAGAGAGAGAGAAAGAGAGCACACAAGCAGGGAGAACAGCAGGCAGAGGAAGAGAGAGAAGCAGACTCTCTGGTGAGCAGGGAGCCTAATGTGGGGCTCGATCCCAAGACCCTGTGATCACCACCTGAGCTGAAAGGCAGACGCTTAACCAACTAAGCCACCCAGGAGGACCCAGGAATCTTTTAAAGTACATTCTGTCTTACAAACATAGACTGGATATCACTTTTTTAAAATAGATGTTTTATGCTTTAAAACATTTAGATAACGATGGTATTATTGTCTTAACCTGTTTCTCTTTTTCTAAACAAACTTTCAGAAAGTCATTAGGTCAGAATTTCATCAGTTACGGCTTTTGATAAACACTAGTGACAGATACCGTTGCTGTGAAACAAGCTATTCTAGATATGTTTCCGCTCCTAGCTGCCCATATTTTTTAGTATATTTATAAGCCATGCCCTCAGGAATTCTGACACATTTTAAGAAATTACACACAGAGTAATTTATATTTGAGGTGGCCTTAGACTTTGTGTGGGCTTTGGGATTTGTAACCTGTAAGCCGTGATATAGAAAAGAGAAATTTCCATCAATTTGCTATGTCACTAAACAAGAATCCTTCAAGGACGGTGCCAGCTATTGTCACTGCGTGTAGATTTCCACATGAATTGGTTGTAGCCATTTCTCAGGTATATCCGAAGATCAATGGCAGGTGACAAGCATTTCCACTGTAGCCCCCAATGAACCTTCCTGCTAGATACAGAAATTCAGCCGGAAGGCAAAGGGTTTAAACTGCAGTGAATGGAGGAACGGAAGGAAGTTTGCAAAGAAGAAAGACTAGAAATACTGTCTGTCTTTATTCAAGTAGGGAAATATGAAGCCCAGAAGAAGGTAGGAAACCGCCAAGGGCATTCTGGGAGCCTCTTTTACTTCCTCATAATAAAATCAAAATTCTTCCAATGGTAGCTGGAAGAGCATGTCCCTATCCTCTTCTAAAGCACCCAAGCTCCCGAGAACATGCCTGTAACTACAAGGGCAGCCCTCCAGGGATGCCTTCTTGCCTTGTCTGGAACCAATGAGCAGTGCAGTACTCATCTGTTTGTCTCCGTTAATAGCTTGAGTACCTTATTCTCTCTGAAACCTAAAGACGTTCTGAGCATGTAGCGAGGGTTTCTAATCACAAACAGCGCGGAATAGAAAACACTTGTCTGAAGGTGGTACGAAAACACCCAGACACTGATACATCTTAAGTGTTGCTCTGCTGTTTGCTCAGGAGTAATGGTGATATACTCTAAGAGACAAAGTGCCATTGACCTTTCTTAGCATAATGTTAACTAGTTATTCAAGGTCAAACTTTCAGAGTTCTGTTGTATTTTAGATTTAATGATAAATTATGATAGCCATGTAAGATGACTAAATAGTTCATCTAATCCAATCACTGCAGAATTTTAATTCTATGTTCCAACTTTAAACAAATAAATAATAATAACAAAGAACAATATATTTGTTATATAAATAATTTGTTATATAAACAATAACAAATAATAAATAAATAAGCAAAATATACAAATACATACAAATATATATATTTATATATGTCTGTATAAATCTAAACAAAATATACAAATACATAGTATGTAATACAAATAAACAAAATATACAAAAATACAAAAATATGCAAAATAAACAAAAAAACCCACATGAAACAAAACTTTATTTTGTTACAGGGATCTGTGACTGGTGATCTTTGATGTTACTATTGTAATTGTTTTGGGATGCCACAAAGCATGTTCATATAACTTAATTAATATTATGAGCGTCCTGACTGTTCCACCGACTAGCCGTTCCCATGTCTCCCTCTCCCTCTCCTCAGAGCTCCGTATTCTCTGAGATACCACAATATTTTAATTAGACCAGTGAATAACCTTACAATGGCCCCTAAGTATTCAAGTGTCTCACTTTAAATCAGAAGCTAGAAATGATAATAAGCGTAGCGAGGAAGGCATGTTGAAAGCCAAGACGGGCCAGAAACAAGGCGTCTTGCACCAAAGAGTTAGACAAATTGTGAATGCAAAGGAAAAGTTCTTGAAGGAGGTTAACAGTGCTACTCTAATCAATGCGCGGATGATAAGAAAGTGAAACAGCCTTATTGCTGATACGGAGAAAGTCTGAGTGGTCTGGACGGGAGATGAAATCAACAACAATATGCCCTAAGCCAACACCCAATGCAGAGCAAGGCTCTAACTCTTCAATTCTATGAAGGCTGAGAGAGGGGAGGAAGCTGCAGAAGAGCTTGACGCTAGCAGGGGTTGGCTCATGTGGTTTAAGGAAAGAAGCCGTCTCCTTAACAGTGAAGGTAAAGCAGAAGTGCTGATCCAGAAGCTGCGGCAAACTACCCAGAAGATCTAGCAGAGAATTCATGAAAGTAGCTACATTAAATAACCGATTTTCAATGCGGACTAAACAACTGTCCTTTTTCCACTGTGTATTCTTGGTTCCTTTGTAAGTATAACAACTGGCCATATATATGTGTGGATTTATTTCTGGGCTTTCTATTCTGTTCCATTGATCTACGTGTCTGTGTTTATGCCAGTGTCATACAGTTTTGATTACTATACCTTTGTAATATAGAAAGAAATCAGGGAGCATGGCGTCTCCAACTTTGTTCTTCTTTCTCGAGATTACTTTGGCTATTTGGGGTCTGTTGTGGTACCAAACAAATTTTAGGATTGTTCTAGTTCGGTGAAAAAATGTCATTGGAATTATGGTTGGGTTTGCACGGAATCTGTAGATTGCTTTGGGTAGTATGAACATTTTAACAATATTACTTCCTCCAGTCTATGAGCATGGAATATCTTTCCATTTATTCATGTCTTCTGCAACTTCTTTCATTGATGTCTTACAGTTTTTAGTGTACAGGTCTTTCACTTGATCAAATTAATTCCTAGGTATTTTATTCTTTTTGATGTAATTGTAAGTAGGATTGTTTCCTTAATTTCCCCTTATGCTAGTTTGTTATTAGTATATAGAAATGCAACAGATTTCTGTATATTGATTTTGTATCCTATAACTTTATTGAATTCATTCACTAATTCTAACAGGTTTTTGGTGGAATCTTTAGAGTTTCCTGTATATAGGATGTAATCTGCAAATAATGACAGTTTTACTTCTTTCTTTCTGATTTGGATGACTTTCATTTCTTTTCCTTGCCTAATGGCTCTGGCTGGGACTTCCAACATTATGTTGAATAATAGTGGCAAGAGTGAGAATCCTTTTCTTGTTCCTGATCTTATAGGGAAAGCTTTCAGCTTTTCACCATTGAGTATGATATTAACTGTGGGTCTGACATATATGAATTTTATTGATTTGAGGTAAGTTCCCTCTATACCCATTTTGTTGAGAGTTTTATCATAAATAAATGTTCAACTTTGTCAAATGCTTTTTCTGCATCTATTGAGATGATTATATGATTTTTATCTTTCATTTTTTTGATGTGGTATATCATGTTGATTGATTGTGGATGTTGAACATCAAGTGGAACACCATTTGATCATGGTGTATGGTCCTTTTAATGTCATGTTGCATTTGTTTGTTTGCTAATATTTTGCCTAGGGTTTTTGCATCCATGTTCATCAAAGATATTGGCTTATAATTTTCTTTTCTTGTGGTATCCTTGTCTGGTTTTTAGTATCAGTGTAATTCTGGCTTTATGAAATGAGTTTGGAAGGGTTGCCCCTCTTCTATTTTTTGGAAGAGTTTGAGAAGGATTAGAATTGATTCTTTGAATGTTTGGTCAAATTAGTGATTTAAAGATATAGTTTCATAACATTCCTAGTATTTGGTAAAGACAAGTGAAATCATACCTACCGAAAAGAGCATACTAGAAATATTGAAAAATGGTCTAAAGTACACATGCACTGAGAAGAGTCTTTCTAAACAAGCCTTGATTGGTTTGCATGGAAAAGGCCCAAAACCCTGCTCTTGTAACTCAAAAACATCCCAAGTCAGGTAATAGTTTCCTTGTCTCCCTGCATTTCTTGTGGTTTGCTTTATCACTTGCTATTTAAAGAAAGACACACCAGCGACTGTGACAAAGAACTTGCAGACTTATTCTACTTATTCTCTTGCACACTAACTCACGGTTGGTGCATTCCTGTTCCCAGCATATCGCAACCCTGTCCGGTGTGCAACGCAGCTTAGAGGGGTGTCAAAAATTTCAAACATGCATTTGGTACATGTCTGGAAAGCTAAGTTACACTGAACAGAATACAGTACCATTTATACTCATGTGATGAATTATGTGTCCGGATTATGTGGTGGAAGGATGGTGCTGAAAACAAAGCAACCTTTGAGACCTCTGGAAAGTTTTTTCAAATTGGCCTAAGGGCTTCAGCCATCAGAGCTAACATTTAAAAGGAGCCTTTCTGACTTGGAGGAGAAAGACTCAGAAGTCCTTTTCACAGTCTCTTACTATCCAATTCCTTTCCACCAAGGAATGTGACGTCGACAACTCTGAATAAAGGGAAATCTCAGCAACCATAGATTTGCTTAATCATGGAATTAATACTGGCAGAAATAACAAAGCTCAAAAAATACAGCTGCAGCTCAAAGATTACAGACTCTGTGGTGTTTATGCTATCATTTACTTTAGGCGGAGGGCTATTTTGATTTACTAAGGCAGCTTTGAAAAGTCTCAATAAAAAATAGTCACAATACATGAAAACAGAACACAATAGCCAGGGCTGTATGTAGCTCACAAAGCTCTCTCTAGCTCTTCGTACCTTTGTAAGCTAGAAACACAGTGCAGAAAAGAGAAAGTCTTCGCTTATTTTTCCATTTTCCATTTTCTAGTATTTCCTGGTTAAAATTATGGTTTGAGGTCAAGCATGGAAACAACTTTTTCAGGTGAATTTTCTATTTAAAAAAACCCCAATGGCATACATTTAGTATCTCCCACAAGCTGTTACAATTTGCCTTGTCTATTTCATCTCTCCCCACCTACTTGTTTGTTTATCCACTTATTCATGGCTCATTCAACACATTTTCCGATGTCTAACCTCATGTCCTCATACATACTAGGACTTCAGACATTTGTCAGTCAATTAATTGTTTTCCGATACTTCCCTAACCATCGCCCAGAATATCTAGGAAAGATGCCAAGTCACTGTCACTACGATCCCGGGAGATTTTCCAGGAGAGAGGTAGCATCCCCCTGCCTGAGAGGAATTTGGTTTTCCAAGTGTCTCCACTGATTTGTTCAACTTGTTTCCATTTTATGATGAGATCCTCAAGCTCATCACTAAATGGCTGAACCCAGAAATACAAACACCAAAAAATCCTGCAAGTGAAGGCATGGGAAGCTCACATCCCCCTGGGTTTGGGGGAAGCAAGTAACCCATTGCTTATCTCCTGCATCTAGCCAGCTGACTTTAACATAGCTATCATTTGCAGAAAGGAAAAGAGAAGAATCGAGCATGTTGGCAAAAACTTAAGAGAACCACCTATAATTATCTTCGTCTATAGTATGCTGCTTAATTCTGTGATAGTCATGATGGAAAATTGTTCCTCTTGCCTTCTTTCTCATTACCAAACACCATTCATTGCTGATAGCTAAAACCTAGGGCACTATCTGTTATCATGGATTTCTCTCCCACAACATCTAATCCAGGGAATCTTACCTTGACACCACTGACATTTTCAGTTGGATAATTTCTGTTGTGGGGGTTGAGGGCTGCCCTGTTCACTCTAGGATGATTAGCAGCATGGCTGGCCTCTAGATACTAGTAGCACTTCCCAGTGATGGTAACTGAAAACGTCTCCAGATATTTTCAAATATCCCCTGGAAGGTTAAAAACCATTCCCAATTGAAAAACACTAAATCTAACAGCAAGCCCTGAGAGCAGACTTCCCAAAATTTATCCTGAATCTAAATGTCTCTCACGAAATCCACAAGTGGCCCAGGTCTCAGCCCTCAGCACTCACTTAGGCCACAGCAATGACTTTTCAACTGCTTTCCCTAAGTCCCTTTTCTGCTCCGTGGCCAGGGTGATCTTTGTAAAATCCCAATCAGATTCCCTCATATCTCTTTTTAAAACCTTCCAGTGGCTTCTCACTACATTGGAACTATTCTCCATATCATCTCCTAGCACCCTCCCCTCCTTCACAGATCTCTGGTTTCCCTGGCTTTATGCCGTTTTTTGAACATTGCCAGGTTTCCTCTCTCAGGACATTTACACATGCTCTCCTTGGAAAGCTGATTCTTTTGTCCTACTCAAGGGTTTGTTCCCGTATCTTTTCTTAAGAGATTTTATGTATTTATTTGAGAGAGAGAGAGATTGAGAGAACACAAGCAGGGACAGAGGGAGAAGGAGAAGCAGACTTCCCTGCTGAGCAGGGAGCCTGACTCGGGGCTCCATCCCAGAACCCCGGGATCATGACCTGAGCTAAAGGCAGATGCTTAACTGACTGAGCCACCCAGGTGCTCCCCCAGATCATTTTTTAGTGAGTTCTTCCCAGATCATCCTAAATAACTCCCCTCTTTCCCAAATGCTGTATGCAATTACCTTGAATTAATTTTCATTGCAGTTACATCTGTCTTCTCTATTTAAAATTACATAAATTTTCATCTTCCACTTGTCTTATCCACCATACTGTAAGCTCCATAACAGGACGTATCTTGTCCCTCCTATTTAGAGATATATCGCCTGTAACCTAGAGCAGTCACCTGGAATGGAATTGGTACTTAAGAAATATTTGTTGAATGAATAAATAACTGAATGTCATAAATAATAATAAGTGTTTTCTGTTTAAAGGAGAACATATTCTTCATTTTAAAATAATGTGTAATATTTATATGACTAAGTCTACTCAAAGAAATCCAAAGTTTGGTTATCTCACCCAGAGTTAAAGCAAAAGCCCTTCCAATGACCCGCAAGACCCCACAGGCTCTGGGCTACCACCATCTTCCCAACATGATTTCCTGACACTTGCATCGCAACACTTAAGCCATATGCTGACATTCCTTCTGTTGCTTAAACACACCAAGTACATACCCATTTCAGAACCTTTGCACCCACCACTCCCCCAGCCTGCGTGCCGGATGGCCTAGGACTCACCGTCTCACATCCTTCAGGTTTTTCACCATCTCGCATCCTTTATTGTTAGAAGGGCTGGTTCTGACTACCTTATGTAGAAGAAGGAAGAAAACACAGTCTTGACTACCATCAGCTTGGAGCTGCCCTAACTCTAGCAAAAGAGTTCTCTTTTGAATAGGAACAATTTTACAGAACACCAACATTAGACATGGCTACTCTGGGGTATGATAGATCAAGATATAAACAAGACTGCCCAGTAATTGTGTGTGAACAGAGAGAGAAGAAACATTGTCAAACATTCTTCTTTTTCCTGGTAATCATGAATGACGACTCTCTATTTATTCAGACTTTGCCCACTTTATTCCCTCTACATTTAAAATTAAGATTATTAAGACAGTCATAGAATTGCTTCAACTTTTTGACAGTAGTCAATCAAAAGGAAAACCACATTTCTTTGAAACATCCTCAAAACCACCTAACACCGTCTGAAATCCTATAATAAGCCTCTCATAATTAACAACCGTTTATTGAGACATTCCACAGCTCTCTGTGGTGTGATCTCCCTCATGGCAAAGAGTTAATAGACCCAACTTTGCTCAACTACAAGTGTTTTTATGGTGGATTTTGCCTGGAGGGCATCAACAATAGCTACCTCCAACCTCAAAGAGTGTTCTGTAAGACTTTAAGTAAAATGACCATATAAGCCAGTTTGCTGGGAGAATCCAAGTTTATAAAACCTCTTGCTTAATGTGTGCCATTAAGTCAGTGCCATGTTTCATTCTCAAAAGTCTTCCAATTTAGGAGGTAAATTATATAGTCACCATGCCTTTAATCTGCAATTTTTCACAATAGTGTTTATCATCATCCAGAACATTACACACTTATTTTTCATGTTCCTTCTCTCTTCCTAGCCCCCTATTAAAGTGTAAGTTCCATAACACAAGAACTTTACCTATTTTTTTAAATTTATTTATTTGACAGAGATCACAAGTAGGCAGAGAGGCAGGCAGAGAGAGGAGGAGGCAGGCAGAAAGAGAGAAGGAAACAGGCTCCCTGGTGAGCAGAGAGCCTGATGCGGGGCTTGATCCCAGGACACTGGGATCATGACCTGAACCGAAGGCAGAGGCTTTAACCCACTGAGCCACCCAGGTGCCCCTTTACCTATTTTTTTATTATTCTATCTCCATCACCTAAAGTAGTTCTTGGCACACAGCTACTCCCAGCAAATATCTGTTGAATGAATTAACTAATGAAAAGTTGTAATACTACAAAAGTTCTTTGAGTTATGAACAACATTTAAAAAATTATCCCAGCACACAAAACACTGTCAGTTCTAAATACTAATATGTAGAAACTGAAATTAAAATATGGTACCATTTATGCTTACTCCGAAGACAATGAAAGCTTAGATTTACACTTAACAATATACATACAGGATCTGCATGTCGAAAATTACAAAATGTTGATGAAAGAAATCAAAGAAGACTTAAAAGCTGGAAGTTCATAAATTGGAAGACTCAGTGTCGTAAAGATGCCAATTCTCCCCAGATTGAGCTATAGGCTTAATTAAAATTTCTATCAAAATCTCAGCAAGACTTTTATAGACATAAACAAGCTTATTCTAAAATTTATGTAGAAAGGTACTGGCATTGGAAAAGCAAAAACAATCTTGACACGTAAGAATAAAACAGAAGGAATCACTCTAATCTCTAGGCCTACTGTGAAGCTATAGTAATAAAAACAGTGAAGGTCCATTGAACAGAATAGAGAATCAAGAAACAAACTCATGTACATATGCAGAACTCATTTTACACAGAGGTTTAAAAGCAATTTAATGGAAGAAGGACAGTTTTTCCATCAAATGGGGCTAGACCAATTAGACTTCCAAGGGGGAAAAAAAAAGAACTTAAATTTAACCTCACACCTTATTCCAAAATTAACTCAAAATTAAACCTGGATTTTCAAGTAAAATCTAAAACTGCAAAACTTCTAGAAAAGAAATAAAAGAAAATCTTTGGGATCTTGGGCCACGCTAAAACAGTTCTTAGACTTGACATCATGAAGCACAGCCCATAAATGGAAAAATTAATAACTCAGATGCTCAGAAATGTTTGTTCTGTGAAAGATCCTGTTAAGGGATGAAAAGACAAGCTACAAAGTGGGAAAAAAAAAAATCTGTAAACCACATATCCAACAATGGACTGTTATTCGACATATAAATTTCCCTCAAAATCACAGTTCAAAAAAATCCAATGTGAAAATGGTCAAGGGGGTGATTGGGTGGCTCAGTGATCAACCAACTCTTGATTTTGGCTCAGGTCATGATCTCAGGGTTCTGAGATCAAGCCCTGCATCAGGCTCTGCACTGAATGAGGAGCCTGCGTAAGATTCTCTCTCCTTCATCCTTTGCCCCTCCCCCGCTTCTCTCTCACTCTCTCTCCTTCTCTCGAAAGAAAGAAAGAAAGAATGGTCAAAAGACATGAAGAGACATTTCACTGAAGAGGATATACCCATGGCAAATAAGTACATGTAAATATGATTAACCTTGTTAAAGTTTATTTGGGAAATCCATTAGGAAAAGGTAAATTAAAAACACAATAATACAATGAGATATCACTATCTACCTGTCAGAGCAGCTAAAATAAAACTTAGTGACAACATCAAATGTTGGTAAGGATGCAGAGAAAGGCTAAATAGAGAGCGATGTTACATTCGCTCTGGAAAACAGTTTGGCAGTTTCTTATGAAATAAAACATATAATTATCATGTGACTCAGCAATTATTCTCTTCAGCATCAGAGAAATAATAACTAGGTGCACACAAAAATCTATAATAATGTTCATAGCAGTCCTACCCATAATAGCCAAACAGTGGAAACGACCCAGATTCCCTAAATGGATGCATGGTGCAAACCATCATACCTCATGTGTGAGAATACTACTCAGAAAAGAAAGGTAAAAGCTATTGATAAACACAAAACTTGATGCATCTCCAGGCCTGAAGGAATTCTTCCTGGTTGGCACAGCTTGACCAAGGCACATGGGGTTTGGTGGGCCACGAGGTGGATTTCAGTCTCCCCAGTGCCCTTAGTTGAGAACTCAGTGGAAGTCACAGCTCTAGCAAAGAAGGGAATACAATATATTCTGGGTAAAACACAAGTGGCCCATTTGAGTTGACTAGAATTTGAATCCAAAATCATGCAAGCCTTTTTAAAAGCCAAGAATGCATGGAACTTTTTGTTTTATTTGTTGTCATTGTTTGTTTTGTTGCAAAGCAGGATTCTCTGCTGCACAGAAGATCAGCCAGTGTTAGAAATATATTCAGGAAACCACAAAGGCTATGGAAATTTCATGTGAAACTCCTCTTTGAATCACTGAACATGTCAAACAGCAACAACAAAACCTCTTACCAAAGATTCTCATGAAGGCTGTGGCATGAAGGTTACCCACACTTTGCTTGCAAATGAAACACAGGAGACTTTTCAGAATATTACTCCTTCATTTCTAGGTTAAGTGCTAAACTGATACCAAATAGAGTAGATACCAAATTCACGATTTAGAAGAAAAAAATCACCCCCTTTTGCAACTAGTAGTGATGCATCTGTTGAAGAATAATTGTGCTCAGTTCCGTGTTCATTCTCGATCTGGAGAGTAACTAATATTTTCACAATCCAGGGAGATCCCTAGAAAAGCCCAGCAGTATGTTTGAAGGTTTGTCAAAATTCTTAGAGTAAACAAACTGAATTGGAAAAGAGATCATTAGAATTTTCACTGACATTACTCCAAAAATTCTGGGTTTGTGATAAAAATTTGTGATAAAATTAAATGAAGAAAACGTAAGGTTTCGGGGACTTCTCTGCATTTTCGTCTTGCAAACACTGGCTTCCAAACCACAGTGTTTATTTGCCTTCCTTGATAGAGATCTGACCACTGTTCACAAAATTCTTCTGTTAATATAGACAAAAAATATGTCTGTATTGTGATATTTAATTCTGTAGCGTGATCGTTACAGGGAAATACGTTTGATCAGGTCTGTGACAAAAATCTGCATTGTTTCTGCATTCTTCAAGCAAGGAGAAAAGTTTAAGTAAGTCAAAACGTAAAAAGTAATTTTTGAAAGAGCTTGGCAATTTTTACAGAGATACTTGAAGTTTTAATGTATTAATAGAGAGCACAAACACCATATCATTGCTTATAGTATTGATCATGTGTATTGTGAAGTTATGATCGAGATCAGGGACTCAGGAATCAAAAAGCTGTAGGACCAAATCTGCATTCTGTCATTTGCTAGATGGGTGATTTGGGGCAAATTCATTAATCTCTCAAAGTCTCAGTTCCTATACCTTGCTAAACCTCATTTCTAAAATAGAGATTATAATCCTAACTGCTTCATTCAGTTGTTTTGAAAATTAAGTCAGAAAATCCAAAGAAGCCAAAGTTCTCTTTCAAAATTAAAGCAAAATGCTTAGCATAATGGCCACATGGTAGGTATTCAATGAAGTGTTATTTTTATTGCTATAGTGCAAACCAACTATTACAATAGGAATTAGTGCTAATATATCTGCCTACATTCTGTGAAAAAAAAAAAAAAAAACTTCTCAAGGGGAACACTAAATTATATTTAAGTTTTCTGTAAATTGAACCCAGGCAGTATTCTCCTATCATGATGCCGAAATGGATGGATTTTATAAGGAGCCATATTTTTAGTCATTTTCAATCTTTTCCAGGCTCTATCTAAAAAATTTTGCAATCAAGTTTGACTTGTTCATTTTAGATAATTGCTAGGAAACCACTATAAAGAGAGATTTTAGTTTCTCTTTTGCCACAAAACACTGAAATTGACCTATACTCTGCTCAAATTTTATACTTCCTTGGATAGAAAAGCTTGTGACAACCAAGCAAGCTCTAGACTCAAATTTATATCACATGGTGTGGTCAACAAGAATATATCTTTTGATGTAAAATTTATTTTACCATTACCTAAATTTTTAAGTCATGTTATTTATATATTTTCAGATTTCATATAATATAAAAGGAAGAAATAAAATTTTATTTATATAAAAGGCTGAGGAAACTGATCTGAGTCTATGAATATGGTAATAATTCAACAAAATCTGTATTTGTTTATTCTAAGGTCAGCTCTCTTCTAACTATGCTATACATAGCTATTTGCTTATGATCGTTCAAAGTTGAAAGATATAGAATCCATATTCTGTATCAGCAAATGCAGTCTCCTTAAATTCCATATTCTTGTATAAGAATATCAAATTTGACGTTAGTCAAATATAGTTCACCTGGAAACCATTAAATTGAGATAATACTGAGAAAATTAAAATGCATGAATATTTATATATTTAATCTCTTAAAGATTTTTCTTAGATACATATATACATACATATATATGCCTGTGCGTGTGTGTGTGTATATATATATATATATATATATATATATATATTTTTTTTTATGCCAAGGGCCATCTCTATAAAACGTAGAGCTGTTGTATTTCTCAAACAGTATTTTCCAAATCAAAACCATTTGTTAGCAGAGATTTCTATTCACCCCAGGGGACAATTCCATTAGGCTCTATTTTCCTGGCTATGACCTAGAATTCACAGTGTGAGTATAACTTGAGATCTAAATATTTGCGAATCATTCCTGTATTGTAACTAATTCTTGTTATACTAAATTTTTCCATGACTACTTGAACTATTAATATATGTAATCAATCACACAGAAAGCTGTAGAATCCACTTGTTACATTCTGGAACTGTTTTTAGGACATAATGGATGTGTGTGTTTTGCCAATAGTGAGTCCTTCAACAGGGCGATTACTACAAATTGACTGTACCAATATTAGCATCAAGGGACATATTCATAGAACACACACCACCACTCTTACAGAAGTCATACATTTGCTAGCATGGCAAAATGAGGAACAACAGAATGGAAAATCTTATTTATAGGTGAGTGCCCAGGAAAACCTATTGAAAATGCATAGACCACCTTGGAAAACTATTCAAGGGCATTTCTTATTTTAAAAAGTTACTCAAGGCCAAACTATACATAGATGGAAGAACGGGACTTTCAGATAATAATTCAAGGACAGATTTTCAGATGCTATCTATCAAATTAAGCCAAGGTCATATGCATATTCTGAGTTATTTCATATGCAATTTAGGAAAAAAACCCAAGATATGCATAATCCTTAAACATTTTTATCTCAAGTATTACTCACAAGGTCATCCTTTGATGAACAGCAAAAAGCAAGATTAGAGTTCTCTTTGAATTTTAGTTTGCAAAGGAAAATTGTCACATTCAGAAAAGAGATTATATCCCTCAAGCGGCTTATACAGGGACATAATTAATGGTACAAAGTCACAGACAAATTACTCCACCCAGCCGGTATTGAGTTTCATGAGACCACTGAAGTTTATTTTATTGTTAGGAGTAGTTACTACCTCATAGTTTAGCTAATCCCAAATTTGTACTACTGCTGCTGCTGCTTTTTTTTTTTTTTTTCAATTTAGTAGGCTCCACACTGGGCATGGAGCCCAGCACAGGGCTCAAACTCACAATCCTGAGATCAAGAACTGAACTGAGATCAAGAGTTGGACACTTAACCGACTGAGTCACCCAGGTACCCCATAGGCTTCATCTTATAAGAATTCTTGCCAACTCACTACCAACACACACATACCCTAACTCCCAGCTATTGGGATCCCCAGTTATGGTCCAATGGTCATATCTCCCATCAAGTTGTGTCCTTTTGTTGTCCTTTTTCAGCATACTACTTTTTACTGTGTGGGTATGAAAATACGTGGTAGCTGGTTATCAATTAAGTAAGTTGACTATAGGTTATTTTGCCAAGTGACCATAACTTTCAGTATTCTACCCAAAGAAATAGATATTATTATGCTCACTTTTCTAACTGAAAAAATTGGGACTCAGAAAACTGGCCTTCAAACTCTGGTCTCCCAGGTAAAAAAATCATCCACTTTCAACTATACTGTCCTTTCCAAAGTGTGTTTTAGGATATTAATAGGTGTTTTGTTCAAATAAACCTGGGAAATGCTGGGGTTTTATAAAAATTGACAGTTTCTTCACCAATAGAATTCCCAGAGCTAAAGAGGTTTACAAATCACTAAGAGGAAGATAATATACTAATTCCAAATTTATTAATATATACTCAACTGTTTTCCCCACTCAGACTATATTTTCCTGAATGCACTTTGAGAAAAACAGCACTGAAATATATGTGTTTTTCTGTATTCAATGATTTATTGTACTCAAAGAACCTGTACAATTTGCAAACTTGTATTCTTCCTCAACTTAACAAAAGCTTCTATTATTTCTTATTCATTATCTTGACTTATCCTCCTATTCTCTAAATATTTTGGGAATCCTTATAAATCTAACTTTTCTCTTGTCTTTTTCATAATGTTAACTTTTTTTTTAGCATCATGTACAGATTTCTTGAATTTTTCATCTACCCTGTTAACTCAACTTTGGGGGACAATCTAACTTACTCTTTAATACCCAATATCTATTTCATATTAGTTTGTATTATGGTAAAATATATATAACATAACATTTACATTTTAACCACTTTTAAGTGTGCTGTTCTGTGGCATTAAGTATATATATATTATTACACAACCAACACTGTCATACATCTCATTTTCCCAAACTGAAAGTCAGTACCCATTAAATATTACCTCCCCATTCTCTTCTCCTCTCCAGACCCCAACCCTGGAAATCACCCTTCCACTTTATGTCTCTGTAAATTTATTCATCTAGGTGCCTCATATAACTAGAGTCAGAGTATTTGTCCTTTTGTGACTGGTTATTTCACTTAGCATGATGCCTTCAGGGTTCACCCATGTTGTAGCATGTGTCAAAATTTTCTTCCTTTTCAAGGCTGAATGATATTATGTTGTCTCCATATACCACAGACATTCTTGTTGCCTTCGTTTTGGCTATTGTGAATAATGCCACTATGAACACCGGTATACAAGTATCTGTTTGATTCCTTGCCTTCAATTCTTTGGGGTATATATACCCAGAAATGGAATTGCAGGACCATGTGGTAATTCTTTGTTTAATTTTTGAGGAACTGCCATGCTATTTTTCATAGCAGCTACAATATTGACCTGTCCACCAACAATGCACAAAGCTTTCAATGTTTCCACATCCTCTCTGACATTTGTTATTTTCTTTTTGTTGGTTTGTTTATAATGGTCACCTTAGTGGGTGCGAAGTGTGTTTTAAGGGCCAATTCAAATACTGTTTATGTTAGCCCTCGAAGACATGCATTCATTTACCAAGTGATCACAGGTACCTACCAGAAGATATGATACATCTTGGATGCTTAGTAAACGTTTATTATATAGTTAGAGATAAGATTAGATTCAAGGAGAAAGCCTACAATGGAGAGATGAGTTTGTATTTTGTCCATTGGTTCAGTGGGAACCATTGTGAATTCAGAAAAAGTAAATGAGATAAAAATGGGTATTTGTCTTGAGAAAATTTTTCTGGAGAGGAGTCCAAGTAGGAAATGACAAGACCAGTCATGAATTCACGAGAGACTGAAGTAAGTAAAATCAACCCAAGAGGGTTTATAAAATAAGAGCCAGAATCTGATAAAAGAGAAGAAGTAAAAGATGACTCTAAGTTTAGCATCTTGGGTGATTGTCAAGCAACATGGCTGCTGACAGAAAATTTTAAACTAAGTGTAAAGACATTGTGTTTGTACTTTCTACCATTCTGCTATTATTCTTAGGCAAATCAGCTCAGGACTCTTTTGGTCCATCCATTCTACTTCTGCTGATGCCCTTTCTTAGGGTTCTATTTCGGACAAGAATGTGTTCTTCTTCCTGTTCACAAACCATTGGCCCTTTTGTGTCCATCACTGACCCATCTTACAAAACTCCAGCTTCTATAAGGGTTTTCCCAAGTTTCTTTTCCTAACCTTTGTTTCCTAAACCAGTGTCTGCAGTAAAACAGCCTCTTTGGACAAGCCTTGCCCACAAATGCAATGAAATGATTTCTTCAGTATTTGTTCCTTTGTTCTTATGGCCTCTCCATGACTTTATTCATAAATACTGTTTGTGAAACTGCGAACTCCCACAGAAAAAAACAAAACAAAACATTTTTTTCAGTATGCTTCTGAAAAGCCCCAAACCTGATACTCGAGACAAAACCACGTTTAACAGGTTATGCCCCTTCCTGATTAAATTACATGTCTCAGAATACGCTTGTAAAATCCTTGATTCATCTGAAATTCATCAGTGGTGGGAATGATGTTTTAATTCTCTCCATCTCCCCAGGGACCTCTAAACTAACTAGAGCATAGTTTTGAAAACAAATAATGGAGTTTAAAATCCAACTTTTTCAGCAAAATAACATATTACAATTTGACTTTATATGATTTTCTTAAGTGTCCATATTAATGATAGATAGGGACAGCATGAACCACGGAAAATTTCCAAATTCCATTTTAGGACCAAAAAAAAAAAAAAAAAAAAGTTGCCCTTTCCTCTCACCTTGAATCAGAGCAGCTCACAAAAAACAAAATTTGTCTCTGAATTTCACCTCATTTCATATTCTCTGAACTCCTCTCACCAGCTAACGACCAGTTAGCACGCGCTACAACCCCGGCATCCTGTTAAGCACTGTGTAGGTACTATCGTATTTAATTCTACTATCGTATTTAACTTTTGGAAGTGGCTTTTATTATCCTCCATTGACAGATAAGAAAAATCAGGTTTCATGAGGAAAATAATTTACTCAAAGTAAAGCCCTAAGAAGTGGCAGAGCTACTTACTCAAGCTCCCAAAATATAACAAAACAGAAAAATGGAATGAGGCATAATCTTCTCACTGAGCGTTTGGCTCCCGAAGCATTGACTACTGATGCCGAACATCGAATGGTTTTTCTTAATCCAGCTAGAAATGAGATGGTAGGTGGGGAGGGGAGAGTGAAACTTAAGCTATAAACGTTGAAAAGGAAGGCAAGCCCTGGGTCAAAGGTCCCAGACTGCACAGGGCCTGTTTTGCTTGGCTGGCTCTGAGCCAGGGAAGGATGGCCCAGCGGTCCGCGGAGAGCACAGTCCTCTCTCGTCTGTGGAGCACAGATGCTATGCCATCCGCAGTTTCGTGTCAAGTGGTTTTTTTTTGCTCCTTCAACAGCCATTAGAGCTGACATGGCTGGTGGAGATTATTCTCACCTGGTGTAGTGCTGGCGGGCACTGAAATTTAATAGCAGGCTGGATCCCAGTTGGACATGAACAAACTGGTTTGCCTAAGACCTCCCAGCTAGCGAGTAGCCTCACCGCCTAAAACCCCACACAGCCTCCTGCTACGTGGTTCCACTTCACTTCCGGTGACGGGGGCTTCCTCACTTCGTAAGCATAGACTTCCGCGCAGTAGGTCAGACTTTCTGTTTACACGAAGCCCCAGGATCCCCAGGAGTCGACCGGTTTTGCAAATGGAGACTCTGAAGGGTTAACCGCCTCTCCCAATATCACAGAGTTACTTGGAAGCAGAGCCACATCGCCTATCCTCAGAAAGGATGAGGTCTTTAAAGTGAATCAGGTCTAAGCTCGGATTCGGATCTGGTAATGCACAAGGAGGATTGTGCACTTGAGTGAGCCATGTAACCTCTCTAACCATCTGCTTTGTCACCAGTAAAATGGAAGGGAAAATAGTACTGCCTTATTAGGTTTATTTTTTTAAGGACTAAAGGTGATTGCAGATATTACGTAACACCTTTTTTTTGTGTCTTGCAACAGGCTTTAAGGTGGGTAGAGTACTATTTTCTTAACAGATAAGAGCAAAAGGCAGAGATAGGTTAGATAACTTGCCCAACATTCCGTGACAGTAAGGGTGGGGAGTTCAGATTCAACCCCAGATTATCAGGCTCAAAAGCCCATGACTCCTATGTTACTGTAATATGACATATAATACCTCGCACAGGGACCGGAATATATCAAACACTCAATTCAACCCAAAGAATGACATTCCATAATATTCTGTAAATATCAGGTTGCTCAGTCCCTGGTTTATGTGACAATGTATGGCAGAAAATCAGCTCTCCTGAGAGACAATAAACAATAATAGAAAAAAACCTTCATTTATTCCTTCTCTGTCAAAATACTCTGATCACAGGAGGCCCAGAGTAGATGAGCTCACCAGAGGATAAATAAAAAATTATTAGAAAGCAAATTGTATGTGATGGCAATAATCCAAGTACTGAACTATCCATAGTGTCTAAAAGGAGAAAAACACATATAGAAAGAGGAGTTGTAGAGAAAAATTCCAAAATATTCCATTAAACAAAATAGTGCTTGGTTGCTGACAACCACTTAAAAAATACCTTCAAGTCGTGAGTTTTCACTACTCTAAATCAACACCGGGTTAAACGGTGTGATTTTCCTTCCCATCTAAATCGAGCCCCTCTATCAATTAATAAAATATCTTACCTTCAAGTTACTTCTTTTCAATATCCAATTCTACATTATCTGACAAGTATTCATTTCTAGTCGAGAAGGTCATAGAATAAACAATCATGGAAGGTTTTACTGGAAAACTGGGGGGAAAAGTTCTCCCACATGGAGACTTTAAGGAAAATACTGTATAACTCGCTGGCTTCCGCAGTAAATGGCTGATTAAGCTACCCTTTATCTTTCAAGGTTAAACCTGTTTTTAAGTGAGAAGTTTCGTAAACAGGGAATGGACCTGTCTCTGCTTTACTGGAAGAATCCCAATGTAAGTTATGGGTTAGCTTGTTAAAACAGGAGTATATTCAGGTGAGAGTAATTTTTGTGCGTGACTCAGTGCAGTTGACAATGATTAAAGACCAATCAAGGCACATAATGATACTCTTTTTGGCTTTACTGTATGAGCAAAACCTCCACAAATGGCTCCAAATTTGATTTTACATTCTTATAGATAGTCTTCAAAGAAAATGATGGATTCCTATCTAAATTATCTCTTGTTTTTTCTTCAGGTACAAATAGTAGGCACCTTTTCATTTCTTCAACATTATCTGTCCAACCTAATTTCTACCCTAACTGAAATCTTAATTCTCTTCTTTTGATAGCATAATTGTTTCCATGGCAACAACAAAAGACATGAGCATATTCTGGGCTGCAGGTGAAAAGAATCATAACATATTGATAAACCATCTTAAGATGCCATTTTCATGTAAATGACCTTATAACAGGAGAGAAGGAAGAGAAACAGAAGCAAACAAAGTGGCATTCAGGAAGCAGAAGTGCTTGGAATAAAACATTTTTGGTGGTTTCAGTGATGTTAAAGAACGACCATATTGAGGGACAATGTCAGATAACCATACCTCTTGATTAGATCTTGTAAATAAGGAATATTTCTTTAAAATTTACTGAGAAACAAAGGAAGAGAGCTTCCTGCTCTGGGAGTATAATCCATTGACTTGGTGTAATGTCTTCTTGCCAATTCTTTGGGGACAAAATGAGATATACGGAGATAAAAATAAGAAGTGATTCTGGAGCTTGTCTACAGTACTAGAAATGCTGAGTGAATCTTTAGATAGACCTTTCTAGACAATGCTCACAAACTTAAAGAATACAATTTGGACTCTGAAATGGAAGGGGGGTTATCACCTTGACAGGTAGGTACTCTTAAGCAATCATTCATCTCCTGAGGTACCAACAACTCTTGGTACCACGAAGCAAAATATGTCTGGAGGGCATGAATCAATGAGTTGTGAATATGCTCCACTGGGGCGTGGTTTAAGCTCAGAGGAAAACATGACTCTAGCACAAGGAATTGAAGGAGGTAGATGCTGGAGAAGGTTTACCTTCAAGAGATCCTTAGAACTCTGACAAGGATGGGTAGGTCTGTGATGTCCTTAGTGAGATGCAGGGTCTCTCTAACCTTCCTTTGAAGAAGAGATAAACAGGTGGATTGCATTTTTTTCTATCCCCAAAATGAGAACACGAGGAGACTGGGCGGCTAGCATGTCTTGGGCACCTTCTCGTGTCTTAGAAGAGGATTAACAATCTACCTGTCACTGTATCACTGAACACACATAGCTAGTTTCTACCACTTTGGGTACCTCTCAAGAAAAGAGAGAGAAAATACAAAATGACCAATATTAGAAATGAAAGCAAGCACTATAGATTCTGTAGACCTTAAGAAGACCTTAAAGGCATATTTAAAACTATGATGGCAATAAATTTAATGACATAGGTGAAACTGACAGATACTCTGATAATTTGACACAAATCATCAAACTTGACTTAGGAAAAAAACAGACTATCTTAGTAACAACGTCTATATATTAAATGCTAACTGTTGAATAATTGAACTAGTAATTAAGAACCTTCCCACAAAGAAAACTCTAGGCATGAGTAATTTCCCTGGTGAATTCTATCAAACAAGTGAAGAAGAAATAGCACAGTATTATACAATTCTTCAAAAAAAAATGGAGAGAAGGGAGTACGTTTAACACATTTTACAAGGTCAGTATAAACTCCTATCAAAACCTGGCAATGACATTACAGAAAAGTGAGAGCTACAATATCTCTCATGAAGTGATACTGGAAATCCCTAACAAAACCAGTAAGTTAAACCCAACAGTATGTAAATAGTCAATCCATCACAAGCAATTGGAGTTTACCTTAGGAAAAGGCAATTTGCTTAAATTCGAAAATTTATCAGCATAATTCACCAAATTAAAATAACAAAAGATAAAATAAGGATCATAGTCATCAGAGTAGATATCAAAAAATCATGTAACATAATTCTTCCCCATTCATAGTAAAAGGAAAAAGCTGTTGGCAATTTGGGAATAAAAGGTAACTTTCCCAACCTGATAAAAATTGGCTATGGGGGCGCGTGGGTGGCTCAGTGAGTTAAAGCCTCTGCCTTCGGCTCAGGTCATGATCCCAGGGTCCTGGGATCAAGCCCCACATCGGGCTCTCTGCTCAGCGGGGAGCCTGCTTCCTCCTCTCTCTGCCTGCCTCTCTGCCTACTTGTGATCTCTGTCTGTCAAATACATAAATAAAATCTTTAAAAAAAAATTGGCTATGAAACAAACAAACAAACAAACAAAAAGACCCTACAGCTAATCGCATTTTTAATGATGAAACAACAAATGTTCTGCCCTCCCAAGATCCAAAACAAGGTAAGTATATCCATTTCTACCATTTCATTTGCTATTGAACTGGAGTCCTACCAAGTGTAATAAGGCAAAAAGAAGAGTAAATGGCGTAAGGAATTGCAGGAAGAAGTAAAATAATCTCTATTTACAGATGACATCATTACCAGCTTAGTAAATCTTAAGGCCTTTACAAAGCAAACATTAGACCAAGTAAGTGAATTTATCAAGCAGAATAAGCCAATACACATAATCGGTTGCATTCTTATATATTAGCAACAAACAATTGAAAAGTAAAATTAAGGAAACCATATATAATAACATGCAGAAAGCTCTGGCATAATAAGGGATAAATTTAATGAAAGATTTGCAAGGTCTATACACTAAATACTACAAAATATTTTTGACAGAAATTAAAGACAAGAAAATTGAGATTTATAGCATGTTCAAGGATTAGAAAATTTAATTTTGCTGACATGCAAATTCTCCACCGAATCAAAGACAAAGTGATTTGTCTGAAAATATTAACTCAAACTGGCAAATTTGTTTCTCACAAGGGTTCAGGTTAGTAATTCTGAAACTAAATGTATACTAGAAGTTGGAAAAATAAGTAAATAAATTGTGAACCAGGTTTCTGTCTGTCAGAGAAAGGAGTGACAAATAAATAGGAGGTTGGGGAGGATTAGAATAAATTCCATGATGTTGAATTATAATCATCAATATCAGTGTGAATTCATGTATATAAAAAGTATATATGTATATAAAGTATATATATACTTTAAAATATACATAAAACATACTTTATGTAAAATGTACATATGTATGTATGTGTGTATATATATTTATAGTCCTATCTCATGTCATATACAAAAAAGTAGATAGTGTTAAATATTAAAATAATTTTAATATTTAATAAATAAATATTTATATATTTTAATGTAAAATGAGTTTACTTTTAAATAAATATTAAAATAATTTTAATATTTTATTAGGATTTCTGGGGAGCACTTAGAAGCAATAAAGAAGTATTGTGTGGACAAAAATACTATAAATAAAGACAATAAACAAATTCAGAAAACATGTTTGCAATGCAGATGCCAGATAAGGGTTTAAAAGCTATGATTATATGAAAAGAGCTTTAAAAATTGACAATAAACAGGCAACAATCTAAGAAAATGAGAACAGATATAAATAGGCAATTCACAGATGAGCACATCCAAATGGCCAGCAAATACGTGTAATTAAAAAAAAATTCGCTAATAGGGAGATGGAAAGTGAGCTAACAATAAACCACCACTTTAAACTTATCAGTCTGACAAAAATTTTAAATAGTGGTAACTATTGTCAGTGGGGATATGTGGAAAAAGTATTTTCTGCACTTCTGGTGGAAATGTAAATGGGTACAGATCCATTAGAAAGTAATCTGGGGGAAAAAAGAAAGTAATCTGGGAACATTTATTAAAATTAAAAATGCATAAATCTTTTGGCCCAGCAATCTCTCTCCTGGGTAGATAGCCATAGAAAGTAACCCTCCAAAACCCCCCAAAAGTAAAGATATATGAACCCAGATGTTTATTGTAGCACTCTTTGGAATGGCAAAAATGTGTACACAAAGGGGAAAATTATGGTAATCCATAAAACAGAATTTATTGTTCATATCTGCTAACCTACAGGGATTTCCAAAAGCAATTACTCCATGAGAAAAGTAAAAGGTTAAAAAAAAAAAAACACCAACCCTGTATAATGTGGTTTCATTCTTGTAAGGTAAACCATGACAAAAGCACACACACACATGTGTATACATGTACACACATGTATCTTATAGGTACACATGGATATATATGAGATCAGGTTGGACAGTCATTAACAGCATTGCAGAAGACTACGTATAAGACTGCACTGGTTAAGGGTAGGTTTGTACTGGGTAATGTGTGTATTAATTCAAGTGGTTGGAGTAGGAGAGGCAAATATGAGAAGAAGGAGAAAGAGAAGTAGGGACCAGAAGAAGAAACAAAAAAGGAAATGTTATACTGAAATGTAAGCATTATGATAATCTGCTTTACATAAAATTATGTTTGTGTGTTTAAGCATATTTTCTGACCTATGTGGGCCATGTATTGTGTGTGTTGTTCTGAGCACTTTATATATACTAACTTATTTTAACCTTCAGAACAACTCCATGAAGTTCAAATTATTATTATCCTCATTTAACAAATAAGGAAACTAAGAGATTAAATAATTTCCCCAAAGGGACATAATTATTATTTATTATAATATAAATTATTTTATATGTTTTTATATATATTTACGTGTATATATATAATTTAGCTTCTGGTCTTGGACTTGAACCCAGGCAATGTGACCCTGACCCTGAAGCCTTGGCTCTTAACCACTAGATGTATCACCTTGTACATCCAGGATGTATCATTAAGCTAAATATACAATTGCAATGTAATGTATTTAATATGATTTCACTTTGGTAAAAGAATAAACTCCTATAGATATCTGTTTGAGCAAGAAGAAAGCTGAAGGAGTTAATCTGTAAACTGTTAGTGTATTAGCTCTGGGGGGGAGTGGGGATGAATGCAAAGACAATGGTGGGGCAATTAACTTTGCTTTTATATTATCATTGAAATACATATGATAAGCAGTCAGTCTCTTAGTGGAAAAAATTAGTGAATCACTGAGGTTTGTTTTTCTTCCTCATTTAAGGCTTTTTGATATTTAAGTAACATTTGTTCAGTGGGAGTTTTCAGACACGAAAAGCTTTATGAAGGAGGTGATATTTAGCACGTAGGTAAGATTTTTGAGAGGTCAGAGGAATAATATGAGAAAAAGCTTAGGGCAGCAAACCACAAGTCATCTTTAAAACATATATTGCTTCAGGAACCTGAGCTAGCACAAGAATTTTTGTATGAAAACGGTGTTAATAAACCTGGAAGACTGCATAGGTTTATAGAGCCTTGAATGCCAGGATTGGGGAACCAGTGTTGCAGGTGCCCAGTCCACTTGCTCAGTGGACTCACCTGCAACACTGGTTACGAACAGAGGCTGTGAGAAGCTGATGTGGCTGCTGTGTGGACGCCTGACACAGACCCAGCCTTGGCTCCAGCCCCCAGGGAGTCCTTGACCAAATACTGGCCCCACCCAGGGTTGTTTTAGTGCAGGTGACCTGTCCCTTCTGGTCCAGAGTCCACTGGCTATCCAGATGGGGGGCACTCACCCCATCTGCTCCCTATACCTTCCTTGGGTGCCCCATGTCATTGCAACTTTGCCAAAAGCCGAACAAATATATGTCTCCAGCCCCAAAGGAGCTGCCTTTCCTTTTTCCGATTCACTTCCCAGCAACAACTTCACTTCTGCCCCCAGGTGGATTTTGCTGACACGGGCTAGGAAAATCCCCAGGCTCTGGGGACGTAGATTTGGAGCTTCTCCTTGTATCTTAAGGGCAGGAGGGTGTGGTGGAGGGGAGACAAAGCAAAACAAAACAGAGAGAAAGGTACAGTTTAAGGTGAGCTCTCCGGGATCCAGCGTAACTCCCTCAACGGATCAACGGAGCTTCGAGCAACTTCTCGCATCTAAGTTTTATCCCCAGGATCAAAATTGCAGACCAAAAATGGTTTTTAGAAATTTGTAATGGTTTTTCTGCCTCTCCCATTGTTAGTGAAAATAGATGTCATCACAAGTCTAGGAGTTTGGTGCTCATTAAAAGACATTTGCTGACTGATGGCTGTTAGTTGTAATATATATACTTAGCACCAAATCTGGTTACAACGTGCCTGGCCTCACTAACTAGGGCGCTCAGCTACTGAGTACAATCACCGTACAGTCATTTAAAGTAAAATACTGTCATGTCTTTCCATTCTCAAAATGCTTCAATGTAAAAAAAAAAAAAAAAAAAAAAAAGCTTCAGTGTATCTCAATTCAAACTATAAAATAATATTGAAGTGACACATTTATGGCCAGGGGGCAGATATTAAAAGGTGATTCATTAAGGGTCACCGAACTGACACATTCATTTATGCACAGCTGGGTAATATAGCAGGAATTCTCTTTGTCAAACAGGGGTGCACAGAAATAGAGGGCTGGCTAAAGCCTAGACTCCATGCATTTCTAAGAATAAATTTTTAATCTAACTGTACGGGGGGAGGAAATACAACAACAAAAAAACAAGCTGAGCCTTAGAGAAAGCTCCCGGAATGGAAGATCGGTAATGGGAAAGGGAGTGACATGGCTCTTCACAGTAGCCAGATCTCCATTAAAAAGGACTACTCACATTTTAGGGTCACTTCCCTTGAAACTTCAGTTTCAAAATCTGTAGGCTGTGGAAAGCCATGTGTACACAACCATACTGTTCATGTTCTATTATATAACTGGGCTCTTTTCCTTCATTCTTACTCATTCTTTTATACTCATGTGACTTTACCCCATTGATGAAGCCACTTCTAGACTTACAGCCTCTAGGAAGGAAGGAACAAAGGAGTCAATCACTGACATTTGAGTTACAAAAGCCGAAGTCCTTATGTAAACAGTAAAGTTGGAAAACTAGTGATGTATGAAATGCAAGTGTTTTTGTTTTGTTTTTCTGTTTCAGAAAACCTAAAGATGGTCTGGGCTGGAAAAAGGAAAATCAGAGAGAAGATGAGGGATTAAAATACCCCTGAATCCTTGGGAAGGGGCCGCATCCGTTCCCTTGACCTTAGGCCAAGTCAGGCAGGGGAGGAAGCACATTCCCAGACAGGTTTGGGGGTCCAAGAGGAGCCTGGGAACTGGCACCTGCTTCTGCAGGCCTCAGACAGGTTGTAGGTTGTTGTTAAAATGCACTTTGCTCTGCTCGTCATCGTAGCCTTTGAGTAGCAATGGCTGCATAAGATGTCTGGCCAAAAAGGGACTGAGACAGCATCAGAGTCCCCCCTCTGGAGAGGGGCTCAGAGATCCGCCAAACAGACCCAATGAGGCCTGATGGTTAGAACAAGGCAGACACAACTTGTAAGGATTCGGTAATCACACTCGGCATAGCAAATGCTACCAATGCAGATGTCAAATCATCCACGTCAAGAACTTGGACCTCCCAAGGCACCAGAGCCTGGAAGCAAACATGGGATTTGGGAAGGTCCTGAATTGACTGAGAAGATGAGAATTGACTGAAACCATGGAAGTAACCCCAAACTCATCCAAGATTAAGTTTTTACTAAGTAAAATGGAGAACTTAGAACAAAAGTTAAATTCACTTTATTGGAAAAATAAATTATCTTTCTTAAACGTTCAGGTTGAGAATAAGCTGAGAATCGTATACACTTCATATGACTCTCTCAAGCATAATTCTTCCACTGTTCAGAGACAGTTGGCCATTACTGTAAAGTTAAAAAATATGTTCTTAATATCCAATATCCAGCTATCATCTATCAATGAAAATATATATTCTGTGATTTAAAAACACTTGGATCATTTAAAACTATTAAAATGATTCTGTCTTCCCATTACTATTGAAATGTGTTTGTTTATATTGGAAAGTATAGGGTTTGGCAGACCAGGAGAATTATAAAAGGAAATTAAGAGGCAATATCCTATATATGATATTTTAATTAGAGATTCTTTTCTTTCTTTTTTTTTTTCTTTAGGTAAGCCCTATACCCAATGTGGGTCTCAAACTCAGAACCCCAAGATCAAGAGTCACATGCTCTACCAACTGAGCCAGCCAGACACCCTTAATTGGAGATTTCGTTAATCCTAATAATTTGTCTGAGTGTATGTGGTGGGATCAAAGAATAAAGTATAAAGCAAATTTTCTTTAGAATTCACACATCTAAATGAGTACCATCCTGAAATAATCACACTGGAAAACCACTGAGATCTAAAGGTATTGATGCTGAAAATAGTTTTGGAAGCCCTCTTCTGAGGCTGGCTTCTGAGATAGTGTATGAAAAGATAATAAGTGTTATTACTAGGTTTTAACCAATTTGCAAGCTGAATGGCAGCCTTTGAGAGACTTTGTAAGTCATACTTTAACTTTGATTATTAATATTTCAAGTTTGATATACTTATTCAATAAATTGGCTCCTAAACATTATTAACAGAGTTCATAGCACAAAGCCATCCTTAAAGAATACCCACATTGAAAAGATGCCAAACATCACACTTCTGAAGGGCATCAAATGAACTACCAAAGGCAGAAATGGTAGAAAACACATATTCATTCCACAGGGAAGAAAAAGACAGTTAACAACTTTGACCAATAGATCCACGATGACTTGTGTTGAACAAAATTCTGGATTTTTTTTTTCTTAATCAAATGTGGTAAGACATCGTGGTCTTCTTTTTAAAGCAAAACAATAATGTGGTGTCAAAAAAAGAAAAGCAAAAGAGAGGCAAACTAGCTGGAGTGTTCTGAATGCAGAATATCCAAACATACCAAGAAATAGAGAACATGAGAAGAGATGACCTAGGACATCTCTAAAATCAATCTCTTGAACAGTTTTCCTTCGCCGCTCCTCAAAGGGATTGATTGTATGTGGCATGTCTGAATGGTACCTATCCTCACCCTCTGATCCCACCCATATAGAAGATGAATTGAAATGTTCCAAATGATAATTGGAAATATTATTTTACTATCCATGAGCAGAGTGAGTTTTTAATATTTAACAAACAGGAATCCATCAGCACTGACCAATCAGAACCGAGGTAGTAAGAAATGAGCACTTGCCATTAACAACTGACATTGTCATTCTGGGCATCTCAACCGAGTATCAGCCCTGCTCATGAGTGTTTCTCAAGGGGAGACATAGCTCCTTTTTACATAGAAATCTCTTTTGTTTGTTTGTCTTTATATGCACTCAGGAAGAAACAGTCTCTAATTGCAACCCATCTTTTGGAAGGTCTATACTTTGTTTCAAAAAAGGTAAAAACAAACAAAATAAACGATTTTATTGATTTGGAAGGCTTTAAAAGCAAAGTGATATCACTCGACTAGACAGAACTGGGCCTCCTAATTTTCTGTTATGAATATAAACCTTACATGTTTTACATGGAGTCCAGGTTCTGTAGGAGAAATGTATGCTACATCCTGTTACTGATAAAGTGGAATGGGGATAAAAGGGCTGGTTTTATCATATCCTGAGCACAGAGAAGATTTTCAAGTTACTCCAAAGGGCAACAGGTCTCTCTTAGACTGCTTTTCTCACGTTGATGGAAAATCAACGTCTTCCAGAGGGCTTGCCAGAGCTAGCCAGCTTCATCTCTTGCTTGTGGCGGTCCCTAACTCTCCCTCTCTCTCCCACTTTGCTCTGGACTCCTCCAATCCATGGGCCCCATAGCAGCAAATTTGATCAATTCCCTTCCCTGCATACAACTTTTCAATAACTTTCTATCACATTTCTGAGGAAAGATCAAGCCGTTAGCATGACTACATGTTCCTGAGTGATTAGCCCCGACTATATTTCTCCAACGTCATGTGAACCTCTCACCCTTTCACCCACTGCCTTCCAGCCGCACAGGACTGAGTTCTTCCCACCCACTGGCTGTTCACCTATACGTTTCCTTGTTGCCTTCATCAACCGTTTCCAGCTTAGCCCTCAATTTCAGCTTAACTCACACTTTTAAAGAGGCCTTCCCTGAATCTCCAGTTAGTTATTTCCCTATCATTACGACCTCAAGGATTTAAACATTGGATGGATTTCAGTTCGTTGCAATTATTATCCTGCTCAAATCATCCCATTTTTAGCTAATAGCAGCTTTTTTTTTAAAGGATTTTATTTATTTATTTGACAGACAGAGATCACAAGCAGGCAGAGAGGCAGGCAGAGAGAGAGGAGGAAGCAGGTTCCCCGCTGAGCAGAGAGCCCGATGCGGGGCTCGATCCCAGGAGCCTGAGATCATGACCTGAGCCGAAGGCAGAGGCTTTAACCCACTGAGCCACCCAGGCACCCCAATAGTAGCTTTTTGAGATTGGGTCTGTGTCATGAACCAGTGACATAGCCTTGTGAGTCCTGAGAACTTCTTCATTACGTGATGCGACAAGATGTTCCATGTTCAACTCCTACATTTCTTGACTCACACTTGGAGTCCCACATTTCTCAAAAATGTCTTGATTTCTTTTAGTAGGAAAATGGTATAGGAAGACCACAGTTTTGGGGTTAAAGATTCTCATTGTTACTGGGTACTTGGTAATTTTTTCTGGGTTTTTCCAATGGACATGGTTAGGAAATACACGTATACCTATATCTTACATCATACATAATGTATTACATACCTACCCTGTTACATATGTTCTTAATCACATATATACAGTTTATACACTACATGTGCATATTTATATATGTATATATTTTAAATACATTATGACTTAATAATGATATTCCCAGTTCAGATTCAGTACTAAAACTTTTTACTTAACTTATATATTTCCTCTATACCCCTTTTTTTCCCATTTCAAGAACCCTGGATCTCAAGGTCACAGGGGATGATACAGTTAGAATATAGTATAATTACTCATTTGTTTTATTCATGTTGCATGCAGAATAATCTCAAAATAGTGATACTAATATTACCAGTAATATGATTACTGAATACATTGGAAATTTTTGTTTAGCATATGCCATCCCCAACATCCACCTATCTTTTTAAAGATTTATGTATTTATTTGAGAGAGAGAGAGAAAAAGAGCACAAGCAGGAGGGGCAGAAGGAGAGGCAGAGAGAATCTCAAGCAGACCCTGTGCTAAGCCTCCAGCCTGGCTTGATCTCATGACCCTGAGATTACGACCAAGAGTAGACACTCGGGGGCACCTGGGTGGCTCAGTGGGTTAAAGCCTCTGCCTTCGGCTCAGGTCATGATCCCAGGGTCCTAGGATCGAGCCCCACATCGGGCTCTCTGCTCAGCGGGGAGCCTGCTTCTCCCTCTCTCTCTGCCTGCCTCTCTGCCTACTTGTGATCTCTGTCTGTCAAATAAATAAATAAAACATCTTAAAAAAAAGAGAAAAAAAGAGTAGACACTCAACTGATTCTGCCACCCGGGTGCCCCCCCACCTATTTTTAATAATTATACTATACAGATATTATCAGAGCATATACTCATTACATATTATATTCTCTCATTTTTCAATCCTTATTTAACTGCAGTTCTATAAGTAACAATACATTTGAGGCTTTCCATGGTTATTCATTGAACAAATAGATAAAGTGCTTTATTTTTTAAAAGAAGTGTTTCAAAGTGTGAAACACTTTGTATGGTTGTGGGTAAAAGAATAAAGCACTATAATATACATTCACGTAGAATATCTCAACAAGACCATAATGTAAATTTCTCATTAGAATATAGCCTTATAAGTCTTCAGTTATAAGTCAATCTTATTGACTTATAAGTCAATCAGTTCTGTAAGGGAGCCCTGATTTATTGATTTTGAGAGTTCACCCTGGGTCTAGACCTCTGCTCTACACACTTTAGATCTTACCGTGAGCTTCTTGGACGTAACCTCTGACTTGGGCAAAATCCCTCCCAGTTTCAGTGGATCTTCTCAAGTTGGCCTGCCAGGCTTTTCAGTAATTATTGTTGACTGCTCTGAGTTTCTCCTGTTAGCAGAACCATCAGATGACTTACTGCTCTTTTCTGTGTTTTCCCATGCAGACTTCTTTTTTTTTTTTTTATGATTTACTTATTTATTTATGTGGGAGGGAGAGAGAAAGTGCAGTGGGGCAGGGGAAGCACAGAGGGAGAGGGACAAACAGACTCCACAGTGAGCTGGGAGCCTGATGTGGGGCTCAATCCCATGTCCCTGAGATCATGACCTGAGCCAAAATCAAGAGTAGGATGATTAACCAACTGAGCCATCAAGGCACCCCCACAGACTTCTTTTTAAAAATCCCCTAGGTACCCAGTACCCAACAGAAACATTAAATGAAGAATAATCCTACAAATGAACTTACATAATTATCATGTGTACTATAAAGAAAAAGTACATTACGCTGTGAAATACTTTCGATATTTTGCTTCTTGTACACTTTTTTCCCGTTGGGAATGTCTTTCTCTCTTATCCCATCTACTCAAAAGGTTAGAGCTCTATAGCAATAACCAGCACATTTCCTCCTCCTCCTGGGATCCTAGGCACATTTTTACCTAAGAAGTCGGGCTCTACTTGTTCTCTCAAGAACTGGGAGGACTAACTAGCCTCAACGGACATTCCTAAAAAGACTGCGGAAGACAAAAATCAAATTTCTATTATAACTATGTCCCATGAGTCCTAAGTGTGCAATTTATCTTTTGTATACATCATGCCTAGACTTGGAACACCACTCCCCATACACATAAAAATCTTCTGCCACCATGGGTAAACAGCTTTATTTCCACTACTCACTGTTGGCCAACTCGTTTATCAAATCATTTATTTCAGAAAGCTAGACTGTATAGTCTCTGTGCGTCCAGAACCTCAACCCATCCAACATTTTATTAGATGGATCTCTCCCTCTTTCTGGCTCCCTACTATGAACATTAAAATTGAATTAAATTTTCTGGCAACTAAGACATAAACTTTCCTATTAGATGCTTTGCCTCTCTCTTTCTCTTTCCTTTCTGCTATGGCTGAACATCTAAAACACTGGTATAACTTTTAGCGTTTCACTTTCCTCTTACTTCACTGCCTTAATATCCATACTGCTTCTCACGTCCTCGGTTCCTCAAGCTCATACAGCTTCTGGCTGTCAGCACGCCATTAGTTACTCTCTTGACCACCAAATCCAAAGAACACACATCAGTCTTTTTTGGGGTCTTTATCTTTACATTAGTTATGGCATTTGATACAGTTGCCCATTCTCTTATAAATCCCTCTTTTGGCTCCTCATACCATTTTCCTCTAGATTCTCACTGCTGGTGTGGCCCAGTATCAGCTTCCTCTCTAGCTCTTCTTTCTCCATCTGCCCAATATATATATATATGTGTGTGTGTGTGTGTGTGTGTGTGTGTGTGTGTATATAAATATTTCATTTATTTTATTTTATTTTATTTATTTATTAAATAAAAAATTAAACAAATATTTAATTATTTATTTAATTATTAATTAATAATAATTAATTTAATATAATTAATAATTATAATATAACTATATATTATATAATATATATTATTATTATATTAGATATGATATATTATATATTATATATGATTATAATATTATAATATAATTAATAATTAATAATAATTGATTTAATTAATAAATCAATAATTTATATATATAAATAAATAAATAATTAAATAAATATTTATTTATTTATTTGACAGAGAGAGAGAGAGGGATCACAAGTAGGCAGAGAGGCAGGCAGAGAGACAGGGAAGCAGGCTCCCTGCTGAGCACAGAGCTTGATCCCAGAACCCTGAGACTATGACCTGAGCTGAAGGCAGAGGCTTAACACACTGAGCCACCCAGGCGCCCCTACCCATTATATATTGATGCCACCTATTTGGAAATGCCCAGCCCCTTCTCAATACACTTACCTCTCCACATCTTTCACAGCCTCATCTATGGATTTAACTAACAATTCTGAATTTTTATCTCCAACTCAAGAATCCTATTTCCAACGACATAATGGGCACCTTCCACCTCCTAGATTTTTGATACCTCAAACTCAAAATATCATGCATCTTGCTTTCTTCTTCTTAATAAACTCACTTAATTCATTTAATAAGTATTTACTGAGCCTACTATGTACCAAGATTATTCTAGGTACAACAGTGAATTAAAGGGCAAAAAAAAAAAAATCTGCACTGTGGAGCATTCAGTTTAGTTATGAGGGCTATATTCTAATGAGAAATTTACATTACGGTCTTGTTGAGACATTCTCCATGAGTGTATATTATATTGCTTTATTCTTTTTCCCACAACCATACAACAATGTGCACATACAATAATTTATTTCACCACATCCACAATAATGGACATTTACATTATTTCTAATGTTCTGGTATTAAGAAATGTCGCAGTAAATACCCTTAGACATCTGATGTCATCTGTCTATGTATCCATAGAATGAACTAGAAGCAGAATTGTTAGCTCTGGGATTATGTACATCAGTAATATTCATATACATTCAAAAGTGTCTTCCATAAAGTTTGCATCAATTCTAACTGTCACTGGTAATTTATAAAAGCATCTGTTTTCCCACACCTTTGATAACATAGATATCAAAATATTTCCCATATGATTTCCCAAATGTTTTCCCCTTCCCTTCCTACATATGAAATTGAATTTCATTCTATATTTAAAAAATCACTTGTATTTACTTTATATTTTCTTTTCCATGTGTGTATTTGGCCTTTTTCTACTTGGTTGTTAGGTATATTCATGTTGGTTTGTAGGCTTTCTCTACACATATCTGCATATTCATATAAAAGCTCTTTGTCCATGAAATAACATATATCTACATATTAACACTGAAAAGTAGAAACAGAAATTTTTGAAAGTGTCATTTACAAGAGCTCCAAAAAAGTGAAATACCCATATATGGATCTAACAAAAAATGGGCAGAGACTCTATGAGGAAAGCTATAAAAGTGAGGCTAGAAGTGAAGCAGAACAAAACAAATGGATTAGATGGCTCAAATATTAGTAATAAGTCAACTTTCCCCTAATTTATCTATAGAGTTAACACTATCCCAATCAAAATGCCAGCAGGATTTTTGTAGATGCCATCCAGGTGATTTTAAATTTTATATGGAAAAACAAAGAATGTAGAAAAAACAACTTCGAGGAAGAACAAATTTAGAGGAACTCACACTACATGATTTCATGACCTACTGTGACGTCATGCTGATCAAAACTGTATGAAACTGTATGAAACTAGTGAAAGTATACACACATAAATTAATGGGACGAAATAGAGAGTCCAGAAATAAACTTACAAAACTATAGTGAACTGACTTTTAATACAAGTACAAACTCAATTCTATGGTTAAAAGATTGTCTTTTCAGGGCACCTGGGTGGCTCAGCTGACTAAGCCACTGCCTTCGGCTCAGGTCATGATCCTGGAGTCCTGGGATCGAGTCCTGCATCGGGCTACCAGCTCTGCAGGGACTCTGCTTCTCCCTCTGACCTTCTCCCCTCTCATGCTCTCTCTCATAATCTCTCTCAAATACATAAATAAAATCTTAAAAAAAAAAAAGATAGTCTTTTCCAGGAATGGTGCTGAAACAATTGGACATTCACATGCAAAAGATATATCCCTTCACCTATACCTCTTACTTTATAAAATATATTAACTTAAAGTGGGTCATGGGCCTAAATGTGAAACATAAAATTACAATCTTCTGAAAAAAGAAAATACAAGAGAAAATGGTTGTGAGTTGGGTTAGAAAAAACATCGTTAGCTACAACATGAAAAACTTGGTCCATAAGAGAAAAAAAAATGGATCGGTTGTATCTCATCATAACTAAAACATTTTTCTTTGTAAGATATGGTTAAGAAAATGAAGAGCAGACAGTAGAAGATACCTTCAAATACCTTCAAATCACAAATCCAACAGAGTGTTTAAAAGGACTCTCAAAACCAACAGTAAGAAAACAAAGATCCAGTAAAAAAAAAATGGACAAATGATTTGAACACATTTCACCAAACAGGATGTTCAAATAAGAAACAGGCAGATGAAAAGATGCCTGGGGCACCTGGGTGGCTCAGTCAGTTAAGCACCTGCCTTTGGCTCAGGTCATAATCCCAGGGTTCTGGGATCGAGCCCCACATCAGGCTTCATGCTCAGCAGGGAGTCTGCTTCTCCCTCTCCCTTTGCCCCTCCTCCCACCCATGCATGCTCGCTCTCTCTCTCTCTTAAATAAGTAAATAAAATATTTTTTAAAAAAAGAAAAGATGGGGGCGCCAGGGTGGTCAGTCGGTCAAATGTCTGCCTTCAGCTCAGGTCATGATCCCAGGGTCATGGGATCAGATCGGGCTCCCTGCTCAGTGGAGAGCCTGCTTGTGATCCCTCTCTCGCTGTCTCTCTCTCTCTCGTCAAATAAATAAATAAATAAATGAAATCTTTAAAAAAAGAAAAGAAAAGAAAAGCTGCTCAATGTCTTAAACCACAATGCAGTGCCATTGTGTCTTACTAGATCCACTTATTAGAATGGTTAAGAAATAAAAACAAATGAACAAATAAAACGACAATATCAAGTGCAGGCAGGAAGGCTGAGTACAAATCTCTGGTAGGAATGCAAAATGGTAAAGTCATTCTGGAAATTTCCATTTACTATATGACCTGCAATCCCACACCTAGATATTCATCTCCCCTAGAGAAATGAAAACTTAGATTCACACAGAAACCCATGTTTAAACCAAATTATATGTAGAGCAACATCGTTCAGAATCACCAAAAACTGCCCGAGTGTTCTTCATGGGTTGAATAAATCAACACACTCTGGGGGCGCCTGGGTGGCTCAGTGGGTTAAAGCCTCTGCCTTCAGCTCAGGTCATGATCCCAGAGTCCTGGGATCGAGCCCTGCATCGGGCTCTCTGCTCAGCAGGGAGTCTGCTTCCCTTCCTCTCTCTCTGCCTGCCTCTCTGCCTATTTGTGATCTCTGTCAAATAAGTAAATAAAATCTTTTTTTAAAAAAATCAGTACACTCTGGTACAATAAAATACTGCTCTGCAATAAAGGGAAACAAAGGATCGATAGACATGACGACAGGGAGGAACCACAGATGCATTCTGCTAAGTGAAAGAAACCAGACGGAAAAGCTTGCAAGCTCTCTGATTTCACTTCTACGACATTCTGGAAGAGGCAAAACCATAGAAACAAAAAACAGGTGAGTGGTCCCAGGACCTAGATGTGAGGGAGTTTCCCTGAGAAAGCGGCATCATGAGAGAATATTTTGGGGGTGAAAGAATTGTTCTTTATCTTGATTATGGTGCTGGTTACAAGACTACACATTTGTCAAAACTCACAGAACTATGCACACAAACATTAGTGGATTTTTACTTCATGTGGATTTTTAAATAACTTAAAAATATGTATATATATCAAACAAAAAGCTGTGTTCAGTGAGCAGATTATCTCACCCCGAAGGAGTAAGAATCCTACACCTTTCTCAAAATAAATCAAATCTTAAAAACACGAAGGCAAAGAAGCAAGAACTTTTTCAGAACTGCACTACTCAGAACTCTAAACTGTCAAGGTGTGAAAAGAAATTAGTGCCTTTTGCACGGGACTGTTCTATCCACCTTGACCCTGCACCTTGGGTTTCAAAAGGGGGAAAACAGCATGAGGGAAACCAAAGCCTTTGGCATCATACTATGTGATGATGTGTCATCACATCGCCACTAGCTCTGCTGCGCTTACTCTAGCCGTTTCTCTCACGGGAGGAAGGAACAATCACGGGATACTCTCTGAGCAGTGCCCGTGCAGAACCAGGGAAGGGCTTCTCTAAGCGTCATTCGATTCCATTCAAATGCATCAAAGCCCTCTCTATTCCATGATTTCTTCTTTAAGCCTACGTTTTCATGAAATACCACCAACCAAAACTATTGCACAGAACATGTAGCAATGTTAGCCTTTCAAATGAAAAGAAAATGAGGAACTGGGTAAAAAGAGTCTTGCACACACAAAGCTACTAAGATGAAAAAAAACAACACGTTGCATTTCCAAATCACCTTGTGGTTGACTGTGAGATAGTCGGATTCCACTGCTATATGGTTTTTCCATTTTTCTCTTGTACCTGTAAATTGTGGTTCCTGCTGGCTAAAATCTTCAGTCATACCAAGGAAGACTTCTGATTACTAGACTTGAATCGACAGATAGACCTATGCCCTGAGTCTCAGAATCTATGCCTGCAAGATGTAGTAGCTGACCAGCCTCTGAGAAGCTACGGAGCAGAGTTTTACCTGATGCTGTCACCTCATTAACTGGCATACATATAATTATTATATAACATTATAAGAGTTATATCAATAATATAAATAATATAAATTGTATAAAATGCAATTGGCCAGATCTATATTATTTCAGCCAAGCAAGGTT
Organism: Martes martes; assembly: GCF_963455335.1. NCBI lineage: Eukaryota > Metazoa > Chordata > Mammalia > Carnivora > Mustelidae > Martes > Martes martes. The sequence continues at coordinate 53,224,930 of NC_137903.1, forward strand.
GCCAAGATCACAACTTGTGGCCTTGACTCTTTTGTAAAATAAAAAGTTTAAATGAATAAATATAAACACCTTTACTCTCTTGAAGTGTCTGGGATATATTGGTAGTGGAGAAGACAGGGAATTGCAGACACTCAGGTTTTTCTGCACACTTGACTGAGGTTGACATAATTGCACTAGGTCTGCTCTTTGTGTGTGCCTGGTTGGTTGGGTCTCTGCGGAAGGCACAATGCAACCTAAGTGTTAATTACTGCTTTAGTTTAAGGCTCCCATTAAAGCACGAAAGAAGCAGATGAATTATATATTTCTGGATAAAAATCAGTGATTGTCATAAAACCATTAGACAAAGTATGCTAGATGCAAAGTCTCTTTTCTCTATAGTCAACATTCTCCCTAGACTACTCTGCTTCGTTCTGCTTTATTATTCAGATTATGCAGCAAATGAAGTAAATGTAGCATCCCTCTCTGCTTTAAGGATGAGAACAAATGAAATAATATATGTGGAAATCCTTTGAAAAGAAAATGGCACTATATAGATGCAAGATAATATTTTCTTTAATAGCCACTGCTGACACTCTCCCAAATACATGGTAACTTTCCACATAGGAAATCTGACAGCTAGATTTTTACTTCGTAACTGTGATGTGGAAACATTGCTTAAGCCAGTTTCAGCCGTAGTATAAGAATGATGGTTCTGCCAAGTGCTTCGCACTTGTAACAAATGAACACAATAAATCAAATCATCAAAATACACTGTCCACATAAAACTTTGGTTTCTGTAGGCACTATAGAAAGATGTCATAGGAAATATCTTGAAGATGAACATTTTCGGTCCTTCAACTCTCAAAAACACCATTTCTGCTGAGAATGATTTTCTGATTATGGTGGGTTCCCTAAGATGATTAGACACAGGATGGAAGGGAAACTTAATTAATGATGGCCAATCCAGTGTTTCCACTGTCTGAATCATTGAGGACTGTAGACAGTCAATCAAATTGATTTTACCTCCTCACATATCTAAATCATCTTTAAAAAACCTGGTTATTTTTGATTTGTACATTCTGATCGCCTTACTCATTCTTTCATTGCACTTATAGGGGCTTTGCTTACCAATTTTCTTATATTAGGAGCTCACTAGGTGAAAAATAGATATTTCCATTGAGCCTCATCTTTGGGTAGCATTTAGCACAACCAAGGAATTGAGGAATTATTTTAAACTGCTAGAATGACCAGAACCGCTTCTTCAGAACGGTCCCAAGAGCTCATGTAGGTTAGCCATCCTACTGCACTGTTACTATAGGCCAAGCATGGCACAAATTGTCTCATTTAATCTTTACAGTAGTAATTCCAAGGAGGAAGAATTGTTAACTCCATATTATATATGAAGAATCAGAAACTTAGAGTTTGAGTCATTTTCTCCAGGTCACGTAGCCTATAAGTACCTGGAATTTTGGGGTCTGGAATTCCAAGAAACATTTGTCTGACTCCAAATTCCAAATACTTTTCTTTCCCCTCCATTTTGAATCTCCTTGTCTATATCATACCACCAATGGCACGGAACTCATTTCTGCTGGTATGGCAAATCTTGAATAGTTCTGGGTATAGCTCTTTCTGATATCAAACAACTAACTAGAAAAAAAATATATCATGCCATAAAAATTCAAGTTATCATTTGTCATCAGCAACTATATCCCAATTCTTCTGGAGGGTGGAGGGGTTCTAAGATGATATTTTCCTTTTGAAGATAATCCTCAAAATTGTAATCATTCTACCATATATTACTGACTTGGCTTTTGTTAAATAGTCATATGCCTTAGGACTTCTCCAATGTTACATCATTTCTTGATTGAGTTTCCAGAATTCTACATAATAAATCCAGATGATGTTACCCTGAAAAAAGTGTGGATGATAACAAATCTAATTCTTAAGAGAGCTTCCAAATGATTCCTATAGAATGTCTTATTCTAATGAGAATTATATTCTGACAGATCTGTCTGTATAAATCATATGTAAAATATACCTCTAAGTAGGAGACAGAACTGAACTGTTAATGGGATAATTTAAGCTTATCCAAATGCTGTATATGATTACCCCAAAGTATTTTACCTTGATGATAATTGCTGCTTAGTTATAGTTCCTGTCAGTTTCTACCCAAAGGATTCTACCACCACTTCTAACAAGACAGGGTAAAATCACCTGTATAGCATTCTTGTTACTTGTAATAGCAGAAGGACATGTATTCAGTTTAACAATTATCTATGGCATTATTATCTGGCATGGTAGAAGATAGAGACGGCAGCTCTAATAAAACTACCTTACCTCTCTAGCTCTCTCCCATTCAGTGCCTTTCTCCGTGTTTTCTGCTTCTCTCCTGTCACTCCAGGAACACTTGGTTTGACTCCAAGAGTCTCTTCATCCACTTGCCTCTCAGTTTATTTTCATGCTCCTTACACCTAGAAAATGATCTCCCCCATTTGAGGGTTTGGCCAATGTCTTGGCTTACCCACCAATCTTCAGCAGAGGGGGCTCCAAATTAGCTAATTACAATTCCAGGGCTATAAATTAACACCTGGAAATTGCATCCTAATTGGAAATCAGTTGATATTTTATATACAGAATTGCTCCAAAAACTTTATATCCCTTCAAATAAACAATGAGTTGAACAAACCCTTGTATTTGAAGAGAAAAACAACCAAGACTAGAAATTGATTAGAAATTTCATTTTTAAAGAAATTCTTACTGGAAACAGTAATGCAATGTAACCTCTTTATTATGCAGTTTCTGTTAAACAAAATTCAATCACATTCATGGATAAGTTAATAAAATAGAATCCTAATATGAAATGATTACTGTACAATCAAGACATTTGTCCTATGACCCAACACCAACATATATACATTCAAAAACTTTCTAATAAGTATATACTCTGCCAGGCACTAAAGATGGACTTAGCTATGTTGAATATTTACATAGGATTATGCTATTGATGAACTTGATTTCCATTTCCAAGATCATAATCCTATTCCAATAGAGTGAAAAATCTTACATAGAGACATCTAAACAATTTTTTCAAACAATACTACTCACCAAATAAATATGGAACTGTAAAAAGGAAAAAAGTTTTCATTTCCAGGTTTTAGAGTTTTTCTTCCCCATTTCCAAGATTCTGAGCTATCTCTTCCCAAGTAAACAAGTAAGATTCACTGAGAAAATAACTAATATTCTAAGTAAATTGCAAATAACATGTGTCAATCTATATGTGGAAAATTGATTACAAGATTAACTGTAACATGAAACCAAAGCAAAGACAGTTTAAATGACCAGAGTCCAAATGTAATAGAATGTGTAGATACTCATGTTCATCAACTTTGCATTGCCAGGATTAAGACATCACACAATAAAAGCCTGATATAACATGCCTATTATATAAAACATGCCCACATGAACATGCAATTTATTTCAGTGTTGCAAGGTCATGGAAAAAATTCCAGTAACTAACCCTCTGTTGGAACCACCCAATGAGTTTAATTATAGACTCATCTAGGAAGACTCCCTACATCAAATACTCGCTTGGAAATCTACTCCATGTACTCCAGAAAATTTGAAAACAAATGAGATACGTGATTCTTGCTAAGATACTTACAGTAGAAGTTCCTTTTTGCTTGTGGGTTCATCATTTGAGGATGTTTTCATCAGGAGTCATCATGCTTTTGATCTTGAATGCCGTCCTTCCACCAAGGTTGCTTGTCCGTAATATCCCAAACAGAGTCACTTGTACTAACAAGCCATCGTCCCATACTGTTTCCTTTCTTGTGTGAAAGTTACCCTGTCGATCGATTTCCTGTCCAAAAACACTCCAAAAAGGAACCAACGCTGCCGTAGGCAAGTGAAACGTGCTACTCAAATACTCTGTCTTAGCAGTTTGGTTCGGAAAGAGATTTCCTGATTGAAACGAGGAACCAGATCCCAGTTGTTCCAGGGAGCTTAAAAGGCAGACGTTTCTTCCTCGTGAAGGAGCATATTAAGATTTGCCAGCGTCATTTACTCTCCCTAGTCTGTGGCTTGAGCACGATTGCCCACGAAGCCTCCACGGGCTGCCTGAAGACCCTCCCAATTGCCACGGTAACAATATCCCAGCTAGATTTTAACATCAGGCTTAGTATGCTTTGAAGTACATAATGTTTTCCATTCCTGAAAGGACAAAGAGATCTGCATTGTCAAAGTTTATTTTTAAGCTCATGTGCTTGCTAAGTGCGGTGGCGAACAGGCTTTCCGTGCCTGTAGTGTCGTTGCTGGAACCTATTAACGCGAACAGATGAACCTCTGGCTCCTTCCACCGGGGCTTGGCTTGCTTTCTGTCTTTCTCTTTCACCTTATCTAAATTGCCTTGATTATAATTTTTTTAAATCGACAATGTTATCAGTTTTCTGAGTGGCTTGTTTTTTAATTTTATCAGCACAGAAGCCACGGAGAAAGGCCAATTAGGAGGAAGGTTTCAAATAGCTTCGGCCGAGATAAAGTAATTGTAAGTAGATTCTGTTTCTGGAAGAAGTTTGAGGGATGTGTGGAGACAGGAAAAATGATGATTTAAAAAAAAAATAAAGGAACCAGTGATAAAGAATGAAAGAAAACGATACATAAGGGAAGGGTGAGAGAGAGAAGAAAGGAGGTAAGGATGGGGGAGGGAGAGAGAGAGAGAGAGAGATGTCTTGACCATTAGCAACAGTTCTTCATGTATTTTCTTATTGTTGGGAAAGCAAATTGCTCTGGTTTGTATAACCCCCTACCAGTCTGCTCAACCCACCAAAATTAGCCCACATGTTATCTAATACCAGACTAAGACTTGTGGAAACACATTATTGCTCTATTAAAGCCATAACAAAATACAGCTGAGCAGTGAACATTAGGTGGTAGGGTGACCCTGAGGTAATACAATCCGTATTATGGAATTTCTAGCCCAAATTTTGAACATCTGGTTTTGATATGATAACAAATGTGATAATATACATTAAATACCAGTATTCAAGTAACATAATCCTTCCATCTGACTCAAACAACGAATGCTTTTCAAATCGTTTGAGAGAGAGAGATTAGGTAGACAGACACTTACATTTGTGCACAAGCCAACAGTGACCCTCCCGTGCACAAGCACACATGTACACACACGCAAGAACATATAAGCTGTTAGCTTACTTTCCAGAAATACGAGTGGTTTTTTCTGCCCCTCCTGTCCTCTCTTTTCAGGAACCCCTTTGCACAATTGCTCTAAATTGCAGGAGACTTGGCTGAGATTGAGAGGAAGGGAAGGGAAATGTGAAAAACAATAATGCTAATTGGACTAGACAGGGATGCGAACCCTGACCTTTGCTTCATTAGTACCATGTCATGCTATTATCTGATCAAGTCCCCAGCCAGCCACTGGCAACTTGAAAAATAAACTACATCAGATTATCCTTATCCTGTTTTACCTTCACAAGAAAGAGTTTCCATATTATAAATCCAAATATTGCCATATTATTAGATGTCCAATATTCAGTGTTTTAAATGTTGCTGGAGTCTGGAAGTTAAGATCCCTTTAAATGAGCACCTTAGAATTAGATCAGTTGCATTTGCTGACCTTTTGTGTTTGCATATGAGGCAGACAGAGTGACCTGGAAGACGGAGAGGGTGTGCAGAACCTGCAGGGATGAAAGTTAAGTTGGGAACGATGAGTGGGTGAGTAGCATGGGGTTAAGAAATAAGGAAGAGGTTAATGCTGATGGAAGGCTTGTATAGTGTTGTACAGTGTTGTATCGTGCAATCCATTTCCCTTTATCAAACATCTACTGTGCCCCCAGGCATTGTGCCGAGAACACAGTTTTGCATGTTAAACACACCAATATAAATTTGTACAATATGTAGAAGGATACCAAAGATGGAGTGGTTAATTAGGTTGGGTGAGATAAAGGTTGATGTCTGAGCTGCATCGGGGAGATGACTGGAATTTGCTAGGCAGACAACAGGTGGTAGGACATTCCAGAGAGTAGAATCAGCACATGCGACAGTGAAATGGCAAAATTATTCTCAAAAACATAAATTAGGGACATTGTTGGGTTTTAAAATTCCAGTGAAATTTCAGAACAAGCAAGAAAATTGGGTCCAGCTTTCCCCCCCTTTCTTGACCATGTGGGCTGTCTAGGGGAGGAGTGAATTCTGGTGGTATCACCTACATTTGTGGCACATAATGAGTTGACTGATTCACAAATCGCATTGCCACTCCATCCCTCCGCGAATACTACGGTGCAAGTCCGTCTTGGTCCAGTGGTATTCCTGTTTCTTCTCCCAGTAAGAGGAAGCCTCCTTCAAAGAATGTCTGAATATTGGAAATTTATGCACTCCCTTGTTTCCTCCTGGTGTTCAAAGCGTCATGAGTCAGGTGAATGGTATTTGAAGGAGCTGGCAGAAAATAAAAACCCCAAGTGCTCTTTCTTGGTTTGAGCCAAACCCGAACCTTTTCAAAGGCGTGAAAACATGCAACCACATTGGTTTGGTTTTCCCTTCCTGGGCCGCTCTTCTTCCTGGTGCTGGCCAACACCACACAGAAGTCTTGCGACATGAGCCATTTCCACGGAATTTAAAATTCTGCCAAAAACAAGAGGGATTGGAAATTTCGTGAGAATGGTTATTCTTAGGAGCTTTCCATCCCAGATTCCTAACTCGTGTGGCTCAGATAAGCATCTAAAATGCACTGCCAAACCTTCTGAGGTCCCTAATGCACTTCTTTCTACTCACATTTCTGCACAGAGACCTCAAAGTTACAGTGAAGGCAATGGTTTGTTGGGAAATTTCTTCTGTATGTCAGTCCAAGGTCCCCTACCTACGTGGAAATGGGTTTGGAATGCCACTTACAACACAAACATTGGGCTTGAATGTCTCCAGAACATGTTTGATTTTTAGATGAGACATATTTACATTCTTCCAAATCAAAACAACCTACCCCAAAGCAACCCTTCAACGATGTTCTATTTTTTTTTTGTTTCTCAGCAATTTCAAAATATAGTAAGAATATTTTTTTCTTAGCATATTGTTAAGTGTGTAGCTCTTCTCATACATATACTCATTTTTCATGAGAAGACTACATCCTAAATTCAACCAAAATCTCACTTAGTGGGACACCATATCAGTTAGTCATTACTGCGTAACAACCCTACACCAAAACTTAAGTGGCTTCAAACAATATACATTTATTATTTCCATTTTTGTACAAGTCAGCATGACAATTCTAGGTTCTCATCTGGGCTTATTTGTGCATCAGCAGTGAGTCAAGGAAGTGACTCTGATTTTGGCTGGGTTCTTCAATGTGTTTGAAGGTCAGCTGACTGCAGGCTGTGATAGGGAGAAGGCCCAGCTGGGACCCCTGAGCTCTTCTGGTGTCCTCACTTATACATATCTTGCATGTCCTTCTAAGAGACTAGCTTAGGTGTGTTCTCAGGCCAGCTTGAGTATGGTTTCAAGGCAATCAGAGGTCAGAGTGGAGGTGGAAGTGTGCAAGTGCATTTTAAAGCCTCTGTTCGGGTCAAGTTTTTAGGGTGACGTTGGCCAAAGCAAGGTACCAGGCAAGCCTGGACTCAGTCTTGGGGGGCATCTACAACCAAAGAATGTGGATATGGGGAAACATAGAAAATTGGAGACATTTATGCAAACTATCTATCACAGGTGCAGTGAAAGTAAAGAAGTCATACTCAGCCACTTGGATGGATATCAGGGTGACTCAACCATAAGAGTCGTAGAGTTCGCTTTCAGTACCGTGGAAGAAGAGGGAACCAAACTCCAGCCAGAGTAGGTGGAAAGTGTCCCAAGAAAGAAAAGGCAACACATCAACATGGCACCTGTGGCAGAGGCAGAGTTGGAGATATGGCCAGAGACAGCAATGAGGAGCACATAAGGACCAAACAAAACCACCAAGCATGGTGAAACCAAAGTTAGCAAACACTAATAACAAGTTTAAAAGATGAACACTTGGGTGACATCTCTCTGGAGTAATTTTCTTGAAGATGGTTGTTGAAGTAGGAGAGCAGTTATAATTGCCTACAGAAGACAAGAATGATTGGCTTGGACATGATGGGATTGAGGAAAGGGGAGAGACCAGCATCAAGGGTACACTTGAATTAAGGTGAGGACCCTTCCAGCCAACAGACACCTCCAGCCAACACTTTCAGCCTCAGAAGACTGAACACCTGGTATGGTCATACATTAAAATATTATGCAATATTTCCTGATTTTTAAAAACCTTTGAGAAATATCTGTAGGCATGATTTACCCCCACAGGCCACTAGTCTGCAATTTCAGATGTAAACGTGTCATTTCCATGGGGCAATCTCTATCTATCTTAAACAAATTCTCCACATTCATGTATTTAGGGCCTATATTAACCAATTAGAACAAATGACTTGCAATTAGAATATAAATATCTAATGCAGAAATGCTTGAAACAAACACACAGTTACAGGGCTCCCAAAGATATTTTTATCTCCTGAAAGCCTGTATTTCAAGAGTTTGTATTCTTCCATTCTCTATATGGAAGTCTAATGGGTACTTCCAGAATCTCACTCCAAAGTTAATTGCCTCTTATTTTTAAAATCAACTTACCTGTGATACTTTATTTCATAATAACTTCCTGTTATAAGTATATTTTATTTTGATCCCTCACATTGTCGATTTCTAGAATGCACTTTTTCATACACAGATCTCTTCTTAGAGCATCTAGAAAATAAATCTACAATTTAGCACTTATAACTCTCAGTCTTATTGACATGAAAGATTATTATCCACACTGCAGGTTTCTGAATTTAAAGTTTATTGATTTAGTTTCTTCACTTCCATTGTTCAGGCTTCTTACCTCTTTTTTGTTTACTTCTATAGGCAGGGGAGGGAAGATATTTGAAACCCAAAGACCTAACTATTTCTTTTGCTCTTGAAAGACGTCTCTACCTAGGTATCTGATTCTTGGCACTTTTTGGAGGACTATCTTGTCTATTTCCAGAAAAACATGATTTTACTGTAAGTGAAATCCCAAGGGCAAGAGAGAGATGAGCAGGTAAAGGTGATTTTCTTAGCTTCCTAAGCCAAATCCCCTAAATACATCTTCATTACTCTGTTTTCAGACTTTTTCTTGAATCTCAACACATACAAACACCCCCTCCAAAGCTCAGCATATTTTTAAATTCTATTCCATAGAAGCTCATACATACCTCTTTTTCCTCCTTCAATGCAGAAATCTGAGAATGCATTATACTGTATATGAGGTTGATACTATTGCTACATCTAGATACGTATATTTGAGTTGAATTATACACATCTTATGCTCCTATCTATATTCTCTTGGCTCTACCTACTTCCCAGACCCTCGGCAACTTCCTCTATCTCAGCTACTGATACATCTTGGAGTCTGAAGCATGATTTTATATCTGAGGCCAAACAAACAACATTTCTAGAGTCCTGGTTCCTCCCACTATTTCCAGACTTAGAAGCCAGAAGCACATATCACATGGAGTAGGATCTGGCTTCTCCAAAGCTGCCAAAGGGACCAGGTGATAGAAATTCTAGAGTATTGCTGAGTCAGCTCCCATGAAGCAAACTGTGACCACCTGGAAGCAGAAGATGAAGGAGAGATGTCAGATAAATATCAGCTCACTTCTTCCCCCAGATGGGATTTTAGATGCAGGATTTTGCCACGTTGTCTGTACCAAACAATGCCACACGTGCGCAAGCAGGTGCACAGCAGATGGAATGGCCCTCTTTGCGGCTCTTTGTGAAGCGGTGGTCAGCATGCTAACACATCTTCTTGCATTTGCTTCCCACTGTTCTCTGCCACACTTCTTTTCTCACTCGAGTTACCCTGGGATTCTCTTCCCAATAAAGCATTGCCCTTAAACCTTGTGTCAAGCTTAATTTTCAAGAGAATCCAGAGAAGGACATCTGTGTATGTGTGTATAATTATAAGTATTAATACAAATAGTTTTATATAGAAATATATAGTTATACATAATCATATAGAGATATATATAATTTATTGTATATATAATTATTTATTTCCCTTTACTACTCTGTATAAAACGCCATACCACAGAAAATCCTTAAGCACTGTACAGTGACATCATGACACAAGGTATTAATATGAAGAATTTATGAATCCCAGAGGTTCTTCTATGATTTTGTTCTGGTTTTTGCTAGTGGAAAAAAGCTTTACATGAAGTGATAAATATGAAATTTGTAAGATCCCAGCCATAAACTTTGGTAAATGATCAGTAACAACACTGATCCTTTAGGAAAGTAGGGTTTGAGACTCTCAAAATTACATATAAATGAGAAGAGCACCTTGAAGACTTTCAACTTAAAATGTTTTTTTTTTTTTTTCCCCTCCAAAATGTGGCGAGGTCTGAAACCAAAGCCTGCCTTAGGTGCTCAGCTAATAGCAAAAGCATATTTTAGAATAAATGTCCACTTGGCAGTTCTTTACATCTGTGCTCTTTTATGTCACATTGGGTGGATGATAAGGTAAATTCATAATGCCATTTGTATCATATTTTCACAGTTTAGCCAAACAATCAGACTTTTGAAATGATTTTGCCTTCATCCTCCTTATCTCGCTCTTTTCTAAATAAAGGCATGCATATTCTAAATAAAGGCAATGCCCCCAGAGACATCAACCCCCTCGTTTGTAGATACAAACAAGGGTTTGATGAGAGCAGGTTTCTGCCAGTGGCGCCAGTGGTGGTAGAAAGAAGTGTGCACTCAGAACATGCCGTTGTTGTGAGGTCAGCCCACAGGGAGGTGAGGCTGAGAGGACATGCACACAGACATCAGAGACATCAGATGCCATTTCAGAAGTTAAAACAGGGTCACTTTTCTCTTGGGCATTCTTCTATTTTTTATATATATATATATATGTGTGTGTGTATATATATAATTATATATATAACTTCTATTTAATATATATATAATTAATATATATAGCATATAATTAAAATTGTAGTATACCTCCAATGCCTTATGGACCCACTATCCCCACAGAAATCTTATTGAAGTTAACCTTCAATCCAATGCTGTACTTTTGTGAGCCCAAAGAACCCTAGTTTTGCTCTCTGTGGATTCCTAACAGTTGATATTTTTTTTTTAATTTTATTAATGTTTAATGTATTATTTGCTTCAGGGGTACAGGTCTGTGAATCATCAGTCTTACACAATTCACAGCACTCAGCATAGCACATACCCTCTCCAGTGCCCATCACCCAGCCACCCTCTCCCTCCCCTCCCACCCCCCAGCATCCTTCAGTTTGTTTCATGAGATTTACAGTCTCTTATGGTTTGTCTCCCTCCTGATTCTGCCTTGTTTCATTTTTATCCTTTCCTTCCCCCTACGACCTCCTACCCTGCCTCTCAAATTCCTCATAGCAGAGAGATCATATGATAGTTTTCTTTCTCTGATTGACCTATTTTGCTTAGCATAATATCCTCTAGTTCCATCCACGTCTTTGCAAATGGCAAGATTTTGGCTTTTTGATGGCTGCATAGTATTCCATTGTGTATCTATACCACATCTTTACCCATTCATCCTAACAGCTGATATTCTCAAGCATTTCTAGTTTTTTGCCTATTGGCTAGAATTTCAGTCCAACCTCTACACCAGTTTCCACTGAAGCACTATGTGAGTTGAGTAGATTGAAGACGTAAGGGATCAGGAGAGGGGCACAGGTCACACTGCCTCACGGTCCGCCATCTTGCCCACTAGACTCCACATACTCCCTCCCATTCCACGCCTTGAAGCCAGCTCACAAATGCGGCCCATTTTTTCTCTCACACAGAAGAGTTCCATCCGTACTTCATTCTTAGAAGCTTGCCTTTGCCTAACAAAATTGGTTTTGTACCCGTAAAGAGTTTTCATATAAGCTACTAATTTTTTTCTCCATATCATTAAATAAGAATATAAAATTTTCTCTATGAGACTCAATAAAACTATTTTCTTAAAAATGTGGTCATAAACATTTTATTTTTCCTGAACTATCCCTAGCACAGAATATAATGCCTATGGTAGACTAGCTCAATTCCTCCTTTTAAATGCCAACATAGTTCAAAGTATTTTTCCCCTTTAAACTCACTAATTTATATTTTTCCCTGTATTTTTTATGATTTTTGATTAATGTATGTCTCTTCCAACTAGAATATAAACTCCAAGAGCATAGCAACCAAGTCTGTTGTGCTTGGTACTGAATCGTTGGTATCTGGTAATTAGCCTGGCACAAAAGTAGATGATCGATGCATTTGTCCAAGGAATGAATGAAATTATATCTGCAAACTTGTTAATTTCATCTTGCATATGCAGAAGAAGAAATTATATAGAAAAACAAAAACCAAAGGTCCAGAAAAGTGAAATGTCTTGTCCAAGTTCACACAGCTAATTGATAGCAGAGTGTTTTAATAAGTTTGCCATGCCTGTCCCTCAGACTTCTTGTGATTTTAGACTGTAAATTCATTGTCTTATTACATTTATCAGCCTCTTATAAAGCTAGTGCTTTCTTTCAAACCCATATGCTTGATTAAAGAAATATCAAAGAAGTCTGGTCACAAGATTTGCTGATTCTTTTTTTTTTTTTTGGTAGTTTTATGGTTTTATTAACACAAATGCGACATTCACATAAGCTTTCTGTCTATTGATTTTCTTCACTGCACAGCCTGGCAATAGGACTGGTGACACTGATGGCCAGCTGGGCGTCTCTTTCCATAATGGCTTTGTGGTTCTTGAAGGAGACGCTGTGAGCCATCTCCACACAGTGAGATTTGTTGCACATCAGTAGCACTTCAAGCTCCTTGACACTGTGGATGAGGAACTTCCAGAAGCCACTGGGCACCATGTGCTTTGGTTTTTGGTCGCTCCCGTAACCAACGTTGGGCGTCAAGAACTGGCCCTTGAATCTTCTGTGCTCCCTATTGTCAGTGCTTCTGGGTTTCTGACGGTCCCACTTAATTTTGGCATATCTGTCTGACTAGTGCTGGAACTTCTTGGTCCTCTTTTTAATGACCTTGGGCTTCCCCAGAGGTCTGAAGGTGGCCGTGATGCCAAGTAGGAGATGGCTGACATCCCCATAGGCAGAGCTGAGGAAGGAGGACTCCTTGACTCCCATTTTCCTGCTGAGAGATACCAAATTAGTTTATATCTTGCACTGAAAAATGACATTTTGTGCCTATCCCTCCCACCCCGCCCTTGGAAGTCAATACTTTAAAATGCCTCCGTTACTTCCACTGGAGCTTTTAGTGATTTAGAATCATTCCTTGGATAAACCAAACTGCTCCAAGAGCCATTTGCACTTTTCAAGAACGCATGGAACAAAATGATGCAGGTGGACAGGCACTCATAAAGTCCTGTAAGAACAACTACACTGGGCTGTCAGTCCCCTCGGAGACCTCGAAGAGCCCCAGAAATTCAGGTAAAAGCACAAGAGGGTAAAAACCACCTTACCTTATTTCAACACATCTTAAAAGAAGTTGGGTTGAAATAGAAATTTCTCCTTGGAGCCTGAGGATAGATCTATTTACTTTCTTACTGTTTTCCAGTCTAAATGTACTGGTGCAGCTGCCAAGGTGGATGGCTTAGGACCTCAAGCCAGAAAGTCTGGGGCTCTGGAGTCTGTGTGGAGTCTGCTTCTGCAGGCAAGGTTTGAGAAGAGGAGAGGGAAATCAGAAGTTGTCTGAGAGGCTGTAAGGCCATGTCACTACCCAAGTACTACACGATTTGTTTTAAGATAGACACTGCAAATATGAAAGCCCTCTCACATTCCTTCACCTCTGACATCTCTCCCAGACACTTGTACATATGTTATTGCCAACATTCACAACATGCCGTAAAACTTGACTATTTCGCACAAAGTAAAGGAACATCATGCTCCTATAAAGGATATAGACATTATACTGGATTAAATTAGTTATTCTCCGAAAACTTGCTTACACATTTTAAATGGCAAATCTTCTTTTTGTGGATAAACCTCAACAGAGTACTTGCACCATAAATTTCAAGTTAGTGTGGCTAACGTCAATGGCGTTCGCTATGAATAGACTTGCAAATAATCTCTAGCAAGTGATCCCCACCTGTGAGCCTATCCTTTCTATATGAAACCATTTAGAACTTACTGGATTGCTTGCACCCCCGTAAGAACACCATGATTTATTTCTCATTGGAAAAGATCATTTTTTGAAGGTCTGTAATGATGAGAAAACTACTGGAGAAACTTGTGTCTGCTGCTGCAGAGGATAGGATTATTTCTCTCTTTCCCTCACTTTCTTTTCTTCTATACTTATGCTCTGGTTTCCAAAACCAATGGTACTTAAAAAAAAAAAAAAAGAAAGAAAAAAATCAAAACAAAACTAAAAATCTATAATGGCCCTGCTTTGTAACTTGTTCCATATGTTTGACATGCTTCATAAAATAATTCCACATTAGTTTCCCTAGCCTAGTGTTTGGATCGTGACATCTGTTTTTTCCCTATGTTTGCATGATTTATTTTGGTGTCCATGTGAACTTGCTCTATAACAGAAACAGGAATTTGCTTAGATTCCCTTTTCCTAGAATGTCTCCTGGTGCCTTGCAGACCCATCAGGCTTCCTATCCAAGGAGATGTCACACAGTCACTCTCAAGCTAACTCCAGCACTTCCTAGTGTATGAACTCACAGAAGTCACTTGATCTCTCTAGACCTCAATTTCCACATCTGTAAAATGGAGATGGTAATAGCAACACCTATTTATAGGGCTTGGGGGAAGGCTTAAGTAAGTTATTATATGTATATATTTATAAAGCACTTCAGTAAGTTCCTGGCACATAGTAAGTATTCGTTTCTTTAGTTATTAAAGCCAAGGCACAAAGAAAGGCCTCCAAGAGATAAATTCTTCTTACTGGGGCGCCTGGGTGGCTCAGTGGGTTAAAGCCTCTGCCTTCAGCTCAGGTCATGATCTCAGGGTCCTGGGATCGAACCCCGTGTTGGGGGTCTCTGCTCAGCAGGGAGCCTGCTTCCCTTCCTCTCTCTCTCTGCTTTGTCTCTCTGCCTGCTTGTGATCTCTGTCTGTCAAATAAATAAATAAAATCTTTAAAAAAGTAAATAAAAATAAATAAATTCCTCTTACTATACAATCCTTTGCTGGCCTTCATTTATTCATTCACTCAGCAAATGGTCATTAAATACCTGAAGTTAAAAATTATCACCAACGGGGAGTCATACTGGTCGCTGAGGCTAAACTTTTTTAAACTTTTGATGTGTTGTTCATCACAGATTTTTGCACTAATTTTGACTTTTAAAAATTACTGCATTACAATGTTATCTTGATTACTGGATAAAACATTACTATTTTTAATAACCTGATGTACCTTTCCTCAGTTAAATTTTATGCCCAAAGCACAGGTCTCACTTACCTCACTTGGTCCTGGCCCTGGAGAGTTGTGAGCAAAACACACAGTCCCAGTCCTCATGCAACTAACAATCAAGTGAGAGGAAGGATAGGCCTTAAGGAAGTTTTCACAAAAATACGTAAATTCTTTCCACTAAAAATGCAAGAGTTTTATATTCTCCCTTGGGCCTGTGGCTGAGTGTAAATACATTTTTGAAATTAAGAACTCAGCTTTTCAGTCGTTCATTTTTCAACAGATAGATGTGAACTGTCTACCATATGCCAGGCACAGCTCTGGCAACTAGGGCAGAGCAAAAGAGACACAAATTTCCACTTTTATAGAGTTTATATTCATATGTAGAAAAGAGACAATGAACAACATAAGTAAATAAAATAGACTATATGTTGTAGAGTGTTATATAGTGCTAAGTTATAAAGAGAGAAAAAAATACATGAAAGGGAGAGGGAGAATGGAAAGAAAATTGAAATGTTAGCTAAGGACCCCTGGAATTGTGACCTTTGAGTGATAAGGTGAGGGAGAGTGAGCTAGATGGGGAGGGAGAGAGATGCGTGGAGAAAGTCCATACAAAGAGAGCGGTTAGTGCAGGGCAGGACCCCGAAGGGGAAATGTGCCTGAAGTGTTTAAGAACATAGGAAGGAGGCTGGTGTGGCAAGGAGAGAGTGAGCAGGAATTTAGATCGAGAGAGTAATGGAGGGCTGATCATGGAGGACATTTTACATCATTATGAGTACTTTGTTTTGCACTCTGAGTAAGAGCAGAAATCACTAGAACATCCAGGTACAGGAGTGACAAAGTCTGACTTAGGGTTAGCAGGCTCAGTCCAGGACTGTGCTGAGGATGGATCGGTGGGGAACAAGTGAGGAACTGGGACCAGTTAGGAGCCCACTATGCAACCCAGACAAGATGTAATGGAGGCTTGGAGCAGGATGGCGGCAGTGGAGGGGACACTCAGCAGTCAAATTCTGAGCCAACAGATTTTGCTGTTGACTTGGATGTAGCATGAGAGAGAAAGAGGAACCTGGGCTGACTCAAGGCTTTTGGTCTATGCAACTGAAAGAAAGGAGTTTCTGCCTGCTGGAAAAGTAAAGACTGGAGAGAAGTAGACCTGGGAGGGAACATCTAGGAGCTCAGTGTTGGACGTGCTTGTTTCAAGATGTCAACAATCAGCAAAACGGATATGGTGCATAGCCACTGGCACATAGGTTTGAGCTCTAGAAATCAGGGTATTGGTCTAGTACTCAAGTATGGGAGAAAGTTCTAGCAAAGGAGACTGAGCTGGAGAAAATGAAGAGAGTATGGTGGCTTGACATCAAGTGAAGAAAGTATTCTGAGGAAGCAGGTATGAGGAAACTTCAGAAGCTGTAGACAGGTCAATAAGGTGAGGATTAAACATTGCTCATTGGAGTTAGCAAAGCAAAGTGAGCTTGATCGGAGCAGTTTAATAGAGCAGTGCTGGTAGAGGCTGGATTTAGTGAGTTTCAAAGAAAAATGAAAGAGAGTTTTTAGAGAATTATTTTGAGTTTTGCTGTAAAAGGAAGAGGAGAACCGGGGCAATGACTAGAAGGGAGAAGACACTCAGGTGGGTTTTTACATTTTTGTTTTGTGTTTTTAAAATGGGGGAAATATTACCTTGATTGTACATGAGGCAGAAGACAAAGGTTGATGGCTTATAAGGAAGTGTAATGGTGGGGCACCTGAGTGGCTCAGTGGGTTAAGCCTCCGCCTTCAGCTCAGGTCATGATCTCAGGGTCCTGGGATCGAGCCCCACCTTAGCACACATCGGGATCAGCTGAGGACTTGTTGAACTACAAATTTCAGA
This sequence comes from Martes martes, assembly GCF_963455335.1. Lineage (NCBI taxonomy): Eukaryota > Metazoa > Chordata > Mammalia > Carnivora > Mustelidae > Martes > Martes martes. The sequence goes on from NC_137903.1 coordinate 53,242,181, forward strand.
GCCCTACCTCAGGAGTTTCTGTTTGACAGATTGGGTGGGGCTCTGAGAATTGGAAGTTCTAACAGGTTCCAGGTAATGCTGACTCCGCTCTTCCTGGGAGACCCAATCCACTGAGAGAGCCCAAGAAAGTGAAAGTAATGTTCACAGAAGAGGCTCTTGAAGCTCAGTGGCTTTTAAAATTTGAAAGCAGCTCTAGCCTGGTCCATGTGAAATTCAATTCCAATTTCACTGATTTTTAAAACAGTGTTTACAAATTCATTGTTAAACACAGTTCTACTTTCCCCATGGTCCTTTATACTATTTATAAGAATGTCCATTTCAAATAGCGTAGATACAATTACGTTATTGCAGGTTGAGAGGAGAAATGTATGCTTTATTAATCCTATCGCTAATATTTTTAACCCCTCTCTTGTTTCATCTCTTCCTTTGAATCTATTCAATCCATCTTGGAAACATTTGACTTGGAACCTACTTACATATTCGTGCATTTGTTCAACACATATTTACTGAGCACGTACTAAGTACCAGGCACCATTGTAGCCCTTAGAATACGGCAATGAACAGAAGACCCTGGCCTCTGGAAAGCCACATTCCACTTCAAAGAGAAGCAGGCAATGAACTAATAAATACAAATAATAATTCAGGTGGTGATAAGTTTTACAATGACCAAAAATACAGCAGGAAAGGGGGATTGGGCTGCACTGAAAAGTAGGGTAGGTAGGGAGGGAAGTTCTCACCAAGAAGGTGATATTTTGGTAAGAACAGGAAGGAGGTAGGGAAGTGAGATACCTGGGGAGGAGTATTCCAGCCAGGAAACGAAAGGCTCCAAGATTGGTGCACACCTGGCAAATTTAAAGAAAAGCAAGGACTGGCAGAGGGGCAACGTGGAAGGCTGGGACCAGGGCTCATGTAAAGTCTGGTAGGCCAGTGAGATAGCTTTGGCTTTTCTCTCTGTGAATTGGGAAGCCAGTGGAGGGTTTAAAGCAGTGACCAGATATGACCTGACTTGCATTTAAAACTGATCCCTCTGGGGGCACCTGGGTGGCTCAGCGGGTTAAAGCCTCTGTCTTCGGCTCAGGTCATGATCCCAGGGTCCTGGGATCGAGCCCCACATCGGGCTCTCTGCTCAGCGGGGAGCCTGCTTCCTCCTCTCTTTCTCTGCCTGCTTCTCTGTGATCTCCGTCTGTCAAATAAAAAATAAAATCTTAAAAAAAAACAAAACAAAACTGATCCCTTTGGCAGTTGTCCTGTGAATAGTGTCCAGGGAGCCAGGTGATCGTGAAGAGGAGGCATTTGTGAAAACTCAGGCAGTGGATGACAGGGGCCTGGAGGGTGACCGCAGTGCAGGTGTTCAGAAACACTGGGATCCTGATTTTCAAAGGCAGAGCCAACGAGCTTTGCTGAGGGATCCGATGTGGAGTGTGGAAGGAAGAGTCGAGGATGACTGGACACTTTAAAGCCTTGCTGGCTAGAGTTACCATCTACTGAAAAGCAGAGTATTCTGGAATAAAAATATGAATTTTGAATTCATCTCTATTGAGACGGTGTTAAAAGCCATGAAATTAGGTGAAGTCATCCGGGGAGTGAGTGAGTGATGAGTGTGGATAGAGAAAGGAAGTGATCCGACAATGGAACCCTGGGCGTTCCAGGATCCTAGAGTATGGAATGAGAAGCAGCCAAAACACACACACACACACACAAACACACAAACCTAAAACAAACAAACAAACAAACAAAAAGTCCAGGGAGTGGACCTGAGGTGGGAGAACTAAGGGGAGCACGGTGCTTTTGAAGCAAAGTAAAAAGTCTTCAAGAAGGAGGGAGTAGGGACGCCTGGGTGGCTCAGTGGGTTAAGGCCTCTGCCTTTGGCTCGGGTCATGATCTCAGGGTCCTCGGATCCAGCCCTGAATCGGGCTCTCTGCTCAGCAGGGAGCCTGCTTCCCTACTTCTCTCTCTGCCTGCCTCTCTGCCTACTTGTGATCTCTGTCTGTCAAATAAATAAATAAATAAATAAATAATAAAGAAGGAGGGGGTAATGGATGCCTGTATTCATTTGGGCTATTTGCTCTGTAGGCTCATTATGTATGTGTTTTTTTCTGGGATGCACAGTAAAATATACCACATCGTAATGACTGAGGTCCAAATTAATGCAATCACATAGAACATAGAACCATATTATTACACGATAACTGAAAAATAACCAATTAGTATATACTTTCACAAAACGAACAAGAGTTAAGATAGTACAATTTCTATGGCACAAATCTGACTAACAGAACTGAGGAAATCGCTAAACTTTAAGAAGCACTCACTTCCCTACTCTGCATCTTACGCACAACAGTGAAGAAACATACCCTGCCTGATAACAGTGGGGATTCTCCAGCCGATCTCCAATCTCATTATCATGGGATTATACTTTATTTTCACTGGATCCCTGGGTTAGTTCCATTAATTCACATTCCTACTTTTTTAGGATTTTTTTTTTTTAATCTGTTTGCTTTGTCTGAAGAACTTTCTAGAAGAGCTTTCTCTGGGTACTTACATGTTTGAAAAGAACACCTGATCATTAACTTGGCATCCTGATGCATAATTCTTTTTTTAAAAAAGATTTTATTTACTTCTTTGATAGAGATCACAAGTAGGCAGAGAGGCAGGCAGAGAGAGAAGGGGGGAAGCAGGCTCCCTGCTGAGCAGAGAGCCCAATGCAGGGCTCGATCCCAGGACCCGGAGATCATGAACTGAGCTGAAGGCAGAGGCTTAACCCACTGAGCCACCCAGGCACCCCCTTGATGCATCATTCTTATAGGTAATCAAGTCCTCAAGTTCAAATCATTCTTCAGAACCAGGAGACCTATTGTTACCAGTAAGGATGACATGATTTTCATTTCGCATTGAGTTTTCCCCTCTGAGAGCTTTCTGTCACTTTTTTTTATCTTTGTTGATGTGTCTAGGTTCTTCTCTGTTCTACATACTCTTCACTGGTCCCCTTTCAATATAAAAATTCATGTAACTCTTTTTTAGTTATTGAAGTATACTTGATAGACAATCTTATATTAGTTTCAGGTGTGCAACATATTAAAAACTCATGTAATTCTTGAGTCCTGACAAAATTGTCTTCTATTATTTCTTTGATAATTTTTTCCCTTTACTTTTCTCTGTTCCATTTTTTCTGGAACTTCTATGAATTCATTTTTCATTTCTATGAATATTAAAGCTCAATATTGATTCTCTGTAACTCATTTTTCTTTTTTAATATATTTTCTATGTTTCTATACTTTTTACTTTCAGGGTGATTTTTGAGAGATCTATCTACCAACACTGATTTCAAATTTTGTGTAAGTCACGTGCTTGATTTTTAAGTTGTCTTTCTTGCTTTTGGATTTTCCCTTATTATAGCATTCTGTTTTTATTTTGTGGAGGCATTATTCTTGGATCTCTTTTATGACACAAGTTAGGTTTTGTTGTTGTTGTTTTTGTTTGTTTGTTTTACTTTATCTCTTGTGCATGAATTAACTATATACCCCAGGACTAGGTTTCATACATGTTTATCTTGATGTTTCTTTTTCACTTTGCAAGTTTTTTCTTTTTTTTCCAAAAGTGAGTGGTAGGGGCATCTGGGTGGCTCAGTGGCTTAAGCCCCTGCCTTCGGCTCAGGTCATGATCTTGGGGTCCTGGGATCGAGCCCTGCATCGGGCTCTCTGCTCAGCAGGGAGCCTGCTTCCCCCCCCCCCCCCGCCTGCCTCTCTGCCTACCTGTGATTTCTCTCTCTGTCAAATAAGTAAATAAAATCTTTTTTTAAAAAAAGTGAGTGGTAACCTTTGGCTGTTGATTCATATTTAGAATGGGACAACAAAGTAGCTGACTTGAAGTTCAGTGACTGTGGGCGCAAAAAGGGCAGAGCTGGTTCTTAGGCTGGGCACACTGGCCCATATGCTAGAATGAGGAAAACTTTGCTTCGGAGTACTAATAGATACAGCAGCTGCTCCAATTATCCCTAAAATAGTTTTGCTTCTTTCTAGGGGAAAAAAAAGACCCAAAACCATAAAACTCCTGGAAGAAAAGATAGGAGCTCCTTGACATCAGTCCTGACAATGATTTTTGGATTTGACACCAAAAACAAAGGCAACAAAAGCAAAAATAAACAAGTGGGGCTACATTAAATTAGAAAGCTTCTGCACAACAAAGGAAACCACTGACAAAATGAAATGAAGAAAATACTTGCAAATCCTATTTCTGACAAGGAGTTAACATGCAAAATATATTAAGAACTTGTGCAACCAAATAGCAAAAAGCCAAACAATCCAATTAAAAAAATGGGGCGAGGAACTGAATAGACATCTTTCTGAAGGAGACATACAAATGACCAGTTGGTGCATGGAAAGGTGCTCAACATCACTAATCTTCAGGTAAATGCAAGTCAAAACCACAATGAGATATCCCTCACACCTATTAGAATATCTGTCATTGAAAAGACAAGAGATAATGAGTGTCGATGAGGATGTAGAGAAAAGGGAAACTTGTGCTCTGCTGGTAGGAATGTAAATTGGTACAGCCACCATGGAAAACAGTATGAAGTTTCCTCAAAAAATTAACACTTAGGGGGCGCCTGGGTGGCTCAGTCATTAAATGTCTGCCTTTGGCTCAGTTCATGATCCCAGAGTCTTGGGATCGAGCCCCACATCAGGCTCCCTGCTCAGCGGGAAGCCTGCTTCTCCCTCTCCCACTCCCCCTGCTTGTGTTCCCTCTCTTGCTGTATCTCTTTCTGTCAAATAAATAAATAAAATCTTAAAAAAATTTTTTAAAATTAACACTTAGAACTTAGAACACTTAGAACCATATAATTTCTATAATCTGGGTGTATACCCAAAGGAAATCAAAACAGGATATCGAGGTATCTGCACTCTCATGTTCACTGCAACATTATTCACAATAACCAAGATAAGGAAACAACTTAAGTGTCCATCAATGGATGAGTGCATAGAGAACATGTTTATACACGCGTGTGTGTGTATGTATGTATATGGATATGGATATACACAAATGTCTTTGTGTATGTATGTACATAGATGTATACATACATACATACACTCATGAGGAAATATTATTCAGCCACGAGAAAGAAGCTAAGTGAAACAGTCAGACAAAGATAAATACTACGTGGTATCACTTATATATGAAATCTAAAACAACCTCAAATTCATAGAAAAGGTAGTAAAATGATGGCTGGAAACTAGGTAGGGACAGGGAACAGGGAGAGGTTGGTAGAAGGGGGCAAACTGCAGCTCGCTATGGGGTAGAAGTTCTATGTTCTCACCAAATGATAACAGAGGCACACATGTGAGACGTTGGATGTGTTCATTATCTGGATGTTGGGAATCCCTTCACCACGTATACACCCACATATATAGGCTTCCCCCCCACCCTAAACTTTGCTTTACAGCACTTTGCTTTTATGAAAGACCTAAATTAGTACCTGTTTTCCCTCACCAAAAGAGGATTTTCACTTCTGTGAAATAGTAATTGCTTCTTCACTTTACGCCATTTCAGCCTATGAAAGTTTTCATGGGAATGCCCGACTTTCGGATAGAAGGGGAGACCTGCGTCAAAATCCTTTCACTGTGTATGTGAACATCAAATCACCGCGACGTACACTTTAAATACCTGTTTTATTTGTCGGTGATCATTCAATGAAACCAAAAGAGAGAGAGAAAAAATAAACCAAGAAGAGGCAGAAACTGGGTTTCTGACCCGAGAGAAGACATCCGCATGTTGTAATGGCCCCGGGGGGGGGGGGGAGAGCTTGACGGCCCCACACAGATTTCAGATGCATCCTTCATCGTCAGCCCTCCACCTCCTTCCACCCTGCCATTTGCCTACTAACCCAGACTCTGTAGCCTCACCAGGGTTCTGCTAGTCCATCCAGCCTGTGAATATTTTATTATAGAGAGCTTGCCCATAGCGGGGAGGAGGAGAGAGTCTTAAGCAGACTCTGTGCTGAGCACAGAGCCCAATGTGGGGCTTGATCTCACAATCCTGAGACCACAACCTGCGCTGAAACCCAAGTCAGACGCTTAACCGACTGCGCCACCCAGATGCCACTAGCCTGTGAATATTTCAAGCTGTGATTTCCAAATCAAAATTTTCCATTCACTTTGAATCTTCTAGAAATATATTGGAATTTCACATTCATTGATCCCCTCTCCTGCTCCCTTTGCCATTACGGAATTTTTTAAATAAGGAATTATGAAATCAAATGACAACCAGGGCCAGGAAGATTAAACCAACTCTGTGTAGCTGCCTGTTGGAGACTCGCCATTCATTTGAAATGGTGACCAGTATCACCCCCCAGCCCGTGGTGAGAAGAAAATGGAAGTGTTGTCAAATCTTTGATTTTCCAGATTTGACAGAAATATTAACTTTTACCAGAAATCATTATCTTTTAAGTGTCAGGAAATAATATTTTTCAAAATATTCTAAAGGCCAATCAAAATAACATCCACTGGCAAGATCCAGTCCTTGGTTTGCCCATTTTCAACCTCTGATTTATACCTCTTTAAAAAAATTATTTCTCTGCTCTCATTACCATAAGCTCACAGAAAAGTAGGAGAATGAGTACAGGTGTTCAATATGCCTCCAAATTGTAGAAGTTAAATTCTATATTACCCATAAAATTTTAGAACAATGTCCAGTGCATAGAAAACAATAAATGTTAACTCTTGTATTATTTTTTTAAAAGATCTTTTATCTATTTATTTATTTGAGAGAGAGAGAGAGAGAGAGAGCACGCACGTGCGGGCATGAGTGGGAGAAGGGGCAGAGGGAGAATCGGGCTCTAAGCAGGGAGCCTGAAGCAGGGCTTGATCCTGGGACCCTGGAATCATGACCTGACCCCGAGATCATGACCTGAGCCAAAGGCAGACGCTTAACCGACTGAGCCACCCAGGCACCCCTAACTCTTGTGTTATTATTGTGAGTTATTTGGAGCTTTAATCATATCATCATGCTGCAAAAGGCAACAATAACTTACACATTCAGGACCAAAAACAACAGGGGCAGGTGGCAGTTTTCAGAGGTCAGTGGGAGACTATGCCAGCGCGCTAAGGGATGGCAAACAATTGACTCTCACCTTGAAAGAGAGGGGGAGAAAGACATAAAATACCTATTAAGTAGGCGGTTGCCAAGAATACACTTAACAAATTCTAATTATACCCTAAATCCTGGCACTCATTTCTCCTTAAGAGAACCAAGGAAAATTCCACCTCAATTTCCATGGCTCCCAGAAATTTGTTTTCTCAAAGACACCCTAACACGCTTACACATCATTCCAAGTTCTTCCCCATAAACACTTGTGGGGATTATAGAGAACACACAGAGATATATATTTTTAAAGATTTTATATATTTATTTGACAGAGAGGGAGAGGGTAAGTGAGCACAAGCAGGGGGCAGGGCAGGGGGAGAAGGAGAAGCAGATTCCCCGCCAAGCAGAGAGTCTGAGGAGAGACTCCATCCCCGGACCCTGAGATCATGACCTGAGCAGATGCTTAACCGACTGAGCCACCCGGGTGCCCCCAGAATATATTAAACACACACATATAAAATACATTAAACGTGCACTCGCCCGTGCACATGCACTCACACACAGTCGTAAGCAGGACGCCCACACATACACGCGCACTCACACAGGCACGGTCTTTCTCATTCTGTTACTCCATCAAGGACTCGGCAGCATTTTCCAGTTTCCTGCAAAGTCTTTGACATGAATCTATCTGGGTGCTTTGCTGGTAATTGTTTGTCAATTATCCGTAGCGTCACCCAGAGTTTCTGAGTCAAATACAGAAATAGCTGTCCAGCTTGGGGACAGCACCTGTCCTTCCCCCGTGGTCCTCAGGCCGCTTCGTGGTGACATCAGTGTCCACAAGAAGATTCACCTTTATCTCCAGGGCGTCGTGCAACCAAATATCGCCAAAGTCCTCCCGCGGATGACAGTACCGTGCCACTGATGGTTTGCTTTTGTCACAATGCATTTTTAAAAATCATCTCTAGCCCTAATTAGCCAGGGTGAGAATTCTGTCTTCTCTCCTCTGTAAATTTACAGAAGAGAATTGAAAGCAGGGCCCCCTGGGCTATACATTTTAGTTATTTATAGTGAGGCCAAGGACCCACAGCCAGAAGAGGAAAGAAGCATAATTTTTTCCCAAGCACATAACAGCAAGAGCCCTGGATGGCTAAACCATTCCTTTTCAGTGCTAAAAAGCAGACTGTGGGAACAAATGGGGTCTTTCTTAGTTTTCAGCGGTGGTAGCAGTTAGAGAAAACCAGGCCCATATTATCTCTTTGCAGTACTGACCTCTTACGCCATGTGACTTCTCTGAATCTTATTTTCCCATCTGGGAAGTAGGAAACCAAATTTATGGGCTTGCTTTAAAAGACCATGACCTGGGACTGCTGGGTGGCACAGTTAGCTAAGCCCATGACTCTTGGTTTGGGCTCAGGTCGCGATCTCCGGATCCTGAGATTAAGCCCTACATCAGGATCCATGTTCCATGGGGAGTCAGCTGTGTTTCTCTTTCCCTCTCCCTCTGTTTTCCATTCTGTGCTCTTTCTCTCTCTCAGAAATAAATAAATACATCTTAAAAAAAAAAACAAAACAAAACCTATAAGCTAAGGTTAAGTATCCTTACTTTATAGGTGAGGAAACTAATGTCTCAGGTGTAAAAGGGGTTTTGCACATTGAGAAGTGCTTTATGAATTTAAGTTATTAACATTACTATTTATCTAGAACTACTAAGATCTCTCCCCCTTTCCTCTTTGACTCCATAAATTTGGAACTTACAGCCTGATGATATCACAAAACAACATTTAACATTGCGACTGGGGAGAAAGACGTTATAACCCTGGTCTGGGAAAAAATAACTTTCAGGGGAAGAAATAGCCAATGCTCTCATTTTAATGGAAGGATGATTAGAGAACCAAACATTGCATCACTGAACCTGTGAACTTTCTGTTGATTTCCTCTTAGGAAAGCAGTTGAAGGGTGTTGTAAGGGAAGAAGAGGATGTCATTCCAGGGAGGGACTCAGCTACCAAAGAATTCTTGCAGGCAGAAGTAACTGTGCTGAGAACAAAAAAAAGAGAATTCTCAGAGAATTGCAGACACTATGACCAGAGTCTCAAACTTGACAGAGCATAGGAACCCCGCGTGGGGCTTCATAAAAACACCAAAGGGTGCGTCCCACCCCGAGAGTTTCTGATTCAGCAAGTCTGAGTTGGGGCCAAGAATGTGCATTTCTAACAAGTTCCCAGGAGATGCTGATGCTACTGGTCTTCCCTGTGTACTTGTCTCTGTCCTCATCTCCTCTTATAAGGACACAGATCATATTGGACTAAAGCTCACTTGAATGACCTCTTGTTAACTGAGTCACCTCTTTAAAGTCCATCGCCAACTCCGGTCACATTCTCAGGCACTGGGGGTTAGGACTTCAATATATGAATTCGGGGGCAGAAGGGGGACATGATTCAGAGAGGGATGGACCATCACTGCCAGCACAGTGACACAGAAATCTCAGCAAGCCAGGAGCCAGAAAGTAGACGCCACACACAAGCAGACACCTTACACATCACTGCACGGAGTGTGTCTAAGGACGAGAGGCAGCACAGGGGAATATTCTGGAGGACTTTGTGAGACCATGGGAGGATGGCACAGCCTTCAGACCCGGAGTGTGGTTCTTTGTGTCTCTAAACTAGATTTGCTGCAGAACATATTAGTTTAACCTAATTTTAATAGACTAAAGCCCAAATTGTCTTTAAATGGGGAGCAAGGGGGTGCCTGGTTGGCTCAGTGGGTTAAGCCGCTGCCTTTGGCTCGGGTCGTGATGCCTGGGTCCTGGGGTCGAGTCCTGCATCGGGGTCTCTGCTTTGGCAGGGCCCGCTTCCCGCCCCCCCCCCGCCCCCCGCCGCCCCTCTGCCTGCCTCTCTGCCTACTGGCGCTCTCTGTCTGTCAAATAAATAATAAATAAATAAATAAATAAATAAATAGGAAGCAAGGGTCAGCAGGTGGGTTTCTGAGTGGGAGTTTACTTAAGTAGAATGAGGCAGCAATTCTTCTAGAAATTAAACCCATCAGCTTCTGCACTGAGCTAGAGCATTCAGGGTCCCCAGCCAGGTGTCTCAACCAGCACCCCAGATAATTTGAGCAGAATCGTTCCTGGGGTGGTGGGGGGACCGTCCTATGAATTGTAAGATATTAAGCAGCACCCCTGGTCTTTTCCACTAGAGACCAGTGGTAGCATCTGCCCCCAGTTGGGACAAGCCAAAATGTTTCTAGACATTGCCAAACGCCTCCAGAGGCAGAGGAATCCAAAATTGTTCCAGGCAACAACCACCAATCCATAGGTTCTGTCTCAACCCATCCGGGCTTCTATAACAGAAGTAGCCTAGATCGGGTGGCTTAAACAACTAACGCTTATGGGAGGCTGGGAAGTCCAAGATGAAGACACCAACAGATTCGGGGGCCTGGTGAGGGCCTCCTTCCTGGGGCCCAGACCTTTTCTGCTGGGTCTTGCCTGGGGGGGAAGGGGAGACGGGGGCTCCAGGGTCTCCTTTGCTGGGGCACCAGTCCCACTCACGGCGGCCTCACCCTCATGACCTAATCACTTCCCACAGCCCCTGCCTCTTAACACTACCACCCTGGGGATTTAGTTTTGATATAGAATGTGGGGAGACACAAACCTTCAGTCTCTCGCTTCCGTTCCATCAACCCCAAGTACATGACCTGCATCGTTACGGCAAATCTACAAAACCAGGACACGCACTTCTCATCGATCAGGAAACCCAGACTCCTTGACATCTGCTTACTTTCACATTCCCAAGTAGCGTCTCTGTGATGCTCAAAGCTGTATCTTGTACTAGGCTTTCTCCGCGCTCTAGGACTGGGACAATCACATTCCATAACTTACGTGACTCTCATTTCCAGAAGCAAGATAATGAAAATACCTCCGGTTCTAGGCCCAGGGAAGAGAGATCGCATAGGAGGGAGAGGAAGGCTAATGCTCAGAGCCCGCGGTGCGCAAGACAGCAGCAAGGGGCTTCCCTGAGGCTCATTCTTCCTGCCACAGCCTGACAGACATCTGTCAGGTAGAAGCTTAAAACTGGCAGCCTATGAAAACCACACGCAGCCCTCTGTGATTTACCAGGCTGAGCACAGCTTGTCAGCCTGTCAGTTACTGTCACGATGGTGCCAGACTGATTCGGGTTCATTCATCATACACGTGAAAAACCTGGTGTTAGCAGGGAAACCCTTTTGGGAATCAAAGACCTGTGGCTTCGTGGCTCCTTTCTTTTCTTCTTTTCTTTTCTCCCCCTTTTTTAACATTTCTGGGATGTCAGAGGTAACGCATGGCTTCGTTTATTTATGTCACGACATTCACGGAACACCTAAAATGTGCCCAGTCAGGGGTCTGGCACAGGAAACACAGTATGCTCTGTGCCCCCTGGGTTCTCACGGGCACACCCCTGGGAAATACTTCATGCACTGTAATGCGGTGGTGCTCAGCAGCTCCCCACCAGAAGGAAGGCTAAGAAGCCATATGAGGAACAAAAGGAAAAGGAATACAAATTTAGGGATGCCCTGCTTAATTAAATCAGGATAGGAGCTATTTGGTCTGCTGTTCATTCACAATAAAGGAAACCCACCGGAATGGAATTGCAATCCCATTTGATTTTTCCCCCTATCACCAACTATCATCAAGCATTTAGGTTCCAATTGCTTCCCTCTCATTCAATCCACACAACTGTTTGAATCCCCACCCAATATGGGGGTACCATTCTTTCAACAACACTTCCTAATTTGCCGCATTTATGAACTGTTAAATCCCCCAAAAGTCTTTTCTTTAATAAAGATTTTATTTTTAATAATCTGTACATCCAACGTGAGGCTCAAACGTACAATTCTGTGATCATGAGTTGCGTGCTCTACCAACTGAGCCAGCCAGGTGCCCCTATCCTGAATAATTCTTTTTTCTACTTGTTGTTTTTTGTTCTTTTGTATTCACCCAATGTTCTCATTTTCTTCTTGTTTTAGTTGTTTTTTTTTTATTGCAAATTTAAATATCCCACTCCCATTGATAGGAGTGGGATATTTCTTTGCTTTTCTCTCAGATTTTCTAGGACAAGTTTGTATTCTTCTAGCAAAGAGACATTGAGAACCAACCAGGGCCAGACGTATTATTTCTGAATCTGCTAATTTTACTTTATTGTGTCTGTAGCGGCAGCTCAGGTGAGATTTCAACAAGGACTTGTGTATGCAGACTCTAAAATAAAGATGTTGATCTATTTTGTCCTTCCAGTGCAAAGCAGCATCTTCACTTCGAAGCCCCTGTTTATACAGCACTCAGTTGATTTTGAGTTCCAATTGATGGTAAAGGAAACAGACTTAGAAGCCAACAGTGGGACTGAGCCGGTCAAATCAGTCAGTGAAGTTTACTGTGCTACCAAGGACAAGACAAAATTGGAGCAAATAAAGCTAAGTGTTTGGGAGCTGGTGTTTTTTGAGGGGAAGGAGACATGTTTGAGCCCTGTGTATTAATAGCTTTTTAAATTAAAATAACTCAACTTGATCTTAGGACAGGACACTGATATGGTCAGGTCGTCTCATACAGTCTCCCCCTGCTTTGCAAGGCAAAGAAAGGACAAAGGTAGAAAAGGAGTGTCCTTCTCCCATCCCCAGTTGGTGCACATGTGTCTGGTGCATGGACAGAGTTGGGCTGAGTCAGGTGCTCAGCACATCTGATAAGAGGTTGGAAGAAGTACAAGAAACCAGTCCATTTCCCCCATTTACTTTCCCATCTTAGCTTTTTTTTTTTTTTTTTTTTTTCTCCCTGTGTGAGTAACCAAGCATAGAGTGTTCCTCAGGCATTTTCTCCCACTCAACAGCAATGGGTAAACTCCAAAAATGAAATAACAAAATGAGTACTTCCTTCAACCTACACGCATCATCTGCTCCAACCAAACTGGCAGGACCTATCCATTTTGAGCACTTACTATCTGCCAGGCATGATTCTTAGTGCTTTATTTACATTTACATCCTTGGTATAATCCATAATCCATAGGAAAACCCATGGAGTAGGTTTTGATCTCCTCATTTTACAGATTAGGAAACTGAGGCTAAGAGAACTTAACGAACTAACCCAAGGTCACACGCAAGCATACTAAGTGATCCAACTGTGATTTGAATCAAGGTCAGTGTGACTACATACCGTCCTGAGTGTTCCTCCGGGCATGCATATGTATAGATCTGTATTGCCGTTCTCTTCTTGGACCCGCGGTATGCATTCTTCATGGAATGGCATTCCTTTGCATTTCCATTCATCATTTCATTCCATTCATCTAGTCCTTCCATTCCCTCAAGTCTCAAGCAAATTCCCGTCTCTTCCACAGAGCTCAGTCCAGCCTTTCCAAGACTCAGTGGCTCCTCTGAAATCCTATGGTGCTTCTTTCCTTAGCGTTTCATAAATGCAACCTTCTGTTGTTCATCCGTTGGGCAGTAGGGGTTAGAGGCCAATATAAGCTGTTTATCCACTGGATATTCAGACATTCTGGGGATACAATCTTTCCTGCTAACATGCACCATAACAGAAGTGGGGGACGTTTCATCAACCAGCATAACCCTAAGGCCTGGCAGAGTAACTGACACAGAGCGTGTACTCGATATATTTTTATAAAAAAAAAAAATATATATATATATATATATGGAAAGGGATGTTGAGGTTGAGAAAGATAAGATCTTGTGAATGTAACTTGTCAGTGAAGACTAATCCAAGTCTAGTGGGTGAGTGTGGGAGAGGTGGGGTGGTTTTAGGTCCACCTGATATATGTTGCTCCCGTTGTCCCTTGGCCCATCAATCACATGCTACCCAATAACCCCTGCAGAAGTCAGCTGAAATCCCTGGGATTTAAAGTTTATATAGTAAATAAATAAAAGTGCTGTTTTATGAAGATCTCTGTAAGGCCCAGAACACATAAAGTGCTTCTTCTCTTTAACGCAGCAATAGACCAGAGCATCAAGTAGGCACAGAAAACACTGTCCTCTCTTGAGCAGGGCAATCACCCAGGGGGTAGAGATCCATGAGACTCGAGAAGGAAGACCGTAGAAGCCTGATTAGGAAGTTAAACTGACCTACACTTGGAAAGCAGATGAGAGAACAACATTACAAATCACCGCTGGCAAGAGACATTCCCGAAGAACCAAAAGCAGGAGAGAGAAGAACAACGTGGTCTCCCAGGGTAGCCAAAAGACCTGCCCCAGTGATGCATGAGGAGGACCTCTTGGAATCAACCAAGAAATCTATGTTGGTTAGTACAAGTGAGATCCTCCCTCAGAGCTTCCTGAACCAATGGAGAGAAATTTGAGGAGGGAATGATGGGCCAAACTATACATAGTAGATGAGCCAGGGAAGTTTTACTGGCTAGGGTATTTGTTTTTTCACTATTTTTTTTTTTTTCTGTGTAGCCCAGACACACTCTGCTTATACCAATATGGGCCATGACTTCTGTACGAGATTGCAATCCCATAGATGTTGGAAAACATATTATACTCATCTTGGTGTCTCCAAATCTTGGCAAGATGTTCTCCATTAGATCCTGCTAGATAAACATCTAATGCAAAGATGATAGTGGTGATACGAATCTTAGATCATCAAAAGGCATCTATCTAGTTTTCTTACATGGAGTTGTTATTGCTGAATTTTTTTAAGTTTTGCTCCGGTTCCAAAATGTCCTAGTTATAGTATATTCATCCTGACAAATAATTATACCTTAACCAATCAAGGACTACCTCCTCCCCAAAAAAGCTTTTTGTATTTTTAAAAGAGCCTTTAGTGCACATTCTATTACCTCAGAGAACGACACTTTGAGGAATCCAGGGTCAAGCACGCTTGCCAAAAACCACATAAACACAGTACCCCTAGACATCACAAAACAAAGTAGAGAGCACAACCTTTTCCAAAAGAAAACAGATAAAACATGAAAGCAATCTGGCCACTGCAGGGGCCCACTTGTGCCCCAGTAGAATGTCAGATGCACCTAAAGCAACAAGAGCCTATTGGACTCTGTGTTGCCAGGAAACAGATTCTCTTTTCTATGCTCTAATGCCTTTTCACCACACTGAGAAAGCTGGCATCATGATAGACCCAGATGGGAGAAGATGACTCTTAATGACCCTCCTCTTCTAGAAGTTGAGATAGTGGTGTTCTAATCTAGACTATCCTAAAAATAATCAGGCTTCTTTTGAATCAGAGCACTGATGATAGTAGAAAATGAAAATTGGTTTGCTCTCCTGAGAGCCTCCTCACAATAACATATTTCTTTTATGGTTCTGTGAATCTTAAGTCACTAAATTCACGAGATCAGCTTCTGCTAAAAAAGGTAGAAACATAACTTAAACCTGCATGACAAAAGGGCACATTTTGGGGGCCAGGGAGTCAGCTGTGAATAGCTCTAGGCTGCAGGTGGCCTTAGAGAACATCGGGATGGGGCCCAGAATAACCAGAATGTTCTCCAATGTCTCAAGTTAGCTTCTTTCTTGAGTTCCAAATTCCTTCCTTCAGAATGGCTTTGGTTAAGAACCATTTACTGCTCTTCACTTCATATCTCCCAGCTTCACCCATCACCCAAAGGGACATCCCAAATGGACTGGCTCAGCTTGCATTCCCTGCCCACCCCTAGGCCCAGCAGGTAGATTACTGTGATGCAAAACTTCCTTCAGGAGCACTTGATATAAGTGGAGACTGGAGATGTTTCCAAAAGGGAATATGATTCCAGAAGTAGGGAAAGCAGCAGGGTGGGTAGTAATAATGGTCCACTGTACCACTGTATTCTGAAACTCTGATTCAAAAAGAAAAGGATAATTAAATGCATTTAAAATGTACTTAATTTATTTTCTAGGAGATTTTACCTAGATACCAATTTTCTTGTTTTGTTTTTTTTTTTAAATCCTTTTCTATCAATCCAGGCAATCAAGAATTGCTAAGTGCCTTATAAGTCCAAAATAGGATCTTTAAAAAATAAATAAATAAGCAGGCACACCACCAAGCTCTTAAAAAAAAAAAAAAAAAGGTAAACATTCTCCTCACTATTGTTTAACCAATCCTCACTTTGTGCCCCATATACTCATCTTTGCATTAAGGTTGCTTTCTCTGGAATGTTCTTTTGCCTTCCTTCTATCTATCTTCACCTGTTCCTTCTTCCAAAATCAGGCTAGAAGCTCACCTTCTCCAGGAAGCTTTCCATTATCAGTCTGACTTCTTTCTCAGCTACTTACTCAGTGCTATTGTCACAGTATTTCCTCTGTTGTCTTAAGTTTGTTTCCAGTCAGGAGGCTTTCCTTTCTATGAATATCTGAGACCCATCTCTTGAAAATGCTAAGTATAGAGTCTAGGTGTTGAGTATGAATGAGTAAATTCTTTACTTTAACCTATGGCTCAAAAATTTAAAAAGATATGAAAGCAAAACTCTAAGGGTGTACGAAGGAGAAATAATAAATACATTATTTTTTCATAAATAACTGTCATTAAAATGAACATCACTCAGGAGCAAGTGTAGTTCCAGACCTGAGCTTATGTCAGGTAAAAATCTGAACAATGTCTTAATTCAACCATGGATTACCAGGTGCCACAATGTTCCAAGTAACTGTGTTAGACAACTCGGGAAAACAAAGATGAGAAACAAGAATCTGCTTATCAAGAAAATCATAACCTAGCAGAGGTGAAAGATTATGCCTCTGGAACAGCTGAATTAAAGGCGTGTTGGAAAAGATATGTTACGTATAGTGGAAGATGAGCCTTCTCGATTTTCCTGGAAGGATTTTGCTCAGAAACGTATCTTTTGCATAGTCCACTGTATCTTTTGCATATTCCCACCTTAAAGTGTCTCTCCTTGTTCTTCTCCTTCCTACCTACTCCTCACTCACACTCACACTCTCACCTGGACAGAAACTATGCCCATTGATATTTGTTTCCATAAAGCATTCAATCAAATTCTATGGAAAGAGAGAAAGCAATGCCTGCACGCATGCTGACATGGGGTAGGCACAGGCAGTGGGTGTCTTGCACCCCTTGCTCAAGGGTTAGAATTTTGTTCTGTAAGCAGCAGACAGGCATCACGGCTTTCAAGGAGAGAGTCAAGATCAGGTTTGTATTTTATAAAGAACACTTGTGTGTAAGCAGAATGTACACAGGGTGAGGGAGGAAGAGACTAGATAGAGGCTGTAATAATATTCTGAACAAGAGATGATAAGGGTCTGAACTAAGGCAGTAATAATGGGGATGAAGAAGCCAGGACAAATATTCACGAGACATGATATGGAGATGGAGGAAGAGTCAAGGATGAAATCATTTTGAATGAACCAAAGGGATCTGGGCAATCCCTGAAAGATGATCGTAACAGAGCTGTTTCCCGTGCACACAGGGGTGATTGATAGTGTAAGTAGCACAAGCCCACACAGTCGACATCCCTTGTCAATGCCAAATTTTTTCTCACCTTTGAAACAACACCTGCACTAAGAAAGACTTGGCTCAGGTATTTTGTGAATTGCCACAGTACTTGTTAATTTTATAACTTACATAATTATTCCCTTTTATGTGTCTTAAATGTCAAGGTCCCTGAACTAACAGCAGAACAGCAAATTAAGTAACTTTTACTGAACTTATGAAGTGCTAGCTATTTAGGCAAACTTTCAACATCAGCAACTTTTACAAAATACTATTGTGAACGCTTGGGATCTCCCCTAAAAAAGATGCCTCTGACAAGGTGTAATTACTTCACTGAAGTTGGAAAATGATATGCAAGCATGGACTAGAGCCTTGCTCCCTCTTTTTCCCCTACAGAACTGACCCACCCTGACAGGCTGGGAGCCCACAGGCCATTTTGCTCTAAGGAAGAGTTTCAAAAGGAACGGCTGAACAAGTGAGCTCAAATATTTCAGATCCATGAATAAGACTGAAGGATTAGGAAGTGGATGTTGTCAGCCTGATTTAACTCTTCACCCCCACATCAGTCTAGATAGAGAATGCTGTGGGCTGGGGAGGAAAAGTTTATAGAGACAGGATAGAGACAAGCCATGGGAGTTAATCATTAATGAGAGAGGTGGGGAGACTGTGTCCTAACCCCTCCTTTCTTCAAGCTCAGCCTCCAAGGGGACCCAAAAATTCTTCCAGCCCCCCGTTTAAGTTGTTGGATTCGAAGTTAGGAGAGCTGAGCCTCAAATTTCATGTCAAGTCCTTGGAAAGCAGCTGACCGTGCCAGGGTGCTGTGACCATCACAGAGTATAAAGGGAGAAGGCTGGGAACAACCCAGGAGATCCCTTCAGCCCTGGAATCAGCAGGGGTGCACCCAAAGGCTGTTGGGATCCCCTAGAGTGGGTGCAGCCGTTGGCCAGAAGATAGTATTGGTGGGTTATAGAAGAATTATAGTGGAAAAGACTACAATGCAGAGACTACAAAGTGGCCCATCCATTAAGGTTTAACTGAGAATATTAAAATGCCATTATGGTTGAGATAAGCCAGATGATCAAATGAATGGACAATGGCAGACCCCCAAGACAGATCCAAATCATGAAATAAACCTCTCTCCACCATTTGCATTGCCTTCTAAGCATAGCATTAACTCCAGGGACAAGAGGGATGTAGTTGAATAACCTCAAACCTGAAATGATAGATAGCAACTTAACATGACTAAGTTTCCCTGATAAGGACTACATGATGATATTTGTATCAGAAACAATAGGAGCTTGGGATAGAAATTAGGTTTTTATAGACAACTGAAGGGATTTACACTTTGTTCACTTGAGCAGAAGTTAACTGTGAACTATGTACAAAAGTTCATAACATGGAAATACAGGACAGGAACTCTAGTGTAAGGCAGACTCAGATTTGAAGCCAGCTCTCCCAATGACCAGCTGTGTGGCTGTGAGCATGTGACTCATGCTGACATCCTCACCTGACTGACTTCGGATGTTTATTCAATTCCAAACTTAATCCCATGCCCATGGATCCCAGTTGGCCTAGCGAAGAGGTCCTATCTTGTGTTCCTGATCTCTTTTCCCATACTACATGTTTTTCCCAAGATCCCTATTTTCCAGTTCTAGGCTCTAGTTTCCAATTGTGTCTCTTCTAGGTCTTCCTAACCCAGAACCATGCCCTCACAACAATTAACCCAGACAAGACAGTTCAGTCATACCTTGTACCTAAAAACCCAGTGTCTGACATGATTGCTGCAGCAGCCTTCCTAGAAGTGAGGGTCTTTCAATTTAGTCAATTCTGCTGATTCTGAGTATAGAATCACAAAGATTTTAAGAGAAGAGAATAAAGAAATATAAGTAGTATTTGGATGAGATGGTGCCTGTAAAGCATTTGGTGTTAAAAACTTTAGATGTCAAAGCTGTTAATAGAACCCTTGTATGTACAACAAGTTCCCAGAAAATAAAATAATAAGGACAGAAAATATTCATACCAGCAAGAAACATTAGCACTATCAGAAGGTACAAGCTGAGGCACAGAGAACCAAGTCACGAGCAACACATGCGAAAGCCAACTGTGCTCCAGAGTTCTCGTCACCTTTGGAATGATCTTATTTGTCTTAGTAGTCAGTCTTCATGCCAACTTTGCCAGGATCACTCAGAGTGAAAATTGTATCATCGTACAGAAGCCTACACTCTATTTACCTCCCTATATCCATTCCAAATATTTCCAGGATCGCTACAGACCTTTGGATTCTCTTCAAATTCCCCTTCTCTTCCTCCAAGGTGAATCAGCATCCTTAATTTGTTATTTTTCATGGATATGAATTTCTTTTATTCTTTAACACCATGAGCATATATTCCTAAATTATATATTATAACTTGGTTTGTAAGTATTTCAACTATGTATATTTCTTCTTTTTTTAGATTATCTTTTTATTCTTTATTTTTTTATTATGTTCAGTTAGCCAACATATATACATCATTAATTGTTGATGTAGCGTCTATCAAGTCCTTTGATTCATCAGTTGTGTATAACACCCAGTGCTCAACACATCATGTGCCCTCCTTAATGCCCATCACCCACTTACCCCATCCCCCCCCCACCTCCCCTTCTGCAACCCTCAGTTTGTTTCCCAGAGTCAGGAGTCTCTCATGGTCTGTCTCCCTCTGATTTCTTCTCTTCAGATTTCCCTCCCTTCCCTTATAATCCTCTGAACTATTTCTTATATTCCACATACAAGTGAAATCATGTGATAATTGTCTTTTTCTGATTGATTTATATCACTTAGCATAATTCCCTCAAGTTCCATCCATGTCGATGTAAATGGGAGGTATTCATCCTTTCTGATGGCTGAGTAATATTCCATTATATATATATGAACAACATCTTCTTTATCCATTCATCTGTTGGTGGACATCTTGGCTCCTTCCACAGTTAGTTATTGTGGACATTGCTGCTATAAACATTGGGGTGCAGGTGCTCCTTTGGATCAGTACATCTGTATCTTTGGGGTAAGAACCCAGTAGTGCAATTGCTGGGTCATAGGGTAGCTCTATTTTTAACTTCTTGAAAAACCTCCATGCTGTTTCCCAGAGTGGCTGTACTAGGATGCATTCTCAGCAACGCTGTAGGAGGGTTCCCCTTTCTCCACATCCTCGCCAACATTTGTTGTTTCCTGACTTGTTCATTTTTGCCATTCTAACTGGTGTAAAGTGGTATCTTACTGTGGTTTTGATTTGCATTTCTCTAATGACAAGTGATGTGGAGCATTTTTTCATGTTATCTGTTGGCCATTTTTGTGTCTTCTTTGGAGATCAGCTATGTATATTTCAAATATTTCTTTATATCCTTACTTCCCACGCAAAGGATTTGGGGTGGTTTATAATAAAACCAGACACTAATACATCACAGTAGAATATAAATTAGAATTTAAAAAACTAGTAACAGAAAGAACACAAATAAAACTAGTAAATTAAGACTTCGGGATAAAAAAGAAGAGATATAAGCAAAGTGACTTTATTCATAATGAAATGTAATAAAACTGAATTTCCATCAGAATATTATAATTTATACATGCCAGACTATTCAGATTTTAGTTTAAACCATGGAGGGTTTACCATCACATACATTGATGTGAAATACCCCCAGGCTTTCTCATGGAATGATGACAATATCTTCTGTCTCCGAACTCCCTTTAGAATGGCCCACCACTGGTCCTCAACTTTGGAAGGAGAGGTTTATTCATGGATGGAGGATATAATCAGGGTAGAAGGCAGGGCTAGTAACAGCAAGAATAATTATTAAGACTTACTGAACACTGGCTAAGAATCAGGCACTGTGATGAGCTCCATAAATGTAATCTTTGATATAATCTTCACGACAACCCTTGGAGCTACTGCATTTCACAGAAGAGGAAACTGAGGAAGCCCTAGAAAGGTTAGGCACTTGCCTGAAATTGAATGGTTAGTAAGTAGATTTCAAGATCCTCTGGGCTGACAGAGACCATTGTGCTAGCCTTCCTGGAATCCCTGGATTCATTCCTCACCACGGCAGGTGGATTTGTAGCTTGTGTCTCAGAAATCAGACCCCTAGCTTAACCATGCTGACATATTTCATTAATACATTTTAATGGAACCAGATGCCCTTGAAGAGGTGATAATGTGCATTCAGGCCATGCTGCACCAATGGATGCCGACACCCTGGCAACTCTCAGAGGCCTGACAGAAATTTCCCAGAGAAAAAGTAGAACAGCTTCTGGAGCTTTAGGACCAACTACATTAGATTCAAGAAATTTTATTCCGAAGATCACGGACCCCAGAATCTAACCACTCTGCCTCTGGGAACAAAATGCATCCCTTCAAACCCTTGGGAGATTTTGCTTCCTTTGTTTAAAAAAAGATGGAAAATACTAAGAACTTATCCATTTTACTAGAAAATATTTAACATTGAGAGTACCTCAAGAGGCACATCTGAAAAATCCAGAAATAGATATTTTACATTTTATAGTCAGCCGATTTTCCTGTACTTAATTGATTCCATTATTCATGTTTTCCACACCCAGAAGCTTACTGATTTTTTTCTTAGTGCTTGTGCACTTCAAGAATGCATAGTTATTAATCAAAGGATCTCTTCTTCACTTAGCCAAGCTATCCATGTTAAATTCTTTTCATCTTCCCCATAAATCAGTTCTTCCAGCTCCTTCATTTTTATTACTCATGTCCAAGTTCTTTCCAATTTATTTGAGATGCTCAAAACTTCCCAGTGTTACATATCCCATAGAAAGGGATACTTTATTTCCATAATCATGACATTATGGTTATCTAATTACAGTTTACTTGACATGGACTTTTTTTTTTCTGCTTTTTTTGTTACTTAACTCAGATTTAATTTACTACATTTCAAGATGGCGCTTTTCAAATTTGGCCTCTTTATTAAGAATCTGTTTCTGGTCACTCATTGCCTGACTTAATTTGGGATGAGACACCAACAAAAATAAGACCCTAGCTGGGTGTTTAAGAGTCAAAAGGGGCTAGAAGCCTGAAACATTTGATTAAATTAATTCACTGGAGTTTATCTCAATACCAAGAGTAATGAGGCTAGAAATTCCATATCCCTGCCTTTATGTAAATGTGTCATAAACCAGTCACAGGATTGTTTTTAGGCTGCATTAATTTAAGCATCTGTGCACAGTCATGTTCTCTGTCTCCAATAATTTCCAAGATATCCTACGCTTAAGTGACTTTTACAGTATTCGAGGGTTAGGGACAGAATTATTTTTGTGTGAAAAGCCAATAGAATCTCCCTGGCAAGATCTGGCTTGGGGCAGGGTGCCTGGGTGACTCAGCTGGTTGAGCATCCCACTCTTGATTTCTGCACAGGTCATGACCTCAGGTTCATGAGAAGTTGGGCTTCATGCTCAGCATGGAGCCTCCTTGTGCCTCTCCTCCCACCCTGTTCTCTCTCCCCCTTCCCCATCCCCAACTGCTCCCTTGCCCATGCTCTCTCTCTCTCTCTCTAAAATAAATAAAATCTTAAAAAAAAAAAATTGGCTCGGGGAACCAAATTGTGTATCCTAGTTAATCCTCCACTATTTCACATTGATTGCTCAATAATCCTACAGCTCTGATCATTTTCTTCTTCTTCTTCCCTTTGCCTGATACACTGATATTCTTATCTTTACCAAGTGATGGAGGTGAGAATGAAAGGTGGTAAAAGCCCTCTTCATTGACTTTTTTACTATGTTTCTGAGTCCTGTACCAACAGATTAATATTTCTTGTTACCAGCTCTCATCTTCACATACTGTGAAAACACAAAGAAAATCCCATAAATTTCAGCTAACCAAAATATGGTTTGATGTCACTGTAGATTTTATTTACTAAAGCTAGTATTACAGTGCTTGCCTATGGACAATCAAGAATGAGCTGTAATTGAATCACCCTTGTGAGGATCAACCAGATAAAAGTGGCAGGAAGGAGAATTAAGGATCATCTCCTAAAAGCAGTCTAATAAGAGAATCACATTGTATTAGGAATGATGTTTCCTGCTGCAACTCCATATACAAGTCTAACTCCTACTAAATATGCTAAATCTTGAGGCACAGTTTTGGCTACTTATTAATAAATTTGCCAATCTATTGGAAAACACCACAGACATACCTCAGTGAAATCCTGCCATCTAAGAAAACATAAAACCTGTGACTATAATTGTCACTAAGGTGGCTCTTCTGAATCATTAATGATAATGTACCAATGCATCAGTGATTATGCAGATAATTTTGTCTTATCATCAATTACATTTTTCTTTCCCACATTATTACAAATTATAAGAAAATCTTTAACATTCATATTTAAATCAGAAAGATATATAGTTTGAGGTGTAATGAAGTTAAAAGTTCTAATGGGATCTTTTAAAAAAATTTTTATTTATTTTTTAAATTTCTTTTCATTGTTCCAGAATTCATTGTTTACACACCACACCCCGTGCTCCATGCAATATGTGCCCTCCATAATACCCACCACCAGGCTCACCCAACCTCCCATCCCCTGCCCCTCCAAAACCCTCAGATTGTTTTTCAGAGCCTACAGTCTCTCATGCTTTGTCTTCCCCTCTAATGGGATCTTGGGTATAATTAGTAATTACTCTCTGGTTTGAAGCTTCTGGATGTTTTCTATTGTGGTCTTAAGCTTAATTATCAAAGAGTCAGGATCCATCCCTGGCAACTGATCTCCATGTTCTAAATGAAGCAGTGTTTGCTATTGCGGTTGGATTTTTATTTAAGAAAACTTTGATTACTGGAAATTCAAGAATCTGGAATCCTCTGATCATCAGAATCTTCTAGGCCACTGAAACATGAGAGCTAATAATGAATGTAACATTTCTTTGGTAATTAAGGGTCTAGGTGTGTTCAGAGTCAATATGCAAAGCATGTCACTAGTGACCCCAGTACAATAATGTACACATGACTGAGATCACTCAGTGCATATGCTATAAAATTCCCTTTTCATTTCAGCGGGTATGACAATCGTGTCCTAATTTCTGTCATTTATCTTGTTCTGCAAAAGCACAGGGTTGAAAAAACCTAGTTAATTAACAGGTCTCATTAGCTTTTTACTGGGGAGTACTGAATGTCATTCTTCTATGTATCATTTAGCGGCATTTTGTGCAGCATGACCCATGCAGAAAACAGATGGCGAGATCATCTCTAAGGAGGACAGATTTTGACAGCCATTATGAACATGAAGAGTAGGAAACTCAAGGCCTATGACATGTCAAGTGGTTTCCAACCATTATGTCATTATTTCATTTAATCCTCAAAGCAATTCTGCAAGACTGAAAATCTTATTCCCAGTTTTTGAGATGAGAAAACCAAGAATCAGCAAAATTAATCAAATATGAGCTGTCCAGAAGGGACAGACAAAGTGGGTTCAATGGTATAGCTATAACAAAGAAGGATCTCTCCTCCTTGAAGGAACTCTTCCAGAACTGTGTTGGCTAACTGGACATCCAGGTGTTTAGAAGTATCTGAACCAGACCACTAGAGACCTGAACACAGGAAGCTGCCTGACGTTGCTGAGGGACTCCCAGAGAAGCCACCTCTGTCACAAGCAAGTCCACAAGCTTGTCAGGATGGGGCACGGTCAATCGTATACACACTTTGGGAACACTTCCACCAATAGCACTAACTACCTGAAGGTGGGTGCCAGATTCTGAGGATCAAGACTTCCCTTGATCTCAACAACTTTTGCTTTTTACATTTAGAATTCCGGGCAGGAGAGGAAGAACCTCATTCCCCAAGAGGATGTTCTGATAAGAGACTGTCTGGAAAGTTGAAAAGCCTGAGCAGAAAGGCATGGCAGGCAAAAGGAATGACTTGGGCCTGCATGGAGGCATTGCTGTAACAAAGCCGTCCCAGCATTCCGGAGATAGCTCTGAACCACGCCAGCAGCGGGGCAGGAAGAGCTGGGAAAGGCCCCCATCAAGCGAAGGCTTCAGGCCAACATCACACAATGATAAGCTCTACAAAGGGCTCTGGACGCACATCAAAGCACAAACAAATCCCCACCCCCCCCCCCCCCCAGACATTCCGTGTAATGCTCACATCTCTCAATCCTTCACACTCAAAGGAGGAGAGTTTTATAAGCCACAATCAGTGCTCTCATGCCTCCGCTCCATTTTAAGGGCACTTTTTCCTTATGCACATGCAGGTAGGTTTGGGCTCTCGGGAATTGCAGTCTCTAGGATAGCGAATCCCTTCTACGCATGCGTGGGAGAGAAGACGCCGAAGGAGGGCAGACTCACGCATGCGTAGCTGCCGCTGCTCTGGGGCAGAAGACACAAACAGAAGGGATTGCTTCTCCTTCCAGGCTGCCCCACACCTCCCATGCCCCTTTCTCTCCACTCCAGAGCAGTGAAAAGTCCTGTGTAGCCCCAATTTATCATGAACTGAATCATCTGTCCCTTAAGCCCACATACTCCTACTCCTATTAAAACAAAACAAAACAAAACCATTCCCCTCCATAATAAGGATTTGGAACGATCATTTTTGGCTTGTTTTCTAAGATTATGAGAAAATATCAATAACAAAAAGAGCAATTTCCTGAAAATCTACATTAATTGTAATATAGAAGAGCCTAGCATTTCTCCCTTTCACCGTATGAAATAATCTTCAGTTATGTCAGAATAATTTCAGAATCAAAATCAAGTCATCCCCTTTGACCACTTCCTGTATCAGTCTCTAGGCAGAGGCTTTAATATATATGACCTCGAGTATTCTGTCCTTAAAACTGCCCTGTGAAGCAGGACGTGTGACTCACTCTCACAAAGGGGGAAACTGAAGCAAGGAGGGTCTTAGCGTCCAGCTATCAATCACACAGTGGGGAATGGGCAAGCTGGGGAACAGAAATCAGACCCTCGTGACTCTAACCCCAGGGCTCTAAAGGACACATTATCCCTTATTTTTCCCTAAGCCCAAGTGGTACAGGACTTTTTTTTTTTTTTTTTTATCTATATAGCTTATTATTCTTGGTAGTTTTAGGGAATTTAGAAAGTCTTTAAAAGCAAAATTAGGGATGCTTGGGTGGCTCAGTCAGTTAAGCGTCTGCCTTTGGCTCAAGTCATGATCCCAGTGTCCTGGGTTTGAGACCCACATAGGTTTCCTTGTTCAGCGGGGAGCCTGCTTCTCCCTCTCCCTCTGCCCTTGCTTGTGCTCTCTCACTCATTGTCTCTCAAATAAATAAAATATCTATAAAAATAAAATTAAAAAAAGCAAAATTAAAGGCTAACTCTGAGCAAAAGGTTTAAAACTTACAGTGAGAGAAACTAAACACTTCCACCAAAAGATACATTATGATGATAATGCCTTACTTTGGGGCCAAAGTGTTAAAAATGCAAGAACTTTTAGAAATGCCTCCATTTCAATTAAGTGATTGGTGTGTCCCCCAAACTGGCTGCCCCTTGCTATTTATTTATTTATTTATTTAATACCTGTTGCTTTTTTTAGATGGACAGCATTTCATATTTACTGTACACCTTGATCTACACTCCCTTGGCGAGGGACTAAAAGAATTTATTCTGAGCACTGGGGCACTTGGGTGGCCAGTCGGTTAAGTGTCCTGCTCTTGGTGTCAGCTCAGGTCATGACCGCAGGGTTGTGAGATCCAGTCCTATATGGGTTCTGTGCAGAGTGTGGAGTCTGCTTGAGATTCTCTCTCTCCCTCTCCCTCTGCCCCTGCCCACTGCACATGTGCACTCTCTCTAAAAGAAAGAAATAATTAAGAATCTTTTCTGAGCATTAAGTCAGACAAAAAGAAACAAAAGAGAAAAGAAAGAGACTATGTGTTCGCTTGAATCACCAATGGTTGCCTCGTTTTTACCTTTCTGAACCCAAATGATTGTGTGCGATGGTCAGAGCATGAGGCACGTAAGGCTCCAAACTCTGGGTTTGTTGGAAAGCTCTCAACACAACCTTGACCTGAGCTTATCAGCCTGACTCTCAGTTGCCAAACCCACTGGCTCTGCAGAGGCTGAGGTCATCGTCATGGGGCTGAGGCCATGCTGAGCATGGCACCCACTTGAGGATTTTATTTTCAAGCCAGAGAAAGTTTCAAGCAAGCCTACTCTCACTGAGTAGGCAGAAAATGAGATTAAGGATATATCAGGTGGTTCCCAGAGTGGCTGGGGGTGCTGGGGAAGCAGACTTCGTGCCGAGCTTCCAGGAACGATGCCCAAAATTGAGCCGCAGAACGGATGGGATGAAGGAAAGGTTGCTGCCACCATCAGGCACTGGGCATATCACCGTCATTTCTGTGCCAAGAACTAAGCCTTGCAATCACGGCTACTGCCCGTGTTGACAGAAAGGGAAAGGGAGTGAGTGCCTCTGTTATGTCACCAGCCAGAATCAAAAACTGGAGCGGGCGAATCTTACTGGCAGATGCTTTGCCACGTGCCTGTGGCAGAGGAGAGCGGTCGCCTCCAGATTTGTAGGCGGAAGAGGTCTTTGCCGCCTGCCAAGACTCGCACGGTAAAGAATTCTCAAACGTTCGAAGAGTGGAGGCATAGATGTGTTTACAAAACAAATAAAAATGTAACGTCAATTTCTTGGCGCAATAAAATAAATACAACAGTTCCTTTTTTTGAACTGAGAAAACAAGAGAATGATAGCAATTTCCCTGAATTCATAATGATTAAAGGAGTGGGTATCTGTTTTGTTTTGTTTTGTTTTATTCGAAAGCCCATGCACTTCCAACTAACCTATGCTGTCATCTTATTTTAATAAACGAATAATAGTTTGAATTCAATATTATAAACAGCACAGGGTTCATTGTTTAAATTTTTTTTTAATTTTTAGTTTTTTAGAGACAGAGGGTGGAGAAGGATGGAGAGAGATGCAGAGAGAGAATATCAAGCAGGCTTCATGCTGGGCACGGACCCTGAGATCAGGACCTGAACCAATATCAAGAGTCAGATAGACGCTTAACTGATTGAGCCCTGCAGATACCCCTCACAGTGGTTGTTTTTAGCTAAAAAATGTCAGACATATAAGTAAAACATCTCAAGTTGGCAGTTGTGTTCAATTAAGTTAATAATCCCAAACCACATAAATGCTGCTGTTCAAATAAGCTACCTACTTTTTTCCTCTTTGGGTCAAGTATGGATCACACATTGAATTAAAATGGTGCAGTTTTATATATGTCATTTATTTATTCCTTTTATTACTGGACATTAGGAAATGAGCAGAAAAACACAGTTTAATGTATGTATAAGACTGTTGGACTGTGGATCCTTAGATCTGTACACATAAAAGTACATATTCAGTAAGCTGTTACTCTATGCAAGACATTGTTCTCAGCACTGGGGGAGAAAAGATGACTCTGCTGGGGAGAAGCTCAGAGTCTAGTAAATGCGTTAGAGAAATAAAGATACCATTTCAATTATGCATGGAGTGCTATGGTACAGCCACATACAGGCTATGACAGAGCTCACAGGACACTAAATCAATATCTAGGGAATCTGGGAAGGCTTCTTGTAGGAGGTTCCAAGCCATTAGGGAGGCCACAACCACCTTCATTCATCATTCTAGGCTTTGCTTAGAATTAGGTGTTTAGGATACAAAAGAAATAAAGTCCCTATCCATGTGGAACTTAGAATCTACTGAGAAAGACATAAACAAATAACTACACGAATACTTTGTTAAATGTAATTGGAATAAGTGTTACTGAGAAAAAAAACAGTTTTATAAGAGTTTATAACAAAGGAAACCTACCATAATCTAGATGAAGTTGTGAGGAGGTGTTGGGAGAGAGACCAGTCTCCATGGATCTCTCATGTTTATGTATGTCTTATCTCAGCTTTGGCTCTGTATTTTCTCTTCAAGGATGTTTGCATAATAAGCAGCCTCAGAAGATAGAGACAGTGCCCTCTGGGGTGTAGGGAAGATTTGTTTCCTATAATACATTAAAGATAGTATCTCTTTCCATGGTGTAGGTTTGCTGGCGGTCCCCTTTAGAAGACTGAAGTTTCTCCAGCTTTAGGTTCCTCAGCTGTAAGGCAAACCCACCGTGTGTGCAGCATTGACCAGGGAGACTGTAGGGACATGTATACCTCTGCTCCCTGATGGGCTGTGGTAATACAGACATTTGTCTCTGATCCAGGAGACTCATGTCTTCTGCCAGCTTCTGTGAAACTGAGCCCAGATAACATGTTAGCTTGCTTATCCTTAAGACAGAATTTCAGACCAGTCAAGGAACTGGGGGAATTGGTGTGATGTTAGAGGTCTCTTTGAAGAAGGAAAATTTAAATTGAGACCTGAAGAATAAGGAGTTGCTAGTGGGCATTGGTTATTTCTGGGCAGATGGAACCCACAAAGCAGAACTTTGAAAGAACGGAGCATGGCAGACTCAGGAGCTGAGAAAGGACTAGAGTGCTGGGAACAGAGCAAGTGAGGTTGGAAGGATCTCTACTTGAGGCTGCAGAGGTAAGGAGGGACTTGATCATATAAACATGTGTGATACTGTGATTTATAATGAGAAATATATATTCAGTCTTTGTCTTTTTTCTGGCATAGAACTCTAAAAATTCTTGGAATTTCCTAAGTGATGAGAGTAACAAAGGTGTGTTTTGTCATGTTAATGAGGTGACTTTTGGAAAGTACTTAAGGTTGGGGGCTGGTTGCCAGGAAAACCAACCATGTGATTAGAGGGTTGGAACTTTCTTTTTTTTTTTTAATTTAATTAATTTATTTTTAAAATTTAAATTCAATTAATTAACATATAATGTATTATTGATTTCAAAGGTAGAGGATAGTGATTCGTCAGTCTTATATAATACCAATGTTTATTCCATCACGTGCCATCCTTAATGTCCATCACCCAGTTACCCCATCCCCCCACCCCGCTCCCCTCCAGCAACCAGTTTGTTTCCTATGATTAAGAGTCTCTTACAGCTTAAAAAAAAAAAAAAGAGTCTCTTAGAGTGTGTCTCCCTCTCTGATTTTGTCTTTAGAGGGTTGGAACTTTCAATCCTGCTCTACATCCGGGGAGGGGGAAGGAGCCGGAGGTTGAATCAATCACCAGTGGCTAGTGATTTATTTAATCACTCATGCCTCTGTCATGAAGCCTCCATAAAAACCCCAAAGGAGGGGATTCAGAGCTTCTGAGTTGCTGAACATGTGGAGGTGCTGCCAGCAGCTGGAGAGGTCACGGCAACTCTGCGCCCTTCCCATTTGGATTGCCTTATGCGTCTCTTCCATTTGGCTCTTGATTTGTATCCTTTAATATCCTTTGTAATCAACTGGTAATTTAGTAACTAAATGGGTTTCCCGAGTTCTGTGAGCCATTCTAGCAGATTAATCTAATCCAAGGAGGGAGCTATAGGAACCTCTGATTTATAGCCAGGCAGTTAGAAGCATGGGTTACAACCTGGGCTTGCAACTGGCATCTGAAGCAAGGGAAGTCTTGTGGAACTAGCCCTTCCCCTGTGGAATCTGATGCCACCTCCAGGTAGATGGTGTGAGAATTGAGGTGAATTGGAGGACACTCAGCTGGTGCCACTGACTTCCTTGTTGCATGGTGTAGGGAAAACCTCCCTTCCCATATATTGGAACGGAGTGCAGAACCCTCTTAACATATAAAGGAGGAGAATATATATTGGGAGGCAATTCTCTGTGGGCTTTGTTTGCCACTTTGCAAGCTGTTTATCCATCCTTCATTATGGACTACATTTTCAAGGATGTTTGCATCATGAATAGTTTGGGAAAATAGAAATAGTGTCTCCCTCTGGAGTCAATGACAGGCATGCTTACTATCTACTATGGAAGATTTGAGTTTTCTGTGCTCAAGGTTCCCTCCTGTAATGTGACCCAGGGCATACGCAGTTGTTATCTGGCCCTCTTGAATCACGCAGTAGGAATTGAGTTCTGGAGCAGTGACATGAAAAATACCAATGCTCTGGCTACTGCTATTGCTTTGAGGAATCCGTGCATTCTACCAGCCCTTATGGAAATGTGGGGGGCTAACTTCATAACTTATAAGAAGAACAAAATCCAATCTTTTATAGTCATTGAAAATACTTTATTCTAAAGCCAGAAAATGTTAGTCAGTGAGATTTTATAGTTTCGCATTTTGGGTTTTGTTTGGTAGAGTTGCCTACGCATCTCTAGAGAATAGTGCCACAAATTGAGGTAATCAAACCATCTACTCCCAGAATGGTATTTGGTAAATGAGGAAGAAGAATGCTAAAAGTAATCGTTTTTGTTTTTTTTTTTCAAGGAGCCTACAATCTCCATTGAACAACTTCAGAGTGGTTTCATGGAAAGCATGTGGATTTGGTATATTCCAGTCCCAGGTCTGTCCTGTGCCACCTGTCTGAGATGGGACAAGCCACCAATTTCATTTGCTCTTGAGTTCATCATTCATTAAAGAGAAATAATACAACCTATACCATATAGTTCACATGAGGGTGAAATGAGAGGATAACATTTGAATAATAGTAATATAACTTCTCTATCAAGCCACTCTTAAAATTGTCCAACAGGGTCTCTCTTTGGGAAACTGAGCTGTTGAAGAGCACTGAGAAAAATTTTTAAGATGAGTTTGCTCCTGACCTAAAACTTTTATGGTAATCCTAGAGGAGAACATAGGGAGTAACCTCTTTGACATTGGCCACAGCAACTTCTTTCAAGATATGTCTCCAAAGGCAAAGGAAACAAAAGCAAAAATGAACTTTTGGGACTTCATCAAGATCAAAAGCTTCTGCACAGCAAAGGAAACAGTCAACAAAACAAAGAGACAACCCACGGAATGGGAGAAGATATTCGCAAATGACAATACAGACAAAGGGCTGATAGCCAAGACCTATAAAGAACTCGTCAAACTCAACACACACAAAACAGATAATCGTGTCAAAAAATGGGCAGAAGGCAAGAACAGACACTTCTCCAAAGAAGACATACAAATGGTTAACAGACACATGAAAAAATGTTCATCATCACTAGTCATCAGGAAGATTCAAATCAAAACCTCATTGAGATACCACCTTATACCAGTTAGAATGGCCAAAATTAACAATACAGTAAACAACATGTGTTGGAGAGGATATGGAGAAAGGGGAACCCTCTTACACTGTTGGTGGGAATGCAAGTGCAGCCACTTTGGAAAACAGTGTGGAGATTCCTTAAGAAATTAAATATAGAGCTACCCTATGACCCTGCAATTGTACTACTGGGTATTTACCCCAAAGATATAGATGTGGTGAAAAGAAGGGCCATCTGTACCCCAATGTTCATAGCAGCACTGGCCATAGTCACCAAACTGTGGAGAGAACCAAGATGCCCCTCAACGGATGAATGGATAAAGAAGATATAGTCCATATATACTATGGAGTATTATGTCTCCGTCAGAAAGGATGAATACCCAACTTTTCTATCAACATGGACAGGACTGGGAGAGATTTTGCTGAGTGAAATAAGTCAAACAGAGAGAGTCAATTATCATAAGGTTTAGCTTATTTGTGGAGCATAAGGACATGAGCACAGAGGACATGGGAGGATGGAGAGGAGAAGTGATTTGGGGGAAATTGGAGGGGAATATGAACCATGTGAGACTGTGGACTCTGAGAAACAAACTGAGGGTTTTGGAGGGTTTGAAGGGTTTTGGGAGGTTGGGTGAGCCTGGTGGTGGGTATTATGGAGGGCACATATTGCATAGAGCATTGGGTGTCATGCATAAACAATGAATTCTGGAACACTGAAAAGAAATTAAAAAATAAATTTTTTTAAAAAAGATTTAAAAAAACTTTTATGGTTGGGTCACTGACAGCCATCTCTCTATGACAATCTTGGTTTTGTCTTTCTAAAAACTTTGCCAAAATCAGAGAAAATCTTGAAGCCAAATGCATCAGATTTGTTTGAAAATCTGACCTACTTCCCAGTCTCAGGGTATGATGATTTTCTTTCCTACAACCAATAGCATCATATATCCTGTAATATTGGTAGTTTACCTGATTGAAAAACTGTTTCAGTAAAGCCACTGTGACTGTCTAATCACCAGACAATGCTTCGAGGCACAGATGTTGCGGTGCAGCAAGTGAAAGCCAGTATTAATTCTCCAAAATATGCTGAATGCTACTGTTTTAAAACACCAGTAGCAAGTGAGACTCTTGTTTTTGCATTTAATAGCAGTGAGGCATCCTTATTCTCAAATTGATGAAGTCTAAGTAAACAAAACCCAGTTCTAAGCTGCATCTTTATAGCTTTCTATCTTCCGTGAATTCTGAGACAAGAAACGTGCCTCTCCATTCTACTCTGATGTTTTTCTCGCACTTGCTTCAGATTGTGATAAATCGGCAAAAACCTTTGTCAAGCTAAAGATAACCAAGTACTTTGGAGTGCTAGCTCCTGAACAAGACCAATTAATCCCAGAGGCCACAGGACTTTGGTATGGGAAGTAAGTCTGCCCTGGCCTGGCCCCAGTGTTAGAGCCAGGACTCAGTGGACACTGAGGTTGACTTAGGGGACTTTCAAAACTCACCCAAAGGTCATTTTAACTATGGTGCCTGACCCTTCCTCCTTTGGTCTCTATTTTATCCTATACCTAGGTTTTTTAAATGACCTCCTTATCCTCCATGTTATGCCACTTACTATTCATCTGTTAGTTTCCTTCTTTAAAATCAGGGATGAGGGGCACCTGGGTGTCTCAGTGGGTTAAGCCTCTGCCTTTGGCTCGGGTCATGATCTCAGGGTCCTGGGATCGAGCCCTGCATCAGGCTCTCTGCTCAGCTGGGAGCCTGCTTCTCTCTCTCATTCTCTGCCTGCCTCTCTGCCTACTTGTGATCTCTGTCCGTCAAATAAATAAATAAAATATTTTAAAAAATAATAAAATAAAAAGAAAACCAGGGATGATATTTACTTTTTTTATTCATCTAATATAGTTGCTAAAAAGTATTTTGTTTTTAAACTGAACAAATCAATGAATAGAATATAAAAACTAGTCTGATACATTAGAGTCCATTGTACCAGCCGGGAAATTGCCCTCTGAAGACCATGGCGAGTGGTGGGACAGGAAGCCCCAGTATTAAGGCAGTGTTGCAGCAAGTGAAAGTGAATTGGATTTGCATTTCAAAACGCTAATTACAGTTCCTTTTTCCTTCTTCCAAAAGGGAGAGTTTGGCCCCAAGGCTATTTAGTGGAGCAGAGAAAGAAAAGCTGAAGCCTTTGCCTTATTTCTTCCACCTCTAATTAGCCAGAGCACAAAATAAAGCTTAGACTTTAGAACTGTGAAAGACTTGAGCCCCCCAAGGCTGGTGGGACAGCAGCAGAGCAGAGTTTCGGGGCTCAGGCAGACAAAGAACACACAGAACTCTGAGAGGGAGCAGACCGTAGGTCTGCTCCGTCCTAAAAAGGTTGTTTTTTTTTCCCCCCCAGATACTTACTCTCAACGTTTACTCATCCTTCTAAGACCACAAGTTGGCCTGTGGGTCCAGTGTTCAGACCCTGTGTCCAGGGTGAGCGTCAGGTGGACTTCATCAATCCATGTGCCCGTTGCACCCACCAACTCACTTTACCTGCCTTGACAGGTAGTTCTTACTATAACAGATACGTTGTCACTCCCAAGTTCTGCTGGACATTTCAACTAGCATTCCAGCTTCCCATGATCTTACACAGTTTTCAAAGGCAGACGTAGTGAATTTATTATTCAACCAATACAGATAGCTTCTAACTTTATGGTTTGCACACACAGTAATCATTCATCACAGGTAACCTTTCCACAATCCCATTGAGCCAGAATCAGCATCTTTACAAACTGAGTATAAAAAGGGAAGGGCTGGGGGACGCCTGGGTGGCTCAGTGGGTTAAAGCCTCTGCCTTTGGCTCAGGTCATGATCCCAGGGTCCTGGGATCGAGCCCCACATCGGGCTCCCTGCTTGGCCGGGAGCCTGCTTCCCCCTCTTTCTCTGCCTGCCTCTCTGCCTACTTGTGATCTCTGTCTGTCAAATAAATAAATAAATAAAAAGATATCTCAAGCCAAGAACTTTGATTATCAAAGAAAAAAAAAGGGGGAAGGGCTCTGATGAGTTAAGGATTATTCCCTAAATCCTTCGTTGCCAAACAAGGGCAGAAACACAGGCAGGAAGGGCACATCAGTGAGATGGAGGAGGAAGTCAGGGACGGTGCCAGCAGACAGCGAACCTACAGTCTAGAGGCTGTGGCATCAGAGGGACCTACCTCATGGGAGGAGATAACGACCAGTCAGGGGAACTGTGGTTCTAGGGAGGGAGGAGGAAAGAAAGAGTCCCAGGAGCAAGCTAAGATCCAAGGCACTAAACTAATACTGTGACTAGAACCTCACCACAAGGAAGGGTTTCCTCTATTCTTCCCTCCGTCAGTCCTCTGTTCCTTTTCTTCAGCCCACTGGCCCTCTGGAGTGTAAGAAATTGATGCTCCACCTCACCAAAAAGCAGAGTATTTGTCCTAACTCCGATGTTCTGTGTCCCAAATAAGCTCTTCTTAAAAGCTTCCTGTAAATTGGGGTAGTGTGAATGACACTACTGTCCACAGTCCCTGGTAGGGTTGGAGAAAATGGCTCTCTTCTACACCTCAAAAATGGCAGCAAACCTCAGAGAACAGGGCAAATTTCCTTCTTGATTTAATTCAAAAGTAAAAATTCCAGCATAATAATCAAATTGAAGACCTCTGTCCTATTCATTAGGATATCCAGGAAGATTATCCAGCTTCTGGAAGACTATAAGATAAAATAAGGCCAATGATTCTCTCTTATCTGTTGATGCATGCTGGGCTGACACAGAGAAGACACCCAAGAAACACTGGCTAAATGAATTATTTTCCTTTATTAACTGTTTTCGGAGTTTTACAAGTTTTATGTGAGAAAAATTCTTTGAAGTGAATTAAAACCTGGCATTTAAACCCATCTCTAATTCATCTATGCTGGAGATGTGGAACACATCCTATTCCTCCACAGTGTTCTTTTTTTTTTTTTTTTAAGATTTTATTTATTTACTTGACAGACAGAGATCACAAGTAGGCAGAGAGGCAGGCAGAGAGAGAGGAGGAAGCAGGCTCCCCGCTGAGCAGAGAGCCCCATGTGAGGCTTGATCGCAGGACTCTGAGATCATGACCTGAGCTGAAGGCAGAGGCTTTAACCCACTGAGTCACCCAAACGCCCCATCTCCACAGTATTCTTTTGGTACATTCCTCTCCTCTCCTATTGTTTTATAAGTGAGCCCAAGCCTTCAACCCCTCCTTAACAGTCCCAGAACCTCCTGCTCTTGGCTCAGAATCCCCAGGCTCATTCCCACATTCTCCCATTTCACCTTTATTGTACATTCCTTTCCCTGTAGCCTTTGGTCTAGCAAATAAATCACTGTATTAAAGTGTTCTTTCCAACCACTTGGTTAAAACTTAATTATTAACAAGGTAACAATAAAGTAGCCACAGATATTTTCTTCATTGTTCCAAAAGAAAGACACAAGTGATTTATGTGACTTGGAGTTCACATAAATAACTTATTTTGTTATGAATAAACTTACTTATTTTGTTACCAATAAAATCTAAAAATAAAATCTGCCAGGAATAACAACAAATAGATTTAATTAATGTTGTGATTTATTCCATTTCAATGGGTCTGTCAAGATCATTTTTTTTTACTCACTAATAGGATTATATGCACAGCCCAAAACATAGCACATGGTAATAATTTCCACCATTTCATTGTCATTATGATTATCATTGTCAAAATTCTTTGATTGGTCATTTTCCTTTTCCTTTGTACACAGGAAAACATTCCCTGAATGTGGAAAATAATTCTACATTTATTGAAATTATTTTCTATCCCAGTAACTTATATACTTACTGCCTCTGTCACTTCTTGATATTTATAATGAGTAGACAAACATGACAAGGGACATTGGGTATAAAATGGCTGGTACTTCTCTCCCAGGAATGGGCTAAAGCCTACAGATCTGAGAGGCCTGGGTTCTGCTCCAATCAGTGTAGGGGAAACACTTTCTCTGTTCTATCCTGCTCTACAGAAGTTCTTAGAACCCCAGGGCAGAACCACAAAGTTCGTTAATTCTTCATTGAACACATTATGGCAATAAGAGGACCCTACCATGGACAGAGTAATTATTATTATGCCAAACTTTTTATATTGTTCTTCCACTAACTATGAGCAGTATGAGACTATAAGAACATATAAAAATATTGCAAACTCTTTGCCCAATTTAAACTGATTGGAGCTTGGGTTTTAGAGACAATCATTCCTCCCTCCCAATCCTGTCACACTAACCTTGTGTACCTGACCTAAACTCTCTGTAGGTCCACTTCCACTTGCATAAACTGACACCATCAGCACCTATGTGACTGAGGTCATTAATTTTAGGAAGTAGTGAAATACTGTCTTAAAATAGCAACCCATGTGCTTTTCTTAGGCATAATCTTATTGCTCATTTTCTCAACAAAAATTAGAATTGCTCTATGATGAAGGCAAAGACAGAAGAAACAACAAATGTTCTGATTTTTTTTTTTTAACAACTCACAAATAGACTCTTGAATCCCAGAGAAATAAGATATAGATAGAGTGTTAGGGGCTAAGTTATGTTGCCCCCAGATTTCTATGCTGAAGTCCTAGTCCCCCAGTACCTCAGAATGTGACTGTATTTGGAGAAAGGATCTTTAAAGAATTTTACTTCTTTAAATGAAGTAAAAAAAAAAAAAAAAAAAGAAAGAAAGATTAAATGAAGTTAAAAAAAAAGATTAAATGAAGTCATTAGGATGGGCCTTAATCCATTATGACTGGGGTCCTTATAAGAAGAGGAGTTTAGAATACGAACAAGCATAGAGGAAAGACTACGTGAAAAAACAGGAAGAAGACAGTCACCTCCAAGCCCAGAGAGAGACCTCAAAGGAAATCAACCTTGCTGACACCTTGACCTCGGACTTCTAGCTTCCAGATTTATGAGACAATACATTCCTGTTATTTAAGCAACCCAGTCCATAGTACCTGTTAATAGCAGCCTTAGCAAATGAATACATCAAGTTTAAGCCATAAAAATAGATCAAGAAAAATGGAGAAAGCTCCAGATGCCTCTGGCCCCATAGAAGGCTGGCTCAGGGTTGTTCATTCAGGAGAGACTGGAAGTATGAAAGAGTGGCATGTTGGAGAAGGAACACAGAACGAGGAGACTGGGTCTAGGGGAGCTACATGGAAGGCAGTCCCTCTGCAGAGATGTTCAACAAAGGTTAACTCATCTCCTCTCCAACATGCCCACCATCACATACAATCATTACAATGTCAGTCATGGAAACCCACGGCAGATCTGACTTCCTATTCCCCTTTTATTATAAATATCCAGAAAGGTTTCTAAGTAAAAGTTCCAAATAGCTATTAGTCTAGAAGAGGAAGAAATGGGCACTTTCCAGGCAGATGAATTGTTTAATTAAGAAGGTCCTGGGAGAAAGTGAAAATTTCATTTAAAGCCGGAAAAGGAATAATTCCTAAGGAAAGGCAAGTTTGTTAGAGCAGATACTGCTAGATAGGCAAAGAGAAGAAACCTCTGGAGATTAATCTGCTGTTCAAATATCCAAAATTTAATGACCATCCTGAAAAAAATTCCTGAGAATTTTTGCCCATTTGGAATTTAAAATCTCGACATTTTGAGGCCACTTAATTAACAATTTTGTTGTGAAAATAGTTGAATTTTGAATGAGCATCTTTTTTTTTTAAAAAAGATTTTATTTATTTGACAGAGATCACAAGTAGGCAGAGAGGCAGGCAGAGAGAGGAAGGGAAGCAGGCTCCCTGCTGAGCAGAGAGCCTGATGCGAGGCTCCATCCCAGGACCCTGAGATCATGACCTGAGCCGAAGGCAGAGGCTTTAACCCACTGAACCACCCAGGCACCCCTTGGATGAGCATCTTAAACTTGTCTGTAAATCAAAAAGTCATTTCATTGGTTTACAGATAGGAAAATATAATATGTAATTCTTCACTCCCAATCAGTTATGCTGAATATGTTATTTCTTAAAGTGTTTTTTTATGGCATTATATTTGAAACCATTCAGACTAAAGTTACTGTTTTACTAATTTTTTTAGATTTTTTTTTATACTTCTCAGAACTAGTACTATGAATTTCCACACCCCACAGGATATGACAGTTCTTCAATTTTGTCTTTTGATGGAAAACAGGAGGAAAATTGAGGAAAGAAGAAGTTTCCAATAGCGTAGTAAATTTTTTTTTTAATTTTTGCTTCTATCATATTCCATTCATTCAGTATTTTTCACTTAACTTAGAATGTTTTTATCAATCACTTACTGTATGCTGGGCATCTGGACCCTTAGAATAAGACAAGCATTTTCCCTGCTATCCTGATACTTACAGGCTCCCAGGGAGGTGGGCATTAAACAAAGAATTACATGAACAATTATTTAAGAAAACTAATACTTGGTCAAATTGGAAACATAGGACTCAATTTCCAAAAAAAATTTAGGTGGAGAAGGAGGAAAAAAAAAAAATCTCCAAACAAGTTGAATATGACTTTTGAAATACAAAGGAAGTCCATGTCTATTACCAGCCCTCCACAGCAGAAGTTTCTTTTTTCTTTTCTTTTCTTTTTTTTAGAGAGAGTGAACATGAGTGGGGTGAGGGGCAAAGGGAGAGGGAGAGAATCTTCAGCAGGCTCCACACTTAGCGCAGAGCCCAACAAGGGGTTCAATCTCAGGACCCTGAGATAATGGCCTGAGCCAAAACCAAGAGTTGGACACGGAACCAACTGAACCACCCAGGTGCCCCTGAGGTTTCTTTATACATCATCTTCATAAAATTCTGAAAACCGAAGTCTACCTTTTATTAAACAAGCATTGCTTGCCTCTGTTTATTTCTACCTTTGATATAGTTCTTTTAAAAAAATATTTTATTTATTTGAGAGGGAGAGAGAGAGAGAGAGAGAGAGAGCATAAGCAGGGGGAGCAGCAGCAGGAGAGGGAGAAGCAGGCTCCCCACTGAGCAGGGAGCCCAACTCGGGACCTGATCTGAGGACTCTGAGGCTTAACTAGCTGAGCCACCCAGGTGCCCCTACCTTTGATAATGGTTTGAGCATAGATCCTGATCTTTCACATTTTGCTGGAAATAGAGGAGATAAAATCATGGCAAAGTAGGGGAATTCAGAAACATGTCACCACTTTGCAGGAAAGATCAAAGTGACAAGATCCCAGTTTACAGTCCTGAAGTAAGCGCCTAGGTGAGATTTTCTCTTCTTCCCTTTTCTTCAGATAACAAAAATTGCTGAAGTGGTATTGCTGAGTTGTATGATATTTCTATTAAAAAAAAATGTTTAGAGGAAGTTCCATCTCAAGTTTTGACGTGGTTGAGGCAATCAACATTCCCACCAGTCGTTCATGAACGTTTTCTTTTCTCACAAACTACCAGTTCTAAAGTAAGTCATGGGGATGGAAGGTACAGCCCAGGGAATATAGTCAATAATATTGTAATAACTTTGTAGGTGACAGGTGGTATCTTTTCTATCAGTCAGGATTCTTAGTTACTGGTAACAGAAATTGACCCCGAGTGCAAGATCACAGCAGGAGGGCGTTTGTTTTTTTAAGGATGTAGGGTAGTTCATGGAATTTATAGCTCCAGGTAATGTTCCAGGAAAAACACCCAACATCATATTGCAGAACCGGTCTGATGAGGAAATTACTGCTGCTGCAGCCAAGCAGTGAATTTGCTACTCTTGACCTTGATGTTACTGCAAATACTTCTATCACTGACACCGTTGCCCTTCCCACCTTTTGATGACTAGCTCTGGAGTTCAAGGGTGGTATGAGTGCCACTACTGACTGACAGAGCCTGGGTGACATGCCTATTTGACTATCCCTGCATCATTACCAAACCATCTTAATTGCTATAACCTTCTGGAAAAGTCTTTACCAATAAATAATAAATAAATAAATAAATAGTCTTTATTCAGGTCTTAATAATTGGATATTTTTCTAGTCTTTTCACTTTTCTGTGACCTGAGAATTAGGTATATCTGTTACCAAATAGATGCATTTCTTTTTTTTTTTTTTTTAATTTTAGATAAAGCCTGCCAATTTTTTCTCTTTAATGGAGAGTTAGTCCATTTATATTTATTAGGATGACTGACATATGTAGACTTGTTTCTATAAAATTGAGTTTACATGTGAACTATTTGTTTTCATCTCTGTCTTTTCTTGAATGCTTTTCAATGAATGAGATTTTTATATTCCTTTTCTTTCCTCCCTGCTTGGAAGCTATACACTATGTTTTTTTTTTTTTTTTTTTAGCATTCCCTCACAATTTAATATGCATACTGATTTTAACAAAATATAGGCTCTAAGCATCCTTGAATTATTTTCATATTGTTCCTAATCAACACAGTTTTTAATCTAAGAAATTAAACACTATTGTTATTGTTTTATACTTTCAATATTCTTTTAGGATTGCCCAGTGGTTTACCAATTTCCTTGCTCTCCATTCCTTATGTTTTAGAACTTTACAAGCATTTTTCTTTTGCCCAAACTACTTCCTTTAGTGAGGGTCTATTACAGGCAAATTCTGACAGTTTTAGTTTACCTAAAACTACCCTTATGTTGCTTGTATTCTTGATAGTTTAGATGGGTTCTAATTTGACAATTAAATTGATTCTGCATACCTGGCTATTAAAAATTTAGTGCCAGTTGAATTACATTTTTAATTTTCTTTGGTTTCTTTTACTTTTAAAAATTCTCCCTCCCCATCCCCTTTCTGTCCACCCCCACCCCCACCTCCCCGTTTGCAACTGTATGTAATGTCTAGTTTTGCATTCCTTTTAATTTACCATGGTTGGTGATTTAATGAGCTTCCCGAATATAAGGATTGGTACCTCTGATCAATTCTGGAAATTTTTCAGGCATTAACTTGTAATATTCTACTCTTCCCCATTGTCGTTCTATTATCAATTTATGAACCCATAATTAGACTATATCACACTTTTTCTTTTTTAAAATCCTATATGTGTCTTAACCATATTTTTTCCACTTTCCTGAATCCCAGGGAGATTTTCTCCTCATATTTACCTTCTACTCCACCAGTTTTCTCTTATGTTATGTCAAATCTACTGTTGAGTTCATTTATGGATCTTTAAATTTTAATGATTTTGTTTTCTACTTCTTAGTGTTCCACGTTTGTTTGTTTCTTTTTTTTCTTTTTCTACCTACAAAGAACATTTTAGTAGTGTCTTGTACTCCTGTTATGCTTTCAACTCCCTCTTGAACATTCTGTGTTGATATTGAAAGTCTCTTCAGGTTGGTTTGTTTTCTGCTGGTTCTAACTTATAGTACCGTATGTCCTAGTGTGTTTTGTGATGTTTGTATACTCATGTGACTTAATCTTGACCTGTGGGAATTTTGAGGCCTAAAATGAAGATTCTCCTGAGGCAATTTGTGTTTGCTTCTGCCAGGCACTTTCTGGAGCATTACAAGCCCAGGACCATTTTCTCTGAAATCTTAAGTTAAAGTCTTTTGTTTCTTTGTTTGCCACACATATAGGGTGAATCCAGATCACCCGTCCGTATGAGGGTTCAATTGTAGCTATAGATTTTCAAGGGATTCTTTTTTTCCCATGAGTTAACTGCAATATTAAGATAGGCAAGATCCTTTACTGTTCCCTCCTGAGGAACATTTATTTCTAGCTTATGCTTACACCAAGGATGTGTAAAAATTTGTCTAGATGTAGAAGGGCCTAGATTTATAAGATTGAAAGGCCTCACTTGGAGTGGAAAATTCTCAGCATCTTTTTAAATATTTTTCTTTCTTATTTTTTTTTCCCAAGTATCAGGCTTCAGAATTTCCAGTTAGGTATATTTTAGAACTAGGCTTTGTGAATATATTCTGCATTTTGTGTGACCACCAAATTGTTAGCACAAAGTCACCAAGATTTGTGTGCTCTCAAGAGAAGAGTGGCTTGAATGTACCTCACAGGTTTCTGGCATTCACTGACATTCTGGCTTCTAGGGATTTCTGACTGCTTCATCAGTAAGCACCTTACAACTCATCAATACATGTGAAATATTTCAACCCTCATGTCTAATTGTTTTCAATGAGATGCTTGTTTAGATAATACTGCCAGGAAAAAAAAATAAACCTCTCTTTTTCCCCATTTATTCTTTTTCTTTTTTTAATAATATGATTTTTAAGATATCTTCAGCAACCTATATGCTAATTTTTATGTCTTTTATTTTATTTTTTTTTTGAGGTTCAGAGGTTTATTTAGCAC
Source organism: Martes martes (assembly GCF_963455335.1). NCBI lineage: Eukaryota > Metazoa > Chordata > Mammalia > Carnivora > Mustelidae > Martes > Martes martes. Next base: position 53,285,977 of record NC_137903.1, read on the forward strand.
TGGTGGGCTCAGACGAGGTTGTTCTCCAAAGGTCTGAACCCCGACCATAAGCAGAGAGGGCAATTTATATCCTTCTACTTCCACATAATTCGTACTTTTGGCATGCGTGGGAAACAGGGTAGGAAAGAAGAACCCAAAAGGGCTTTGAGACAGGGACTGGAATTCCCCTGCTGGTTTGGTCAGCCATCTTAGAGTACAGTTTTTCCCTATCATTCCCCCCTTTGATGCCCCTTTAAACACCTAGTTTAGAGGGCATTAATTTTTATGTCTTAATATGAAATCTTAGGTAAAATGATCAGACGTTTATCCATCCCCCATCCTCACTCTTCCAGTGTTATATTGAATCAGGGAAGGAGGTTTTCATTTCTTTGTAACTTAAATGTTGGGGTCCTGATGAACTATTTCCAAGGGTTTGTGGATAATTAATTAGAGCTGAATAAACATAAGTCTACATGCCTGATACTAACAAATGCCAGGGTGTCCTGGCCCCTCAGCTCTGGCCCAGTTGAGTTCTGGAAGGTTTTGGCTTTTAATGCCTCTTGGGTGTAGGCAAAAGTGGAGTCACATGATTTTAGAACTGAGATAGATTATATATTTCAAAGATGCATGTTCTTTCTTTGCCCGTGCAGATCTTCCTTATCAAAGTATTAATATGTGGCATGTGGAAGTAAAAAATATAAGAGAAAACATGTCTCCACTTTTCCTTTAATTTATATTCAGGTAAAAATAAATGAAAAAGTTACTGAAAAGATCCATCATGAAAAATACTGGGTAGGACCTGGTGCAAACACTGCAGATTCTTAGCAGGCTGAAAGGTTTTCAGAACTAGATAGAACAATTCAGGATAGAGTTTTTCCTACCTTGGGGTTTACATTTATGTTGAAAAACATCAGCTATTTCACAAAAATGCTGAGGGAGGAGAATCACATCCAAGAAGGTAAACTGGGATAGAAGGAGAACGGACCAGGGACGGGACTAGACTATCACAGATGCTGCAGTCTTGAGACAGGAACCAGAGCTGCAGTCTTGAGACAGGAACCAGAATCTGTTCTGATGTGGAGCAGAAGGAATGTGGTGTTCACTGTTCACAGTCACAGAGACATCGGTCCAAATGGCAGTTCTGCTCTTTCCAGGCCATTCCCAAGGCAAGGGGAGAAGAGTAGTGGTGGGAGGACTCTACTCCTTCTTGTTCTTGGGAATACCCATAGTGTCCAACAGGAGACAAAGGCAGTGAGCCCTGTCACCAGCTCTGCCCATGACTGTGTCATGGCAGGTCACTCTATCTCTCTGAGGTCTGGCTCATTAACTTTGTCCAAGACCTTCTGGTTCTATGATTCTACTGTCATATTTCTTAACCAGAGCTGCTCACCGGAATTATTTTGGGCAGCTTTTGAAACATACCTATGCCTGGAACCACCTCTGGAAATTCTAATGAAATAGTTCTGGCAAACAGCCTGGACAGAACTGGATGAAGCAACGATCCAGCAGAACAGTGGCTGTGGGTGCCAATCAGTACAAAATACTGAAACGCCCCTGGATGTGCAAAAAAATTGGGAAATTGTACGCATAGAATTTCTCTCTGCAACAGTGTTCTTTATGATTGAAAGGACAAATGTTGATAAAGTATTTAAGGACAACGAATGTTAAGTTAATGACTTAACTTAAAAAGGAGTGTGTTTACCCAACAACTTCCCTTTGCTGAGAGCATGGTCTGCCAATTTAAAGACAAAACTGATATCCCCTTCTCTAATCTCCTCCCACAGGGCATGTCTCCCCTAGATAGTGACCCCTGTTAGCCAGTTGGTCTCAAATATACATGTGTCTTTTGATTGTGATGGCCACCATGCCAAACCCCTACTGTATCCATACTCAAGAAAGAGACACCATAATTTTGTAAACTAAATAATTCTATATTATATTTATCATCATCATAATGGAAAGGCGGTATGACACATAATAAGCAATCAGGATTATTGTCATTAATATTAAAATACTATAGAGCATATTTTTCTCCTTGGTATTAGGAAGCTCTGTAACCAACTACCTGCCTCAACTTCTGGCTCTACTCTTTTTTTAATAACTGTAAACCTGGAGAAATTAATTCCTTTCTTTGTGCCTTGATTTCCCCATATGCAAAATGAAGAGAATAACCCCAAGAGTGATAAAGAACAGAGATTTACAGAGACAATCTATAGAAACAGGGAACTCACAGGCAACATGATCCCAATAAAAACTTATCTTTCAATAATCACTCTCAACGTGAACAGCCTAAATGCTTGCATAAAACGACATGGGGTTGCAGACCAGATAAAAAGACAGGACACATCCATATGCTGTCTACAAGAGATGTATTTTGAACCTAAAGATACAACCAGACTGAAAGTGAAGGGACGAAGAATCATCATTCAGGCAACTGGCCTCAAAAGAAAGCTGGGGTAGCAATTCTCATATCAGATAAATTAGATTTCAAGCTAAAGACTGTAGTCAGAGATACAGAAGGACACTACATCATTCTTTTATTTATTTATTTATTTGACAGACAGAGATCTCAAGTAGGCAGAGAGGCAGGCAGAGAGAGAGAGAGGGGAGGAAGCAGGCTCCCTGCTGAGCAGAGAGCCTGATGTGGGGCTTGATCCCAGGACCCTGGGATCATGACCTGAGCTGAAGGCAGAGGCTTTAACCCACTGAGCCACCCAGGCGCCCCTAGATCATTCTTAAAGGGTCTATCCACCAAGAAGATTTAACAACTGTAAATATTTATTTCCTTACCATGAGAACAGCCAACTACCTAAGCCAACTGTTAATCAAAATAAAGAGGCATATTGATAAGAATACATTAATTGTAGGAGATCTTAACACTCCACTCTCAGCAATAGACAGGTCATCTAAGTAGAAAATCAACAAAGAAACAAAAGTTTTGAATGACACACTGGACCAGATGGACCTCATAGATATATACAGAACATTCCACTCTAAAACAACAGAACAATCATTCTTCTTGAGCACACATGGAACTTTCTCCAGAATAGACCACATACTGGGTCACAAATCATTTCTCAACAGATACCAAAAGATTGAGACTATTCCCTCCGTATTCTCAGACTACAATGCTTTGAAACTGGAACTCAATCACAAGAAAAAATTTGGAAGAAATTCAAACACTTGGTAGCTAAAGACCATCCTGCTCAAGAATGTTTGGGTCAACCAGGAAGTCAAAGATGAACTTAAACAATTCATGGAAACCAATGAGGATGAAAACACATCAGTCCAAAACATACAGGATTTGGCAAAAGTGGTCCTAAGGGGGAAACACATAACCATCCAAGACTCACTCAAATAAATAGAAAAATCCTGAATACACAAACTCTCTTTACACCTTAAAGAACTGGATAATCAACAACAAATTAAGTCTATCTCATGCACAAGAAGGTAAAAAATTAAGATTAGAGCAGAGATCAATGAGTTAGAAACTAGAGATACAGTAGAGCACATCAACGAAACTAGAAACTGGTCCTTTGAAACAATTAATAAGATTGATAAGTCACTAACCAAACCAATCTAAAAGAAAAGAGAAAGGACCCAAATTAATAAAATTATGAACAAAAGGGGAGAGATCACAACTAACACCAAAGAAATAGAAACAATCATTAAAATTATTATCAACAGCTGTATGTCAATAAGTTAAGCAACCTTGAAGAAATGGATGCACACCTGGAAACCTATAAACTACCAAGACTGAAACAGGAAGAAATTGGCAAGTAATGAGATTGAAGCAGTGATCAAAAACCTCCCCAAAAAATGAGTCCAGGACCTGATGGATTCCCTGGGGAATTCTACCAAATATTAAAATTAAGAGACTAATACTGAATAGTTAAAGTTATTAAGAAAATGAACTATGTTAATACATGTAAAGTATTTATAACAGTGCCCAGAATACTCAATAAAACTTTGTTTTTGCCATCATTTTCATCATTATTATTAGGATTAGTATTTATATAAATCATGGATATGTTGGATCTGGAATCCAAACTGGTATTACCAACATTAGGACTAACAGATTTTCAAAAGAATTTAAAAACAAACCAGAAGAAGCAATTGAGACAAAGCTGACTCAAGTAATTATTTTCCAGATCCTGTCAGATACTCAGGAGATGGAAACTTTATCAAGTAAAACCAATAGCACAGGACACAGGCTTAGATTTATGACCGGTGTCAGAACCAAAATATCTGATGTCTGAAATCCAAAGCCAGTTTAAAAAAAAAAAAAAAAGGTCAAAAAGTGGAGGTAGGCCAGACACAGGGGATCAAAATGAAAGAGCCATTTTAATGACCAAGTATTAAATGAGAGGCAGTTCCCTGGCTTCTCTCACTAGACAGGAGCAAGTTAGGGACCTGACCTATCATATTGTTGGTCCTCAGAGCAAGGTAACAGTTGTTGCTCAGAGTAAGGAGGCCCATATGCATTTGATAGCACAGATTGCAAATAAGTTTCCTCTCAGAACTGTTATGAAAATATAATGGGATTGTGTACAACTGGGTAGTGTAAATTATTACAACTATCATTTGGATAAAACTAAGGAATGACACTAAGATGCTTAGTTTTCTTCTTGGCTTATTCCAAGAAAAAAAGAATGTCATTGTTGTTTTATATGAGACTTAAATTTATTACTCCAGTATCCCAACTATTTAATTTCTGTAAATAATTTTTTAAGTGACAGAATCATTTTGTTCTTGATTTCTATTTATTTCATTGGTTATTATTTATCTCCTTCCTTGGTATGAAGCACATTTTATTAATTCCTGGCCTTGGGCATTAAGCTATCTGCATAACAGCTATAAAAGTAAACTTAGTTAGAGCCTGCATTATAGCAAGTTCATCAAGTGATATGTATGATATGTGTATGTGTTAAAGTTTGAGACGGTTTTTATCATAGAGGAGAGGACCTTTGACACAAGCCAGCCTTATAGGGTCTTCTCTCTATCCGTATGTTGGAGAGTGGGGCCTCCTTTCCCTTGTAGGCCTTTCTTTCCTATAGTCCATAAGGATTTAAGTTTGGGATTATGAGGGCTGCCTTCTCTACCCCATAGAGAAAACCAGCCAGAAAGTACCCAGGCCAAATAACAAAAGAGGGTTATAAGATACAGCAAGATAGAACCCGTACAGTACTTGAGTTCCTGTCATGCCTGAAATCAGAACTCTTAAAGTTCCCAGTTAAACGTGTCAATAAGTTATCCCTTCTTCGCTTAAGCTATTTTGAGTTGAGTGTCGTTTGAAACAAAGCATTCTGAAATACATAATATAGCAGTATCAACCATCAAGTACCAAATCTCAAAAAAGTATATACATTTATCATTCTGAAGCATCGTGCAAGATTTAATTTAATTTCCAGTCTATTTCTGAGCCAGAAGCTTTGTAGAGGAAGTAGTCAATGGGCAAAAGGATAAATACTATATCTCATTGTCAGGAGGAACACTTGTCTCCTTTCATCCCATGCTGGTTTCCCCTTCTGTTCTTTTCCAAGCATCTCCCAAGCTCAAGATTTTCAATCAGTTAATAAACTGTCTCCAGCTGTTTCTCTTGTTGTGCAAATTTCAGGAGAAAAATTAATTAGCATGCACCTGAATGTATTTAGACAAGATTTTCAAGTGGCTTTTTACTATAAAAATCTGAGCGGTCCTATAAAAATAAATCGACACGCTTTGGGAATACCAGATTGGAAACAGACTTTCCCTGGGTTAACAATATTGAATGGGCAAAATGATCAGAGCGATGGATACTTGCTAAAGAGAAAAAATTTCTTTTAGGAATCAGGCATATTGTTCTACAGCATGGAAGAGCAGTTCTTATTCTCTGAAAAGACCAAGAATAATAAAGCCTCTTTGCTATATAAACATGCAGAGCAGAAGAAAATGATTGCTTTTAATCCTCTTAAAAGAGCAATTACATTTCAGTGGGCTCTACCCTGTTTTATCTCTAGTTCTTTATCCACTTCATGTGGGCAATATTGGGGATGACACGTTTGCTCCCATCAAAAATGCAAAGTATAGGATTCAACATTTCATGTTTATGAGTCCTCAGAAAACTTCTTTCTTTATCTGACCTGTAAATTCTAATGATAAGATACAGCAATTATTTAAAGTCCAAACTAAAAACACACTTTCCGCCAGACAAAACAAAATGGAAATGTTGCATTAAACACCTGTTTCTCCATATCTGTGCCTTTGCCATTTCTTTAGCTCAAAATGCCCTCTCTGCTATTTCTAAAATACATAAGATAATTCTTTTTTAAAAAGATTTTATTTATTTATTTGAAAGAGAGAGAGGGAGAGAGCATGAGCAGGGGGAGTAGCAGGCAGGAGAGGGAGAAGCAGAATCCCCACTGAGCAGGGAACCCAACTCCATGCTTGATCCCAGGACCCTGGGATCATGATCTCAGCTGAAAGCAGACACTTAACCAACTGAGCCACCCAGATGCCCCTAAAATGTATGAAATAATTCTTGCCTTATTATCTATACATCCTAAATGTCTACCACTGACTAGAGTTTGCCACTCCTACTTAAATATTGATCCTTGTTGTTTACTTTTACATAGTGCCAAGAATTGTGAGGATTGCTTTACCCATGTTCATTCATGTCATTATCAGAAGAACCCTATGAGATAGCTATTACATCATCATTTTACGGTAGAGGAAACAGCATAATAATTTGCCTAAGACACACAGCGACGAAGCAGCAGAGCTACAGTTTGAGCTGTGCTAGCTGACTGTCTAGCACAGTATTTTTTATGTTCCATATCTTTAAGGGAAAAATCTGCAAATGTGTTATAGAATAAACAGATTTGCATAAACACACAATTTACTCTTCACACAATTCAATTCAAATTCAGTTCATTTAAAAGCCCCCTTCTCAGTGACCACTGTCAGGTTTCCCTCCTATCTATCTTTAATTCCCTCTTAGAAATAGCGTATGAACTCCCATGTAATTCTGTACTTTTTCTAAGCACTCACCTGAAAAGTCCTTGGATTATAATTACACATTTGATTTATTGACCCAATGAAATTTCAGGCTGTAGAAAGAGAATTTTGAAATTATTTTTACAAAGCAGCTAATGTAGTGTTTTGTGTGGACTACATGTTTGATCGTTGCTTGTTAATTGAATTAATTAATACTTTATACCAAAATTGTCTTTGCCTGCAATGTCTGCAAGATAGATTCCAAGCAGTTGTCTTGAATTTGGGGGGAAAGATGAATATGAGTATGATGATGATGATAGAAATATTAATTATAGCATAAATAATAATAGTAGGTGTATAGAAAAAGAATCTAATACTGGGTGGTTCTGTGGAAAGTAACAGTTTTCCAAAATAATGTTGATAATTGACTGAATTCTCTTATAAATATCCACTACCAGTATCTATGTAGCCAACTCGGTATTTTTCATTTACACTCTTAGAACAAATGTTGTTTTTTGTCAATCTTTTATTTTTTTTTAAATTTTTTATTTATTTTCAGCGTAACAGTATTCATTGTTTTTTCACCACACCCAGTGCTCCATGCAATCTGTGCCCTCCCTAATACCCACCACCTGGTTCCCCCACCCTCCCACCCCGCCCCTTCAAAACCCTCAGGTTGTTTTTCAGAGTCCATAGTCTCTCATGGTTCACCTCCCCTTCCAATTTCCCTCAACTCCCTTCTCCTCTCCATCTACCCTTGTCCTCTATATTATTTGTTATGCTCCACCAATAAGTGAAACCATATGATACTTGACTTTCTCTGTTTGACTTATTTCACTCAGCATAATCTCTTCCAGTCTTGTCCATGTTGCTACAAAAGTTGGGTATTCGTCCTTTCTGATGGAGGCATAATACTCCATAGTGTATATGGACCACATCTTCCTTATCCATTCATCTGTTGAAGGGCATCTTGGTTCTTTCCACAGTTTGGCGACCGTGGCCATTGCTGCTATAAACATTGGGGTACAGATGGCCCTTCTTTTCACTACATCTGTATCTTTGGGGTAAATACCCAGCAGTGCAATTGCAGGGTCATAGGGAAGCTCTATTTTTAATTTCCTGAGGAATCTCCACACTGTTCTCCAAAGTGGCTGCACCAGTTTGCATTCCCACCAACAGTGTAAGAGGGTTCCCCTTTCTCCACATCCTCTCCAACACACGTTGTTTCCTGTCTTGCTAATTTTGGCCATTCTAACTGGTGTCAGGTGGTATCTCAATGTGGTTTTGATTTGAATCTCCCTGATGGCTAGTGATGATGAACATTTTTTCATGTGTCTGGTAGCCATTTGTATGTCTTCCTTGGAGAAGTGTCTGTTCATATCTTCTGCCCATTTTTTAATATGATTATCTGTTTTGTGTGTGTTGAGTTTGAGGAGTTCTTTATAGATCCTGGATATCAACCTTTTATCTGTACTGTCATTTGCAAATATCTTCTCCCATTCCGTGGGTTGCCTCTTTGTTTTGATGACTGTTTCTTTTGCTGTGCAGAAGCTTTTTATCTTGATGAAGTCCCAGAAGTTCATCTTTGCCTTTGTTTCCTTCGCCTTTGGAGACATATCTTGAAAGAAGTTGCTGTGGCTGATATCAAAGAGGTTCCTGCCTATGTTCTCCTCGAGGATTCTGATGGATTCCTGTCTCACGTTGAGGTCTTTTATCCATTTCGAGTTTATCTTTGTGTACGGTGTAAGAGAATGGTCAAGTTTCATTCTTCTACATATAGCTGTCCAGTTTTCCCAGCACCATTTATTGAAGAGACTGTCTTTTTTCCACTGGATATTTTTTCCTGTTTTGTCAAAGATTATTTGACCATAGAGTTGAGGGTCCATATCTGGGCTCTCTACTCTTTTCCACTGGTCCATGTGTCTGTTTTTATGCCAGTACCATGCTGTCTTGGTGATCACAGCTTTGTAGTAAAGCTTGAAATCAGGTAACGTGATGCCACCAGTTTTATTTTTGTTTTTCAACGTTTCCTTAGCAATTCGGGGTCTCTTCTGATTCCATACAAATTTTAGTATTATTTGCTCCAGCTCTTTGAAAAATACTGGTGGAATTTTGATTGGAATGGCATTAAAAGTATAGATTGCTCTGGGCAGTATAGACATTTTAACGATGTTTATTCTTCCCATCCAAGAGCATGGAATGGTCTTCCATCTTTTTGTGTCTTCTTCAATTTCTTTTAGGAGTGTTCTGTAGTTCCTCGAGTACAGATCTTTAACCTCTTTGGTTAGGTTTATTCCGAGGTATCTTATGGTTTTTGGTGCTATAGTAAATGGAATCGATTCTCTAATTTGCCTTTCTGTATTTTCATTGTTAGTGTATAAGAAAGCCACTGATTTCTGGACATTGACTTTGTATCCTGCTACATTACTGAATTGCTGTATGAGTTCTAGTAGTTTGGGGGTGGAGTCTTTCGGGTTTTCCATATAAAGAATCATGTCATCTGCGAAGAGAGAGAGTTTGACTTCTTCCTTGCCAATTTGGATACCTTTTATTTCTCTTTGTTGTCTGATTGCTGTTGCTAGGACTTCTAATACTATGTTGAACAAGAGTGGTGAGAGTGGGCATCCTTGTCGTGTTCCTGATCTCAATGGGAAGGCTGCAAGCTTTTTCCCATTGAGGATGATATTTGCTGTGGGTTTTTCATAGATAGATTTGATGAAGTTCAGGAATGTTCCCTCTATCCCTATACTTTGAAGCGTTTTAATCAGGAACGGATGCTGGATTTTGTCAAAAGCTTTTTCTGCATCAATGGAGAGGATCATGTGGTTCTTCTCTCTTCTCTTATTGATTTGTTCTATCACATTGATTGATTTGCGAATGTTGAACCATCCTTGTAACCCAGGGATGAATCCCACCTGGTCATGGTGGATAATCTTTTTAATGTGCTGTTGGATCCTGTTTGCTAGGATCTTGTTGAGAATCTTAGCATCCGTATTCATCAGTGATATCGGTCTGAAATTCTCCTTTTTGGTAGGGTCTTTGCCTGGTTTGGGGATCAGGGTAATGCTGGCTTCATAAAAAGAGTCTGGAAGTTTTCCTTCTGCTTCAATTTTTTGAAACAGCTTCAGGAGAATAGGTATTATTTCTTCTTTGAAAGTTTGATAGAATTCCCCAGGGAATCCGTCAGGTCCTGGGCTCTTCTTTTTTGGGAGGTTTTTGATCACTGCTTCAATCTCGTTACTGGATATTGGTCTATTCAGTGTGTCAATTTCTTCCTGGTTCAATTTTGGGAGTTTATAGTTTTCCAGGAATGCATCCATTTCATCTAGGTTGTTTAGCTTATTGGCATATAACTGTTGATAATAGCTTCTGATGATTGTTTCTACTTCCTTGGTGTTAGTTGTGATCTCTCCCTTTTCATTCATAATTTTATTAATTTGGGCTTTCTCTCTTTTCTTTTGGATTAGTGTGGCCAATGGTTTATCGATCTTATTGATTCTTTCAAAAAACCAGCTTCTAGTTTCGTTGATACGTTCTACTGTATCTCTGGTTTCTACCTCGTTGATCTATGCTCTAATCTTGATTATTTCCCTTCTTATGTGTGGAGTTGGTTTGATTTGTTGTTGATTCTCCAGTTCTTTAAGGTGTAGAGACAGCTGGTGTATTCTGGATTTTTCAATTTTTTTGAGGGAGGCTTGGATGGCTATGAATTTCCCCCTTAGGACCGCCTTTGCTGTATCCCATAGGTTTTGGAGTGAAGTGTCTTCGTTCTCATTGGTTTCCATAAATTGTTTAAGTTCTACTTTGATCTCCTGGTTGATCCAAGCATTCTTAAGCAAGGTGGTCTTTAGCTTCCAGGTATTTGAGTTCCTTCTGAACTTTTCCTTGTGATTGAGCTCCAGTTTCAAAGCATTGTGATTTGAGAATATGCAGGGAATAATCTCAGTCTTTTGGTATCGGTTGAGCCCTGATTTGTGACCCAGTATGTGGTCTATTCTGGAGAAGGTTCCATGTGCACTTGAGAAGAATGAGTATTCTGTTGTTTTAGGGTGGAATGTTCTGTATATATCTATGAGGTCCATCTGGTCCAATGTGTCATTCAATGCTCTTATTTCTTTATTGATTTTCTGCTTCGATGATCTGTCTATTTCTGAGAGAGGCGTGTTAAGATCTCCTACTATTAATGTATTCATATCAATATGACTCTTTATCTTGATTAATAGTTTTCTTATGTAATTTGCTGCTCCCATATTGGGGGCATAGATATTTACAATTGTTAGATCATCTTGGTGGATAGTCCCTTTAAGAATGATGTAGTGTCCTTCTGTATCTCTGACTACCATCTTTAGTTTAAAATCTAATTTATCTGATATAAGAATCGCTACCCCGGCCTTCTTTTGAGGCCCATTGGCGTGAAAGATGCTTCTCCATCCCTTCACTTTCAGTCTGGGTGTATCTTTAGGTTCAAAATGGGTCTCTTGTAGACAACATATGGATGGGTCCTGTCGTTTTATCCAATCTGCAACCCTGTGTCGTTTTATGGGTGCATTTAGGCCATTCACATTGAGAGTGATTATTGAGAGATACGTTTTTATTGACATTGTGTTATCTTTGAAGTCTTTCTTTCTGTCGATTGTCTCTATATTTCTGTTCAATGCTATTCTTAGGATTTTTCCTCTTTTATAGAACCCCCCTTAATATTTCCTGCAGTGTCGGCTTGGTGGTTGCATAGTCTTTCAAGCCTTGCCGGTCTTGGAAACTCTTTATCTCTCCATCCATTTTGAATGTCAGTCTTGCTGGATAAAGTATTCTTGGCTGCATGTTCTTCTCATTTAGTGCCCTGAATATATCTTGCCAGCCCTTTCTGGCTTGCCAGGTCTCTGTGGACAGGTCTGACGTTATTCTGATGGGCTTTCCTCTGTATGTAAGGAGCTTCTTTGTCCTAGCGGCTTTCAAGAGATTGTATCTACAATTATGATTCCTCAATTTTACTATGAGGTGCCTGGATGTTTTTTTTGAATTTATAATCTTGGGGGGGGACCTTTCTACTTCTAGTACATGAACACTTGTTCCATTCGCAAGATTGGGAAAATTTTCATGAAAAACTTGTTCCACTATATCTTCTAGACTTCTTTCTTTCTCCTCCCCTTCAGGGATTCCAATAATTCTGACGTTGGAACGTTTCATGGCATCATTTATTTCCCTGATTCTGTTTTCGTGGCTTCTAAGCTGTTTGTTCCAGGCTTCCTCCTGATCCTTTCTCTGTATCTGTTTGTCCTCCAGATCACTAATTCTATCTTCTGTCTCAGTTACCCTAGCTTTTAGAGAATTTAGATTAGATTGGAACTCATTGAGAGCGTTGTGAACCTCATCCCTGGTGGCCTTCAGCTCTGCCCTAACATTATGAACCTCCTCTCTGGTCGCTTTCAATTCTGCCCTAATCAATTCCGTTTGGTCATCCATGGCTTTCTCCAACCTAGCTATTGCCTGGATAATTGTTAGCCTGAATTCTCTTTCTGACATATTGTCTATGTTGATAGCCGTTAGCTCTGTTGCAGAAGGCCCATCCTCTGTATTTTTCTTCTGTTGGGGATTCCTCCTCCTAGTCATTTTGGTGAGAGATGACTGGACAGATGTAGCTGGATGTATTGACCGTGGTGCAGTCAAGGTGCACCCTGGAACGCTTCTGAGCACTCAGGATTCCCCACCCAAATGAGAGAAAAAAGAAAAGAAAAAGAAAAAAGAGGGAGAGAGAGAGACAGGAAAAAAAGGGAAGATAAAAGTGAAGGTTCAGCCCAAATGGGCCCCAGGGTAAGATTTATGACGTATACAAACAAAAACAGACAAACAAAAAGACTGATAAAAGTATATGACGAGAGAAAATATATATATATATATATAAACAAAAAAAGGGAGGAGCCTCGTCAAGAAGAACCCCAAGTATAAGATTTATATACTATCAGGACAAACACAAATACACAGAGACACTGGCAGAAGAAAAAGATGGGAGCATGGTTATAGATTCTCGGTGTGGGCGAGGAAGGTTATTTTGATTCTTCCTGGATGTATCTTGATATCTTTGTTAAAGGACTCAACTTTCCTAAGAAAAAAGGGGGATTAAAAATTGGTTCACCTATAGGGGTAGCATTGCTTGGAGAAAGGGGGTTACCTTGAAGTTTAACTCTATATGAATATTAGAAAATAAAAATAAAAAAAGGAATAAACTGGACTAAACTAAATTAAAAATTTTTTTAAAAATTAAGAAAATGGAAAAGCAAAAGAAAAACACATGTGTATGTATCAAAAAATTCAGGTTAGAAGTTTATCATGGAATTTGATGTACTGGACATCTCACTGTGATGGTAAATAGGTTAAAAAATTATCTATATAAAAAAAGAAAAAAATGAACCAGAATAGTGGGAAAGAATTAAAAATAAAAGTTGTATCTATGAAGTAGTGGTGGTTGTTCTCTTGTAGTCTTTTTTTTTTTTTTCTTTCCTGATTTGTTTTCTGGGGGAGGGGGCTGCCACGTGGGTTTTCAGTCTATGATGTTCCCTGAGTTAAGTCCTCCCGACCCCCTCAAGGGGGTGGGCTCTGAGAAAAACAGTTTTTTCAGGTTTTTGTTCTCTGGAGGTTTTTATGTTTGTTCACTTCTTTTCTCTCGCCTTGACAGCTTTTGATGGTTTTTGGAGGTTTAGAGGAAAGAAAACTGCACCCCAACCTCCCTCTCAGAGAGAAGCCTCAGTCTGCTCCCCTGCAGGTGCTGCAGCCGCTGGGCCACTGGCAGAGCAGGTTCTGAGTCACGGTCCCTGGGGACGCAGGATCTCCTGCTTGTAAGCAAAACCAAGGCAGCTGTGGCTGTCTGGGCAGCTCCAGAGCGCCAGAGAGGTTCCAAGCAGCAATCGCACACTGAGATTTTCCCGCTGGCTGGGGCTAAGAGCGCCGGGCTTGCACGCACCTCTCCCAGGGGAGGGTTTGGGGCGCGGCGCCTCCAGCTCTATCGGCTCTATCGCCGCGTGGGTCCGAGAACACCAGGCTGGGCGTTCGTGCACCTCTCTCAGGGGAGGGTGAGGCATGAGCCCATCTTCAGTAAGGTGCGCGTTCTGCCGTCTGGTGTGGCTCCCAGCCCCTCACGGGAGCCGGACTCCACCCGTTTTCGGGCGCACTGGCGGCTCCGGGACAAAGACTAGGTTTCTCCACCGCACTCTCTGGCTCAGCGCCAGGGGATGCTGCCCTGGGTCTGGGGACTTAAGCCCCTATCCCTAGCCTCCCCGATTCCCACAATTTCCCCGCGCGATCGTTTGCTCTTTTGAGTGCTTTCAACAAGACTCCAAGTTAATGCTGGTCCCCAGATGCCGGGCACTCTCGTATTGGGGTATTATATTCCAATCGGTCACCTCTGGTGGCTCCCTCCCCCTTTTGTTTATCTTCCGATATCAGTCCGACGTTCCCACTCCACTTTACCTGCCCACTGGCGTCTTCTGGCCCCCGTAGAGATCCAGACGTGTATAATTCTGATCTCAGGCTGATTTCATGGGTGATCGGAGTTCTTTGGTAGGTAATCAGCTCACTTTAGGGTACAGGTTGAAAAGGCGCCTCCTCCTACTTCCCCGCCATCTTGTCTCCCCTCTTGTCAATCTTTTATTAAGAAAATTTAAGGTAAGATAATGAGATGATGACATTTAAAACTTCCTGAGCTCAGTGGAAAAACAAGGCTCTTGTGCACTAATCCTTATTGTGTATTTCTTATTGCATATTTAGAATAATAATAGCAAGAAGTAACCATGATAAAATTATCTAAACAGTAATATTCATCTTTCTAATTTTTTTTTTTTAGATTTTATTTATTTATTTGACAGAGATCACAAACAGGCAGAGAGGCAGGCAGAAAGAGAGAGGAAGAAGCAGGCTCCCTGCTGAGCAGAGAGCCTGATGCAGGGCTCGATCCCAGGACCCTGAGATCATGACCTGAGCAGAAGGCAGAGGCTTAACACACTGAGCCACCCAGGCGCCCTCATCTTTCTAATTTTCTAACAGCTTACTACTTAAGCTCAGAAAAATGCCCATGACATTTTCTGGCACATTTCTCAGAGACAGCGCAGAAACGTGGTTTCCTGTGTCCAGTCTTTGGGCTCAGATCTTGGCCCTCCTACGTGGGTGGCCCTGGTCAATTACTTTGCCCTCTGGGTGCTGTCCTGTAACACAGTAATGACAATTCCCATTTGACACAGCTGCCATGAGGTTGGGATGACATGCTAAGTACTGAGCAGTAAATTGTAGATAGAAAGCACTCAGTGAGTATCGGATACTATTTTATTTTATTTTATTTTTTAAAGATTTTATTTATTTATTTGACAAAGAGAGATAGAGATCACAAGTAGGCAGGGAGGCAGGCAGAGAGAGAGAGAGAGGGAAGCAGGCTCCCTGATAAGCAGAGAGCCCAATGCTCGATCCCAGGACCCCGAGATCATGACCCAAGCCGAAGGCAGAGGCTTAACCCAATGAGCCACCCAGGCACCCCTATTGGATACTATTTTAAAAAGGTGTTTTATTGGCAATATTCATATGTCCCTTACACTGTCCAGTTTTCAGAAAAAAAGCATTTAAAACCTGATTGTACCACAGAATTTGCAGGCATGAGTGAAAATGTTGCCTGTTTGGTAATGTTTTCAAAATGACCTCCGTCCTTCATTTCCCTGTGAGCATTTCTGAGAAGGAAATGGCAATGCTAATTATTTACTTTTTGATGTAATTATTCTGTTCTGAATTCATACTTATTTATGTATATTGCTATTTGCCTCATCAGGTCTTTTGTCAATATGACTATCCTGTTTAATATCCTTCTATTAGTATCCTGATGTAATGCATTTAAGACAGACATGCTCATTTGTTTTGGTACTTCCAGGCAAGGAGATAATAAAATGAACCATAGAAGAAAATTCACAGATTTTGAAAATCTGTGACAGTAAAACAGTGTCTCTTTTAATTTCTGGAGGGCTGTATATTTTCAATGTAAATCATTCCTCCTGAAACTCTTAATGTGGGACAATTTGCATATTAATTGTTCCATCTCAAAGGATTAATTGGTTACTTCATATAAATTTGGTGGATTTTCTAATGAATTGTCCTGAGTGATGGAAAACACACACACACACACACACACACACACACACACACAGTAATGAAAATGAGCTACAGCCCACACAAAAAGTTTCTAAAAGAACTCTCACATGCTTAATGGAAATTATTTCATGGTTTTAAAAGGAAAGAGCCTTATTCGGGAGCAGACTCCCCCATGCAGTCACAGGGTATCTACTGCTTCTTTGTGTCAACTCAGGGACTGAGGAATGTCTCCAAGGCTACACTGGCTAGGCTTTTCTGAATTTCTCTGTATCAATCTTTTGGTTGATTCGGGTCATGACCTTAGTTGTCATCTGGTTAAACACAGGTCTGTAATTTGAATTATAGCCAAATACAAAGCTATATTCCAAGACTGTCAAAGATTTCTAATGTGGGTCCCTTCTCTGTAATTCCATGTGTCCTGGTAAATCAATATTTTCTTTCTTAAGACCCCTATTTTTTTTCCTATGTATTTCATTGAATTAATTGCTAATAGAGCTTCAATTTATTTTCCCTTGACATTGAGAAAGTCTAGCCTTCTCTACCCAGACTGCAAGGGGATTTGACGAGTGTCAAATCACCTTGTATTCATCAAGAAAATAAGTGTATATTTGAATTGAGACTCTTTGTAATTTTGTTAATTAATGGGTAACACTCATTTTCTTTCTTCTTAATCAAGAAACTAAATGTAATCACTTCTGCTGCAATTACCAACGTGCCATATTTCCAAGCTCTTTGACAAATGATTCTATAAAGTACAAACTGATTTTGCCATCATAATGAGTAACATAAAACTTGATCAAAATAATTACCTCTATATTTCTGGCATTTTCATGATGCTTCCTTGGAAAAAAAATAAAAACTAAAAATTTTCCTAGTTATGTCCTTCCCAAAAATGTGGAATCACTGAGTGAACAGATTTTTGCTCTAAAACACCTGCAAAAATAGTTATACTCATGGTCTTCTTCCAAAGAATTTTCATCCTGTGCAGCACTATTTAGCATTTAACACATCAAAGTCATGTCAAATTTTCCAATCTTCTAATCTTCCTTTTACCAGAGGTAGGTGGAATACTGAGTGGCAGCATTACAATTCTTTCCCAAACCAGAGATACTAAGATCTGCAAATGCCATACATATGTAATAACTCTTCTTCACCCTTGTCTTTAATAAAGCTAAAATTGCATCTGCACAAGCAAAGCTATGTCTCAAAAAGGAAAAAAAGTTCTTTTAAAAGGCTGCATGTGTGATTCAAATAGCAGAGTCTTTAGAACCAGATAGACCAGCGTCCTTTGTCAGAAGTCATAGCTCAACCCCTTGACGCTCTGACACTTTACCTGTGAAATAGATAGTAATAATATAAAATAATATCTAGCTTCCAGAACTATTGTGAGGATTAACTGAGATAATCCACAAGAGAAGATGGGTACCTCATAGACATTCAATAAAAGGAAGCTGTTTTTATTAAATTGTTTCATGGACAGAATTCATTAGTTTCACCAAAGCCATTTAATTGGACTTGTATAGACAAAAACAGGAGCTCAAGTGATAAAATATAAAATAATAAAATAAAATAATTGGAATAGAATAATCTTAGTCTCAGCTAAACCAGATCTCACACAAAACAGGAAAAAACTACTCAGAGGAAGGAAATAGAGTTGAGCTGATTACTCTCTGAATTGAATCCTACAGAGAGTCATTTGGATAATTATTTGTTTCATTCATACATCACAGCAATTTAGCCATTACACTTAGCCACTTTCTTTTCTTCCATCCCTTCCTATATTTTCCAACTTCAGAGGTATGTTTTCATCAAAGCCAATCAACACAGTAGGAAACATTTTCTGATGCTATGTAAGTGATTTTGAGTTAGGATAGTTTGAAATCAGGACTGACTTTTGAATTATCCAAATTGCCTGCTTACAGTGCCTACCTAAGCCAAGGACAAAATACTTGCTCAAATGCTTAATTAGGAAAGAGCTATTTCCTAATTGATCACAAAACTCTTATGATGGAGAAAGCAGATGCTAATTTCAAATCCACCTGTATCAGTTATTTAGA
The DNA here is from genome assembly GCF_963455335.1 of Martes martes. Lineage (NCBI taxonomy): Eukaryota > Metazoa > Chordata > Mammalia > Carnivora > Mustelidae > Martes > Martes martes. The sequence goes on from NC_137903.1 coordinate 53,304,111, forward strand.
TGACATTTTATATTGAATTTATGCACTGTCAACCCTGGGACCTCAGGCTTATTTAGATTGCCTGAAGTGTGTCATTGTCAAGGGCATAACTGGGATGCAGGCAATGGGGAAAGATCTCCAGCACACTGAACACTGTTGAAATACTGGGCAAAAGAAGGTATCATCAACATGATTCCGGTCTTTCTAATAAACCAAGAGAGTGTCACCCACCACTGCTGACCCAACCACGACCAGTTCCATGTTTTGTTGCCAGTAGGCTACTGTTAAGATAGTGATCACATTTTAGAACTCCTCGAATTTCAAAGCTATGTCCCAGCTGTGGTGCTTTGGTTGCAATACATAAAATCTCCCATATTCTGTGGTTTACAATTCCAACCTGGACAATTCCAAAAACTTGAGTTGCTTAAAAGATGGTAGCGTCTATGGTATCGATAAAGGCCTCCTCCCAGTCATCCATGTTCTGCCAAAGAGAAGACTGTGATGGTCACTTCTTCAGTTGTGCTAATACCTGGAGTAATCAATTTTGTATTTCTACAAAGGTTTCACACTTAAATCTAATGACCACATAATATTTCATAGAAACTGAGGAACAACCATTCTGCTAGAGTTGGGCATTTAAACTGCTTCCTCTCTTCCCATATGATAAAAATGATACAAACATGATTTTCTTGTATGAAATATCATCCTTTGTCACAATTTTCTTCTCAGGAAAAGGATTACTGTATCAAAGGTAATAACTTTTAGAGTTTTGATGTGTAACACTAAAATTCTTTCCAAAAATGTTGAACCAGCTCATACTATAAAAAGTGTGAATTTAAAGTATCAGTTTCACTTTGCATTTTACAACATTCAATTCTTTAAAATATTTTGCTAGATAAATATGCCAATTTATTATTTTTGATCTTTATTATTTTCATTATTCATATTTTTCTTTCATTTGTTAATCTTACTACTTCAAGTGAATGGTGTTTTTGTATATTTTGCTTATTTAACTGCTGGAATCACAAGGGTTCTCCTATTGCTTTATAAAATCTGAATATTTTAAAAGTATTAAATTATGTCTGTCATATATGCTGAAAATATTCTTCTCTAAGGTGTGCTTTGACTAGTTGTTGTTGTAGTTGTTTTTGTGTTTCAAAATCTAGACTTAAATTAACAAATATTCATTAAGAGCTTACTGTACATCAGACATTTGACAAGATGCTAGGGCTACAAGATATCATGATTGCTGTTTTTGTATAGTTGCATTTAAGAGGGAAATATGACTGAGAAGAATGCATTAGATAGTCAAATAACAGAAAACTGGAAATCAATAGCTTAAGCATATGGAGTATAAGTTTAAAATTATAAAAGTAAGTTAGTCCAGGCCTGGTAGAGCTGATAGCTCTTGAGCTTTTTTTGTCAAAGACCCAGACTCTTCTCTTTCTGTTCCATCAAGTTGAGTTCATGACTTTCCTACTCATGAATTGCACAATAGCTATTGAATCTCCAGACATCAAATCTACATTTCATGGGGGAACCATAAAGGAGTTCTAGAAGTAGGAGGGTATTTGTAAGCAAGAGCTTCTCCAGAAGTCGAAGTAAGCAAGATCTTCCTCCCAAATCATCAGTTTATGACTCATTGATTTGATCAGACCTGTATCACGTTGCCACTTCTAGCAGCAAGAAAGCTTAGGAAAGGGAGTAATTTTGTTTTCCTCGGTGCCATGATCATCCAAACAATAACAAGGGTTTCTAAATAAGGAAGAAGTAGGACTGGATATTAAATAGGTATCTATTAGTGTCAGCTTCAGGAAAACTATCCACAAAAATAAACAAATAAATAAATAAAATAATTATAAGTTGTCATGAGTATAGTGAAAAAGGGTAACAAATGCTGTTATAAAGACTAGTAGGGACCAGGACTCTATTAAATAAACAGGATGCCCCAGAAGACCTCCTTAGGAGGTGACAAAGTTGATGGAAAGATGAGAAAGAGTCAGTCTTGCATACAACGGAAGGAAAAGTAATCCAGGCAGAGGGCAGGAAAAATGCAAAAATGCTTTGAGGCAGAAAAGAACCTGGTTATTCATAGAACTAAAGAAGACCAGTGGAGCTGTGAGTGTGAGGAAAGGGCCCAGGGGAAGAGCTGCAAGATGAAACTACAGAGCTGGTCAAAGTCTTCGTTATTCAGAACACCATTGGCCATGGTAAAGTGCTTTGATTTTCAAGAGTAATGTGCAGAATTTGGTGTGATGTCTTACATAATCTGATCTACATATTAAGGAGATTACTCCAGCTTCTGTTTGGAAAAAGAATAGTAAATGACAAGAGTGGACATGAGAACCCAATTAGCAGCTGTGATGATCCAAATGAGAAAGAGCAATTGTATGGACCAACGTGGCAGAGTAGTGATAAAAAGAAGTAAATAGGGTCACAGTAAAACTCAGAGGAAGAATTATCAGGATATACTGATAGCCTGGCCATGAAAGAAAGAAAGAAGGGAAGCAATCAAGAATGGGTCTAAGATTTCTGGCTTGAACAACAATAGTAAGACAGACAAACTTAGTATTTATTAAGAGGACAGAGAGTGGAAAGAAATCAAGAGTTTGGTATAAGATGTGTTGAAATCAAAGCTTCTATAAACCAACCACATGAAGAGATCAAGTAGGTAGTTTAAAATACGAGCCAGAAGCTCAAAGGAAAAATCTCAGCTAAACATAGATGTGAGAATCAGCAAAATATAGATAACATTTAAAGGCATGAGTATCAATAAGATCATATACGGAGAAAGTATGCAGAGATGGAAGAGGACCCAGATAGGGAACAGAAATATTTAGTGAGGAAAAAAAGGTGTCAGCAAAGTGAGTGAGAGGGAGCAGTTGGTAAAGTAGGAGGAAAACCAGGAGAGTAGTGTCTTGGAAGCCATAAGAGGAAAGTTTCAGAAAAGAGAGTGAGCTCCTTTTAAAAGCTCATAGGAAATAAAAAGCATATTACAGATGTATCTATTAAATTTATATTTTTCCTAGCAACTTAATGATATTAGTCTTATCATTCTATCATGATTAGATCACAAAGGCCTTGAGGGCAAAGATAACATCTAATACTATTTCCGTATTGTCCATATGTTTAGCAGAGGGTTAACTCAGTAAATTCTTAGAGTCAGAGAATCACAGTGATGATAGAAGTCTTAGAAGTTACCCAGTCCAATCTCTTCAACAAATAGGGAAACCTAGACTAAGATAGTTAAATGATTTGCCCATAGTCACACTGTTAATTATTGGCTACTTACAAGGAGACCAGAAATTAAATCTATACCAAATCAATTCCCAATCTAATTTACTTTTTACTACATTATAGAGTAGATTTATTTTAATTTTGAAACATAGACATGGACATGGGAGGGAAAGGGAAATTTTTTTCCTTCTTATAGGCAAAATCAGCTTCCTATGCTAAGTCAGTTTTAAGTCTAAATTAGAAGGAATAGAGAGAGAGCACTGAAATGTTGATAGTGACCATGTCTGTATTGAATTCCTATAGATATAGCTATATGTCTTTCTATATTACAAAATGTGGATTACTCAATGACAATGATTGAGAGAAAAATAAAAGGGTGAGAGAAAGAGCATATGCACTTGAAATACAGTCTTTGTTTCAATCAGAATGTCTAGTAAATTAAATTACTTCCTTATCTATTTGACCACCTCCTACTCAACCTAACCCAATTAAAAAACCATCTAAAGCTGAAGACTTTAGGGAGGGAACTTACTATCTTACATGTATGTGGTCTCATACCTCCCTGCTACTAGTGGTCAGAGATAGAAGAAATAGTTGACAAGATAATTCAAGACTGTTGTGAAGCACATACCACACTAATAGTTTATAATATCAGCTCTTTACATAAAACAGCATATCAGTGTGTTTTGCTGAGATTTTTAATTCACTGATCTAAAATGATAAGCTATTTGAAAGCAAATACAGTATTTCGTATAATGTTAATTTTTATGGGCTCCTAACTTTCCGTCATATAATCCAGCGCCATTTTCCCACTAGATAGTAAATCAAGTGGACAATCATTGTAATTCATTGAATAAATCCTTAATGAATCACATATTAAATTCTCACATGGTTTGCTAGTAAAGTCTCTGCACAAGAAGTTAATGCCTTGGAGTGTCTGGGTGGTTCAGTCAGTTAAGTATCTGCCTTCAGCTCAGGTCATGATCCCAGGGTCCTGGAATGGAGCTGTGATTTGACGGGCTCCCTGCTCAGTGGGATGTCTGCTTCTCCCTCTCCTCTACCACTCCCCCTGCTTCTGCTCTCTCTCTCTCAAATAAATAAATAAAATCTTTTTAAAAAAAAAGTAGTTAATGTCATGATCTGATTTCTTTTACCCAGGGTGTTCATATTCATGAGAAATTATTTGAAAAATGTGTTCCATGATTATATATAGTGTTATTTGGACATAAAACTGTACTATAGAATCTATATTGGTTCTAAAATTTTTAATTAGTTAAAAATTAAATAACTTAAAACTTAAAATACTAAAGCATACCATTCTCTGCTGCTAGAGACAGAAAGGGGCAGATGGTTCTGGAGTAATTATTGTGATCCCTTTAGTTAGACACACTTTAAAATTATGCAAACAGAAACAAGCAGAGCAATTTATCAAAGTGGAAATTAACAATACATAAATGCAGAATATCATTAAGATATTTTTAAGAAATCTGTGTCTTCATTTCTAGTTAAATTTATTCTACTTCTGTCTGTAAATACATCATTATCAAGTTTTCACTAGTTATTTCTTGAAAGACTTCCACTTTGAGAAAGACAGCTAACTCATAATTTTGATAGATTTTCCAGTTGATTTTTGTCATATCCAGAGAGTTCAGGAGCCTTCACAGAATTGTGTGACACCTGTCTTTTAGCCATGAAAGGCAAACTTACCAAAACAATATCTCAAAGAAGGAACACAATATAGATAACAAAAGAGAATAAAATTAAAAATATGAAGCACAATTTGCCAGGCAATACTAAGAAACATTGTCAGTTCTAATCCTTAGTTAAAAAGAAATATATTCATGCAGAGTAAACTCTTGTAAAATGCTTCTCTGTAGGAATAGTTATTACCATACTCCGGGATTCCAAGTAGAATTGTTGCTTTCTTCTTCACTGACTCCCTAAGAGGTTGAACTGAAAGTTTTCCTTAAATGGCTCTAGACTCTAGAATAGCTGTGTATAATAATTTGACTACTAGTCTTGACAGAATAATTTGACTAATAGTTGATTACTATCAACTCACACCAAGAAGAATGATCTACATGACCTTCTTTGATCCTCCAGACTCCTGGTACTAGATGTGTCATGTAACACAGGCTCTGGGACCTCCACTATACTAAGCTAGCTCCATCATTTGTAACAAAGGCTAAACATGCAGCAATAGTGGCTAGGCTGTGACAAAGAGGGAAACATCTATGTTATCTTCTCTTTCATCTCATATATCTTTAGATATCCTACATAAAGAAAAGTGAACCATATTTGAATCTATTTTCTCCCAAGCACACTCAAGGCCCTCCAGGAATGAAGAACTAAATCCTTGAGCAGATACCAGAGGACCATGTCATGATCCTAAATGCAAGGTAGTTCCACAGTATACCGTAAAGAAATCCACAAAACTGCGGCACCTGGGTGGCTCAGTGGGTTAAAGCCTCTGCCTTCAGCTCAGGTCATGATCTCGGGATCCTGGGATCGAGCCCTGCATTGGGTTCTCTGCTCAGTGGGGAGCCTGCTTCCTTCTCACTCTCTGCCTGCCTCTCTGCCTACTTGTTATCTCTGTCTGTCAAATAAATAAATAAACTCTAAAAAAAAAAAAAAGAAGAAAGAAATCCACAAAACCATAATATTAAGAGAAATGAGACACCTCTAAGATGTCCTGAGATGGCTGAGGAATGCTCTAGAGTAACAGTCTTGATATTGACATATAAATCTCTGGACAATGATTTGATTTTTCAGTGATGAAATGACAGGGATGAGATTTTTCTCATCAGTTGAGTTTCTCGAAATTTTCACTCTCAGTTTTAGTGGGTACAGGTACCTGCTGTAGAGTAAAATTGACTGGACTCAGATCTGGGCTTTACTGTGTTGACCCAGAAAGAGGTGATTTGGGGCAAGTTCCCAATCCCTGGAAATCTTAGTTTCTACATCTGCAAAACGGGACTTACTTTGTAGCTCATTAGGAGAATTAAAGGAGAAAAGGTAGGTAAAGTATTTGGTATAGTGCTTACTACATAGCAGTCATTCCAAAAAGTTATTAGTAGAGACAAAGAAAGAGGCAGTAATTATATATGTTTGGATCCATGAATAACTGAAGTTAGGAGCAGAGCATGTCTCTGTGCCTTTCATTTGTTTGATTTTCTATAGAATAAAACTCAAGAATAAAAGTGACATGATGAATTCTTCAGTGTTTACCAGGGCAGCCAGAATAAGGATAGTATCGATAAAATTTCACATTCAGGCCAGATTTAGTTACTATCAGAAGTTCATAACAACAGATACCACAATCCATGCTGGCATCAAGACTTTCTGTTTGTCATACCATATTCACCCTTACAACCAGAAAAATGTACTGTTTAAGGTTAAGTAACAAAAATAGATATTTGGCTTTAAAATTTTTTAAATAAAACATTTCGATTGTATTTACTTAGAGAAAGAGAGAAAAAGCATGTGAGTGGGGGTAGGTGCAAAGGGAGAGGGAAAGAAAGAATCTCAAGCAGACTTCATGCTGAGTGCAGAGCCCAACCTGGGACTGGATCCCAGGACCCTGAGGCCATGACCTGAGCCAGAATCAGCAGTCAGATGCCTAGCTGACTGAGCTACCCAGGCGCCCATATAAAACCTTTTAATAACCCAAGATCTGCATTTACTTTCCATGGTTACAAACGTAGATATCCAAAAAACACAGAGTAAAGCTCTTCATAAAAAGCAAAGCTGAAACTCAACAGCAAATGGTACAGATAAGAGTAATTTAAATGTGACTTACAGTATGTACAAATTCCTTACAAATGCATGGTTTGTAAATAAAACTATTTAAAATGTTGTAAGCAGGGAGAGAATTAGAAGAAATTTCAGAAAAAGTGAAAGCAGTTTGATTTGTAGAAAAAAGAATATTGCAGGTAAATAAAATGATTAAAATTTTTTTTTCACTGTAGGGGCACCTGGGCGGCTCAGTTGGTTAAGCGTCTGACTTGTTTTCAGCTCAGGCTATGATCTTGGGGCCCTGGGATCGATCCCTGAGTCTGGCTCTGCACAAAGCATGGAGTCTGCCTGTCTCTCTCCTCGTGCTCCTCTCTCACCCATGCTCTGTCTTTAAAATAAATGAATAAAATCTTTAAAACAATTTTTTTCACAGTTATAATACTGTTTAGATGGTATTTTAAACTGGACACATGACCATATCTACTAAGATGTTTTGCAAAAACTAGCTATTTGACTGTGGAAAGCTGCTAATAGTTTTTTGTCATACAAGCAAAAAATAGGTACCTAATACAAAATGCCATTTGTAACCAATTCCCAAAAGCTGAAAATGCCTATTAGTAGGAAACCAAAATAGTAGAAAAATGTTCGCTTATTAAATGTTGTGAAGATTTAATATAAAAGTAATCATAAAAGTAATATAAAACCAAGCCAATTAGAATGTTGATTTTTTTTAAAGGTTGAGTTTACCATCACACACACACACACACAAAAAACACACACACACATTTAAGATAATCATTTTTAGTAATATTAAGTTATCTAAGCCTTTGATCTAAAAAGTTATATCTATTAGATAGGTCTCTAATCTAGATACTAAAAATGATGGTCTCATTGAGAAATTATTTTTTACGTAGTCTTTTTATTGAGAAAAGTTTTTCAACAAGGGTTAGATTTTCATAAATGGATATAAAATGTGTTTGAGAAATTATTTACCTCACTCTTGTAATTTCTGAGCTTTTTAATGTGTTTATTCTTATTTATAAGAAGAAAATAAAAGTATCTTCAGCATTGACAATTACCATTAAATACAGCCTTTAGCCCTAACCTTTACGTAAAAAGATATTCAAACGAGGATTCACATTAACGTGGGCACTGCAACAATTTAAATGGATTAGCCTCATTGTCAGTAATGCTATTTTAGGAATATATACAGTTCTGTTTTTATGTCAGAAGGTTGCTTAGCATCTTAACCCTGCAGTGAACTTCTTCACACATAAGCATAACTATTTCAAGAAGAAGAGTAGGAAAATGGTTGACCACAGAGGAACTGGGCTGGTGACCCTGTCTTCTGCTTGGTAGGTGTGAGTTGCTGAACATTGTCTAAGGGGTGCCTGGAGTCTCTTGTGCGATTCTCAGAACAGTTATATTTGCACAGGTTTTTGACTACATGAAGTAGTCAGTGAAGAAAACTGCAGTGATAAATCAAGAAACAAAAATTGTTCTCTGTCCATTACCTGATTATTTTAGGCGAAAGTGTTTCAAACCTAGATTACTCAGAAGAACATTTTTAAATCTCCCCTTTACTTTGTATATTTAGTCACTGTAAGATCTCAGCCTCTTTATCATGTCTTTCTACAAAAAAAGACACTTCCCAGTAAGGCACTTTGAATATTGGGATGTAAACTGCTCTCTAAGTCAGGTATATATTTAGTACCTTCTTTCATCTAATAACGGATGCAGCATATCTGTTGGGTCAACCAGAAGTTAAATAGGCAATATTTCAAAGGAAAAGCAATTAGGAGATTACAGTATTATACCGTTTGATGATTTCACATACATGATGCACCAAAATGAAGAATAGCTAAGAGAAAGTCTCTAAATAACTGAAAAATTATGTCAAGGGCAACACTAAACTGTGCTTTGCTTGTTGTGCTTGTTGAAAGCATTCCTTAATGTTGATCTGTTTATTCTTTTAGTATGTTGTCGGGGGAGAAACTCAAGCTGATAAATCATGTTTTTCTTTGAATTTGTTTTTTTGAGTCCCACAGTTCAGTATTTACATAAATGGGTGTCCTGCTGCTGTGAAATCACTCATCTATGTTTGTCTAGAAACTGTTTGCTATAAAGCTAAACCCATATGTTTTGCAAGGCTTTTTCCCCCCTTTAAAAACAAACCTGAATTTCTCCTTTCTACTAACATTGATGAGTATTCTAGAACAGCCTTCTATATGAAGTCTCCACACAAAGATTAGAAAATTCATAATAATAACTAACCTAACACAACTTCACAGTTAGTTTATTGTCAGGTTCTAAGCCCTCAGTAACTTGACTACAAGAAAAAAAAAATACATAGTTACTATATTCAGAGTTTACACCATAAAATTGCAACTACTCTCATAGTTACTATATTCAGAGTTTACACCATAAAATTGCAACTACTCTCTTTTTTCTCCCAAGTATCACAAATGTTTAAATTTTATTTTTCCTAGTTTTGGGAAATACAAGGCAGGCACTTTACTTAAAAAAAAGTTCTTTTAAAAGTCATGATCATCAGGTTGTGAGGTTAAGCCCAAGCTATTGATTTTGTGAAAAGTCATAGCATATAATCTTTTTAATCTTGCCCCCCCCCCAAAAAAAAAAAAAGAAAGAAAAAAACACTGCCTTGTAAAAGTATAGTACATTTTAGGAGCTTTTTCGGGATGCCACTAATACCATCTCCCAAATGTAATCCCAAGAGAGTTAACCTTCCAAGAATAAGAAAGTTTAGGTTTTTCCAGTGGGGAAAACTTAGAGATCAAATACTGATATGCTTTCTAGATCCTTACTACTAATATTAGCTGTGAGTGGGAGGCACAAAGACTAATGGTTTTAAGACTTTAGTTCTCTTTTCTACCTTCTCAGCTCATTAAAATATTTTATTTTAAAACAAGCTATTCCATAACTGGAAGCCTTTATCTCTCAGCCCCCTCATTCATTTTGCCCATCCCCCCTCACCCCTCCCCTCTGACAACCATCAGTTTGCTCTCCGTATTTATAGGTCTGATAGGTCATGAGACTAAAAGGTAGAGCATGGAGAATACAGTCAATGGTATTTTAATAGCCTTGTATGGGGATAGATGGTAGCTACACTTGTGAGCATAGCATAATACATAAACTTATGAAATCATTGTGTTGTACACCTGAAACTAATGTAACATTGTGTGTCAATGATACTCAAATAAAAAATTTAGACAAAAACAAGTTGTGTTTTTACTTATTATTTCCCATCCCAAGTTTCGATGATGGAAAGAGATCTCTATTTGGTCATGCTATACTCCCTGCCTTTTTGCTACTTTTCTTTTCAAAAGAGATAAACATGTTCTTGTCATCCACAGCTGTTCCTCCAGATGTTCCTGAATCAGGACCAAAATCAGCTCATCTGTGCTTTAAATGTGGTCTTCTTGGGAAATCTCTGTCTTCTCTAGGTGAGATCTTTCATAATTCCAGTCACAGCAGGACAGAGACCTTTGCTTCTAAGAACATCTGCCTGCCAAGAGCAGGATGAATCTCTTTGACCAACTCTACCATGGAAAATGCAGCCCCAACATCAAGTGGCCCATCCAGGGGAGGTGAGAACAGCTATCAACTGGGAAGTGGACAGAGTGAAACCATAGTGAAAGGCCCTAGAGAAATGGAATTTGCTGTTGAATTCAGAGCCCATTTATTGAGAAAGCAATGTGTGCTGTGTAATTGACATACATCATTTTATTTAAATTGTCATTGATGACATCGTGAATTTCATCACCACTTTACAAATTAGAAAACCAAGGTTTAGCGAATATATGAACAAGAATTCTTTGGATGACATTGCCAGAAATCCAATGCTGACTATGTTAAGTAAATAGAGTTTAGTTGGCTCAAATAGCTGGAAAGCAAACAGTGTTGCCTTCGGGCCTGGCTGAGTCCATAAGTTCAAAGGTTATCATCACATTTCTGGCACCTCATCTTGATTTCTCAGCTCTGTTTCCCTCTGAGCTGTCTTTATTTTTAGGTAGGCTCTTTCCACGTGTATCAAAGATGAGCACCAAAGTTCCAGGCTGACATTACTCCTACAGTTAGTAATTCCAACAGGGAGAAAGACTGCCCTTTTTCTGACAACACTAGGAAAAAAAAGTCCTGAAGAAGACTCTGATGGTTTTGGCTTGGATCATATCCTCATATCTGAACTAATTACTTGAACAGGGTGATCCGGCCAGGCCTGGGTCATGTTGCCCACTTCTGTGGTGAGAGAATGTGGTCTGATCAACCAAACCATATGAAGAATGTCCCCACAGAAGAGCTCAATGACCATTAAGAATTAGGAAAGGAAACTATTCTTGGCCACAAACAAACAAGCAAACACAATCTGTAGTTACCATGTTCTTATAAAGGGAGGTGAAAATCTTGCTCAAGGCCACAGTACAGGGACTCATTCTCACTTGAACTGACTCCAAATCCCTTTCACTCTTACCCTCAAGAAGAAAGGGAGGAACAGACAGTCAAACTACCTAAGGAGAGCAAACTGACATTAGGGTCACCCAATGTCTCCAAAATACTTGGCAAATAAATGGTAGACTCAGTTCTTCATGGTTTGAAGTAGAGATTCCTAGAAAATATGTGTCTTTGAATCATGGATTTCTAACTTAGGGTTTTTCCTCATAATTATAAATAGTTTACATTTCAATTTAACTTGTAATTAAAACTTTCTAAAGTGTACTTAGAGCATTCTTATCATTTTTAAGAGAGCATTTATATAGAATGTAATGGCTCAGAATCATCAACATAAACATTAGCTGTTACGTACTATAATATAATTACACTCCTGTGTCTCCTGAGGTTGGTAGAACTATTTACCCATATCTTAAATTAAAGTTTTCCTTTTGTTATTCTTCTGTCACTTCCCACATTTGTTAAGAAGATACAAAATAAAATAAAATTATATTTGGAAAATATTATATATATATAACATATATATAATACATATATTGAAAAATATTATGAAAATAAAATTATATTTTTAGTAGGATAAAAGAACATCCTCTACCACCACTAGCCTCCATCAATGAGCTCTGCCATTATTTGTTTGATGCTTCAAAAATACAGTGAATTTTTTGAAATTAGATAAATGGTCATGTTAGAAAGGTATAGGTATGTTTAATCAATGCTTCCAAAAATGATCTCTTTGTAAATGGACTTCAGATAAATTTATTACTGAAATTGATTTTATTGTGTGGCTCAAGTATTGAGAAGAAATAACATTTCTATGAAAAAATGTTTGTCAATAACTATATAGGCAATGCCTCAAATGCATAAAGATAAATAAAACATAAGCTTCTTTATATAAAATAGGCTTCCCCAAATATTGAGGACAAAAAGACATAAATAGAGATTGGGGTAATGTGGCAGAACTGGATGTCCCTCTCACTTCCAGAGTATAAAGATGGTAGAGAATCACTTTTAATGCTTGCGATCTACATTAGATTTAGGTTTGGCTGAAAGATTGATCATCTTTTTATTATGTATCCACAGATAAGTTCCTTACTCTCTCTGAGCATCAATTTACTCACTTATGAACACAAATAGTAATAGCTTCTTCAGAGGGTACTTAGGAAAATTAAATAAGATAATATTTTGAAGTTCATTTCACAAACCCTTGGAAAATGATGTCTACATTGTTATTATTGCTGTTGTTACTGCTTCTTTGATCTAATAGAATCTAATGGACTAGATTTCAACAACATAGCAATATAGGCAGAAGAGTACTAGAGGCTGAAAAACTGAGGTTTAGGGTTTTAGTCTTAAATCTTCTTAAACTACTTTCTAACTATGTTGAAAAAGAGATAAAACAATTGGAGAATTTTTCCTCTTCAAAATTTAAAAAGTAAAATTTGTAAATGCTTACAATTTGTTTATACTTACTGTCCATCTATTATAATTCTGGTGGGATGAGGCTTAAGAGATGATGAGAAGTCAGTACAGTAGAGTAGCATCTTATAAAGAAAGAAGGACCCTAAGTCAATGGATATCATGTAAATCAATGCAAATAGCCAATCATTCCATATACAGACCTGCTAGGACTATGCACAGAAATCTGGCAGGCCTGTATTGCAGATTCTAAGAGACGGACTCCAACCCTTGGGCTCTAGGGCTTTTATGTTTCATGATTAGGGAAGCATGGCTCCTCCTCTGGTTGATCAAAGGCCAAGATACACTAATAATATGAGTTGACAGAACCTTGGCTCCAATCCTATCTTGCCATCTTAAGCATTCGCTGTTCCAGCCCCTCCCCGCCATGATGGTCTGGGAAGAGAAAGTTGGTATCCAAACTTGCAGTTGACTAGGATTGATCACGTCTTTTTTGTTTGTTTGTTTGTTTAAAGATTTATTTATTTATGTGAGGGAGAAAAAGAGAGAGAGCAAGAGCAGGGGGAGGAGCCAAAGGAGAGGGAGAGAGAGAAACAGACTCCCTGCTGGGTGTGGAGCCCAAGGTGGGGCTCAAATCCAGGATCCTGACATCATAATATGAGCCAAAATCAAGAGTCAAACACTTAACCAACTGATCCACCCATGTGTGTCCCGAGGATGGATCATCTTAAGCACTGATGCAAAGCTAGTTTGCATGGAGCCTCAAGGAAAATATACTTTTTAACTGGAAAGCCAGCCTGTAAAGGATCAGTGGCAGGCAAGTAAATTCTTGCCTCTCAGCAGGTAAAGTCATACTTGTATATAATTAAAACTATCTTTGAAAAATCCAGATTTACCTAAAGAGCAGTACACATTTTTTTAAAAAAGATTTTATTTATTTGAGAGAGAGAGATCACAAGCAGGGGGGAGGAGTAGAGGGAGAAGCAGATTTCCCTCTGAGCAGGGAGCCTGACTCAGGACTCGATCCCAGGAACCTGAGATCATGACCCGAGCTGAAGGCAGATGCTTAGCTGACTGAGCCACCCAGGCCCCTAGAGTATATATGGTTTATATATAGAATTCTGCACAGTAATCTTATGCAACTAAAAGAGAATCACTGAGGCAGGCTGAAGCAAAGAAGAAAAGGAAAGTCTATAGGGAAATACCCAGCATTCAAAACATTTGATTTTTAAAACAACACTGAAATCTCTGCATGAATGAGAGTCTGGTGGAGAATCTAGAATGTTCCTACTTATGTACAGAGCTTATTCCATTCTCTTTTAGTAGAAAATCTCTATAACATTAATATTTGTTAATAGGTTTGCTGTTGGAAGAATTTATCAGTTCTTAAGTTAAATGAACTTTGTTCAGTGTTCACAGGTAACAAATGTTGATGCAATAAAAAACTGCTGAATTTTTCTTGTTTTCATACAGCATTTAAGCTTTGCCTTTGTTTTCTCGGTCAAAAGCTATTTTGTAATCAAATGGAAAATGACATGCAAAATATTACAAAGAAAGAAGAAAAATTATTAATAAGAAATGCATACTAAAAAGTCAAATACACCATTTTTCTCTGTCACCTTATTAGAGAAAAACTACTCTGTGTCAAGAAAATTCCTATCCATTGTCTGATTAATTCTTATAGTGATTCTATGATACTTATCATAGATGAGAAAACTCAGATTTCAAGAGATGAACTGGCTTACCTTAGTTCATGCAGCTTGGGAATGACAATACCAGAAATAAAATCCTCTTCTGTTGAATCTAGGGCTCTCTGTCCTTCTCTTGCCTTTATATCATACCTGAAAAAAGTAAGTGGACATTTAGGCATCAAATTAAAGCTAAAATGCAACATAGAAATTCACTTGTGTCTTCATATACATTTGCTTAAAAAAGCATGTAATCAGCCTATTAAATATTTAAATAATGGTTCTATCTATGCATGCCAAAATATTGTTATTACCTGGTTCCAGATGTTATCAGAAATATTACAGCATTACTTGGATCTAGATATTACTGAAAATATAGTTTGCAATTCATCTGACTGGATTTACTCATATGCTTTGGGAGTGACAATTACTTCACTCTAACTCAGATAGTTAACCAGCCAAGTGTTTGCATTTTTGGCTTTCCTTCTTAATCCTGGAAATAAGTTTCCTTCTTAAGTACTGGAAATAAGTTTAATGGTGCATTATTACAACAGCTTAAAGACATTTTATTAATTTTAATTGTTATTTAGATAATGATATAACATAATTACAAAGGATGACATTTTAATATAAGAAATTATAATGCAATATTTAGCAATCAACAATTTACTTAACAAAGAATATTCCAAAAAATATTAATTTAAGACTATTCATTGAACTCCTTTTATGTTTCAGACACTTCCCAGTGCTGAAGATGCAGCACTGAACAAGGCAGACAAGATCCCTGGCTTTAGGAATTACCTCCTTAGAAGCTGGAGGTAAACAATAAACAATTGAATAAAATAATAAATAATTAACATGGATCACAGATTGTATTGTATGCACCAAAGTAAACAATCAGGGAGACATGAGAAGTAACATGGGTGACACCACAGGGGAACCTCCTTTAGCAGAGAAGTCAAGAAAAGCTTCCCAGGGGAGATATTTGAACTTATACCTGTAGATCAGACAGAGCTCATTGTGCAAAGAACAAGGATCAAGGCGTTCCAAGTACAGAACAAGGCAAATTCCTAAGACAGGAAAGAATTTGGCTGTTGGAGAAACAGAAAGTCATTCATGAAGCAGAAAGTGGAGGAGGTTGAGAATGAGGGCTGGGCAAGGGCCAGATCGCAAAGAGACTTGTGGATCTCAGTAGGAGTTTGGATATAATCCCCAGATCAATGGGAAACCACTGAAGATAGAGTCAGCAGGGGAGGGATAGAGTCTGGTTTGTGTTCAGCATGCCTGCCTGTGAGCAGTGCCAAACATTGTGCTAAGACCTCTCCTTCTTACCCCCATAGGTGGTCTTATCACTATCATGATAGGAGAAACAACTACAAAAAAATTATTCAGCATCACTTAGCTGATGGGTTTGAAACTCATACATCTGACTCCCAAGTGCAATGACTCAACCCCCAGGCCTGGTTTTGATAATTACTAAATGGCCTCATCAATGACACATTTTCTATTGCCGATGTTTTCAGCATTTGCTTTTCCCATTTCCTGAGACAGACTGGGATCCAAATTTAATAATCTCTTGAGGGCTAATGGAAGTATTCATTTAAAACTAAAATTGTGGAAGGAGGAGCATAATGGCAGAGGAGTAGGAGACATAAACTTCATCTGGTCTCAGGAATTCAGCTAGTTATCAGACCATTCTGAACACCTACAAAATCAACAGGTGATCGAAGAGAAGAATAGCAGCAATTCAATGAACAGAAAAGCGACCTGTTTCTAGGAGGTAGGACATACGGAGAAGTGAATCCAAGGCAGTATTTGGGAAGAGAGACCACAAAGTGAGGGAGCCCCCATCAGCCACTTACCAGCAAGTGAGAGAGCAATGAAGTACAGAATCAGAATGTTTAGAAGTCTGCTCTGTGGAGGGATGGCGCTCCAGAGGCTAAGCAGGGGGTGGAGCCCTCGCTGGGACCTTGTGGTCTCAGGACCCACAGGGTCACAGAAAGACCAGGGGTGTCTGAGAGTGGCAGAGCTCCTAGGTATCAGAGTGGGCTACTACTCTTCGAGCAGGAACCCCACAAGTCTCCCAGGTCCTGGGAGAGCCCCTCCTTCCTCCTCCAGGAAGAGTGATGCAAGAGTGTAAGGCAGGAATCTGCTGGGTTTGGAGACTCCAAACAGGGCTGTGAGCCAGAGATAGAAACGTTCGGTCACAGGCTGGGTGAGCACAGAGAGCTGCCAAAGACCAGGGAGTCAGGTGGGGTTGATTGCTTTTCTCTGATGGTGCACTGAGGAGTGGGGCCCCGAGCTCTCAGCCCCTCCAGGCTGAAGATTGGGAGGCCGCCATGTTCATTCCCATCCTCCAAAGCCATACAGAAAGCGCTCAGGGAACAAAAGCTCTCAAGAGCAAAATCAAGCAGATTACTTAGCTTGGCCCCTGACAAGGACAGTGCAATTCTACCTTGGGCAAAAGAAAAAAAGTCTCAAAAAGATATTTGAGAATGACTACAACAGTCCCCTCCCCCAGAAGATCAGCAAGAACATCCAGCCAAGATCAAGTTAATAGATCAATGAGAACTGCAAAACACCAGTGCTAGGGGAATACAGCACATAGAATTCATGGCTTTTCCCCCATGATTCTTTAGTCTTTCAAATTAAATTTTTAAAATTTTCCTTAATTTTTTCTTCTATTTTTTAAAATTTTTTCTTTACTATTTTAATCTATTTTAACTATTTTATCTTACCAATACCTTTTTAAAAATCTTTTTAAATTTGCATAATAATATTCTATCCCTTCATTGTATTTAACCTTATTTTTGGTATACATATAAGTTTTTCTTACTTTAAATCTGGGGATACAGTTTCTTCAAACGGACTAAGATATAACCTAAATCAACCATATGCCTTTGTTCTAGTCTCCAGACTGATTACATTCTCTCCTTCTTTTCTTTTTTCTTTTTTCAACCAAATTATTATCAATTTCTTTTTTAAAATCCTTTTTAATTTTCATCTTTACAGTCATATTCCAACCTTTCATCATATTTACCCTTATTTTTGTGTATATATAAATTTTTCTGCCTTTAAAATTTGGAGAGGCAGTTTCTTCTAACAGACCAAAATACACCCAAAATCAAACATGTGGCTCTGTCCTATTCACCAGCCTAATCATATCTCTTTTTCCTTTCTTCGCCCTCTGATTTTGGGTCTCTTCTGATTTGGTTAGTGTATATTTTTCTGGGGTCATTCTTACCCTATTAGTATTTTGTTCTCTCATTCATCTATTCTTCTATGGAAAAAATGACAAGGCAGAAAAACTCACCTCAAAACAAAACAAAACAAAACAAAAAAAACAACAAGAGGCAGTACCAACTGTTAGGGACCTAATTAATACGGACATTAGTAAGATGTCAGAACTAGAGTTCAGAATGATGATTATAAAGATGCTAGTAAGGCTTGGAAAAAGCATAGAAGATACCAGAGAATCCCTTTCTGGATAAGTAAAATCCCTTTCTGGAGAAATAAAAGAACTAAACTCTAACAAAGGTGACATCAAAAAAGCTATTAATGAGGTGCAATCCAAAATGGAGGCTCTTACTTCTAGGATAAATGAGGCAGAAGAAAGAATAGTGACATAGAAGATGAAATGATGGAGAATAAAGAAACTGAGAGAAATAAACAACTACTGGATCATAAAAGGAGAATTCTAGAGAAAAGTGATACCATAGGACAAAACAATATTAGGGTAATTGGGATTCCAGAAGAAGAAGAAAGAGAGAGGGGAAAGAAGGTATATTGGAGCAAATAATGGCAGAGAATTTCCCTAATGCGGGGAAGGAAACAGGCATCAAAATCCAGGAGGCAGAGAACCCCCCTCAAAATCAATAAAAATAGGTCAACACCCCTTCACCTAATAGTAAAACTTAGAAGTCCCAGAGACAAAGAGAAAATCCTGACAGCAACTCAGGACAAGAGGTCTATAACCTACAATAATAGAAATATTAGATTAAAAGTAGACCTATCCACAGAGACCTGGCAGGCCAGAAAGGACTAGCATCCTTTGTTTAGAGTACCAAAAGGAAAAAATATGCAGCCAATACTATATCCAGCTTGGCTGTCATTGGAAACAGAAGGAGAAATAAAAAGCTTCCAGGACAAACAAAAACTAAAAGAATCTGCAAACACCGAACCAACCCTATAGGAAATATTGAAAGGCATCCTTTAAGCAAAGAAACAGCCTAAAAGTAACATAGACCATGAAAGAATAGAGACAATATACAGTAACAATCACCTTACAGGCAACACAATGGCACTAAATTCATATCTTTCAACTGTTACCCTGAATGCAAATGGGCTGAATGCCCCCAATCAAAAGACACAGGGTATCAGAATGGATAAAAAAAAAAAAAACAAGACCCATTGTTATGCTGTCTGCAGGAAACTCATTTTAGACTCTAAGACACCTCCAGATTGAAAGGGAGGGGGTGAAAAACAATTTACCATGCTAATGAACATCAAAAGAAAACTGGGGTGGCAATCTTCCCAACAGACAAATTAGATTTTAAGCCAAAGACTACAATAAGAAAGGAGGAAGGACACTGTATCATAATTAAAGGGTCTGTCCAACAAGAATATCTAACAATTTTAAATATCTATGCCCCATTACAGGAGCAGCCAACTATATAAACCAATTATAACAAAATTAAAGAAACACAGTGACAATAATACAAAAATATTAGGGGACTTTAACACCCCCCTCACTGAAATGGAAAGATCATCTAAGCAAAAGATCAACAAGGAAATAAAGGTTTTAAATGACACACTGGAGCAGATGGACATCACAGATATATTCAGAACATTCTATTGCAAAGCAACAAAATACACATTCTTCTCTAGTGCATATGGAACATTCTTCAGAATAGATCACATCCTGGGCCACAAATCAGGTCTCAGCCAGTTCCAAAAGACTGGGATCATTTCCTGCATATTTTCAGGCCACAGTGCTTTGAAACTAGAACTCAACCACAAGAGGAGAGTTGGAATGAACTCAAATAATGGAGGCTAAAGAGCATCCTACTAAAGAATGAATGAGTCAACCAGGAAATTATAGAATTCAAAAAATACATGGAAACAAATGAAAATGAAAACATAACTGTTCAAAATCTTTGGGATGCAGCAAAGGCAGTCCTGAGAGGAAAGTACATAGCAATATAAGGCTTTCTCAAGGAACAAGAAATGTCTCAAATATGCAACCTAACCCTACACTGAAAGGAGCTGGAGGAAGAACAGCAAAGAAAGCCTAAACCCAGCAGGAGAAGAGAAATAATCAAGATCAGAGCAGAAATCAAGGAAATAGAAACCAAAGGAATTGTGAAAGTAGGAGCTTGTTTTTTGAAAGAATTAATAAGACTGACATACCCCTGGCCAACTTATCAAAAAGAAAAATGAGAAAGGACCAAAATTAATAAAATCATTAATAAAAGAGGAGAGATTACAACCAACACCAAAGAAATACAAACAATTATAAGAATGTATTATGAGAAACTATACACCAGCAAATTTGACAATCTGGAAGAAAGGGATACATTCCTAGAGACGTATAAACTACCAAAACTGAATCCGGAATAAATAGGAAACCTGAACAGACCCATAGCCAGTAAGGAGATTGAACAGTCATCAGAAATCTCCCAACAAACAAGAGCTCAGAGCCAGATGGCTTCCCAGGGTAATTGTACCAAACATTTAAAGAATAATTAATACCTATGTTTCTGAATATGTTCCAAAAAAAAAAAAGGAAGGAAAATTTCCAAACTCATTTTATGAGGCCAGCATGACCTTGATCCCCAAAGCAGACAAAGACCCCATCAAAAAGGAGAATTACAGACCAATATCCTTGATGAACATGGATGCAAAAATTCTCACCAAAATACTAGCCAATAGGATCCAAGAGTACAGTAAAAGGATTATTCACTACAACCAAGTGGGATTCATTCCTGGGCTGCAAGGTTGGTAAAACACCCACAAATCAATGCGATACAATACATTAATAAAAGAAAAACAAAAACCATATGATACTCTCAATAGATGTTGAAAAAGCATTTGACAAAATACAGCATCTTTTCTTGATCAAAACTCTTCATGGTGTAGGGATAGAGGGTACTTACCTCAACAGCATAAAAGCCATTGATGAAAAACCCACAGTGAATGTCATTCCCAGTGGGGAAAAACAGAGCTTTTCCCCTAAGGTCAGGAACACAGCAAGGCTGTCCACTATCACCACTGCTATTCAACAAAGCACGAGAAGTCCTAGCCTCAGCAAAAAGAAATAAAAGAAAATAAACAAACAAACAAAAACAAAAAGAAATAAAAGACATCTGAATTGGCAAAGAAGTCAGACACTTGCTCTTTGTAGATGATATGATACTTCCTGTGGAAAATCCAAAAGACTCCACTCCAAAACTGCTAGAACTCATACAGGAATTCAGTAAAGTGTCAGGATATAAAATCAATGCACAGAAATCAGTTGCATTTCTATACACCAACAACAATACAGAAGAAAGAGAAATTAAGGAGTCGATCCCATTTACAATTGCACCCCAAACCATAAGATACCTAGGAATAAACCTAACCAAAGAGGCAAAGCATCTGTACTCAGAAAACCAAGAGTACTCTTGAAGGAAACTGAGGAAGACACAAAGAAATCGAAAAACATTTCATGCTCATGGAATGGAAGAACAAATATTGTGAAAATGTCTATGCTACCTAGGGCAATCTACACATTTAATACAATCTCTATCAAAATACCATCAACTTTTTTAAAGAAATGGAACAAATAATCCTAAAATTCGTATGGAACCAGAAAAGACCCCAAATAGCCAGAGGAATGTTGAAAAAGAAAACCAATGCTGGCAGCATCACAATTCCAGACTTCAAGCTCTATTACAAACTGTCATCATCAAGACAATATGGTACTGGCAGAAAAATAGACACATAGATTAATGGAACAGAATAGAGAGCCCAGAAATGGACCCTCAACTTTATGTTCAACCAATCTTTGACAAAGCAGGGAAAAATGCCCAATGGAAAAAAGACAGTCTCTTCAACAAATGGTGTTGCAAAAATTGGATAGCCACATGCAGAAGAATGAAACTGGACCATTTCCTTATACCACACACAAAAATAGAGTCAAAATGGATGAAAGACCTCAATGTGAGACAGGAATCCATCCAGATCTTTGAGGAGAACACAGGCAGCAACCTCTTTGACCTCAGCCATAGAAACTTCTTTCTAGAAACATCACCAAAGGCAAGGGAAGCAAGGGAAAAAATGAAACAAACTATTGGGATTTCATCAAGATAAAAAGCTTTTGCACAGCAAAGAAAACAGTCAACAAAATCAAAAGACAACTGACAGAATGGGAGAAGATATTTGCAAATGTGATATCAGATAAAGGGCTAGTATCCAAAATATATAAAGAACTTAAATTCAACACCCAAAGAACAAATAATCCAATCAAGAAATGGGCAGAAGACATAAACAGACATTTCTGCAAAGATATCCAGATGGCCAACAGACATGAAAAAGTGCTCAACACCACTTGGCATCAGGGAAATACTAATCAAAACCACAGTGAGATATCACCTCACACCAGTCAGAACGGCTAAAATTAACAAGTCAGGAAAGGACAGGAGAGGGGTGGGGATGCAGAGAAAGGGGAACCCTCCTACACTGTAGGTGGGAACGCAAGCTGGTGCAGCCTCTCAGGAAAACAGTATGGAGTTTCCTCAGGAAGTTGAAAATAGAGCTACCTTACAACCCAGCAATTGTACTACTGGGTATTTACCCTAAAGATACAAAGGCAGTGATCTGAAGGGGTATGTGTACCTGAATATTAATTGCAGCAGTGTCCACAACAGCCAAACTAAGGAAAGAGCCTAGATGTCCATCGATAGATGAATGGATAAAGATGATGTGGTATCTATATACAATGGAATACTATGCAGCCATCAGGAAACCTGAAATCTTTCCATTTGCAATGACGTGAATAGAATTAGAGGGTATTACGCTAACCGAAATAAATCAATCAGAGAAAGACAATTATCATATGATCTCACTGATGTGATGAATTTGAGAAATAAGATAGAGGATCATAGGGGAAGGGAGGGAAAAAGGAAATAAGATGAAACCAGAGAGGGAGACAAACTATAAGAGACTCTTAATCTCGGGAAACAAACTGAGAGTTGCCAGAGGGGCAGGAGGTAGGAGGGATGCAGAGGCAGATGGACATTGGGGAAGGTATGTGCTTTGGTGAGTGCTGTGAATTGTCTAAGACTGATGAACCACAGACCTGTATCCTTGAAACAAATAATATATCATATGTTAATTTTAAAAAAGAAATTAGAATGGGGGGAGGACGAATAGTAAATAAGACTAGAAAGGTAGTTTGAGGCTAGCTATAACATTGATGTCTATTCATTCATTCTTTCATTCAATAAACAGTAAGAACCCACATGTGCCACACAGCACTGTTGTTGATAATGATGGTGGTGGGATGATGTAATAAATGAAGTAATAATAATAATGATGAAAGTAAATAAATAAATAAATAAATAAAATTCCCAATAAAGGTTAAAAAAAAAAAACCACCAACACCCAACATTGTGGTGGAGTAAAGATTCCTAGTCAGAAGATAAGTGAAGTAATTAAAACTCAAGTATATAAAAAAATGTGTGGTTGGTGCTAACCAGGATCTCTTTATTTTCACAGAGGACCACCCAGGGACCAAATAGGATTAAGCCAGCAAGAAGCACTTAAGGAAACATCACATGGAAACTCACTAGTGGTTGGTAAAGTCTTATATACCACAAGAATAAAGAGATTATTGCTCTGAAAGTGGAAATAGATTTGGCTCTGACATGGATGATTTAAGTACAGTCTAATTGGACATAGGTGTCTAAACTTCTCAGGATATTTCTAGTTTCGGGGGCTTGTCTGCCATGTCAGCCTCCTCTGTTACCCTGCATACATGCACTAGGATAGACATGTAATATGTTTCAGGTCTGAGGTTTTCCTTGACTCTGCAACTATATTATTTTTCTTCATCTCTGTATTGTTCATTTCCAAAACTGCTTATTATTTTCTTGCACTTAGTGGCATCTTTTCAACAATGAAGTAACCAAAGACCCAGAGAGGACATTGCCAAAGAGCAAGGAAGTCAGGTCATGGTATATTTCATAAATTACATGGTTCTTATAAGGAATTATGGGAAGGGAGCTTTATATTATTTTTAGTTATAAAATAATAGTAATGATAATGTTTACTATAAGCATTAGGCATGCCTCTAAGCGCTTTATACATATTAACTCTTGTAATCTTATTAGATTGTACTATTATTACTTCCATTTTGCAGATGTGGAAACTAACACAAGTGAGATTTTGTAACTTGCCCAGGGCCCCAGAGCATGTAAATGGAGCTTGGATTAAACTCCAGCTGCCTAGCTCTGAGTATGTGCTCTTAGATACTTTTTTAATCCTGTTTTATGGCAAGATCTAGAAAATATTTGGAGTCATGTAGGTCCTCAATT
Source organism: Martes martes (assembly GCF_963455335.1). Classification (NCBI taxonomy): domain Eukaryota; kingdom Metazoa; phylum Chordata; class Mammalia; order Carnivora; family Mustelidae; genus Martes; species Martes martes. Next base: position 53,328,208 of record NC_137903.1, read on the forward strand.
TTTAATCAATGTCCAGAATTTAACAGAGCACTTGTATATCCTAGTGCCATGGATATTCACAGCTTGGAGAGGACATTAATAGGCAGCATTATTAGAAGGGGCTCTTCAAGGGCCTTACTAAGAGGGAGAGTTTTCTATCAACCTTGAATGATTCAGTCAGTGACATAAAAAATAGATGTTGTAGTGTGAAAGCATCATGAACAGGAGATAAGCCCTTTAAAAGGAATTCTGGGGTAAAAATGTAAACTCTAACTGAACAAAAACCTGCTAAGTCTCTAGAAATTGGAAGATGATTTCTCTTAATATCAACTGTAGAAATGAAAGGATTCTTGCAGCTTCATTTATCACTGCCCACAAAGACGGGAATCCTCCACTAATAGAAACATCTTATCGGGGGGCTCGCTTCCCCAGTGAAGTTCACATGTTTGCATCTCCTGAATGATGGGATTCATCTTGGTGTTATCACAGTTCCCTAGAGGATAAGGAACACCCTGAAATTAGAGTAACTAAACCATGGTGGGCCTTTATTATATCCTAAGGAGTTGGCTCGCATTAATGTTGTCAAGTCTCACAGTGGCTCTCTGAGGTCAGTCTTGATGGTGGGTGGGGAGCTTCTTTGCTCTGTCTCCCCGTCCTGACCCCACACTGGTCTCTCTAACCCCTCTCCTGTGGAGGAGGAGTTGCTGATCTGAGTTCAGAGCTAGAGGCACAAGTCTTTGTTTACAGTAGAAAAGGTTACACTTCCTTAAAGTTACCATGGGACCCCCCATGAGGCTTCTTGTGGTAAATTGACCTGGGCAAAGTCGTTCTCCTATGTCAAGTCACTGGCCACTTTTTTTTCTCTCTCACCTCCTCCATGATGAGACAGTGTGACTAGTCATGTCAAAACTCTGCTAATCCAGCTAACTCGGATTCAAAAGTAAAGGAATAAGGAGGCTCACATATGTTCCCAGGACCTGCCACGTCCCCAACTGAGTTTTTAATCAGCAAGCCTGGATGGTGGGTTACTGGGAACTCTTCTAGATATTTCTAAAGTGGCTCCTTAGTTCTCATTTTGGATATTTTCCTTATCAAATAAATATATTGGCTGAAAACTCCCACAAGGGGCACCGGGGTGGCTCAGCAGGTTAAGCCTCTGCCTTCGGCTCAGGTCATGATCTCAGGGTCCTAGGATCGAGCCCTTCATCGAGCTCCCTGCCCAGCAGGGGGTCTGCTTCCCCCTCCCTCTCTGCCTGCCTCTCTGCCTACTTGTGATCTCTCGCTCTCTGTCAAATAAATAAATAAAATCTTAAAAAGAAAAAAAAAGAAAACTCCCACAAGCATTAGAATGAGTGGTAGATTACCAAACCTACCCTCCTTCCATTTCTCTAACAGTAAATGACTTTCTCTCTCCAGGAATCAAATGAGGGAACCAACGTATAGCTGGGTTAGGTAAAGTACCACTGATACGTGGTTAAAATGCAAAACATTGAACACATGCCTCAGAGCAAGAACTATTTAATTAAAACCTTTTTGAGTATAAGAAATGTAAAGCCTTTTGTTCCATTGCCTGCAAAAAATCTAGAACTAACCTAGAACCCAGAATGTGTTCTTCCATAATGGGAAATGGAAGGAAGTGGGGGATATGAGACTGATGATCTGCTTGAGGTTGATAGAAAGGCACAGTAAATAAAGGGCACAATTAAAGGGCACAGACCCAGAGCTGGCAACGATGGTTCTGGTCCCAGATTTTCACTACTTAATGTCCCCAGAGTGAGTTTCCTTTGCCGGAAGAGGAACACATTGACCTAAATGAACTTAAGCTACCTCTCGGCTCCGGGATTTCACAGCTCTTGGAAAGGGCTGCTAGGAGAATCAAATAAGATATGAAACCACTTTAAAACATTTTTTTCCACAGGCAAAAACAGAAACAAAAAGCATTTTTCTACGTACCTGGAAATGTATTATTACATGGCAAATTATAGCAAACTAGTTCTAAATGTCTTAAGAACACAGGATCCAGATGATTTCCCACTTTGGTCCCCTCTGAGGGCACTCCTACCCAAAGCAGCACCCAAGGAAACACCGAAAGGCCTAGACATTCTTTTTTTTTTTTTTTGAGAGAGTGAGAGTGAGAGAGAGAGAGATCACAAGTAGGCAGAGAGGCAGGCAGAGAGAGAGGAGGAAGCAGGCTCCCCGCGGAGCGGAGAGCCCGATGCGGGGCTCGATCCCAGAACCCTGGAATCATGACCTGAGCCGAAGGCAGAGGCTTTAACCCACTGAGCCACCCAGGCGCCCCGAGGCCTAGACATTCTTAAAGAGCAAATGTCTCTGCTGTTGTTTTTCGCCTGAGACTCTTTTCTTCCCCAGCTGGGGTTCCTTTGAATTGATTTCCCAGGAAGAACACTCCCATTGCCACAAATGAAAGTTGCACCTGCTATCTATAGAGAGGCAAATAGAACTCACCAGGAGGGTAATGAAACAGGTTTTGCTTAAATCAGAGAACTGGGAAATAGAGAAGTATCAGTTTGAAATTATACTTTATCACAGCAGTTAAAATAGAAGTCTAAGAAGCAGGCACTGTTTTTAGAGAAATGGAAAGAATTTGTGAATGAGGAAAAGATACAGTAATAGAATGGGGCCAAGGTGGGGATGATATGGCGGATGGGCTTGGTGAGGGTAGATGCACATGATAGAATGTTAAGAAAAAGCCCAATTATCTATGAGGGACTTTACCTACAGTGATTTAAAACAATCAAACAAAACAGATATTAGAATCCCCACTACACAGGAGAAGAAAGTGAAGCCTAGGAGAGACAAATTGCTCTAGCAACAGGGGTAGGTAAGTAGAAGCAGACTTGTCAATGCGACCCTAAAGACAGTAGTGACTCCTCAGATCCTCCTTCTCCCCATTCCTGTATTCACCACTGAAGTCTCCATTTTGGTAGTTGTGGAGGATCGGGGTGAGAAAAGTGTTCTGTTGTGCACACCAGTGAGTGTTTGCTCACATGTCAGTGTTAGCACAACCGTAACTGTTGGCTCAGGTGCTGAAGATATGGTCCCTCCCCCAGGGACCGCTGACTTTTGTCTATCTCAATAGTGGCATTCTCAAGTATACTGAACCAAGCAGAGAAGCCTCTTCTTTTGTGTGGTCTCTTGCAGCTTGAACATACTGTCAGGTTAACCAACTGCAAAATGCCTGAGAACAGGACAGGTCCCCTCCCCCAGCCCCAAGGACATAGTGGGGTTTGGAGTTGAGGCAGCTGATGTTTAGGTGGTGAATGGAGGATAGGCTTGTACAGTTTTGTGTCACTGCTCAGGAGGGAGTCAAATGGGAAAGAAGAACCAAATCCACTCTGGGAGAGACAAAGTCCAGCGGATAAGTACAAACTCCTATTATATCAACAAATGCCATTTTTCTGGTTTCCATGGTATGAAAACAGTTTTTTAAGTACGTTTTTTCCAGTTTGTCTGCCAACAGGGACCTCTTTTCTTTCTTCTTTAACTGAAGTGTAATTGACATACAATTTTATAATAAGGATCTCTTTCCTTATATTTATACTGAGACCACTTTATCTGAAAGATCTTTATCTACCAAACTTCATTTATTGAGTAAAGCAACGTATTTGCTGAGCTTTATTCATCAAAGACATAACTGCCCATCAAAGCTTCTAAGGAGCTTAGGGATTACTAATATTTCCATAGTGTACTAATTATAATTCCAGGCTAAAGCAAAGAAAGTTGACCTTTTAATTAACATGGGCAGTTTGCCATAGTAAATGAGCCACTTCTACCGGCTATTTTATACTGAAATACTGAAAATAGCTTCCCGTTGTCCTATAGATCCAGGCACCTAGAGTTCAAAAACAATGGAGTTCGCTGGTCCTTGAAACTAGGTCAGGTGTCCTTTTAATGTAATCCCTTAGGACTTTCTGCAGGATATTTCCATCCCATTTTCCACCTTGCATTGTAATTATCTTTTATTCTGGGGGGGGGGTGCTTAAGCAAAAGGCATTTATTACTAATAGCTCTAGAGGCTGGGGAGTCCAAAATCAACGTGGTAGCTTTCGTGGTTCCTGGTGAGAACTTTTGCAGATGGCCCCCTTGAGGTTGTGTCGGCACATGACCTCTTCTTTGTGCAGCCTGGGAGATAGAGGGCCATTGTAATTGTCTTTTTACATATAAATATATATAAAAATAGCTTTTGATTACTTAGCTACTATCTCTAATTATATGAGTATACCTACTGAATTTCTTCCAAATATGTGCTTTCCCTTCACAACATTTCCAATGGATATTATTTTCTCCATCTAACATTGCCAACATCTGTCTTGTTCCATATCCATTCAAATATTTTGGTACATATGCATTCAAAGAAATGAAAATGCCCTTTCTCCAACTCCCAACCTTATGAATAGGCAGAAGCAGATGATTCACATGTTGAATGAAGGAGGAAGGGTAAAGGAAGAGGGAAAGGACAGGGAAATATTTTTAAATTTATCAAAATATGAGCTTAGCTAATCAGAGAAGAGAAGGTGAACGGCAATGCATGGAGGGTAGGCTCACTAGCTGTATGTGACTAGAGTTTACAGACTGAGGCAGAAATGATGGGGGATGATGGTGCACATTGCAGGTCATGTGTTCACCAAGAAGAAATTAGGTTCTCTCTGGAAGCTAGAGAGTTATTGAAGAATTTTGGAAAGATATATTTATGCTTTTGAAAACATAATGGCTCTGACCATCCTGTGACATGTGTGTAACCCAGATGTCAGCAGCATTGACCCTGCCCAGGGACACAGTGGAAATGCCCTTGGGTTCTCCCAAGTCCACGGTCTTCTCATAGATCTCTGCTATTTCCCAGGGAATTCCTGTTTGGCTTCCCCAGTCTCTGGCTCCTGTTCTCGTTCAACATCAGTCCTAATCAGACTTCCAATTCTCTCCTTCAGTTTCAAACACACAATAAAACAACAGTTTCATTTTGTTTACACAGTCTTTGTTTTTTTGTTTGTTTTTTAGTTTTGATAGTGTGGTTTCATTTCGTTTGGTTTTGAAAACCGCACAGATTTCTCAGGAAAGATATAGAAAGGTTTACATCTCAATGATGTAAACTGATGGAAAATGAAGTATTATTCCCAAAATATCCTTGGCAATCCAGTGCCGTAGGGCTTTACTGGGTTGCTTTGGGCGCTCATCTCTACTTTTTCCCTATTGGACCATTGTGATTTTCACACTTCTTTTTGGAAGATTCCAGAAAGTAATAATGCCTTTCCCTCTATTTGAACGGCATGCCCTCTGCTTCCATGTCTGATTCCTATGGACATCTCTGTCTTGGGGTGGATTCAGCTGAGCCCAAGCAGGCATATAAAGGCAGAGTCTCATAAAGAGTATTTCTTTCTCAGAAGGAACTCTCACAACAACTGTTAGGGGAGTTAGAATTTTTTCATCGTTATAAAAATGATTGAAAGGAGGCAGAGTTGCAACAGAGAAAAAAATAGTTGGTGCAGAAATATAGAGGGAAAAATTATGAGAAACCTGAAATAGTAACAGTGCAGATAAAATGGTTATTTCTAGAGATAATGAGACAAATCAAGAGTACTTGAAGATGGATTGGATACCAACTTTGTGGAGGGAGAGATAGGATCAAAAATAATTTTATTTTCTTACTAGGGCAACTGGGACTATCATAAATGATAATGATATTCACCCAAGGTAGAGAATACTGAAGGATTGTTATTAGTTGGTATGTTATTTTTTTTTTAAGTATTGAGTTGAGATGTTTGTGGAACGTGCAGTGAAGTTGTCTACTAGGTCATTGGATTTCCTGGTCTGGAACTCAGGAGAAAAACAATTAAATATCACCAGAATTTCAGTAGCTTTGAAGCCATACAATCCTGGGCCAGTTTAATGTGAATGAAGAAGAGAAGTAACAAGAAAACTGGAAAGACATCTACACATAAGTAGTAGAGAGAGAAAAAGTGGTCCTTGCTGAGCTAGGAGGGCTGCCAGAATGGAGTAATGTGCTATAATAACCAGGAAGGAACTAATGTCTTGAAAGCCAAGAGAAGAAAGTCTCCAGAAGGAGAAAAATTGATCACAGTGTTAATACTGAACAGAAGTCAAATTCTGGGGGACCAAAAAAAAAAAATCCTCCATTGGATTTTCTTCTTTACTGAAGGAAGAAAAACAGTGTGAGATTTGGCTGATTTGAATTAAACAGCGGTTTTAATTTCTTCTCAGCTCTAATAATTTACTTCTCTTTAAGCCAGTTTTCATTACCAACAACTAAATATATTCCGAATGTTCAATATATGACTTTCTTATTTTCATACCTATGGAATAATGATAATCATAGGTGCACCTGCGGGGTCATACATCACCTCCATCTTAACTGATAAAGCTAAAAGTCACAAGGAAACCAACATTAGCATAGAATAACATTAGCCCAGCAGTTACAAAGCTTCAGCCATTGCCTGGTGAAAATTAGGCATATTTAGTAGCTGCATTCGATCTTTCAGGTCACTGGGTCAGACGTTGTAGTAAATGGTATAAGAGAATAAATACAGATTACTGAATGTCCAGAAACGTATCTATTAGGAGAATATGCGCTAGGAGAGCAGTAATTTGATTTTTTTTAAATCTTATTTTCTTCCTTTATACATTATTCAGACAGTCATAACAAGATCTCCTTCAGTATAATCTGCCTGGCTGCCTAATGTTAACAGATACTATTCTTTAAGAGCAAAGGATAATATCCAGAAGTATTCTCCTACCTAAGAGAAAACATTTCATAAAAACTGACATGGTGAGTGCTGTGCTATGCCACCTAGACCCCCTGACCTCAAGCTCAGGGTACCCATTCTATGGGCTTCGGGGAGAGCCCTGACCACTCACAGCTGAGACCCTCCCTCAGCCAGAAACACTGCCTCATCCAAGTTTATGCACAAGGACAATCGACACCCAATGACTGGCTGTTGGGGATAGAAAGCCAGACCCCCTATCTGGTTTCTACCCTGTATCTGGACAATTCTACAGTGTCAAGCCAATCCCAGCACTCTTGCAGCCAGCGGAGTCCTCTGTGGCAACTACATACAGTTCTACCTCTTCCTTTGCCCAAGTCTGCTTCCCTCACTCCCTCATTGGCCTTGATCCCAAGAGTGCCCCCATCCCATCCTAAATTCCCTGCATACAAATCTCAGTGTCTCCAGGGCTGGTTTTCCAGGCAACTAAACCTGAGATAACTGCTATTACATGTTTATTTAGATGCTCAAGATTGAGAGATAGTCAATCTCCTAAAGCATTTAGTGTTATATCTGCTTCTAAACCTTTAAAATACAAAAGGACAAAGTGATGATAATACACATTTGTAACTGTCAGTCATCCACATTGTGTAGGCTCATAGTTCAGTTAATAATGATTGCACCTTCCATCATTTCTGTACAAAAGCCATATTAAGTAGAGGGTTTCTCATCTCTTAATTTAACCACTCGTCTTTTCTTCTTCTTGAAAATTTTAGGAAGTCTGTTGTGCTTTTGCTGTTCATGGTGTTATTGTTGATTATTTCTTTTTTTAAAGATGTTATTTATTTATTTGAGAGAGAGAGAGAGAGAAAGCACAAGCAGGGGAAGTGGCAGAGGGATAGGGAGGAGCAGACTTCCCGATGAGCAGGGAGCCTGATGCAGGGCTCAATCCCAGGACCCTGAGATCATAACCTGAGCTGAAGGCAGCTGCTTGACCAGTCGACTGAGCCACCCAGGCACCCCTATGGTTGACTATTTCTATCTTCCTTTTATTAACTTTGATTATTACCTTCTTTATATTTAAATGTACCCAGTCACAGTCATTTAACCTTTTATATCATCTATAATCTCCACTGCATTAGCTTATAGAAATGTCTACTGTGTCCTTTAAAGTATCTGTGATTTTTTTTTCTTCTTGGTTTACTTCCTTCTTCTTTTTTGAAACATGTCCCTCAACAATTCCGTCACTTCTTTGTGATTTTTTTTAATATTTTATTTATTTACTAATGTATTTAGAGAGCGTGAGCAGATGGAGGGGCAGAGAGAATTCAAGCAGATGTCTTACTGATGGCAGAGCCTGACGTGGGGCTTGATCTCACCACCCTGAGATCATGACCTGAGTTGAAATCAAGAGTCCAACGCTTAGCTGACTGAGCCACTCAGACATCCCACTCCTTTGTTTTTGTTTTTGTTTTTGTTTTTGTTTTAAGGACCAAGTTCTTCATTTACCTTAATCAACCCTATTATATTTATTTATTAAATTTTATTATCTTTTTTCAGTGTTCCAAGATTCTTGTTTATGTACCACACCCAAGATTTTCTTTATTTATCTTAAAAATAGAGAGAGGGAGAGAGAGCCAGAGAACACAAGCTGGGGAAACAGCAGAGGGAGCAGGAGAAGTGGGCCCCCCACTGAGCAGGGAGCCGGATGCTGGCTTGATCCCAGGAACCTGAGATTGTGACCTGAGTCGACTGAGACACCCAAGTGCCCAAATCCTCTTATATTTTAAAGGTTGTTCTGTTAGCAGTTTAGAATGGGATTTTAATGATGTTATTAGAGAAATTAGAGGTACCCTAATTATGACTAGTCAATCACTCTATGCCCATGGATTCCCCCCTAAAAAACCAAAATTTAGAGAATTAAACAACATGGTATACAAGATACTATTCCAAATCTGGCAAAGACAGAAGCACAACAACTTGATCTAGACTAAAAACCTCATCAGAACGCAACCCCAGCTCTTATTATCAACTAATGCTGAAGAATGGTTGTGCATTCAGGCCCTAAAGTCAAGAAGAAATGAGAAAGATAGCTGACCTCATACATCTGTTTACCCCGTGGAAGCTAGAATAGGAACCATGCACAGATAAATGCACAACCTTTTACATGATGTGATCTCAACATTCCCAGCAGCTTGACCCATCCCTTCGAGTGTTCTCCTAGGGAGGAACAAGAAAGAGAGTAGGCAGATAAGAAAAACAATCTCCATACTTTGATACACAGACACACACACTGATGTAGAGGAAAGTTTTTATTTTCCTGAAGTTTTTACTTCTGCTGACTTACCCTGTTTTTGAAAAATAAGGCTAGCCAAATAGAAAGAAGCACTCTTACCATGTATTTCTATAAGGGGTACTATTTACCTGATATTTCTCACTCTGGAAATCAGAATTTTTTTTTCTAAACTCAGGATCCCCTGGGGTAATGAATATTACCTAGTATCACCAGGCTGTTATAATAGTGAAATATTCCACCATATGTACAAATATCTGTCATCCTCTACAAACGCCCCCATCCTGATTTTATCTATACACTTTCTCTTCACAGTCCATCAACTGAAAAGATAATACCTCACACTGTAGGGGACCCCAGAACCCTGCTCTAGCAGCATAAATGGTGGCCACACCAATTAGTCAGGTGTGATAAGTCACACCTGAGTCTTTGAGTATTGGGCCTACATACATAATACAAATTTTAAAGGAATTTCTTATTTTAATATTTTATAAAGATGAGAAAGATATATACCATGTACTAATGAGGTATGTCCTGTTATTATCTATATTTTATAGCTGAAGAAACCAAGGCTTGAGATGATAAGTGATGTTGCCAAAAATGCACCTTTACCATCTGAAATGAGAAGGATATACAACTTATTCGGCAGTGCGTTCTGGTAAGAATTTCCCATGTCTCTATGCTCAGGTGGTTAAGAAAGTAGAATGGGTTCTACTGGTTTCTCCATAGTGTCTCCGTCTTGTTCATCCCCCATGTGATCTAATCAGTACTAAGTCCAGTTCTTTCTTCAAGTCTTTCTTATTAATTCTTACTCTTTTTTTCAGTTGAAGTATAGGTGACACGCAATGTCACATTCATTTCAGGTGTACATATAGTGAGCCAACAAGTCTATACATTATGCTATTGTCACCATACACTATTACAATACCATTAACTATATTCTCTATGTTATACCTTTTATCCTTTTAACTTAAACATTCCATAACTGGAGGCCTGTACTTTCCACTCCCTATCATCTATTTTGCCCGTAACCCACCCCCATCGCCCTGACAACCATCAGTTTGTTCTCTGTATTTATGGGTTTATTTCTGCTTTTTATTTGTTCATCATTTTGTTTCTTAGATTCCACATATATATGAAATCACATGCTATTTGTCTTTCATGTTTGAAATGTTTCACTTACTATAATAACATAATCGTTCCATCCAAGTTGTCACAAATGGCAAGATACCATCCTTTTTATGATTAATATTCTATTTTGTAGATATCTATACACATATATACATATGTGTATATGTATACACACACACACACACACACACATTTTTGTCCATTCATCTATCGATGGACTCTTGGGTTGCTTCCATATCTTGGCTATTGTAAATAAGCATAGGGGTGTCTCTATCTTTTTAAATGTGTTTTCATTTTCTTTGGGCAAATACCTAGTGGTGGAATTACTGGATCATACAGAATTTCTGTATTTAATTTTTTTAGAAACCTCTGTACTGTTTTTCCACAGTGGCTGCATCAGTTTACATTCCCATCAACAGTGCATGAGGAGTCCTTTTTCTCCACATCCTCGCCACTACTTTCAATTTCTTATCCTTTTAAATTTAGCCATTCTGACAGATGTAAGGTGATATTGTGGTTTTGATTTGCATTTCTCTGATGAGTAATGATGTTGAGCATCTTTTCATGTGTCTGTTGGCCATCCATAGGTCTTCTTTGAAAAACTGTCTATTCAGATTCTCTGCTCATTTTTTAACCAGATTGTTTTTTAGTGTCGCATTTTTGGGGTTCTTTATATTTTATATTTTGGATAATAACACCTTATTGATTAATCCTGAGTCTTGATCTTTCCTTACTGAACCACTATTGTCTTTAAGATGTCAGTTATTTCTGCTGTACCCTAATGTGTTTTACAGAATGCTCTTACTTTTCTCATCTTCAAATAATTTCTTTTGAAACCACTTCCTTTGCCAGCTATTGCCCTGCTTTGTAGAAAAATTCAGCCAAGAAATCACTGCATTCCTTGTCTGCAATCCTTCTTCTGCTAATATCTCCTAAACCCACTTGAGCAGGATTTTCTTCCATCAGTATACTGAAGCTGCTCTTGTAAAGGTCTCAAATTATAATCACATTGACAAATCCAGTAGTCAATTCTCAGTCCATGCCTGACTGAATAAAGAGCAGTGTTTGAGACACTGGATCACTATATCAGCTATGACTACATGTGTGTGATTTTCTTTGGAATATCCAGGATGCTATCCTTCCCTGCCTTTCCTCCCATCTCACTGCGGCTCCTTCTCATCTACTGTGCTGGTGCCTCTTAATCTCTCAGAACTCTTGAAATTAGAGCTCTCTCAGGGCCATGACCTCCTCACTTCTCTGTCTACACTCAGTATCTTTGGGTATAGACCTAGGAATAGAATTGGTGAGCCATATGGTAATTCCATGCTTAACTTTTTGAGAAGCCACCAAACTGTTTTCCACAGTAGGCAAACCATTTCACATTTCTACCAGCAATGTGCAAGAGTTCCAAATTCCCCACAGCCTGTTCACACTGGATATTTTCCATTTTAAAATTATTATTATAGCATCCCAGTCCGTGTGAAGTGGTATTTCACCATGGTGATTAATGACTGACTAAAGATATTGAACATCATTTCTTGTGCTCATTGGCCATTTATATATCTTTGGAGAAATGTCTATTCAAGTCTTTTGTTCACCTTTTCGTTAGGGTTTTGTATTTTTATTGTTGAATTAAAAGAGTTCTTTATATATATCCTGAATACTATACCCTTATCAGACATATTTCTTGCAAATATTTTCTCCCATTCCGTAGTTTGTTTTTTTCACATTCTTGATAGTGTCTTTTGAATCATAAAAGTTTTCATTCTGATGAAATTTTATTTATGTTTTTTTTCTTTTGTTGCTCATAGTTTTGGTGAAAGGAAGTTTTTAAAGCCATTTTAGTGGGGCGCCTGGGTGGCTCAGTTGGTTAAGCGACTGCCTTCGGCTCAGGTCATGATCCCGGCGTCCTGGGATCGAGTCCCACATCGGGCTCCTTGCTCAGCGGGGAGCCTGCTTCTCCCTCTGCCTCTGCCTGCCACTCTGTCTGCCTGTGCTCACTCTATCACTCCTCACTCTCTCTCTCTCTCTGACAAATAAATAAATAAAATCTTTAAAAAAAAAAAAATAAAGCCATTTTAGTGGGACAAGTTTCTTCCTACTTGTAGCCCAAACTTTAATCAAATTCTAAATGTAAATAACACCATGACCCATCTTTGTAACCCCCAGTCAGTATCACCCAGACAGCAGTAAATCTGGACATCACCACTCATTTTCACAGAGCAGTACCTCCCGCCGCCTCGTGTTTCTTTCCTTGTGGAACGAGCTTCCCTGTCATAACGCTCCTGGCCTATGTCCACCCCCTCTCCACTCTTCTTCATTATCAGTAAGCAGAATTAGGAGTGATAAGCTTGGCATAATTCGCACTGCCCCTCCTTTTCTCTTGACAACTGGCTTGCCCATGGAGTATCTGTGTCCTGCTCTGCTCTCTGCCAGTGGTTTTGAAAGGGCCTGAAGCTGTGGGTATACATTTGATCAAATCTTATATCTGTAATAAAGTTGATGTTCTTATTTTCAAATACTTTTCCCATTCATTCATTTATTCATCCATCCATTCAACTGATAAAGCCTGTTCTAGGCCAGGTCCTATGTAACCTGCTGGGGATATAGCCATAAACAAAATAGACCAAAAAAAAAAAAATCCTTTGTTCATTGACCTATAATGAAGGTTGGGAAAAACAAACAAGATAAATAAGTGAAATTATGTCAGTTAAGAACTTACACGAGGAATGCAGAGGTGTCATTTTATTGGCCCCCTCCTATCCCAACAATGACCAATGTCCTAGAGTTTTTAGTCTTATGACTCAGAAAAGTTATAATTTTCTCTGATTGACATTCTTGGTTGCAAGCAAAAGAAAGTAACTCTGGCTCTCTAATGTATAGGTGAGATTAATAATATCTTCTAGAAGCATTTGCAAAGTAAAGAAGTAGATTTGAAATGTAAGCAGGAACCAAGGGGGTCTGGAAGCCAACATCGGGCTATAATCCCTGACCACACACGGCTCAAGGCTCACATCTCCACAGCTCCTTCTTAAGGCTCACGTTCCCAGACAGGAATAACCTAACAGTGGAGTCAAAATCACATGTGCCTGCTCTGGTTGTCAGAGATAAGATGAGAGAATAATGAGTTTTTTTCAATTTCCAATAGCGAAAGGTATGGATCTGTTTCCTATTGAGGCCTATGTAATGAGATCATTTAAAAATCAAACTGGTTGGGTGTTGGGCTGCCTGCCTGGCCAAAAGAGACATATATCCATTATATTAACACCATGGTCTTTCTTGTCCCTTGAGTTCTGTTAATCTTACTTTTCTACTCCCTTTTTTTACAAACAATGCTTAGCCTGCTTTTTTTCCTTTCTTTTAATCTTATGGCTAGAAACTGGAAAAAAATGCCACTTGAAACTGCAAGTACTCTTGTCTCCTGACAGATGAAGAATCGAATTAAACTTTGAAGCAAATTGCTCCTTCATTTTTATGGAAAAAAACCCACCTCAATTCAACAACACAGCATCCATTCCAAGTACCGATGTTTCTAGTAGAGTTATGTCTCTGAAGACTTAGTTGGCTTGTTGAGATAAATGTTTCTCATTTTCTGGTGGGGCAGTTTCTATCCCCTATCTATTATTGTTTGTTTTGTAGGTGTGTGTGTCTGTGTGTGTGTACTCAAGTTCAAGCACTTTCTCAAAGGCAGTTTGGGAGCAAAGACTCTAAAAACTAAAGAAATATGATATTTACTGTGAGCAGACAAGACACTGTAAAAAGAAACTGGAAATAAAATGCTCTACACATGGTATTGCTCAGCAGGGAATAACACAGAATGTGGAAAATATACTTTTTTTTTTTTTTTTTACATTGTTGAGGTGTGATGATCTTTGGAGGCTCCAGGACAAGACCATAAAAGAATGGGTTGTGAGGCAGCTCCACTCAGGGGAGGGAACACCCCACCAGCATCAACTTGGCAATCACTTCATGTGGCTACAGCCACTTTCACCACTCCATGCGCTTCCCCACTCAGGACCCCAAACCTGGAGCCACTCTCCTGTGACCAAAGAGAGAGCTGCCTCTCCCTACCCACTCATGCCACTGGCTCCTGAGATGATATCTGACATGAGGGTTTCTCGGTGGCAGGCCCTGGGAACCCGTCTGCAGGCTAATTGCAAGGCTGACTGAGCAAGCCAGTGGGGAGCCCTGACAACTCCTTTAGAGGGAGAAGGGCTTTGCCACCATCCTCTCCTCCTTACCAACCCATTCCCACTGAGGTGGGGGATCCCCAAACGTAAGGATGAATTTGAGTAGACAAAATAATGATAAGTACCCACCGCACATTCCAACATCGTTTTAAATACGGTGGTGTCTTATGATACAATGCAATGTTAGTCTTGCGACCAACACCTTCATTTTCTACCTCAAAACCAAGAGATACAGCAGTATAATTGCCTGATGAATAGAAATTTAAATTTGCTGTCATTAAAATGTCTTTAAATTCAGTTATTCAACCCAACCAATAAGTACTTACAAATGCAGAATCTTAACTCATGGTATTTAGTAATAATTTAGGTTAGGAGAGCTGAAAGCAAGGTAGAATGCCTTACACAAAGATTTTATTAAATATCTGAAAATTACTCATTAAAGAAAGAAATTTAGAAAAAATACAATTTTAAAGTTCTACTATATCCCTGAATGTTTTCTGCATTTACATTCTTTTCTAAGTTTTTGCATCTCTCTGATCTTTTTCATCTTAATGTCTTATGGAATCAATTTAAAATGAATTTAAAAATTTAAAATTTTTAATTTTAAATTGATTCCATAAGACAATAGAAAGACATAATAAATAAAGACAATAGAAAAATATCAAACTATATATGTATCTTAAATATATATATTTAATTTTTATTTATTTTTTAAATTTCTTTTCAGTGTTCCAGAATTCATTGTTTATGCATCACACCCAGTGCTCCATGCAGTACATGCTCTCCACAATACCCACCACCAGGGTCTCTCACCCCCCTCCCCTCCAAAACCCTCAGTTAGTTCCTCAGAGTTCACAGTCTCTCATAGTTCATCTCCCCCTCCGATTTCCCCCAACTCCTTCTCCTCTCCACCTCCCCATGTCCTCCGTGTTATTCCTTATGCTCCATATGTATATTTTAAAGAGCTCTAGAGATGCAAAGACATCTCTCCTGAATCTCAAAACATATTTTCAAGCATTGTGTGCTGAGCACATACTATATGACAGAAAACACAGTTTGTTACTGAGAGAGACTAATGGAATATATTTACCTTTCACACCTAAGTAGTTCACCTCCCTTAAGTTAAATTTTGCTTGTGGTGTGAAGTAGGATATATTTTAATTTCCTTCAATGTGAAAAATTTTCCAGAGTTATTTATTAAGTCATATACCGCTCCTTCATTGATCTGCAGTGTGGGCTTCCTCATCTATCCAGCTGAAATGGAGACATGGCTCTCTGTTATGCCCACTGTCCTGTCTCACCATCTCTGCATTAGTGGTGGGCTGCACCTGAGCAGGCTTTTTTGGGGAAGGCAGGACGGGTTCATGCACCTGGTTCCTGTGATGCAGGCCGCCAGTCGTCTGAAGGGCCGTCCCAGAAGATGGGCCTGTTTTAGGGTCAGTGAATGCTGAAAGTGACCCCATCCAGAACCGATCCTAAACGCCTCTGTGTGCTATGCTTTCTTCCCATCATCCCAAAACCTCCATTAAAATCGTGCTAAGTAAGTGAAACGATATGTGGAGCGTAAGGAATAACACGGAGGACATTAGGAGATGGAGAAGAGAAGTGAGTTGGGGAAGATCGGAGGGGGAGACAAACCATGAGAGACTGTGGACTCTGAGAAACAAACTGAGGGTTTTGGAGGGGCGGGGGGTGGTGGGAGGTTGTTGAGCCTGGTGGTGGGTATTATGGAGGGCACGGATTGCATGGAGCACTGGGTGTGGTGCATAAACAATGAATTCTGGAACACTGAAAAAAAATTAAATTAAATTAAAAACAACAACAACACTACATCTGTATCTTTGGGGTAAATACCCAGCAGTGCAATTGCAGGGTCATAGGGAAGATCTATTTTTAATTTCCTGAGGAATCTCCACACTGTTCTCCAAAGTGGCTGCACCAGTTTGCATTCCCACCAACAGTGTAAGAGGGTTCCCCTTTCTCCACATCCTCTCCAACACACGTTGTTTCCTGTCTTGCTAATTTTGGCCATTCTAACTGGTGTAAGGTGGTATCTCAATGTGGTTTTGATTTGAATCTCCCTGATGGCTGGTGATGATGAACATTTTTTCATGTGTCTGATAGCCATTTGTATGTCTTCATTGGAGAAGTGTCTGTTCATATCTTCTGTCCATTTTTTGATATGATTATCTGTTTTGTGTGTGTTGAGTTTGAGTTCTTTATAGATCCTGGATATCAATCTTTTGTCTGTACTGTCATTTGCAAATATCTTCTCCCATTCCGTGGGTTGCCTCTTTGTTTTGTTGACTGTTTCCTTTGCTGTGCAGAAGCTTTTTATCTTGATGAAGTCCCCAAAGTTCATCTTTGCCTTTGTTTCCTTTGCCTTTGGAGACATATCTTGAAAGAAGTTGCTATGGCTGATATCAAAGAGGTTACTCCCTATGTTCTCCTCGAGGATTCTGATGGATTCCTGTCTCACGTTGAGGTCTTTTATCCATTTTGAGTTTATCTTTGTGTACGGTGTAAGAGAATGGTCAAGTTTCATTCTTCTACATATAGCTGTTGGTGGAATGCAAGCTGGTGCAGCCACTTTGGAGAACAGTGTGGAGATTCCTCAGGAAATTAAAAATAGATCTTCCCTATGACCCTGCAATTGCACTGCTGGGTATTTACCCCAAAGATACAGATGTAGTGAAAAGAAGGTCCATCTGTACCCCAATGTTTATAGCAGCAATGGCCACGGTCGCCAAACTGTGGAAAGAACCAAGATGCCCTTCAACAGATGAATGGATAAGGAAGATGTGGTCCATATACACTATGGAGTATTATGCCTCCATCAGAAAGGACGAATACCCAACTTTTGTAGCAACATGGACAGGACTGGAAGAGATTATGCTGAGTGAAATAAGTCAAACAGAGAAAGTCAAGTATCATATGGTTTCACTTATTGGTGGAGCATAACAAATAATATAGAGGACAAGGGTAGATGGAGAGGAAAAGGGAGTTGAGGGAAATTGGAAGGGGAGGTGAACCATGAGAGACTATGGACTCTGAAAAACAACCTGAGGGTTTTGAAGGGGCGGGGTGGGAGGGTGGGGGAACCAGGTGGTGGGTATTAGGGAGGGCACAGATTGCATGGAGCACTGGGTGTGGTGAAAAAACAATGAATACTGTTACGCTGAAAATAAATAAAAAATTAAAAACAACAACAACAACAACAACAACAAATCGTGCTAATTTTTATAGCCTTGCCTCATCTTTTGCCAAGAGAATGAAGATGAGACACCAGGAAGTAATGAGATGAAATGGTACAAGGCAGGGTAGCTTTTGGGAGACGAGATTCCATAAATATTTTCCTGTTTCTCCAGCCAGGGCTTTCTGAGAAAAGAGCACTGGCACCTGTGTTAAAGGATAAATGAGGAGCAACCTAAAGAGAGAGACAGCTGGAGCAATGGAGAGATTTATCTCCCTGGACCCATTTGTTTACATCACAGAATGGCAAAGTAGACACTTTTCTTACCTCTCCCCAGAGAGGATTTATTTATATTCCAAACAAAATCCTCTCTCTCCCTACCTCTCTGTCTCCTTCTCTCTTACTTTCTTTCCTTTCCTCTTCCCCTACATCCCTCCAAGCCCCCAGAGTGGGGTCAGATATGCCAATAAGTCTGATATAAATTCCAAGTTTCATAATTTGGGGGTCCCCCCCCGTATGCAAACACACTTACATACAAGTACAGATGCAACACAGTTCCCTGTGCCACCATGAAGAATTAGGGCTTGGAGAAGCTGTTCTATAAGGAAGGTCTGTTCCCTGACCCTGGGATGTCATGTTTATGGATCTAGATAGAGATGATAAACATATAGATGTGGAGAGGGAGGCAGACTGGGATTGAGATAGAGATGTAAAAGGATGGCAGGTGAGCTTGTTAGCTCACTTGTTAGGGTAAGAGTTCAGACTTTTCACAGTTTTAGACTTACCATCAGCTACAATCCAAGTAAAACTCTTCTGGAGGTGATAGAAAGTGATCTTGTGTGGATTAAACAGGCAGCGTGGGGACCAGAAATCTGGAGCTGGACGGTGCTGGGTCTGTAAGAGGCATCCAGGGCAAATCTATTTTCAAAGTTTCCTAGTAGCTCTGCAGGGTGAGAAAACTGGTAATAGACAGAACTTTCTGGGATCAAGGGATTTGGGAGATGAGGTTGGAGAGGCAGGCTGGGGTATGACCAGAGTTACCAAGGTCACCTTGAAGAATTTGGACCTTATTATGTAAGTAATACATACTTCTAAGCAACAATCAGATTTGTGAGTTGTGTGTGTGTGTTTTTTTAAAGATCGCTCTGACAGCCATGCCTAGCATATGTGACAGGAGGCGACTAGCAGCAGAAACTTAAAAAGTAGAAACTACTATACTAGTCTAGGTGACAGATGATGAAATCTTCCACAAAAGGTCTACAGATTCTAGTCCTGTCTCTCTGAACTTGATGTTAAAGTTAGAACTAGCTTCTCTGATAACTGAAGATGTATTTGTTCCTGTTTCCAGAATTAGGCCTCTAGCAAATATGTTTCTTGTGTTCATTCAAATCGAATATATAATCCATTTTCCACTACATATCCTCTTGCTAACACTGCTCCTTACAACTAAATATATCTTTCCCTGGAAGGGTCTTCGTACTTCTGTTCCTGCATGGAAGCCATGTATTTCTAATTTCCTTTCCCTCTCTCCTCTTCCTTCTCTTATTCTGTAGCCCTTGTAGAAGATAAAATGAGAACACCAGAAGTATCCTTCTTCCCTTGCGCCTCACTCCTTCTGTTCCTCCTCTAACTTCTCAGTTTCTTCCTGTCACTCACTTCATGAAAACTCCCATTTTTAGCTGATGGTTAACACTGACAATGTCCCTGGCTGGAGCCAAGGAAAGAATACTTGGGGCTTCGGCTACCTCAACTCCTACGTGTCTGGGGTCCCAGCGTCCACCGCTGTTGATCTTGAATTCTTTTTCTCCTGCAAGTTCTGTATCATTTGAATCCATGCCTTCAGGGCATCCTGACCCTTCTTCATCCTCTTGATACTTGTTGGAATCTCTATGGATTCTCAGTCCATTCATTAATTTTTCTTCTTCTCTCCATTGATGTCCATGTTACTGTTATCTCAGGAAGCATTTGACCATTGGAGACTAGCTCAACTTACACTTCCAATAATTCTGCAAAGAAGCATAACAAAAGATATTATCTCTGTTTTGTAGACGGGAAAACTAAGTTACAGAGACATGAAATGACTTGTTTCAGTCACATAGTTAATTGGTGTCAGTGTCAGGACAAACAGCCTGGCTCCCTTACCCATCATGCACTACTCTTTCTAGGATGATATCCTAACCAGCAAGAAACATTTTTTTTCCCCAAATCAAAGGCTTCCTTTCATACCCAAGGATTTAACTGAAGCTTCCCATAATACTCATAAAAAAAGAAAAAAAAATAGGGAAAGCTTAGAACAGCCTAGAATGCCATGATTCAGATTGCCTTTCTCTTAAGAAAGAAAAAGTCGGGCCTAAAGCTTTGTCAAAACACTTGCACTGTATTTCAGACACAGGCTAGAGAATTTATAATTATCTATAGAGTTCAAGATAAAACCTTTCAAAATTATTTCCAACTGCCCATATAACAGAGGGAATGTGTTTAATGATTTCATAGTATAATCAAAATAACTCAATTTCCATCCCATTATACATATATTGAGGAAAAATGAAATCTAGAGAGTATTTTAGTCACATCATTATATGATCATATTATTTAGTTTTAGAAATATTAGTTCATGATTCAATGGTTTAAGAGATAGATATCTAATACATAACTTGATGCTTTTTTCAGACATTGAAATGATACTGAAATTCCAAGAAACTACTATTTGTTTCATCTATCTTTTCTGGGTTTGGGTTTTGTTTTGTTTTTTTTTTTGTCTCGATTTCGTTTATTTCTTCTTTGATCTTTATTATTTCCTTATCTCTGCTAATTTGGGGTTTTGTTTGTTCTTCTTCCAGTTCCTTTAGGTGTAAGTTTAGATTATTTGAGACTATAAACTTCCCTCTTAGAACTGCTTTTTCTTCATCCCAAAGATTTTGAACCATTGTTTTCCATTTTCATTTGCTTCAAGGTATTTTTTTATTTCCTCTTTGATTTCTTTCTTGACCCATTGGTTGGTTAGTAGCATGTTCATTGCGGCTAGCTGCAATGACGGTTGCTACTACACTGGGCGTACGGGTGGGCAGGGGTTGGCCTGCTGGCACAGCTAGCTCAGAGGCCTGGCTGTAGCTGTTGTGGGTTTACTAGTAGGTGGGATTAGGCCCTGACGCAGCTGGAAGAGAGGCCCAGTTACAACTGCTGCAGATGTGCTGGTGGGCAGGGCAACCCTCCCAGTCCGCTGGGGTGGGAGTCACTTTGGGAGCCACCAGTCCAGACCAAGGCTGCCTGCTGGGTGTGGTAGGGTAGGGCTGTTTAGGGGGGCACCTGCCAGGAAGGTATTTTGGAGGAGGTGACACGAAGGCAGGACAAGCAGTGCTAGCAAGGTAAATGGAGAATGTCAGAACTGGCTCTTACTGGTGTCCAGCCAGTTTGGCTAAAGGAGAGCAAGAAAAATGGCACCCACCAGCACTTCTGTTCTTGGAGAAGGTTCCTATAGATCCCTTCCCCTCTGGAACATGCCCTAAAGTTAGTCAATTATTCTTTCACATATAACCCAGGAGCTTTTCAAATTGCTGCATCTGTGCTGGGTCTAGGAGTAAGTGACATCGTGCACTGGCCCTTTCAGAGCAGAGTCCTGGTTTCCAATAGCCCTCCAACTCTCCCAGAGTTAAGCTCTATTGATTTTCAAAGCCAGACATTAGAGGAATCCATCTTCCTGGTGCAGGTGCCCAGGAATGGTATGCCTGATCTGGAGTTTGAGCTCCTCACTCCCCAGGGAGGCACTTCATGCTTGTAATATCTCTCCCTCTTGTGAGTTGCCATGCTGGGGTTTTGGTTCCTGGTTGCATCTCTGTCCCTCCTACCCTTCTTGATGTGACTATTTCTTGTGTCCATAGTTCTGCTAGTCTTTAGGTCATTTTCGGAGTGAGTTGCGTTATATGTAGTCACACACATCAGTGTGTTTGTGGATAGAGGTGGGCTCAGCATCCTCCTACTCTGCCCTGTCTTCTGAAAAAAAAAAAAAAAATCTCTCTTGGTTTTTGTTAATGGATTCTCTTCCTTTGTTGAAATTCTCATTTTATTCATGCATTGTTTATTTGTTTTTAAACTCTGTTTAATGGTGTGTCTGTGTGTTCTTATAGTTCGCTGAACCTCTTTATGAGATTATTCTGAATACTTCGCCAGACGGTCCACAGATCTCCATTTTTTTCATGTCAGTCCTTGGATCTTTAGTAGTTTACTAAACTGGTGTCATGTTGACCTAATTCTCTGTGATCCTTATATCCTTGCATTGTTATATGCACATTAAAGTAAGTTGTCTCCTCTTCCAGACTTTATAGGTCCATGTTTGCAGGGAAAGCCCTTCATTAGTCAGCCCAGCTTGGGGTACTGGAAATGTCATCTAACTTGAAGAGCTCATGGGGAGGCAGCGCTTGCTATCAGGGTATTGATTTGGGTGAGACCGCTGCCTATGCTCTAAGCTCAGGGAGTAGGGAGCATGTCTTTCTGGTTGAGCACCATAGTTGAGTGGGCCTGCTGGCTGGGCTCTTTGTTGAAGCAATGCCACAATGTTGGCTCCCTGATTGAGAGTGGCTGCTGGTTGTGCTCCACAGTCAAGTGAGGTGACTGGTGGGGCTCTGCAATCACCTGTGGTTAGGAGAGGCAGCAAGCTGTGTTTCCTGGCAGGGTGGTACCACCAGTTAGATTATGCAGATGGGCAGGGTTGTGGGCTGGGCTCCACAATTGCTCCTGGTCTGGCAGGGCATCGGGCTTCATTCCTCAACTGGATAGTACTGCTTGTTGGACTTCACGTTCAGATGGGATGTGGACAGACCTTACTGGCTGGATAGGGCCCAGTCTGTGCTTTGTGATCTGGTGGGGCCCATAGGCTGTCCCAAAATTCATCAGTGCCACAGATTGGGATTTGCACTTGGGTAGGCTGTTGGCTACTGGCTGTGCTACTCTTTTGATTAAGTTTCCTGGTCAGACACTGTGATTGGGCAGGGCCGCCAGCTGTATTTCACAGTTGCATGACACTGGAAGATGTGCTTTGTAGTTGAGGAGGGTCCCTGCCCAGGCTCCCTGGTCAGATGGGACGGCAGGGTATGCTCTGTGATTGGGGAGGTGGGAACACTGGGTGGGCAAGGCCACAGGCTGTGTTCCACAATTTGGGAGGGCTGTAGGCTGACCCAAAGGCTGCCCAGGGTCACTATTCATGCTCTCTGATTATGTAGAGCCAAAGGCTATGCTCAAGAGTTAGGCAAGGCTGTTGGCTTGGCTCCTTGTCCAAATGAGAATGTATGATGGACTCTGCAGCTCCCTGGGTTCCTTGACCAGGCCCCCCACCCCTGGTTGGATAGGACTGGAGGCTATGCTCAACAATTGGGTGGGTTTATGAACTTATTTCCTCTCCCAAGTGTGACCAGGGGATAAACTCCATGGCAGGTAGGGCTCATTGGCTACGGACTCAATTCAGGTGGAACTGCCAACAAAGCTCCCTGGCCAAATGGGTCCATTGGCTTGACGGGGGTCCCACTGGCTGAGATCTCTGCATGGGCACTGCTGCAAGCAGGAATGTGGTCCACTGAGATCTGAGACCTGGTAGCTGTAAACCCACTCCCTTCATCTCTATCTGATCCTTAGTGGTCAAGCCCTACAGATACACCCAATGGCCTTCATGAAATGAGACCTGAGTGGACCTCCTGAGAAGTGTCCTGCAATGCCTGGGAAGCTGAATGTCCACCTTGGGCTCTCTTTCCCATTGGAGAAATTGCAGGCCTAAGGGGGCCGTCTTGGTGCAGTACTATGCCAGGACAGGGGAAGGGCAATGTAGTTAAAGAGAAAGAGCTCCTCCTACCTTTCTAATTCAGTCCTTCTTGGTGTCTGTGATCCAGGTGAGTACTTCAGCCATATCCCTGGGTCCTGGGGTTTTCACAATGGTGTTTGTCTATGGAGGGGTATTCGTTGGTCTTCTTGTGAGTGTCTTTAGAACATTTTAAATTCAGGAGTGTAATCAAGGAATACATATTTTCTCTTATTCCCTTACTGCATACAGTCATCCACTGAATATTTATGCAATGTCAGAAAATTGAAGGTCTGCCTGGCCTTTGGTCTGTGGTGGTTTCCATATTTATTTTCTTTCTCTTCCTGCTATAATTGATCAAGTACCAAGTATCTGTTGATACTTCTTAAAGCAAGCTAGAGAGGTGCCCCTTCCAGTGTCTGTTTTCACAGAGTGCCAGCCCAGCCACAGGGGTCAATCTTCCAGCATCCACGAGTCATTGCCATCAGCAGCCTGCTATCTCCTGAGGAGCTTTGCAAATCTCTGTCCAGAGAATCCATTCCTTATCAACTCAGCCTGGCTCACTGAATCCCTCCTCTGGCCATTCTCTTCTCTCTTCCAAGCACCAGCCTCTCTGCCCTCATCACCTCTCTTCTGGGCAACTTGTCTCCATCTCTTGTTGAGCCTGACTTCCCCAACAAAGGCTCAATGGCTGAACCTGAAATGATACAAAAGGAAAGAGCAGGGCCCTCGATCAATCATTCTCAAAACACTCTGCGCATGAGAATCACTTGAAGTACCTTTTAACAAGTACATCTTATTCATTCAGTTTGAGTGGCTCCCAGAAATTTGCAAGAAATGAAAACAGGTGGTTCCAGGACCACACTTGGAGAAACATGGGCCTAGGTCCTACAATACAAATGCTTGGCTAACCCTCCAAAAGGGACAGGAATGCAAAAATTCCTCTCAGCCTTCAGTCTGGAAAATAAGAGTTGATTTCTCAAATCAGTTTATCTTGCTTCATATGTTTTGTAATTTTTTCTAAGATATAAAGACTCTGGAAGTCAGGATGAAAAACTACCCCTCTAAACTGAGATCAAGCCATCTAACGCTCTAGAAGCAGAAAAGGTAAGAATCTGATATATATTGGAATATTTTACATGTCTATATAAATTACATGTACATATTTTCAGATTTTGCTATTTCAACTGTTTTATTACCAGCTTATTTTGTAAGCCCCCCCCCCACACACACGTTATGCACACACACATATCTACTTATGCCTTATCAAAAAACACAAAGTAACTTTACTTTTCTCATAGGAAATTTTTTCTTATTTTGTTTTCACCTCATAGTATTGATCCGGTCTTATAATAACCATTCCCGCCTAAGAAAAGGAATCTATGAAGAGTAATGAAGCAAATTTCAAGTGAATATCATCTTTCAAAGTAGATATTTCTTTTCTCTTATTTCTCCCTCCCAGTAAGTACTCCAAGACATCCATTAGCTGTTCATAGGAAAAAAATTACCTTCTTGACATATGGAAGGTTGAAAGCTAGAAAATGTTAAGTAATAATGATAACAAATATAAATAGTGGCCTCTTAAGGAGTGAGATGCATCCAATCTTTTCATTGTCTTCCCATTACCACCATACAGAAGATGTAGAGGCTCATAGGAAGAAATCCCCATGATTCTGGTTAGATAATTTCTCCTTTTGGACACCTATCTCAATAATTTTTGTGTTATTAGGCCATTTACAGAAATGGGGACAAAATCATTGTGCATTGAAAATAAAATACAACAAAATATAAAATCACTTTTAGATCATTTTACTCCTATGAGGCATATTATGTTCTTATTATTTAACAGATAAGAATTCAATGTATACTTGTCTTACTAACTACCACATAGAAGGTGCCTCCCCAAATTGGGCAGGAGAGTACCTTGAGTCTTTGAATTTCAGTGAAAGGAAATTTTCAGGAGACCAAGAGGTAAGGAGTGGCCAAAAATCTTTTTCTCTCTTGGGTCCCTACCAAGAGCACTACAAGTAGGGCCCAGATCATAAAAACCCACACAGCTACTGCCCTCTGTTGAGAGGAGGATCTTGTCAACTATTTGAGGAGTATCAGAATCTGTAGCAGGATGGCTCTTTGAATAGCAGGTTCAGATAACAGAGGGACTGCTGTGGAGACAACCAAGGCTTTGTGCAGTAAGCCAAGGTGACTGCTGTACAGAGCACAGCTGTATAATTTTCCCTCCACAGAAGAAAATATGACCCTTTGTGATGGTTCAGGTTTCAAATGTTCAACTGAATTTCACCTTATTTTAGGACACTGATGGGCAAGTTTTACCTTAGTTTTCATAAAAATACATAAAGAAAAAAAGGATTGTCTCCAAATAAAGAGAACATTTAACAATAGATTATCAGATGCTATGTGGTCTCCTTCTTGTATTCTTTTTCTAAGAATAACACATTATCATCACCACCCACTTGTTCATTGGCTTCTCATAAGAAAAGTGGATCTTAGGTCCCAAATAAGGAGCCAAGTAGGAGATTTTTGCAGGAGTGTCATATAACTACACTCAAACAAAAGAAGAGAAAGAAAGACCTTTTAAAATGTAGAACAAAATAGGAAAGGTGAAAAAGTATTTGTTGAAAGATATATGTCTGAAGATGTTGGGTGAAGTCTATTTCAGTACTAAAACCTTATTTTTATTGTCTTATAGTTTTAGGCATACTTTAGCTCCAGTTCTGAATTATTTTTCTTAGCAAAGGCTCCTAAAGGTGTAGCTTTCAGGATTTGTCTTTCCTCTTTTTTGCTTTTACAAAGTGGTTAATGACATGTTAGCAAACACTTACATGCATCAAGGAAAGCAATTCGCAATTTTGCAAAATGAGGTCACTCTTTTGGTAATGTGAATCCTCACAAGTTACATAATTGTTTAGCAAATCTACATTTTCTTAATCTACATTAATATGACTAAACAGAGATGTAGTTTATACTTTAATAATTTCAGATACCATTATATAAAATTACAGTTCCACTATTCTATTCAAATTAGTTAATTATGTTCACGAACTCTAGAGAGCTGTGGATGCTTGGCCTCTTATATGTGGAAGACAATTCCTATGATCAGCTCATTTTGGATCCCTTTAATTTCTTTGGGGATCTTATAAAACATAAGCTGCTTTTGCATCTTCTTAACTTTATCCTATTATTTAAAAACAATTAAATCTCTCCTATGTGGAATTCATTAGTGTTTTCAATGTCTATGAGTGTGTGTGTGTGTGTGTGTGTGCTTAAGCAAGGGCTAGAGAGAAGCAGAAAATATATGCATTACAAAAATTTCAAAAATGGAACATTGACTTTTGGACTGAGGACAAAAAGTTGATGTTTGGAAAGTAGACAATAAGACTTTTAAAAAGTTTTGTCTTATTTGATTTTGTTTTTAAAATTTTAAACTCTTCAATAGAACACAAGCAGTAATTTCCTTGACATCAGCTGTAGCAACATTTTTCTAGGTATGTTTTCTAAGGCAAGGGAAACAAAAGCAAAACAAACTATTGGGACTCCATCAAAATGAAAAGCCTTTGTTTTCTTGTGAAGGAAACCATCAGCAAAACAAAAGGCAATCTACTGCCTGGGAGAAGATATTTGCAAATAACATATTCAATAAGAAGCTAATATCCAAAATATATAGAGAACTTATACAACTCAACACCAAAAAAAAAACCCCAATCTGATTTAGAAATGGGTAGAGGACTTGAAAAGACATTTTCCAAAGAAGACATACAGGTGGCCAACAGACACATGAAAAAAAATGCTCAACATCACCACTCATCAGGGAAATGCAAATCAAAACCATAATGAGAGGGGCGCCTGGGTGGCTCAGTTGATTAAGTGACTGCCTTTGGCTCAGGTCATGATCTCAAGCCCCCCCCTACATTGGACTTCGTGCTCAGCAGGGAGCCTGCTTCCCCCTCTCCCTTTGCCTCTACCCCTGCTTGTGCTCTCCTCTTCTCTCTCTGTGTGTCAAATAAGTAAATAAATAAAATCTTTAAACACACACTCACACAATGAGATATTATCTTACACCTGTCTGAATGGCTAAATTCAAAGGGACAGGAAATAACAAGTGTTGGTGAGAATGTGGAGAGAAAAAAGAACCCTCGTGCACTGTTGATGGGAATGTAAACTAGTACAGCTACTGCGGAAAACAGTATGGAGGTTCTCAAAATATTAAACATAGAAATACCATGTAATCCAATAATTCCATTGCTGGGCATTTACCCGAAGAAAAGGAAAACACTAGTTCAAAATTTATAAGCACCCCTATGTTTATTGCAATATTATTTACAACAGCCAAGATACACACACACACACATACGCAATGGAATAGTTGCAGCCATAAAAAGGATGAGTTCCTGCCACTTGAGACAACATGGATGGACCCAGAGGGTATTATGCTAAGTGAAATGAGTCAGACTGAGAAAGACAAAGATTATGATTTCACTCATATGTGGAATCCAAAAACAAAAGAAAAGAATGAACAAACAGAAAGCAGAATCAGAGAACAAGCTGATGGTCATGAGGGAAAGTGGGTGAGGAGAGAGGCAAGATGAATAAAGGGGAGTGGGAGATACAGGTTTCTATTATGGAATGAATAAGTCTCAGGAATGAAAGGTACTGTATGGGGAACATAGCCAATGTTGTTGTAATAGTGCTGTACCGTGACAGATGGGAGCTGCACTTGTGGTGGGTACAGCACAATGTATGAAGAAGTTGGATCACTATGTTGACTATATTATACACCTGAAACTAATGTAACATTGTATGTCAACTACACTCAAGTAAAAAAGAAAAAATTTTAAGAGACTTTAACTGTTGAACATAATTTTTAAGAGCTTTCTCAAGGAAAGTTTGGGAATGTGGGAAAACCAATCAGACAACAGCATGTATATACTATATAGTATTATTTCAAAGTGTCTAAAAACGTTTTCATATTTTTAGTCTTAAGATCAGATCAGAGTATATACAATTGTCTTTGAAAATCTAAGTGAAGGGGTGCCTGGGTGGCTCAGGGGGTTAAAGTCTCTGCCTTCGTCTTTTATAGAACCCCCCTTAATATTTCCTGCAGTGTCGGCTTGGTGGTTGCATAGTCTTTCAAGCCTTGCCGGTCTTGGAAACTCTTTATCTCTCCATCCATTTTGAATGTCAGTCTTGCTGGATAAAGTATTCTTGGCTGCATGTTCTTCTCATTTAGTGCCCTGAATATATCTTGCCAGCCCTTTCTGGCTTGCCAGGTCTCTGTGGACAGGTCTGACGTTATTCTGATGGGCTTTCCTCTGTATGTAAGGAGCTTCTTTGTCCTAGCGGCTTTCAAGAGATTGTATCTACAATTATGATTCCTCAATTTTACTATGAGGTGCCTGGATTTTTTTTTGAATTTATAATCTTGGGGGGGGACCTTTCTACTTCTAGTACATGAACACTTGTTCCATTCGCAAGATTGGGAAAATTTTCATGAAAAACTTGTTCCACTATATCTTCTAGACTTCTTTCTTTCTCCTCCCCTTCAGGGATTCCAATAATTCTGACGTTGGAACGTTTCATGGCATCATTTATTTCCCTGATTCTGTTTTCGTGGCTTCTAAGCTGTTTGTTCCAGGCTTCCTCCTGATCCTTTCTCTCTATTTGTTTGTCCTCCAGATCACTAATTCTATCTTCTGTCTCAGTTACCCTAGCTTTTAGAGAATTTAGATTAGATTGGAACTCATTGAGAGCGTTGTGAACCTCATCCCTGGTGGCCTTCAGCTCTGCCCTAACATTATGAACCTCCTCTCTGGTCGCTTTCAATTCTGCCCTAATCAATTCCGTTTGGTCATCCATGGCTTTCTCCAACCTAGCTATTGCCTGGATAATTGTTAGCCTGAATTCTCTTTCTGACATATTGTCTATGTTGATAGCCGTTAGCTCTGTTGCAGAAGGCCCATCCTCTGTATTTTTCTTCTGTTGGGGATTCCTCCTCCTAGTCATTTTGGTGAGAGATGACTGGACAGATGTAGCTGGATGTATTGACCGTGGTGCAGTCAAGGTGCACCCTGGAACGCTTCTGAGCACTCAGGATTCCCCACCCAAATGAGAGAAAAAAGAAAAGAAAAAGAAAAAAGAGGGAGAGAGAGAGACAGGAAAAAAAGGGAAGATAAAAGTGAAGGTTCAGCCCAAATGGGCCCCAGGGTAAGGTTTATGACGTATATAAACAAAAACAGACAAACAAAAAGACTGATGAAAGTATATGACGAGAGAAAATATATATATATATATAAGCAAAAAAAAGGGAGGAGCCTCGTCAAGAAGAACCCCAAGTATAAGATTTATATACTATCCGGACAAACATAAATACACAGAGACACTGGCAGAAGAAAAAGATGGGAGCATGGTTATAGATTCTCGGTGTGGGCGAGGAAGGTTATTTTGATTCTTCCTGGATGTATCTTGATATCTTTGTTAAAGGACTCAACTTTCCTAAGAAAAAGGGGGATTAAAAATTGGTTCACCTATAGGGTAGCATTTCTTGGAGAAAGGGGGTTACCTTGAAGTTTAACTCTATATGAATATTAGAAAATAAAAATAAAAAAGGAATAAACTGGACTAAACTAAATTAAAAATTTTTTTTTAAAAATTAAGAAAATAGAAAAGCAAAAGAAAAACACATGTGTATGTATCAAAAAATTCAGGTTAGAAGTTTATCATGGAATTTGATGTACTGGACATCTCACTGTGATGGTAAATAGGTTAAAAAATTATCTATATAAAAAAAGAAAAAAAATGAACCAGAATAGTGGGAAAGAATTAAAAATAAAAGTTGTATCTATGAAGTAGTGGTGGTTGTTCTCTTGTAGTCTTTTTTTTTTTTTTTTCCTGATTTGTTTTCTGGGGGAGGGGGCTGCCACGTGGGTTTTCAGTCAATGATGTTCCCTGAGTTAAGTCCTCCCGACCCCCTCAAGGGGGTGGGCTCTGAGAAAAACGTTTTTTTTCAGGTTTTTTTTCTCTGGAGGTTTTTATGTTTGTTCACTTCTTTTCTCTCGCCTTGACAGCTTTTGATGGTTTTTGGAGGTTTAGAGGAAAGAAAACTGCACCCCAACCTCCCTCTCAGAGAGAAGCCTCAGTCTGCTCCCCTGCAGGTGCTGCAGCCGCTGGGCCGCTGGCAGAGCAGGTTCTGAGTCACGGTCCCTGGGGACGCAGGATCTCCTGCTTGTACGCAAAACCAAGGCAGCTGTGGCTGTCTGGGCAGCTCCAGACCGCCAGAGAGGTTCCAAGCAGCAATCGCACACTGAGATTTTCCCGCTGGCTGGGGCTGAGAGCTCAGTGCTTGCGCGCACCTCTCCCAGGGGATGGTTTGGGGCGCGGCGCCTCCAGCTCTATCGGCTCTATCGCCGCGTGGGTGTATCGCCGCGTGGGTCCCAGAACACCAGGCTGGGCGTGCACCTCTCTCAGGGGAGGTTGAGGCATGCGCGCATCTCCAGTAAGGTGCGCGTTCTGCCGTCTGGTGTGGCTCCCAGCCCCTCACGGGAGCCGGACTCCACCCGTTCTCGGGCGCACTGGCGGCTCCGGGACAAAGACCAGGTTTCTCCGCCGCACTCTCTGGCTCAGCGCCAGGGGAAGCTGCCCTGGGTCTGGGGACTTAAGCCCCTATCCCTATCCGCCCCGATTCCCACAATTTCCCCGCTCGAGTCTTTGCTCTTTTGAGTGCTTTCAACAAGACTCCAAGTTAATGCTGGTCCCCAGATGCTGGGCACTCTCGTATTGGGGTATTATTTTCCAGTCGGTCGCCTCTGGTGGCTCCCTCCCCCTTTTGTTTATCTTCCGATATCAGTCCTAAGAATAGCATTGAACAGAAATATAGAGACAATCGACAGAAAGAAAGACTTCAAAGATAACACAATGTCAATAAAAACGTATCTCTCAATAATCTCTCTCAATGTGAATGGCCTAAATGCACCCATAAAACGACACAGGGTTGCAGATTGGATAAAACGACAGGACCCATCCATATGTTGTCTACAAGAGACCCATTTTGAACCTAAAGATACACCCAGACTGAAAGTGAAGGGATGGAGAAGCATCTTTCACGCCAATGGGCCTCAAAAGAAGGCCGGGGTAGCGATTCTCATATCAGATAAATTAGATTTTAAACTAAAGACGGTAGTCAGGGATACAGAAGGACACTACATCATTCTTAAAGGGACTATCCACCAAGATGATCTAACAATTGTAAATATCTATGCCCCCAATATGGGAGCAGCCAATTACATAAAAAAACTATTAATCAAGATAAAGAGTCATATTGATATGAATACATTAATAGTAGGAGATCTTAACACGCCTCTCTCAGAAATAGACAGATCATCGAAGCAGAAAATCAATAAAGAAATAAGAGCATTGAATGATACATTGGACCAGATGGACCTCATAGATATATACAGAACATTCCACCCTAAAACAACAGAATACTCATTCTTCTCAAGTGCACATGGAACCTTCTCCAGAATAGACCACATACTGGGTCACAAATCAGGGCTCAACCGATACCAAAAGACTGAGATTATTCCCTGCATATTCTCAGATCACAATGCTTTGAAACTGGAGCTCAATCACAAGGAAAAGTTCAGAAGGAACTCAAATACCTGGAAGCTAAAGACCACCTTGCTTAAGAATGCTTGGATCAACCAGGAGATCAAAGAAGAACTTAAACAATTTATGGAAACCAATGAGAACGAAGACACTTCACTCCAAAACCTATGGGATACAGCAAAGGCGGTCCTAAGGGGGAAATTCATAGCCATCCAAGCCTCCCTCAAAAAAATTGAAAAATCCAGAATACACCAGCTGTCTCTACACCTTAAAGAACTGGAGAATCAACAACAAATCAAACCAACTCCACACGTAAGAAGGGAAATAATCAAGATTAGAGCAGAGATCAACGAGGTAGAAACCAGAGATACAGTAGAACGTATCAACGAAACTAGAAGCTGGTTTTTTGAAAGAATCAATAAGATCGATAAACCATTGGCCACACTAATCCAAAAGAAAAGAGAGAAAGCCCAAATTAATAAAATTATGAATGAAAAGGGAGAGATCACAACTAACACCAAGGAAGTAGAAACAATCATCAGAAGCTATTATCAACAGTTATATGCCAATAAGCTAAGCAACCTAGATGAAATGGATGCATTCCTGGAAAACTATAAACTCCCAAAATTGAACCAGGAAGAAATTGACAACCTGAATAGACCGATATCTAGTAACGAGATTGAAGCAGTGATCAAAAACCTCCCAAAAAACAAGAGCCCAGGACCTGACGGATTCCCTGGGGAATTCTATCAAACTTTCAAAGAAGAAATAATACCTATTCTCCTGAAGCTGTTTCAAAAAATTGAAGCAGAAGGAAAACTTCCAGACTCTTTTTATGAAGCCAGCATTACCCTGATCCCCAAACCAGGCAAAGACCCTACCAAAAAGGAGAATTTCAGACCGATATCACTGATGAATACGGATGCTAAGATTCTCAACAAGATCCTAGCAAACAGGATCCAACAGCACATTAAAAAGATTATCCACCATGACCAGGTGGGATTCATCCCTGGGTTACAAGGATGGTTCAACATTCGCAAATCAATCAATGTGATAGAACAAATCAATAAGAGAAGAGAGAAGAAACACATGATCCTCTCCATTGATGCAGAAAAAGCTTTTGACAAAATCCAGCATCCGTTCCTGATTAAAACGCTTCAAAGTATAGGGATAGAGGGAACATTCCTGAACTTCATCAAATCTATCTATGAAAAACCCACAGCAAATATCATCCTCAATGGGAAAAAGCTTGCAGCCTTCCCATTGAGATCAGGAACACGACAAGGATGCCCACTCTCACCACTCTTGTTCAACATAGTATTAGAAGTCCTAGCAACAGCAATCAGACAACAAAGAGAAATAAAAGGTATCCAAATTGGCAAGGAAGAAGTCAAACTCTCTCTCTTCGCAGATGACATGATTCTTTATATGGAAAACCCGAAAGACTCCACCCCCAAACTACTAGAACTCATACAGCAATTCAGTAATGTAGCAGGATACAAAGTCAATGTCCAGAAATCAGTGGCTTTCTTATACACTAACAATGAAAATACAGAAAGACAAATTAGAGAATCGATTCCATTTACTATAGCACCAAAAACCATAAGATACCTCGGAATAAACCTAACCAAAGAGGTTAAAGATCTGTACTCGAGGAACTACAGAACACTCCTAAAAGAAATTGAAGAAGACACAAAAAGATGGAAGACCATTCCATGCTCTTGGATCGGAAGAATAAACATCGTTAAAATGTCTATACTGCCCAGAGCAATCTATACTTTTAATGCCATTCCAATCAAAATTCCACCAGTATTTTTCAAAGAGCTGGAGCAAATAATACTAAAATTTGTATGGAATCAGAAGAGACCCCGAATTGCTAAGGAAACGTTGAAAAACAAAAATAAAACTGGTGGCATCACATTACCTGATTTCAAGCTTTACTACAAAGCTGTGATCACCAAGACAGCATGGTACTGGCATAAAAACAGACACATGGACCAGTGGAACAGAGTAGAGAGCCCAGATATGGACCCTCAACTCTATGGTCAAATAATCTTTGACAAAACAGGAAAAAATATCCAGTGGAAAAAAGACAGTCTCTTCAATAAATGGTGCTGGGAAAACTGGACAGCTATATGTAGAAGAATGAAACTTGACCATTCTCTTACACCGTACACAAAGATAAACTCGAAATGGATAAAAGACCTCAACGTGAGACAGGAATCCATCAGAATCCTCGAGGAGAACATAGGCAGTAACCTCTTTGATATCAGCCACAGCAACTTCTTTCAAGATATGTCTCCAAAGGCGAAGGAAACAAAGGCAAAGATGAACTTCTGGGACTTCATCAAGATAAAAAGCTTCTGCACAGCAAAAGAAACAGTCATCAAAACAAAGAGGCAACCCACGGAATGGGAGAAGATATTTGCAAATGACAGTACAGACAAAAGGTTGATATCCAGGATCTATAAAGAACTCCTCAAACTCAACACACACAAAACAGATAATCATATTAAAAAATGGGCAGAAGATATGAACAGACACTTCTCCAATGAAGACATACAAATGGCTACCAGACACATGAAAAAATGTTCATCATCACTAGCCATCAGGGAGATTCAAATCAAAACCACATTGAGATACCACCTTACACCAGTTAGAATGGCCAAAATTAGCAAGACAGGAAACAACGTGTGTTGGAGAGGATGTGGAGAAAGGGGAACCCTCTTACACTGTTGGTGGGAATGCAAACTGGTGCAGCCACTTTGGAGAACAGTGTGGAGATTCCTCAGGAAATTAAAAATAGATCTTCCCTATGACCCTGCAATTGCACTGCTGGGTATTTACCCCAAAGATACAGATGTAGTGAAAAGAAGGGCCATCTGTACCCCAATGTTTATAGCAGCAATGGGCACGGTCGCCAAACTGTGGAAAGAACCAAGATGCCCTTCAACGGATGAATGGATAAGGAAGATGTGGTCCATATACACTATGGAGTATTATGCCTCCATCAGAAAGGACAAATACCCAACTTTTGTAGCAACATGGACAGGACTGGAAGAGATTATGCTGAGTGAAATAAGTCAAACAGAGAAAGTCAAGTATCATATGGTTTCACTTATTGGTGGAGCATAACAAATAATATAGAGGACAAGGGTAGATGGAGAGGAGAAGGGAGTTGAGGGAAATTGGAAGGGGAGGTGAACATGAGAGACTATGGACTCTGAAAAACAACCTGAGGGTTTTGAAGGGGCGGGATGGGAGGGTGGGGGAACCAGGTGGTGGGTATTAGGGAGGGCACAGATTGCATGGAGCACTGGGTGTGGTGAAAAAACAATGAATACTGTTACGCTGAAAATAAATAAAAAATTGGAAAAAAAAATAAAATAAAATAAAATAAAATAAAACAAAAATCAAAAAAAAAAAAAAAAGTCTCTGCCTTCGGCTCAGGTCATGATCTCTCAGCAGGGAGCCTGCTTCCTCCTCTCTCTCTGCCTGCTTCTCTGCCTACTTGTGATCCCTCTGTCTCTGTCAAATAAATAAATAAAATCTTAAAAAAAAAAGAGAGAAAGAAAATCTAAGTGAAGAAAAAAAGCTTATCATATCATACCAAAAAGCAATCTGTAGTTACTCTATCATTGTTTTGTTTTGGTTTTGGTTTTTTATTTGTTTTTTTTTTATTTGGTTTTATTGCAAGCCCATTGTATCATAATGTCAATTTTTTCATCTGTGAAAAAAATTCATGTCATTCATCAATAGTATTTTATGTTGTAATGAAAAGATATGAGAATAATCATCAAAAAAATCTCAGACATATGGGAAGACTGTGTTTTATTTCATTTTATTTTACTTTTTTATTTTATTTTTAAAGACTGAATTTTAGGCAGAGAAAAGCCAGAGCTTAATTTTTCAATTAAATAACTGATTTTTATTGACCTAAAAATTATGGCCAAATAATTATTATTTCAAACCAATAAGTTTTGAACTAGTTTGTTTTGCAGTGTAAGCTAACCGATAGTTTCCATTTAGAAAGTTCAAACAAAGGTAAAATTAAATAATATATTGCCTAGAGATAGATAATACAAAGTCAATTTTAAAAATGATTATTTGAAAAACGAGAAAATGACTAACGCAATAGTTAAAATAATACCCACGATGGGAATGGAATTGGAAAAGAACATACAAAGAATTTCTAAAGTGTCTCTGATATTCTACTTTGACTTGGGTGGTGCGTACCCATTATGTGGCTTATTGTTATTATTCTTTAAGAGGTAGATATATGCTCACACATTTTCCTAGAAGTATATCTCATATTTTTAAAAGTAAATTTTTAAAAGTAAAGGTAAAACTAACATAAAGAAACAACAAACAGCAAAATCAATGTCATGCATTGATGAGATGAACAGGAACTAAACAGAATAGAAAGAAAAGGCTTCCTCAATTGCTGGAAATGATGTTCAACTTACCAGTAAAGAAATACAACCAAAGATATTTGAACAGAAAGAGTTGGCGTCTGGAAGTAAATAAAAGAAATTACCTTTGTCTCTGAAATATTTCTGAATAGCCCCCAACTGGAGAATTACAAGCTTCTGAGAAAGTGATATAGACCTGTTAAACAACTTCAAAACTTTTGATATTGCCTGAACATTCCAGGAAGGTAAAATACAGGATATTCCAGATGATCAAACTATGAGCACCGGAAAGTTCAAATAGAAAATAAAAGGAAGCCAAAGTGAAAACCCTCCCTATATATTTATCTATTTTGCATACAAGCTGAGTAAAGGAATAATTTATTACCAGCTGGAACTCTGATCTCCAATCTCAGTGCAGGATCCTGATAAACTAGACAGACCCACATGGTTAACAGTTTTTGCTGAGACTTACTTGAGCCCGGGGACCTAAAGCATGGCAGAAAGAATGTTTTGTTTCATTTTGTTTTGTTTTGATTTGTTGCCTTCCCTAAGCCCACAGCTGTCTTAGACTTCTGGTGAAGAAAATCCTGTCCAAGCACACATACCATCGAGAGGAAAAGAGTTGGCAGAGAGTGGAAAAGCCATTCCCTTGACTGGCTTGCCCTTGACTGGACTACCACAGAGCACTGAAAGAGTCATAAAGATCCAAAGAAGAAGTGGAGGTAAAAGGAGAATGTTGGGGTTTCTCTGGAAAGGGAGCATCACATATTCCACTCCTATTAGGCTCTGTGCTGTGAGAAGAACAAAGGAAACAAAGGCAGAGTATGCACCTTTTGGGAGCATGTGTGGTTGAGAGTACTGATCAAACTAATAGTATCTACAAGAGAAGAGGAAGGTGGTGTGCACAGGACATAGAGCTCATGCCACAGGGAACCTGGTGTAACGTGGACATTCATTCCTGTTTGCCTAGTAAAGCTGGATAAACCATTGTCCAGGCATAATTATTAATAGCACTCTACCTCACTCAGAAAAGTGTCTCTGTTGTGACAATAAATTATATAGTCATCCTATTTATAAAGAAAGTCTTTTGAGGGAAGTTCAGGACAATGAAGCTGAAAAGAAACACCTGTTTCATGATCTCTTGCCTTCATCCATTTTTGATAAGCACCTCTCTTCCAGGACATGACACCCTGGCTCCTCCCCAGTTCCCTCTCTCTTCCTTCCTCCCTGTTTCCCCTTCCTCCAACAATAGAAATCACACCATCAGTATCTTCATTCTAAGTGAATGGACATTTCTAAACATTTTGGGGAGAGTGATTCAATGGGTCATAAAAATTATGGGAATCTCCAAATTATAGTATTCACACTGGGGGTGGGGGGCAAGAGGAAGAAAGGTGGAACTGTGGGGGAGGAGGGGAAAGAAAATTCCTGCTCTGGATATGTCTTGATTTTTATTTTAGTCCTTTTTCTCCCTTACAAAATACCTGCTGCAATATCAGTAGGTACTATTTTCAATAGTATTAGACATTCTATGTTCACATTTTTCCTCATGGAGTGTGATAAAGCACATCTTTAATCCAGTGACTCCCACTTCACTTGCTCATGTTTTCTTTCATTTCACCGTGTGTGCTGTTTTCAGCAGCTAGATGGGTTTTCTTTTTCTTCTTTCCTAATTTAGAGATTATCTGATTGTCCATTTACAAAATTTATCTACCGAAGATGACTAAGTTCAGCTGTCATTGTGTAGAATTGAAAATATCTGAAATGCACAAAATTTACCTCCTAGATTGCAACTTTTGTTCCTTAATTTGTATTCTTATGTGATTTTTACACCAGGTTTCTAAAAGCTCCTATTTGCATTTTTTTAAAAGGTGAGAACTCTACCATCTGTCTCTACAATGATCAATTTTTCCCCTAAAATATAGTACAGAACTATTATTTTCTAATTTAAAATTTCAGTCTTATTAAGGTAGTTGATATTTTACAAACTTACCAAAGACCAACCTCTTGGGAGAGACATCGTTGAAGGGAGACAAACATTAGATTGTGAGCTTGACAGAAGTTATTGATTCATTCAACAAACATTTATATAGTGAATAAAGTGAGCTATAATAGATTATGATCTTAGTTTTATTGCTGTCAAAAGAAAGCAAAACCAATTTTTTTTCTGTAATTCCCTGCTACTCATCTCTCCTCTCTAAAGGATTTTTAGATCCGTTAGATCTAAAAATCTACTGTCCCAAGGGACAGTAGCAGAACAAAAGTCAAAACATCAATTTATTGATAATTAATACTCTTTGGTCAAAAGCCTAATCTGGAGACCCAACTGGGACATTTTATTTTCCACTACTACCACTATTTCTAATGTGAATTTAGGATCTGGTTGTATTAGTTGCCTTCATACAAAGAGAGATGGTCAGGTCACAAGGGGGTCCTTGAATTCATTTAACTACCTTATTACAATGAACAGAAGAGGAGAAAATGAAAATTTTTCACCTTATGGCCTTGACTTTCCTAGGAAAGAGATAGGAAGGAAATAAAGATAATATAGATGCAGATGGAGAAACAGGTATAGATGTAGCTGTAGATGAAGGTTAAGTATAGAGATGTAGAGATAAAGAATAAAGGCACTATGAGTGCAGTCCTGGGTTTTAAGGTCTGTTAACCCAACCACGTACTAAAATATAACTCTGACCAATTGATTTACTAATTCTTCCTCCATTTTTGAAACAAGATGAATTTGAACTGAAGAATTTCCCTTCTCAAGAGGTAGCAGGCCATATGCTAGGTGTTAGTGATATAAAGATTAGTATTACAATCCTCAAATGGTTCATACTTATGAATAGAATGGCAAATGAATCAACTATTAAGCTCCTTCCAAGGCTAAACTACACTACACTACATGAGTCTACTACACATGTCTTAATCTAATCAACAGGTCAGGAACTAGATTTGAAATTTTGATCCATGTAATCATAAGGCTCTATATGACAACTCTGGAAATTCATGAAATTAAATGTCCTGTTTAACTTATTTGATTCTAATAGTTTCAGGGCCCATCCAATCTTCAGACAGGGATAGATTTCATCTTCTGATCAATGAAAAGCAACACATAAAGAAACCATGATTATGCTGAGTGAAATAAGTCAAGCCGAGAGTCAATTATCATATGGTTTCACCTACTTGTGAAGCATAAGGAATAACATGGAGGACACTGGGAGATGGAGAGGAGAAGTGAGTTGGGGGAAATCGGAGGGGGAGACAAACCATGAGAGACTGTGGACTCTGAAAAACAAACTGAGGGTTTTGGAGGGGAGGGAGGAGGGAGTTGGGTGAGCCTGGTGGTGAGTAATATGGAGGGCACATATTGCATGGAGCACTGGGTGTGGTGCATAAGCAATGAATTCTGGAACACACACACACACACACACACACACACACACAATTAAATTAAATTGAAAAAAAAGAAAAAAAAGAAAAGGTAATTACCTAAGCAGATAATAAACTGAAAAAAAGAAAAAAGAAACCATGGTTTCAAAA
Source organism: Martes martes (assembly GCF_963455335.1). NCBI lineage: Eukaryota > Metazoa > Chordata > Mammalia > Carnivora > Mustelidae > Martes > Martes martes. The sequence goes on from NC_137903.1 coordinate 53,368,084, forward strand.
AAAAACCCTGGAAATCATTTAGATTTTATACATTCATTTAATAAATACTGATTGAGCACCTAATGTATGCAGGCACTGGGGAGGCAGCAGTGGACAAAAAAGCCAAAGACCCTTCCTCAAGGAATTTATATGTATTGCACATGCACATGCACATGCACACACAGAGTATGCATAACTTATAAACTTCTTATAAACTCTTATACGCTTCTTAGTGTTGAATAAACTTATGCCACAATTTAAAAACACTAGGTAGAAAGACTACTTTAAAAATCAGATAGGAAATTCAAAAACAAAACATAAATTGTACACAAAATTACTTTCTCCAATACCATGCATGCGTGGTCTTCCACTATTCAAATCCAAATATCGCTCGTCAGTCAACACACTTTTCCCAGATGTCACCTCAGCATCCAATTCATAGGCCTATTAAAGGCTGTTACCAATCAGTGGGTAGTCACTCAACGATGAAATCGTTGTCGTCACTGATGGAGAGCATCTACCACAAAGCATGTTGTGAGTACCTACCATGTACCTCCAACTGCAGCTAACTGCCAAAAGATGAAAATGAGACTAGGAGATGTGGACACAAACAAGAAGTCTTGCACGCACAGTTACTGAACAAGACTTTTGTTGGTGTGGATAGAACGCAAGAGTTGAAGTTGATCTTCTAGCCTGAGCACTTTCCAGTTGTATTAACTCAGGTTAGTTTCTCATGTCTGTGGGGCTCAACTTCCTCATGAGGAAAATAATGCCTATTCTGCCTATTTCTCATAGTTATTGTAAAGATAAAATAAGATACTGTATAAGAAAGCACTTCAAAAAGTATAAAATGACACACTGGGTATGATTATATTGTTTAACAAACATGCTAAATCATGATGCCAAAAACTAAAAATGAAACAGTAACTATTACAGCATCAAGTCATCAAATGTGTGAAGGGTAGATTGAGATACACCAAATGATAAAACTTTGATGGGCTAATGGGGTACCTGACTGGATCACTCAGTAGAGCATGCAACTCGATGTTGCAATTTTAAGTTCAAGTCCCATGTTGTGTGTAGAGATAACTTAAAAATAAAAATCTTTTAAAAAAAGAAAATTGTCAGTAGGAAAAACAAAACATTAAAATAAATAAATAAATATAAACTTTGATGGCCAAAACACCATCTAGGAAACAAAAGACAAAGGGTGAAGGAGAAGGGAGGATAGTTACAATTTGTGACAATCAAGGATTGGTCTCTTTACTATATAAAATTCTCTAATATGCAAGCAAACTCAAGAGGTAAGTGTCACAAGGGAAATAGGGACAAAGTCTACAAATTGACAAAGGAATAAATTGTAATTTGGCATACTCAAATGAAAAATCATATTTAATCAAAGATAGGGAAGCAATATTTTTCACTGAGTAAATGGGCAAAAATCATAAAACAAGATCCTGGCAAGAATTCAAGCAAAGGAGCATTTCAGATTCTACCAATAAAACCAATAAGAATATACATTGGCACAATGTCTGCAGAAGATAATTTGTCACTTGACATCAAAATTTTTATTGTAAATAGTACCCTTTTAAGGACAGTCCATAATACGGATTATAATGGAGGAAAATGAAAATAGTTGAAATATCCACCAGTTAGAGATTTGCTAAGTTAAGTGATGATTTTCCTACCAATGTAATACTCAACAACTAATGCAAAAGATAATAGCAATCTATACTTATTAGTCCATATACTTAAATGTCCATTACATAACATGGCTTTGCCATTTTATCATATTTCTATATTGGTCTTTAAAAAAAGTATGAGTGTGTATGCGTATGTGTTTTCATGTGCATGCACAGAAAAAAAGTCTGGAAAAACAGCAATATTTTGTTTTATTTATATATTTATGTATGTATGTACATGTTTAAAGGTATTATTTTTGTGGGCGCCTGGATGGCTCAGTTGTTTAAGGGTGTGCCTCTGGCTCGGGTCATGATCAGAGGATCCAGGATCAAGCCCCACATCAGTCTCCCTGCTCAGCGAGGAGTCTGTTTCTCCCTCTGCTCCTTGCCCTACTCGTGTTCATGCTCATGCTCATGCTCTCTATCTAGTTCTCTCTATCTCTCACATAGGATGTTCTTTTTAAGTAATCTCTACACCCAATGTGGGGTTTGAACTCACAACCCTGAGATCAAAAGTCACATGTTCTCCCAACTGAACCAACCAGGCACTCTAAAAAAAAGTTAGCATTTTAATGGTGATTATCTCTCTATGGTAGAAGTGGTAGAATTTTCCTCTCCATAATTTTTTTGTATCATGTGCATTTTTATAATGCATATATTTTATTTTACTATCAGAAAAGTGAATAGAACTTTTGAAATATATAATAAAATGTAAGTACATGGTTCAGAACACTACATGAAAAGTAATATTAACTTTTTTAATGATTTGATTTAATGGTGTAGATGTTTGTGATTTAAAAACAAGTGTTATCACATCATGTGCTCTTCTTAATGCCCCCTGTGATGTGATGAGCACTGAGTGTTATATGTAACTGATGAATTATTGAATACTACATCTGAAACCAAAGATGTGCTATATGTTGGCTAATTGAATTTAAATTAGGAAAATAAAAACAAGTTATACTTTTTCACAAAAAAGCAAATGAGAAGAGTAGAAAACATGATAGTGTCCGTCAAACATAATGATTGTAATATATATGGCTTAAAAGTTGGGCTCTGAATAATATTTTTTTTTAAAAAATTGATTTCAAATTCAAGTCTTACATTTGCTGCTTCACACCTGTGTTAAGTTTCTTTCAGACTCTTTTTTCATTGTTTGGAAAGAGTACCTTTCATTTTCACTTTTTAAACAGAACTAATTTTTTAAAATTTTTAACTTAATTTCTGGTTAGAAAAGGTTCATTTTGAAGTACAAATGCATCTAAAGTATCTGAAATCCTTTAAATAATTATCATACATAGGTTAATTTCCACAGGATCTTTAGCTCTGGTGACAAAATCAGCTGACATACATTAGTCTCATCACTTGAATTTTCCTATGCAATAATGGAAAGATAGAGTTATTACTTAATGCTTACAAGAAGAAAAATAGTGATAGAAAAGAAACTCTTTTAATGTCTTCCAATGTCCTGGTTTTTAATACTAACTAATCATGGGTGGCTTTGAAATTCCCATCCTCCTTGGTAAGTGTGCCCAACTGTCTTACTGACATATCCATTTTTTGCCTAATAAGCATCTCAAATTAAAAAATTCCAAACCAATTTTTTCATCATCCCTCCCAAAACTGTGGCAACTCACACTGCTCTCTATTTCAGCAAATGATTCCTCCATTCACTCAGTCACTTAGGCCAAGTATGTTGGAGTCATGTTTGACTTCTCTTTCCCCTGCACTTCCAGTCCAATCCATCAGCAAATTCTGATGGTGGAGCCACTAAAAGGCATCCACATGCTGAATGTATAGACTTAGCTACAGAGATTTCCCACCACTACAGCCCGTCCTCCCAATCCAAGCCACCCTCTTACCTAAATCATTTCAATAGCTCCCTGCTTATCTCCCTGCTTCTGCTCCTTCCCTTCCTCTCCCTAGTATATTGGCCAAGCAACATCTAGAGAAGTCCTTTTAAACCTGCATCTTATTTCTTACTGCCCCTATTCAAAATTATCCAAGGGCTTCCCACCACATTTAAAGTAAAATGTAAATTCCTTAGCATGGATGACAAGGTCTGACATAATTTGGCCCCTGGATAACTCTACAGATCTTCCCTCACCTACTCATCTGCAGCCAGACTGACCTCCTTACTATTCTTTCAATATATTATGTACACTTTCACCTGAGGACCTTTGTACGTGCTCTTCCCTTTACCTGGGTTATTGTATTGCTTATTCCTTCACTTCCTTTAGGTCTAAGCTCAAATATAACCTCCAAAGAAGTATTCTCTGACCAACCTGCTATAATAACAGCTTGCTTCACCCCCCATGATTCTCTATCCATTTACCTGATACTGTTTCCTGCAAAGCATATTTCACTTCATGACATTCTACAGTTTGTCTGAATATTGTTTACTGTAGATAAGCCTGCAGCATAGTTTAATTTTCTATTAGCTCAGAAGAAATGTTATAGATCATCCATTGACCAAAAATAAAATATTATTATGGTTTTACCAATACATTTTTCCACTGTTGTATTCTTTTAAAAATGGCAGATAAATGCATATACTAATAACATACAGTTCTGAATTTTCATATCTATATGCTTAGGAAATATATATATTGTACTCTATTTTTGAAGTTCATATCAAAAGAATTAAAATAAGTTTTATGTCAAAATAACATGTACTACTCCAATGATCTTCCTTATAGCAGAATAAAAGTGGTTAATAAAAATAAATATATTTCCATTACATGATGTCATATAACAATAATTGAAAATAATTGCAGTATACACAGCCATATGTTATATCTGAAATAAGTTGAGAATGCTTTAAATCATCTAACAATAACTCATCAGAAGAATTACTTAAGTGAGATAACATTTAGCACCTGATATGTGCTCAGCCTTCTACCATTTTTTCCATACAATATCTTCTTTAATCATTGAAAAACCACACATATTAGCTATTGTTCCAATTTTAAAGATACCTGGAGTTTATGACCAAAGTTATTCTGCCTGTGAATTATACAACTACCAATAGAGCCAAGGTCTGGTTAGTGCCCTTCAATCTGCATAAGGGATCTCTAAGGCTATGTTCAAGATGGAGTGTGGGGGTAGATGATAATTTCTGTTTATAATTATCTTGATACTTTATCTTGGGGTTTTTTTTAAAGATTTTGTTTATTTATTTGACAGAGAGAGAGATCACAAGTAGGCAGAGAGGCAGAGAGGGGAGAGGGGAGGAAGCAGGCTCCCTGCTGAGCAGAGAGGCCGATGTAGGGCTCGATCCCAGGACCCTAAGACCATGACCTGAGCCGAAGGCAGAAGCTTTACCCACTGAGCCACCCAAGTGGCCCATATCTTGTGTTTTCTATTGAATACATATTTGTATAAAATGTCTGTATTTGTATAAACACATGCATATAAAAAATATGACACATGCTCAAAATTATTTTATAAATGGGATATGAAATCCAAAAATATCAGGAACCTCTCTTTATAATTTGATACCTCACACTCTGAATGAAATATCATGTCCCTTAAATCAAGTTTAAATTCATCTTAGGTTTTGTTTACCCAAGAAGTGAAAAGGAATACCCAGAGACCACTGTTTCTAAAGGGTTTTCCACAGTGTGTTTAGGAGAAGATGGAGTCACTCATTTACTCATTCTTCAAAAATTGATGGTACTCAGACTCTGTGACAGAAACAGTGATACGCAGTAGATATCCAAAAGGGAACAGGGAAGACATATTTCAACAAATGTTGAAAGAACCTGTGGGTACTGTTATGAGGGCAGAAGTGCCACACCTAACTGAGTAGCAGCAGGGGTGAAAGAGATATCTCAAAGGAGGGTGGCATGTAAGCTGGCATCTGAAGGATGAGGAGGACTTAGCAAGATAAAAAGGAAGAAGAGTGTTGCTCTGGGGAACAGCAGGTGCCAAGTCTGGGAGAGAGAGAGCACACGGCACCACTGAGGAACTAAAATGTGTTAGTTTAAGAGAGCAGTGGAAGGTAGGAGAGGCGGGGGTCGGGGTGGGGATGAAGCTGAAGGCAAAAATTACTAATGATTTTTGCTTCAGTCTTTCATGTATTTTGAGATTTTGAGCACCTGCATTATGGTGGGTTCTGTGCTGGTGTTGGTGTTCTACAAAACTGATATGGATCTACTCCCACTAAACTCACACAATATCTTGGAATGGGAGAAATGAGGAAGCAGGAGCACCCAATTTTAACTTAGTGGACAAGAATTCAGGGAATGCTTCTTGAAGAATGGAACCTTTAAGAGGATACTTTTATAGAATGAATAGGAATTATCCATGGGAAGGGGAATGAAGAGGAAGAATATTTCAGACAAGAGGAACAAACCTTGTATCAAGGTCTGGAAGTGAAAGAAAGCCTGAGGACTGGAAGGACTTCATTGTGGTTGAAGCATCAAATGTGAAACAAGACACCAGGCAAGACTGAAGAGGAGGAGTGGGGGTAAGTCTCAAAGGGCCTCATCAGCCACATAATGGAATTTACTGTTATCTCAAGGGCAGTGAAAACCATTAAGCAGGGGGATCATGTGAACAGACTTACATTTCAGCAGGATAATTCTCATTAAGATATACAAAGTGGATTGAAAGTGCCCAAGATTGGTTATAGAAAGACTGGTTAAGAGGTTGTAATAATAATATAGATGAGGGATGATGACAGTTTGGACTAGGGGATTGGCAGTGGAATATATGGGGAAGCATTTTATAGATTTTTTAAAAAAGACTTTATTTATTTATTTGACAGAGACAGACACAGTGAGAGAGGGAACACAAGCAGGGGGAGTGGGAGAGGGAGAAGCTGGTTCCCCACCAAGGAGAGATCCCAGTGTGGGGCTGGATCCCAGGACCCTGGGAGCATGACCTGAGCCAAAGGCAGACACTTAACAAATGAGCCACCAGGTGCCCCATGTTTTATAGATTTAGTTTATTTGTCTATAATTGTATATCATAAACCAAAAAAAATTTAAGACAAAGAACAGATAAATTTATCTATCTATCTACCTACCTATCTATCTATAAAAACATATATGGAGATTACATATATTATATATTATATATAAAGTATATAAATTGAAAAAAAAGAATTGTGCACTCCAAAGTATATAAATTGGATATGCATTATTTTAACAACAAAATGTGAAAATGGTTTATGTGTATACACACACACACAATAAGTGTTAAATAGTACATATCATAAGAAATTATATATATAGTAATATATATAGTAATATTATGTAATATATATATAGTAATATTAGGATAATGATGATAGCTACTACTTATTGGATATTTTCAATATGCTAGACACTGAGCTGGGTACTTTACGTTATCAGTAATAATTATTGATAGTAGATAATATTACTATCTCTGGTCCAACATTGAGGAAACAGATTTAGAGGAACTGTGATTAGTGCAAAGCAATGCAAAGTAACTGGTGGACTTGGGATCCAAACATGAGGCTGTGGGAATTCATAACCCCTCCTATTTCCACAGGTTTAATACTTTAAACATAAAGATAAAGAGATTTCTGTTTTCACAATACTGAAATTAGATAACCTGAAATACCTTCTTGCTGAGAACATTAAATACGGTGGACATTTTTTTTAACATCATTTTTAAAAAGTATTGCTGTTCTGAAAAAGAAGGAAACAATGTTCAGAGGCTTAAACAAAAACAAAATAAACAAAACCAGTGAAACGGTGGCTTGAGAAGGGCAAGCAGAGCGCTGACTCACTTCATCCTGAGAGAATCAGCTGAATCCTGGTGAACTTGAGCTTGAATTTTGATGGCCCTGGGTATGAGGCAAAGAAGACAGAGTCCAGGGCCAACTCAAGATGGGGAGTCAAACAATGTCAATGGGATTCACCTTCAATGTGAGAGAGAACTTGAAAGAAGTCCACCCACTGAAGGGGGTTTCAGGATAAACACTTGTCCTAACATTAGCACTGAGTCAAGGGGGAAATTCCCCCCTAGGAATTCAGAAACAGAAGCTGCTACTGAAATTCATATAAGCTGTGAAGTGTAAAAGAAAATAAAAATAAAAATAAAACCTTGAGCTGAGAATTAACCTTAAAGTAGTCTTGAGTTTTCTGATGATGAAGCAGAAGCAAACAAAAATCTTTTCTGAATTTAAGCACCTTCAACTGAGGTCTTAAAATATTCCCTTAGATAAAGTTCCAGAAAATGTGAGCTCACAGTCAAAACCAAAATACATAGATGATATGGCACCATGAAGGAAGCAATAAAAGCAATAAATGGCAAGGGAAGGGAGCTTCACTAAGCCAGCTAGCAGAAAGTGATATAGCCCTAGAGCACAAAATCTGAACTTTTAGAAGTCTGCTCCAGTGAGAGATGCCCCTGCCTAAAAGGTGCTCAGGTGGCAAAGTGGGGCAGAATCCTAGGTGGGACAGAGTAGTCTCAGAATTCCCAGGGTCACAAAAAGAACAGGGGTGCCTGAGCCTGCAGAATTCTCAAGTATTGGAGTAGGGGAAACTGGCTCTGGTCAGCAAGCCGGTGAGTGGAGTCTCAGCTCACTTTGCCATAAACAGTGAACCTGGACAGGATCCGTTGACTGACCTTCATGTGGAAACCCTGCAAGTGGAAAACCCATGGCAAATCACCTCCCTTCTCTGGAAGGATTGGCATGGGTACACACCACAGGAATCTGCAGGGCTTGTCACACACAAAAATGAAGACTGCTTTTCCCTGGGGGTTTATGGAAGAGAGGGGCTGAGGTCTTTCAGCTCTGGAGCTAGAGATCAGGGTGCTGCCATTTTTATTTTCATCCTCTAAAGCCATGGGAAAAGCCTTCAGGGAAAAAAAACTACACAGAAACCCCAAAGTAGCTTATACTGAGTGCTGTCCCTGGCAAGGAGCAGTGCAATTCCACTCATGCAGTCACCTGAGAATCAGCATAGCAGGGCTCTCCCCCCAGAAGACCAGCTGGAACATCAGGAGAATACCAAGTTTATGGAGCACACAGAACTATAAAACTCCAGTGCTAGGAAAAATAGTATACAGAATTTGAGGTTCTTTTCTCATGATTCTTTTATCTTTCAGTTTAAAATTTTCCTTCTCCTATTTTCTTTCTTTCCTTTTTAACTATTTTTTAGCTGAAACGATTTCTTATTTTGTCAACTCTTTGTTTTTAAGTCTTCTTTTAATTTTCATTTTTACTTTTACATTTTACAGATATATTCTTCATTTTTGGCTTCCCTTCACTGTATTCAATTTTATTTTTATATATAAATAAGTTTTGTTTTCTTTAAAATTTTGGGATTTAGTGTCTTCTAACAAACAGACCAAGATACACCCAGGGCCAAGTGAATCACCCTGTTGTGTCCACCTGTGAGATTATATTCTCTCTTTTTTCAATTTTTTTTCTTTTTCTTTTGGGGAGTTGGTTCTGACCTCTTCACATTTATCTAGTGTGCATTTCCCTTGGGTCATAGCTGATATTTTTTATTTTGTACCCCTGTTCATCCATTCTTCTCTGGGTAAAATGACTAGAAGGAGGAATTCACAACAAAAGAAAGAACCAGAGGTAATACTCTCTGCCATAAACCTAATCAATATGGATAAAAATAAGACATCAGAGTTGAAATTCAGGATAATGATTATAAAGTTACTAGCAGGACTTTTAAAAAGCATGAAAGACACCAAAGAATCTCTTAGTGCAGAAATAAAATCTAATCAGGCCAAAATTGGGATACCTGAGTGTCTCAGTTGGTTAGACATCTGTCTTCAGTTCAGGTCATGATGATCCTGGGATCAAGTCCCACCATTAGGCTCCCTGATTAGGGGAGAGCCTCTTTCTCCCTCTCTCTCTGCCCCTCCCCCCGCTGCTCATTCATTCTCTCTCTCTCGCTATCCCCAATAAATAAATAAAATCTTTAAAAAAAAAAAAGACTTCAGTCTAGACAAAATTGAAAATGCTTTAACTGAGGTACAGTCTAAAATGGATGTTCTAACAGCAAGGGTAAATGAGGCAAGAGAGTCAGTGACATAGAAAACAAGGTGATGGAAAGGAAGGATGCCGAGGAAAAGAGAAAAACAACTAATGGACCATGAGGGGAGGATTTGAAAAATCATCTATACCACAAAGTAAAAAAAAATATTAAAATTATTGGGGTTCCAGAGGAAGAAAGATAGAGAGGGACAGAAGGTGTATTTGAGCAAATCATAGCTGAGAACTTCCCTAGTCTGCGGAAGGAAACAGGCAGTCAAGACCATGAGGTACACAAAATACCCCTCAAAAATCAATTATAATAGGTCAACATCCCAGCAGATAATAGGGAAGCTTGCAAATTTCAGAAATAAAGAGAAAATCCTGAAAGCAGCTTGAGACAAGAACTCCTTAACCTACAAGAGGGGGAATATTAGACTGGTAGCAGACCTATCCACAGAGACCTGGCAGGCCAGAAAGGGCTGGCATGATATATTCAGGGTACTAAATGAGAAAAACATGCACCCAAGAATACTTTATCCAACAAGGCTGTCATTCAGAATGGAAGGAGAGATAAATAGCTTCCAGGACAACAAAAACTAAAAGAATTTGTAATCTCTAAATCAGCCCTGCAAGAAATATTAAAGGGGATCCTGTAAGCAAAGAGAGAGCCCAAAAGAAACATAGACCAGAAAGAAAAAGAGAAAATCTACAAAAACAGGGACTTTACAGGTAATACAATGGCACTAAATTCATATCTTTCAATAGTTACTCTGAATATAAATGGGCTAAATGCTCCAATCAAAAGACATAGGGTATCAGATTGGATAAAAAAAAAAAAAGATCCATCCATATGCTGTCTACAAGAGAGTCACTTTACACCTAAAGTCACCTCCAGATCAAAAGTGAGAGGTGGAGAACTATTTATCATGCTAACAGACATCAAAAGAAAGTCGGGGTAGCAATCCTTATATGAGACAAATTAGATTTTAAACCAAAGACTGTACTAAGGGATGAAGAGGGACACTATATCATACTTAAAGGGCCTATCCAACAAGAAGATCTAACAAATATAGTTATTTATGCTCCTAACTTGGGAGCAGACAATTATATAAACCAATTAATAACCAAATTAAAGAAACACATTGATAATAATACAATAATAGTAGGGGACTTCAACATCCCACTCAGCAAAGGACAGATCATCTAAGCAGAAGATCAACAAGGAAAGAAGGGCTTGGAATGACACAGTGGACCAGATGAACTTCACAGATATATAGAGAGCATTCCATGTAACAGCAACAAAATACCCATTCGCCTCGAGTTGCACATGGAATATTCTCCAGAATAGATCACATATGGGGTCACAAATCAGGTCTCAACTGTTACCAGAAGACTGGGATTTTTTCACTGCATATTTCCAGACCACGATGCTTTGAGAGTTGAACTCAGTCACAAGAGGAAATTTGGAAGGAACTCAAACATTTGGAGATTAAAGAACATCCTACTAAAGAATGAATGGGTCAACCAGGAAATCAAAAAAAGAATTTTAAAAATCCATGGAAATAAAAAAAAATGAAAACACAAAAGTTCAAAACCTTTTGGATATAGCAAAGGTGGTCCTTAGACCGAAGGACAATATAAGACTTTCTCAAAAATTAGTAGTCTCAAATACACAAGTTAACCTTATACCTAAAGGAGCTGGAGAAAGAATAGCAAATAAAGCCTAAACCAAGGAGGAGAAGAGAAATAAAAAGATTAAAGCAGAAATCAGTGAAATAGAAACCAAAAGAACAGAAGAACAGATCAACAAAACTAGAAGCTAGTTCTTTGAAAGAATTAACAAGATTTATAAACTTCTTGCTAGACACATCTCCAAAGGCAAGGGAAATTGGAAGAGAAGATTCAAAACTTAAACAAACAAAAGGCAAAGAGAGTAAAGATGGAAGAAAAGTTGGGAAACATGAAAAGATATAATGAAAAAGACCAAAAAAAAAAAAAAAAAAAGACCAACATACATCTAAGGAGAGTTGAGTAAAAATCAGGGATGGGCAATATCTGAGTCAGAGCTAAAGAAGCCCTTCAATATCACAATACAGTTATGAAAAGAACTTGAGAAATGTTTTCCCAAATTGATGTCCATCTCAACAATTATAGGGCATTACATAGAAGTTAGGCAAGTGAAGGCAAATTTTTTAAAGTATCAATAATAAAAACAACATTTGGCTGAGCATGCTGAGAAGAAAGACTCAATTATCTTTCTATTTACTATAAAAAATTAAATTATGTAGGTATAGTGAAAAGAGACTTTCAAAAATATGCAGTCTAAAATGTAGGAAAAAATATTATACATGTGCATCAAGTATTTAATAATAATAGGTTATATTATTTTTCCAGGTTTTGTAATTAGGAGGATTTTTTTTAGTTTTGATAAATTTGTAATTTGTTGTAATTTCTCATTCTAAATATATTTTTTTCTTTAAAAAAAAAAGGAAAGTCCTTTTTATTTTTTTAAAGATTTTATTTATTTATTTGACAGAGAGAAAGATCACAAGTAAGCAGAGCCCGATGCGGGGCTCAATCCCAGGATCCTGTGATCATGACCTGAGCCAAAGGTAGAGGCTTAACCCACTGAGCCACTCAGGCACCCATCACTTTCCTTCTTGTAAGAAATTGGGGGAATTAGTCAGATCACAAGTCAATAAAACTGGGTATAGTTAGATATAGTCTTAGCCAAAGGGAGGGGGAGAATTAAGATGAAGAGACTTCAAATGCTCTAAACATGGGTTCATGACAGAGAAAATATAGACCCAATTCTCTATTATGTGGATTGTGTGATGTCCATGTTTAATTTCAGGTTGGTTTCTCCTCTCTCCCTCAAATTTTTATGGGTTAGACTCCCTCTATCTTCAACTGATATATTTTCAGTGTGTACAAGCCAATTTCAAGAACCGAAGAGGAAAAGCTTTAAGAAAAAGTTTTTCAAGAATAAATTATTTAATACAGTCCAGTGCCAAAGATAAATTATTCTGAACTCAACAGAATCTTCTACAACTCTATGATAAGAATAAAGGAGTATGGCTAGTTGTGTGTGTGTGTGTATGTGTGTGTATTTGCATTTCAGAAGTCAAAAAATTCCTTAATATAGACTTAAACTGAATAATCTGACATTCTAAATATGTTAGAACTAATGGAAAGTGTATGCAGATTAAGTAGACTCATGTATCATTTATAAAAGAAGTGTATCTTCTAGTATTTATCAACAGACCAATTACCCAAGTCTGCATTAAAATTTTAAATAATGTTTCTAATAGCTAAATATTAGAATTAATTAAAATAAATAAAGCAGACCTAAAAATAACTTTTTCTGGTTAATTTATTCATTCTACTAACATTTACTAGGTGCTTACTTTTAGCAGGCTCTGGTTAATAGCTTATTGCTTTGTAGAAAGACTTTATTTTTTAATTTAAATTCAACTAATTAATATATAATGTATTACTGGTTTCAGCGGTACAGGCCTGTGATCTATCAGTCTTACATAATAACCAGTGCTCATTATATCACATGCCCTCTTTAATGTCCATCACCAGAAAGTATTTATTTTAAATATTAAACCAGGGTTGCCTGGGTGGCTCAGTCAGTTAAGTGTAAATGCAGCTCAGTTCATGATCTCAGGATCATGAGATTGAGTTCTGGGTCCAGCTCAGCACTGGACATGGAGCCTGCTTAAGATTCTCTCTCTCCCACTCCCTCCACCCCTCCCCACTTCCCTTCTCTCTCTCTAAAACATTAAACAAAACAAACAAACAAAACCCCCCATAATTTTAAAAATTAAAAAAGGAAACTTTCCATTCCAATAATTTTAGAAAGTGGACATTATAATGTCAAAAAATATGGATATCATGGTGATCAAAGGAAACAAATTTCTTTCTCTCACAGTACCTGTTTTTATACAGGTCAAAGATGCCCAACTGCAAGCACCAGTAATTCTCTACCTGAGGGCATTTTGAAGGTGATCTGGGATGGCCTGGAGTGCTAGGGAGTCAACGCCCTGAGGGACAAGATTTAGTGACAGCTGAGAGTTAAAGAATAGTGCCTCAGCTCCCTTGCTCCTTGGGTTAGATAATTCTGAGGGATTCCATTCACATACCATCTCCCAAAGATCCCACAGGGATTAGGTGCTGGTTGCCCATTGGGATTACTGCTCATTAATGCACTCTAAATCCGCATCTTTCCCTTTCCAGTCCCCCTCATAGTCTATGTTTCCTAGGAACACAGGTCCCAAATAAACCACTTTTACTTAATTCCTTATGTTAGGATCTCCCTATGAGGAAACACAGCTGAAAACAATCCCAAATGAGGATCTTTGTCTTCTTCTCTTTCATCAATAGGATTACAGTCTTTAAATAAAATTACACTAAAAGGCCAGGAAAAGCGATTATATCAATTTGTTTTTTAAGTATATTCTTTTACTAAACAATCATTACTTGAATTTTCTGGGAGAGATTACTACTTAAGAATGCTTTGTGATAAATTTTCCACAATTATCATTGCAAAAAATTTTGATAAATTTCCCACAATTATCATTGCAAAAAAATTTCTTTGTAGACAAAAGTACATATCTGAAATATTAACAAGTTGACATCCTTACAATTTGACATAAAATATAAGCATGCTCTGAGTATAAATTAAATAGATGAACTTTTTATTAGGAAATAAGCAGGACAGCATAATAGTAGAAATTTGGTTCTTGACAAAAGTTGCCTCTTCCTCATTGCTTCCTGGCTACAAACTGAGTCAGGTCTTAACACAGCTTGACATAGAATAGAGAAGTATAAGCTCAAAGAAAACAACAACAACAAAAACAAAAACATACACCCACACAAAAAAACAAGCCAGCACATTAAAGAAATTGCAAAACCTACAAATATTTCCTGGCAGAAGCTAGGGAAACATGTGAAAAATGTGAAGTTGATTTTGACCATGCAGAGTGAGATAGAAAGTACAGAATATAGGACTAGAAAGGGGAGAATTTACCAACAAGGGGGCACTAACCCTTGACTCAAGATTCAATATTTTGGTAAGAATACATGGAAGGGGGCGCCTGGGTGGCTCAGTGGGTTAAGCCTCTGCCTTCAGCTCAGGTCATGATCTCGGGGTCCTGGGATCAAGCCCCGCATCGGGCTCTCTGCTCAGCGGGGAGCCTGCTTCTCCCTCTCTCTCTGCCTGCCTCTCTGCCTACTTGTGATCTCTCTCTGTCAAATAAATAAATAAAATCTTTAAAAAAAAAAAAAAAGAATACATGGAAGACTTTGGTATGGTTTGATAGGGAAATTCTTTGAAGTGCACACTTGATTATGGCCTACAGTAAATGAAGTAGGAGTGATAGGACATCTTTGGCATAGTATTAGAGGAGAGAGTACAAAGCTCAGGAAGGTAGAAATGTTAAAATGGATTTATTATATATGGTTTGATAACATGCATTTAAATGTTTTTCAGGACAGGGCCTTATAGGACATTCTTTTCACAAAGACAGTTACTATAATCATTTTAAAAGGGCAGTAGCATCTTCAAGAAATTCTGTTCTAGATTATCTTTTGTAATTTGGAGATGATGGTGTGGAGGCTACATGGATTTGGATTCCTTATATCAATGGGGATGATGGGATCCTGGAATGCAGGGGGGAAATTGCAGCACTTAACTGTCAGAGGCAAGATGGACATAATTGCAACAGGTAGCAAGATAGAAGGGCAACCAAAGTGTTTGACCTCCTGGGATCTATGATGATGGCTGATAGATCATGACCATAGTTCTCTTGGGCCACACATCACATATTGGAATAGGGGAGATGAATATAACCAATATAACTAGATTAGTTCCAGACTATGAGCTCCTCTATTAAATAGTAACACTGGATGGTCAGTTACTGGGTCTTCCTCATTTGTGTCTCCTGTATATAAATATGTCATTGAATCAATTAGAAAACAATGTAAGATTAAAGTGCCAAAATAAGTAGTATATAATAAATTCCAATGAAACCTAGATAAGAAATATATACTCATTTCTGGCACTGATTATAGGAAACTTGTCATTGTCACTTTGTCACAACATTACAGTAATATGGAGACAGAACTTCCAAATAAATAAGAACAACTTCAAAAACAGCTCACAAAACTTCTAATTATTTTATAGTTACTCAATATCCCTTAGAGTCATTTAATATTGATATAAGTTTCAGTATTTCTCATCATTCCCCAAACTCATATTTTCTCTCTTTGGAAGATATTTCATGCAGGTATACTCCAAGGAAATTACTTGTCTTTCTTTCATATATTAACATGGACTTTGTCCAAATGGCTATATTCTGGGAAATTGGTATTATTTTTTTTTTGATGGAAATTGGTATTATTTGAGATACATGAATCTTTTAGTCTCTTTTCCAATTGCAGTTCCAGTTATTCAGTTCAACATAGATTACATTGCTTTATACGAAGAAAAAGCATTACAGTCAGTTTGTTCTGTAAAAATGCTGAACATTTCTTTAGTGGGTAAACATCTAGACCTTCTCTGCCTCTTCCATCTTCTTCAGTTCAGTTCTCTTAATAGTCTCTGAATGTCAAAATGGAAAATAAATAAAAACAATTTGATTTCTATTAAAATAGCCTTATACAATATCCTTTCTCCTCAAAAAAGGATTTAAAAGTTTTCGTAAAAAATAAGAGAGAGAAGCGTAAAATAAAAATATAGAAACAGAAATGAGAAATGAGGATTGAGGAGGGTAAATGGAGCAGGGAGCCAATAGAGTCAGTGAACTTAGGTATGATTTTCCTGTCAGCCAAAATGAAAAGGGATATCTTATCTGTTGTAACTTACAAAGTCAGCAAAGAGGAAACATACAAATTCTTCAAAATACAAATACAGTGATAGATCCAACAAATCAAATAATTTTCCAAACTACCTAAAGGTAGAAGTAATACCTTACCATTGTTTTAGCTCAACAACTACTTATAGGCATGTGATATATGCAAGGATTTACATTAGGCATTGCACTGAATATCAAGATGCAAAGATTTCTAGTTCCTGCCTATAGAATATGTATTCTCCTGAACAGCTGAACAAACAAGATGTGTACATATAAGGGAAACTGACTATTCAAGTCTGTGTATTTTAAAGGTGAAATGAACTATGCAGCCATTTAGAGGGGGACAGAGTGGGAAGAAGGAGAGCCTGTTCCAGGCTTGAGATTACCATAAGACAAGCAATTCTAAGAAAATTTGGCCTGGGATTTAGTCACACAGAGCAGAATGTTCTTGGATGGCCATAGATGAAGTCAGAATCCAGGGCATCAGGGCAAACCAAATGACATGAGTTCTCATATACAAGACAGCTGACTAGATTTGGCTTTGAGATCCCAGCCAGGCAGAAAGACACAATGGAATAAAATCCAAAAATACATCTACTACTACAGTTTCAATCTGCAAGTCAGCTATCCAGAAACAAGTAAAGAATGAAGTTCCATCCCAAAGCCTTGAAGCCCTGCCTGCTTCAAATAGATTCCTTGGAGTGACTGATTGAGGGGCAGGAATGGGGCTTACCAAAGTGAGTCAGTGCTCCCCAAGGGCTAGTATTTTCCCAGAAAACCAACCCTGGGAGTCACGTTTGAGAACCAGGAACCGTCAAACCAATTCCAGAGCATTTGGAGAATAGCAGAGTAACAAGGTGTCTGGAAATCATTGCATGTGAAGACTTATTAAAATAATCAAGCATCTGGGCTCCTGGGTGGCTTAGTGAGTTGAGCAGTCAACTCCTGATTTCAGCTCAGGTCATGATCTCAGAGTCCTGAGATCAAGTCCTACATCAGGCTCCATGCTCAGCAGGCAGTCTGCTTGGGATTCTCTCTCCCCCTCCTCCCCCTTCCACTCTCTCTCGAAATAAATAAATCTTTTTAAAAAAATAATTTAACATCTATATATTAAATGTAAAGAGTCTAAGAGGAGTATAACAATTATCTTCAGATGTTTTAAAGGCCTGTCATGTACATCTATAAATAAAAATTTTTATGCTACATTTGTGTATTATTTCATGGTTTTTAAGCATTAAATATGTAGTCTCAATTCAAATCTTTATTAACTGACTGAATGGTCTACTCTTTTCAATTGCAAGAGCTGGAAGTTAGGTAAACCTCTATCAGGAATGTTATAGATGATATTCTGGCATTAATATAGTGATTATGCAGGAGCACCACTTAGAAAAATCTCCAGGTCTGTGGGGTCTTTTAGTTCCAACACTACCTCCCTTCCAACCAAGGAAAATCTTGGTCTCTCTTTATATACCGATTTCTCATCATAGATCTGACAGTACTTTACACTATCAGGAAAAGAATGTGTTTCATTAGTACATCCTGGATCCTTCTGGGTTGATTCCTCCTAATTGCAGAAAACCAAGGCAAAAGCAGGTCAGATTACTTGCACAATGTCAACAGGTTAATTAATGGCATAGCTGCAATTTCAGCTCTCCAAAGGCTCATCAATTCTCTTTCCATTCTCCTGTTCTGCTTCCCCTGTATGAGGAGGAAACTCCAAAAGATCTGTATGGTAAGGCAAGTGCAAGGTCAGAAAGCATATCTTTGTTGAATGAAGCATAGCCAAACCAGTCACCTTTTTGAAAGTAGGGTGCTTCCTTGAAGAATGTTCAGACCTCTCATTTCCTACTTGCCCTGTCCATGTGTAGACAAGCAGAGTCATCTCTAAAACTGGATGCATAGGTCCTTAAGTAACACACAAGACAATCCAACAGGGTGGAAGAAGAAAACACTAAAATTTCTATCTATATTAATGCAACCTGTCTGTCACTCTTTCTGTATACATTATGTATATACATATAATGCATTGTAAAAATATGCATATAATTTATACTTAATATTATACACATATTGAAGATACATGTTCAAGAAGAAATCAGAAAATTTCAGAGACCACTGTTTAAAAATAAGCCATAAATGAGATGCAGTCATCTGTAATGTTCACTGCATTTCTGAGCTGCTGTATTCAGATACTTTTACTCTGGGTTATATAAAACAGAAGAAAATACACACCCCTTATAATCATTTCTGACTAGCTAGCCTCAAGGAGTCCTATGGACCAAAATACATGAGGGATTTTCCTCAAGACAGACTATGGAGCAGAAGGTGGGAATCACAGGCAACGGCTCCATTTCCACAACAGAGACAAGTCTTGCTGTCAAGGTTGAGCCACTGGCTGAAGTAAAATAATCAGGTAGTTTGTAACTCCTCAGGGCACAAACAGCATATTGCAATTCCTTAAGACTAGCCATCTATTTTGAGACTAGAGGACCACCTTCACCTCTTGAACTGCATCTGTGAAGCAGCAGGAAACTGTTCATTAGTCAGTATTTTGTCACTCCACAGAAAACATAAAGGATGTGTCTGAGCAAAAAAGAACTGAAAATATATGTTAAAATAAGCTTTCTCATAAGAATTCATAACAAAATATTACCTTACTCAGCCACAGTCACCATTGTATTTTATTGGAAGAACTCGAATATGAAGAATGGCAGAGAGTCACCTGTTCTTCCAAGTAATGTTGCACAGCTGGAGGGGATGTAAGTCACCTAGATCTCACCCTCTCCCCATCCCCACATCCTTACCTCCCCGCCCTGCCCCCACCCCACAATGGCCAACAAGGTCTTAACCCAATCTGATCCACACTTCATGTGCCCTGCTTAAGACTCCTTAGAAATGGTTTCTGAATGAGGCTCCTGGGCAGCTCAGTCAGTTAAGTGTCCAGCTCTTGATTTTGGCTCGGGTCCTGATCTCAGGGTCTTGGGATCAAACCCTTCCTCAGGCTCTGAACTTAATGGGGAGTCTGCTGGAGATTCTCTCTCTTCCTCTGCCCCTGCCCTTTCTTGCACTCTCCCTCTCTCTCTCTCAAATAAGTAAATAAATCTTTTTTAAAAATGGTTTCTGAAAAAAAATTTTTAACTTCTTGGGACCAGAACTTCAACATCAACTAAAAGAATTTCCTCACATGATATAAAGCTGGTAGAGTAACAAGATGAACAAAATCCAAGCTCAAACTAGATATTAGGGAC
This sequence comes from Martes martes, assembly GCF_963455335.1. Classification (NCBI taxonomy): domain Eukaryota; kingdom Metazoa; phylum Chordata; class Mammalia; order Carnivora; family Mustelidae; genus Martes; species Martes martes. The sequence continues at coordinate 53,387,828 of NC_137903.1, forward strand.
AAGGGAAACAGCACAGGTGAGAGAGTGCGTCACATCCTATCTCTCATGAGCAAATCAGGAAAATGTGTGAACAGAATCCAATATGGATAGTTTACCAAAAAAAGAAAATTTTAAAATAATTTCAAAATATCCCAGGCAGGTCAGAAAACTAAGTTTAAAGGCTATGCTTCCAGGCATGATGTCCCCATTATACCATAAATCTGCCACAGCCAATATCACTGGGCAGAGACCCCAAATTGTGCACCATTGATGCTGAATGTCCATTCTGCTGTCTCTGGGAAATGGCTGCCCTTCTCCCACCCTCACCAAGCTGCATGCCTCACAACACCTTCTTTTTAATGCTATTAGTTTCTGAATTGAACTCCTTCATGATGAGCTTAATTGATGGAGGCTAGATGTCATACCTGTGTTTTGAACACAGAGGAAAATGGAAAGACCAGTATATGATTTTAACCTTTGGGACACAGACCCATTGTAAGGTGGAGAATTTCCCAGAAATTAAAGGTGTTCAAAGTTGCATAAGGCTATAGAGTTCAAATATATATCATGCTAGGAAAGAACTATAGCATCCTACTACCTGGGACTGCCTAACATCTGTGATATAACCCATGGAGACATGGTTTTCCATGTGGTCAGACCAAGCCTGTCTTTAAAAAAAAGAAAGAAAGAAAGAAAAGGGAAAGAAAGGAAAAGAAAAAGCTTAAAATGTAATTAATATGAGGCAATAGTGAGTAAACAGAGAAGTTGTCATTGTCACTTGTCCAGTGTCAAATTATTAGCCTCTTGTGGAAAACACCTGGTCAAGAGCCTAAGCTTAGGTACAGGATCAGAGTAAAGCTTATCCAATATTGCAGAAATGGGTAGTTTCCAGTAAGCAGATATCTTGATTTAATAAACCTGCAATTTATTCCCTCAAGTTAAGGCAAGCTAGTGGTGATACAATTTTTCCTCATTGCATAAATAAATATCAGGCTACACATAGGTAAGGATAAAGAGAAAGTTAATATTTCTACATTAGATTCAACAAGCAAACAGAGTCATGGGCAGTTTCCTCAGTCTGATAATTGTTGGGTGAAAAATTCTATTATGTCTTTCAGATATATTCCAAGGATTTTTGGTTTTATGATGGCAAAATAGATATATGTGTCCCCTTCTTCTCTGAGAAATTATCTGAAAATAGCATGAAGTACTAAGAATCAAAACACAAACTTCATCTTTGGTAAAACCAGGAGACAGCTAAACCACAATAAATGAAAACCAACAGCAAATGGAAAGGAGTGGCAAATAGCTGAGGGTAGAAGAGGGTGAAACATGAGTGCCCATAGACTTGTAACCCTAATGATAAACAATGCTTTTCACCCACAGAAAGCCTGGGAAAGGCTCATGATTCATAAGCATCATGTACAACACAAGGCAGTGGTGAAGTGTTGTGGTGAAAATTCAAAAAGTGGCTGAGGATTGTCTAAGGAACAGTTGGACTGTCTCCCTTCCTCAACCCAGAATAAGTTAGAGGAGAAAAAGAACAATCACAAAGGAAAGGAACATTCTTGGAACTGAAAAATACAACAGCTAAAATAAATAACTCAGTGGAAGAGTTTGAAAATAAAGCCAAGGTATCTCACAGAATGAAGTGAGAGGACTAAATGCTGGACAAAAGCAGAAGAGATAAGGGGACTAGAAGATGAGCTCAAGAGGTCCAAAACTCTACTAATGGAAATTCCAGAGAGAAAACAGTAAGAGTGAGGAGGGACTGTCAAAGAAAGACTACCGGAAATTTTCACTTAACTGAATACAGAAGCCTCCAGATTTAAAAGACCCACCCACTATCTAGTTCATTGAATAAAAACAGGCCCAATACCAAGCCACATCATTTTGAAATGCCAAATAATGAAATCATAAAAGCTTCCAGAGAGGAAAAAATAGATCACATACAAAAAAATCAGAGAAAGAATGACCAGTTGTTGACAATCTTTGAAGAAAACAATGGAATAAATTCTTCAAATATCTGAAGGAAAATTATTTTAAGTCCTTAATTATATCCCAAATCAAATTATAAATTAGATGTGAAGGTAAAATAAATATATTTTCACACATGCAATGTCTCATACATTTATTTCCCATGCACTTTTCTCAAAAACCACTGAAGGATAGGGCTCTACTGAAATAAGTGAGAAAAAAAATCAGAAAGGAAAAGACACAAGATATAGGAAGTAGGGAATCCAACAAAGACACTCAAAGATAAATCCCAGGAAACCAATTATGAAGCAAAAGAGAGAACACCATCCAGACTAAAGAAGAAAGTTGAAAGTCTCCAACAGGGACATCTTCAAGGGAAAACAAGAATCTGATTATTGACCTGATTCATTTGAAACATGGAAAATTACATTGAGTGGTTGTGGAAGATTATGAAAATATTCAGCAATAGGTGTAAAAAAAATTAACAAATGAAAAGATGAGGCAATGATTAACTCCAGGAAAACAAATGTTTGTTCAAGCAAGGAAATGCTACTTAGCTCAGCAGTGAACAATTTTTGTATGGTCACAAAAATGTAAACTTTGAACCTTGATTACCCCAAGTTGTGATGTAACTCTATTGGAGAGATGGAGTGTGAAGACTCTGCTGTATATTGAGGGTGGGGAGGCAGATCCATGTAAGAGACTAAATCCTAATCTTTCTTAGTCAAAAGCTGTAAAACAATGTCTAAATTTGGCAAATCAAAAGATAGTGTAAAAAGTATGAAGATAAACACAAAAGAAGCTAGTAAAATCTACAAGGAATTTACCTTTGGAGAATAGACCAGCAGTGAGGAACTAAGGGGAAGGATTGTTATGTTTCATAAGCCTTCTAGCATTTTCAGTATTTGATTCTTTTTTGTATTTCCTAAATCAAAATTTAAATAATTTCAGAAAAATATATCCCCAGAACTAGAGCTATGACAGCCTTACAACACTGAGCCATTGGAAAGGCAGCTTAAATAGCAACAAGATATTTCATAAGAAGCTAGCAGAGTCGACTCAAATTTCTCATCCCAACCCAGTTTCACCCATGTCCTAGGTATTCTTCCTGGAAGAACATGTGGCTTAGCCTCATGCAGACTCCAGTTGTAAACCCTGCTCTCTGCCTAGGCAATCACATTGAGCTAAGGATTGAACCTGGTGCACTGTCACATGCTCCCACCACCATGGCCCAGTTGCAGTTTCCAACGCCACTGGGAGACAAGGAGTGCTAAGGAAGGTGACTATGGAAAGCCATATGTTAAAATCTGTGTGGATACTCTCAGACTTAAAGGGGGGAAATAGTCACCTTAGGGAAATCCAATCAAAATGCCTAGCAGCATATTCATTGCTCAAAGGTTTTTAGGAATAACTAAAATTTTGTGTGCTAACGCCTTCTCTATAATGGCTTAAGGCTCTTTTCAGGGTCTTTATAAAGCATCTGGTCTCCTGGTCTACCTATCTTAATAAGTCTCAAAACGAAGTAAATTACATGCAAGGCAGAACAGTCTGATCTCCACATCAAAAGGCAACTAAAAGTTTTAGTTTATCTTATTCAAATTAAATCAGAAGTTCAGGTGATTTTTGTTTGTTAATAAACTTAGTATCATGCCAATAGGGGCACATTGTCTACCACTCTTCTTCCAAGGCCTGCTGAAGACAGGAACAGTAGCAGATAGGAGAGTGGCCCCATGATCTGGCACCTTCTATGTCAGCACAAGAACTCTAGAAGGTTTGACTTCAGAGCTTGGGAAAGGATCTCAGCTCATGGTGAGTGAGGTCCTTACACTACATGAATAGAGAAGCACCGCCCCTCCTCTGATATGATCAGGGCTGGGATAAAATGAAAATATATTATGGCATATAATATAACATTGGCTCCAGTCTTATTTGCTAGCTCAGCACTGGTTTGTGGGGGGAGAACAAATCCCACCTCTGTCATAATCAAGGATCTACGGTCCAAACCTGTAGGTTACAGCCATCCGATGTACCAAGCTGGTGACAGAATTTATCAGTGTTAGGAAAACTTTCTTCTCCCTCATTTTTTCTTGCTTCCATCCTCATGCAGAGATCTAGATCTTGCAGTTAACTGAAATGATTTATTTCTGGCTCATAGCTGACTTCCATAGAACTTTGCTGGGGCACAGTCATTCTCTAGAATTTTGTGTGTGGGGCCTCAGTCTTAGATGTATTTGCCCTTACTTCTCATTTACTAGATTAATTTATTCATTCCACAATGTTTAAGTACATTAAATGTGAATATAGATATGAAAACCGTATTACACTGTTTTCAATGTGTTCTCATTCTTGGGGGTGGGGGAAAGCAGGCTTTAAACCATAGAGTATATATGTGGGTAAAAGTGTGTCTAACAGAACAATGTGTGGGATAATTAGAGTCAGAGGAGGGGTAAAGAAACTGGGTGGAGAGGGGTGGAAGAAGACTTGCTGAACTGTTGAAGTGTTCAAAACTAAATTCCAAAGAATTCTAGAGAGAAGAGACAGAATGTGAAAAGGCAAAAAGGAGGTTATAGCCAATTTAAAGATGTGAGAGTAATTTGGGTTGTCCAGAACATGGCACATTGCTAGGAGAGAAAAGATTTAGAGCAAGACAAGCTTTGTATTGTATATTGTATATTGTATATTGTATATTGTATATTGTATATTGTATACAATGCTAAGAATTTGGGCTTTATCCAATTGGAAACAAGGAGTCAAGTAGTTAAGAAAACCGTAATTGCATTTCCAGAATTGCAGATTACTCAGCATCAGTGTGAAGATCAACTTTAGTAAGGGATAGAAGGAGAGATGGGGCTGCATGCCGGGAGCTGAATTAGGAGGCAGTGCAGGAGATAAAGAGCAAAGTCTGAGATAATGACAGTGTGGGCAGGGATGACAGAGAGACTTCAAAGTACATCCAGGATGGGACTATTTCTCGCCCCCTCCACTGCTACCACCTGGGCCAACCTGTTACCGTCTCTTGACTGGATTCTCATGAAAGCCTCCCACTGGTCTCCCCATTTTCCCCCTCACCTCCCCTTTAGACCATTCCCACTCAGCAACCAGAATGACTGCTAGAGCTTAGATGTGATGATGTAACTCCCCTGTTCAAATCATTTAATGGTCTCCAATCACACAAACCAAAGCCCTTGCAATGGTCCACAAGGCCACACAGCCTTGTCCCCCTCTATGGGTCTATGACCTCTGTAACTTCTTTTCCTACTACTCACTCCTGAACACACCAGGTGCACTTTTGACAATTTTTCTCTTGTTGGTTCCTCTATCTGGACTGCTCTTCCCCCTAAATATTTCTTCCCCTACCTTCTTCAAACCATTACTCAAATACCACCTTCCAAGCACCCTATAGAAAACTACAACCCCAATACTCTTTATTTTCTTTCCCTCTTGAATTTTTTTTATGACTCTATTGTCTACAAATATACTGTACAACATATTACTTCTTTGTTTTTCATCCGTGCCCCATCCCTCAGTCCTGGACTATAAGCTACAGTGGGTAGGTGTTTTTGTCTGATTGTGGCCAATACTATGTCTCTCCAATACCTAGAACAGCACCTGGGGCATATTAGGTGTTCCATAGTTATTTACTAAATGAAATAAAATCAGTGGGACTTGAGTGATTAAACATGAGAATTAGAAAAAGGAAAGACTCTAGGATGCTTTACAGGTTTCCAGAGTGTGTGACTGGGCAGATGGTGATACAATTCAGTAAGAGAGAAATCAGAGGGAAATGTAATTAGTTCTACTTTTGGCAGATTGACTTGGAGGTGCAAGCGGACCATTTGTGTCCGTTATCTATTTACTGTCTCTGAGTCCCCACATCCATCCTTCTTTGCTTGTTTACTAGAGCTTGTCCCTATAGACATTGCTCCTTTGCCAGCTGGTTTGATGTTAGCCTTTACCAACAGAGACACTGCAAGGCACCAGGAAGGACTCTCTTCCTATTTCCAATTGGCTTTTATTTTAGTATGGCAGCCAGTAAATCAGCAGGTAGAAGGCACAGGGGTGTTCATCTCAGAAACTCTTGTCAGACCAGCTCCAGCCCTGTGCCTTCTGGCAAGTTTCTCCCTCAAGGGCAGCTCTTCAAAACTCTTAATTTCTTATATATTCACACTTCCACAGCGCTAAAAGTACCAATTGCTTTCTGTATTTACTGTTTCGTACCCTTAGGGTCTTCTTCTATTGCTCCTTTTAGTAGTTAATCACTTTTTACTAGTTAACACTTCTTCATAGTAAATGTTCTCTAAGTTACTTGCGCATTTTCTCTCTCCTGACTGGACCCTCCCCCATACAACATTCAAGTTGAGATGCATGTTAAGGAGCTGTGAATGTAACTTTAAAGGAGATTTAAAACAAGAGGTTCACATTTGGAAGTCTCCAGAATATTACTGGTGTTTAAACCAAAGACTGGAGGATTAATCATGTTTTATTAATCATAAAAACATAAGGGGGCTAAAAAAAAAACCCACAACAACAAAAACAAAAACAAACAAACAAAAATAAACCATAAGGGAGATAGGGAGGGAGCCTTGAGACACCATGATTTGGGGGGACAGATAGGAAAGAACAAAAACTGGAAATTTGGGGGAATGGGAAAAGTAAGGTGGGGAAATGAGAAGATGCTGAGAAGAATTTGTCCTAGAGGTAAAAAGAAAACCAGGAGAAGCCAGAAGCAGAGAGAATTTTGAAGATTTGTTCAATAACACAAATGCTACAGGAAACTCAATTAGATTAACTGGAAACTTAAAATGAAGTTAGGAGCAATCTTTTCAAGAACAATTTTAGTACTGTGGTTTGAGAAGTCAGTAAGAAGACAGGAAGTAGGCATGACAAATGTAAACCACTCTTCTGCTAAGCTTGAAAGATTAGGCTGCTACAGAAGTGGCTTGCTGGCACAGTGGCTCCACAAAATCATTATCACAGAGCCCATCTGGCTTTCTGCTTCCTTGTCCTTTGAATGTTGCTTTCTAAGTCATGGTTATAACATGGCTGCTGCAGCCGTAAATTTCACATTCACAGTCCAGGAAGGAAGTAGTAAAATAAGAAGAGCACCAACACTTCAGCTTTACTTAGTTGGAAAAAAATTATAGCACTTGGCCACCTCTAGTATAAGGGAGGCTGAAAAAATCAAGTTTTTACCTCTTATTACCTGGATCATAGGGTCAGGGAAGAGAGAGAGGAGTTGAAAGTAGAGATTGGGACAGCCACCTTCAAGGGTCTAGGAAGAGTCCTAACTAAGCAAGAAAAGGGGAAAGTTTAGTTATGTGTCTGAAGGGAACTAAAATAAGAAATAGCAAAAGAAATCCATGTGAATTTGCCTCTGGATGCTAAAGAAGAAAAAGCTAAGATTGGGGCACCTATCCACAACTTGGAGACAATTTTAACAGATAATTACCACAATGAGATGATTAATTTCATCAGAGTGGAAAGGTTTGTAGAGTAGGTGGTAAGGGAGTCACAGATACGTGCAAAACTGTGTTATGAGGGACCATGGGCTCTTTCTAAAGAAGAAAGGGAAGCCAGAATGGGGTTGATAGTTTGGGAGTTAAAGGAGGGCTATAGAGACCAGAGGACTTGGTGGTGTCAGTAAGGGACAGAAAAACCTGGAATGGTAAGAGTTTTTGGACAGAAAACAAATGGGGACTTGAGATGTAGAGCCAGAGCAGTCCCGGATGATGACAGAGGGACTGAAGTCAAAGTGTCGATGACAGCCATGGTATTAAGTTAGGGACCCATGAGGGTGCATATCAAAATTATCATCTGCATGAATGCTGCCCAGGATGATGCAAGACTCTGTGTACTGCATCACGTACCAAACTGGTAGATGTTTTGGGGGGGTGTGGCCAGGACATGAATGGATAACAGACCAGAAGGGGGTGAAGAGCCTTATATGTGGACTGCATCTCCTCAAAGGAGACTTTATCCAAAGATGGTGAATCTTATTAAACTTATGGAAGACCAATAATGAAGTGTGGCTAAAATTTTAACCCTACTAAGGAAAAATGTTAAAATATATGTATAAAAATCTGTATCAGGATCCATTTACTTCTCTTTTGCATTTCCAATCATCTAAATGCTCCTTGTACAAATATAAAATCAATTCTCCATTACCCACTTATTTATCAAGTATATTTGAGCCTCTACTGCATAGAAAACACTAAAGCAGGACAAGACTCAAGAGGAAAGAGACACTGGACTAGCCTTTCAGAGGCCTGGGGCTTGAAATTGGCCTTTTACTGACCTGCATGGTTTGTGGATATTCCAGCTTCTTTGGGCCTCAGTTTATACCTCATGTAAATTGAGCTGTTTTAGGTTAAATTAATTATCTCTCAGGTCCCTCTGCCTTAACGTTCTTTTCTGATGTTTGTTTTATATCTATCCATTACACTATTATCGGTCTCCCACTGCTCAGGTAAATCATTAGAGGGTGAACAATAAAAAAACAAAGGTATGAGAAGTCAAGGGCAAAGTTTTGTTTTAATTTAACAGCTCAGGAGATAACACTGGCTAAACATAATTGTCTTGCATTAAACCAACTCAAAAACTTTGGGGTTTAGGATAAAACATAGTCAGACATACCCATAGGCTTTATTTAGCTCTTTTATGTGTGTCTGACCCCCCTGACTAGCTGACCATCTACCATCCCACCATCGTTACTACAGTGGTGCTATAGTGGCTACTTAATAAACCCTGTGGACTGGTGAGAGTTGCCTATATCCATTGTTTAAATTAGGGTAAGATTCCTTGCAGTGTAAATTTGATGGTGAAGTATACAAAATGGTTTCAATTATAATTCCATGTTCACATGTTCATAACTCGATGAAAAAAAAATGTCTTTGGGGCTGAAACTTTCCATTCCATGTTCTATCTCCACCCAACTATAGTTATTTTTTCTCCTCTGGAAAATTTGAGGAAATCCGTATGATCACTTATGAATGTGGAAAAAATGCATTCTTTCAAACGTTTGATTAAATAAAAGGATCAGCAATTGCAAAATCTTTAATATAAACCTACCATACATATTTATAAAAACCAAAATATAAATATAGCAAGCCTCAAAAAGGAGATCACATATTTACCCATTTGGAGAAAATCCTAATTTTGAATGCTTGCTAGTTTGAAGCTTAGAAAAAGCTAGATTATGCAAGCACAATAGTAATTTTCTTGTTAAAAGTGATACATTCAATATGATCTTATGATGTGATTATTAATTTTTGCTGAAGGATACAAGACGGGTCAAGGAACAGAACTGAGAGTAGAGATTGTTTCCTGAATTCTCATTTCTCTGTAAATGCTTACTTATCAGATGAAATGTGTAAAATATGGCAAATGATTTTTTTAGAGCTCCAAGTTAATTTAACCTTCGGAAGAGATTTTTTACCATATTATCATAACAATTTACTTTGGAAATTTAAAAAGACATCCTCCTCAGTTATTAGGTTGCCTGTAACAATTTCCCTGTAAACAAAGCAGTTTTTAGGAATATTATGATAATCAAATCTTTTGAGCATTTCTTAGCCCAACTCTTCCTGGGTTTTCTCCCTACCACAAATTGTCCAGTGGCCAGACATGATCAACGTGGGCAGAAATCCCTACCCAAACAGCTCTGTTGGGAATGCAAAATGGTACAGCCACTTTGGAAGACAGTTTGGTAGTTTCCTCCAAAACTAAACATATTTTTACCATATTATCCAGCAATCATGCTCTTTGGTATTTGCCTAAAAAGAGTCAAGAGTATACCCACACAAAAACCCGTACAGGATGTTTAGAGCCACTGTTTTCATAACTGCCAAAACTTGGAAGCACCTGAGATATCCTTCAGTAGGTAAATGAAGGAGTTAGGTTTGGTATGTCTAAACAACAGATTATTATTCAGCACTTAAAAAAAAAAAAAAAAGTGAGCTACCAAGCCATGAAAAGAATGGAGGAATCTTAAATGCTAATTACTAAGTGACAGAAGCAATCTGAAAAGTTTATATATTCTGTGATTCCAACAATATGAGATTTTCAGAAAGGCTATAGAGACCATGAAAAGATCAGTGGTTGCCAGGGGTGGGGGGAAGGCGGGAGCTAAAGCACAGAAGATGTTCAGGGCTGCGTAAGTATTATGTATGCTCCTGCAATGGTGATTACATGCCATCAGACATTTGTCAAAATTCACAGAATGTTGAGCACCAATAGTGACCTCTAAAGTAACTTCTGGACTCTTGGTGATGAAATGTCGCTACTCAAGTATAGAATATTCATAGTTGTAGAAGCTGTGAATGCTTGGGGGCAGGGAGTATATGAGCTCTCTCTATACTTTTGGCTCAATTTTGGTGTGAACCTAAACTTGCTCTAAAAAATTAAAGTCTATTTCAAAACTAGGAAGATGTTAATCTGGAATTTTATAAATCAAGTCAGCAAACGTCTGCGTTGTAAAACATTGGGGGAAAGTGCTCAGGTTAGCTGAGAAGTCAGCTTGTCCGTTTTTGCAGGTGGTAATCTGGTTAGTGTGATATTCTGGTTAATAAAAAAAAATAGAGCTGCTCTGTTTGAGAGGGGATTGGGAAAAGGGGAGAATTTAAAATGTCAGAAAGATGAAAGTATAGTACGTGCTGATATTTGTTTTTTATTTTATCTTTTGGCTTCAAATGCAGACAAGAAACCACTAGAGAAACCACTGGAGAAGAATGTTGCAAGAAAGGAAGGGCTCTCAGTCAAATGAGATATACTTGTCTCTATATTGATTAGAAAGTTATCAATCACTCCAGAGCCAACAGTTCTGAGAGAATACTGAGAATCACAAACCAAAATTGGGTGCTTTGAGAAATGAATTTGAAGAACAGTAAGTAAAACCAATGAGAAGAGAGATAGTCTTTCATCTCTACTTTTAAATTGCAAAATACTTCATACATATTCAGAGGAGGGTATCTAACGTAGGTGAATTGTTAAAAGCAAACACCCTTGTACTCAGGCTAAAAAAAAGAGCATGATTAATGTCTTTGAATCCCTTCCCACCCCAATGCACCTCCTTGATCACACCTGCTTCTCTCCACGAGAAGTAAGCAGTCACAGAATATTGAATTAATGAACCCCTTGCTTTTTAAAATACTTTTACCCTTCATACATATCCCTAAACAATGTTTTGATTTATTTTGCCTATTTTGAAAGCTTATATAGGTGGAACCATAAGTTGGCTATGCTTCTGAAAATTTTTTTTGAAATTCAGTCATGTTATATTTGAGAATACTTTGGCTAACTCCAGGGAGAGATTTCTTGTAGACAGTATGAGTCTGGAGATCAGCAACAGAAATCATCATGAAATATATTAAAGGATACAGAGGCCAGTATATTAAGCAGCAAAAAAAAATAGCAAATTTTAGGGATAGAGAGAATTCCAACTCAATACAGGAAAGACATTGTATATTGAGAAAGTTTTCAAGTTATATGAGAATGGTGTACAGTTCTCAGATTAGTCCAATGGTTAAAAGTAGTTTTCCATTTTATGTAATGCTTCAAGATTATAAACAGTTAGTGTATTCATGTGTTATATGTATAATTTAAGTTGGGAAATCAGAAAGACTCCTTAGACTAGATACGATAGCTGAGAGCATGGAACAACATGAGTATACAATGCAGGGGGAAAAGGCAATCAAAAACTTTCAGAAACACAAGCAAACAAATATCATGCAAGAACATCATCAGTCAAAATGACAAAATCAAATATGGCATGATTTTAGGAGGAGGTAGAGTTAACAAGAAAGACTTTATTTATACTTGAGGCTCACAACACTCTCCTCTGAGTGGCCCTTTGACTGTGGCATTAGACCATTCCTTGGCCCAGAAGTGAATATTTTTATATACTCAGAATAATATAATTTCTGTTCATTGGTTTTTAGCTTTCACAATCAACTCCAGATAATGCACATAAAACTTAGTTGTAATTGTAACACAAAATATTAATGCTTACACCTTCTCAATATAGAAGTAAAAAGGTGTCTGACAGAAGGGATGGCAAGAAACAGAAAAGGGTAAAGAATGGATGCTAATATTGTCATCTTAAAATGAAATTTAATTGAGCAATGAATATTTATTTAGATTATGTTTAGAATTATAAAGATGATCAAAAGAAGAACTTAAAATGATGATACTTTAGAAGGTGGGTATAAGAGAATGGGAAGAAAGTATAAATTATTTAACTGTTTTTCATATTGAGAAGTCAGAAATGGAGAAAAGGCAGATTAACTGGAGCTATGAAAATGACCAGCAGAAGAAACAAAAGTAGAAAGAATGTTATTTATTTTTTTATAAGTTTTTATTTTAATTCCTGTATAGTTAACAGGCAGTGTGATATTAGTTTCCAGGGTATGACACAGTGATTCAGCAGTTCCATACAACCCCCAGTGCTCATCACAAGTGTAATCCTTAATCCCCTTCACCTATTTCACCCATACCCACCAACTACCTCCCCTCTGGTAACCATCAGTTTGTTCTCTAGAGTTAGGAGTCCGTTTCTTGGTTTCTCTCTTTCTCCCTTTGCTCATTTGTTTTGTTTCTTAAATTCCAAATGCAGAAACAATTATAAAGTTTGTCTCTGACCATGTAAACTGGGGATGGGAAGTAATCCAGCAAGAAATTAACTTGTTACAAGGAGCAGCCACTATTACTTGAAGAAGTCTTAAAAGCATAGGCATTCCAGTTGTAGGGATGATTCCAGGAGTAAGGAAAGGCTTGAGAATCTCTCAAATTTACCCAACTTAGAAGATCACTTAGCTGACACTAACCTTGGTCTGGACAAAACTCATCAGAGTCAGAGCTCCACAATCATTATCTTAGGGTTCAATTTCTCTAATAGCTTGGACCCAGATGCATATTCCCTACCCAGTCATGAACACAAAGATAAAAACACATGGAGGCTGACTTGAAAGAATAAAAAATATTTTTTGCATCTTTTGTACACTTAACAGTATTTTAATAGCTACTACTTTTTGACCTCCTACACTGGGCCAGGGATTCTGATAAGCACTTTGCATAAATTATCTTCACAATGATCCTATCAAGTCAGTATTATTTCCATTTTATAAATGAGGGAAATGAATAAGCCAGTGAGGAAGTCAGTAAGGGCCACTTCAAAGACTTAGACCAGCGTCTGTCTGACTCTAAAGCTGGAATTCCTACCTGCGTTAGATAGCTCCGCAGTCCCTGCAGTTCTGAAGTCCAAGGGACTAAAAACCCAAAGTTGATATTCTAGACTCAGGTTCTTTTCCTCTGGTAGTGAAATCTGACCTAAACTGGTATGGTATTATGCAGTTATATATAATATATGCAAATTATTACTTCTCTAAAATCTGAAATATTCCAAATTCAAAAAAAAAAAAGACACCTGACTGCAAAAATTTCAAAGGAAAGCTCATGAACCTGTATATTGAAATGTTAATTTTTAAAAAAACATTTTAGAGCTCTCTGGATCAAAGTTGGGAAGACAAATATTTATAGATAAAGGAAACTAAAAGGATTAGACAAAATTTATATGAATCCATGTAATATAGCTAGATATATACTTTTTAAAACAGGAAGAACTTTTATCAAGTGTTTTGTTTACATTTATCTCTTTCTCATCAAATTTGGTCTGTCAATGTGGCGGGGGGAAGATTTTTTAAAATGTCTGGTAGTAGGGGCACCTGGGTGTCTCAGTGGGTTAAGTCTCTGCCTTCCGCTCAGGTCATGATCTCAGGGTCCTGGGATCGAGCCCCGCATCGGACTCTCTGCTCAGCGGGGAGCCTGCTTCCCCCCCACCCCGCCTGCCTCTCTGCCTACTTGTGATCTCTGTCAAATAAATTTAAAAAAAAAATGAAATCTTTAAAAAAAAATGTCTGGTAGTTTGGAGTGCAATTAAATAGGAAAAATCTTTGCAAATATATTTGCCTCCTACTTGTGAGCTTTTGAAAAGTGAAAATTTGTCTTTTCACAAAGTTCAAATGAGACAGAACAAGTGATTATGACCTTCATCGGGTGTGGAAGTGACATGCTGATTTTGCTCAAGCCAGGAAGTGTTTATGTTTTGAATTAACCAATAAAACAAAGAATGCTAAAAATAAAATTTGAAGCTACAACACATTAAAACAATTATACAAACATTATCCCTAGTAAACAAACTGACTTAGATGATATTATTGTCTTTCTACATTTTTTTCCCCAAAAAGCACTAACACATGAAAAGTAAACAGTGCAATTTTGTGGCTTAAAATGACACTTCCATGTAAATTGCTTGGTGCTAATAAGCTGTTCCTCTGTATTTACCACATTCATTTGTCACATATTGGTGTTGGCATGACCAGTGGGCTTCTGTGAACTCAAGTGAACTGCTTCTTTTTTTGCATTTTTATAACAAAAAAGTTTAAATATACACCAGGTCGAGAGAATAGCACCATAAGCCACCATTTATCCATCATCTAGATGCAATGACTGTCAGCTTTTTGCTATCTTTATACCATCTCACTCTCTCTCTTGCTTTTTTCTTCTCATGAAATATTGAAAGGCGAATCCAAGATACCATTACATTTTACTCTGCAATGCTTCAGATGTGAATTTCTAAAAAAATAAGGACATTTTCTTACCTAACAATGATACATTAAAACACTTAACAAAAATAACTATTATCCTTTAATTTCACCTGACACCTAGTCTGTATTCTAATTTTATCCATGGCCTCAAACATAGCTTCAAAGTTTCCCTTTTTCACACCATTAACTTGTTGATGACTGTTTCATTATTTTGAATTGCAATAATGTTTTGCTTGAACGTATGGAAATAAAATAATATATTGCTACTACACAAGACCCAAGAGAGTCCATCTTTTGTTTAAGGGGCTGGAAAACTTGGGTTTAAATCTCAGCTCCTCCAGTTACATGCAGTGTGGCCTTGGACAGGTTATGTAATTCCCATATACCTTACTTTACTCTTCTGTAAAATTAGATAAGGATCCCTGTAGGTTCTGATTGATGTTTGGGGGCTGGATCTGTACCAAAAAAAAAAAAAAAAAAAAGGGCTAAGCACAATTTCACGTTTGGCACAGGAACCCCTGCCTCCATTTTAGTGCCAAAATTGAATCCTTGTTAGGTTGGCACAGGTTTGAGGGGAAGAGAATTCAAGTGCCTTCAGGCAACACATATCTTCTATTTTGTGCCCCAGTTCCTACTTATTTTATTGTCTTCTTCGGTGGATTTCTGCTCTTGGCTTCTGATATTTACTAGTTGTAGGAAGACTGAGAATGTTGCATGACCACTCTGGTCATCAGTTCCACATCCACAAAATGGGTCTAATAAAATTTACCTCAGGGCAGGGGTGTGGAGATTCAACATCTTTCAGCACCTAGGACATGGTAAGTGCTCCTTAAATGTTGGCCCCTTTCCCACTTTGATTACATTAAGATTGCTCATTTGTTATGGAGATGATGTCCTATCCTTTTTATTGTTCTTATTAGCCACCCCCCCAGGCCTCAGACACATTCTCCTCTCTACCACTCTCTCTCTTTCAGTTTTTAAAATTTCCTCTCCACCGATATTGCCGACAGATATTCAGCCAGTCCACCTAGCAGTACCCTGGTCTGAGAAGGAGAAGGTATTAACATGACTTCCATTCCTAGAACATCTAAAGCTACAGTGGCAACACTGGCTTATACTAATATAGTACTTTATATTCCTATATAGCTTTTCACATGCCATTATGTTTGATGCTTTTCACAACCCTGCGGGTAAGTTATTGTCTCCCCTTTTATAGTTAAGGTGGCCAAGGAACAGAGATTTGTCTGAAGGCCCAGGAAAAAAGCTTCTTACTGCTATTAGCCACATCTCAATTAACAACATGGAATGATAGATTTTTGTTTGTTCCTTCTATCTTGAAACTGATTGAAGGCTCAGAGGGAATCCACATTGTGGCTCTGTGTTGATTTCTTTTTAACTGCTGGTTAAAAAAAAAACCTTTGAAAGAATATTGCAGCCTGTAGGAAATCATTTCTGATTTAAGCAGATTTTGCCACTCCAAATTCTGTCTCAGAAGCAGGCTTTAAAAGAAGGTATGGCTGAAGGAATTATGGCATTCCCCTTCAGTTTACATGAGGCCTCCTAAAGCAATGAAAGTTAGGGACAGAAACAAATCTCTCTGTATCTGTGAGAGGATGAAAGAAAGAACAGGGAGAGTGGGAAGTGTTGGGTCCCCAATGTTGGGTCCTCCAATAATGGGTCCATGGTCAAAGGAGTGAGACTGATACAAAGCAAAGGTCAAGCAAAGCTTTATTTTGCACCAAGCATCAAGAATCAAACCGAACGTCAAACAGACCGGTTGGGGCCATCCCTTACAGAGAGGATGACCCCTCCCTGCCTCACAGACTAACTTTTATAGAGCAAAGGCCATGTGGTTGAGCCTGGCCACACACAGGTGGCCAATGAGATTGCAATACACAGAGAAAGCTGCACAGTCATGCTAGGTCACACACGGGTGGCCAATAGAACTACGATTCCCCCATAGTATACATTTGCACTAGCCTATCACCTTGGTGAGAATCGGCCCCCAAAAGGCAGGGCCCACACTTCTTGGTAGCTATGAAGACAGTATGCACGCTTTACTGATTGGATGTCTCCACCTGACCCAACTCATCCCTGCATTCGGGCTATTATCTCTACCTGACCTGACCCACCCTTGTATTTGGGCTTTGTTACCTGGGACTGGTTTCCCGGACTTGCTTTTAAATAAGATCCCCTGGCGGGGGGGGGGGGGGGGGGGGGGGGTGTCAATTTAAGTTTTACTGCATAAACAACAAAATGGCTGTTCAACCGAGGTGGGGCCGCTCTGGCTAAATAGGCCCTTACAGGAAGCAAATCCAAATCCTGTCCCTATCCAACCACACACCTTCGCTAACAGAGGGAACCACCTGGGAAAATCTGCCAACAAGGGCTTCACTCCAGTAACCCTGAATCTTCAACACTCCCCTGGAATGGACCTTCTAGATGTTAGTGAGTAGAAGCAAGAACTTGCTGAAAATAATAATAGTAAATGTATACTTTTTATAACTTCAGTGATTTATTAGAGATTAATGTGATTAATACTGTTACATGTAGAAAATAATATTTAATAATATTTAATTGTTTTTCACACTATCTGTAACTGTCATGCTAACATTCCCCTTAGAAGAGTATTTTTAAATTGCATAAATCCTTAAAATAACATCTTCTCTAGCTACTCCTTTATGAAAAAAAAAAATCCTCAGTGGGAAATTTTGAATAAGAATTATTTTAGAAGCTGGCCAAATCTTGGTGGGCTTAATCTATGTTGGATATCAAAATCAGATTTTTTTTCCCTACTTTTCCCCCAAGGATAAAGTAGTTTAGGGCCTTGTAAATGATAGTGGAGGATAATAATTTTCATTATGGCAAAAACTCTGATGATGCCATATTAAAAAAACAAAAACACAGGCTGAAGAAAATATACAGAGGAATAGGATGTAAGAAAGGAAACAATTAAAATTCCAGCCAGAAGAAAACAGCTGTGGGAGGAAAGTGGAAATGGAAGTGAGATTTCAAAATAGAACAAATACTATTTTCATAATTATTTAATAACTATTTATTTGCTGGAAATATCAAAGTGCTTTAGAACCCATAAAACCAGACAAAATTCTAGCCCAGGAAAATAAATCAAAGACCTAAGAGTGCTAATGTGTAGAAACTCATTACATTTACTCTAATAGTTCATTCAGTAGAGAGAGCTGGAGAGCTGAAGTTTGTTTTTATCTTTTCTATGTGTGGTAAGTACTGTTGATACTTAATGGTGTTTTGTACTTTAGCTTTAATCACAGTGCTATGATCTGAATGTCTGTGTCCCCCTAAAATTCATATATTGAAATCCTGATGCCCAACTTGATGGTGTTAGGAGGTAGGGCCCTAGGAAGGTACTTCTGCCCTTTGGGGTGGAGCCCACATGGTGGAAATAGCGCCTTCTATAAGAGATGTCACAATTAAGGACCTAAATGTGAGGACTGAAACCATAAAAACCCTAGAAGAGAACACAGGCAGTAATGTTTCTGATGCTAGTTATAACAACTTCTTTCTAGATATGCCTCCTGAGGCAAAGGAAACAAAAGCAAAAATAAACTGTTGTGACTACATCAGAATAAAAACCTTCTGCACAGTCAAGGAAACAACTAACAAAGTTAAAAGACAACATACTGAAAGGGAGAAGATATTTTTAAATGACATATCTGATAAAGGGTTAGTATCCAAAATACAGAAAGAACTTATACAGCTCAACACCGAAAAAAACCAACCTGATTTAAAAATGGGCAGAGTACCTGAATAGACAGTTTTTTGAAGACATACAGATGGCCAGTAGACACATGAAAAAAATGCTTAACACCACTACTCATCAGAGAAATGCAAATCAAAACCACAATGAAGTATTGCCTTACACATGTCAGGATGGCTAAATTTAAAAGGACAGGAAATAACAAGTAGTGACGAGGATGTGCAGAAAAAGGACTCCTCATACACTGTTGGTAGGAATGCAAACTGGTGCAGTCACTGTGGGAGACAGTATAGAGGTTCTTCAAGAAATTAAAAATAAAATTACCCAATGATCCAGTAATTGCACTACTGGGTATTTACCTGAAGAATCTGAAAACACTAATTTGAAGAGATAAAGTCTCCTTTCTCATTTGCAGTATTATTACAATAGCCAAACTATGGAAACAGCCCAAATACCCATTGATAGATGAATGGATAAAGAAGATGCGGTGTATGTATACAATGGAATCTTATCCCACCATAAAAAAGAAAGAAATCTTGCCATTTGCAACAGCATGGGTGGATCTAGAGATTACGTTAAGCAAAAATAACCCGGACAAAGGAAAATACCATATGATTTCACTCATATGTGGAGTTTAAGAAACAAAACAAATGAACAAAGGAAAAAAGAGAGAAAGACGAACCAAAAATACATACCCTCAACTATAGAAAACAAACATAGTTACCAGAGGGGAGATGGGTTGGGTGGATGGGTAAAATAGGTGAAGGGGATTCAGAGTACACTTATCTTGATAAGCACTGAATAATATATGGAACTGTTGAATCACTATATTGTAGACCTGAAACTAATATGACACTGCATGTTAACTTTGCTGGAATTTAAAAAAAAAAAAAAAAGGAAAGAAAAGAAAAAAAGGATGATGTAAAGTATATTTCCGGGTTTTGAATGTGAGGTTGGGTACACAAGTCTTATTTGACCCTTTTTCCTTAGGATTCTGGCCAATGGAAAATCACTGGGCAAAATGGGTATCAAAATAATAGCTTTATTACTAACCAGGCATACACACATCACCCCTCCCCCACCCCCATGCGGGGCTCTCTTGTATCATCAGCTTGTTGGGAGAATAGGACTTGGAGTTGAAGCCAAAGTACATCCTCCTTTCTCCCCTGGATAGAGACCTAAGGACTTGACCCTGGGAAAACTGGACCCACAGAACTGACTCTGAGTCCAGTTCCCCAGCACGCTTCCTGGACCACTGGCCAGTCTCCCTTGCTTAATTACTATGGACGGGAGAGAATAAGAGAAGCAGGTGCCCAACTTTGCCATGGGGGAGTTCACCACACAGAGACAGGAAGCTAAGAAGGGTCAGGTGAGCCTGCATCATAAGAGCTGAATTTCTAACACTTTAAACCTTGCCCACTAGCAAAATATAGCCCAGTATTTCACCAAAGAGCTATGGCTGCCCACAGGAGTGGGTACATAAAGAGAACCAGAAGAATGTGGTCCCTCCAATACTCTCCAAGGGAGAGAAGTTCCCTCTTCTATTTGCTGTGATAGGAATATGTCAGTATAGATTGACATGAAAAGAATCCTCATGATGTAATTATTATATTATTTATATTCTTAAACAATGTATCTTGGAACACTGAAAAAAATAAAATTAGATTTAAAAATATATAAACTATAATATTTTAAAAATTAAAGAAAAAGAGAGATCCCACATAGCTCCCTAACCCCTTCCTGCCATAATTTCTTTTATTAGCTACCCAGTCTATGATACTTTGTTACAGCAACCCAAATGCGCTAAGACATTTGGTCTATTGAAACAAGCTGCTTACACCATGCCACCTTCCTGGACTATGCCTTTCTTCAAGGTGGTGCTGACATTTTACTCTTTTCTGTATCCTTTTCCTACAGCAGTGCCTCCGCATCCATGTTCCTCACTCAGGGAGGGGTTAGCCTGGAATTGTCTCAAATACAGTTTACCATCAACCCCCCCATCCATGCTTGCTCCTTTTCCTGTTTTCTCTCTAAATTCCCGGTGTCACACTCCAGTGGCTCTCAACACAGAAATGTGGTGGCCATCTTGACTTCTCCCTTTTCTCTACATGTACATCGAACTATTCAACAAAAACAACAAAATCAATGAATTTTTCTCTTAAAATGTGCTTCAAATCTGTTCTCCTTCACCCTCCCTACTATGCCCTACTTTGGCTTCTGATCATTTCTCACTTGAAGTGTTTCAACAGCTTACAACTGACTTCTAAGCCACATATTTCCCCCACTCCAATGTATCTCTCACTGAGAAGATTAATTTGAAAAATTCAGATTATGTTGCTAAATAAATAAATAAATAACAAAATTCAAAGGGTTTTCTTTCTTTTTTTTTTTTTTTTAATCACCAATGAGAAAAGCTCAGCCTTTTCTGCAGGACATGCAGATGGTCCATGACCAGGTTCCAGGTTTTCTCCTCAAGCTCATTTCTCACCCCTGTCCTTTCACCCACACACCTACACTTTCCCAAGTTGAATTTCTTCCTGTCCCTCAAATACATAAGACCTCCACAGCCTTCTACATGCCATTCCTTCTTCCTGGAATACATCCCTCTTTTTTTCAAGGCAAAGTTCTATTCATTCTTCAAGACCCTCCTCTGAAAACTCCCAACCTCCAGAGTTTGCTGCCCCAACTCCATGCTCTTACAACATATCAGTCATGTTTATATTCAAGCATTAATTATTTGGCATCATCTTTACTTGCTCGTATGATAATCTCCCCCTGCCACTGGACTCTGAGGTTCTTGAAGGCAAGAACCATGCTGTACCTTCTTAACAACTGGCCCTCAATACAAGTTTTAAAGATTTTATTTATTTATTTGACAGACAGAGATCACAAGTAGGCAGAGAGGCAGGCAGAGAGAGAGGGGGAAGCAGGCTCCCTGCAGAGCAGAGAGGCTGATTTGGGGCTCGATCCCAGGACCCTGGGACCATGACCCGAGCTGAAGGCAGAGGCTTTAACCCACTGAGCCACCCAGGCGCCCCAAATAAATAAAATCTTAAAAAAAAAAAAATGTATGTTGAATTCCTGCTCACAAAGTAGACTGTCAATAAATATTTATGGAAATTCTTGTCAATGGCTATAGATCCTAACAGATGAAGACCTAAAAATGGTTTAGAATAAGTGAGAGGACTAGGGTCTTGAATTGTATTTGTAATTCAATGGAGGAGATGAATTAATATGGTGTCTCAGATGCTTTTGCCTCATGAGCTATAAAACTACTAGAATCTAGACTGGGAAAATGAAAGAGCTAATTGTTACCCTAGCCAGTAATGAAATTTTACACTGATAATTTTTCATAGTGACCCACTGAAGTTTCTAGTTCTTCTTTTTTTGTTTTTTAAAGTTTTTATTTATTTTTTTGACAGACAGAGATCACAAGTATGCAGAGAGGCAGGCAGAGAGAGAGGAAGGGAAGCAGGCTCCCTGCTGAGCAGAGAGCCCTATGCAGGGCTCCATCCCAGGACCCTGGGATCATGACCTGAGCCCAAGGCAGAGGCTTTAACCCACTGAGCCACCTAGGCACCCCTAGTTCTTCTTGTGATGAGAAAAGATGAGTTGGTCTTTTAGAAACCTGCTGCTTTGTCCTCCTGCCTAAATCACTCCCTAATAAATTAAAATGTGCCATATTTCAAAGGTTGGGTTTAAAAGATTGTTCTTCCATGTTCAGATGATTTATGAAAAGACTTGCCATAGGACTTCTTGGAGTAGGAAACTTCTTAGTTCTTTTGAAATATCCTTGATTTATAACAATTTAAAATATGTAAGTCATTAGAGAAGCAGTCATGCATGACAGTTAAAAGTATGAACATTGAAGTGATACCTGGGCAAATTAAATTAAAACTTATTGACCTTCAGTTTCCTCATCTATAACATGAAAATAATAATAACTCTTTTGCTTACTATAAACATTAAATGCCTCTTATCTCAGTAACAGCCAAGTAAAAAGAACTCAATAAATAGTTACTTAAAAAAATAAATATTCAGATTCTTCAGCCAAATATCTGCCTCAGTGTTCTAGGAAAATTCTACAAATGAGGTTGTATGATTTATATTCATGTTGAAAAAAATGCAAGTTTTTCCTTTCCTAAATAAAAATCCTAATGGAAAGTCATCTCCAGAACACATGTTTGGCTAACAACCAGAAGTCATTTTAGCCTGTACCCTGATGAAGCTGCAAGTTTATGAACTGAAGATTTACCTTTTTTCCCTAATTAGGAGAAAAAAATGTTTGATTTTAAAAGAATCTTGCATCTATAAAATTTTGTATTTATGTAGATTAGAGTTATTGTTATCTTTCCCTTATTTTATCAAAAAGTATTAAATGAAATGAATTATCATTAAATGAAAAAGTAATTATTTAAGTTAAAGGGATTGGTGGGTATTGAGACAGAAAGTTCACAATGAGCAGTATTATCCCCCAAAACCTCTGAATCCTCTTGGCCATAATAATTGCATTTGTGCCTCTTCATTGGTGTCTATACTTTTAAATCAAAGATGCAAATCAAAATATTAAACCATTCAATGGGTGGTGCTATCAATACCTTATTCTTTTATATTCAATAGTGGTGCTTTTCATCTGAATTACTTCACTCTACAATTCACAGATACAATTTGTGTTTTGTACAATAAACTCCACTTGCCCCACAGAGTTCGAGAACACTGACATACAGGGCCTTCCGTGCATATCCATGGCTAATATCAAAGTTAATCTTCTTACCTGAACTGACTGGACTCCTGAAAATCTCTCTGTACCTGAGAAAAGAATAATGAAAATATAAATGTAAAGAAGTGTGGCTAACTTTATGATGGTCATTATTTTGCAACATATATCAAATCAACTCCTGGTAAACCTTCAACTTAACAAATGTTATATGAGAATTATATCTGAATAAACCTGGAGAAACAACATCAACAACAAAAGAAGTATGTGTAAAAAATGAATAGCAGTGCCCCTGGGGTAAGGTTCTGGGTAGTCGGGAGACAGGGTGGATGGATGAGAAATTCCTTAAATGGTGGTATTATTGCATTCTTTTTAAACTTTATGCAAATATATGAATTACCTACTCAAAAATAAATGTATAATATTTTTAAATAACAAAGAAAAATAACTTCCATCCCAACTACACACAGGTATAAAAAGCAATGCTCTAGTCCCTTGAATCTCCCTAGATTCTGCCTCTTAAACTTCTTCATGAACTCTCCTATACCTCTCTGATTCCTCTTCTCTGAGTTGACCTTGCACTTGGATGGTCTAGTTGACTTCATCCTGGTATGCTTCACTAAGTGCTGACTTTGATTTCCCTTAGCTTGATCCTCTTCACTTCATGGGATTCCCATGATTCCACCCCAGGTGCCTCACTACAGACTGCTGCTTCCCCAAGATGGGCATCCTCACCCTGTCTACCTCAGGGTTTGTAACCCCATAGGAACCCACCTCTCTAGCTCTGTTGGTCTTGAAGCCCAAAGTCTGGGTTCAAGTCTTTCTGTACATTTAGATATGTGATCTCAAAAAAGACACCCAAGTTAAAATCCTGTCTCTATATTTACCACCTGTGTGTGCATGGTCAGGTTATCTCCCTTCCTCGTATCTTGATTTCCTTATCCAAAACCCAGTGATAATAATATTAACTAC
The DNA here is from genome assembly GCF_963455335.1 of Martes martes. Taxonomy (NCBI): domain Eukaryota; kingdom Metazoa; phylum Chordata; class Mammalia; order Carnivora; family Mustelidae; genus Martes; species Martes martes. The sequence goes on from NC_137903.1 coordinate 53,411,805, forward strand.
TTTTATAAGGTGTGAAGATGAAATTAGTTACTATACATAAAGCACTTAGAACAGATCATGACACACAGAACACCTGATGTGTGAGTGTTTATTATGAAGGCAATAGCCACTACTCATGACTCTATTACTTTATATTGTCACATTGGCCCTCATCTCCTACAACTGGGTCAATGAAATTTTTTTAAAGATCCTGATGGTAAGTATTGTAGGATCTGAGGGCCCAGAGGCAAAATCAAGGCTATTACTTAGGTAATTATAAAAACATTTAAAATGTAACCACTTAAGCATAAAACAACAAGAAGAAAAACATTCTTAGTTTATAGACATTGAAAAACATGTGGTCAGTGGGATGTAACCCATGTGCCTTAGTTTTCCAACTCTGGGTCTAGACTAAGCCTGTCCAACAGAAATAAAAGTGAGCCTCAAAGATGAACTGCATAAGTAATTTAAAATTTTCTATCTAGTAGCCCTATATCATATATATATGAAATATATATATTATGTATTCTAGTAGCCATATATGTAAAAAGTAAAAGCAAATAGGTGAAATTCATTTTAATACTCTATTTTATTTATGCCAATGGATTTAAAGCATCATTATAAAAACACATCAGTTTAAAAATTATTAATGAGATATACATTCTTTTTAAAAATCTGTTGTATAGTTTACATTTACTAAATTCAGAACAGTTACATTTTAAGTATTTAATAGAGATTTAGACAGCAGAGTCCAGAACTGTAAAATGAAAGGGTGGGATTAAAGAATATGTAAGTTTCCTTTTGCTCTTAATAACATCAATTATGAAACATCTAACTTTCTAATATCTCACCAACACTTATCTATCTATTATCTATCTATCCATCCATCTCTGTGACTGAGTGCTCTGTAGGTACCAGGCACTGTATTAAGTTCCAGGAAAAGGCTGACAACTTAGGAATGTTTCCAATCTCCAGAAGTTCACTATCTAACAGGGAAAGAACAATTTCTAAGCCTGTAAAGAAATGACACAAATTAAGAAGGCAACGCAGAGAGACAGTCTAAAAAAACAAGGTGAGGGCAGGGTATATGCACCAAGGAAGAAATGGCCAATTCCCCTGAGTACAGAGAAGAGGGCCAGGGGAGCATTACAGAAGTGGTGATGCTCCCCTGGCATCCCCAGAAGTGGTGATGCTTCCCTCTCTAGGTGAAGGGTTTCTACTGCTGCGCAAGAGGCAGTGTGATAAAAGGCAAGAGGCAGGGAAGGGCCTGGCCCTACCACGGATCTGAAGGTCATTCTGATGGATTAGACATGAAGATGCTAGAAAGGAAAGTCATAGTCAGATACCCCAATTAAGAGCCACACTTTGAAAGGATTTATTAGTAGTGATACTAAGAGGTTTGGACTTCACCCTGTAAGTGATAGGGAAGTACTGGTTGATTGCAGGCAGGCGTTGGTGTGACCGCTTTGCATTTGAAAAGATCATTTGCCTGAAGTTTGGGGCCTGGGATGGTTAAAGGGGAAGACATAGGGTCAAGGAGACATGTTGGAAGATCACTGCAGTAACCCGGCAGGCAATGATGAGAGATCAGACAAAGATAGAAAAAGAGGAGGACGTGGGTGCAGTTAACAGTAAAGGCAGCTAATAGATGTGTAATGAGAGAAGTAAGTAGAGAGCTGGCAAAGGCCCAGTTTCTGACGTAGGTAGCTGAAAAGATAACTGGGCTTTTCCATTCACCATGACAGGAGAAACAAGAGGAAGTTCTTCAAAATGAAAAAAAAAATCATTATAGAAGTTTCCAGAAACATTCATCTTATATGGAGTGCTTCTCTATAATAAGTCTGTCTTGGTCGAGTTCAGTGCAAGGGATTTGATTAGTTTGTCCTTTTATGAAAAGCTCAGTGGAAGAAGTAGATTTTAAAAAAAAAAAAAAAGGTTTTGTATGATTTTCAGACCTACACTGGAACAATCATACCAGTGTATTGTTTGATGCTTGTTTTCTGACAGAACATCTTGAGTTCATGATCTAATGTTCCTGAATCAACCACAAATTCCCTACAGAAAACTAAATTTGTGTGAACTGCAAACTCCTTGCTCTTTTTTGATGCTTCAGTGATGGAAATATACTGAGCTTCTCTTCACCTCAAGCAGCCATTAGTTTTTATCTGCTCAGTCCTTCTGACCACACTTTTCAGTCTCTTATTATTAGTTAATCATCATGATTAACAGTCTTTCAGAGCAGCTCCAAGCATTACATACTCCTTTAACGTTGATCAAGGCAGTCAGAAAGGGGCAAGATTTCTCATCTCAACAGCTCTTTTTATTAGGGAGCAAAAGCCTTCCCAGAAAGTCTCCCCACCCAGCAGTCTCCCTTTCAGGACTCACTGAATGGAACTGGGTCACATGCCCACACTTAAGCCACTACCATCAGAGGGCAATAGAATTACCATGCCCTGGTTTACATCAAATATTGTTCATTCCAAAGGACTATGGAAGAAGTCCTTTTCTTTTCATGTGATACCAAAATAATAATAATCAGTGTATACATTTCCTATTACTGCTGAAACAAGTCACTACAAATTTAGTGACTTGAAACAACACAAATTTGTTATCTTACCATTTGAGGAACAGAAGTCTAAAATGGGCTTTACTGTGCAGAAATTAAGATGTCAGCAGGGCTGCACACCCTCTGAAGGCTGTAGCAAAGAATCTGATTCCTTACCTTTTCCAGCTTCTAGAGTCTATCTGCATTCCTTACTTATGGCCCCATCTTCCACTTTCAAATCCAGCACTAGCATCTTCCAACCTCTGTGTGTTTCTTATGTTGTAATGACTTTTCTGAATCTAACCCTTCCACATTCCTCTTACAAGAACTCTGTTAGTTTATTGCATCCACCCAGAAATCCAGGATATCCTCCCCACCTCCAGATTCTTAAGCTAATCATATCTGCAAAGTCCCTTTTGCCATGTAGAATAACATATTCCCAGTTTTCAGGAATTCAAATGTGGATATCTTTGAGACTCCATTATTCAGCTTTCCACAGTCCAGCTTCCCAATCCAAGGACAATGGATGATTGTCACAATGCAATCACTTAGTGTCTACCATATATCAAACCCTGTACTGGACACTTTACAAATGTTATCAGACATATGACTAGCACTAAAACTTTGAGAGAGGTAATGCCTCCCCTTTTGTAGACAAGGAGAAAGATACTCAGAATGTTCACGTTAATGGGGTGGGGAACGGGCTCAATTCAAACCCAGATCTACTTGCATCTCTAACCTGTGCTCTATCATGCTTTCTTCCACTTGGAAAAGTCCATCAGAAGCCACCAAGTGAAGTGTTTGAGTCACCAAAGTTCCATGATTTCGAGTGTACACTTTATTGGTGGCAAATATATACCTGAACCCTATTTCTCAGAATTCCCAATAAAATGTAGACTGTTATCATTTTTTACAAGTTCTTATTCTTTTTATTTCTTCTTCTTCTTCTTTTTAATTTATTTTTCTCACCATAGCACATATCCTTAGCAATGTCCATTCCCCAGCCACTCCATTCCTCCCAACCCCTGCCCTCCAGCAATCAGTTTGGTTCCTAAGATTAAGAGTTTCTTACGGTTTCTCTCCCTCTCTAGTTCCTTCTTATTTCCTTTTTCCCTCCCTTCCCCATGATCCTCTGTCTTGTTTCTCAAATTCCCCGTACCAGTGAGATCATATGATAATTCTCTTTCTCAGATTGACTTATTTTGCTTAGCATGATACCCTCTAGTTTCAACCATGTCATTGCAAATGGCAAGATTTCATTTTTTTGATGGATGCATAGTATTCATTGTATATAGATTCCACATCTTTATCCATTCACCTGTCAATGGACATCTAGGCTCTGTCCATAGTTTGGCTATTATGGACATTACTGCTATTAACATTCAGGTGCACATGCATCTTCGGATCACTACATTTGCATCTTTAGGGTAAATACCCGGTAGTGCAATTGCTAGGTCATAGGGTAGCTCTATTTTCAACTTTTGGAAGAACCTCCATACTGTTTTCCAGAGTGGCTGCATCAGCTTGCATTCCCACCAACACTGTAGGAGGGTTCCCCTTCTCTAGATCTTCACCAACACCTGTCATTTCCCGAGTGGCTAATTTTAACCATTCTGATTGGTATGAGGTGTTATCTCACTATGGTTTTGATTTGTATTTCCCTGATGCTGAGTGGTGTTAAGCACTCTTTCATGTTTCTGTGGGCCATTTGGATGTCTTCTTTGCAGAAATGTCTATTCATGTCTTCTGCCCATTTCTTAATTGTATTATTTGTTCTTTGGGTCTTCAGTTTAATAGGTTCTTTATAGATTTTGGATACTAGCCCTTTATCTGATATGTCATTTGCAAATATCTCCTCCCATTCTGTCAGTGGTCTTTTGGCTTTGTTAGCTGTTTCCTCTCCTATGCAAAAGCTTTTTATCTTGATAAAGTCCTAATAGTTCATTTTTGCCCTTGGTTCCCTTGTGTTTGGCAATGTTTCTAGGAAGATGTTGCTGTAGCAGAGATAAAAGAAGTTGCTGCCTGTGTTCTCCTCAAGGATTTGGATGGATTCCTGTCTCACATTGAGGTCTTTCATCCATTTTGACTCTATGTTTGTGTGTGGTGTAAGGAAATGGTCCAGTTTTATTCTTCTGCATATGGCTGTCCAATTTTCCCAACTCCATTTATTGAAGAGACTGTCTTCTTTCCACTGGACATTCTTTCCTGCTTTGTCAAAGATTGGTTAAACATAGAGTTGAGAGTCCATTTCTGGGCTCTCTATTCTGTTACATTGACTTATGTGTCTATTTTTGTGCCAGTACCGTACTGTCTTGATGATTACAGCTTTGTAATCATCATTCAGGGTCTTTTCTGGTTCCATACAAATTTTAGGAGTATTTGCTCCATTTCTTTGAAAAAAAGTTGATGGTATTTTGATAGAGATTGTTTTAAATGTATAGATTGCCCTAGGTAGCATAGACATTTTCACAATATTTGTTCTTCCATTCCATGAGCATGAAATGTTTTTCCATTTCTTTGTGTCTTCCTCAGTTTCCTTCAAGAGTACTCTGGTTTTCTGAGTACAGATGCTTTGCCTCTTTATTAGGTTTATTCCTAGGTATCTTATGGTTTGGGGTGCAATTGTAAATGGGATCGACTCCTTAATTTCTCTTTCTTCTGTATTGTTGTTGGGGTATATAAATGCAACTGATTTCTGTGCATTGATTTTATATCCTGACATTTTACTGAATTCCTGTATGAGTTCTAGCAGTTTTGGAGTGGAGTCTTTTGGGTTTTCCACATAAAGTATCAGATCATCTGCAAAGAGCAAGTGTCTGACTTCTTTGCCAATTCAGATGCCTTTTATTTCTTTTCGTTGTCTGATGGCTGAGGCTAGGATTTCTCGTACTATGTTGAATAGCAGCGGTGGTGGTGGTGGACAGCCCTGCCATGTTCCTGATCTTAGGGGAAAAGCTCTGTTTTTCCCCATTGGGAATGATATTCGCTGTGGGTTTTTCATCAATGGCTTTTATGATGTTGAGGTATGTAGCCTCTACCCCTACACCATGAAGCGTTTTGATCAAGAAAGGATACTGTATTTTGTCAAATGCTTTTTCAGCATCTATTGAGAGTATCATATGGTTCTTGTTCTTTCCTTTATTAATGTATTGTATCACACTGATTGATTTGTGGGTGTTGAACCAACCTTGCAGCCCAAGAATGAATCCCACTTGGTCGTGGTGAATAATCCTTTTACTGTACTCTTGGATCCTATTGGCTAGTATTTTGGTGAGAATTTTTGCATCCATGTTCATCAAGGATATTGGTCTGTAATTCTTTTTGATGGGGTCTTTGTCTGCTTTGGGGATCAAGGTTATGCTGGCCTCATAAAATGAGTTTGGAAATTTTCCTTCCATTTCTTTTTCTTTTTCCTTTTCTTTCCTTTCCCTTTCTTTTCTTTTCTTTCCCTTCCTTTCTTTCTTTTTCTTTCTTTCTTTCTTTCTTTCTTTCTTTCTTTCTTTCTTTTTTCGAACATATTCAGAAACATAGGTACTAATTCTTCTTTAAATGTTTGGTAGAATTTCCCTGGGAAGCCATCTGGCCCTGGGCTCTTGTTTGTTGGGAGATTTTTGATGACTGTTCAATCTCCTTACTGGTTATGGGTCTGTTCAGGTTTCCTATTTCTTCCTGGTTCAATTTTGGTAGTTTATACGTCTCTAGGAATGCATCCCTTACTTCCAGATTGTCAAATTTGCTGGCATATAGTTTCTCATAATATATTCTTATAATTGATTGTATTTCTTTGGTGTTGGTTGTGATCGCTCCTCTTTTATTAATGATTTTATTAATTTTGGTCCTTTCTCTTTTCTTTTTGATAAGTCTGGCCAAGGGTATATCAATCTTATTAATTCTTTCAAAAAACAAGCTCCTGCTTTCCTTGATCTGTTCTACAATTCCTTTGGTTTCTATTTCCTTGACTTCTGCTCTGATCTTGATTATTTCTCTTCTCCTGCTGGGTTTAGGCTTTGTTTGCTGCTCTTTCTCTGGCTCCTTTTGGTGTAGGGTTAGGTTGTGTATTTGAGACATTTCTTGTTTCTTGAGAAAGCCTTGTATTGCTATATACTTTCCTCTCAGGACTGCCTTTGCTGCATCCCAAAAATTTTGAGCAGCTGTGTTTTCATTTTTATTTGTTTCCATGATTTTTTTGAATTCTTCTATAATTTCCTGGTTGACTCATTTATTCTCTAGTAGGATGCTCTTTAGCCTCCATTATTTGAGTTCTTTCCAACTCTCCTCTTGTGGTTGAGTTCTAGTTTCAAAGCACTGTGGCCTGAAAATATGCAGGGACTGATCCCAGTCTTTTGGTACTGGCTGAGACCTGATTTGTGGCCCAACATGTGATCTATTCTGAAGAATGTTCCATGTGCACTAGAAAAGAATGTGTATTCTGTTGCTTTGCAATGGAATGTTCTGAATATATCTGTGATGTCCACCAGTTCCAGTGTGTCATTTAAAGCCTTTATTTCCCTGTTGATCTTTTGCTTAGATGATCTTTCCATATCAGTGAGGGGGGTGTTAAAGTCCCCTACTATTGTTGTATTATTGTTGATGTGTTTCTTTGATTTTGTTATAATTGGTTTATATAGTTGGCTGCTCCCATAGTGTGGTATAGATATTTAAAATTGTTAGAACTTCTTGTTGGACAGACCCTTTAAGTATGATACAGTGTCCTTCCTCCTCTCTTATTATAGTCTTTGGCTTAAAATCTAATTTGTCTGATAGAAACATTTCCACCCCAGCTTTCTTTTGATGTCCATTAGCATGATAAATTGTTTTCCACCCCCTTACTTTCATTCTGGAGGTGTCTTAGAGTCTAAAATGAATTTCTTACGGACAGCATAACAATGGGTCTTTTTTTTTAATCCATTCTGATACCCTGTGTCTTTTGATTGGGGCATTTAGCCCATTTACATTCAGGGTAACTGTTGAAAGATATGAATTTAGTGCCATTGTATTGCCTGTAAGGTGACTGTTACTGTATATTGTCTGTATTTCTTTCTGGTCTATGCTACTTTTAGGCTCTCTCTTTGCTTAGAGGATGCCTTTCAATATTTCCTGTAGGGCTGGTTTGGTGTTTGCAAAATCTTTTAGGTTTTTTTTGTCCTGGAAGCTTTTTATTTCTCCTTCTTATTCAATGAGAGCTTAGCTGGATATAGTATTCTTGGCTGCATATTTTTCTTGTTTAGTGCTCTGAATATCTCATGGTAGTCCTTTCTGGCCTTCCAGGTCTCTGTGGATAGGCCCGCTGTCAGTCTAATATTTCTACCACTATAGGTTACAGACCTCTTGTCCCTAGCTGCTTTCAGGATTTTCTCTTTGTCTCTGAGTTGTAAGTTTTACTATTAGATGAAGGGGTGTTGACCTATTTTTATCGATTTTGAGGGGGGTTCTCTGTGCCTCCTGGATTTTTTTAAAAGATTTTATTTATTTGACAGAGAGAGAGAGAGAGATCACAAGTATCAGAGGCAGGCAGAGAGAGAGGGGGAAGCAGGCTCCCTATTGAGCAGAGAGCCCAATATCAGGGTTCAATTCCACAACCCTGAGATCGTGACCTGAGCCAAAGGCAGAGGTCTGATCCATCCAGATGCCCCTGCCTCCTGGATTTTGATGTCTGTTTCCTTCCCCAAATTAGGGAAATTCTCTGCTATTATTTGCTCCAATATACCTTCTAACCCTCTCACTCTTTCTTTTTTCTTTGGGATCCCAATTATCCTAATACTTTTTTGTCTTATTGTATCACTTATCTCTGGAATTCTCCCCTTGTGATCCCGTAAACATTTCATCTCTCTTTTTCTCAGTTTCTTTATTCTCCATCATTTCATCTACTATATCATTATTCTCTCTTCTGCCTCATTTATCCTAGCAGTAAGAGCCTCCAGTTTGGATTGCACCTCATTAATAGCTTTTTTGATGTTGCCTTGATTAGAGGTTAGTTCTTTTATTTCTCCAGAAAGGGATTTTATTTCTCCAGAAAGGGATTCTCTAGTATCTTCCATGCTTTTTTCAAGCCCAGCTAACACCTTTTTAATCATCATTCTGAACTCTAGTTCTGACATCTTACTAATGTCTGTATTGATTAGGTCCCTAGCAGTCAGTACTGCTTTTTGTTCTTTCTTTTTTTTTTGAAGTGAGTTTTTCTTCCTTGTCAGAGAAGAATAAATGAATGAGAGAACAAAATGCTAATACGGTAAGAATGACCCCAGAAAAAAATATATATTTATATATATTTAGTGTGTGTGTGTGTGTGTATATATATATAGTATATATATAATATGTATCAGTATATATATTTATATATTTAGCATATATATATATATATATATACACACACACACACACTAACCAAATCAGAAGAGACCTGATATCAGGAGGTGAAGAAAGCTGATATAATTAGACTGGTGAATAGAACAGAGCCACACACTTGATTTGGGGTGTTATTTTGGTCTGTTAGAAGAAGTGGCTCCAAAAATTTTAATTTTAAAGAAAGAAAGATTATCCACCATGACCAGGTAGGATTCATCCCTGGGTTACAAGGATGGTTCAACATTCGCAAATCAATCAATGTGATAGAACAAATCAATAAGAGAAGAGAGAAGAACCACATGATCCTCTCCATTGATGCAGAAAAAGCTTTTGACAAAATCCAGCATCCGTTCCTGATTAAAACGCTTCAAAGTATAGGGATAGAGGGAACATTCCTGAACTTCATCAAATCTATCTATGAAAAACCCACAGCAAATATCATCCTCAATGGGAAAAAGCTTGCAGCCTTCCCATTGAGATCAGGAACACGACAAGGATGCCCACTCTCACCACTCTTGTTCAACATAGTATTAGAAGTCCTAGCAACAGCAATCAGACAACAAAGAGAAATAAAAGGTATCCAAATTGGCAAGGAAGAAGTCAAACTCTCTCTCTTCGCAGATGACATGATTCTTTATATGGAAAACCCGAAAGACTCCACCTCCAAACTACTAGAACTCATACAGCAATTCAGTAATGTAGCAGGATACAAAGTCAATGTCCAGAAATCAGTGGCTTTCTTATACACTAACAATGAAAATACAGAAAGGCAAATTAGAGAATCGATTCCATTTACTATAGCACCAAAAACCATAAGATACCTCGGAATAAACCTAACCAAAGAGGTTAAAGATCTGTACTCGAGGAACTACAGAACACTCCTAAAAGAAATTGAAGAAGACACAAAAAGATGGAAGACCATTCCAATGCCATTCCAATCAAAATTCCACCAGTATTTTTCAAAGAGCTGGAGCAAATAATCCTAAAATTTGTATGGAATCAGAAGAGACCCCGGATTGCTAAGGAAATGTTGAAAAACAAAAATAAAACTGGTGGCATCACGTTACCTGATTTCAAGCTTTACTACAAAGCTGTGATCACCAAGACAGCATGGTACTGGCATAAAAACAGACACATGGACCAGTGGAACAGAGTAGAGAGCCCAGATATGGACCCTCAACTCTATGGTCAAATAATCTTTGACAAAACAGGAAAAAATATCCAGTGGAAAAAAGACAGTCTCTTCAATAAATGGTGCTGGGAAAACTGGACAGCTATATGTAGAAGAATGAAACTTGACCATTCTCTTACACCGTACACAAAGATAAACTCGAAATGGATAAAAGACCTCAACGTGAGACAGGAATCCATCAGAATCCTCGAGGAGAACATAGGCAGTAACCTCTTTGATATCAGCCACAGCAACTTCTTTCAAGATATGTCTCCAAAGGCGAAGGAAACAAAGGCAAAGATGAACTTCTGGGACTTCATCAAGATAAAAAGCTTCTGCACAGCAAAAGAAACAGTCATCAAAACAAAGAGGCAACCCACGGAATGGGAGAAAATATTTGCAAATGACAGTACAGATAAAAGGTTGATATCCAGGATCTATAAAGAACTCCTCAAACTCAACACACACAAAACAGATAATCATATTAAAAAATGGGCAGAAGATATGAACAGACACTTCTCCAATGAAGACATACAAATGGCTACCAGACACATGAAAAAATGTTCATCATCACTAGCCATCAGGGAGATTCAAATCAAAACCACATTGAGATACCACCTTACACCAGTTAGAATGGCCAAAATTAGCAAGACAGGAAACAACGTGTGTTGGAGAGGATGTGGAGAAAGGGGAACCCTCTTACACTGTTGGTGGGAATGCAAACTGGTGCAGCCACTTTGGAGAACAGTGTGGAGATTCCTCAGGAAATTAAAAATAGATCTTCCCTATGACCCTGCAATTGCACTGCTGGGTATTTACCCCAAAGATACAGATGTAGTGAAAAGAAGGGCCATCTGTACCCCAATGTTTATAGCAGCAATGGGCACGGTCGCCAAACTGTGGAAAGAACCAAGATGCCCTTCAACGGATGAATGGATAAGGAAGATGTGGTCCATATACACTATGGAGTATTATGCCTCCATCAGAAAGGACGAATACCCAACTTTTGTAGCAACATGGACAGGACTGGAAGAGATTATGCTGAGTGAAATAAGTCAAACAGAGAAAGTCAAGTATCATATGGTTTCACTTATTGGTGGAGCATAACAAATAATATAGAGGACAAGGGTAGATGGAGAGGAGAAGGGAGTTGAGGGAAATTGGAAGGGGAGGTGAACCATGAGAGACTATGGACTCTGAAAAACAACCTGAGGGTTTTGAAGGGGCGGGGTGGGAGGGTGGGGGAACCAGGTGGTGGGTATTAGGGAGGGCACAGATTGCATGGAGCACTGGGTGTGGTGAAAAAACAATGAATACTGTTACGCTGAAAATAAATAAAAAATTAAAAAAAAAAAGAAAGAAAGAAAAAAATATATATATACACCAAATATATACCAAGATATACCATCCATATATATATATATATATATATATATATATATATATATATATACCAAATAAGGGTAAACATGATGAAGGGATGGAATATAACTGTAAAGATGAAAATTAAAATTAAAAAATATTTTTAAAAAGGAATTGATAAGAAGTTGGCTGAAAAAAAGAAAAAAAAAGAAGGAGAGAATGTGATCAGGCTGGAGACTAGAACAAAGCTATTTGCTAGATTTAGGGTATATTTTGGTCTGTTAGAAGAAACTGTATCCCAAAATTCTAAAGAAAGAAAAATTTATATGTATACAAAAAGTAGGGTTAAATACAATGAAGGGATAGAATATGACTATACAAATGAAAATTGAAAAAGATTTTTAACAAGGTATTGATAAGATAAAATAATTAAAATAGGTTAAGATAGGAAAGAGGAAACTTTCAAAAAATAGAAAATGAAAATTTTAAAAATTCAACTTTGAAAGACTAAAGAATCATTGGGAAAAAAGCCACTAACTCTATGTGCTATGTTCCTCTAGCACTGCAAAACACCAGTGAACTTGATTGGTGAACTTGGTCTTGGCTGGATGTTCTTGCTGATCTTCTGAAGGAGGGGCCTGTTGCAGTGATTCTCAAATGTCTTTGCCCGAGGCTGAATTGCACCACCCTTGCTGGGGACCAGGCTAAGTAATCTGCTTGGGTTTCCTCTTGATAGCTTTTGTTCCCTGATGCTTCCCATACAGTTTTGGAGGACGAGAATGAAAATGGAAGCCTCCCAATCTGGCCCTGTAGGAGTTTAGAGCTCGGGGCCCCACTCCTCAATGAACTCTCAGAGAAAAACAGTCAATCACTCCTATCTCCCTGGTCTCAGGCTGCACTTCATGCTCACCCAACCTGTGATGCAGTGTTTCTATCTCTGACACACAGCCCCACGTGGAGTCTCCAAATCCAGCAGTTCCTGCCACGTGCTCCTGAGCCACTCCTCCTGGAGGAGAAAGGGGGGGTCTCCCCAGATCTGCCACTTTTGGGGTCCCTGCTCAAAGAGCAGTGGTCCAACTGTGCCTCAGACATGGTTTAAGGTAACCCTAAGCTGAGAGCCCTCTCTTCAGCTCTGTCTTTGCAGCCAGCTTCCCTACTCTAATACCTGGGAGCTCTGCCACACTCAGATACCCCCTGGTCTTTCTGTGACCCCGGGGGTCCTGAGACCACACTGTCTCTGTGAGGGCTCCACCCTCCACTTAGCCACTGGAGGATCATCCCTCCATAGAGCAGACTTGTAAAAGTTCTGATTTTGTGCTCCACCGTTCTACCACTTGCCAGGAGCCAGCCCCTCACCCTACAGTCTCTCTTCCCATATATCCCCTTAGATTCACTTCTCTGCACATCCTACTTTCCAGAAAGTGGTCACTTTTCTGTTCCTAGAATTGCTGCTCTTCTTCTTTTTTGATCCCCTTTTGAGTATGTAGGTGTTCAGAATGGTTTGATAACTAGCTGAATTCCTGGGACTAGACGAGATTTAGGTCTCCTACTCCTTTGCCACCTCTCTCCTCCCCTGTTGCCCTTTTTTTTACAAAAAGCTAGTAACAATTAATTTAATTTAATTTCAGTTTACTTCTGAGGACTTCATCCCTACCTACCTGTTTCTATTCCCTGCCTATGCCTTTTAAGGTATTAAAGCAAAGATTTTTAGAAAATGAAAGTTTTAAAATAATGTTAACAATATCTAGAGGGTTTATTATTTTATTTCCTTTTTGTTTTAAAGTCTCAGAGTAGTTTATAGTTGCTTGAAATAATTCTAATAGGTTGTGTCCCTGGGAGGAATTCCCCTATCTATGTAAAGGTAGACACATAAAAATGAATAAAAATAATATTTGTGGTAAAAAAAAGTATTAAAAATGTGTTTATAGTTTTGAAAATTGGCAAGGTTGATGCATGGATTTTAACACATATAATGGTAAGTAGCTGTATTGGTATATTAGGGGACAAAGACATCTTCTGAACCTGATAGCACCAGTTTGTGGAAAGGCAATAAAGTGACAGGATAGAGAGACAAGTTCCTATTTTTACACATGATGAATTCCTAAGAACACATACTAAAACCAAATACAGAAAAGTTGAATGATAGCCTTACATATTACAAGCAGATGGTCTATTCTAAAAAAGCTATAAAAATGAAAATAATAATAAAGTTAAATTCCTAAGCACACTTCGGCTTTTAGATCACCTTCAATGACATATTCCCAACTTCTTCTTTTTTTTTTTTCTATCTTCCTTTACAACTGAATGCCACAGTCAACTCTTACATCTGGTGAGTATCCAATAGAAGCTAAAAAATGAAACACTCTGGGGGCCGCAGTCTTCATTTTAATCGTTACCTCACTAGTGGCAACACTTCATCAATAGTGTCAAACACTTGGTTTTCCTGTTTTCCATTCCTGTTTAAATATTAAGAATGAAATCCCATAAGATACTTATTTAAATCATTAGAGAAGTACAGCCAACACTGAGCTACTGGCTGGCAAGCAGTCATGATAGCCAGTAGACGTCATACCAAATTCAGCATAAGAAAGCCAGTTTGTTATTATGTATTGTGTATAAAAAAGAATTAACATCCTAAACAGAAGAGAAGAAAAGCCTATATTCCAGTTCTCAAATGTTGAGTCTCCAGTATCTCAACTAGTACATATAATAGCTTCATGCATGTATAGGGAAGGAGGATTTGGGGAGAGGTTCTGTCTATCTGTCTTTCTATCTCTGTCTCTCTCTGTGTGTCTTTCTCTCTGTGTCTGGGAAGCAAGCTTGACATTTTGTCTGAAGCTCAGACAATTTTTTTCCACCAAAATGCTTCAGAACAATGCAGGTCCAATATAGTACCTTTCTTCAATATCCCCCAAAATCCATATTCCTCCTTTCTCCTTCCAGAGTCAGAACTTAAGATCCAGCCAACTTCAGGTGCATGAGATTATGTGGCATCCGGTGTAAGCCTTCCCAGCAGCTATGAACACTGCTGTTTTCCAGATGTGCACCCATTCACTGCATGCCAGGGTTGTGGCTGCAAATTTGGAAGTCTGCAAATGAGTCATGAAGTCAAAATGACTAGGAAGCTCCAGCATTGGCCATTACATAAAAATCAAAATTTGGACCATCCACTGATTTTTCCTTTAAAAGTATTGATGAAGAGGATTGCCTTACAGCCACACTCGATATTGGGCAGAAACTCGTGGATAGTTTTTCTTAGGCCCTTGGGGAATGTCAGAAGGTTCCTATTAAAGTGAACACTGAGTAATAAACTTTAATAGTCTCCAGAGGTACGTAATGCCAGAGAATAATACATTAAAAATGCTGATTTAATAAGAATAGTTATAAACTCCTCATAAATCACTTATTGCAAAGCATAATTTTGAATTACTCAAAAGATAATAAAACCATGATAAATTATAACTCATGCTGAACTAAGCCTTATGTTTCCAGTATCAAACAAATAGATCAATTAATGTCCTTAATTAGCAGCTGATGAGGAGAAATCATGCGTAGCTTTAAAAGAATCCTGTAACGTCTGTGAAATTTCCAAGTCTGTTGGCTAAAATAAGCTTTTCCCTTTCACAGTTATTTTTTTTTTCCTGGATCTCCCTGCAAGCTGTCAACCCAATATATCGTGCAGGATTGTGAAGCTGCCCATCACAGGAAATTGCTGTCTGACAAAGGTATTTCCAATCTGTAATGATTACTGTATCTGTCAAGCAGATAGTTAAAGTAATATCATAAAAACCAAGAAAATCTGATGCTTCCCCATATGTCTGGGTAACCAGTGTTCCTTCCCTCACACAAGCACATAACAGATGCACTGTATTTGTTAGCAGAATACAAAATAAAACATAACAAAGCCTATTTTCTCCAATTTGCATAAGCAGTACCAATGTGGGAGGGGAACTTGGAATGAAAGATTCTGGGTTGCTTTTGCTTGTATCTTCCAGTTGTCAAAATCTGAAAAGGTATAATCACCCTGACAAGAAAGGAGTCAGTGGTTCCTATGGCAATGTTGAGAGGGGAATGCCAAAGAAGAACCAAAAGAGGTAAGAAAGGGGTCAAGATTATTACTATCATCTCTTTTCTCTTGGAATCTTGTTATTTTAGACATTTTGACTCAAAAAAATCCAATTTTAGTCACCTTTCTTGATGTTTCATGGGTAAGTGTCAAATTGTAAGTCATGGAGAAGAATGAGGGGAAGAGAGTGGAAAGGAGGTTCTCATGATGGAATCAGGCCACTGAGATCTAAGTCATAGAGGACTTTCAGGAGTTTCACTACTGTCCCCAAAGTGAGGCAGAACTCACAACCAAACTCAAAGCCTTTCAGAGAAAATGAGGGGGAGAAGTGATGGAGCACTTTGATTACCTTTTGAAACACATCTTTCAAGTCTGGACAAGATATAGTGGCAATCTGTGAAGTCCCTGAACATCACACTTTATCCCAAATAATTCAATTATCTGATGTTTAGTTTGTGGTGGAGTTATTATATTTGGAAATTAAGAATTTGGAAAAGTTCCTGACACAAGCATTATCCATAGCACAAGACCTCTGTATTATAAAAATTGCTACCTAAGGCAAGCACTTCATCTCTGTGTTCCAGTTTTCTTATAATCAACAACAAGTATAAAAACATCTATTTTCTCCCCATTTGTTCCCATATCTAATGCAATAACTGGGTGGGGGATGAGTGGAACAGAGCATGTTAAGAAAAGCTGACCTAAAACTGAACCTAGCTACTGAGATGGGACAGATGTTAGAGGAGCTAGAGTCTGGGGGGCATAGCATGAATAGAGTAAAAACAAAGAGAGGGCACCAGGATGGACAGCACAGAGAAATAGGGTCTTCCAACAACCACTACTGAATGCATTGGAGGAGAATCCAGGGATGTTCATTTGTCAACTCTTTTATTAAGCACCTACTATGGGCCAGGCACTGTGCCAGGCTTTAGGAATGGTGAACCAACTAGGAAGTATCTCTTCCCTGAGAGATCTTGCAAACAGTAGGGATGGCAGTTATGATAAAGAAAGTAAGATGCGCCTTAGGAGGATCTAGCAGGAGCTCCTATCTAGGCTGGGACACTAGGGAAGACTTCATGGAAGCAACACCACTTTGGCCAACCTAAAGCATGAATAGGAGCCAGGCAGGTGAAGAGAGGGAGAAAGAGCATCCTGAGCTAGGGGGCGTCCTAAGGTCCTACAGAGAAGGAGTCCATGGATGTCTGATGAACTGAGAGTGCACCACTGTCTTAGGATTTAGAATACATTCGCTGGGAATAACAGGAAGTGATTTGAAAGGAGGGGTGGAGAAAAGGGCAAATTCCTACAGGTTTTATAACTCAGGTTAAGACTTATCTAAGCACCAAGAGATATTATTAAGGAATATAAGCAGAGGAGAAACATGCTCTGATTTGTGTCTTTGAACATCACTGGCTTTGATGTGAAGGATGTATTTGAGGAAAGTTTAATGCAAGGCTTCACAGGTTTAGGGTGCTGCTGAAGTAGTCCAGACAGTGACTCTGGTGATGCAGATAAGGATGTGACAGTGGAAGGGTCAAGAGCCATTTAGGAAGGAGGCTTAATACATTATGGCACTGATTAGATTGGGCCTGAGGGAGAGGAAAGAATGAACTGAGGATGAAGTCTAGGTTTCCTACCTCAGCTCCAGGATGGGGAGAGGGCATGTTTGAAGAACCAGTGGGATAGTCCTCATCACAGGTTCACGCTGTATGCAGGCAGCAGGACCCAGAAGGTTCAGAAAAGGAGCATCAGATCCAGAAGAAAAATGAGAGAAGCAAAAGGAGCCCCCAAGCTGCCCTCTGCCCTATCCTTTGGCTTTTTGCTTTTGTATTTGCTATTCACCCCCACAATGCCCAAGCCCGGTCAGCAGAGGGAACTGATAGCTTGTGCCTCAGTTCTCTAAGTGGCTCCCTACCTTCCCTTGATTTGTGACTCTGTCTTTAACCTGACACCTTGGACAGTTGGACATTAATCAGTTGGTATTTTTGAGGAACTTTTACATCCCTTGAGAGACATTCCCCATTAGTTAAAATGTTAACCTCCTCTCATCCAAGACACTTTAGTGTTTTATTTCTTTCTCTTTTTTAAAGATTTTGTTTATTTATTTGATAGACAGAGATCTCAAGTCAGCAGAGAGGCAGGCAGAGAGAGAGGAGGAAGGAGGCTCCCTGCTGAGCAGAGAGCCCAATGTGGAGCTCCATCCCAGGACTCTGAGCCAAAGGCAGAGGCTTTAACCCACTGAGCCACCCAGGCGCCCCAACACTTTAGTGTTTTCAATTTCATATTCCATCCTGGAAATTTTTTTCATTTTTCAGGTAATGACCCAGAAAAGCTAACTGAGAATTATAGCTAAGCCACCAACAATAACTCTCTCAGATGACAAACAAAAGATCAGGAAACTAGAAGTTCCTTCTAGGTATTCACTCATTCATTTGTTCATTCCACTAATATTTATTGAGTCATTCAACAAGTATTTTAGAAGCTCCTTTTAATGTTCTAGGCTGTTAGGCATTAGAGAGGGAACTGTGAGCAAGACAAGTTATCTGCCTCATAGTATATACATTATTCCTCTGGAGAGATACTAAAAAAAAAAAAAGTACCCATCCTGGGAAGTGCTATAAAGAAAACAAATGTGGATGCGGAGTAGGAAGTACCTGGGGATGGCCATTTAAGGAGTGGTCAGGAAAGCTTGAGCTTCTATCAGAGAATGGGACAAGCCATGCACAGAGTTGGAGAAGGAGCATCTGGGTCGATGGAACAGCAAGTGCAAAGGCTGGGAGGGGGGAAGGGTTTTGCAGGTGGAGGAACACAAGGTTGTCCAGGAATATCATAAGGGAGTAGGCAGATGTTTAATATTGAGTGCAGAGGTGTAGGTAGAAGCCCTGTGAGTTCAAAATCTCATCAGCCATGACAAGAATGTTGAGGTTCATTCCAAGTGCAAAGGAAACACTGGATGTCTTACGCGAGGAGTGACAAAATCTGGTGTATTAGTTATAAGGTCACTCTGGCTGCCTTGTGGAAACAACTTGGAGTAAAAGCAAGAGACTATGGGAGTCTTTGTGAGAAGTGGGAAATGGGCCCATGACATAATGGAGATGGAAAAAAAGTACAGTAGCTTCAAAGAAGTTTGGGGCACAGGGGTGGATGTTGGGGACAAAGGAAGATCTCTCTGTATAAAGCATACACTCTCTCTTTTCCTTTCTGTACAAACTTCCCCATTTTATCTTCACCAATCACGCTGGAAACTATTCCTTTTTGGAATGACAACTTAGTGAATACCATTGGGTTAGTTCTGCTTGAGTCTATTTTCCTATCCTGGCCTATGTGTCAGGTGTATTTCAGGTCACTAAGGAAGGATTCTAGACCCAGCCATAAACACTGGAGGGGAGGTTTTTCATTGCTTGGCCCATCTTACCTTCTTTTTCCCTTAACCCCACCCTGCTGGAAAGCACTACACTCGCACAGCTGGAAAAGATGACTGTTGGGGGCCAGGATGTCACTATTGCTGGGCAGGCGAAGGAATTGCTTTAAAAATAAAATATTGAACCAATTAGTAGCCCAGTAAAAAGTCCAGATGCCATTAGATGGGGGCTCCCACTGCTTTGAGAAAGACCAAGGGGGGCTTTGGAGCCCTCCTCAACATTTACTTCCCCTGTGCCTCCTTAACCTCTAGTGCGGGACAACTAGTCTAGCATTGCCTTTTGTATGCTGACTTTGGATACCATGGAGTCATTCCTGCATGAGGGAATCATCACAAATTTTATAGGCTGATCTAAGAGGATCAAATACAGTGTCCGTATTAGCCTCTGACTAAGAAATATCTTTCAGTGAAAACGCAATGACTGAGCCCCATTTCATCCTCCTCCCCAAATAGATCTCCTCTTTTCCCAATAAAAATCTGTACCAACTAGGGGCACAAAGTGTACTAAATCTTGTTCATTTTTGGTATTCCCTGTGAGTTAAATGAGAGCGGGTCTCACCTCTGTCCTGGAAAGTGACCCAGAACCAGCTTAGGGCAAGAAATATCTTTCAGTGAAAATGCAATGACTGAGCCCCATTTCATCCTCCTCCCCAAATAGATCTCCTCTTTTCCCAATAAAAATTTGTACCAACTAGGGGCACAAAGTGTACTAAATCTTGTTCATTTTTGGTATTCCCTGTGAGTTAAATGAGAGTGGGTCTCACCTCTGTCCTGGAAAGTGACCCAGAACCAGCTTAGGGCAAGGAAGGGAATTGCTTGCAGATTCTCTATATGTGTCTTTAAGTGTAGAACTTTCTTAGCATGTCCCTGGAAAGGAAACTGATGGGGAGTAATTGGTGACAGGGAAAGAGACTTGCAGGGCTCTCCATCTGGTGATGAAGCAGACTGCAGCTTTATTTAGTTCAGATGCTGCTGCTCTCCGTCCTTTTGTAAGGTTTCAGCTGTCTTGTTAGATGGCTCCTCAGCACCAAATATTCCTTCCAAATCATTTCATTTCTAATAACAAAAATAACCCAGTATTTCTGAATCATTTACCTATAAAAACTTTTTAAATGGTGTATCGCAGTTGAGAGAAATTTCTGGGGGGAGAAAGTTGTGGGGTAGTTTATCCCTATGTCATCCCCACAACAACTGCGATGGTGGAATTCATCTGGTATATTAACATTTATGTACCAGAAAGAAAAGAAGCTAAATGTATGGCTTATCTTTCTGTCAGTTCTGACCCTCTCCAAATGTTTTGCAGGATAGATAGTAAGATGGAAAAAACCTGCCCAAACTCAATTGCTCAGACTATTCCGTTCACTGTGTTGCCTTCTTAACACAAAACACCTCTTTTAAAAATGGGAACCAGACTATGTATCCGTGGAGGGGAATTAAGTTATCTATTATTTGAACTATAGCAGCAAGTTTAGGAATCAAGATGATTCTACTTTCCTGCTTCAGGTTGTTTTCCTAATAGAAGGGGTAGTTTATACTGACCAGTTTTCCTCTCATTTAAAAAAAAAAGTTGTAGTACTGGGTGTTATACACAACTGATGAATCATTGAACACTATATCTGAAACTAATGATGTACTATATGTTGGCTAATTGAATTTAAATTTTTTAAAAAGTTGTATTTTCTAATTTATAAACTGTAAAATTTACTCCTTGTGCTATACAATTAATTCTGTGGGATCTAACAAATACATAGAGGTGTGTGTCAACCACAATCAAGATACACAAAGTTTCACTGCCCTCCCCACAAATTATCTCATGCTGCTCTTTTGTAATCAACATGTTCCCTCCGTCATCCCCACTCTTCTCTTTTCTGTTCCTATAGTTTTGCCTTTTCTAGAATGTCATATAAATAAAATCATGCACTATATAGCCTTTTGGATTTGGCTCCTTCACTTAACAAAATCCATTTGAAATTCATTCAAGTTGTTGCATGTACCAATAGTTTACTCTTCCTTGTTGTTGAGTAGAATTGCATTATATGGACATACCACAATGTGTTTATCCATTCACCCACTAGAGGATATTTGGGTGGTTTCCAGTTTTTGGAGATCACATATAAAACTTCTATAAACATTTGTGTACAGATTTTTATATGGACTTAATTTTCTGTATCTTTTGGCTAAATACCTAGGAATGAGATAGCTAGATCTTGTAGTAAGGGTACGTTAAATTTCTTTTAAAAAAACATTTAAGGTTTTCAGTGGAGTTGTGTATTTTACATTCCCATCTGTAATCCAAGAGAGTTCCAGCTGCTCCACATCCTCACCAGTACTTAGTACTATAATTTCTTTAAATTTTAGCCATTCTGATAGGTGTGAGGTTCATCATTGTGTTTCATCAAAAAAGGAGAGATTTATTTATTTATTTATTTATTTGCGAGAGAGGGTGCCCAAGCATGGGTAAGGGCACGGGGAGAGAGAGAGAAGACTCCCCGCTGAGCTCAGAGCCTGACCTGAGCGAGGGCGGGAGGGAGTTCTCAATCCCACCATCTTGAGATCATGACCCAAGCCAAAACCAAGAGGCTGACACTCAACTCACTTGGACACCCAGGTACCCCTATCATTGTGCTTTTAAACTGCATTTCCTCAAAAATAACTCCTTCAGTTCCAACCATCATATCCATACTTTAGGTAAGGAGAATGGAAAGACAACAGGCAAAACGCATATGCTAGTGGAAGTGACTCTCTTTTTCTAATTTGTTGAAGGGCAAATGTTAGAGGGAGAGAGAGAGTCTTAAGCAGACTCCACACAGAGAGTGGAGTTCATCTTGGGGTTTGCTCTCATGACCCTGAAATCACGACCTGAGCCAAAACCAAGAGTCAGACACAGAACTGACTGTGCCAGCCAGGTGGCACCCTTGTTAAGTGGCATTGCTGGGAGCCCCACCCACCAATTTTTGATTGCCTATCATTGACCAGAACTAGTTACAAGACCACCCCTATGTGCAAGGAAGGTTAAGAAATGTAATTTTTGTTTATTTTTTTTTATTTTGTTTTAAATATGAATGCATTACCTTGATGAAATTAGGAATTTCTTTTTTTTAAGATTATTTATTTATTTACTTATTTGAGAGAAAGATAGCATGAGTAGGGTGAGGAGTAGGGGGAGAAACAGACTCCCTGTTGAGCAGGGAGCCCTATGTGGGGCTCCATCCTGAGACTCTGGAATCATGACCTGAGCCAAAGGCAAATGCTCAAATGACTGAGCAACCCAGGCACCCAAAACTGGGCATTTCTAAGTAAGAAGGAAAGAATGGACCTTGAGTTACTGCACAGATTTCCCTTCTTCCACCTCTGTATGATCTGTTCCTCACCTGAGGCCAGAGGGATCCTCATCAAAATTCATAAGATCCCTCTGGCCTCAGGTGAAGAATGGACCATACAGAGGTGGAAGAAGGGAAATCTGTGCTTCTCATCTCTCTCAGATTAAAATCAAAAGGCCTTTCAATTATTCATAAGCCCTTTCCTGATCTGCAACTGCCTTACCTTTTGGAGTTCCTCTGCTACCAATTCACCCCCTTGATCACTGTGCAGCAGACATACTGCTATTCTTCCTCTTCCATGAACAAACCATGCATGCTCTCACTTCTGGATCTTTGCACTTACTACTCCTTCTGCCTGGATATTTCTTCCCTCGTATAATCTCACTGCCTTATTTCCAATTCCCACAAGTTGGCACATGAAAGTTCTTGTGTCAGAGAGGCATTTCCTCTTATGAAATCATCTTATATAAAACAGAACTACCAACCCCTCTCATATGCTGTTTTATTATTCTTAGTACCTAATGTCATCTGACATATCATATGTTCTACTTATTTGTTAAGGGATCTTTCTTCATGTCTGAGATACAAGGGATCAGGAAACTTGTTTTGTTCCCTCCTATGTCTAAAGTAGGGCATGGCACTCAACAAATATTTGCCAGTGGAATGAATGAAGAGAGGAAGATGGAAGAATGACAATGAGTGAACGAACTTGCAGGAAACTCACAGAAAAAAAAGAGTGTTGTGGTATTTCCTCTTCCCTTTGTATAGGTCCTTTTGTCTCCATTTCTCAGCTGATTGAAGAGGACCTCAAGAGAGCTTGGGGTTTTGTAAAAGAAGAGCCTGACCTCACACCCCTGACTGCATGTTTATTGAACTAAAATATTCTGAAGAGAGGAGCTACATAGAGTTTTCTGATATTGCAGAGAATGGAAATAGAGGAAAGGATTAGGAATTTGGAAGGAAAGGGATACATAAGTCTTCCCATCTGCCAAGTGGACACAACTAAGGCAGCCAGGCTATGCCATATTGAAAGAGACCCACCCAAGGGCTTTCCAGGCTGTATTAGTTTGCTAGGGCCATCATAATAAAGTACCACAGGCTGGGTGGCTTAATCATTAGAAATTTATTTTCTCACCATTCTGGAAGCTTGAAGTACAATACCAAGGTGTTGATGAGGTTGATTTCTTCTGAGTCCTGTCTCCTTACCTTGTAGATAACCATCATCTCCCTATGTCTTCACATCATTTCTCCTCTGTGCACGCTTCTGTCCTAATTTCCTCTTCTTATAAGGACACCAGTCATACTGGATTGAGACTTAATGACCTCATTTTAACCTAGTTACTACTTAAAAGATCCAGTTTCCAACTACAGTCACATTCTGAGGTACTTAGGGTTAAGACTTCAACACATGAATTTTGCGAAGACACAGTTCAGCCCATAACACAGGGCAAGGGATTTCTAGCAGAAAGAACTTGTGTAGACTTGCATGTCTTTCCAGAGCACAAGATCTGAGAGCATATTGAAGCCTGTAGGAAAGAACATCACCAAGGCCAGGGAACGGTATAGTACATAAGTTCCCTCAGGGAAATCTTGAAGACCCCACAAGAAGAGTCTCATGAGGAAAGAATTTGCAGTTGGACACCTAATATTTGCCAAGAAACTATATAGCCAAGAAACTATAAGAACAAAAAGCAAGAGCTGCTAAAGAAAAAGACCTTCATTCTTTTTTCTTCTGTTTTTCTCTCCCTTCAGACATTGACTCTGGAGGCTGAAGAGGAAGGTGGAGGGAGGAGAGTAAAAGAACAAACCACTGGCCTCTTTCCCACGGCAGGGTGCAGAGCTGTGTGTTACGCCCAAGCTGGGGAAAGGAAAAAATGTTGAATTGGGTGAGAGATGAAAGTTTGATTTCTGAATTTGGCCTGCTGTGGACCGGGGATGCTGGGGAGCAAGGCAGGTCAAAAATGTGAAGGCAGTGGGGTTTTACCAGCAGGAGACCTGAGGCTGCTTTGGAGGAGTGTCAAATCAGAGTGTCTTGAAGAAACCATGGCTTTCTGGGAGGGAAAGCATTGCCTGTACCATCAAAACTGTCCTCAAAGGTGAAGTCATTAGCAGTACTTGGGAAGGAGTATTTTAATAGTGATTCTGTCAAGAAAGTTAACTGCCCAGGGTACAATCTCAAGACATTTGTACCCTGGTGATCTTGAGTCCAGGTCTTCCCATTCTCTATGATTCACTCTCTGATTTCACACAATCACTTCTCATGCACATGCCAGGACCCAAACTACAAGGTCAGAATGGATTCTAGCACCAAACATCACAAAAACCTGGACCCCCAGAGAATTCTCCCCATGGACAAACACCCGATGGGTGGGGCAGGGTTTTGTTTCTACTTCAAAGTACAAAAGGTCTCATGTACCCTTTTCCGAGGAAAATCAGGTTTATGTGTCCTGTAGGCACCTACAAAAGGAGGCCATGTTCTGCAATTCCAAAATGATATTCTTTCTCCACCTAAACATGATATTGCTGGCAAGTTCTCTGTATTACTTTGCTAGACCTGCCATAAGCGACTGTATGTCTTAAAATATATATTTATTCCCTCATAGTTCAGGAGATGTCATCAGGATTGGTTCCTTCTGAGCACTGTGAGAATCTATTTTGTGATTCTCTTCTAGATTCTACCAGTTTTCTGGCAATCTTTTGTGTTTCTTGCCTTTTAGAAACACCACCCTCATCTCTGCCCTCATCTACACATGGCCTTCTCTGTGTGTGCATGTCTTTGTGTCGAAATCTCTCCTTTTATAAGGACACCTGCCATACAGAATGTTTCAAAGACACTATTTCCAAATAAGGTCACATTATGGGACTACAGAGAGTTCGGATTTCTACATATGAATTTGAGGAGAGGGGGTCAGACACAGTTCAACCCATAACAGTTTTCAGCAAAGAAGAAAAGTTTCATCTCTAGCAGGCATCCCATTGGCAGAGTATCATCCCACTCCAACAATGATTATGATGTTTAAAAATACATATAAACAAAAGCCTGGCAAGAAACCTCACTCAGGTGAAGGAATCACTCAGCAACTAAATAATCAACTCACTATAGAGTAAGATTGACATCGGTACCAACATGTTCCTCTTATCCTAGTCTACTAATAATACCAAGTAATAGTAGAAAGTAGTTATTTAATTTTTTAAAAATCAATGATTTAAACCTTTGCAAATCAAATACAATTTCCATTAGTTGAAAGAAAAGTGCATGACTTGGAGTCACGTTTTTTGAATGGGCTATGAAGGCTCATATTGAGATGTGAGGCTTCATATTTTATCTGTTAACTTAGCTGCTTGTTGATTCATCTGTACCCAAGAGTTTACACACTAAGATTAAATGTGAGCAGAGCTTTGCTTTGACGTCAAAAGTATGTTAGGGCTTTTATTTGTTTTGTTTGGAAATATTTTTCTTGGACTGCCTTATTTGATTTTCTATTATCCAGGGAATTTAGAGAAGGCAGAATCACATCAAGTTTCTTTAGTGTCCCCTACCATTGAGTCACATTAGAACGGTCTTAAAAGAACGGTCCTTGCATGGATGTAGCACTTTTATTCAGGAACTCAGAGTCTTTTACAACAGGTATTATTTTCTGTTTTATAGTTTCAAATGTGGTTGGAAAAAGTCCAAGCTCCATGAATAGATTTGGGGGAAAATCAAAGAATAAAGATTATGATTAAATCCCTAGCCCAGAAGCTATACTTCTTAGAAAAATGGACTCCCTTTATAGTACAGCAATTACCAGGTGCAATGTAACTGAACCTCTGACATCCAAGTGAAATCTAGCTTGGCCAACCAAGGGTATTATTTATTTAACAAATGTTATTAAGCCCTACTATGTGCCTCAGATTATTTTATGCATGAAGGATGCAGTGATGAGCAAAATTCTCATGAACTTACATCTTGTTGAGAGAAATAGATAACAAATAAGATAAATATGTTAATGTACTGAGTTGAATAGTGTCCTCCCCCCTAAAATTTATGTCTTCCTGAAATTTGTGAAAATGAACTCATTTAGAAATACAGTCTTTATGAGTGTAATCAATATAAGTTGAGATCATATGAGATTAGGGTGGACCCTAAATACATATGAATGATTTCCTTTTAGGAAGAGGAAAGTTTGGAAATGGAGAAACACAGGAAAAACACTATGTGATGACAGAGGCAGAGATTGGAGTGAGGCAGCTTCGAGCCAGAGAACACCAAGGATTGCCGGTAACCACCAGAAGTAAGGAGAGAGACATGCACGTGTTCTCCCTCAGAGCCTCCAGAGGGAACAACCCTACTGACAACTTGCCTTTAACTTCTAGCCTCCAGAACTGTGGTAGAATAAATATCTGTTGTTTTGAGATAGATGGTTTGTGGTTCTTTGTTACAGCAGCCCAAGGAAACTTGCATGATTTGTGAGTGACAATAAAGGCTTAGGAGAACAAAATAATAAAACAGTGAAGCAGGACAAAAAGTCCTGGAAGAGGTTGCAGTGTTATATTGGCCAGGGAAATCCTCAATGAGAAGGTAATATTGAGTAAAGCCCGAACATGATGAGGATACATAAAGGTACCTAGAAAAAGCATTCTAGATAAGAGGAAGAGCATGTGCAAAGGCCCTGTTCAAAGACCAGCAAGGAGGCCAGTCTGGCTGGAGTGGAATAACAAACAAGGAGAGGAAGAGGAGAAAAAGAACTCATAGAGGGAATCAACATCCAGATCATGGAAATGTGGTGAGCTGTTGTAAAGTCTCTTTGGCATTTACTCTCAGTCAGACAGAAAGGAAACTCTTGGAGAATTTGAAACAGGGAAGAGGAGCAGAGAAATGACAAGATCTGACTTATATTTTAATAGGATCTTTGAACTACTGAGATCATTCTGAAAAGAACAGGACAAAAGCAGTTAGAAAACAAGTTCAATAATCTAAGTAGGAAATGACAATGGCTTGGACCATGGTAGTGGTGGAGGTGGTAAAACTGACTGCACAGGGTCAGTTCCTGGAAATATTTTGTAGGTGTGGTTGATGATATTTACATGAATAAGATGTGAAACACAAGTAGAAAAGAAGATTCAAAGACTGGTCCAAGATGCTTTGCCAGAGGAGTTGGAAGAAGGGACTTGTCCTTTATTGAGAGGGAAAGGCAGTGGGAGGATGAGGCATGGTGGGGAAGATCAGGAATCTATTTGGGGCATATTAACCTTGAGATATCATTTAGATATATGTGTGAACACTGACAAGGCAGTT
The DNA here is from genome assembly GCF_963455335.1 of Martes martes. Lineage (NCBI taxonomy): Eukaryota > Metazoa > Chordata > Mammalia > Carnivora > Mustelidae > Martes > Martes martes. The sequence continues at coordinate 53,439,292 of NC_137903.1, forward strand.
GGCTACACAAGATGGAGTTAAAGAGAAGTCTGGGCAGGAGATACAAATTTAGAAGTTGCTGGAACAGAGATGGTATCACGTGCCTATGTATCCCTTATGCCTCTCCACAACACTTCTTGTTTCCCTGCATAATTTGACAATGTAGGGAGGGTGACCCTGCCTCTGACTTGTGACAGTTCTATAACCCTCTATGGGGAGAACTATAAAAAATGACTTACCACACTCTGTTCAATGTTCTAGATTGTTGTACATTTATTTTTTATAACCTTTCTATTAAAAAATTAGGTGGTTCACAATGTTATAAGACATAAAATAAGAACACTACAATTTAAAAATGTAGAAGTAGCAATTAGATAAGTTAATTAAGTAAACTAAGCACCTGTGAGTAGGAGATTTCTTTAAGTTCTTTTATGATCATCACATTTTGCAAGAAGAAGAAAGGAGAGTAAGTACAATCTCCATGGAAAATTTCCTTTAAATTCTTATTATTATCTCACTTTTGGAAAAACATTTTTAATATATTACTTTGAATCAATGAGCAAAGATGTTTCCTCCCAATCCTTCTAATCCAATTAAAAAAAGTTATCTACAAAAACTGGTATAAGTTTGGAGCACCTCGGTGGCTCAGTTGGTTGAGTGTCTACCTTCAACTCACGTCCTGATCCCAGGGTCCTGAGATTGAGCCCCACAGCATCGGGCTCCTGGCTTAGCAGGGAGCTTGCTTCTCCCTCCCACTCTGACCCTCTCTCCTCCCCACTTGTGCTTTCATTTTCTTGCTCTTTCTTTCTCTCTGTCTCTCAAATAAACAAAATCTTTTAAAGATTTTAAATTTTAAAATTTTTTAAAAAAAATAAAAAGTCTAGATTTTAAAAAGACCTATACATCTGTTTGGATAAAGATTTTTTTCTGGCATATATCTATGAAATATTTATTGTATGAATTTTCATTTCAGGGACATTGGATGAGAGTAGAAAATGCTTACTATCATGCTTTTGCAAATAATACAGACTACAAATTATCACTTTGGTATTATCCTTATACATAAAAATATCCTTATACATAAAAATCAAAATGTCACTTCAAGAAATTAGAGTCCATACAAACTGAGTTCTGATTATGTAACTTGGAAATAAGGAGAATTTAGGAAAATAGAGGAATTGATAATTAATATATCTCAGGTACTTTCTTTAAAATAACAAAGTTTGGAAATTGCTGAACTGCCATTAATTCAATGTGCCTAAAGTGTTGCTATTCTGTAATGTTGATATAAAAGACAATAGTAAGATTTATACAAATCTTGCAGAAAAACCAAGGAGGAAATATTCCCTAACTCATTTTGATTTCAACATAACCCTAACACTAAAACCTAAAAAAAAAAAGAAAGAAAAAGAAAATTGCAAGCCAATATATTTTATGAATGTAGACATAAAACTTCTTAACAAAATATTAACAGATTGAATGCAACAATATACAACAAGGATAATATATTATGACCAAGAGGAATTTATACCAGGAACACAAGTTTAGTTTAACATATGACAATTAATCAATGTTATTTGACACATGAAAAGAATAAAAGGGAAAATTATAAAATCAATTCAAAAGATGACAAAAATAGCAATTGAGAAAATTCAACACATACTCATGATTTTAAAAAGAACACTCAGCAAAAAAGGAATAAAAGGAAATCTCAGTCTAATGAAGGGAAAATAAAACAGACTAATAGGTAATATATTACTTATAAAGCATTGAAAATGTTCTCCCTACAATTGGGAGCAAGGCAAGGATATACACTATTACCATTTCTACTCATTGTACTATCCTAGTACAGTAGTAATATTGTACTAAATGCAATAGGCTCATCAGGCAAGAAAAAGAAAAACAAGGCATATAGTTTTGATAGAAATAAAACTGTCATTATTTGAAGATGATGGGATTGTGTATTCAGAAATCCCTATGGAACCTATGAAAGCAAATCCTATTAGAACCAATAAGTGAGCCAGCATAGATATAATTTTAAAAAGTAATAATAAATAAATTAATAGACATTTAATTAAAAAAAGAACTGATAAGTGAATTTGACAAGAGTGGAGAATATTAAACACATGCCCTCCTTAATACCCATCACCCAGTTACCCCATCCTCCCATCCCCCTCCCTTCTGTAACCCTCAGCTTGTTTCCTGGAGTCCAGAGTCTCTCATGGTTTTTCTCCCTCTCTGATTTCTTCCCATTCGGTTTTCCCTCCCTTCACCTGTGGTCCTCCGTGCTATTCCTTATGTTCCACGTATGAGTGAAACCATATGATAATTATCTTTCTCTGCCAGATTTATTTCACTTAGTATAATCCCCTTCAGTTCCATCCACATTGATGTAAATGGTAGGTATTCATCCTTGCTGATGGCTGAGTAATATTGCACTGTATATATGAACCACATCTTCTTTATCCATTCATCTGTTGAAGGGCATCTCAGCTCCTTCCACAACAGTTTGGCTATTGTGGAGGTTGCTGCTATGAACATTGGGCTGCATGTGCCCTTTCTTTTCACTACATCTGTATCTTTGGGTAAATACCTCGTAATGCAATTGCTAGGTCATAAGGTAGCTCTATTTTTAACGTCCTGAGGAAACTCCATACTGTTTTCCAGAGTGGCTGTACCAGCTTGCATTCCCACCAATGGTGTAAGAGGATTCCCCTTTCTCCACATCCTCACCAATATTTGTTGTTACCTGTCTCATTAATTTTTGCCATTCTAACTGGCTTAAGGTGGTATTTCTTTGGGGTTTTGATTTGTATTTCCCTGATGCCAAGTGATGTTGAACATTTTTTCACGTGACTGCTGGCCATTTGTATGTCTTCTTTGAAGAAGTGTCTGTTCATGTCTTCTGCCCATTTCTTGACTGGATTATTTGTTTTTTGGATGTTGACTTTGAGAAGTTCTTTATAGATCTTAGATACCATCTCTATATCTGTAATGTCATTTATGAATATCTTTTCCCATTTCATGGGTTGCCTCTTAGTTTTGTTGACTGTTTCCTTTGCTGTGCAGAAGGTTTTTACCTTGAGGAAGTGCCAAAAGTTCATTTTTGTTTTTGTTTCCCTTTCCTTTAAAGATGTGTCTTGAAAGAAGTTGCTTGTGGCCGAGGTTGAAGAGGTTACTGCCTATGTTCTCCTGTAGGATTTTGATGGATTCCTGTTTCACAATGAGGTCCTCGGTCCATTTTGAGTTTATTTTTGTGTATGGTGTAAGAGAATGGTCCAGTTTCATTCTTCTGCTTGTGGCTGTCCAACTTTTCCAGCACAATTTATTGAAGAGACTGCCTTTTTTCCATTGGATATTCTTCCTGGTTTGTTGAAGATTAGTTGACCATAGAGTTGAGGGTCCATTTTGGGGGTCTCTTTTCTGTTCTATTGATCTATGTGTTTGTTTTTGTGCCAATACCATGTTGTCTAGACCACAGTGAATATCTTTCTCAATAGAGGAAAACTGAGAGCTTTTTCCTTAAGGTCAGGAATACAACAGCGATGCCCACTTACCATTATTGTAAAACAATACCATTTATAATAGCAACATGAACATCAGGAATTCCAGCAAAAAGATGCACAAGATCTTCACACTAAAAATTACAACAATTTCTAAGAGAAATTAAAGAAGACTTAAATGGAAAGATACAGTATGTTCATAAATTGAAAGATTCATACTATTACGTTGCCCATTTTACCCAAATTGGTCTCTTTAATACCATCCCAAAATCCCAGAAGGTGGTTCTGAAGAAGAAATTGACCAGCTCATTCTAAAATGTATAAGGAAATGCAAAGAATCTGAAATAGCATTTTCTTTGAGCAAGAATAAAGTTGAAGATGTATACTGCCAGATTTAAAAACTTGCCATAAAGTAGTATTAATTAAGACAGTGTGCTATTGCTATAAAATAAACAAAGGATCAATGAAACAAAATAGAGATTTCAGGAATAGATCCACACATATATAGTCAATTGATTTTCCCCAAAAAGGTCAAGGAAATTCAACAGGAGAAAGAAAGTCTCATACGAATGGTAGTAAAATAACTGGAATCCACATACACCCAATAAATAAATCAATCTCAACTGCTATTTCAATTCATACAGAAAAATTAATTTAAAGTGGATCATAGAGCTAAACTTGAATATAAGAGCTATAAGGCTGCACGTTAGATAAAGTTTTCTTAGATCACAAAAGCATTAACCATAGAAGAAAAACATGATAGATTAGACCTATTAAAATTAAAATATTCTGCTCATTGAAGACTACCACTTAAAAATATCAGTAGGCAAACTATAGACTAAGAAAAAAAAATAATTGTTAAACATCCATTTTGAAAAATCTGGTATCTGGGACACATAAACTAAAAATCTATAGTTTAAAAAAAAAAAAGCTTATTCTTCTAAATGGACAAGGTATTTGAATAAATCTGTCACCAAGATAAAAGGTATATATACTATACACACACACACACACACAAGCACATACATCTATACAAGTGACCAAAGAGATATTTTTAAAAAGCTCATTATTGTTCAAAAGGGAAACTCCATTTCATATTCACTAGAATAGCTCACATCAAAAAACTGACAATACCAAATGTTGGTGATGATGGGGAGCAACTGGAACTCTCACACACTACTGGTGAAAATGTAAAATGGTACACCACTTTGGAGAATGGTTAGGCAATCTCTTATAAACATATATCTTCCCCTTGGTCAATAATTACACTTGTAGGCATTTATCAAAGAGAATTGAAAGCATTTATCCACTAAAAGATATGTAGAACAATGTTCTTAGCAAACTTATTCATTACAGCCAAACTCTGGAAACAATCCAACTGTCCATCAGCAGGTAGCCACCTGTTGGAGGGGGAGTGTGAAGACTAAAATGGAACACAAAGGAACTTTCTAGAGGAAATGGAAATGTTCTATATGATATTTGTGGGTGGAGGTTCCCTGGATGTACACAATTACCAAACCCATCAAGCCAAACTCTTAAAATCTGTGCATTTTATTATATGTGAATTATACCTTAATTTCAAATTTTGGAAAATTTCATAACAAATTTGTTTTAAGTTAGGTGCCTGTGTGTTTTCTTCCACTGTAAATGAAACACTGGAATAGAATGACCAAGATTTTACTTTTTTAAAAAAGAAAAGAAATGTTAAATCTGTTTAAGCACTTGGATACTGAGTCACAAATTCATACTTCCATATCATTTAACAGTAACTGCTAAACACTATTAAAGAACAGAAAACAAAATTATACATAAGAACCAAATATTTTTAAAGGATAATAAACTGGCAGTTCTGATTGATCCCCTCTCCTGACCTTTAAGTGAGACACCCTCTACAACTTCATTCAGAAATCATGCGATCTTCAGAAGAGTTCGAGAGTCTCTAACAAATAGTAAATACAGGTCAATGTCTGGTTTTAAATGCTCTAAAAGAAACTTGGTGCAATCTCCTAATTAATTAGTTGCATTGCCAAATTTTTTTTAAATTTTGCTATAGTCTGTTGAAAGGTGTTTTTAGGTGTGCATTAAATTTAAATTTAGAGAAATTTTTAACCAAGACTATAACTTCAGCTTTAGTTAGCTGATGTTAAGTCTATATTATTGAAAAGGCAAGCCCACAGGCTCAGCTGTTTCTTAAAGCCATCCTTTATTCCTAATAATAAACCAGGCTGTCAACGTGGAACAGGTTCCTTCAGGCACACAGGAGATCATGCATCCAATTAATTGGATAATCTTGCCAGATTATTTAAAGTTATGCTAATAAGAAGAGAGCAAATGGCAAATTCCAGTTTTGCAGCATTTAGAAATGTAACTCCTTTTGTTGGAAGCCAATTCTTACGTACCCTTATCCAGTAGCATTTGTCATACTAGAAGTTTTGGGAAAATGTTACAAGTGACACTTTGAAAAAATGTTATAAATGATAAAACATGTTCTAGAAGATATTCTTTTCTATTTCACTGAAGTTTGTCAAGAAGTGAAAGCAAAAGCACAATATTATCTTTTTTCTCTGTATTACTCTTATCTACTACCTTGGGCAAAGGAGAAGAGTCTAGCAGTTATCAATAGTGGAATTGTTATAACCAAAGCCTGCTTGTTTCCACATACATGGCATCTACCCAGGGACATGCTCTGCACCATTAATTTTGTTTTGTTTTGGTTTGGTTTGTTTTCAGAAAAACTGTCCACAGTTTTGAAGGAGCATATAAGACACTAATAGGTCTGTAAATTGGGACAAACCAGTTTTTCAGTTTTTCTTTTGTGAAAACTGAACAGACAACACTTCAAATCCACTCTGATGTATTTCTACAGAGGACTTATCTAAAGTTAAGTTTGAAAGACACTGTGATACTTACTGTCCCCTGCTCCCTGTTCTGGCAGTGAGGAAAGAAGAATAAAACTTGTTTTGCTAACATTCTTCGTTTTAAATATTCACACATGTCAAAGGAATCAACCGTAAAGTAATAGTAACAAAACAAAAAATTTGCACGGCAAAACTCACCATAAACAATGTCAAAAGACAAATGACAATTGGAGGGAAACCATATCTAAAACTCATAAAGAAAAAGAGATAATATTCTTTGTATTGACCTCAGAAAAATCAATAACACCAAAAAACCAGTAGAAGAATGGAAAAAGGAGGAGAACATATAAGATACTAAAACTATAAATAGTCCTTAAACACATGAAAAGATGATATCCAATCTCAGTAAAAGAGAAATGAACATTTAAGCCAAATTAGGTGCAATTTCTTTCTATCTCCCAGATTGTCAAATATCTAAAAGTGTGATAGGCCTCGGTGTTGGTGAAATTGTAGAGAAACAAGTCATCTTCACACATTGCTGATGGGAATACAGAGACAATGAGAGACAGCACAGATAATCTGGACATTGGTTTGGAAATGCAAAAGGATATTCACAATCATACCGTTTGCAATAGCAAAGGATAGCATCACTGGGACACCATGTACTAAATTATGCATTATACATGGAGAAGAATGTGATATTGAAAAGAATCAGGAAGTTCCCTATGTAATGATCTTGGGGCCAGGGGTGGGAATCTCCATCTTTCAAGAAAGGACTGTAAACCCTACATCTCCTACAGAGGATCAGATTTTAGAGTAAGGGAAAAGATAAATTTTAAAATGTTCCTTTCAAATAATTTTGGCATTTACAGAGCACGGAATGATTGGGCTCATTAACAAATAGGGTCCATAATGACAAGCAAAGGTTTTGTCTCAGCCTGCAAAAAAGCAAAACAAATAGAACAAACAACCAAATAAACAAACAAAATTTTAACAGAGCCATGAGTGTCTGGGTGGCTCGGTTGGTTGAGTGACTGCCTTCAGCTCAGATCATGATCCTGGAGTCCCAGGATCCAGTCCTTCATCGGGCTCCCTGCTCGGCGGGGGTCTGATTCTCCCTCTGACCATCCCCCTCTCATACTTGCTGTCTCTCAAATAAATTAATAAAATCTTAAAACAAAAACAGAGCCTTAAGAAGCTCTATTTGCTACTACTTTTCAGGGAGCATTAAGAGGTAGGAATGAGAGAAGGGGGACTGAGAAGGAGATAATGACAGGAGGTTTTATCAAGGTAGCCACTACCAAATATGACTGATCACTGCCTCTTTCCAAACCGATCTCTGAGAAGTTGTTTGGAAAGAAAAAAAAAATGCACCTAATCTGAAATACTTAATCAAAATTGGAATTACCCGGGTAAATATTCTGCCACCAGACAGAAACGAGGCTCAAGAGAGAGATAAAGATGAGTTATATAAAGATAAAGTTACATTTCTAGCTCCCCTGAGGACATTGCTTGAAAATATTATTGCATCTCTTGCCTATTGGTTGATTCAGTGACAGCAAAGTCAAGGCTCAAAGTACGTTCAAATTGGTCTCAAAAATCTTTCTCCAAAGTGGAATTTGCAGATAAACAAAGACTATTAATTAACCATTGGGGCTGGTCTCTTGATACAAGTAAAATAAAAATTTACTTGTATCAAGTATATTAGTTTGCTAAAGCTGCCATAAGAAAATACTACAAACTGGGTGCCTTAAACAAAAGAAATTTATTTTCTCACAGTTTTAGAGGGGCAGAAGGTATAGATCAAGGTGTCAATAGGGTTGATTTCTCCTGACACCTCTCTTCCTGGGTTCTAGATGGCTGTCTTCTCCCTGTGTTTCACATGATCGTCCCTCAGTATGCATCTGTGCCCAAATTTCCCCATTTTATAAGGGCACTAGTCATATTGGATTAGGACCACAATAATGACCTCATTTTAATTTAATTGCCTCTGTTAAGACTGTTTCCAAATATAGCTATATTCTGGTATACCGGGTGTTAGGAAAACACTGAAAAAGAAAAACTGCAGAGAGGAACTAGCCCTACCAAACATTGAAATACACTATGAAACCCCTGTAATTATAAGTGTGGCATTGGCACATGAACAGACAAACAGATCAGTAAAATAAGATTTTAAAAAGCCCAGAAATAGATGCAAGTATAAATGAGAACTCAGTATCTGACAAAGGTGGCATCTTAAAACATTGGGATAAAAATGGATTTTTTAATCAGTGGTTCTGGGACAGCTCAGTTAGTGGTGCTGGTACAACTCAATGATATTGACAAGTCATTCAGAAAAGATAGAATTAGATTTATATCTCACACCATATATAAAAATATTATACTCTAGGAGATGCCTGGGTGCCTCAGTTGGCATCTGCCTTCGGCTCCTGTCATGATCCCAAGATCCTAGGATCAAGTCCCACATCGGGCTCCTTGCTCACATTCTCCCACTGCTGCCAATCCCCCTGCTTGTGCTTTCTCTCTCTCTCTCTCTCTCTCTCTGGCAAATAAATAAATAAATAAAATATTTTTTAAAAAATATTACACTCTAGTTAGTAAATCTGTTTCTTATAGGGATATGGGATAGCAATTCTATAATTCTTTATGTGTATTCTAGATTAAACAAATAAGTAAATATGTTATATATAATGAGATCCAGCTTTCTCATTGTGGGAGAAAAAAATTACAAATAAGGAAAAGGGGAAGACTAGAAAGACCTTATAGTATTGGGAAGCAGGCTCCCTGCTGAGCAGAGAGTCCAATGCAGGGCTTGATCCCAGGACCCTGGGATCATGACCTGAGCTGAAGGCAGAGGCTTAACCTGCTGAGTCACCCAGGCGCCCTAGGACCTTATAGTATTGGACTGGAATCAGTGATATTAGTATGAACTCATAGTTTAAAAAAAAATATATATATATATATACACACACACACACACATAGATATATTTAAATATATATATATAAATATATATGCAGATGGAGGAATATACAAATAAATATAAATATATGGATATATGGATGTACATGTGAGTTAGTATATATACTACCTACTGAGAGGAGGAGTGGTGCCACAGAAACAATGAGCACACCCAGTACCCAGATTTGTATCTTCTAAGTACCATTCTCCAAAAAAGGAAGCCAAGCTCCTTGAAGAACTGGTGAATAGCAAGACTGGAACAGAGAAAGAGAAGTCTGGGACATTTTGGGATGTTAGAAAATAAGGAAGTGTGCAAAACAAAAGGAGGCCTGTCAAAGGGATACAAGAGCCAACTAGAAGGGCTTCTCAATGGCCAAAGCTAGAACCACTTGGGCAAAATAATAGTAATAAAAAGAATAGGAATAATGGGTTATTAGCCATAGAACAAAATAAATATCCATGAATCCTTGTGGATATACATACTCAAATAAATGAGCAAATATAGGATATGGAACATCTCCTCTTTACAGAAATATTCCGATTAATAAATGTAAAAGTGAAAAAAAAATGTAAAAGTGAAAGGGGACTTAGAAAATCACCCTTAAGCGAGCACCACAGTAATGTCTGTTGCAGACAAGATCTACTGAGGGGCCCCTGGGTGACACAGTCAGTTAAAGGTCCAACTCTTGGTTTGGGCTGAGACCCTGACCTGATCAGTGGTGTGGGATCAACCCCCCATCAGGTTCTGCGCTCAGCATGGAGTCTGCTTAAGACTCTCTCTCTCTCTCTCTCTCTCTCTCTCTCAAATAAACAAATCTTAAAAAACAAAACAAAACAAAACTAAACTAAAAAGATTTGAGGGATGCTTAATATCAGTGGGCAAAAGTTTGAGGAAAAAGTGGGTATTACTATACTCTCAAAGTATCTCCCCCATTATAATTAACAATTTCAAATGTAAAAATAATGACTTTACAGTGAAAACCTAGCATACATTGCCTTAACCAAATGATGGACCAGTAGTGGGGACACATCAACAGTAGTGGGGACATATCTGCCCACTGATACACTGGTGTTGACAAGTCAGGATGAAAAGCTTGCTTTATTCTTACTTTAAGAATGGCTTCCAAGGCAAACAACTCCTGATACTTCTGTGGAACCTCAGAGTGAACATGGTGCTTTCAGACGCAGGAGTCTGTGAAGCCTCCCTGTAAGCCTGAAAGCTAGGCAGCTGTTTGGGTCATCTGTGGTTTTTAGTCAGAAATGTATAACCTCAGTCAAGTCATTAGAGAACATCAGACAAACCCAAGTTGAAAGATATTTTGCAAATTGACTGATACTCATCCAAAGTGTCAAGGTCATGGAAGACTTAGAAATAACATGGAGCTATCACAGAGCAGAGGAGACTAAAGAGACAGCATGACTCAGGGCAGAAGAGGTCCTGGTAAGATACCAGGAAAGGAAATGGACCTCATGAGGAAGAGAGACTTGGTGAAATGTGAAATACAACTTTATGGTTGAGTGAATAGAACTGTACCCATGTTCATTTCTTAAGTTTGGTCATTGGTTTTGATGGCTGTACTTTGGTTATAGAAGTTATTGACATCAGGAGAAGCTTGATAAAAGGTACATGTAAATTAGTGATGTTCTGCAACTTTTCTGTACACCTAAAATCTGTAAGTTTTCAAAGAAAGACGTTGGGGAGGAAGATGCATCTCTTACCATCTTGCTGTACGAGACACAAGAATCAAAAGAGAAGATATGCTACAGATAAAGAGGTTCCAAAAGAACAAAACAAAAGCAACTATAAAAGCAAGACAGAACTACATGGAAGACATAGTTTGACCCAAATTATTCTCTCAGAAAAACTCCCCCCCCCCCAACCAGTGGTCCACTTGCGCCCGAAACCTGTGTCAGAAGACCTCCCACAAGGGAACAAGAAATAAAGGCCTCTGGAGATTGGAGCCCATGTAGTCAACGTCCACTCCCAAGAACAAGGTGAAGGTTAGTGAGGGAACGTGTGCAGAAGAGCCCAATGTGGTGACTGACTACGAAGACTAGTTTCTAGAAGGGCGGGGATGGCTTAGTGTCTGTCCCCTGCCCTCACACGTCCACAGAAGACTCTTGGTCCACTCCCCAGGAAGAAGCAGTCGGAATAACATTTCCAGCCTCTCTTCATTTCCTCCCTTTTCCTGAGGAGGAGGAATATCTTCTCTGAGTGTTGAAATCACAGAGCAACTAAGGAGACCAGGCCATAAAACAAGTGAGGGTCTCAAAATCAGCACAGAATCCTTCATTTCTCACTCACTGTGGGCTCCCTGCCTCAGATGTCTGTTAAGACATCTTCCATGCAATAAGCAAAGAGAGACCTGTTTCAGCATGCCTGGCCTCCCTCAGTCTTCTTTCTGCAGGTAAGTGGGTAAGTGAGGAGAGCATATGCCCCAGGATCATTTCCCAATGGGTATTTTCAGTTCAGTCCTCGCTAAAAAGCTGTGTTTTCAGAAAAAAATTAATGAACTCTTGTCTGGTCCTTTATAACATATATATTTGTATCTCTGGTCCTACCTCTCTGGACGTGCTCTTTGGACTTGGGAAGATAAGAGAAATGATAGAATCTAGGGATCAAACCTGACTCTGAATGTTATATCACTCTATCCTCTTATTTTCGTAGGAGACTTGAATTTAGCATAATTATGATATGTTATGTGATCTTTGTCCATGAAGCGTTCCTAAATTCTAAGCATGCCTGAATTGTCAACTGAAGCTCTCTTTCATGAAGAGAGCAATAAAATCCAAGAGCAGAGACTCTCCCATATTTTTTGAAAGGTCTTGCTAGAATGATTTAAATTCTAATCAACTCTGGCTGCCAGAGTAAGAGAAGGGAATTAGAAAGCATATTAAGAGAATCTTCTGGCATTTCTGCTTTAGCGATTACCATCCCACAGACAGATCCTCCATTACGCTTCCTCCCCCCAAAGTCTGCGACTTGTATAATATTTTAAATATTTATTGACCAGCTTGTAGGCACCCAGCACTGGGAAAACGCTGTGAAGACTACAAAAGATGCATGAATTTCCTCAAGAATTAACAGTCTTACTGAGAAAATGACAGAAACACAAAATGCACACAAAGATTATCAAGAACCATCAAGAGAACTACAAAATCATGGGACATTGGGAGAAGGAGAGTAGTGAGTTGGGGGAACTCAGAGGGGGAGACAAACCATGAGGGACTGCGAACACTGAGAAAGAAACTGAGGGTTTCGGAGGGGAGTTAAGGGGGGGGGTTGGGTGAGCCTGGTGGTGGGTATTAAGGAAGGTACATTTTGCATGGAGCACTTGGTGTGGTGCATAAACAGTGAATCTTGGAACACTGAAAAATAAAATAATCAGTTGAAAAAAATAAAAATCATGGGACAATATATAGTAGTAAGTGCTGTAGAAAGTCAAAGGAAGAAAAAATCAGGATTGCCAAGAATATTTGAAGACTTCAGGAGAACATAAAAAATGAGATGGATTCTGAAGGATTTATATTTGTCATGGCCAAGACAAATTCAAGTCAAGAAATGGTATGGTAGGTGAATCATGGCCCCCCAAAGATGCCCATGCACCAATCCTGGAACCTGTGAATGTGTTCCTTTATCTGGCAAAAGGGATGTCACAGATGTGATTAATATTACAGACTCTCAGAAGGGAAGAGTATCCTAGATTATTCTGGTGGGCCCAATCTTATCACATGAGAATTACAAGTAGAAGAGGAAGGCAGAAGGCTCTGTCAAGGAGATGGGAAGGCAGAAGAAGAAGCAGGAGAGATTTGGAGCTTGAGAAGGACTTGACATACTCTTGCTGGCTCTGAAGATAGAGCCAAAGAAAGCAGGTGGCTTCTGGAAGCTGGGCCTTTAGCTGACAGCCAGCAGAAAGATAAATAAACAAAATAAAGAATCCTTAAACCTTCATTTGCAAGGAACTGAATTCTGCCAAAAACCTAAATGATCCTGAAAACAGACCTCCTCGTGGAGCCCCAGAAAGGAACACAGCCCTGCCAACACCATTTTTCAGTCCAGTGATACCTTTACAAAACTTCCAACCTACAGAACTATGAAATAATAAATTTGTGCTGCTTTAAGCCACTTAATTTGTGGTAATTTGTTACAGCAGAAGTTGAAAACTAATACACATGGGCACAGTTCCCACAACTTGTGTGGGAAACCTCAGTCGAAACATTAATTTCTTATTTCTTATGCAGTAGTTGTCCATATAGCCCATTGGGAGCTCCATGAAAGGTGGCTGCAGTCATGTTGTCCCTGCTCAAAACGGTCTCCATGGCCACAACCCACTTCTAAAGATTTCCTGAAATGTAGGTTTCTAGGCTTTGAACCATGTAACCCTAATACCATGGGAAGAATTGAGTGAACCAGGAAAGGGCACCTGACCTCAAGCAACCAGAGTAGCTCACCAGAAGCTTATTGGGTGACCAGGAACATATTTAGTCCATGGTGTATGGGCAACATGATCAAATCCTCTATTCAGCACCCAAAGGGTCATCAGCCAGACAGTTGTTGGACAGAAGGAAGGAGACACACAGAGAAAAGTGGTAGAAAGAAGCTATTCAGAAGCTAACAGAAAGCATGAATATAAGTCACAAACTAGCAGATACCCTGGTATTAAAAATAAAAAATAAAAAAAAAGAAGGGAACACCTGTGCACCAAGAAGGAAGCAAAAACCTTTTGCTGTTGAGGAGGCATAAAAGGAGTAAGATCGTATGAACCATGTGGTAAGCTTTCAGGCTGCAGGAGGCCTTCTGAGAAAGTTTCCCATTGTTTAGTCCCTATTCTTTACCTTCTTATAATAAGCCTTTTTCTCCTTAGGTAACCTGACATATCTCTTATTTTGCAACCTGAAGGAGCTGAACTAGCAAGTTTGCATGACTCCACTGACTTACTGACGGTGGTCTGCCCTGTTGAATGAAAACAGGGATATTGTTAAAGGAAGGAAGGAAGGGAGGAAGGAAAGGAGGAAGGGAGGGAAGGAAGGGAGGAGGGACGGCAGGAAGGGAGAAAGAAAGAGAAAAAGGAAAAAGGAAAAAGGGGCACCTGGGTGGCTCAGTTGGTTAAGTACCTGACTCTTGATTTCGGCTCAGGTCTTGATCGCAAGGTATCAAGATAGAGCCCACACTGGTCTCCATGCTGGGAATGCCATCTCCCTCTGCCCCTCCCCCTGGCTCTCTCTCCCTCCCTCTCTCTCTGACCCTCCCCCAATCCCCAGCCTCCCACCCCCCCTACCCCCTGCTCACACACCTTCTTCCTCTCTCAAAAAAAAAAAAAAAAAAAAAGAAGAAGAAGAAAAGCAAAGAAGAGAAAACAGATAGATTGCAAGGGCGCTCTTGACCTTTGACCCTTCTGGATTTCATTTATTGTTATCCTTTAGGTTGTATTTGAGAAGTTGGCTACGATCCCCCAGAATATGGGGGATCCAGATCCAGATCCCCCTCCAAATATGAAATCACATTCCAAACATCACAGAAATGAGCAGAGTCTGATTATGAGCAGGAAATCAAAAAGACCTTTAATTCAACACACACATATCATTTAGCAATAAACTATATGCATAATTATAACCTAGTGTTTTCCACTGTTTCACAAGAATTCATCCTTTCTCCCAAATTAAGCTAAAATTTTGAGAAGAGGAACTCTGTATCTTATATTTCAATAATGTAGAGTACTCAATTATGCATTTAATAAGTATGTATCGGTTCACTACTTTTGAGGCTGTTGACAAAATAATGTTTCTGAGAAAAACAGTCAAAGACCCCATAGCAAAATCAAAGACCATCTTTTCTTTCATTCTACCACTTAATACTCTCCACTTTGCCCCGTCTTCATCAAAGAGTCCTCTTCCAGTTAGGACAGCTACGAGAATAATACCCCACCAAGAGTAGATGCCAGACTAATGACTTGGGGCACATACGTCTTTCTAATAACAAATGGGTGGGAAGTTATATGAACATTTATTCATGCTTTCCTTAGCTCTTTTTTAGATATGAGTAACTATAACTACCATTTGCTGAACAGCTATTACGTATACACATTAGGATAAATCTTCACAAAAATCATTGTGAAGGGCAGGCACTGGTCCCCTCACTTTGGAGGTGGGGGACAGAGTGGAGAGAGCCTCGGCTGTTGGTTGATGGGTTTCAGCTCTAGAAGGCAGAATGGTTATTCTCAAGCCCATGGGTTCCGAAGCCCTCAGGCCCTCCACTTCCTCGTGCCTGCATTACATCCCCTTGATTATTGATCTGAGGTGTGTAGGTAAGCAGACCCTTTCTATCCCAGGAAGCAGAGTTAGGAGCTCTACTTTAATCTGCCTAATTTAATGGATAAATCTTCAAGGAAAGTCAGTGGTCCGGGCTCTAACTTCAGGAAGAAAACCCTTGCATTGGGACCTGGTGCCACCTGTTGGTTAATCCATGAAACTGGCGATTTTCACCCCGACACCCCCACACCAAACACTCATCAACCAGAAATTCTTTAAAAAGGAAGCCATACCAAGAGCTTGTCTCTCAGGCTTGTGCTTTCCCACGTCCAGCCTCCAATCTGTGCCCAGCCAGTTGGTGCCATGCAAAAAGGACCAGATTTAGAAATCCATCCGTTTTCCCACTCACCACTGTGAACTCTGGGGAGGTGAGTTACTTTCCCTGAGTTTGAATTTCTCATCCATTAAAAAAAAAAAAAAAGTTACCTTTCCTACCTCCCAAGTTCATTGTAATATAATGCAAAGGGGAACATGCTATAAATAGAGTGGCACTCTATAGGCCACTTCATCGGCCACTGTCACTACCTTTCCTTTCAAGTCTGAGTTTCATGAGAGAGCTATTCCTGTACAGTCGATCTGTTGCCCCGCTACTAGATCACAACTCCCTGACTTTATCGCTGTCTGACTACATCGGAGTTATTTCTGGAACAATCTCTGCTTCCAAATGATGAATTCCTCAGGGAATGGACAGAACTTAGTGAACTTTATGTATCCGCGGTGCATAACACAATGTCACACATATACTGGGAAGTCAAATATGTATTTAAATTTTAAGACAAATTTAGGAGCGCCTGGATGGTTCAGTCAGTTAAGCATCTGCCTTCAGTTCAGGTCATGATCCCAGGGTTCTGGGATCAGTGTGGGGCTCCCTGCTCAGCGGAGAGTCTGCTTCTTCCTCTCCCTCTGCCCCTCCCCCCAACTCCAGCTCTCTTTGGATCGCTCATTCTCTCACAAATAAATAAAATCTTTTTTAATCAACTGAGCCACTCAGGCATCCCCAAAATCTTTTTTTTTTAAGACTTAAATTAAAATTTTTCTCCTCAATGAGTATGTGGTATTGAGTGAGAGTTATCTTTGAAATGCTTCACTAAGAGAAAAGGGATGACTTTGAATGTCAGATAATACTAGAAAGAAGAGAAGCAAGGGAGAAAAGGTGAACTGCAAACGGACATAGTCATAAAATCTCGTATGAGACGACTGAGGTAGAAAAGCCAGTTGCTGAGAGGGAGTACTTTCCTTACATCTATAGAGATTTTTTTTTTCTTTTTTGAAACACTTTCATGGAGCAGTCTGCAAGACAGAAATGTTCAATGACTTCTCCAGAAGTTAGAGCATACAAATCAGGACAGGAGCGTGTGTTTCTTGATTTCCTGCCCAGAGTTCTTTCCACTATATCATGATATCCCCTCACTGGCTGGCGAGAGCTCAGATTATCGTGGTGCACTTGTACATCCATCGTTTGTCAAACGCCTACTCACACTTCAAAAACCAGCTCAAATGTCACTTCTTTGGGAAGTCTTTCATGGTGCCCTAAAGTAGAGTTCATGGGATCATCACTTATAATCATATGATGTGCAGCAACCCATTTTCCATTTACAGGGCTTTCTCCCCGCCCCACCCCCCAAATCATTAGTACACTCTGCTGCCATTTAGCATAATACTTAGCACATTTTAGATGAGCAATTATCGTGAATGGACCCTTCCTGCTGTTCAGGACTATAGATGCCATCTGGGAACTCACTGTTGATACATATAGGACAGGATGGTCTTTTTTACCTAATTATATCTAGGAGAATATAAATAAGACAGAAGTAAATCTCATGATTTAAAAGATTAAGCAAGACTTTGAATAGCATTTAGAAATGGCCCATTTGGGGGACTCCTGGGTGGCTCAGTCAGTTAAGTCGTTGCCTTCGGCTCAGGTCATGATCCCAGGGTTCTGGGATCGAGTCCTGGACTGGGCTCCTTGCTCAGCGGGGAGCCTGCTTCTCTCTCTACCTCTGTCTGCCTCTCTGCCTGCTTGTGTTCTCTCTCTCTCTCTCTCTCTTTCTCTGACAAATAAATAAATACGAATCTTAAAAAAAAAAGAAGAAGAAGAAAGAAAGAAAGAAATGGCCATTTTTTAAATGTTAAATGTCAAGTCAACAAGGGAAGGACCTTACCAGGAGTACTGGGCATACAATGTTATCTAACAGGCATATGTGGGAGTCAGGCCTTGGAGTCTTGGTTCCAAAACCAAATTTTTCTCTGAACTTCCATTCTCCAAGCCAAAATCTATCATCTTATGGAACGGATTTTACATGTCCCTTCCTTTGACATCCTGAGCTAACCAGAACTCTGACTTTTCCCGTGTCTGGAGCTTTATGAAACATAGTAAGACTTGCACACACATTGCCAGTACAGGAATTGAGAAACTTATTTCCCACACACTGTGCTGAAAATTCTTTTGTTTATTAAATGGGGCTTAGTACTGAAATGGTCTCAGCGTGCTACACAAATTTCAGGGCTAAATAAAGATTTCTTTAATTCAACCCTGAAACCATGAGACGTAGCCCGAAGAAAACATTTCACTTCATCCTGTTATTTTGCTCACTTTTTCTCAGGGTTAACTATAGATAAGAAATAAAAATGGCATCATTCACTCTAAGAAAGAATCTCATGCATTTTTCATACATGTGTGACATTAATATACCTTGAGTACCCTGAGCCTATTATTGTTTTTTTTTTCGGTTATATTTATGACATTCTACCATCTGCAAGTGAGATTCCAACTAGAAGGAAATATTTATATACACCAGGGATTCATACATAATTTAATTCTGGAGCAGGAAAGAAGAAAGAATGTGTTCCAGCGTGTACTACAACATCCCTTACAAGGATATATATCTGGATAGGGGTTGAAGATCAAAGGATTTCCTTCCTGAGTAACACCAGATATTGAGAATAAGAACAAATCTAATTTGGATTTTTACCATTGACTATTCCCTAGAGAGCCAGCCCTTGCTTCATGTATATCTGAATTAAGGGATAAAATTGAAATATTTCTTGGAATATTTACAGATAGGAGTTTTTTATACAGCACATGTATTTTTCAGCTCTCAGAAAGTCTAGTAACAGAACAGACTGGTATATGTCATCTACATAATAATAAACTCAACCATATTCTAGCAATAATCTCTGACTTTCTAAGAGTTAGTATTAGGTACACTAATTGCAACACTATATAATGTGTTTGCACTCTTGGCACTTCGCATTAATTGCTTGATTGGCAATTGATGCTATCTCAGAATTGTATAGTCTTTTTAGAATTTTTGGTTTTGCAATTCATAGTACTTGTTCACAGCATGAGGATTGTAAATTAAAATTTTAGACTATATCATAAAGTATATTGCAGCAATTTAATAACGAAAATGCCAGTATAAAACGCCAACACATGTTAATTCATGTTAAGTGAAGAAAATTAGACCAATTTTCCTATTAACTTAGACTAAAACTATTAAACTTATGTATTTTTACATGAATACAGACACTGTGATGATTGCTAATGCTGTTCACAAATATTCCAATTTCTCCCTCCTTCTGCATACATAGTAGGCTGTCCTCATTTCTAGGGACTGTTGTAATAAAGTACCACAAACTCAGTGGCTTAAACCAACAGAAATGTATCGTCTCACAATTTTAAATGCCAGAAGTTCCTTCGGAGGGCTGTGAGGATCGGTTTCGTGCCTCTCTCCTAGCTTCTGGTAACCGTGGGCATTTCTTGGCTTGTAGATGATGTTCTCCCTGTGTTTTCCCATTGTCTTGCCTCTATGCATGTTTGCCTCCATATAATTTTTCCTTGTTATCAGGACACTAGTCCTATCGGATTAGAGGCCACTCTACTGACCTCATTTTTACTTGATGACCTTTGTGAAGACCCTATATCCAAATAAGGCCACATTCACAGGTCCTGGCAGTTAGTACCTCAACCTCTGTTGGGGGAGGGGTACAGTTCACCCCACAACAGTAGGACTGCACTTTGAAGTTAAGTCTGATCTCATGACTTATCATGACCAGTGAAACAGGGACAGAACTGATGAGAGTCCTGGTGGCATGTGATAGGGCACAGTACCTTTCTCCTGCCTCAGCTACCGTCAGAGGATACACTCAGAAGCATTCTCCATTGGTCCGAGGCCCTGAATCATTCTGATGATCCAATTCTCTTGTGGACATCATGAGCAAGAAATAGATTCTTTCATACGTCATTATGTCACGTGTTAGGTATTACATCATTGATATTTTAGAGTTGTTTTTACTGCACCGTAACTGAGCCTACACAGACAGATATAAAAGTCGGCCCCTTGAAGTGGAGTGCTACCAAAATAGAAAGCCGAAACGGTGTGGTATGGGCTTGGTGGCTCATCGGGAGGCCACAGGAAAACTGTAGACCGAGGCTGGAAAGGTGGCGAGCCCAATTACATCATGGCAACACATCGGAAAAACACTGTCACCTGTGCAAACTTGGGAAACAGATCACACACCCCCTGAACCTGTTCATCTGTGAGAAGGCGTACTGTTAATCCTTTGTACTTGCACTAGTGTTGCATTTGGCAAGGCTTAGGAGGGGGAGATGAGCTCAGAAACTAATCAGCCCCTCTTGAAAGCAGGCAAGGAAGGTAACAGAGCCCATGAATTCAGAGACTTGCAAGGAGGGAAGAGACAATGGCTTGAAGCAAGGATTAAGTCAAAAGTATCCTACCCATATCTAAAATCTCTAATGGATTAGAGTACCTGGGAGTAGTGATCAGCTCAGGGTGTGGTGTGCACTGACGTCTTTCAAGGGGACAAGAGGGCTAAAAACAAGAGAGAGACAAATGAAAGGTCAGGAGGAAGGCAGAGCCCACTGCTGACCCTCTCTGGGCAGGCACCACTAAAAGAAATAAAGTTTTGCAAATTAATAATTTAGTCAAGAGAAAGAAACACCGGGATCAGAAAGTAAAATATATTTAAATGTTATATATGCACAAAAGTATATATAATACACACACATGTAAAAGTCTAGAAGTCCAGAAAGGAACTGTGGTGTGGTTATTGATATCTGATATTGATTGGAATCAAACACGGAAACTTGAGCTGCCTGTGAAGCCCAAAGCCCGTCCCTTCCTGGTTCAGACATGAAGGAAGCACAAGAAAGAATGAAAATATTTGCTCTGGCGGGGAGTTAAAATTAGAGTTGAAATTAGAATTTTCTTTCCTTCCACAGTATTTTATAGTTGTTTTAATAATGTCCTTACAAAAAACAAAGAAATGATATCTAAAAACTTAAACTCCGGTGGCTACTTTGTTCTTTCTTAAGTAAATAGCATTCTCCTGAGTACTATGAGCCCAAGGTCAGGGATGTGAGAAGTGACTTGGCATCATGAGAATCTCAACAGGAATCAAAGGGACTTGGCTGTGCTGCAGATTTCCACAGATCCCCAGGCGAGGGAGTACAAATTATATTCAGGCAAAAGAAACTCTATTCGGTAAAATGTGAACAGGAAGTGTTCATGATCTGAATTTTTTAATTGTTATATTGGCTACTGAACAGGAATATGTCAGAGCTATTGTAGTCTGTTACAGTTCAGTTGATTATTTTGGTACAAAAAAGCACTGTAGTATATGATGTATAAGGACTTCTATTTCCATTTTTAAACATGTTCACTAAATTCTTTTTTTATTCAGATTTGCAGTTAGAGGGCTTGTAAGCCCAAGTGAGTATTAAAAAACCAAGTTCTTGTTTAAGCTTAATATGTTATTATCTCTGATAAACAGAGAAGAGCAGATGCTTCAATGCAAGAGGGGGAAAAAAAAAAAAAAAGAAAGAGAAAACCGAGGTTACAGAGAGCAGAAGGGCATCTTTGATCAAAGGACTATCAGATTCAAGGCTAGATTTTAATGGCATTATTTGGGTCTTGATTTTGATTCAGAAAGTAAGAGACCAATTCTAAACTAGCCAGATCTAATCCCTCTGATCCAGGGAAATCTTCCTTCATCTGGAAAAGAGACTGCATGATAATGAATCCCTTGGGAAATCAGATTTCAACAATTTGGCAACATTTTCTGAATGGTCGTTATTTTATGTTTCTGTAGTTTCCAGAATTGATCTACAAACTCAAACTGGACATTGGATATCCACATGTGAAAGAAATTTTTTAAAAGGTCTTCCTTGCCTCAGAGAGTTACCTATAATAACGAAGCTAATTTTCATGTTCCACCCAACATTCATGTGGGGACAGGCAGACACACACAATCACACTCACATGCACACACACACACTCCTTGTCACCAGTCCTACAACCACAGTTTGATCCAAACATGCCCCAAGGGGCCAACAAAAAAAGTCAAACTCAAGGATAAAGAATTATACACCAAAAACAATTCAGAACTTTGCTTGTTTGTGTTGGCAAAACTCTAAGGAGTCTGTGCAAGAATCTGTTTGAATTTCAACCCAGGAAGAAAGGAATGTAGTTTTATATTAGAGCTGAGTGTATCAACACGAGCACACCAAGCAGAAATTCTAGATTTAATGCCCTTGCTTGATAGCTGGGAGTGGTTCTTGTAGTGTGTTCAGCTGCCTCACAGAAATCTTGACTCAGTGTTGGACCACACTAAGCAACGCTGAAATGCCAGAAATTCCTCAGTGTAAGGTAATGAATGGACTCTGAAGACTCCGGAAGATAGGAACGTTGAAGGGCATTGATCATAGGACTGATGCCCACTCAGTCTTGGACTGTGAGCCCCAGAGTGACCTGCAGGCACTTCCTTCACTAAGTCCCTTAGGGACGACAGCAGTTATCTATGAAAAGCTCTTTAGTCGCTGATCTGCATAAACTAGGGATTCCACCGCAAGACACTATACTGAAATGGGTTTTCAGATTTGAAGTGGATTTGAAGGATCCAGGAGCAGCAAAAGCCTTATATTCCAGCAACGAAGTAGGGTGTGTTTTTTAATACGTATCAAAGCAAGCAAGCAAAATGGTCCTGTTCTTTGGCAGTGACAAGGGTTCCTAGGGACAGAATATATAAGCGACCCACTGAGGTCCTATTTGACTTTTTAAAAAATATTTTATTTATTTATTCGACGGAGAGAGAGTACAAATGGTGGGGGGGGGGGCAGCAGGCAGATGGAGAGAGAGAAGCAGACTCCCCACTAAGCAGGGAGCCCGATGTGGGGCTCAATCTCAGGACCCTGGGGTCATGACCTGAGCCCAAGGCAAACGCTGAACCAACTGAGCCATGCAGGCACCACCCTATTTGATTTTTCTAAATAAAAGATTCTCCATCCTTACTAAACAAAGTTCTGATGTGAGAATCAAACAATAAATGGAGTTCAGATATAGTAACCTCAGTGAATCCCCCAACACATTTTGAGGTTATTTCCCTAGTTTCAGAGCCAAGAGTTGAAATGGATAGCTTCAGAAACTAGAAGGTTCTTCATATGAACTCATTAGCCTAGGGCAATAAGGGATAAAAGGGAAAAGCAAGAACCGATGAGAAGTCTGTTTCTCCTCCTCACCAAAGAGTAAATCCAAAATTGAAAAAACCAAGAGCTAACCACTTCCCTGGTAGAAATTGCAGGGAATGTTGTCATCAAAGATTTAATAGATGCAGGGGTGGTGACCCTGTAATCCCCATTTAAGTTTTTCAGTTTGGCCATTGCAGAAGACAGACAGGACTTAGAACTGGATTCTGAGAACTTGAGTCTTGTGACAAACATGACCTGTTTTGGACATTGTCTACTTTCAGGAGCAAAACACTACAAGTCTGGCACCTGGACTGCAGCTCTTAACCCAGCAAGTGCTTCTATTATATCTCAATATAAAGACAATTCATTATGTGTATACATATATATATAATATATAATATTAATATATATAATATAAAGACAATAAAATCAATTTCTGTCACTTGGCAAGAAAGCAGTGTGCCTTAACATTCTTGCCCCAGGGTTTGAGCAACTCTCAGGCCGGTGCCATTGTTAAGCCTACAGAACATCGACCACCTAACCATCACACTAGGTCAGTATTTGCTGATATCTCATGCCGGCAAGACCCAGACAGCAGGAGCTAACAGGTACTCTTAGAAAGAGACATATGTGTTAGAGATCAGGGGATAGATCCTATAGGAATAAAGAGGCCCTAACAGTTCAGTGAAGAAGACGATTCAGGGTTCAGTGGTTCAGGTATGTGGGATATCCCTTTCTTTAGAAGGATATCCCTTCTAAAGAAAAAGACAAAGTCATTACCCCACCAGTAAGAAAAGAGTCACAGTATACCATGGGTCTTTCAAATGTTCAAGGCAAAAGAAGTCACATTTGGGGGAGATGTGCTGATATATTTACCAGGTGGATTGCTAGCCAATGGCCTTGAATGAGACCAACAGCAAGGAATAATGCTCTCTGGCTGGGGAGACAGTAGAGCTAGGAATCTTTCCATCAACATTAAGACCAAACCATGTGGGGGGACTCAAAAGGTCTCAGATAGATTGGGATGTTGTATGAAAATTGTCACAAACTCCTCTAAGGAGAATCAGAGAGGAGGCCCCTTAGGTTCTCTTTCGAAGCTCATGGCTTGCTACCGAGCACAGGGTCAGACCGAACAACTTCTAATAGTTTACAGGGGACCATGGGACCTAAGCGATATATATGACCTGAGTGGCCTAAATTCAAGCCCATCCATCTTCAAGTGCAGAAGATACACAGGCAGCCGGGCCCCAGCGAGTCTTGAAGACACAGGAAGCTACTGGAGTGACTTGCTCGTCCCTCCCCATCTGCCAGCTCTCTGCTCTTTTCAACCCTCATGGTAAGTGGATCCCAGACAGGGGATTCCTTCCGAGCAACAAACCCAATTTACTGTGAAAGGATGAAGGCAAGATGCCGGTACCCGTGAAAATCACTGGAATTATCACCTTCCATGACATCTGCATGGAGCAGACATTATACAATCAGTCCACTGGAGACCTAGTTACAGCGCCCGAAAGGACTCAACATTTGCAAAGTGGGAGGGCTGTCCTATAAGACGCGGTACACGTTCTGAAATAGAAGCCAATTTGCAGCACTTAACAATGGTTCCGCTGACTCGGAAGCTGACAACAGCAGGCAACACCTCCGTGGGTAAAAAGGAGGGAAATAACGTCACGGTCCTAGGGATTCCTTCTGGGCAGCAGAAGGAATGGACTGACAGCTACTTCGGGGGGACAGGAAGAGCATGGCTGGAGGCCCAGTCATCGTATGTAGACATCCCTTTGTAGAAGCCCATCCAGGGGAAAAGTTAAGTAATTAATCTACTCCGTGCCACGCACTATAAGAGGCATTTAGAACAGAGAAATTTAAAAGCAGGCAAGATTAGGACCACCCTGACCTCCAAACACCCAGGGGAAGGGATCGTCAAGAGGGCAGTGGAGGACACAAATGATAAATTCCGAAAATAGCCTCTCGGCCAGCTGCATAAACGTTTCTCTCTCTTTTTCTCCCCCTTTGTCCCGTTATGGTATGTGAGTTTTATTGGTGATTGTCAACTTGAAAAAAATCAGTTCAGAGATGGCAGAATATCAAATGGAATGAAGACCCATGTACAGGAAAAATGAGCGCTTTTCAGAGATATTGTACCAGATATAAAATATGACAAGGTTTGGCTATGTCCCACTGAAAAGAGAGTTGTTCGAGCAATATTACTTGTTTTTCTTTTTCGGTGTAAGTGTAGATAAAGGGTGTGTTTCTTAAGCACACAGGGAGGCAAGAACCAATGAACACTGACCTTTTCTCTTTTTTTGGCCTCCTAGCAGCCAAACCCTCTTCTTCACTGTGTGTGGGATTAGGAAGCCACAGGACTTCCAGCTCCCATTCCAGAAACTACCACACAGAAGCCCCCCTCTCTCAGCCCGAGGCATGTGGGGAAAAAAACTCAGCCAATCAGATTCTGCCATGTGGGCCTGTGAAAATTAAAGAAACAATATAAACATGTAGAACACTTCCGTAAGTCAAAAGAACAGCAAAATCAAGGGACCAATGGTGTATCCACCCACCAGAGCTAGAGCAGGTCCCTGTCTAATCAGGATACTCAGCTAAGTTCTTCTTGACAATGGCTCTCTTCTCTCCTCTGGATTCTGTTTTCTGTGCTTGTTTCTCTAGCCATCCTATGGGTCTTTCCGATACCTTGCCTTTGAGTCGAGGTTAGCCAGAGATGTATCTCTTGCTCACAACCAGCATCTGGAATGGATGCACACTGCCACCCTCCTTTGTTCACCTCCTTCTGGTCAGTCTACAAGATTATGGCTGTAGTCTCCATTCTTGCTTCCCACCCTAAGCCTGTTTCTATTGGAAGCAATCCAACACATTCAAACCAGAATATACTGATGAAATCTAGACTCTGATCATGTCAGTTCACGGCTCGAAACCTTAGTAACCATCTCCTGTCATTCCTTGCTTCTGCTACCACTTCCACCATTCACCTACTGAAGGAAGTGACAGCCTCTCATCATGGGAGAATTTTCTGGCTCACTACCTCTTTTTTATGCTCACTACCTCTCTGTTGCTACAGAACTTTATGACTTTCTGTTCTCCAAACCCAAGTCATGTTTTTAAGGTACTGTACCTTGGCTCATCCTGTTCTCTCCACCTGTAACTGTACATGTTCACCTGTCAAAATTCTATCCATCTACGGTGCATCTCAGGTGCTGCCTCCTACGGGATGTCTTTCAAATCTCCCCCCGACACACACACACACACACACACACACACGTAATCTCTCCTCTTTTTGAATTTTTCAGAGTACTTTCTGGTTCTTCTCTTGTATCAATCACAGAATTCTGTGCTCTAGTTATTTGGGATTTTTCTTGTCATGTTATCATAGAAGGATGGTTTTTAATGGTTCTTCTTTGTGGATCCCGAAGCACCCGGGAAGTACCCTCAAAATACGACTGAATTAGATTGTTCAATGAATTCTCTGCATAAAAGCGTCAACCTCTAACCCATGAGGTGATACCTGTTCTGTGTGAAGAAGAGAAGTTAAATCACCTGTGCCCCATCGGGAACTGTGCTTACTCAAAAACAACTCCAACCACCTTTTAGTGTGGCCTCTTGTACAAGAGAGGCTGGAAAACTAGCACCTGCAGACAAAAACTCAATCAGAGTTTTTGGACTTTCCAGATTCTCTTATAGCTAGGGCTCCTCACACGGCTTGGACACCAAGAAAGCAAATACCAACTACGTCACAGTTGGAGGTACATATAAGCAGTGGATGCAGTGCCTTGCCCGGGCCACCAGCCAGAGCCATTTTTGCCTCCTACACCCAGATTCTATGTCTGCCCAGTAGCGTGAGACCCTGAATGCAGCAAGTGTCACATGTCTCGTAAATGTTCCTGTACTACCTTCCATTTCAATTCTGTGACGTTTACCTTAGGCTGATACATTATGTTTCTAGTGTTTCACTTTGCATTTCCTAGAAAAGACACAGGAGCCAGTTATTAAAAGGAATCATTACTTGTTTTCATGGAACCTGAAATGAAATTTTTGATTAAATTTCTTTGACTTATTTATAACATGTCACGCTAAAGTATTGTCCCTAGACAGTAAGACTTTAATGAATGTTAAATTGTGGGCTTCCTAAGAGACTTTAAACATCCAAAACAATTAAATTTTTTATAAATTAAATTATTTCTACGTAACATGTAGAAACCCCCATCATTTTAAACATTAATTGGTTTCTTTGCTTGGCAATATGCAACAGTTCTTTTGTTCTTTTTCTTTCCTGGTTTTTATTAACAGTGTTCTGTAGTTTTTATTACACTATCTTCCCTCGCATTTTCATATTTCATAGTAAATACAATAGGTTAGAAAATAATCATGCCATCACATTTACTTACATAAAACCATAGTGATACATTCATGACTTACTAGAAAAGCTGCTTGTTGCCATCCTTCAGAACCAAAGGACATTAATATTGCATTTTAGACACACAATGTGCTGGGAGCTTGAACTCCTACTGCCTCACCTTCTACCAGCTTCCCAAAAGACACTCACACCTTCAAGATTCTGTCTTAAATTTCTTTCACTACCAGAGCAAGCATCATACATACTGCATAAGTAGCAAAATTCAATGACAGATCACAGATGTGATGTCAGTAAAAAGTTTTTGGGAAGTTGTTCATGCAGACTCTATGGGCTTGTTCTGACAAATGCATCAGGCAGGCATGCCTTGTGTCTGTCTTTCTCAAAAAAGTCTACAGTTCCTTAATGGCTCTCTTGGGCTTGCTGAGTAAGTCTTAATTTATAGTGTTTTCCAGTGAAGAAACGCAAAGTTCTTTCCTCTCATAAATGATTACTAGGAGGATATATTGTTACAATATTTTTACAGGACAGCTTGACAACGTATCAAGTCTTAATGTATACATAAAAGGCTTTTAAAAATTCTGCATACCATTTTACCCAGAACTGTCACTTCTAGAAATTTATCCTAAGGAAAGATTACCCCGAAATACGGCAGCAGATAGGTACATACTGTTGGATGCGACATTGTTTACAATATTAAAAAATTACAAAGAACCAAAATGTCTAGCAACAGATCATTGACTAAGAAAAGTAGGGTAAGTTTTATTATGTGATGATTACTGAACATCTTTTTAAAATATTGTATTATAGAAAGATATTTGTTAGCATAGAAAAAAATCACAATATACAGTATTGTTAAGTGAAAAAAAAAAAACCAAGTCATTCAAACACTATTTGGTGTAAATATATATCAAGAAGAGTGTTGGGGGTACACCTGGGTAGCTCAGTCAGGTAAGTGACCAACTTTTGATTTTGGCTCCGGTCACGATCTCAGGGTCCTGGGATCGAGCCCAGTATCGGGCTCCACACTCCGCATTCAACATGGAGTCTGCTTGTCTCTCTCCCTCTGCTCCTCCTCTCACCCCTCTCTCTCTCTTAAATAAATTTTTTAAAAATCTTTAAAAAAAAAAAGAAGAAGAAGAAGAAAAGGAGTAGATGAACTACTAAGCCACCACACTTCTGCTCCAGGGCCCTGCTTTGCACAAGCTCTTCCAAAATCAGGCCTGTCCTCTTTCAAGAAGAAAAGAGCAGCTTTAGCCATTTCCCCAGGCTGGAGGTCACCCTCTCTACCCTGGGGGTCATCTGGAGTTTCAGGAGCCTGCAGGCGACCACACCTACCTCCATATCCACCAGGCCCACCACGGACACATCTTGAAGAATCTTCTACAACACTCAGGTCTTCTCTTTGCCCCTAAGGAGAAAGATCTGGGTGAGTCACTGCCTAGTTCTCAGATCAGAGGGCCACCTTGGCCTCGATCTCATGGACATCTCCACCCTCTCCAAACTAGACAGACTTCGTGGGAGCAAGATTGTCCCCCATTAGAAACACCCATCCCTCCCTCCCATCTGCAACAGAGAAGTTTCAGATAAAGCAGTACCAGTAAGGAGTATGAAGCTATATTCCTCTAAATTGTCAGTGATAAGTGAATTTTTTTTTTAAAGATTTTATTTATTTATTTGACAGACAGATCACAAGTAGGCAGAGAGGCAGGCAGAGAGAGAGGGAGGAAGCAGGCTCCCCGCCAAGCAGAGAGCCCGATGCGGGGCTCGATCCCAGGACGCTGGGATCATGACCTGAGCCGAAGGCAGCGGCTTTAACCCACTGAGCCACCCAGGCGCCCCTGTGATAAGTGAATTTTGATCAACTAGGTGAGAAGGAAGATAAATGATCTGTTTTGCTTCTCTATAGAAAATGGCATTTAAAAAATCATTGTCTTACAAAGAAGTAGTCAGTATTCAACCCAAAACATAAGGAGGAGTGTCAAACAGTAAAACATTAAAAACAGTAATTTCTTATTTTCTGACATTTGTGGTAGTTTTCTACATCAAAAAATTTGTAATTTCTGTGATTTCTTTCATTTTCCGTATAAATATTCCTTTTTGAACTTGATTTTTATTTATAATTTTGTAGTCTTTTTCTTTTTCTTTTTTTAATTTTTTATTTCTTTTCAGCGTAACAGTATTCATTGTTTTTGCACCACACCCAGTGTATTCTTT
This sequence comes from Martes martes, assembly GCF_963455335.1. Classification (NCBI taxonomy): domain Eukaryota; kingdom Metazoa; phylum Chordata; class Mammalia; order Carnivora; family Mustelidae; genus Martes; species Martes martes. The sequence continues at coordinate 53,468,968 of NC_137903.1, forward strand.
TTCTTAAAGAAGAAAATGTAAATGTAAAAACTTGGGCCTCACAAAAGTTCTAGCCTTCTTTGATCTAGTAAAAGCACTGTAAGTATCAGAATACACCAGGGTATTAGTGATGAGGAAACCAGTGGAATTATGGGGGATTCTTGTTTTGGCTTGTTGTGCTTTCCCAAATTTTCCAAGTTTTCTACACCAAGTATGTATTGCATCACAATTAAAAAAAAAAAAGCTTTTAGTAGAAAACATTTAGAGAACTGCAAAGTGTTTTTTTTTTAAGATTTATTTTTATTTATTTGACAGATAGAAATCACAAGTAGGAAGAGAGGCAGGCAGAGAGAGAAGAGGAAGCAGGCTCCCTGCTGAGCAGAGGGTCCCATGCGGGGCTCGATCCCAGGACCCTGGGATCATGACCTGAGCCAAAGGCAGAGGCTTTAACCCACTGAGCCACCCAGGCACCCCGCAAAGTTGTTTTTTTTTTTATATACTAACAACCATTAATCTTATATCTTAACTGACCCATGAGGCTGAATTTAAAACATTGTTTAAAAACAAAAACAAAAACAAAAGAAAAACAATCCTCCACTACCTATACTCTCTCAATCTGGACACAAAAATAATGCCTACATATAGCAACCTCTCAGTGCTTGAGTAAAAAATACTGGAAATGAAACTCTTGAAAACCATAATCTTTTATATGTAACTGAGAGAAATGTCTTGCTAATGACTTACTAAGTTGTATGAAATCGTAAACTTATTAAATTACTAACGTTAGCCTATGAATTAACCTGCCCACAAATTAATTAAGAGCTATCAAGGAAAATACCAAACAGCAACCAATGCCCAAGAAATTATTACCCACCTCTCACTAGACTTCCTCTAAGTGTGAAGGAATACAAAATAATTAACCTGATATATAGAGCTTGTTCTCTGGAGGCTTATAATATAATTGAAGAAGCAAGATACATGCAATGAAATAAGTCATGAATAAAATTTATATCCACTACTACTTGTGTAAAATTACATGGTAGAGATACCTACAGAATAGGATGGCATGGATTAAGATTCTGATTAAGTAGTACAGACAAACTTGGAAGGATTTGAAAAAGATAATTTTCTAGGTATGTGGCTATCCTGAACAAGGCCTCACAGGATATAAGCAAAATAGGACTGGGGACACACATATTATGTGTGTGTGTATATATATAGTCCAGAAGACCTTCCCCATATATACATATATGTATATATGTGTGTGTGTGTGTATATATATTTGTCTTTTTTAAGATTCTAAGTTGGCTGAGCACAGCAGGGCTAAGAAACAAACAGGAGACATCAGCGTGATGGTAGCAAACAGTATTTGTTGAGGAGCAAAGATTCATACTGACTTTTTTCTGATTGCTACAAAGTGATAGTCGGAAAAAAAACCTACCTCTACCATAGAATTTAAAACTAAGAAAGTCGGTGACATAAACATATTTTAATTGAGGAAATGCACTTAACTAGAAAAAATAAAAATGCAAATCATTCATAATTATTCACCCAAGTCCAGTTTAGTTAAACAAGATTTATTTGTATAACTAATTCTTTCTCTGGAATTCAAACTTGAAAACATGGACATATGTTTAAAAAGATATATATTTTCTTGGGACGCCTGGGTGGCTCAGTTGGTTAAGCTGCTGCCTTTGGCTCGGGTCATGATCCCAGGGTCCTGGGATCGAGTTCCGCATCGGGCTCCTTGCTCGTCAGGGAACCTGCTCCTCTCGCTGCCTCTGCCTGCCTCTCGGCCTGCTTGTGTGTTCTCTCTCTCTCTCTCTCTGGAAAATAAAGAAAATCTTTAAAAAAAAAAAGATATATATTTTCTTTAGGCATCAGCAAATGTCAACAACTGAACAAGAAAAATTGATGTGTCTTTGTACAGATAGATTAAGAAACTAAGTTTATAATAACCCTTTTAATAGTCACTGGCTTTATTCTTGCCAGGCATAATTTTCCTCAATAGTAAAAGGGAACTATTTTTCACATGCCCATCCGGGACTCCACAAAATATGCTCTAAAAAATGATGCTAGTTCAGTCATTTCCTGGTACAGAGAGAACATTTGCTTTCCTGGTTGAGAGCTTTAGGATATGATATGATAATGCTACAGAATTTCAGCAAAGAAGTAATTTCTGGTTCAGAAACCAGAAATTAAAAAAAAAATGTTGTGTCTGCCTTCTAGTTCATATATGTAGATGCAGACTTTGACCCTCGTAAATATTGTTCATATAAAATATTTTGAGTCTTTCATAGGAAATATAAAGACCACCTGAATGGAGTATAAGATATAAGAAAATGAAAACATATACCGAAGATACACATAAGGATATGAAAATGAACAAAAGAATTCCATTAGAGTCGCACGTTCCTAAATAAAAGAAGATGCCTTATTAGATCAAATAACTCCATAAATACAGTGTTGGCATATTGAGAGGACAGAACCTATTATCTTAAATTTCTCAAAAACAGATTTCTAAATACCAGATTTTTGACTCAAATCTTCCTAAAACAAATTGGTCCACAGGATACAAAAAGGTCACAATTATAGCTAACAAGACCTACTTCCAGGTTCACTGTAATCCAGGTACCAGACCCACCTCCTCTAGAGCAAGGACCTTTGGGCGCATCACTCTTCTTATAGGCACACACATGGCCATGACTGACACCCCCTTTCCCTTACTACTCTTTTTCTCAGGAGATTCCCAAAGTGCCAAGAAGATGGCCCCAGCCATAACCTTTCCATTCTCACCAATGCTGGGCTAAACCAGAGGAAATCCATTTGTGTTGCACTGTATTACCAACTCCGCATAGTCACTCAATTTCTTAGAGAAATAATTGTGCATATTTCACTTTATTTCATTTTATTTAATTTACTTTTAACTTCTCACTCATCCCCTCCCTCTAAGGCATTGGTAAAAGTCCCTCCGGAGGTAGTGCTAGATGCTAAACTGGGGTACACCATTAACCTGACATTTACGGCTGGCGGAGCAGGGGTCCACACATGCTGAATACAGACGGGCATCATGTCTCTGCCAGACCTCAGTTCCACATCTCATCCCCACCCAGGTATTTACTGCAACACTAACAGGGGTATACTTTTACTTCACAAGCCGAGGATTTACTTCACAAGGAAAGGGTTGAGGAGAGAGCGGGGATGTGGGTGGAAGATATAGCTTCTGTTCCCCCAATAATCCTCTTAGACTCCATTGCAGGACCTAGCACAGTCTTAGGAGGAGGCTATTAGGAGCCAGGCTGTAAGAGCTGCTGCCTGGGTGACATCAGGACTCTTCCATTTTTGGATCTGTAAAAAGGGTTTGCTGTGATGATTCAATCATTATTTAAAGTCTGACATATGGTCAGCCCTCAGTAACTGTTTTTATGATAGAAAAATTGGGTCTCGAGAAAAAAATTTTTCCTTTGTTTTGCCTACCTCATAAGTAAATGTGACTATTGAAAAAAGATCTTGTAGACCTTCTTATGACATAAAATATTGCCTTTCTAAGGTACATATGTAATTGAAAAATTTGTGTATACAGTGGCATGTGTCCACAGTGGCTCTTGCTCCCCAAGCCCTGTTTTATAAAAAGAAAAATGTAATGGTTTCTAAGGAGGGAAAAGTCCATTGCAAAGTTGAGTAAATTTCACTTAAAAAAAAAAAAAGAAAATGAAAGAAAAATATAAAGGAAAAAAAAAATGCTGTCATTGGAATCCCTTCTCCCACTATCTCAGATTATCACATGGAGAATCCAAGCAAAACATTTAGGGGCTAGCTCAACCTCAGCTTTTGGAAATCATTAAATAAGAAACTACAATAATAAAGGATGTTTATTTAGGACAATATCTACAAAGTGTTGCTTAATGCTTCCAATAGATATTCACAGCCATGACACAATGTGAAAACAGAAACAATTTTTCAGAGCATAAGAGAATCTCAAAACTTTGAAAATGGCAGCCAGCCCTCAACTTGGAACACATGATCTTCAATGAATAGAAGCTTCATCATTTTCTGACTGCTGTAAATAGTCAAAAATAAAATGAGTATGCGATGAAGGATCATATATTCTGATTTATCTATAGCTTGTTCCACCTGAAGGGTCCTACTCTTGTTATGCTTAAATTTCTCTTCTAAGAAGCATGCATTTGGAATGAAAACAAGTTTTCAGTTTCTTTTCCAGCGTACCAGTTAAAACTCCCACACTTATTGGGAGATGGTGGTTTGAGGGAGAATAAGACAAAATTTTAAAACTTGGCTTTATTTGATTTGCAATGACGTGGATGGAACTAGAGGGCATTATACTAAGTGAAGTAAGTCAGCCAGAGAAAGACAAATACCATATGATCTCATTCATATGTGGAGTTTAAGAATCAAAAAAACATGGGGGAAGGGAAGAAAAAAAAGAAGATTAAAAAGAGAGAGGGAGGCAAACCATGAGATGCTGAACTCTAGGAAACAAACTGAGGGTTTCTGGAGCGGGGCTGGGAGGAGGGACGGGAAATCGGGTGATGGACATGAAGGAGGACCCGTGATGGAATGAGCACTGGGTGTTTCATGAAACTGACAAATCACTGAACTCTACCTCTGAAACTAATGATACACTACATGTTTACTAAACTGAATTTAAATAAAATTTTTTTAACTTGGCTAATACTAAGCATTACGCTGGTTAGTCACTTAGTATTTTAGTAACTATTGTTCTTACAAAACACTGATTTTAGGAATATTTATCACACTTACCCGTAAGTCTATTCCAACCCCTTCTTCTATATTCAAAAGAAAATTTTGTTCACTGGGTTACTTTTTTTTCAGAACTTTGGCACAAGAATCGAAACTAATCATACTGATTTTCTCAAGGGTAGTCTTAAGAAACATTTACTAATCACGCAGCATGTAAGAAAAGTATTTGGTGGTCAAGTGAGAGTGGGAAATGCTACAAGTTAAACCATATTCATGGCATATTACAAGGTATTTTTCAGGAACACGATACTGGTTTTAATCTAGCTGTTGTAAATTTTTTCTTTACTGTAAAACTCCTTCCCACAAAGCATCTATAAGCTCCTAAACATCGATTGTTCTTGGCCTGTGCACTGGAAAATGCTGGATTAGGGAGCAGTGAGGCAGAGGTTGTATGGATGATATTTCAGAGTCCTCCTAGAACATAACTGAGAATCTTTTGATTTATGGTGTTCTGGGACTTCTCAAGAAGGAACACACTTTTATGTTACTCTCTAATGAACTTTCTAGATCATGAAATGAATCTCAGTAACAGTTCATTTGTATTCCACATCTATTTCAACCAAACCATTTATTATGCTCATGCTAAGTGCAAAGTGTTTATAACACTCCTGTGTGGGCAGCCCTATTATTATTTCATTTTACAAATGAGCAAACTGGGTTCAGAGAGATTAATTAACTTGTACAGGATTGTGTTGCTATTAAGGGGCAGAATGAAAGTCTGTTTCAAAAGTTATTGCATTTTTTCATACCTAACAATGCAGAATGAATATTAATAGTAGCATTTTGAGCACTTGTTATGGAATTTGCTCCTGTGTTCAGCCCTGGGGATTCGATATTCAGCAAAAATGAACAGGATTCTTGCCATCATGAGGAATGGGTGCCAAAAGGTAAGACCAACATTAGTCAAATAATCATGAATATGAACAAGGCACTGTGGTTGTGATTCAAGGAATTACAGAGACTGTACATTCCCTCAAAAAATTTACCATCTAATTGATTTTTTAAAATGAGAAATTTAAAAATAGTACATAGTACAAAATAGTAATAAATTACACATACAAGTAGTATCAAGAGGGATATCTGATCGTTGGAATCAAAATGAACTACATGGATAAAAACCTCCAGATATTTATATATAATGCACATTTGGGGAACAATAAATTGGCCAAGGTTGCTAGAGTCAAGAGGTAAAGATACAAGAACATCCATTTGTTCACCACCAGATATTTACTGAGTAACTATTACCCTGTTGCTCTTGAACCTACGGTAGAGAACTTGTGTGAACAAAGTTAAAACGTTTAGACAGCAAGGCAAATTCTCATCCCTGGCTCTACACTGTAGAAGGTGCATGAGGGCAGGTAAAAGGTTCTCTCAGCTTCATTTTTGTCATCTGTGGTACAGAAACGGTATCTACTTCATTATATTTTCTGGGATATTAAAACCAGAAAACATGTGGGAACAGCTTAACATCTGGATTGGAGCATAGTGGGTGCTCCATAAATAGTAGAGGACAGCAGTCAACAGAAGGGAAGAGTCGTGGGAGGTTTCTGAGGACATCCAGCACCTGACCACTGAGGGACATGGGAAGATTGGGAAGTGACGTGAGATTGGATTGAAGTGAGGAAAGATGCGGCCATGTGCTTGACCACACCAGATAGAAGGGCTGTCTGGGTGTGAGACGAACGGGCAGGGAGTGAGGGCAGTGGTCGTGATCTTCAAAACTAAAAGTTAGAAAGGCATGAGGGGGAAATTAAGATTAATGGGACCTAGTGGTAATATTGCATCTCGTCCAGTGGACTGGACTTAGTACCTGCTGATTGGTCTGCAACCAGTTGTGATGGGATCACCTCCAAGAGTAACAAAATGGGCAATTAGGCCCTCTAAATCTCATTTTTCTTATCCATAACAATTGGGAAGGGGAAGGGTATAATTTTTCTTACTCTGGAAGCTAGTAAGTGGCTTAAACTAATATCAAATACCCTGCACAAGGTGGGCACACAGTAAATCACTACAGCTATATTAAAAATACATATTCTGCAAGAGTGCAGACTGTAAAGCAGGCGATGTGCCATGGATATAGTCTTCAGTGAAGGTTCTAAGCCTCTTTCTCCTCCTCCCATTCACATGGCCCACATAGTCTCATTAATCAGGCTTACGTGCCATAGTTTCTCAGCACACCCCTGACTGTCCCACAACACTCTCTCAAAACACCCCTTGGTCCAAAATGACTCAAGATTCAATTTGGCCTATGAAAAAAATGAAAAGCATCACTTTTGAAATCATATACGAACTACTGTGCACCAGTTTTGTGTGTGTGTGCTTACCTATGTAGTAGATAAAACAGCAGAAGAAATAAAAACTGATCTAACCTTTAAAAGCCTACAAAAGAAACGCTTTAGCTTTACTCTGCAGCCCTACTTAACTCCAGAAATATTTCCCAGGAGCCCCACAAGATGAGCAACAGAGTGTGCAGGCTGGTTTTATGAATAATGAGTCCTGGTTATATTCAGGCTCAATGGAAGGCAGCAGACTCAGTAGAGCTGTTTGTTACAATACTGTCCAAGGCCATTGAGAGTGACAGCCAGAGTGGGGCTAGTGTTTGGGGGCATTTGTTTGCATCAGAGCTACGAGGGACTAGAGAGACCACCCACTGCAACTCCCTACCCCATGCCCCACGCTCCTCTACAACACATCCAAGGATGCAGTCTTGCTGAAAAGAACCAGTGAGGGAGACCATGGGCTTTTTAGAGTTTGTGAAAGTTCTGAGTGTTAGCAAGAGTTTCATGCCAATAAGCTGAATTCTGCATCCACATTCCTTGGCATCTTCGAACCTGCTGTTTACACTGACAGGTTCTTCTGAACTCTTTGAAAAAACAGATTCCTTTCCTTGACAGTGAAGCACCGTGTTTCCTATGTCCCTCTGCTATGTTTCATAGCCAATAAACTCAAGAAATTATAAAACGAAACCCACCATATACAAAAGGAAAGGAATAATAAAGAGGAAGAAGAACGGAAAAGAGAATACAGTAAGAGACCAAGGGGTTAAAGTAGCTCAGGAAAGCATTTTCTGGAAAACAAATATTGGTAACCTTCAAAAAGACATATAGGACTTCCAGGCCATAAAACACTTGGAAATGCTTGATAAAATAATTCAAGACTTTTAAATGCATTGCTGAGCTTGTCAGGAAGCAATACCAATCTCCAGATGCAAAAATCAAGTAAAATCATGAATATGAAAGCCAAACCCGGCAGCTGCCTATCTCCAGTAAACCTGAACCTGTTTTATTAGGTGACTCTTTGCATATAAATAGTAAATTAATAGGGATAAGAGAAAGAAATCACAAATGTGGAATAAAACCACAAATCAAAACAGACTTCTCAGTTATATGTAAGTAAATATGAAAACATAGATGAAAGAAATTGCTTTGAAAGAGCCCAGGAGCAGTAAAATCATTTCCATTAAGTCAAAGACAAGCCCAGGCTGTTAACTATCACAAATATTTGGCATTGTTCTCAACTGACTAACCAATGCACTTAAACAAAAGAAAAAGGTGTGATCGGCAGAAAGGAGGTAATGTTTACATTTTTTGAAGATTAGATGCTTATAAACCTGTAACATCCAAGAGAATCCACTAGAACACTATTATACTGAAAAAAATATGAGAATTCAGAAAGATGACTTTGTTCAAAATTAATTCAAAAAATAGCCAAAACTAGCTCAAAGACAAACTAGAGAGGTACTCAAAATAGTATCGCAAAGTCTAGAAATAAACTTACTCGAAATGTAAAAACTCTGTATGTAGAAATATTTTAAATATACTGAGAGATACAATATTAGACCTTAAAAAAATGGGAAAATATGTACTATTATTGGATAGGAAAATTTAAGGTTGCAAAGATGCCAATTCTCCCTAAATAAATGTATGTTTGTTGTCATTGCAATTAAAATAAAAATAAGAGGGTTTTTTTTGTTTTTTTGCTTTTTTTTTTAAATAGGAAAGCTGATTCTAAAGTTCCCATGAAAAAATACCCAGGAAAGCCCTTAAAAAACAGAGAAATAATGACTAGGTCATCGGATATTGAAATCTATTCTAAAGTTACAATCATCAGAACAGTATGATGGTACTGAAGTAGTCAAGACACACTATCAATGGATCAAAGAAAGAATCCAGAAACAGGAGCAAATACACTGAGGTCTTTAGAATATGACGAAATATCATTCTGCTTCAGAAGATACAGATGGGTTACTAGATAAAGTTATTTTTCAATAAATAATGCTATATCAATATCCAAGTTAATATTATATATTAATATTATTATATTATTATTATATATTATATTATATATTATATTATTATATATTATTATATTATATTATATTATTAATGTTATATAAAACACTTATTTAAAAGAAGCAGAAAAGGGGGCACCTGGGTGGCTCAGTCAGTTAAGCACCTGACTCTAGATTTTGGCTCAGATCATGGTCTCAGGGTCATGAGATCAAGCCCTGCATTGGGCTCTACACTCACTGGGGGGTCTGCTTCAGATTCTATCCCTCTGTCCCTCTCTCCCTCTCTCCCTCTCTCCCTCTAAAAACAAATACATAAATCTTTAAAAAAAAAAAAAGGCAGAAAAGAAAAGGAAACCATAAATCATTAGCAAGCACAAAGAGGAAAAAGTTATTTTTCTTTAATCCTAAGGTAGAAAAATCCTAAGTATAACACAAAGTCCAGGAGACACAAGAGAAAATAGCAACAAATTCAAACACATAGAAAAAAAAATCAATATTTTCATGGCAAAAACCAAACAGGGATAAAAATTTTCTGCAATAGGTCATTAGCCCTTAATAATGATGAGTTCCTCCTAAGGCCAACAGACCAACAGAAAAAAATGGGCACAGGATACAAACAGATCATTTCTGATACAATAGAAATGGTCCTTAAACATTTAAAAGATATTGAACTTCACTCATAATAAAAAAAAAATTTCTAAACAGAACTGTAAGATCCCATTTGCTATCTTAGTTATTAACTTACAAAATCAGAATTGCAAATATCAAAAAGTTTGATGCTTTTTCACTGTGGAGAGGGATAAACAGAGCTTTATCCTCTTCATTGGTAGGAAGCTAACCCTGGTTTTACGCTGGTAGTTTGTGGGTGTCTTATCAAATTTCAACAGGTACAGTCCCTTCGTGCTAACAACTCTGTCTACAAATTTAGAAATGCTCCAATATTGTAGGTGCGAAGCTATTCATGGAGCATGAATGCAAGATTGTTTCAGAAACAAAATACAGGAAACCCACTGATAGCAGACTGGTTGAAGACATCTTGGTAGAGATATGTAATAGATTAATAATCAGCCACTAAAAAGTACATCTCCACAGAAGCTGAAAACGGAACAGTCCTCAGTAAATGTTGTTTGGTGAAAAAAGATGAAAAACATCACACGTATATATTCATATGTCTGTGAGCATAGACTATCTCTGGAAGGACATATAATAAAGTGATTGCAGTTCACTCAGAGAGAAAATTGGATTGCTGGTAGGTAAGGGTAAGTAGGAAATTTGTATTACATTGTATCTCTTTTTGAAACATTAAAATTATATACCATATGTATTAATTATCTGAAACTTAATTAATGTTTAAGGTAATATACATAGTGGCCACCTTCTCAAATAAATAAACTGGTTTCCTGTGCCTTGTCAGCTTGGTAACTTGTATATTTTGAAACACCGTGTGAAAAGGCTGTGTTTTCATTTTTGCTTTTTTCAAAATACAAGTATTACACCCTTTTTGAACAAAAGTTTATCTTTGCCAAGGAGTTTGTTAGAAACAACATACTAATATAAACAGAATTTGAAGAGTAAAATGCTACATGAAGGAAAATATATCCATTTGCTCTATTAAAGTCATGTTAGTAATATGACTATAATTTTGCTACATTTGTTCTAATAAGCTTCTTAAGAAGAATTTAGCAAATCACATAAAAGAGCAAAATTATTTTAATTTAGTTGCTTTAACAAAAACCTTCTAGGTCTTTGGAAAATACACAATAAAAAGAAAAATATGTATTATTCCACCCATCTTCCAATTAAAATGTTTCATATTTACTGGGGGTATGATGCATCTATACTCATAAATAAAAATTTCTGTAAATCTGTTTTAGCAATTCAGATGTGCACAATTTTCTGAGTTTATCATAATCATCTACATAATGATGATAATTTTAGTGGTAAAGTTTGATTTTTTTAAAATAAATCAAAGAATATAAATGCCTAAGAATAGGCATTTATAGAGATAATGTAATTTTAGGAAATATGATAGCAATTACTTTTAATATGGGATAATTCTCAAAGCTCACTATATAAAATTGAACATTAAAATATAATAAAATCTGTTAAGATGAGATTCAGATGATCTACTAATGAAAATATGAAATTTCTTAGGGAGAGGAACACAGCTGTGTGACTATTCACCCAAAATTGTGATACTGTCATATGGGAAAAACCTTTAAGAAACACTCTATAAATAGATTTTATTATATGGTTCACTAGACTTATTTCTAGGATTTCATTTTGTTATTTCCTACTTCAGTTTTTGCTGTGAAAGATCTCAAAATAAATGGAAAGAAACTCAAGCGGATATGGCAACTTTTTTTCCCTACCTGACTTCTAAAAACATACTTTAGTAAACAATCCTTAAGAATGTCATAGTAACCAAAAAGCACACCAGAAATTCAGAAACATCAACCAACTAACTTAATTGATATGAGCCCACCGAGTACCTACTGTGGGTTCAATATTATATCATGGTCACTGCTATAAAAAAAAAATTATAACGAAGTATGAGATACACAAGCGAAAATATACATAATATGGAGAATTTATGATAAGGATTTAATGGGATGTGCTACAGATTCCACATGTACTAGGAAGCCAAAGAAGAGGAAGAGCAAAGATCCATATAACCAGCAGGGGCCCCAGCCCTCACCAAGATGCTGTAATTAGGGAGGAATTTTATTTTTTTTTAAATTACAAAGTTTAACCTAGGTGGAAGGTATGAAAGTAGAAATTTATGGGTCCAGGCAGAAATCAGCTTGATACATGTGAAAAGTATGTATCAGAAAGTGGAAGGAAGTAAAGCAAGATAAGGAGAAAGAGGCCAAGGCTATAGCAGCATTCAGAGCTTCACAAATTAAGAATCCTGCCAAGATCATGCAGGCAGCAAGGGCTCAAGCCAGGAGGCAGCCCACCAGAACCACTGCCATATTTGTGTACAACCCCCACTTCAGATATATTTCCCAAATTTTGCATGGTAGAAAGAAATAATTTCCAGGGGAAAAAAACAGCTGTTTGTGTGTGTTAATGGTTCTACATCATGAAAGCATTTTCTTCAACTTTATCCCCATGTTATGGAACTTCTCCAATCAAACCTTCCTCCAGCAGGTTCCCTTTGGGCAGAAACACTCTTTCTTCACCTCCTTGTCTTTGCTGACTGCTGTTCCAGCTACAGAGCATGCGCTCCTTCCTCCTGGCTACCGATCGAATTCTGCCTTCCCTTCAGTAATAAACTCCTAGAGTATTACACGTTCTGTCTCGGTTCCTCTAAAGATACACTGATGTCTCCCTTCTCCAAATGCGTGTTAGCATTTACAGTGTACGCCACATGACTGACTTCTTAATTATATTTTATCTTGTATGTTCCCTAATTTTTATGTCAGTCTGATTTACAGGATTTTGCTAAAAATGCCATATGGACGGGAATCATATATTTGTCTCTATGTCCTTCATTGCTCTTGGTACATATTACCCTTATTTTTCTTTTCCTCTTTCCTCCACACAGCTTTACCAAATGGCTCCACAGGCCAGAAATAACGATGGCTAACATGGGCAGTGTCTTCAATGTCCTCTCCTGGGAGAAGAACTGAATAGGACATGAAACTAAGAACATCTTGTAAATTTCCAAGTCACTTAACCTTTCAAAATGATCTCACTGAACACAAAGTCAGATAATACAGAGAGCTAATATAATAAAGATGGGTTTTTCCTCTGCTCATTTTTCTGTTGGAAAAACACAGATATGCATTATGGGTTCTAAAATCTGAAATGTTCAATTCACTCACTTCAGAAAAATCAGCATATTAAAATGCAATGTTTATTTTAAAGTTTTCTCCTTGTCGCATCCAAAATTTAAAATCCAGATGAGTCACACAAGTTTATCTTTATGTTTAATTCAGGGACCAGAAATAGTCAAAGGTCAGCTAAGAACTGATTTATTACAAACAGATATACAAAATCACATTTGCTGATAGTTCACAATGTTCCTATAAGTGAAATAGCCTCAGAATTACTCAAGTAACAAAAGATTGATTTGATGATCAGATAGCTAGACTTCATTTTTTTAAGATTTATTTATTTTATTTGAGAGAGAGAGAGAGAGTAGGGGGGGGTGGGGGTGCGCACAAAACGAGAGGGGGTTAGAAACCAAAGAAGACTCCATACTGAGCCTGGAGCTGGTGCCGGGCTCGATCTCACGACCCTGAGAGCATGACCTGAGTCAAAACCAAGAGTTGGATTCTTAACCAACTGAGCCACCCAGGCATGGAGAGCTAGACTATAAAACACTTCGTTAGAAAAAATATTGACCGAAGTGTTTTACACGTCAGAGATAGAGAAAGATTTTTATATATAAGAGCATTTATCTTCATTACCTTCCACAGTATCTAATAATGATTAAATAGGTCATTTAGTGTCTGGGGGGGCCACTGCAAACAGAATGCCCTCTGAGAGACCTTAAAACATGAGAGACCTTAAAACATGAACTATGAACTAAAGAGGCTATACCTGGAATGAACGTAGTCACATGATCTAATTATCGATTAGGTGATTATGGACATGATTAGGGATTGGGCAGCAGAAAAAGTGTTAAAAGAAAAGAGAAAATGAAATAAAGCAAAACAAAACAAAACATGATTCTTCTCTTCAAAGGAGCTTACATTCTAGACAAAAAAGTAGTTGATCATTGCTCTGGAGTGAATTGTGTGCCCCTCCAAATCCATATGTTGAATCTCTAACCCCCAGTGGCCTATATATAAAGACAGCGCCTCTAACGAGGTAAAGTTAAATGAGGTCATATGGATGGAGCTCTGATCCAATATAATTAGTGTCCTTATAAAAAGAGACACCAGACCATTTCCCTCCTTGCCCCCCCCACCCCTTTTCCTCTCACTCTCCTTCTCCCTCTCCCACTCCCCGCCACATGGGGACACAGTGAGAAGGCATCTTTGTGCAAGCCAGAAGAGAGCTCTCACCAAAAACCAAATTGGCCAGCATCTTGATCTTGGGGTTCCAGCCTCCAGCACTTTGAGAAATTCCTGTTGTTTAAGCTGCCCAGTCTATGATGTTGTGTGATGGCACCCTGAGCTGATGAACACAATCATCTTCTCAAAGTAAAGTAAGAATTCACATAAAACAAAGTACTCTTGTGCTTACGCAGAGCAAGGAATGGTCAGCTTATAATTTAACATGTAAAAGAAAGTCTATTTGTTTCCATCAGCTTCCCCTTATACATTCTACGGGCCATTACTTCAGTCACTACAAGTTCAAGAATGTACTCAGCACATGTCTTAATTCTTAACAAAGTATACTATTACTTAACCAAAGATCGATGTTAATTATTAAACAGCTTTGAATCAGATCTCTCTCCAGGGACACCCATCAGGTAACAAACTCCACCCACAAACATCAAGTTTCCAATCACTTCTAGCATTCTCGTCCTAAATATGAACAGCCTAGAGTCACCAGGAACTTGAAGAAAACTTCTACTGTCTAACCAAGGACAAAGACCAAAATAAACAAGAGGGGAAATTGGAAAAACAAAAGCAACAAACACAAAAAAAGGCTTGACCTGGAAGAAAGAAGCTTAAGAAAACAATCACCAAATATCCACAGAAAGGGATTTCTGAATCCTGTCATGATAGACTAACAGCAACTGGATTTATTCATGCTCTTGCATTAAACACCTAGATAAACAGATAGGAAAAAAGGATGCTAGGCAGTGGACAACAGGCAGGACAGGACTGCGGTCTCTGAGAAGGAGACAAGTGAGCCCTAGAGTTGACCTGGATTAAAGTGATTTCCAGGCTGCACAGTAGTATGGGAGGTGGTGGTGGGAGGGTGGGGGGTGCTGAGCAGGCCACAAAAATGGAGTCAAGAGAAGCGAGACAGAATTTTCAGGAGAGGACAGTGGAGAGAGTTCCTGAGCCCTGAGGACATGCAGGCTGAGAATTAATGGTATGTGTGTGATGTGAAAGGCCATGGAAAGAAGGTCCAAGAAGGGAGCAGAACAATTTTCAAAGAGCACAAAGAATTGGGAATCTTAACCATTCTACCAACTTTTTTTTTTTAATTTTATTTATTTGACAGAGATCACAAGTAGATGGAGAGGCAGGCAAAGAGAGAGGAGGAAGCAGGCTCCCTGCTGAGCAGAGAGGCCGATGTGGGGCCCAATCCCAGGACCCTGGGAACATGACCTGAGCCAAAGGCAGAGGCTTTAACCCACTGAGCCACCCAGGTGCCCCTCTACCAACTTTTAAGGAGTGGGGAATTTCAGCAGCAAAGTGGTATGAGAGTGGGTTCAGGTAACTACTGCTGTTTATAAGAAGGCTTGTAGGGCTGTTTGATTCTTGAAACTATGTGCTTGTACAGCTTTGATTTAAAAAAAAAAAAAAAAAAGTCTAATAACACTTACTACAGCAGCACCATTCACAAGAGCCAAAAAGTAGAATCAGCCCAAATGTCCATCAACAAATGAATAGATAAACAGACCATGGGATAACCATACAATGGAGAATCACTCAGCCATAAAAAGGAATGAAGGGATGATTTTGGAGTGATATCATCAAGATGTCATTACAGGAGGATCATGAATTTCCTTCCTCCCATGGAAGCACAGAATATGCAGCTACACATAGAGGATTCCCTTTGAGAGAAAGCCAGAAACTAGTTGACTGACCCCTACATATCAGGCAACTGAGAAAATATGCACATTGGAAAGAAAGACCGAGATACACCCTCAGCCTCAACTTCACCCTCGGTACTGTACCTCACAATAAGGAGGGAACTGCAAATCTCAGTTTCTTTCTGAGAAGCTAAGGGTTTGGACTACACATATAGCCCCCTGATTATGAAGGCTGATCCCCCAAAAGTCCCCAGTCATCAGTTCCGAGAGGAAATGTAATCCTACAGTACTACAACAAAGAAGCAGTTTTTAAAAGGACACATGAGCCCTCCCCATGGCTATCCCATTCAACACAGAGAAAGCAGACAAAAAAAATCCGGTCCCCAGTTGTTCCCTGGAAGGGGTTAGACTGTAGACCTTAGTAGCTGCTCCCTGAAGGTCTGCCATCTAATTAGTCAGCATGACAGGGATCCTCCTGGGAGCTAAAAAACCAATTAGGAAAGAAAAGGAAATAAAAGGCATCCAAGTCAGAAAGGAAGGAGAAAAACCATCTCTGTTTGCATGTAACAAGATACATAGAAAACCCCAAATACTAAAAAAAACTGAATTAAAAAAGGAATTCAGTAAAGTTGCAGGAAACAAAATCAAGATACAAAAATCAGTTGCATATTGGGAAAACACTGACATTTATAATGGCATTGAAAAGAATGAAATACTTCAGATTATATATAATCGATTATATATAATGAAATACTTCAGATTATATATAATCCGAATAAATATATATATTTAACCAAAGGGGTAAAAGATTTGTACACTAAATCTATAAAAGATTGATGAGAAAAATTAAAGAAGAAACAAATAAATGGATGGTATGAAACCACATAATGACCTGAATGGTCAAATCTATCTCGAGAAAGAAGAACAAAATTGGAGGAATCATAGTTCCTGATTTCAAACTATGTTACAAAGCTATAGTAATCAAAACAGCATGAGATTGTCATTAAAAACAAGACACACAGATCAGTGGAACAGAATAAAGAGACCATAAACAAACCCATGCAAGTATAGTTAATTAATATTTTTAAGATTTATTTTATTTTATTGTGAAAAGAGAGAGAGAATGGGGGTGGGGGAAGGGCAAAGGGAGAGAACATTCAAGCAGACTCCCCACTGAGCACGAAGCTCAACCCCTTGACTCCAACCCATGAGATCATGACCTGACCAAAACCAAGAGTCTGGTGCTCAACTGAGCCACCCAGGCTAATTAATTTTTGACAAAGTCACCAAGAATACACAATGGGGAAAGGATAGTGTCTTCAATAATGTTATTGGGAAAACTAGATATCTACATGCAAGAGAATGAAACTAGATGCCTATTGTAAACCATACACAAAAATCAACTCAAAATAGATTAAAGTCTTGAACATAAGACCTGAAACTATAAAGCTCCAAGAAGGAAATACAGAAGATAATCCCTTTGTCTTTAGTCTCAGCCATGGTTTTTTTGGATTTGACACCAAAGCAAAGGCAACAAAAGCAAAAATAAACAAGGGAACTACATCAAACTGAAAGTCTTCTGCACAGCAAAGGAAACCATCAAAAAATGAAAAGGTAACCTATGGAAGGGAAGAAAATATTTGCAAACAACAGGAGTTTGATTAGGAGTTAATACCCAAAATATACAGAAATTCCTATAACTCAATAACAAAAAAACAAATAACCCAATTTAAAAATGGACAAAGGACCTGAATAGTACTTTTTTCCCAAAGAAGACAAATGACCAACAGCTACATGAAAGGGAGGTCCAGGTCACTTATTGTCAAAGAAGTACAAATCAAAACCCCAGTGAGATGTCACCTCACACTTGTTAAAATGGCTTTTATCAAAAAGATAAGAGATCACAAATGGTGGTGAGGAGAAAAGGAAACACTTCTTCACTGTTGATGGCAATGTAAACTGTTACAGCCATTATGGAAACCAGTTTCCTCATTAATTAAGAATAAGGCTACCATGGAGAGGAGTCAAGATGGCGGAGAAGTAGCAGGCTGAGACGACATCGGGTAGCAGGAGATCAGCTAGATAGCTTATCTAACCATTGTGAACACCTACAAATCCAACGGGAAATCGAAGAGAAGAAGAGCAACAATTCCAGAAACAGAAAATCGATCACTTTCTGAAAGGTAGGACCTGCGGAGAAGTGAATCCAAAGCGACGGGAAGATAGACCCCGGGGAGAGGGGCCGGCTCCCGGGAAGCTGCGGAGCAACGGAGCACAAAATCGGGACTTTTAAGTCGGCTCCACTGGGAGACATCGCTCCAGAGGCTAAACCGGGGGGAAACCCAGGCGGGGTCAGCATAACCCCAGGTCCCGCGGGGTCACAGAAGGACCGGGGGTGTCTGAGTGCCACAGAGCTCGCAGGTATTAGAGCGGGGAAGCCAGCTACAGCGACAAAGCCGAGGAGTGAGCTCTAAGCCCGGGGTTACCTTGTGCCGGTCGCAGGCTGGGTGGGCTTGGAGCGCGGGCGGAGGCCACGGAGGCAGAAGCGACCTGGTGCTTTTCTCCAGCTCCAGCAATTGACTGCTTTCCTCAAGGCGCGACCGCAGGCCAGGGATGCGGGGCGGTTGGGTGCTTTGCTCTGAGAGCGCACTGAGGAGTGGAACCCCAAGCTCTCGGCTCCTCCGGCCGAGAGATTGGGAGGCCACCATCTTCATTCCCGTCCTCCGGAACTCTACGGAAAGCGCTCAGGGAACAAAAGCTCCCGAAAAGCAAACCCGAGCGGATTACTTAGCCCGGCCCCTGGCAAGGGCGGTGCAATTCCGCCTGCGGCAAAGACACTTGAGAATCACTACAACAGGCCACTCCCCCAGAAGATCAACAAGAAACCCAGCCAAGACCAACTTCAGTCACCAAGAACAGCGGAATTCCACAGCAGGAGAAAGCAAATCTTATCTGGACAAAATGACAAGGCAGAAAAACTCACCTCAAAAAAAAAGAACAAGAGGCCGTACCGAAGGCTGGAGACCTAATCAATACGGACATTGGTAACATGACAGATCTAGAGTTCAGAATGACAATTCTCAAGGTTCTAGCCGGGCTCGAAAAAGGCATAGAAGATATTAGAGAAACCCTCTCCGGAGAGATAAAAGCCCTTTCTGGAGAAATAAAAGAACTAAAATCTAACCAAGTTGAAATCAAAAAAGCTATTAATGAGGTGCAATAAAAAATGGAAGCTCTCACTGCTAGGATAAATGAGGCAGAAGAAAGAATTAGTGACATAGAAGACCAAATGACAGAGAATAAAGAAGCTGAGCAAAAGAGAGACAAACAAATACTGGACCACGAGGAGAGAATTCGAGAGATAAGCGACACCATAAGACGACACAACATTAGAATAATTGGGATTCCAGAAGAAGAAGAAAGAGAGAGGGGAGCAGAAGGTATATTGGAGACAATTATTGGAGAGAATTTCCCTAATATGGCAAAGGGAACAAACATCAAAATCCAGGAAATGCTAAGAACGCCCCTCAAAATCAACAAGAATAGGTCCACACCTCGTCACCTGATAGTAAAATTTACAAGTCGTAGCGACAAAGAGAAAATCCTGAAAGCAGCCCGGGAAAAGAAGTCTGTAACATACAAGGGTAAAAACATTAGATTGGCAGCGGACCTATCCACAGAGACCTGGCAGGCCAGAAAGAACTGGCATGATATATTCAGAGCACTAAACGAGAAAAACATGCAGCCAAGAATACTATATCCGGCTAAGCTATCATTGAAAATAGAAGGAGAGATAAAGAGCTTCCAGGACAAACAAAAGCTGAAAGAATTTGCAAACACCAAACCAGCTCTACAGGAAATATTGAAAGGGGTCCTCTAAGCAAAGAGAGACCCTAAAAGGAGTAGATCAGAAAGAAACAGAGACAATATACAGTAACAGTCACCTTACAGGCAATACAATGGCACTAAATTCATATCTCTCCATAGTTACCCTGAATGTGAATGGGCTCAATGCCCCAATCAAAAGACAAAGGGTATCAGAATGGATAAAAAAACAAAACCCATCAATATGCTGCCTACAAGAAACTCATTTTAGACCCGAAGACACCTCCAGATTTAAAGTGAGGGGGTGGAAAACAATGTACCATGCTAATGGACATCAGAAGAAAGCTGGGGTGGCAAACCTTATATCAGATCAATTAGATTTTAAGCCAAAGACTGTAATAAGAGATGAGGAAGGACACTATATCATACTCAAAGTGTCTGTCCAACAAGAAGACCTAAAAATCTTAAATATCTATGCCCCTAACATGGGAGCAGCCAACTATATAAACCAATTAATAACAAAATCAAAGAAATACATCGACAGCAATACAATAATAGTAGGGGACTTTAACACTCCCCTCACTGAAATGGACAGATCATCTAAGCAAAAGATCAATAAGGAAATAAAGGCCTTAAATGACACACTGGACCAGATGGACATCACAGATATATTCAGAACATTCCATCCCAAAGCAACTGAATATACATTCTTCTCTAGTGCACATGGAACATTCTCCAGAATATACCACATCCTGGGTCATAAATCAGGTCTCAATCGGTACCAAAAGATTGAGATCATTCCCTGCATATTTTCAGACCACAATGCTCTGAAGCTAGAACTCAATCACAAGAGGAAATTTGGAAAGAACGCAAATACATGGAGACTAAACAGCATCCTTCTAAAAAATGAATGGGTCAACCAGGAAATTAAAGAAGAATTGAAAAAATTCATGGAAACAAATGATAATGAAAACACAACGGTTCAAAATCTGTGGGACACAACAAAGGCAGTCCTGAGAGGAAAATATATAGTGGTGCAAGCCTTTCTCAAGAAACAAGAAAGGTCTCAAATACACAACCTAACCCTACACCTAAAGGAGCTGGAGAGAGAACAACAAAGAAAGCCTAAACCCAGCAGGAGAAGAGAAATCATAAAGATCAGAGCAGAAATCAATGAAATAGAAACTAAAAAAACAATAGAACAAATCAACAAAACTAGGAGCTGGTTCTTTGAAAGAATTAATAAGATTGATAAGCCCCTGGCCAGACTTATCAAAAAGAAAAGAGAAAGGACGCAAATAAATAAAATCATGAATGAAAGAGGAGAGATCACAACCAACACCAAAGAAATACAAACAATTATAAGAACATACTACGAGCAACTCTACGCCAACAAATTTGACAATCTGGAAGAAATGGATGCATTCCTAGAGACATATAAACTACCACAACTGAACCAGGAAGAAATAGAAAACCTGAACAGACCCATAACCAGTAAGGAGATTGAAACAGTCATCAAAAATCTCCAAACAAACAAAAGTCCAGGACCAGACGGCTTCCCAGGGGAATTCTACCAAACATTTAAAGAAGAATTAATTCCTATTCTCCTGAAACTGTTCCAAAAAATAGAAATGGAAGGAAAACTTCCAAACTCATTCTATGAGGCCAGCATCACCTTGATCCCAAAACCAGACAAGGATCCCACCAAAAAAGAGAATTACAGACCAATATCTTTGATGAACACAGATGCGAAAATTCTCACCAAAATACTGGCCAATAGGATCCAACAGTACATTAAAAGGATTATTCACCACGACCAAGTGGGATTTATTCCAGGGCTGCAAGGTTGGTTCAGCATCCGCAAATCCATCAATGTGATACAATACATTAATAAAAGAAAGAATAAGGACCATATGATACTCTCAATAGATGCTGAAAAAGCGTTTGACAAAGTGCAGCATCCCTTCCTGATTAAAACTCTTCAAAGTGTAGGGATAGAAGGCACATACCTCAATATTATCAAAGCCATCTATGAAAAACCCACCGCAAATATCATTCTCAATGGAGAAAAACTGAAAGCTTTTCTGCTAAGGTCAGGAACACGGCAGGGATGTCCGTTATCACCACTGCTGTTCAACATAGTACTAGAAGTCCTAGCCTCAGCAATCAGACAACAAAAAGAAATTAAAGGCATCCAAATTGGTAAAGAAGAAGTCAAACTATCACTCTTTGCAGATGATATGATACTACATGTGGAAAACCCAAAAGGCTCCACTCCAAAACTGCTAGAACTTATACAGGAATTCAGTAAAGTGTCAGGATATAAAGTCAATGCACAGAAATCAGTTGCATTTCTTTACACTAACAACAAGACAGAAGAAAGAGAAATTGAGGAGTCAGTCCCATTTACAATCGCACCCAAAACCATAAGATACCTAGGAATAAATCTAACCAAAGAGGCAAAGAATCTATACTCAGAAAACTATAAAGTACTCATGAAAGAAATTGAGGAAGACACAAAGAAATGGAAAAATATTCCATGCTCATGGATTGGAAGAACAAATATTGTGAAAATGTCTATTCTACCTAAAGCAATCTACACATTTAATGCAATCCCTATCAAAATCCCATCCATTTTTTTTAAAGAAATAGAACAAATAATCCTAAAATTTATATGGAACCAGAAAAGACCTCGAATAGCCAAAGGAATATTGAAAAAGAAAGCCAAAGTTGGTGGCATCACAATTGCAGACTTCAAGCTCTATTACAAAGCTGTCATCATCAAGACAGTATGGTACTGGCACAAAAACAGACATATAGACCAATGGAACAGAATAGAGAGCCCAGAAATAGACCCTCAACTCTATGGTCAACTAATCTTCGACAAAGCAGGAAAGAATATCCAATGGAAAAAAGACAGCCTCTTCAACAAATGGTGCTGGGAAAATTGGACAGCCACTTGCAGAAAAATGAAATTGGACCATTTCCTTACACCACACACGAAAATAGACTCAAAATGGATGAAGGACCTCAATGTGAGAAAGGAATCTATCAAAATCCTTGAGGAAAATGCAGGCAGCAACCTCTTTGACCTCAACCGCAGCAACTTCTTCCTAGGAACATCGCCAAAGGCAACGGAAGCAAGGGCAAAAATGAACTATTGGGATTTCATCAAGATCAAAAGCTTTTGCACAGCAAAGGAAACAGTTAACAAAACCAAAAGACAACTGACAGAATGGGAGAAGATATTTGCAAATGACATCTCAGATAAAGGGCTAGTATCCAAAATCTATAAAGAGCTTATCAAACTCAATACCCAAAGAACAAATAATCCAGGCAAGAAATGGGCAGAGGACATGAACAGACATTTCTGCAAAGAAGACATCCAGATGGCCAACAGACACATGAAAAAATGCTTCACATCACTCGGCATCAGGGAAATACAAATCAAAACCACAATGAGATACCACCTCACACCAGTCAGAATGGCTAAAATGAACAAGTCAAGAAATGACAGATGCTGGCGAGGATGCGGAGAGAGGGGAACCCTCCTACACTACTGGTGGGAATGCAAGCTGGTGCAACCACTCTGGAAAACAGTGTGGAGGTTCCTCAAAAAACTGAAAATAGAGCTACCCTACGACCCAGCAATTGCACTCCTGGGTATATATCCTAAAGATACAAACGTGGTGCTCCGAAGGGGCACGTGCACCCGAATGTTTATAGCAGCAATGTCCACAATAGCCAAACTGTGGAAAGAGCCTAGATGTCCATCAACAGATGAATGGATAAAGAAGAGGTGGTATATATACACAATGGAATACTATGCAGCCATCAAAATACATGAAATCTTGCCATTTGTGACGACGTGGATGGAACTAGAGGGTATCACGCTTAGCGAAATAAGTCAATCGGAGAAAGACAACTATCATATGATCTCTTTGATATGAGGAAGTGGAGATGCAAGGCGGGGGGGGTTGGGGGGAGGTAGGAAAAGAAAAAATGAAAAGATGGGATTGGGAGGGAGACAAACCATAAAAGACTCAATCTCAAGAAACAAACTGAGGGTTGCGGGGGGAGGGGGGACGGGAGAGGGTGGTGGGGAAATGGACATTGGGGAGGGTATGGGCTATGATGAGTGCTGTGAAATGTGTAAACCTGGCGATTAACAGACCTGTACCCCTGGGGATAAAAATACATTATATGTTTATTAAAATAAAAAAAATTTAAAATAAAAAAAAAATAAAAAGAATAAGGCTACCGTATAGATCCAGTAATCCCATGTGGGGGTGTATATCCAAAGGAAATGAAATTATGATTTTGAGGAGTACCAGTACTCCCATATGCGTCACAACATTATTCATGACACCTGAGATATGAAAACAGCAACTTGAGGGTCTATTGATGGGTGAGTGGTAAAAAAAAAAAAAAAAAAAAAAATTTACAAATACAATGGAATATTATTCAGCCTTAAAAATTGAGGAAATTTGAGGAGGAGGAGTAAGATGGCAGAGGAATAGGAGCCCTAAATTTCGTATGGTCCTCGGAGTTCAGCTAGATAGTTATCAAACCATTCTGAATACCTACAAACTCAACAGGAGATGGAAGAGAAGAAGAGCAGCAATTCTAGGAACAGAAAAGCGAGGACTTTCTGGAAGGTAGGATGTGCAGAGAAGTGAATCCAACATGACAGACAGGAAGAGAGATTGCAGGGTGGGGGAGGGGCCGGCTCCCAGCATGCCGTAGAGCAGCGGAGCAGAAAATTGGAACTTTCAGAGTTCTGCTCCCCTGACGGACATCACTCCAGAGGCTAAGGGGAGTGTAGAGCCCTCACGGGCACAGTGTGGTCTCAGGTCCCACAGGGTCACAGAAAGACCAGGAGTGTCTGAGTGCAGCAGAGCTCCCACGTATTGGAGCCGGGAAACCGGCAGCAGAGACAGAGCAGAGAAGGGGGCTCTCAGCTCAGGGTTTGCCTTAAACTATGATCTGGGGCACAGTCGGGACACTGCTTTCGAGCAGGGACCCCACAGAGTGGCAGATCCGAGGAGACTCACCTTCCTTCCCTGGGGGGAGTGGCACAGAAACACGGCGGGAATCTGCTGGATTTGGAGACTCCAAACAGGGCCGAGCACCAGAGACAGAAACACTCTGTCACAGGCCGGGTGAGCTCGGGGTGCGGCCAGAGACCAGGAAGACGGGAGTCATTGAGCGCTTTTCTCTGAGGGCGCACTAAGGAGTGGGGCCCTGAGCTCTCAGATCCTCTGGCGCGACACTGGGAGGCTGCCATTTCCATTCCCGGCCTCCAGAGCTCTACGGAAAGCACTCAGGGAACAAAAGCTCCCAAGAGCGAACCCGAGCAGATTTCTTAGCCCTGCCCCGGGCAAGGGCGGAGCAATTCCGCCTCGGCCGAAGACTTTTGGGAATCACCACAACAGGCCCCATTCCCAGAAGATCAGCATGAATATCCAGCCAAGACCAAGGTTACAGATCAATGAGAACTGCAAAACACGAGTGCTAGAAGAACACAGCATATAGAATTCACAGTTTTGTTCCCATGATTCTTTAGTCTTTCAAAGTTAAATTTTTAAAATTTTCACTATCTTTTTCTTTCTCCATTTTTTTGAGTGTTTTCTCTTTCCTATTTTAACTATTTTATCTTATCAATACCTTTTTTTAAAAGATTTTATTCATTTATTTGACAGAGAGAGACACAGTGAGAGAAGGAACACAAGCAGGGGGAGTGGGAGAGAGAGAAGCAGGCTTCCCACTGAGTAGGGAGCCCAATGTGGGGCTCAATCCCAGAAGCCCAGGATCATGACCCAAGCTGAAGACAGACACTTAAGGACTGAGCCACCCAGGCGCCCTCTTATCAATACCTTTTTAAAAATCTTTTTAAATTTTCATTTGTATAGTCATATTCTATCCCTTCACTGTATTTAACCTTTTTTTGTATACATATAAGTTTTTCTTTCTTTAAAATTTTGGGATACAGTTTCTTCTAACAGACCAAAATATACCCCAAATCTAGCATATGGATTTGTTCTAGTCTCCAGCATGATCACATTCTCTCCTTTTTTTTTTCTTTTTTCAGCCAAATTCTTATCAATTCCTTTTTAAAAATTCCTTTTAATCTTCATCTTTACAGTCACATTCCATCCCTTCATCATGTTTACACTTATTTTTTGTATACATATAAGTAATTCTTTCTTTAAAATTTTGGGAGACAGTTTCTTCTAATAGACCAAAATATACCCAAAACCAAGTGTGTGGCTCTGTTCTATACACCAGTATGTGTGTGTGTGTGTGTGTGTGTGTATATATACACACACATATATATATATATACATATATATATATATATATTTTCTTTCTTTCTTTCTTCTCTTCCCAGTTTCAGATCTCTTCTGATTTGGTTAGTGTATATTTTTCTGGGGTCATTGATCCACTTTAGCATTTTGGTCTCTCATCTATTCTTCTGTGGATAAAATGAGAAAGCAGAAAAACTCACCTCAAAAAAAAAAAAAAAAGAACAAGAGGCAGTACCAACTGCTAGGGACCTAATCAATATGGACATCAGTAAGATGTCAGAACTAGAGTTCAGAATGATGATTATAAAGATGATAGTTGGGTTTGAAAAAGGCATAGAAGATATTAGAGAATCTCTTTCTGGAGAAATAAAAGAACTAAATTCTAACAAAATTGAAATCCAAAAAGCTATTAATGAGGTACAATAAAAAATGGGGGCTCTTACTGCTGGGATAAATGAGGCAGAAGAGAGAATTAGTGATACAGAAGACCAAATGATGGAGAATAAAGAAACTGAGAAAAAGAGAGATAAACAACTACTGGATCACGAGGGGAGAATTCAAGGGATAAGTGATACCATAAAGTGAAAAAGTATTAGAATAATTGGGGTCCCAGAAGAAGAAGGAGGGCAGAAGGTATATTGGAGCAAATTATAACAGAGAACTTACCTAATTTGGGAAACAGGCATCAAAATCCAGGAGGCACAGAGAACCCCCTCAAAATGAAAAAAATAGGTAAACACCCCTTCATCTAATAGCAAAACTTACAAGTCTCAGAAACAAAGAAAATCCTAAAAGCAGCCCGGGACAAGAGGTCTGTAACATACAATGGTAGAAATATTAGATTGACAACAGACCTATCCGCAGAGACCTGGCAAGACAGAAAGGACTGGCATGATATATTCAGAGCACTAAATGAGAAAATTATGCAGCCAAGAACACTATATCCAGCTAGGCTGTCATTGAATAAGAAGGAGAAATAAAAAGCTTCCACAACAAACAAAAACTAAAAGAATTTGCAAATACCAAATCAGCCCTACAGGAAATATTGAAAGGGCTCCTCAAAGCAAAGAGAAAGCCTAAAAGTAACGTAGACCAGAAAGAAATAGAGACAATATACAGTAACTCTCACCTTACAGGCAATACAATGGCACTAAATTCATATCTTTCAACAGTTACCCTGAATGTAAATGAGATAAATGTCCCAATCAAAAGACACAGGGTAGGGGCGCCTGGGTGGCTCAGTGGGTTGAAGCCTCTCCCTTCGGCTCAGGTCATGGTCTCGGGGTCCTGGGATCAAGCCCCGCATCAGGCTCTCCGCTCATTGGGGAGCCTGCTTCCTCCTCTCTCTCTGCCTGCCTCTCTGACTATTTGTGGCCTCTGTCTGTCAAATAAATAAATAAAATCTTTAAAAAAAAAAAAAAGAAGGTATCAGAATGGATAAAAAACAAGACCCATTGATATGCTTTCTGTAATAAATTCATTTTAGACTCTAAAACAGCTCCAGATTGAAAGTGAGGGGTGGAAAACAATTTTCCATGCTAATGGACATCAAAAGAAAGCTGGGGTGTCAATCCTTATATCAGACCAACTAGATTTTAAGCCAAAGACTATAATAAGAGAGGAGGAAGGACACTGTATCATACTTAAAGGGTCTGTCCAACAGGAAGGTCTAACAATTTTAAATATCTATGCCCCACCATGGGAGCAGCCAACTATATAAACCACTTAATAACAAAATCAAAGAAACACATTGACAATAATACAACAATAGTAGGGGACTTCACACTCCCCCTCACTGAAATGGACAGATCATCCAAGCAAAAGATCAACAGGGAAATAAAGGCCTTAAAAGACACACTGGACCAGATGGACATCACAGATATATTCAGAACATTCCATCCCAAAGCAATGTAATACACATTCTTCTCTTGTGCACTTGGAACATTCTCCAGATAGATCACATCCCAGGCCACAAATAAGGTCTCAGCTGGTACCAAAAGACTGGGATCAGTCTGTGCCTATTTTCAGACCACAATTCTTTGAAACTAGAACTCAATGACAATAGGAAAGTTGGAAAGAACTCAAATAATGGAGGCTAAAGAGCATCCTACTAAAGCATGAATGGGTCAATCAAGAAATTAAAGAAGAATTTTTAAAAATTCATAAATGAAAACACAACGGTTCAAAATCTTTGGGATGCAGCAAAGGCAGTCCTGAGAGAAAAGTATATAGAAATACAAGGCTTTCTCAAGAAACAAGAAAGACATTTCTCCAAAGAAGACATCCAAATGGCCAACAGACACATGAAAAAGTGCTCGACATCCCTCAGCATCAAGGAAATACAAATCAAAACCACAGTGAGATACCACCTCACACCAATCAGATTGGCTAAAAATAATTAGTCAGGAAAGGACAGGTGTTGGTGTGGATGTGGGGAAAGGGAAAACCTCCTATACTGTTGGTGGGAATGGAAGCTGGTGCAGCCACTC
Source organism: Martes martes (assembly GCF_963455335.1). Taxonomy (NCBI): domain Eukaryota; kingdom Metazoa; phylum Chordata; class Mammalia; order Carnivora; family Mustelidae; genus Martes; species Martes martes. The sequence goes on from NC_137903.1 coordinate 53,497,309, forward strand.
TGGAAAACAGCATGGAGGTTCCTCAAAAAGTTTAAAATAGAGCTACCCTACAACTCAGCAATTGCACTACTGGGTATTTACCCTAAAGATGCAAATGTAGTGATCCGAAGGGTCATGTGCACCTTAATGTTTATAGCAGCAATGTCCACAATAGCCAAACTGTGGAAACAGCCTAGATGTCCATTGACAGATGAATGGATAAAGAATATGTGATATATACATAATGAAATACTATGCAGCCATCAAAACTTTGAAATCTTACCATTTGCAATGACGTGGATGGAACTAGTGCTAAGTGAAATAAGTCAATCAGAGAAAAACAATTATCATATGATCTCTCTGATATGAGGGATTTGAGAGGCAGAGCAAGGGTCATGGGGGGAAGGGACAGAAAAATGAAACAAGAAGGGACTGGGGAGGGAGAGAAACCGTAAGAGACTCTAATTTCAGGAAACAAACTGAGAATTGCTGGAGGGGAGGGGGATGAGAAGGATGGGGTGGCTGGGTGATGGACATTGGGGAGGGTATATGCTATGGTGAGTGCTGTGAAGTGTGTAAGACTGATGGTTCACAGACCTGTACCCCTGAAACAAATAATACATTATATGTTAATTTAAAAATTAAGTAAATGTTGTCACTTGAAACAACATGATGAATCAAGAGGGAATGATACTAAGTGAACTAGGACAGATAGAGAAAGGCAAACACTTCATGATCTCATACATGCAGAATTTAACTCACAGGAACAGAGTTGAATGGTGGTTGCCTGAGGTTTAGGGTGGGGGAAAGAAAATAGGTTGGAAAAACGTACGAAATTCCTGTTATAAATGAGTAAGTTCTGTGGGTCTAGTGTATGGTGGCTATAGCAGATAAGCTACGGAATACTTGAAATTTCCTAAGACAGTAGATTTTAAGTATTCTTACCAAACAGCAACAATAAAGGTAAACATATGAGGTGATGGGGTTGACTGATGTGTTGACTCAGTTCTGGACATCCTGTGTATGGATATGAAATCATCCCACTGGACACTTTTTTTAAAGATTTATTTAATATTTTATTTTCAAGTAATCTCTACATACAACATGGGGCTCGAACTCACGACCCCAAGATCAAGAGTCTCATGCTTTACTAACTGAGTCAGCCAGGTGCCCCCCAACACTGTACACGTCTATATTTTGCAATTTCATTTGTCCCTTACACCTCAGCTGGTAAAAAAAAAAAAAAAAAAAAACCTGCACAAAGGAAGGAATGGAGAGCTGATTCGTGCTACAATGCAGAGTAACTTCAACTTCATTGTGTTGAGCAACAGAAGCTGGATGCAAAAGGTCACATAATGGATGATTCCCTTTATACGAACCATCCCGAAGATGAAGTTAGAGACAGAACACAGAGTGGTGGCTGCCAGGGGCTGGGGAGTGGAAGGAATGCAAAGAAGCTGCTTACTAGATAGGAGTTCAACTCTGGAGTGATAGAAATGTTTTGGATCTAGATAGAGCTGGTGATTGCACAACTAAATGCCACTGAATTGTTCGCTTTAAAATGTTTCATTTTGCAGCACCTGGGTGGCTCAGTGGGTTAAAGCCTCTGCCTTCGGCACAGGTCATGATCCCAGGGTCGTGGGATTGAGCCCCACATCGGGCTCTCTTCTTGACAGGGAGCCTGCCCCCCCCCTCTCTCTGTCTGACCCTCTGCTTACTTATGATCTCTGTCTGTGAAATAAATAAATAAAATATTTTTTTTAAGATTTTATTTATTTATTTGACAGAGAGAGATCACAAGTAGGCAGAGAGGCAGGCAGAGAGAGGGGAGGAAGCAGGCTCCCCACGGAGCAGAGAGCCTGATGCGGGGCTCGATCCCACAACCCTGGGATCATGACCTGTGCCGAAGGCAGAGGCTTTAACCCACTGAGCCACCCAGGTGCCCCAATAAATAAAATCTTTAAAAAATAATAGAATGGTTCATTTTGTTTTGTGAATTTCACTTTAATATGGTCTCCCCAAAAAAACACTTACTAGACAAGAACAATAGATGTCATATATAATCAAGCTGTAGATGTGAATTGTCAATTACTTGAGCTCTAATTAAGCTTTGTAATAACTAACATGATTTATATTCTCCAGAAAGACTTCTTAAAGATTAGAACCACAGCAAATGACACTCATCATTGCTAAAACATTAACATAACAAGCAAAGTTGCAAATTTGTTTGCAGTTTACCGAAGAAACAAAAATTGTCAGGAGAGCAGGGAGGGTTTCTCGATGCTGAGTCTCTCTCACATTTGTACAGAGAAGCCTTGAAGCACCTTTATCTTCTAGCAAAATACAAATTGCTTTTTGATTCAACGCTGCTACCATAACAAGTGGGAAATTTCTCCTACTTTAAACTCAGCTGAAGATGAGAATAATATCTCAGCATATAATGAATGAGAGCTATTTAGAAATATGAATATAAATGTTCTGTGGCTTATGGTCAGCCCTTTGTTTTCAACAGCCTACTCGCTTGGCTTCCCTAGCTCGTATTTCTATTCTGACATGAAGATTACATCCGAATCTTTGTTTCACATATTGCAATTGTCATTTGACGTTGGAAAAGCTGGAAGATACACTTACTTTGGGTTTGGTTTTCTTTTTCTTTGAGAGCACATCAAAATGACATGGAAATGTCCCAAGCAGTTTTGCAACCGGCATTTTCTTTTATTTTTAACAAGAAAAAAAATCAAACACTAATTTTTTTTTTTCTTTGGATCGTGGATAGATGGAGATGTTATGGATAAATCCATATGGAAGCCACATGACGTACAGTTTGGGAGTCAGAAGGACTTTGGATTTGAATCCTGGCCCTGCCCCTTATAAACTCACATTACCATGCATATCGTAGCTAGCCGTAATTATGATCATCATCCAAAAAACAAATATTTGAAAGAGAAGGGCAGAGAAGTATATGAGAAAGGAAGGAGAAAGGGAATTCTGCCAAATGAGGAGGGATAAGTGAGGGACGAGTAGAGGACTTTGAAATAATCTCATTGGTTGTATATATTCAAATGGAGGGCGAGAACCCCAAGTCTTCAGCCTGTTTGTTCCTCTGTTTTTACCACCATGTTCTTCGCTTTCCTTGCTCTTTTCTCTCTTTGGGGATGTTATATAAAATGTCTCTCCGTTTCTGTCTCCTCTTGGGTGGTGTCATGGGAGTACACAAAGGTCACTAATGGGATAAAAGAACAACAAACCGGTAAGGGAAACATTGGAGAGGGGGTGTCGCATTTTAACTAGATTTGAACATAATGGAAATCTCACCGTTCAAGCCCAAAGATGAGGAAATAACTTCACTTTTCCTGATGAACCTTTTCTCTGACTACTAAAGTCATGATCACCACAGAGAGTTTAGAAACACAGGGAAGCACGAGGAAAAAATTAAAGTCACAGTGAACATTCCCATCCAAAGATAACACAGTTACTGTTTTATTTTCTTTTGTTTTATTATTTTATTTTATCTTATTTTTTTCCTTCCAGTCCCTTCTTCTAGTTTGGTGATCTCAGTCTGCAGTATGCTATTGTCTTCTGAGCTTTTGGGGGTTTTGTATCACGAACATTTTGTAAGTCATTATTTGCCCCAAAATTCCCTTTCTGTTGTGGAGATGTGCTCTCAGTTTTAATATTAATAAAACACTAATTTATTTATTTTTTTAAAAGATTTTATTTTTTTATTTATTTGACAGAGAGAGGGAGATCACAAGTAGGCAGAGAGGCAGGCAGAGAGTGGGGGGGAAGCAGGCTCCCCACTGAGCAGAGAGCCTGATGTGGGGCTCGATCCCCGGACCCTGAGATCATGACCCGAGCTGAAGGCAGAGGATTAAGCCACTGAGCCACTCAGGCACCCCAATAAAACACTAATTTAATGATAGACCTTCTACCCTGACCCACACCCTTACCCCAAGCACTTTCTCTCAGACTCATACCAGAGCTGTAAAAGAATGTGCACCGTATTGCCATGTGTGTCTTACAGTGTTTTTTAATTTTATTTATTTATTTATTTATTTATCTGAGAGCAAGAGAGCATGAGGTGCGGGTGCAGAGGGAGAGGGAGAATCCCAAGCAGACTCTTTGCTGAGTGCAGAGCCTGAGGCAGGGCTTGATCTCATGACCCTGAGATCATGACCTGAGCCAAAACCAAGAATTGGAGGCTCAATCAATTGAGGCACCCAGGCGCCCCAGTTTGTCTTAGTTTTATAAATACAAATTAAACATGGAAAGAGCCAAGATGTCCATCGACAGATGAATTTTTAAAGATGTGAGCTAGATGATGATAGATGATAGATAGACAGATAGATCGATCTGCACAATGGAATATTACTCAGCCATCAGAAAGGATGAACACTTACATTTTACATCAATGTGGATGGAACGGGAGGGTATTATGTTGAACGAAATAAGTCAGTCAGAGAAAGAGAATTATCGTATGGTTTCACTCATGTGTGGAATATAAGAAACAGTGCAGAGGATTGTGGGGGAAGGGAGGGAAAACTGGGAACTCCTCAGACAGGGAGAAAAACCATGAAAGAGTCTTAACTCTAGGAAACAAACTGAGGGTTGCTAGAGGTGAATGGGGGTGGGGATTAAAGTAATTGGGTGACTGGCAGTAAGGAGGGCACATGATGTGGTGAGCATTGGGTGTTATCTACAACTGATGAATTACTGAATGCTACACATCTGAAACGAATGATGACTATATGTTGGCTGATTGAATTTAAATTTAAAAAATAAAATAAAGGTGACACTAGAGTATAGAGATTTCTCTGATATTAAAAAAAATTAAAAACAGGAAAGCATATCTCAAAAATCAAAGAAAATGGAAAAGATAAATCATACAGCCCCTCCCCAAGGGTGTTTTTACTCATGTCGCCCCTGTCATTTTCCACATCAGTTTCTGTACTACCACAAGCAAAAAAAAAAAGCTCTTCCCCCTCAAGTCCTTTTTCAATGTGAGTTGGTTACATGCTTTAGAGGAGACAAGGCCACGTCCTCCAGGATACAAAGGGATCATTCTGGCCACAGACTGCTCAGACCTTGACTTTTCCTTAGTCAAGGAGGCAGCTTGCCAACAAAATTCACTAGGTCATGTCTCAGCTGACTTCAAGTCCAAGAAATTTGATTCCAACCTACCCCAGACCTGACATAAAAACGAAAAACAAAAATGAAAGTTGCGTCAGTTGCTACCTTAAATCTTTGGGTTTTCTGTTTATTTCAAACATGAAAGCGTAATTTCTTCTTAAGTTTCTGGATAAAAGAACTAGGGAGAAGCATCTTACATATTTCAACTCCCTTAAATATTTTCACCTGCTTGTAAAATAGGAGGCATTAAATAGATATTTGCTGACAAAAGAACAAATGAATGAGCACATTTTCGCATTTGATGATGTAAAGATCAGAAACCAGAGACCAGGGTCAACTCTTGTGAGCTCTGGTGGTGTGGAAAGAGGTGGCAATAGAAATGCATTTGACTGGGGCCGTGAACACTTCCTGACCTGGATTTTGCACCTCTGTCCTAGATAGAGTCCTTCCAGTCTTCAGGCTCCAGCTCTTCCAGAGCTGTACCCTCTAGTCTTTTCCAGCCTTTAAATACTCATTTCCAATGGAATTAAAATTGTTTGAACTTAACTAAGAATTTCTTAGGTATAGATTAAGTCATAATTCTGTTTCAAGAACTTTTGATGTGAGAATAAAAGTGGGAGCAAATACTTGTTTGTATTTAATTTTTTCCCTCTTTTCCCCTCTGCTAGTTTCCTAAAAATAGAATAACTTTTGCTATTCATGACATAGGTGTCAAATTGAAGGATTTTAGGGAACTCCTAGTATTTAACCTCAAAGACAGTTGGCAGACATTAATGAGGAAGTTCTGTGTTCATACATTCATAGTGTTCCTAAGAAGTTTAAGTCCAGAATTATAGTTATGCTTCCTTAATGAAGTAATTACCAGCAGATAATATAATTTCAAGGGCATGTTTTATAAATAAAAGGGTAATGAACAAAAATCAATTAAAATGTTGAAGTTGCTAGCATGATTTAATTTTGTTTGAAATATTTTTGATTCTACTCACACCCTAGCAAAGGGAATTTTAATGTGTTTCAAGTTAAAGGGAATTGAGCCCCTAGATACACTCTCCCCCAAGGAGCTCACCCATTAAGAAACCACGTAAACTCCTGCAGGTAACTGTTTAATGCATAGTGATAGACTTTAGCCCCCAGAGTCTTGCAATAGTCAATTCCCATATCATAAAAAGAACAGTCTTTGTGATTGCTCGTTTCCAGAGAGCTGCCGTTAATTCCTACCATTCTGATAGATTCCATCAAACAATGGAATCTATTTTGGGTGTCATGACCCCTTAAGAAAGTGGAATCTGTTCTCACCCTTCCCTTGAAACAAGGTTGGATGGGATACTCGCTTGACCGATGGCTTGCAGGGGAATGATACTCTGGGACTTTTGAAGCTAAGTAATTAGAAGCCTTACAGCTTGATACATTTTCGCTTTCTCTTAAAACCCTTGCTCTGGGAGACACTAGCTACCATGTGAGAAGCTTGACTCCTTTGGTACCACTGATATTATAATCCTGAGCAACCTGGAGAGCCTCTGGGGGATGAGAAGCCAAATGGACAAAAAGAGGAACCAAGGAGCACTGAGAGTGAGTGAAAAACTCATTTTGGGAATGGGTCCACAAGACCCCAGCCTCCCCAGTGATCACCCGGGGGAGTGGAGAAAAACTTCCCAGAGGAGACTTTCCCAAAATCCTAACCTATAAGATTGTGAACAAAGCAAAATGGCTGTTGAAACTAACAAACTTTGGCATTGTTTGTTACTTAGCAATCACCACAACACAAAAAACACTCTTCTTTTAGAAATTTGGTGTCCCTGATTCATCAAGAGCTCACAAGTCCTCACCTTTCTCCTATCTGGTGTCACTGATAGGAGCTGATCTACCTCCCCTCTTTCGCCTAGTTTCACTGAGATCAGTCACACAATATTGAGGCCACCGGGTTGGAGAACACAGAGACTCTAAACAGCCTATGTATCAGTTGAATTTCTGACCCTGGTTTCATGGATTCAGCCTGTTGTGTCAGTCTTATAAGGGTATATTTCTTGTATTCATATTCAAATTAGTATGATTGATTTCACCTATCAATTAACAGGGAGGAACTGCGCGGAAGAGAAAATGTTGCCTTGAGGAAGGTAATGCAACTGCAGTCTAATTAAGCATAAGATCTATGATTGGGTTATTCACTAATTTGCTGTCCAATCACCTCCAGTAAGATAACAACAAAATTTAAATTGCAAGCTCCAAAACCAAAAAGATAAAACAGAGATGGTGACAAAGACATGACCATGGAACACCGAGTATGAAATAATTTCTTTCTAAAAGTGTAAGGGGTTAATACATCAAAACATTGTGGTGATGAATCACAAGGTAGGCTTTTCTTTAAGAAATTAACATGAACAAGATATAGGAATTCAAATTATTTTCATAAAACACATTTTCAGTAATTGACTGAGTTTTAGGAATGAGAGGTAAGAGGATCGAAACCAAAAAATACGACCAGAAGTGACAATATAAAAATTCTGCTCTAAGGTAATGCTCAGATGAAAGTAACATATTCATCTCTCATAAGTGTATCTTTTTATCATAGTTTAGTGTTACAGTACTTAGGCTCTTGCATTTTCTTTGTATTAAATTCTTTTAGCTCTAGTTGGGAAATATAATTAGAAATTAAAAGGTATTGAGTTCTAGACTTTCCAACCTGGCATGTCATTGATTAATGCAAGTGTTTAGAGTTTTTGAAAGGTTTAAAAAATTACAACTTTATTTAGAAAACTAGGGAGCCTGACATAGAGTTACAGTTTATACCATTTGAACTACTGTGTCACAACCAACCAATACCTCATTAATATTTTTGCTTTTTTTTTAAGGAAGCTAGATGTTTTTATTTTCTTTTTCTGATCATCTCTTTTTATTGTTTATTCTATTTCACAGGACATTTGATAGCATTTCAAGCATATATTAAGAACTAGGCTTGATGAGATGGGTTAATTTAAATATCTTAAATTTGCATTTTTGTAGTCACCTCACAAACTAGCGTATGTCTTCCAAGCTGAGCTTGAAAATTAGTTGTTTTCATCCACTGCGATTGCAGACAGTAAAGAGTGCCTCAAAAAAGACCTTCCTTTTATTTTTTTTTTAACACTTTTTTATTTCTGCCTCTAAAATCTGGAGTTAAAGCATTTGGGTACTGTGCTCACTGGTTTAAATACTTTAGACATTGGTAGAAGTACTGTTTGTCACTACAAATTTCTTTTCTGTCATATGCGAAGCACAAGGGAGAATGAGCATATCGTTCTCTTGTTTCAAAAATCAGTCTCAGGGTAGATCCACTTCAAAAGCTTATGGTCCAACTTTGAAGTTTGTTCCACTTCAAAAGCTTTGCCTTGAAGTGTGTTATGGAGAGAAATGCACACCAAGACATCCTGAATTTTAAGGTTTATCGAGAATTACTTCCTGTGGTGAAAAATAAAAGCAAAATAATAAATGCGGGAAAGCCAATCTCAAAGAAAACTTAAAGAGATATGGACATCAAATTTTTCCCTTCCAAAAAAAAAAAAATGTTTATTTTACAAAAGTTTTAGACTGCTTTTTCTTCATGGTTTATTCTATGAGTAATTTTCAACCACATGATACAAGCTGTTCATTCTAAATAAGATAATATTGTAAAGAATTTGAGTCTTTTTTTAAAATCCTAATAAATTTCGGGGTGCCTGGGTGGCTCAGTCATTAAGCGTCTGCCTTTGGCTCAGGTCATGATCCCAGGGTCCTGGGTTCAAGCCCTGCATCGGGCTTGCTAAGAGGGAAACTTGTTTCTCCCTCTCCCACTCCCCCTGCTTGCGTTCCCTCTCTCATTGTGTCTCTCTCTGTTAAATAAATAAAATCTTTTAAAAAAAATAAAATAAGATCCTAATAAATTTTAAAATTGTGTTAAATAGAGACCCACACACAGAGCCTACAGTAAGAAAGAGTAGTGTTATTTGTCCCTGTCATGTAAAAATCTAGAGCCAGAAGAAACCTTCAAACCTTCAAAAATTACCTAGACCTTTGCTTTTTAGACCCTTCACAGACCAGAAGCTCTGGCATCACCTGAGACTTGGTTAGATGTGCGGAGTCTCAAAGCCCACCCAGATGTAGCAAATCAGAATCTGCATTTAAGCAACCCTGGGTGATTCACATTCACAATAACCTTCGCAAAGCCCAGACTTAGATGACTCTGACGCCTACAGCAGAGTTGTATCTAGGGATCCAGGGAGCAAGTATGGTCACCTACCACAGGATGGGTTGGAAATTAGAGGCCCAGGGAAGACAGATCCCACTAATGATGCGATGCAGAGTCAGTCTAAGGAGCAGGAACCAGATCTAAAAGGATACAAAAGTCTCTGATCAGAAACTGAACAAACTGTCAACGAAATATGGTAGAAGACCGAGTGGACATACTTAGCGAAGGCTGGGAGAAAGACAGCAGTGGTCAATTCAGATCGACTTCTTGGAAGTCCAGAAATGTAGTAAGCACCTTTGGGCTTCTTCGATGATCCACGTAAGAACCAAAGCTTCAGACGCTGAGCTGGGACCGAAGAGAAGAGTTCTGAGGTGGGGTGAAAAAGGAAGGAAAGAAGAAGGGAGGGAGGGAGGAAAGGGAGGAAGGAATCCAGAAATATGGGAGAAAACCAGAAGATAACATCAGGAACAGGAAAAGATCATTTCTATTAAAGGAAAAAAATTTTCTATTAAAGATCTACTTTATGACAGACAGTGAACCAGATGCTTTGCATTGAGTATCTAGTTAAACCCCATAAGATATATATTATTATCTGAATTTCTAAATAAGAAGAAAAGAAAAGAAAAAAAGTGAGGCTCAGAGAAAAACAAAAGAGTCATTTCAGAGTAATCACATATGACCAACACATATGAAGAGCTCAGCTTCACAAGAAATCAGGGAAATGCAAATCAAGACCAAATGAGATCCCATTTTATAACTATGGTTTGATAAAAATGAAGAAGCCTGACAACATCAAGTGTTGCAGCAGATGTGGATTAATAGAACTCTTATACATTCCTAGTGGGGACATAAACTGGTATAACTATTTTGGAAAAAATTTTAACATTACCTTATAAAATAAACCACATTGAGATACCACCTTACACCAGTTAGAATGGCCAAAATTAGCAAGACAGGAAACAACATGTGTTGGAGAGGATGTGGAGAAAGGATAACCCTCTTATACTGTTGGTGGGAATGCAAGTTGGTGCAGCCACTCTGGAGAACAGGGCGGAGATTCCTCAAGAAATTAAAAATAGAGCTTCCCTATTACCCTGCAATTGCACTACTGGGTATTTACCTCAAAGATACAGATGTAGTGAAAAGAAGGGCCATCTGTACCCCGATGTTTATAGCAGCAATGGCCACGGTCGCCAAACTGGAAAGAACCAAGATGCCCTTCAACGGACGAATGGATAAGGAAAATGTGGTCCATATACACTATGGAGTATTATGCCTCCATCAGAAAGGACGAAAACCCAACTTTTGTAGCAACATGGACGGGACTGGAAGAGATTATGCTGAGTGAAATAAGTCAAGCAGAGAGAGTCAATTATCATATGGTTTCACTTATTTGTGGAGCATAACAAATAACATGGAGGACAAGGGGAGATGGAAAGGAGAAGGGAGTTGAGGGAAATTGGAAGGGGAGGTGAACCATGAGAGACTATGGACTCTGAAAAACAACCTGAGGGCTTTGAAGGGGCGGGGAGTGGGAGGTTGGGGGAACCAGGTGGTGGGTATTAGGGAGGGCACGGATTGCATGGAGCACTGGGTGTGGTGCAAAAACAATGAATACTCTTACGCTGAAAAGAAATAAAAATTTTTTAAAAAATAAAGATATGCATACCTTTTGACCCTATAATTCTATTCTCAGACATATAGTTTAACAAAAGACAATCTTGCCCATGTGAACAAGAGGATATTAAAGAGAATTTTTGTAGCAAGATGAACATTAAAGAGAATTTTTGTAGCAAGAAGGACAAAATTGGAAACAACTTCATTGACTGAAGAACAAGATAGATAAATTGTGATATGGTCATATAATGGAATAGTATACTGCAATGAAATGAATGAATCAAAGTCATATTCAGAAATATGGCTGAATTTTTGTGATATTACATTTAGAAAAATAAGCAAGTCCTGAAAGACTATGTATAACATGAAACTTCTTCAGTAAAACTAAATGTTAAAGCAAATGTGTGCACTAAAACTAAAAAAATAAGACAAGAGAATGATAAGCATAAAATTCAAGTCAGTGATAATAGGAAGGGTAGAGCCACATGGGGAGACAAAGATGAAAGTTGCATTATGGCCCTCAAATTGGATCATGGATTCGAGGATATGACTGATATTATTAAATAAATAAATCTAAAGGCCAATGACTAGACCATATAATGAGCAAGGATGATGACTATCTCAGTACCGCATACTGGGCATCCAAATTTGGAAAAGAAAAAGAAAAGGAGAGAATAATTTTTCAAGCATTAAAATTTTTGCTCAGGTTACAAAAATCAAATGTGTTATAAAAACTATCACATCATGCCATCATATAATATAATCAGAAACATTTTATTAAAAATCATTTGATTTATTTTTTTATTCTAAGAATTAGTACATATGTGTATTTAAAACCAGGATTCTGTTAACTCTAAAATAAAATACATTTGTTTACATAATTGTAGCTTCAATTCTAAATTTCAAACTTTTTTTTATTTACTCTATTTTCTGTTTGAAGTGGTATTACTTTAATTGGTCCTTCCCTAGAATCAATAATATTAAACTAATATGACTTTTCCATATTAGAAAGAGCTTCCTTATGTTAGTCCCAAATCTGTTCTTTGTAATTTCTCGATGGGCTCCGTTGCTGTCTTCTGAGATGCTTCTACATATTGGAAACAACCTTGCTTCCAGAATTCCACTTCCTCCATAAGAAATCCGGCTCTGAGTTTACTCAGATTCTGAGTAATGATTACTGTCTTTTATGAATCCCTGTCTGCACCGGTAAATTGAAACTTACTCACGATGCTTTAAATTTTTAATTGGATTTATTTGCTCATTCCTGGCTTCTTCAGCTACATTATAAGCTACCTGAGGGCTGCTGCCTTACCTATTTTATATCTCATAATATTAGAGATTTGGAGCGTTAGACACTCATCATTCCTCCGCTCCAGGCCCTTCACAGTAGAGAACAGACACCGGAAGCTGTACAGAGATCTAAAAATCAGTTTTGTTAATGATAACCCAATAACTAAAAACCAAAAACAAACAAACAAACAAAAAAATCAAGACTGATAAAGCTAGATTGGAGAATATGGCTGGATTCTGAGGCCAAACGGGGAGACTTTGAAAACTACTGAGCCTGCAAAACAAATGGGAACTGTCAGACTTTTCCTTCTGCAGGTCTAGTTCCTTAAAAAATCCTACCCACTGGGCCTAAGATGTGGAGAATAGTCAGGTAGGCCCATCTTGCATGAACATAGGTTATAGGCGTTTCCTGAAAGAGAAATTCCCCACTATCAGGTAGTAGCACTGACCAATAAATTTCATTAGTCTATTTAATTAGGTGAAAAAGGAAACTGAAGTGTTCATTCCATTAGTGTTTCATTCAGTGGGAAAAGAGTAACAATCTCCTCTCGGAGAAATATGAGGGAACCTGGGCATCTTCAGTTGAATGAATGAATGAATGAACAAATGAACAAACTGAAAATACTCATGGGACAAGAAGCAAACTTTTGCTATGAGGCATGCCTCTATACAAAGAGAAATGAACACAGATATTCAGAGGCAAATAACCTCCAACCTCCAACATTTACTGGTTTGTTGGACAACAACTAGAGGTCAAGATGTATTTCTGGAAAAACATTTTATACCTAAAGAAATGAAAATAAAGTACCAAAATATGTTTTTAAAACAACTAAATATAAAGCTACATGTAAATGTTTCTTATGGGGGGGCGGGGAGGGTTCTCTAGCTGATTTGGACTAGATGGGGCTTTTTAAAATGTATGTCCAAAGATATGTCTCTTTCCCAATCAATCTCCATACATCAAACAAAGACATTCTTCTTTCCTGCAAGGCGCTTTGATCTGCATTCAAAATTAAGGCCATCCTTTCTACAATTATCATTGCCCATGCAATGCACATGGATGGACCCAGAAGCTTTTGAACAGTGAATGGTAAGAGGGTCAGGAAGTGGAGGGAGAGAAGAGATCACTGTTTCCATAGTGACTTCTTCACTGTGACCAATAGAGGCAGCAGAACAGTCGTTCATCCAGGGTCACATTCTTTAGGCTGCCATCCGTAAATAAGAATTAGGGTCAGGACAATAAATAGCATAAAAGCAGCAATATAGGGACAGTTGGATCAAACTATTTATGAATGTCCTATGCCAGTGAGTGACTTCAAACTGTTTATTCATACCTAGTCTCTCTCTTTTTTTAAATTAACTAAGAAATTTTAAAAGTAGAATTTGTACATGTGGACCCAGAAATAATGACTCTTACTCATCATTTCTAGCAAAATGACACTCATCACAATCTATTGAGGTGGAGAGAGACAGGAGTGTCAGATAGGTACAGCAAAGAGTGAAGTAGACATACATGTAATACATGTATGTCTACTTGTAGACACTTATGACATACATGTAATACATGGGATATGAAAATAAGAAGTGGCAGCATTTTTGTTCCTTCTAAGTTTTTTAGCTTCATTGGATTATGCAAACAAATACATGCAGAGCTGGAATAAACAGGGTCATTAGCTTTCCACCCTTTCACAGGTTGGTGGCCTCTACCTTCATGAAAGGAGGGGAAAGTGGCTCAGTGACGTGGCTGACATATAAGCCACATCAAAAGTAAGAATATAATCGCCTGCTTGAAGTTCTTAAGCTTGTTGCTTGTTGCTTGTTCAATGGACATGTTCAGCTTGACAGTTTATAGGATATAACTTTCCTGAGAGGACAATTCTTTACAGCCTGGCACAAAGAAACACAATCATTATAACTGGCAACAACAAAATGCTTTGTCAGCATTAATTTAGTAATTTTCTACTGTAGAGTACCAATTTTATCTTAAAAGTATATTTAAGTACTTACAGAGCTATGAATATCTGTGGTAACTGTTTTAAGGAAGTACAGTGAGCAAAAGTAAACAATGACTTCCTCCAGGAACTTACAGTCTGGTCCAGAGATGATAAAACAAAAGTGTGATAGCTGGTATGTCCAGAAACAAAAAGATACTCTAAAAAAAGTGAAATCACTAATTTGAAAAAATACATGCACCCCTGTTTGTTGAAACATTATTTACAACAGCCAAAATATGGAAGTAGTCCAGGTGTCCATGGATGGGTGAATGGATAAAGAAGATGTGGTGTATACATATGCAATGGAATATTACTTGGCCATGAAAAAGAATGAGATCTTGCCATTACAACAACATGGATGAACCTAGAGGGCATAATGTCAAGTGAAATAAGTCAGACAGGGAAAGACAAATACCATATGATTTCACTCCCATGGGGAGTCTAAAACAGAAAACAAATGAACAAACAAACAAAAACCATAGAAATAGACCCATATACACAGAGAATATGCTGATAGTTGCCAGAATGGAGGGTTTGGGGAGGATGGGCAAAATGGGTGAACGATAGTGGGAGGTACAGGCTTCTAGTTATGGAATGGATAAGTCGTGGGAAGGGAGTTGAGGGAAATTGGAAGGGGAGGTGAACCATGAGAGACTATGGAATCTGAAAAACAACCTGAGGGTTTTGAAGGGGAGGGGTGGGAGGTTGGGGGAACCAGGTGGTGGGTATTAGGGAGGGCATGTATTGCATGGAGCACTGGGTTTGGTGCAAAAGCAATGAATACTGTTATGCTGAAAATAAAAAATAATAATAATAATAAATTTTTTAAAGATTAAAAAAAAAGGTACAGCATAGGGAGTATAGTCAATGGTACTGTAATAGCACAGAGGGCTGCTACACTCATGGGGAGCACAGCATAACATACAGAGGCATTGAATCACTATGTCGTACACCTGAAACTAAAGTAGCAGTGTGTGTCAACTAAACTTCAGTAACAACAGCGCAATTGATAGGGAAGCAAAAAAGAGAGAGAGAACTATGGAGAATGTCTATCTCTCTCTCTTTTTTTTTTTAAAGATTTATTTATTTACTTTACAGAGAGAGAGAGAGAGAGAGTGGAGGTAGGGCAGAGGGGAAGGGAGAGGGAGAGAGAATCTCAAGCTGGCTCCATGCTGAGCACAGAGCCCAACACAGGGCTCGATCTTATGACCCTGAGATCACAACCTCAGCCGAAACCAAGAGTCCAATGTTCAACTGACTGAGCCACCCAGGTGCCTTGAGAGTGTCTATCTATAAAGGGCAGAATGGGGAAAAGAAATCAATGGAGACAGTTAAAGAAAAAGGGTAGGAAAATAAGAAGGACTCAGTGTTATGGAAGTCCAGAGAGAGGATAACCAAATATAAGAAATAAGATAGAAGTCAAGAAGATAAAGACTGAGAAATTCCCATCAGATTTATATATTTTTGGCTTGCATTGTATTAATTATCTGAAGGCAATTTCAATAGAGTACGGAAAGATAAGGAAATAAACATTTAATGAACATCTTTTGTGTTCTAAGCATTTTACATGTATTATCTCATTTAATTTTTCCACCCTAATATGTAGTTATTATTGTCACTATTGTACCGATTAAGAAAAACCTAGCATACGCTCACACAATGAAAAATGCAAACCAGGATTATTTAACGACAAAGTCCATGCTGTACGCCCAAAAACCTCCCCAGCATTTAAGAAATAATTGAATGGTTAAGGGAAATTTTCAAATGCTCTCTGTAAGGACATGGAAAAGCCAGCACTTATTGAGTACTTATTATTAATATGGCTTGTTCTGAGTGCTTTGCTTATATTAACTTAATCATAGCAATCCTGTGAATGCACTGCACAGGGAGCCAGCTGGACCCTGCTCCCCTGAACTGAATGGGAGCATCTCATCCGAACTCAGAATTCAGTGAGGTCATGCCGGTAGCTTGAAATCAACCAGGGTGGAAGTATTTACACCATGGAAATTACACACACAAATCAGCACTTCCTCTCTCACCTGTCCCCTGAACCACTTTAACAGAACACCGCTGTTATTATGATGCCTGTTTTACAGAAGGAGAGCTCTCACACAATGTCACACAGCTAGAAAGAGAAACAACGGAAAGTCCAGCTATAGATTCTAGATTTTTTAACCCTTGCCCATACATATATTGAGAACCTTGGAAGTTGAAATGGTGGCATGAACAAGGAAACTCATGTTGAACCCAAACACCTGGTATGTTTGGAAGGGGAGCAAGCAGAGAAGGCAGGTGACGAGATCAAAGACACGAGACGTCACACATGATGTGTCATCATGTGTGAGGATAAGCGAAATGGAATCCTGAGCTTGGATAATCAGCTTCGGATTTAATAAGGACAAAGGCTGGTTTTACCTAGAAAAGGAGAGGACAAGGGTCTAGGGGATATACGTGGGGATTTTAGAGGTGACGAGGAGGAAAATTAAGGCCTGCATGTGATACAGGGCTCAATCTTGTCTGTAAAACTGAAGCTAGGGTTATTTGTCACAAGACAGAGGAACAGAGATCAGCTGAAAGCCTTTGAAAAGCAGAAAAGTTTTGAAGTCTCATTATCGACAGTGTCTCATCAGCCCAGTCTTAGATATTTGAAAATGAGTATTATGCATAGAAAAATAGGGAGTGAGAGGTTGAAACCCCACCATGCGGGTGATATCCTGCAGTTTGCTAAACTGATTTTGCAAACAACCGCTTCTTTTATTTCATTTGTGGCACACGTTTGCATACCTGCTGTCTGGCCAGGTTGGCTGCCTTCCCCTGTCAGACAGTGTGGAGGGAGCTGGTTTGATTTACTGGGGTAGCATTGCCTAGGGAGACGAGTGATTAGTAAAATACAGTGGGATGATGAAGTATTTGCACTTACTTTGACCACAAGGATAAGACCTCTGAGAAAGAAACCAGAAATCTGTCCTCAAGGAAATGTGTTTGCAAGCAATTTCATTTCATCTGAAATAATTAAAATAATGTATTTAATCTTAGTAGTGATCACTTCTCCAAGATTTCCTGATAATATTCATGTGAATGTAACTGTTTTCTGGTAGCCAAGTCAAAAGCAGAGGACATCTCTGAAATGAATGTGATATGGTTTTAGAGCTATTCAAATTGCGGAGAGGGGGGCACCCGGGTGGCTCAGCCGGTTATCGCCCAGCTCTTGGCTTCAGCTCAGGTCATGATTTCAGGCTTGTGAGATCGAGCCCCTTGTGGGGCTCTGCGCTCAGTGCAGAGTCTGCTAGAGTCTCTCTCTCTCTCCATTTCCCTCTGCCCCTCCCCCCAACTCGTGCGCTCTCTAAATAAATAAATAGATAGATAGATAGATAGATAGTGGGATTTTTAAAAAATAACAAAAATTTTAAAAAATAAAGTTATTCAAATTATGGAGAAATCAGGTTGACCTTACTGTTTTTGAAAACTTGCCAAAACATTTTTTCCCCACATATTATCTTTTTCCCCACAGACAATGTCAGCATCCTGATGGCCGGTTTTACATTCTTTTACATGATAGATATGTGGGAATGAAATATATGTAATGTATGACTCTTGAGTCACGATCCACACACTGCGAAAGTGCACTAAATTCAAAAAGATGTCTTTGATTCTTCATGGGGTCTCAATGAGTATAGAATGGATGTTTTCAAGGTTGCTTACATTTTTGTTTGAATGACTTTAGTAGACAGTGAATTGTCTCCTGAGGAGAAATAAGTTGAAATCTTTTAAAATCAGTTCATCTTCTTGACAAAAAGGAACTTTGTAGAAAGAAATGATCCATGCTTCCCCCCCTCTTGGACTCACTTCAGAGTTGTTTCCCTTTTGAATGGCCTCTCTCCCCCACGAGTGCTGATTTTCCATCATTGTTGCCATCTGGGTATTCTCTTAAAAGTCAGCACCAAGCTCGGAGTCAGCCAAAGGTATAAATTCCACGCCTTCCGACAGGACTTCGTGACACATGTCTTTGGAATCTATACCTGTATGTTTTTATTTTATTTGCGATGTGCGGTGGTTACTCTCCATGCGTGTTCCCAAGCAAACAAGGACAACTTCTCGAGAATAACTCCAGAACGCTGTAGACCTCCGGGTCTTTGATATCTTCCCTCTTCAACTAGAGTGCACAGACACAGATACAATTCCTGCACACAGTTCAAGGAACGAATAACTTGGTTCTGTGTTGTTTTTCCTTTTAGCTGCCTATGGTGTAGAACCACTGCTCCATATTTTGGGACATTCTGGTTGTTGTTTTTTTTTTTAGTTACTTCTTTGTAATACGTCAAAGAGAGATCATTTTTGGCAGAGAAGAGCTAACAGAAACTTAGATCCAAACGGTTGTATGATTTTTAAAACTTACATGGGCTATTTGTGCCAGCGAGTAGAACAGCAATTCAGGAAACCCAGCTATGTTTTCCATAGAGAACTGTGGCTTTGTTCCTCACGGAAGCACGTTAGTTCATAAATCCAAACCACTTCTCCAGTGCTACGAGTACACCACCCAGATCTGTCTGTGAGGGAAAGAATACCCAGAGCTTTCTGAAGAATTAGTCTATAAAGCACCAAATCAATAAAGTAGGTCACACACCACGATAGAAATAGAGATGAGGCACTGCTCCTCTTTTTGTAGTTCTGTATCTTTCCACGATTACTTTTCCTGTATTTTCCATGTTATTTTCCATGCTGCTTCAGCATCAGTCGCAGGTCCCTGTCATGCTGGGAATGGCTGGTTCCTCTGCCATTGGACTGACCCAGACTCTCACACCTCAGTGCACCTGTTGTGGGGGGAGGGGAAAGGCGGTGAAGATTTCCTAGTTGGGCAGGAAGTGAAGTTCAACCTTGTAAAAATTGATCTCCTGCTGGACAGAAGAGATGGCGTTCCCCTTTCCTGTGTCATGTGGTCCAACACATTACACCTGCTCTCCCCAACTTCATCCCCGCTCACCAAATACAAAGAGAAGTCAAGGATTTTGCTATTTAAAAATGTTTTGCCCAACATGTGGGGTCTGTTTAGGTGATCTTTATAGATCAAACCATAGGAAATTGACAATATTTCACCTACAGAAGTGGCAATTTCCTATGGTTCCCACCTAAAACCGTTCTACAAATACCAGCTTCCAATACAGTGAAATATACTGCTAGTTTAAAAAATGTTCCTTTGCAGGCTATCAAATATTGTATTAGCATTATGTTTCCACAGTTGGGATAATTAACCATGTATTATTCTTTTATTTTATAACTACATCACGACACGAAGGCATTTAATTGGTATGTCAGACTGTAATTTGAAGGGAGAATTTTCTAGCCAACAGTGGCTAACTTGTTTCTCTTTGTCACTATCCCTACCCATCTTGCATATTGCATTAGCAACTGTCTCAGGAAATAGACAAGTAAATGGCAAGTATAAATCAAACTAATTTTCCTGATAGTTTATAGTTCAGGTAACTATTTATTACGAACAAGGCTGGAATGAGTCTTGGAGATTAATCCAGTGCCTATGTCCCCTTTCCTTTGGAGAAAATTGGATGCCAATTGCAGATATAATGATGAAATAGATACCTACATTAGCATCCATAAAATTTCCCAAACCTTCCGAGGTAATTTTCATCCAGTTGAATATAGGATATGTGATTATGTGAGGCCAGTAACACAAAACCAAGCAAAGTAATCCTCTAAAATCCTTTTCAGAGGAAACTAGATACGCTGTGAATTCTCAAGGGCATTATGTTGCAGAATTAATACTATACACAAAAAGCACATAAGAGACTGAAGGCATCTTGGGAAACAGGAAAAGTAGGCCATTACACTAAAAGGAAACTTATATTTGGATAATATTTCTTTCTTTATTGGGGCCTAGTAATTTGATGCATTTAGTAAAATACAGTATGGTTCTATTATACACTTAAAATACCATTTAGCCCTCATAGAAATTATTTGCCTTACCTAGATTACTAAGAATTTTACACCTTTGAAAGGAATTCTTCTCTAAATACTTCCCATGTTTTAATTTTATAGCTCTTCTGCGATTGTGCAAAAGTAACAAAAACAGAATAAAACAGCTTCTTTACATCCCTACTTTTAGAGGAATCTCTAACATCTCTCTGACAGTCCTTGTAAATTGAACATCTTCATTTGGCTTATCAATATTTTTTTATTTTTTTGCTGCTAGTGATATCATAATAAAATGATAAAATTTTATATAGTTATTAAAGTTCTTTATAAATACAGGAAACCATGGATTGACCGACATTTCACTAAATCTTTTCATAATGGCTTTTATATTTTGAAACTTAAAATGTGACCTTAAAACCTTACATTTGTAGCACCCCTGTAATTTCACCATCGTCCTTCAAAATGAAATTGTTGATATCAAATGTCATATGCTAGTTGTTAACCAGTCACATTTCTTTCTGTTTTAATTGTCTGCTTTTCTTCTACCTGTTCTTAAATTTTTGTCTTCTTAAAAACTCCTGTGAATGAAATGATGAAAGATTTCAAAAGCAAAATTAAAAGACAATTTGCACCTGGGACAAAATATCTACAACATGAGTAACAGGAAAAATATTAATACCTGGGTATTAGAAGAGAGTTTAAAAATCAATGAGGAATACTTTCATATCTGGAAAGATGAAATAGATGTGCTTTTTCCCTATTCCTCTCACAAAGAACAACTAAAAACTAAAAAGGAAGGCAGATTGCCTAAGGACCTTGGAACCCAAAGAACAATCCATTGATGCACTTCCTGGGCTTTCTTTTTGCCTCAGATAGCTCAGACCTCGTGCTGAAGTAGCTGCAAACCCAGAAATGCCAATAAGAAGTCCCAACAAAAGTCTGCTGTTTCTAGTCAAAGGGCCAAGAGAGATTAAGCCTCGCAAAATAGAAACATTTTTTGGACAATAATCACTCTCCTCCACCAGACACCCCAGAAAATGCTGTGACTCCATTCTTATCCATGTCAGCAAAGGGCCAGTGAGCCAGGCTTCCACCCCAGCAAGGCTGTAACAAGACACCCAGAAACTTTTCCTCTGGGGTGGCATGAGAGGAGGTCTAGTGGAGACTCAGGATTTTTCCCTATCACCCAACAATAATAAGACCATCCTGCTGTGGTGTCCATAGGAACCATCTGGAGAGCAGGAATTTTCACCCTCACTCAGCAATAACAAAGAGGGTCTGCTCTCACCTGTCAAAGAAGGCCAGGTAGGGAAACAGGACTTCTACTTCCATCAGGCAAAAACAAGACAGGGATCCCTATCCATGCCAGATTGGTGTCAGGAAAAGCCAGATAAAACAGAAAATTTAAGCAAGGTTCAGAGCCTTCTAACATAATACAATATTGTCTAAGTTTCTAGTGAAAATCTCTTGTCATATCATGAATAAGGAATATCTCAAACTGAATGAGAAAAAAAGACCAATGAATGTTAACACCAAGATGACAAAGATGTTAAAAGTGTCTGACAAAGGGCTGCCTGGGTAGCTCAGTGGGTTAAGCCTCTGCCTTCAGCTCAGGTCATGATCCCAGGGTCCTGGGATGGAGCCCCATCAGGCTACTTGCTCCACGGGGAGCCTGCTTCTCCCTCTTCCTCTGCCTGCCACTCCCCCCACTTGTGCTCTCTCTCTCTCTCTCTCTCTCTCTCTGTGTCAGATAAATAATTAAATGAAATCTTTATTTTTAAGTGTCTGACAAAGACTTTAAAGCAGTCGTGATAATGATGCTTCAGTGAAAAATTTGGAACATGCTTGAAACAAATGAAAAAAGAAAGGCTCAGCAAATAATAGTTTCATCAAAGGAATATAAAAATGCTATAAGGAAGAATCAAGTGGAAATTTTAGAGCTGAAAACTATGATAACCAATATAAAAAGCTCAGTGAATGGGATCAACAGCAGAATGGAGAGGACAGAGAACAGACATGGTGAATTGGAAGATAGAACGATATAAATTACTCAGTCTGGACAACAGAGAAAATAGACCCAAAAAATGAATAGTGCTATAAGCACATAAGACTCAAACAAAATATCTAATATTCATGTCATTGTGGTCTTGGAAGGACAGTGAAAAAATTGTGGGGGTGGGGGGGCGCTAAAGAAATAATGACTGAAAACATCTCACTTAACAAGTGACATAAAACTATAGAATCAAAAATCTGAATGAGGGGCGCCTGGGTGGCTCAGTGGGTTAAGCCTCTGCCTTTGGCCCAGGTCATGGTCTCAGGGTCCTGGAATCAAGCCCTGCATCAGGCTCTCTGCTCAGCAAGGAGCCTGCTTCCCCCTCTCTCTCTGCCTGACTCTCTGCCTACTTGTGATCTCTCTCTCTGTGTGTCAAATAAATAAACAAAGTCTTTTTAAAAATTTTTTTGAATGAATCCCAAGATAAAACAGGTAAACCTCCCAAAAATCTATTTCAAAATATATTGTAAGTAAAATTCTGAAGACAAAGACAAAGAGAAGACCTTGAAAGCAGTCAAAGAAAATAATACCTATCTATAGGGAAAAAAGAACTAGAAAGAGGGCTGATTTCTTAACAGAAAGCTTGGAGATCATAAAGAAGGGGTCCCATATTCTTTAGGTACTGAAAAAAAACAAAACAAAACAAAACCCTGTCAGCCCAGAATCTTATACCCAGTGAAAATATTCTTCAAAAAATGAAGGGGAAACCAAGACATTCTCAGACAAAGGGACACTAAGAGAATTTGTCATCAGCAGACCTACCCTAAAAAATAGCTAAATACCCTCCTTCCTCAGGAGATCTGTACCACCATCACTTTGCTACCGCTCAATAAACCTTGCTTTGCTGCCCACACACACACACACACACACACACACACACACAAAGGCTAAATGAAGTCTTCCAAATGGAAAGTAAACAATACAACAAGGACCTAGGTATATCATAAAGGAAGGAAGAGCACAGTAAGCAAACATACAAAGAAAAAGCAAACAATCCTATTAAAGGATGGTCAAGAGACATGAAGTGATATTTCACCAAAGAAGATGTACAGACAGCAAACACATACACGAAAAGATGTTCAACATCATTAACCACTAGGTAAATGTAAATGAAAACCATAGTGAGATATCAGTACGCACCTATCAGAATAATTAAAATAAATATTAGTGGAAATGCCAAATGTTGGCAAGAATGCAGGCAATCTAGATCATTCATACATAGCTGATGGGCATGTAAAATATTATACCTCTTTGGAAAATAGTGTGGCAGTTTCTTAAAAAATGAGGCATGCAAAGACCACATGACTCAGCAGTTGCACTCTTGGGCATTTGCCCCAGAGAAGTGAAAATTTATGTTCACCCAAAAACAAGTCCGCCAATGCTTGCATGTGGAATATTGAATACATATAATACTCATATGATATAAATAGCTTTATTCATATCCAAAAACTAGAAATAACCCAGAAGTCCTTCAAGGAGTAAAAGGTTAAACAGACTCTGGTTCCTCCATACCCTGGAATACGACTCAGCCATAAAAAGGAACAAACGATTAATGCACACAATAACCTAGATGAATCTCCAGAATTACACCAAATTAAAAAAAAAAAAAGATTACATGCCATAGGATTGTATTTGCATAACATCCTTGAAATGAAAAATTACATAAATGGGGAACAGATTAGTGTTGCAAAGTATAAAGTAGAAGGTAGGTTTCAAAGGAAAGTGAGTGGGTGTGGTCTTAAAAGGTAATTTGGAGGTTCTTTTTTTTTTTTTCCAAAGATTTTATTTGTTTATTTGACAGACAGAGACCACAAGTAGGCAGAGAGGCGGGGGGGGGGTGGGGGGTGGGGAAACAGGCTCCCCGCTGAGCAGAGAGCCCGGTGCGGGGCTCGATCCCAGGACCCTGAGATCATGACCTGAGCCGAAGGCAGAGGCTCAACCCACTGAGCCACCCAGGCGCCCATAATTTGGAGGTTCTTTGTGGTGGTGGAAATAGTACGCATCTTGACTGCATGGATGTCAATATCCTGGTTGTGATATGACAGTATCGTTTTTGCAAGATATTACCATTAGGGGAATTAGGGTAAAGCTACTGCAGCTTCCTTTGTATTGTTTGTTGCAATTACAAATGAATCTACAATTATCTCGAAATAAAAAGTTTAATGAAAACAAACAAATTAACAAGAAATTAATGTATAAAGTCAGTTCTGCCAACTTTTTCTTTGTAATTCTGGTGTTGTATCTGTTTGGAAAGGCCTCTCCCCTCTTCAAGACTACAAAAGTATCCTCCTGTATATAATACTTTGATAGTTTTATTTTTAAAATACAGACATTTTCTGTTTGGATGTTGTAAAATCTGGTCAGCTACCACACCCCTCGCTTTGACTCATCCCACAGTTTTCCTGATAAAACACTAGATGTTCATATGCTCTTTTCACACCATCACCACCTTACCTACATTCTCTAAGAGACAAGGGGGTGATTTTGGCATGTCTGTATTATCTCTTAAATTCCATAAACCGTGCTTTTGACAGCTGAGGTGGATTTTATAAGCTCTCGGAAGAAATTGCTATTAAAATAGTTCATTTTTCCAGCGTGCTAGAAAGTGTTTTCATAAGTGAAACCTAAAGACTTAAATGAGGTAGTTGCCAATACTAAAAGCAGACCGGTAAATTTTCAAGGTAAATTTCTGTTGCACAGGAGTATTCTGGTTAAGGTCGCCCCAGGCGGCACTTCTGGTGTGCACAACTCCAGATAGCCTGGTGGACGTGGACTCCAGCTTGCACTAACTGAGATGCAGCCAGGTCACCCTCGGGTCCGTTCCTTCTCTGCCAATTTGCAACATCCAAGTGCTACAGACATGACTTTGTGATAAAGAAAAGCTTTGGGTGAAGGGAGGGAGGTTTAGTAGGAAAGACAACGGGAAAGTCTCATCAGGAGAAAAGAGTGACTCAGCCTCTTTCTCAACACCCTGACCAGGCATTTCACTGTACTGAGAGGAAGAAGGAAAGGCCCCTTTTCTCTACCACATCCCCCCAGCTCCCAAGCTCTGGCTCTCTGAATCTTGAGTCAGACCCCAAATGCCTGAGTGCAGAAAGAGAGGAAGGATCACACAGGAAATGGACCAGGACAAAGAGACCCGCCAAGGGCTTGTCCTGCCTGAGGTCATGGGGCTTCCTAACACTGGAACACAGTTTTTCTGACCTTCTACAGCCCGAGGTTCAGAAGTGCAGCCTGGGGAGATCAAAGAAATGACAATAACCCCAGGCTTCTGGTAAGCCCAGAAGCATGTGACTATCATGAGCAGGCAAGTGACCACAGATCTGGAGTCCTGCTGAATGTATTACTTGGGTTTCCATGAGCACTGACCAAAAACATCTCAACTCTAGCTTTTAGTTTTCTTGAAAAAACAAGAAAATGACATCATACCAAGTATGTACGGTCGAAGAGAATAACTGTCTTAATGTCCTCAGACTGTTGAATCACGTCCCCTTCCAATTTCACCCAATTCACTTTTCCCATGAGAGACTGTGGACTGTGGGAAAGGGGGCGGTGAGCCTGGCGGTGGGTATTAAGGAGGCCACGTATTGCATGGAGCGCCGCATGTGGCACATAAACGATGAATCTTGAAACGCTGAAAAAATAAAATAAAATTTTAAAAAAAGAATGCTGAATCGTGAAGACTGATGATGATGGGGAGCTTCTGAGCACTAGCCCCAAGGCACAGCCTTCCCAATTGGCTCTGAAGAGAGGCCTAATCCTGTAGGTAAAATGTCCTTTATCCACTCCATTTGCTCCCTGCGAAAAATGAATAGGTATACCGTTTTCACAAAAATACAAATGTAAATGAAATACTCAATACAAATCTAGCTTTTTCACTCAGGTTATCAGACAACTAACAAGAACTCTGCATTTCGGAGGTAATCCCAGCACATTTTTACTTGTAAATTAGACATTGAGAATCTGATGTGAATGTTTTGCACATTTAAAACTGCAAGATTTATTTGAGTAAGGAGCAAGCATCGCAGAAGCTGGGTTTGGTTGAAATACCACCTGCCCCTTCAATTTAGACGGATCCATTCAGTTCTAAGAGTTCAAAGTGCCGTTCTCGGGGAGGGGATTCACATGCCTGTAAATCTGGA
Organism: Martes martes; assembly: GCF_963455335.1. NCBI lineage: Eukaryota > Metazoa > Chordata > Mammalia > Carnivora > Mustelidae > Martes > Martes martes. The sequence continues at coordinate 53,523,643 of NC_137903.1, forward strand.
GATTATCAGAATTCAAACGATTCCTCATGCTTGCAATCTGATTTATGTTATATGCTAGAAATTACTTGCAGCAAATGTTACTTGGAATAAGCAGGGGATATAAATACCTTTTATTAATTTGTACTGACAATTTTTTTGGCTTCATTTTCTCATGACGGGATTATATCCAACAGCTACCTGCTAGTCACAACACTGACTGCAAAGAACACACTCCACCCGTGCAACTTCTAAAAGTTTACCTCTAGAGTGCAGAATCCTTATCCCCTGCTTTTCCATGGCTTCAGTTACTGTTCCTAGTAATGGTATTAAGGATGGCTACCTTTTTTGAGTATTTATGATATAAATTGTGAAATCAATCAGGTAATCCTCACAACAGCCTTGTGAGGCAGGTACTGTTATAATACTATTATTATCATATTGTTAGATATTATTATTTCTTCTAAATATAAAGAAACTGAAAGCCTTAAAGAAATTGAATAACCTCCCAATGTCACAGAGTTTTTAAGTGAAACAGGCAAGATTGGGTCCTGATGTCTCTGTCTCCGAAGCTAGCTTGACCCACTAAACTAGATAGTTACTCTCAATTCTATCTCCAGGTCTGCGTAACGCAGGAACTAGAGAGCACCTCTCAGCTCCAGGCCATACGGATGCTTTCATATTCCTCGAACCATGTTGCATTGGTGAGTTTTGTCCGGATTGTAGTGGAAAGGTAACTCTTCACTGAATGTTCCCTAGAAACATTTCACCTACCACTTAGACAATGCTTCACCCACATGCGGTTAATAACCATTACAAGCACCTCTAAAGTACTTGCTATGTTCCAGGCCCTCTTCTAAACCCCATATTTGTATTAATTCATATAATATCACCTAGTAATTGGTATTATTGTTGTCCCAAACTTTACAGCTGAGGGAAAGAACTTCCCCGAGGGTGCACAGCTAGGCAGCAGTAGAGCCAACATCCCTACCAGACAGTGTGGCACTAAATCACAGTGGAGGATCCCCTAACATTTCTGAGCAGGAGCTGTGTGCTCAGTTCTGTCCTGGACTCCAACAAGGCTGCTATGAACCAAGCACGCTGATCTCCTGGGGCTAATAGTCTGATCCAGGGGACAGAAATTAATCACTTCAATACATATGCAATTACAAACTGTAATAAATACATGAAGGAAATAAAGAGGAACCTGAGAGAGTACAACAGGGGTCTGCTTTAGGCTGGGCAGGCCTCTATGGGAAGCTATATCTAAGATTAACCCTGAAATGGAAGAGGAGCCAGGCACAGGAAGGTTCCAAAATGAGAAGGACACCGCATGTGGGAGCAAGGCTGAATCAGGGGACATCGTGACAATACCAACTCATTTCTTTATTATTTTAAAATTGTAAGAACATGCTGAACTGTGGCTCGTTCAGTTTATTCTACCATAGGCTAGCAACAAAATAGTAGATCCCATAGCCCCCATAAAACTTGGCAAAGAGGATACCCAGACATCCATTTGTCAATCCCTAATCTATCACCAACCTTGAAGATGCAACAAGGTTGGGGTTGAAAAGGCTGAGAATAAGAATTTCTCTGGGGAAGCTGTCACTTTGCTCTGCATCCACTCCCTCGTCCTGTCTCTTCCACCAAGGGGAAGAAAAAAGGGTGTTTTATCTCCCACTTGGAGACCTAGTGAGAGAGTCCCTAGCGAAGAACCACTCAATGGACCAATGCTGACTCAACTGAAAAGAGCAGCATTCAGAGGAAGTTGCAGCATGGAAAGCGAACTGCACTTTTACACAGGCAAGGATGTTGGAGAAGTTCACATGACCATTTATGCCCTTGTGGGAACCAGACTGGAGCCATCTTCAAAGAGATCTTGCTCAAGAGGTTTACCAGAGAGTCTTGTGAAGTGGGAGCCCCAATACTCAGGGCCTGAGTGTTTGTACTGTTAAGTGGCCAGCCATATCCCACATCACAGAAGTGGTCATTAGAGGATCCCAGCGAGAGTTTCCTAGAAACCCACAAAATGTATCCCAAGGGAAAGACCACAAATATATCCCAAAGATCCATTTGCCAAGCCTCATGAACACCAGGGACAGATGGTAAAAATACCAATCCCCGAATACTGTGCACTGCCTTAATTCCTTCTTCTCATTTCAGGAGTCAGGGTCTGGACTAGTGAGCAGAGGTTGGAAAAGTAGAACAAGGTGGGGATGTGGAACAGAAGCATCCATGGTCCCCTTTCCATTGCAGGATCCAGGAACTGGCAAGAAGGAAACAGTTTTGTTTTGTTTTTTAAGATCATTCATTCATTCATTCATTCGAAAGAGAGAGCAAGTGAGGAAGAGGGGAAGAGACAGAGCGGGAGGGAGAGAGACGAGAAGACCACACTGAGCACAGGGCCCATCGCAGGGCTGGATCTCAAGACCCTGAGATCATGACCTGAGCCAAAATCAAGAGTCAGAGGCTTAACCAGCTGAGCCACTCAGGTGCCCCAGCAGGAAGGAAACACTTTAAATTTGACTGAAAGTCCAAATTACATGTATTACACAGAAATGGGTCATTTGCAGCACTGAAATAAGACTCTCCCTGTGACAGGAATTGTCCCACAGCCTTCCCATTATCCAACCGGAAAAGCTATAGGACCTGATAAAGAATTTATCTAAGAGTAGGGGAAAAAGGTAGATCTCACTGAGCAGGGTTGAAGAATTCCAGATAGATTACAAAGAAAATTGTCTTTGTCATTCAGCAAGTATTTATTGAATGCCTACAATGTACCATGTATAGTTTCGAAACTTAGGATGTATCAGGGAACAAACCGGGTATCTGCCTTCATGTAGCTTATATTCTACTGGGACAGGGGGAGGGAGGGATGGTTTGGATAAGAGACAAGCAATATACGTGATAAACAGGGAAATTATATGATATGATAAAAGTGATTAGTGCAATGAGAAATTGATTGAGCTAAGGTCATTGAGAATGCCAAGGGAGGGTAGCTTGTAATTCTATATCTCAATAAAATTGACATATAACACTGTATGTTTAAGGTGTACAAAATAATAATATATTGTGAAATGATGACCATAGTAAGTTTAGTTAACATCCATCATCTCATATAGATAACCAAAAAAAAAAAGAAAGAAAGAAAGAAAATGGAAAAAAGAAAAGAAAATATTTCAATTCTAAAAAGAAAGAGAGAAAGAGAAAGAATTTTTTTTCCTTGTAATGAGAACTCTTAGGATCTACTCTCTTAACAACTTTAAAATATATCATACAGGGGCACCTGGGTGGCTCAATCATTAAGCGTCTGCCTTCAGCTCAGGTCATGATCCCAGAGTCCTGGAATGGAGCCCCACATCAGGCTCCCTTCTCAGTGGGAAGTCTGTTTCCCCCTCTCCCACTCCCCCTGCTTATGTTCCCTCTCTCCCTGTTTCTCTCTCTGTCAAATAAATAAATAAAATCTTTAAAAAAATAAAATAATATAATATAAAATAAAATATACATATATACAATATAGTTATACTATACTATACTACTATATATACAATGTATTTACTATAGTTATACTATACTATACTACGATACTACTATACTACAATATGGTTATACTATACTTAAATATAGTCATCATGTTGTACATTACATCCCTACTGTTTCTTCATCTGACAACCAGGAGTTTGTACCTTTTGGCCACCTCATTCAATCTCCCTGCTTTGGTAACCATAAATACATTCTCTTTTTCCTGAGTGGGTTTTTTTTTTTTTTTGGTCTTAGTTTTTACATATAAGAGAGATCATGCAGTATTTGTCTTTGTCTGACTTATTGCACTCAGCATAATGCCCTCAAGATCTACCCAGGTTGTGGTAAATTGCCAAATTTCTTCCTTTTTTATGATTGCATGACATGCCATTGCATGTATACATCCCATTTTCTTTAACCATTCAGTTGTCAATGGACACTTAGGTTGTTTCCATGTCTTGGCTAATGTAAATAATGCTGGTAACTTGTCATTTTAAATTGGTTGTTTACTGTAGGCCTTACTGAGTGAGTGATACTTAAGGAAGGAGATTGTTTAAAAACATAAGTCAGATCTTGTCACTCCTCCACTCAGAACCCTGGAAGGGGGTCTACACTCAGGCTGCTGTCAGGAAACTATACATGGAAAGGAGAGAAGCAGAGAAACTGCTCAGACGCTCCTGCAGTCATCAAAGGGGGAGAGCCCGGCGGCTGATGGTGGCAGTGGGGATGGTGAGACGTGGTGATCAGATTCTGGAGATATTTTAAAAGAGGCTCTCTTGATGTGGTAGATGTGGGATGTGCAATAAGGGAGTTATTTTGATTTCAAAGGTTTTGACCTAAGCAAATGGAATTTTTAAATTACCAGATACTGACCGAGGTAAGACTATCAGTAGAACCGCTCTGGGGTTGAAGGACAGTTTTGGACACTAAGTCTCAGATGTCCATAAGACCTTGATCAAGGGGGGAGCTGCCTAGATGATTTGGTATGTGGATCTGGGGTCCAAGAAAGAGGTCTGGCCTGGAGCTACAAATTTGGGAGTAAAGACTGAGAATTGTCTATAACTTACAATAAGAAGCTTGATAGAAGAGAAAAAGGAGCCCATTGTAAACCGGCATGAGTGAATCGTGAAGTGTTCAGAACCCAGGTGGGAAAAAAAAAATTAATTTGCATAAGACCAGAACAGAGATGTCTGCCAAATCTCATTAGTCAAAGAAATCGTGTGTGTGTGTGTGTGTGTGTGTGTGTGTATTTTTCCTTTGGCAATTTGGAATTTTTTTCCTCAATACTAGTTATTTTTCTAAAAATGTTCTGAATCTTTTCGCAGGAGGGAGAAAGAGAATCCTAAGGCGGGTTCCTTGCTCAGCACAGAGCCCAATGTGAGGCTTGATCTCATGACCCCGAGATCATGACCTGAGCCGAAATCAAGAGTCAGACACTCAACCTACTAAGCCACCCAGGCACCCCCACTTGTTGAGAGAAAGGCCATGTATCTTCCATACTTGGAAGAAGGATAGAAACCTGTACCAAGAATGTGGTAGACTCTTTCTACTCTCAACGCGGAAAATGTTCTCCTATTAAATATTTCTCTTTTTTTATCTACTCGTCTCTGCTCTTAGTTGACATAATAATCTCGCAATCGTGCATTCAGATGGCTGGCCTTTGTAAGGAAAGTCCTTCTCTAGCAATTTATGTCTCAGAGCACCACACATCTCTTAAACACGGACCAAGTTATTTTTTAAAGACGAGTGCTAATGTCTTTAAGCCAACCAGTCAGCCAAGAATTTTTTGGAGTCCTCTTTGTCTGTAAAGTATTATTTAGCTATCCATAATTTAAGAATTCAGAGCCACATTCCTGCCATTGTTCCTTGGTGAACCCCTAACCACAATAAAAAAGGAAATTTAGTCTCTCTCCCTGCAAGCCAGACAAAGAAAATTGCAGCGAAGGGTTCAGAGGGGCAAATTAAATGTCACTCTGACCCAAAGGTTTGGAAGGAATGTAAAAATTCCATTATGAAAACTGAGGGAGCACAAGAAATCATGGTGGTAAAGTCGAAGTACACTTGTGGGCTGATGACATTCGCATGAAAGATGGGACCTAGAACACGGAAGACACAGAGAGTCTGTTCCGTTGGCTTCTGGACTTGAGGCAGAGGCAAACTAGACTCTTCGGTCCCTTACAGTCTTATGGCTCTGAGACGGTGAGTCATTAGGGTACAGAGAACAGTGGAACAAACACTGAAAAAAACGTGGAAGTCTGGATACACACATCCAAACCAAGAAAAATAGTTGTAATATATTTAAACTCAGAGGATTTAGCTTTGATTTAGAAGGCACAGAAGATCTGGTTCCAAATCAGGCCGAGAGGGTTGTTTATTTTGCTTTGCTCAAGTCAGATCTAATGATCCTAATGACTTTAAATGTTTCTAAATTATTCCCCAGACTTGGTTAAATTTTGTACTTGGGCCATAGTTGAGACAGCAAACACTGATTTATTTAACATTCAAATCAACCTAACTCTCAATTTGCTGGCATTCTGGCCCTCGGTACAGTGAGGATTGAAATTCATCCTCCCACCTCTAAAATATTTCAAGATTATAGTGTCCCTTTTAGAACTATCAGAGTACAGTTTCAGGATTAAGTTAACTATATTGGCTTCTTTTTCCTCTGTCTTTCTTTCCTTCCTTATTCCTTCCTTCCTTCCTTCTATTTTTTAGGCATACGGTATCTCTCTGTTAACCAGAACATTCAACTGAGAGTGCTATCCAATAGAACTTTCTGCAGTGATGAACATGTTCTGCATCCGTATTCTGTATCATGTAGCTACTAGCTACATGACTACTGAGCATTTGATATATGGCTCATGTGCCTAAGGAACTAAATTTTTAATTTAATAATTTAATTAAAACTTTATTTTTTTAATTTAAATTCAATTAATTAACATATAGTGCATTATTAGTTTCAGAGGTGGAGTTCAGTGATTCATCAGTCTTGTATAATACCCAGTGCTCATCACCTCACATGCCCTCCTTAATGTCCATCACCCAGTCACACCATCCCCCCAGCTTCCCCTCCAGCAACCCTCAGTTTGTTTCCTATGCTTAAGAGTCTCTTATGGTTTGTCTCTCTGATATCATCTTGTTTTACTTTTTCCTCTCTTCCCTTATGCTCCTCTATTTTGTTTCTTAAATTCCACATATGAGTGAGATCATATGATGATGTCTTTCTCTGACTGACTGACTTTGCTTAGCATAATACCCTCTAGTTCCATCCACGTCACTGCAAATGGCAAGATTTCATTTTTGTGATGGCTGAGTAGTATTCCAGTGTATGTATGTACACCACATCTTCTTTATCCATTCATCTGTCGATGGACATCTGGTCTTTTTCCACAGTTTGGCTATGTGGAAATTGCTGCTGTAACATTGGGGTGCAGGTGCCCCTTCAGATTGATACATTTGTATATTTGAGGTAAATACCTAGTCATGCAATTCCTGGGTTGTAGGGTAGCTCTATTTTCAGCTTTCTGAGGAAACTCCATACTGTTTTCCAGAGTGACTGTACCAGCTGGCATTCTCAACAACTGTGTAAGAGGGTTCCCCTTATTCCATATCCTTGACAACATCTGTCATTTCCTGACTTGTTAATTTTAGCCATTCTGACCGGTGTAAGGTGATATCTCATTGTGGTTTTGATTTATATTTCCCTGATGCTGAGTGATGCTGAACATTTTTTCTTCATGTATCTGTTGACCATTTGCATGTCTTCTTTAGAGAAATCTCTGTTCCTGTCTTCTGTCCATTTCTTGATTGGATTATTTGTTCTTTGGGTGTTGAGTTTGATAAGTTCTTTATATATGGTGGATACTAGCCCTTTATCTGATGAGACATTTGCAAATATCTTCTCCTATTCTGTAGACTAGTAGGTAATGTATTACTGGACAGTGCATTTCTAGAACAACAAAGAAGGTACTACATGTTATTAGCCTATAGATAAACACTATCACTATATACAAATGTGTCTGTAAAACCCAGTGGTGTTCTCCATGCTGTAAGCAGAAGAAACTTATCATTTTTTATATGGCTTTTGGTAGGCTTGTGGATGACCATGATGGCATGTCTGCTGCGGCACTCTTGACAAATTAAGAAGGACTATTAGTTTCCTAGGGCTATCATACCAAAAACTGAGTAGACTGAAACAATAGAAATGTATTGCCTCACGTTTTGGAGGCAAGTCCATAACCAAAGTTTTAACGGGACCACGCTCTCTCTGACAGGAGAATCCTTCCTGGCTTCTTTTAGCTTCAGGTGTTTGCCAAAAATCCTTGGTGTTCCTTGACATATAGATGCATCGCTTGGATCTTCTGGCTGTCTTCTCCTTGTGTGTCTTCATATTGCTTTCCCTCTGTGTGTCTGTCTCATGTCCAAATTTCCCCTTTTTATAAGAACATTAGTCATTGGATTAGGCCAACCCTAATAACCTTATTTTAACTTGACTACATCTGTAAAGACTCTAAGTAAGGTCACACATTCTGAGGTACTGGGGGTGAGGGCTTCAACACATCTTTTTTGTGGGGGAACACAATTCAACATATAACATTCAGTATAGCAATAATATTCTTGTGTGGAAGTGGGCAGATCCCTGAAAGCTGACAGGGCCCTTCTCCCACACGAATCCCTAAAAGGCAGCAGGACCAGGTCAGTTGTCCTGGCTGGCTCCCATGTCCACGTACACAGGCTTGACCATACAACTCTGAGCAGAAAATATGGAGAAGTCTCCTCCACTTGTGTTTAATCTTCCCCAGTGTCTTCTCTGCTCAGCTCACTGCAGGCATGGTGGCAAACTGAGGAGACAACTACTTTGATTGGGACTCAAGGCATCCTACCAGACTGGCCTTTATGGTCTGGCCTACACAGTGTTGCTTTCAGAACTCACCACTGTTCACCACTGTTCATGCCCTCTTGGAAGTTTAGATGAGGGAATCTTTCCCTCAAAAAAAAAAATAAATAAATAAAAAAGTGCACGTGTCCTCCTTTCCTTCCCACCCTCTTCCCTAATTCCCTCTACTAAGTCAGTCTGACACGTTTACTCCTTTTTGTCAAGCAGCCTCCTTCTACCATGCATGTGGTATTTTGCATTGCATCAAACTTTTAGGAAACTTGGTAACATTATATAACACCCACAGGCAAAGGACACAAATCTCCCCCAAATGAAGTATGATCTCGGCAGCAGCTCAGAGAAAGCCACGGCCCTTGATGAACTAGGCTGCCGAAAGTCTTCCTGGTACCACTGGAGACCTGAGATGACCATGAAGGCTCAGAAGGGCAGAGAGTCTTCACGAAAGGAAGAGAGAAGGGTGTGAAGAAAACACAGACCAAGAACTAGGTCCTGGAGTGAGATGCTGAGAAAACCACTAGGGTAGCATGAGGAGCAGGGAGTGGGAAACAAAAAAGAGAGAAGGCCACTTAATCTTCATCTCTAAGGACTGAGTAAAATGATGTCAACCAGAATGTCAATAATACTTTGTCAGTGGGTTGAGTTGGACCAAAAGCTCCTTAAGGGGAATAAGAAAAGACTCTTATTGTCTTTTATATTAGCACCTAGTATGGTGTCTGGGGCATGGAAGGTATCCAATAAATGTTAAATAGGTAAGTAAAAAAGCAAATGAATTTGAGGATTACCACAGGAGGTTAAAGTACAGAAAAGACAGGCTCGGGTACTATTCTGGGAGCTTAGTTGGAAGATGGAGATGGAGAGTCTAAGAAAGGTATCAGGAAGGAAGGGACAAAATGTGGGGAACAAAAGAATCTTCAGTAATGTTGAATAAATACATGAAGGAAAGGAGAAATGAATGAATGAAGAGGTCAAAAATAGTTGAGGTTTCTCACCTGAGACATTGGTGTTATAATGCATCAGATATTCAGATAATAACCTGAATAGAATGTCTCCCATGAAGACAAATGCCCACGATCACCCTGCAAATGTGTTTGGTTTCAGCCACACAGAGTTAAAGAGTCGTTTTTTGTTGTTGTTGTTGTTGTTTTGTTTTGTTTTTAGATTTTATTTATTTATTTGGCAGAGAGAGAAATCACAAGTAGACAGAGAGGCAGGCAGAGAGAGAGAGGAGGAAGCAGGCTCCCTGCTGAGCAGAGAGCCTGATGCGGGGCTCGATCCCAGGACCCTGAGATCATGACCTGAGCTGAAGGCAGAGGCTTAATCCACTGAGCCACCCAGGCGCCCCTAAAGAGTCGTTTTTAAAAAGATTTTCACTGGACGAAAAACCGAGTGGACTCAGCTAATCACGCACGCCTGCTCAGACTCACTGCAGTTGCCCCACCCCCTTGTCCCTCCATGCAGTCCACTTTGCCCATGTGGAAGGGCTGATAATCCACCAGTACAGTCGAGTTAAATGAGTTAGACTAGTGAAATACTTTAAATTGTTTGGTAAATCAGTACTATTCTGTGCCTTCCAAATGTTTTCCTGCCTCTCTAGCTGTCCCAGACCCTGACCCCTTCCAAAGATCCTTCAGATCTCTCCAAGATCCAAGAAATAAAGGAGAAATGCCAGGTGTCACAAGGATCCCTGCTATTGGATCTGCTCCATGTCCATGGTCAGTGTCTGTCCCGATGGCTAACGGTTGGTACCATATCAGCTGCTAAATGTTATTAATAGCATCCCTGCATGTAGGCCACCCGCCCACTCCCCACAAGGCATCTCGATTTGCCACCTCTGCTCAAGTCTTAGCTGCTGCTCCGTCTTATCCACAGGTGCTGATCTGAGGTGTCTTTCTTCTGCCAACCCCATATCTCAAAATATTTGGCTTGTTGACACTATCATCAGATAGCCCCTAGAACATGGTTCTGTTACAGCCCCATTCCCACCAGTGCCTATGCTCCACCCCTCAGCTTCATTGTCTTTCAATCCACTGCACAACCGCTAGTCAATTCGCCTGCCGTCTTCCCAGAAACCCCTCTCTGCACCCTTCTGTGGGCTTCCACCCACCCCGTGGTGGCTGTTTATTACAGGATTGGGATCTAAAATTTGGGGTACTCCTTGTTTCATTAAAATTTAGGCAAAACAAAGCAAGAGGAGGAAGGTTTTATTGCAGGAAAAGTTACCTAGATTAAAAGGTTATTGTCGCTTGCCTAATGAAACTTGAGTAATCAGGAGATAAGAAAGAAAATCAGAAACATAATTTTTCTGTTCAAGTTCCTAAATGTTTCTTAGATGTAAGCCAAGAAAATATCTAAAGTATTAGGAGTTCCATCTTAACACTGGACTCCTGTGGTGGCCAGAATCTGGCTGCATTTCAGAATAATAAGCATTTGGTTCAGAAGGCTGTTTAAAAGAAATAAAAAGGCATAAAATCTCAATCATCCAATATGGTTTGTGTTAGAATAAATTGATTATCCAAAACCTAACGTGATCAGAGCTCTGCCAAGAGACTGGCAAGCATCAACTGTTGACATAGCCCAAATCCTAATCAGTTATTTGTAACAAGTGATTATTTAATAACCATTTGCATTCATCTTTGCTCCTTCAGCCAAATGGAGGAGGGAAAGAAAGAGAAGAAAGCTCAGAGGGAATAAAAAGAGTTCCAGCCTTATTTTTTTCTCATTGTGAGTACAAGAAAATGTATCCATATGCAAAGAAAAATCCAATGTTGCCAGTCACACCCAGCTGAGTGAAAATTAAGTCTCTCCATTTCCCAAACTCTCTTTTTTTTATTGTTCTTTCTTGCACTTTTTTTTAAATTAAGTTTTTCATTTTAATTCCAAAATAGTTAACCTCCAGTGTTATGTTAGTTGCAGGTGTACAATATATAGTGATTCAACAACTCTATACATTATTTAGTGCTCATCATTATAAGTGTACTCTTAATCCTTTCTATTTTACCTGCCCCCTGCCACTTCCCCACTGATGGGCTTTTGTTAAAAGAGTACCCTCAGTTAAAGTTTTGTGTTTTTTTCTCCAACGAGAACAGTTTTTACTTGAAGCATACTTCCAAATACGTGGTTCTAAAAGATATGTATAACACATTCCATCCAAGAAAAATAGAATACACATTTTCTTCAGGTATACTCAGAAGGATCCCCTGATTAAATCAAATAAAAAGAGACATAACAAACACTACAAGTTTAAGGAAACTGAAGTCATACTGAGTGTATTTTCAACCACAATGGTGCAAAACTAAGGATCAACCATAAAACAAAGCTGGGAAATCTACAATGTATATTTTAAATACTTACAATATAAATATTAAATAACATAATACTGCACAAGCAATGGGCCCATAAGAGATCAAATAGTAGATCAAAATATGTCTCAAAACAAGAGAGAAAGAAAATATAATATTCCAAAACCTATGGGTTTTGCAGCAAAAGCAGATGTTCAAGTGAAATTTGTGCTATAAATACATATATTAAGAAAAAAGTTAAACAACATAATGCCTAGAAACTGGAAAAGCTAGAAACTAAAAAAAAAAAAAAAAAAAAAAAAAGAAGAAGAAACTTGGCTGAAATTTACCAGAGGAAGGAAATAACAAAGAAAAAAGAGAAAGAAAGAAAATAGAGACCAGAATAAACAATCACATACCACTGAAAGTCATGAAATACTTGAAGAGCACTTGACTTGTTGAAGAGGTCCTGAGAGTGCAGATACTGGATGAGGAGGTTTGGTGTTGTGATGCTTCTCCTAAGAAGAATAATTTTTTCTCTTGTAACACATATAAAAGTATAAAATTACAAAACATTAATTTTAAAAGTGTTCTATTCTTGCTCAGTTGTACAAGTTCCTGAAATTCCAAAATCAAACTTTCAATCAACTACACTGAAGAGTGGTAAGTGTAGAAAATTTAAAGAGAAAACTCAGAGCATATTTAAAACGTATTGGTGGTTTACCGATAGACAATGAACAAACAAAAAAATGTTTTAACAGCAGTGTTGAACCAAAAAAAAAAAAAAACACCAAAAAACAAAAAACAACCAACCAACCCAACAAACAAACAAACAAAAAATTCCCAGTATTTCTTACTCTGTGGGGCATCACATTAAGAATCTCTCTCTTATTTCTTCCTAGACTAGTTTTGGTAAGAAGATTTGAAGTTTGTTGTTTGACTTTCTAACCTTTTACATTACTCACAAGACAGCCCTCAACTTTCCAAGTTACTCTCCTGACATCCCATGAGAAAAAAAAATATCTTATGTAACTGTCTAAAAATGTGATAGAATTGTCAAAGCATATGGAATCAGTTATATAAATCTTGAAAGACAAGTCAGTGTTATTTGTTCTCTGACGGGAGAAGTTACCAGCAAAACAGTTAATACAAACAAGGAAAAGCTATAAATGCCATTTGATGGAGACTTTGGACATGACCATGTGCATTTATCTCCGCAAGCACCAACGAGGACATCGGCGACATTATGAGAGCAGCTCAACAGCAACTTGCTCTTGAACCTAGGGTGAGGTACTGATGCAGACGTCCCACCCCCAGTACACACACCTATACTAGTGAGCAAGGAGTGCAGAGTTAGCTATACCTCATCTTTTTTCACTTTGTTCTTGAAGAGCTGTGCTGAGATAGGGCTCTCTGGCTGGAGTCCAAGAGACACCCCCCGGGAAGGGGTCTGAGAAGGATAGATTTGTCAAGGTAAGCTCTTGTGTTCCGTGAGAAGAGCCCCTGTCAGAGAAAATTGCTTCCTCATCTTAGGTACCTCAAGTGTTCCTAATCCTCCAGCATTTTTCTTTTGATGCAAATGAAAGAGGCTCTTGCTGGGATGGTAAGTCCATTCAGTCCCTACCCTCCATGGCCTGGGCTAGCAAGCAAGCAAAGTTCACCACAGCCACTTGTCAAGGCTGCTGTCAGGATCCTCTTGAGCGTGCTCCTGAATTAGCAGACAGCTCAGCCAAGGTATGGGATCTGGGAGAGAGAAGAACTCTTTTCTGTGTCTTTTAATTGAGGCTCCCTTCTTTCAAAATCCTACTAAGAATTATTCTAACCTATGAAACCTCCTCTTGACTTCTAAATAATCCCCTTGACCCAATCAGTCCATCTTGCTTTAGAGATTATAGGTTGTTTTTTTCTTAAGATTTTATTTATTTATTTGACAGACAGAGATCACAAGTAGGCAGAGAGGCAGGCAGAGAGAGAGGGAGAAGCAGGCTTCCCATTGAGCAGAGAGCCCGATGTGGGGCTCGATCCCAGGACACTGGGATCATGACCTGAGCCAAAGGCAGAGGCTTTAACCCACTGAGCCACCCAGGCACCCCGAGATTATAGTTTTTTAAGGGTGAAATGAAAGTATACATATTAGTACAGTCTCAGAGGTCACGTGTGCCTCTCGTGGGGTACATGAGCTTAAGAAATCTTTCCAAGCTTTGTGTCTCAGTGTTCTCAACCACAAAGTAGCTATTTGAGCATATTGGTTTTTACCTTTTATTTATTTATTTTTAAAATTTTAAAGATTTTATTTATTTGACAGAGAGAGATCACAAGTAGGCAGAGAGGCAGGCAGAGAGAGAGGAGGAAGCAGGCTCCCCGCTGAGCAGAGAGCCCGATGCGGGGCTCGATCCCAAGACCCTGGGACCCTGGGACCATGACCTGAGCCGAAGGCAGAGGCTTTAACCCACTGAGCCACACAGGCGCCCCCTGTTTTTACCTATTTATTAAACATGTATTTCATGCCCATGCACTGAGAATCAATGATGGCTTCATAAGCCCCTCTTTCCTTGAGAAGTTGATGGTTTGCCAAGATGACCCCCAAAGTATCCCCATTTCTTTTCCATGGCTTCATTCCTTCATTCCATAAATATTTGACAAGTTCCTACCATATTCCAAGCATTATTCTGGACACTAGAAGGGGGAAAAGAAGAGGAGGAGGAAAGAAGGGGAGAGACAATGTTCCATAATCTCATGGAATTTACTTGGGAGAGAGAGTTTTAAAAGAAGTAGGAGGAGGCAGAGGAAGAGGAAGAAGAAGATGAAGAAGATGAGGAAGACAAAGAAGAAGAAGTGACATACAAGCAGGTAATGAGCCCTGGTGTTGTAGATTGTATCACGCTTTGATGGAATTAGGAAGTGGAGGGAATGTAGCTTTCTGGCAAGATTATTCTGAGCAGGGAGCAAAGCAGGTGCAAAGCCCTGAGACCAGAGTGCCTGGCGCCTCTACAGACCAGTGAGGCCAGAGGCGCCAGAACAGAATATTGAGGTGAAAATGGGAGATGAGGTCAGGAGTACTTGGTGTCCAGCTCATGAAGGTGATGTGAGGACTTTGACTTTTACTCTAAGGTAGAAGGGAGTCCCCTAGAGATTTGGGGTAAGGCAATGATGGAATTCCACTTTCTTTTGAGGGAAAAGCAAGGAGTGCCCAGATGGCTCAGCGCGTTAAGCATCTGAATCTTGGTTTCGGCTCAGGTCAGGATCTCAGGGTTGTGAGATCGAGGCCCCACATCAGGCTCCATGCTTTGCGGGGATCTGCTTGAGATTCTTCCCCTGTCCCTGTCCCTCAGCCCCTCCTCCTGCTCGCTCGCTCTCTCTCAAATAAATAAAGAAATCTTTAAAAATAAACAAAAAACAAAGGAAAGGCAAGCATGGAATCAGACAATTTAGTTAGGAGGGGACTTTACAAATTTGGGTTTAAAATGACAGTGTCTGGGACCTGGGTGGGAACAGAAGAGATGCTGGGATCTCTTAGCGCTCTGTGTGTACTTCCATTGTGCCATTTACCAACTCTACTGTGGACTACTGTGTTGATTATCAGGACTGAGAGCTACCTAAGAGCAGGGACTTTTGTCTTCGTCTTTGTGCCTAAACAGAATGCCCTCTCTAGAAGGTGCTTACTAAACAGTATCTGAAAACAATGAGTGAACCTGGATCAGAATAAAGATCTCAGAAATAGACCCACACAAATACAGTCAGCTAATATTTGAAAAGGGAGCAAAGGTAACTCCATAGAGAAAGGATAGTCTTTGCAACAAACGGTGCTAGAATAATTGCATGTTCATATGCCAAAAAACAAACAAACAAAAAAAAAACCCACAAATCTAGACACCTTACACCTTTCTCAAAAATTAACTCAAAATGCATCATAGACCTAAGGATAAAACACAATACTATAAGACCTCTAGAAGAAAGCATAGGGGGGGAAATCTGCATATCTTTCGGTTTGGCAATGAGTTTTTAGATACAACACCAAAAGCGTGATCCGTGAAACAAAAAATTGTTAGGTTTCAGTAAAATTAAAAACTTCTGCTCTGTTCCATAATGACCAAAAAGAAATCTGATAGAGAAGCAGAAGTAACTATTCAATGAGTAATTGCAACAAGCACCCCCTCTTAGCACAGCTCTCAAGGGAGATATTTTCCTCTGACCTCAGAATAGCCAACTTCAAACCAAAGCATCTGGCCCCAAAACCCATTAGCACTCATGCTGAGCGGTGTAGAAGAGAATACTTAAATCTATTCTGTTGTCCCCACTGGGGGTTCTCCTCCCTTCTACTAAGAGCAAGAAAGGTCAGCATCATCAGATTCCTGGGGCTGATGATTCTTATAGTGTCCTGTGTTGCCCCCTCCTGTGATTGGAACATGTCACAAGACTGGGGCTGACTTGGCTACTCCAGTTCCAAGTCATGCCCTCTTTCCGGGGTGTCAGAGGACAGGAGAACATAGAGCAACATCAACTCTCACTTGCTGAAAATGTGGATTTGTAAAAAAAAAAAAAATTAAGTCTTGAAGTGTTAGCATCAAGACTGGTAAATAGATTATTCTAGAGAGGGAAAACATGGCTTCCAGAACAGGTCACCAATTCCGACAACTTTGGTGGAAATTTTAAAAGATGAAAAAGTATGGATGTAAGAATTTACTTAAAATATTTGCATTACCTCCAAACACATAAGACAACCTTCACGATCTGTGTCAGCCAGGGTCCAATCAAGAGACAGAAATGACAGCAGTTCTTTTAGACAATTTAATAAAGAATTGTTCACTAGGTGTTGCAGAACAGAAGGAGAGAGACAAAAAAGAACACAAAGGATTCACAGAGGTAGCAACTGCGATAAACCGTTACTATTCCTTAGGCCAAAGGAAAAAAGGGAAGAGATGAAAATTATTATAATGGGAAAACCTGAGAAAGGCCTCACCGGTGCTGGTGGTGGGGGAGCACAATGAGGCCGACGAGTGTTGGGAAATGGTAAAGTGAATCCAGATGCTGCTACTGAAGTAAACCAGCACTGCCCGACTCAAGAAGGAAAGCTCAGGGTGACGCTGAGAGGAAGCAAGCAAGAAGAGGTAAGTTCCCCTCCTCCTCTAACTCTCTGGCACCCCCCGCCCATCCCCATTCCCGGGAAGACCTATCAGGGAGCCAGATGGCAAAGAGGAAACACGGTCCCTAGAGTACCAGCTGCAGTATCACAAAGCAGTTCTAGAAGGTGGGTTTGGAGCGGAGAGAAAAATCGCTCTATAAATGGTACTTCGACAAAGTACCAGGGACGAAAAGGGAGGACATTTCTTGGTAAGGAAGAAAAAAGTTGAAAAATAAATTTTAACATTTAAATAGATTAACGATCCTCCTGAGAGATAATATAGCTTTTAAAGTTCATTCGGGAAACCTGTTCTTTGATGATGTAAGCAGATGGCAATCTAAAGGATATCCGACATTTTCACAAATTTCAAATGTATGAGGAATGGATGCATTCAGTTCTACTGTACTTTGCAGGGTCATATAAGGTAATCTTATTAAAAGAGAAAAGAAGTTCATACAAATCTCCTGGGCTTCAATTTCTTAGCCTTTCTGTGATTAGGTCCTTGAGCTCTATGCTTTGATTTCTGTCAAAGAAAGATCAGCTGTACTGGAAATAAATAGTTAGCAGACTGGTGGGAACAAAGTGCCCGTCTACGTACCATTCTCTTGGATGATGGAAATAGCTCTGTGGATTCTGTGACAGAGATTAATCACACGGGAATCTGGCATAAGATGTTGGCCCAGTCCCTCAGCTGAAACGGGTATTGGCAATGATCTGATTGCTTATTAAGAAGACTTTGGTCTACGTTCATCAAAAACAAAACCAAAAAGATGGGTTTTATTTTTTATTTTTTTTTAAAGATTTTATTTATTTATTTGACACAGAGAGAGAGATCACAAGTAGGCAGAGAGGCAGGCAGAGAGAGAGAGAGAGAGAGAGAGAAGCAGGCTCCCCTGCAGGGCTCGATCTCAGGACCCTGGGATCATGACCTGAGCCAAAGGCAAAGGCTTTAACCCACTGAGCCACCCAGGCGCCCTCCAAAAGATGGTTTTTAATGCTACTGGGGCTAAGGCTGGGAAATCAGTACATCTCTGTCAATTTCTCATCCATAATATCATAACAGTGAGATGATGATGGCATCGAAGCCCCAACCAGTCTTAGAAAGCCCCAGGCCTCATTTGCCTCAACCATTTAAGAAGTTACTTTGGAGGCTAGAAACCAGTGAGAGTGGGAACTTCGTATGTGATACCCGAAAACAGAAGCCTTTTAAAAATGATCTTCTTATTTTATTGTAAAAATAAAATAAAGTAAAATAAACAAAGCAAGTCCAGAGGAAACTCTAGTAAATGTTTAAATAGGAAGACTATGTGTTTGATGACTCTCCTTTGCCGATATCAGGAAAAGTTACATAAGAAAAAAAAAGTTTTCTCAATATCTCTATTGCAAATAAAAGGAATAATTTCTGAGTTAGGGTGGGTTTGTAAGTAATATTTCTTTCTATTTCCCTAACTTGCTGTCATTGTTATATTGACTGAACGGTATTTTGCATTTCCAACGGCTCCTGTAGACATTCTGACGTATTTTTACTTAATCTTCAGTGGGTGTGACCCTCTAACTCACTCCAAAACTCAGCCTCTCTGTCAAGTGGTTAATTGTCTCTAAAATACTATGGCAGGGCTCCCGTCCACTGCCATTTAAAGGAAATACCTAGAAATAAGTTGGAAAGGTTAATCTTCTGCTTTGGTTCTGGTTTTCATAAATGGAATCAAACTCCAGTGGGAGTCTGGGAGAAGAAGGGAGATCTTCAAATACTGACACGTTGTATCTGAAATTTTTTTCTTGTCATTTAAAAACCAATTGTGTTGAAGACCTACACAGCCATGTTTAAGAGCTACTGAAAGAGAAGCCTAAGGGTACATAAAGAGGTGGAAGTTTTGATAATATTTTATTTATTTGACAGAGAGAGTACAAGCAGGGGACAGTAGCAGGCAGAGGGAGAAGCAGACTCCCCACCGAGCAAGGAGCCCACGTGGGACTCGATCCCGGGACCCTGGAATCATGACCCGAGCTGAAGGCAGGCGCTTAACGGACCGAGCCACCCAGGTGGCCCATAAAGAGGCAGAGTTTGGAGTGGACTTTGGCCTGTGGGAAAAGCCTGGTGAGGGAAGAGTTAAGGTTCCGTGATCCTGCCACCAGAAACACTGGGTGTTCATGCCCCATGTGTCTGTCCCCACGGCTACTCCATTAATATGCACACACATACATCTCTATGCAGCTGACAGTCTAATCATAGTTTCCCTCCTGGGTTCCCTAGTATCATCTCCTGGTCTTTAAGGCCACGGCAGAATGGAGGGAATATTCCATCTGCATAAAATGCAAGATCTAATTTTCTTAATGTGATCCAAACTTGCTATTCCTTTCAGTGCCATGAATGAGCACTTTTAGAAAAAAAGAAAACGTGTAAATAGCTATTCACATTGACTGGCCACATGCTCAATTTTTGAAAAGCACCATCTGAGTAGCTAGAATCTGGGTTTCAGGACATAGTGTGGGACGAAAGAGAAAACTGTTTCTTCTTTGGGACTTCAGTTTCTTCATCTTCAAAGTGATAAAGAAAATCCAGATAACGAACTCATGTTGTTATAATAGAAGTTATGGAAGCTCTACAGTTCCTTTGATTTGGGACTCATAGCTAATGGATCACCTGATGTTGAGGAAAATCACCATCAAGCAGAATAATGAATGACTAAAAGATTGGCATCAAGAGGCATTAGGAAGTTACATGGTTTCTTCACGTCGTTCTATTTGCAACTTAGGTTTCAAACAGGTACCCCGGACCAATTTAAAAGAATTGCTTTTCATGACAGACCTGGTGAAAGAAAGACCATTAAAGGAATGGGTTTCACAGGGATCTCCTGCTCAGGGAATAGCAGGCCAGACTCAAAGAAAGTGTAAAGAGTATAGATGTTGACGCACCACAATGTCAGAAAATAGGCTTTGCAATTATATCAGCTTGCTTGTGGGTTGGTTTTTTTTTTTTCCTGATCTGACAAGAAGCCCAAGTTTCGTTCAGAGGCTTAACAAGGTTATCAAGGGCTCATCTTTCTGATCTGACATCTTGTATTTTGGAAATGCTTTATTTCCGGCCTCGGAAGTGGTTACTGCTGACTGGTTATCATAACAGTCACTGGCAAAAGACAATGGTAGGAGCATAACTGACTTACGTTAATTCCATTGCTTCCCTGGGGGCGAGCCAGCGCTGCCCAATGTCTGAACAAAACTGGGGTTCTCCAGGCAAGAAAGAAAGTAGAAGTAACAGTTGGGTATGCAGTCAACTAGCTCTGCCACAGCAACAAAAATTTTGTCTGGGGATAAAAAAAAGAACTTGGCTGACGTTGGTTTAAAAAATAACTCTTCATTGACTACAACCTATGCCACATTTGGGAAATCAGTGTGAGACTCTTCCAAACCAACATATTCTCTTCTTAAACGAGTTTATGACAACCTCAAGGGGGAAAAAAGAATCTAATTTTGTTATACATGTTGGAACAAGATTTGGGTTGCTAATTTGGGCTTCTGGCTCTTATAACAACAGATTGGTAAGTGGAATCTGGAGTCTTCTCCATCAAAATACTTGTTTCAAATTCTAGGAATGAGGGGTATCCTCCGTTTATTAGTTCTGCCATTAAAATAGGATACTTTCAAGTCTGGGAACATATGGTGCTTCCACACGGAGGGAGACCCTGATTTTCTTATAAATTGAATACTCAGCCTCTGGGAAAAAACTAGCTGGGCAGAACCAAGATGTAACTCACCTCTCCGCTTTGAGTTGTGGCTGGTTCAGAAGGCAAATAGTCTTCACACTTAATACACCTGTTTACCAACCACAGCAGAGCACTTCTTTCCTTCCCCACGTGTCTGTGACTCCAAGCAAAGTGACCACCCACCTGCTGTGTGGGCGCATGACAAAGGCTGCCCATAAATAGCGCAGAAGGGACAGAGCATTGTGGGCTAGCACAGGGCACCCTCGAGACCCTCTGCTGGCCTAGGTCCAAGAATATGGCCATTAAACCAACAAGCAGCTGGCATTCAGGATGAATCACCCCCTCATGCGGGCTGCCCAAGGTCTAGCGGGAAGGAGAGGGCATGCGCCCAGCCAATGCTCTGTTAGATAACACAGCTGTGATTTCAACACCAAGAGGATCTGTTCACATTTAAAATTCAGGAATATCCCCATGTTTCGCTAAAAAGTCTGTAACTGTGGAAAGCTGCCATTTTCCTACATCCTTGCAAAAGCACCACTGGGGGAAAAAGGAAAGTGAAGGAGAGATCCCGTGTTATGACGACAGGGTAACTTTTGCTGGAAACCCCAATGCCAAATCCCTGACTACCTCAAAGGTTTAAATGAAGTGAAAGAAAGCACACTCTCCTTAGGTGCGGAGTTGTCCTAAGCCAGGAAAGAGGGAAACTTCTGGCATTGCGTTTCAGAATGGGATTCTAAAAAGAACTTGTCATGCCAGCATCTAGTTTCGTGGCCTCCTGAATCCCTTCACTCTCTACTTGGGGGTGGATGGTAATATATCACACGCTTTGGACTGGGGATTCAGACCAGAGCCTCAGTTTTGTTTTGCCACAAACTTAATAACCTCTTGAGGTCTCTTCCTGAGTGGCAAAACACATGATTATTAAATACCAAAGGCTATAAAGCATTGGAAACTGTGAGGATTCCATTTGGCAAATACAGTATTCTTATGCAGATAAACAATACCCTCTGGGCATCCTCAAGGGGACCTAGAAGAGAGACAAATAACAAGATACAGACATCTTATTCATCAGCCACTTTTCTTTGCATTGAGGGGATGGGGGTTGGTGAGAATTTTGTGGGCTGGAACTCCCATCTGCAAGTGAACAAAAATATATGAAGTTTGGGGATATGTGTGTTTCCTTGTGATTTTCTACGACATAAATAGAACAAATCACTTACATTTACTCACACAAATACATCAACATTGAGCAGGACGGACCTTGCCTGCAGCATCAGAACCAGCATAAAAACCATCACTTTTCCTTTCATACCAGGAGCAGCTATTAGAAATGTGGTGGACAGGAACCTATGCTCCTGGGGCACCTGAGTGGGTTAAGCCTCTGCCTTCGGCTCAGGCCATGAACTCAGGGTCTTGAGATCAAGCCCCACATGGGGCTCTCTGCTTAGTGGGGAGTCTGCTTTCCCCTCTTCCTGCCTGCCTCTCTACTTGTGATATCTCTGTCAAATAGGTAAATAATCTTCTAAAAAAAATTTTAAAAAGGGTGGGGGGGTGCCTGGGTGGCTCAGTGGGTTAAAGCCTCTGACTTTGGCTCGGGTCATGATCCCAGGGTCCTGGGATCAAGCCCCACATTGGGCTCTCTGCTTAGCGGGGAGCCTGCTTCCTCCTCTATCTCTCTCTGCCTGCCTCTCTGCCTACTTGTGATCTCTGTCAAATAAATAAATTAAATCTTTTAAAAAATTTAAAAAAAGAAAACTCACTTAAAAAAAAAAAGGAATCTATGCACCTGTTACTCTCCCCGGGGATCACTAGACCACCACAAATTTGGGGCAAAGAGAAGAGTAGGTGACACTAGACAATGGTTGAGGGGTAGAAAAATGAGTTTCTGGTCATCCCATGCTTAAACTATATATTTTTCAGAAAAAACAATGTTGCGAATGTAGGTTCTCCATAGTTGAAACAAATGTAATTGCCATTTTAACATATCACGAGCTAAATGGACTACCTGAGCTTAAGTTCAGGCACATTCTGCAATGTTGCTCCTGTAAGGAAATATATTCTGAATTCCAAACAACTAATTTATATATAAACATCACCAATACAACTCATTTTTTTTAATCGCAGTAATTGTTTTCTTTGGGTATTTTTAATGAGCCAAACAAAGAAAAAAACAAACCAGCAGGTGATTAATTTGCAAGATCAGTAACTGAATGATACGTACAAACCTATAGTGATTTGCAAAATAAGCATTAGTGGACTTGACAATGGTGAGAATCTTGTAGGACAGAACTTAACCTGAAATTAATGTGGAGTGTTCGGTAGACAGATTTATCTAACACTTTTAAGCTGCCGTATTTTTAAAAATTATCTGTGTATTTATCTGTATGTAGAATAACCATTTTATTATCTGCAAAATCATACATAGTGAAATATTAATTAATTTTATCTGACAATTCCAAAAGGTATTATTATTCTTCCCAATTTTGCCAGAGGAAACTGAGGCACAGTGAGTTATTTGCCCAAGGTCACATGAGGACTCCAGGAATTCCAACACTTCTTCCTTTTATAAAGATTTTATTTATTTACTTATTTGAAAGACAGACAACACAAGCTCAGGGATGGAGAGGGACAAGCAGACTCCACACTGAGCATGGAACCCCATGCGGGGCTCGATCCCACAACCCTGAGATCACGACCTGAGCCAAAATCAAGAGTCAGATGCTCAAATGACTAAGTCACCCAGGCGCCCCTGATGCTTCTCATTTCTAAGGTCTACATTATACTAAACTTTTGTATTTAAAGCCTTACAAATCTCTAGGTTTTTTAAGATTTTCCAAAACAGACTAAGAGGATTTAGTTTTGAGTAAATAATGCTTGTGCATCAAGTGAGTAGTTACAATTTACACAAGTTGAAATGTATCGCTAGTCTTCTATTTATATACAAAATGCAGTACCAGGTAACACAAATCAGATGCCATCATCCTAGACTTGGGGACATCTCCACTGCATAGAAAAGGTGGAAAAGCTACTTCTGTCTCTTGACTATTTGAGCTACCAGATTATTCTGGAACAGTCTGCCTCTAGAGAGGCAAACACAAACAAGAGATTGAGCTCTAAAGTCATGAAACTGAGGTTGAAATACCTCAACTCCCTAAGCCTATTCCATCTTCCATCCAGGGAAGATAATCCCCACTTTGCAAAGTTGTTGTGAGACTCATCATTATTGTAAACAAGATCTCCTTATAGATGAGTCTGTAGCTCTGTGTCTGTTAATCCCAGCCTCTAAAGTGGAGATCCTACTGTCTACCCCACAATGGTGTCTAGGTTTGAGCAAACAGGTAAAAACACTGTAAGGTGCATGTAATGTTCCGCACAGTGTTTTCAGCAGTTGAACCATAGCTCAGGTGAATAGTGGGCACCAGATCCATGGCACCCCCGGAAGGTGGGAGACTGGTTTTAGGTCCTCAGGCTTTTCCCAGTAGAATGGCCTGGCTCTTTGGAAATGTTCCCAAATTCTCTTCTTCTGAGTGTTCTCTCCGGTCAGCCAACCATAAAGCCCCTTCCTCTCAAGGGAGTTCAGCTTATAGCCTAGAAATGAGAGGGAGAGCATAGCTCAACCATGCTCCACAACCAGCTGGCAACTACCAATTCCAGACACATAGTGTCCTCCGGAAGAAACAAGGATATTCCCTTTGTCAACCACAAATGAGAAATATAAGATATACACTACTGATGAGTTCAACTTCCGACTGTGGTATACAAAACCGATGAATCAAAAGAATTGATCATAGTTTATTTCCCATTTAAGCTACTTTCGTGACATGCTGCCTTAGCCTGAATGACCTCGGAAGAACTAACTTGGAGATCCTAAGACCGCGGTGCTCAGCCACCCTAAGAGGAGTTCAAAGTTTTTTCCCTAACCCAAACCCACTGGGAAGTGGAACAGGTCTTTACCCCTCCTGAAGTTGGGGGCCCCGGGAAGAAGGGTCTTAACTTTTTTCCAAATTCAAAGAAACCTGTGAAAAATTCATAGTTCCAACAAAATAAATAGAATGAGGACAAATGAGAAAAACCACAAATAAACCTCTAAGGTTAATATATGTGCAGGTAGACGGGTGATTCTTAAGAAATTGGGCTACAATTAAATGTTGGTTTTTATTCCCTTTTATTAAAGATTCAGTCCCTTTGGACTCTTGATAATTCCCAATAAAACAAAGGGCCAACTGAGATCCTACAGAATATTCGAGATGAAAGAATTGTCTCCACTAAGTCCCTCATTGTACAGATTGAAAATCTGACTCCTGGATCTCTGGAGTTGGTCTGTTTCTCCATATGATTTGTCAGCTGGGATCTTTCTGGGACCTAACTGGCTTATCAGGTACCTCAGAGTTGGGACCGGGGTGTATTCACTTTCCATCCTATATGCACCTTGATATCCTGCTTGCCCATTTAGGACGACTGTGAACAATTGCAAAAATGGAAGGCATGCTAAGTATTCGCTCTAACATGGAGCAGCTACACAGTCCACCTGAGAAAACGTGAAGACTCTTTCAAGGACCCATGGAGCTCCCCAGCGAGTCCTACTGAGTGGAATCTTCCAGTAACTGGAGACAGCCAACAAAGCTGATGGCCTAGATCCCAGTGATGTCTACTCCGGGCCATGCCCTTGAGCACATGGCAGCCTTGGGATGATTTATGATAAGGATATTGCACCAGACCACAACCCCAAGCCCCTGAAGAAAGAGGAAAGTCAGGATATCACTTTCAGTAGATGAATACTAAGTAGCTTAATATTATTGAAGCATTATTCAACAACAGAGGCCACCTTACAAAGGCCAATTTTAAAATATAAATGATAGTATTTGTCAAGGTTTATATATCAGTCTGAACTGAAAGCCAAGAGCAAATTATTTTTTACTTGCTCATGTCCTAGAAAAGTTTCTTACCCTGACTCAAGGACAAAAAACTTGTTCCAAAGTTTTTGGATTTGATATGGCTCATAATGCCTGCATATTTTCAAACCCTGTCATCAATAAATAAGCTGGAAAATACTACACCTGTGTATCCTTGCTGATGCAATTTAATGGGTACACACAATGTGTCAGGCATCGGCTGGACATATTATTCCTGTATAATTCCTATACAATCTATATGACCCACATTCCAAATCACGTCTTTTAATATAACCAGATATGTTCACTAAATACACTAGTATCTTTTGTTAAAACTCTAAGATTTTTATCTGATCCAAAGAAAGAGAGAGAGAGAGAGAGAGAGAGCATGAGCAGGGGGAGGGACAGAGGGAGAAGCAGACTCTCTTCTGAGCAGGGAGCCTGATGCAGGGCTTGATCCCAGGACCCTGAAATTATGACCTGAGCCAAAGGCAAACATTTAACTTAGCCACCCAGGTGCCCCAAAACTTTTACTTTTCTAAGAGGCTGTTGACATTAGCAAGAAATAGTGCCAACGTTCTGAATGCATTTATATTTAGAAATCATTTTTACAGAAAACAAAAGTGACTTTTATTAGGAAGGAAAATGTCTTGTTTTAATACGAGATCACCATTTATGAGAACGCACACTAAAAGAACTGTAACAAATTGGTCTCAGGAAGAAACAATACAAAGACAGAAGACTTGCTACACGACATCTTCAAGGATCTTGCCAACAGGCCCAGTGGAAACAAACCCACAGCTCCCATCAGCCCCACACACAAGTATGTACAGGTCACACCGGCGAACATTCGGAAAACACACCGGAAGATGAGGAGGAGCACACTCACACGTGTATCCTGCGTGCATGATCTTTCTCCATTTTACTCGACTGAAAGAAATTCTTGATCTAAATAAAATTACTTCATGCCTAGCTCTACACATAGGAAATATAAAGCAAAAGTTCACATTTTCCTGGGAGTTTTTCATCGGAAGTAGACGATGTATTTTGGATTCTCTTAGGGTAGAACCCACATACAAACAGAAGTCATGGCATCGTGCTTGCCATCTAAGTGCGACATCACCAAAACCTTTATATGGCGCCACATACACCACGGAAGAAAACGATCCACGAGGTGGTGATCGGTGCTTTCGAACTTGTCCAATATTTCTACCTGGGAGAGCTAAAGAGTACAATGTACTTAGATTTCTAAGTGATTGTTTTCGTCCCACTGATAATGTGCTCTCTGACTGAAGAAAAGCCTTTGCAGGCAGGCATGCTGCCACCTGCCAGGATCCTCACACACAAGGTCGCTTCTACTGGACCCTGCAGTTCTCGCTGCTCTTGGACTCGGGGACAGCTTCCGGGCTGGGGGCGAGCCGGCCTCGCTTGGCCCTCAGGCCCTCCCTGGGGCTGTCAGCTGGACTTCTCTCAGGAAGGTTACTGGCCGACAGGGATCTCGTGGTGGGTTCTCGGAATGCGGCGCTTGAATCCACTGGGCTTTGTTGAGCGACCTTGACCTGCAACGAAGCATCTTTGTTAGAGGTGTCAATCACATTCGCATTTCTACAACATGAAAATAAAGTGCTTATGTCACCACATTTTAAGTTAAAATGTTTAACTTTAACTTAACCCTCTGCAGGTACATAGCTTTACCATTTCTTTTTCCCTGAGAAAAGGCCCCATCCCACAGAAGCTGGGAGGATGTTGGACATGAACTCTGATGAGTCCCCTTGTAAGCCTTCCTTGACACCTCTGATGGCCAAAGAAGACTCACTCCAAAGGCCAGTATGATATTCTTAGATCAGAAGGTAAACTTTTCGAAGGCAAAGTCTATGTCCTCTTTACTGTTCTATCCCCAGTGCCCAGAATAGGCTTGACTAACTGGCAAATTTCAATATATGCCCAAGTGAGAATCCAAACCAGCTTTCATTCAGCTCAAGCGAACCCTGATGTCATTCAATGAATATAATCCAAATGAGTAAGACTATCTTCATATGGCGGAAGGTTTATTTACAACATTTAAAATACCTAGAACCTGTTCCTCACATATCGTCATTTTAAACATTCTATTTACATTTTTTTAAGATTTTATTTATTTATTTGAATGAGAACAAGGGAGCACGAGCAGGCAGGAGGGGCAGAGGGAGAAGCAGACTCCCCACTGAGTAGGGAGTTCCACTCGAGACTCGATCTCAGGACCCTGGGATCATGACCTGAGCTGAAGGCAGACACTTAACCAACTGAGTCACTCAGGCGCCCCTCTACCCCTCTACTTATATTTGTTTTGTTTCCATACTGAATTTGGATTAAAGCAGAATAAATAATAAAGACCCAAAAGAGTAAATCCACTTTCTGATACCTGGCCTTTTAAGAGAAAGAGGGATCTCAGAAAATGTGAGGCTTTCGGACACCTGGGCGGCTCAGTCAATTAAGTGTCTACCTTCAGTTCAGGTCATGATCCCAGCGTCCAAGGATCGAGTTGTGCATGGAGCTCCTTGCTCAGCAGGGAGCCTGCTTCTCCCTCTTCCCCTCACACTGCTTGTGCTCTCTCTCTGTCTGATAAATAAAATCTTGGAAGGAAGGAAGGAAGGAAAAGAAAATGTGAGACTTTAAGAAGCAGTCAAGAGGGCAAGGCAGCTGGTAGAGTCAAGTTTCTGGGGTTTACACAGTCATAACAGAAGATATGGGTCGGGAAAGAGAGAGAGGAAAAAGACAGATGAAGGATAGAAAAGCTTCATTTAGCCAAAGTTAAAGGCAAGAGTGGAGGATTCAAGCAGGAAGACCTTTAAAAGGTAAAGAAGAACAAGGGGGGACCCGTGTTCAGTCCGTACAGGGAGAAGGAGCTATGTGACGGAGAGCAACAGACTCCAGTGACCTCCTCCTGAAGCAGCAAGAAAAAAGAATGGAAACTATTTCCCCATTTATATTCTTTCCATAGGAAGTATGTGGTTTTAAAAGGCAGCTAAATACTTTTCATTACAGAAAACATAGCAAATCTGGCCAACAGATCAAATCCCTGGAAAGCTTGCCTCTAACCCGGATTGTGTGCAGGACACTTAAAAGGATCAGCCTCGAAGGATCAGGACTTAATGGAAAATTACCGTCCATGGAAAGTTAAAGGAAAAAAACAGAGTTTCACTGATACTTTTTTTAAGTAGAAAATGATACAAAAGACAGGCATTTCCCTTGAACCCACCGGATGTAGGAAAGTCAGATCTTCAGGTTCACCATTGAAAAGAGAGAGAGAGAGAGATCACTCGCATTGGGAAAAGAATATCTGAGCCAGTAAAACTCTTTCTTAATCCCAATTAAATAGCCAAAGCCCACCCGTTGGCTTCCCCTCCAGACTCAATTTCTCTGATCGTGAACTGAGGAAATTATTATAGTCTGCGATCAGTTTAAACTGTGATTTTGATCTTCATGTTAGTCAACTGGCTTCAGACTTGTCCTGTAGGTAGATGAGGTCCAATTCACTAACTATTTAAACTATTAAGTGTAGGGGCGTCTGGGTGGCTCAGTTGGTTAAGTGTCTGCCTCCGGCTCAGGTCATGGTCCCAGAGTCCTGACAGATCAAGTCCTGGATCAAGTCCCGGATCAAACCCCGCTCCGGGTCCCTACCCTGTCTTACAAACTCCATTTGCATCCACAGTGGCCAGAGCACAAGCACATGGATGGCTCAGTAAAAATGAATCTCATTCACAGTAAGAAACACAAGGCCCCACTAGACCACTGACCGACACTGCGGTGACGGCATCACCATCATCCTCTGCAATTTAGTATCAGGTCCCCTGGCACTGACCACCATCCCCAGGTTCAGATCAAGTCTACAGTCACGACTCGCTTGTCCCCGACAAAAGAGGAGCTCCTGGGCTTATCCATCCCAGAGATATCCTGGAGACTGACCCTCACCTACTTCGCATCTCCCCGCCTTGAACCTGACAGATGTCACTCAAGGTCCCGCTAAATGACCCAGGGGAATGTCTCTCTTAGACCTCAGCCAGGCACGTCAGGCAAGGACTCAACATCCTATTTCTAAGCAACCGCCTTTGGAAAAGATGCCTCGGCTCTCTATTTTTCAACCTGAATGATGAAATTTGCTTAACTGATGACGCAAGCATTTTATAAGGCGCCTCAGAAAATGCTGAATGACCAACAGACTGGGTTTTGAAGAGTCTGCATCTAACCGGGAAGTCTCCCGTGGCCCCTTGTCAAGAGGAACCGGGCCCCATTCACCTGCACGAGGGCACAAGACTGCCTCTCGATTCCTCAGCGCTGGTGCCGACACGGCAGCCGGGTGCCGCCACAGAACACAAACCTGCAGGAAACCATGGTTACTACTGCACTCAGCGGGCCCCGCAGCCATGTGGAAAGCAGGCCCCCTAGTGTGCAAAGCTCTTGTTCCTGGATAGTAAGTCTGAACAGCACGTGGAAACTGCCTTTCCAACGGGTCCTCAGAAAAGAGGGGAGAAAAATGACCCATGGGGCGATTTCATGAGAGGATTTCCTAACATACCTTTAAACATCTACTATTGTAATCACGTGAGGACATCAGCAGCTCCAGGCGGTCAACAAACAAGCGGCTGGATGCCCGACACGGTATGAGACACGAAGACACAGGGAAACCGGAATCGTAGTCAGGAGCCCCACAGTCCTCACAGTGCAGCTCGGAAGGAGAGCTCCTTTCTTTAGGTGTCTAATGACATATTTGCTTTTTGTAAAGTAAAGGAGTAAAAAAGATAGGGGGAAAAAAGAATGGGCAGCTGGGGGTCCAATGGGTTAGAGGAAAAAGTGTGAAACAAGCAATGAGCAATGCCTGCTGTGGTCAAAAGAAAGATGACCTCTTCAATGTCCTGCCTAACACGGGCTCACACACACTCTGATGTCTGATCTACGATTTCTCCTCTCTAAGCATCTTCCATCAAACTCTAAGCGGCCCGCTGGATCAAGGAGGAGACCGTAGTTGCAGGATAATGTAATGTTTATCCTCGGGTCTGCTCACTATGTCCTCAGGACTAGCTTACTTACACTGTGTGGAGAAGGTCAGACTTTTAAGAGCTCCCAAGTCAGTGTCAAACCCTGGCCTGACAATACTGTCATTTCCTGCGTTCAGGACAGCAGATGCGGGTTCCTAGGAGTTACCTTCTGTGATCTGCTGCCACCAGCTGTTGGCTGGGAGGTCTCAGCCTGATTTTCTTTGTTGAGGCTCAGAGGGGATGGCGCTAACTTCTGCGCAGCGAGGCGGGGGCTGGTCCGAGTGGGCATGGTGGTTCTCCGCAGGACATACGGGCTTGTCTTTCCTGTTGGGATATCAGCAAACCCTAAGGGCAAAAAATGCGGGCTGTCAACATGGCTAGGTCCGATTGAATCCAACAGTGGAAACAACAGACATCAGGTAAAGTTCTCACTGATAGAGGAGTAACTCCAGAAACACTGCCAGCCCCGGCGGACAAGGGATTGACTTCACAGTTGCCAAATCAAACAAGTAGCTAGTGGGACTTGTGTTACCAGACACACAAGAAAACACAATGGAAAAGGGGAAAATAACATTAAACAGAAAATTTTTTTCCCGCTTCTTCTTCTTCTAATCAGATGTCTTAACTCTTCATTTTTCTAAGATCTGAAGAACATACCAGCAAGACTTCCCATAAAATTTGGATTGGAGAGAAAAAGGGAGGATCAAATGGAAACGCAGAGAAAAAAATTACTCAAACATGAGTAATTAGGTCCTAGTCCTTTTCTCATGCAGAAAGAAAAATATACCTTACAGTTTAAAGGCGGACTATTGTTTCTGAAGGTCATTTAGTCCTGTTGCTAAAACATAAATGCTTCTTTCTCGTATGTGGATTTTTACAGGGAATTTCAAAAGCACACACATAATTTTACTTCTAAATTATGCCTACCTTTCTTTACAACTTCTGGAAGTCCTTCTGGCTCAAACTCAGTGTCTCTGGTGCCCTCTGTGGGGTGAATTCCACTTTTGACTGCTTTCCTACTCTTTTTAGAAAATGTCTCTGGGGTAGAAGGCGCTGTGCCTCCTCCATCTTCCCGAATCCCAGTGGACCTTTGCCTTTTGCCTGAAGTTTTATTTTGGCTGGATGACAACTTCTTTTCAGTAGCAGAAGGGGCTGGAGAGTCTTCAGAAACAACGGAATTTACCAAAGGAGAATTCTGGAGATTAAGTTTAGACCGTGAACTCAGACGAGCAACTTGTGTCTCCAACATCTCCTTGGCTTTCTCTAACTTCTCGTGGCTGATGAGCAGGGAACAGTACTTGTCCAGGTACTCATCGGCTTCCTTGTTTTTCTCTTCAAGCGTTTCTTTCAGTTCTTTGATCTCTGCCATTAAATCCTCTACATTAGAATCCACAGCAGTACCTGTCAAAAACAGTGACACACTGTAGACCAGTTGACGTTTCTCTAACTATAGAATGGTAAACCAGATAACCTTAGATTTGATCTTAGATTTTCGCTGAAGAGAAGTGGGGGAAGTATATGTATGTGTGTTCTTATAGATCAAACAACTCTTGTTTGGGAGGGATCATATCAAGTACGTATTCTAGTAGGGTAAATGACTTTCATTAAGATAGCTTAAATAAAGTCCATCAAAATCTCAAACTCGTATCCCAGCCACCTCATCAAAACTTCCTTGCAGTTCATAGGAGATCAGATGAATTAATCAATCACATCCTCAATTTCCCCTGTCCATTCTTTTCAGCATAAGTGAGTAAAAAATAAAAGTTGGTAAAGAATAGGAAGTCTGTTGGAATAGCTTTGGGAAACGGAAGAGGGCTAGTGACAAGACAAGTAGAAAACAGCTCTGAAAACCATTTTTAAGAGGATCTGATGGACAAGGGCTTGAGAGATGCTTCAAAGGCGATGATAAGGGGAAAACTGTGGTCTAAACTGGCCGACCAAACCAGCAAGGCAATTCCAGTCCCTGTTTCAAAGCCCTTCTGGGTTCTTCTTCCCTACCCCGTTCCCTGCGTGCACTAAAACTACCAAGGATGAGGAAGTAGAAGGGTATAAATTCCCCTCCCTGCTAGTGCTCGCGGCTCAGACCTTTGGAGAACGGTGTCCTCTGAGCCCATCGGTGTTAAGCAAACCTCCCATCCTCCAAGGTCTCCGAGTGCCACTTGGTTCTTCCATCAGGACCCAGTGCAGGTTCCCTAACACATGGTTCCCAGCCCGGGAAACCCAACGACGCTGGCCCATTGTTGCCACCGGTTTGCGGCATCGGTGGGGCAGTGAGGGAGCGAGGCCAAAAGGAGAAGGCGCACTGCCTGATTTCCGGCAGCCACGCCCCGCTGTTCCTGCAGGACTCAAAGGAGACCTGCCAGGTGACAACCTGGTCCCCACGTCGGATTCCGGTGAGGCCTGGGACCCCAGGACCCAGTCAGGCCCACCCATCAGGGTGCAAGGGGAGACTGACCACTTCCCAGAGACCTCTTAGAAGTCTCACAGCTCGGGCCTCCCTGGGGGGGTGGGGGGTCGGGGGGGGAGAGGAAGGGTCCCTCGGATCAGACACGCCCCGAAAGTGGGGACAGGAAGGAATTTCCGAAAAGAAGGGAAATCCACAGATCAGGGCCTCCGGGAGTGGGTGGGGGATGGGGGGGGACTGTAAGACCTTGTGGAGTGAATGCAGGAGTGAATGTGCAGTTTGACCTGGCTTGTCAGGCGGACTGAGTCTGTGGCTGCACGGGTGGGCACCCTTAGGGTCCCCAGAAGACTATGGAGTCCGAGTGGCCCTAACCTGTTTCTATAGTGACCTCAGAGGGTCTATGGCGAGCCATTCGGGCACCAGTCTAGGGTTTATACGGACTCATTTTGGCTAAGAGGCATCCAGGTGTCCTCCGGGAGGGCAGACAGGCAAGCATCTGACTGGTCTCTCCTCTGGAGGGACGCCCACCCTTTGTCTGTCTTCACGCCAGCGACACCGGGAGGGAACACACAGGGTGGACAAGAGAGCCCCTGTCATCAAGGGTGGAAGCTCTTCAAAACCTACGGTCTTAGGCCGTATGCTCGAAAATTTTGAGAAGGGATTCTCAGGAGACTATGGGATCAAAACATCTCCTGGAAAATTAAGCACATTAGGGGAACTGGAATGGGCCACCTTCGGGGTCAACTGGCCCTCCGACGGTGCCCTGAGCCCTACCCACCGTCCAGGTCATTTACACAATCATGGTCGGGACTCCCGGACACCCTGCCCAGTTCCTATATATTGATTCTTGGCTTCAGGTAGCCCAAACTCTGCCCCCTCGGGTCCGATTTTTGTGCTAACAGGAAGGACCAAAGTAGGATATTTCTAACGCAAGTAGATGAGCCCAAAGGCCGTGAGGAAGCAAAGCTTATCAGGGAGGCCCTGCCCGGGGGGCATTGGCGGCGGCAACAGGGATGAGCTCTGGACAAGGATGAGCCAGTCAGGAAGCGTGGGGACTACAGTCCTCCTCTGACCCAGGGCCTAAAGCTGAGCTGCAGGAACACGGTGCTCCTGCTGCTTCTAAGTGGCATGTGTGGGGAGAATCTGATTTAGCAGCTCGGACAGCCCACAGGAAAACTGATCCAGACAGAAACAGGATGTAAAGTAACAGGAGCTCTCATCCTTAAGTTTGTGGGGGGCGCGTCTGGGTGGCTCAGTCGGTTAAGCGTCTGCCTTCCACTCGGGTCATGATCCCAGGCATCCTTCAGGACAGGAACTTTAAGGAATATTCCCAAGCAGCTGCTGAAACTCCCTTTGTTTCTGGAAAATTCCCTGTCTGGACTGCCTGTCCCCCCTTGTTGGTGGGAAAACATGGTGTTTGCTCCTCTGGAGCTGATGAGCTCCTGAACCGGGATCCCTTTTCCCGCCTTCTAGCAGCACTTTGTCTCTCCTGCCTCCCCATCCCCCTTCTCCCACTTCTGTACCACCTTGGGTGCAGCCTGCCATTACTGGCTTCTAGACCATCCTCGGTGCCTCAGGCACCATGGCTCCTCCCTTCACTGTCAAGGAGCAAGAAGGGCACCCCCTGGACCTAACACCGCCCACTCCAGATTTCCCCACATATCTCAGGTGAAAATTGACCATGGGGAGGATCCAGGTGGAACATAATTCAGTATTTAAACTAAGTTTGTTGGTTTAATTAAGATAGACGTGTCTTTTAAGTTATCAGCAGTAACCGTGAAACTTTTATTCTATCAAAGTTTACTGAAGTTCAAATAACCTCATGTTATCTCTGTTGCAATTTGTTAGCAAAAGATAACTACAAGGGATGGTTAATTGTCTCAAAGTCTTCTTGGGTGACTGTTAAGATAGCTTTCAAAGTCTTTGGTAAACTAAAACTTAAAAATTTTGCTTGGATGATAAATGGAATTAAATTCATTGGACATCTAGGTCTTTTCCAAATAGGATAAAGTGCTAAGTCGTTAATTACTAGACATAGGATGGTGCTTTTGACTTCTTACTGCAAAGAAACTAAGGATATTTAAATCTGCCAGTAAACATGTTTTGTGCTTAACTGATTCACAAATTTGCCATCTAAAGAATTCTGGTGTAACAGTTCACAATTGGTTACTCTTTAGTCTTCACTGGAGATTAAGGTTTCCAAAGAATGCAAAATTCTGCTAACTAACTAAGACTGGTTGAATAAGGGAAAACAACTCTGTATGTAGAAAAGTAGAAGATATGTAAGAAAGTTATAAGGAGTGGGAATGCATTTTTGTTGAAGGTAAACTAAGGTAATTTTGTCCTAAATGAAATGGGTATTTGGAAAGAAATGAGTTGGTACAAAATCAGAAAGCAAAGGAAAGCTGTAGAAGGTTTATGGAGGGAAAACTTTGTAACAGAATTTTAGATGTGGTCAGGACGGACTAAGACTGAAAAAAACAGATTTTAAAGTATGCTGGTATAAGACTGAAAGTCTGTGGTCTCTCTGTCCAAAAAAGATAAAGTTTTCTTAAATTAATTGATTTGCTATTAAGAAAAAAATGTAAACAGTTGTCCAGAAAAACCAGTTTCTAGGTTTTGCCTGTATCAGGTCTTTAGCATCCCTAATCCCATTTAGGCAGGTGCTTTAAAACTTTCTAAGGTTTTCACAAGATTTAAATTGTAGATGAAGTCTCTTTAACTCATTAGGACTTTTCCTGTATGCTAAGTTACTCAGGAAGTACTGCTAAACAGAGGATAAACCTTAGGTTATACTTGGGTAAATGCTGTAACTATTCTAGAGGTTGTATGCAATTTGTAAAATTTTAATAAGGTGCTCACTTGATATTTTAATTACTGAAGTGTTATATGTCACAGAAATAACCTGATTTCCTCGCCAGCTATATTGTAAACTCTCATCTCATCAGCTCTTTAACCATGTCCATTCTGAGTTGTTGTCATTTACAATCGTTCTTACTGTCTTGCAAAATGAGTTTCATCTTCAAGGAAGTTCATATAAAGACAAAACAGGTATTTAATATCTTTAAGATCCAAACTAAAATGAGTAAGAATTTCCAGAACTAAAAGTTGCATTCTAACTGGACAAGGGTTAGTAACATGGGACTAAATGAGATAAAAGGACAATTATGGGGTTGTGACTGTTGTTTGAAACATTGCTGGTCTCTACTGTTTATTCTTCTGGATTAAGAGAAATTTTCTCTTAAGGTATCTGTGACTTAACAAAAAATGTGATGAAGTGTTCATTTGTAAACAAATTGAAGCACTTAATTTTTCTCTCTACCCGAACCTTCTAAAATTCAAAAGGTTTCAGTAAGTGTTCTTTCTTCCATGGTAGTCATAGTTGTTTGCATAAGTTCAATAAGAATCTGTTCTCCTTGTAACAGCGCACCATTGAAAATATTAGTTATTTTACCAAAGCTTTGACTGGAATTTCTTATTTGAGAGCCATGCATAGACTCAGATATGACCAAACAGTGTTAAGGAACTAAGGTTGACTTTATGAAACGTGGAGCCATAAAGCCCCTTGGAAATGTTGGCCTGATACCTTGCTTACAGAGTTTCCAGCAGCCTCACCAGGTAAGTAAAGAATGTCACTTCCTGGCAAGTGGAAGGAAGGAACTTCAAGATATTTTGGGGACCTCATGAAGAGGAAGCCAGGAGTCCTGATCAACTTGTAACTGGCCATGGTTGACACCAAATCCGCTGGAAGAACCCCCGGATCCACAGTATACTTCAAGTACTCTCTGAAGCAGGGAAGACCACTGACCCACCCTGTAAAGCTGTGGTCCAGAAAAGCCCCTCATACTAGGCTTGGCACCATCTTTCCACACAGTGAGAGCATTCTACTCCGCAGACATAAGTGGAAAAAAGTGACAAGGAGAGTTGTGATTTCTTTTTTATTTTACCTGCCACCCATAACTATAGTTCCTAAGCCTTCCATTTAGTGGACCCACAAAGATGGGCTAAGGACAGCCATTATCGGCTATTGATAAATGACCAATGCCGGCTCAGAATGTCAATCTGCCTTTGACAAAGGGACTTCGTAAATGGACATCCACGTGAAAAACTCTTCTTGGAACAGCTCATTTGCAAAAAGTGCTGCCAGTTTTTCATATGTTTTATAGAACAGAAGATACAA
Organism: Martes martes; assembly: GCF_963455335.1. Lineage (NCBI taxonomy): Eukaryota > Metazoa > Chordata > Mammalia > Carnivora > Mustelidae > Martes > Martes martes. Next base: position 53,560,633 of record NC_137903.1, read on the forward strand.
TCATTCTATTTCAAACTGCAGACTTCATTCTGAATCCTACTAATCCTATGATCCCAAGCTGCACAGAAAATTTAGAAACTGGAAAATGGACATCAACACGCAGTAAAGGAAAACCGCACTAGTTGTGATGAGCACTGGGTGTTATAAGCAACTAATGAATCATCAACACTACCTCAAAAACCAATGATGTACTTATTATATGCTGGCTAACTGAACTTAAGAAAAAATAAATAAAACTAAAAAACTAAACCTAAAAACAAAACAAAACAAAAAGAACACACAGCACTAAAAACATCTCTGTGCCTACATACCATTCATGTATGGTTTCACTAGCAGAAAAGGGTTTTGGCTCATGGATGTGCCCAACTAATGCCTACCTGTCTTCTGTTTCTCTTGTGCAGCTTCAAGGTTAGACAGCTCTTTCTGCAACATCTCCTTTTCCTCTTCCAGCTGTTTACAGGATTTGATCAACAATTTTATTTTCCCCTGGGCACGTTCATTTTCCTTCTTCAACTGATTTGCATATTTTACATTGCCCTCCTACGAAACAAAACCTTGAATTTAAAACCTTGAATTTTTTTATGAGCATAAGAGAAAATAATCATGAGGTATAATTAAGGATCATATACTGTAAATTTAAGAATTATGGTGTTTAAAATAAAAATGATTCATCTTCTCTATTCAATTTCCTAGGCCTCCCCAGTAGACACTGTGGTTTTGTCACTTTCTGAGTAGCAGCAAGCATAAATCTTGGTTCCTAAGATAGTGTTCTATTAAGGAGCCCGCCACGTCTTGGTTCATCCAATGGGAATCACACCTTGGGGGCTACGGTGGGAGATATGTGAGCATATTTTTGGTGGGTCAAAACTTCTCAATGACTGGGGGGCCTAGTGGTGCAGTCAGTTGAGCGTCTGACTCTTGGGTTTCAGCCCAGGTCCTGATCTCCGGGTCATGAGATCAAGCCCTGCATTAAACTCCCCACTCAAAGCAGACTTTGCTGGAGATTCTCTGTCACCTCTCCCTCTGCCCCTTCCCTCTATGTGCTCACTCTCTCTCTCTCTCTCTCTCTCTCTCAAATAAATAAAAAAATCTTAAAAAAAAAAATTCGTGATGATAGAATTGTGTTTCCATTTGTAGTCGTGCCTTTGTACAATTTCAATACCCAAGATGGCATTTGTGTTGGTGACACCAAGTGAAGGCCAATTAATTTTATGGCGCACGATACAAACTTAAGTTCTACAGTTGCTCAAATAGAAAGTGAATAGAATGGTGGGAGAATGATAGAATAATACACTTCTCAGGAGTACAAGTTCAGGATTCCTTAACCACATCTGCATATTCCAGAAAGCTCAGACAATGATTTAAAGGAAAAACCTGACCTGAACAGATACAGAGGTATTTATATATAGTCTTTATTTATCCCACCTTGTAAGCATAGTCATACATTTTGTTGCAGAAATATGAATTTGATAATGAAGTATTGCCCCATACCTTGCTGAGATATTATGTGATCTATGGCGCATGCCTTGTATTATATGAAATTTTTAAATAATGCAGGCTTCTAAAACAAACTAGCTCCAAGAGTTTGCCGTAAGAGATCATGAACATACAAAGGCAAACTGAACTATTTAAATTTAAGGAAAAAAAAAAAAAAAGAACTCGGCATCCCATTCACACTGCAGGCAGATTTCATTCTTTGTATACTATTTTATTTTGGAATAATATTAGCAGTGTTGTAGTAAATCTGCATTTTTCAGGATTTTTATTTCTGAGTCCAACATTAATTGGATTAGAGATCCATTTAATTCCATTTCAACAGTGCTTATTAACTGGACCTCATTAAAATTATGCAATCTGAATGGGCTCAACTAACAATGAGCCATTTTGCACACAGTATGTGTAAGATACAGACATTCCCCACAATAGAACTGTCAAAGATTAGACAAGCAGAAAGCATACCTGAAACTAAAATATCACTATATACCAATTTTACCTCAGAGTTTTTTAAAGGCAGAAAGTGAGTAAATAAAAAAGTAGACTGAAACTCTTCGTTCTGTTATGAAACCTAACATGTTTCATTTTGTAGTAGCAGAACATTAGTGACCATGAATGTTATCTTGACTTTTCTTAGTTTGTATTTTTTTTTTCAAAGATTTATTTATTTACTTATTTGACAGACAGAGATCACAAGTAGGCAGAGAGGCAGGCAGAGAGAGAGGAAGGGAAGCAGGCTCCCTGCTGAGCAGAGAGCCCGATGCGGGGCTCGATCCCAGGGCCCTGAGATCATGACCTGAGCCAAAGGCAGAGGCTTTAACCCACTGAGCCAACCAGGCGCCCCACTTAGTTTGTATTTTATTGGTATATTTCCTTCAACTTGAGAATTATTTAAGAGCTACAGACACAAGAAGTTTGCCCCTATTTTTCTGTTTCAATGTACTGAATATACGATGTCATAATTTTTGCAGTTTAAATCACCTTTAAGTAAAGACCTTTATGGGTATTTATCTTCCAGGTTCATTTTTATACATCTTGGATGATATTCATCTTATGAAAAATATCGGTAGGAATCAAAACACCTCTTTCTAAGAAGTAGAATTAGTGTAGCACCACCTATAACTAAACAATCCCAAGAGTACAGTTCATCTCTTTCTTTTTTGGAAAGGAGAAAGTTTTATGATCCTTGTGTGGAGACAAGAGGTGAGTATACACGTATGTGTCCACGACCAAGTGCTCTGGTGCACCTTGATCTCCACACGAGCCACGGAAAAAGTGGGCTTGGTGACGGCAGTGAACTTGGAGACCAATCAAGCAAGACTTCGGAATTACCCACAAAATTATTGTCTACAGCTGGAGAGGCCTGCCCTACTCTGCTATCATCTGGCTTTTCATATCCATCTTGAGAAAGTCTTTTACCATCCTCTAATTTGAGAGGATTCACTGAGCAATTCATAACGTTTATTCAAGCTGTGAGACCACAGATCATCCGCTGATTTTTAAATAATAACTCAGCAGAGAACTGATGCGCTTGTTTTTGACTACCAAGAAAAATGTCATAACAATTAAGATGAAAACATTAATTCCACGTGATGAAAACCACCATTACCTGGACAAATCATTTTAAGTCATGAAGTAATGAAAAAGGAACATACCTGGGTTTTCTTTAGTTCTTCTAAAATCTGAGTGGTAGCTTTCAAAGAATTATTGAGCTCTTCTTTACTGGACTTTAAGAGATCTACCTCGGCCTTCTGCGAGCTGAGACATTCTTCCTGAGAAGACAGTTTCTCTCGGTATGTCTGGATTTCCAGTTCATACTAAGAAGGAAAAATGTTACTTTAGTCAGGAGGCTCAGCTAAAAAAAATTTCAAGGAGAACAAACTCAAGAAAACTGCTGTCCCAAGGACCATTTCATATAGTCCTTGGGACCCTGCTATTAACCTATTCCAAGATGGAAGTAAGTATATTTTAAAAGCTCACATTGTAAAGTAAGACCTGTGAGGTAGCCAGGAAGGACAGTGCAGGTAATGTGATGAGACAGAAGACTGTGTGACACAATACCGCAGAACACTAACCTTGCAAAAAATGCCTCATTACCGTGGTCAACACACCACTCTGCGGCTCCTCCAGGAAACAATCCCCACGTTTTTACCTGTTTGTTTGTATCCAGAAGCAGAGCCTGGTGTTTCTTTTCAGCTTCCTGCAGCTGTAGCTGATACCCAGCTATTTCTTCTCGTACTTTCTCTTCCTTTTCCATCTGGTCCTTGTGTATGCAATCTAAACTCTTCTTCAGTTCACTGTTTTCTAGCATGAGCTCCTTCAATTGACCCTAATGTGAAAAGTAAAAAAAAAAAAAAAAAATCATGCAAAAATAATTAAGAACCTGGATATATAGTCTTAGGAAATACTGAGTACTGAAAAGAAAAAAAAGAAAAAAAGAATTTACAGCTAAGACAAAATTTGTATAGAATAGTGCTACAACCCTTAATGATGGACTCACTTGAAACTGTGACTTCAACTCCAATGACAATTTCTTCTGTTCCAGCACAACCACCCCCAAGGTACATCCACTGGGACCACAGACTCTCCAAGAACCCAACTTGAGTTGAACAAGTCCGGACTATAACCTTCTAGGTTTTAAGGCTCACTTACTGAAGTGCTTGCATTGCGGTAATTCCTTGACGTCATCAACAGCGCCCCTACCACCCCCACTGTCACTGAAGCCCCTCCAGACTTACATTCTTTTCCTTGACCAGCCTTGATTCTATGTTCTGTCATGGTGACAATTTCCTTCCAAATGCCCTCACCTCTTCTGCCGCTCTCTCCCTACACTGTGTGAGACAGGCAAGACTCCAGCTCCAGAGGCCCCTGTGTTCTCTGTGCCTGATCCCAAATGACTGCTTCTATGTGTGTGTCTGTACACATGGTGTCCGCTTGCTCCTCCGCACTGACTCAAGCCCTCCAGCCTGGTTATAGCCCACCTCCTCCTCCTCAGATCGTTTTCCATGGCCTCAGCAGCCTCCACATTGCAAACCCAAGGAGCACTTTCCACCCGGTCCAAGCTCTGGGTAGTATGTGATGCTGCTGACCACTCCTCCCTCCCCGAGGCGGCCTCCACTCCTGGCTCGCCTCCTCACGCCTTCTCTCTCTCTCTGCTGGCTCCTCTTCCTCCATCTTATCTCGCAGGCTGGGGTCTCTGCACCGAACTGCCTTCTCTTCTCCAACAGTATTTTCTCCCATTCCCCCAATTTGTAAATACTACCTACATTCCGAACCAGCCACCTTAAACCTTCCCCTTTAAACTCTGGCCTCACGTATTTGCCATCCCTTTAGATTTTATTCTAACTCATTGCCATGACCTTCCTTCTTCTCCAGTCTTTTTTCATATCATTTTCTATCTCACAATGGCTTCCTTTCACTTTCTTAGGAAAAAAAAAAAAAAACAAAAAACTAAGATTTTTCCAATCTCAGAGATGTTGCCACACTGCTCTCTAGACCTAGAAGCTTCCTTCCTCTGTGCTATTCCTCGCAGAGCTAACTCCACATCCCATAGGTTATGTTCTCTGACCTCCCTACTAAATTAGGTTGGTCTCTACCCCACACACCCCACTTCCCAATAAGTCTGCCATAAAGAATCATGTTGATTCATTTATGGCACTTGAGAGATTAAGATTCTCTCCTACAGCTCCTATGTAGTGATTTATTGTGTGTCTAGACTGGAAGCTCTCTGAGTGCAGAAACCACAGCCCAGCACTACGGACCTGAGCCTAAACACCTCGCTTTGCCTTCTAGTGGAGCCTGTAAGCCAGATTCGAGCTGGGGTACTCCCAAGCTGCTCAGTACCAAAGGAAATTCCAGCAGGTGCCGTACTCAAATATCATTCGTACAAACTCCTTCCACGCAGCACTGCCAGAAAATTCCATGAGTCAAGTGCTGAGATGCCAAACCTTTTCAATTTTCATTAGATTAAATACCGCACTTAAAGGACCGATTTCCCCAACTCCTTACACAGGCTCTTACCAACAGCATGTCAACTCTTTGTGATTGCTCGGAGTCACAGTCCCAACTGTCTCATTACCCTTTGCTACGTACTTCCTGGGGATGAAAGTGCATGAGGACATCACGGATATGCGAGTGCTCACCGTTTAACCAGGTTTGGCAAACAGGTTTCAGTGCACCTGCCAGCTCTGTGTGCACGGTAGCTGCTCCGTGGGACTCAGTGTGAAGAGATTCAGGAAGAGGAGAGGGCATGAATCAGCAACGTCTGCTCTGCAAACAGCAGTGAGGAGTGGCAGCCCAGATGCTACAGATCTGCCCCAGGAACCCTGCCCTAAAATAACATCCAAAGACTGTTCCAGCTTTACGTTTCCCTGTGACTTCCCGTGACTTTGCCATTCTTAGCAAGATCAGGGCGTCTGTCTCTGGCAACATTCTGGCTCCTCATCTGGGGCAGGCTAGAAGAGCCGATAAATCTGTTGAAAGCTGCAGGAAATCTATTTCTGATTTGAGTTAACATAGAACCCGGCTCGCCTTCTCTTAAAAATATATTGGAATATTTTGCCAAAGCTGCTTGGGGCTCCTTTGGGGCTCCTGACAGGGCTGGAGGGTGAAGAGGAGGGCAGGTCTCATCATGACCTAAGTGCGGGGCTATTTTTTTCAAAAGCTTAAAAAAAAGTCTGGTACATTCTAGGTCTTACAAAAACAAAGAGGGAGAGGGTGCACACTGCCTTATCAGAGCGTCACAGGCACGTCACAGAGAGACTTACCTTGCTGCTCTTTATGTCCTCCGACATTATATTTAATTCCTCAGTTAGCCTATTTCTCTCCCTGGTAAATTCTTCTTTCAGCTCTGTGGTTTTCTGCACCATCTCGTGCATTTCCCTCTGCAGCTCAGTTTCCTTCCCAGTCATCGCGTTTACCTGGAATTTCATCTTTCGTTAGGATCTGTTTGGGGTTGTCATTTTTGCACAAATGAGTCACTCTGGTACAACACACTCGTAACATTTCCTTTCACCTTCAGAAATAAAATGGAACCGGGCTAATCCTCCCTTTACAAATCCACTCAGCTACTATCCTCAAAACCTCCTGGCAAGCTTACCTTTTCTTCTCGGCCAGGATTTAATAAAAGACAGAAATAAGGAAAGCAATGACAAGGAAAGATAATATTACTAAGTCTTAAAATCCTTCATAAAGGTATTAATTTCTATTAAACAAAAATAGTAGAGACCATTGTATGAGGTAGCGTCTTATATTTTTATCAGTTCTGGGATCTCTACTAATCCCCCAATGCCATACTAATCTGCAAGAAATATGCCTAGGATTAGTTAAAACCAGTTAAAGCCTCATCATTGGCATTTGCCCTTGACGTTGAAAGAGGCTGGCAGAATTTGCCAAATGATCTCTATCATAACCACCGTCTCTTGCAAGCTGTGTCAAAACTTGAAATTCCTGGAAAATATTATACGGTTATGATTGATCCCATTTTCTGGAGACTCTTTTTTTCTTTTAATATTTGCCTAGTAAAAACTGAATTTGAAGCACTTTTCTAGATCAGTATGGAAGCCTAGAGGGCAAAAACTTAATTTTTCATTACTAATCGAGCCCCTCAAGCCCCTCTTTAACCACCAGCTGACAAAACAGGAGGTTACACAAAGAGAAGGTGTAAGAGGGGCTGAAAGCACAATATCCCCAAGACCTTCCCTGGGAGGCATGAGACTTCTGCTGGTTACCGTTATATCGGCACCTTTAATAGTACCTTCTCCTAAAGGCAAAAATGCAGGGCAGGGGCCATGGGGTCCCTCCTGATCCTCACTAGTAACTGTTACAGTCTCCTTGGCAAAAGTTCCCAGCCAGGTATTGGGAAACTACGACACTAATGTACTGTAAAAAAGAGAACTATAATTAGAACCAGGAACTGGGCCTAACCCAAAGCTTCTCCCATGTCCAGGTGCCACACTGAAAACCTGGGCTAACCCGTAGAAGAGTCCCATGTAAATGTATGCCAAAGCGAAGAGTCACAGCTGCTCCAGCCAGCTCCCTGTCCCCAAAGTTCAAGGCCCCACGAACTTAAAACCTTTACAGAGTCTGGTCCAATGCAACAAGCACAGCCCAGAAGGAAATCTAATCCACACAGCAGTTTCCCTCCCTCGTGACTACATATTCAAATGTAGACAGGTTAAGCCACTTACTTTTTCAACAAAGGACACGTTTTCTATTTTTGCCAATTCAAGCTCTTTCTCCAGATCCTTGTGAGATCTCTGCAGTGCTTCTAAGGTGTCCCGCAAAGCGTCATTTTTGGCTTGCAGCACTTGGCTCTTCTGCTCCAATTCCACCAGCAGATTTTCCAGCTCCCCTTTTTGCTTCTTCCAAAGCTGCTGTTCTCCCTCTACCTGGGCCAGTTTGGAGGTGAGTTGCTCTCGGTCTTGAATTTGATTTTTCAGTAGGCTGATTTCTTCCTCCTTCTTCTCTAGCTTATGTTTGCCATCTTCTACTTGTTGAAGGAGGCCATTTGCAGAAGACTGCACATTGAGGTAGTTATTCTTGACCTCGTCAAGGTCTTGCAGCAACTGAGCCTTCTCGAGTTCAAGAGCATCTACTTGACTGTGCAGATTCTGTGCTTGGGCCTTCCAGGCATCTTGGTCATGACACAAGGCTGCCGCTTTCTGATTTAGCTCCTTTACTTGTGTTTGAAGCATCTCCACTGCAATTTTAGAGTCTTCTCTCATCTGTACCTTTTCTTGCTCTTTTTCTTGCAATAGATTTTCAAAGGAAGACTTTAATATTTCCAATTCAGATACCCGTCCTTGCTCCTTCTGTAATTCTTCTATCACATTTTCTTTTTCCGACCTGATATGAACAAGATCTAATTCCAGATCTCTCAGGTTTTGGGCCATCTGCTCTATTTTTGCTTTTAGAGTCCCCACCTCTGCTTTGGAATTCTCAGCCTCAAGAATCATGCGCTCTTGGTTTTTCCCTGATATCTCTAGTTCTCTTTCAAGGTTCTCGACTCTATCCTTAAGCAAGTCGGCATGATGCTCACTTTCCTTCAGTTTTCCTAAGACCTGGAACTGCTCCTTTTCATCGGCTTCTAGGCGGACTTTCAGCTTCTCAATGCTATTCCTCAGCTGATGTATTTTCTGCCCCGAGGTGTCCATACTGTGCTCTTCGACCGTCTGGACTTCCTGGTCATGACACAAGGCTATTACTTCCTCATTTAGCTCTTTCAGTTGTGTTTGGAGCATCTCCAGTGCAGCTCTGGATTCTTCTCTCGTCTCTATTTTTTCTTTCTCCTCTTCTTCTAACCGACTTTTCAGTGAAAAGAGTAATGTGTCTAATTCAGACACTTGACCTTGTTTTTCCTGTAGTTGTTTAATCAGATTCTCTTTTTCGAACTTGACCGTGCCAAGGTCTAGTTCTAGATCTTTCAGGGTTTTGGTCGTCAATTCCATTTGTGTTTTTAGGGCTTCCACCTCTGCTTTGGAATTCTCGGCATCAAGAATCACCAGCTCTTGGTTTTCCTCGGACATCTGCAGTTCTCTTTCAAGGTTCTCCACTTTATCCTGAAGCGAATCACTCTTACGCTCGCTCGCTCTCAGTTTCTCGAGGACATGGAGCTGCTTTTTGTCATCGGCCTCAATGCGGACCCTCAGCTTCTCAATGCCTTTTCTTAGCTGGTGCACTTCCTCCTGCGTTGAGCTCAGCCTCACTGCAACCTCACCTTTCTCCATCAGTGCATCCTCCAGGGCCTTGGCGATGGTCAGCTTTTCATGTTCTGATTCATGCAGTCTGGTCTGCAGGCTTTCAGATTCCCCTGCAAGTGATTCCTTCTCTTCATTCAGTCGCTCAATTTGGGTTTCCAGCTCACTTTTTACCAAAGACAGGGCCTGTGAGTCCTTTTGCAAACTCTGCAGCTGCTCCTGGAGACGAGTGTTCTCTTCCGAGAGCTCGGTGACGTTGGAAGACAACGTCTCAATGAGCTGTGTTCTGTCCTTTACCTCAGCTCCAGCCACGTCAGTGTGATGGAGACATTCATCTTGATGAGATTCGAGCTCACGTATTTTGTCCTTCATCTTTTCAGACATTAGATCCAGTTCTTTATTTTCTTTTGACAAAGTATCTAACTCTCCATGAAGCTGGTTTCTCTCATTGGTGACCACAGAGAGTTCTTCTTCAAGGCGGGTTATAACTTTCTGCTTACTTTCATTGTCTTTTTCTAAATATAGCTTCTCTGTCTGAACTGTCTCTAAGTCGGCTTCCACAGAGAGGGCATGATGCTCGATGCTACCTTTCTCAGACTGGATCCTCTTTAGCTCCTTTTCCACATCAAGAAATCGCTCTCTCCAGTTGTCGTTCACCTCGGCCACGGTATCTTCAATAACCGCATGTGACCGTTTATCTGTGCCTGTTTCTAAATTAGAATTGAGGCCTTCCAAACTTTCTGTTCTCTGGTATAATTCCTGGTTGTCACAAGCAAAAGATTCCAATCTTTCCCTTAAGTTTGATTTTTCTTTCTTGAGTTTCTCAACTATTTTTTCTAATTCTACACATGCTTCCGTCTTGGTGGTTATTTGTGCTTCCTGTAAATCGAGTTTTGAGTCTAACTCTTTTATTTCATTTAGTAAACTTTCAACTTTTTGGTCACGTTCCTCTATGACGTGAAGTAACCTCAAATTCTCATTCGAGGACTCTTTTACCTGCAGTTGAAGATTCTGAATGGTGACCTGAGTCTCTAGAAAATCCACAGGGACCGGAGCATTAGGACCAGAAAGTGACAATTGAGAAATGCATTCTAAACAGCCCTGGGTTTTGTCTTCTGCTGGGGTTTCTGGAGACTGTTCCCTAGACCATCCTTCTCCTGTGAATCTAACTGGACTGGTCTTGCTTATTTTTTCCATCTCCAGATTGAGGTCCTGCTGAACACCTTCTTCACAAATCTGATGAATGTCACGCTTAGGTGTTCTCTCTTGAGTTTCCAAAGTATATCCTTCTGATTCTTTTACATCACAGCTATTGTTTCCACCCCGAAGAGCCTGTAGTTGTAATATACAATGAGAACTCATTTTGTTTTTCAAGAGGAATCAAAATAGAATAAATAAGCTTAATTATTACTTTATAGAAAAACTGGCTTCTTGCCTCTGCTAAACACATTTCCTCAAATGACATATTTCCCACCCCATTCTCCTCTCTCCATCAAATATCCAACACAATTAAACATTCAGTCAGTGTTCTCCACAGGCAAGGAAGTGGGTAAGGTATTTATCATGAAGACAAATCCTCCAGATCAGTTATCTGATCATCTAAATTATAACATATTTATTTTTTAAAAGCCTTTATTTATTTATTTGAGAGAGAAAGATCACAAGTAGGCAGAGAGGCAGGCGGGAGAGTGGGGGAAGCAGGCTCCCCACTGAGCAGAGAGCCCAATGCAAGCCTGGATCCCAGGACTCTGGGATCAGGACCTGAGCTGAAGGCAGAGGCTTTAAACCCCTGAGCCACCCAGGCGCCCCTAAATTGTAACATATTTAAATGTCATAATTTTTTCTAGCTAGAAATGTTCTTGGTAGCCTAAATATAAAATTTCTTTTCAGGATTCTCAGGTAAGAGGCTAACAATTTCCATATAAAATGTTCAACTTCCATCTTCAGCATTTATGATATTCTTCACTGAGAGAAGTTCTCATGACCAGATCCTTAGCCCAAGGACTAACTATCCATATTCTTGGATAAATTACATGTCTGGACCTCACCTTCTCCTCATCTGGAAAATGGGGACCTACTGCTGTGCCCACTACGACTATTACATCACCACCTGCCCTCCCTACGTTACTGAGGCAGACGGAGGGAATCAAGTGAGACTCGTTGACTGTACAACATTACTAGTTTAGCTGGTAGACCAGAAAGGGCCTAAGTTATGACTGAACAATTTCATCTTCCATAAAGAAAGAGATGTCTCTTTAAATGACTGTTAACAAATCATAGACTTGTACCAGAGCAAATCGATAAGAAAAGTATTCAGTAATATGTAATAAACTGCATTTACTTTTGTGACTTTAACTCCGTAACAGTAAAATGGTCTGAAAGGGGCAAGAAAACTTAAAATTCGTATCACATAGTCATCCGTAAGTTTTAATTTAGTATTTAACTGTGGTCCATTAACTGGCAGAGTGAAAACACATATATGTCCTGAAGATGACTTTCTGACTCCATAATATAATTCTCTTCAGGCTTTAAAAAACATCTTTAGTAATTTCCCATAGAGTAATGTTTGAGTGGAAACATAGAAATTCACACCCATACACCCCACCCCCACCCCAATCAGGCTTACTCATTTTTCTCATTTTACTCATTTTTCTAAAGTTGCAGTTTGTTAAAAAACAAATTGAAAACAAATTTTGGTATATTTTGTTTTTATACCCTTGAACTCTAAAAATATTTTAAGTTTGATTTAATGTAGATTTCAATCGAACAAACATTTCTCGAGTGCCTACTGGGCACGTATCTAGAGAAATATCACGTAAATCCCAGGTACTTACATCTTCTACGTCAGTGCCGAGCAAAGACCGAGAACTCAAGTCCAGACCTTGTAGCTGGAGTCGTGCTACTTCAAGCTCAAATGACAGGTGTTCCGTCTGTTTCTTTTCTGCTGCCAACTTGGACTCCATCTCCATGGTCACACTTGTCAGCTTCTGTTGCCACTGTTCATTTTCTGACAAATACTGCTTCCTGAGACCGTCGAGCTCTTCCCTTTCAGAACTTAATAATTGTTCGAGCTCTTTAATTTCCTTATTCTTCATCATCTCCTGACTTTCAATTTTCTCTTCTAGCTCTTTGAGGGATTGCAGGTACATCTGACAGAGGGTTTCAAGTTCTTCAACGCTCCTCCCTGGGGCAGACAGAATTTCTTTCTTGGTCAGATTCTCCTCCTCTGGACTGCAGCAAGATCGTTCCTCTGTATTAGACTGGTTTGCTGAAATAGTCCCATCTAAATTATTCAGAAGCGATGTTTCTCCTGTCTGGTCTAAAATGTCTTTGCAAAAAGAGGATTCCCCCAAACGTGTAAGGCTAGGGCTGTCAGTCACACAAGAGAATGATAATGACAGAAAATGCCCTTCCTCAGGTCCTGGCGTCTCCTCCTTTACCAAGTCACCTTGGAAGCTTCTCAGACTTGTTGACAAGATCGAATTTTCAGCCTTTAATGTGTCCACATAAGACTGTAGCTCTGACATCTTAGAGCTCACTTGACAGTGCTGATCATGTAAAATTTTGTGTTCGCTTTGTAAAGACGAGAATTTCTCCTGTAACTCAGCGAAGTGCATTTGAACTTCTTTATTTGACAATGTCAAACGCTCATAGCAATTACTCTCACCCAAAGGATTTAAGGACGCACGTTTCCGCTCATTTTGTTGTTCACCAGATTCACCTTCTGCCATTTCTTTCACCAACTCCCCCTGGAGAAGGCCATTTTCGTTGTTTAGTATTTTAACTTCATTTACTAGTTTCTCCATCTCCTCTGCCATTTTATTTGTTGTTGTAATACATTCTGATCTCGAATCATTGAGCTCAGACATTAGCTCCAGCTTTTCAACCCGCAGCATCTCACACATCTTCTCTAGCTCACTCAGCTTGCTCATTGCTGTTTGTAGAGAGCACAGCAGATGTGCATTGTCATTTTGACTAGCTGACAACTCATGAAGCACTGACATATACTTTTTTTCTGTGCCTACGTCACAGTCTTTAGGGCCACTAGGTTCTGATGGAGCGTCTGGTTGCAAATTTCCAGTTTCTAATTCCATTCTAATTGTGCATAGTTCATGCAGTAGGCATTCCTTCCCCTTCTCACTTTCCTGAAGTTTTAATTCCCTAGTTCTCCTCTTAGCTTCTAATTGTACCAACTGTGCATCATAACAGTCTAGAGAAGGATCTTTAACTTCAAGATCCATCGGAAGTTGAACGTGACATTTATTTATCTCACTCTCTCCTTCCACCATGTCGCTAACTGGTTCCGATTCTGGAATCTGGTGCTCTTGTTTCGTCTTCATTAACGTCACCAGGTGCTCATTCTCTTGTAGTAAGGCATTAAGTTCCTTTTGCATCTTGCTTTGTTCTTCCTTTAAAGTCATGATTTCTTGCTTTAAACCATCCGCCTCACTCTTGGAATTGTTTTGGATATCTGCAATCTCTGATGACAGATCATGCCGCACTGCCCCCAACTCCAGTACTAGAGTCTGGTTTGTTTCTTCAGCTAATGCTAATTTTGTTACAAAGGCTTGCTGTTCCCTTGCAAATGTTTCCTTTAGATGTTCCAGTTCCTTTTGTCTATTTTCACAAGCAATAGTGCACTCATTTAGCAAGCATTCTAACTGAGAGTTCTTTTCTTGAGCTGCATTATATTTTTCACTAAGATCCTCACAGGCACGTCCTGTTTCTTCACATCTTTGTTGTAAAGTAAGTCTTTCTTGCTTATACTGATTGGATAACTCTGAAATGCTTTTGTCTCTCTCATCTATACAGTTTGCGAAACTCTCACTTTTTTGGAGTAAGTTAATCTTCTCTTGATTTAAGGTTGCGTTAATTTCCTTGAGAGTCGCATTCTCCTGGGTCAGATCTTCAATTTCCTTTCTGTTTAAAGAAATGGTGGAACTCATTTCCTTTTTCTCCAAGCTCAGGGTTTCAGACAAAAGTTGTAACTCCTTTAGAGAGTCTTGAAGTAAATGGTTACTCTTTTTTAATTCTTGAATCTCTGCTTGCTCAGTTTCTAATTTTTCATTCAAAAGTTGGAACTCTCTTTCTTTGTTCTCCAGGGCTGCTAAAGTTTCAGTAAAAGCATTCTGATGAACAGAAGTGTCTTCTTGTAACTTACTAATGCGTTGACTTGTTTCAGCCACAAAACTTTGATGCATCTGCTCTGCTTTAATGAGATTTTCTTCTATTTCTCCTCTGATTTGCACCAACTCTTCACACTGCTTTTGTAGATCTGAGTTCATCTGCTTTTGAGACTCTAATGAAAACTCGAGAGACATTACTCGATTTTGCAAGATGGCTGAACTTTTTGGACTTGGGTCGGCTTCTAGGCGGCATTTGCTCCTCTCTGAAGGCATGCTTCCTTGTTCTCCAGTGATTGCAAAGGAATTATTCATTGCAGGCTGCTGCTCAAAAGCCAAAAGACTTCTGTTTAGAGCCTCATTTGTCACGAGAGAAGAATCTTTGGATTTTACCAGATCCTGGAGGTTCTCATAATCAGCCTGCAAGTCTTGGTAACGCTGGTCTTTGTCTATGACTTCACTTGACAGTAACTGAAGCTTGTGTTCAAGATCATCCACTTGCCCAGTAAGCTCAGAAATCTTCAAGCACATATTCTCGATTTCCTTCTTGTGTTTCTGATCCGAAAACTCAGCTTTCTGTTGCAAGTCTGCATAAGCTTGTTTCTGTCTCTCCACCTCCACAGTCTTGCTGTCTATCACATTGTGAAGGTTTCTGATCTCAACATTGAGATTTTCACTTTCCATCTCCAGTGTTCTTACTTTCTCATTGTATTCGTGACTTTTTATTTGTTGTGTCTTGAGACAAGTTTCCAAGTGATTAATTTTACTCTGCAAGTTTCCCTTTTCTGATTCCAGCTGACTTAAAAGTTGCTCATTTTCACTTTTCCAATGAGCAAACAGAGTCTTCTCTTCTTTCAGTTCTTCATATTCTTTTTTTTTTAACTCCAAAGCAATCAGTAAAGCTTCGGACTCTTTCTCTATTTTGCTTAACTTATCATTCAGTTGTTCAATGTGATGCTCCCTTTTCTTCAAAAGGTCCTGAGAGCAATCTCGCTGCTTTTCCAGATCAGCCAAGGCAAGCTTCAGTTTTTCTAAAGTCAAGGAATTCTCTTGCTGATTGATTTTTTCTTGAAGATCTCTTAACATGGTTTCCTGAGAGGCATTCTTAGCTATTAAAAAAACAAAAAAAAATCTTTTTAGCTGTCATTTTTTAAAAAATATTTATTCTAGAAGAATTCTAAACTCTTAAAAAATCCAAACAAACTAACAGCTTCTCAAGCCCTATAACAATCAGCATCACTGCCTGGGTACCTCCTGGAACGTAGATCACCTGATAATTACCTGAGCTTACACACAGACAATGAGGAAATGGCCCTTATAAGGATGATAAGACATTTGTTCATCTTCTTTCTAAGCAGCTTCGTAAAGTGCTGCTGCGTAAAACAACAAGGAGTTATTTTCCTAAGCACTTGAAACTATTTTCTTTTATATGTTTACAAATATGTAATGTGTGTGTTTCCCCTTCTGAGACACTTATTCAGAGAAAGAAAACTGTGAGAAGAGAGCCATTAAGGGGGAAATATTTTATTTCACTACAGAGTAATTCTGGTTTCCCAGAAAAGTGAGTAATTATTTCACCATGTTAGCCAAAAATCCACAGGATTGGGCTTAAGTACAAGAGTTGTTGTGTATCAACAACTCTCAAGGCCTCCAGGTACTACTGAGGAACAATGTCGCCCACATCCTAGCCCCTCACAGTGTGTCTATGAATAGAGGAATCAAATGGAAGATTTTCCAGACTCCACTGCCAACTTGTTTTCTGCTTAGGATCTCATGTCTACCCACAGGCCCCTCATAGTTGGAAATAATGACAGTGCTTTCATTCAGCTGAGATGGAAGTCTCCGTGTTCCTCAAATACACTGAGGGAGAATAAACATTGAGAATCTCAACAGATGATTAAGCTAGCATGTATGATAAACTCAGTTGTTAACACTCAGAGGAAAACAATTCCTAGTTGTTGTTGTTGTTAAGATTTTATTTCTTTATTTGAGAGAGGGAGAGAGAGAGAGCTAACAAGAGAGAGCTCGATTGGGGAGGAGAAAGAGAAGCAGGCTCCCGGCTGAGTAGGAAGCCCAATGTGGGACCTGATCCCAGGACCCTGGTATCATCACCTGAGCCGAAGGCAGACACTTAACCGACTGAGCCACCCTGGTGCCTCAGTTCCTAGTTTTAACCTCTATCTCAGTCTACCTACTGAAAGTTGCAAGTCCTTGAGGTGCTATCTTCCTAGGCCACCATTCCACTTCACTTGTGAGCACCTGGCACAACCACACTCGTGACCAACACTGAAAAATGCCCTCGACCTTCCTTTTCTTAGTTTTCTTTCCAGAAAGCTGAAGACTGACACTTTTACCCCCTGCTGTGGAAGAACTGAAAGCTGTCTTGGATCAGAATTTAAAAGAGAAAGGAGTCACAGGGAATTACAGCACACATTCCCTAGGGCAGGTTAAAAGAAGTTCTAGAGGGGCAAATACCCCGCTGAGAAAACTAATGTACCTAAAAGACAAAGGGCATATACAGAGATAAATGTGAAATGGTGGGCTTGTGTGGTGTGTGCGGCATAATCCAGTGTCTATGCAGAAAGTGAGGAAATAAAATCATTCAGTCAAGTAAGTCATCAAAAAAACAATGGTCATTAAAGGCTGGGAAGACATGCATTTAATCCAGGATTTCTCCACTGTCTGGGAAATGGTAACAAGCAAGGAAATGAGCTGTCTGGATAAAACGAACAAACATACTTGAGACACAAAGAATAACACTCTGGGGTGAGAGACAGCACTGACAATTTACTTTTGTTTGGAGACTATTTACCCTTCTGGTTTCAAAGGCAGTTTGGGACTCCGTGTGTTCCAGTAAAAAAAAAAAAAAAGTCAGACTATCATTCAGAAACTAGAAAGTGGAAGAGAGAAAACTTTCTCCACATCAACGGTAGACTTCCTTCTGGGAGAATATATGGCAAAACTGAAAAACGTTTCTAAGGACCTCCATCCTCCCTCATGGGACATCAGCTTAGAAGAATACCTGCAAAGGCAAAGTTTACTCACCCCTCATTTCTTCGGTAGCGTTCTGGCTCTGACTCAAACTCTGCCTGGCTTTCCTCAGCTCTTCCTCCAGGCGGCAGACTTCTCTAGCCCGTTGCTCAGACTCACTTTTCAGGACGCTGTATTCCTTCTTCACTTCCTAAAATACACATTTAACTGGTTATCATCAAAACCACTCTCTGCCTTCTAAGGCTCCCTAATGGGACTGCTTGAATATATCGCTAGGGGAGGAATCTCACTTTCCCCTCGAGTACTTGATGAAGTTAAGACATTCTTTCTTCAATCAGATGATGTTATAAAGAGAACTCAAAACAAAAACACAAAACCTAACACAGACAATAATGTTTTTCCTTCAAGAAACGCTTCTTTGATCTTTCTCGATGTACCGATGCTTGCTAAACAGTTAACTCATAAGGAAAATCCTATTCACAAGATCCTCAAAGAAATAGGCTCCAAGGTCCTAGCACACCTGAATGATCAAATACATCTTTGCAAAGATCTGATGTACTAATAAACCAAAATTCACATGACAGATTTTTTTTTTTTTTTACTTTCCATTGTAAAACTATCTTAGGGCTTACTGTAATGAGGATGTTTTTATGAATATTAAGTTTTTATTAAGAAAATTTACAGTGTGCAAGATGCTCGAATGGTATTAGGAAAGATACAAACATAAATTAGAGTCTCCTGCCCTCAGAGCCGGTCTCCCACTCCAGTGGGGGAGGACTTGATACTAATCACTTAGTTCATACCAGGATGTGCTAAATACTAAAGAAAGGTGGAATATGTTATGGGAAACCAGAGGGCAGATGCACAGAAGGAAGAATTCATTCTAGATGGGGGAATCCGAGCTTTCACAGTGAAAACAGGTTCTCTGGGTACCTGATTAGATGAAGTAGCCACATAAAAAAGTAGCAAAGACTCATGTACATGTCTATTCTATGACTATGCCTATTCTTGAATCTTAAAACTGAGCAATATTTATTTATATGCCAAATAAAAACTATTGCTGGGGCACCTGGGTGGCTCAGTCTGTCAAGCGTCTGCCTTCAGCTCAGGTCATGATCCTGGGGTCCTGGGATCAAGCCTTGCATCAGGCTCCCTGCTTAGCAGGGAGTCTGCTTCTCCCTCTCCTTCCCTTGCTTGTGCACTCTCTCTCTCTCTCTCTCTTTCTCAAATAAACAAATAATCTTAAAAACAACAAAATAAAAACACTATTGCTTATCAACCACATAAGATTTACATAATAAATAAATCCTCTATTTATATTCCTCAATCTGTTCTTGTACCTTCAATGACTGGGCGATAAGTATCTCGGCATATATTCTATGCTACGGTCTGGACCATCAGGGATTGGTAAGTATTGTTACAAACAGACAGAACAAAGCTCCTCACATCCTTAGGGGGAAAACATTTCAGAAGGCCACCTTTTTCAAAAACTGCACTTCAAAAATACGCCCCCCGCCCCAGAAGGGAGAGATTTTTGAATCTTAAAGAAACAATTAAGACCCATCCTCCAAAACCCTACAGCCCCGTTAGAAAACAGATGGCCCTGGCAAAGCTGTGTTGGAAGGTTGCCTTCAATTATCAGTCTGGTTACTACCAGCAGATGGGTACCCATGCAGCAAAGGGAGAATCTGGCGAGTAGAACGTACTTGAAAACTTCCTGGCAGCTGCTGTGTTCATGCATGTATGTTCATTTCATCCTCAGAATAAGACAGAGCCTGTTGTAATTACACTCCTCTGGCTCCTTTGTCCCAGTCCCGCTCCCTTCCACGAGCTCAATGGACACTTGATCAATCAGGACTGATGGGCATCTCCGACTAATCTGGAGACTGAGAAGCGAACGTTCACCCCAGTCAGTGTTAAACTCTGCCAAGAGTGACCATCAAGGTGCATGGATGTTGAGGACTTGAACGAGCATCATTAAACTGTAAGAAACTATATCGCTTGTTTGCTCTCCAGGCTCAGAATGATCCCCACTCAGACGAGATCACAGACGTGAAAGGAAAACTACCTTAAAGCACTTTACCAAGGGTAACCGAGCATTATTACCAGCATTTCTTCCCCAAATTTGACAGCAGCCGAATCTACACGATTGTGCTAAGATGAGCAGAACGAGTTCAATGTAAAATAGTAACCAGCTTGTTTAACCACCTGAGTTGACTTCCCAGTCTTACAGTGCCACTTATTTTCTTACCCTAAAAAACTTATCAAATCGAGTGGCATCTGCGTTTGGAAGAGGGGCCACGAAGCGGAGAAGACACTGTTCAAAGCTGGGAGCACCCCCCACAGAAGGAAGCAAGGTAAAAAGAAGAAGAGAGAGGGAAGGGGGCAACTTATGCTTGTTTATGTGTCTGTTGGTCTCTATCCATCTCTGTCCATAACTGGGGGCATTTGAATGAATAGTAAGCCCAGTGGAAAGATTAACATGTCTTTCTCTATTCTGGCATCAGCTCCGTAAATATTTGTTTCTAACAAAATGTTCAGCCAATCCTGGGACCCAGCAGGCTTGTAATACTATGGCTATGACCAACCCAAGAATTTTAAAAGGCCAAAATGTGGAAAATGAACATCTGAAAATGGATCTGTAGGCTTCCATCCATCAGCAATTAGTTTTCTGTGAGGCCACAGCCACTTAAGACTTGATTGGCTAGCTCATTAGCAACAACGAGTTAAGCATACAAGGATGTATTCTCCTAAGGCATCTCTTGCAGCCTCAAATGATTTGCAAAATTGGGCACTAGTGTGGAAAAACAGAACAAAAATCCCTATCACCACAACCCCGCATTAGAGCTTAGCAAGCAATTCCACCCTGATCAACTTCAGTTTAGGAGCAGCAAGGGAAGCATCATTTCCTAGGGCCAGACAAAACAAATTTCGGTTACTGTGTGGCATTTTGTGATCTCCGCCCATGAATGGAGTTTAATACGTGCCCCCCTGGGACCAAGTCTCTATCATGAACAAGGGATGGATGCAGAGGATGTGTCCCCTTCCACCTCGTCACTCTTGCCTGCCAGGCCAAGCTCCTTGGAGAACCTGATATACTACAGATCCCCAAGCTCAGGGAGGTCCCCAGGCAAGCGTTCCCTCATCTTGGCTATCACATGGTGGTATTTTATCGCCTACCCCTAACGCTAAGGGGCTGGCACTGGATGTGGGATGAGCAGCTTACCTAAAGCCTCCTTTCACTCTGATACTATGTGTTAATTTTGCCAGTGATTGGGCCATTAAATCACATTCCTGGTACGGGTATTTTCTCATTGTGAGCAGCCTATCTATTTACTAAATGCAGACAAGGAAAATTTCAGTACAACTGTCGCATTATTTCAACATCCAAAACCTATAAGCATGCTAGGCTTGTTCGTACTTGGAATACGACACAGAAAGATACCAGAGTGAGAGAAGCATAGAACAGGCAACTTTTATGTGAAAAATTTCAAATGCACTGTCCTGGGCTCCTCACTTTCTGTGCCTACAGGGGACAGCAAACGGCAGGAACGTCAAAAGGTCATAGCTGTTGTGGAGACCAGGGCAATGATCAGGTAGCCTGCAATACTTTACTAATAAACATTCACGTGTTGGGCACTGGGCTAAGCACTTTATGTAGAATATTTAACGCCATCGTTAGTATAGCTTGGAAAAGGGAAGGGTATTATTAGTCCCTATATGCAGATGAGTTAAGTCAGACTCAGAAAGGCTAGGTCATCGTCTGCAGGTCACACAGCAGGGAGGTGGCAGAAAATGATGCAATCCGAGCTCTCCTTTCCTCTAAGTTACCCTTCTGCTACTAAGTCACACCACTGCTCTAACTGGGTAAGTCGCTTTTCTGATGCCAATCCCAATTCAAAATGCAAGAGCCAGCTAGACCCTGGGAATTCTTGAAAAAGACACATATCCACAAACATAAACGAAGGGCGACAGTACATGAATCCCTCAGCCCTGGGCTAGCCGCTTTCACAGGACACAGAAATCAATGAAATCTAAGCACCAACAGGACATGCATTTAACCGTACAGGCTAGAGTTCAAGGTGGACGAGCTCCACAGCCGGCAAACCAGAGCCCATGGAGGCGCACACATCTTCAGAAACACCTGCAAGACAGTGTCCAGCCCACTACTGTGACTTGGCCAAGCAAGCAGTGGCTGGACCCTCTTCACCAGACGACTGCTTCTACTAAATGTTTCTACGAGGCAGCCAGTGGAGTCGAGGGAGAGTTTCTGGCTGGAAGGAAAGCTCACAGGGGGAAGGGTTCGGTGCCAGTGTGCCTGTGGAAATGTTCGCAGAAGCATCTGTTGGTTGGTCCCCACTGGCCAAAAAGGCAAACATTTGTTTTGCTGAAACAAACACTGCCATTTGAAAACAGTCGCTGATGAAACCATCATCTGACATGAAGTTTGCTTCCACTTGGGTGGCTGGAGCTGTGGCCTCCTGTCCCCAGCAGCATGACCCCTCCGAGGCCTGCTGCTCTAGTCATCACCTCTTTGCTACTGACAGATGTTCGGATTTTGCAATCAGGATAGCTCTTCAAAGCTGTGGGGATAAATATATGGAGACTTTCCCCATCTGATGAAGAACTGTTCTTTATACAGAATTCTTTTTTCAAAAAAAGAATCTTCGGTCTAAAAAATGATTGCAAAAGATTTAAAGAAGTGGGAAAAATTCTTTCCTGTGATATTTGATAGAGAAAAAAAACTCCCGTTCTGCCGCGCTTCTTTGTAAGAGTACAGTGCTGATTTATGGTTCTAGTTAGGCTGTTTCAGTCTACTAACTGTCCCCAAATAAGCTGTTTAAGATAAGCTCCAGGCCAGCGCACCCGAGTGGCTCAGTGAGTTAAGGATCCAACTCTTGATTTCGGCTCAGGTCATGATCTCAGGGCTGTGGGATTGAGCCCCACATCAAGCTCCGAGTTGGCTTAAGATTCTCTCTCTCCCTCTGTCCCTCCAATCTCTCTTCTCCCTCTTAAAAAAAAATAAAACTCCAGGCCACTAAATAGAGAAGCTGAATCAAGTAAGTATGGATAAAATCCCATAAAAACATCAGGTCACTCTCCTCATATCCAAGCCACTGGAGAAACTTCATCCACCGTTTTGTGTAATAAATGAATCTCCAAAAAAAGACACTGTCAAACTTGCACATGCCAACATGACTTTGGAAGTTAGGGAAACAACTAACAATTACTTGTTGTTTTTGAGAAAGAGAGAGAGAGAGAGAGAATGCACACAAGTGGGGGCTGGAGCAGAGGACGAGAATCTCAAACAGGCTCCATGGCCACGCAGAGCCTGACATAAGGTTCGATTTTAGCACCCTAAGACTGAGAACTGAGCCAAAATCAAGAGTCTGAGGCTTAACCAACAGAGCCACCCAAGAGCCCCTTCCAAGAATTTTTGCTTTTGTTTATTTAAATCTGTGATTTTCAACAAAGTTAATATTTGATGACTCAAAAGCCAACCTTTAGAAAGGGGATTTAAATTATACCTCCAATCACCAATTTTGTTTCTTTCCTCTTAGAATGAAAAATTTTGTTTCTTTCCACTTCTTTCCATCTCTCAGATAATCTAAAATAATCTTTAAAAAAAAAAGTAATACATGATCTTAATACAACCCATGTTTACCTATAATTGCTAGACACATATTAGTAGTCATATACAAATGGAAAGTGGGGAAAAAAAAAGCACATATGTTCTATGTCGTAGGTTATCTACAAAACACTTTGTAATACTTCCAACAAATAAAAAGGAAAATTACGCGTGGTCATGAGAAACAACATAGGAATTCTCTTGTACCCTCCCACTTCATCCTACAAAGTAGCTGATAAATTCACATCTTGATGCCTCACTTCCTTCACTGCTTTTCCTCAGCTCATTTTCCTGGACCTGACTTGCCTGTAAGGCCTGTTCAGTTCTGCAGAACTTCTGCTTCAACTCTTCCGAAGTTTTCTCTAGCTGGTGCTTTCCTGACGTGACCTGCAAAGAGGAAATAGGGCAAAGTTTCATTTTTATGTTCTTTACTTTTTAAATTATTTATTTATTCTTAAATAAAACGGTCATGGAATATAAGAACTGACACCATCTATTTTGGGTGAGACACGATCTATGTCAGAGCTGACTACAGCATTATAGGTTTCACTTAAAATACCATCAGATCAATTTGGGGGACAGCAGATAGAAGAGGAAAAAGGGCTGGGTTTGGGGAGGGAGCCACAGAGGAAATAAACAAATTTAACCACCAAAAAGTAAAAACAATGAAATAGTAATGAACAACCAAATCAAAAAGCTGAACTAAGAAATAAAACTGGGAGAACATATTTGCTGTGTGACAGATTCAAAGTTACATATCCATGATACAACAAACAAAGGACACCTATGGTTAATTTAGAAGAAAGTAAACTGATTTTTTTAAGAGTAAAGAATAGAAACAGACAATTTTATACAAAAAAAAACACAAATAGCTAATCAACGTCTGAAAGAAACATCCTCAATGGTAATCAAGGAAGCATGAATTGAAACAACAGTAAGATGACTTTTTCACTCCTTGGTTGGCAAAATTTATAAAACCAGGACTATCTCCTATCAACAAGGATAGACCCAACCAGGACCTCTCTTACACCAACCGGGTGAGAAGGTACATTAGTTTTTTGGAGGGCAGTTTGTCAGAATCGATCAGAAGGGAGAATACACATGCCCGAGATGGCCAACTTCACACGTGGAAACCTGTCCTACAGAAACACCATGATGTGACACAGGGATGTTGCCACCACGCCAACAAGAAGATATTGGGAACCTGAACATCCACCCACAGAGTAAGTAAATATACTACACAACATCTAATAAAAACAAGGCTCAGGCAAAATAAAAACCAAAAAACAAAAAAAGGCCTTTTTTTAAAGGTCTTGGAGGAAGCCCATTAAACAGTTGAAAACTGTTAAATGTTAAACTTTAAAAAAAAAACTTTTCTTTTTTAAAGTTGTTAAACTTTCATCCCAGAAAAGGAGTTTTTATTTGTTCGTTTGTTTGCGGGGCGGGGGGGGGGGGGTTGTTTTGTTTTGTCTCTCAACCTTGGATAGCCGGTTAGAGGACTAACTCCTAGTACAAACAGATGTCAGGGAATGTCACCTGTCCCATTTTGGCTGCATCCCCATCTCTCATTCCTCTACTAAGAGAAGTCAACATGTCCCACTTGGTTATATTCTAAATTTGAGAGTTAACCAATATTTTCCATAAAATGAGACTCTACCTCAATAGGAGAACCTTAATTTTAGGAACCAAAGAAGCAAGTCCTGAGGAGATGGATGGAATTCTGACAAAAGGTGAATACCGGACATACTCAGGGTAAACTCAAGAATGTGTCACCCTGGACACCTCGGTGGCCCAGTCAGTTAAGCATCTGCCTTTGGCTCAGGTCATGATCTTAGGGTCCTGGGATCGAGATGCGCCCCGGGCTCCCTGCTCATGCTCACTCTGTCTCTTTCTCTTTCTCTCTTGCTCTGCACTCTCTCAAATAAGTAAATAAAATCTTTAAAAAATAATAATAATAATAAAAAAAAAACCAGAATGTGTCACCCGGTCAAGCAATACGGGTCAAGAAAAGAATGAGCACCTGCGATCCGCCTGCCGCTTCCGAGCTCTGGTGTTCAGTGTTTGCGTGTTGCAGGTCGAGCTGGGAACTAAACAGACAAAAGCCTTCCTCATGGAAAGATTTAAGTGATGGAAGGAAGACAACATAAAAAGAAATCACTGTATCATACATCAGAGGATGTGCCCTATGGAGAAACGTTAAGTAAGGGAAAGGAAGTAGAAAGTACTTGAGGGTAGGAATCTACGTGGTGACAAGAGCAGGTATCACTGATACAGCGACATTAGAGCAGAAAGCTTGTGCAAGCGAAGGTGCGTGCCCTACACGCCCGTCCAGACGCAGCGCTTCCCCAGAGAGCACACGCACTCGCTCCACCAACAGCCAGGAAACCAATGAGCGAGGTGGTGGGAAGCCCGCCACGTCCTGCAGACCCTTGGAAGGACACGGCTGCTAGGAGAGAGATGAGAAGTGACTGCAGTTGCAAGTAGAGGGGTGACATAATTGGGACTTAGACTTTACAAGACTCACTCTGGTGGCTGGTTGAAAACACACTGTGAGGAGCAAGTCCAGAAGGAAGGAGAGCGGTGAGGGGGCTAGTACAGTAATCCAGGTGACAAAATGACAGTCTTAGACCAGACAGGGACCAGCAATGGTGAACAGTAGCCATAGTCATCATAAAACACAGAGCTGGACAACAACATTCATTAGACAGAAATTCAGGGAGATAACAGAATCAGAAGGAAGGGATCGAAGAGTTTACTACCAATTTCCTCAAGTAAAGGTTTTAACATTTCAGTTGTTGATGGCAATCCAATATTTATTAAGAAGGCATATTACACAGGAGTATTTGGAAAAATTAAAAATAGACAAAAGCCAAAATAAAACAAAACTGCTTAACAGTATAGTCCAGAAATAAGCAAAGCTCACGGTTGGTGTAGATTTTATAAAACTATTATGTATTGGACATAATCATTTGTTCATAAATATGCAATGCCATTGTTTAAAATGATTATAATAGTAATCTAAATAAAAAAATCACACAACCGCAGAGGATGGTAGGAAATAAACTGATTTTTGTCCAACACCATCCTTCTTTCTATATATATAGTCTTTTACCATTTCTATTTTTATTCTTTTGATGGCTACTCTCATTAATCAAAATAACAATCTTATAACAACATTAAGGATTTATCAGTGGATTCCCACATACAGGAATACCTACCTCCCCTCCAATTTACAAATTTTAGAAAAAATTACATTGGCTTCTTCCATTGCCTTCATATTATAATATTAAATAATAAACCTAAGTCTCTTTTCCTTGATCCAATAACTTTAAATATGTATCTTGACTTCCTATTAAGTAAAATGTATAAACATGCATTTCTAGCAAGTTTTTGACTTCTCTCTACTCTTCAAGGTGTGTTCATTTACTCAGGACCTGAGTTTACGGTCTTACAGGCAACTCCAGGGAGCACCATTCATTCCTAGTCCTCATAGGTTTGTATGGTTATCACAGTGTCTTTCAGGGGGGCACTATTTTGTATAGTAATTCACACAAATACACCAATTGGGAAAGAATAGATAAGATTGGTAAATTTTGTATAAATATATACTTTATATTCTATAACTATGATAAAGTATTCATATCTCTATTCAAAAACCTGAAAATCAGTAAAACATAACTTATATTTACTCCCTTTAAAAAAAGTCATACAAATCAGGTTTATTCTTGGCAAGGAGGGAGGGAGCACATAGTGGGTTTCTTGGAGTAGCTGAGAAGATTCTAGGCCCTGACACAGATAATGGTTCTAAGAGAACATTCCTTATAATAATTTATTGAATTGTAAATTTGTCCTATGCAAATTTTATATATTAACCTGAAAAGATTTAAATATAGCTGTACAGATAGTATCCACACATATGCAAAAATCCATGGGCACACAGAGAGATGCAAATATACACACGTGTGTGTAAATAAAGGCGGAGTCAGAAGAATCCTAATGGAAGGCTTTGAGGTGTAAGAGAAAAGGCAGAGTTGAAGATGACATGTTGATTTGGCCTCAGCGATGTGAAGGATGGAATTGCTGTTTATTGGGATAAAGAAGACTCCGGGAGGAGCGTGTTTGATATAAGTAGCAGGAGTTCAGCTATTACCCCGCCAAGTGTGAGATGCCTGATGGACCAGCAAGTGGAAATACCAGGTGCACACCCGCAGGCCTGAAGTTCAGGACAGGCATCCCCGCTGAAGATAATAATACAAGGGCTGTCATCATAAAGATGAGAGACAAAGCCATAAACTGGGTGAGATCATTTTTGGAGTAAGTGTTAAATAAGTAAACAGATTATAGTCTTCAGTGCTTTGACGGTTTGGGGGGCATGAATTAGTGGGGAGGCCTTCCATCTGGTGTCGCACCCAAGAACCACCAGAACATCACACCCCTGCACAGACATTCAGGTTTGAGATCCTCACTCACTCCCCCTCTTTCTGTAAATGAGAAACCCTAGACTCAGAAGGACTGTTTGCTCTCTTCCTTGGTTAAGTAGGAAAGGGAGGTTAGAGCCATTCTTCTTTAAAAGCATCACCACGTCAGCTGCAGTATAGAAAACGCATGAATAAGAAAAACAACTAACTGAGGAGAGAAATAAGCCAGCTCCCTACTTTATCCAGGTCGGCTTGCAGGATGTTGCGCGTGTTCTTGGCTTGCTGTAACTCCTGTGTGAGTCTGGCTTTCGTCTGTGCGCACTCCTGGTCCAGGGCTTGGAAGGCGCGCTGTTGGCGGCAGAGCTCCTGAAACAGCGAAAGCACACACGTCAGTCGGACTGCCGACAGGTAACAAGGAGATGCCAGGGTGGGCAAGCCTCCTACAGGCAGGCCATGCCGGCTGAGAGAGCAGGAGACACGAGGGAGCCAGGCTGACCATCCACTTAACAATAAACGTAAACTGTCTTTAGCGCTGGTCCGGGTGATCAAATGCAGGCCTTCAGAGGGAAGGAGGAGTCCGCCACTTGGCCACATGGAGACCAGCCAGCTTCAGTCCCAGCCCCAGTCTGAAATTCTTCATCTCTGTTTCCACAAGTTCAGGGGCAAAAAGGAGTAGAGCTGAGCTGTCACGGTGACAACTAGGCTAGGAAATCAAAGACACTCAAAAATGGGGTTTAAGGGGGGCGCCTGGGTGGCTCAGTGGGTTAAGCCTCTGCCTTCGGCTCAGGTCATGGTCTCAGGCTCCTGGGATCGAGCCCCGCATCGGGCTCTCTGCTCAGCAGGGGGCCTGCTTCCCCCCCCCCCCCTGCCTGCCTCTCTGCCTACTTGTGATCTCTCTCTCTGTCAAATAAATAAATCTTGAAAAAAAGAATGGGGTTTAAGATATCAAACATCATAACACTCATAACTTAGAATGACAGCAAGGATATGCCACCAATTAACTTTGATAACCACATCGGGAGACCAGACTTGCGTTTCCAGGGGCTCTTACTGAAAGACTAAAGAGCCTCACCCCCTAGGATACACTCAGCCAGGCTAACTCACTTTCCATTGGCAGCAACACTTCTAGAAAGACATCTTCACCCCTAACACGGCTGCCAGCTTCTTTCCCCACCACATCAACTACCTGTCTAATGTATTCACCAACCCACAGCCTTTAGAAGCAGGTGGAGAACAGGATACAACTTCCTCCACAACGGAGAGTCTTTGAAAGAAAAGATAAGGATTTCCGACTTGCTATCAAATCTCTAAGAAATCAGAGGAAGATAAAAAAGAACGTTCTAGCTCCTGAGTCACTTCTCCAATCGAAAACTGAAAGATGGAAGTGTGAAGGATCATACGGGGAACCTGTTCCTCACAAAGGAGTTCCCCTCTCGCAGAACACCCCTAGCGACAGCAACGCTTTTCAAATGACAGAACTACGAAATGCAAACTCCTTGTGAAGCCATCCACCTTACCTCTTGAAACTCCTTTTCTTTCTCCTTGAGTCTCTGTTCCAGAGAGCATCTGGCACTTTCTGCATTTTGTCGCTGACAACTCAAATCTTCGGATAATCTTTTCAGTTTTTGTTCCAATGTAGTACACTTAACAACAAATAAAAACGGTCAATACAAAGTTATTCGAGGTGAGAAACAAATATTTTGAATTTTAGAAAAATTGGTTTTAAGATCTGGTTCAAGATCATCTGTATTTTGACATTTTTGTTTCACTAAAAGTTTGATTTTTAAAGGATCAGCAGGGATGCCGCACTGGCTTAGCCAGGAGAGCTTGTGACTCTTGATCCTGGGGTTATGAGTTCAAGCCCCACACTGGGTGTAGAGATTACTTAACTAAATAAAACTTTAAAAAAGAAATAAATAGAATAAAATAAAATGATCAACAAATACTAAAACCGCTATTAATTATTTTAGCACACATAAAGTTTGTATTTGGGAAGTATTAGAAAAGATGTAAATATTCGACCATTTAAAGAAATAGTTCATAATTTACACTATGAAAAAAGAAATCAGTGTTTCTGAATAACAAATAAAGATTCATCTAACATTTTGTTGCATGGAAATGAGATACTCAAATGCGGTGATGTTGACCTGTGTAATTTAACAGCTGTAGAATAATCAGTGGGTGCCCATGACCTTCATATGAGAGTCTGTTTCAAGAATAATAGGGGGAATTTTAAATATTAAAAAGCCTCTTTCCACAAAAAGGCTCTTTCCACCTCCCACTATGACATTTTCAATTTCTGAAGGTTCACAGCACTCCAGAGACTATCACAACTGGTTTTTAACCAAGCTGCCATAAGCAACACAAAGAACATTTTTTTGCCTTTATACATACTCAATATCCTTAAGATAAGTTTTAAAACATGAACTAAATCAAAACTTAGGATGTCCTTCTAAAATTAAATTGGAGCAAAATGGCCTTAAATCATCAAGTACTGAAAACCACTCCTTCGATTTTTCCCCACGGTGTTCAAATCCTCAAAGCAACTCTAAAGTTCCAGGGAAGAATAAGAACACATCATATGGGTGGGAGAGAACTCCCTGGTCTAAAAGAAAGGTGCCCCGATTTGGCAAATCTCTCTTCTAAAGTATTTCTCCGGGAAGCATTATAATCTCATTCAGAACTATAAGAAACACTTAGAAATTTAACAGAAAAATTGGAGGAAAAGAAAACACTATGTAATACTTTGCCAGAAGACCAGACAATGATTATTAACTAACAGAAGATGAAAAAAAAAAGAGTTGGTCATTAATGACTAAATGATTTTCCAACTATCAGAACTTTAAATATACCAAATTCAAAAAGAAAAATAATTGAGCCAGTGGTTCAAATTAATACAGTAAGACACCTTTTCATTATCTTTACCGCTCTTAAATTTTTAAATCCCCAAAGAAAAGTATGAAAGAAATTATAATAATAAAAAATATGAATCCAACAAATATTTATCGAGAGCCTACTATATGTCAAGCACTGTGCTAGGCATGGGGGATGCAGCAGGAAACAACCCAGATAAAAGTCACTGCTCAGATAATTGTCCAAATGTTGGTGGTTGACAATTCTCAGGGGGGGAAAAACCCCCCAAAACAAAAAAGACAACCATGCAGGGCAGAGATGCATGAACCCTTGGTGCCCTCTGCTGGTCGTCCCTCAAACTGGAACACATTCCACTAAAATCTCAAAATCAGTAACTTTCTTACTACAAAACAGGTTTAAAAAGAGCACTTAGAAGATACTTATATTTTATTTAAAATTTTTACAATAATATTCTGATATTGAAGATGCACAATCCATGTAAGAGTAGCTGACCACTGGGTATCATGAATGTTCTAAAACAGTTTCCAGAGCTAAAATCCTTGAAAATATGTTGTGCGTGACCTTGGGCACTCACTCAGCACCCTGGGCCCAAGTTTTCATCTGTGAAATGTGGGTGCTGAATACCAGGTTTGCTGCCAGCCTCAGTGTTTCTACGTGAGTTCAAAATTTATATCCCACACAGTTTGAAAATACTTGGAAAAGAAGCAAACTAGAAATAGCATGTACTCACAAAAGAACATGGTATTGATTTTGATTAAATTAGCTCCATTTTACTTAATGGGTAATTCTAATGGTGGGTCAAGGAACAGCATAAACAAAGCACAATTTGATTTCAGCAACACATTTGACCAGGTCCTATTATCCTAGGATAATAGGGAGAAAGATAAGAGGGAGAAAGATAGTCTGAATTATCAGTTAGGTAGATTTCTTGCTCCCTGGGAAAAAGGAATCCAGAAAGCATTGAACAAATGAGTCTTAATAACCTGGAGGAAAGTTTCTTTCTTTTTTTTTTTTTTTTAAGATTTTATTTATTTATTTGACAGATAGATCACAAGTAGGCAGAGAGGCAGGCAGAGAGAGAAGTAGGGAAGCAGGCTCCCTGCGGAGCAGAGAGCCCTATGCAGGGCTTGATCCCAGGACCCTGGGATCATGACCTGAGCTGAAGGCAGAGGCTTTAACCCACTGAGCCACCCAGGCGCCCCTGGAGGAAAAAGTTTCTAATAGAAAGCCAGAGCTGTATTCTCAGCACTGTCTTAGTCAAAAGTTTAAATTCATGATCTGGTAAGAAGAAACTTTATCAAAAATGCTAGGTAGAACAAAGATTCAGTGATCCTATCACACCAAAACCAGTAAGACAAAGTATAATAGCATAAGTTAATTCTTATATAAAGGAAAGCCTGAGTTGGCAGGAAATGCAACTGAAAATAAGCTTAAACGACAAGGAACTCAGTGGAATAATAACTAATGTATTATTATAAACTTACCCTGTGCCAGGCACTATGCTACAGCCTTTAAAAAAGTTATCTCAATCTTTACAACAATCCTAGGACACAGACTTTCTTTTTTTTTAAAAGATTTTATTTATTTATTTGACAGACAGAGATCACAAGCATGCAGAGAGGCAGGCAGAGAGAGAGGAAGAGAAGCAGGCTCCCTGCTGAGCAGAGAGCCCCATGTGAGGCTCAATCCCAGGACTCTGGGATCATGACCTGAGCTGAAGGCAGAGGCTTTAACCCACTGAGCCACCCAGGTGCCCCAGACATGGACATTTTTAACACCATTTTATTGATTAGGCAGTGGAGGCTGAGAATTCAAAAACAAAATAATAGGGATGTGGCAGAACCAGGGCTCAAATTCAAGTCTTTCTAACTTGGAAAACCAACCTACATACTCAGACTGCACAAAGTAAATAAATACATAGGTCAAGGTAAGTCATGGTCCCATTGACCCTCCACTGCACCCTCTTACAATGAATCAGTATTTATGAACAATATTTTGTGCAAAGCATTGCACTAGCAGAATGTCTAAAAAATGAACCTAGACTACCACATCCAGAAAGATAGAATAAACATTCATTTCTCTATTCCTTCCATTGACAACAATTCAAAACTCTGCACAAGCGTTAAGAAAGCTCTGAAGGGGGACGCCTGGGTGGCTCAGTTGGTTAAGCAGCTGCCTTCAGCTCAGGTCATGATCCCAGCATCCTGGGATCGAGTCCCACATCGGGCTCCTTGCTTGGCAGGGAGCCTGCTTCTCCCTCTGCCTATGCTCGCTCACTCTCTCTCCCACTCTCTCTCTGACAAATAAATAAATAAAATTTAAAAAAAAAAAAAAAAAAGAAAGAAAGAAAACTCTGAAGGAAGAGACTGAGTGACTAGGGACTTTGGAACCCAAGGGGAAAACGTGATGGTGCTAAAAGAAGAGAACAGTCAACCCAGAATCCCTGTATCCTGAGGAAACACCTTCTAGGATGAAGTATCAGGGCATTTCCAGAGAAAGGAAGACTAAGAGAATACATGGCCAATAGACCAAACTTTAAAAAAAAAAAAAAAAAATGGCTAAAGGAAGTTCTCTAAAAAAAAAGGAAATGATGAAAGAAGGAACACTGGAAGGAATCAGGAAAGAAGGAAAAACAAGGGAGGCAATAATCTTGGCATAAATGATAGAAAACTGAAGAGAAAGAATCTCTAAGTTATGTTTGACAGTTAAAGCAGAAATTATAACACCATCTGATGTAGTTTTAAATGTAGGTAGAGAAAACACTTAAGGAAATTGTATTATAAATAGGGGAGGGTAAAAGGATGAAAAGAGCAGTAATCCATTAGAGGTGCTTACATGAGAACACCAACAGACTGATAAATGATGTGTATATATAATGTATTATTTAGAGCAGTCACTATAAAAGCTCTACAAAAAAAGTATCTAAAAACTCTAGAAAAATTAAAATGAAATCCTATAAAATGTTTGAGTAATTCACAAAACACAACAAAAAAGAAAAAGAAATAGGAAACAAAAAAATAAGATGGCAGTTTTAAACCATGACCAATCAATGATTACGTTAAATGTAAATGGCCTAAACATGCTAATTAAAAGACAGATGGTGGAAAAATGGATTAAAAAATATAACCAATTGGGGCACCTGGGTGGCTCAGTTGGTTAAGCAACTGCTTTCAGCTCAGGTCTTGATCTCAGAGTCCCAGGATGGAGTCCTGCATGGGGCTCCCAGCTCCATGGGAAGTCTGCTTCTCCCTCTGACTTTCTTCCCTCTTATGCTCTCTCTCACTCTCTTGCTCTCAAATAAACAAATAAAATCTTTGAAAAAAAAAATATATATATATATATACACAGGTGCCTGGATGGCTTAGTCATTGGGCATTTGCCTTAGGCTCAGGTCGTAATCCCAGGGTCCTGGGATCAAGTCCCACATTGGGCTCCCTGCTCAGCAGGGAACCTACTTCTCTCTGTCTCTCTCTCCCTGCTTGTGTTCCCTCTTTCACTGTCTGTCAAATAAATAAATAAAATCTTTAAAACAAAAACAAAAACAAAAAAACACCCAACTATATGCTGTCTATACAAAACTCACTTCAAATATAATAAGAAGAAGATAGGCTGAAACTCAAAAGACAGAAGGAAATACATTATGCAAAATTAAAGGAAAGCTGGAGTGGCTATGTTAACATCAGAAGGAGTAGACTTGGGACACCTGGAAAGCGTTTGCTTTCGGCTCAGGTCATGACCTCAGGATTTTGGGATCAAGCCCTGCATTGGGCTCCCTGCTCAGTGGGAAGCCTGCTTCTCCCTCTCATACTGCCCCTAGTTGTGTTCCTTCTCTCCTTGTCTTTCTCTCTGTCAAAAAAATAAATAAAATCTTTAAAAAAAAAAAAAAAAAAGAGTAGACTTGAGAATGAAAGAAATTTCCAGAAAAAATGAGGGCTATTATATAGTGATAAAAGTCAATCTACCAAGAAGACACAGTAATCCTAAATGTTTATGCACCAAACAACAAAGCTATAAAATATGTGAAGTGAAAACTGAGAATGGACAGGAGAAATAGACAAATCAACAATCATGGAAGACTCTCACCATCCTTCTTTCAACAACTGATGGACAGGAAACGAGCAAAAATATAGAATTCAACAACACCATCAACCAACAGATAATTGGGGGCTAAGGATAATTTGAGAACACTTCACCCAACAACAGAATATACTTTTTCCCCCAAGTGCCCATGAAACATATACCAAGGTAGACCATTGTCTTAGGCCATAAAACAAGCCTCAACAAACTTAGAAGATTTGAAATCATACAGTATGTTCTCTGAACACAATGGAAATCAATAACAGGAAGAAGAAAATCTCCAAACACTTGGAAATTTAACAAGGTATTTCTAAGTAATCCATGGGGCAAAGAGGAAGTCTTAATCAAATAAAAATACACAGAATGGAATAAGAGTAAAAATATAATATATCAAAATTTGTAGGACATAGCTAAAGCAGTACTGAGGGAAATTTATAGCTTTAAATGCCTACACTAGAAAAGTTTCAAATCAATCATTTAAGCTCCCCACCTCAACAACCCAGAAGAAGAGCAAAATAAACCCAAAGCAAGCAGAGGGAAATAACAGAGCAAAAATATATAAAATTGAAAAAAGAAAATAAATGAACCAAAGAGCTGATTCTTTGGAAAGATAAACAAAAGATCAACAAACTGACAAATTTTACTGTCATTATTGACAAAACTGACACATCTCTAGCAAGACTGGCAAAGAGAAAACAGCCTAAATATCAGAAAGAGAGTATCACCTCACTTAACAACATCAAAAGAATAATACTACAAATAACTACATTTTTAAGTTTAAAAATTTGGGTAAAATGGGGCGCCTGGGTGGCTCAGTGGGTTAAAGCCTCTGCCTTCGGCTCGGGTCATGATCTCAGGGTCCTGGGATGGAGTCTCGCATCAGGCTCTCTGCTCAGCAGGGAGCCTGTTTCCCTCTCACTCTCTGCCTGCCTCTCTGCCTACTTGTGATCTCTGTCTGTCAAATAAATAAATAAACTCTTTAAAAAAAATTTTGGATAAAATGGACCATTTCCTCAAAAAACACAAGCTATCCCAACTCATCCAGTATGAAATAAATAATTTTAATAGCTATATGTCTATTTTAAAAATTATTTTTGTAATTTTTTAAAGACTTATTTATTTGAGAGAGAGAGTGCATGAGCGGGAGAAGCAGAAGGGGAGGGAGAGAATCTCAAGAAGACTCCACACTGAGTGCAGAGCCCGACGTGGAGCTTTATCTCATGACCCACAAAATCATGACAGTTCTCAATTCATTTCATGAAGCTAGTATGATCTCTGATACAAATACTAAAGAAAGAACAAAAATAGAAAACAGCTGACCAACATCCCTCATGAACATAGACACAACAATCCTCCATGAATTATCAGCAAATAAAATTTAGAAATATATAAAAAGAATTATTTACCATGGTCTTGTAGAGTTTATTCCAAGTTACAAAGCTTGCTCAAATATTTGAAAAGCAATCAATGTAAGCTTATATTAATAAGCTACTATTTTGTACAATTACATGTAAACCTACAATTACCTTAAAATAATTTTAAAGAGAAAGAAAGAACCTGTCCTCACAAGGCAAACAGAAGATATAGGTCTAACTACTACAGTGGTTCTTACCTGCTGCCTTAGAAATATCTAGAGTTTATTCAAAGTAAATTCCTTAGGTCCACATCAGACATGGATCTAATAGGATTAATTTCAAGGTTCTCAGCATAAACCTCAAAAACTCTTGACTCTACCAGCTTCCCTGCCCTCTTGAGTGCTTCTTAAATTCTCACATTTTCTTTCTTTCTTTCTTTTTCTTAAAGATTGTATTTATTTATCAGACAGAGAGAGAGAGTACAAGCCCAGGAGCGACAGACAGAGGAAGAAGCAGACTCCCTGCTAAGCAGGGATCCCAATGCATGGCTCGATCCCCAGACCCTGGGATTATGACCTGAGCAGAAGGCAGACGCTTAACCGACTGAGCCACCCATGTGCCCCTGCCTCTTTTAAATCTCCATCACTTAGTCTCCTCTTATATGTTCAAGTGCCATATATACATGATCTTTATTCTTCCCCAACCCTCTTAGATGGACAAGAGACCAGTTGACTTGCCCCAGTCACTTTGCTGGGAAAATATGCAGTCTGGATTTCACCCCACATCTGCCCAGCTCTTAAAGAACTTACTAGTTCAACTGCATCAATGCTGCCTAGTATGTATTAATGAGGTTCATTACTAACATTTCAAAAATTTTAGTGTTGAAGTATTGTATGAAAAAAATTTCCAAAGAACTGTATGATAAAATGTAGGTTTTCAACAACACATGAGAAGTCCAGTACCTTGGTTGATGCCTGGTCATATTGCGCTGTAGATCTCACCAGTTCATCCCTATTTTTATTCAGAACTTTCTCTTTTTCAATTAATTCCGCTTTTGCTTTCTCCAGTTGGAGTTGGAGTTCTTGACATTTACTTGCTTGGCCTCTCATTTCTTTCTCTTGTCCTTGCAGATGTAGTTCCAACTCACTAATCTTGTTCCTCAGGTCTTAAATCACATACAAAAGCCAAATTTTAATTAATATATAATTTTGACAAATTTATAGCTCAATTCAGAATGTATCATTTATGTTATTACTCTGCTCTGAAATCTTTGGTGGGATAAATATAAATTCACACTAAACACAGAAACTACTTTAATTGGATTTAATTCAATGGTTAGTCTATATTGTCATTTGTATTCAAGTATCCCATAGGAAGCAGGCGAAACAAATTTTCTAATGCTTTCAGAGAAACTTGGGAAAGAAAATGGTTTTCTAAAATCATGAAGAGTGTCTTATTGAGGCTGCAAAAACTGCATCGCATATGATACTCCACATTAAAATTACTACTTGGTTTTATACACTGGCAAACTAGTATTTGTTTTGTGCCCATGTCAATGCAAGTGAGTGCTAAGCAGTGCAAAATTCACCTTTCTGCATTCTCTGGTAGTTTTACCTCCAGTAAAGATCAAGACAGTGTGAGCCTCCTATACTGCCAAAATTAACAATAAATTTTTTTTTCATTTTTTTCCCCCTACATACATATAATACCGGTTCCAATGGCATTGGCAGTGTGACATTCTCACCAGCAAACACCGACGGTGATTTGCAATATATTATAGCACTGGAAATTATCGTCTGCACAGTAGATTCCAAAACA
Organism: Martes martes; assembly: GCF_963455335.1. Taxonomy (NCBI): domain Eukaryota; kingdom Metazoa; phylum Chordata; class Mammalia; order Carnivora; family Mustelidae; genus Martes; species Martes martes. Next base: position 53,598,109 of record NC_137903.1, read on the forward strand.
CCACCTGGTGCCCTTGGCTGTCAGGTGTGGTGTGATACCCCAGCCAAGGTTACAGGTTGGCTCCCACACGGACAACCTGGAAGTACAGAGCAAAGCTGCCTGCAGACATGGACCACACCTCCGGCCAAAGCTGGCCAGACCCCAGGCTTGTTCCATGGGCCACGAGAGAAGCCCAAAGAGAAGAATGGGACAGGGCTACTGTAACCGACCTACTCACCCTGCTTCTAGAAAGACAAAGCCACTCAAGACCACTTTTGAAGGTTTCCGGGCAGCAACTTTTTAGTGCAAATAAAGGTACATTCCAGAACTATGGTATCTTTTATCCCCAAAGCAGTATGTCACATCACCAGATTGAGATGTTGAGTTTTGATGTAACTAACAGAACACACAAGCACCTTCTAGGACTATAAACGTCTGGAATCACCTTGGAAATTATCTCAGGAAACTTTAATTTCAATTTAATGTAGCTCACAAAGTTACCTTGATTCTGGGCTTTTAATTGGTCCAAAAGGTGAGAATTGCTTGAATTATCACAGAAACTGCCATTAGCATCTCTTTTCCCTGTGTGCAAAGTTGATCTACTTGGAGTCACCTCTTCTTCCCCAGAGAAGTGAGATGCAGAGAAATCTCTCCTAATTGGAGTTTTTAGCGCATTCGATGAAAGCCGAGTTGGGGTCTTTTCTTGTTGCCAGGAGAATACGGATGAGGAAGCCTGATGTCGTGCAATGTCCCGGTGATTCATTGTGCTTTGGGGAATAGCCTGACTCGTTTTCTGTAAAGACAGAAACTCTTTAGGGCCCCTTAAACATCTCAATATTCAAGGCTATTTATTTTCATTTAGAGCATAAGGACATAATGCCAAGAAGTTACCATTTCCACTGCACACCAAGAAAGAATGTTCATCAAGTCAAGGGAACCATAACGTTGCAATATCCAGGGAAGGAACTGTCTAATGGTTACACTTTAGCACTGAAGGCTTAAGGCAGTAATATTTGAGTCCTAATCTATTAAAATGGGCTCAGTTTTCATATTTATTCTGGATCTCTCATATACTCCATTAAAAACAAGTGAGTATTCACTACCATTCTGAGTTCTGAAATTTGGTGTCCTTGGCCTGTCCTTGGTCATCTCCTCCCCTAGCTTTGCACAAAGAAGATCAAAACTAAATATTAACCTAAAGAATTCTTTCAAGAATCTCATTTTCCACCATACCACTCCCAAAAAATGTCATACAAGGTTTTATGTAACACACATTTGTGGATTTGCAATTGCTCTGAATTCCTTATTTTTTTAATTCAAGTATAGTTAACATACAGCATTATATTAGTTTCAAGTGTACAACGATTCAACAAGTCTATATATTTCTCAGTCCTTATCAAATAATCCCCCCTTATCTCCTTCTTTTGTTCTCTTTACCTCCATTCTGACTAATATCAAGACATGATTATAGATGGTACATTAATCTTTTTTTTTTAAAGATTTTATTTATTTATTTATTTATTTGACAGAAAGAGACACAACGAAGGAGGGAACACGAGCGGGGGAAGTGAAAGAGGGAGGAGCAGGCTTCTTGTTGAGCAGAGATCCCAATGCGGGGCTCGATCTTAGGACCCTAGGATCATAACCTGAGCTGAAGGCAGACATTTAACAAATGAGCCACCCAGGTGCCCCGGTGCATTAAATTTTTTATAGCAAAATCTTTTCTTTGCCACACAGAGAGGTTTCGTGTTTGCAGACTCAAATTTCTCCACCAAGAAAACTCTGGGAATCACTGTCAGAAGGAAAGTGGGCACCAATGACTGAACTGATCACAAAACACATGATGTTTCTAAGACAAACCAGAGAATTACTGTTTAATTTTTACTCCACCGTGAGAACCAATACTTTTGCTACATATCAGAATCCTGGTGGTCTCCAAACAAGGGTTAAAGGCATGAGAATAATTAAAGGGTCAAGCTCTCATAGGTACTTGGTGATCCTCAGTACATAAGTATCTACTTAGAAATCCAGCCTTAAGCTGTTTGAATTGTCCCATTTCAGCGAGTTCTTATGGTTAGCACAAATACATAAAGTGCCAAACTGGGATTTAGGTTGTTGTTTTTCTCCCCCCATCCCCTTTTCTGTAGCAAGTAATATCACACAAGCAGAAACGGTAAGGGTAAATTCTACAGATACCAGGTATATTTGGGTCAGTCCCTAAACTAGAAGCAGGGGTTTTTGAAACCTGCATTTTGTTTCTTTTGCTGACATTAAAACAAACCTCTTCACCCACCCCTCTGCCTATTTACCCATACCAAATGGAGCTTAAAATTTGAGTCTCTATAACTTACTTAACAGAATTGGGGAGATTATCTTGATAATTCTCTCCTCTAAATAAATATTTCATAAATAATGACCCTTAAACCCCATGTCCCTCGTGGCAATCAGTACATTCCATAAGGACTGAATGGGAAGCAGCCAATGGCCTCCAGGTGATAGAGCCAGCCAGTGAATGTCTAGAATGACCCTGGTCCTCCCCTCTCCTTACCATTAGGTCTCCATAGGGAAATAATTATATGGCTACAGTTTCTGTAGAATTTGATGAACATCTATTGTCTAGGGATAAACTGATCTCCCCACACTACTTTTTGCTTCTACTTGCTTTTAAAACCAACAAGTAATTATAACTAATGTAATCAGCCAGGAACTTTACCTTCTCAATGTAAGAAAAATGTGTCAAGCTCTACGTGAACCAGATTGTTCTCAACCTTGGACTCCTGTATATCAAAGTACTTGTTCAACTACATACTCTACTGAAAAGACCCATCATTAACTTACTTTAGCCTGCAAGGCTTTAACCTCTGCCTCTAATCTTTTTCGTTCTTCAACCTCCTTATTATATTTTTCTTTTAGATCTTCATACTTGGAACCTAAACAAAGACAATGAGATACAGTTTTACTTTGGTCATTGATTTTGTAAAGGAATTCACAGGTCAACAATCATCGTAATAGTTTAGAAATGAATATTGCAGTACACCAAGTAAACAGACGCTGGGTTTGAGTAATCTGAACCTAAATTTTTTTTAAAACACACACAGACTAAAATGAAAAGTTTAAAGGCTTAAGTGGGTAGCTCCACTACACAGATACACAAATGGATATGTAGCCCATTAATGCCCAAATTAAAAGGTTAATTTTTTTAATGCCCAAGTTAAAAGTTGAATTCAAAGATGAATTATGTGATTTCTTTGGCAGAATTAAAATCCCAGTAAAAGAGCAATGGAGGGAAATCATCCTTACCACTATAATACTGACTTGGTGTCAGTGGAGTTGCAAAGATTTTTTGTGGTGTCGTGGACGGATGCAGAGAAACATCTGCAGCCTGTGCAGCTTGTTGGCTTCTTTCAAGTTCAGATTTACACCTGTTAGGAAAGGACCCAAGAAGATGCAAATCAGAGCAAATGCTACCAAACACTAGCACCGCCCGTTCCCAGAGAGTAATAAACTTACAAAAACCCCACCCTCTGAGAATTCTTACCACTTCCTCGGTCCAATACACATTCAATAAGAACTAACTTATGGGACAGACCTAAACTCAGTCCCCCCTCTTCAAAGGAACTCAGTCTGGTTAGGGAAACAGAAATATAAACCTATAATTGCAATGTTACAAAGGCTACGATGAAGGTCTGTAATGACACTATGGTTATAGAGTTGGGAGGTTGGGAATGTATTCTGAGCAAATTTTTTACTCCAAGGCAAAGAAAGACACAGGAATATTTAAAAACAAACAAACAAATAAACAACAACAACAACAAAAACGAACTTCAGAAGCATAGGAAGAAATTGGCATCGCTGAAGCACGGTCTCAAATCACAAAATTGAATGACATCACTTGTGATATTAAGTCATTACAAAAACATAAACTTGCCATGTATTTTATGACATTTTAAAAAAAACAGAGACACAAAGGGATGCCTGGGTGGCTCAGGGGGTTAAAGCCTCTGCCTTCAGTTCAGGTCATGATCCCAAAGCCCTGGGATCGAGCCCCACATCAGGCTCTCTGCTGAGCGGGGAGCCTGTTTCCCCCTCTCTCTCTCTCTCTCTCTCTCTCTCTCTGCCTGCCTCTCTGCCTTCTTGTGATATCTGTCTGTTAAATAAATAAATAAAATCTTTAAAAACAGAGACACAAAAATCAAGTTAACATAATGCATCTAGAGAAAACAGGGCTGGAGAAAGTCACAAGTAAATGGGAAAAGTAAGCTATATGTTGTATATATGCACAGAATATTTCTATCACTTAAGTTCTGAACACCTTTCAGAATCAAACAACCTAAGTTAAGAGGACTCAATTCTCACAAGTCTATAATATCTCTGATTTTAGCTCAACACAAGAAATGAAATGAACACCCCATAGAAGAGCTAATGATGCACAGCAGTCTCTTTCTCATGGACATGTTGCTCAAAACAAGGAGTGAGGGAGGTGCCCCAGTGCCCTAGCCCGACTCAGCTCCAACCTCAAAGTGGGAGGAAAAAGCAATGTCTGGCCTAAAAAGGACTGCTCTACAAATCAAATAATCAGATTCAAGCTCCTGGTAAGTAACAGCACTGTCCGATAGAAAGGTTCTACTAACATGTAAAGAGTAATAAGAAACAAATGAATTTAATCTTAGTATTTTATTTAACTCCATATTTTTAAAATATCATCATTTCAACTTGCAGTCAACACTAAAATTATTGAGATATTTTACATTTTTTCTATTTAACCTTCAGAATTTGGTATGCATTGCATACTTATAGCACAACTCAATTTGATTTTTTTTTTTTTAAAGATTTTATTCGAGAGAGAGAGAGAGAAAGAGAGAGAGAACACAAGCAGGAAAGGGGACAGAAAGAGAGGAAGAAGCAGACTCCCTGCTGAGCAGGGAGCCCAATGCGAGACTTGATCCCAGGACCCTGGTATCATGACCTGAATTGAAGGTAGATGCTTAACCGACTGAGCCACCCAGGCACCCTGTCACATCTCAATTTGTAATTACCACATTTCAAGCAAATAGCCACATGTAGCCAGTAGCCACCACGATGAACGGTGTAGGTCTACAGACTACCAAAGGTGTGACAAATTTGGTGATTTTAGAGATGAATTTTAAAAAGCCTTGTAGACTCAGTTTCTTTTTCCTCTCAAATTCACATTTCATCCCCCTCTGTCTATCCTTTCATTAGAAAAAAAAAGTTTATTTATTTAAAATATAAAATTATACCCTGCTTTATTCCTATAAACCTTTATTTCTCCTATTTCCTATAAAGAAAAAAACTGCCACCAAAAACAGCACGAAATTAAGCATCTTTCTACTTGGTTTAACTATGAGATTGTCAATACTCAACAGTTTTTGACCAAGATTTCCAATAGTCCAGACTAACTTGTTTGAGACCTTCCAGAAACCTGATCAGTGGCCACTGTTGGAGAAGGTAAGTTTCAGCCTGCACCTGATGGTTACCAGTGGGAATCTGAATACACTCAATAGTTGTTGTAGTTTATAGCTTTTACATTCTGGAATACTGTGTTCTTAATAGTTTTTATAGTCTGAGGTTTATATAGTTTGTAAATGTTTATAAACATCTATATCTACATCACAGGTAATAAAAATACTTCTAAACTAAATGTGCTATCCTAACCCCAACTATAACAACTGATAATAATAAAGCTAACACTTAACCAAGTTGCCAGGTATCCCACACAACTCTGAGCACGTTATATCTGCAAGTCTTCCCACCAAATGTCACTTTGCAATATAGACATGTATACAAAAATGTTTACCTAAAATGTTAAAAACACAAACATTTCTGTCTAAATTATTAAAACCAGTATTTCTAGGGAGCCTAGGTGGCTCAGCCAGTTAAGCAACTGACTCTTGGTTTCCACTCAGGTCATGATCCCTGGGTCAAGGGATCGAATCCACATGGGACACACACTTGACGGGGAGTCTGCTTGAGATTCTTTCCCTCTCTCTCCTCCTCTGCCTCTCCCTCAGCTTGCTCTTTCTCTCTCTCAAATAAGTAAACAAGATCTTTAAAAATAAATAAAAAGAAAACCAGTATTTTTAAAACCAGCAGCCAAAGTATGCTTTCAAAGAAAACTATTCTGGGGCACCTGGGTGGCTCAGCGGGTTAAAGCCTCTGCCTTCGGCTCAGGTCATGATCCCAGGGTCCTGGGATCGAGCTCCACGTCAGGCTCTCTGCTCATTCTATCAATGAGATAGAAGTTATTTATCATCCCAACATGCAACTTATAGGAGAGTAGGAACCAAAATTAGGGAGAGATTTCTGTGTACCTAAATTATCTTCACAGAAAAATGAATAAGAGTAATTTTAAAGTGTTTTAACTTGCAAAAATATATTCGAGAGGTAAGTAGAATTAAGATTATTGCAGCTACGTTAGGGAAAAAAAATTCTTGGTATCAAGACATTTATTTATCAGCCAGGGAATCAGGGTAATAGTCGTATTAGGTCACGTATCCTCTGCAAGGATACATTGAGAAAGGCACATCACCCCTGTGGTCTTCTCACCAAAAACTCATAACCTCAATCTGACCCAGTGGTTCTCAATCCGGGATGATTTTACCTCCCCAAAGGCATTTGGTGATGCCTAGAGACATGTTTGATTATCAAAACAGGCAGGTGGGGGAGGTGTTACTGGCGTCTAGTGGGTAGAGGCCAGGAATGCCGTTAGGTATCTCACCATGCACAAGACAGCTTTCCTCAGCAAAGGACCATCCAGTCCCAGATGTGAATTGTGCTCCTGCTGAAAAACCTTGATCTCGTCAGTGAAAAAAACAGCCGACAGGCCTAACTTGAGGACTGTTCTACAAAAGAGCTAACTAGGACTCTTCAACAATTTCAATGACATAAAAAACAATAAACTGTCACAGCTTAGAAAGAGACTGAGAAAATATCAACTAAATGCAATGTGCAATCCTAGATCCGAGTCTGGAACAGAGACAGCTCATGACGGAAAAACCAGTGACATTCTAATAAGGTCCATAGTTGAGTTAATAGTACTGAATCAATGTTTATTTCTGGTTTGGTCACTGCACTTTGGTTATGTAAAATGTTAACAACTGTTTCTGTAAATCTAAAGTTATTTCAAAATGAAAAAAAATTTTTTTTTAATTTCTGGGTGTGTATTAGCAGAATCAACAATGGGACAATCTGCTAACATCCACTTTGCTTCCCGCCTGTATTACTCCTTGATATTTTGACAAAACTCCACTATTACAATAAGAAAATACTATTTATAAGCTAACATATTTTGGTCCCACCGGATTTATTTTGATTAATGTCTCAAATTGTTTGAGGATTTTTTTTTAACGGAAAAGAAGTCATAAGCACCATTTTTTATTGCTTAAGCTGGCAAATTGGTTATGTAATGCTTAAGGTGGAAGATGGGGATCTCAGGAGGAAACTCTTCTTGAGTACACTTCCTTCCCTCTCCAGCCTAGATTTCATGGCACACGATTTTAACCACCCTCTTCTCAGCATCCTCAATCATTCCACCGTCCTCCATCCCATTACCCTAGCCAAAAACAACCCTAAGTCAATCCTCCATTTCACATCCTCAGCATTTACAACCCAGATGCTAAAAGGGGGGTGGAGCGGTGGGGGGGGTGGAAGCAGACAACTCTATAGACGGGTCCTGCTATAAATTCCTGGTGTCCAACCTCAGCTGGGCCCTCAGTACTCCTAGGTCTTTTGAAATTCCCTAGTTCTTTTTTTTTTTTTTTTAAGATTTTATTTATTTATTTGATAGACAGATTACAAGTAGGCAGAGAGGCAGGCAGAGAGAGGAGGAAGCAGGTTCCCCGCTGAGCAGAGAGCCCAATGAGGGGCTCGATCTCAGGACCCTGAGATCATGACCTGAGCTGAAGGCAGAGACTTCAACCCACTGAGCCACCTAGGCGTCCCTGAAATTCCCTAGTTCTGTCTCATTATCTACAACAGCTTTTCCATTCAGAGGAAGAAACAAGCCATCAGTATTAACCATGCTTAACTCCCCTCCATCTTCTAGCACTCGCTATTGAGAGATTTGGTATTATTTAATATTATATCATCCAGTAACAAACAGCATCTGGCTCATGAAGGAGCTTAATAAATATATCTTGAATAAATGAATAAGCAAGAAACCTTTTAATGAATATACGTAGTACTGAGCCAGGCAACGATAGGACTGAAGTACAGAAGAATTAATTTTTCTCAAGTCATCGTTTATTTCATTGGGAAAATGATTGCAACATAAAATTACATCATCAGAGGAAAAGATAAAAGGATCCAATGAATACATATAAAGGATATCCACATTAATACCACTCGAAAATAATTACCTTTTCAGTTCCTGTTCCAGTTTTTCTATTTGTTTTTTGCTGGAGTTCAGTTGCCCTTCTTGGAAATTCACTTGTGACTCCTTGACTTGAAGTTCATGAGAAATTTTCTGCTTGGTCTTCTCCAGATTCTCACATATTTCCATCAAGCTCTGGTTCTCCCTTTTGAGGTTTGCGCCCTCTGTTTTTTCATTCTCAACCTAACATAGATGGTGCAGAAAGAAATAGGTCTCGACTTTGGGAATTTACCAAGTACTTGCAAATCTGAGTGCAACACCGAGGACTAATTATTCTGAGACGTAGTTGCTGTGATCTATAGGTCAGTGCTTCTTCACAGACACAAAAAAATCTTTTTAAAGATTTATTTATTTGAGAGAGAGAGAGCGTGAGCATGGGCAGAGGAGCAGAGGGAGAGGAGAAAAAGTCCAAGCAGATTCCATGCTGAGCCCGGAGACTGACAGGGGCTCCACAGCACGACCCTGAGATCATGACCTGGGTGGAAACCAAGAGTGAGATGCTTAACCAACTGCACTGCCCAGGTGCCCCACAAACACAGCAATTTTAAATGACCTCACTTTGAAGCTTATAGATAGAAAAGTTCTACAAAGTCATGGTTTATGCTGTCTTTTGTCAGAGCTGTATGTACCCTTCCTGGAAAGGGAGGGTTTAATGTTCTTTCGAATATAACAAACCAAAAATAAACCCTATAAATCTCCCTTAGTAATTCATTTTAAAGTGTGGGGCACCTGGGTGGCTCAGTCGGTTAAGCGTCTGCCTTTGGCTCAGGTCATGATCTCAGGGTCCTAGGATCGAGTCCTAGGTCGGGCTCCCTGCTTAGCGGTGAGTCTGCTTCTCCCTCTGCTCCTTCCCCCGACTTGTGCGCTCTCCCCCCAACCCCTGCCCTCTCTCTCTCTCCCCCCTAAGTAAATAAAATCTTAAAAAAAAAAAAAAGTCTGGCCGCTTAACTAAGTTGTTGTAAAAATTCTCCCACTAGCAAAGCCATTTTAGAAGCCATGACTGTACCACCAGCTTGCTGGCTAATGCAAAGGGAAGGAAGAAACACTGTTTTAATTTTCATTTCCTAGCCCAGAAGAGAAGTAGTCCAGGAATACCATGGTGAAAAGCCCACCCTCAGGAAACAATATCCATTTGGACCACAAAGCACCCTAATACTGGCCCCAGATTCGGAGTCAGAGAATCTGGCCATGTTGGTACAGAATACAAAAGCAATTTCCCACGTGTGGTCCCAAATGGAATTAAAAAAGAACTCAGCCGCCCTCAATATTAGCAGGTAAGGAGAAATGAGGGGCAGAGGCTGGAGAAAAAAGAGAGGGTCAGATTGCCACCCAAAGAGAGCGCTCATTTTTCTCGAAATTTCAGACCAAGATCAAATAATCCAAATACTGAGTGAACGGTTTTAAATGCCAGCATTTCGGTGATACCTTCTGTTTCTGCTTCTGCAGCGCGGCCTCGAGGGTCTCCAGCTGGAACTGCCTTTGCTGCCTCTCTTTCTTCAGTTTGTCCAGCTGGCCTTCCAGCTCTTGGATTTTCTGCAGAGCTCTGGTGGGCAGGCCCTCCTTCCACTCTTCCAAAGCCCAGCTCATGCTGCTCTCCTTTCTTTACTAGTCACACATTTATAAATAAACTGGAAAGAATAAGCAGACTGTTGGTCTTCCTGTAAGAAAAAGGGACCAAAAAGTCTCAGAGACTAATGAGTCTCTAAGGAGTTTCAAAGCTTCACATTTCAACAGATAAGGACGTATAACCTCTATCTTCTCCACCCCCCTGAAAGGTGGCCACCAATAGCTCTAATTGCAAGGTACCCCAGATGCTCGTGTGGCTTCCCTGGCTCTCTGTCTTTCCTAGTTCTCAGGTTTGACTTCTTAGCTACCTGCTTTCTACCGCTCACTTTGTTTTCATGATATAAAACAGGAGTACTCTGCTCTGGGGCTACAGGTGAAATACGTCCTGCAAACAAACAAGACTCATGGTAAGTTATTTTGCAAATGCTCTTCTTGCCCTCTTCACCTCATTGCAATGCACACTTTGTCCCTCTTCCTCTGAGAAGCCTTTCCTGGGGAGATCCCCAATCTGGCCATAGCTCCTGGTCATAGTCTGTCATGGCATAGGCCCCCTACCTCTCCTTCCCAGCAGTTATCGTGTGTTGAATTATTGCAAGAAGGAACAAAGAGCGAATGACATGTAAGTGCTAAAATCATTGCAAAATGTGGTAAAGCCATGCTCCAGACAGACCTTGATGTGGAAACTTGTATATAGCCTCAATAATTCAAATCCCAGCTCAGCCATCTACAAGATGTGTGACCTTGGGCATGTTATTTAACTGCTCTGTGCCTCGGTTTCCTCATTTATAAAGTGTGGATAATAGTGACGGTGACTTTCCAAAGGCTTAGAACAGTCCTATATTTCCCAATAAGCATTCTGTACCTGTTAGTTATTACATTAATCCTCAAAAATACTTCATTTGTATATTTCAGCCTCTGGTACAAAGAGGGAAGTGGCTTACCTCCTTCACAGCCACATTTTAGGAAATTTAAATGAGCTGGGAGAAAAGTATGGTAATTGCTCTTTATTCATTAGCCTCTGGAACTTAAAGAAAAGCATTCATTTTCCAGCTATTTGAGCACGGTGAGAATCTGCTTTTTGACAAATGAAGCCCACAAACATTTTAGTGTCTTGCTTCAACTGACTGTATCAATGAAACTTTTTATCAGAACTAATAAATGGTTGATAAAAGTACTAAGAATGATAAAAAGATGTTCAAAGATTAAAGAGACAGAGCAAACATGGAAAACATGGTTTAGCTATTAAAGCCTTGGAGAGCAGTGTTTTCTCTGCCAGTTTAATTTTTTTTCTTTTTCCAGATCTCAGTTCTTTGAACGCAGCATCTTAAACTCCACTGCCATTTGCCCAGAAACTGCTGGAAGAAATCTCACGCGTCTCCACCAACAAAGGACAATTTTACACTGTCACAATAGGCTTCTCCTTCCATTTCAATCCAGCTTGCTCATGCAGGGGCGGGAGTACAACGGCCCAGAGGCACAAAAGGATAACTGTCCTAAACAGAGCTGCCTGCCACTGAAATCATTATATCAAGATGCCATCATCAACAAAATATTAGAAGGATCAATTTAGGAAGCTGATAGGGATGAGGAAAATAAACAGAAGGAAAACTAGCAAGTTGAATGCTTTTCTATTGCAGAGTCTAAGATACAGCTATAAAGAAGTAGTTAAAACAATCACCAGACCAAGGCAATTTTGATCAGATTAACGCATCAACCATTCACAGTCTGTATGGAGCTATTGGGGCAAAGGTCGAAAAGCGTAAATCTCCAGATTGACACCTAAGGAGCAGCAGGTGTAGAGAAGGATGGGTAGTTGAAGAAAAGCCCCCGGTGTCAAGGTTCCTGCAAGGAGGATTTTGCAGAAAAGGCTCTTTCTATCTTAAACATGGGGAGGGCACTCCTTATGCCCTAATCACCCACCCCCAGGACTGGAGGCCCACTTTCACGCTTTCCCTTTAAAAGGAGCTCCCATCTCCAAGAAACCCCAGTCGTCACCTATAGTGCCACCGCTGAGCCTAAGGGTGGAAACCCCGTCTGCTCTCCTACACAAAGCTCAAGGACAGGACTCGTCGTTTACTTATTTCTGGGTCTTCCTAACATAGCAGAGCCAGGCACTCAAGCGTGTCCAAATAAGTGTGGAAGACAGGGGAAATGCTCTCGCGGATAACAACGGGCACACCAATGTGCCGCGCAGATCAAAACCCAAACTTTTCTCTCCTCCACGCAACAAAGGACCGACGCCCGCATTTCAAAAAGGAACCACTGGCTCTGGACCTAGACGGTTGCTAGGAAATACCTGCTAATCTCCAAATCATGCATCTTACAGAGGAATCTGATCCCCCGAAGTGCAAGCTCAGGACCGAGCAGGGTCTGCGGACACTCGTGCGAGCACAGGAGCGGAAGAGCGTGCCAAGCCCTTGTCCAAGCCCTGAAAACCTCGGCCGGGTGGATCCTCCAGTCCCTTCAGGTGGGAGGGGGCGGTCCGCTGGCCCCGCGAGCTCGGTTCCACGGGCATCCCTGCCCAGGATCCCCGGGCGGAAGGCCAGCCCACATGACGCCCGCCGCCGACGCCACGACCCACGCAGGACACTCACCTTGCTGGCGGGGAGGGAAAGACGACCCCTCAGAGAGTCGGGCTCCGGTGCAGCCTCCGCGGGCTTCAGCCCAGATTCCAATTCAAACTGCCCGCGACCGCCACCGGTTTTCGATTCGCCCGCTTCCGGGACGGGGCCAAACTCACCCTCCAAGCCTATTGGTCACCATAAGCAGAAATGGGCCAATCGGCTTCCGCGCACTCGGACTGCCGGCTCTGATTGGTTCTTTCGGACGGATTTAAAAATCAAGCCCTCACCCCCGGGGGCCGGCGCTGGAGTTACAGTGTTTTTTTGTTGTTGTGGGAGGGCCGAGACCACGTGCATTCTCAGAGGCTGGAAGACGTTTTGAACCGCTACTTCCGCAAAAGCCGGGAACCCGGCGGACCGATGGGAAGGCGTGGTCTGTCGCCTACAACCGGCTGAATTATGCTGTCTGGCGAGCTCTCCAGGTATCTGCTTATTAAATACACAATTTAGGACATAGATACGAGGTACTCTGCTTGCCGGGCATTCTTCACCCACTGTCATTTTTTTTTTAAGATTTTATTTATTTATTTGATAGGGAGATCACAAGTAGGCAGAGAGGTAGGCAGAGCGTGAGAGGGAAGCAGGCTCCCCGCTGAGCAGAGAGCCCGATGCGGGGCTCGATCCCAGGACCCCGACCCCGAGATCACGACCTGAGCCGAAGGCAGAGGCTTTAACCCACTGAGCCACCCAGGAGTCCCCGCCCACTGTCATTCTTAACAATTCTTTGAGGAAAGTATTTCCTTTTTATTTAAAAGTTAACTGAGGCACACAGACGTTCCCTAATTTGAAATTGAATCTAGAACATACTGGATCTCACTTTTAACTGCTGTCCTCTATTGGTCATATTCTAAAGAGGTGATTCTGAACACTTGTGAGCTGGATTCTAGGACACTGCAGCCAGAAAAATCTCCAAAACTGGATGTAATCTCTCCTCATTATGAAGCCCACTAATTTTGTGTGTATTTAGGTACTTGTTTTAATTCCCTATTCAGTTAAAAACAAGCTTCAATGAATTGTTAAATTACTCTATCTCTGATGCTGTTGTCCTCCGCAACAGATTCCAAGCTTTCTGTAGCCCTCTCTCTACCTTTCATTAGATGGTTACTGCATTCTAGATAGTCCCTTACCTTTTCTGCTTATCTTTCAATACCCAGTTCCAATGCCACTTTCTACATAAAACTTCCCTGTTCTCACCCACCCTTTAGAAATAATTATTTCCTACATCTTTCCCAGAAATTGGTGTATACCTTATATTTGTGTCTATTTCTCCTACAGTCTCGAAAATTCCTGTAGATTAAAATCTGTTTTAATTTACTTTTGTATCTCTGGTAACTGTCTAGTATCTTTGCACATAAAGAATAAGACCGTCTTGGTCTGGAGAAAGGCCTTGTTACCCACTATCCTTGTATCCCCCCAAAATGGGGAGGGAGCCAGTAGGTGAGGAGAACTTTTACTGGGCACTGCCATAATTAGTCTAGCATCTGGTTGTTCTGGGATTTGAACCAAATTCTGACTCCAACACTAATCACAACTCCATTGCTTCCTAGGAGTAATTATTCAACTATTAGTTGCCTAAGGAAAACAGAACTAGAAAGACGTGTAAGAGAGGATTTTCAAAGATTACATTTGCTATCTATTTATTAATTTCTTAGTAGATACCTATTGAGTGGTCACTGTATAGCCAAGCCTGTACTTCACTCATCTATAATGATCAGTAAAAAAATACATTGACTTCTTGGGGTGCCTGAGTGCCTCAGTCGTTAAGCGTCTGCTTTCGGCTCAGGTCATGATCCCGGGGTCCTGGGATCCAGCCCCGCATCAGGTTTCCTGCTCAGAGGGGAGCCTGCTTCTCCCTCTCTCACTCCCCTCACTTGTGTTCCCTCTCTCACTGTCTCTCTCTCTCTCTCTCTCTCTCTGCCAAATAAATAAATAAAAATTTTTAAAAATATATTGACTTCTTAAACAGGGGAATCATGTGATAGAGACTATTTTGTGACTTCAGTTATGATTTCCTTCCCCTGCCTCTATTTTTAGGGGCTGAAGGAGGTGAATCCCATCCAACAAAATACAGATGTCTTCTGAGAGTCATTTTCAACTCCCTCACTTCTCCTTTTAAAGCCGCTCCCTCACTGAGTCAGTCTACTTTTTCTGAATTATTCATCCACAATCTCTACTTTCCGCCTATGAATCAGTGCCTTGAGTCTATCTTTTCCTCCCGTTTAGATCGCCGGGTCCATCACTTAAACCACTCTTCTGCTAGTATCCTCAACTCCCTTGGTTCTTGTTCTGTTTCCTCAAACCTATATGCATGCACCTGCCGAGACCCTGCCTAAGAGCACTGTTGCTCCAGAAGAAAAATTCCAGGACTGTGCAGATAGGAACCACTTAATTTTTTTTTTAAGACTTATTTGTTTGAGAGAGAGAGGAGGGAGCACAAGTTGTGGTCGGGGGAGGAGCAGAGGGAGACCTAGAACCCCAAGTCGGCTCCACACTGAGCATAGAACCAGATGTGGGACTCAAATCCCAGGACCTCAAGTTCATAACCTGAGCTGAAATCAAAAGTCCGACACTTAACCAACTGAACCACCCAGGCACCCCAATAGGAAGCACTTTAATTAGATGACCTCTAACTGGCATCTCGCTGCTCTACAGTCCTTTCTCCCAAGTCTAAAATTTCTCTAATCTCCTCCAACTACTGTCTCTACTCTGGCCCTCAGAACATGACCACATCTCCCAGTTGGCAGAAAATGAAAGATGTCTGACAGGAACGCCTTCAACTGCCTGTCACCCACATCTACACATTTGCCCAAATCTACACCCATTCCTCTCTCTACTTTTCCTGCTACAACCACAGGAAACATATTTCTGACTCAAAGGCTCTGTGTTCTGGAGCCCCTTGTGTCTCAGAACTCCACTCTCTGAGTTGTAAACAAGAATTTTCCACTGCTCCTACCTTCCTGAGTCTTCCTCGTAGCACTTAACACTGCTCAAATCTTTCCTTTCCAGAAGAAATACTTTCTCAAGCTACATTCTGTCCAGTCATCATCTCTCTCTCATCACACTGCATTTCCTTTTCAGGCTTGATTAAATAAGTTGCCATCCTCCTTTTAATCAATTAGCCCCCTCCCCAAAACATGAAAGTTATTTCTATAAATGAAGTCTGTCTCTCTGAATCACGAAGACAATATAACCTATTATTTGAAGCCGTACTTTACTTTTTTATGATTTCATAATAATGCTTCAGCTAAATGAAGGCTTAAAACCATTTTACAATTTAATATGAATCTAATGACGAGCTTGCCTCTCTCACTTTCGACTCTCTCACAGCATCGGTTCCGTGAGGAAGGAATGCTATCTGGTTGGTTGCGCTGGTGGTTGTAGTGGTTGTTACTTTGGTTTGTTGGTTCAGTTTGTTTTAGAGTCTACTGTTGTAGTTAGTATTAGGTGAAATATATTTTCCATCTTCTTATTTGCAACATTTCTGTGTCTATATGCTTTAGATGCATTTCTTGCAAGCAGCACATGATTTTCTTTTGTTTTTATCCATTTTGAAAATCTAGACCTTACTTTTGAATTTTTATTGAGATATAATTCATATCTAATTCATATCTAATTCAATACACTAATTTTAGGTGTACAGTGCAATGAATTTTGAAAAATACATGCATCTCCCAGGCAACATCAAAATCAAAATACAAATAATCCTTCACACAAGAAGTTACCCGCTGCCTAAGAGTCCAAGACACACTCCAACCCACTGATCTGTTTTCTGTCACTATACATTAAATATATGTGTTTTTAGAGCTTCATGTAACTGGAATTACATAATGTATACTCTTTCGTATCTGGCTTCTTTTGCTCAACATAATGTTTTTCTTTTTTTTCTTTTTTTAAAGACCTTATTTATTTGACAGAGAGAGATCAGAAGTAGGCAGAGCAGCGGGCAGAGAGAGAGAGAGAGGGAAGCAGACTCCCCGCCGAGCAGAGAGCCCGATGCGGGGCTTGATCCCACGACCCTGAGATCATGACCTGAGCTGAAGGCAGAGGCTTCAACCCACTGAGCCACCCACGTGCCCCAACATAATGTTTTTGATACTCACCCTTATGGTACTTGTATTTACTTATCTTTTAACTTTTTAGTAGTATGGCTCTGCATGGATATACAATTGGTTTATCCATTTTCTTGTTGATTGACATTTGTATTGTTTCCTGTTTGGAACTTTTATGAATAAAGCTTCTATATTTTTGCGTACAAGCTTTTGCATGAACATATGTTTTCATTTCTCCTATAAAATACATATAAGTGAAATTACTGCATCAAATAGTAAATGAATGCTTACATTTTTAAGAAATGCCCCAAATCTTTCCCGAAGTGGTTGTATATTTTACAGTGCATGAGTATTTGATCTGATTTGACCTGCATATTTTACCAGTACTTGGTATTGGCAGTCTCTAATTTATGCCGTTCTATTTGGTGTGAATGTTAGCTCATGGTGGATTTAATTTGAATTTCTCTGATGACTGATATGTTGGCCATTTTTGATGGGCTTATTACCTAGTTGTATGCCTCCTTTTGTGACATGTCTCTTAAAATATTTTGCCTTTATTTTTTACTGAGTTGTTGGTCTACTTCCTATGATTTCTCATATATTTTGGACACAAAGCCTTTGTCAGATACATGTTTTGCAGACATTTTCCCCAAAGGTGTTTGTCTTTTCAACTTCTTAATGCTGTCTTTTAAAAAGCATAAACTTTTGATTTTGATAGAGTCAATTCAATGTTCTCTTTCATAAGTCATGGTTTTTTGAGTCTTAGCTAAGAATGTTATATTCATCTGTACCTATTTCCTTTTCTGCACACTATTGTAAGTGGATTTCTAAAATTTTTAGTTTCTAGTATTATGTTGCTTGCATAAAGAAATCAATGTATTTTTATAAAATGACGTTGTATCTTGCAGACTTGCTAACCTGTCTTGTATTGGCTAGAATTGCCGTAACAAAGCATCACAAAGTGGATAGCTTAAACAACAGAAACTTCTTAAGGCTAGAAGTCCAAAATCAATGTGTTGTCAGGATTGAATCCCTCTGAAGGCTATAAAGGAAGAATCAGTTCCAGGCCTTTCTTTTGGAGTTGTCGCCATGCTCACATGGTGTTTTCCCTATAAGCATGGCAACTCCAAATTCCCCATTCTAGGAAGACTTCAGTCAGGTAAGATTAGAGCTGCTATTATCAATGACCATAGACTGGATGGCTTCAATGACAGAAATTTATTTCTCACAATTCTGAAGCTTAGGAAGTTTGGAATCAGGTGTGCCAGCATGTTTAGGCTCCGGTGAGAGATCTCTTCCTCACCTGATGGCCATCGTCTTGCCTCCTTACACGGCAGAGCAGAGAGAAAGAGGAAGTTCTCTGGTATGTCTTCTTATAAAGGCACTAATACTATGCACAAAGATCCCACCCTCATGACCTGATCACCTCCCAAAGGCTCACCTCCAGATACCATCACACTGAGGGGTTGGGATGTCAACATATTAATTTGGGAAGTCCACAAACATTCAGTCTACAACAGGACCCAAACTGATGACCTCATTTTAACTCTGTAAAGACCTTTTCTCCAAATAAAGTCATAATCTGGGGTACTAGGAATTAGGATTTCAACATTTGAATTAGCAAGTGGGGTGCAAGTTAACTTAGAATATCTCTTAATAGTTCTAGTAGCTTTTCTGTACATTACTATGTGTTCTCTGTGAGTCAACATAGTTCTACTTCTTCCTTTCCAGTCTACATGCTTTCTATTTATTTTTCTTCCCTTCCTTAGTCCACTGGTTATGATCTCAAGTATGATGTCGAATGGATATGAGAGTGGACTTCTTTTTTGTCTTTCTGATTTCAGAGGAAAACATACAGTCTTTTAACATTAAGTGTGATGATAGCTGTACATTTTTATAGATGCCCTTTATCAGACTGAGGAAGTTTCTCTGTTTCAGTTTGTTGACAGTTTTTATCATGGTTAGGTATTAGATTTTATCAAATTCTTTTGCTGCCCTTATTGAGATGATCCTATGGTAGTTCTCCTTTATTCAGATATTGTGGGGATTGTATTGTTTGATTTTCAAATGGTAAAGCAACCTTGGATTATGTTATATGTGCCACTTGGTTATGGCATATTATCCTTTTATATATCGATGAATATTGCTAATATTTCTCGAAGACTTTTGCAACTATGCATAGGAGAGATATTGGCTCATGTTTTCCATCTTGTTATATCATTTTTTAAAAGATTTTATTTTTAAGTAATCTCTACACCCAATGTGGGACCTGAACTTACAACCCCGGGATCAAGAGGTGCTCTGCTGTCCCCATTGAGCCAGCCAAGTGCCCCTATATTGTCATATCATTAAGTATGATTAAAACTGGCCTGGTTGGGTGCTTGGGTGGCTCATTCATTAAGCATCTGGCTTCGGCTCGGGTCATGATCCCTGGTTCCTGGGATTAAGCCCCAAGCTAAGCTCCCTCCTCAGCGGGAAGCCTGCTCCTCCCTCTCCCACTCCCTCTGCTTGTGCCCTCTCTCGCTATGTCTCTGTCAAATAAATAAATAAAATCTTAAAAAAAAAGAATTGGCTTTTTTTTGGAAGTTTGAATCCCTGGTTTTGGGATCAAGTTAAATCTGGCCCCATAAAATTAGTTGAGAAACATTTCCTCCTCATTTCTATCAGGAAGAGTTGATATAGAATTGGTATTATTTATTCTTCCATGCTTGGGCCTGGAATTTTCCCTATGCAGGTTTCTAATTAGGAATTAAAATTTTTAATTGAGAAGAAGTTTTTAAATTTTTACTTTATTCAGTTTCAGTAGTTTGTGTCTTTCAAGGAATTTTTCTGTTTCATATAGGTTGGCAAAATTATTGAAACATAGTTTTTTGAAATTTTCTGTTATCATTCTTTTAGTGGCCTTATTATATGTAATTACCTTTTTCCTTTCATTTTGGATGCTAATAATTTATGTTTTCTCCACCACCCTCTATCTCATCAATCCAGCTTGAATTTTATTGATGTTATCGATCTTTTCAAAGAACCAGCTTTTGATTTGATTAATTTTTTTCTTTAGTATTTGTCCATTTCCTGTTTCATTGACTTCTGCTTGTATCTTTGTATTTACCTTAAACTTAATTTTCTTTTATTAGTTGCTTAAAGTGGGAGTTTAGATAACCAATTCTAGACCTTTCTTCTTTTGCTAACATAAGAATTTAAAGTTCGTGTTAACTTTACCTGATGACACAATTTTTTTCATTTAAATTCAATTAATTAACATATAGTGTATTATTAGTTTCAGAGGTAGAGGTCAGTGATTCATCAGTCTTATATAACACCCGGTGCTCATTACATTACGTGTCCTCCGTAAAGCTCACTACTCAGTTACCCCATCCCCCCCACCTGCCTCCCCTCTACCAATCCTCAGTTTGTTTCCTATAATTAAGAGTTTCTGGGGCACCTGGGGGGCTCAGTGGGTTAAAGCCTCTGCCTTCGGCTCAGGTCATGATCCCAGAGTCCTGGGATTGAGCCCTGCATCAGGCTCTCTGCTCAGCAGGGAGCCTGCTTCCTGCTCTCTCTCTGCCTGACTCTCTGCCTACTTGTGATCTCTGTCTATCAAATAAATAAATAAAATCTTTAAATTTCTTACGGTTTGTCTCCTTTTCTGATTTCATCTTGTATTTCCCCTCCCTTCCCCTATGATCTTCTGTTTTGTTTCTTAAATTCCACATATGAGTGAAAACATACAATAATTGTTTTTCTCTGGTTGACTTATTTTGCTTAGCATAATACCCTCTAGTTCCATCCATGTTACTGCAAATGGCAAGATTTCATTTTTAATGGCTGAGTAATATTCCATTGTATATACATATATGGAATATATATATTCCATCATATATATACACACATACACACAAACACACACACCCACATCTTCTTTATCCACTCATCTGTCAGTTGACATCTGGGCTGTTTCCATAGTTTGTTGTGCTGCTGCTCTAGACATTGGGGTACAGGTGCCCCTTTGGATCACTGCATTTATATCTTTGGGGTAAATACCTAGTATTGCAATTGCTGGGTCATAGGGTAGCTGTTTTCAACTTTTTGAGGAACCTCCATGCCGTTCTCCAGAGTGGCTACATCAGCTTGCATTCCCACCAGCAGTGCGGGAAGGTTCACCTTTGTCCACATCTTTGCCAACATTTGTTGTTTCCCGATTTGTTAATTTTAGCCATTCTGACTGGTGTGAGGTGGTATCTCATTGTGGTTTTAATTTGTATTTCCCTGATAATGAGTGATGTGGAACATTTTTTCATGTGTCTGTTGGCCATTTGTATGTCTTCTTTGAAGAAATGAATGACACAAATTTTGTTTTCTCTTTTCATTTTCATTCAATCCAAGTATTTTCTAATTTCCCTTTTGATTTTGTATTTCACCTGTGGGTTATTTAGAAGTATATTGTTTATCAAATATCTGCAGATTTTCTAGATATCTTTCCATTACAGATATAGAAACATCCAGCTTCTTAGTGGCAAGTCAGTTTTTTCACTGGATCCCTTCCAAATCTACTCTGAAGGAATCAATACCTCCTCTAAATGTGGGCTTTTCTTTTCTTTCTAAAGAGCCTCTGCCAGGATTCCTTTCTGAGGGCTAACAGAATACCTTCTTTACAGTTATAGGATCTTGCATAAAATTGCCTTAGACCAGAGGACCCACTGAGAAATAGGCACAGGACCATCGGATTGCTGGTTCTGCCATATCCTGGCCTATTTCCTGGAATAATCATAGCCTATTTCCTGGAAGTAGCTGATCCGATGCTGTTATGGGTTGAATAGTGTCCTGCATCATTTCACATGTTGAAGTCCTAATCCCTAGCCCCTCAGAATGTGACTTGGATTGGAAACAGGGTTGTTTCAGATGTAATCAGTTAACATGAAGTTGTTAGAGTGAGCCCCAATCCAATAGGACAATGGCCTTATAAAAAGGGGATATTTGGACACAGAAGCAGAGATACAGGGAGAATGTCAAGGAAAGAATGGACCTGCCACAAACCAAGAGACTCCAAGGAGCACTGGCCAACTACCTGAAGCTGGGAGAGAGGCATGGAACAAGTTCTTCCTCCCAACCCTCAGAAGGAATCAATCCTGCCAACACTGTGATCTCAGAGCTGAGAGACAATACACGTCTCTTGGTTTGAAGGTACTTTGAGTGTTTTGTGACAGCAGCCCTAGGAAACTAACAGATACCATGTTGGAATTGCCTATTAAGGGGCTAGTTTAGGTATAACCTGCGGTGGAGTTAGAGAAACAGCCTCCGTAATGCACTATCTATATTGAGCCAGGATAGCAATAGCTAGAATATCCAGGTCCAGATTCCAAGTAATGGAACAAAAATTAGCCCTTCTCACTCTCACTCCAATAACCCATAGATGCTTCCCATTCTACTCGGGGCTCTACTAGATAAAGTGGGGTGTGGGTAACACCATTCCTAGTGGCACAAAAGGGTCCCATAAACCCTGAAGCTACTAACTGGTCTTGGGGTCTTTTTTAATGCCATTGAACCAGCAGGCCAAGAAAGGAGCTAAAATACTGGTGAGGCTAATCAACCCAGATTATTGTGAGAAACTAGGCTTGCTAATGCATGAAAGGGGCAAGAAGAACATGTCTGTAACTCAGACATATAACTCACTGGAGCTATTCCTATGTGCCTTTATGTCTGATAATAGCAGTGAACAAATAATTGCAGCCCCCATCGTCCAGCAAGGGCAAGGCAACCAAAGGCCTGACCACTCTGAGATGAAGTTCCACCGGCCCCACCAGGTGAATAAATTAATAAATAAAATAAAATAAATCAGTTGAGGCTGGCCAAGGTTGGAAAAATCTAGAATGGATGGCAGAGCAGGGAGTTGAGGAATATCAGTCCTGGCCTTGGGACCAGCTGTGGCTTATTCTAGCAGGAACCACTGTGGCTTAGTCTATTAAATCTTCTATAGCAAGTCTTCAGAGATGGCGGCCACCACTTGAAGGTACAATGACAAATGGATCTGAGCAGGGTAAAGTATGGTTATAGCAAGTACTTTTAAGACAAGCCCTTGGCCACCTGTGAGTTCAGCCACAGCTGGAATAGAGAGGTCTCTGTGCTCTCAGACTCCTTCCACCTTACGTGCAAGCTGCAGATCACGCTACTTCCCTGATCTAGGGATTTCTCTGACGCCTAGGGAATCTGCTAACCTACCACATAAGCACAACCTGGAAATATAGGGATAATTATCGTTTCCAGGGACAACCCTCAGTGAACACGGTCGGGAGCCAGGGGATAGATGGCTCAGCATTTCATCTTTCACATGTGCGATTCTGAAAGATGGCAGAAAAACGAAGCCCTGGCACCTACAGTGACAACCGGAAAATCACACCCTTGCCCTGACTTTTCCTCTTTCCCTGTCTCACTCTCCCTAGTCCCCACTTTGCTTCCTGGAATTATGACCCACATAAACTCCTTGCATCCTAGTCTTTTATCTTGGTCTCTGCTTCGAGGAGAACCCAAACTAAACAAGTGTCATATACATATGATGAATTATTTTCAGCAAATGAAAAATCCATCTCGGTTTCTCAAATGTTTCAAAAGCTTCCGTTAGGTAGGTGGAACCTCAGCCACTTCATCTGTGAAATTAGAAGTGTGATCATCATACATTTGCCTGGTTCTGATAGTTTTAGACCAGGCATTTCTGGGAGATGAGTAAGGGTCGTGCTTATTTCGTGCATATCTAGATTTCTTTTAACTACAGAGCCATGAATTTAACACATTCTTTGGGACAAGAATTAACTTTCAGAACTTGATATGAGGGGATTTTTGATCCCGAGGAAAGAAAGCCTGAGGATAAATATTACATATTCAACATGTTAGTATGATTTAAAAAATTTATTGCAAAAAATAAATATTCAACATCTTGATATGTTTTAAGTACATTGATTACAAACCATAGGGGCACTACATGATCTGAACTGAATTAAAACACAAGAAAAAGAATCCTAAACTTTTAAAAAGCGTTTTCTCTTTCTACCACTAGGTGATTCCCTATACCTTAGAAAATCTTTAAAAATAACTATACCGCATACCCTGACCCACTACGTCCTCTTGTCTATCTTCCCCAGTCCATTCTCTCTATTATCTGATGTTCTTGTTGCCTCCCTTTTTAAGCTAACATTTGCTTGTTTAAAGTAGAGGAAAATGACAGAAAAAATAATGGCCCATAATTATTAGCAAAATAATAAAATAACATATGCACACAATAAGAAATTCCAAACATTCAAAAAAAGATGTGAAAGATAAATTTAAGAAACTAGAATGAACATTGGACATCCACTAGACTAAAATCCTCATTTTGTAGCTGAGAACAGTGAGATTAAGATAGTTCTAGGGGCGCCTGGATGGCTCAGTGGGTTAAAGCCTCTGCCTTCGGCTCAGGTCATGATCCCAGGGTCCTGGGATCGAGCCCCGCATTGGGCTCTCTGCTCCAGGGAGAGCCTGCTTTCTCCTCTCTCTCTGCCTGCCTCTCTGCCTACTTGTGATCTCTGTCTGTCAAATAAATAAATAAAATCTTTAAAAAAAAAAGATAGTTCTAAAAATTCACACCAAGGTACTGCCAAAAAAAAAAAAAATGCAAATACGGAAAACGGTTTAAACAGATAAAACCTCATCATTCTAGAATCAATTACCTTACAGAAATTAGAAACACATCTTATGACTCTTGCAGTTATTATGAGTGAAGCAAAATGATTTACATATTTTTAAAATTTCAGTAACATTTCATTTAAAGAAAAGTGCTTACCTCGTGCTTGTTTCTTCCAAACTATTAAAATCAATGTTCATTATATTTTCTATTCTTTAGCTGAAACCTGATCCTCAAAGAAAGAATGTGGCTGTTATTACAGGTCCAAGTTTCCAAAAAGACAATGATACAGCCAAAAATAAATCTCCCAACTTGCAAGACAAGTTTGCCGAAGGAGATGACAGTATTTATCATCACGTGACTGAACTGAAGTTCAATTTGTCTCTAGCTCACTTGCAATAACAGTTTTGATCCAGGTGTTAGGTTAACCATGCAGTAAAGAGCATGATTCTCCTGATCTCTATAATCAGTGGGTTTGACACCTTGAAATAAAAGGTGAAGGAATTTTCTAAACCAGGAATAAAATGTTAGTGTCCCTAAGAATACCATGGAAACTTTTCTAAAGTGCAAAAAATTTTTAAAAGATTTTATTTACTTATTTGACAGAGAGAGAGAGAGAGAGAGAACAAGCAGGGTGAGCAGTAGGCAGAGGGAGAAGGAGAAACAGGCTCCCCGCTGAGCAGAGAGCTGGACACAGGGCTCAATCCCAGGACCCTGGGATCATGCCCTGAGTCAAAGGCAGACACTTAACCCACTGAGCCACCCAGATGCCCCTAAAATGCAATATTTGAGGTTATATCTAGTTCTGATTTAATAGGTTTGAGAGGGAGTACAGAAATTCACTTTATGAAGCACCTCTGCGGTCAACCCGGAAAGTGGATGAACTTCCTGGGTTACTTCTATTGTGCTAGCATCCCTCTGGCTTAACATGTGTCCCAGAGTTGTCATTGTTATTGTTGTTGCTTTTAATGAGATATTATTACTAACAGGTGTGTTAGAATAAACCAGGATGGGTTTGGTAGATCGCTTTGTACTTCCATATTCTACCATGGTCTTCTCTAGGAGTGTGTGGTATATATGTGTAAACAGGGTTCAACATGTGACAAGAGGATAAACTTAAACTATCAGTGCTAACTCCTTTCACTTTTTTGAAAACCATCTTGAGAGTGAACCAACTCCACCACTTTAAAGGTAGCATATAGGATGCTAGCTGGTAAAGAGTGGCTGCCTACGGATGGCATTGGACAGCTTCGGTCCCGGGATTGGGAGAAGCGTTTGTTGCTGCTGCCCCTAGTGGCCATCTGGGGTATGAGTCAGTTGTGCCTTAGTCCAGAGTCAGGCCTGGGAGATGATGGAGCCCTTAGGCCGCCAGGAGGCCAGTGGGTGGGATCACTGTGGAATGTAAGAAATGAGAAATTTGGTGAATGTGAGATAGATGTGGGGGTTAAGCATGCCTGCCAAAGCGCTAATATAGAATGGTGTGAATAATCCTGCTAAAATGGTTTTGTCATATACTAGATAGTGTAAATCTACGAGTCTTTATGTATTGTTTGGTAATACTTCTTAAATATTTTGCAGTGAGCCCTCTCAGCAGGAATGAACTCAAGAAACAAAAAGCAAACATGTGTTTAGTGAAAATATTAAATACACATTTCTCATTTCTCAATGATGTTTGCCCTAAAATGCTTGCCCATTTACCATACACCATGAGACCTGTAGTAATGAAAACTAGGGGGAAAAAAAAAAAAAAAAGAATGTGCTGCAGAGGCCCCAGGATTTATTTTAAATGTGAGACATTATTTTAAGATCTTCTTGGACGATATGAAATATGAAGCGATAGCTGTTAATGTGTTTGGTTTAGTTAACAGAAGAATTCTACAGACAGCTAAATGACTCTTTTCTAATGGGCCAACAGATGCTTCAAATTACAAATTGGTTAATTTCAGTAAGTGTTCAATTTTTTTCACAAAATTCGTGGAATTAAAGTAAAAAAAAAATCTGGCCATATTGTAAATACTCCTGTAAGTTTGATGAAAAACTTGAACTTCGAAGATAAAATAATTTGTTTTATGAGTATCACAAATACAAATTCTGCATTCATTCTATCTTTTGTCAGTAAATTTCATGCAAAATAAGATGTCTATAGAGCAGAAATATTCCGTGAAGCTTTAAGAGGATTGTGGTTATTGAAAAACAAAATCTGGAGGGCGCCTGGGTGGCTCAGTGGGTTAAGCCACCGCCTTCAGCTCAGGTCATGATCTCAGGGTCCTGGGATCGAGTCCCACGTCGGGCTCTCTGCTCAGCAGGGAGCCTGCTTCCCTCTCTCTCTCTCTACCTGCCTCTCTGTCTACTGTGATCTCTCTCTGTCAATAAATAAAATCTTTAAAAATAAATAAGTAAATAAAAAACAAAATTTGGAAACAAGGAATTATTGAAATTTATCCTAGAAAAGAAAGGAAAGAGTTGAATAAACAATGAGAACTTCATCCGTTTACAAGATTTAATTTTGAAATTCTATAATTGTGCCTTGAATATCCAGACTTGTGGGATAATCTTTTGATGTAGCTCCTTGTTTTATTTCATAAAGTTATATTATTCTGTGCTACAATGGAAAGAAGTCATAAAAGCTAACAATTTTGAAGCATTAACATTATATAAAATATTTTAAAGTATAAAGAGAGACAACTTACAAGTTTGTCTTATGAAAGTATTTGTTAAAGAAATCTACTCTGAAAAGAAGCAAACAGAAGTCATCTGTGAAAATACCT
This sequence comes from Martes martes, assembly GCF_963455335.1. NCBI lineage: Eukaryota > Metazoa > Chordata > Mammalia > Carnivora > Mustelidae > Martes > Martes martes. The sequence continues at coordinate 53,625,132 of NC_137903.1, forward strand.
TGGCTGAAATACCTACACATTTCAGAATAAAAAGAATAGAATCGAGAATTTCCTCCATTTAGCAGAATTTGTTCTAAACTTACCATTTGTTCTCAGTTGAAAATACTGTGGACTATAGAGGGGTGCACTGACAGGGATTGAGGCAATTTAATCTAAGATACAACTATAATAAGACATACTGAAAAAAAAACATTCTTCAGAAATATCTCCTTATTTCTGGGTATTAGTAAATAAAAAAGCTAAGGAACTGGATGACATATATGAATATATACCGACAATACTATCCTGCTTAGGCTACTTTTAATATTCTGATAATCAACATGAATGTTCCAAAATTTTATTTTGATATACATGGATATATGCATTTTTAAGAAAGGATTCTTTTTTTAAAAGATCCAACAATGTAAAAAAACCAATTTGTTGGCAAATATATGTTACAATTATACAATTTAAATAATTTTAGTTTCCCTTTTATTCTCAAAAATATCTCAACTGGGCAGCCAAATTGTATAGTCACTCTATTTTAAACCCAAACTGGAGGTTAAATCATTCATGCCCTAAATTGGTGAGAATATTTTTTATTCTGGAATATTTTTAAATGGATTTGGATGGAGGTTCTTTTGTTTTTATTTTAGGGTATAGGACATGGAAAAAAAATACCTGAGAATATAACACTTTAAAATTATCTCAGTTGATTCTCAGCAAAATATAACCATACATACAAAGGTCACAGAGGTTTAGCTTGCTGAATTTCAAGGATCAGTAAGGATGACCAGCGCAACTAGATGCCCAGGAGGGAGGGGTTTCTGGGACTTTCAGTGTTAAAACCGTGACAGTCTCAGTCAAGCCTAACTTGGTGGTTTCCCAACAGCTATTACAGCAATTCAGACCCCCGTGTGTTTACGTGAGGCCTAGCTGTCATGGGGAGAAGGAAAATCAGAAATACTGAGCCTCTGAGCCATGGTTTAAGAAAAGGTACTCTTTCCCTTTAGTATATCACAAAATAAATAGACAGCAAATTTTGTGGCTCCCTGGTGTTCAGTCCTCCCTTCTCACACCAGGAAACCATAGAGAAATATCTGATGATGATTCCCTTCCTTTCCTTTTTTCCCCAGGGGAGTCCTGTCTTCGTCACACTACAAACCCTTCCTAATTCCTAGCTAACCTCCACGCTGCACAGCCCTAAAACTGCTACTGCTTTGGAGAAGAAATGCAGTATTTGAACAGCATTTGAGGATTGCCTGACTTTACCAGAATCCATTTCTCTGGATATCCACCAAACAAACCTGAATATTGAATCCTTAATGCCTACTTCACTGCCGGGTGCATAGTATGCTTTCAATAAATATATGTCGAATTTGTGAGTGGTAGATCCAAAGGCCCCTGCTCCAATAGTGGAAATTCATCAGACTTTTCTCTCCCAGGTATCTGGGGGAAGAAAGACAACAGGAGAGGAGGGGAGAGAAATAGCTGGAGAATAACCACTTTGCTTCTGCCTCATCTAAAAGCTCAGTGGGGGGGGGGGGGGTGCCTGGGTGACTCAGTGGGTTAAAGCCTCTGCCTTCGGCTCAGGTCATGATCTCAGGGTCCTGGGATCGAGCCCCGCATCGGGCTCTCTGCTCAGCAGGGAGCCTACTTCTCCCTCTCTCTCTCTGCCTGCCTCTCAGCCTACTTGTGATCCATCTGTCAAATAAATAAATAAAATCTTAAAAAAAAAAAAAAAAAGCTCAGTGGATGAGGCAGAGTGCAAATGAACCGCAGATAAACTGAGTAAAACTGTTTGTTCCTGTCTCCCTTGTCTCCTAGAAGGAGTAGCTGCTAAAGGGACCTAACTTTTCCCTCTTGGCTAGTATCAGCTAGCTAGATACTTGGGGAAAAAAGCGTTACTCTTACGTTTTGAGAATTTACTTCTGAAATCTTAGAACCAGAGAACAGGAACACTTGACTATTTTAAAAAAAAAAACAGGTCACCGACACTTTTCATATTTGCATAGGATTCTTTAATTGCCGGGAGAAAAGGTATTATTTCATGAAAAAGTCAAATAGGACTGAACACGTATTCTGGGTGTAAAAAGGTGCCCCGCTGACCACAGCACCTGGAGAGTGTGTTTCTTGACGTGCCGGTGCCGTGTGATAACCGGGAGACAGCCCGGGGCAGGGGTGTATGTGACAGATGGAAGAATGCCTCCCGGTACCACCACTATGGCTGGGAGGCACTGGGCAAACGGCTCTGTTCACCCCTATCCACCGACAAGGGTTCTGATGAGGATTGAGTGGATCATGTGTGGAAAGCTCTTAGCAGCGTGCCATATGGTGCGTATTGGAAAGATAGCCATTGTTGGGGCACCCGAGTGGCTCAGGGGTTGAGCATCTGCCTTTGGCTTAGGTCATGATCTCAGGGTCCTGGGATTGAGACCCGAGTCAGGCTCCCTGCTCAGCGGGGAGTCCGCTTCTTCCCCTCTCTTTGCCCCTCTCACCCCCCCACCTCGTGCTTTCTCTCTCAAATAAACCAATAAAATCTTAAAAAAAAAAAAAAGAAAAAAAAAGATAGCTATTGGCACTCACTGTTCCAGGTAGTTTGTCACCGAATCATCTATAATTTCTACCAGAAGAACGAAGGTGATTTTTATACCACATAGCAGGTTTATGAGGTGTATTAATCACAGGGTTACCGGTGTATGGCTCTTAAGCCAGGAAATATAGATTAGAATTTAATTGAGAGACTTTTATCCCCAAGCCCACCTGAATGGAAACAGTTAAAAACCCAAAGCACCAGAATTCTTTGGTTGAGTTTAATAGACAATTTATACTTGTGGACGGCTACCCTGGATCAGAGCTCATGACTTCACTTGCCCAGGGGTGCCGTCAGGGAAGGCTGCACCAAGGAGGACGCATTCGATGGGAATCTTGAGGCTAAGTGGGAACACGCAAAGTGGTCTTCCTTCTAAGACGAGCTAAGCTAAGAATGGCTTTAATAGGCTTCTAAGTTGCTAATGATCACACAGGCCTAAGGTCGTGTGATTTAACGAGAGAGGTGAATCGCCGGTGTCATTACCACTAAGTGGCCTTACTTTAACAAAACTGGCAGAGCTTCTCTTTCCCAGTGTTCTCCTTGGTGCAAGAAACTGGGTGCTGGCTTCATAACCTGAGGCCATAAAGTACTGTAACATGTTAGTTCACGCTGGGTGGCAACAGGTTTGTTTTTCATGATTATGTAATCTGAATTCCTTTTCCAAGAAAGGATTTGGAAATGAGCTATTAAATTGGATTGCCAGCAAACTTATAGTCTGAATGCACATATATGTTAACCATGACCAACTTGGATCCTTCTCAGACTGTCCCCTCAACCCCATCCAGATCGGTAAATGGTAAGTCAAGGGTGCCCCATACGAAGGGTTGTCCAGGAGCTAGCTGAGGTTTCTGTAAGGCATTAAAATGCCTACTAAGGATTTTTAGGGAGGGGTATTTGATCTGCTGAGTCTTAAATAGCAACCTAATCAGACAGGCGATCTGGGCCCCTGGTACACAAGTACCCATATTAAATTTGCTTTAAAGACTAATATGGTGTTGAAATACCGTGTAAAGAGTGCCTACTAGACTAGGTTCAAAGACTTCAGGTGCCAGTTGGGTATTTATTGACTAGAATGTTATTTAGAAGAGCATTCACATTGTTCTCAACTCTCAGGACAAAGCTTAAAACCACAGCAAGTAACTGCTTGGGGTTTTGCATTCCACAGTCTTGGACTCACAGCAAGCTTCCTGTTCCCTCTTGGCGGGCAGACCCGAAGGCCAGGCGATGAATGGTTTGATTCTTAGAGTTGGAGAATCTGCTCTGGCTTTCAGCCCTTAAGGTTCTGGGTGCCAGACCAGGTGTTATTATTATTATTATTTTTTTTTAAGTTCCTCCTAGAGATTTGGATTTCACTTGACGATAACAGCAAGAAAACAGACTGAGTTAGGCGTTTGGGCAAAGACCATATCTACTAAAGATCCACACACCTGTGTAAATCCCAAAAAAGGAGTGTTTCGGAGTAACCAAGAACCAAACTTGGAAACTCTACTCATTCCGTGGGATCTTCTTGGTAGGTTTCAGGAATTAAGAGAAGAGATGAAGGAGGGGGAAGGGGAGGAGGAGGGGGAGGAGGGGGAGGGGAGGAGAAGAACAATACGAGACTCTTGGGCCAACATTTTTTTCTCCCTGGAGGAAATGGCCAGTTTTTGTTTTGGTTTTTTTTTTCCCCGATAATTCTGTGCTTTCTTACACAACTTGTATACGCAGCTGTATGTTTATGATTAGCTGAAAGTCAAATGCTAATATTTCCTCTACTGTCTTCACAACTTAAAAGGTGAAGGGCACCAGGTCAGAATGTATTAGAAACTGAGTGAGGGAGATAAGGTTGTAACTCTGGCAGTGTGTGCGTCTGTGTGTGTGTGTGTGTGCGCGCGCGCGTGCGCGAACCCCCTCCTGCATGCATGGGTGCATGGGGGTGTCAACATATAATTTATCTATATAGGTGACAGATAGATGAGACACTCCAGAACTTATCCTCATATGGAGTAGTTATGAGCCTACTATGAATTTTAAGTGGAAAACAAATTTTTTCTTTTTTTAAAGATTTTATTTACTTGACAGAGATCACAAGCAGGCAGAGAGGCAGGCTGAGATAGAGGGGGGAAGCAGACTCCCTGCCGAGCAGGAAGCCTGACGTGGGGCTCGATCCCAGGACCCTGAGACCATGACCTGAGCCGAAGGCAGGGGCTTAACCCACTGAGCCACCCAGGCGCCCCTGGAAAACAAATTTAGAGGATACTAGAACATGAGTTATTCAAATAGCAGGCCCAAATTAATAGCTTAGGGAAAACCGTTCATCTTTTCTTGTCTGTCCCATTATTCCAGCAATTTTGAAGGTCTTATGGTCAATTTTAAACAATCTTGAAGGGGTGGGGTTGGAGGTGGAGCGTTGAATTTTAACTTGGCTGAACCGGGGCCTAATTTCCTTGGCAGTTCAGAAGGTCTTAACGAGGTTTTCTTCCAGGCAGGACAGCACAGGCCCCTACTCAGTCACACCGTCCCTGACCCTTCTTCAGAGAAAAGGAGACTTATATCCTCCTGTGAGGCAGCCCCTCCCTTGGGTAGGGCAGACAACCCTCCTCAGTGGCTACCACAACCCCGTCACCGTGCTCATTCTGACCTTTGTACCCATGCCAGATTCTGACTAGAATTCTCACCCCTCACTTCTCTTTACCCCAAACTTCACCTTCCTTGCAGACCCACACCAGGTCCTCAAAAAATACCCAACAAAGGATTTCAAACCAACGGCACTCTCCATCTTGTAAGCCATCATTAAGTTGCTGCAATTTTTACTATTTCTGATAGAATCTTTGAGCTAGCTGGTCAATCGGGGACAAAAGCCCTTCTCTTTTCTTTCCCAGCTATACTCTTTCTTTTCCTTAAAAAAAAAAAAAAGAACTTTATGATCTCTGCCAGGTTTATCATTGTTTACTGTACCCACAGAGCTAGAACATAATCAACTTTTCACTGCTGTTGTATGCAGACATTATGTTATTTCAACTTCTCAATCCACTGCACATCAAGCCCATATCTGGTTTTTGCAGAAGTTCTCTGACATTAGAACTTAAAAGCAGTCTTAAAGAATGAAAGCTATTTCTCCAACAAGGACAGGAGGAACCGAGGAAGAAAGTAGTACATAGAGGGTATATCGTTACTTACATTCTTCTAGACTGGGGAACATTTGCAGAAAAGCGACATGGAGAAGCTTTTCAGAAATATGGTCCAAAGACACCAGGGGAAACTCTTTCTCTATTGACAAAAATGTCTTCAAAACTTTCTGTAACAAACAAAGAGTAAAAATGTTTTTCTACTGAGGCCTCATTAAGTTTTTCAAACCTCCCTTTAAAATAATAGTGGGATACAGGGATACAGGGAATAGAGCTCCCATGAAGAAAAAGTAATTCTTTCTCATGAGTCTAGACTTCTCCACGTAGGGAAGTCTAAAGGAAATTGAGTGCAGTCAACCTGCAAGGGTGAGCAGAGATAATTGAAATGCACTGATAATTCAGAATCTCATTTCCACCTCATTAATTTCAACCTCTGTTCCCTTCTAAAGAAAAGCAAAGTAGAACAAATTGAAGATAATATCCTGTCCCCACAACTACCTTCCCCCCCCCCTGAGGTGCTCAGTTAGTTGGGTGGAAGATCATTATCACAAGGAAGAGGCAAAGCAAGTGGCCCACGTGATTCACAATCCAGCGAGCCTTCTACCCCCACCCCACCCCCATCACTTAACTGTGCAAAGATTGCAGGGGAGTGTCACTTATTTGATATTGATATTTGATATTTGATATTGATGAGAATTAACATGAAAATCATTTTTGGTCTTGATATGTTTCCCATTTGCAAATAACCTAGATTTTGCCAAGTTTGGGAACCTTAGCATAATTATGGCTAAAGAAGTTACTACTTGACTACAGTTGGTGAGCCATGTATTTTTACCCTCCCTCCCATTCTTTGGGAAGGAAGGGGAGGATTTTGCATTATTTTCAGTACGAGGAGCCAACTTATTAATTCCTGGAAAATGATTGAGGCTCTGTCTCTCAGATATATTTTCCCCCATCCATTTATAATGTGTATAATACACATTATATGGAGAAAGGTGCTTTACTGTTATAAGTCATTATGTGTTTAAAAAAAAAAGACACCTATTTTCTTGCAAGGGAAATTTCAGGATTCTCAAATACTAACACATCTGGGTGCTCATCTGGGGAGCATCAGTTAAGTATTCCTACATTATTAGGCTCAAGTACAAAAGCAAGAATATTCAGAGTCCGAGGAATCCACGGTGAAGAGAGAGGAGGAAATCAAGACCAGCTTAGAATGTCCAGTAACAGAATTATTATTGTGACCACTTATGGAGTTTACATTTTGACAATGTTCGACACTTAAATATTATCTCTAAGTGGCAAAGTTTTTTTTTTTTTTTTTAAAGATTTATTTTATTTATTTGACAGAGAGAGATCACAAGTAAGCAGAGAGGCAGGCAAAGAGAGAGAGGGAGGGAAGCAGGCTTCCTGCTGAGCAGAGAGCCCGATATGGGACTCGATCCCAGGACCCTGAGATCATGACCTGAGCCGAAGGCAGCGGCTTAACCCACTGAGCCACCCAGGCGCCCCTCTAAGTGGCAAAGTTTTTGACTGGAAAAATACAAGTAAGGGGGCATTTGTGGAAGCAATTCCCTAGCCCAGAAATTCTATGGTGCATCAAAAGTGTCTGCAAGTCCAGCCTTGGGAATAGTAATGAGGAAAAAATTCTTGGCCCTTATCAAGGTACCTGGTATGAGGAAATAAAATGCATATGCTAACAGCATAGAAATAAAGATTGGGAAGAGTCAAATCCTTCTAGCAGGGTATGATGGTTGATTTTATGTGTCAACTTGACGAGGCTATAGTACCCAGTTTTTCAACCAAATACTCAGCTAGGTGTTGCTGTGGAGGTTATGTTGCATATGTGGTTAATATATAAAATCAGTTGACTTTAAATAAAGGAGAGAATTCTAGATAATGGGGGTGGGCCTCATCCAATCAGCTGAAAGGCTTTAAGAGCAAAACAGATTTCCCTGCGGAAGATAATAAGCCTCACGATTACAGCATCGGCCTCTAACAGAGTTTTCAGCCTGCTGCGCTGACCTACAGATTTCAGATTTGTTACACCAATAATGTATGTATGTATGTATGTGTGTATGTGTGTATGGATGGATGGACGGAATCTATCTACCTATCTATCCATCTATCTATCTTACTGGATCTCCTTCTCTGGAAAACCTTGATACAGAGAATAACCAGAGAAGACCTGGGGAAGGGATATTTGAACTAACCTTCAAGGAAAAGGAACCAACTATGTGAAAAGTAAAGGTTAATTATGTTCCTTGCAGAGGAAAGAGCATATCCAAAGGCCATGAGATAGGAAGGAGCTTGGCATAAATAAGGAAGTGACAAGGAAATCAGGATGTCTCAGGCACAACGGACAAAAGAGAAATGGCCCAAGGTATGGTTGGAGAGGCTTACAGAGGTCATCATGCTGGACCCTTAGTAGAATATTTGGACTTTTTTTCAAATTACTGTGGGAGGCCATTGAAGGTTTTTAACCTGGAGAAAGATGGCTGCCTCATGGGGAATGGAATGTGGGCAAACTCTTAGATTACTGTAGTGGTCCAGGTTGGAAATGATGCTAGCTTGGCCCGGGAGAGGTGATGAGAAGATGTGGAATGATTCAAGTTTATATGATGGCAGGAATGAAGAAGGTAGGAAGTTAGGACATCAAGGATGCTCCTAGGTTTCTGACTGGTACAGCTGGGTGGATGGTGGTGATACTAAATACAGAGGGATAGACTGAAAGAGGAACAGGATTTTAAAAATGTGAATAAAGAATTAGTTTGGGGGTACCTGGCTGGCTCAGTTGGTGAAGCATGCAGCTCTCAATCTTGGGGTCATGAGTTTGAGCCCCATATTGGGAGTAGAGCTTGCTTCTAAAAAAAAAAAAAAAGAATTTAGTTTTAATATAGAGCTCAGAAGAGAGATTTCAGCATGAGATATACATTTGAGAGTCGTCATTCACAGATGGCATTTGAAGCCACGTGAATAGACGTGATTAATCAAGGAGAGAAGGAAATTAATCAAGGACAGAGAGGGCCCAGGACTGAACCCTGCGTAATTCCAAAAGTTAGAGATAGAGTGGAAAAGAGGTGGGTAGAGAAATGGGGGAGGGAGTGGGGAGAGTGTGCCGAGGGGATTATGTTTCAAGAAAGAGGTGGTAATCAACTGTGTGAAATGCTGCCAAGAAACCAAGGAAAATGAGGACAGAAAAATGAATATCGGGTTTGGGACCTGGCCTACCACCCTGAGTTCTGATGTCCGACGTGTCTGCTTATTTATTTCATGCCTCTCGCTTAACATTCACACACATTTATAACAAGTAGACTACTTCCCATGGCTCATTTCCAGGAGAGCACTGGACTTCCTAAGTATTGATTTTCATAATTGGATGTAAATGGGGGCCAGTTTGTTTGCTTGTTCTGAAGGAGGAGGAAGGAAAGAAGTTGGTATGTGGGCACCTGGGGATAAGAAAGGAAAGGAGAGATAGGGAAAGGAGCGACAGGGTGTCCTGCATTCCCCAGCCTGGCCTTAGGTATGGTGTCTGATCTATAGGAAGCACCTTATACAAAAGGTGACTTGTTTCGAAGATTCAAGGATCCCAAATTCTAGGCCAGGAGACTTCTTCTCTCTTTTACTAGTTTTCTTCCTCATTACATTTAGCACAACTTGTAATTATGAATGTATTTGGTATAAATATTTATTTAACATTTAGGTCTTCTCTAGATGTCACTCTCATGAGGCAAAGAGCCTGTGTGTTTGTTAACGTCTTGGATCTACTGTCCAGCACAAGACCCGGAACATAGTAACAGTTCAAGATATAGTTGTTGAATTAACAAGTGATGATAGTTTACGTAGGAATGGAAAAATTGCAGTCCTAAGTTTCCGGGCATAAATAAATTAGTGAACTAAGAGCCAGTGGTCTTCTATGTTTTTCCAGATACATGAATTTGCTGCCCATTTTTACTGCTCTCCTCCCTCAATAGACAAGTGGCGGCAGGCACTGCAAATTTAAAAAATTATATGGGAACACCCAAGACATTGAGAATATTTTATGTACTCACTTACTTTTGGGGGGATTTTAGAAAAGACAAACCATTATTCGTAAGCCATAGTTTTAGTTTCTCTGTAGAATGCTTCAGTACCTACATGGACTTCTGTACTGGTGTTTGAAAGGTGGTTTATGATTGACGGGTCCGTAAAAATCCAGATGTACGGTAACTGTAGGTCTAAAATCACACGGACTTCACTACTTGCGTGGTTCCTAGAGCACTGGCCCAAACCATCAAAATAGGAGGTTTGCAGTAAGGAACATATGAGGGAAGTATGAACTTCTAAAGCCACGGATGCAGCAGACGACTTGTCTCAGAAAACTCAAAGAATCTTACAATTTTAGAGTTAAAAGAGACTTTAGGCCAATTCCCCTTAATATATAATCTGGGAAACAGGGACCTCTAAGTGAATTGTAGAGTTCGATGGCCAGTTTAGCTTGTAGTAACGTCACTCATGTCTGACCTCAAGCTCTGAGCCTAAATTCTGTGTGTGTGTGAATCTGTGTAAATAGTATGTGCCTACTTAGACCCAATACTGATGCACATAATATAAATGAGTCAATGGTGATTGACCCTGAGTAGGAAATAATCCCCAAATATATTTATTTCATAAGTTGGGAATTTTTATATTAGGTTTTCTCCAAAGTGAGGCCCTGCTCAGCTACTCTGATGAAATCCCACATGTCATACCCCCCCAAAAAAGTCACTTTCTCCCCTTACAAACCCTTGCTGAGACACTGGGGAGTTTACCATGTGTCATATAATGAGGCTAGAAATGCGTGTTCCAGCAGCGGGGGGTGGGGGAGCGGGGGTGTCTCTTATACATGAATCACAAATCCTCACCCTGCCAGTTTTTTACAACTCACATATTTTTGAGGAAATTGACAGTTTTGTGGCCATGTATTAGTATTTACTTTCTTGGTAACAGATTTTGGTTAAGAAATGACTAATTATCCATAAATACAGGACATTTCTCAAGTTATTTCTCTAGAGTACTTGCTTCCCACACTGGCTTAGCCGATTGCAGATCAATAAAAGCAACTATTCAGTCATAAATATACGGAACATGCATAAAGATGTAAGTAATTTTACAGAACCGCTATTATATAAATTACAAATTTGTGTTCTTATTATAGCATTGTGTTTTTTTTCCTTTGAATGATTTTCAAATCCTACGAGTTCTGCAGTTAGAATCCTTCAAATGGCCTTCATTTACAGTTTGTACAACAAAGTGCTGTTTTAGCCAGAAATGGTATTTCCATGCTCCTACTAAGGATTGTTTTCTCAAATCCCAATCCTGTTTTCATGACTTGATGATGCCATAATGTTTTTTTGGAAGTTTTATGCCAAGTCTCATTTAATTTGAAAGCTTCTCTTTTAAATTGAAGAATACAGGAAAATGTGGTAATAATCATCTTTCAAGAAAACAAACTATTGAACATTCTCCCCATATTCTATTATTTAAAAAACCCACATCATCCATCTTTATCAAAAAGCAGGTGTTGATTCAAAATGCTGTTATTAGTCATAGGAAGGTATCGAAATATGACAACAAAGACCAGTTTCTGTCTAAATATGGAACATGTCTTACTCAACTGTGTATTATCAGCACTTAGCAAACAGTAGGGGATTATTAAATATTTCTGGAATAGGGTTAAGATCTGCTATGTACCCAGAAAATAATTAATATAGTTCATCTGAATATAGTCTATAAGAAAAAGATTAAATTTAACATAAATACAACCATGAAAATGTTTATAAGGAGTCCAGAAAAACTGGGTAGAAAGGATGCTTTCTTTAATTGGGAAAAATATCACAAAAAGATTCTGTTGGCTTCCTAGAACATATGGAGCCGGCTTGGCAGATGGGTGGGAGTAGGTGGTTCCTGGCGTGCAAAAGGGCCCCACAAGTCCATCTTCCTGCTTCTTGTCAGAAGAGGAATAATAAGATGTACACACAAAGTGTTTCTCTGTTTTTAAATAAGACTCGTATGGTTATGATATTTGGTCTCTATTTATATGTGTATGGTTGTTGAGCTTTCTTTTCTCCTCTTTCCTGGACCAGTCTACTATGATTAACTTACCAGCTTTTTTAATGGAATAATTCTAGTGGAAACAAATGGTTTACAAAACGAAATTGATAGGATTGACCAGTTACTTGGATGAGCTATACAGAGGTTACCTAAAAATTCAGGTGTCCCAACTTCAAATCCAGATCATAGACCATGGGGTGTGTGCATTTGCAAAGTTATGTATAAATTTAATAAAATTTAAAAATCGGGGCACCTGGGTGGTTCAGTGGGTTAAGGCCTCTGTCTTCGGCTAAGGTCATGATCCCAGGGTTCTGGGATCGAGCCCCACATAGGGCTCTCTGCTCAGCGGGGAGCCTGCTTCCTCCTCTCTCTCTGCCTGCCTCTCTGCCTACTTGTGATCTCTGTCTGTCAAATAAATAAATAAAATCTTTAAAAAAAAACTAAAATCAACAGTCATGTTCATATTTTGAAGGAGCCTTTTGTTATACTTATGGTTACTTGTTTTTAGTGAAAATTCCTTCTGTCCAATCTAAAAAAAATTTGTTTTCTAAGTTTGAAAAATTTTTAAAAGATTTTATTTATTTATTTGAGAGAGAGAGAGTATGTGTGTGTGCGCGAAGTGGGTGGAAGAGGGAGAGGGAGAAGTAGGTTCCCCACGGAGAAAGGAGCCTGATGCGGGATTTGATCCCAGACCCCAAGATCATAACCTGAGCTGAAGGCGGATGCCCAACTGATTGAGTCACCCAGGCACCCCATAAGTTTGAAATTTTTATACTGTCTCTTCTCCAAAGTGAGACTTACTCTGATAAGTCCAAATCTCAAATATCATGCAAATGAAAATTTTATTTTCTCCCGTGTTGTTAACAGGTTCACACACATTCTTCTAGACTTAAAAAAGAAAATCTTGTATATGTCTCACCCAAAATGTAGGATGACTTATAGCATTTTCTAGTAGCTAATATTTAACCTTGGCTTTTTCCTGCACTTAAGGGGAAAAAAGAAAAAATATATATTCAAAACACATAAAAACTTTGTCTGTATCAGTATAGAATTAAAATGAGAATCTCCAGGGAATATTAAAATGGAAATGGAATGTAAAAACAGATAATCCACCTTTTTTTTTTTTTAAGATTTTATTTATTTGACAGACAGAGATCACAAGTAGGCAGAGAGGCAGGCAGAGAGAGAGAGAGGAGGAACCAGGCTCCCCGCTGAGCAGAGAGCCCCATGCGGGGCTCGATCCCAGGACCCTGAGTTCATGACCCAAGACGAAGGCAGAGGCTTTAACCCACTGAGCCACCCACGCGCCCCGATAATCCACCTTTTAATTAAATACTTCAATATTGTTTGAAATGAAAACACATTTTTATAATATATATTTATAAACTTTTAATTGTTATTAAGTTTTAACTTCATTATTTCATATTTATACAAATTAACCAGAATTGTGTGACAAACTTCTGTATAGTCATTACTCAGCTTCAACAATCATCAACTCATTGACAGTCTTGTTTTATACATATTCCTATTCATTTCCCACCTCTGTCTCTTTTGGAAACAAAACCCAGATATAACATTTAACTATAGGTATTTCAGTACATATTTCTAAGAGAAGGGCACTCTTTATTGTTAACATTAAAAACCATTCCAGTTAGCATATCTCAAAAATTTTACAATAATTCCTTAATATCGATTCAGTGTTCAAATGTCCTCATAAAAGTCATAAACAGCTTTTTTAAGAGTTTATTTAAATTAGGATACAAATAAGGTCACATGTTGGGGTAGGTGACATGTCTTTTAAGTCTCTTTTAATCTATAGTTTACTCCTATTTTTTTCCCTTATCACTGAAATGTATTTATTTAAAAAAAATTTTTTTTCTTCTGGGGGAATTTGGGTGGTTTAGTTGGTTAAGTGACCGACTCGATTTTGGCTCAGGTCTCAATCTCAGGATTGTGAGATCAAATCCTGCATCAGGCTCTGTGCTGAGTGTAGAGCCTATTTAAGATTCTTTCTCTTTCTCTGCCCCTCCCCCTCCACTAGCTTCTAGAGTTTTCTACCTCTTACATTTTGCTGATTGCATCTTTAAGTTTTGTTCATATTCCTGGGTGTGTGTGTGTGTGTGTGTGTGTGTGTGTGTGGAGAGAGAGAGAGTAATTGACAGCTATTAGCTGAATCTATTCTAGAGGTTTGGTTAGATGCAGGTTAACTTTCTCAAAGCAAAATAGTAATAGTTTAATGTCTCTTTTTGTGATATTAGCCACTGCTAAAGCCTGTGTCTAGATTCTTACTTTATCTGAGGTGGCAAAATGATGATACTTTAATTTTATCATGCCTTCTATGTATTATCTAGGGTATTTCCATAATGAAAAAACCCTTCTCATCTGCTACTTGGTTTATTCGTATCCCTCCATTTATCATTTTTCAAAATAATGAGCTGGTTTTAGTGGTGACTTATTAGTTTTTTCCTCATATCATTTGACAAACGCACAGTGAAACACAGTTGAAATGTTACACATAATTGCCATTATTATCTTTATTGACACAGAAATTTACCCATCTTTGGTCACTGAGATTCTCTTCAAGGTGGTTCCTGACTCCTATTTTTTTTTTTAAGATTTATTTATTTATCTAAGAGAGAGCCCAAATGCAGGGGCTCCTGAGCTAGAAGAGGGGCAGAGGGAGAGGGAGAGGATCCTGAAGCAGACTCCTGCCTAGCGTGGAGCCCCATGCAGGGCTGGATCCCAGGACCCCGAGATCATGAGCCAAGCCAAAGTCAGGAGTCGGGCCCTCAACGGCCTAAGCCACCCAGGCACCCTGACCCTAGTGTTCTTTTGATGGTTCTCTTGTATGTTTCTTTCCTCAGACCTGGAGTCCACCATTTCTCTAAGGATCCAGGTTCCATTTAGTGGGAAATATCTGAAATGAAATATTTTTTTTTAGTGGGATGGGCAATTTTGACCCAATCCTCTTTCAATAAACCCTGAGGGTTGGGATTAAAACATAAGCTATGGAGTGAAAAGAGACTCGGGTTCGAACCCCATCACTCCCCCAGCTTGGTGATCTCGGAAGAGGTACAGGGCTCTAATGTGCAGCAAGACAGCAGAGCGGCCCAGGCTGGACACGCAGCTGCGCCAGATTCTCCTCTGAAGAGATGCCGCAGACAAGGACGGACTTGAGAGCTGATCTCAGTGACTGGCCCCGGAAATTCTTGGGGCAGGTAGAGGTTGATTCTGTCAACTGGCAGGGAAACTAGGAGGCCCTTGGGTCACAAATAGGGACCAAGGTTGGAGGAAAATGTTCAGTTCTGCCCTTTCCTCATCCCTGTATTGCGCTAGGCAGATCTCCCCCTTCCTACCGGTACTTCCTGCGGGGCCAGGATATAGGAGGAGAGCCCGAAGCAGTGGGGACCCCCAAGGCAGAGCTCTGACCTGGTACGGTTATGAGCAAAAGACCCTAAGTACAGAGGGTTTGGCCAGGCCCTGAGAACCCCCCTCTGCTCACACACATCCCTGCTGTCACCCTCCGGTGGGCATCCACTTGTATAACAGTGGCTGCCTCCAGTAAGAGGTTATTCAGAGGATCTTTGGAGAGCAGGTGAGCACAATCCCACGTGTCTCCCACAAAGGCCCGTGACCACAAATACACACACCGATTCACCTGGGGAAGCACAATCTTGCTAGACGTCTGCCCCTCTCCGTGGGTGCAGTTTACGAATCAAGGCAGCGAACGGCTCCGAAGGAACAGGGCTGAGTTCAGCGGGCAGATTCTGAGAACCGTTAAGTTTCGAGAAAACAAACTGGACAACTTAAGCCAGAGAAAGCAGAGCTCATGGAAAACCGAAACAGCAGTTAAAGACAGAATAGTAAATATACTTGAAGAGATTAGAGAATTTACTGGGAATGGAAGGTGAGAAGAAGCAGCTGAATAAAAGAATTGGAATTATTATATATTTTTAAAATATTTTATTTATTTATTTGAGAAAGAGACAGCGAGAGAGAGCATGAGCAAGGAGAAGGTCAGAGGGAGAAGCAGACTCCCCGTGGAGCTGGGAGCCTGATGTGGTACTCGATGCTAGAACTCCGGGATCATGACCTGAGCCGAAGGCAGTCGTCCAGCCAACTGAGCCACCCAGGCGTCCCAAGAATTGGAATTATTAAGAATGGGAGCACCTGGGTGGCTCAGTCGGTTAAGAATCTGCCTTCGGGGGACGCCTGGGTGGCTCAGTTGGTTAAGCGGCTGCCTTCGGCTCAGGTCATGATCCCAGCATCGTGGGATCGAGTTCCACATCGGGCTCCTTGCTCTGTGGGGAGCCTGCTTCTCCCTCTGCCTTTGCCTGCCACTCTGTCTGCCTGTGCGTGCTCTCTCTCTCTAACAAATAAATAAATTAAAAAAAAAATCTTAAAAAGAAAAAAAAAGAATCTGCCTTGGGCTCAAGTTATGATTTCAGGGTCCTGGGATTGAGCCCCACTTTGGGCTCCCTGCTCAGCGGGGAACCTGCTTCTCCCTCTCCCCCGGCCCCTCCCCTTTGCTCTTGATATCCCTCTCTCTCTCTCTCAAATAAATAAATAAAATATTTTTTTAAATTTTTTAAAAGATTTTATTTATTTATTTGACAGACAGAGATCACAAGTAGGCAGAGAGGCAGGCAGAGAGAGAGGAAGGGAAGCAGGCTCCCCGCTGAGCAGAGAGCCCGATGTGGGACTCGATCCCAGGACCCTGGGATCATGACCAGAGCCGAAGGCAGAGGTTTTCACCCACTGAGCCATGCCGGCACCCCAAATAAAATATTTTCTTTAATTGTTAAGAATGAATTCTGGTAGACAGGGAAAGATAGTACTGCACAGTATCATTTATATGTAGAATCTAAAAAAAAAAAAGTTAAATTCGTAGAAACAGATAGTAGAACAGTGGTTGTCAGGGACCGGGGTCTGGGGAAAATAGGGAGCGTTTGGTAAAAGGGTACAGACTTTCAGTTATAAGATGAATAAGGTCTGAGGATCTCATGTATAAGATAGTGAGTATAGTTGATAACACTGTATTGTGTAATTGGAATTTGCTAAGAGAGCAGAACCAAAAATGTTCCCATACACACAAAAAAGTGAGTATACGAGAGAATAGATGTATTAGCTGAATGCACGTGTTTATCAGATCATCACGTTGTACTCCTGAAATATCTCACAATTCTGTCAATTACACCTCAAGAAAGCTGAAAAAATAAAGTTAAACTTAAAATTTAAAGAATCCTATAGTTATCAAATAAATAATTCAATGGATTGTTTAAATCATGAAAATATCTGATAAATATGTGAGCTGGGGGGTGAGGCCACAGAGTTCTCCCAGGAGGCATCGGGAAAGGATAGGGCAAAGAATGGAAAAGAAAGAGAAGAGAAATTTGGGGAATCAGAGAAGTGTCAAAGTCCGTTTGTCAGGGACACCAGAAGAACAAAAGGAAATGGAAGGAGGCCAATAGTTCAAGCAATAGTGACCATGAATTTCCTAATGTCACACGGCTAGTGAATGGCAAAGCCAGGAGGTCAGCCCAGCCAAGCTAGCTGGAGTACATACCCTGGACGGCTGTTTACTGCCTTGGATCTGCT
This sequence comes from Martes martes, assembly GCF_963455335.1. NCBI lineage: Eukaryota > Metazoa > Chordata > Mammalia > Carnivora > Mustelidae > Martes > Martes martes. Next base: position 53,642,481 of record NC_137903.1, read on the forward strand.
ATGTCAGATGCCAGTCTGGAGGAGGAGGAGAATGACGTTAGGGATAGGGCAGAAAGAGGGGGAGAGTGTAGAGCAGGCAGAAGGGAGCCACTGCATGAACTGAGGGAGACAATGTGGGAGGAGCTGGGGATAAGTCTAGATGTCTCCACTCAACGTGACTGAAGTCTTTCAAAATAAACATTGGAACCCCCAAAACACAGAAACCACAGCCTAAAAATAACAACAAAAACAGACAAGTCACTTCCTTTTCCTACTCCTCATTTTCTTCGTCTGTAAAAGGCCGATGGGAACCCCTACCTCGTAGGGTTGTTGTAAAGATGGAATCCTATAATATAGGTAGGATGCGAAGCACAGGAAAGTAACTTTATATATTCACATTAAACATAATACAATTGTTTATTTATCTAAAAATTCGATAAATATTTGTTGAGGATTTTCTATTCACCACACAGTAGAATACAAAACAGACAAAAATCTTTAAAGTGATGGCGTTTCTGGAGTAGAAGGTGGGCGGGGGAGGGGAAGAAAAACAATAAATAAATATTAATAAATAATATGATGTGAGGTAGTGTGAGTGCTGCTATGACATTAGAACAGGGGAAAGGACTAGAGAATGGGTGAAGAGGTCCTATTTTGACAGGACGGCTGGGAAAGGTCTATGCAAGGAGTGAAGTGAATGAGTGAACAAGCCAGGAAACATCTGGAGGAGTGTGTTTGCGGGGTGGACAGCAAGTGCAAAGATCCTGAGGTGGGAGTGTACTCAGCATGTCCAAGGGATGGCAGAATGCCAGTACCTTGCTCGGGAGCAGAGTGAACCAGGGAAGAGTGGTTGGAAATTAGATGAGAGAGGTAGTCAATGGCTAGATCATTTAGGTCTTAATCTGTCACTAAAAATTCAGTGTCTCTTTCACCATTTGAAAACCTTGTCTTTGCATACTCCACTAAATCAGGGGTGCCAGCCCTGGAGGGAAGCCCAACATGAGCCCTTTTCTGTTAGTTCATTCTTTCTAGCCCCTACGACTTAGCATGTTAGAAGACACCTCTGCCTTCTGGTTGAGCGGAAGACACCTCAAAATTGAGCCTCTTGGGCAATTGCCTTCTGCCTGCTAGCCACGGGAAGGCTCTTTTGATCCATGGTGGTCATTCCAAACCAGTTCTCTAATTGCCCTTGTCCAGGTCCGTGGGAATTACTCAGAAATGTTTGAAGTCCCAGGGCCAGGCACACTCTGAGTCACCCCTTAGTCGAGGGGAGGTGGCCAGGAAGCAGCCAGGTCCTAGGGGAGGGTTTGATTTAGTGCCCTTGGATTCTCGTGCACAGCCCTGCCCATACGCGTAGGTAACCCTATCTCACCCCTGCAGGCTGGGGCGCCCATGTTCTTTAGAAAGGCATCCTAAACAGGACCTGATCCTTCCCTCCCCCGGCAAGCATTGTTCCTTTCTGCTAATCACAGTAGAAGATTCCTTTCATCTCCCATCCCTCTCCCAGGGGTGAGCTGGCTGCAGCTGCCCATGTCAGAAACCAACGCACCATGTTATTTTACTTTCCAGTTACCTCTGGATTTGCAGTCTGTCCAGAAGGCTGTCCGTTTCTCACCTCCTCCAATCTGGTAGTTCAGTTTGCCTTATTACTTGCCGACAATGTCATCTGGAAATTACATTTAAAATTACATTTAGGGGCGCCTGGGTGGCTCAGTGGGTTAAGCCTCTGCCTTCGGCTCAGGTCATGATCCCAGGGTCCTGGGATCGAGCCCCACATCCGGCTCTCTGCTCAGCAGGGAGCCTGCTTCCCCCTCTCTCTCTGCCTGCCTCTATGCCTACTTTTGATCTCTTTCACTGTCAAATTAAAAAAAATTTTTTTTAATTTAAAATTACATTTAAAAATAAGCCCAGAACTAAGGAGATGCGGGGGGAATAAACCAATAAATTGCCACCTCTAGGGCTTTATTTAGATTTGTCATCTGGGACTCCCGGAAGGAGAAAAGTCAGTGGCCTAAAAGAGAGTAGCCCAACTTTCTCCGATTGGGTACATTTTTGGAGGTTTTGTGCAGCTAGAAATACTAGCAAAAGGAGACAAAGTCAGAAAGAAGCCACATCTGGACTGGCCCCGGTATTTTGAACACCAGAATTATGAGAAGGTCAAGACAGACCCCCCAGCTCCAAATATTTTTCTTCTGAGGTTGGTGGGAAAGGACTGAAAAATGTATGTCATGTGGAGGGGAGTTTTTAGTAAGAAATGTCCTGGCTCACTTGACTTCCTATAATAGTGTGCCTGACCAACCCTTTCTTTATCTCCTGTCAACAATAATTTTAAGATTGCCCTCGGAATTTTTCTATCCCTTATTCTTAGCCACTTGGCACCTCTTCCCACTATCACGCCACAAAATTGCAACAGGCAGATATTTTGGAGAAGATTAAATGGGGATAATTATAGCTATCTTGTACCTGCCCCCATGCAGCTCAGCGAGGGTGTTGATGGCTCCTTGGCCGGCCATGGCCAAGTCTACAGCTGTGTGCCTTCCTAAGAGCTGGGCCAGGTAGGGATATACCCAGGATGAAAAAATGTTTAGTTCAGTTCATGGGATGGGAGATTCACAACTCATTATTCTTAGAAATTAGGGTATTTCTGGCCTTTTGAGATTGCTGTCACGAACAGCAATGACTCCGCACTCCCAGAAAGTGTGACCTCGTGCCAGTCAAAAGCAACCTCTTGTGTGCTAGAGACACTGCAGACCCGACTTGCCACGTCCTGGACCTCACGAGGCCGGGAGATGAGAACATTAACTCGTAGGCATCTCAGGAGCCGATGGAAGGACCAGTAGCAAGGTGTTAACGTTCTTTGAAAGGATCTGCTGTCTGATCTTCTAACAGCAGCTTCGATTTCCCCTTTTGCTGTGGACACTCAGGTGAACATCGAAAGGAAGGATTTGAAATAACTGAAGGCAAATACTCTGGCTTGTGTCTTCTCATCAGCACAATTCACTATCAGCCGGGTAGAGCCGTCCCCTGGTAAATCACGGTCATGGGAACTTAGAACACACTCCATCCTGATGATTTTGTTTCCTGTTTTTACCACCCCATCCAGTTTCAGCCACTGCCTAACCCCAGTCCTGACATACAGGGGGTACTTGACATACTTTGCAGTGACACCATGGATGAAAATGAACACAAACTGCAGAATAAGAACCGAGGAGGTATGAATCTTGGGTCTACCATTCACTTAGGCACTTTCTGTCTTCGTACATGTCTAAGTACAAGGTACCTAACGTTGTGAGGTCTCAATTTATTTCTCTGCGAAGCAACAACAAACAGTAACCTGAATGTTTTAGTTTGCCCAGGCCACCCTTACAAAGTACTAAAGGGGGGGGGGGACGGGGCTTAAACAACAGGTATTGATTTTCTTACAGTTCTGGAGACTGGGAAGTCCAAGGTTAAGGTGCCGGCAGTGTTAATTGCTGGTGAGACCTCTCACCTTGCTCTCTTCCCTTGCTATGTCCTCACATGGCCCTTCTGAGCATGCACAGAGAGAGAGAGAGGAGCTCTGGTGTCTCTCCCTCCTGTTAGGAGGGTACTGGTTCTATTGGATTAGGGTCTTACGCCATGACCTCATTTAACCTTAACTATCTCCATAAATGTCTTACTTGCAAATATGGTGATATTGGGGGTTAGGACTTCAACATGAATTTTGGAGGAACATAATTCAGTTTATAACAACTGAACACTGTCACAAGGATTACTTCTGATCATACGTAAACGGGACCTAGTCTCCTACCTACAGCATAGCAAGTGCTCAATGGATATTGGTTCCCTTACCTTCTACCCTAGGTCATTTCCTTCCCGAGTGGGTCGCTTTCTTCTCTACACATGAGGAGCCATATTTGGCCCTTCGCATAGATGGTGTAGATAGTTACAGAATGAACAGAGGGATTCCTAAGACTTCGGTTTGGTAAACAATTTCTCCCTTCCCTGATTGGTGTGGTTTCCCCATTGTGGGTTCCCCCTCTTCCAGCCGTTGTCTCCTTTCTGGGAACTGTCCTTTCCACACAAAGTGCTGGGTCTGGCCCCAACAGCCTGTTCCTTCTCCAAGACCCTGGGTTGACAACTCGAGCCATGTTCTTTCTCTTGAGAATTTGGATTTGTGATCTAGTCCCTGCTGAAGGAGAGAGAACCAGCCTGCAGAGACAGAAGGAGGTTGATGATAATATTGATAGGTTAACACTGAGAGCTTTGTGCGTATCAGGTACTGTTCTAAGAATTTATCACATGTTGACTGATTTAATCATGACTACAACTCTACGAAGCAGATATGTTCATCATTCCCCCTTTTAACATCACTCCCCTTTCTGAGGAAATTCAGGGGAGAGTTATTTGCCTAGGATCACAGAGCTATGAAGTCTGGTTATGGGCAAAAGCAGAGGATAGTACCCCCAGACAGGTGGAGAAAAACAGAGTACCCTCACAGTTCTTTGGTCTCACCTTTCTTTCTCATGGATTCCATGGCGTGTTCCAGCATCCTGCCAATATACTCCCTTTTTGCTTGAACAATCTGAAGTGGGGTTTTGTTCTTAAACCAAAGGAACTTCTAGTAAGACAGTTGACCTTGCCTACTCGATCTGCTGCACTCAACCTTACAGTATGTTTTTAAGATGAACAACCCTATGCAAATGACTATGAAAAATGTTTTCTATTTTAAACGACTCTATTCTATTATAGAGTTTAAAATTGTTTAAATCGCAATGAGGAAGCTCTCCCAGAAGAGATTACAGGGAAGGTAAAAGCCTCCTTTTCCAGATAACACGATCTGAAGCACTAAGGCTTGGGTAAGCTTTGCTTTAGCCGCGTGCCACACAGAGGATGCAGGCGGGGATTCGATGTGTCCGTGCATATGCCAGTGTGTAGGGAGTTAAGCTGTGTGTTTCCTATCAAGCCTGGAAAAGCTGGGAGGCAATATTGGGGCTGGGGGAGGTGGGGAAAGTCAGCAAGCTGAGCCAAGTGAACGTGATCAGGAAGCTTGTATCTCTGAAACAGGATTCAAAGGTGTCTGCAACCCTAGGTGAGATGAGTAGACAAGGATAACAAATACACTGAAACTGGCAAGGCCCTTAATACTGCCCAGGTTTTATTTCTTCTAGATCTTGCTGCAGGTACCAATTATGCACGTGAATGACTCTTTCTAGAATGTACTTGACGAATAGACGCTGTTGTTGTATAGACTTTTTAAAGGGAAACCAACTGGCTGAACCTTGTGCGTTTTCATTGCAAAAACTAGGATCTGCCGAGAGCGCATCTGCCTCACGTCCAGAGAGCTGAGATCACTGCCCGTGTGGTCAACTGTAGTTACCAAAAGAGCTGGCACAGCGTCTCAGAAGGACGTATTCATCTCTCTCCTCCCAGCCTGGAAAAAAAAAAAAAAAAAAGACCTAAAAATGTTTGACATTCTTTCCAGAAGGAAGTAACAAGGAAATAATTCACTGGTGGCTTAGGTTGACAGGCATGGGAATGGGGGCCCTTTCTTCTTCAGCTCAGGTCGGGAAGTAGTCAGTCCCTTGGGGAGGGAGAGAGCCTCCTGCTGAGAAGTGGGTCAAGGAAAGAGAAGTAAAATGGAGAGGGAATGACCACAGGGGTCAGTGGCCGGAGAGGAGGGCGTGGCAGGAATGCAAGTGTCAGACATCAGGACAGATGACAAATAGGAGACAGTATGTGACATAAAAGGGGGGCAGGCACGGAGGGCCTCCAAAAAGAGCCTCGAGAGCAAATCTGTACAAACGTCTGCACTTCCGTCTGGTCTGTACTTCCAAAGGAGTCCCTCATTCTTTCCTCAGCATTTGAGAAGAACGTGACTTACTGGTTTGGTCGACCTGGTGAAAGGCTGGGATGTGGTCCCTTCTCTCCCCCAAACTAAAAGCCTCAAAGATGCACCATGAGGGAAGAAGGACTCAGTCTCCTGCGTCAGAAATGATTTTTCTAAGGCGGGTCCCGTGAAACTCTTTCTAAAGGGAGAACCCGTAATACCACGGTCACCACAGGGTACCACGCCCAAGGGCGCCTTTCACACATTCACGCTCCAGACTCTTCTCCTTCGAGGAAGGGCGCTGCACACAACAGCTCTGCAGAATCGGGTAGCTGGAAAAAAATCACTAGATAACGAGAAGTTCATATCACAACTCGCTAATTTGTTTTCATTAGCGAGGAGCTCTGAATGTATACTACAATTAAAGCATTTTTAAATTTGGTTCCCCCAAAGTGTTCTCTTTCTTTCCTTCTTTGCTGCTTAATGTGTCTTTGTTAGTAAGCTAGGCTTCTGTTATTACATTTTTGCTGTTAAGTCAGTGGTTCTGAGTTAGACGGGGCCAGTATAACAGAATCACTTGGGAAATGTTTTCAAAACAAATACATCAACAGGAGAATGGATAAGCAAACAGTGATATGTGTACACACATACACACTCACACACACACACTGTAACTCCATTTATATGAAGCTTGAGAACTAGCAAAACTACTCAACTCCTCTTTGGTGATAGAAGTTAGCCTGGCAAGCTGATACTGACTGAAAAGTCACAGGAGGGAAATTTTTGTGCTGGTGGACATTTTCTATATCTTGAACTGGGTGATGGTCCTATGGATGTATTTGAAAAAAAATCATCAAGTGGTGTATACACCTAAAACTGTGCTTTTGATTGAATGTGAATTATGTCTCCATAAAATACTGTCTAAAAAAATGACAGATACACATATACAGACACCAACCAAAGCCTCTACCCTAGACACAGGGAATAAGTTGAGTAAGATATGGGGAGCAGGGGATACAGAGAGCATGTATATTTTTTAAAAGCTCCCCATTATTCATTCCTAGTATTATTGTAAGCTTCCGAATATTCTGTTAGGAATTGGAGAGTAAGGATAAAAACAAATACGCAAATAATATATATGATTTTAACATTTGTTAGAATGTTCCTAAGACTTTTCCTAAAAGAGCCTGCTCAGTTTCCAGTTTGCTTTGATTGGTGAACTTGTTTTGTTTTGCTTTCAAGTGATTTCAGTGTTTCTGAAGGTATAAAATTGATAAATTAGTATGAGGAATATATTGAAGGGGGAGGAGTCATGAAGGCCCACAAGATTCTGCTTGTATTTAGGCTTAGAAAAAGTTAAAGTATTTTGGAGGAAACCTAATATTGACAACTTCCTAAAACTACAGAGTTTTAAAGTCAATCTGCAGTGATGTGTTTGGGACTCCGGCCATCGACCATCCTGTACCCTCTGACGTATATTAAGGAGATGAGCGTGATGTAGACTTAGGAATTTTCTTTTTCAATGTTTCTGAAAGTAGCTTGTGACTAGCTTTTACATACTTATTTAGAGAATGAAAGGCTTTCTTCACTTCACATTGGACATCCTATTTAAAAAATATAACTTGTAATATTGCTTTTCGGTGATCTAAAGACAGAGAAAAGTGGCTGGTCAGATGTATTTCATACAGGCTTTTAAACTGATAATGTGTGCGGTTTTTTTAAATCTAGAAGTAAAATTATTTAAATTGAGGCCACAGACAGTACTAAATATTAGTGTGTGTGTCTGTGTGTTTTGTTTTGGCCTTGGAACACTCAGCAACATTCCCAACATTCATTTTGATTCCGAAGGCGGCGTGAAAACAGTTCTCTCCCCAAGACATCCTGGCTTTATCACAGAGCTTCCTCCATTCGCATGCCATTGGCCTGGAGGAGTAGACGTTCATTCAAGTTCAGACCCGGGAAAGACCTCAGAGATGAAGTAATTCAACCAAACTCTGACCTCCATGTCACACTCCACTTAAAAAATAAACTTAGGCCTAGGGGTGAAGTGGCTTGTTCAGGGTCATGGGGTTGGTCAGAGGCAGAACCAGAATCGTATGTCTATGTGCAACCTTTGCTCTTCTAACACCCCAACTGTCTCTGCAAGCTGTGCTCAGAGTTAGGCATCGCAGAGCGACGACACACAAAGGCCACATCTTTTCCCCGTAGGCCCCAAGAGGCCTCTCGCCCGTGTTCCTTTGAGAGCCTGAAGGTATTCCCTCATTTATAATTTTCATCCTATTTTGGTCAAATTTTGAAGAATTTAAGAGCTTGCATTTGGGGGCCAGATGGGTCTATTACCATATTTCACAAGCTGTGGGACCCTTGGTAAGACGGGTGATTTCTTCAGCCCCCACTTTTCTCATCTAGGAAATGGGCTAATAATATAGGTGCACAGAAAAAGCACTTTCTGTGCTTCCCGGAGCACAGCAAAGCGTTCGGTGACTTTCTTTGGAAATCCAGCAAGTCCATACTGAAGCTGTCCTTGCAAGATTGAGAAACTGATGTTTAACTCTCTCCAGCCTTTTCCTTCCATCCCTGTGGGGCCTTCTGGACTTCTTTATTGTTCTGGGGGTTGGCAGATAATCCGTTAGAGAAGTCAGTCACCACGAACTGGTACATGATGGGCACAACAGGTTTTGTTTCTTGGTTCCAATTCTCTTCCGCAAGAGATCCGGATTTCTGCATGAGTGGTGGGACACTGAAGTCTTTTGGGACATCTTCTGTGACAACGACTTCAAGGCCCCTTTTCAACTTAAGAACGGTTGAAAGAACTGGGTTGTGAGTCTCGGTTAAGAGACCCGTTTTTGGCAACGCGAAGGCCCACGGAGAGATAGAAAATATTAGGAAAATGATTTTGCAGCTCGAGAAGCCAAGGCTTTCAGGGGCTGGGATACTCCTCAGTCATCCCTTCGGTCACGGGCCGGGCAGGTCCTGGACCCAGGTTCCTTCGCCAGGCTGGGTGCTTTTTCCATCAAGCCGCGGCGTCGCGCGAACTCCACCTCTGAAAGTGCCAAGGAAGTTCCCTCCCAGTGCCCACCTGGGCAGGGTGGGACGAGGCTGTGGCACGGAAAGAACCGGGGAAACGGCCTCTTCCGGCTCCCAGCACACAGAAACTGCTTTTGCGATCGCGGGCGCTGGGGGAGAGATCCGGGGAGTTAAGACCCCAGATGCAGGACGCAGGGACTCCTGGTGTCCCGGAGGGACAACCCTGGGACTGCCTGCTCCGGGAGGCCACCTTTCTCCTGGGTTGTCTCCCCTCCGTGCAGTGGCTGCTTTGGGACGTCCGGCTGGGAGGGTTTCCCCCCAAAGAGACGCACAGTCCCTGCTCTCGGCCGGAGCGGGCGGGTTGCGGCCTCCGCCCCGCCCCTGCGGTTTTCGAAGGTCGAAGTGGGATTTTTCCTTCCCGCCCCCGTCCCTGCCCCCGTCGGCTGCGGCGCTAGGTCGTGCGGGCTGTGGTCGCTTTTCCCTCTCCACTCCCACGTCTCTGACTCCAGGGAGTTTCACCCGTCCTCCCTCCCCAGCCCTCACCTTTAAACATTTCCCAAAGCCGCCGCACCAAAAGTGCGCGACTTCTCCCGGGCCTGCACAAGGAGCTCCTGCCGCCCGGCATTCCGCGGATTCCAGCGCTGTGACGTCCCCAAGGCCGGCGCGCCTCCAGCCCCGGAGCTCGGGCTCCAAGTTTCGGCGCTCCCCCGCGCGGACGCCCCCCCGCCCCCAACCCCGGGCCCGCCGCCCCGCCGGCCCGCCGTCCGGCCGCGCGCCTCCCGGGCGCATTCCTCCCCGCCCCCGGCCGCGCGCCCCGCGCTCCCTCCGCCTCCGGCCCCCCGCGCCGCCGCCCGGCCCGGGGGGTGGGGGAGCCGCGGCCGCCGGCGCCTGCTCCGTCCCCTCCCACCGCACGGCCCCTTCCTCCCTCCTCTCCCGGCCGCTCGCATTTCCTGCCGCCCGGCCTCTCGCGGCCCCGGAAAGTTCTGCCCAACTTTTTCTCCCCCGAGCGAGCGGGCGCAGTCCGGGGGCAGGTTGCCGCGCTCCTCCTCGCTCCGCCGCCGGCCCTCCCGGCTCCGGTCCTCGGGGAGCCGCAGACACCCAGCGGCCGCGGGCGGCCCCTCCCCTCCCACCTCACCCATCCTCCCGGGCCTCCCGGCCCCGGCCCCCCTCCTGCGGGACAACCCCGTGCTTAGGTGGTTCTCCTTTTCTCCTTGTCGGTGCGCCGGGATCGCAGCGGAAACCTCCCTCCCCTTTCGCCTCCTCCGGCTCCTTCCCTCCGCCCCTCCTCCGCCAGCCACTGGAATCAATTCCTTAGGGAATTGGGGCGCCGCCGCGGAGGACAGCCTTTCCGCGCGGGACTCCAGGGCACCGACGGGGCCATGTAAGCAGGTAAGCGCCGTCTGCGGCGGGGGGAGTCGGGCCGGAGGTGGGGGGCCGCCTCGGCGCTCCGGGCGCCCGGCCGAGGACTGGGGCCAACGCTGGCAGCGCCAGCTTGCGATCGGCGGCCCGGGACGCTGGCAGAGCAGCGGGGGCGCGAGGTGGCCGGGCCGCAGGCGTTCTCCGTCCCGGTAGGAGCTGCCCGACGTGAGGCGCACGTCCTGTCTGGGTAGTGGCGGTGGAAGGTGAGCGCTGTCCGAGGAGTTGGTGGTGAAACTCGCCCCCTCGCCCCCTCCTCCGTACCCTCCTGCTCTTTGGGAACCGAGCGAGGGCCTGGAAAGGGCAGCTGGAGATACCCAAGCGGTGAGGGCAGACGAGGAGAGGACGACGTTGCCGTTGCTTTCCCGGGAGAGGAACGCTGCTCCCCGACACCCCTCTTCCCACTGCCTCCTGGAGGGGGGGGGCGGGCAGGATCTTGGGAAGGAGGGAAGTTTTAATGCCCTCCCACTAGGCCCCAGCCGTGCCACCAGACTCCTGGCCTTCTTGGCCCTCCTTGGGTGGTCGGGCTGGCTCACTGGGAAAACCTGTGGCCACATCATTTTAGAACGGATCTCCACCTCAAACTTTCAAAGTTCTGAGTATTAACAAGTTCTGAGGGTGTTGTTAATAAGCCTTTCCTTTCTCCCTGGCGTGACCTTTGAATCTCGGTTTTGAATACTTGTTAAGTGGGTTTTGTGCCTTTTTGAGGGAATGGGGAGGTAGCGTGCCCCTACCTAGCATTGCCTTCCCCTTCCTTCGGCTCCTGTCACCCCCATCCCCACCTACGGTTCAAGGAGATTGTGGGGTTTGCGCTTCAGTCTGTCCAGGAACTGGCTGTTGCAGCCTCTTTGTGAAGGTGAGGAATCTCTAGACTGCTCGCTGCATATACGGTTACAGGGTTTCCACCAATGTGTTAATTTCTTAAACTGGATTGGTTCACCCATTCATTCAACAAACCTGGTATTGAGCTTCTACTCTGTGCTAGGAAAACAGGATACAAAGCTACTTAAACAAGCTCTAACTGTAGCCTCCCGGAGGAAACCCACAGGCTGATCACGAATTACAGCCTAGTGAGGGAAAAGTGCTGGGAGAAGCAGGGAGGGCTCGGGTTTGGGAGAGGAGGGGTAAGGTGTGCCCTAGGTTTATAGGGTTAAGGGAGTACTTACCTGCAGGAGTGATTAGGAGAGTGCATTCCAGGTACAAGAAGCACCTGGTGCAAAATGAGAGTCATTAAAAAAAAAAAAAAGCTCAAAAAGCTAGCTGTTTGACCCAGCTATCTGGGGTATGATAGCTAGCTAGCTAGCTAGCTAGATATCAGAAATTAAACTACAAGCATATTGCCCACTTATGGGAACCAGGTGTTTCCAGAGGAGCACAGGTCTCTTTGGACACACCTCCACGCCTGATGCTGTTTCTATAAGCAGCAGTTGTGTGACCGTCTAAATTTTAACTGGCACTAATTGGCCCATGCCTGTTTTTCATTCGAATGACTCTTGATTCCCTTTTAAAGAGGCACTTGACAGCAGTGGGTGATAATGCTGCAGCCGCTGGGAACCTTGCATCAAAGTCGCTTATCTTTTGGCGATGGGGTTAAAAGCTGGTGCCGTGGAAAGGACAGCCTTAGTGACTGGGAGCTGCGCAGCTTCTCTGCTTAATCTAAGTGGGTGGCCATGATGTGCGGAACAAGTCCACGGCCGGGTCAGTGGGTTTGTTATCATTTTCTCTACGTTTAATCGTCGTTACTGCTTTTGGAGGTTGTCAGGATTACTTTTCCTTCCTCTGAAACTTGACAGTAACAGAACCTCTTCTAGCGGGTCCTTGTAGGCTGATGGTCCAGGACTCAGCGGATCCTGGCTACAAAGGTGCCTTATCACGCGGAAGCTTCCCGAACAGGGGTGGCCTTTCAAGGGTGCCTCTTCACTGGGCTGAAGTGGAGTTGTAGTAGTCACAGTGGCTGGGTCCTGGCTGAGGTGGCAGAGGTCCAGCCTCGGTGAGCCTCAGGCCAGCACATCGGGGCAGAAAGAGTACAATTTGGGGTGTTTATCTAAGCCCCTCCACAAACACCTTCTCTTATCTCAAGAACAGCCCCTTGACACGAGTTTTATTGGAGGTATGGGCCTTGCTTGAGAGGCTGAAGGGAAGCTCATCCTTGCTAATCCCCCTGCTTGCCCAGCTTCCGTCATTGGCTTAAAGACCGTTATTATTCACACTTTAGTTCCTCAGGTTTGTGCAGACTGTGTGGGCCGGGCAGCTGTCATGGGGAGAACAGTTAGATTATTTTAATACGGAAGAACCTAAAGAATTCAGAGAAAAATCAGAATTTTTTTGAGAATTCATATTTGTCCTGAATGGATGGGCCAGGGGTCAAGAATTATGAGGATTTCCCCCGCCCCGTACCCTCCCTCCTTATTAAGTGCTTCTGTTTTTTTGCTCCAGGGAAGCAAACATAAACCCTTTGATTGCACGGTGTAGCCCACCTGGGTTCCATATGCTTGTTTTTTTTCACCTGCTATGCTGCATTTGAACTTCTTTATTTCGTCCCCAAGGGTCATGGGGAATTTGAACTCATTCTCAGCCTCAGCGCTGTGCTGTGCCCTCTGTCAGAGATAAGGTCAGGGAAAGAGATAGATAAGATGAAATACTTAATTAGCCAATTAAATCACTCCTGCTTGGGCCCATTCAGAAAGAACGAGGGAAAACAAGTTTTGGTAAAGAGGAGATGAAAATAAATGTTTGAAACCGGACTTTGTGATCTCCGCTTCCGGACTGAATTGACCCTGCCCTGTCTGAGCCCCATTTCTGCAGCTTTCCTGTCGTCGTGCTGGAGCAGCGGACCCAGCTTCAGGAGCCTGAAACGTAGCTAGGTTTGAATTCCAGCTCCACTTTTTTGCTGGGTCACGTTGGACAGACTTTGCAGTCCGTTGGAGTCTCAGTTCTTTCGTCTGCGAGGTGGGGCCCAGGAGCATCTAACTTGCCAGGCTATCTGCGAAGTCACTGTAACGCTCTGCCTTACCCTCCCAATAGGGTGCCTTGCACGGAGTAGGTGTTGGGCCAAGAATGGCTATTTATATGTTGGAGGAGTTATATGTGGCCGTGAATGTGCTCTTTGTGCGGGTCATTTTTTTTTCCAGCAGCTTGAATTCACATGCATGCCAACATACACATAAAGCTTTGTCTTTGACCTTTTTTTTGGGGGGGGGGTGGTGGTCTGTTGGCTCTAAGCAAACGTGTTGGCTGGCAGTTTTCATGTGACCCCTCTATAGGACGAGATTGAGAATTGCATGCTTGGACAGTAGGGAAGCTCCGGGGGAGGAAAAGCCACTTAGAGAAGGGCAGAGAAAAGGATCCTTTGGGGGCGCTTGGGTGGCTCAGTGAGTTAAAGCCTCTGCCTTCGGCTCAGGTCATGGTCTCAGGGTCCTGGGATTGAGCCCCGCGTCGGGGTGTCTGCTCGGTGGGGAGCCTACTTCCCTTCCTGCCTCTCTGCCTACTTGTGATCTCTGTCTGTCAAATGAATAAATAAAATCTTAAAAAAAAAAAAAGGATCCTTTGGCTTGTACACCACTTACTATAACAAGGGTCAGGTGTTAATATAAAGATCCTTGTACTTCTAACGTTGTGATCCAGTTAAAGAATGTCGAGAACAAATCTGCCTGCTTTTAGCCTGGATGCAGAAGCTGGCCGATCTTCACAAAGGAGTATCTGTGCAGCCTGGATTTCTTTCCTTCTTTGAAGCCCAAATAGAGAGTCAACTGCAACACTTCTGGTGTAATACCAGCCTGGGGTCTCTTGAACTTTAATGTTGCCTTTCATCTGAGAAGCCCAAAGTATTTGACAAACATTAACTCATTGATCTTCATATCAACCTCCCAACAGGAGGGATTGTTAGAAGAAAGGAACAGCTTGGAAAAACTGTCTGCAGAGCACGCTGGTAGTCTGTAAGATGTGTTCTTGAAGCAGAATGGGTTCTTACGGTCGAGAATCCCCAATGTGGACTGCAGACAGGCCAGGAGGTCGTGAGAGGGGGTACCCCTTAGAGGGGTCAGGGGGAGAAAGCCTGGCCGTGATTTTTGCACTAGGAGGGAGAGGAAGCCTGTGTCCCCCAGACCAGCTTTGCCTTTGCCGAATATTACGTGCACACTGATTATGAAAATAATCTCTGAATTATTTATAATTCTGAATGGGAGGATATGAGGCAATGCTTGTAGATGAGGACTTAGAGTAGCTGGGGATAAAGGGTAATAGTGACTCCTCGTGGGCTGGGGCTGGTTATACGTCTTAGTTGAACTATAAATGGCAATTAACATTGTTTTAGTTTCCTTTCTCTCTTGTTTGTTGGTTCTGTATTGCTTGGCTTGGTTTTGTTCTCTCCCATCAAGCTTTTGTTAGATTTGTTTCGTGGTCCTTGCTACTGGAAAAAAACCTGTCGTGTCCATTCTTAGATCAATTTCATGTATAAAGTTTGATATGCGGGTGGTTTAGCTTAGTTCCTGAGGGGACTAAATAAGGCTTGGTTCAAGGCTTTCGTCCCGAGCCTGGTCATTTAGCTTGACCCAGAGGCCTGTTGCTTATCCAGAGATCCCGTAACCCTAGGCTGCCATCCCCATAAATGCTTGATGTTGGGACGTGTCTGCTAAGAAAATGAAAGAGGTTGGCTGGCGGTTTGCTGTCCTCTGACGAGCAGAACATCTTCGCATTTGTGATGTTGGAAATTTCAGTACCGAACCACATTCCTAAATTAGGAAGCTCTGCTGCATGGCCCACTGACTCGATCTAATTTGCCTTACAGATTTTTAGCTCATGGGGAAAACTCCCTCTGTGGTGAAAATTAGCAGAAGTTCCCAATGCTTTATCCTTTACCTACCCTCTACTTACACTTAATGTCCTCAAGTCTTTGGAAATCCATTTCCCGGGAATTTTTTTTTTTCCATACTCCTTTGCATTCATAATGGGGGCAGTAGCTAAGGCAGTGGATCTGAAACTCTAGTGGGCACCAGAATCACCTAGAGGGCTTGGTAATACACAGGGTGCTATTCTCCGTGCCCACTCCAGCTTCTGAGTCGGTAGGCTTGGGGTGGGGTTTGGGAATTGGCCTTTTTAAGGGGCTCCCAGGTGAGGCTAATGGTCCTTGCTCTTGACCAACTAACTGCATTTTGAGAATCACAGAGCTCAGGAGTCCACCCGCCTCTGTCCTCAGGCTCCCGTGGTCGCCACTTAAGGCTTTTACTACACTGGCTTGAATGATTCTGTTCCCGAGTGCAGCCCTCGCCAGGCCCGTGAGAGCATGAACCGCGTTTCCATTTCAGTGGATTTTCTCGTGTATCGTCGCCTATCCAGACCCCTCCGCTTGGTTCCAAACAGTTTGATATATCTGGTATTTCTGTCTGGGTCCCTAAATTTCATCTCAAACTGAGCTCCCTAATTTCTTGCCACAAAGTGAGCTGTTTCCATATTTTCTGTCTGAGTCCGTGACCCTGCCATCTGTTGAGTTAGCTGCCTAGGCCAGGCACTTGGGGTTCTCAACAGGTCACTCTGAGCACCCCTCAGCTTCGACCTGCAAACACCGACCAGGAAGCCTGCCAGTCTCCAGACCCTCTACCGTCTCTTTAGTTTGCTCCCTTCCCTCCGTCCTCACTGCCCATGGATTGTTCAAGACCTCCCAGCCTGCCTATCATATATTCCTCATCTACCCTTTCCTCTGTTTTTTTTTTAAACAGTTTTTAATACTATTTAAATTCTTCTGATGCTTACTACCTGTATGATAAAGCTTCTTTGCCCCCTGACTCCCTTCCCATTATCTGCTGCTCCTTCTCTCCACGCTAGTTAGTGCCCTAACACTTGGCGGTGGTGAATTCTCTGCTTTGTTCTACTCCCACCCAGACTGACCTCCCCCCTTGGCTACCTGCTCAGCCCCTGCGCATTCAGCCGAAGCTCTGCCTTCCCTGACATTCCTTCCCACCAGCAGTTAGGCATTCCTGCTTTTATAGTCCCAAAGCACTTTGCGCGTACATGTTAGTGAGCCGTGTCTCATCTTATTCTCTGTTTATCTCTCTGTCTCCTCTACTACATTAAAAGCCTCTCCACCAGTGCTCACATCTACTTGGTTCAGAATTAGAATTTCCACCCTGTACGGATGTTGGATGGCAGTACCCACGGTTATATGTGTCGCCATTGACTCTGCCCCAGTGTTCATAGCACTTGAAATGCTTCTATCAAATTTTTCAATGACCCTATGAAGTAGGTACAATTACTATTTCTATTTTTCAGAGAATGGACTGGAGTTTTTGTTACTTAGTCTCTAATAGGTTCATTGCTCTGGGAAAATTCCATCATGTTCATGACTGTGATTTTAAAAATTAAACAGGTATCAGTGCTACTTATTATACACCTCTTAGTTCGCTTAAGGAGAAAGATCACATCCCTAAGCTGTTTTCTAAAGTCACCAGTGCTCTGTTCTTAATGTTATTTTGCTTTACTTGGGAACTTTAAGAAATGTGGTAATTTTTTCCCCTCATTTTTCAGACCTAGGGAACCGTGCAGATTAAGGGAGTGTACCTATCACAGAAGGATTAAGAAGGAGGAACATTTGGAAGACAAGGCATAAAACAAAGTAGTTTTTGCAGGGTTGGATACATTGATCAGAATATGCTTAACTTCCTTTCTATGGATTTTGTACCTTATATTAAAGAGGAAGAGGCAGAATTACTCATTATTCAACCTCTGGGTTACTTTTTTTTGAAGAAGATTTTATTTATTTTTTTTGAGAGAGAGAGAGAGCGTGCACAAGCAGGGGGAGCAGCAGAGGGAGAGGGAAAGCAGACTCTCGTTCCGCTGTGCGGGGAGCCTGTTGGGGGGGCTTCATCTCAGGACCCTGAGATCATGACCTGAGCGGAAGGCAGAGGCTTAACCGGCTGAGCCACCCAGGCACCCCTGGGTTACTAGTTTTTAAAGTGAGAGACGCTCCGTGACACTGCCCCAGCCAATTGATCAGCCTGCCCTTAACCAAGACAGCCTGTTCTGCATATAGGACTATAATAAGCAGTAAAGATATCATTGATGTTATCCCCCAAAATCACAAGATCGGCTGTTGCCATTATTTTAGTTCCCAAGTAAAAGGGATTATGGCAGATTTCATGGTCATGAAAGTGAATTTATTATGAATTACGTGTACACTCTATACATACTTCATCTTGATATTTAAGGTTTTCTGCAAATAATCCCCCGAATGGCCCTCTGATTTCTTCAGATTTATGTTCCCCAGGGTTCTGCCAAGCTGCAGCTGTTTCCTGAACAGGCCCAATAATTTTTTCCACCTCTGGTTAGGCTGTTCCCCTGTCCAGGAATCATCCCACTCAGCCTTGCCTTCGAAACTGTCCCTTGAGACCCACCTTAAATCCTGTCGCTCTGGGCAGCCTTCCCTGGTGTCACTCCCTGATGGGGTCCTCCTGCCCCTCGGCTCCTGGCCCTTACCAGCTTGTGCTTTGTGTCCTGGCTGACCCTCCTCATTGCCTTCACTGGTGTCTGCTGGGGCCTGCCACCCGCCCCACTTCTGTCCACATCCTGCCTCGGGCTCCTTGCAGACTGTCGCTTCTCTTCTGTTGCTGGTCACCTGGGATGGTTCATTCAGGTCCGCGTCCTCCTTGCCCCAGGAACGCCCTCCGAGGCCGAGGCTGCCCCTGCTCTCTTCATTGTGACAGTCCTTCAGTGACGACAGTGCTCTTGACACCTTTTCGTCACCTGTTCCACTGCTGCCTGTCTGGAGGCCAGTCTGACCCCCATGTATGGAGTCCTGTTTCAAACACGTCTGGTATTTTCTCTTTCCTGCTTGAGGTCTGTCCTGCCACCGTATATTGTTTGGAGATGCCTCTGTCTGTAGGAAAACTATAAGCACAAGACAGAAGGATAAATACCAGATAAATACCAAGTGCAGGGGGTGGGTAGGGGAAGGGAGAGGTGAGGGCTCAGAAGTGATGTGGTTTTATTGTCTTTTTTCCCCAAGCTGGGTGGTGAAAACATGTATATTTACTATATTCTCCTGTAGTCTAAAATACCTAATTTAGGGGTACCTGGGTGGCTCAGTGGGTTAAGCGTCTGCCTTCGGCTCAGGTCATGATCTCAGGGTCCTGGGATCTAGTCCCACATTGGGCTCCCTGCTCAGTGGGGATCCTGCTTCTCCCTTTCCCTCTGCCCCTCCCTCCCACTTATGCTCTCTCTCTTGAACAAATAAATAAGATCTTTAAAAAGTAAAATAAAATACCTAATATAAAAAATACACGCAAACTTGCCCAAGTTTAAACGAGACTCCCTAGTTGAACATTCAAGACTCGCACACTCTTGTTCCCACCTAGCCTGACCAGTAGCCTCTGCCTCTCTGGGCTCCCCGTCACCCTTCTGCAAGCCTGTCTCACAGTCGAGATCTTGGGTGCTGACTCCCGCTGTTACTGTTACTTTTCCCTTAAATTCTTTTCTCACACCTGGCCCCATAATCCTCTCCGCCTCTGTATTTTAACGTCTAGTATGATTTTTACGTCTTTGTAGATGTTTCGTCTGACCTGTCCTTGTGACCCTTAAGAGAGTTCATTGTCACTCGATCTGCCTTCCTGCCCTCCTTCACCCATTCTTTGCAGATATGCCTCACACCGTGTTCCGTTCACCTGTTCCTCTGCCTCCCCAAAGTGGTGAGCTGTTCTTGGGTATGTTTTGTGATATATTTATCTTTGGGGTCCTGGCACCTGCTGCAGAGTAACAGGTTGGGGGAACTGTTGAACACTAGAGGTAAGATTCATGTTTTTAATTGAAGGTATGCCTGTCCTTGCCCCCCCCCCCAAAAAAAACCCTTCAAGGCAAATTGAAGGGAGTATCTCTTGGGCTCGATATCTGGAACGTAGGCTGTAAACGGAATGGATTTACACATGGATTTCCAAACTCAAACCCGGTCGTTTCAACAAGAAATCATTTCTTGTTGCCTGCTGGTGGCGGGAACTGGTGGTGGGTGATGGTTTGCTTCTTTCCGTTTGTTTCCGTGTTTTAGTCCCCCTCACCCCTCCCGCATCACTGTGGAGTGTGGTGGTGGTTTCCTCAGGGGTGTCGCAGGGGGCACGGGGCGAGCTTTTGGAAGGCGAGCTGGGCTGTGAAGTGGTCCCACTTGTTGCCATCAACACTTCCTTGCTCCGGGATGGAGAAGTGACACGTCCATTTAGAGAAGAGGCAGCGGTTTATTTCTGTGGCGGGCATGTCCCACTGCGGAGCTATAATAACCCTAATGAAGGAGGATTATGCTGTATTAGGTTTATGAAGGGTGTACTAGGCTGTTACCAGGGTCAGCGGTGACAGCTCAAGCCAGCAATTAGTTTTCATTAAAGACTCCGGCAGGCAATTAGCATTCACTTCTGCCCATGAAATCCTGTGATCTATTAAGCATATTCTTTTTCATTATACATTTTGTAAAATGTGCTTTTGGTGATAAAGGTACACGTTTGTTTGTTTGTTTGCTTTTTAGACCTGCATAAGTCTCCAAATGATCATTTGAAAAATGGGGCTGACTTTTAGACTCGTGTTTAAATCTGTGAGTGACCCTAACCTTCTGGGTAGATTGTCCTATTTTAGAATCTGTGCATCTTTAAATTTATAAATTCTTTTATTCAAAGGTGAGGAATTTGTCATGGAATATGATGTAATGATGTGATTCTAGGAGGGAAAAATGTGTGACTGATATGAAACGAATTAAAACTCGAAAATAATGAGATGACACCTACGGATCTTAATGATATTCTTTAGAAAATTATTGTTTTGCTTAAGAGGCATCTAAAAATAAAGGCTGGAAAGGATGAATTGTGCTGTGCTTCTGCTGAGCAGCTGTTGGGTTGTTTTGAAAATGAGGCTTATTTTCCAAGGGCTAGGTTAGGTACAAGTGTGTATTTCATGTGCCTTCGTCCTGATGAAAGCGTTTAGGCATTTTAGCTTAGCTGAGAATATGAAGTGATGTTTACACTAAGTTATTCAAAGGAATTTCCCCCTCCTCCCTTCTTCCCCCGCCGGTCCTTTCTCTTCCCTTTTTTCTCCCTCCCTTTCTAATAAATTGTCTGCATTTGGGGCTTCTGATGGGTTAATTACTATCTATGTATTCAAGATTGATATTTATCAGGGATGATAAAAGGGAGAAATGCCCAGCGCCCAGCACATCAGGCCAGAAACTCAGAGCAAAGATCTGTACAGAATGTCTGTTTTCCTGGGATAATTAGACTCTCTCCCTATCATGTGATTCTCAGTTCATATTATTATTTTTCTCATTTGTAGACTGGTAAAATGGGAATAATGGCTGAGCATAGCAGTTTGAAATCTGTGCACGTGAGTGTTTTAAAGACTCCACGAAGTCTGGCAGTAAACAGAAGTGTGTCAAGCTGAATTCATTTCAGTAGGACCTTTTATTTTAATTTGATTTTATGGAATGGAGACATCATGTTTGTGTCCTTAAGAAACCGCACACAAATTAGAGAGTATAGCGACTTGGAGTATTAAGATGGGCAAAGATTAAAAATCTTCATTTGCAGACAAGACTCACTTTTTTTTTTTTTAATATTATTAATTGGATTTTTCTTGGAGGGGTGGGGAGCACATAAGAGCAGTTTAAAGGGCACCTGGGTGGCTCAGTTGGTTTAACGTCTGCCTTGTGGTCGTGGTCCTGGGATCCAGTGAGCCCCATGCTGGGCACCTTGCTCAGCGGGGAGTCTGCTTCTCCCTCTGCCCTCTCCCCCTGCTGGTGCTCGCTCTCTCTCTCACTTGCTTGTGTGCTCTCAAATAAATAAATTAATAAAATATTAATAAAATAACATATTCAAAAAATAAGAGCAAGTTCAAAACAAAATATCAGGAACCTTCACAAAACTAACTTTCAGGGAAAGTTTTAGGAATAGTAAACATTTCCTCTAGTTTTGTGTATTTATACAGTGAAAAGTAATATTCAAGATTACGTTTGTGGCCCTGCAGGAACCTCATTCTTCAAAGAAAGATTTAAGCACATTCAGTGGTCCCATCTCATCGAGGCCAGAAGCTGTGGTTAATATGGGCACTCGTAAAAAACCGTGGTTCTCCAAATTCTGGTGATCAGCCGCCCTCCCCTCCTCCCCCTTGCTTAGGGTACTGCCAAGAAGAAAGCAGGCAGGCTAACGAGGTATCAAACCATTGAGGGCTTTAGAAATGTCACTGCAATTATTTTATTAATAGCTGCCACTGTTTAAGTTGTTTTGTGTAGCTGGGCATTTTTGAGACAGGCATTGTGACTATAACGTGAACCGCTTTCCTTCCACTGTGGCCCCTTTATTACCTCAAGCTAATTTGCTCTGCATCCCCTCCATCAATGTTTCCTACCCTCATCTCTGACCTTTCACAAAGCAGAGCTTTATGTATGGAAACTCCTTTCCCTCTACAACCTTTAAACTCGTAATGATCTTATGAAAGAGAGGTTATTTTTATCCATAGCTTATCCCCGGGAAATAAGAGAGTTGAAGAGGTTATTGATGAAAAGTCTTTTTGCAGCTCGTCAGTGGAGGAAGTGGGATTTGAACCCATTCCCTCTGACCCCACAGCTCAAGTGCTCAATGCGGCGACGACATGAGGCCCAGAGACATGAGGCCCAGAGGTCTGCGTCTGTGTTGGTTGTGCCACATCTATGCTTCCTCCCTTCCTCCTCCTTTCTTTCCTTTCGTCCATCCATCGGTTTCTTTAATAAATGACTTTTGATATTTTTGAAGGGGGGAAGGTGTCTTTCTGTGGTCATAATCTTCAAAGTAACAAGCAACTAATGATGGAGCTTCTGGCCACCTATGACCATTTGCCATTTGAAATGTTCCCCACCTGCATTCAGACATGCTGTAGGTATCAAATACAGATCCAACTTTGCAGACTTAGTACAAAAAAAAGAACACTGTAAAAAAATGTAATATCTTTAAATTGATTACATGTTGAAATGATGTTTTGGATATATCGAGTTGAATAAAATCTATTATTAAAATTAATTTCTTCTATTTTGCTTTTTAACGTGACCACTAGAAAATGAAAAGTTAACCTATGTGGCTGGCTTTTGTGGTCCACATTACATTTCTTCGGGGCAGCACTGTTAGAGATGGGAGCCCTGGTTCGGAGTGACGCCTCTGGCGTTGGGGACCAGTGCACAGAGACAGGAATTATTAGCATTAGCTATTGGCGATGGTGAGAAGCCAGCATGACGCCTCAGATGACCACCAGACAGAGACTAATATTAGCTGGCATTTATTTACTACTTAGGGTGTGCAAGTACTTTGTCAAGCACTTTAAGTGGATTATCGTTTTGATCCTTACAACAACTCTGAAGTAAGTACAGACTTATTTTGTAGATGAGAAAACCAGGGCTTAGAAAGGCTAAGGCACAAGATCCTGCAACTAGTAAATACTCGTTTACTGGGTAACACCGTTGGCATGCAAATACTGGTAAATGATGAGCTGAGTGTCGACTCTGGGCATGAATCCAGAGCACATGCTTGTAACCACTCTGCATCACTGCCTCCCAAAGGCAGAAGAGAAAACATTACCTAGAAGGGAGCCAGAGCAGTGTTTTATTTATTGAGTTTCTATGGCGGGGGGTGGGGGGTGGGGGCGTATTCTCCTTCCTGGCACTGGCCAATGTCCTCTCTGTTAGGGGCTACAGTACAACCATTGGTGTTTCTGAGAATGGCCTCAAGTTAGCAAGAAATGATGAGATTATGGTTGATAGAATATACTTCATTTCCTAGTCCCAGGTTGCCTTCGTTAGGAGGATATTGATCAGAAATTGATTTTAGAAACTTTAGGGGCGCCGGGGTGCCTCAGTCGGTTGAGTGTCCAACTCTTGATTTCTGCTCAGGTCATGATTTCAGGGTCTTGAGATGGAGCCCGGTGTCAGGCTCTGTACAGAGTGTGGAGCCTGTTGGAGATTCTCTGTCTGTGGGCGCCTCTGCCCCTGCCTGCTCTCGCTCGCTCGCTCGCTCTCTCACTCAGAAAAAAACAAAACAAAACAAAAGAAAACAAAAAACCAACAACAACCCAGTACTTAGAGCTCACTTAAGATTCCTTTTCAACTGAGCATCAGTAATGTATTTCATAGCAAGTACAGATTTTGTAAATACAAGCATTGAATCTCTCTCCCCTCAAAATAACTACAATTTCAGAAACATGGTAAAAGTCTACCCACAAGTTTATTTCCAGCTATTCAAAATTTTTTTTCATATTTTTCTAGTCTTTGGTCCTAAGTAGATATATTTTTATAGTTATAGTTTTATGTACTCCTTCATATATATATATATATATATATATGCTTTTTCATACTTATTGTTAATAATTGATATTTAGTATATCTATAGGTAATTGATATACTGTAATTACCTTCATTATTTTTATTACTGAAAATGCATAGTTATATTTTTAGCTACCCCATGGAAGATGATAGTGAGGGTTTCACATTAATAGCTTATTTTTGTTGAATTTATTTTAAGATAAATGTGTGAGATTGCTTGTCATGATGAACATTTTTGGTGATGCTTGAATCATACAAATGGAATTTCAAACGTAGCTCATGAAGACTCATAGAAAGGTAACACAACTTTATTTTCAGATTCTGATACTCTTTTAGATCTTGCTTTGTTTTTTTGTTTTTTGTTTTTTTTTTTTTGTTTTGTTTTGTTTTTTCACCATGTTTGATGCCTAGGGTATAGATTATCCCAGCAAATAAGTCTTGCTTTTGTCTGTGTGGTTTTTCTTTTCTTATAGTTCCTTTTGTTATAGTCTGACAAAAGGATCTGTTGAGCCCTAAATTGATACATTCAAAGACTGAATAATAACCCTTAAACTGGGTTCACTTTTGGCATGAGTGTTCACTAATCCTTACATCATTTAATGCAGAAAAAAGCATGTTGGAATTATTGCTGTTATAAATACATATATGGAATTACTGAAAATATGTTTACATAAGGGTAGTATTTAGAAGAGAATTAAAGATACATATATGTACGTGCTTCATTGATAAAAAAATAATTATAAACTATTACATCATACTACATGAATTTTTGGTAGTTGTCGGCCTGCCTTATTTTGTTTAGATGTCCTCAGTAACTGCTTCTTATTCTTGTCTTCTACTTTTTAACAAGCTTTTTTTTCAAATATGTTTTCCTAGAACTTGCCACATTTTGATGACTATTGGATTTTCCTAGTTCTTGCTATGGTAACAAAAAGGGTTCCAACCTCTTAGTGGCTTAAAGCAGCACACATTTGTTCCTTGTCCACGTTATGTGAGAGCTGCGGATCTACCACATCTGTTGGTGGCTTGACTGGGCGTGGTGCTGCTCCGCGGTCTTCTCACTCAGAAACCCAGGCTAAAGGACAGCCCCCAGCTGGGACATGCTGTTCTCACGGCTGAGCGCAGGAATATGGTGAGAAGCACGCGGTCCCATTTAAAGCTGCCGCATGGAGGTGGCAAATATGTCGTCCCCGCATATCCAGTTTGCCGAAGTGTATTATCACATGGCCAAGCCAAACACCCAATGGGTCAGGGACCTACAGTCATCCCATGGGGCTGCTCGGCATGTCACTGGGACGTGGAGGGGTCCATTACCGAAAGGAAGCAAAGGGTTGGGATAAATCATCCCGTCTTTTATGCCATCATTGACTTAACTGTTCCCTTATGGTTTGGTATTTAGATTGTTTCCGGTTTTAACAGTCATAAATCGCATTGTTACAAACATTGCTGAACAAATTACTTTTATTTACTTGGAGATTATTTTCTTGGGATGTAGTTTCCAAAGTAAGCTCTCTGAGTCAGAGAGCATGAATTGCTTGTGGATCTTGTTACACGCGGCCAGATTGCTCTCTAGAAAGACTATCAGTGTATAGTGCCATCAGGAATATGGAAGTATACAACTTTGCTTATGTTCTGCTCGTGCTGGGTTTTGAAGTTTTCCTTTTTTTTTGGTTTCATCATTGTGTACGGTTTGATTTTTGCAATTACTGATGGTGGTATTTTAAAACCTTTAAGAACAAATGCTATTCATCTATTTAGTTGGAGAAAACAATAAAACAATCTATAATTTTCTCTCCCGGTTTCTGAAAGCCATTATAAAAAAAGA
Organism: Martes martes; assembly: GCF_963455335.1. Taxonomy (NCBI): domain Eukaryota; kingdom Metazoa; phylum Chordata; class Mammalia; order Carnivora; family Mustelidae; genus Martes; species Martes martes. The sequence continues at coordinate 53,667,840 of NC_137903.1, forward strand.
AAAAGTGCTCATTTTCATGCTCTCTTTGTTTCCTTGGTCTCCTATTTTTCTGAGTAGATGCTATCTTAAATGCATCTTTATCCTTATGTTAAAATAGTGACAAAAGTAAAAAGAAAACAATTGATTTAAGGTTTTATAACTTTGAATCAAGTCATAGTAGTATTTACTATGGAACTGGGGAAATGGCTGAACCTACTTGAATTACTGAATTTTGTTTCATGTTTTAAAGTCTTAGGAGAGAGGATTTATTTATTATCTTGTTGCCTAACATTGGATAGTTTTCATTTCTGTGGTTTCCAGATTCCCCTGTTACTGTATGGTTTATATAGAAGAAATACCAATTGAAACCCAAGAACCAGCCTTTCCTACAGTTTTTCCCCTCAAACTGTAAACTAAACTTTTTATTACCAACTGTATCCTCTCACTTGGCTTACAAGTGTCATGTTGCCTGCTGGGTACACTTGCCTTTGCCTTCTGCTTAGAAATAGTGGTGTGTAGACCTACCCATAAACATCCTTGGTTATGTTTCTTCACGTAAGGCTCTGAGATCTCACAGCAAATACAAGAAGACTTGCAGGGCAGTTAAGAGAAAGCCTTAGGCCACTCAATCCCGGGTCCATAGACACAGAGAGAGTGTTGGGGTGGGAAGTGGTGCTGGGATTTGGGAATGATAACTGGGTTTTGCAACTACCCCTGGAGTGCACATGCCTCCCACCTCATTTAGCAGAGGAATGTCAAAAATCCTCCGAACTAAGGAACCCATTCTCTGTTTTTAGACACAGCCTGGTAAAGCTTGTAAGAAATATTACAGCTCAGTGGGAAGCAAGTCCAAGTGTGGGAGAAGCAAGATGATGTGTGAACCAGACATCCGTGTGTGAAGCAGAGTTTAATTGACGGTACTCGTTGCTGGCTGCAGACTGTTAAAAGTACACAAGTATTTAGGATGTTAATAGTGTGAATACTAAGACTCAGGCTAGTGCTGAAGACACAGGAATTTGAATAGATTTGCCGTCAAAGTGTTTAGGTTTTTGTTCTTGAAATGAGTTCTTGTTTCAATTTAAGGGCCTTCTGTGTAAGTCTTCTGGGAATTCTTGGCAAATTTCTTTGGAAGATGAGGACTCATTGGTTTATGAAGTTTTGATTTTGTAATAGGCAAATTGTTTGGGAAAACTGGATTCTGAGGCTCAAAGTAAGTGAGAATTTATGTTAATACAGAAGAAACCAGGTAATTACAGAAATAAAATCAGTGCCAACAGGATGCTGGTTTGTACTGAATCATTATATATCTAGATTGAATTTATGAAAGGGTTACTTGTTCTTTATGACATTATGAAAGGGTTACTGAGCTCTTCCTGAAGGTTGTCATGTGCATGGTAATTTATTTTTTTTTTAAGATTTTGTTTATTTCTGCGAGAGTGCAGGCACACAGGAGCCTGCGTCGGCGGGAGGGGCAGAGTGAGAGGGAGAAGCAGACTCCTGAGCAGGGAGCCTGATGCCCGACTGGATCCCAGAGTCCTGGGATCATGACTTGAGCCCAAGGCAGAACAGATGCTTCACTGACTGAGCCACCCAGGGCTCCATGATAGATGTTTTCTTGAGCTGCTTATAGTTTTAAAAACAAAAGAAGTGCTTGTACCTACTCTGTGTTCTACTTCACTGAATTCTGTGTTTGGGAGAGTTGAGGCTAAGGGTGTAAAATATATTATATATGTATATGGCTTTTAGGTCTGTTTGATGGTCCCACCCATCCATGGGACTCTGTACAGTGTTGCCCCAAATCAGTTAGTGTTACCCTGTCCACCCCCCAGTACTTTCTTCCTCCTCCTCCATTTTACTTTTCTCTAAGCCTGAATGTGGCCTACCAGTGGAATCCACTTACGGGGTGCTATGGGCCGAATATGTCCTTCCTGCCCCCCCCACCCCGGCCCTCAATTCCTGTGTGGCTTTTGGGAGGTGATTAGGTCACGAGGGTGGGGCTCTCGTGAATGACATTAGTGCTCTTACAAAAGAGACCTCATAGAGCTCCCTGGTCCCTTCTGCCCTTTGAGGATACAACAAGAAGTTTGTGATCTGGAAGAGGACCCCCACCAGACCATGCTGGTACCCTGATCTCAGACTTCCAGCCACCAGATCTGTGAGCGATACATTTCTATTGTTCATATACTCTCCAGTGTGTGCTGTTGTGTTGTGTCTGCCCCAATCGACTAAGACACGTTGCTTCACCTGGTGGGTTACTGTCAGCCAAAAGGCTGTAGCTCTTTACCTAAGGAGGCGTCGGACTGCCAGCTGGTTTTAACACGCCTGCATCCATCTGACTCCATGTTTAACCAGTACTGAATGTTCAGAGCACCCCACAGCTTTTTTAGACCTGGGACACGTTTGTCGTTCTTATAATCTGTCGTTTACCATATAGTAATTAGTGTACATTTGCTGGTATCTGTGAGTCGTTTGAGGGTGTTTGTAAGTAAGGAGGGCAGTGGCAAAAAGCAAGGTACTTTCCCTCGTTTCTCCTTGCTGTGGATCCCCAGGGAAGGTGTAGGCAGCGTACTCTGATTGGCTTGTGTGCTCAGTCATCGAGTCCAAGTGCATTTCTTGCATAGCCGTCTTGTGAGTGACCCATCATCGTCTCTTCTTGGCTATTTTGAGGACGTTGGTCTCGCAAACGCATGCTTTGCTTGTGATGAGGTGTCTATCCGTGCCACATGGGTTGGCACTCGTAGCTCTTGACTTTTATGCCTGCGGATATCAGACGGAAGCCCATTTTTTTTTGAAACACCTGTACTTCGGTTTTTAAAACTGTCTCAAGGATCTTGACACTGATTATCCTACCACGGAAGCATAACCACTGTGTTGTATGTTCTTTCTTAACTTTCTGTTAACTATATTCCTATAATCATGGTGTATGTATAGAATAATACTCAAATAGAATAATATATTGAGAATATTTCTTATTCTGCCCTTTTCCTCCACGTGTCTTTGTGTATACTTTTCCTGTTTCTACATAGTCTTTCTCTATATATAAGCTTAGCAGATGTATAGTTAACTCACTGAATTAATACTATGTTATATTAGCAATTTTCTATTACTTATCTGGAGTATTTCGAGGGCTTTTGGTTATTATAAAATGCTATTAACATCTTTGTCATGTAGCGTCTTCTTTCATCTTCTGAACTATTCTTTTGGGTTGAATTCCCAGGAGAAAGATTAATGCATCACAGAAAATAATGTACACATTTTTATGTTTTTTTGTTGGCAAAACCATCTTTCTAAGAATGGCCCAATCTGCTACCAGATTTTATAATTTGTGTGGTTCATATTTAGTCACTGCTTTATTTTATGGATTAATATTAAGCATTACTGGCATATTATTGACTGGATGTTAGTCTTTCATTCCACTACCTGTCCTCAGTAGGTGCTCAGTAAATTAAGTTCTCGAGCTTTAGGGAGAAGCGCTTATCAGTGTTAGCATATCCAATATTGTAACCATTCATCTTTATGTGTACTTTATTGATTTTTAAATGTCATTTGCAGGGCTTTTTCTGGAGGGAGAAAGCTATGAAGAGAAAATTTTAAAAACCACTAGATAGCATTTGGTTTGAAAGTTGCAAGTTCTGCTTAATTGCTTTTCCCGTCTACCTTTTAGCTTTTTCTACTTGACTGTTGTGTTTGGCTACGTGCATCTCCGCATGCATTTCTGTGTTGCTATAAAATCAGTCCATTTTTACAGTACGTGACTATTCAGAATCATGGACATACCTGCGGGAAGGGAATATTATTTTGTGGATCGGCGTGTGTGGCAATGAGAAGGAACACTAAGAAAGAAGAGTTAAAAATGGAATTAATGTTGAAAGGGCATCCCGAGCAGGCAGCAGAAGTCTCAGTGCGTGCACAGGCTAGCCTTATCTGATTACAATAGGTAGAGTGATTTAATTCCCTTTTTTCAGAATTTTTTACTTGAAATGGATTTGCCCAGACATTCGACCTTTTGGGTTGAGAATGAGCTGAGTCTCCTTGACTAAGAAGTCTTCCTATACTAAGAAGTCTTAGTATAATTTCTCAGTTGCCATTGGTCACTCCTGATAGAACCCATAAAATCAAGTTCCAAAATGGGCAAAAAAGCAAAAGGCCAGACCTGATATGTAGACAGAAGCCACTGTTTGCAGCCAGACAGAAATCTCCAGATATCCTGAAAACCTACTCCGATTCTTACATCTTGATGGGAGCTTTCCTCTGCGGATGGCAGGGGCTTTCCTGCTGTCCTCTTGGATAAAGTGCACCATTGTGCCTTCCCCATTCACATCACCTGCTCTCTGCCACTTCATTGCTTTCTTTTCTTCTGATGTTATTTTTCTTAAAGATTTTATTTATTTATTTGAGAGAGAGAGAGAGAGAGAAAGCCAGGGGCGGGGGGGTGGGAAGGGGGTATAGAGGGAGAGGGAGAGGGAGGAACAGGCTTCCCGCTGAGCAGGGAGCCTGATGCGGGACTCAATCCCAGGACCCTGGGATCATGACCTGAGCTGAAGGCAGATGCTTAGCCAGGCACCCTCTTCTGATGTTTTACTCCCCCATCATTTCTTCCACATATTTCAGGTTTAAAAGAAAAAGAAAAAAAAAAAAAAAGCTCCCTGGATCTTCTGTTCTGCCAACACAATTCCCCTTCTTCTCTGCTGTCGGAGTCCGTCAGTCTTGGGGTATAATCTCAGGTCCTCTCCTTGTTCTATTTTGTTTCTGGGAGTAGTGCTCAAAGGACTTCTCTGCTAAAGCTAGCTGTCTCTCTCTCTGTTTTTTTCTTTTAATGTCTGGAGACCTTTAAGTCCTTACTAAACAGATTTTAAAGGTAGTCTCCTCATCATGCCTATTTTTACTGGTAATTGGATCCATTAAAAATATCTATTATATGGACATTTTTTCCATAAATTATTTTTTGACCTAGAAAGCCAAACAGTGACTTCTTTGAATGGTATTTGGGTTTACTGTTGGTATGTGTACACTTTAATTCCAACTTGATTTTAATCGCTTTGATCACACATAGGTCTAAAAAAAAAAGCCACTGCCCATTAAAAAAAGCCCCATTATGAAGTGACTGGCGTGTCACATGAGAGTCCCTTAGGCGATGTAAGATGAAACCACTCTGGGCAGATGTGCAGCGGGCCACGTCCATTTTGAATTTTTGCAGACTCTCCAACCATCCCCCATCGTCCCCCACGTGGTACAGTGGAAAGGGCACTCCTGTGGAATTTCAGAAACCTGAGTCCCTAGTTCAGCCACTAATTAGCTATTTTGGTTACTGAGCCGCTCATGACTCAGTTTCCTTGTCTTCATCACGAGCTGGTTGGTCTAATAGAATATGATTCCTTAGGTTCCTAACTCGACACTTCTTTGAAAATTCAGGAGTTCTAGAAAAATTTTGTTTCGTCCCTGCGGTTGAATTTGTGGTCAGAGCCAAGAAGGGAGGCTCTGTGCTCTTATTCTTCTCAGAAGAAGCTAGTTTTCTGATTCGTTTTTGTCCGGGAATAGGCTCAAGTCGCATATTTAAATCTTTGGTGTAACCTTTTTTTTTTTTTGGTAGGAATAGTTCATTTTGTTTCCATGATTTTGGGGGCATTTACCTCTCATCATTCCTACGAAAAATGGGGTTCTAATGTATGTACTGTGCTCGTTGCAACATTCACTGAAATTGATGTTGATTGTGTTTGGATATATTTTCAGAGCTTTGGGGAGTATTGGATGTTTCTCTGTCCGAGGGGCACGCTCTAGGGTGAGGTGACCAGAGGAAACAGCAGAAGTCTGTCTGTCTTGCGGAAAAGGATACACATCCTGCTGTCTGTCCATTGCCCTCTGCAAAACATTATCTCCGTGACCGTGTGGTGTGACTTTCAGATCACTTGGCAGACTTGTCATGGTACTGCTGTTGCTGTGTTCATCTCGGAAGTATGTGTAGGTTGCTGTATATCACTGTGTGCTTCTTTGGCTTCCCCGGAGCTGTGATTTGTTTCCTTCTGGGAATTTCAACATCATCTCCCGGGTTTTAGGTTTCTTGACACCCTGCGCTGTGGATTTCTTTATAGCAAATGCTTATTACGTTGATTTGTGTTGAGAATTTCATAACTTGTTTTGAAATAATTTGAGGCACTCAAGGGTGGTTCAGATTCTAGGCTAGAAACCTCCAGTCTAGAAAGCAGTGCATGATGGACGAGAGAGAGAAGATTGGGAGGTGGGTCATTGATTCCAAATGGGGAGCTGTAGCTTTTAGGTACGGGTTGCTGGATGGGAGAGCAAAGCCGTCCTCCTTTATCCAAAGTCACAGTCATCCAGGGTCTGGAAGCAGATGGTCTTTCTGACGTATCCTCAGAGGGTTGGTTGTCGCCTAACCGTACGTCACAATGCCCGTACCGTTCACCTCACTTCATCTCAGACATTTTATCATCTCCTATCACAAGAAGAAGAAGAAGAAGAAGGGTGAGCCTGGTAAAGTAGGATATTTTGAGAGAGAGGCCACATTCACATAACTTTTATTGCCGTATATTATAATTATTGTATTACTCTTGTGTTAATCTCTTACTGTTCCTAATTTATAAATTGAACTTTATCACAAGTATGTATGTATATGAAAAAAAACACGGTATCTGTAGGGTTCAGTGCCATCTGGAGGTTTCAAGCATCCCCTGAGTCTTAGAACGTCTTGGAAGGCATCCCCCACAATGAGGAGGGGACTACTGTTGTCTGAAAAAATAGGTTTTGTGGTATATATGGTGTCTTTCCTTTGATCCTATTATATTTTGAATCCTTTCATTTTTTTAAAAAAGATTTCATTTATTTATTTGACAAAGAGAGATAGATCACAAGTAGGCAGAAAGGCAGGCAGAGAGAGAGGGGGAAGCAGGCTCCCTGCTGAGCAGAGAGCCTGACGTGGGGCTCGATTCCAGGACCCTGAGATCATGACCTGAGCCAAAGGCAGAGGCTTAACCCATTGAATCACCCATGCACCCTGAATCCTTTCATATTTTTAAAAGCATACCTTACATTGCTTACTTGCCACTCTAACTGGATCTTCATTTAACCAAAAATCTTTATTTTTTAATTCTGGACACAGACACACACACAGACAGACACTCAGATGAAAACAGACACACAGACACAGAGTTTGTCTTTAGTGATACAAATTGCTCTCTTTTGCTTTTACTCCCTTGAACAGCACAGTTTCCTCTTCTAGTCTCACTTTATCAAGGAGTGGGCCCGAAGTTTGTGAATCAATTAGCCTGGAACCAGGAATTGATTTTCCTATAGAAACACTGCTTATGTTCTCAGCTAGTCGGTGAAAGTCCATTTCTCTTAGGTGGCATACTACGGAAGGAAGCCACTCTTTTAAATACTGTTTTAGTGCAAAAAGAGATCCCCAGCTCTCTGCTTCGTGCCAGGAGTTTGAGGCAGGGACTCAGCGAGAGGAAAGGGCTCCAGGCTTTATAGTGGAGGTCAGTGTTTCAGGGCCCAGCTGCCTAGGAAATGCCACTGGACACCTGGGCTCCCATGCCCCTGGGGGGGGGGGCACAGAAACTGCCCACGGGGCTCTCACTTGTCACATCCATGGATCCAGTTACAGTGATTATTGTGGATCTATTCCTGGTTGGGAAAGACTACGGTTAAGGGATGCACAAGGAAAATGGGAAGATAGGAGAGGAGGAGGGGGCAGATGTGTCCCTAGGAAAGGTTATGTTGACTTTTAGATGCAAGACCCAAGGACACTGCCTCTGTAGAAATGGATCCTGCCTGTCTCTGTAGATCCCACATTGTGCAAACGCCAGAATCATCCAAGGATTAAGTTTTGGTCTTCTGTATGCTTAGCTGCCTCATATGTATGACTGAGTCTTAAAAAGCAGGTAATTTTCATTATTTTGGAACATAGCTCCTGATCACCGTTGCACTTAAAAAAAAAAATCTTGAGTTCGTGTTTCCCTGCTGCTGCTGCCTTTTTTTTTTTTTTTTAAGATTTGAGAGAGCGAGTGCTGGAGCTTGCATGAGGGAGTGTGGGGAGTAGGGGCTAGGGGAGAGCGGGAGAGAGAAAATTTAAGCAGGCTCCACGCTGAGTGCAGAGCCTGACTCAGAGCTCAATCTTATGACCCTGAGATCACTATCTGAGCCAAAACCAAGAGTCAGATACTTAACGGAGTTTGCCATCCAGGTGTCCCTCCCGGCTTCTTATTAGGCCTAGTGGCTGCCTCCTTGTTCCTCTCAGTTTGGTCGTGGCAGCATTTTCTTTTCTTTTCTTTTCTTTTTATTTTTTAAATATTTTATTTATTTATTTGACAGAGATCACAAGTAGGCGGAGAGGCAGACAGAGAGAGAGAGGGAAGCAGGCTCCCCACGGAGCAGAGAACCCCATGCGGGGCCCAATCCCAGGACACTGGGACCACGACCCCAGCCGAAGGCAGAGGCCTCAACCCACCGAGCCACCCAGGCACCCCTCATGGCAGCTGTGTTGTATATGCATTCTTTGGTTATATTCTACTGGGCTGAATGTTAGTATTCTGAGCATAAGTACTTATTTGAGTTTGTTGAATTAGCTGTTGATCAGTCGTTTTGCAAGTTACCCTTTTATTTAAAATTTTTTTTTTAAACTTATTTATTTGTTAGAGAGAGAGTGAGCGAGCACAGGCAGACAGAGAGGTAGGCAGAGGCAGAGGGAGAAGCAGGCTCCCCGCTGAGCAAGGAGCCCGATATCGGACTCGATCCCAGGACGCTGGGATCATGACCTGAGCCGAAGGCAGCCGCTTAACCAACTGAGCCACCCAGGCGTCCCGCAAGTTACCCTTTCTGAAAAGGAGACACTCGATTACTCTAAAGCTTGCCTTAGTAAGGATCGTACCAACCCCCAAACTGGCCATTCCATGTTGAATGAAAGCTAGTTTTGAATCTAAAAGTTGCTACATTACGGATAGGAAATCTCTCAAACTTGGGGAAAAAAATGATCCCCGAAGCTTTCTATTTATTTATTTTGCAAATTAAATGTAGACAAAACAAATAAATCTTATGAAACATGGTTTTAGGTGCCTCTGACGAATTGAGGGGAATGCGTGCTAGATCCAAACTATCTGTTTCTTTTGCCACCTTTAAAGAGATTTTCCTATTGAATTCTTCTTGTTCTTTTTTGTTTCTATTTAGTTAACTGTCCTCTAGTTAGTATTCATAGTTAGTTGTTTTTTTTTTTTTATAGAAGTTAGGGATCTGCTGTTTTAAATTGTACTTGTGTTTTCAAAAAGCTTTTCTGTAGCAGCGTTAAAGTAGGTGACCAAGAAGTCCTTTTTGCCACTAATTAAGGAATTGTCAAATACTTTATGAAATAAACTTACACGCGTACGCGTTTATACGAGAGGTCTTTTTATGAACACTATTAACGTGCCATGTGTACCATGAACCTTGCACTGATGAACGCCTTTTTCTGAGAGAGAGAGAGTGCGTGAATGGGAGCAGAGGGGCAGACGGAGGGGAGAGAGAATTTTAAGCGGCTCCACTGCTGGGCACAGAGCCCAGCAGGGGGTTCGATCTCATGACCCTGATATCCTGAGCCCAGCCGAAGTCAAGAGTCAGATGCTTAACTGACTGGGCCACCCAGGTGCCCCTGATTAGTGCCTTTTCAACCAAACTATTTTTTAAATTGCATCTAGCCACGTTTTTTTCTTTTTTTAACTGCCACTTCCAAAGATAAACTTCATTCTCAAGTTAGGAAAGCAAATGACTCCTTTCCCTCAAATTCCTCTATGAAATGACGTGTGGGCCTGGCAGTCATTGTGAATCTGCTTGATTTTCCCCTCATTTTACAAAAAGCGAAGGCAGGCATTTTAACCCCCTTAAAGTGATGCTAGCCTGGGGTAAATAACAGTTTAGTCCAGTTGGGTAGGAAAGAATGCTTATGACATTCTTTTCTTCAGCTCCATGTGTAACCTCTGAGCAGGAGGTCAGGCAGTAAAACATTTGAGTGAACTGGTGAAATGTTTTGTATTTATTTACAAGCCTCTTAATCACAAGACCGATCCCAATAAACTCAACAAGTCCAAGTGATGGAGGAAAGTCTATGAGGCATGCAGAACAGTAAAAGTGGGGAGTGGAAGGGGCCCTTAGAGTGCATTTAGCTACTCTTCTGTTCCCACTGTGGAGGGATGACCATGGGAATTTGGCTCAGAGGACGTGGGCGGGTGTGAGGAGGAATGCGATTGTACCCATTCTCTACCCCCCACTGCTGAATTGCCTGCCATCTTGCTTTCAGATTCCAGCCGTCCTGAAGTCTTAGAATTCTGTTTTGCTGAAGACTCTCAGTTCTTTTTCTTAAACCTTTCCTACCCAAACCTTCTCTCGCATCGTTCTTAATCTGTTCTGTATTTTCTCTTCTACCGGAGTCGATGACTTGATGTCATTGCTTGCCACGGTTGGGTTTAAAATAAAAGCATTCTGAAACCTTCTCAGTTTTGTCATTTTTAGCATTACCAGATTTTCAAAAATTCTTTAGGTGTAGCTTGGAGAGAATTTTTTAGAAGGGAAGAACACAGGGCCTCTAAATGAGAAGTCCATAATATTTTCTATCCAGAAGGCCTGACACATGGTATGCGCTGGGGTCCGTAGACATTCATTCCCTCATCTCCTTTCCTGAAGCCTGGCGGTTCGTCTTCCCATTGTATCTCCCCCAAATAATGGGCAGACCTTTAATTCGTAACTGACTGTGCTTCCTTTTTATATCTCAAATAAAAGATTTCATGGGATAGGAGGGTTAAACTCTTTGTGTGACTATTAATATTCCAGAACTTTCCTTTATGTGCTACTAGAAAAATAGTTTGTACATGCAATTATCTCTGTGACGTAGCAGAAGTCTAGACAGGTTAGATTCAGTGAGTAAATAAGAATGATTTAGTGTTAGCCTATTATACAAATAAGAATGCTTTAGTATCTAAAAGTAAGGTTTTATTGTTTTGTTTTGTTTTATTTTAATTTGGACATCTCTCCTTTTTGAACTGTCGCCAGGCCATATTAAAATATATTAGGAAGTTACTTCCGTTGATTACGGACCAACAAGCAATACTGAGAATTTCCTGTGCTGCTAGGTGCAGTGGAAATGGTAGGTTAGGAGTTATGAAAAGATGCCATGGCGTAGTTCCTTCCTTCTTTCTTTCTTTCTTTTTTTTTTTTTTTTAAGATTTTATTTATTATTTGACAGAGCACAACTGGGGGGAACAGCAGGCAGGGGGAGAAGCAGACTCCCTGCTGAGCAAGGAGCCCAACACGGGACTTGATCCCAGGAACCTGGGATCATGACCTGAGCTGAAGGCAGATGCATAAGCGACCGACCCACCCAGGCGTCCCGCATGGTTCCTGCTTGTCAGATCTTATAAATTCTTCATATTTCAGGCCCCCCCCTTTTTTTTAGAAAATTTTATTGTAAGCTTTCTATATTTTAAGTCTTTTTTTTCCCTACCCTCCTCTTCCGGCTTCCATTGTTTCCGCCTTCCAATCTCATCTCAGAAGAAAGATATGTTTTGCTCTGCTGCCGTGTTCTTGCCTCTTTTCGTTTATGACTCCTCACTGGTGAGTGCTGCTGTAAGGTTTTTGGGTGTGGGTGGTTAAGTGATGTTTCTTTCTTTAGCTGTTGTAGCTGTGTTGTCCTCATTAAATTTGGTGTGCCTTGTCTCAAGCTGCTTCTTTAGATTCAGTGGATGGACTGACTTTGTCTTCAGCTGGTCTTAGCCCCCCAGTGGTCCGCGTTCCAGTGGGATATCCTTGAGGGACGCCTCAAGCTTCTCCGCTTAGGTTCCTAAGTTTTGGCACAGCAGCGATTTCAGAGGAAGAAACCTCGTGCATTTTATAATGCGTAAAGTCTGCTTTTGGGGAAAAGCATTACAGTGCACCTCCCATGCTTCCCCAGAAGAGAGATGATCGTGCTATTAAGGCAGAAGGAAGTAGGTAGGGAGGGTTGATGATCACTCTAGGAGGGATTTGAATGAAATATTGCAAAGGCAGGACTGATGGCATTTGCCTGGAGGATGTGAGGCACCGTCCGCAGAGGAGGAAGGAGCTGAGCTTAGACGGATGAACGGGACCCCCAGGAAGGAAGAAGAGAAAGATGTCTCCAGAAGGAGAGCGGTAACACCGGCTTTGGGAGGGCTGGAGAGTGGCTGCTTGTGGGCAGGGCATACCGGGGAAGCTGGGAGTCCCATATGACGCCTGGAGCTCAGGGTGGGGGGTGGGGGGTGGCGACGGGAGAAGGATGGAGGTGTGGTAAAGAGTGGGAATTGCTTTCAAGCCAGGCTGTGATGGTAACAAAGGGAATGTGTGTGACTTTTCAGAGAGATTAGAATTTTTCTAGATGGGACCCTTAATACCTGCCTGTCTTACTGAGGTTTTTCCTACTTGTATCAAAATTAATCTAGTGTTCTCATACATAACACTGCTTTTCTGATTCCATTTGATTCTGTCCTCAGGGAAAATAACTATTTATAGGCCTGGTAACCATGTGGGGTCACCCGGGTGAGCATTTAGTAACACGGGTGACTTCAGACACTCTTCACCAAACCACATTTTCTATTTGTTTTGCTCGGATAAGAGCAGTGTCCAGTAGGGACGTCAACATACCTTAATAAGCAATTTTTTTGACAGGAATGCTGGGTTTTGGCAAATGTACCATCTGCCTGGCATACATTTCACCGTCATGATTCTTTGAAACTTTGTACTAGTGGGGACAGCAGCATATTTCATCGGTCACTGTCATCCTTGGGAAGGGGTGTCTGACGTGCTGTGAATAACTTTTCAACTTGTAGATTTACCTCAGCCTCTTAGACTATCACCACAAAAAAACAAAAAGAAAACAAAACAAACATCATACAGAAATGATCTTATTTAGTATTAAGACTATTTTATTTTTTTTTAAAGATTTATTCATTTGAGACAGAGAAAAAGCGAGCAGGAGCAGAGGGAGGGGCAGAGGGAGAGGGACAAGCAGGCTCCCCGCTAAGCGGGAAGTCAGACTTGGGGCTCCATCCTTGGACCCAGAGACCATGACCTGAGCCAAAGGCAGACACTTAACCGACTGAGCCACCCAGGCGCCCCAGTATTATGACTTTAGTTGTCAGAAGTGGGTGGGAAGGGTGAAGAAACTGGAGAGGCACATGATTTGTTCTTATTTAGTGACTGGCCTTGTTACCTTATGCATGTGCCAATCCGGAGATATTTTTCTCAAGAACCTGGGGGTGGCAGGTGGCGTGGGTGGGGGAAGAAGCCTCGCTCCTCTGGGGAGAGGTGGAGTTGTATTTCCTGCTTTTATGGTTTGGCAGGAGGGATTCGGGAGAATTCTACCCAGATATCAGGAGCTTCTTTGAGGAGTTGGGGAAAACCCCCTTTATCAGATATAGGACAAGGCCTATCAGACTACGGGAGAAAATCTGGCCTGATGGCATTTTGGCCAGGAAAGTTGTATTTTGCCAAATGTTGCTTTTCCAAGGGCAATGATATAGCAAGACATTTCTGAGAGAAGGAAATAAAATCTGTTCTATGGGATTAATATGGCAGTGAATATGCTGAACCAAGTTTTTTTCAAAAAAACTCAATTAAATAGTTGGGTATGTTATTCCGAGAGAAGGCTTTTTCTGCTTATGGAGGAGGCTTTCTGTGCAGTTTTGGATAGCTGACTGGCCAGAAGGCATTGCCATTCCCTGGGCCATGTGTCCCTTTTATTAAGTTAGGAGATATATTGGGAGGAGGAGGAATATCCTTTCTTGCAGTAAGTTCTGTTCATTGGTCATGGCCAAGGACGGTGGTGGGAGGCAGAAGCTTGCTCAGTGTTGACTGTCAGGCGAGGGCACGGCCAGGATGCTGAACAGGCCCAAGAGGGCTTCTGCTGAGCCCGGGACTTTCCACGAGCACCTCGTGCCTGTTCCGGGGCTCACACTGAGTTTAGGGGCGCTTGGATCCTCTGTTAGAGGAAGGTGCTGAGGGCACACAGCGCACCTCTTTCGGAGTCCTAAGTGTGCGGTGTCACACACCGTGGGGCAGCACCGTGCAGCCGTTGGGGGGAGCTGGGGTGATGGGGGCAAGGCTGGATCTGGTGATGGAGGCGTGGGCTCCCTCAGGCCTCTCGGCCCGTCCTAGCTCTGTCCCCCGGGAGTGCATTAAATGTAAGCTCCTGTGAGGGACCCCAGATGCAGGGAATCCCACACTCGTTGGGGAGCCTTGGAGTTTGCATTTAGCACAGTCCCTGGAAAACCACTGGTTCGTGCTTTCCTCCTGCAGACGACTGCTCTTAGCTCATTTTGCGGTTTCGAGAACCCTTTCCTGATCCGGTCTGGCTGTGGGCCGCTGGGTGAGGAGCCCAGAGTGTTTCCCATCCGCCAGCAGGGCTCCTGTGTGCGTCTCGCCTTAAAATCACGGTCCCTTCCACGGTGTCTCTGCAGAGAGCCTGACAGTCTGTTTCAAGCACTAGGTTTGTGTCTTTTCGAATGGGGTGTCTCCTTCTGTTGAAGGACAATCTCAGATTATTATTTTTGCTGTCTGGGGTTCAATGCCGAATATGCTTGCTGCTCGGGAAATTGTGGTTGGGGGAACATCCAGATGGTAAAAGCCTACCCCGATTTCCTAAGGAAATGCTCAAAATTATCCTAGATGAGAGAAAAAAGAAAAAAAAAAGGGACAGAAAAGAAAAATTGTAAAGCTGTTCGGGGCAGGAGTGGTGTAAGGAGAGCGTCTTATACAATTGGGTGAGCCCTGGCATTCCCTCCCTATTTTGGTTGTTTTTCTTGCAATAATGATGATGAGGATGATAGTGGAGATGTGACTGTAAACAAACAAAACAACAAATGATAAGAATAGCAAGAACTTAATGAGGACTTGCTCTGTGCCAGGCACTGGGGTAGACCCTCTGCATACATCGCCTCATTTAACTTTCGTGGCAGCCCACCGACATAGGTGCCATTATTATCACCCCATTTTACAGATGAGGAAACTGAGGAAGGCAGTTTCGCTCAAGTCAAATAGCTAGTAGGGGCACATGTGGAATTCAAACTCTGTGAAGCCTGACTTGGACTCTGAGCTCCGCGGTCAGTGCAGATTCAAGACTCAGATGCCTCTAGGGCTAGGCAGGCAGGATGAATGAATGAAGTGTGCCTGGAGTCACACCGGCCGGTTCCCTGTCACGGGGTAATCCCTTCAGTCCCAGCAACGTGTTGCGAGGCTGAATTTTGTGTTGCGAGGCTGAAATTCGGGCCAGTGCAATCCGATCTGCCCCCCCCCCCCCCCCCCCGCCACCTTCGAGAGCAAATGGAAATCTGTATTTTTATGTGAAACCTCTTGATTTTTAAATAGTGGCAGCACATTCAGATTTTAAAACTGGCTGGGCCAAACAAGACATGAGACCGCAAGCAAGGTTTTTCATCTGTTTCGGGTACTGCTGTACACCCAGCCCCGAGAACAGTGCCTGGCTTGTGGCAGGGGCTCAGCGGACGCTCATTGACCAGCCGAACCAATGCATGTCTGTGGGCTTCGTTACGCCGGGAGGCCGCCAGTTTTCAGTCTCTGCTCTGTGACTTTCCCCAACTACCTTTTAGGTTTTTCTGCTTCCTATCCCAGACCCGGTCACGTTTTAGCTAAATCTATAGATCAGATACACTTCAAAAGGTTCAGATCCCTTTAGTCTGAGTTGGTGTTCCGACCAGCATTCCTGGTGCTTTTCTTAGTTTTTGTTTATTTGTTTTAAAAGTTCTTTTTGGGGTGTCTGGGTGGCTCAGTCCGTTAAGCATCCGATTGTTGATTTCGGCTCAGGTCGTGATCTTGGGGTCGTGAGATGGAGCCCTGTGCCGAGCTCAGTGTTCAGTGTGGAATCTGCTGGACGTTCTTCCCCCCTCCCTCTCCCTCCCTCCCTCTGCTTTCCCCCTTCTGTTCCTCTCCCACCTCTTATGTTCTCTCTGAAATAAATAAGTAAATAAAATCTTAAAAAAATTTTTTAGGGGTTCCTGGGCAGCTTAGTTGGTTAAGTGTCTGCCTTCAGCTCAGTTCATGATCCTGGGGTCCTGGGATCGAGCCCCATATCAGGCTCCCTTCTCAGCGGGGAGCCTGCTTCTCCCTCTCCCTCTGCAGCTCCCCCTGCTTGTGCTCACTCTTTCTCTGTCAAATAAAATCTTAAAAAAAAAATTCTTTAAAAATTGTGGTTAATAAAAATCCTCAAAAAAGATGGTGGTTACCATTTAGCCATTTTGCAGTATACAAGTCAGTAGTATCAAGGTATACACGCTGTGGTATAACCGATCTCTAGAACTTTATTTTTCAAAATTAAAACTCTACCCCTAGGCCCCTGGTAGCCACCATTCCATTTCTATGAATTTGACTATTTTAGGTGCCTTACGGAAATGGAATCCTACAGTATTTGTCTTTCTGTGACTGGCTTATTTCACTTGGCATAATGTCCTCAACGTTCATCTGTGTTGTAGTATTATCGGAAGTTCCTTCTTCTTTAAGGCTGCATCATATTCCACTGTAATGTAGGGACCACATTTTGTGTATTCGTTCATCTCTCACTTGGCTGCCTTCTGCACTGTTGTGAATGGTGCCACCATGGACATGGGTGTGCAAATATCTCTTTGAAATTCTCCTTCCAGTTCTTTTGGGTATATAGCCAGAAGGGGGATTGCTGAATCGTATGGCAGTTCTATTTTTAATTTGGGGGTGAACCCCCATGTTGTTTTCCATAATGACTGTACCATCTTATATTTGCCTCAGTAGTACATGAAAGTTCTGATTTCTCCCCATCCTTGTCAACTCTTGTTATTTTCTGGTTTTGTTGTTGATTGCTTTGATTTTGTTTTGTTTTTGAATTGTGGCTCTCCTGATGGAGGTGATGTCAGATCCCACTGTGGTTTTGGCTTTCATTCTTCCAAGAACTGGGGATGTTGAGCATCTTTTTGGGTGCTTTTTGGCCATTGTTCTGTATCTGACTGTTTAGTAGTTTTAAATCTGTGAGCTGGGGCACCTGGGTGGCTCAGTGGGTTAAGCCTCTGCCTTCAACTCAGGTCATGATCTCGGGGTCCTGGGATTGAGCCCCACATCAGGCTCTCTGCTCAGCGGGGAGCCTGCTTCCCCCTCTCTTTCTGCCTACCTCTTTGCCTACTTGTGATCTCTCTCTCTGTCAAATAAGTAAAGGAAATCTTTAAATCTGTGAGCTTTCAAGGGCCGTAAAGGGTATTTCCTATTATCGCCTTGGTGTAGCACGGAAGTATCTTCTCAGTGTGATGGTGTTCTCTCCTGCACGAAGATGCAGAACCTCATCCAACCAGCCTAGCTTGAGGAACTGTCGAAGAATCAGAAACTAAAGCCAGGAACCCTGGCCTCTGGCTCTAACTGCTTAGAGAACGTAATATTTATTGGCAAAGGACCTACTGTGTTCTGGCCTAGGCTTAGGGCTACCCAGACAAAGTACAAACGAGTTGAGAGGGATGTCTAGCTATTTGTCCATTGTAGAAGGATCCTTTCTCATCCTGAGAGCACTATTGTCTGGAATAGGATAGAGCTTTTTGAGTTGAGGTTGTCAAGGGCAAGGGAGGTGAGGGACAGTTGAAGTGACTCTTTTTCTCAGAATGTGAACCATCTCATAGGGACAGAGCTTAGTGTACTTAGAAAGGATTGAGAAACTACATTAGCCATGTAAGGAAGGTAAATAAATGATCCTCTCCCCCACCGTATCATTAGTCGGTGCTGATTAGAACAAAAGAAAGTTGGGTTTAATCAGTCTGGTGAAAATAATGCTACTGTCTAAACCCCCTAAATTCCAGAGAAGAGTAAATTTCACTCCGTGACAGCTAATTTGTAGTTTTAGGGTTAAAAAGTGTTCTATATGCCTCTTGAAAATTTCATTCTAGAACTTAGGGTGAACCCCTACTGACTCAGGAGTAACTGAAAAAACATGCATAGGTCGAGATCTTGACTCCTGGGATGTCCTTTACTGATAGGGCATTGATGTGGGAATGACCGTATCTGCATCCTTCCGAGCAGCAGGCATTCCTGCCTTTTCAGTGTCTAGTTTGTGGACCCGGAGGGCTGGGAAGGGTTGTGGGGGCTGTTGGTCGCCAGTAGGTTAATGGTTAACTCCTACAACATGCCAGACGGAATACCTCATCTTTGAGTCCCGCTGCTCCGAATGAGTAATGGTTAACCATTCCTTACCTTTGACTAAGACCGTGTACCTTCCGTAGTTGGTTCTCTGAAATCTGTGAGACTGTGAAGGTTTTTTATTTTCCTTTTGCAAATAAAATTCACATGGCACAGAAGTTTTATGACTCACTCACTGCAAAGGAAGCAGGTGGCGATATCCATGAATAGTTTGCCCTTTCCAGGGACGAGTAGAATGGTTGCTACCGAATCTTCATTTAGCTCAATCTGGGTTGTGTAGAGACCAGTATAAAAAACCATTTTATGTTCTTCGGTGTTAACCACGACAGACAGGGCTCCCATCAACAGACCTGAGCTTTTGGTCTGCAGGGCTGCGTGTGACGGCGAGACTTTGTTCTTTGTGGGGACGGGTCCTCTGGGCCAAGAAAAGATTAAAAAGTTTAAGAAAAGGGGAGCAAGGAAAACGGGAGGTCTCCCACCTCTCACAGGGGCTGCTTCAGGCTGGGGGTACGCTGGTGTCCGAGGAGTCAGCCACCTCCTTCCTGGTGTTCCCCCGACAGAACGCCACCACCACGAAGAGGTAGTTTCAGGTTTTCCATTTACGATGTCCAGCTAAAACTTTTGGTGCTCTTGCCCAATTAAGAACATTCTAGAAACATTAGAAATAGCCTTTATGGTAAAAAAATAAAAGCTTGGCTGAGAATTTTGTGCTTAATATAGTCATGATTCCCAGCTCATTTGCAGGGCCCTAGTTTTCCTTCTTAAGAAACCTCTGTAATGGTGTTTCCTTTTCTTCCCGGTAGTCCGTCTTCTGTCTCTAATCTGAGGACGCGTGGCTGCCAGGGCCAGCCTTTCTGTGGCTTGCATTTACCCCTGAGAATTCATTGTAAATCTGTTCCGAACTGACACTTTGGTCTGTGTTGTAATATTTCTTGCTTATTATAAACTCTTTTTTATAAAAGATAAATAACTCTCAAATAAACAGAAGAAGACTGATCCCTTTCCTTTGTAGCTAAGGTATTTGAGACGGTCCTGAGAGCTCCCTGCATCTCCCATGCAGGTTTGGGCTCCCTGTACTTGGCTGGCGGCCCCATCCCTCCCTGGACACTGCATTTGCCGTGGGGCTGGACATCTCGTAATGGCCATGGTCTGTGTTTCTCCGTTTGTATCTTATTTGACTTTTCTTTGGAATTCCACGTTGACCTCAGGCTCCTCTTTGAAGTGTTACTTTCTTGGACCCCCTTGACGTTCCTTCTCCTATACCCTGGGTATTTCTGTCACTGTCCTTTGAAGGTTCTCCTCCATGGATCACCTGCTGACTGTGGGTGTGATCTGGCATCTGTTTTCCTAGCCATCTCCAAGACTACCCCTCTGAGCTCCTCTGTAACTCGTGCCCCTCTCTCTTAGGGACCCCCCATCCCCACTGCCTACTGGATGAGCTGTGTTGATAGATTGCAGATCTTAAACTCAGAGTGGTACAAACAGAATTCATTGGCTTTCTCCTCACACTTGTTCCTTTCCTCTATGTTTCTTACTTTGGAGATGGTGTATCACCTCCTGTTGCATTAAACAGAGTACTTGAGTCAACCTAGGATCCTCATTCTCCTTCACCCTGTATATGCCGTAGTCACCAAAACCTTTTCCTTACCCTACTGTAGCTACTTTTTTCCTAACCCTAGGTAACTTACTGTCCTCCAATTCAGTATGTACCTTGCCTCCTGTAGAAAGACTCCCCAGCTTGCAGACCTGTTTCTTATCCTGGGGTACGCTTTACCTGTTCACCTGTTTACCTCTTGGTCTGTCCTTGAGTTTGGCCTCGGCTGGGGCCATGCCTCCTTCACACTAGTTCCCCACTCCCCGAGGCAGAGTGGTACACTGAAAATGCATAATTTAGCAAAAGTGTCTTGAGTCCTGGCTGATGGGTGTCCTACCCTTTACATGAACAGATGGGGCCGGGACATCAGTCTGTGGACTTTCTGGTCCTGGAAGTCCTGTTTCTGTGATGGCTGTCCTTTGTTTGCTTGCTTCAAGTTGGATATGACCTCTGTGAGAAGGCGGTGGAGGGCAGGAGTCAGTTTTGGTGAACTGAGAAGAACACAGTCTTCCAGCACCTCGCTGTCAAAGATTAGAGAAGAATAATGCATCCGAAGCCCCCAGGGAGTAGTGGGTTCTCAGCAATGGTGCGTTTGGGGCAGCAGCCCATTGCCAGGGGCCGGGCTAGGTGCTTGGATGCAGCAGTGACAAGGTTCCCTGTCTGGTACGTGGTGACGGACAAAAGTCACCCCGTCATCGTTCTGGCTCCTTGAGTGCGGTGTAAAGGTCTTCTCAGGGGTGTGGATGGCGGGAGGCAGTGACAATTGGTTTGTATTTCTAATGTAAGTTGGAAGACCTTTCTTTAGTCTCAGGTTGAGTTTGCCACGTTCCCGTGTGCGTGGGGAGGAACTGGGACGTAGTGGCATCTCTCGGCCATCTCCTGATGCTGCAGTTTGGCGAAGGTACCAGTTTCCCAGCTGTTTCTCACACTTCTCAGTAGCAAGAAAACTCTATGATCGAAGCAGTTAGAGCCTCAGGAAACATGGCCTTCCTCGGAAAGCTCACCTGTGAGCTAAAATAAAGGAGTAAAAAGACGTGAGGTAAACCTTCCTGGCGCAGGTGAAGTCAGGTGCGTTTGCTGCTGGACAGACAGGAATATTTCATGTGCAGGTAAAATAAGACGACTCCTGATCGTTGTTGATAGTAGTCTGTGCTTTTCCTGCGGCTCAAGATGTCCTAGGATTTTCCCCACTTGCCCCACCTGGTTGTTCCCAGGCCAACGTAACAGAAGTGAGCTCACAGGACTGCGTGTTCACATGCTCACTTTGCGGAAATGGGACAGTCCTGAACTGAGATTTAAAGTGAAATTGGAGTGCTGGTTTCGATTTTTCTGCTTCTTAAACTATTTTTTTTTTTTAAGTTGATCTTGTCCTGCACATGCACACCTGCGCACTGGAGATAAGAATGGAAGGGAGGGCTGCCGGTACATTTATGGCTGTGTTTAAATAAGGTCCAGGCCTCCTAAAGACTGAGCTGTGTCTAAGAGGCCAGAATGTCTTTCCCCACCCCCAACCGCAGAGTCAACACGCGCTGAGCTCAGACTACCTCCATTGTGTCACTGGAGACTGTTTTAAAGATTTAATGAGCTCATTTTTAATAGAGTACTCAAGATAGTCTCTGTTGTAGTAAACACCAAATAGTGCTTGCCGTTTTATTGTTATTATTACTTATTTTCAAGGAAGTTGTACCTTAATTTTGCTTTCAGTGACCCGTTTCCCCAAATACAAACTAGCGGTGTGATTTTCACAGTTTGAATTTAAAGCTCGGAATCCTTTGCGTCATTGGATTTTGTCTTTTTGGTTGGAATTTTCTTTTGAGATACTTTATCGGCTTTTGTTGGGTTAGAGCTGTTGCTATTTTTGATGGACAATCTGTACTGATAAGCTTTTGAATTACAGATTTCAACAACCTCCCATTTCATTTTTCCATCTTGTTAAAAACCTTAGAAGGAAATCTGGTTATAGCCTATACAAATAATTGCCATGAGGATGATGGTGCCGTTTCGTTTATATTTTCACATAGATATTTTCTGTGCTACTGATATTTCTAACATTATCGTGCTATGGTTTATTACACTATTTTACATGATCAAATCACTATGCCTTTGTTTTGATAATTTCTTCTCAGTTCCTTGACAGGTGCTGTATTTCCTCCAAAGCTTAAATTACAATGCCTATCATTTTAACCTAGCTTTTAAATTATAGACATGTTTAATATTGCAGACATTTTTCAAGGCTTACGAACGTGTTGGGCACTATTTGCATCTGTTTTTTATGTGTAAGTCTTGCCACTTCGTGAGCTGTGTTTCAGGAAAATGAGGCATATTTTGCACCTGGGAAAATAGGCCTTAAAAATGCACATCTCTCTCTCTCTCTCTCTCTCTCTCTCTCACACACACACACACACACACTGCACATCACTTGCTGAGCTAGTAAGGGACAAAGGTGGGTTGAACCCACATCTCTGTCTCTAAAGCCCATACTCTTAACTACCACAATTAAAAAAAAATGTTCAAAATAACCGTTCTTGGAATCAATTGAATATACGGCATGGAAAATGGATTTCAGTTAGTTTTTCTCTGTACCCCACATGGTGATCCCCATTCATTTCCTTGGAAGCTGTTTATTGAGCTCTTACTATGTTCCAGGTACAGTGTTGGGTAGCAATTCAGCAGGTATAAGACAGGCATAGGGTCACGTCTTAAAGAGTTGATAGCTGCTCGTGCATAAAATTCTTAACTGTTTCTGCTGATGAAGTTTTCTGTTTCGTCAGCTCTCATATGGCTCATGAGACTATAAAATTGTTATAGTCACACTGTAGTATTACTAAAACATTAAGAGATGAATTTGGCAGTTTTGCCCAGTTCTGCTAGATGAATTTCACTGTTTGCTGTATTTTCCCTTAAACTTTGGTGTTGACTTCAAACTGCACAGCCTGTCAGTCAGAATATGTTTTTGTCTTTATTTAGTTTCCTCAACTTACTATGGAGCGTGGTGACTCCTTCATGGTGAGTGTTTTCACAGTAATGAATAGGGGCGCCTGGGAGGCTCAGTTGGTTAGGCATCTGCCTTCGGCTTAGGTCATGATCCTGGGGTTCTGGGGTTGAGCCCCGTGTGGGGTTCCTTGCTCAGCAGGGAGCCTGCTTCTCCCTCTCCCTCTGTTGCTCCCCCTCACTTGTGTTGTCTCTCAAATAAATAAAATCTTAAAAAAAAAATCCCAACAGTAATGAATAATTACCACCTTCCAGGTGTCTTTTTAAATCTTTTTTGTAGTGTGTACCACCGTCCACCAGAGCAAGTCTGTGTTTTCCTCTTACTACTGATGTGGGGACCTGAGGCCCCACGTACCCCAGCCATTGTTCCAGATCAGTCCTCTGCTGGCTTCCGGTTTCTTCTAGTCTTTCTTGTGAAGACCATACATGGGCTGTAACAAAGTACCTGCTTCTCCCCTTCTCCCCTAGCTGAGGTTCATGAAGTCATTGAAATCTGGTGAGACTTGATGATTGAACGTGTCTGTCTGTCTGTCTGCTCCTTGGTGGTTCTGACACCTTAGAACATTGTTCTTCTCAAGACACATTTCCGCCCCTTATTCAGTCGTCCAGTGATCTTGGAGCTGCTTGTATCAGGAGCCAAAAAAGAGTTGTTTACGGAGCCCCGGAGGAGGGTGTTGGTGACTTCCTTGTGTTGCTCAAAGTGTGGCCCTGATGTTAGGAAGCCTCTTGCGTAGAGCCCAGGCAGGAATGAGAAGCCACATACTGTGGAAGAGTCTGGGAGGTTGGGGGCAGAGGTTTAAACAAAATTTGAATTGACCTAGGAATGTTGTAGACAAGAAGAAAGACTTGGCTTGGAAGGGAACAGGGTGTGGACTCCTCTAGTTAGGGACCTGCGAGCCGAGTCCATCCCTTGTCCCACCCAGGCTGCTAAGGTCACTTTCCAGGTGTCTTTCCTAATGGCCACAGATGTGTCAGTGACACGAACACATGTGGGTGTGTGTTACTTATCTGGGAGAACGTTCTGCAGAGAACTCTTCTTGGGCACATCGTCACTGATGTTTTATAATTGAGCATAAAACCAAAACGCCATAAACGCAAATGATGGCTCATTGCCTAGAATGAGACAGTGTCACACATGAGTTGTGGCGGAAACACAGGTAGGACTGTTTGCCCTTTCCCTTCCTCAAGTGCCTGGGACAGACGGGTCACCAGGAGCCAGGCTCCTGTAGGAGCTGTAGTGGCGTTTGAAGTTGAGTTTCCTGTAACGTGAAGGGTGTCTCTGTGTTCAAAGACATCAAACAAAACCGAGTATTATTCTCTTTTTAGAAAATTTAGACTTCAGTTGGAAATAATACAACGTTACAGAGAGTTTGACAAGCAACCACTTAAGGAATTGCTGTTGCTTGGGCTTCTGCTGACTTCCTGAGTTCATGTAAAGGGCTAATTTTACTGTATAAAGTATTGGCTTTGAAATTTTCTTTAGAGGGCAGAGAGAAATGTATTATAAAGTTATATTTATTTTTGTTCCAATGGGTGAAAAGAATAAGGCAAAATTTTAAAAACACAAAGGGTGATGCGGTCAAAAGTCTTTATTCTATCCTGTTCTCGAGTCTCAGGTTCCCCTCTTAGAGGTCCACTGTTTATAGTTTTTAATAGGGTCTCCCAGAGGTATTTTGTATACTTACAACCGTACCTGCATATCCCTGCCCTCCTTTTCCCACACCACTGGTGCACTACACGGCCCCTGTTGTGTATGAGTATTATCTCTCATCCTGGAACCTGTTCATTTCAGGGCATAAAGGACCTCTTCATTCATTTTTCCCTTCTTTGGACACACCATTGTCTACACACATTGGACACTACATTGTCTTCTGTGATGGACTCTTTAGGTTGTTTCCAGATTTTGCAATTTCAAAGAATTTTTTCACACATGTGTGAGTCTTCAGATAAATTTCTAGAAGTGGAGTTGCTGAGTCAAAGGCTTGTGAACTTGTAATTTTTTTTTTTTAAAGATTTTATTTATTCATTTGACAGAGATCACAAGTAGGACTTGTAATTTTCATAGGTATTGCCAAATTGCTTGCCATGGAAGTTACAAGCACCAGCGATATATAGGAGTATCTTGTGGAGGATGGGCTTCGAAGTTTTGGGGGTAGGAATTTGAGAATTTGAAAATATGCATATTTAAATATATGTGCGTATTTAAATATGTTTCAATAGACATGTCATTACTGCTTGTCATATTTGAGTCTGTTTTTGGAAGATGGCCGCTTGAAGTGGCAATTTTCAAATGTAAAAAGCTATCAGACTGAGAACAGATGAATAATAAGGTAGTTTGAGAAACTAGACTCATATCCTCTCTTTCTCTTTTATGCTGCTCTGAATTCTTTTAAGATTCACTCAGTGTTGGGGCACCTGGGTGGCTCAGTGGGTTAAGCCTCTGCTTTCGGCTCAGGTCATGATCTCAGGGTCCTGGGATTGAGCCCTGCATCAGGCTCTCTGCTCAGCGGGGAGCCTGCTTCCTCTACCTGCCTCTGCCTACTTGTGATCTCTTTCTCTCTCTGTCAAATAAATAAATAAAATCGTAAAAAGAAAAAAGAGATTCACTCGGTGTTGCCTTTTTCCCAAGGAACTTTCTGTAATTCCAGCTTTTATTGATGTGGGGCAACGTTTAGCTCCCATACTCAATTATATGTTTTTATTATAATTAATCGGTATCATGTTTTTATCATGTCAGAAGAATCAAAATGTTAGAGTGGGAAGAGCCAGGAGGGGTTTAACTCTTGGCTTTGCCCTATGTTTTTGGCCTAGTTCTTGGGACACTAACAATAACATTCAATAAATACTATTTTCTCAGGTTTTCTTTTAAGCCCCCTCAAGTGCCTCATTGTAACATGTGAAGCCTAACTCTTAATATTCTTCTGAGTATAAAAGTAATAATGATCATTATAGAAAATGTAAGAAATAGAGGAAAATTTTATAAAGCAGCAAATCAAAGTCACCTAGAACCCGGCCATCCGTATGTATCAATTCTTTTGTCCGTATGTGTGAGAGAATAATGTGGGAGCAACATGCTGATGTAGGTTTTTGTGCTTTTTTTTTTTTAATAAAGATTTTATTTATTTATTTGAGAGAGAGAGAGAGAACATGAGCGCGCAAGAACAGAGGGTGGGGCAGAGGGGATGGGAGGGGGAGAGGGAATCTCAAGCCCACTCTGTGCTCAGGGCTCAGGGCTCTTTCTCACCACCTGGAGGTCAGGACCTGAGCCAAAACGTTAACTGGCTGAGCCACCCAGGCACCCCTGATGTAGCTTTATAGTCTCCCTTTTCGCCCTACCAGCAGCTAATGTTGGGGGTGTGCCCTCTGCACAGACATGGGTAATATGAAATGTAAAGAAAGGTTTTAAATACAAATTAGAAGCAAAGCCAAACCATGCATGATGCTGAACTTGCTTTTGCCGTCAGAGATACCTGTCAGCCCCCTGTTTCGTGAGTACGTGCTGGTCCGCGTTCTTCTCCACACGTGCACCGTGTTCCGTACAACCCCCTAGTGTATCTAGTTTACCCGATTATAAAGAATGCTGAGATGAACATTTTTTAAAAAAATAGATGCATGTAGAATCTTGTCAATAGATTCCTACAAGTGAAAATATTGGTAAAAGATCAGGCACACCTAAGTTTTCACAGGTGATGCTTGATTTCCCTTTAAAAAGTCTTAGTGTACATATTCTAATAAATAACACTTCTATATTGTCAGCACTGAAAATGGTCAGTCTCTTTAGTTTAGTTTTGTTTTGTAACTTGAGAGATTTTTTAAATGGCCTCTTCTGTGTATTTACTTTACATTTTCCTGATAGTGAGGCTGAATGTCTTTATGTGTTTCTTAGCCTATTTCTTTCACCTGTAAATGGTCTTTTTTTCTAGTTTTACTGGTTTTTGGCTCTTCTTTCATACTAACTTTTATGTGTTACATATGATGCAAGATCTTTCTCCCAGGTGGTTATTTTGTCACCTGCTTTAGGTTGTCTTTAGTCATACAGCACTTTTAAATGATGTAACAAAATCTGATACACTTTCAGAATTTGATATTCTAGGAAAGACTTCCCTACTTTCACATTTATAATGTATTTTCTTGCAGTGCTTTTATAACTTTGTTCTCTTGCATTTAGACTGAGCTAGATTGATTGGATGGCTGAATTCTATTCCTTTCCGTCTGAAGTTTAATCATGGAAATTGGCATATTTTTGTGTAGGATTCTTGTGACGTCACAGAGCAATTTCGTATAATAAGTTAAAATTGAAGGATGGAAATTTACATGTTCCAGATGAATTTTTTTCTTGAGGATTTACAAATCTTTCTCCAGCTCTCTTTTAGTTTGTCTTTTCAAATAGTGTTTCCTGGTCACTTTGGAGGTCGCAGGCGGTGGGACTGGGGAGGGGGTTGTCCCAGAGGGTACGCAGGTGTCAGGAAGTCAGTTCTGCTTTTATCTGTAATGTTTTATTTGAAAATAGAGGTGTTGCTTAAAAAAAAAGAAGAAGAAGAAGAAGAAACAGAAACCCAATGATCTGCTAATGTATTTGAAGTTTTGGATGCTGGGCAGGTAATAGTAACTCATTTTCCCTGAGGGGTTCCAGTGTGTCGTGTTGGTTATGCATAGGGTCAGTGTTCACTGGAGCGAGAATTCCGTGCCCTGTGGGGCTGGGCTGGGCTGGGCTGAGCTGGGCTGAGCCTTGCTCGGTTTCCAGCCCTATCCTGTTACAGTTATAAAGTGTGTTCCGTGGTTTGACCTTCTGCTCTAGAACACTTTGCCCGCTATTATTCCCCATTTCCTCTTGGATACCTTTCTCATCCGTACTCTGGGATCTAGTTATGTGGAAGCAATAAATACTTCAGAGCATAAATATTTTTGTTAAGGACTGAAGTACTTTTCTCAATCTGTGAGTGCAAAAGTAAAATGGAAAGTTACTGAATACATTACAAGCTCAGGACCAAGAATACCAGGAGAGTTTTATTTTTATGTTTAGAAAAGAAACATGAAGTGTTGCTTATCTGTGGGTGTGAAAAAATATATGAAAATAGCAAACGGTGACTGTTTCAAAAAAGCTTTTTTCCCTGCCCCATCTGAATTTAACAGCTGCAGTCTTGTCCAAAAGCAGTTTTTCCTGGAGCAGATTAATGGCTTGTTATTTCTTATTTGGATTCCCTTTGAGGCACTGCAATATTTTTGACCATTCAGCTCCTGGTCCTACTTGGTGATTATAATGAGATCTGTAGATTTTACAAACGTATTAAGGAAAATATTACTTATTTTTTAGTGACTTTTAAAAAATATTTTATTTATTTATATTTATTTATTTGTCAGAGAGGGAGAGAGAGAGATCGCACAAGCAGGGGAGCAGCAGCAGGCAGAGGGAGAAGTAGACTTCCCGCTGAGCGAGGAGCCCGTGCGGGGCTTGATCTCAGGACCCTGGGATCTTGACCTGAGCCAAAGGCAGATGCTTAACAACTGAGCCACCCAGGCATCCCAGGAACATGTATTTAAAAACAAATCATTCCTAAGCCACTGAATATAGAGTTACACCATATGAAGTCAGTTATGCCATATTCATCAAAATATCCTTGGCCATATGTTAGCCAACAGAAGTGTTTTCCGTTCTGTATATATACACGACAGAAAAATATAAATGACTAGTAAATGGCTAGGATTTTAAACTCTGACCTAGTGATGCACATGTTGCCGTTACTGATAGCGCTCTGTCAAAGGTAAGTATTACACAAGCAACCGCTGTTTTCGGAGCTAGGTTCTCCGTTCCCAAGGAGATGCTTGTCTTGGGAGAAAAGGTTAAATTCAAGGTTATGTGTTTTTCCCCCCCTCAAAGTTTCATGGAAAAACCTAAATGATCTTTTTTTAAAAAAGATTTTATTTATTTATTTGAGAGAGAGCGAGAGAGAGGCTGTGTAGGGGGAGGGAGCAGAAGGCAGTCTCACGCAAGGCTCCATCCCAGGACCCCTGAGATCATGACCTGAGCCGAAAGCAACAGCCTGCCGCCCGAATGACTGAGCCACCTAGGCCTCCCAACCTAAATGATCTTTAAATGTTTAGGTCTGAAGGGACCTGGATTGGTAGTGAAATGAGCCTTCATACCCCAGCCACATCAAGAGAGGGCTGACTTTGTATTTTGCTCAGAGCCTTGAGATTGGAGGGGACAGAGAAGCTGACTATTGAGGGCAAAGTTCTTTTTTTTTAAATTAATTTATTTATTTGACAGAGAGAGCACAAGCAGGCAGAGTGGCAGGCAGAGAGAGAGAGGGGGAAGCAGGCTCCCCACCGAGCAAGGAGCCTGATGTGAGGCTCAATCCCAGGACCCTGGGATTGTGACCTGAGCCGAGGGCAGCTGCTTAAGGACTGAGCCACCCAGGTGTACCCAAAGTTCGTTATCATTAGAGGGCGGGTGTTTGACCTGTCTTTTACTACTAATAGCTAACATTGATGGAGCACATACTACGTGCCATTTCCTGAGCCAAGCTGCCAAATCAGAACCCTCGGACCAGCCTTTTGTGTTAGGTGGTACTTGATAGCTTTCATTTTATCCGTGAGATGCTGAGGCTCAGAAAGGTGAGTAAATTGGTCACGTCGGGAAGAAGTGGAGTCAGGATTTGAACTCAGGGATTTCTGGCTCCGGAGACCGTCCTGGAAGAAGCCCTTAGCCTGCATTCCTCTTTCTGCATTCAATTGTTCCACCAGTCGACACAGCTGATTTGCTGCCTGCTATGCGTAAGTGCTCTCACTGGGCCGTGGGGCTGCAGAGTTGAACACGAAATGGCCATGGCCTTGAGCAGCTCATAACAGAATGGCTATAATGGGAGAGTGCTGGGAGAAAGAGGGGTCCGTGCCCCGGGCGGAGCCGATCCAGACAGGAGGCATCCGACCTTAGAGGGGGCATCTGGATAGGTTGCCTGGAAAGGTGACTCCGAATGAGTTCTGAAGGACAGGTAGGAGTCAACCGGGTGCAGACTGGGAAGGAGGGTCTTTCAGAGGGAAGAGCACTTTACTGCACGGAGGATAGAGACGGCACCGCTGCAGGTGTTCGGGGCACGCGAGGGAGGGGTGGCAGAGGCAGGCCACGTGCGATGGGTAAGCGTTTGGGCTTGGCTCTGCCATATCCTGGCTTTGTGTTCTTGAGCCCAGTCTCTTCAATCCTCAGTTTCCCCGTCTGTACAATGGGGATAACTAATATGCCTCTCCCGTAGGGCTGTGATCATGACAGGGCTTGACGCAGAGTTAATGCTGTCATTGAAGCATTAGAAGCATTGTTAGAACTCACCGCCATTATCAGCATCCTCCTCCTCCTCCTCCTCCCTCCTCCTCCTCCTTCCTCCTCCTCCTCCTCCTCCTCCTCATTTAGGTAGACAAGGAGCTGCCCTTAAAGGACCTTCCTCGCGCTACTGTATTTAATCTTTAGAAGCTGCCTTAGCCGCAGCAGACACTAGGGAAAATCCTGATGTCTTTGAATGCCGTCGTGGGTGGGTAGACTGAATTTCACATTTGGAGACGTGGCCGCAAGCTCATTTGGATGAAGTGCGTTTCAGCACAGCGGAGAGGTCAAGAGCCTGTTCTGAGGTCGGTGCTCGTTATAGGGACATTTGTAAGGAGAAAAAGGCAAGAAGATTACTTCTTGTCAGTTTTGCAAAAAAAACTTTTTAGACACAGCTGTCAAACCTCTTTCCAGAGAAGGCCATTTGCCCGCTGATTCTCAAGAATTCATCCTCATTATTTTATGAGCTTCTGAAGACGAGAACCGTGTCGGACTCTTTGTATCTACCCTGTCTGACACGTGGCCGTTGCTCAGAAGAGATGAGTCCAGTGCATGCAAGTTGGTGGTCCTCCTTAATGTGCTGGCATCTGATAGTTCCAGAAAGGCAGATATCGCGAAGAAAAGAGAAGACTTGTGCCGGTGCATTACTCGGTGATTGCTGTATGCTCAGTCATAGCGCTGTCCTGCTTAATTTCAGTTCCTTGGCGCACTTGTGCAGACGGTGGTTTTAGAGAGAGTGACGGTGTCGTACGGTGGGGGAGCTCTGTGAGGACAGCACAGCTGTGTGTCTTCTTAAATAGTTTTGTCCCTGCTGTCTAGCCTAGTGCCTGGTACGGAGTAGGTCCTGGATAAATATTTGCAGTAATGAGTTTCTTTTTAAAATGTGGGTTGGGGGCGCCTGGGTGGCTCAGTGGGTTGAGGCCTCTGCCTTTGGCTCGGGTCATGGTCCCGGGGTCCTGGGATCGAGCCCCGCGTGGAGCCCCACATCAGGCTCTCTGCTCGGCAGGGAGCCTGCTTCCCCCTCTCTCTGTCTCTGCCTGCCTCTCTGCCTACTTGGGATCTCTGTCAAATAAATAATTAAAATCTTAAAAAAAAAATGTGGGTTAGGTCATTAGCCTGAAACATAATCTTAAATCTAACAAGGGAAACACATGGACCCTTCAGTACCTTCTCTTGGCTTCTCAGTAGGAGGATCGCCTGGGGTCAGTACAAAATTCGTTTGGGTGGAAATGCTCCTCTGTTTAGAAGGTTGACTCATACGCCACATGGTGTATCCAGAGCTGTTTCCTCTGCTTGTGTCCTTCGTTAGTGTGATGTGACCGTGAGGTCTTTGCGCCGAGTGGTTGCAGGGCTTTAGGGCATGGGCTTGAGGTTCCAGCTCTGTTCCGATTCCGTTCTGGCTCTTGTTACGGGGACAGGATTATGGGAGATGTGGTGGACCAGGCAGGCAATCCAGCACCGCCTACCCCCCACCCTCTCTCAGATGCGTCCATTTCTGTGGATCCTCCTGACGGCTCCTGCCTCCCCTTCTGGAGCCTGGTGGTGGGGGGGGGGGCCCTTCCACGCGGCTGGCTGAGGTTTCAATCACCGGGAGCATGTTACCTTGCGACAAGATGCTTTCAGATCTTTTCCTATGTTATTTGCAAAGCACAGGTTGAGTAAGCTCTTTTCCCTTGTTGCTTTTATACTGCATTTACGAGTCTTTGATTCACTTTCCTTAATTCTAGTCTCGCTAATTCTTTTGAGACTTCCAGTAAGTTGTTCCCTGCCTCCTCCCTCCTTCTTTCCCTTCCCTTTCACGACTCATAAGTGAACTGTCCATGGATCCGTGACATGACTGGAATTTGTTTTCATACTGGAACTGGCTTGAGAGGAGCACAGTTTGTGTTCACACCTGCACTTACCTTTTTTCCTGGTATTTACTCTTAATTTTTTTTTTTAAATTCAGCTTTGTTGGAGCATAACTGCATATAAAATTGTAAGATATTTAACATGAATACCGTGATTTGGTATACATATATATCATGAAAAGATTCACACCTCCCGCCCCCAATCTAGTTAATCAGCACATTCATCACTTCCCATGTTTATCTGGTGTTTATTATTCTGTTGGAATGAAAAGGTGCTTTGGAGAATTTGACCAAAGTGTACAGAGTTCATACAAATAGGTAGAAGGTCCTTGCCTCCGGGTGACAGTGGGTCAGCTTTTCTGGATTTCCTGAGAAGTGCCGAAGTTAAACCCTGGGCTCTGCCAGTTTGTCGTGTAAATATCTGAGACCTTTCCCATGTTTTGGTTTATTTTTTTAACCCTACAGTATAAGATGGGCCTCCGTTCACTTTTGGGAAGAATGTGAGGATCCATGGGAGGTTGTTTTTGTTATTGAAACAGAGGAAAGGGGGAGGAACAATGTGGTAAACGGCAGGCATATGCTAGAGCAAACACTGGGCTCCGGTGGGTGAAGGCTGGGGTGCCTCCCTCTCCACTCCTTCTAATCTCAATTCTTGCTTTTTCTTCTGACCCTGGGGTCTTCTAGCACTTCGCTCCCATTGTCCTAACCGTAGGTGCTCAAAGAGTCTATATTTTTTAAAATGGTTAACTCGTTGTTTACAACACTGTCAGTCGGTCACGAGCTTGAAGTCAGGTTTCCATCGGCAGAGACTGACTTCCCTGGAACCCCCAGACTCCGTAGAATAGTCTTCATCAGGCTCCTTTAAGATATTATGGAAGATGGGAGACTACGTAGCCTAACTGAGACTGTGAATTCCAGCGCTAGCTAGTATGTTTTTAGGTGAGTTAAACTCTGTAAGCTTCAGTTGACCCATCTGTTAAATGGGTCTAATACATTACTACCACAGGGTTGGTGATGTGAGTACTAGAATGCACCGAATTTAGTATGGAGGAGATGCTCCAGAAATGGTAACTATAATTTCAAAAAAAAGTCAAGATCCAGAATTTTGATTTTAATACAAAAAGGCGTTCAAGAAAGAAAACCCAGTGTAAACACCACACTTGGCTAAGCTGTAAACATTATTTACATATTTATATTGAACAGAAAGCACCGAACTGAATCTAACCAGAGTATTAGTGAGACGATTCTGGAATCTTTTCACAATATATGACACAAAGTATAATTAATATATACAACATACATGGATTTAAATTAAAATTCCTTTGAAGCCAAGACCAGAGCCATAGTCATTGGAGTCATAGTCATTATATGTGTGTGTGTGTGCGCGCGCACACGTGTGTGTGTATAAATATATATATAAATATGTATGTATATAATTAATATATACAATATATGAATTTTTTCACAATATGTTTGTATTTCAAATCATGGCATTCACTTTTTTTTAAGAGTTTTATTTTTATTTATTTGACAGAGAGAGTACAAGTAGGCAGAGAGGCAGGCGGGGGGGTGGGGTGGGAAGGAAGCAGGCTCCCTGCTGAGCAGAGAGCCTGACGTGGGGCTCAATCCCAGGACCCTGACATCATGACCTGAGCCGAAGGCAGAGGCTTAACCCACTGACATGGCATTCACTTTTAATATCTTATAATTTTATATGCCATTATACTCCAATAAAGCTGAAATTTTTAAAAAAATTAAAAGAATAAATACTAGGAAAATTTTGATTTAATTATATTAAATTTAAGTTCCAAATTTTTGAATTTCCGGTAAAATTAGGGCCTGACTTTGGTCATGACCATTGTGATCATAACATCGACCCTCTCGGTAATACTGCTTTTAATGGTTCCCGCGTCTGTAGATGTCTGAGCTCAGGGGATCACCACGTACCTATAAAAGGCTGGATGTCTTCAGCCCCGCTCTTCATGGGTTTAGGTTCAGGATAAAAGACATCTGTGCTTGCATTGAGATGAACCTTCTGTATTATTTGGGTGGTGGAGGTGGGGAGTTGGAGGGCAAGGTCACTTCTCTTCCGGTCCACTTCTCCCAGCTCACTGCCCACTGGGCCTTCTGTATTCATCTCCTCTTGTCTGATGAGGACTTGCTGCTGACACAGACTTCCTGAAGTTGGGCGGGCTGCTCCTCCCGTCCTTGCTGAAAGAATTCCAGAGGCTGCAGGGCATTCCCAGGAGGCTTTCCTTGCTAGAGAAACACCCTTCTTTGCTCGTCTGGGAGGCTACGTGATGCCTTCTGTTTTGTGGCCAGCTCCTGGGGGAGACACAAGGCCACTCAGGAGGGCTCAGTGTGAGAACTCTAACGGCCACTGAGTGCTCCACCGTGTTCGCCCTGATGATGGTGGTGGCTGAGGCAGAGAGGGACCTTAGCTCATTTATACCCCATCTTCCTGGCCACCGTCATTCCAGAATCGTCGCTTAATACTCTGGTTGGATTCAGTTCAGTGCTTTCTGCTCAGTATAAATATGCAGGTAATGTTTACGGCTTAGCCAAGTGTGGTGTTTAGATTGGGGTTTCTTTCTTGGACACATTTTTTGTTTTTTCTTGAGTTTGTAAATGCTTCACCTTTGCATTTGCTTGGTTTTCTTTAAACATCTGACTGAGACTTCCCACACACCTCCAACTGCTTTAAGGAACTCCTCTTACACAACTTTCCACATGAGCCGGTCCTGTCAGAATATTTGACCTGCCCCCTTCTTTCTCTCCTCCTGGAGCCCTCTGACTTCTGTGCCGTCTGGACTGGGAGGAGTAACACCTCCTTATAAAGACATTCAGACAATCACCCTACTTTCAATCCCTTCCCAACTCACAGCCTACGTACTAAACAAAAACAAAACGACCTACCCACCTCACAAAACAAAACCAACACCCGGTACCTTGTGCCTCTTGAAGTTAAGCTTCCGGAAGGCCTGTCGAGCTTACTCTCCCAGGTTCTCCCCTTCTGTATTTGTTTTTTTGTTTTTGTTTATTTTTGGTGTGGGGTTTCTGAAACCCCCCTTGTTTTATCAAACACGGAGCTTGTAGCATTTGTATTGTGTTCCCCTCCATGATTTGAAGTGGTTTTTCAGCTGGTTTGGAAACCTCTTTGTTTTGCCTGGTTGGTTGTCTCCCTACTTGTAGCTCTCTCTAATCGTTGACTGGATCCAGGTAACCAGACGGAGCAAGTAATTCAGCCTAAATATTGCACACCCACTTCATGCTTTCTTTTTCCTTCCTCACATTCTTCTTCATCATCTGACACAAATGAGAACATGGTTAGATTTGTTTTGGTGTCTTCTCTAGTAAGTGATCTTTTCGTTCAAGTGAACGTTTCACAGGCAAATCCAACACGTGTGCTCTGTGTTTTCTGAAATAAGCCCATAATAAGTTGGGTTGTAAAGATAACTTGCCTCATTTTAGTTCTTCAAGGAAGAGAAAGCAAGAAGCATTTAGAGTGACCAGGGAACCACAGAGATGATTACAGGGCCATGAACTCGTTAGTACCTCGAAAGAGAAGACGAGGAAGGTAGGAGTATTTACGTCGGAGAATCTGAGGCAGTGAGTGTCGTAATAAGAATGTTAAATATAAGAAAGTGTGATATGGAGATGATGGTTCCCAGTTGTCCTTTTCAGGGTGAAAGGCTTCAAGGAGAAAATAGATAAAATCATCAGTAGAGATATCAGTATATTGTACAAAGAAGAAATTTCAATATGGTTGAAAGATTGTTACTGGAATGAGCCTTCAGAGTATGGCCATCTTGAATAATGTTGCTTTTTTTTTTTTTTAAGATTTTATTTTTTTTTCATGAGAGATAACAGAGAGAGAGGCAGAGGGAGAAGCAGGTGCCCCACAGAGCAGGGACCCTGATGCAGGACTCCATGCCAGGACCTCAGACCTGAGCTGAAGGCAGATGCATAACCAACTGAACCACCCAGGCATCCTGAATAATTTTGCTTTGGTGTGTTTTTTTAATATAGATTTTATGTATGAGAGAGAGAGTCTGTGAGGGGAGGGGCAGAGGCAGAGAATCTCAAGCAGACTCCGTGCTGAGCGTGGGGCCTGACACAGGGCTGGATTTCACAACCAATAAGATCATGCATGACCCGAGTGGAAACCAACGTCAGACAGTCAAACGACTGAGCCACCCAAGTGCCCCCCTTTGATGTGTTTCTAAAAGTTCTAACTTAGTATAGAAGGGATTCCCCGCCATTACATTTTTTTTTCTTCCCAAATTAGTTCATTCTCCCTTGAGAGGGTCCAGGCATGGGTAGTAGAATGGAATCTTCGCCCTTCACTCGGGCCTCCACTACTCACTAGTTGCTGGGTCAGAATCCTCGTTTACCGCATTTACAGGCTAACTTCCGTGCAGCTGTGCTCTCGAGGACCAATGACTATGGCTCCAATGTTGGCTTCAATGGGACAATTTAAAAAAAATCATATGTACTAGTAAGATGCATAGAATATTTTAATTTTTATTCTTGCCCTGTGCTGAATTTGTTGGAGCTCCCCATTGCTCTAGCTTCAAATACTGCATTTATGTAGAATAAAATGAGCTTCAACATAATCTTCAGTCAGAATCTCTCCATACTGGATGCTCTTCTGTTTTCTTCTTGAGCCATATGCCTTTGCCATCTGCCCTCCTATCTTTTGTGGATTATCCCGAACTAGAGCGTGGGCTCCGGGTGGTTGGTGGGCATTTTCATCCCCTCCTTGTTTCGTGCTCATCCTTGCCTGTGTCTGGGCTCATCTCTTTCCAGCTGCCCAGCCTGTGTGCTTCCCTGTTTTTATCCTCACCCAGCATTTCCTACTGCCTGATAGGCAGGGAGGGTGTCCTCACTTGTTCTTTGGGATTTCCCACAATCCGTAGTCTGTGCTGAGTGAATAATGGTTTTTGAGGAAATGATATATAAATATGAGGAAGTACAGTCATTTGATGTACAGGCCAAGTAAATCCGTAGTCTCCACTTGACGGAGGACCCTCTGTTGTATTTCATGAAAGCTCCCCTCAGACTGCTGCTTCTGAGGTTGTGGTGCTGTGACCTAGCGCTGTAGCTAATCAGGGAAGGGATCCAGTTTATTGCAGGCTGGATTTGGGGGGGCAGTCTGCCGCCCAGATCTGCTCTCACCTTAGGATTTTGATATGTCCTTTTTGGGTTGAAATTTTCCTGTAGGAAAGCTCTTCTGCCTTGCTGAGGGGCCAGGCTTTCGGTAATCCAGGAAGAGAGAAGAAAGCTGTAACCTGATCTTGGTGCTTTTGACTCCCAAGTTTGAGTCCTTTCTGTTCTATGTTATGCGGCTTGGCATTGAAGCACTTGAGAAAACCCAGTATTTCAATCATGTTGCAGGTATAGAAATGGAAATCATAGCAATTTTTCATAGCTTATGCATTTGACAGTCCTTTGGGAATCAGTTTAGGGACATGCAGTAAGAGACTTCTAGAAACATACAGCTTTTGGCTTATAACTCTCTTCCCTAAGAATCTACCCTAGAGGGGCACCTGTGTGGGTCAGATGGTTATGCATCTGCCTTAGGCTCAGGTCAAGATCCCAGGGTCCTGGCGTCCAGCCTTGTGAGTTAGGGATCCTGGGATCAAGCCCCGCGTCAGGCTTCCTTGCTCAGTGGGGAGTCTGCTTCTCCCTCTGCCCCACTCCCTGCTCACTCATGCTCTCTCTATAAAATAAATAAATATATAAATAAACAAAGGAATACATAAATAAATACAATCTTAAAAAAAAAACTACCCTAAAGAAAGACTCAGAGGTATAGGCAAATCATTTTGAACAATTGCAAAAAATCAGAACCAACCCAGCATTTCAACAATAAATAAATGTTGATCCTTATCGTGGAATGTTATGTAACAGCGTAAACTTATTTTTGAGCAACTTTCAGTAAATTTTACTTATTGAACTAACATTCAGTAAGTTTTTCAGAAACAATAAGGAAAAATAATAAATAGTAAACAGAATGAAAGATAGCAGATGTTGTAGTACAGTCCCAACTATGTCAACAAATTTCAAATATACTCAATTAAAAGAATGGGATAAAATATGCAAAAGTTTGAAATTGATCTTGTTTGGGTGATGACATTTTGGGTGATTTTTGTTTTTCCCTCCTCGTTTTCTATAATTTTCAATTTTTTATAATGTATTTATAATCAGGAAGGATTAAAGATGATTAAAATTTTTAGTTAAAGTAGAAAAAGAATGGCCTTGTAGGCCTAATAGTTCAAAAGAAGGAAAACTCATGGAAGTCCCAGGATTTAACTGGTTTTAATTCCAATTTTGGAAAAGGAATGTTTGATCCTGAGTTTAGTTTAGTTTAGTTTTGTTTTACTTTTGCTCTTAGTCAAGGTATGTTTTATATGGTGCTAAAAGCCATGTGGTTAATGAGATTGTGTTCTAAGTATTGTTATTTGTGAGGGGGCATATATGGCCAAGGTGCATCTTACTGTATGTATAATTTAATTGTGAAGACTGACCTTTGGAGCCAGTCTCTGCCACCTGCTGGCTTTGGAACTTTGGCCGGGTTATGTAGTCCCAGTTTCCTTGTCTGTAAGGTGGGAGTGAGAGGATCAGATGGTACGGTGCCTGTGAACGTCTAGCTCAATTCTGGCACACGTAATCACTCAGATGATCTTATAGCTGGCATGGTAAATGATGACTGATAGAATTTACTCCTGAAGGAAGACTTCTCCCCAATTTTTTTTTATAGCTAATATTTAGGAGAGGTAGTATTTATTTACTTACCGTTTTATTTTTAAAGATCTTACTTGAGAGAGAGAGAGTATGTGCACGCGTGTGCACAAAGGGTTGGAGGGGTTGAGGGAGAGGCAGGATCCCCGCTGAGCAGGGAGCTGGACTCCCCTGGACTCAGGGCTTGAGACCAGGACCTGAGCCAAAGGCAGGCACTTTGTCGACCAAACCACCCAGGCGCCCCAGGAGAGGCAGTATTTAACATAATGGGGTTTTTGGTTTAACACATCAGTAATACTCTGAAGATTGAATAAGGCAAAATCAATGTTCTGCTTCCCCTTTTATCCCTCTGAGGATGGACATGTTCCACACCTTTCTCCAAGCCTTGTATAAGCATGAACATGTACACAATGACTAGCTTTGCTTTGCTTTTGCTTGTGTATTACCCAACAACTTTTGCAACGAACCAGTAGGTATAGAATTTTTAATGGGTGTTACTCTGAGTTCATGGATTCAGATTTAACTGATTTTTTTTAGATTTTTTTTTATTAACTGATTTTTAATAACTGCTTAACAATACCCAAATAATGTGGCTATGCCAGGGTTAGTTTGGTTGTACCTGTTATAGATATCCAAGGTGTTTTTAGTCCCCCGCCTTCCATTACAGATGCTGTTTACTGCACCATCCTTATACATAATCCTTAAGACTCATTGCTTTCACTTCCCCAAAGTGACACTGCTGAGTTAGAGTACGCGTTAATTATGGTGCAGGGGGATTTGGGGTCCTAAAGGCTGTAGAAAGCGTTGTTGGTTCCTGGCCTTGCACAGTCTAGTTGAAGAATAGAGATGCGTTTCTTTTCCCAGGGAGGTTTTTGCTTAGGTACAAAGATTTCAGTAGACAGGGTTTATTTCCAGGGAGGTTGGAAATCCTTAACGTTCTGAAACATAGGTTTAAGTCAGGAGAGCAAAGGGAGCCTCTTGAAGTCCGTTTACTCTGTGTAGTGTTTGCTCTCTTTGTCAGATATGCATTTGTTAGAAATCGTACATGTTTAAGTTTCTCAGTTTTTAAGAGCTAAGAGTCCACCTTGAGAACAGAAGCACTTGACTTTTGCCCTCCTGCTTCTTCCTGTGCC
Organism: Martes martes; assembly: GCF_963455335.1. NCBI lineage: Eukaryota > Metazoa > Chordata > Mammalia > Carnivora > Mustelidae > Martes > Martes martes. The sequence goes on from NC_137903.1 coordinate 53,707,599, forward strand.
CACACCCTGCAGGGCTGCAGGCGTCCCCCGCCCAGGGGGAGAGCCGTCCCGCAGGTAGCATCTTGTCTCTGGAGGCCCCCGCTTGCTCAACACGGACACAGACAGCTGAGCACTCGCAGTTGTGAGGTCATCAACGGTAACAGGAATGTTAGCCTGCTAACAAATTGTTCCTACCGCCGCCGAGTCGCTGTGCTGGAAGCAGGTGCCTCTTCTTTGTAGTGTCCCTGAGAGCTGCTTCGTATGCCATACGTTTTTCCAGGTACCCGCTTAGGTTGTGTGTGTGTGTCTCGTAGGCAGGGGACAGAGAGAAGAAAGGACGATGGCGATGGCCTTTCCCGTGTGTGTGCGCGTGCAGGTGCGCGGGTGGTCTACCTAGCCTGTCGATGCCAACCTGTAGCCTGACCGCCTGGGTTCAGAAGCTTTGTTTTCTCCCATTAGTAATGAGCATTTGGTTACGTCAGTTGGAATTATGCAACTCTGTACCAGCTGACACCAGTTCCTACCTGTTTCCATTCTTCCTCTGCTCTGATTCAACGTCTTGGCGCTGGAGAAGTGATCGCATTGTAACACTTTGGGCCCCACTGGCCTCTATTCCTGACTCACTGCAGTGGTCACTGGTGTCCGAAGTCCACCAAGCATCCTGTTACGGTTCCCAGTCACGGTTCCCGGTCCGTGAGACCTGTAGTTGCTTGTTTTGCATTCGTGTTTTGTCTCCTTGCGAGAACTCACCTTATCTTTAAAAATTCGATAACCGCGGGCTTGTTGGAAGGCGGTTCTTATTCTTGTGACACTTGGCGGTCTGGGTTTCCGTGGGCTTCCTGCCGTATTCGGTGACAGGAACAACAAGGACAGTGACTGCGGACAGAGGGGTAGAGCTCACCGTGTGCCCGGCACTGTGCCTGCACTTGATCTATTACTAACGGTACTGACCCAGCAGCTCGGTGCGGGGGGCATCGTGACCCCCCAGGGGACGAATGCAGAGACTGAGGCGGCCGTGGAGCTGTGGTTCTGCAGCCTGTAAGTGCCTCATGCAGGGAAGTCACCCCGCCACCTCCGGGTGGGGTTCACTGGGGGGGCTAGAGAAGCCAGGGAACGTGGCGGTGTCCCCAGGGAAGCTGGGCGCTGCATGCACTTGGAGAGAGAGTTGGCGGAGAGGCGTGGCTGCTGCTTCTGTTTGCATAGGAAGTGACACGGGGAGTCCTCCCATCCGAAAGCCCTGGACATGTGAGGGAAGTTGAGGGAGCTCAGGCATGGGCAGGAAGGAAACGGGAGAGGGAGGTGTGGAAAACTTTGCTAACGAGGGAGGTCCCTGGTAACAGCCTCTCACGAGGAGCCCCTCTCTTGATCAGCTTTGTCCCTCCAGGGTGCACATCCTGGAGGAGGGTGAAGCGAGTTGGAGGTATGTTTACCTTCAGCGAGTTTTTTTTGTTTTGATGAGTGAGTCATGTGAACAGGCTGGAAAGCCTCTTCGGTCGCTCTTGCGATTGTGTTTTTCAAATGGGTTTTGGAAGAGGTTGTGTGTGACAAGCCGGGATCACCCCTCTCTGCGGCACTGACTGGAACCTTAGAAGGAAGGTTGTCTAGGTAAGAGGCGCTCGGTTGGGGGGCGGAGGTATGGGAGGCTGTGATGGGGCGGGACCCTGATTCTGCTGCCATGCCCTCTGCACAGAACATCCTGGGGCTCAGGTTGCATTTCTGCCATATCCGAATGGAGTCTCCTCTGGGTGAGCAGAGATAGACCACAGATGGCATGACGGCATGGCGGAGACTTCCTTACAGAATGTGGTTGTTGGCTATTGTCATTGTTGTTTTTATATCGCCAGGTCGTTTTCTACCCCCTTTCTGGGTATTTTTAGCATGGTTTTAGGGCTGAGTTAGAGCACAGGGTCAAGATAGTGTCATCAGTAACTGTGTGATTTGGGGCACAGTCTTAACCTCTCCTGCCTTGGTGCCCTAGTCTTAAAATGGGGGCCTTAGGAATAGCCATTTCCTAGGGCCATTGGAGATAATGCTTAGCAGAATGCTTCTGTCATTGTATCTGCTCTAAAAATGAAGGTGCTCGGGTGCCTGGGTGGTTCAGTTGGTTGGGTGACTTGCCTTCGGGTTAGGTCATGATCCCGGAGTCCCAGGATCGAGTCCCACAACGGGCTCCCGGCTCCATGGGGAGTCTGCTTCTCGCTCTGACTTTCTCCCCTCTCGTGCTCTCCCTCTCTCTCAAATAAATAAATAAAATCTTCAAAAGAAAAAAAAGTAAAAACGGAGGTGGTCATTATTGCCTTCTTAGTGTTTCGACCCTCGCAGGACTCTCCCATTCTGCTTCCTATCTGTGATGAGCTGTGACATTCCCGGGCGCACATCACCGTGGGTACAAACACTGACGGCAAACTGAACTGGATTGGGAGAGTTGCAGATCCTTTAGGCTCTCAAAGAAGGGTGGAGTCTCTTAGGACAAAGCATTCCTGGCATGAATAGACAGAGAAAGCTCATCAGACAAGCGAGCCGAAGTCAGGTGTTCCGAGAAATAAGCGAGTTGCGCGGAAAGAATCCCTTCTCCTCTGCCTGGTGGTTCTTTGCATTTTATCCAACTTGTCAGGTTTCCCTACAGAAAGAATTTTTCTTGCCATCTTTTAAAAATGGAATGCAGAACGATTACTGTCAATCTGATGTAGTTGCATGCAAGCTTTTTTGGAAGGGCAAGAGGGGTTTGCATGGAGAATTCTGACCCCTTTTTTTCCTGTAACATACCCCCCACAGGGTGGGCACTGTTTTCTGTTTTATCAGATATTGCTTTATTAAGTGCCATTTAAGAAATACCTCATTAAAATTTAAACAAAAAGCAACTTTTTTTTTTTTAAGATTTGATTTATTTGTCAGAGAGACAGTGGGAGCACAAGCAAGGAGAGCAGAGGCAGAGGGAGAAGCAGGCTCCCCGCTAAGCAGAGAGCCCGATGCGGGGCTCGATCCCAGGACCCTGGGATCATGGCCTGAGCCTAAGGCAGACGCTTAACCAACTGGGCCACCCAGGTGTCCCAAAACTTAACTTTTTAATATGGCATATTTCAAGCACATGCAAAACTGTAGGGAATATTATGAGCCCTGACCTCCTTGTCAACTCACCACAACACCTGCCAGCTCTCATGGCCGAAACCGCTTTATCTGTCCCCTCACACAGTCCCCATCCCTGTTTGTTTTGAGAGAGAAGGAGACCATGGGCCCAGGAGCAGGGGACAGGGTGGGGTGGGCAGCAGTGGAGGGGCAGAGAATCTTAAGCAGACGGTACGTTAAGCACAGAGCCTGACACGGGGCTCGATCTCACCACCCTGAGATTGTGACCTGAGCCAAAATCAAGAGGCAGATGCTTATTGACTGAGCCACCCAGATGCCCCCTGACCCCTTGCCCTGTTATTTTTAAGTCAATTCCAGACAACATATTATTTTCTCTTCTGAACATTCAAGATATGCTTTGAATGCCTTAAAAGTTTCAGTAAAGTCAAAAATGAAAACTTTTTTGTTTTGAGATCCTTCCTGTGGGAAGATCCTGTCTCTCTAGAGACTTAAGGGCAGTGATCCTCAAAGCAGGGAATGGGGAGGTGATTTTTTTTTTTCAATGATGACTTGGGGCCTTTTTCAAACTCCTCGTCTCCCCAGGCTTTGCTCCCTCCCCATCCCCTTCCACATACAGCTGAAAATAGAACTGGTTTGCTTCTTGTGTTGGAGCAGGAATAATCAATAGAGAACCACTGCTTGGGGGAAAAAGTGATTTCAGAAGCGCTGCCACTCAAGAACCACATTTTTTTTATTTTTTTATTTTTAACCCCCATGCATGGGGGTTTACAGGTATGTTTTCTTACTGCCTTTTTTTTTTTTTTAAGATTTTATTTATTTATTTGAGAGACAGTGAGAGAGAGCATGAGCGAGGAGAAGGTGAGAGGGAGAAGCAGACTCCCTGTGGAGTTGGGAGCCCGATGCGGGACTCGATGCTAGAACTCCGGGATCATGACCTGAGCCGAAGGCAGTCGCCCAACCACTGAGCCACCCAGGTGTCCCTGCTTACTGCCTTCTTAACCAAAGTATGCTGGACGTTAGTCGTGCCTGTTTACCGCAGGGTGCTTTCAGCACCGTCTCCCATGCTGTGGAATGCTTATTTTTATAGTTTACCTCTCTTATTGCCATTTTGTTCCCTGCCAACGTACTTTTCTTTATCTCTCTCAAATCTGCTAAGGGCTAAGAAGTAGGTTTGTAAGGGTATCTAAAGTTAGAGTAAATGAACTATGAGGGCGGGTTTGTTGGTTTGTTTGTTTCTTGTGCAAAGTGTCTGTTGTTGGAGTGAAGGACTCTGTGATGTGTGATGGCTTCGAGGATGTTCTGGCTCCATTTCCCGGAGCCACTACCGGGGACCTGCCTACATGTAGTTGAGCCCCCTTTCGTGGAGGTCAGGTACCACTGAATGTGGGCCCTAGAGCAGGAATCTTTGTTCTAACCTCAGATACAGCTCCAGATTTGGACAAATTTTTCTCCATCCCTCCCGGATGTCTGTCGGTGAGTTAGATGGAGGGGGAGGAAGGAATTTAAAAACGGGACCATTCTGCTTTTGTTGTTCTAGCTGTTTCCAACTCGTAGGGGCTTGTACTTTAAACCTTGCACCACGGTAAGTAAAATGGCTTCAAAGAATTCGAAATATGGCTGTACTTTGGGTGTTCTAGTGCACTAAAATTTCTAGAAGAAACCGACTGTGGTTTTTCACCGAACAGAACTACGTTCCTCTCTGCCCTTCTTCAAGGGGGAATCAGAGAAGGCATCTTCCATAGTCCTTTTTTGCCCCATGCACTCCTACCCTTTTTGAAAACTCTCCTTACAAAAATGACACAGTACTTTTCAAATCCGAGCCGTGCCTCATGCAGGTTTATACACAGGATGGACTCATTGCATCATTTTTTCCCTTCTCACACCCAGACCAGGGTTACATAGTTCTGTGAGGTGTGCTTGGGAGTTGTAATAATGTGGAATGCTGGAAAAATTCCAGAGACTGTTAGTAAATACAGAATGCAGCTGAACAGCAGTTAGCTTCTGTTCGTGATTTCAGAACTCACCCCTAGGAAAAAAGCAGGGCAAGTATACGTTATATAGGATGGGAAATAAAAGGGCGACTCTGTTTAAGATTTGGATTTTAATTTCTGTCATTCCCCAGAAGATTGTGCAGGTAGTTCAGGAAAGGGCATTAAGCTGTATTTGGTTGATGTTCTAAAAGGTCTCTCTACTTCTTACCTATCATATTTAAAATTTGTTAGCTCAGCCAACGGACTTCTTCCATATTATGAGAAAGCTGGCTTTACTTTGTGTTCTCAACTTGGCAGGTATTTTGTTGATACGTTTAGGGGGGAAAAAGAAAGAGGGAGGTAAATCCACAGCTGATAGTGAAAAGACGGAAACTTACATATTCGATCTTTTAGGAAGCTGATTGGTCAGGAATGGGTTTTGGAAGTGACTTTGAAGTATTTCTGTATGTTTTCTCCTACTGTAGCCTATTCTATAGAAGGCCTTTAAAGTGGAACGTTTACCGAGCAGATATCCCTACAAGCTGCTCTCGGCAGTCATGGACACATTGAGTCCTCTGTCACATCAGTCATTCCATTGTAGTTTTTGTAAAGAACTTCCATGGGATGGGGCATCTCTCTGGTCTCTGAGACCACCCCCAACCTAACACACATCAAGGGCTGGAAGAGGCAAACTTGGGTGGTGGGAATGTTCTTTTGGAAATCTGTGTTCAAATCTCTGTGCCCTGCCCCCCCCTCCCCCGCCAAGAACACCAGTGAGCTGAGTAGCTTCTCATCCCGCTTCTCCACAGTTTAGCCTCTCCTCAGGCCCCCAAAGTCAGACCTATCTCAGGCTTCAGATTCCTCAGGCGTCCCTTGAGGTCACCCGGAGGCCCCTGCCCTAGCTTGGCCTCAAAAACTCAACTCGTTCAGATTCATTCTTTCTTTCATCCTCATGACAAATACTTATTTAGCTTTCTGCCATGTCCAAAGGAGACTATAAATCTGAGTCTGATGCAGATCCTTCCTTTCAGAATTCTCTTTGGGGAGCTAAGACCCATCCAGACACCTCTCTCTGGTAAGGGACACTGTGATATGCCATCAGCCGTAGAGACGCGGCCATATGGATTGTAAGACCAACAGCAATTTGGAATCAATTTCCACCAGAAAAAAAAAAAACAACAAAAACCAAAATCTGGGCAGTTAGCTTAATACAGGACACTAGACACATGTTATTGACGAAGATAAGAAGGTCGCAGCCTTCTTACCCGCTTGGGATGGGCTCCTTACGGGAGCGTTTCTTCTACTGATTGGCCCCTTTCTGCTCCAGGTGTCCGCGTTCGGGGGGCGACGAGGTGGTGTGATGTGAGAACACAGGGTTCAGGTTTTTCACTTGATCAGTTTCCCCGTGGACTTGTCCTACCTTCGTGTTCACCTCCCGTGTTGTTTGCTTTGCCTTTTTTTTTCCCCCCTTAATTTAATGTAGGTGGTAAGGTACTCAAACCCTTCTTTTCACAGCTGCTCTGCTAGCCTGTGAGCCAACCTGGCTCCCTGCACGAGGGGGGGGACGGGCAGGGGATGTGTGTGCACCCACAGAAGCGTTTTCTCATTGACTTCTCACAAACCGGTGGCGGAGGGGTGGGTAACTTCACAGATGAGTTAACTGAGGCTGGGAGAGGTGAAGTCACTTGGCGTTCGCCCAGGCAGGTTCGTTCAGGAAGGTTTGCACGTGTTCCGTTTGTTTCCTGAGTAAACTTTGGTCCTCGGAGAGGACCTCCCTGCCCCACTGTGCTTCTCGCCTTCGGTCACGTGGGTGTCCTTCCTCCCAGCAGCCTTCAGCGTGCACTCGCCAGCTGCTTCGTGGACACAAAAACCCCGGGAGCCAGAGCGGTCAGACGGTTGGTGGCACTTTCCCTGTGATTTTTTTTTTTCACATTTGCTTTTTTTTTTTTTAATTTTTTTAAGATTTTATTTATTATTTGACAGAGAGAGACATAGCGAGCGAGGGAACATAAAAAAATGAAGGGTCCGCGTACCTTACCGACTACATTGAATGGAGTGGGAGAGGGAGAAACGGGCTTCCCACGGCGCTGGGGGCCCAGTGCAGGACTCGATCCCAGGACCCTGTGATCATGACCTGAGCTGAAGGTAGCTGCTTAGTGACTGAGCCACTCAGGTGCCCCACATTTGCTTCTTACTCCCAGTGACTCTGATTGAATTGGGCTAGGGTCCAACTCTTATCCAATGCTACCTTTCTCACTAAGGTACATCTTAGAAAAAGAGGACCAGCAGATGATGTTTTGAAGTTAGAATATGTTCCTGTGGTCTTAGAAAAAAAAAAAAATCACAAGTCAGCACTGTTCGTTTAACTATCTATATTAACAGCAGCAACAAAAAAAAAGTCCCTTCCATTAAACTTCCGTGAATGGGTCTCAGCAACCTTTGCAGCTTGGTGTTATTTCCTGGGTATGTTCTTGAAGAGTAAGTAGAGAAAACTCTATCTTTCAAGTGACTTTATTTGTAAGGAAGCTTTCCATTAAAAAAGAAGAAGAAGAAGAAGAAGAAACAAATCTTACAATAAGTAGAATGATGACCCCCTAATTTGATCTCTTTTGAAAACCCGGTTCCGTCAGGAAAATCAAAAGCATCATAAACATGTGACCTTTTTAGGAGAATATGGCACTTAGTTCTAGGTTTTATAATGTTGTTTGCGTGCGACAGTAAATATGAGGACGCCCCAGAGAACCACATGGGCAAAGTCATCAGAGTGCCAAGAGCGAGACTGTTTAACCAGGAGGACTTGCTTTTTACAGATTTCACATCCCATCTACCGTCGGGGGGTGTATCTTAATCCTTGCTCCCTCTGGCTCTCAAGGATAAAGCAAAGGAATTAGGCTTAAAATACAGAAGGCGTTGGGTTACATGTGATGAAGAACTCCGTGCCTGTATAAATGGTTACAAGATGGAGTCGTGATACACGTGCTATGGATTCTTTGAGCGCTAAACATGGCAGATAATTCATAGACTATTAAGATGGTAAAACTGAAAGGGGCGAAGAGGTCATCTTCTTGAACCCTATCCTTACAGAGGAGGGTCCCATAGATTGTTTACTTGAAATCATTTGGGTGGAGCCCATCCTAGAGGTGAGGGGTGTCTGAACTGAGCTCCTGGAAGCCCTTCCCAGGGTTACAACTTGACGACTGCACAAGTCCTGGGGGTAAATGCCACGAACTTTTGATTTAGGTGAAAGATGTAGGTGTGAAACGTGGAGAAAACATGTCTCTGGCTCTGGAGGAGTTTAGAGTCAAACGTGCTAACACTTCTTCTTCTTTTTTTATTTTATTTTATTTTATTTTTTTCGGTGTTGCAAAATTCGTTGTTATGCACCACACCCAGTGCTCCATGCAATACGTGCCCTTCTTAATGCCCACTACCAGGCTCACCCATCCCCCCAAACCCCTCCCCTCCAAAACCCTCAGTTTGTTTCTCAGAGTCCACAGTCTCTCATTGTTTGTCTCCCCCTCCGATTTCCCCCAACTCACTTCTCCTTTCCATCTCCCCATGTCCTCCGTGTTATTCCTTATGCTCCACAAGTAAGTGAAACCATATGATAATTGACTCTCTCTGCTTGACTTATTTCACTCAGCATAATCTCTTCTAGTCCTGTCCATGTTGCTACAAAAGTTGGGTATTCATCCTTTCTGATGGAAGCATAATATTCCATTGTATATATGGACCGTATCTTCTTTATCCATTCGTCTGCTGAAGGGCATCTTGGTTCTTTCCACAGTTTGGCAACTGTGGCCATTGCTGAAATGAATATTGGGGTACAGATGGCCTTTCTTTTCTCCACATCTGTATCTTTGGGGTAAATACCCAGTAGTGCAATTGCAGGGTCATAGGGTAGCTCTGTTTTTAATTTCTTAGGGAATCTCCACACTGTTAATACAGGTTTGATTGGTATGTTAAAATACACAGAAATGATGTGGGAGTTCAGACAAAGAAAGAATACTTTGATGGGAGGGATCAGAGAAATCTATTGAAAGAGGCAGCTGCATTTCAATGGAGCGGTAAGGACTAAGCTTAGTACTGGCATTGAGGGTTGCCTTTTTTGTTTTTTTTAATCTTTTGACTATGAACATTTTTAGGTATACAGAAAAGCCGAAAGAACAGTGCAGTGAATACCTACCTGTACACCCACCATCTCGATTCATCAACTCTTAATGTTTTGTCATATTTGTTCAACTCTGAATTCGTATATATATGTATTGGTTTGGTTTTTTTTTAAGCCATTGGTGAGTCAGTTGTAGATATTATGACATTTTTACCCCAGATGTATCCACTGGCATCTCCTGAAGCATTCTGTTAGGTGAGCACAATTCTGCTATCAAAAATGGAAGAAAATGATCAGTAATATGTTAATGTCATCTAATTTCTATTCCCTATTTCAAATTTCCCTAATTGTCTCATGTCTTTTATAGTAATTTTTTTAAAACCTGGATTTGATTAAAGTTCACACATTGCTTTTTGTTTTTAGAAGTCCTAAATCTCTTTTACCCAAGGGTCCCCACTCTACCTCCATTCAGTACTTTTGTTTCACGATACTGACTTTTCAGACAAGTTTTCTTATAACTTTTTTCTTGATACCTTACCTGGCAAGTTTCTTACAAATTGAAGATTTAAATAGTTTTAAAAATCTTTACAATAGGTACTTCCTAGGAGATACATTGCCAGATTGTCAGGTGTTGCTTCTGACCTACCACTTTTCGTAGCTAACGTATTTAAAATATGCTGATCTTTATTCGCAAAAATAACATAAGGCAATTGCAAGATGTTACAACTGTTTAGAAATGTATACAGTATAGAGGGTTCTGTTTAATATCACCTCTACTAGCTAGCCCTTGTTCATCCTTTTAGTGAACTTACATTCTTTCCCATTACTTTGCATTTCTCGTTTATTATAAAAATTGGAATCATCTTTATTTTGTGTATGTTTACTTTTTATTTCACTAACTGTGCATTATGGATGGCGTCCTGTGGAATATACAGCAGGGATTGTTTTTAATAGTGGCTGGGATCAACGTGTACCCAGCCAGCCACATTCTTTCATAGGTGTTTAAGGTGAGACACACCCAAATATAAAGTACCTGGCCCAGGACTAGAAATGTGGCTTGTGCCCACAGAGCAAATAGTTTTCTTTGAGGCTCCCTGGTTAATATATGAGTTAAATCTCGGGGTCTTTGCTTCAACGAGTGAGGCAACAAACGTGTGAGTCGTCAACTCTCAAGGGCTTTGTATTTAAATTCGGGCTCTCTCTTTTTTGCTTTTTTGGGTGGGTCCCTACATTGTCTTTCCTGCAACTCTCAGATGGTCGGGTTGGCTGCCTTAGAGGTAAACATGACAGTCTGCCAACCCAAAGTGATTTAGAAACGTTAATAGATTTTACCAAGCCCCAGTCTCTAGCATGTGTATTTTAAGCCATCATAAAACATACCTGTCATGCTAAGGAATGTGCCGGAGGGCAGGCATCAAAGACTGGCCGAGGGAGTCTGGGGAGTGTGTTTTGCAGTGTTGTAGGGTTGTGCCCTGACAACCTCGGTAAGGCCTCGGGTACTGGCAGGGAGTGGTTTCTAAATATTAAAGCCACTTTATTTATTAATTCAGGAATTTCTCTAGGTAGTTATCCTTATTTGCCCATCTAAGTGTCCAGAGGCTCAGAGGTAATTCTGTAGACCAAGAGGGTGAAGACAGGCTGAGCTGAATCTCCTTGAGTTAGGGAATCAAGTTCACAGAGCAATCACTTGAGCAGGAGATGGTCTTTCGAGCTCAACGGAGAAGGGAGAGTGGAACAGAAAAGCGCCCTGGACATTCCTGACGTCTTTGGAAGATAGTGGAGCGTAACTGGCTCAGGGTGGACCGGTAAATGCACTTTTGTTGTTACTCTTTTATTCTCGTGTTCTCCATGACAGTCGTGTTGTCAGTCAACTTTGGTGGGACATCAGGCTGTCAGTATATCTCATTATTAGTAAATTAAATTATCTGCAATTTGGTGACCAGGCTTCTGCATCAAGCCTTTCGTTAGAGAACAAAATGATGGTCCGGTGGCTCCACCCATCGAACTGTCGGGTGAAGAAAAACATCAAGAATTGTGATACTAAATACACAAAAGGATTCACGTGTTTGAAACTTTTTAAAATGTTTTCTATCCTCCGTTCTAAGTTTATAAAGTAAATTAGAAGGTAAAGCCAATTAACAGAATAAGTATTAAAATAAAAATAAGGACACCTGTTAATGAAAGAAGGAGGCAGTGTTGCAAAGAGGGAGGAGGAACAAGATAAGACCCCAAGTTCAGGATCAGCAAGTCACTGAAATCCTCGAACCTCACTTCTTTCTTCTGTGAAAGGGGGATCGTAAAATCTACACCACCGGTTGTTAGTGAGATCAGAATGAGATAATCTATTTAGAAGTTAAACAGTGCTCAGATTCTACTCCTACTGCTTTCCTGAGTGGACGGGATGGTGCCGTGAAAAAGGCATGTGAGTTTAAGTTGCACAGACATTGGTGCGAATTCTGGCTTTGCCATTCACTCTCTGCATCCTTGGGTGAGTTCTTTTCATCTCTCTGACTCTTGGTGTCCTCAGCCGTCGAGTGGATTTTGTTGCACCCCCCCCCCCCAAAAGTAGGATAAGGTAAAGAGCGTGGGCTCCGCCAGGACACTTGGGAGCTGCAGAACTTGCTGGTTCCTGAATCGCATGTTCCCCCGTCTAGGGCTGTGCGCTCGCGAGTGCGGAATAAGCGCCCGGCACCTCTAGCTTCCCTTGCGGCCAATGACCTTGCTGCTTTTCCGTTTGCAGCCGTCCTCCGGAGGGCCGCGCTGGGCATGGATACCTTTCTTGGCGTCTGGAGGAGCACGTGCCGTAGTGTCATCGACCAGTCACGAAGCTGCTAAGGCCGTCCCAGGGACGTGGGCGCCGGGAGAGGAAGGCGGCGTCGGGGGGCCACATCGCCATGCCTTTCGGCCTGAAGCTCCGCCGGACACGGCGCTACAACGTCCTGAGCAAGAACTGCTTTGTCACACGGATCCGCCTTCTGGACAGCAATGTGATCGAGTGCACGCTGTCGGTGGAGAGCACCGGGCAGGAGTGCCTGGAGGCGGTGGCCCAGAGGCTGGAGTTGCGGGAGGTAAGAGCGCGTGTGCGGGAGGGAGGGGGGGATCTGAGCCAGAGCTCACGGAGGGGATCGGCCACCTGCCCTTGGCACCTGCCTGGCCTTCCAGCCCCAGCCCCGGGTGTAGAAGGATCCTGCTGTCCGTGGCATTTGCTCCGTCTCACAGCTTCCGTGCATCAGGAGGCCTGCCCCGGTGCCCTGCTGTGACAAGCAGGGACCCCGCCCAGAGCTTGCAGGGGGTCGCGGCTGCCCTTTCGTTCCCAACAGTGAGGAGGTTTTGGGGGGAAGCGTCTCAAGTCATTGTCCCTCCTTCAAACCCTCGAGTGGGTAGCTGGCGGTCTGGCATTCCAGCTGCACGTCTGGGGGAAACCGCCCACGGAGGGGACGGATGCGGCTGCTTGTAGTTTTTGTTTGTTTCTATATTTTCCTCTTCAAAGAGGGGGCAAAACTGGAAAGGCATTTAGAAGGAGCATGACCAGTGAGGCTTTTTGTGGGCGCTTGTAAATGGGCATTTTGTTCGAGATGCTCCGGACCCTCCTTTTCTTGGCGCCGTTGGTGAGACTCCTTCGGGCCTTAGGCAAAGCCAGGATTGACCGTGAAGGCTCATGTTATCACTCTTCCTAGGAGGGTATGTCCTTTATGCCAGCACGCCCCGCTTGGCCTAGCCTTAGGGACATTCGGGAGAAGAGGCTTTGGTGAGAACCTCCCCACACCTCCCCGGTGGGTGTGTCCTGAGAGGCGGGGGCTGGCGGGCGGGGAGGTAAGGTGACGTGATACAGTGTTACCAGCGCTGAAGGGACTGCAAGCCCTTGAGATCTGAGGACGAGGAGAAGCTCTGTGGTTGTCCTAGGCCCTGTGCCCCCCTAGGCCCTGTCACCCGCCACGTCAGGGTGGTGGTATGCGGGGGGAGGGCCTGCTGGAAGTGATGGGATTTGATGTCGTTCCGCACATCCCTCGGGGTCTACCTTCTCACTGTATCCATACAGGAATTGGGGTCCCGGAAGGTCTTCTCTCCCCTTGGCGTCTTCCGTAGGCCGACTGCCGTCCTCCAGGGGCCTGTGTCACCTGAGCACTTCTGTCTCCTGCCAGTCTTGCTTTGGTTTCTGTGATCGGGGCTTCCTTTGAAGTGTATTTTCCTGTGACGGAGACTCCCCCGTCCCACAGATACGTGCAGCTTGGTAGCCGACCCAGCGGAAAAACATGGGAAGTGGTGTGACCTTGCTGGTTGATCGCTGGTTCCTTTTTGCTTGTCGGGAGCACATTTGGGTATACATATTTAAATATATGCATGGCGTAAAGGAGAAACCTCAAGTCTGGAGACCGGCTGGTGAGAAGACTGGTCTAAATTTCTTGCGAAAAGTTTAGTTATAGACCATTCCACTTTTGAGTATTCTCAGTAACTCACATTAGGGTAGCCATTTGTCGCGTGTACCAAGAGACGCTACAGCATGCACTTGAGCAGCTGTAAGCTCAGTCTTTCCCGTCTTGAACTTGGGCTCAAATTACAGTTCTGTGACTTAGGAGTTAGGTGCGCTTGCAGAAGTTACTGCCCTCCCCTGGGCCTCCGTTTTCTCACCTATAAAAGCAGAATAATGATGCTTGCCTTATGTATCATTTGGGGGCTGTTATAAATAATAAAAGAGTTTCAGTATGGGAAATGCATAGTGCTGCATCTAATAATTTATAATTGTCTCAATTTTAGTGTCTTAAAAATTTTTGATTGAAGAAAATCTTGAGCAACCACAGTGTGCCGAGTACTGGGTTAGGACTTGATGAATGAAGTTAAATAGGGTTTAATTCTGTCTTCAAGCTATGCACAGGTGAGTAGGGGAATCCAGCATTTAAGTGAAGTGGAGGTGGGATGTGATCTATGCTAAAAGGCAGTGCAGGGGCAGGCCTGAAAGGCAATAGCTCCCCTTAGTGTTGTGCAGTACACAGTTGGTGCCACTGACCGTGGCAGCCCTGGGAGGGGGAGAGGATGTTCGGCGAAAGACAGAGCCTTCACTCTCTGAATGGGGACTTGAAGGATGCCTAGGACTTCAGCAGGTGGAAAAGGAAGCAAGGCCATCCAGCGCATGGGGAGTTGGGTTTTGAGGATGCAAGAATTCAGAAGGACAGGTGCCGTTCTTGGGGGCTAAGAAGGCATGTCCGTGAATCACCAGGTAGAGCTAGAGTCTGAGGTGCCAGGGGAGGGTGTCTGGAGACGTGTAGGGTAATAATTACTCTGAACAGACTTTTGTTTCGCTCAGTGAGAGGGCAAAGGTGAAACCCGAATTAACCCACAACTGTGTTGTCACAAAGGACAAAGCGGTGAAGTCCAGATTCTCCTGTCAGGTGTGGGTTGCAGTGTGATTGATCTTCTGATGCTCCGGTGGGGTTGACAGTTAACACGGGCTTTATTTTGACACGCTCTAAATGGGTGCATCCGCATTAGAGCAGATCACTTTCTTTTTTTAATTGTGTGCTTTTGTTCTGTGACAGATGACATTGAAGGTCTGGCCTTTTGTGAGACAATACTTATAGGTGTTCTCAAACGGAAGGTTAGATCAAGCAATCCATGGCTGTGTTCTTCATCTGCACACACACACACCCATACACACGCACATACACACACACACACACACACACATACACACATACACACATGTTGGGGAGGAATGTGTTCTCCCAGAAGCAGGAGGAGGAGGGGATGAACATAGGGTCTGCTCTGCTCACTTGACTTTTTTTGTATTCAGGTCATTTTCCAAATAGAGCTGATGGAGAGGAGGAAGTAAAAATCCATCTAAAATATAGCAAAATGTTTAGTCTTTATTAAGGCTTGGAAACCAGATTATGGTGCCTATTTGGCTTTGCCATTAGAAGTGTTCTGGAGTCTGGATGTATCCTAGACTTTATACTGGGGCACCTGGGTGGCTCAGTCGTTAAGTGTCTGCCTTTGGCTCAGGTCATGATCCCAGGATCCTGGGATCGAGTCCCACTTTGGGCTCCCTGCTCAGTGGGGAGTCTGCTTCTCCCTCTCGTACTCCCCCTGCTTGTGTTCCCTCTCTCCCTGTCTTTCTGTCAAATAAATAAATAAAATATTTTAAAAAACCAATATGTATAGATTAGCTTTATATGAGGAAAGGAAAATTAATTTTTGTTTAACTTTTGATCTGCACTAATTATCATTTGTTTTGTCACTTTGTTTTATCATTTTAAAAAATTGATTTTTTAAAAAAGATTTTATTTATTTATTTAACAGAGAGAGAGAGAGACAAAGAGATCATAGTAGGCAGAGAGGCAGGCAGAGAGAGAGGGGGAAGCAGGCTCCCCACTGAGCAGAGAGCCCAATGCGGGGCTCAATCCCAGGACCCTGAGATCATGACCTGAGCTGAAGGCAGAGGCTTAACCCACTGAGCCACCCAGGCACCCAAAATCGATTTGATTTCTTTTTTTTTTTTTTTTAAAGATTTTTATTTATTTATTTGACAGACAGAGATCACAAGTAGGCAGAGAGGCAGAGAGAGAGGAGGAAGCAGGCTCCCTGCTGAGCAGAGAGCCTGATGCGGGGCTTGATCCCAGGACCTTGGGATCATGACCTGAGCCGAAGGCAGAGGCTTTAACCCACTGAGCCACCCAGGTGCCCCTCGATTTGATTTCTTAAAGCCGTTTTGGCTTTATAGCAAAATTGAGTGGGAAAACCGAGAGAGTCCTGTATACCTTCTGGTCCCCCAGTCCCACACCCTCCCCCACACCGGAATAGAACATACGTTACAATCAGATGAACCCACGTTAACACCTCAGTAGCATCCGGCTCCGTAGTTTACGTTGGGGTTCACTCTTGGTGTTGTGCATTCGGTGGGTTTTGACGAGTGTATAAGGACCCGGATCCATATGGCAGACTTTTTGAGAGCCACGCCTGGTTTTGAATGGACCGATGTGCTGCCATTTCGGAAGGCATCGAGGGGACCCAGGCCAGGCTCGTCGTGTCAGCAAACGCAATCCAGGCCTGAGGGAAGCTGTGTGGGAGAGGGTCGCTGCTCCCAGAAACCCTGGAGTTTAGAGATGAGGACAAACAAGGAACAGAGCAAAGGGAACAGCCCATGCTGAGGTACAGAAACAGGAAAGCACATGGAGTTTTCAGGGAAGGGCGGAGTTCATTTTGCGCTGATCTGTGTCTGTGTGTGCGCGTGTGCGTGCACCTGCGCGTGCACCTGCGTGTGGAGGGGTCCCAGCAGGGAGGGTAGGAGTGTAGGAAAGCAGGCGGGAGCCTGCTTTTGAGCGGTTTGATGTGTGTGGCTGGGGAGTTTCAACTGGATGCTGTTTCTAAAATGTGTCACCAAGAAAATTAAAATAACCGCCGTCTTTTAACCGGCCGCCTCCTGGGCTGAGCACCCTCCCCATGTCAATTCGCCGAGCTCTCTGAACTCCGTGAGGTGGCTCCTGTGGCTGTCTCCATGGGACAGACAGGGACACCGCAGCACAGGGTGACCCATGGGCCGTGCGGGGCTGCCTCAAACCCAGATGGGCAGACTCTGCCGCTCGAGTTCCCAGGCTGCCTGTGTAGCCGCAGAAAAGGAGCCGTGGCGAAATGCTTTGGGAAACACCCTCATACGTGCTATTTTTTAAAAAAGGTATTGAACTCAGTGTTTCACCATTATTTTAGCCTCCTGTTAAATCCTCTTTGAACCGTTCGGAGAATAAAGCGCTGCTGCGGTGAGATGCGAAGCCATCTGAGGGTTTCAAGGCGGAGCGTGACATAAACACCTTGCATTTTAGGAAAAGTACCGAATAGCAAAAAGAGAATGAGGATGGGGTGACAGGAGAGACAGAGGGCTAGCTGGGTGGACTGAACAATAGCCCTGCAAAGAAGAAATAAAATGGACTCCTTAGGAAAAAACCTTTTTTTTTAAATTGTTTTAAGTTCAGAAAAAAAAAATTAGGTATGAATTTCTGGCTAGGAACTCTTTTTTTTTTTTTTTAAGTTTTTGTTTATTTATTTGAGAGAGAGAGAGAGCACAAGCCTGGGGAAAGGCAGGCAGAGGAGGGAGAGGGAGAAGCAGCCTCCCCATTGAGCAGGGAGCCCAATGTGGGACTTGATCCCAGGATCCTGGGATCATGACCTGAGCCGAAGGCAGACACTTAACCTGCTTAACCGACTGTGCCCCCCAGGGGCCCCTAGGAACTCTTATTAAGGAAAAGAGACTCAGAAAATTAGAATTCTGATAATATGGTTAAAACATGTTTGGATTTATGGACGTCACCCTTTTCCTATCTTCAAATGAGATCGTAGGTGGAATTCAGTGTATCATATGGAGCTGTTCTTTTGCAGAGGGGCTGGATACCTGCAACCCTGTGTCCTTCCTTGCGCCCTTCCTACCTTCCCGTACAAGTTGAAAATCACTGACCTAGGTTAAGAGAGAAGTAGCTAAAACAATGTATCTTATGTCTGACTCTCATATTTAGAAAATAAATGCATGGAGAAGCAGCGGGGTTGATGGCTGTGAATGTGAGTGGGACCTGAGTCTGAGCCCTGCCTCTGCCACTCATTACCTTGGTAATCTTGGATAGTTGCTTGGCGGCTCTGGGCCTCCGTCTCCTCCTCTGTAAGTAGAGGTGGTGAGGGTAGTAACCTCCATGAGTTTTGGGGAGGATTAAAAGAGTTAGTTTTTGTAGTGTTGCCACAGTATTACAAAATTTGGCACATGGGAACCACTCACTGTGTCTCCTCTGTGAGATACCACATGGGCTCTCCAGACTCTGCCACAACACCTCCAAAGAGTGGGCTCTTACCCTTTTTTAAGTCTGCTTGTTTCACTTTTAGATGGCTTGAATTGTTAGAAACTGCGATCATACACTGAGCCAGGATCTTTCGATTTCTTGAACAGTGATTAAGACTGTATTGTCCAATATGGTAGCCACTGGCCACATGTGGCCACCGACCACTTGAAGTGTGGCTAGGCTGAACTGAGATGTGCAGTTAGTGTAATATACACATCAGATTCTGAAAATCTAGTACGATAAAAGTTAAAATAGCTCTTTAATCACTTTTATATTGGCTACATGTTGAAAGCATACTATTTTGACTATATTATTTTAAATAAAATGTATTAAAATTTCACTTCTCTGTACTTTTTTAATGTAGCTATTAGAAAATTTAAAATCAAATATGGGCATTACATTATATTTCTATTAAACAGTACTCTTCTAAGAAAGGCAAGGAGGCCATGTTAATAAGAATAAGGAATATTAAGAGCCGTATTAGAATATTAAGAATTCCAATAAAATGTAGAAATATGCTGGAATTATTTCCTTTAGGGATATTCCTGACTCTGCTTTTTTTTTTTTTTTTAAAGATTTTATTTATTTATTTGACAGATCACAAGCAGGCAGAGAGGCAGGCAGAGAGAGAGAGGAGGAAGCAGGCTCCCTGCTGAGCAGAGAGCCTGACACGGGGCTCGATCCCAGGACCCTGACATCATGACCTGAGCCAAAGGCAGAGGCTTAACCCACTGAGCCACCCAGACACCCCTCCTGACTCTGCTTTTAACCAAAGAATAATAAATGGAGGAGGAATAAGTAGTTTCACAAAGGTACCTTCCTGGCTAAACTCTATTCAAGACAGAACCATTGCTTTATCAGGAAATTTGCTCTTGGGAATGGCGAATTCAATAACTCTTGGCCCTCTCCTATGGCTAGACTGAGAGACCTGGTTTCTAAAGGAGACTTAAAAAAAAAAAAAAAAGCCCTAAAATATCATAGGGTGGATGATGGTCCTCAGATTTATCCCCTTTTTCTTTTGCAAATTTGTTTTCGTTTTTACTAAAAGGTGATTTGTCCCAAGCTATGGACTACAGGAGAAATGTTCCACATTTTGCTGTTTTCACTAATGGCTAGAATTTGTAAAGATACTGAATCTTAACCAGCCTAAGCTAACTTACATTAAGGACATTTCTGTGGTTTGATTTTACGCGAATTTTGTGGGCATTGGTCACATAACGTGCGATGATGCGAGTATTTAGTTCAGTGAAATACCTCGTTTCCTGGCCTGGGAACAGCGGGGTTGGCTGCATCTGAGAGCCTGAGCCTCACCATATCCGTATATGTTTGCGTTTGCTCGGGACTAAAATCCCACCGACCAGGAATCAGCTGAAGACTAGACTGCCGGGAGATCTCTGGCCTTTGAATTTTGTATTGCTTTTTGTCTTGGTGAAGATGATAACGTGAGATCTTGTTCGCATACTGTCAGTTCTGGGAGGCAAACTGGCACCAGTGTCTGTTTTCTAGACAGAGAGAGATGGCAGGTGAAATACTTTCCCGTCTTAACGTACAAGTCTTCATCTTTCTGGATATTTTGAGTGAGCCGTACAGCCTTGGAAGAGTGATTTTTTTTCCCACCCCTTGGCTGTGAGGTTTGCTTCTTGGGCCCATGCTACTCTACAGTCTCTTTTCCCATACTTTTAGGAAAGATGGACGAGGCAAAGGAAGATGGGGAGGTTGTTAATTACAGACGCGTCAGTTACAGAAATCCCAGACCTGCCCAGAGTAGAGGTGGATACACACAGGCTGTTCGCTGCCGTCCTCCAAGTCCTGTCCAACGGTTTATTTTCCAAAGCCTTTGGAATGAAATGGCATCAGGTGCTGTTTCAGAGTCTGCTTCTAGTCATCTTTTGAAGCATTTTCCATGCCTCAGTGAAAGTTTTAATGCTGGTGTGTAATTCCCATCTATTTTATGTGGAGGCATACCAACTCTCTCTTAATTTACAACCAAAGTGCTGGCTATGATGGGCAACGTAATGCAAGATATTTTAAACTCTTGCTTCTGGATGATTAACTCTTCAAAATGCTTGAGATAAGATCATGGGTTTAATCCCTGGTAATTGCCAAGGCTGCATCTGTAACCCTTGCAAATAGCATCAAAGCCGTACCATTGGTCGCAAAACTGGAAAAACAAAATCCTCAAAGAATCTTTCCCTATTAATAATAGCTCACGTGGGGGATACCACCATCTCTCCAGGTAAATGAACAAACAACAAAAACCCAAACTATTTTTAAAGGCCTTCCTTCACTAGAATCTTTTTCTTGGTACTGAAGAGGGATCTTCCTTTGGTCCTAAAATACTCACACACCAATCTGCCCCTGAAAACTAGCATATTTTGATTGCATGCATACATTTCTGCTTCCTCCATTAAAGTGAAAAACTCCCAACCAAATAGACCAGGAAACCACTCGTACAAAAATGTCATGTCAGTGTGTCTTTCCTCACACTGTTTCCTAGTAGTGCCGTGTTAGTCCTTGCTTCAGAGATACGGTTCCTTTCCCTGGGAACTGGCTCTTCTGTCTTTTTCCCTCATTGCAGTGAGTTCATTGCAGAACCCAAAGCACTAGACCCGTTTTCCAAGGAAAACCAGAGGAATTAAATGGGATTTATAGCTCACCCAGAAGATCATGAGGATTAGCTGGACCTGGCTTATGTTTGCACCTTCAGAGAGAAATAAAAGCACCTGGGGGACTTACTTGGGGCGAGAGGATGGGATCCTCTGGGTCAGGGAGGAGGTGGTTTCTATTTGGAATCACCCTACCACGGTCTCCTGAACTATGTGGCGGTGGTTAGCAGGGGAACTCAGCTTTCAGGATTCAGCGGGAGTTTTAAGTTGGCAAGTCAGTTATGAGCCAGCCTGGTGTGGTCCCAGCTGGGCATCCTGATGGGATTAATGGTCCCTTGGCTAATACACAGGAGGTTGATCAGTGCACCTTGCTAGTTTCAGGGAGATGTTCATTTCTTGTGCCTTTTCCTGGGAGCCACTGTGTAGACATGGCGGCATAAACCCATGCAGGGAGAACTTTGAGACCGGATCTTTCTTCTCTGTTGAATACTCCAGGGGAGGATATAGCTAGAGGAAAAACGGCGGAGGTGGTACGGTGGCAATGGAGGAAGTTGCCTGGTGGGGACCTGGTCAATGGAATTCCTTTCCCACGAGGTAACAGAGTTCAGCATCTCTAAAATTAGGTTATTCTGGTATCTTCCATGTTACCTGCCTTTCTCAATTCACCCTTGTGCTGGACACCCCATTTCTTGAGTAGTTATGTAATTATCTCTTTGGATAAATGCATAGTGGGTCACTCAAATATTCTGTGTCCTCTGCAAAATACCACATTGCAGCAACAAAAACACTTTATGCCATGAATTAGGTTTTTGCAGAAGTGGTTTATGTCGTGATTCACAGCTCTGTGCTGTTTGTTGTGGCTCAAGACTTACTGTGATTTCTGTTGTACCTCATCCTCCTTTTCATCGTAGGCATGTGAGCGCTTGTGTCTGTGTACATGCAAGTGCGTGTGTCTGCCATGGAACATTCTTAGTGTGCTTTTGGGGGAAGATCAGGTCTGATTTAATGATTGGGTGGGTTGGAATGAGAAAAGGAAATTTAAAACACTAGCCTTGAAAGCACAGGAGCAGTAAAAATTTAAAAAAATTTTTGTTTTGGGAGGGGGGCAAAATTGATTGTAGAATGTGAATGCAGTAGACCCATTCTATTTGCATGGAGTGCATGTTGTCATTTGAATGAAGTATGGATCATGAAATTATACCCCCAAATGTCAGGACTGCATTTAGTGAAAGTTAACAAATCATGGTTTGACCTGTTAAGCAATTGCAAAGCTTGTCTTCCCTTTCTCCACCCAGGCTTATGAAAGGGCTCTTTTCCAATGAAAATAGCTATTACATAGCATGTAACTATTTACATATATTACCTCATTTATTCTATGCACTCACTCCTAGCCACCCGAAAGGCAGTGGCATACCCTATGCACCATACAGGAATTCAGTAGAAGGCAGAATTGCCTTGGACCCTTTCCAGACAGTTTATTAAAATAAGTACCCAGATTACCTCATTTTCAGGTTGGCTTAATCCTATATCATAGATCCCCTAGGACAGCATCAGGGTGATATTCCAGTATTCCCTAACACCCATAAGCCTCTAAATAAAATCTTAGGGGAGGCACTATTTTGTGATTTATTTTTTTCTTAAACCTTTTAGGTTTTTATGTTATTTATAGGCCTTCCAGCTTCTCCTTTTGCCTGCTTTTTCTCATTTATTTTCAGATAACTTCTGTTTTCTAATTCTATGGTTCATAGACATGCCAGGAGAGCTGGTGAAAAAATTCTTGAGGCTTGCCTGCTTCCATTTACCCATGGTGGTGATGATGGGGTGATGGTGGTGATGGTTGTAGTGGTGGTGATGGTTGTGGTGGTGGTGGTGATGATGGTGATGATGATAATGATGGTGATGATGGTGGTGGTGATGATGTGGTGGTGGTGATGATGGTGGTGATGATGATGATGGTGATGATGTGGTGGTGGTGATGATGATCTTGGTCATGGCGGTGGTGGTGATGGTGGTGTTGATGGTGGTCATGGTGGTGGTGATGGTGGTGGTGGTGGTTGTGATGATGGTGGTGATGAAGGTGATGATGATAGCAGTAGCAGTGACAGGAAGTTCCACTTCAGCTCCACTGCTGAAGTAGTTATTAACGTGTGCTGTGCGCACAGTTCAAGACATGATCTTATTTATGCCCCTCACAGCCTGTGGGCGATGGCTGTACGCATCATCCCCATCTTACAGATGAGAAAGTTTTGACGCTCTGGAGTCGCAGCAACTTGTATGGAGTTATTAAGATAGTGAGTGCAAGCGCCATGAGAGGAATGGGCTTCACAGCCTGTTCTCCTTCTGTCCAGCCACATTTCATTTCCTCTACATCATCCATCACATCGGAACAACTAACAGACTCCCTTGAAGCTGGAAAGTGAATGGTAGGGTCAGAATTCACTCAAGCAATTGGTCCAAGCTGATGGAAATGAAACCTTGGCTCTGTTTGCTGGCATTCTGTTGCTCAAGAAATGCATAGACTCCTCCCGTGAACTTGCCCTTTAGAACCTCACGGAGTTAAGCTGATGAAGTCCTTGTTCTCCTCTGAATGCATGTGCATTTGCAAATGTCCTATAGAGTATGTGGGTCCTTTAAGCAAGGACATGTTTGGTTTTCTAGTGAAGTCAGAGTCCAACCTTTTATTACAGATTTTGGTAGGGTTGTGGCAAGGATTGATCTGTGGTCTCCTTGAGGAGACAGCCAGCTGCGGTGGGAACATCGGCACAAGAATGCCTTTGGAAATTAGCATTGCAATGAAAACCTTCTTTTGAAGGCAGATTTCCAGGTGTGCTGTAAACCATCCTAAGCTGTAATTGAAATATAAAAGAATATTTCAAAAGCAGTGATCTATTTTTTGGTGATTGTTGTGCTAATCCTGAAATCCTAGCATGAATTAATGTAAAGACAGGATTGGATGCATAAAAGTACCCGTTTTAATCATTTAGCACGTTGTTCAAAACTAAACTGGTTGAGGCTTCACGTCTAAGGGTGAAAATCTCACTTTCATCTATCAAATCCCACCGTAATCTGCCAAGAACAGCCACCAGGGGCTCCTGTGGCAGCTGTGAAGACATCCTTCCATTCTCAGAGCTTGATGTGGGGGAGAGATTAGCTGCAGTTCATGTATAATGAAGTGGGAGCGGCCGATGTTTTTCAAAGTACTTCATAAAACTCAAAACGAGTGAATCCGTTTTCTGTTAAACTCTGGAACTGGTGTGTGGAAATAGCCTACAATGTGGAAGCCTTCAGCTGGCAGAAGGTTTTGTCTTAGGAGTTGAGTAATAAGTTACTTTGCAGCAGGTGCAAGAAACGTGTTTGCCTTTGCCAGCATGTTCCGCGTGAGACGGCGAGGCGCTCAGAAGGCATGGGAAAGTCAGCGTTGGGAGCCTAGGAGAAAAGCCAACACTTGCCCCCACCCTGCCCCCACCCCCTTACCAAACACAGGAGCACCGGTACCTACGTGGTCCAGCAGTAACCACGGGTACGATACTCGGTGTAGACCGTGTGCGTGTGCTTTCTTTGAGCTTGCCCCGAAGTTAGAATTCAAAGCTGGATCCTCGTGTGTAAACTGGGAGACCAGATGTGGCACGAGGTGCTGGAGTCCTGCTCTCCTGTGCCGTTGTGGGCTACCTCCCACCACCCCCACAAGCCGAAACTGATGCTGTTTTACCCTTTTATCTATAGACGCACTACTTTGGCCTTTGGTTTCTCAGCAAGAGCCAGCAAGCACGATGGGTGGAGCTGGAGAAACCTCTGAAGAAACATCTGGACAAATTTGCTAATGAGCCTCTGCTTTTCTTCGGAGTCATGTTCTATGTGCCAAATGTGTCATGGTTGCAGCAAGAGGCCACAAGGTAGGTGCATTTCTTCCTGAGTTCCGGGTAAGGGTGTGAATTAACCGCGGGGCTTCAGACGAAGTCGACGAGCAGGTTGATGGAGGGGTGTGTAGGTGTGCAGGGGGGAGGAGTGGGGAGCTGTTGGGGATTGTTTACCGGTTGCTTTGCAGCTTTAGAATTGTGGTTTGAATCCGTGGTGCTCATAACCCCAGTCGGTCCCTGTGATGCTACTAAGGTAGCAGGGATCCTGAGGCTGAATGAGGTTGATTGTGGTGTCCAGCCGTGTAGAAGCATGCATTGGACACTGTGGGTAGAATAGATGTGCCAGGATTTCATAAAGAATTAACCACCTCGTACTTGTTTGGTCTTCCCTTTCCCTTAAAAAGCTCCCAAGCAAAATGTAGCAACAGATTTTGGAGTTGAGAAGGTAATTGACGGTGGGAGCAGAGTCGAGGAGGATGTTGAGAGGGCGAGACTTTTGCTTGTCCTTGGTCACAGAAGAAGGGACAGGAAGCCATTGGTAGAGAGGAGACCTGGGATCGGGCCTCCCCTCCTGCTCGTGGGCTGTCTTCCTTGAAATGGCACTTTTCCCTCATCTGTAAAGTGAGGGAGTTCCTGTGTTTCTTAAGTTCTGCTAAGTGTGCAGTTCCATGAATGAAACAGTTGGTGTTGGCTGGTGTTAGTGCAGTTCCCTTATTGGTCGTAGTTTTCCATTAAAATATGCAGAGGGGTCATATCTCCTCATCAAACAGTTCTTTCTGTAATAAAGGAAATTGAATTAACCCTTTCTTTCTCACCTTTTACTTGGATGATGGCATTCGGAGTACTTGGGAAGCAATGCTAGCGACATTCTAAGAAGGAAGGAACAGTCTTGACTACCGCACGTGTTTCTTAGATTTTAAACTTTTAAGACAAGGAGGCATTTAAAACTTTTGTATACATTTTACGGTAATAGTTGGCATCCTCTTTTTTTTTTTTAAAATCAAAAACTACTATTAACTAGGAGCTCTTTCTGTCAGCAGAGGCCATGAAATAGCTCACAGCCTCATCCAGAAACCCGTGTTCAGTCTCCCAAGGGTCATTCATTTGGGTGGACGCTGTGCTCCATTTTCAAGTTTGTTCACTTACGTAGGTTCCTTCCCGGGCAGGAAGTTATTAACTCCTCAGAACGGGACCATTTTCCCTGGCTTCTGAGTCCGCCTTCAGTACCTCACACAAGGTCGGGAGGATGACGTTAGCTTCAGACTATGAAATACAAGGCAGTAGGTAACGAGGATGAAACACGGCCTGTGAGTTCACACATCTGGGGCAAAGTTCGGTCTGGAAGAAAACAACGAAGTGTCGCCGCTCTGGACAGGGTCCAGAACATTCTTCTGTAAGGACTGTCGTTGAGGAAGAGCCGTTGAAGTAACTGTGAGGGACTCAGCAGTGGTGCTTTATGAAGCCGAAATATGTTGGTTAAGCTTAGAAAAATGAAGGCTTGCAAGAGTGGCGTAGCTGCCTCTGGAAATTGGAAGACGCTTGTGGGAAGGGGATTCTGTTAGCGCTGCAGCACAAAATTTGGGCCCGTACTAAGTGATGTACAAGGAGTTGAAAGACTTTGGTTATTTGACTCCACACAGGAACGCTCTTTCTAATAATTTAAGCCATAAAAAGGTGGAACAAGCAGACTTACAAAAGGGTGAGTGCCCTGGTTTTAGTGGTGTGGCACTGACTGGACAGACAGGGTGGTCTCTTGCAGAGGAGACCCCCACATTGCGAAAGGTGTTGGACCAGATCGGTGGTTCTCAAAGAGACCAGGGCCTGCTCTATCACGATTACCTGCAGCATTTCCTGTAAATGTGGTTCTAGGGCTGTAAGAGAAGTCTGAATTATGGGGTACCTGGGTGGCTCAGTGGGTTAGAGAAGTCTGAATTGGGTTGTCTGGGGCTAGGGATCGGGAGAATATATGGTTTAAAATAAACAATATTCTCAGGTGGTTCTGATATTCATCCAGACTCGGTAATTAACAAAATAGTTAACCTCTAAAGCTCGTTACAGTTTAAGATTTTCCTGGTAAGTAGACTTCATGCCACGTTATTTGACTGTCAATATTTGCATTCCCAGGCTGACACAGAAAGTATTTAAATCTGAAAAACTGATGTACAGACTAAGAATTAGGATGGTAGGAGTTGTTGAGACTGGAGATCAGGTAGGATCTCCAGTTGAGACTGGAGATCTTTTTCTTTAGAATAGTCTTTTTGCTCACTTGGTTTGGTTCATTTCAGATGAGTTTCGATAAGGAGTGAAGGAAATCTTTTCCAACCCAGGATTTTGAAGCAAACTCTGTTATTGTCTGAGCAGATCAACTAACAAAGAAAATAAAACGTGAAGGATGTTCTTAGACTTAAACTCGGAACTGAACTGTGTAGATGTGAGGCACATCCCTGTCTTTATGGTAAAGGATGTTTATAGCTAGGAGCTAGGTTTGCATGAGGAGTTGTGGGGTTTTGTTTGGTTGGGTTTTTTCCCCAGCGTTGCAGAAATTATTCTTGTTCCAAGGGACCCACTAGAATGTGCCGGGGATGTCAGAGCAAGGGAAAGACTTTAGCTGGGGCGATGAGGAAATAAGAGAGAAGTTGTTAAGTACAGAAAGGAAAATTGATGGAGAAAGGAGAGAGAGAGAAGGGCATATCCTTGGGAAGTGATGGAGGTGTGATTCAGGAGACGTATCCTGGGTTGTGGGTGTACGGACTAGATAAGAGCACAAAGGAGACCTGGCTTGGTCTCTAACACCAAACCCAGGAACCTGAGCATTTAAAATGGTATTATGGCCAACAAACAAGCCGAACTCAGGCTGAAGAAGGCTACTCATGGTCATTAGGAGCTGGGAATCTGAGCCTTCTTGGGAGGTTTTAGAAGTATTGGGATCCGAACTGGATACTGAAACCGTCCTCCAGGCAGAGCAGCCAAGGAAGAAACGGTGGTGGTGGGGGGGGGGCAGCATTCCAGAGGCATGTTTCACAGAAGGCCCGGACAGCGCTCATTAGGAGCAGCTAGTGACAGAGCAGCTAGTGACTAACTCTTCGGTCATTCGCTGCTCTCCCAGTTACCAGACATCTCAGGTGGAGCTGTGCCTTGGCATCTGGGAGAGCACCTGGGACCTGCCACTCAGACGCAGAACAGTTCGTCTTTGTGATGCCCCGCAGAGTAAGATATTTGCATAGATTAGAAATGGGAGTCTGTCTTTCATTGTGGGCAGCCCGTTGGAGGAGGCAGCCACTCAACCATCTGTGCTCAAAAAATAAGCCTTTGTCTGAAGCCAACCAAACTTGTTTTCACCCAACACATGTTTGCAAGGGTTTGGCCACTTCTACTTGAGAGTAAAATAGGTTCTATAGCATTAGTAGGGCCCAGCCATTTCTGCTTTCTGAATAAGGGCAAAGAGTCTAGAATGAGTACTCTGGTTGCTTTGGGGGAGGGGTGTATGTGAACCCACATATATGACCCATAGCAGTGGAAGGAGGACGTATTTAAAAGTCGTATATCCCGGGGCGCCTGGGTGGCTCAGTGGGTTAAGCCTCTGCCTTCGGCTCAGGTCATGATCTCAGGGTCCTGGGATCAAGCCCCGCATCGGGCTCTCTGCTCGGCAAGGGAGCCTGCTTCCCCTTCTCTCTCTCTCTCTGCCTGCCTCTCTGCCTACTTGTGATCTCTGTCTGTCAAATAAATAAATAAATAAATAATCTAAAAAAATAAAAAAATAAAAGTTGTATATTCCATCTCTTGTCCCCAGACAATCCCACCCTTGAAAACTTGCAGGTTAATAGACTACTAGGAACAATACAACAAAAACTGGGGAATGATCTTGATTGTAAACTATCTCAGAAAGTGATTGACTTTATTAAAATTATCAGGGACAGATTTTTTAGATTAGAAAATTGAAAATGATCACATCCAGACTCTTTAAAATTAGAACATTGAGAAGCTCTGCTTTTTTTTTTTTTTTTTTTTGACATTCATTTTGACATACTGCGTTTCATCTCATTGCCTGGATATGATTTTTGAAGAGCAAATTTCTTCATAAGAGAAGGACATCTTCCAAGATGCTGTGATTGAGTTGGAGAAGAAATGGGCAATTCAGGCCCTCCCTTTAGGTGATAATTGAACAAGAAGACGAAAGAGATCAAAAGGAGAACACACACAGGAGTCCACATAGAAGGGAAAAAAAAAATCTCTTGATATTCTTACAGAAGTGTGAAAAAGCTGAGACAAAGAACACACTGGTAGACAGATGGAAGATGAGTCATGAGACCATAGGAATTACAGAGATTAAGACCAGGGTTTGTTAACCCCACTCCAAACTAAGACGCATTACCTTGGGGCTTTGAAAATGTCAGTTTTCCCACTTTGGTTAAAATGACTCAAGGGATGGGACCACCATAATTTTTTCCATGTTGCTTTGTCTCTCCAGCTCCTTTCGGCTGGCTTCTCTGTTCAGCAGAGGGACTCTTGCTAGCGATTCCCTTTTCCCCATTATGTTCTCCTCCTGACTCAAAGGAAAGATTTTTGTAATGTGTTTTAATGATTTGCATAGCAACGGGCTCTGTATAAACACGGGGTTTTCAGAGTTTTCTGGACACAGAAAGAGAAAAGATGGTTGGTGAGAGGTGGAGAAACCCTCCGTCAAACAGAAGGATCCTTAATAACAGCGAGGGGAAGCCAGAAAGCTGCTGGCTGAGGTGACTGCTTTTAGTTTCGGGCTGGGGTTTTTCCAAGTCTTTCTGCAGTGAGGAAGTACCTATTTAGTGCTCTTAGTACTAAAGAGAACACTTCGAAGAGAGTTGTTTTTTTTTGTTTTTTTCAGGGCGAATCTAGATTTCACAGTATAAACTACTGATGGTATGCCATGGTTTCTAAAATTTTCATTCCCGGACATTTTCCTTTTACCGAAACACGTCTGTCTTTGTATCACTCCCTGGTGAATGGTGGGTGTGTTTGCACGGTGCCAAGGAGCTTCTGCTTGTCCTAATGAAGTCAGGTAACCTTTCCTTCCTACCCAGGACAGGTCTGTGGCCTGCCTGTTCAGGGGGTGCTGTCTGCTGTCCTAGAGGCAAGTGCTGTAGGGAAGCAGAGCCCCTGCTCTCACCAGCACGGTCACTCCCCTTGCCAAGGACAGTCTTAGCACATCTGGTACATCTGGTGGCCTCTCCATGGCTGTGGGCTCTGTTCCAAGCTCCCTTGGTCGAGTGGGTGCTGCCTCTGTTTTCTGCACTTCGCGGCCTCCGTGGGTCTCCCTCCTTTTCAGACTCGCAGTTCTTCCGTCTCCCTGCTATCTTCTCTCAAGTACTGGACAACGAGGCTGAATTCTAGCCTGTCAGTTACGCCTGCCAGTTATTATTATCGGAAGGACTTAAAAAGTACTTCATCTCTGCCTGGGCCCGGGTAGGGTTCTATGTTAAATGAGGTTCCTGTCTGGGAAACACTTATGGGACAGGGTGTCATTTCACTCACTGGGAATAAATGTCCACGTTGGAAACCGCACCGTTTAGGTTTCATAAGGGGGGGGGTGCGTTTTTTTCGTGATGGTGAGTGAGAAGGGAGAGAGGTTATTACATGTGCAGACTATGATGGGGCCCATGGCGTATTGATGGCGAAGCCAGGTCACATCCCTGAGAAGGCCAGAATGGTGTTTTGGTTTTGTGTTGTTGTTGTTTTCTGTTTTGTTTTTAAACTAGGTTTCAGGAAGTAGTTCCAGTGACCTTACAGAAGCTTTCTTCACCTCCCCTTTCTCGTAAATACCGATGCTTTCCGGGGGTAGGGTAGGCTCTTGCAACGTGCCTTGAGTGCTATTGTAAACAAGTCAGCCTTCAACCAATGTTTAAAGTGTCTCTTTTAAAAGCTCTAATTATGGTAATGTTTCCATTTCCTTTTACAACACCATTTATTTTGTTCCTCCGGTTCTTTGAGTTCTTTTATTATTTTGAAATGTCATTTTAATGGCTATTTAAAGTTTACCCGTGGGCTGGGAAATAGGGACTCCCTTCAACTCAGACTTAAGATTCCGTGTGAGTCCCCCGTAGATAATATAATTTGCTGAGAAAGGCAGATCTTCCTCCAGCAGCTCCAGCTGGTGAATGGGGACTTGTTTTCTTTCTCTCCCTCCCTCTCTCTCTCTCTCTCCGTTGATGGTTGAGAATGGGGTTGTTTCTGCCAGATATCTTAGATATTTTAAGATGCCGTTGTTCCTGGGATTTAACCTTGAGCGTTATTCTGTGTGGGTGATGTATTGTTTGATGAGAGGAGAGGAAAATGTCTATAAAGAGCAGAGCGGTCTGCAAGGGAAGAACCGCTCCCCAAAAGACGATGACTTGATGAAAATGGTAGTTGCCATTTGTGTCATTCTGCATTTCTGCCGATAGGAAGCACCTGTTCAGTGTCAGGCATTTTTGCTTGTCGGAGGGCGTGTAAGAACCAACACATCTTCTCGATTCCCCCTCTTCTGCAAAGAGCTGGATCTCCAAGCAGTTTTTAGTTCATTTCCATGTATGTGATTTATTGCTGTTAGAGTTCGTCCTTAAAGCTAACACTGCTGACCCTGCTTGCTTCCTGGGGGAGGCCTTCTCACTGTTTCGCAGAAACCCCGAGAGCCTGGCAAGTGTGTTGCACAGGCCAGCTTCATGGGCCTGTGACCCAGGGGGTGGGTTGCCCGGCCCTGAGCTCAGAAAGGCCCCGTGCTTGGGTTAAAGCTCTGCTGTGGCCCTCTTGAAATTCTTAATAATTTTTGAACCGCGGATTCTGCATTTTTATTTTTCACTAGACTCTCTGAATTATGTTGCCAGTCCAGCCTGGGAGAGCCTCCTACTTCTAGCTCTGTTCATTCTCTTCTTTTTGTTTTGATGTTACCTTAGGATTTGTTCTCAGTAATGGGTGGATCTGAGTCTACTGTTATGGGCGTGATCAAAGAGAAAAAGTAAATAATGATAATAAAAAAAAAACCTGTCGTGGAACAAAAATAAAGTGTTCACTATCTATCCAAATACGAAAATACAAACGTGGCCCTGGTAACCATTTCTGCTCCTGGACATGACTCACAGGAAAATTCTTCACAGTCCGGGAGCTGTTATAAAATCAATTTAATTTCCTTTAGGGAAGCTGATTGATTAGTGTATCTCATTCCTCATCTAGGATTTCTTCTTATTTTACTGTGAAGATGACTCTGCAAAGTTTATATGTTTCTTAATTAAATCAAGGGCACCCCTTAGCCCCTACTTAATTGTTGGTCTTCTGAATGCTTGGGGGGGTGCCTGCTTGCCCCACTCTCTAACCTCCCTGCTCCAGGAAAAAGATACAGTTTGCAAGACATGCGGGGAAGTTGTTGGCTATTTAGGCAACCTACTGCCATTAGAACAACAAAGTATAGACAAATAAAGTGAAGTTAACCCTTCAACATAATCTTTGTGGCTTTTTAAAAAATTCTTTCCCTTTAAGGAAGAGAAAACAAATAGTAATAAAAATTCAGTATATTTTAGTAATATCATTTGACAATATTATTCATTGTAGGTGTCCTGTAATGCATGGAAAAAAGAGATTGTTTTAAAGATTTTATTTATTTATATGCCAGAGAGAGACACAGCGAGAGAGGGAACACAAGCAGCGGAGTGGGAGAGGGAGAAGCAGACTTCCCGCTGAGCAGGGAGCCCGATGTGGGGCTCAGTCCCAGGACCCCAGGATCATGACCTGAGCTGAAGGCAGACACTTAACTGACTGAGCCACCCAGGTGCCCCCCAAAATAAGATTTTCAAAAGGAAATACATTGGAAGCATCATTCATAATTCAAAAGAAGCTCTGACATCTGATTTTTACCCTTTGAAAAGCAAGATATACTCATGTATGTCTTAATCGTGAGTAAAGCAGAGTTTCCCCAAAATAGATGAAATAGTATACCTTAAAAAGCCTTTGCTTTTAAAGTGTTAAAATGATCTCATCTGTAATCCTACAGTTAATGTGTGTTTGTCAGTATTTGATGATCTATCCTGAACTTTTCAAAAGCAAACAAGTATCGTGTTCCTATTAAGCCGTTTTGAAAATAAAATTTCTTAAGCAAGGGTCATATTTGCAGTCTTTGTGTATGTCTTGCTTTCCAAAGATAAATGTATTCACTTGTTCATTTGCTCAGTCGATTCCAAATAGTTCTTTATCAGAGTTACGTTGCTGAAGACTGAGAAAGGTTCCACATTCGACCCAGGGACTATCAAAGATTTGGAATCGAGCATGAACTCAAATTTTAGCATATTCTATTTTTTCAGAAGCCGAGTAGAACATGATGATCCCACACAGCAGTGTCTACCTTCAGCCGGGGAGTGGAGAGAAGGGAAAACAAACAGAAGCTATGGGAAGGGGTGTTTGGTCATGCCAAGGCATGCCAGCTACGCTCTATGAAATTTTAAAGACATCCACTTCCTTATGACGGATTCTTCGGATTTGTAGGGGTATCATTATAATGGGTGGGATTACCAACGGTGTGGTAGTTTGGAAATGGGTTTTTGAAAATCTTGGGAGGAGAGGGAAGCACAGGGAGTAGAGGTTTTAGAATCCTTTGCTCTACCTTTTTCCTGGACTCTCAGGGCTGGGACCTCAGGTTGGGGTCAAATGGGTGTGGAGGAGGGGAAGGGAGAGACAGATGTCGTGTTTTCACGCATGACAGAGACCCACAGGCCCGAGCAGCAGCAGGATCTGGAAAGCACAGAAGCCTTCATTGTGCCTCATAGAGCTGTTGTCTGACCCCACACCGGGCTTCCAGACCTCCTCTGTGGGGTTCTGTGGAAGAACGTAGTTCACATTCCATCACATGATATAATTTAATACTAGTAATAATGACGCTGGCCAGCATTTGTGTGGGAGGTGCTGCGCTAAGTATCTTCAGCCATTATCTTTTTCAGTCCTCACCAGAACCTATGAATTGGCACTCTTATTATCTTCAGAAAAAGGATTGTTTTCCTAACAGAAGTTTTCTTACTAATAAGTGGAGATTTCACCCATCAAACTGACTTTTATGTTACGTTGCCCGCAAAGTAC
Source organism: Martes martes (assembly GCF_963455335.1). NCBI lineage: Eukaryota > Metazoa > Chordata > Mammalia > Carnivora > Mustelidae > Martes > Martes martes. Next base: position 53,741,094 of record NC_137903.1, read on the forward strand.
ATCTGTCCATATGTCCCCGTACTCCCCAAAGTAACGGGGTTTAATTTTTACTGGAAGTGTCAAAAAAGAATTCCAGACAGCTGACACTCCTGTGAGGTGAGAGGTGGTAAGCTGCTGCCGTTTGGGTGGATTCTCGTCTCCCAGTAGGTTTTGTTTCACCTGGACCATTTTTTAAAAAATTGAATTTGGACGCCTTACGTGTAGGCATGTCCTCTGTAGCTTGTCCCGCTTCCCACCCTGCCCACAGTGTTACGGTGGACATTTACTCCTTCCTGTGACCTGACTGGTCCTGTAGGCATTCAGACTGTGGCCACTGTCTGTGTAACGTGAAGGACTTCTCAGTACTCGGGTCAACGCATACCTTTTCACTGGCCCAGTTGGCTTTATGCCACTCGGTGTCTCACCATCTGAATCCTTTGGCTACCTCCGGAGACTGTAGCTGGATATGGGAGGATCGTTTCCTTGAAGCCCTCATTTGAAAACTTTGTTTCTGTGTAAAATCACTCCGGGGTGCTAGATTACATGGCCCTGTACTTTCTGTTATGGAGATGTAGCTCAGATTTTCCAGAGTTTTCTCCTTATTGCTTTCAGCGTCTGCCTCATTCATAAAGGGTTCCATCCAGAAGAAAGGTACCAAATGTTCTATAGGCCAACAGAGAAAAAGTCACCAAGATCGTAAGCAAACGTGGTCTGTTTGAGAAAGTATAGTTTTTCTTCTATCAAGACAGATCAAGCTTTACTAGAATTGTAGTTTATATCTAAGCATAGAACATCACACATTACAGAGACCAGTTGCTTCATTTTACAGATGAAGAAGCAGAACCAACGAGATAAAGGGACTTTGCCCGTTGTCCCACTTGGCCCATCGACAGAGCTTGACTCTTCATGAGGTGCTCGGATGGTTTTAGGTGAACCAAGCAGGCAGACATGGCAGAGCCCACGGATGGGATTTGTGTAAACTTCCAGAAACCCTTGCCCATCTTTCTCTCCCTTGCCCTGCGACAGCTGAGACACACTGGAACTGGAAGAGATGAGTTTTGTCCAAGGGAAGGAAGTAGTTCAGACAGAAGAAACAAAGAGCAGAAGAAAACAGGCACTTCTTTGAATGGAGTCATTTAAATAGTGAGCATTATGTAGAGGTTGGAACTAAGATGGGTTTTATTTAATGTTTTTATCAGTCATCTGCAGCCCTGGGCACAGAGGGAAAGTGCCAAGCTTTCAGATGACACTAAGCCCTTTAGAAGAGTGGAAAATTGAGACATTGGAAATAAACAGTAGAAAGGTGTCAGGTGGTGTCAAGTTACCAGGTGCGACTATGGAATAATGATCCTCCTTTCTGGTGCAGTTTGGGAAAGCAAGTGGAGCGGGAGTCATCGTGGGGGGACATGTTGCAACATGTTTCATTTCACCCCAGCCGAACTCTTTCAAGGTCAGCCCGTCAATCTTTGCCTGCAGCTGGGGAGAGAGAGTAGACGGCTGGGCAGCATGAGAATGCGTTACTGTTATTCAGGGCAAAGCCCAGCAAATTTTATGTAAGTTGAACTACAAGCAAGTCGGAAACATGATAGTTTAATAGAAACTCATGGAGATAAAGCAATGTTAGGAACACGTGTGTTTTTGAACAGGACAGACGTTGTGAAGGAGGTAGTCAAGACATTTATGATGGTGACTAAAGCAGGAAACCGGTAGATCGGAGGAAAACTGGGAAAGTTCGGTAACTTGGATCCTCATAATAAATGACCAACTGTGGATCCTGATGGAAGAATTCAAAGGCGGGTTATTATATCTGCCAGGCTGTGTTATGTATTTAGAATGATGGATGGAATCAGCAAAGAACTGGTGTTTGGTCTAATCTTCCAAAAAAAAAAAAAAGGGGAGGGGGGATAAAATGTTGTTCAAAAACAAAATGACTTTAGTAGCAGCACAGACCTGAAGTCAGAAAACCTAACTCTCAGGTATTTGTTTCTTGGTCAGGCCCTGTAAGTCCTCAAAACTCACCTTCTGTGTTTATTGTCAGGAAATCATATTCGCTTCAGAAAACACCTATCAGTTCGTTCAGTGCATAGTAGGTATCCAGATGTTTGTTTTTTTAAATTAAAACAAGATCTGTTAGGAGGTAGTGACAGATTGCTACATCCCTCAGGAAGCTGTTGCAGGTAACTTAACAATCACCTGACCAAATCAGTCCTGGCCCCCACCACCTGGAAACGCCCAGGGAGGTGCATTCTGGGAAATGTAGTTCAGCCTAGCCAAGTTGAAACATTGAGGAGCCACCAAAGGACTTACTTGGTACATAATTGATGATTAGCAGAGTCCAAATCACCGTTCAGTGCTGTTGCATCCAAAGTTGGTACTGACTCGTGAGTTCTGGAAGACAAAATTACTCTCAAAAGGTAAAGGTTTTAATGTGGTTAAAGAGAACTTCAAATTTGTCCCATATTTCCTTGGACACTGCGTGAAGATAGAGTTGCAAAAACTCATTCAAACAAAAACTGTTGTTATCGTAAATACCTGCTTCCCAAGGAAGTTCTCCATCCTCACCCCACACATGGGGGAGCAGATCTAATCCAGAGGGCCCAGGCTGGTCCTCTCGCTCTGCTGACGTTCTCAGATGGGCATGAGCGAAGAGGATAAGGCAGGCCTGGCCTCGCAGCTTCACAGATGGTCAGAGCAGCTGCTCAGGGTCTTGAAGCCAGGCTGGGCTGCAGCAGGAGGGACCAGGCCGACCTGATGCTAATCTTGCAGTCCTTGGAACTTGAAGAGGGTGTAGTCTGAAGAAGATAAACAGATTCCAATTAAAGATTATTTAAGAAGATGATTGATAGACCCTTGGTAAGTGATGTTTTTTTTTTTTTTAAAGATTCTTTATTTATTTGACAGAGATCACAAGCAGGCAGGAGAGAGAGGGGGAAGCAGGCTCCCTGCTGAGCAGAGAGCCTGACTCGGGGCTCGATCCCAGGAGCCTGGGATCATGACCTGAGCGGAAGGCAGAGGCCTTAACCCACTGAGCCACCCAGGCGCCCCAAGTGATGATTATTTTTTTAAAAAAACAAAGCAAAATGGAGATATTGGGAGCCCGTTGACTTTTGAAATGTGGTCCTTAGCAGAATTGCCCTTGGCATTCTTTAGAAATTCAGATTGCTCTACATTGCTCTCGACTTCCGGAATCAGAATCTGTTTTGATTTAGTGCCTCAGGTGATTTTTGGACTTACTGAAGTTCGGTTAAATGGAATGCAGCTAGACCTTGGTGTTCTTTCAGCAGTCACTGGTGTTTTATGTTAGTGTATCGATGTTAGGAACAGGGTGGATTTCAAGGCAGTGAGATCAGAATGAGAGAGTTGCAAAGTCCAGAACACGTGGTTTAGGCTGGGAAATTTAGAGGATGGATGGTGTGGGCTTATTTGCAGAATAACTGTGGGCATCTTCATGGAATCCTCGAATATACAGAATGGGAACCCAAGGTTCTGCAGGAATTTTGGTCAGTTTGTATTTCCTCAACTTTAATATGTAACATTTTAATCTTTTAATTCGGTAAATGTTGATAATGCATTATAGATTATACATAATGTATGGTTTGCATTATAGGGGCAGTACTGTAGCAAATGTTTAGTATTCTGTGCATCTGTAATAAAGGCAGTAATAACAACTGGCCTGAATTATACTATATTAGTACTCTAGAACCTTAAATGAGACCTTTTCCACTATTTCCCCAGACTTTGACATTGTAGATTTAAATTTAAGAAAAGGAGAATTTTTCAAAATTGAGAATTCTGTTCTTGGATTTCTCTGGTTTGTTGATTTTTAGTGCATTTAGGTAAATAAAAGATGAAACAATAGGTAAATTGAGAAACAGGAATAAGATCATTTCAGACAAGTACAGGTCTAAAGCTGTGAAAATATTAGTTTCTTTTCATGATCGGTTTTTAAAAAATATATATTATCTTCCTAGACTGGTTCATTGAATCTTTGATTCCAAATACCAATAAGAAACACAATATATTTAAGTAAAAAAAAAAATTTTTTTAATACAAAGGCTCTGTTCCAGATAGGATTTATCTTAATTTTCCAAACAAACTTTTGCGACCCCCTCCTTATATACATGGAGATATTCTGTGTTGCTTATGCACACGTAATCCCTCCCATGATTTTGTGATGTGCTCCCTCTTGTTATGAGTAGTGAATGTGTTACCCTGAGAGCTAATACTCTGACAGTATTTCACCAAAAAATTCCATGTTTATTTTTTTTTTAAAGGCCTGGAAATATTTTATCCACAGGAAGTTGGAAAATACCAGAGATAGGAAAACTGTATTCTTTATACCTGGTTCATGTTCAAAAGAGTGTCCCAGATTATTTAACCGTTATTCTCCCAAAGTAGGCATTTTTCCTTCCTCATTTAACGTGATTATTTGCTAATTTATAACATTGTATAATTATAACCACAATATAACTAGAAATGCATTTAGAGCTTTAAACATATAGATAGTAGAAGAATGTTGAATTGAATTACAGAGATTTTTATCCATTGCTCTGTGATACTTGCATTTTACCTGAAAGCACATACACAAAACAAACCTAAAACATTTTACCCTCCTTACCCTTGACTTGGTGTTCAAGTAACTGCATTAGAGGCTATTCAAATAGAAGAGAGAATCAATCTAGCTTTCTGACCGTGGGGAATGAAGTATACATAGTTAATTGTCTACAGTAGTGTCTGCTGGAATGATGGAGGCTCATTTGGGCATTGTATGGATTCTTTTATGATTTTCACTTAAGAAACACAGAATTTTGTAATGATAAAAGACATTACAAATCATCAAATCTGACTCCTTTGTGTGAAACCAGCCTGATCAGAGCCTGCCGGAGCATTAGCTTCCAGACTGGTGCTCCCCATGCCTGTATGCTGTGCTCCACACAGTCCAGCCCCTGCCGCACCCCTCCCACCTCCACCTCGACTTCCGGAAGTCCAAGGACTGGGGAGGTGTCTGTTCTTTGCAAGGAAGTTCGTCCTTCTGCCTTTTTTTTTTTTTTTTTTTTTGATCCTCAATCTTTACCCAGGCTTACTCCAGTATCCCGTAATTTTCAAATGTCTTTAATATCTGTTTCTCATAGATTCCTTGCCTTCTGTTTTAACGATGGTTTTTTCTCTATCTTAAATACTAACCACAAAGTATTTGTACTTGTGTATATTTATACACCTTTATACATCCTAATTACTACTATCTCTGTTACCTTCAGATGTCTGGTTTTTGGCTTGTTTTCTATGTATTTACCAGCTGCCTCCATCATTTTTTGTTTGTTGGATCCTTTGAGTCCTTGAAAAGTTATGTAACTGATTTTGCTCACATTGGCCTCTTGGTGGTTGCCAAAGGACACCCCACCTCTGAACCAGTGGCCTTTTCTTTCTTCTGTTCTCTTCACTCACGGTCAGCACTAGACAGAAAGAGCCCACTCCTTGAAATCCACCTCCTCCTTCGTTTTTGGTGCCTGTCAAGCCTCATCCGGTCTTGGACCTACTGCTTTTCATCTTCTGATCCCCAATTTGCCAGAATTCTGCCCTCCTAAATATTTTTCTCTTTATATATGATCTGCAGTAGACCTTAACCATTTTCAGCCTTTAGGAGTAGTTCCTGACAGATGCGTCTTGATTCAGTACCCACATCTTACTACTTTCCTGTTGGCAGGACAGTCTTCCATTCACTCTCACTCATTCATTCATTCATTCATTCATATAGTGAATATCTACTGTGTACAAGACACCAGAAGTATACACAAGATAATAACCCTTTTCTCCAGGAGGATGCATTCATGTGAGCCCCACTGCTCTGTGTCGCATTCTTGCTTCAGGTTTTTTGGGTGATGATGGCCACTACCATTTGTTGAACATCTCTACACAGGACACTTTGTTCACTCTATCTCAACCAGTCCTCATAGGAAGCAGAAAGACCAATGAACTATTTTCCTCCTGTTACTTTCTGTTGACCTTAAATTTAAATTATTCCCTAAATACTTTCCACCAAGCTCTGGTAGACTTTTCTCTTGGAATCACATTGTCACCTTCTGTTACCAGTATTTTTTAGATAAACTGTTGAATTTACAGACGGTGCAGAAATCAAAGTGTACAACTCAGCGAATCTGTACAACATGAATACACCTCTGCAACCAATGCCTAGATTAATAACTGAAATATCCTTCTTCATGTTCCCTCTCAACCTCTGTCCTCTGAGAGTGACCACTATCCTGACTTCTGACAACATAAATTGGTTTTGCTTTTAAGGTGGGATGATAGAGCACGTGCTCTTTGGTGTCTTCTTTGACCAACATTTTTTGAGAGTCATCTGTATTGTCATGTGTAGTTAGAGATTGGTCATTTTCTTTTCTTTTTTTTTTTTTTTAAAGATTTTTTTTTTTTAAGATTTTATTTATTTATTTGACAGAGAGAGAGAGATCACAAGTAGGCAGAGAGGCAGGCAGAGAGAGGAGGAAGCAGGCTCCCCGCTGAGCAGAGAGCCTGATGCGGGGCTCGATCCCAGGACCTTGGGATCATGACCTGAGCCGAAGGCAGAGGCTTAACCCACTGAGCCACCCAGGTGCCCCGAGATTGGTCATTTTCCGTGCTGCATAATATTCCAGCACAGGAATATATATATATTATATTTTTTTGAAAATCGAAGTGTTACTGATGATGTACAGTATTCTGTTAGCTTTAGGTGTACATCATAGTGATGTCATTATTTTTATACATTATGAAATGTTCCCTGTGATAAGTCTAGTTACAGACTGTCACCATATAAAATTATTACAATATTGATTGCGTTTCTTATGTTGTATATTACATCCCCATGACTTACTTATTTTATAGCTAAAAGTTTGTACACTACATTTTACTCATCCTGCTGTTGAAGGACAATTGGATTGTTTCCGTTTGGAGCTATTATGAACTATGCTGCTATTTACATTTTTAGTACGTCGTACGGGCATCCCAGTGCGTGTCCTATGGACACGTGGCATCCTTGCACATGGTTTCGATGCATGTACTCATTTCTGCTGAGTATGTATACACAAATTTTACCCAATGGTTCTCCAAAATGTTTATTACTGCCAGCAAAATAAAAAGCACATTTTTAAGGCTTAAAGTTTTTAGAGACTTGAGGTTGCTGTCCTTTGACTCCCTATATTGAATTCGTCATTCACTAAATATTTATTCAGTGCCTGCGTGTTTGAGGCCCTTAGGCTACATCTGCAAACATAAAAGCCAGTGCTCGGGCACTTAGTTGCAGATCAGTAGGATTATTGATCTTTCTTAATAGGAACAATAACGGTGACTATTAACATTATTGAGAATGTACTTTGTGGCAGGGCACAATTCTAAACTCTTTATATGTATGAAGTCATTTAGTTCTTATGACAACTTTTGGAGTTGGCACTATTATTATTCTAATTTTACAGAATAGGCAACTAAGACACAGGGAGGTGGTATGACTTACCCACCATCACAGTATGAGTAAGTGACAGAGCCGTGATTTGAACCTATACGGTGTGGCCCGAGAATCCACGTGTTTCCCACAATGCTCTACGTATCTTATTTAAGTCCGTTCTAGCCTACTCTGCCCCTCCTGCGTGTTTTCTCACCTCCATCCTGAAATACAGTGAAGTAGGTAAGAGCACAGGCTTTTGAATCGATTAGGCTTGGATATGAATCCTGCTCTCTCTCTGCCCTCAGGGAAGTTATTGGTCCTTCCCAAGACTCAGTTTCTCCATGAAGAGAGGGATCCTTGATGATTGAACTGGGTAGTAAATGGAAAAGCATGCTCTATAGTGCCTGGCCACCATTCCCATTATTATTTGGCCTCTTGTGTTTCTACAGTCCATCTGTTAATACAGGGTAAATGCCAGGGGCATCTCAGCGGCTCAGTCCGTTAAGCATCTGACCCTTGGTTTCAGTTTAGGTCATGATCTCAGGGCCGTGGGGCCAAACCCTGCATCAGCGTTCGCGTTCAGCAAGGAGTCTGAAGATTCTCTCTCCCTCTCCCTCTGCCCCTCACTGTGCTCAAGCATATGCGCATGCTCTCTCTCTCTCTCTCAAATTTTTAGAAAATACGGTGTGCACACCAACTCTAAGTATCCTCCTTAGATGCTGTTTTCATCATCTCCTTCTTTTATCAAAAATGTTTAATGACTTGGGTTGGGCTCAGTTGGTTAAGCACCTGCCTTCAGCTCAGGTCATGATCCCAGGGTCCTGGGATCGAGTCCCGTGTCAGTCTCCTTGCTCAGCAAGGAACCTGCTTCTCCCTCTGCCTGCTCTGCCTGCTGCTGTCCCTGCTTGTGCTCTCTTTCTCTCTCTGACAAATAAATAAAATCTTAAAAAAAAAGTTTAATGATTTACCATTTCTTGGCAGGTAAAGAAAAGCATACAAAGGCATTGGAAGCATTGCAAGTCTGCATCCTCCTTCTTGCCCTCTTTCCCCACAAATCCTTCTTACTTCTCTATCTGATCTAGTCAGTATTCGGCACCCTGGGCTTCTCCTTCCTGGGGTCTTTGCTAGTCACTGAGGTATCTCTCTTTTCCTTTTGCCTTTTGTCTAGGAAGCCTCCTCTGCCTTCTAGGCTCATCTCTGGGCATTCAGTCCACCCATGTACTATTTTCTAACTGTAAAGCCACTGTAAGATGCTGAGTGGCCTACAATGCCATTCCTGTCCTGAATGGGTTTTCCACTCTATTAAGGAAGATTCGATGGTCACATAAATATACTTACCACGACAGGGTAGTATAAGATTGGTACCTACTGGGGGTATCCTTCATGGGTGGAGTGGTGAGGAGAAATTTTGGCAAGGTATTTTAGGATTTTCCAGAGAAAAAGATCTAACAGGATAACAGTATATGCAATATATATCTACAGACACACACATTGATTTATTTTAAGGAACTGACTCACATGATTATGGAAGCTGGCAAGTCCAAAATCCACAAGGTAGTTCTGCAGCCCGGAGACCTGAAGACCCCCGGAGGAGTTTGAGGTTGAGTCCAAAGGTGGTCTGATCGCAGAATTTCCTCTTCTTCGGGGGAGGTCAGTCTTTTTCTTAATGTTGTCAACTGACTGGATGGGGTCCACCCACATTATGGAGAGTCATCTACTTTATTCTACCAATTTAAATGTTTATCTTATCTAAAAATTACCTCCACAGACACATCTAGAGTAATCTTTGACCAAACTATCTGGGTAGTATGGTCCTAGTCAGGTTGACATAGAAAATTAGCCGTCACAGGAAGTGTCTGTTGAACTGGGCTTTGAAGAAGACATTGGACTATGATAAGTGAATCAAGACTGTTGGAAGGAAAGACGAGCCAGCTGAGGGTCCCTAAGCCTGTTTTCTCCCCCAACATACCCCAAGGGTAAGATAATGCGCTCCCCCCCCCCCAGTAGCAGGGGCTCACTGATGGGTGAAGGTGGGAAGTATGAAGAGAAAACATTCTGAGGAGAGGAAAATTGGAGTGTAAGCACCTCATGGATGTCCTAGAATGTGGTGGGAAGGAGCCAAGTGTAGCAGACAGAGCCCTGGGTTTATGTTTTGGCTACATTCCTTCACTCCTTGCATAACTGTGTACAAGCTGACTGCCATCCATGAGCCTGTTTTCATATGTAGAAAATGGAGATGATGAAGTTTATTCCTTCCTTCTGCCAACACAGACATATCTATTTGTCCATTTATATTGAATCAATGTGGTTTCAGCAAGAAATAGAGAAAACCAGGGGCCAGCAATTTTGCGTTGCTTTTGGTGCCCCCGATAACTTGCTGTGTGACCTTGGGGAAGCCGGTTAGCATCTCTGTTATCTCCCCAATCTGTTAAAGAGCTCCTTTATCACAGCAGAATTTGAAAATTTCTATCTTACAGAAATAATTAAATCATTTTACATAAGGTTTTGATTTCTTGGAAAAGGATTTGTTGAAGGACAAGACTTACCTGTTATTATTGGGTCACAGATTCCTGGTATGAAGTCTTGTTCTGCATCTTGGAACTAAATTAGAGTTTTCAAATGGTGATTCATTAAGGAAAAATATTACCTTCCACATCTAGAGTACCCAATATTTTCATTATAGAGGGACCGCTCTTCTTTTTTACTTTTTCTCCTCATTGTAAAGCCCTATGTTTTGAGATTATTTATTTTAGAGAGGAGGGGGAGGGGCACAGGGAGAGACAATCCTGAAGCAGATTCCCTGCTGACTATGGAGCCCAATGTGGGGCTCAGTCTCACGATCCCAAGATCATGACGTGAGCCGAAACCAAGAGTCAGCTGCCTAACTTACTGAGCCACCCAGGTGCCCCAAAACCCTGTTTTTAAAAAGTTATCTACCATTAGTACTTTCTATAAGTATTTTGTTGTTAAATATTACATACTTATCCTTCACACTGAATAATTAATATAGTGTACGATAATTTTGCATGATCGATATTTCACTTGGACAGCCGTTTTGGGCCGTGTGCCAGCCACTGTGGCATTTTCATTCACTCATTCACAGATGTGTCTACGCCTTCAGTAAGTATTCACTGAACGTCTTTTGTGCATTAGGAATCTTCCAGGTACTGGAGATAAGGCCGTGAACAAAATAGACAAAATCCCTGCCCTCATTGAAGGTCACATTTTTAAAAATATTCATAGTAGCTTTTGAGTGGCTTCTTCCATTTTTATAAAATTCTGGTTGGGAATCGTAGGAGCATATGGTACCCTAGTTATCAGAATGATTAAAATTAGATACTGAACTGTAGTCTCTAAAAAGAGTATGAAACAGTGTTGTTCAAGTTCCCAGATAATGGTTTATTTTCATGTGCTAATTATTCCAGATCCCCTCCTTGGAGAAGGTGATAAACATATAGTTTATATGTTTATAAATTTATAAACATATTTATAATTTTATATAAGCACTTATAAGTGAAGATGTTTTCCATTGTATATGCTTTATTTTTTAATATTTATTACCTATCTACTTATGTATTTATTTCTTTTAAAGATTTTATTTATTTGCTGGTGAGACAGAGTGCGCACAGGTAGGGGGACCAGCAGGCAGTGGAGAAACAGGCTCCCCGCTAAGCAGGGAGCCAGATGCCATGCCAGGCTTGATCCCAGGACCGCCTGAGCCAAAGGCAGAAGCTCAATGACTGAGCCACTGAGGCACCCCTATGCTTTTTTTTTTTTTTTTTAAGTTTTATGTATTTGAGAGCGAGAGCATATGAACAGGGGGAGGAGCCAAGGGAAAGGGACAAGCAGATTCCCTGCTGAGCACAGAGCCCCACTGGACTGGGCTCGCCCTGAGATCCCAACCTGAGCTGAAACCAAGAGTCAACACTTAACTGACAGAGCCACCCAGGCGTCCCTTCCTTTGCATATGCTTTTGATCAAATTCTCCTTTAGACTTACTTTCAAACTTTGTGATCATGACTTTTCCAAGAAAAGCAGTCTCTGGATAAGCGTAGTCATGCCTTTCTGTCCGAAGTGATGGAAGTTACACAGAATGTGCTGACTTGAGAAAGTGGAGAAATACTTGGGACTTAGTGCCATGTACAGGACTTTGTCTCCAGGATAAAGGTGACAGTGACTCGAAACGAGTTTTCATAAAGATAATAAAATTCTTAATTTAAAAAACGCATGGACTTGTAACTATTAATTACACAAACTTGTTTTTCTTTTCTCATTTTTTGGGGCATGTTTTTGGGTCAAGTTATACTGCAAAGACCATTTTTAGTCTTATTATTCTTTACTTTGATGATATTGGGGGGTTTTGTTGTTGTGGTTGTTTAAGTATGACTGTTTTCTAATGGAGATCACATGGGAAGTGGCCATGATTTGGCTTCTTCAGAGGTTTTGCCAAAGATGGAATGAAAGTAGTATTTCATTTCCCATTTCCTACCACTTAACCTTTGCCCATTTCACACTTGCTATGCAGGTCTCCTCACTTATCTTGGTCTGCATGGAAAATTCGTATCATAGAAAACAGGTAGAAATATCTATGAGCTTCATTCTGTAAAGCTATGTCTTATACAGAAATATGAAACAGAGGATTTAGGGGACAGGGAGGAGGAAGAAGAATGATGAACAAAAGAGGAAAACCATTAATGTATCAAAAAGATCCCCCCCCCAACTTAAAAAGTGATGAGATCAGATGTTTGACTGAAGTGGTTTGATGAACTTACAAGTTTTAGTGGAAGATAATCTGGTTATAATTTTATCAAAGCAATAATTCAGTCTATTTTCCCCAGAAGGAGAAGTCTTTACCTAAAATTTTTATTATGGGGCACCTGGGTGTCTCAGTCGGTTAAGCCTCTGCCTTCAGCTCAGGTCACGATCTCAGAGTCCTGGGATCGAGCCACACCTCGGACTCCTTGCTCCGTGGGGAACCTGCTTCTCCCTCTGCGTGCTGCTCCCCCTGCCTGTGTTCGCGCGTGTGCGCTCTTTCTCTCTCTCACAAATAAATAGATAAAATCTTTAAAAAATTTTAAAAATAAAATTTTTATTTCCATGGCTCAGGCCAGAGCTCTTGCTGGTGTCTTTGAGCGTTCCAGCCTTCAGAGCACGTCCGGAGTCTGACGGACTCCTGCACACGCACTGCTGCTCTTCCGCTCTGTCCGCTGCCCCTTCTCCTGACTGCTGTCCCGACTTCCACTCTAGCCCCTCACGGGCCAGTGGCGAGGTTGCAACCAGCGCCTTTCTTTCCAGTGTGTGTCAGTTAACGTGGCTCCTCTGCTCTGCCCCTTCTGCTGCTTTGCCACCTCACTCAGAATAGTCCAGATCCTTCCATCACAGTTTGCCTCTGTGACCTCTCCCACATCATTCCCACCCTGTTTGTCCCCTTGCTTGCTCCGTGCTCCAAGGGCTTCCTTACCATCCTTGAACACACCAGGACACCTGTTCCTCCCAGTTCCTGTGTCTGCTGAACCGAGCATCCCTCCTCCACACGCTGGTAAGGCGAGCTCCTCGTTTCTTTCCGGTCTCTGCTCGGAGTTCACCTTACCAGAAAGACCTTTCTTGACCGCCTCCCACTTTGTTATTCTCCATAGCTGTTATCTGATTTTATCTCAGTGAACTTATGTATTTACTTAATTATTGCTTATTGTCCTCACTGGAATGTAAGTTCCTTGATGGAGAGCAGGGTCTGCCATTTTTAGTTCGCGGCTACCTCCCTAGTGTTGGGAACCATTCCTGGCACATACTATGTGCTCACTGAGTTTTGACGAGTGGATAAATAAATAATTGAATATATTTAATAGTACACTTCTAATCGTTTGCCAGTAAAGGAGGTCTAAGTTGGTGTAATTTTTAAATAGAAGTGCAGAGGCTAAGAAATCATTGTAGTCCTAGAATTTGACAGCTTTTATAATGATTTCTAGCCAATGGATTTTCGGCTGGTTTCATGAACATATTTAAATATGGAAGGCCATATATTTTCTGCAGGCTCAATTTTTAGGAGAAGCCTCCTGAGCTTTTCGTTTAAAGGGGATTTGAGTACTGACTGAGCACTTCTCTTGTATAGGAATCTTGTCCTTTGAACATGGAGTTATGCCCACCGGGCATGCCCTGTATAGCCACTGAGTATCTAGAATGGACACCCTTCCTTGGTTTTATGCCCCTGTGAGTTCTTGGCTCCTAAAGAGGCATTTGATGTGTTCCTATACTAATGAAATAGTTTTAGATTCTTAAACTTAGAATGAAGAGGGGTATGTTTACAGCAGCCTTCTCCATGAGATGGAAGAGATGAAGAATTTTCTCTGACATGCCAATTACAGTTCTCTGCTTGACAATCCCCCTTCTTTGTCCCCATACCTAGACAAAGGGCTTCTTTCCACCTGTGTGTAGTCTCTTGTCTCTGTAGACCATCATTTTCTTTTCACGGAAATGGCATTTTCTACTTTTAAGTTTCCTGTGTGTTGGGGGATATGAAAGACTGCCTTTAGAGACTGGGGCAGTTAGAAAACCACACTCCAAAAGAAGAAAGGGCATCCAAAAGTATTTCTTAAATTGCATCCAACAAAAGGAGTATCTGCTCCTTTAATCCTAGAGCCCTAGATGGGGGTTGAAAGGAAGAATTGTAGACAGACATTTCCATGCCTGAAAATGTCAAGCGTAATCTTGGCAGACAGCGCAGCATAGGAAGATGCTAGATTCTTGGGCAGTGAGATGTTTGCTGGTTTGGTATTTTATCTTTGGCAGTGGCTGCCACACTTGATATCCTCAGCGGCTTTTGAAGATTCTGCAGAAGAAGAGTGTTCATTTCCAGCAGCGAAAATCCACTGAGTGGTCCCTGGGTTCATGTTGTAATGTGTTTACAACTTTCTGTAGTTTTTCTCGTGCTTCCAGTTCTTCCTTTAGGATTTACGCTCCAGGCCGAAAGAGACGACAGACCATGCCGGTTGACTGCACAGGCACGATGTCATAGTGAAGGAGCACTTGACTTGGGGCGCCTGGGTGGCTCAGAGGGTTAAGCCTCTGCCTTCAGCTCAGGTCATGATCCCAGGGTCCTGACATCGAGCCCCGCATCGGGCTCTTTGCTCAGCGGGGAGCCTGCTCCCCTCACCCACCCCCTGTCTACCTCTCTGCCTACTTGTGATCTCTCTCTCTCTCTCTCTCTCTCTGTGTCAAATAAATAAATAAATAGTTAAAAAAAAAAAAAAAAGAGCACTTGACTCTAAAATCAGACGACCTGGCAAGTCACCTTGCCTCTCTGAGTTTGCATTTCCTCACGGGTAAACGCGAAGTGTGTGACCCGCTGTCTCGGAGAGTCTCTGTGAATATGAAATGACATGAACTGTTGCGCCTGAAAACACACGGAAAACGATGCCGTGAATCTCAGGCATCGTTGCAACGAAGGATGATTCGAATCATCTAATTCCTTAACATCTAGAGAAATTGATGACAATTTCAGTCGTGGAGAGTTCAAGTCTCCAAAGCGTTTGAGAGACATTGTGGTCTATTTTTATTATTTCTTGCAGAGTATAACCTAGCAACGATGGAGAGTTTCTTTCAGCCAGTCTGTAATTAACTGGCTCTTAAGGAAGGCCACGTCACATAGGGCTGTCATGATGTCTTGCTCTAACGTACATGTGCAGTAAGATCTACTCTGTGTTAGGTGTTGAGGGGGAAATAGAAAGATGAACAAAACAAGCTTTTAAAATAGCCAAGGGAACAAAGTAAATATTCATAATGAAACTAACTGCCTAGTCAGTACCATGTTAGTTACAAAATGCACTGGGAGCAAAGAGGAGGGAATGAAATATTCTAATTCAGTGGCTGGGGGAAAGCTTTATGTTGTGCAATACCTAGAGTTTAGGTGATTCTGGGTTTTTGTTTTGCTGCTGAGTCCAGTGTTATCATATGCCAACTATGTGGATGGCTAGCTTCCAAAGAAGCATTCTTTTTGACCACTGGGTTTCTCTGAGTCAGTAAATGATTGTAATGCTTTTTTGCACGGTTCCCAAGTCTAGGATCCTCTGCTGGATCTGTGAATTACTGAACAAAGAGGGGTGGTTCCTTCCCCCAACGTACTTGTGGGCTCAGTGGAGATGGGTGAGCTTATCATCATTAGAAATATATAGAATCTGTGATACTGAGGAGCTGTGATTGGTGAGAGGTTGAACATGGATCTTACAGGCCAGATTCAAAGTGGGGTGGGCCGAGCAGTTTGCTCCCAATAGGGTCCATTCTATGGAAATAAAGGTCACCCAGCGGGATCTCAAGGGATCTCCTGTATTTCTGACTCCTGGGCAGAAATAGCAGTTCTTTTGCTATTTCTGATAAATTTCCCATCCAGCTTGTGTGTGTGTGTGTGTGTGTGTGTGTGTGTGTGTGTGTATCTGTTTCTCTCAGTGTTTTTAAATATACTTTAATGTGGGTAATTTTTTCAGTACTTAGACATTTTAAAGCCACGACTACGAGAAAATATACATGAAGTGACAAAGAGAGCACAGAGTGAATGGGTACCTGCAGAGTTTCAACACTAAACCCCAGAAGCCCAGTGATTAGACATATTTAAAACTTAGATTGGTCAATAAGTGAAAACAGTAGCCAGAGTGTAAAATTAGACTTGGCTAGCTTTTAGAGACAAAACCTGGGTGGGGTCATGGGTTTTGATGACAGAGATACTGGAGGGAGGGATGTAGAAGGTGACGTTCACCCAGAGTCTTCAGGTGTCGGGAGTCCAGACCGGACTAACTGTAGATAGAAATAAAGGCAGGCAGGACTCTCAGCCCATCACCCTGAACAGAAGAAAGTCACAGTCAAGGACAGCTCACTCCTTTCCAACACTTATTGTAGGCTGGAGGCCCCCACAGTTGGAAGGTATTCCCTTGGCCTGGCTTGTCACTTGACTTTTGACCAATATAGAATCTTTGGTTGTTTCTTGAGTCTACCGGGTATGTGAGAGTTGGGTCAGCTGGCACCTTCCATTTCAAAGAGCAGAGGATGGCCTCTGCTTTGCTCTGACCTGCTGCGATGGTCAGAAGCCGGGTTGAAGAGGGTAGAATGCTAGTACCCAGTGGGTCTTCTGATTTCGTCTCCACCCATACCGAGCTTCCTGGTCACCAGTCCTGATTAGATACCCTGTGTGTCTAGCCACGTGGCCTCATATAGGGTGGGAACTTCTGTTTCTCTCTTCTGTTTCTCTAGGGGTGTGTAATGAACTAGTTTCATTCCATCATCCATTCAGCCAACATTTGCTAAGCCCATCGTACTCACTTCTGGGACATAACTTCCTGGAGAGAAGACTTAGCTGCTTTTGGCACTTGTTTGCTTGTGAGAATATAGCAGCTACCTTTACTCTGGGACTCGAAGGAAGAATTTGTGGCCATCCACAGACATGACCTCTCACTCATATTCGTTGATTTTTATTTATTTTTCTCCTTCAGACCAGGCAGATAGCTGACAGCAGCCCTACCCTCCCATGTGCTAGCTCCCCAAATTTTTAAGGATTTGTACAGACTTCTTAGCCACAACCCTGGCTCTTTACCAGGTAGACAGATTTTTGGAGAGTTGACTCACCCAGCTTACAGATGTAATTTAAGCTCCCCTTTCCCACAGTGCAGTTATAGGTAATACTCTGAACCTATGATTTGGGGGGCAGGCAGGTATATAGTTTGAGCCGATGAGTCAAGATATACTTACTCCTAGTATCAGAAGGATAAGGCGCCATAGTTTCCAGTGGCGATGCGGAGGAGGAGTTTGGGTCGTGCTGATGTGCATGGGGCCTTGTTCCTCCTTGATACGAACTTTTGCCCACCATGAGAGCTGCTTGCTTACTTTTTTAAAAATTTAAATTCAATTTAGTTAACATATACTATAATATTTGTTTCAGGGGTAGAATTTAGTGATTCATCAGTTGCATATAACAGCCAGTGCTCGTCCCATCATGTGCCCTCCTTATTGCCCATCCCCCAGTTATCCTTTCCATCCCCCAAACCGCCCCCCCCAACTCCCCGGCCTCCCTCTCCTCCCCCAAGTCTCCATTTGTTCCCTGGAGTCAAGAGTCTCTTATGGTTTGTCTCCACGAGGACTTATTTCATGCTGTGGTTGGTCCTTGACTGTGATTCAGCCCTGAGTTCTCTCTTTGCTACTTGGGAGCTCGGAAAGCAGTATAAATCATCAACAAGTAAACAGATGGGCCACACTGAAGGAATTTATTTATTTCCTTATTTTTTGGTAAGCTTCTATTCTTTTTAGAGCAAGTTTAGATTTACAAGATGGAGGGAAAGGCACAGAGATGTCCCCATACCCGCTGCCCTCACACATGCATCCTCTCTGCCATTATCAGCATCACGTATCAGAAGTTTTATCAAGAATGACCTACCTTGACACATCGTCATCACCCAGAGTCCATAGTTCAGTTTAGGGAGTTCAGTCTTCGTGTTGTATATTCTGTGCATTTGGACAAATGTCTAGCGACATGCATCCATCATGATAGCGTCATATAGAGTATTTTACTGCCCTAATGATCTCTGTGCTCTGCCTGTTCATTCTCCCTTCTGCAACCACCGATCTTTTTACTTTCTTCCCAGGGTGGCCTTTTCCAGAATGTCACACAGTTGGAGTCATACAGCATGTGGTCTTTCTATATTGGTTTGTCCACTTAATAATGTGCACTTAAGTTTCCTCCGTGTCTTTTCATGGCTGGATAGCTCATCTCTTTTAGGTTCCAAATACCATCCTATTGTCCGGCTGTATCCCGGTGTGTTTATCCATTCACCTGCTGAAGGACGTCTTCATTGCTGTCAAGTTTTGGAAATTATGAACAAGGCTGCTGTAAACATCGTTGTGCAGGCTTTTGTGTGGACATAAGTTTTCAGGTTCTTGGAGTGAATACCAAAGAGCATGATTGCTGGATCATATGGTAAGAGTAGGTTTAGTTTAAGAAACCACCAGACTGTCTCCCCAAGTGTCTGTGCCATTTTGCATTCCCACAGCAGTGAATGGGAGTTCCCGTCGATCCACATCCTTGCCAACATTTGGCGGTCAGTGTTCTGGATTTTAGCCATTCTAATAGTTGTGTAGTAGTATCTCATTTTTTAAAAAGATTTTTATTTATTTATTTGACAGACAAAGATCACAGAGGCAGGCAGAGAGAGAGAGGGAGAAGCAGGCCGAAGCAGAGAGCCCGATGCGGGGCTCGATCCCAGGACCCTGGGATCATGACCTAAGCCAAAGGCAGAGGCTTTAACCCACTGAGCCACCCAGGCGCCCCATATCGCGTTGTTTTAATTTACATTTCCTGATGACATGATGCAGAGTATCTTTTCATGTATTTATTTGCTATCTACTTATTTCTTTGATGAAGCGTCCATTAAGATCTTTGGCCCATTTTTTAACTGGGTTGAGTTTTAAGAATTCTCTGTTTATTTTGGATCAGTCCTTTATCAGATGTGACTTTTGTAAATAGTTTCTCCCAGTCCATGGCTTGTCTTCCCATTCTCTTGACATTGCCTTTTGCAGAACAGAGTTTTAAATTTTGGCAAAGGCAATAATTTCATGGAGTGTGTCTTCGGTGTTGTATCTAAAATGTCATTGCCATATCCAAAGTCATCCAGATTTTCTCCTATAATCTTCTAGGATTCTTATGGTTTTGCATTTTGCATGTAGGTCTGTCATTCATTTTGAGTTATTTTTGTGAAGGGTATACGGTCTGTTTCTAGGTTCTTTTTTGGGGGGCGGGGTATGTGGATTCACAGTTGTCCCAACACTATGTGATGAAGAGGTTCGTTGTCTTTGTCCCATTGCGTTGCTTTTGCCCCTTTGTCAAAAACCAGCTGACTCTGTATATGAGGGTTTACATCTGGGCTCTCTCTCCCTTCTGTTCTGTTGATCTTTTTTCACCAATATTCACTGTCTTGTCTTTGTCTTTATAATGTTTTGAAATTGGGTAGTGTCATTTTTCCAGATTTGTTCTCCTTCGATATGGTGTTGGCTACTCCAGGTGTTTGAAGGAACATTTTTTTCCCTTTGCCGAAAAGCAAAGAGTTTAAGCCTCCCTGCTCAGTGTGTGATGGGTTACATTTTGGAAACTTTCAGGAGCCTCTTTCATACCACAGAAAGAACATCTCATAATCTTAGCGTGAGGGGATTAGTCTCCCTCCCTCTGTCTGTATGCGTTCCCCTGTAGGGAACGCATTTCATCTACTCGGAAATGTTTATTGAGTGTCTATTTAGTGACAGGTACTGACATTAAATGATAAGACCCCAGTCTCCAGTCTGTGAGGAGGTCGTGATGGAACGGGGGAGGTGTGGAGGGCATTGCAGGAGAGACCCGGGCGAAGCACCTCGGGGGTTGGGGGGAGGCTCCATTAATTGGTTGAGGTTTGGGAAGCTTTACAGGAAGAGATAAATTTCAGCTGAGCTTTGAAGGATGAGTAGGTGATGGTCAAATGGAGGAGGGTGGGCAAGGGCAGTCTGATGGCAGAAGCAGTAAGGAGGCGGGAAGGAACGTGGTGGGTTTGGGGAAGCATCGTAAACTGAGTACAGCTCAGGTGTGTGGTGTGCAGGGAGACAACGAAGTCAGAAAGAAAGAAGTTCTGAGTGAATCACGGGGAGCCTCCCATGCTCTATCAGGAGTGTGAACTTTTTCCCGATTAAGGTTACTAGGTGTTTTATTTTGTTGAAAGACAACTCATATAACATACATAATATTTTAAAGTATACCATTCAGTGGTTTTTGGTATATTCACAACATTGTGCAGCCATCGGCAAGATCTGATTTCAGAGCCTCCTCTTGCCCCCCTCCCCTCTTCTCTTAGCCCCTGACAACCGCTAATCTCCTGTCTATTTGCCTATTCTGAACGTTTCATATAATTGCAGTTGTACAATATGTGACCTTTTTGTCTGTCATCTTTGATTTAGCATGTTTTCATAATTCATGGTAGCAGGTATCAGTACCTCATTCCTTTTGTGACATAATAGCCCATTGCGCTGGGGCGCCTGGGTGGCTCAGTGGGTTAAAGCCTTTGCCTTCGGCTCAGGTCATGATCTCAGGGTCCTGGGCTCGAGCCCCGCATCGGGCTCTCTGCTCAGCGGGGATCCTGCTTCCTCCTCTCTCTCTGCCTGCCTCTCTGCCTACCTGTGATCTCTCTCTCTGTCAAATAAGTAAATAAAATATTAAAAAAAATAGCCCATCGCGTGGACAGACTGCGTCTTGCTGATCCATTCATAAGTTGATGGGCATTTGGAGAGTTTCCTCTTTTTTGGCCATTATGAATATTGTTGCTATTTGTGTACAGCTTTTTGTGTGAACATGTGCCTCAGTTCTCTTGGGGATATACCTAGGAGTGGAACTATGGGTCATATGATAACTCCATAATTAACTTTGAGGAACTGCCAGACTGTTTTCCAAGTCATTGGAGATTTTTAAGACGGAGCAAAACAGACTCGGATTCTATTTTAAGCATCACACACTCTAGGACTGTATTTTCTTTCGAGACTAGGTATTTCTACTTCTGTTATGTTTTCCTAGTTCAGGGCATCACAGCCCACAGCCATGAAACCTGTCTTTTTTTTTTTTTTTTTTTAATCATATCGTTGTGACTGTCATGAAGGACTCTGTACCCACTAGCCTAGAATGTGGCAGAAAAAGTGCTGTCGGGGTATTCTCTCTCCCTCTATGATGTATTGTAGAGAAAGAGTTTTTCTTTTTTAAAAGAGAACCCTTGATTAAATTATAGGCTATTATTAGGGAGTTTATTGTACTTATAAACTGTACTTGGATTCCCTGTAATTTGTTATAATTAATGCAGGAGTTCAAGAGCAGAAAGCAGGGATCGGGTTGTGGCATGCTCGTCTCTTTTGCAACACCTTGCTATCATTGGCCTTTTTTCACTAGTAGTTAAGGCCTGTGTGTGTTTGTGTGCATTTAAACAAACATTATCCTTTTTAGGAAAGAATTGCAATCCTTTGACTCACTGAAACTTAAGGAGCCTCGATAAGAAGTTAGGCGTCTGTGGCAAAAGAGGGTATCAATCGGTGAATGTTAAGAACTTTTGGGATTGAATTTTTGCCAAGACAGTCTTGTGTGTGTGTGTGTGTGTGTGTGTGTGTGTGTGTGCACGAGCATATGCACATGTTTGTGTCTTCACGCATGCACGTGTATTGGCTTGTGGTGTGAAACGGCGAGGAGACAAACTTTCCCTTTTAAGGTTATCTTTGTCGAGTCAGAGTTTTAGCCTTGGCCCCCCTCTCCCCTGTTGGGTTGTTTCCATTTTGCACAGTGGCAGGAGCCTTGGCTTTGTACTCGGCTCGACAATGCAGAGTTTTAATGGACTGTCAACTTGAACGTTCATTAAGCATAAAGCATTCAGGGGGTGCATGGGTCAGGCGGCAAACACATTATTATACGTGAATAATCATCAACTGAAATCTTCTCAAGGATTTTGAGGGTAGAGGGACAGAGGGAGGCAGGCATTCAGGTTTATCTGGTCGCAGGCCTGCGGGCGGTCCTGTTTATCTGGTCCTGGCAGGCGGAGAACGGGGTGGGCCACCCTGCCCAGTATCTGGATTGACAGTGGTGCACACCCTTCGGAATGGATGGAATGTGCCCTTTCTCTCCTGCTGGTATCTCTGTCAATCTCAGTGTTAAAAGTATGTTCCTTTGCTGTTCTGTACCCCAGAATTCTAGGACAGCCTGTCCTCTGTCACCTCTTTCTTGTCTTTTATAGTAAAGAAACTTGTACATTTATTTCTTACTCGTCCCATGTAACGTCAGCCAGAGAGCAATGATACTGCTTTAGTACGTCCTGCATTGTCCTGGGAGAGCTAGGTTCTAGTACCTTCTAGCAAGATTCTTCCGATGTGGCTGATTGTGAAGGAAGTTTTCTAGTGAGGAAACACGTTCCTTCCTTCGTAACAACAACAACAACCCGGCTTTCTCTCTCTTGCCCTTCCCCCCGGAGTAGCTGCTGAAAAGCCTACGCAGACTGAGGAATGTAAGGATAGTATTGACATGCTCCCCTCTCTCTAAGTTGTCACATCTGTACCGACCATGCACACGGGAAGGGAGAAGCTGGGTTGACTGACCTTGACCTGCAGAGAAGGGAGAGGCAGACAGGAGCTGCCCTATAATAACAGTGGTAAGGCAGGTCGATAGTTACAGCTTATGGAATGCTTTCACTAACCTATTTTTAACTATGAGAAAGCATTTTCTTTCTCAGATCTTCTTGAGCAGTGGGGGTATAAGGAGTAACGCACGGGTGATATGTGCCAATCACACCGCTCCCCGGGTGGTACTAGTGTGCTAGCAGCAGAATGAAGTCCAGATCCCTTCTTTACGATCCATAACATAGAAGGACCTTGATTCAGCCAAGAGTCAGTAAAGACGGTGTGTGACACAGGATGAACTGCGGTTTGCTTTTTTAAAAAATCCACATTTGGAAATACATCTGAGGGCTGTTTGTACCCACTTCTGGCTGGAGCCTCTCCTTCTAGGTAGGAGCCTACCATTAGGGACCCTGCTCTCTCGATTTTACTTTGCTCCTCTGTGCATCTTACGATGCTGTTAGCGAGTCATTAGAATACACAGCTTGGTCCCCTTTCCCTCCACCCACCTCTGGAAACTGAAATTTCCCAGAGCCCGCTGCTGGGACAAAAAAAAAAAAAAAAACAAACCAGATCTGAATTACCTTACGACTGTCCTGCCCTATGTTTTGACAGAAAAGCTCCTTGCGCCAGCGTCTGCCTCACTCATATGTTGTGGCACATGCAGTCGGATGGGGCGGAAGCCTGCTTGGTGATCAAAGCCTTTCCTTAGAGGCCGTGGGATCCCCCCAAATCACCAAGTAGTGGCATTTTTATTTTCGTTTTCATTTTTGGACTTCAGTGGAACCAGTGACTTGCCCACAAAGGCTGGGAATCAGATCCCACTCTCTGGCTCTCTGCGGCTCTGGTCCGTCGGGCCCTGCCTCCAAGAGCAATATGACCCTGGGCAAGTCATTCTCCTCCCTCCACACTGTTTCCTTCTCTAAAAACAAAAGGGTAGGACTTGGATTTTTGAAATCTTTCCCTTGTCAAATAGCTTAGGCTAAATCACACGTGATGACGAATGACCCACAGATCTCCGTGGCCTCAGATAACCGGAGGCTTGTTTCTTGCCCACGTTCCGCATCCACTGTTGGACACAGTGGACACAGTGGACACGGCCTGCCTTCCTGGGAGCTCAGGCCAACCGAGGGGCAGTCCTACTTGGACTCTGCAGGTCTCAGGGCAAAGGGAAACAAATGGCTCAGAAGGCGTCTGCTCCCGGGCTGGCGCTCCTTCCCCTTGACCCCAGAGCCTGCCTGCAGAGGTGATGAGGTAGGTAGGCAGGTAGGGGGAGGACGGAGTGGGGAGGCTCCATGGAGAGCAAACGTTTGGAGCAGTCATCATGGCCACCCCCTCTCCTGTCTCCGCCATCCTGGGATTTACACTGAGAACGTGGAGCCCTTGAACGCCATGACCAAAATCAGCTCTTAAGGCTTTTTATACCTTCGTGGCTCTTCTCTGTTGGAGGCCCTTCTGCTGAACTGGCCTTGGAATGAATATTTCACTTGTGGGAGGGGAGGGAGAAACACCATAAAAGCAACACGTCCTCGGCGTCTGCGTTCCTCTCGCCGTCCTTGTGGTTCTGTGGTGGTACAGTCCATCCTTTTCGAAACACCACATGGAATGTCTCAATCTGAGAAGTAGTAACAGACCTGCAAATAGAGCCGAGTTGCATAAGTGCTGAGATAAATCCCCCATATATAAATGGAAAAGAGAGACCGAACATCTGAGCGGTACATCTGTAAATGTGGAGGATAATGTTACAGGGTATAATTTTGAAAGAGTTCTTTGATATGACTGTCAGAAGCACTGAATGCTCTATTGATTTGACCCGGTGCGGCATTTTTTTTTTTTTTTTCAAACTTCCTTTTCAGAATCTTAGGGGGAGGAAGGAACATGGAAAAGTCACTTATTTTCTTGAGCTTGGTTGGAACTCTTCCAGACAGATGAGACATCCCAAGGCTGGTTCATATTATCTGTCAGTTTCCAGTTGTCATATTTAATAGCACTGACTATCAGGAAGCTTTTCTGTTTCCTGTAGAGAAACCTGAATTTTAATCTCTGTGGAGTAAAAACAAGACAGAAAAAAATGTTGAAAATAGAAATTTTACCTTTACACAACAAGCATAGTCATAGTCACCAGCTGGTAGAGGGAGAGCAGAAATCTAACCTAAAACCTTATTCATTGGAGCCCAGCAGTCAGATGGATGACTTCCAGGTCTTTGAAAAGAAAAGTATTAAAAAGTTTTCCTTCTGAGCTTGGGTTTTCAAAGAGGATCTCTTTGGAAAGTTGGCAGTTACTTTCCTGGCATGAGGATTGGTGTGTGTGTGTGTGTGTGTATGTGTGTGTGTGTGTGTGTGTGTTTCCCCTCCACCCAGAGCTATGACAGGGTGGAGTACACGTCCATGAAATTACATGTTTCCAAAATAGAATTCACTGTTATATTTTACCACCGTTAGCATTGAATCTCTAATCAAAAATGAGCAAAACCCAAACATGCTAGAAATAGAATTTCAGCTCATATTCTCTAATTTAATCTTCATATAGGATAGAATTATTATACTTTACAAAAGCGCCTTTTAAGCAAGAACATACCAAACACTTTCCAAAGTGTTCCAGATTTCATTCTCGGTTCTGCGATCTCACGTCGTCATCTCCGCAGTGTCGCGTGGTTGTCGTAACATATCATTAACGCTGTTCGGATTCTCTTGTAGTCTGGATGGCTTCCAGGAAAGAGCTCTTGCTTTCTTCAGCTCCTCGGTTTTGTATCCCAGTACAAGCCTACATCTAACCTGAGTGACCAGGAGCGATCCTGGTGTTCCTTGCTGGCGGATTAGGACACCCCGTTGCCTAGACCGGCGCGAATCTGTTCTAAAACTCCCTCGTGTGTTATAGAAGTGGTAGCTGTAGATGAAATTGGAATCAGCACGGTAAGAGAGCTATAATAATTGTTTTGCTGGTTCCCATGGATTATATTCCCAGAGGTATCAGCTGATCAGAGGCTCTAGCCATAGCAGGTAATGTTAGGGTTAACACCTTTTAAAATGTTTTACTCGTTGGTTCTTAAAAATGGAGCCCTTAATAACGTGCTCAAGAGAGAACCATGACGTCAGGGGTTCAAGAGAGGACGACGGTCCTCGCAAGGCAGAGACTGTTGTAAACCTCTCCAGGATGTCCCTCGGCATTAAACCAACTTCCGCATACAGGAAGTGCTTAATAAGTGTGAATATCCATGTTTCTTCTGAACTTGGAGAGCAGAAAATAAGTCAGAACTACTCAAGAGGGTGCGGCTGACTCTTGATTTTGGCTCTGGTGATGATCTCAGGGTCCTAGGATTGAGGGGCTCCCTGCTCAGTGGGGAGTCTGCTTGAGGATACTCTCTCCCTCTGCCCCTCCCCCTTTCTCTAAATTAAATAAATCTTTAAAAAAAAAAAAGTCCACTCAAGATGGCAAGGAGTGGGCACCTGGGTGGCCCAGTTGATTAAGCAACTGCCTTCGGCTCAGGTCATGATCCTGGAGTCCCAGGATCAAGTCCCGCATTGGGCTCCCTGCTCAGTGGGGAGTCTGTTCTCCCTCTGATCTCTCCCCTCTCATGCTCGCTCTCTCTCTTTCTCAAATAAATAAAATAAATCTTAAAAAAAAAAAAAGATGGCAAGGAGTGTATGGCATATAGAAGGGATTTGACATTGTAGGGTTAAGAGGAGTAGGTGAACTCTACCACTTTTCCCTACCTTGAAATTGGGTGTTCTGGTTGGTTGGTTGGTTGGTCTTTTTCAAGAATTCCGTTTGCACCTTTCTTCAGTAAACTTAGGATTCCTTCCTATCTCGAAATTCTGTGGTTTTGTTGTTGTTCGGTTGTTTTGCTTATTTAGTGTAGATATCCTTTCGCTTTTCTGTAGAAAGTCACAGCAGGATCCTCTGGCGACACAATGAAGTAACACGTCTTCATCATTCTTTTCTTCTTCTTCTCCCACTTTCGAAAGTATGGTCTTGAGACTCTTTTAAGTGGCTGTTCTTTAAATGATCTATCAGTTTTCACAATGAACTCTTTACACTTACAAGATCTTTTGCTGACTTAGGGCCCCCTTCCTTGCGCCAGTTTCCACAAGGAGGCGTTGTCCTTTCTAAGAACCAGCTAGGTTAGAAGCAGGAAGGATCTTCCATAAAAGGCTCACGGGTAGTTCCCACTCTCCTGAAGGGAAAGTGACTTACACGAAGGAGTGGAGCTTTTACTCTTTCCTTGAAAACGGGCCCAGAGGCCCAAGACCGGTGCCAGAGGAAAACCAAGAACCAGGCCGGGGAACAAGGAAAGAACATGGCAGTCGGTGCTGAAGAAGACCCTGGAGGAGAGGGGACACAAACAGGAAGTGTGCTGTGCTACGTGGAAAGGGAAGTAGGCTTCCGAAGCCCACGTGTCTCCTCCTAGTTCAGGTTTTACTGAGCTTTCTCCCGGGAGGTGATCCAATAGTGTGCATCAGGTTATACTTTTAGACATAAATATGTTATTTAGGTAAGGCTGTAAAAGCTGAGCTTTGCTCGTGATTGACAGGGGGCACAGTCCTTGAAGCGAAGGCGCTAATGTAAACCATTTCAGTTGGAGTTCTTGGAGCTCCAGATAAAACCATGGAACCTGAGAGCCTTAACACTCACCTTGTGGCCAAGTTGCTGTCTGTCCCCCCTTGGAATGGAAGAAAAGCAGCACCTGTACTATGGGAGTGCGTGAGACTATACACTTCTGTAGTGTTAACTCACCTTGGGCGACACGTTTGAAAACGTTGAGCTTGAATACACCTGAGCTTGGGGACTTAACTTTAGTGATCAGGTGAAAAAAGGAACCAGAAGATAACATGAGACATATTGTAACAGTAGCAAACCAGATTTTTTGAATCTTTCCTATTTTGATTTACTCTTGGTGTTTCTTTAAATTCATGCACAATTGTTACTTCAAAATATTTCATTTACTCTCATTATCTCCTGTGACCGATAAAGAGACAGGTTATGACTTCCGCTTTCCTTCCATGGAAGATGATTGCCCAAAGCCCCCCTCCCCACCCCCTACCCCCTACAGGCCATGCCTTCAATTTCAGGGGGTCTTTAAAAGTATCCTGCCTAGTATTTTGTTCATTTTCAGAAACAGCAACACTGCTCCTTCATTACCAGCAAAAGACTTTTGGCCATATGTTCTTATGTATCAGGACTTAGAACCCAGGATGCCCCTAATCAGCTAAGGATAGAATAACTAGGTGAGGTGGAGCCGTGTCCGCTGATCTCAGAGCACGGAGTGGGCACAAAGCTTCTCTACACATACCAGGGAGTTGTCTTTGAAAATCAGCACAGATGCTTATTATATACATTATAATTGATTTAATCAATTGATATGGACAGAAGTACAATTACTGATTCAGTAGTGGAGGCTACAAAATGATTATGGATAGTTTTAGGTGAAAGGTGGGGCCGGAGTAGGAAAAGCATGTTGTTTTTCTATTACAAACTAAGTTTTACTAAAAGGAATTTTTAAATAACTCAGCGTTGGTCCTTCTGATTGGAATATAGGTTTGTCCCACCAGAGACTGACGTGGTCGTCTGTACCCCTGTCCAGTCGACCCAAGAAGAGAGAGGAGGTAGAGACTCTATGGAGGGGTCAGAGACCCTGAGTCCTTCCCTCAAATAGACTTTAGATTGCTATGTAATGACATCCATAATATCAAGGTAGAGATGACAATAATTAGCTCTCAGTGCTGACTGCCCCTCTGTAAAACAGAGTTGAGTTTTGGATCACTCTTGAGCTCCCTGAATTGCCATGTCCCGGTTTAGAAAAAGTAGAGTTAACGGTTACCAGGAAGAGAAAGGTTGTTAGCATTTGCCAAGAATTAATGCTAGGAAAAGTCTGTTCTAGAGGAGACTGTATTTTAAGACTATGGTCAAGGGAAGGAGAGTCCTAGGAAGAAAGGTTCGGGGTAGGAGATTTCTAAATGTTCAGGTAACTCTAAGAGCCCAACACATCATCCTGGCTTCTGAGGACCGTGGTCCTCTCTGAGCCAGGACATTGCACATGGGCACACTCTGTTTCTCTGCATCCGCTGGGTTGAGGACATACTTGGGTTGGATTTTTGTTGAGTCCCAGACCTGTGGGGTGAGCCTCGCTCTGAAAAGCTATGTCCTCTCCGCTAGCAGAAGGCCAGACTATCTGGCCTGTTTGTGATCCACCCCACCAAACTGTTGAGTTTAGAAAACGGAGTGTTTCCAGAGTGGTTTTAGGAGCGCACGGCTGTTGGATGCAGGTTGGGCAGCTGTGTTGCCCTGGGTGTCCCGGTGTGGAAGAGCATTTCCTTCCCGGTCTCTGTTAGGAAGAACTGGTCCTTATCGGGTGTGTTTCATCCAGGTGACTTACAATGAGATGATTGGATGAGAACGCTCTCCAACTGAGAATGCCCGGGCTGTGGCACCTGCCACATCAAACGAAGATAAACACAGCGGAGGGCGCTTCCCGTCTTTTATGGAGCTGACCTTTCTCGGCATCACCTGTGTGTCCTGCTGTGTACACGGGGTTTTACATCTAGAGACATTGATCTTGTGGGAACATATTCCAAGTATGTGTTTTTAAGGTTATTTATCTCTCTGTTCCCGTGGACAGATATCAGTATTACCTGCAAGTCAAAAAAGACGTGCTGGAAGGGCGGCTGCGGTGTACGTTGGAACAGGTGATCCGGCTGGCCGGCTTGGCTGTGCAAGGTAAGGAGCGCGACAGCCGCCATGGGGAGTCCCGTTTTCTCTCTGACTGCAGTGTTGCTGGCCTCTCGGAGGAAAAAACTGAGTTTACTTAAACAATCCCTTAGTAACTCTACTTTTCATTCCAAGATATGTTAAAAATGCAAAAATAGGGGGGAAAAAAAGCCAAAATAGTGATTTTTTTTTTTTTTTTTTTTTTTTTTGGTGGCAGGCTGGTGGCTTTCTGAAAGCTGTTTGCAAATCGTTCATGCTTGTATAATTTTAGTTTTATTTGGAGAAATAGCAGCTTTCATCCTGCCTTTAATTAAAGCTACATTCAGGGTTTGTGGAACATTTTCTCAGAATTATTGCACTGCCCATGTGGTCAGATTTTGTGGCTTCCTGGTATGACTGAGACTTTTCCCATCAGTTTTCAAGTGTGATAGCTTTAAACATTGTAGTATAATTTCTTCTCACACAGTTAAAGAGAAAAATTTAAAATACATCGTTGTAGGGTGCCAGGGTGGCTCAGTCGGTTAAGCGTCTGATTCTTGATCTTAGCTCAGGTCTTGATCTCAGGGTCGTGAGTTCGAGACCCGTGTTGGGCTCCATGCTGGGCCTGGAGAGTACTTAAAAAAATAAATAAATAAAAATAAAATGCACGATTGTAATATGAAGCAACAGATACAGAGTTGAGTTCATTTGCCTTTCAATCTGTCCTACTTAGATTTATCAGACAGCTATTTTTTTTTAATCTTTCTAAATTGTTACATGTACTTTTACATAGTTTTATGTAACATACATGATTTTTACATAGATGTATACATTACTCTTTATTGAGTGGTGGCTTAATGGCCTTTAATCATTATTGAAAAGAAGATCAAAATGTAATTTTTTCAAGTCATTCTTTTTCCTTAAAATCAGTTCCCGTCCAAATGGAATGCCAGCCGCTGAGTCCTTGCTGTGTGGACTGTTGTCGTAGAAGCTGTGAGCGGAACTTCCCATCCCAGACTCTGAACTGAAGTTGAACCTTTTGGGTCTGGAATGTCTAAAGAGGCAGCCTTCCCTTGATCTCTTTCATCCCGGGGTATTAGCAGTTTAGCGATTTTTGTTGGACGTACGATTCCTACCAGTGGCTGCTGCTGTTACCTTGTGGATGAAAATACACAAAATATGTTGGATCCCATCTGTTCACTTACAGACTGTAAGGGAAAGGAAGAGTGCCCACAATGATTAATAGAACAGAAAAATCATCAAAATAACAGAGAAGGCACCTTTAATACGAAAAAGACAAGATGCACTCTGCCCCTCATCTGCAAATAGATCTTCTTCCTTTCAAAAAGCTTTCTCTTCTGTTCACTGTATTGCTCCCTTTTTACCCCTCTCACTTTTCAGTCATGGGGCTTCTTACAGAAACCCTGGGTATCGGAAGACCCTGGCAATAGCTTTCAGGCTGAGGGAAGCTGGTGAACGTAGCCTGGCTTCCCTTTTCGCTGGGTCCTTGAGGCTAGCTGTTCGATCTGAGGGAATCTCCCCCAGCTACAGTGTTTGTAGAATGGTTTTCCTGAGAACCCTTATGGGGTAGTTGGACCCAGCAGGAGAATTGTAACTTGAGATAAAATATAGATAACTGATGAGTAAACTTGAAATCAAGCTGCACATGTGATCTCTGCTGTCTTTGTGTGTGTGTGTGTGTTTAATTATTTTTATTAACATATAATGTATCATTTGCCCCAGGGGCACAGGTCTGTGAATCATCAGGCTTACACAATTCACAACACTCACCATAACACATACCTTCCCCAATGCCCATCACCCAGCCACCCTCTCCCTCCACTCCCCCGCCCCAGCCTGTCTTGAATGTTAATGTTAATGTGATGAGTTTAGTAGGTACGTCCTTGTCTTCTCAGCAACATCTCTTCACTGGCCTTCCGTGTGGACTCCTGCATTCCGTATCTCCTGTTAGATGCCAGATCTTTTACATGAAATTAAGTTTGTATGCTGTTTTGATTTTTTTTCCTTCTTGGGAGCCAGTGGGATGAGAAGCAAGACATTTCCAGATCGACGATACGGACTCACTGTGTTTTTCGCATGTGCTCAGACATACCGTCGTGAGATGAAAACAGGACAAAACAGAATTTCTGGCATCTTGCAATATGGGAACTTGTTTGGGAGGTGTAAAAATTTGCAAGGTTGCTTGCCAAGGGTGATTTACGGTGGGAATTTCCAGCTGCAAATATATGAAAAGATGCAGATCGGTTTGGCTCTTCAGTTCTCTTAATTAACCTTGAGTTAAAAAGTCCCCTTGGCAGATATTCTTAAGATATGTGTTGATGCATATTTAACAAAAACATAAGTATAGGTTTGTTTCAAATTTTTAAAATAGCTTAGGGATCACTTTCAAATTTCCCCGTTTTTTTTTTCCCCCTAGAAAATTGTGTAACCGCGCTTACATGCTGATATTTACAGTATTGCTAAGTAAAAGTGGTAACGACATCAAACACATTGTGGCACAGTTTTCATTTACTAGTGCGGAAATAAGATGAAGTAGGATAATAAATGTGGCAGTAATTTTACTCTTATTTTATTCCATCTTTAATTTCACTTACTCAATCCCCGCCCCCCTTTCTTCTCAGCTGATTTTGGAGACTACAATCAGTTTGATTCTCAAGATTTCCTCAGAGAATATGTGCTATTTCCTATGGTAAGTGTAATTTCCTTTTTCTTAATTAATTTTCTACCTTCTTTGGTTGTGTAAGTCTTCCCTTTGAAAATCTCAGAGGATTTTCCGTACACGTTTTCCCTGGGGAGGCAAGTCCATGCATTTATAAAGTAGGGACATGTTTTGTAAAAACACTGGAAAAGTTAATGTGCCTTTTCCCACCTCCTCAAGACCCTTGCCCATCCCCCCGACACCCCCTACCCCCGATCCCCAGTTCTACTACGTTCCAGAGCCCTGGTGCTCTTCCTATCTGAACATGTCAAGCTTGCTCCTAACCCAGAGCCTTTGTCTTGGCTTTACTGTACCTTCAGTGCTCTGCCCCAGATCTTTCTGTGACTTGATGTTGAGGTCTTGATTTAAATATCACCTCCTCCGAGGGGCAGTCCTTTTCTTTAATCACTTGTATGATAGACGCCAGCCATCCACGACTTCCTGCTAAATCACCTTTCCCGTGCATAGACTTCGTAATTCTTTTAGTATCTAAACAGGTTTAGTATTGATTGTCAGCTAGAAATGCAGCTGTAAAGTCCTGAAACAGGGACCCTCTCTGTCTTGTCACTGTTGTCCGGCATGAAGGCTGCCTGCATAAATATTCATTGAATGAGTCAATGAAGTCAAATGTCCAATCTTGGGTTAAATTAGGAATGAGGCTAAGTTTTAACCCCTGGGGAATGTGTGTGTGTGTGTGTGTGTGTGTGTGTGTGTGTGTGTGTTTGGTAGCTTTGGGGTAAATGAGAAGAGTTATGAGGAGGGATTAAAATGTTTGAAAAGCTATACCCACTCCAGCATCCTGGCTCTGATTTTAGAAACCCTGATCATTCACCCCTCGTTTGTTTTTTTTTTAATCGACTGTTTTGCTCAAAGCACTAACCTGGGTAACTAACTCCCAGAGGATGAAGTTATTTAAGAAACAGTGGGAGGCCGCAGAGTAGTTGAGTAAATAGGAAGTTTGCAGAAGAGAAGGCAAGGTCGAGTGTAATGAAGGGCAGTTGGGATTCTACATGGGGAGAAGTTACATCCGCTTGGGGGGGGTCGGGAAGGTTTGAAGACGAATGGTGTGTGAGTCGGAGCTCAAAGAGTGGCCAGGATTGCAGCAGGCAGACAAGAGGGAGGCAAGAATGATCTAGACGGAGAGAGAAAGAGCAGGGCTAAGGTGGCATGAGAGATTGCGAAGGTCATTGGTGAGGCTGACTGTCCTCTGGAGTGGCAGAGGGGAGGGGCCGCAGAGAGGATGAAACATCTCAGGACTGAGAACACCTGGGCTCTGTCGGTGGATGTGCAGACCCCGCACTTTGAGAACAGCTGGATTAGAGCATTAAGACCATTTGGGAAAGTAGGTTGGATGAGAACCTGCGTGGTGCTCTTGGCAAAGGGGTAATTTAGGTGTTACGAGTGACAGTAAAAACAAGAAAGCAATGCAAGAGATATTTTGGAGGTAAAATGGGCAAAACTTGGCATCCAGGGGGCTGTGACATATGGGAGCCAGTAGAGTGGTAACAGTGGGTCAGGTCTGAAAGCCTAGCATGAGTAGAGCTGCATTTACTGTTCCCCATCAGAGTGTGCAATGATCTTAAATGGCTGCAGACTCATCTCATTCTTATTGCTGGGGGAAACACCGTAAGATCTCTGTGTTCTTCGTGAGTAACTCTATCTTTATTCTTCTTCCCTCCAAGGAAACGGCAGTATTATCCGATTGGTCTGTCGTTTTCATGCCTTGTTAATTCTGCCCGGCAAATCGACCTGCACTCAAAGAGATCAATGTATTTATTGAGCAGAGACGTTCTTCATAGGGTTTGGTGCCAACAGGCTAGACGTAGATGGTCTCGGAGGCTCCCCTCAATCATTGGGAGGTTTCCCGCTGGGCTTGGGAGGAAAGTGAAGGTCATACCTTAGAATTTTAGAAAGAGTGTATTTTTTTGTCAGTGGAGGCAATGAATTGGGTTGATAATTTTCTACATTTCCTCCTACTTTCTCTCCATAAAGGTCTTAATCACATAGCCTTTAGGCAGAGGCCAGGCATGGGTGCCATTTATAATTTTTTGTGAGTTTGTAGATGTTAAAATGCTTTGACAGGTCCAAGCGCCATCTGTGAAGGCTGGAAGGAGTTATTTTGTATGCCATGCCTTTATCAGAATGAGACTGTTCTCCACTGGGCTCTGAGCAACCTAGATACTTTGAACAGCATAGACCTTATGAAATCTCACTGTGGACAGACAAATATGGATGTGTTATTTTTGGAACTTCCCTCTCCTGGGGGCGCCTGGGTGGCTCAGTCGGTTGGGTGGCCAACTCTTGATTTCGGCTCAGGTCATGATCTTGGGGTCTTGGGATTGAGCCCCATTCAGCAGGGAGTCTGCTTGAGGATTCTCTTCCTCTCCCTCTAGCCCTCTCCCCACTTTCTTGCTGTCTCTCTCTCTCTCAAATAAGTCTTTAAAAAGATAAACAAAAATTTAAAAACTTCCCTCTTTGGGGCCTTAGCTACTTATATTGACAGGTGGCTATTCACATTCAAACTTAAGTTAATTAAAGTTGAAATTAAAAATTGAGTTCCTCAGTTGCATAGGCTACATTTAAATAGGCTACATTTAAAAAAAACGGTCAGTAGCTACATGTGGCTAGTAGTTACTGTACTGGAAAACTCAGATATAGAACATTTCTATCATTGCAGAAAGTCCTGTTGGATAGCACTGTTGTCAGCATGTATATCTGAATCTGGAATGTTCCCAGCCTTCTGCCATGTCACTCCACCCCATGCCATAGCCTGGATACACTGTGGCCTGCGGTCACGTGGTTCAGGCTCCAGGAGCCAAGCATTCTGTGTCCGTGTCCTGGCGGGGCCACTTAACAGCTGTGCAAACTCGGGCTATTATTTAATTCCATTTATTTTAAAATTTAATTAATTAGTTAACCAAAGTGTCCATTTTTTCATCTAAGAATGGGGATAGCAAGCCTACTCCGGTTGTGAGAGTGAAAGGAGAGGGTGCAAGTGACATAACTGGGCACATGGTGAATTCTCAGTGTTTATTCTTTGTGTTGGTCCTTGCTGTCATTGTCATCCTACTGTTAGCGTGACGGTTCCGTCTCTGGTATGCAAGGTCAAGGATGCCCAAGACAGTGTTTTTCAGGCAACAAGAGTGCGTGCATTTTGAAATGGAAGCAGAGGACAGGCAGAGGGTACAAACGATCATTAACCGGCTCTGCATGAGGGAAACTCCAGTCTGAGCATGTGAAACTTACACGTTGCTTATGGGGTTCAGTTCAGTGAGTGTTTCTGGATCACTTCCTGTGTACGGAGCGCGTGTAAGCCGGCATTGTGTAAGAGCCCTGGGATGGGCCCGGCCGCGATGTGAAGAGCGGCTTACCCTTAAGTGCCTATCATGTAGCAGAGGGAGGGTGACAAGGGTACAGGATGGGATGAGCATCCAGACAACTGTGTAAGATGGACCGTAGGCAGACTGTGGTGAGGGCCGTAGGAGCCCCACCCAGCGTGGAAGGGCATCGGCTTCCATCCAGCTTGGGGGAAATAGGAGAGCCCTGTCGAGGGAACGGGACCTGGGATGGGACCTGAAGGATGGGGTGACATTTCACTCCATGTGATGGGCCTCGGATGCAGGGGTTTCTCCCAGGAAGGGTCACCGTGAGTGTGTCAGGAGACGTACAAGCATTCTGTTAGGAGGAGGAGTTTGCCTGAAGCCTTGAACCCTTGAGAGCGGAGTTCTGGAAGGGGGAGGGCTGGGTCACCCTGAAGAATGGTCTAAATGCCCGACGCAGGTGTTGACCTAATTGAGCAGGCAGTGGGGAGCCATGGAAGGTTGTAAACTTTCTGCTTGGTTCCACTAGCGCTTTCAAAGAAAAGAATGCATTCCTTTGGTGGGGGAGGGAAGATGGGATGAATGGCCTCGTTTGATCTTATAAAGCAACCGAATTTGTCAAATGGCATTTCTGCAGCAGAGAAAAGAACAAAGTTAAGTACCCAGGGCCCTCCACAGGTGTGCGGCTGTGTACAGGCACGTACTCGGCCATTCCTGCGCGCATCCTCTGCGGCGGGGGGGGGGGGGGGGGGGGGGGGCACATACTTCACGGGGGCCCCGGGCGCAGACGGAGGCGCTTGAATCGTGTACACATCAGAGGGGCACTTTTGGACTTTATCTTCTCTAAAAGTGGGAAGCTGGGGTTTCATGGAGCACTTTCCAATCTTCACTTACCTGTTTTTATTTTATTCTATGGCCACATGCCTTTCATTAGCTTTTCCAAAATTAGTAGCGGGTTATCACCTCCACTCCATAGCTAGGGGCGCGCTCGGGACTCCATTTCTAGGCTACGCGGTCCTTGTTGTTCCCCGACGTAGAACTGAGCGTATCCCCTCCCGCGGGCTTGAGTCGTGCCGGCGGATGGCTGCTGACCAGGAAGCAGCACATTCATCCGTTAACGCGTGGAAACTCAGAGCTGCCAGGAGTTCCTGCACCTTCTCTGAGGTTGCTTGGGACCGTCTGTGGGATTTCCAGCATGTAGTCACACCCTCGTTTTCCAGCGTTAAGAGAAACTGATTTTTCATGTTTTCTTGATTTTCGAAGGGCTCTTTCTTGCACATTTGAGGTGGGCTTTCTTGGGGGTGCTGTCCCCCAGCCCCCTACCCCCAATGTTTACAACGAGCCTCGGAAGACCTCAGCCGGACACA
Organism: Martes martes; assembly: GCF_963455335.1. Taxonomy (NCBI): domain Eukaryota; kingdom Metazoa; phylum Chordata; class Mammalia; order Carnivora; family Mustelidae; genus Martes; species Martes martes. Next base: position 53,777,740 of record NC_137903.1, read on the forward strand.
TCGCTCAGAGCCCCTTCTGACAGCGCGTCTGGAGCTCAGAGGGAAATGGTGCATATCGGTGTCCTCCTCAGTGCTTATCCGCCTGGGGCAGGGCGCATGAAAGCTGCCTCCCCAGAGGGTCCGAGGCAGCTGGCCCTTGACTTGAGCCCCCCCAAGTTACCACGAGCGGTGCGAGGAGCTCCGGAATCACCAGCTCTGTCAAGGTCTCAGGGCCTGTTTGCTCTGGTCTCCCGGTCTTGGATTTATGCCTTCAGATCATCTCTCCATCCCAGACAGTGTTGCGTTTAACGATCCTTGATGTGCTCCCGCTGTCTCTGAAGGGGTGTGGGGGAGAGGCGTATGCGGTTGGCTCTCTGCGCTTGGGAGCCAGCACACCAGGGGTCCCAGAGGCCTGGAGTCAGGTGGCTGAGAAAGCAGCTGTTCAGCTACGCACTGTGACCTTACAGGACTCCCTGGTTTCAGCCCGCATGGCCTCCTCTGCTCCCAACGCTGTCAAGTAACATCCGAATGAGCCTTCTCTGCCTTCAGGTAGCTCTTGAATTAGCTCATGGATGCTATGGTGGTGGACAGAAAAGGTGGGACACAGATCCCTTTGTAGGCTCAGCTTTTGAAAGGGTAATGGGGCTGCAAATTCATTTGCCTATACTCCGATTGTTAACAACATGCAAGTATTGGGGTGCCCGAGTGGCTCAGTTGATTGAGTGTCTGACTGTTGATTTCAGTTCAGGTCATAATCTTGGGGTCCTGGGATCAAGGCCTGTGTCAGGATCCATGCTTAGCGGGGAGTCTGCTCGAGATTCTCCCTTTCCCTCTGCCCCACCCCATGCTCTCTCTCTCTAATAGAATAAATAAATTAAAAAATAAAAACAAAAAACATGAGTACTGACAAAGCATAATAAAAGTGAGTCTGAGGGGCAGACAGGGAAGAAGATAAATGAAAAAAGCGCTCTTCCCGGACCCTGCAGAATATAGGCAGCGACCCAAACTGTGCCTTGAAATAGGCGTGCTAGTCATAAGCCGGGAGCCTGGGTTCTTGTGGAGAGCGATGTTATGGAAATAGCTGTGGACCCTCGGTCCTACAGTGGACAGCCTTTGATTTGAAGGAGTGCAGGGGAGTTCGAGGAAGGGAGGCTGCTCAGGAACGTGTTCTGGAGAAGAGAGCTCGTAAGGTTTTTTTTTTTTTTTTTTTTTTTAAAGATTTTTTATTTATTTAACAGACAGATCACAAGTAGGCAGAGAGGCAGGCAGAGAGAGAAGGGAGGAAGCAGGCTCCCTGCTGAGCAGAGAGCCCGATACGGGGCTCGATCCCAGGACCCTGGGATCATGACCTGAGCCGAAGGCAGCGGCTTTAACCCACTGAGCCACCCAGGCGCCCCGAGAGCTCGTAAGGTTTATACGCAGAACAGTAAATGGCCCTAACTGCTTCTGTGTTGATAGGATTTGGCCCTGGAAGAGGCGGTTCTGGAGGAGCTCACACAGAAGGTAGCCCAGGAGCACAAAGCCCACAGGTAAGGCCAGCCGAGGCGATGGCTCCCAGCGTGGCCTCTGGCTGAGTCAGCCCCTCCCCCGCCCCGGGTGTCTTCCAACACGCGGGTAGATCCGAAAACTCTGCCCTTGCCCTCCCGCCCCTTTCTCCTGTTCTCTTTTATCTTCCTCTTCCTTCCTTTTTTTCCTTTCCTGCTTGACCACGAGCAGGCTCACGCAGACGTGGAGAACGCATCTCTTTGACCTTCCTAAAGCTCTGTTGCCATAGCTGGGGGGCCGCTTGAGCTGTGTGAAGACCTGAAGAGGGGCTTTGGGTGGGAAAGTCAAGGTCAAGAGGGAGAGGATCGTTCTGGGACCAATGGAGAACAAACAGGCCCCCTTCAGACCTCAGAGGACCTATACTCTCTCATCTTGACCACGTAGCTCCCCAAATAGCATCCTCCTAAACTTTTTCCTTTGAACCCCTTTTTTTCTTAACAGTGGAGGTTCCCCCCCCCCCCCAGGTGGGAGAAAAATAACTTTTTTTTTAAATTATTTTTTTAAAGCAGGCAACTTTATTCACAGAGATGTCTGGAATAATTCGTGTTTATAGGGCTGTGGCTCTTAATTAAACACTTTACCTTCCTCTTCTATTCCCCGTTGAGTAAAGGCCAGTGGGGAATATGTAAATGAATTACTGAGTAATACACCACGTCCTCACAGTTGGGTGATGCTTGCCTTTCCCAGAACTAGAGCTAAACCGCAGCTCTGGAATTTGCCAGCAGGAGGGTAGGACCTTCCACTGCCTTTGTTGCCCCTAACCATTTCCTTCTTCGATGCTGTTGTGATTTTAGTGGAATCCTGCCCGCAGAAGCTGAGCTCATGTACATCAATGAAGTGGAACGTTTGGATGGATTTGGACAGGAGATCTTCTCTGTGAAGGTAGCAGACCCAGCAGACCCTCGCCCGTTCGTTCTTCAGCTTTCTCACAATGGTGCAGGCAGTCGGAGAGCCGGCAATGACAGGCAGCAGGCCAGAACGACCTGGCTTCCTGGTCACTACGTGGCATTAGTTGGCAAATCCAAATTACTTTAGAATGCAAACAATTTTTCTTTTTCTTTTTCTTTTTTTTTTTTTTAAGATTTTATTTGTCTCAGAGAGAGCATAAGCAGGGGGAGTGGGAGGCAGAGGGAGAAGCAGGCTCTCTGCCGAGCAAGGAGCCTAATGCAGGACTCGATCTCAGGACCCTGGGATCGTGACCTGAGCCCAAGGCAAAGGCTTAAACAACTGAGCCACCATGCGTCCCACAAACACTTTTTCTTAACTAAGAGATTTTGAAGTTTTCCATGGTCTTGGGCAGAATAGCTTGTTGGTGAAACACCATCTGAGTGAGTCCCAAACACCAGCCCATCCGGCACTGTGAATGTATACAGTCACCGGCAGTTTTGCAACAGGACAAGCAGCTAATGTCATGTGTGCCTTAGTATAAAGACCCTGACCTCTGGTTTTACCTGCTTATTCTCTTTTCTCTCATTTGAGCTGGTACGGGGATAATTGCTTGTGAGGCAGAAAGAAACATTTCCTATATGCAATCACACTTTATTTCTCGAGCTCCATAGAGCCTGCCTCCTGGGTTTCCAGCCCCTTCGGAATCTTCTGGAAACTGTGCCTAGGAAACTGTTACAGCACAGTACATCTTTTGCAACAAATCCACCTCCTGAAGTGGGTGTGGTTGGGGGGGTGGGGGTCATGGTGCTTGGTCATTTATAGAGCTGAGCCCATAATCCAAACTCATTTTCTTCTCTCTACTGACCAACTTCACAAAAGCCAGAGTTTTATCAGAAACCTAAAGCAACTGGCACATTTCAGCCATTTGGGCGATGGTGCGATTTTAGCACAAACATTTCCCTCCAAAGTGGCTCCGCTGGCTGTTTTATAAGTGTTCTGTTCCCCCTCTGCTGCACGTTTGCAATTTGCCTTGATGAGAGCTGCCCATGCGCATCAAGTAGAACGAGCAGGGTGGCCGCAGCTTGCGGAAAGGGCTAAATGACTCTCTTTTAGATTTGTTTAATTTTCTTTTGCTTCTCTAATGGCTGCCCTTCATAGGGTTGTAATCCATTTTCGTTGCAATAATGCCTTATGAAGCCATCTGCATCCCACTTACATTTCAGCAGCCCATATATAGTCATGATATTTTGGGTCATTAAAAAATCAGGGTAAACTTTTCTTCACTTCCAGAAAAGCCATCCCAGTGTTCCTTGTCCGTCCCAGGAAGTTGGGGGTTTAGTTGTTGGGCTCATTTACTTGTGCTGTTTTCAGGAGTTCTGCGCTGTGGGAAGTTGGGGCAGTGGAAATAGTGTCGAAACCCACTGTGCTTGTTTCTGATGCACTTTTCTGGTATGTTCTTCAGTGGGAAGAGCACAAGGGGGATACTGTACCTTGGTCTGAGTGGGCGGACAGGCACTGCTGACTCACTGCCAGGGAGTGTGACGTAGCTGGCGTTGTCTTTTTGCCCACGTATCTGTTCATGACTCAGGTGACCACCTCCAGACCACGTGACTCCCAGAGACCAGAGGATGGTGCCAGCTGGGGTGGGGCCGTGGTCAGCTCTGAGATCTGCGCTCCTGCAGACAGGGAGGGTTCAGGGGCAGACTGAGGAGTGATGGAGCCCCTCTGGGTTAGTGCGGGTCCTTCTCGACCAACTTAAGCAAAGGAGCTTGCTGTGGATGTGTCATAAGGAAGAACATTTCCACGTAGTGTGGGCTTTTCCATGAATGGTTCTTCAGAATTTTTCAAGGTGGAAGGAGGACCCAGTCCACTCCCTGGCAGGCCCGCCCCTCCCCCTCCGCACCGGGGAGGGCCGTCGCCTCAGTCGCTCCCGTGTTGTCGGAGCGCATGGACACAGGGAGGCTGCTGGTGTCTGGAGCCTCCATCCTTAGCCGAGTTTGACTCTGAGCCTTTAAGTTCTGACAGACACGGTGCCTGAGCATCCGTCCTGTGCTTTTGCCATTGCCTGGCCCTGGGGAACTCCTCCCCCGGTCCCATCCCCAGCAGACTGCTGCACCCAGCCATCTAAGGGCAAAGTGCCCCGGAAGGATTTCCACAGAATTTTCTTTCCCATCTCCACTTTGCCTGGCTTCTTTATATATATATGTGTGCGCGTGTGCGTGTATGTGTGTATATAATTATATATTATATAATGCATATTATATACATATATGTGCAATAATATACATACACATAATAATAATATGCATATATAATTTTTATATATATATAACTTTAAAGATTTTATTCATTTATTTGACAGAGACAGAGACAGTGAGAGAGGGAACACAAGCAGGAGAGTGGGAGAGGGAGAAGCAGGCTCTCTGCCAAGCAGGGAGCCTGATGCAGGGCTCGATCCCAGGTCCCTGGGATCACAACCTGAGCCGAAGGCAGATGCTTAACAACTGAGCCACCCAGGCGCCCCTCACACATATTTCTACAGTATGATTTACTTGTAACTTCTCCTGACTCCCAAGGCACTTGTTTTCCTTCCCACATCTTGTCTCCTGACCCTCTCTCTGCTTTGCCTCCAGCAGTGGTCCGGCCCTCTCTCTGTCCCTGTTCGCATTGCCCTGTTCTAATGTGCACTTTGCTGAGTGGGTTGAGAAGAGGTCCCTGCAGAGGGACACTGCCGTCTTTGTGTCTCGCATGGGATCAGGTGTTCTGGGGAACACAGAGATCCTTCTTTTCCATCTTGGGCCCAGTTGCGCACGCCCCTCTGCTCACTCCACAAAGAGGAGGTCCCTGGTAAAAGCCGAGGGCTGAGGGACAGTTTACTCCCTGGTTGGCGAGCCCTGTCCCCGCTCTCCTCTCAGGCACACTGGCAGCAGGCTGTACTCTCCCAGGCAGGAGGTTGGAAACACCTGACTGGACCAGGACACCGACTGAAGAGGAGTCATCTGGGCTTCCTTAGCCCAGGGCCCACCAAACTGCCCCACAGCTCTGCCATCCTCATGCCCCTCCTGTGCTCACGGAGCTCCCAGCCAGTGCTGAGCCTCCCGATCCGGAGCATGAACAGATGGCAGAGCATCACCCTTCAGGCCCCCAAGGAATGACAGAGGCCAGTGCAAAGGGAGCAAAGCAGCCTAGAAGGTGCAGACACTCTGCAGGGTGGAGAACTCCCGTGCCTGAAATACCGTCCTCGGAGTCTCCCAGACAAAAAGATAAAAGTATCTCTCCTCCTTAAAGGAATAGATTGCTTTTAAAAAGGAACATTCAGGGGCGCTTGGGTGGCTCAGTCGGTTAAGTGTCTGCCTTCGGCTCAGGTCATGATCTCAGGATCCTGGGTTCGAGTTCCGCATTGGGCTCCCTGCTCAGCAGGGAGTCTGCTTCTCCTTCTCCCTCTGCCCCTTCTCCTGCTTGTGCTCTCTCTGACAAAGAAATAAACAAAATCTTTAAAAAAAAGGAACATTAAAAAAATAAGAGAAAAGAACTCTCAGAAATTAAAAATATGATATCAGAAATGAGAGAGGTAATAGGTTACAAGATAAAATCTCACCAAAAAACGTTAGGGAATGTGGGAGGTGGGAGATAAGATTAGAAGGCAGGCCCAGGATGTCCTACATCTGAATAATGGGTGTTCCAAAAGAAGAACAGAGGAAATTTGAGAAAGGATCCCAGGACTGAGGACCACGAGGTTGTAAATTGAAAGACCAAGCAGGGGCGCCTGGGTGGCTCAGTGTGTTAAGCCTCTGCCTTCGGCTCAGGTCTTGATCCCGGGGTCCTGGGATCGAGCCCCACATCAGGCTCTCTGCTCAGCAGGGAGCCTGCTTCTCCCTGTCTCTCTGCCTGCCTCTCTGGCTGCTTGTGATCTCTCTCTCTCTCTGTCGAATAAATAAATAAAATCTTTTAGAAAAAAAAAAATGAAACACCAAGCACCGTGGCTGCAAACAGACACTCACAGGGGCATTATGCAGTGGAAGTCGGTGCCTCTGGGGAGAGGAAATGGTGGGGCCAGGTCTGCTGTTGGCTTCTTTTAAACAGGCTCCAAAGGATCCACTGGGTTCTGCAGACCGAGGTCACATGTGATCACACGCATGTGATGTGCGTACATACTCAGAGTATGGATGTGTGCCCTTTTGATTTAAAAAAACCAAAGTGAAAAAGGTATTCATAGACGTTCATGAAAGAGAAACTCTTAACTGCCAACAGATCTGAGAAAATCCTGAAATTCTCTCTTGTTGTGACAATTTGAGGTAAAAGAAAAGAAAATATATATGTATGTGTACGGCTGAGTCGCTTCCTGGCCGAGTTGCCCGTTGACCTGATGCTGTCTGTGGTTCATTCTTCCGTGGACAGGACAGTGGGGTGTGGCGCCCCCCGGCGGGGAGGTGCTGCAGCCCAGGGGCTTGGCTCTGCGGGGCCCCTGGTCATCTGTTTGGTCACACCGCTCTTCTGTTGATCTTATGCAGGACAATCATGGAAACAGTGTGCACCTGGGCATTTTCTTCATGGGGATTTTCGTGAGAAACAGAATTGGAAGACAAGCAGTAATATACAGGTAGTCTCTTACTTGTCTCTTTTTCCTTTTTCCCCTTGAGGGACTCTAGAAAAGCCCACCAAAGATAACAGGGATCCCAGTGAGTTAAGAGCTAGACTGTGGGTCAGAGTTGAGCTTTTCTCAACTCAGATAAGATCAGCCCTCTGTGAGATTTGAGCAGTTACCGAGAAATGCATCTCACTTTTCCTGGAGGCGTGTTTGGGGGTTGGGGGATGGAGGAAGCTCTTTCTTCCCACTTGACTCCAGGAAAGGTGCTACTGAACCCTGCTGAGCCAGAAGAATGGCACAAAACTGTGAGTCTGGTTGGAAGCCTGCTGTCTAGTCAGTCCTGCTGGTTACCTTTGTCCGTGTTATCCGTGCCCAGTCATTAAATCCAGACTGGCTTCTTTGCATTTTCCATCACCCTCTGCCTAACCACATGTGCTAGAGGAGCGAAGACTCATTTTATATTAAATATATAACATTTTATATTTGTGAAAAGGCATTTTAAAAGCAATGGATTTGTTATCACAAATTAAAGGGCTGATACTTTTATTTTGTATTTTATTTTTCCATTCATTCATCCACTCGTTCACTCACTCATTTAGGGGAAGGGATAATTGGGTGATGGGCATTATTTCGCCTTTTAAACCCTCGTCTCCACTGAAGAGGCGAGAACCGGTATAGGGATTTGGCAGAGTGTCTCCTCTCTTATGTGTCAATGAGCTTGCTTGGATTGGTGCCCGTAGTTGTCACCGTGGTGTCAACGATCTCAAAAACTGTGTGCTTGCTTTCATTTACAAGGGCAGTATGGCTGACTGTTTACTAGAAGAACAGCTTTCCAGTGTGTGCATCGGATAGGCAGAGCGGTGCACCTAGTGCAGATAATCAAAGACAGCTCTTAGAGGCAAAGCCAAGTCCACCTTCTGGAAGTGGATCTTGCCCAGCTGTGTACCCTCTGGATAAATAGTTGATGCAGGTTATTTTGCAAATGGGCCCCCCCCCACCACCACCAAAAGCTTCCTAATTGGCTCTTTCCCCTGCTAGGTCTCCACCCTGATACTATTTTTGTCCACTGATTTTCTCTTACTCTTTGCATGGAGACCTTTTTAAGTCAGGAGTGGGGAGAGAGAGCTTTGTGGCTGTAGAGTAAACTTTCTTACTTTTGGACATACTCCCTCAGGTCCATATACCTACAACAAATTACGAAGTAATCAAATGAAATACATAAATTGCGCAGAGTTGTAACTTTACATTTTTATGCCCACTTCAAGTTGTCCAGGCGTTTTGTCTCACGTGGCTCTCAGTCAACGCTTCATTTTCTCCTTGAGGCTGGAAAAGTAGACAAATCTTGTCTTCCAGCTACAGGGGTTAAATAGAAGAAAGTAGCCCTTTGAAACTTTGCTGTTGGTAAGCCACTCATGGTTTGGTTCAGTTCCTTAAGAACTGCTTCCAGACCTCTTTAGCACTTATCTTGAAAACCCCTACAGGATGGGAATTTACTTCTACCATAGTGTCATGGTAAGAAGGCCCCTAGGTAGAGTCACGCTGTGGAGTAAGGAGTGGATCCAGAGTTTTGGCAGGTGATTTGAAGGAATGAAGCCTGAGGAAAACAACTGTCTCCTATCTCTAGAGACCTTCACTGAGGAACATTAGCTCTGAGTCCATGTAGATGTAGTCGGACAGAATTGTAAGTCAGCAGACAGCTGTGTTGAGCCCCTGTAGAGAGCAGGGCCCCGGCAGATGTCTATGAACACAGTTGGTACTGGAGTCAGGGAAGGACTGGAGGAAAGCCCGGAAGACCCAGGTGTAGAACTCCTGCATCCCCGATGTGCAGGGTGAACATGGCTAAGCCCTGTCCTCATTTGTACCTAAATTGTCTCCTCTCTGAAGTAGAAACAAGCTGCCTTGTCTACCTCAGAGAGTTGAAGAACCCATACTCTGTACAGATGGGAGGCAATATTGTGACTACTGATTCTTTCAGCAAACATTTACTGCATGCCGCGTGCTAGGTACATCGCTCAGTGCGTGGAGGCCAGAGATGAAGAAAGCAGACTCTCTAGGCAGGGGGCCTGTGGTCTGGTTTGCCTTTGTTAGGGATCCAGTCACAGAAGTAAACAATCGTCATACCATGCAGTACCCCAGAGAGGACTACACCAGATTCTTTCCTCCCATGTGGGTGGTCGGGGATGAGGAAGAGAGAGAAGGTGACTTCTGACCTGAGTCTTAAAGGAGGAAGATAGGAAAGTGTAATGTCAGCATGAAAAGGCAGTGGGCAGGGAATTAGACTGGGGCACAGAGAGAAGGTAGGCAGTAGTAAGAAATGGTTGAAGATTGGCTCCAAGTAGGATGGGAAACAGTAGCTTCCCTTCCCTTCCTTGTCTGGTGGTTATTTCATGTGTCTCATTTTAGCGAAGGTCTTCATGAGGAAAAGGACGGAAATAAGTGTGTGTGTGTGTGTGTGTGTGTATGATCCATCACAAAAATGGAGACACATTAAACATTCCCTGGGCACTTTTTCTTGGTGGCATAATCCATCTGTAGCATACGCCGCAACACAGAATCTGTGTGGATTCTTTGGCCTGGATTCCTGGAAACACATGACTTTAAAATAATATGCTCCTCTATTATTAAAAGCAGGGATCCTGGGAAATGCTTTGCAGTTTGGAAATGTGAAAGACAAGGCAGAGGATCCTCGAACATTTTCCTCATCACTAGTCATGAAGGAAACCATACCCTAAGAACAGCAGTCTCTAGATGGATGTTTTATAGCATTTTTAGGTATTTAAGTCGATGCATGTTGTGTTTTACTCTTTTTGCTTGGAGAGAAGGACTGTTAAGCTTTCAAAACTATAGTTAAATCATAATTTGTCAAATGAGACTCCCCACTAGCAGACGACCCTCCTACGCTATTTCATAGCTGCATGGAACATCGTTGGCAAACCCAGTTGCCTATCTTTTGACCAGGTGGAATGATATCGGGAACATCACTCACAACAAGTCTACTATTCTAGTAGAGCTCATTAACAAAGAAGAGACTGCCCTCTTTCACACGGTGAGCAAAATGGAAACACGGGGCAGGGTCCGACAGGCAGCTTGCTGTTTGATTTCTCACCTCACAATATCCTTTCCTTGCTGTCCGTATCATGAGAGGATAAATATTCTCTCGAACTGATAACTGCCTAGCCCTCGCCCAGTGCTATCATTACTCATTTCCGGGTAGTGGTGGTAATTTCCTGTTCAAAATGCGAGGTTTCCGAGCTGAGTTTGGACTCTGGGGCTTGGGTTCCTCCACCTGCTGTGTTTGTGGTGGATCACATGTCTGGTGTGCCACGCTCCTCAGGGCTCAAGTTACAAACCCTCATCCAGTAACCCCTGGATGATGTTGCCCCGCATTTTCTTTAGCTGGCTGACCTGGATTTCCTTCTCCAACCGCCCAAGCCGGGCCTGAGGTAGATGGAGTGCTCACCCTTCTGTTGAGCGCCCCCTTGAGAGCCAAGGCTGTTCATGCACCTCAGGGCCATCTCAAAGAAGCTTGGTGTTCCTTCCAGGCTCTGTCTTCATTCCTTTCTTTCTTTTTAAAGCAGTTGGTTTGAAACTGTGTGAAGACGCGGCAGCCCATCAGCGTAAGGCCAGTGCCTTGAGCCTAGATGACTCTGTAACTGATGGACTGTCTGCACCCTTGGGTGGGCTTCCTAGCCACGGGCGCCGTAGGATTTTGGCACGTGGGTTTGCGGCTCGGGGGTGCTGTTTTACCCTTGGCCTGATGGGAGGAAGGGATGTGGCCCTCTTCAGGAGAATCCTAGGGAAACGCATCTACAGTCAAACAAATATTTACTTTTTCCCTGTCTCTTCTTTCCCAAGGACGATATTGAAAATGCCAAGTACATTTCTCGGTTGTTTGCTACACGGCACAAGTTTTACAAACAAAACCAAATCTGCACTGAGTAAGTAAGCGTGGAGCCCGGCGCCTCCCGGGGTGGCTCGCTCATGTTCCGTTCATGGGCTTTAGGGATGTCGTAGATGGCTGAGATCGCTTTTTCCGTCCGCCCTCCTCCCTCCCTCCTCGCCGAAGCTAAAGGAATAAGCTGAATCCAGGCAGGAGCGAAAGATCTTTAATGATGAAGACTGTCTGGCGTAGTGCATATGCCTGGAGAGAAAATAATTCACAAATTGACTGTGAGAGCTCGACTACCTGGATGGGTCGGCCCGCATTAGTGCCTTTCCGTCCTCTAGCTTGGAGTTTGGAGGAGCCGAGCCGTTCCCAATTTGCCGGGGTGCCCCTTCGTGTCAGATGCAGAGTAGGTTCAGAAGTGTGTAGCAGAGTGGCAAGCCAACTTGAAAGAAAAGAAGCCTCTGTCATCCTCAGCCCTGTTTCTCTGACACAGTTGGCTAACCCGGCGTGTGCTCCTGGGTCATGTCATCTGCCTGTAAATGAGAGGCCAGGGTAATTACAGGAAGCCTTGGAAGACACTAATAGATGTCACGAGTCCATGTGTGTTTTTTAAATCTAATTTGGAAATAAAGACGGGAGAGGGAGTCTGATACGGGAACTTAAACGTGACCTGACCTTGGACGTGGCGTCGCTGGGCCTCACGCTATCATTGCCTTTATTTTGGTTGCCTTCAAAAGACGTTCCTCAGCAGAGAACATTCGGCAGTTGGGGCACCCAAGGTGCTTAATTGTGTTTCAAAGAGTTCGGGGATATGAATGCAAGCGAGGAACTGCTTTTCCATGCCCCCAGTGGACACATCCAAGAGCGCGCGAGTATTGTCCCAGAGCAGTTCCTGCTGAAAACTGCGGCTGCTTTAGAGCCGGAGCCTCACGTCCTGACAGACTTTCTTCTCCACACGAAGCCAGTCATTGCAACTGGTCGCTGTTGGAGTCTGAAAGGAGAGGCGATAGTTATCAGGTCTGCCGGCAAAGTTTGCAAATGTAAATTGAGACGGGCAGTGACCTGGGAGTGGCAAATAAACAGCCATGACTGGGGACGCGAGCGCGCGCGCACACACATACACACACGCATGCGCACGCGCCCTTCTTTCGACCAGATTCCCTGTAGGTCACTTCCGTGCGGGTCTGCACTGCTCTGGCCTTTCGTTTGTCCGGGTGTCTTTGACACGAACAGGAATTCTGGGGTTGACTTCTGGAGGGTGCGTTGAAATAAAACTCTTCCGAGAAGTGGATTTTCTTGTGGTCTTCTGGTTTGACCATTTCTCAGCAAGTGGATTTATCATAAAATTTTCTGAGTATTTTTATCTTGTGGTCTTCCAATATTAGTGAACATCCTATACTAGGGTGAAAACTGAGGAAATTGTGTTTTCTTTTCTGGTTCTGCAATAACCATTCTTCTCCTATTCCTATCCGGCATTGAGAGGTTCCTAAGCTCTTATATGATAAGAACCGGGACTCTTTAATACACTCACACACACACACACACACACACACACACACACACACACACACCCATATACAGAATAAATTCAGAATCTCAGTGCAGGCTGCATTAAGGTCTGGGATAACCCCCTGGAGTTCTATGAATCTGGTGTCATCTTACCAGCCTCTTTGTCTAGAGGTCTCCACACCCTGACCTCAAAAAGACTGTCACCGATTTTTATTTTTATTTTTATTTTTTGCTCACAGAGCTACTACTGCTTGTCATCTTCACATATAGCTCCAGGGAGCGGTTCCCATATTTCTTGACTTGAGAAGAAAAAATTCAGGTCTTATAATAATATATAAAGCATATAATCTAGGTCTTACAATATTGTATTTGGCCAGTTGTTAAAAACCATATGACATTATTCTACTGCTTCCATCACTTCATAAAAGAAAAGATACAAAAGTGTAGGAAAGGTGAACTATCAGACTAAGGAGAGTGCTTTAAACTGAAGAATTCTAGCTTTATGGAAAACTCTACAGGTCCTGTTTTGTTTGGTTTTGTCCTTTTATGATTTCACTGAGCACTAGGGAAAGTGTTGCTCTGAAATTTGGGACCGTTTCTCAAAGGCTCCTTTGATTTCAGTGCTCCAGAATTTGGTAATACTCTTCGTCCCCACACATTTTTATCTCTACATTAAAAAATTCATGTTCATTCTCAGTCTGGAAAGGATCTGATGAGATAAATATTTGTAGTTGATATTATCTTAATCTAAGAAGAACTTTATATGGTCTTACTCAAACATATTTAACCTGTTTTTTATTTCATTTGACTGGCAGCATTTCAAAAAGTATTTTTTCTACGTGTTGTTTTTCATTATGAAAGATTTTACACATACACAAAGATACAAAGAATACAATTTTTAAGAATCCATGTAATAATAGTGATATTTTTCAGTGTTGCTTATTTCTCTCATCATCTTTCTTTGGAAATAAGCCTTATTCTTTGGTAAAATTTATTATCTAAGGGTCATATGCTCTAAACATTTTGAAAATAAAATAATAAAAAAGGAAATCAACATTTTTCATTCAGAAAATCAATGTTTACATTTTGCTATAAATTACTTGCCCGTCCTGTTTCCCCCTTTTCTCCCTCTCTTGTCTGTGTCTTTTAAATGTAATGATCATTCTCATTTTTTTAACTTTCTATTTAGACAATCAAATTCTCCACCCCCCATCAGACGCCAGCCCACCTGGAGCCGATCCTCTCTGGTACGTATAAAGTCTTCAGCAATCAAATGGTCTGACTGTTAGGAATGGAGTGGCCTTTTGTTGCTAATTTGAGAGGAGACATGCCTAGGGCGCCATGACCAGGTGAGATCTGATGAGAACCCAGAAGAGCATCAGTCTGCCAAGCAGGTGTGGTGGACATCCGTTGTCCCATTCATGTCCCATCATGTGGGACATCCACGTGCCCATCTATGGCCATCACTTCTTGAAGTGTGGCTCAAGGTTCACCCCTTAAGAGTAAGTCTCAGGGCCGATGAGATCATGTTTCTTTAACGAGGAACCTATTACATGTGTTTTCGTCTACTTGCTCATCTGTGGTTTTATCACTCACTGTTCTTGGTTGTCTCATACAGACATGTCTTCAGTTACAAGCTCCATGATTTTTTTTGTATTCACTGCCCATAGATAGAGCTTAATAAACTAGACAGAAATGCTTTTTAAGGACACCGGGGTGGCTCAGTTGGTTAAGCGTCCAACTCTTGATTTGGGCTCATGTCGTGATCTCAGGGTTGTGAGATCGAGCCCCACATCCGGCTCTGTGCTGGGCATGGAACCTGCTTAAGATTGTTTCTCTTCCTCTCCCCCTCCCCTTTTCCCTCTCTTAAGAAAGGAAGGAAGAAAGAAAGAAAGGGAGGGAAAATGCTTTTCAAATGAACCCAAATTGAATGAGTTTACTGCCGATGGTCTCAGGTAGGGTTTTCGGTTGAGAAGATTAATTCCACATCTTCCAATTTTAAAGTCAACAAAATTGATTGACTGAATTGATCTGCTTTTTTTTTTTAAGATTTTATTTTATTTATTTGACAGAGAGAGAAATCACAAGTAGGCAGTGAGGCAGGCAGAGAGAGAGGGAGAAGCAGGCTCCCCGCTGAGCAGAGAGCCCGATGTGGGGCTCGATCCCAGGACCCTGAGATCATGACCTGAGCTGAAGGCAGAGGCTTAACCCACTGAGCCACCCAGGCGCCCCTTGATCTGCTTTTCTAACTAACATAGTTTTGTTTTTTTTTTTAACTGCTCCTCTTCTGAATAAGGAAACACAACTCTCATTTCAATACATGTGTTCTATCTTAGGCCGTGTTTTATTTTGAGGATGAGTTAAGGATAATATAAAAAGATGCAGGAGAGTTAGTTCCCTTTAAAGTATCTACTTGTTTTAAGTCATAATTCTTGTATTTTAGGTTGTGATGTCTGACACAATATCAAAATAAATATGTGACCTTTAACGTTTTCTAGGTGAGGGTTTTCTTTGCGATGATAGAATAAAATTGATTTTTTTCTCATACACAGTGTATACCCTATAGTACATCTTTAACTTGTCTTTTAAAAGGAAAGTTTGGGGATTTTTTTTTTTCTGGAAAATGCATAGACAATGAACTCTTAGAATTCTAGAATTGCACCATATGTCATCACATTCCTGAGTCCCCACATGAATATTATTAATCTTGATATCGTGCATAGCATCTCACAAGTGGCCCTTGCCTTGGAGATCTCAAGGGTCATGTTGGGCTTTTCCCTTGTGGCATTAATAAATTTGTTCATGGCACTGGTTTCTTTATATGTCTCCTTTGTGAATATTATTTTAATTTTTTCTGTAGAGTCCACATGTCTTCATTAGGGAGATAATTTTTCACTTATGTCCTTGAAACACCGTGGGGGCAAAGCACTGTAAGGCTGTCTTGTGATTGGATCTCATCTTACTTATCTAGAGAAGATAAAGAGGCTTTCCTATTTTATCTGGATGAAGACAGTTTACAGGAAGCCAAATTCAAGGCTTCCCTCCTTCCTGTACCCTTTAGGCTTAAACCATTTCACCAGGAGTTCCCTGGGATGAGTGGCATTGTCTCTTTTTGGCTTTCTTGCTGATACCCAGGACTGCTACTTTTCTCTTGCTCTTTGGCTGCCCATGTTATAGCATCTCCTTTGTTTCTGTATTAGCAGGTCTGGAAAGAAATAGAATAATACACATTGTATATATGGAATATATACATATATATATTATATGGAATAAATAATACCTGAAATGATATTTGGAGCGTTTGCTATTTTGTTCTTTGCTCTACATTTAATGCCAATTCATAAACAATCACTTAATTATTGGATTTTTAAAAAAATAAGTGCAAGAGAAGGCAGCAAGCCAACTGTGCCTTACCATGTATTTCTCCTACCTTGTATGAATCCCTTCCCACTGTTTTTGTTTCAAGCCTCAAAACTGGCTGTCCCACTCTGGAAAAACTGAGTTGAATGATGTATTACCAAGAAGAGGAAAAATATTTTAAAATTATAATTCAGTGCTCGCTTCGGCAGCACATATACTAAAAATAAAATTATAATTCAAAAACCAGCCAAAGGGAGATTTGGGAATATTTAGAAAAGCCCATAGTGATTCAGCACCTTTTCTTTGGTACCATGAACTAATTTCTTAGACTAGTTTCAGTTCTTCATTTCTTCTCTCCTGACTCTTTTTCATTTTTGGATCCCCTGTCTCCATCACCTTCTTTATTTGCCCTTTAGATGCTTAAGCATTATTTATGGCAGAGGAAATGGTAGATGAGTTATGATTCTGGAAAGGGCTCTTCTTTTACGGAGGGACACTGAGAAAGTGTGACCCCTGCTGGCTCTGGATTTTTTTGGCTTGATCTCAACTTTCTTCCTAGAGCAATAACAGTTAAACCAGTATCTATAAGGCTAATTTCAAAATAATCAAATGGCAATATAAGAGATCTTCCTTGGTGGTTTACAGGCTTAAAGTTTTTAAGATTTTTTTGTTAGTATCAAAGCTTTTTCTTCAAGTTCTCATCTGGAACCCCAATATATAAATAAAATGGTTATTGTTTCTCATGGGGGGAAGAGGCATGATTTATGATTGACAAGAAGCTGAGACCTACTCAGGTTCAATGTCTTGCTCTAGATCCCGTTAGCAACTTATCGTATTTCCTTTGTTGGCTCACCAAATATTGAACCTGTCTAAGCATTTTTTTTTCCCTCTGAGTTCACCCTTACCTAAAGCAGGAAGTTAATCAGATTGAGGCTAAATGGCCATCTTTAAGAATCTCTCGGAAAAGATTCTTCACCAAAGGGGGTGGGTTTGGGGGGTAGATGGTTGAACTGGAATCCCTGCCAGGCCCTTCCACATTGGGTTCTCCCATGGGATGGTCCAGAAGTGGTCTTGAGAACTACACACTTACTGTTGTGGGTCACCCTTCAGATTTTTACACGAGTTTGCAAGTGCATCCAGCTCAGTACTCCCTTGTCCCTGTTGGAAGTTGATGTACTGTAAACAAGGGTTATAGGTACAGCCAATTTTGAATAGAATGAAAAGGAGTTCCCCCATAGTTACATTATTTCTTGGGTAGAACAGAATACTATCCATGTTCTGAGTTATTCCTTAAAAAGGCATTGGGAGTCTTGCAAGTATATCAGGAAATGGATGATATGTTCATTGTAGCCTCTTTATCTCTCCCACCTTGAACCAGCCTCACTACTCCTCCCTTTCCTGTTTCTCCCATCCTAAACTTAGTGAGGAGTCAGAGGTACCGAGGAGCGAGAAAGAGGTATAGGTCAAGGGTGGACAGGCCGAGCAGCCACGCTGTGCTTTCCTGCAGGTGTGGGCGAGTGATGGGTGGGTTCCCTGCGAGCGAACGTCCATGGCCCCTTGTGCCGCGGCCTTCCCAGCTTTGCCGTGTTCTCTCTTTCAGCCCCGACAGCAGCCGTACATCTTGCCTCCCATGCACGTCCAGTGTGGGGAACACTACTCGGAAACACACACTTCACAAGGTAACTGGGGCTTGCCATTTTCCCTTTTTAAGACGAAACATTGAGTACCTGTGAGCAGGAAATACAATTTTTTTTTAGACGACAGTCATACTTTTGTTTTGACTTTGTCATTGTCTGAATGACTGCAGGCAGCAGTTTTGATGTATGAAAGGCATAGAATGTCATTGGCCCCGGAGAGGAAAGTTTTTCCAGAATTGGCTGCCAGGGGATTTGGGGAGGGGGCAAGTTCCTTTTTCTTCTGCCTCTGGTAAGTGGGCTTGGAGAGGAGAGAGGGATAGTAATCCCAATCGAATACTCTTCACCCTCACTGCCCTTATCGGAAAGCTTGTAACAGTGCACTGGGTTCTCACGGTGACGGAGAATACAGACGTCCAGAATACTTAGAAGAAAGGCACAAATCCTCCCAACTCTTTTTCACTATTGCCTGCCAGTTGTCTGTGTCTCTTTTCTTCCTCTTTTTCTCCCCCAAAACATCACCATGCAAAATGTGTGAGAAAAATCCAATCCAGTAATAATGATTCTAATAATCACAATTAACGTTTATAGAGCAGTTCCTCTCCCTAAGCACTGTGCTAAGCCCTTGCAACGTATTGTTTCATTTAATCCTCAAAATAAACCCACGCCATAGGTATCGTTATTCCATTTTGCAGATACAGAAAGTGGGATACAGAAGGGGAGTTGGAGGAGCTTGGAGAGGAAAGTTGGTGTCAGGAGCCAGAGCTCTTTGTCATTACACCAACGGCATCTCAGAAAAGGAATGAAATTAAACTGGGAGGCTGACAATATGTTAAATGTATCATTAGTTTCTGTGTTATCCTATGCCAGCGATTTTGAATTTCTCTGTGCTTTCAGAGTGTGTGATTAGAAACTTGGATAATCAAGACTATCTAATAAAACACTTACTTTTTATAAGCAGACTAGCAAAGTTTCCCTGCTTCTGTGGGAAAGCACCAAACCCCACGAGAGCTAGAAGGGGAACACTTCTGTCTCCATGTTTTGCTGGGTTTTCTTACCCAGCTCCTCTCCTCTCATCTGGGACCACACTCCTCTCCGGGCAGCTCAGTGTTTTCAGTCACCTTTTCTGGTTGGTTGGGGGTGTTTTGTTTTTTGTTTTGTTTTGTTTTGTTTGCCTTTCTGCCTTGTCTTCCTTTACTTTGCTCATGCTTAAATCCATAGTGTGAACCTGAATGTACTTTGCCCACCGAAAAGTGTCTCAGCAAGAGGTTGCCTTCCTCGAGGGGGTGTGTGTGTGTGTGTGTGTTTTAAAGGAACCCCGGAAACCTAGAATGGGCCTGACCTTAGAAATGTACTTTTTATCTCTTTCGATATCTCCTTGGACTCTTATTAATTGGAATGTGAATTGACCTCAGTGAGGAAACCGATTTTAGAGGAGAATTGTAGGCAGTGGCTGAACTCCTGATTCTGCTTTTGCCCTCCTTTGGGAGCTCATCACAACACGCTGGCCATGCACGCGGATGTCATGACTGCATCCCTTTCTTGTGTCTTAACGCTCAGCCATCCCTCAGGTGAGGGGACCTTTGCCGACATAGTCAGGAACCTAAGCCACAGGTGCTCGGTAATGTCAAATCTGTTGCCCTGTCGAAGTTCTTGACTTCCTGGCCCAAATATCCAGTCCTCTGTTGCTGGACCCTGAACAAGAAGACAGATTCACCCAGCATGAAGGCCGTTGTTGGTGCCTGATTTCAAAGCTGATGGCAAAATCGAGAACTGACCCAGGTAGTAACTATTCCAAATGGGCATGGCTTGCTTTGATTAGATTCCCTTTTTCTTTTTAGTATGCTTTCAAGGGTTCCTTCTGTATGTTGGCACTGCACCCAAAATTCCTAGTTTTCCCGTGGAACATTTGGGTGGAGACCCCAGGGTTTCACTTTTCATGACTTCTAAAAAATCACACCCACGAGTGTGAGGGGGAACTCAGTCGAATCAGGGCGATGTGGGGGCTCACGTGCCTTTGTTTGACTCCTTGTAGACAGCATCGTCCACGGGAACGAGGAAGCCTTATATCGCAACTCTCACAACAGCCTGGACTTGAACTATTTAAACGGCACCGTCACCAACGGCAGCGTGTGTAGTGCGCACAGCATCAACTCCCTCAGCTGCTCGCAGACGTTCGTCCAGGCCTCTCCCGTGTCCTCCAACCTCAGTATCCCGGGGAGCGACATCATGCGGGCGGACTACATCCCGAGCCACCGGCACAGCGCCATCATCGTGCCGTCTTACCGGCCGACCCCCGATTACGAGACAGTCATGCGACAGTTGAAGAGGGGGGTCCTGCACGCGGACAGCCAGAGCCAGTCTCTGCGAAACCTCAACATCATCAACACGCATGCCTACAACCAGCCAGAGGATCTGGTGTACAGCCAGCCCGAGATGCGGGAGCGGCACCCCTACACCGTCCCCTACGGGCCACAGGGCGGCTACGGTAACAAGCTCGTGAGTCCGTCCGACCCGATGAACCCGAAGAACTGCACGGTGCCGAGCAAGCCGGGGGCCAGCGCCATCTCCCACACGGTGAGCACGCCCGAGCTGGCCAACACGCAGCTCCAGGGCGCGCAGAGCTACAGCGCGGCCCACATGCTCAAAAACTATCTCTTCAGGCCGCCACCCCCCTACCCGCGGCCGCGCCCCGCCACCAGCACCCCGGACCTCGCCAGCCACCGCCACAAGTACGTCAGCGGCAGCAGCCCCGACCTGGTGACCCGCAAAGTGCAGCTCTCGGTGAAGACCTTCCAAGAGGACAGCTCCCCGGTGGTGCACCAGTCTCTGCAGGAGGTGAGCGAGCCCCTCACGGCCACCAAGCACCACGGCCCCGTGAATAAGCGCCACAGCCTGGAGGTGATGAGCAGCATGGTGCGGGGCATGGAAGCCATGACCTTGAAGTCCCTCAACATCCCCATGGCTCGCCGGAACACCCTCCGGGAGCAGGGGCCCCCCGAGGAGGTGCCCGGGGGCCACGAGGCTCACCAGCTTCCCCATTACCACCACAAGAAGACTTTCTCCGACGCCACCATGCTGATCCACAGCAGTGAGAGCGAGGACGAGGAGGACGAGGAGGTCCCGGGCTCGGTGCCGCAGATCCCCGTGCTCCGGGAGAAGATGGGGTACAGTGCCCAGCTACAGGCAGCCTTGGCCCGGATCCCAAACAAACCCCCACCTGAGTACCCTGGCCCAAGGAAGAGCGTCAGCAATGGGGCACTGAGGCAAGACCAGGTCAGCCTGCCTCCTGCCGTGGCCAGGGCCAGGGTCCTGAGACACGGGCCGGCCAAGGCCGTCAGCGTCTCCCGAGCCGACCCGCTGGCCGCGGCCGGGCCTTCCCTCGGTCCGTCCATCTCTGAGCCCGACCTGACGAGCGTGAAGGAGCGGGTCAAAAAGGAGCCTGTGAAGGAGAGACCCGTGTCCGAGATGTTCTCGCTGGAAGACAGCATTATAGAGAGAGAGATGGCCCTCAGGGTAAGTGTCCTGCTGTCCCAGAGCGGGGTCTGCGTCCCCTGCAGTGTCCTCTGCCCCTCTGCCGTGACTCTGAGCACGGAAGCACCCGGGCGCTGGGTGAAGGTGCAGGGCCCCCCCTGGGGAGTTGGCGGATCAGTGAGCATTTCAGCAGGCTCTGTTTTCTTTCACAGAACTTTGCGTTTCACCCTTTCGGCTCCATCTTCCGTTTCCCTCGGGGCCCCTGACTGGTGTACTTGGCACCACGCGCCATAGACTTAGGATGCTGCGTGCACGCTGGTTGTCGGGCCGGGGTCCGGGCCGGTGTCGTGCCCTGTGTTCAGGGTCAGACATCCTGTTGTGTGAGCTGCTCGGAGCTCTCCTTCCTGCATCTCCTGTTGGTTCTTTCAGGGGAAAGCTTGTTTGGAGGAGGGAGCGACCCCCCTTCTGAGCGCAGCTCTGTGTGGTGATCTCTGCACCAGGACGGCTCACCGGTGTTGACCGCACCGGGACGTGTCCAGCCTTCCTTTCAGATTTTCTTTCAACAGATGTTTAACACCAACCAAGAACAGGACAGTAAAGTCACGAATTCACCAGTGAGCTTCAGTTCCCCGTTGAGCTCATTCTGTCAGAACGCACACGTGTGCGTGTGAAAACACGCGTGCATCTACACACACTTAGAACATTTGAAGATGCCTGATATTAGACATGAGTCACTGTCTTTCAGGATGTGTGCCAGCTGGAGGGCCGGGTATGGTCCGAGCAAGAGTGTGTAGGTAACAGGTGCACACACAGACCGACAAAGCGAATTATGTCCTAATGAGAAAATTGCTAGATTATAGTTGCGACTTTAAAATTTTATTTATTTATTTTATTTGAGAGCGAGAGAGTGAGCGGGGGGAGGGGCAGAGAGAGAGGCACAGATTCTCAGGCGGACTTCAAGTCAAGTGCAAAGCCTGACCCAGGGCTCGATCCCATGACCCTGAGATCATGACTTGAGCTGAAACCAAGAGTCAGACATTTTGCTGACTGAGCCCCCACCCCTCCAAGGTATCCCTGTAGTTGCTACTTAAAAAAAAAAAATTCAGATTACTGTTGCTGCTTGTTCTGGAAATTTTCACTCCCTTAAAATATGAAAAATCACGTCATTACAACGAATGAGACCATTCTTGACTTCTCCTCTGCAGGTACCACATCTCTGCGCAAGGTAGCTGGCACGTGGGAACCCCAGGCCAGCTGCCAAGTTAAATTTGCTTCGAGGGGGCTTCTTAGACTCCCTTCCTTTTACAAGTCTCCCTGCGCCCCAGTGGGTAATCAAGCTGAAGAGAACAGCTAAGGGCCAGAGTTTTAAGGAAGCCACATTTTGGGGTTCAGGAATCTAATCTGCAGCAACTTCATTACTTTAGACAAAGTTTCAGAACATTCCCGGCAGCCCGGATTTGGCCCCAAGTAGAGTCGCACTAAGAATTTGGTACAGGCATAACTTTTTCCACTTTTTGCAAACCTAGAGGAAAATTGTGAAAGATGTGCTTTTGCCTCTGGCCAATAAAACCATTTGGCTGGGGGATGGAATGAAACACGGGGGTGGCGCCCTGGGGAGAGCTTTCCCAGCTTGGAAAAAGTCATGCTTTGGTGGAGATGGATTTTCAGCGTGTTTTGGCCCCAGAGGCTCCTTTACCACAACTCAAGAACCTGTCAGTCGGAGCATTCGGCTCTGCTGTTTCCCCTGCTGATTTGAGGTTTATTGATACCTTCACGGTCCCCTAAACTCATGGTGGTCATCTTCATCCTCTCCTCCTGTTAATCTGTGTTCAACAAAACCCTGGATCCAAACCCATTGCCCTGACTCCCTACATAGAGCTTCTTGTGCTGTCACAGAGGAGGAAGGGAGTTTCCACCATTTTTCCCATGGGCTCACCCACCCCATCCATATGGATAATAGTGAGTAACTGATTTCATCCCTTAATTGTGGCGCAGGAACATCGGTATCTCGTCCCTATTTCATTTCTCATTGATTTTTTTTTTCCAGATTATATATACTCAGGAGCTCAGGGACCGCTGCCCTTGACTGATGTCTTGACCTTAGAGAAGGACTAGGAGGTCCTTCAGTGAGCCACTGTGCCAGCGAGATGGTGACAGTGCCAGTGGCCCTGAAGGGTGGGGTGGTTCTCAATCTGCTCTTTTTGATGAAGAAACTTCCAACCCCCCCCCATGCCCTTCCCACATCTCAGACTCTTCTGCCTATCCCCCCCCCCCCAACCATGCGCAGCTGGTGCCTGGCTTGTTAGGAATGGCTAAGAAGGCTAAGAAGGCCTCTCTAGGATAAGAAAACGGTGAGAAAATTTAACCAAAGGGGAACTGGGCGGCAGGGGTGGGGTCAGGGGTCGCAGGTATGGTGGGAATGTCCCCTGTGGCAACTCTCCATAATTTGGGAGCCACTTGTCTGTTTGATGGATGATTCAGGCCTGCTGTTGTGGTAGCTCCTCCTTCCGGCTGCTACTGCTGCCTTGAGGACTTTTCACTGTCTAGTTCCTGAGCCCCAAGTCGGGTGCCAGGAAGAGAAAAAGCCAAATCAGATTTCTGAGTTCCTTTTTTTAAAATCTCTGGTAACAAATGTATAGGGTAAGTGAGAAGGAACTAAGAAAAATCGTTTATCACTGGGTTTCGGTTTTCACTAGGTAACTAGGAATCCTTTTCCAAGAAAGACAAGATAGTTACTTTTTGCCTTGGGCCTTGTTAGTGTCCCCTTACGGTGCAGATGGAGGGAAGCAGAAGGACTGTTTGGAGGACCGTAGGGACTTTTTTTTCCCCAAAATGATTGCTTTTCTCAGAATTTCACAGAGGAAGTGAAATGTTCCCAATTAAAAGAGATAACAGGAAAATTATTTCTCACAAACACTAATAAGCAAGCAAACAAACAAAAGCCCCAAAATTGAAATCCAGACTCTTTAACCTCTTCCTGGGATTGAGAAGCCGGGGCCATTCTTTCGGCCGAAGGTGAACCTCGGCACTTTTCTCACACAGTTAGTCTCCCACTGAGATGTTCCTTTAGTTTGTCTGCTGGGCTGGTCCTGACGGTGGATGAAGCCTCGCGTTGGTGGCCATCCCTCAGAAAGGCCAGAGCTCCATTCTGACTCTGGGTGACATTGAGAGGCTGACTGTGTGGGGTTGGAATGCCCGCCCGTCCCCCCACACTTGGGATAATCTGCTAACTCCTTGTCCTCTGCCAGCACCATGGGTCCATCGCCACCAACCTCTCAGGGGAGTAAATTTATAAATAATAAACTCAGGGGGAAAAAAAAGTACCTTAAGCCTTGAAGGGAAACCAGGGGTAAGATGACCCCTTCCCGAGTGGCATCCAGAGGGATCTATAGAGTGGTTTCACTTCTGTCAGGAGCAAAATCTTAAGTGCTGTTTAACTCCTCTGCTCATAGGCTTTAGGAAGTCCCACTGTTCTTCTGTCTTCGAAGACAGAATTATTTTGGAGAAATGCTCTCACTGGCTTGCCTGAGTAAAACGGGTGCCTTTTCTACCTCAGTCCGTTTAGGGGGCACTAGGGAGCGTAGCCTTAGACGTAACAGCCAGTACCTTGACTGATCCCGTTTCAGAATGTTGGTGCAGGTGAGGGTGGAGAGGAAATCAGAATGCCACCAACAAGACCTCCAACCCTCTCCCGGAGTGGGCTGCTCAGCCCCCAAATCCATATCCTCCCATAGCTGCGTCCCATTCAGTAATGTCCCACCGTGACCATCGGGAGCCATGGGGCCCATTCCTTGGGGCCTCACGGATGCAGCAGGAAGGGTAATGCCTCATGGATCACGTTGGACGACCGGAGACTTTGGCGTTGGCAAGTCTTCTCACCGGCATCTCCCTTGTACTGCGGACGGTCCCATGGACCAGAGCTCCACTATAGGATTGACTCTCTCCATCTCCGCTCCTCAGAGTGGACACTTGGGAAGGTTTTTCTTTATGGTTTGTGAATCTGCATTTCTTAACAATGCAGCAAACCATAAACATTTAATCACTTTTTAATCATTTAATCTGTATAAAAGGTCCATCACTGTGACTGGATTGGCTGTTTCTCCCTCGCCCTGTCTTCCTTCAGCCCTTACCTTCTAGAAGCATCTTGCTAGTACACAGTTTTGCTTTTTTTTTCTTCTTCTTCTTTTTCTTTCTGAGTGAGCCCCGTGGCAGGAGGGTATTTCCAGGGCGTCTTTGCTCTTACTTATTTGTTAGTTCATTCACTCATCCATTTTTAGATAAAAGCTCGGGAGTCCCAGAGGACCTGGCTTCCGCAGACACAGTGGGGAGAATGGGAAGGCCGTGTTTGAATCTGCCCCACTAATGGTGATTGTCTGCATTCCTTGGCTGGGGAGTTACAGATTTGGGGAGATTAAAACACATTCCAGCATTCTGCCCATATAATAAACAATGAGAACATGCCTTTTCTTGCCGCAAGAATCTAGAGAAGCAAAAGATGGCCAGTCTGGAGGCACAGAAGCGGCCGCTCATGTTGGCAGCACTGAATGGACTCTCCGTTGCCCGGGTCTCGGGGCGGGAAGACAGTCGAGCCGATGCCACCCGAGTTCCCATGGACGAGAGGGTAAGCAGTGGGCTTGTCAAGTGCGTGATTCATTCTCTGTGATCTTGGGGTTCCAGAGCTCGCTCCTTGCCCAAACATGCCAGCCCTGAGGTTTGTTTGATGAGTTAATTCCCAGTTTGAGATTAGCAAGACCCGGTGTGTGCGTTGTATTAAACTGATGCTTTCCAGCATCTCAAGTTTCTTCATCGAGTCGATGCAGTGATGCCTACCTAACGGGACCTGCCCCTAGCAAGCCGCATGGCTTTGGTCCAGTCACTCCATTTCTTTGGGCCTGTTTTGTTGGTTTTTTTTTTTTTTGTTTGTTTTTTTTGCAAAACAAGGAAGTTCAGCCGTTGCTGTAGCTCTCAGCCTCTATGAATTTTGTGAACCAGTACCCTTTCTTAGGGAGTGATTGTCTTACCCGGATATTCATAGAATTCTTTCAATAGATCATCCCCAATTTGGCTGTAAAACGTGGCTGATTTATCATTGTTAGGATAATGCATTGTGAGAACTTTGGTTTTGAAAAGCAGGAAGAAGCTGCATGCTAGTGTTTTAGAGGTGAAGAGAGGTGTTCCTTTAGTTCCTGAAATTACTCTCCGGTTAAGAAACATGTGTAAATTTAATAGAGTGCTAGTAGCATTCCCGTTTCGGATTTCTGCCAGTGTACATGAAGTATTAGAAAGGCCCAGTGATGGGTATTAAGGAGGGCACGGATTGCATGGAGCACTGGGTGTTAGATGCAAGCAATGAGTCATGGGACACTCCATCAAACACTGAAACACTAACGCTGTACTTTGTGGTGACTAACATAACAACAACAACAAAAAAAAGGTTTAAAGGCAGAAGGGACTTTAGAGGAATCATTTAATCCAATGAATACCATGTGTTTGTAATGAGTAGTTTGGCCATGGGAAAAATAAAAGACAGGATCTCATCTTCAGAACTAGGGAACTATGGATCAGTATCGTCTTAAATTTATCAAAAACAAAAACAAAAAACAGAAAACCAAACAAAACACTGCTCTGGAAGTGGAGAAAAGGATGTTTGGGTAATTGAGAAGAACAGTCTTCTTATCCCTGGGACTTTAAACAGAGGTGTTAATAACAAAAACACGGGTTTTGAATTTGGGTTCTTGCCTGGCCTTACTGACCGCTTCTGTTTCAAGCGTGAGGGAGGAGGAGATTGGTTATTGAGACACTAGCACTACGGTGGATAAGGAGACCAGATAATCCAGCAGTCACTGTACCCCCGAAAGTACCGATTAGCACGATCACTGTAAAAGATTTCAAGGACTCTGACCGGTTGGAGGTTTTGAATAAGGTAATCCGGAGAGCTGAAGATTAATTTCTGTTGCAGTTCAGAACCCTGAAGAAAAAGCTAGAGGAGGGAATGGTGTTCACAGAATACGAGCAGATTCCCAAGAAGAAGGCGAACGGCACCTTCAGCACGGCCGCGCTGCCGGAGAACGCCGAGCGAAGCCGCATCCGCGAAGTGGTGCCCTACGAGGAGAACAGAGTGGAGCTGGTCCCGACCAAAGAGAATAACACGGGTTACATCAACGCCTCCCACATCAAGGTGAGGAGGGGAGGGGGGGGCTTGTGGAAGATTGCGGGGTTCCGGGGGGGCTTGTGGAAGATTGCGGGGTTCCAGGCAAAAAGGCAGGGAGGAAGAAAAAAAAAAAACACAAAACATCGGGTTCCGACTGAGCATCTTGGCTCGTCCCCAGCCCCCGAGGGAGTGTTTTTGAACTCCGTGCGGCTTAGTCAACCGGACGGGCATGTCCGTCACCAGGGAGAGAAGGGAGCCTCGCAGCCGCAGGAAGAACCTCGGGCCGGCGATTCCTGCGGTCCGCTCGCCGCTTCCTGCGGTCCGCTCGCCGCAGAGGAATTCGCTTTTTCCTCTCCGCGAGTTACGGCTCTCCCCAGCGCGCACGGGGAAGCTCAGGGTGTCCTCTTCGGGTCGTGATTCGCCCACGGTGGGGACTTTGGGGACTTTGGAAGTCGCAGGCGTTGTGTTTGTCTTGGCAGGGACGTTTTTAGGGGGTTTGGGAGCCGCGGAAACGGACCGGTTCTCCCCGGCGCTGTTACGGGGCGTGCGCTGTCCCGCCCAAGTCCCGGGGGTGCGCCGTGGTCCGAAGAGCGGACCCTGCAGCGCAGGCCGTGAAGGTGCCAGTGGGTGATGCGGGTCGTGCAAGGTTGGCCGCGTTCGTCAGCGCGGGAGTATCCTCCATTCTTTGTTAGTATCTCAGGTACTTCAGATCTTCACATCTTAGTATTTCACCAACTTTAAAAGTAGCGCCGCTTGACCCCAGCTAGAATTTAGAGTTCTAGATGCGTTGCCCTATGTTTCCTACATGGCTTACCTTCCTCAGTCTTCCAGTGACAGAACGTAGTTGCTTGGAATGTCACTGCAGGCTCTGACCTCCAAAGTGGGAGAACGTATTCATATACTAATAGTACAGCAGGATGTTTTTAAATCATACACAGTTCATGTTAATAGTCGTGTATGATCATAACCTCAGAAATCTGTTTCTGGCCTTGTTTGGAGTTATTTCCTTTCCTCATTGGACTTTCCAACTGTAGCTGAATTTTTGGTAGGTTCCTCTGAGTCTCTAAAATACAGCCATCACTATATTAAAAAAACTATATAAAAAATTTAAAAATAAATAAAATCCAGCCAGATGTCTGGTGCCTATGTCCGTTGCAATAGTTGTAGGACAGAATAGGAGAAGAACACTGTGGTTGCATGTAGGGGTTTTGTACACAGAGCATAGATAACCACGTGTATATTTTTAAGTACCAGAAAGTACTGTGCAAAAATACGAAGCGGTTACTCTTGTGGATCATACTGGGTATTTTAGTTTTAAGTTTTGAGAGTGAGAACTAAAACGATACAGAATGAACCCCAGGAAACTCTTGAGTAAACTGATGCTGCCAGTCAGCTTTCTGGGCTTAATTTAGATTAGGAAGTAATAGCCAAAGTAATGATTCAGACAAAGATACAAATCGCAGAAATGCTCCTTGGTAGAATATCTTTGGACTCTGACACAGCTATACCATGCTGTCTTCCTCTTTTGGCCAAATATCCTTCATCGTTTTCCATCTGCGCTCTGGAAAAGCTGTCAGTCTGCATCAGCTTCGCCCACCGGGTATTATTAACAGAAGCTTCCCTTTCCTCTGTATTCTCCAAGGCCTGCATTTCATCTTGTGGATCCGGGTTAGACATGGGTGCGTTTAATAGACCCGTAGAGCTTGTAAGAACTTGTCCTTGTGTTTTTCGAATAGAGCTGTAGATCTTGCCAATGTTTGCTCCCTGGGTTCCAAGCAGCTATTAACGTAGAGCCGAGATTGATTTGCTCCAGAGGTAGAATCATGACATCTGTGAAATCTACCTCAGTAGCATTGGTTGTTGTGTTTTTAATGCAGTTTCTAATGCCCTCCTGTCAATACTTGGAATTTGCTGATAGGCCCCAGGCAGCCGCATACTCTGGAAGTATTTATGGTTCCTATATGTTGGGTGCCAGAGAGGCTAATGTTTAAAATCACAATTCCACAGATAAATGAAACTCCTCGCCAGCCAGCCAATATATGAATGTTATCTCCCACCAGTACTTGGAAAATGGATTTTGCTTGCCAGCTTTGACCTAAACATGTCTTGTGTAATGAGACAATAACAGACATTGTTTTTGTTGGAATCCAGTTAGTATATAGTTTCATAAAATAAATGAGGGAAAAAAGTTTCAAACAATGATCACTTCGTGCTCCAAGAACTATCTAGAGATTTGCACTGGTGGACGTCTAAGGAGGCCCGATTTTACACAGGAATGGAAAGGAACACAGGAAGAATGCCGCCAAAGGGCACGATTTCACCCTGACAGCATGACCTTTAACACCTCGGGCACAATTTACTCCTGATTCTCTGCCACTAATACTTATAGCTGCAGAATTAGTCTCCCAAGGTCACCCTGAGCTGCATGGGGTAATACTTCTATTATCCAAAATCATCTCATGACTCTGAAGTTCGTTTGGATACGGTGGTACTGCATGAGCGAGGAGTCAACAATTTGATAGCATGCATGGTTGCTAGAGGTGCGTTCGTAACACCTGTACGTGACATACGGAGTCTCGGGAATAGTGGAGGGTGACGGCACAGTTCATAGCAGGCCTTCAGTACAAAGACCTCCCTTCCATAGGGATGATATTCCACGGTACACTTTTTTTTTTAATTGTGCAAAAGGATGGTGGAGAGTACTGTGCCTCAAACTGGGGGACACAGTATAATAGTGGGGATGTGAGATCAATTTTGTGATCAGGACCACTTTGAGGTTGTGTGTGTGTGTGTGTGTGTGTGTGTTTTAAATGAAACAGACTAGACTAGAGAGGAGGAAAGAATAGAAATAATCAGTACATTGTGCGTACTAAGCACAAGTATTACTTCTGTAACAAATTCTGTTAGGTTATACACACCCATAGAGTCATGCAATTTGTGTGTGTGTGTGTGTGTGTGTGTGTGTGTGTAACACTCACTGGTTTGTATATAATTACTATAAATTACAGACCAAAAAAAAAAGTGTTTTAATAGGCTTGAGTGACAAAATGTATTTTCATGTAAGAATGTCTTACCAGACTTTTTGATAATATCACTAGCCCATTTGGCCTAAAATATTATCCATGGTTTTCAGGTAGAGACAGACGGACCCATGGTCAGCAGGTAATGCTGTTCTGGATTTGGGGTTCATTTACCCTTGCTTTCCTTGGTTTCCAGGTGGTGGTTGGTGGGGCAGAATGGCACTACATAGCCACTCAGGGGCCCCTGCCACACACGTGTCATGACTTCTGGCAGATGGTGTGGGAGCAGGGAGCGAACGTGATTGCCATGGTCACTGCGGAAGAGGTAAGGGCACTGGGGGTACAGCCATCTGTCCCCGGGGGTGGTTGGGGGGGGTGGGAGATCGGCTCTGCATCTGGTGACCTCGCTGTCTCATCCTGCTTCCTCAACCACCATTTCTCTGCAAATGTTTTTTCTCTCTGGCACGCATTTCTTTTCTCTCCTCCCACATAGATTTGTTTTATTTCCCAAAGATAATTTATTGTCGTATCCCATTTTCATCCAGCTTATTAGCGCTTTTCCTTAGACTGCCATAAACTAGAATCAATCAAACAAACAAATAAGAACCGAACTTCAGTTCAGCCAGCTCACTTTTGTGTGCCAAACAGAGCGATCATCGCTCCCCTGGAATTTGAGGGCGAACTTGGGGCTGCTGTGGGTAGATCGGCCCATATTCCCAACCTCGGGCATGGCCAATCCCACACACTTTTGTGCTTAGCAGCTGAAAAGAGACCAGAATCTGTTGTTCCTGTAGAGGTCTCTCTCTTCTTTGGGGAGAGGAAAAAAAAAATCGTTTCCTTTCTTTGCCAAGTCAAACGTAGTTTTTCTGTTGTAACTAGAGAACTCTGCATGGTGTTCTAAAAACTGGTGCGCGCCGCTGGTCAACCGAGCAGTTTGCTTGGACTTTGCTGCCTTTAAGGGAAGAAGTTTTATATTTCTTCTGTTGTCACGTTCTCAGTTTTTTTTATTTTAACCACTTTCTTTTCTTCCTTTCGTGAAATTTTAACTTCCGTTTTGAAGTCATTTAGGGGACCAGCTAGCTTCATCTTTCACCAGTATCTATGGTAAGGAATACCCGCTTCCTGGTGCCTGGGTGGCTCAGTTGGTTAAGCAACTTCCTTCAGCTCAGGTCATGATCCTGGAGTTTCGGGATCAAGTCCCAAATCGGGCTCCCTGCTTGGCCGGGAGTCTGCTTCTCCCTCTGACCTCTTCCCTCTCATGCTCTCTCTCTTTCTCTCTCTCTCTCAAATAAGTAAAACCTTAAAAAAAAAAAATGGAAAAGGAATACCCCTTTCCTACAAATTTTTAAAGGGTGGGGAGCAGCGAACTGAAAACAAAACTCACATTTCGTTCATGGACTGTTCTAAGTAGTTGCTTTCCAGAACCACCCCTTAAGAAGGTAGCGGTGAAAGTCAGTTCAAGCCCCTTAAAACCTGTAGTACTTCTCTCAGCTGACTTGAGACCTTCCCACGAAGAGTAAATTCTCTGTAAAATGTGTAGAATCGTTTTTTTGTCTTATGAAATCGCACTACCAGAAGGGATTCATTCAACTCCAAACAGTGTGTCATCTGTGCTGACCGGGGGCCTGGCAGCCGACTAGATAGGTGTGATTCCTGTCCCCAGGGAGCTCCCGTCTTGGTGGGAGGGACCAGACAAAATGAACAAATAAAGGAAGCTCAGGGGGGTCCCGGCCACAAAGGAAGCAGAACGGAGGATGGCATCGAGAGTGGTCTGCACGGTCAGACGTGCGGCCGTGGGCCCTGCAGGGAGGTTGCTGTTGAGCTGAAACCTGGGTGTCCGGAAGGGGCTGGCCTGACAGGCGTGAAGCCTGGTGGTCTGTGTGGCAGCCAGAGGCTTACAGTCTCTTGGAATTTGTCATCCGCTTGGACACTCAGGAGTGACAGAAGTTAAGGGAGGCTTTACTGACCTCCCTTGGTCAGTAAAAGAGGCAGGTGTCCTTCAAACGTAAGACTCCGTTCGAGCAGATGAATTGGGACAGGAGCCTTTGTAGCCCCCCACGGGTGTAAGCAGGGGGCCATCAGGGCTCCTCGGAAAAGCAGCCCCGGCGCCCACGCTCAGTGCCCCAGCGCTGCCTGCTGCTTAGCCCTCCTCTGCCTCCTCCCGCTTCCTGCTTGGGGTTTCCTTTTAGGTCACCATCTGATCCACTCCCCACTACAGTGACTTAACCGTGCAAACCTCAGAAACAGAGATCCCATGTTGTTCCTGCCCTTGGCCCTCTCCACTGGCTCTTCTCCCTCACGTTCAACTGCAGCACAGTTGTCCGCCTTCTGAATATCTCTCTGCTGTAACTACCGCTGCGAAGGTCTTGGTATCAGTGCCTGGGATCTCCCCTGTGATGGAGACTGCCCGGTGCCCTGCGTTAGTGACCTAGAAGCTGCTCGCGTTTCCTCTGTCCTCAGAGTTTAAGAAGGCGGGGTTAAGAGCTTCCCCTGACTGTATTTCTGGTTTTGCTTTTGTGTCTCATTCAGGAAGGTGGACGAACCAAGAGCCACCGATACTGGCCCAAACTGGGTTCCAAGCACAGCTCGGCCACCTATGGCAAGTTCAAGGTCACCACAAAGTTCCGAACAGATTCCGGTTGCTATGCAACCACAGGCTTGAAGGTCAAGCACCTTTTGTCTGGGCAGGAAAGGACGGTGTGGCATTTGCAGTATACGGACTGGCCGGATCACGGCTGCCCAGAGGACGTCCAAGGATTTTTATGTAAGTTTTTTCTTCCCAGTCAGTATTTTACCAACTGCATCCATGGTCTGATAGTTGGAAGCGAAATGGAAAGAGATGTTTTCTCTTAAGTGGCAAACGTATTATATCATTGAAGTGTACGTCCCTCCATATGTATGAAAGAGAAGAATAATACATGTCATCTGTCACAGTCCCCTTACCTTTTACCCAAATAAGCTGAAACTGTGGCAAACTAGTTCATTCCATCTTGATGTAGGCTTTTAGGTACTCAGTAATAAACCTGACAGATGTCACATGTCTGAGCCTTGAAAATATTATGCTAAGTAGCAGAAACCAGACACAAGAGGACAGACATTGTATGATTCCATTTTAATGAAGTATCCAGAATAGAAAACTTCACAGAGGTAGAAAGGGTAGATGTTACCAGGGACCAGGGGAAAGGGGAAATAGGGAATAGGAAGTTATTGTTTGAAACAAAATTTCTGTTTGGGGCAATGAAAACGTTCTAGGAATGGGTCCCGGTGGTAGTTATGCAACCCTGTGAAAACACTTATTTTTAATTTTTCATGGGGGTTTGCATTTCATAAGCCCTGCATTTCCCTTCCTTACAACAAAAATCTCAATGAGTACTTTCCGGTTACCCTCTGATTAAGACACTGGGAATTATTGAAATCGAATTGTTGTTTTTGAAACTATCATTTTGTAATTTTTCAATATATTTTCGATAGTATGGTTTTCTTAGAAGCTCGTTGACCTAAAATATATGCGGTATTTTATTTGAAAAGCTGAGTGTGTCCCCACTGCATTTCAGGCTGTGGATCAGGTTCTTAGAATCAGGGAACCATTTCTGTTTGGAAGGCACTGGCAGTCTCATGAGAAAGGCAGGCCAGTGAGGACAGTCCGGGGGTGAGATCTGACACTGGTGATGGCTACAGTGCTCCCCCTTCCTTTTCCGAAGTCTTACTTAACTGTCCTGCACTTGTGGGGACACCCCATTCCTTGCTCACCCAGTGAGGCCTCGGGCTCTTGGCAGATTTATTACCTGTGTGTTGTTGACTTTCCTGCGGACAGAAGACGAGTATAGGAACACCATCTGGATGTTGCGTAACGTCAAACCCTTGATTTTATTTTGATACTCACTTAGAACCTGCGGTATGCACAGAGGAGAATGGAGAGGGAGAACAGGTCTTCAAGAACCTAAAAAGAACATTTCACAAGTTCCAGCGGGAAACTTCTGATGCATACCTGTTCCCTGCTGCGAGTACTTGCTTTCCCACTGGGGCAGTGATGGTGGGACTTGAGGGGGTGTCACTGAGAGAGAACGGAAGGGGGATGGGAATCAAAGGACCGAGAGCAAGATCTAGAGAGGTCAACTGAGGTCAACTGACCTCAACTGAGGTTATCTACAGTTATCTGTAGCTCAAAACATTCATAAGGAGGCCAGGGACCTTTGTAGAACTTTCTTTCCTCCTAACAGTGCTCTTTTTTTTTTTTTCCTGGTAAGCCCTTGCTTACCAAGCCTTTGACTTATCAGAATTATCTCCAAGATGCAGAAAAAAAGGAAACAATAAAAGTAGATCAGTTTGATGACTGGCAAACAGCTCTGACAGACGTTTGAGTCTATAATGTGATGAAAATTATAGTCCGATTTTTTCAATCCAAACCAAGGAAGGCCCATCTAAATTACTGAAAAACAGAGAAAAAATTTTTTTCAAAGATTTCTTTATTATTTTAGAGAGAGTGGGGGGGGTGGGAAGGGGCAGAGGGAAGGACAGAGGGAAGGACAGAGGGAGAGAGAATCTCAAGCAGGCTCCCTACTGAGCACAGAGCCCGATGCGGGGCTCAATCTCAGGACCCTGAGATCATGACCTGAGCCAAAACCAAGAGTCAGACACGTAACAGACTGAGCCACCTAGGCACTGCCATAGAGAATATTTTTAAACAATGTAAATTTGTTGACACTTCTAAGAAACTCAGTGTGCTGGGGGACCAAGGAGCGGGGTCTTCGAAATCTTGGCTCTTCCGGGTTTTTAGGAGTTTTAAAAAGATTCTTGCCTGTGTTTAAATTCAACTCCCTGGAGACAGGGGCTCAGGGCACTGGCTTCCAGCCTGGAGAAGTCTTCGCTGAGTTCTAGCTTAAGGAACTTAATTCACGTGGCTGCTAGAGAGAGCATCCGTTTTAATCCTATTTCTCTGTGTTTTATGAAATTCCATGTAGTGGTAGCATCTGCTTTATGGACCAGTATTCCTTTCTCTTCTCTTCTTAAACCTAGCACGAGAGGAAGACCTCTCCTGTGTGCGGGAACATTGCCTTTTCTGTCCGAGAGTGCACAGCCACTGAATTTCTCAGCCCTCTCACAGAGAAACTGAGAATTCCATGCACCGTGTTTAGCTCATGTTGGTCCCTCGTAGTAACTGCTATGTCTGGGCATCTTTCCCTCTATTCTGTTTTGTCCGAGCTCATTGTACGTCACTGGTGGTGGTGATGATGGTAGTCGTTGACTTTGGTAAACTACTTCCGATGACTTTGTAATTGCATTAATGTCATAAAGGCAAGTAGGAGTTCGTAGTAATTGGATGTAAACAGACGCTTCTAAGTCACTAGGCGGGTTTGGGCTCCCTTTTTGTTCTCTCCAACACTTTGAGCACTTCCCCAGTCTTGTCTACAACGCTTCATGGGGATGAGATTTTCTGAGTATCGAGAACATTTCGGTCAGTTTGTCCCCCGAGCTAGCTACTATAGAATCTCTATTTCTAATGGACTTCTTCCATTTCTTGGACTGTTTGAGGATTACGTTTTATAGAATTTTCCTTTTTTTCATGCCCATGAACAGGAAAAGTTATTAAGGCTTGTACGGCTGTAATTTGTCACTCGTGCCCAACTGGAATAGGGAACAGACCCCGCCGCAGCCCTGCCGAGCCAGGCAGATGTCAGGAGGGACATGGAGGTGACAGGACCCGTGTACACACACACACACACACACACACACACACACACACACACACACGTTGCCTCCAGAGGGGGGAGGGCTCCTCTTCAGCTACTGACATAACCCGGTGGAATCGGAGCTGTAAAGCAGGACCCCCTGCCTCCCCCCCATCTATTTTTACATCTAAAAATGAAGTCAAGCCTCAGTTGACATTCAGTCATTCCGTGAGGGGAAGGAGGAAGGGGCAGATGGACGCTCTTCCCACCAGAAATTGGCTCTGACAGGCGGGCGTTTCAAGGGGACCTCGCTGGTGTTCTGATCCCAGTCTGTTAATAGTAGGAATTGCTGTAAGTAATGTCGAGAATCATCTGCTTGGGGGACTTTGGGATTTGCAGAGGGGAAAACAGAATTTAATTTTTAAAAAAGAACTATTTAATTTAAAGAACAAATTCTCCCGTGGACTAATTGACTCCCAGCTGGTCCTTTCTGGATCCAGGACTGTACTGCGGGTACCAGCCAAATAATTAGTGTCTTGTAAGAACTGTAAATTATTGTCACTTGAAAAAAAAAAAAAAGAAAAAACGGAAAATATTCACCTTCCTTCTTTTTATCCCCTTCCCCCCTTTCTGGTGTGCGAAGCCAGGTAGGACTTTGGTGACGGGATCTGTATTTTGTCTTGCAGCCTACCTGGAGGAGATCCAGTCGGTCCGTCGCCACACCAACAGCATGCTGGAAGGCCCCAGGAGCCTGCACCCCCCAATCGTGGTCCACTGCAGCGCCGGAGTGGGGCGGACCGGCGTGGTCATTCTTTCTGAGCTGATGATCTACTGCCTGGAGCATAACGAAGTGAGTCATTGGAGGCTTTCCTGAATACGCCACCTTGGGGACAAATGTACTCCGCCCCCAGACCTTCCCCGGGGCCCTTTGCGTTTCCAGGACTTCATTTTCCGTCTTGTGACAAGACTTTTCCAGATCCACGATTCCTAGCTGGCCTCTGACATTTACAGCCTTTCTTATCTTCCGCCTTTCCCTGGCTCCGCCGTAGACTCGAAGATAACACAGAAGAAAGAGATGAAAGTGTGAGATAGGAAACATTGAGAAAGCCTGGTGTGCTTGGTGTCGGCTTACAGAAGGCTGTGTGGTGTTTTGCAGCCGGTCTGGTTCTATCGTGGGTCACCTTCCACGGTGGGTTCTCTGGTCACAGGTCATCTAGCTGCGACTTGCATTTCCGGGGTGTGCTTCAGCCGAAATCCTCTGCAAAAAAATGTATTTACTGGATGACCGGGAGGTTGTGGGCCCTCTAGACAGGCCCTGGGGTAGCACACGGACATGGTCTGCCCCTGCAACGGTGCATGCCTAGCTCTCCTCCCCACAGAGGTGGGCTGTGCTGAGCTGGTGCCCACGCGGTGTGTGGCCACTCCTGCAGCTCGAGGCCACGGAGTGGTGCGGAGGGGCTTCTGATTTCACGGAGGTGAGATCAGATCAAATCCGAGGCTTAAGAACCATTCTTCCGCTTTCTGTTCACATGGGTCTTGGGGGGTTTTAAATGGCTTTCACTTCTTTTGTTAATGCTCTTCGTTGGGGTCTTCAGAGCAGCCGTGTAGAGGAGCTGGGCACCTGCCCTGCTTTACAGACGAAGCTCAGGTCCAGAAACAATTTAGGGACTTCTCCAGTGCTAAGGTGAGAATGAGGTCTTCTAGTTCCTGGTCCCCAGTTCTTTTCCTGTCTTCACTCTGCCGGCAGATGCCAAGTGCTATTGGTTCTTGTTCTATTCCCAAATTATACAGGGGAACCTGGCTGGCTCAGTCGGGTAAGCATCTGCTTTGGCTCACGTCGTGGTTCCAGGGCTCTGGGATCGAGCCCTATATCGGGCTCCTTGCTCAGCGGCGAGCCTGCTTCTTCCTCTCCTCCCCACTCATGCTCTCTTTCACTCTCTCACAAAAAAATAAATGAAATATTTAAAAAATAATAGTAAATTATATAGCTTGGAGAATCCAAGGAAACTTTTGAGGTGGTTCCTTAGTTGTTAAATTAGGGAATGTGACAATACAGGTTCTGTGAAAGAACTGATATAATATATGGATTTGCTCAGGAGTATCAGTCGTTTGAAAATCAGATTAAATATTGCCCCACGAAATTTGTTATACTGAAACTTCCAGAAAAATGATAAATATGCAAGTTCAAACATGTTCAAAGGATTTTTAAACTCTGCCTATATAAAGTTCATTTTGGAAATTTTGAACCCATATGTATTTATGTGCTGCTGAAAAGTAGAATCCGTGGGGCGTGTGGGTGGCTCAGTCAGTTGGGTGTCCCGACTCTTGGTTTTGGCTCAGGTCATGATCTCTGCATCATAGAATCAAGCTCCACACTCAGCGGGGAGTCTGCTTCTCTCTCTCTTTCCTTCTGCCCCACAATGCTCTCATGTGCTCTCTCTCTAAAATAAGTAAATCTTAAAAAAAAAAAAAAAGTAAAATTGGGCTTATACCAAAAGTGGACTACTTTTAAAAACAGACATTCTGTTGATGAGCAAAATGCCCATCGCAGAATCAGCTGAGACTACCTAACAGGAATTTTGTCATCTTCCTTGAGTTTTTATCTTTTTGTCTCACATCATGAGATTTCTTAATTATTTGCTCCTCTGTCACTTCTAGAAGTCTCTGGAAGGGTCTAGTAAACTGAATAGCTTGCCATTGAGTCCCAAAGCGACTCAGTGCCAGGGAGATGGAGAATGATGAAGTAGAAGCGTAGTGTATATGGTGTGAGTATATCCAAGCTCTGCCGGAGACACAGTGGGATCCAGAGGAGGAGGAAAGCCTCATCATCATCCCCTCCCCTAGCTATCTTACCACTCCCTTGTGTCACTGTCTTCCCCACAGTCCCCCTCTGTCTACCATTCCCTGTGAACTCTTCCTATGCTCCCCACTGCTCCTTTTGTCCATCTTGTCTGACATGGAAGGTGGTTCTGTTCTGAGCTCTTTGGAGACCCACCGAAAGCTGAGCCTTAGTAATGTGATGACACGAAGGCTCATTGGCCCCCAGATGTTACTGACCCAATAGGACATACAGCACATGCCTGAGCCAGTGTGGTGC
This sequence comes from Martes martes, assembly GCF_963455335.1. Taxonomy (NCBI): domain Eukaryota; kingdom Metazoa; phylum Chordata; class Mammalia; order Carnivora; family Mustelidae; genus Martes; species Martes martes. The sequence continues at coordinate 53,816,540 of NC_137903.1, forward strand.
CAAGTGAGGATTCAGCCATTAGGGCCTCACACAGACTTGGTGAGGGCTCAGGGTGATTAAATTCTCTACAGTGTGTCCAAACATAGTGGATTTCCTCAATGCCCAGTTGCACGCCAGAACATTCTTTGCTGGAACATGGTCAGTCCAAAAAGGACTTCTGTTCCCATTGATATTCAAAGATAGCAAGATGACTCATATTGTTCCCTTCCCTTCCCCTAGCACAAATATAGCCAGCCTTATCTGTCCCATTTCCCATCACTGCTATTGGTAGATGGTTAGGGAGAGACAAGTTCTCTACTTCGTTCTGCTTCAGGCCTGGCTAGTAAGAGTCAAACCCTCATTTCAAAGGAAGAGTGGAACATATTTAGCTCTTTTATTTGTTTTTTAACCAAAGATTTTTTTTTTTTTTTTAAAGATTTATTTATTTATTTATTTGTCAGAGAGAGAGAGAGAGAGAGAGGAGCGAGAATGAGCACAAGCAGACAGAGTGGCAGGCAGAGGGAGAAGCAGGCTCCCTGCTGAGCAAGGAGCCTGATGTGGGACTCGATCCCAGGACGCTGGGATCATGACCTGAGCCGAAGGCAGCTGCTTAACCAACTGAGCCACCCAGGCGTCCCTTAACCAAAGATTTTGACAAATAAATATAAAATTGTACGTCCTGTTTTTCTCCTCTCTAAACTTCCCTGCCTCCCATCCATTGATTCTGGATTTAGTGTACTTTATATTTTAGTCTGTAATCCATACAGTGTTAGTTTTGTCAGAGAAATGCCTTTTCTTCTTCCTGGAATAAAGATGCTTTTTACAGTCAGGTCAGGGAGCTGTGACGTGGGGAGGGAAGGGAATACTCCTAGGCTCCTCTGACAGGTGTCTTCGTGGTCCACCACTTTGGGTCACTGAATGTTAGCTTGACATTTTAATGCCTATACTTTTTTTTTTTTTTTCTAAAAAGCACTAGTTTTATGGTTTGCAGTCCTCTACCTTGTCCCCCCGGGATTTAGCGCTCTGCCCTAGATCAGCTCATAATAAAAGGTTAGGTTTTCAGTACCCAAATAATGAGATGTCTTCTCTGGCTGCTTTTCTGAATATGTTATCCCTTCCTCATGGAGTAGAGAGGAGAAAATGCCTTCTAGACAAAACTGAGCACACAGCAACTGCGGCATGATTCCTTGGAGTTAGGGACAGTGGACAGCAGAGACTCTGGGAGTGAATCTTCAGGGCAACTAGGACTCTGGTTGATTATGGGGGAACTTTCTTTGTCTTGTCTCACAGCTGTCCCCTTTCAACATGCTGTCTTTAGAGCTGAGTCTTATAGGCTATTGAAATGGTAATCACCACGTTGGTGGATGGAGCTCGAGATGGTGGAGGTGGCTGAGGGACGTAGATGTGATGATGGTGGTGCAGGAGATGATAGTGATGGAGGTGGTGGAGGTGGAAGGGGTGATGACAACAGTGACAATGACAGTATCAGAGTAACAACCAGCAACCTATATTGAGTGTGCCCCCACCATTCTGGGAGCCTTACAACTCAAGTAGCCTTTACAGTAACCTTATAAGAGGGGTCCTGGTAATGCCCTGTGTGACAGAGATTCCGAGGCACAAGTAGATGAAGGGACATGTCCCTGTCCCACAGCCAAGTAGTGTGAAGGCCGGGGTTTGGCAGATGAAGCCTGACCCGAGCCCGTGCTCTTAACTGGTGTGTGACCCTGCCTCCCCATCAAAACCTTGATGGGAATGGGGGAGTAGCAGCTTTAATCTCTCTTTACGTCTTCAGCGCCCAGCTCAGTAACACTCACCAAGCAGCGTGTGCTGGTGTAAGTTCATCATTGGGTGCCCACGTGTTGTACATCGCGCTGACAGTTACTTTGGAGTATCGTGCAGATACTAGTTCGAAGCTTATGATGTAGGCTGTAGGTTTTGACTAACAGTTTGAGGATTCACATGCCTTTTTCTCTTTCCTTCTTACTGAGGACTTGCCTCTGTCCCTTTTAAATTTGTGGTGCGCATTACATGTTTTTGGAGAAGAGAGACCAAGAAGGCTGGCATGTGCTGTATCTTAGCTATATGAAGTTTGGAAGTGGCTGAAGTGGCTTGTAAAAGTCAAGTAAGAAAAGACCTACAGCTGGGGGTGCGTTGCCTTGCCTCCTGCGGTTGCTTGGCACTTGCAGACCTCATGGGGCTGGTGTCGACCCGGGGAGGAGCTCCCAGAGCAGGGGCCGGGGGCTGCGGCCATGCTGGCTTTGCGGACTCCGTGAGACTTCTGCTCTGGCTGGTTCAGGAGGATGGAAAGGACTCGACTGAGCCTCTGGTCTGTGTTAATTCCCTTCTGTTGAAGAATTGACACATGGACAATCTCATTTAATATAGAAGATACTTTTAATGAAAGGTTTTCACTCTAATTATGGCTGTTGTGATGAGCACCGGGTGTTGGATGGGAAGTGTTGAATTTCTCTGTTGTACACCTGAAACTAACATTACACTATATGTTGACTAACTAGAATTTAAATAAAAACTTAAAAAAAAAAAAGAAAGAAAAGGCAAAAGCTGAGAAGCAGCCTAGTTATCCTGGAGAACACCCCAAACACGGAATTGGTAGAATTTCTGAAAATGGGTGTGAGGCGTAGAGACAAAAAGAGAAGGACCAACTGGAAAAAAAAAATCAACCAACCAACCAATCAACATGACTGTGTTCAGAGATTGTAACTTGATGTTTTCAAGGTTTATCCATAAATCATCTCACTTGATAATGACCACGATTCTGTGAGGTGGCAGGATCAGTATGATTTTTCTCAGTTCATTAATATTAATAATAATGGGTAGTCTTTATTAAGAACTCAGTGTGTGCCAGACACTGTGCCAAATGCCTTACGTGCATGTCACTGCTGGATCCCATCAGGCGGGTCTGACCGGTCACCCGCTGTTCTGGCTGAGGAAGTGTTGCTAACCTGGGCAGAGCCACGCTGTCGTCAGAGGAAAGCATCGGTATTTTTCTTGTACAAATAAGAAACTAAGACCCAGAGAGGTCTTGAATCCTGCCACTTAGTCCTGCCGGAGTGGGGAGTACCAGTCCGGGATGAGCGACGATCGCCTCTGGGTTTTCTTGAACCGTCTGGTGCATGTTTCACATCTCCCACCCGTGCCAGCGGCACGTGACAACCAGATTCTCCAGGTACTGGTAGAAGGTCTTTGAGTGGGCAACCCTAGAGGGGCCAGGCCCTTGACTTTCTCGTGTACCTAGAGATGGGCAGTGAGCCAAAGCTTCCTGGAGGAGGGAATGAGGAGGGACCCAAGGGCGGCTTCTCATCTCAGGATGTGGTGCTTGTTCTCTTTTCTTGCAGAAGGTGGACGTGCCTGTGATGCTGCGGCTGCTCAGGGAGCAGAGGATGTTCATGATCCAGACCATCGCCCAGTACAAGTTTGTCTACCAAGTGCTCGTCCAGTTCCTCCAAAACTCCAGACTCATTTAACCCCCCCGACCCAGCTCCTGCAAGAGGACCCAGCTCCGTCGTGCAGACGGGGAGGCACCCCCAGACAGCATCTCCCCCTGAGGGGCGTGGATGGCCAGAGCAGGCAGGTCATGGGCTCCCTGAGGACAGGAGCCGAGAGCATTCACAAACATCATAGATTATTTTATATGAGATAATTTATTTTTTTCCCCTTTGGGATAACTTTTGTGAATCATTGTAATTCAGTTTTCACAATAATATAGTACTTTTCATTTGAACCCTATTTTGACTGATCTGCATTGTAAATATGGCAGTAGGAAGGGCTGTCTGGTAGATCATCTGGAGTACAGAGGCATAAAGGGAAGACATCTCTAGTGAAGTTGCGGCCAGATGGGTAACTGACCCTGAAATTCATCAGCCTGATCTTCACATCCAAATCCAACATGGCAAGAAAATTAATTTGTTCTAAAATAAAAAGATAGGGGCCAAGGCCCTTCCCTGAAGGGAAAAAACAACAACAAAAAAACCCCCACTATTCTCTTATATTTGGGGGCTCATGAGCCTTGATGGCCAGTGGCCTCCCTTCTTCCTTTCTGCCCTCATGCTCAGCAGTTCAAGTTAAAGACAGGAACAGCCGTCATCCAGGCTGAGCGAGGAGCTCTGTGCTGTACCTTTCTCAGCGCTCCCTTCTCTTGGAGTCCGGAGCCTGTGTTCCCTGCCAGGGAAGCGCCCTCCACCACTACTGCTCCCTGTTTGCTCAGCGGGCCCCAGTCCGGTGGTCTTTGAGGCTCTGGGCCAGGCCATCTGTGCAGCTAGGCCTCCTGCCTGATTGAGGGAAGATAATGGACCCGAGTGGGAAGAGAAAGGAGACGGGTAGGCTCTTGATATCATTTTTTATTTAAATAGGCTTTGTGTGCTGGACAGAGGCGTGAAGGTCGAGGTGCTGGGTACATTCTGTCTTTCCATCAGTCACCAAGTCACTGGAAATGCTGTGAAGGGAACAGTTGGAAAAGCTGATTGATGGGGGCTGTTTGGCACTCAGGTGGCGGGGCCCCGGCCAAGAAGCGCGCTGGGAGGCCCCTCCCAGCTGTGCGGCTCTCGCTGCAGGCTTTGGCCTGTAGGGGCAGCGCTAAGCCCACTCGGGACCCTGTCCTCCACTTTTTGGCCACTGGATGCAAGATGCGGGGTTCTGTCTCACACGAAGCCCTTTACTGCTTCCCTGTTCTCCGTGCACCCCCCTCTCCGGGCACTTCACGGCTCGCCTCTGTGTGTCTCCTCCAGAGCCTACGCTGGTCATTGACCTGAATTTCTTAGGTCGGTACGCGGCAAATCGTGCCACACCTTTTCCCTCTAGCTGGATTTTAGGACTTCGCTTCTCTCCTTAGTTCCTTCTTGAATGCAACTTTCATACCGTGGCTTTGTTCTTAGAATTGGCATTTGTGGGTGTCCCCTTACATAAGCTTTCCTCTGCTGCCGCCTTTTTTTGTTTTGTTTTTCCTGAGCTGAACGTGTTCAGAAAGAATGGCGTCAGGTCAGCCAGGAAGAGCGAGCCCGTGTGACCTCCGGTTACCCGTGGCCCCAGAGGGCGTGGAAGGGGATTCCCGGTGAACTGCTTTGGAGCCGAAGCCCGCTCCGTTTCACACCGGGCCAGGGGCTGTGGCGGTGGTTCTCTCACTTGGACTCAGAGCACCTGGCGAGGAAGGGCCTCCTCTCTTCTACTCCCAAGTCTGAAGCATCAGTCAAGGAGGGTACCTTCAACTAAGCTCTCGAGATTCTGAAATTTACGTGTGCGTTCTAGAAAAGAAAACCATGAGTCTGCCCTACACTTTGAACGGCACAGAGCTCCTCACCCTCACCAGGAGACACCTGGAGCTTGGATCATCCACAGGCAAAGAGGTATCTGTTTCCTTTCCTTGGACACTTTTGCATCCTCAGGATAGTCTGCCGTTTGGGATGTTTTCACAGTTGGTCTGCAGCTCCCGGCTTCTCGGATGATCATCAGTACTTCTGTTCCGTCTCTCCGGCCCCCAGCGCGGGCACTGTGAGATCGAGTCTCACGTGGGCAGCATGTAGAGCCGCTGCCTCTTTGAGCTCATCACACCTGCTCTTCCTTTCAACCCGCCCGCTGCTCTCACTTTGTGCTACGGGAGTAGTCGTTAATGCACACAACGCCGGGAAGGGGTAGGTTTGCTGTCCAGTCGCCTCACCAAAGTTTCTGTCGAAACCCAAAGGAAACCACTTGAAAGTTACTCCACATATTTCACTTTTAAAAACAAATGTTTTGGGTTCTGTCGCGCATTCTGCATTCATTTTCCCCATCTCCAGCGAATGCCAGCACAGCTCCTGTGAAATCAGCAGCAGGCGGCGAAAGTCCTTCTAGTGGCATCTGCATAATAATTGCACAGAGATGCTTTATATCTGGGAAGCAGGCCAAGGAATAAACCTTGAAGCAAAGTGTATTAAATTAGTTATCTAGTTAGAGCTTTTGGACTGAGTTCCTGATGATGGATCAAGTCTGAAGCTGGAGCTGTCAGGGCCTATTTTTTTTCTGTTTGGATTTGAAGAGAGAAAATTAAAAAGGAGGAGGGGGGAGAGACCATCTTGCAAGCAAAGCCATTCACCACTTTGGGGCCTCTGGTTTTTAAGTTTTCCAGTGGAAATGTTTCATTTCTGTGGCCCGCACTCATTCGGACACAGGGAGCCCGCATTTGTCCTTGTTTGCCGTGGTCCCTGGATGGCGGGGGCCGAGTCTGATGTCTTCATCCTTGAGCGGAGCTTAGCTGAGCCTACTGGTTCCCTTGGGCTCTAAGGAGACACCACCTTTCGTAGGATTTATGTTTAACGCACCTCTTTCCTTGGCTAGGAGGTAAAAGGATTTGGCTGCATTCGAGAGCGATGCCAAACGTTGATTTCTTTACAGGAGAGGAAAGAGGAATGAGCTCCTCTTCTCAGTGAGTGGGCAGCAGCAAGACTGGGAAAGGGGAAAACCTCTCAACATGGAATATTTTGAGCACTGTGCTTCCAAGGAGCTTAAATGGAGAGAATTTTACTTTTACAAACTTTATGATCCTAGATTTAGATTAAGAAGAGGAACCATGATTTATCTATGATTTGATTTTTCCTGTGATTTACATCTCATTGCTTGTCTTGGAGACTCACGTGGCTGTCTCCGGTCCCTTCTTCCACCAGCCCGGTCGGAGGGGCTCTGTGGGCCCCGTCGAAGAGGTTCCTGTGGGACCTGACCACCGGCTTTCCCAGTGCTCTCTTCTTTATCTTGTCTACTCTTAGCTTTTGAGGTTCAGTTTTGGACTCCAGGGCGTGCAGGAGGTCAGCATTGTTACCAGCTGCCTACTTCTCTCATCTTTTTAGCTTAATTACAGGTTGACCATAGGAAATTGACAGTAGCTAGACCATTTTTTGTTACAGTGACAGAAAACTCACATGAATCAACCTAATCTATACAACATTTTTCTTCCCCGATATAGTAAGGTCCCAGCACACCGTATGTCATTTCTCCGCAGAAGTGCAAATGAACAGGAAAGCATGTGAAATGGGCAGCTTGGCCTTGCTGTGGTGAGCTTTGCCCTCAGTGCACAGGTCACCTCCTGGGACTGGGAAGTCACTCTTTGCAGAGATGTTAGTACACCTAGCTGTTAGAATGTTCTCATAGGCAGCGCTGGCCATCAGGCACATCACTGTGGGGTTTTCGGCTGCCCTCTTTTGACATACAATCTGTGTTAGCCCAGTGGTCACAGCACATGGCGTGTGGGCCTGAAGGTGTCCGCAGCCAGAAAGTAGTGTGTGCTTTCAAATCTCATTCCTCCACTTCTGGTGATATGTCTGATGGTGAAAGCAGGTATAACTATTGACTTACTTTCTGGGGAGATGTGTCCACCATTTTGAGATGGGGGGAGTGCCATGGAGCTGAGACACAAGGGACAGGACTGGGTCAGACCCACGTGACTATTACTCTGTTCCTCCTTCTTCCTCCATTTTGGCAAAAGCTCTTGGGGGTCCTAGAGGAGGAAATTTCCAGAAGTACCGAGTAATCACTGTTGGGGTCCTTAGGTGGCCCTGTGTGGGCAAATCTGCTTCCTCACGTTTTACCAAAGACTCTGCTGCTGCCCTGTTTTGCTTTGTTCCTATTATTTTATCAGCTCTATTCCTATGATTTTTCAGGCTTTTAGTGATTTCTTTTTGTGAACAAATTAGCCACTCAGCTACTTTTTCTACTGCTTCCAGGAGAAATTCGGGTTTTCCATGGACACTGCACAAGTTTCCCAGTGGCCTACAGCATTCTGGATGACAAATTACTTGGCCCTATAGGATGGAAATAATCTTAGTTGGCCCTATAGGGTGGAAATCTCTAAGATGTTAAATTACATTTGAAACTTCTCTTGGATGCTGTGCAAGAAAACAGAACGGTTCTTGTTTCTGCCTCGGCTCCCTAGACATCTGGGGGCAAAAGACCTTAGTGATACCTTCTTTGAAAGTAACAACAATGTGCCTGGGAGAGATGTGAGGGTACAGCCAATCAAATCTGCCCATCCAAAGATGTTGCCCCCAAATCACTGTTATTCATAGGATCCCACAAAACTCCATAGCCAGCTTGTCTAATATGTAACCCTTTTCCTGCCTGTGCTCACGTTCTGCGTTTGGGTGATAAGCTCAGGTGGCTGAGCAGTTGTGTTCTGCCTACTTTTCTTATCTCTTAGCTAAATAGGACTGCATCTTCTGCAAGGTCAGACAAAAAATGTTCCCTATGGATATGTCCTTGAGCCTGGCATATGGAGTGTCTGGCCTCCATCAACTGCATGAGACCGGATAGCTTATTGTTGGGGGCAGTGACGTCGGAGGGTGTGTATCAGTTCCTGCTGTGCAGAGTTCAAACATAAGTTCAGGGACCTTTTGTGACAAGGCAGGAGGTGGTGTGCGGCCTGGCCATGACGAGCATCTGCGTCGAAGGTCCCTGTTTCTTCTGTGGTGCTCGGGCTGTCAGGATCATTCTTTCCCAAAGATGCCATAAGCTTGCCCAGGGAAGTTATAAACGGGAAGAGGAAGAGGGAGGGCATCTCAGAGCAGCCCTGAAGTTGCTATCCAAAAAAATGTACCGGTTCACAAATAATTTTCTGAACTCTGGAACGTCTCCTGCTTTCTGCTTCCTGCTCTGTGCGGCCGGAGGGATGGAAAGCGCGTGGTGGCAGCCCGAGGAAAGACGGGGCTGCGGGTTTGTGGTCTGTTTCACCCTTCCTCGTGGTTTCAAACAGCCCTCGCCACTGTGGTGGAGCTCGCTGAAGGTCAGGGGTTCGGGCGTGTGCCTGGGGGTGCCATCGCCCCTCGCCCGCTGGCAGCTTTGCCTTTCTGTGCGGCCTCATTAGCGGAGGGTCCTGCCTCCCCAGCCCCTGGTGTCCACAGCCCCAGCCCCTGCGCGTCGCCATCATCTCCTGCCCTCTGGGGGACAGTCGCCGACCTTGTTCCCGTTGGTGAACATTTCGTGTTTATGATCAGGGCACAAAAATGGGGAGGAGGTCAGTACAGCGACAGCAGTGGCTCCTTGTCTCACTGGGGGGCATGGGCAGGACTGGTTTGTGACATCGCCTTCATTCCAAGAGCACCTCGCTGGCTTAGGCTCTGCTGACCTCTCCTTTTGCTTTATGGGTCCACTCTCTCCTGGCTTTCCTTTCCCCACCCTTTGGCACAAACCCTACAAAATAGTTCAGTCTTGTATAGAATCACTCTCTTAAGCTGCCCTAAATTACATAATTAGGAAATCTAAATTTAAGTTTTAAAAGCTTACTAAGTTTGAAGGAACAAGATCTGGCAAATGGAAAGAATGAGAACGAATGAAAAATGGGCACCCGGTGGCTCCGTCGGTTAAAACTGTCTGCCTTTGGCTCAGATCATGATCCCAGGGACCTGGGATTGAGCCCCAAGTTAGGTTCCCTGCTCAGTGGGGAGCCTGCTTCTCCCTCCGCCCCTCACCCCACTGGTGCTCTCCCTCTTGCTCTTTCTCAAATAAAATCTTTAGAAAATTGTCATCAACCAAGAAGTTGCCTTGGTGGTAGACACTGTCACTCCTCGGTACGGGGGTGGGGGGGTGGGGGTGGGGATGATGGATTTGATCATCAGTCCTGTCTGGAGCAAGGATTGTAGCAGTGGTGCTTTCTGTGTCTTTGGAGGTGAACTTCCGTGCATTCCCAGGGGCTGCATTTGGCAGTGACGTGTGCGGTCAGATTCATTTGTGTCCATCTTCCTGCCCTGACCCCCGCTCCGTGGGGCACGGCCTCTTCACCGGGAGGGGCTGATGTGGTGCCGCCGGGAAAGGGCGGGGTGCGCCAGGAGCCGGACCCACCCGTTGTTTGGTGATCAGTTCTCCGCTGTCCCAGGAGGGGCCACTCTGTGCCCTGTCTGTTGTTTCTCCCCAGCCTCCTCCTCCCCGGAAACCCAGATGCCTTCTCACCCTCACCGGACTGCAGGTTTCCAGGAGAAAGCTGAAAAGAGGGGGCGGGGGGCTTTTTGTGCCTTGGGGAGGGGGGTAGAACCATTTTGCTAAAATCTCAGGAATCCGGTTTGGAGTCAGGGTAGCTCTCAGCGCAGGGGAGCCTGGCGCTCTCCGCGTTCCTCAGGGGTCTCCCCCCCCCCCGCCCCCCAACTACAGTGTTAGCTAGTAACTCCCTGCAGCAGCGGCCCAGCCCAGCCCGGCCCCGCAGCTGGAATTCAGAGCCTTTGTGGTTTTTTTTTTTTTTTTTTCAGCGTGAACACTGTAAAACGTTACTGCCACTTCCCTTAACTAAACTTTCTTGCCAGTTTGGAATCTTAAAAATCTAGTAACCACATACCCTTTCAAAAGTAAGGTTACTCTTCATCAGAGATGATTTCCTGTCTGTCCTGTGCTCCTTCATATCGTCAGCTGCCATGCTTGAGGATTCTTAAATGGGGAGAATGAAAACAGTTTACATATGCAGATGACTATTTAAACATATAACCTTGTATTATTCGTGTTACATCAAACACCAGGCCGGCGCGGTTTGTTCCACTGGACTTCTTGTTCTGTTACTTAACTCAGTATTTTGACGCTTTCCTTGTCTTGTGTTCTATAAGATGTTGTGAATTGTTGTATCATTCAAAACAATTGGCATTTCATAGGTTTCCTTTTGAAACCATGTGCGGACAACTCCCCAGCTTAGACATCAGTTTTTTCTGAAGGCCTAGAAGCCTTCGGGACTCCTAGGGGTGGGTCAGTCCAGCGGGGCTGGCTGCCGTGAGCTGACCTGGAAATGTAGCCGTCTAGGATTGCTGTTGCTGGGAGCATTCCAGGCCGGGACTGGGGGTCCCGACACCACCTGTTTCTCCCCTTGGTGGCCACTGGCTACCTGGCAAGATACAAGTCCAGTCAAACGGGCTGTAAGGGGAGAGGGGGCGTGAAAAAGTTATAGGACATTCCCTAAGTCAGGGAGTGATTTATTAATATTCGTGACAACTTTAATTTGGTATAGTCTCTCTCTCAATTTAATAATATTGAAAGCCTTAAACTATGCATGCTATTCTATGTGCTTTTTTATATCAGTAAATAAGCTTATGCTTGCCAGTTTTGTACACAATTATGAGGTGTGTAAAACTGACTTTTGACAGTATTTTTTGCACTGTTATCTGTTTTTATAAAGTCTTTCGATAGTGGTCCTAGTTGGATATTGTTTGTTCTCACGACCCTTGTCATTGCTGTAAAATGTTTCATATGTGCCTTTACAAATGTGAGATCTTTATTCTAACTTTTTTTGTAAAAGATATCTATTGACTTCCATATGCAATAAACTTTTTTTTTTTTCTCCAGAGAAAATAGTTGAATCTTCTCTCTTCTGTGTCATACATGTTTGCATTAGATGAAAGCACCTACATCCTTTACATTTAGGATTGTTTTCATAGGCAAAAGTATCTGGTAAAATCTTTTTCACTGTTTTAAAACCTGTTTATCTCTACCCACTTTTCATTCCTGTATAACTCAATCATACTGAAGAATTCGTTTGAAATTTCCAAAGTTGTCAGTTATCTAAAAAAAAAAAAAAAAAAAAAAAAAAAAGCACCTGCCCAGGGCCATCACTTGGAATGACAAATACACAGAAAGGGATCTTTCCCCCCAGCGCCGTGATAACCCTGATCAAGCACCAAGTCCCCTCCCCCAGCTGTCACTTCCTCAGACCCCAGACTGTCCACATGGAAACGGCAGGGCCCCGGCTGCTCTGGGACACCCATATTCTTAGTTTGTCCTTCAATAGCTCCTGTCTAGGTTTTGAAAAGGCTGCGCTGCCCATGTTTTTGCCCCGTCAACTGCCGGAGACATCCACAGTGAAGCCCTGGTGAGGACGGGGGCCGCTATGTATGTGTCCTTTGAGGAGAAACAGGACACTACAGTCACTTCCCCTCGTCGCTCCACAAGGAGTCCCCTCACGGAGGCCGCAGCGTATTCCAGGCCGCGTAAGTGAGAATACCGTGAGCCCCTCCGGGTGTCGCCTCCTCAAACATAGAAATAGTTCTGTGTGTATGTTGACGGGGGCAGCAAAGCAATGAACAGTTCTTGAAAGAAAAACTCCATAACGTTAAAAAAAAAAAAATGATAAGAGACAAAGTGCTGGTGGAAATGGAGAGAAGCAGAATGAAAAGAGGTACATACACTAGTTTGTTTTCTCTTTCATGGACTGAGTACACGGACTCGGTATATTTTCTTTGGATAACAACAGAAAGAGTCTTATCATATAATTTTGAGATAAACAGGTCTACTGGTGGTTCCTGTTTTATCTCCAGACTGTTAGCGGAGCTGAGGAAGGAAATTTTTTAAGAAAGAAGAAAACCCAGAGAGCAAAAGATAAGTGTAAGGAAAACATTCACAGCCATGCAATGAAATGACAAAAGCAGGGTCAGATATGTCGATTTTGAGATTTTACATCTTGATAAAAACAAATGGGAAAACGTTATCTGACTTACCAGTTAAGCATGATGGAAGAAAAGAGCTCATTCGTAACAGCTGTGGAAAACACAGACTCTAGGAATGAAGATCCGTGGGTAGGACCTATATAAACAAAGCCTAGGGGCGCCTGGGTGGCTCAGTGGGTTAAAGCCTCTGCCTTCAGCTCCGGCCATGGTCCCCAGGTCCTGGGATCGAGCCCCGCGTCGGGCTCTCTGCTCAGCAGGGAGCCTGCTTCCTCCTCTCTCTCTGCCTGCCTCTCTGCCTACTTGTGATCTCTGTCTGTCAAATAAATAAATAAAATCTTTAAAAAAACAAAACAAAGCCTAACCGTTTAGAGGCAAAACAAACTGATAAACTCACCGCATTCTTGGATAGAAAGACTCACATTCCAGAGAAGCTGGCGCCTGCGCATCACTCACTCTCAGTGCAGGTCTAAATACCGAACAGCACTTTCTCGGGGAAGGAGGGAAAGACCAAGGGCGGCTTGGCCCAATGATGCTCAAGGACTACGGAGGCTACACATGGGAGAACGGTCAGAACAAGCCAAGAGAACACGGAGGACAAGCCCTACTAGATACTAAAAGTTTCTCAGTGCCGCAATAATTGAGACTACAGAAACAAACCTAACTCTTTAAGGGCCGATAATGGGACTGTTTCAGATCAGCAGAGGAAAATCAGTCCATCCATGCTGCTGCCGTAAGCGGCTAGCCACTCTGGAAATTAAAAATTTTAAAGAGTACGACTGGATCTCTTCCTATTAAATTCCAGGCAAAGCAAAGACTTTAAAAATTGTGTTATTTCCTTTCTTCATTTAAAGATGAAAACATTTCCTTTTCTTCACTTAACGATGAAAACTTTCTATAGCAAGTGTCGTGAAAAATAAAGTGAATGGCCAACCAGGGAAAAAACATTTACAGGACACGGCAAAGAGCTAAGATTCCAAAATATATTGAGCTCTTATAAATTAATATGACGGGGTGCCTGGGTGGCTCAGTCGGTTAAGCACCAGACCCTTGATTTTGATCGCAGGGTCGTGAGATCAAACCCTGTGGCCAGCCCTGTGTTCAGTGGGGAGTCTGCTTCAGAGTCTCCCTCTGCCCCTCCCCCCGCTAAGAAAAAGTCTTTAAAAAATAAAATATTATGAGAGACATGATTAGCAAGATAGGCAACGACTGTGAATATCGAGTTGTGGAAGAAAAGCGGGAATTCCTAAGTATAGGGGACAGTGTCCCATCTCATCGGTACATGCATAGCAAACAGTAATTCACACGGTAGACCGGCAAAACCATTTCAAACAGTGCATTGTTACGACAGTAGAGGAAAACAAATACTGCAAACATTGTATCTTCTTGGTACCCGATGCAGTTTTTTAAAAAGGAAATGTGGCCAGAATTAATCAGATTTTAAAAGTTTTCATGCCCGGATCCTGGAATTCCACGTCTAGGAATCTAGCCCCCAAAGCAAACTTCTGCGTTGACCACTGTGCCTCGTGGCACTGTTCCTCGTAACAGCAACCTGGAACAACCACGTGTCCATAAACAGAAGGAGTAAATTATGACCCAGTCAGTGCCATGTTCTGACTCTGGCTAATCTGCAAAGGCTGGAGTGCGAAGAGGTCCATCTTGTTAAGTCGGAGAAAGAGATCCTAAAACAATAGCTCAGCACCATTCTGCCTTTTTCGAATCTCTTTGCACACACACCTTACGTGGGCGCGGGGAGAACTGGGACCGCATCAGCGCACGGTTTCCAGCGGTCACCTCTGGAGAGTCGGACTGGAGAAGAAAGAACCAACAGCTTGTTTTCTCCAGTATTTCCATTTTTTGAGAAAGTATTACTTTCCTAACATTTACAAAACCTATGGGGGTGGGGGGGGGTTGGCGTCTAAACTTATTTTTGGGTTTCCTCCAGAGTCAGTCAGCATTCTCCAAACACTATGCTCCCTGGAGCCAGGCCCCAGGCCTCACTCCTCTCTCTCCGCACTTGGAGTGTTCTGCATACAGTAGGTGTTCAGTAAGCCCCTTACTGCACTTCACTGAACAAGAGAATGCATTCTGCCTGCTGAATCCCCGCTGTGTGCAGTTAGCCCTGTGTGTGTGACACACGTGCACGTGTGAGATGTGTGCATGTGGGTATCGATGAGGCCGGAAGCGTAAGGTGCAGGATTACAGCCGTTCAAGCTGCTTGTGGCTCACGAATATGGAGGAAAACTCAAGTGCAGACTCCATCAGGCTTTAATTATTACCAGTGGGGAAGTGCGTCTCTTTGGACCGCAGGAGCCTCCTCCAGGAAACAGGCGGCCTGGGGGGTGCGGGCGGTCGGGCTGGGCCTTCGGAGGCGTTGCTAGCAAACAGCGCCCAGGTTGCTGCCCTCCGGGCTGTGGGAAGCCGGATTCCCGCTGGCCATGCAGGGACCGATTAGTGTTTGCTCCATAACACAGAGTTGGTAAGGAAAAAAATTTTTTTTCCTTCTCCAGCTTACCCTGGAGGGCTTCCAAACAAGGAGAGTCCTGCATGAGAACAATCAGCAGAGTGAGGAATGGAAAGTCTGCTTTCAGATAGAGGAGGGGGGAAAAAAGCGCCAAGAAAGCGAAGCAAGGCACCTTTATACGTTAAAGGGATTCCAGATACTAGACCGAAGCCTCAAAACAGACGCTGTCCCCCGCCAGGGTGGGGCACTCGGGTGACTTCATTGCACCTTCTTTCTTCCTCCAAGGTCACCGAGCCCTGAGAGCCAGTGCAGGCTGAACCCCGACGCAGCACGGCGGTGACTGCCCCTCCCGGACCCAGCTCCCACCGCCGCTGTGAGCTCCTCCCCGCACAGAAGAAAAGACAAACTTCAAATATGGTTACCTTTTTTATTCTCCCTCATCATTCTGGTGTGTTCAGAACATCATAATAGGCATGAAGGGAAAAATAATATATTTTTTTAAACTCAATCTGTCCAGAATCTATGATAACATACAAAACCATGCCATTATCTCTCAGGGCAACGAAAGCATTCCAAGATTACTTTGGTGCTAAGAGTAAAGGTGAAGACCCCCTTGTAGGCAAGCCACGTGTGAGATCTAAGTGCGAGTAGCGTTTTCATTCCAGCGGTTTTACGGAAATGCAGGAGTCGTGTACAGGATTGGAAATATTCAAATCCTGGAAGGCTTCTTCATTAGCATTTAAATAAAAATGATCAAGTTGGTGTGTTTTCAGTGGCTTTCAATTTCCTGTTTGATCTCGGAAATGTATGGATGATCTTTGCCGTGGGCCACTTCCATGATGGCGATGGCCTAGGAGAGGCAGAGACAAGTGAGTGGCTGAGAGCCAGGCGGCAGCCCCCTCTCGTCCACACCCTGCCCCGCGGGCCCCCGGAACCCCAGCCAGACTGCTCTGCGTCAAGGCACAGAACACACATGGGCTCCTAGAGCCTCCTCCTCCTCCAGAGCCTGGCCTCCTTCTTTTCTTCCTTACTTTTTAAATAGACAAGATTATCTGATAACCAACTAGCCATCCAGTCTGTACCACTGGCTGAAGAAACGATACAGAGAAACCCATTTCGTGACATTCTAGATACTGCAGTGAGCAATGCTTTAGGGACAGAATTACTTGGCTGTGCTCAACCAAGTAAACGGGCTGGAACAGAGAAGTCCACAGTGAACCTCACCTCGAACCTATTCCGGTTTTAGTTGACACTGCTAATCCGTAAGACATGAGGCGACTGTCCTTCCCTTTCAAACGGCACGTTTCCCTTGTAATACATACTCTTAAAAAAACCTTAAAAGTAGTTGCGGGTCTCATTTGAGGAAGCTGGAGAGAACATATTTATGACAAGGCTTCTCCATAGTGGGGCAACAGAAAGTGGAAAGTCGCCGGGGGGCTCCATCACGTCCTCGCTCTGTGACCTTGGGCAATTTGCTTAACTACTCTGTGCCTCATCGTCCTCATCTGCAAAATAGGAATGATGCCTACCTCTCAGAGTTGTTAGTACGCATGAAGTGTTTAGAAGAGGGTCCGGCATATAGGAAGCAGAGCCCAAATGTTATCTCTACGAATTTATTTTGCTTTTTTGTATTCAACTGTATTACTCACATATAGAAATTCCACTCTCCAGACAGGGAATTTCTGGTGGCCTCTGACTCTAATGGACTAAACCTTTCATTTATACCGTTCACTTCATAGATCTCAAACCAACAGGAGGCAGGCCAAGAACAGCGTGAGCCTTCAGGAATGTCCTGTATCAAATGCCTCCCCTGCTCCCTCTTCTCTGCGGTCAGTTCAGGACTCATGCTCCTTGCTCAGATCTCCTGTGTCCTTCACTGATGTCATACCTCGTTACCTACCAGCACCTCACCCCTGTGACCCAACTGGTCAATTTTCCCTCAATTCACCAAGACAATAAATCTGTTACTTTAGGAGGTAAATTCTATGGTTTAAAAAGGGAAAAGTTTAAAAAAAAGAGAAAAAAGGAAAAGTTTTTACTTAGCTCACACTTCTAGCCTAGTTGGGCCCAGACCCTTCCATTTGGGATGTGGGACCTTACACCACCTTCGCAAGTAGTCTACTGGGGAGATACAGGGAATTTGGCCCCAACGTTCACAGACATTTTCTTACAGGACTCAACAGACTGTCTCAAAGATTACATTTCATCACCTGTTAACTTCTACATAAAGAACAAGAATCAAATAGGACGGTGATTGTGAGCTCTGGTCAGGGAACAGGTCAGGGCCCTGCCCTGTCACTCACACAGGGCAGCTGTGGACCCCGCGGGAGGCAAGTACTGCCCAAGGGCCTGGTCTGCCCAGGTGTGGGTCACAGCCTCAGTGAGTGGAGTGGACACTTCCAACTCAGAAAGACCCCAGTCTGAAGGAAGGCCTCAGCCTGTGTGGATCTCAATTTTTCCATCAGGAAAGTCTCATTTTTGTGAGAATTAAAAGAAAAAAAACACCAAAGGAGGGTCCTCCCACGTAGCTGGTATTGGATGAACAGTTAAGTACATTTTAGAAACTGCGAGTGCGTAATTATAATCCGAAGGACAAATGGGAGATTCCCTCAGCACGGTCCCCCGACCCACCCCGGGGCCTCTGTCCACTTCCAGGGCTTCCTGCAGGACGGAGACGGGGCCCCCCTGCTCCCCAGTCACACGCTGTGCCCGGAAGGGCAGCCAGCCCCTCTCGGTGGGCGCACCCCTCTCCTACGGGAGGGCCCGGGTGTGGACCAGGCAAAGGCTCAATCACTTACCCTGCCCTGACCTACCCAGCCCGCCTCCCCCACCTCTGTGGCCGGGGGTGGCTCAAGAGTGGGTCAGATCTCTAGGGCTTGAGTCACTCAGCCCTATCAGGCAGGAGAGCAGGGGACGAAGGGGCCGTGGGGCACCGCGACCCCCAGCCCCACGCCGCCGTCGTACCTTCTTCAGGGCTTTCTCCCCAGCAGCTTTGTCTTCCAGGCCCATGTACAGCCTCCCCAGCTTCAGCCACATGGAGGCCACGTTGAGCGAGTACAGAGGGTAGTGCTTGCTGCAGGAAGAGGAGAAGGTAAAAGGCCACTCGTCAAAGGCCACGAGCAGCCCGGAGACAGGCACAGCGAGCCCGCGGCTGCCCAGCCCGCAGCCCGCTCCCCAGGGCGGCTGGGCTCCTCCAAGCGCTGGCAGGCGCGGGGGAACAGTGTGGACGGCTCGATCCTGTCCAAGCACCCCAGAGGCGCTTCCTTTCATGCAATTCGTGTGTTTCTGAAAAGCTACAGGAAAACCGCAGGGGAAATCCTACACAAAAACATTGATAAACACGACATTCAATCCCAATCCCAGATTTTTGTTTTGGGTGCACCCAGAGCAGGGCACAGGGAAAACATCTTTTATTTTATTTATTTTTATTTTTTTTTAAAGATTTTATTTATTTATTGATAGACGGAGATCACAAGTAGGCAGAGGCAGGCAGAGAGAGGGAGGGGGAAGCAGGTTCCCCGCTGAGCAGAGAGCCCGATGCAGGGCTCGATCCCAGGACCCTGAGATCATGACCTGAGCCGAAGGCAGAGGCTTTAACCCACTGAGCCACCCAGGTGCCCCGGAAAACATCTTTTAAAGTAAGAATCCCCTATTCATGAAGACACTAGGCCTATCCCCTCATAGTAAAAAGACAGTACACCTAAACACACACACACCCCCGGGTGTCTCAGGACCCCAGCTTTCTGTCACACTCTACGGCATCAGTGGGTTTAGCAAAGCGGCCAGCACTCCGTAGTCAGGACACCTACTTCTAGACAAGCGTTCTCTGTGGTCCAGTAGGGGCTTTATATACAGCCGGCATTCCCTCTCCACATTTTACAAGGCCGACGGGTAGGGCCTGCCAGGGAAAGTGACCGAGAGGCCGCTCATGGGTGAGAGCGGATGGGGGGCGAGAGAATGCATGTGTGTGTGCAGGTGTTGATTTACAGACCGGTCTGTATGGCGCTACCCTCAAGAGCCACCCAAAAGAGGCACAGCCTAGCGGTATTCCTGGGCAGGCGGCCTCATCTGCCCAGGGGAAGCTGTGGCGCCAGAGCCCGCCTCCAGGAGGGGCTCACTAAGCTCAGCAAGGGTCCGGGGGAGCAAGGGCCTGCTGGGAGAGGGACCACAAGGCGAAGACGACCTCGTATCTTTCTCTCTCCCTCATCCCCTCCCTCCAGATCTCACAGAGGGCAGTGGGCATAAGACCAAAGGCCTTTCTCACCCACCTTAGGAAGATGACAGGCTTTGAGAGCCTCTGTGGTGTAGCAAATAGTTTCTAAGAGCAGACTTTAGGAGCTGGCTTCCCTTGAGCTCCCCCTGATGGCTCATCTGGGCAAGGCAGGGTAAGAGGAAGGCCCTGGAAATCCAGACTGGACACAAACTTCATGGTCCCCGACCTCAGAACCAGAGGGAGTGCTGAGGGCTTCTCGAATCCGTGAGTGACACCGGGGGTGCTTCTGGGGCACAGGGATCTCAAGTCTAATGCCCAGGGACGCTGAGCCACTTGGGTCTCGGGGAGACCCTGCAAATCAATGCACAGTGTGAATGCGTTTAACAAGGGCCCCGCTGATAAGATCTAGGCCATCCCAGCCCTGAAATGGCTAGTCAGAGCCAGAGGACACTGCCTCAAACCTCCATCAGTCACACCCTTTGCGGTTTAAAAACCCTCTCAATAGGAAACTTCCCCGGGGTTGATACCCACTATTCCCGGAAGCTAAAATCCAGCTTGCCTTATTCAGAACGAGGGGTGGGGGTGGGGGCTTGGTGGGGGGATGGATAACCAAAGCCAACACAATGGTCCTAGCATGTCCCCACTTGCAAACTGGGCTGCAATTTCAAAAAGCACAAGAAGGGGGTGGTGTGACTAACGAGGGAAAAGCAGGGATGTGAGACCCCCCACTTACCAATGAACACGTCTGTTTACCTTGGAAGGCGTGGGAGGGAAAAGAAACAAGCTGGTGGCTTCTTAATACTGATAGGAATTAACTACTTTGGATACAGCACCCTGGACAGGTCCCGGCAGGGCTCTTGCCCGGCGCCCCCTTCCTAACCTCAACCTGTCTCCACAGGCATCTCTTGCAGACGGCCGACCGAACAAGCCAGGCCCGACGCAGCCCCTGGGCCTCCAGGTGTGGGTGCAGAAAGAGAAAGCTGTTCGAGGCATGTTCCGACACAGGACAGCCAGAAAACAAACGCAGCATTCCAAATCACCCAATTCCAGTCCCTGCTAAAAGGATGAGGACAGCCATTGCAATCACCTGTAGGGCTTGATGATTTTCTGTCCATATCGCAGGGCTCCTTCCCAATCCTGCATGTACAGGCAGACGCCCATGGCCTGGTACATCATGTGCAGCACGTACACGTTGCTGTCCTCAAACACGGAACCCATCTTCTCCTGGCTGAGCTCGCAGATCTCCAGCAGCTCACTAGGGGGTGCTCTGGAGTCAAGGAAACCATGGGCTCAGGCCTTTCTGCGTGGACACTGCCCAAGGCTGGGTTCAAGGAGTTACTCCATCCACCCCGCCCCGACCCTCACCCTCTGAAAAAGTAAATTACGCAAAGTCAAGCAAAAGGAAAAGGAAAATTTTTTTTCCTGCAAGAAGCATATTTTTTTAAAGAAAGAAACTTTGGGAAAAACTAATGACCTCAACTATTAAACACAATTGAAAAACCTCAGCCCTGGGGAACAGACCCTAGGTTCAGCTACAAACAACGTTTAAGATCACAAACCTTCAACCTCCATCACCCAAGATCAGCACTTTAGTAGAAGCATTTTTAAGGAAGAAGTCCCCACTACAGGAAAGTTCTTTTTTAGACTGAGAAAAAAAAAAATTGTGCCTCTCTCTAACTTTCTCCACTGCTTTTAGCTCTTCCCGCCGTGTGTAAACGTGATGCCTTTTTACCTAAGAAAATGCTATAACGTAGTGGTTAAGAATGTGGATTATGGTAGTCAGCAGACCTGGAGCGAAATCCTGGTGAGCTCTGTCCCTTGGGTAAATTACTTCCAATCTAGGAGTCCCATCTGCTACATGGGGATGGCAAAACTGTGTGTCCCTGGGGGGATTAGGTATAATGCTGTAATAAGCAAAGCCCTCGGTACTGTGCTTGCCTGGAGTACAACACCCAAGCAATGAGAGCCTTCAAGGAACTCTCCTTCACAGCTTTGACCATAACCTCTTCTACCACATCCAGCTCCTGACCACACTAGTGAAACAGAGAGAAGAAAGATGACATCAATACCATACAACTGGGTGCGGGTGATGCCAAGTCACAGGCAGTCCGTTGTTCCTCCCACATCTGCCAGGAGACACACTCCTCCTTCCACGTTCAGAATCTTACACTCACCCTTCTCCCACTCCCTCCTCCCAGCTCACCAGCACCTCCGGCAGGTGAGTCGCAGTAAACTTCTGGACAGTTGTAAAGGATATATTTGTAGTGCTTGGCCCTCCGGAACTCCTCAATGACGTTGCGTGCATATCGGACCATGTCACGGATGGTTTCTGCCTTTGGGGGATCGCTGAGCTTCCGGATTTCCACCTTGGCCTTATCCTGTGGGAAATGTCCACACGTGCAATGTATTACCTCGTACAGAAACTGCACCAAGGGGAAACCTCTCAAATAGTCTCTTTTTCCATGCAGAGATAGGGGTTCGCCCATCCTAAAGTCGCAAGGAAACTGGGCACTGGATCTAAGAAATTCAGTACTCTAATACCTTTTTACAACAAATAGAAATACGAATTTTCTAGACAATCCTTATCAAGGACACTTAGAACATGCTTGCTATGGGCAGATCTGTGGGCTCACACATCTATGAATCAAGAGAACAGAATGAGGAAGCGGGGGCATGGACGGAAGAGCATGGGCAGTGCATACCCCAAGGCAGACAGGGCAGTGCCTGGCACCTGAGGTCCCGAGCTGCAGGGTGGGGTCGGCACCTTGACCTGACCGGGGCCCTACCTTGTCTTTGGTGGTGCACTCCCGGCACTGGCAGGTAAAGAAGTAAGAATCTCTTAACCGGTCATTCCTGTCTTCTGTTGGGTACAGGAGGTCAATGTAGCTGGTGAACACCTAAGGGGGTAAGAAGAGTGGACAAGGGCTGTCTGCCGCAGGTGCGCTCGCTCCTTCCCCTTCCTGCGGCTCTGCAAACACTCACGGAGGTGGGCCCCAAGGAGGGCCACAGCTGGGGGGATGCTCTTCCCTTTAAAAACCTTGAATTCCCTAAAGTCAGCAATCTACTAGTTTTGTCCACCTCCTTGTGATGGAAAGAAAGAGCCTTTCTTTCCGCCTTCTAGAGAATCAAGGGGTCTCCAGAACAGTAAACGGGGAGGGCTGAAAGCATGCCCACCCCCTTCCTCCCCAGAGAGAGCCAAGCGTGGATGTGTCCCAGCAAGGACAGGGCCCTGTCACAGGTGGAGACACACAGACCCTACCCATGCTTGAGACTGGCCTGGCTTCGTGTCTGCCCGGCCTTCATTCGGCCCCTTTCCTTCCCAGACTGGGCCGGCTTGGACGCCTTGCTGGATGGAGGGCAAGCAGGAACACATCTGCGATCTGCTGGTAAGGGAGCAAGAGGCTGGGCCGGGCAGAGGTAGGACACAGCCTCTAGGACACCAGCAGGCTGCTGCCTTACCCCGCTGGGCCAGAGAACTTGGAGAAGTCTTGCCTTTGAGCTCATCAGGTCCTCCCGTCCTTGCTGTTTTCTAACGGGGTCTGTAACTGGGACTTGGAGCATATGGAGGAGCCCGGCATTTAACTGCCCATTATCTACTCACTGGGACAGCACTCGCTGCTCATCCCACACCATCAGGCAAATGTCTGACCGAACAGATGGATGTCACAAAGCCGTCAGCGTGCCAGTAACCTCAGGCTGGCAGGCGGGGGGACCTACACTGGGCTGGGTGCTTGCGGGCACCGCCAAGCCAGGCTCTTCCCAACCCAAAGGGCAGTCAGGGAGACCTCGTGGCTCATCTGACACCCTCTTTGAAGGGCAAGTCGCCCCAAAGCACGCATCCCCAAAGCAAGGTCACCGCACTTCCGATGGCGCGAGGGCAAAGGCACAGGGGCGAGCTCTGCAGGCCTCCCTCGCCCAAGAGCGGCCGCGTTCCCTTGACAGAGACACCGCGCAACAAACACGAGGGCCCAGAAGATGGCGACAGAGGCCGTTCAGTGTCGCTGTGCGGGCCCAGGCAGAGCCCGGCCAGGTGACAGACCGTGGAGTCTCCACACGCAGCCCCAGGGGACCACTGGAGCCTGGTGACTTACATTCTGACCCAGAGACTGTGCCTTTTTAACAGGAGGCATCGGCGTAGTCGCAAGACGCCCCAACTGAAAACAGGGTACCGTCGTCATGATGAATTAAGCAAAAGGCAGAAAGTCTCATCTGTGCCCTGGACTTCCCGCCCCAGTTTGGCTGTGGGTTGGTCAAGGGCTTCTGGAGAAGCCAAGGCCTTGATCACCTAGCACACCAATCACTGTGTCTAAAATTTAAAATATCCGAAGACCTTAAAATAGCACTGAAGACGATTAAACTGAAACGGACTCTGAAGTGTGAGGTTACGGTCCTAACCAATCCACGTGTCCTTGCTAGGGAATCTATTACTTATTTAAGAGCACACAGCATTCCTCTCACAACTCGCCAAGCAGCCGCTCGGAGCCAGCACATGGGAAAGGAGAGGGAATCACTGAGCAGGGGACAGAACACCTGGCTTTCTCCACGTCCCTAAGTTTAGGACGGTGCCTCTTGGCCACAGACGGCCTCCCCTTGCCCCGTTGGTGTGTTTGGCCACCACCTGAACTGCGTTCCTAAACAACGATCTCTCGGGAGTTCAGATGTGGAAAGACCGCATGTGCGAGGCTCATGTGTGCACCTGGAATCCAACGCGTTAGCCACCGCTGGGTTGCTTTTCTCTCTTTCACATGACAGTGGGATTGACCTTCTTTGGGGGTGGGGCGGCAGGCCAAAATTCACTAAGAAAAAGCAAAAGCTCAAAAATTGTTCGGCAGGAGAAATACAGAGACGCCCAGGAGCTTCCAAAACCTCGCTGAGCCCATTTGGGCAGTGTCCTTTCTCTGCAAATCTCTATCAATCTTTGTAAGGGATTGAGCTCAGATTTATTCTTTCCTGTTTTTTCTTGGCCATAGTTGGAAATGGGGAGCACTGAATGGAAGGCAAAAGCATAGGGCTTGAAGTCATGAGCCATGAACCTGATCACTAACTTGCAGGGCCTGAGACCAGAGATAGGTCAGCTGCTGGGATCACTCCCAGCCCTGTCTTGCCCAGTGCGGCCACACAGAATCTTCCAGATCGCCCTGTAAAACTGCGGCTGGAAACCCACAGCCACAGCCGCCGCCGGCCCTCACACTCACCTCCTCTCCCGGGCTGATCTCCTGTACAGCTCTCACTTCTGCCAGGGTCCCCTTGTAGGTCACAATGACATTGGGGCAACAGCTATGATTCATCAGTGCAACGCTGTCAATCAGAAAAGAAAATCCAATTTTCTCCAGAAGGCAGCCAGACTGATCAGGCGATCCCGGGCTATGTACTTATTAGGTTGCAAGACCGGGATCTTGGTAGGACGTTTAAAAAAACAATCTAACAGTTGGCCATCATAGTCTAAGAGATCGTCCTGTCTGTATCTGTATCATATCTAATGCCTCTAGCAATACAGAAAAGTGAAATTCACAATTCAAAATGGTGACATCTGGGCCCCAAAACAAAACAAACCAAAAAAAACAAAAAAACAAAAAAACCCCACACGCAACAATAAAAATAGTGGCGACAATGAATCCCACCAACACTCCTTCCCGTGAGATCAAGGACTCAAAGCCCAGCGGCCGCGGCAGACGGCTCCTCCACTGGACACCGCGCGGGACAGACGGGGTGCCGGCTCCAAGTGGCTTTTTTTGTGGATCATTTCTGGTGTCTTTTTGGTGTCATTTTGTTTGTGGATCATTTCTGGCATCTTTTCTTCAGCTGTTGGGAAACTGCCACCAAGGGAGAGGCCAGCTTCCTCAGGCAGGGCTTGGGGTGCCCAGAGAGGCCCCGAGGAGCCCAGCTGCCTCTCTCTCCACACCTTGATTTCCTCATCTGGAAAATTGGGACATTACCGCTCCCGCTGCTCACTGTCTGCTTTTCAGGGACGGAGAGGACAGAGAGACTCGCCTATGCGAGGGGCTTTGAGCTTTCTGATTATATCAAGGTCAAAGTTCTGAGAACAGAAATTTCTAAACTACAGGGAAACAGTGCTTGATCTCTGAAAATGCTGCCTTTGAAATCACAATGCCGATATGATTTCTGCCCAAAGGGATTTTTCCCCCAATTAAAACTGCCTGGAAACTGGGGCTCATATGGGCACTCACATCCATATGCAACATGGCTCTGGAGGCCAGTGTCACTTGCCTGAGCCCTCAGCTACCAGAACCCTGATCCTGTCTGCCCCACCACAAAAGAGCAGAGAGCAGCAGGGCCCGATGAGGACGGGCTGCCCTTGGTCTGCCGAACACAACAGGGAGTGGTAGTCTCCCAGCTCCCAGGTGCTAAGGCCACAGTGAGCGAGCCGTGTGGCTGGCCTTGAGCCTGGGAGAACACGGAGCAAGTCCCCCGTCTTGTCCTTTGGAAGGGTCGCCTCTGCCATGCAGCACAGCCCACCTGGCTTAACGACAGGCCATCAGGCCCCAGGGAACCTGATAAACAAATGCACTGGAAGTTGTCACTCAGGGAAAAGCCGCTTTCTAGAATCTTTCATTGAAGAACTATTAATTCATTTCTAGACAGATCCCTGGATATCTTTCCAATGATGGTGGGAGAAATTCACCAAGGCAAAGAACCCAGAACAGTTCATGCCCTTGGTATCATCATTCTACCGTGATCACTGGGCCCGGTAAAACCCCAGACACCACCACTCTGACCCTTGCTCTCCGTCTGGAAAACACTGAGAGCAGCTATGTTCTTTCAGGTTTGAAGTTGTCAGGAAGAGCCTTATAAAGAGGGTCTGATGGCCTTTCCTGGTTTCTCCTTCCTTTTCCCAAGGCCTTCGCCCCAAGACACTTCTTTCCTCACTATCAGAATTCGAACGGCCGAGGCCACCATTCTGGCCACGGGGACAATATCACGTGAAGAAACTTCCGGCCGCAGTGGCTGGGAAAGCCTGTGGCAGGTGCTGCCGAGACACAGGCCTGTACAGGTGCTTCTCTATCTTTCAGACCCATGTGACGTCCAGATCCAGGCGGCCACACACACACACGCACATGCACATACACATGCACACGCGCGCCCCGGGAGCTCACACATCATCCACGGCAAACACACGGGTGTCCCCTTTCTCTGCTTCAGCCCAAAGCTAGAGGCTCGGGGGTGTGTATTAAGAGCCTCGCCGATCTACACTGTGGATTCAGACGGGGGGTGCAGGGAGGGCTCCTTCGCTCCATCTCTGCGGGGAGGACTGGATTTCAGGGAACAGAAGCATCTAAAAACACCCGTTCCAGCAGACACCACAGCAAAGCCATTTTTGGCAAATCCATGACCGTCAGAGCTATAAAGATCTCCATTTGTCAGCGGGCCAGCCTTTCTTGAATTACTTGAGTATTCCTGAAGTAAAGAAAAATCCGTCGTTCTTTGAAATCCTCCTAGTTTGCTACTTGAGCAGAGTGTCCCACCCCAGCTGTGCTGTTTTTATACTCGTATTTTTCGAGAAGAACAAACAGATGTAGAAGCAACTCATATCGTCTCTGCATTAGCCTATGGCCAATTCTTGGTTGGCAATTAGTGTTTTGCTTTGAGTATAAGAAACCCAAAGATTTCCAGAACCAAAGACATGCAAAAAGCAAATTTCTCAGCAGGGCACGGACTGTTCCTTCTACGCACACTATAAAATATTCTTTAATAATAGCTCCGTACCTAGCAGGACTTAACAAGCAACTGTTCTCTTAACTACTACCTTTGGATCCTTAAATGGATGGGAAATATTTTGAAATCTGGCAGAATTAAAAAGGTGTCTTAATTCACTTGGAGTTTCATGTCTGCCACATGCAGTTAGGTAGGTTATTTAAAAATCAAAAAAAAAAATCTAATTAGTGTTAAGTTAAGTAAAAAGGAAAAGAAGTGAAGTCAAACTCAGCCTACTCGGGAAATATTGCTGATCCCAAATGGGAAAGCTCTTCATCTTCAATTGTGAAGCCATTACAGTTAACCTGCAGTGAGAGACGGGGAGAAAGAAAGAAACAGGTGAGAAGAAGCTTCTCTTCGGATAGAAATCATTCTTTAATTTTGACTTTTCACAAATTAACTAGGACGACATTCCAGTTGAGTGATGTAAAAACCTGTCTTTTGGCCAACGTACCCTTGGCTCAAACAAAACTGACCCAGCAATCTCATGTGTAACAAACAAAAGCAGAATTGTTAGGAAGGAAGAACCTTTAGTGCGGCCAACGGCTCCCCGCCCCCCCCCCCACCGCCGCCCCATCACAGTGGCCCGAGGCCACCACAGCCACTAAGGCTCCAAGGACCGAAGTTTGGAGTTAGGATACCTGGAGTCCAGTCCCAGTGATGCCACAGATCGGCTGTGTGATCACGAACCCATCACAGGGTCCCTCCGTCCCTGATTTTCTCCGGGTAAAAAAGCCATGACCCATGAGGATGTGACATACAGGATGGGGAAGGTGGTCAGGGATACTGTGCTGACTGCGTAAGGTGACAGGACAAGTGGACTTAGAGCACGGACTATTTCCCGACGTACACCAGTGCTGACTCACTGTGTGGCATACCTGAAGCTAACGTAACCCTGTCTGTCAACTGTACCCCAATAAATGATACATTAAGACAAAGAAGTCACTTAATCCACAACTTGCCCCATGCGGTGAGGTGGTAAATGGGAAAACGCTCCCACAGCTGACCTACCTGCTGCCCATCCCCTCGAGAGGCACAGGGCCAAGGGCCGGAGGCTAAGGAACAGACGCCCGCCTTTCACATCTCGGCCCAAATCAACCACTGGCAACTGCCTCAGCCTGAAGAAGAGTAACTCTCGCGCTTGTGCAAGTCTAAGCCAGCGCGCGCAGGCTGCCGTGAGGACTGTATACATTCATTCTTGCCACTGACGTTCACTGAGAGCCACTACAGGGTGGGCACTGGGCACAGAAGGATGAACAGGCCTGACTCCGTGCCCCCGACGCACATCCGGTCTAACTGGGAGACAACTCGGTGGGTATTTTTCCTTTACATCTAAGACTTCAGAACTGGAAGGGGAACCAGTCTTTGTACTTTTCAAATGACGAATCTGAAGTCAGAGAGGAGCAGTGACTGGTCCACAGCCAGTGGCAAAGGCTGAAACACCCCCCACACACTCCTGCCAAGCTGCTGTGAAGGCTGCCTGTGAGGCGCGCACACTGAACGCTTTTACCCCATGGGTCAGAACCACGCCCTTCTGTACTGGAGACACTGCACCGGGACATTTCAGGCCAACAGATGGGCTTTTTAAAACAGCATCCACTGTGCACGTCCTCTGGGCCAGGCCCTATGCTAGGTGCTACATGTTTACCCTCTCATAAATCTGCAAAACTGCTCTGATGACCCATTTTACAGATGTGGAAACTGAGGCTCAGGGAGAGGTCAATGATTGAGAACTTGCTCAAGGCCATAGAAATAGTGAGTGGCAGACAAGGAGTCAGAGTTCGGACCAGATATTCAGACAACAAAGTTCTCAGAAACGCAAAAGAGTTTTACTCTATACCATTTTCCTCTGAAATTGTTCTGATCTAGGAATAGTAATAAGGCAATTTTCCATAAAACTAAAAAGGCCAATGTCAAAGGCTTAGAAATCTAGATGCACAGAGAAGTAAAGGCTGTGACGGGTTTCATTTGCGGCTTTTGCAATTCAACATATTTACAACCAGCAGTTAGAACTTTCGACAGAAAAAGAGATTATTGCAAGTTGGAACAACGGACAGCCTTTGAAGTCTGGAGGTGTTGGGCATTTCTACGTAGACTTCATGTCGTATTTTTTGTGCCATCTTCCAGCACCCCAAACGCTCTGTCATCAGGACATTAACCAACCACCAGGAATCAATGACGCACAACCGACATTAGGTAAGAGTGAATGAGGATTCTCATTCATTCAGCGAAATATACTGGAGCATGAGCTCTGTGCCCTGCACCATGGCAGGTCCTGCATGATCTACAGAAAACCTCGAAGCGGCACTACCATGTGTTAGCAGTGTCTGCAGAAGGAGAGAATGAATGAGAATCTAGCGACAATTTTCAAAACCGATCGAGGGACAGACAGCGCCTCACTAACTCTGAGGGGTAGGAGACTCACTCCTTTGCCTCTTAATCTCGTCCTCTGCTCAGCCGGACCAGTCTGTGACTCGAGATTCCTTCAGGCTTCAGTTTTCTACAAGCCCTGGTTGCTCGACCCCCTCCACGGTCCTCCTCTCCCTGAGGAAGAGCGAGTGTGTTTCTTCAGGAGCAAAGGCTCCTGTAAGCACAGTGTCCTCACGGTTCCTTCCTGGGAGGTGGGGATGGGGGACAAGCCAAACCGCACAGCAGTTTCCCTGCCAGTTTTCCCTCCCTTCCGAAATACCCCCAGAGAGGAACAGTGAACTTGTATGTTGTTAAGAAGGATGCATGGGCCGCAGTCCTTTTTTCCAAGTCAACTCAGGCGTTAAGTGCCTTGCTAAATCTATTCTCATAATTAGCATTTAGACCAGAAGTAGGCTGCACACCAAAAATACATTTCCCAACCCTGCATATGTTCCCAGTGATTAGAATGCACCTCGACGCTGTCGGAGGAGTGCAGTCACCTTCTGCTGCCAGCTGCCGCTGGGCCACAAGGTAACCCACGACGCCCTCCCACGAAGCAGAGAGAGGAGAGGGCTTGGAGGCTGGAAAAGAGGACACGCAGCTTGGGGCTGGAGGCAGGGCCAGAGGGTGGCCCGGGGCTGGAACGGCACTTTTCAGCTTTGCTTTGGAGTTTTCTCTGGGGATACTAAAAGTGCCTGTTCAAATTCATATGTGAAAAAACACATGTGTGTGTCTACACACACACATATACATGTAAGTGCATACACACACAATGTAAGAATGGATATTATGATTTGATAAATATGAAGTCTATAAAGGAATTAATTATTTCAGTTATTGTGTGTGTGTGTGTGTGTGTGTGTATCTTTATCTCCTGGATTTTGAGTCAGTCCAAATGTCAAAGATTCTGAGTCGTTTTCACCACAAATATACTTCTGCTTGTGAGACCAAGTGCCTTGATTTCTGGTTATGAAGATCGGGTCCCGGAGCTCCGACACCAAAACTGAGAAGTCCTACCAGCATCCATTGCTGTGCTGGAGGAAAAGTGATCTTTTTTTCACAGCTAGAAGGGAAAATACACTATATTTATTTCATCTCTCCTGCGTTCTCATAGAACCATGCCCTCTCTAGTCCAGAAAAGAGTCAGGTACCTCTCTCTCACTTTTTTTTTTGTTATTTAATGGCAGATTAGTCAATTCCTCAACTGCCCACTGTCACTCAAATCCACTGTCTTAGGACCCTTAGGAGAGTGTGTTATAAATCCAGGGTAAAGTGAAAACTAGGAAAATCTACTGCAACACTCATAAATGGAATCCTTTTTTCTTTTACCAAGAATGGCATTTTTTTTTCCTGAGGATGACAATCACAAAACAGAAATATTATCTATAACATTACATCCATCAAGGAATTCATCCAACTGGTAGCAGTCACGCTCACGGCAGTTCAAGTGGGTCAGAAAAGAGATGAAGACTCACTTCATTCATTAAACGTGGAATTTCTGAAGTGGAAGAATTATGGATGCTTTTTAATCTTTTTCTTCTTTTTGGTGTTCTTCTTTTTTCTTTTAAGATTTTACTTATTTATTTGCGGGAGAGGGAGAGAGAGAGCGGGTGTGCACACGCGGCGGGGGAAGGGGCAGAGGGGAGGGACAAGCAGACTCCCCGCTGAGCAGGGAGCCTGAGGTGGGGTCCCAGGACCCTGGGATTATGACCTGAGCAGAAGGCAGACGCTTAACCCACTGAGCCCCTTTAGAGTGTTTTCTTAAGTTACATACACTTATTGTAGAAAATTCAGAAAACTACCCAACTAAAAACAGCAAAAATATTCTACAACTCAGGAGATAATCACCTGTGACTTTCCACCAAATCTTTTTTTAACATATGTATGTGTATTCTCATATTATACACATTTTTATCCTGCTTTTACACTACAGCTCTATCCACGTTGTGCACATCTTTACACATCCGCTGAAACAAAATATACAGGCTACGTAACCTCCGGTCACAAGGCTATGCCAAGTGCTGCGGCCGAAACCATCTGTTGTTTTCCTTCTTTCCCCACGTTTTAAAAAGAACCACGCCAGGGCGCCTGGGTGGCTCAGCGGGTTAAGCCTCTGCCTTCGGCTCAGGTCATGGTCTCAGGGTCCTGGGATCGAGCCCTGCATCGAGCTCTCTGCTCAGCGGGGAGCCTGCTTCCCCCCGCCCCCTCTCTCTACCTGCCTCTCTGCCTACTTGTGATCTCTCTGTGTTAAATAAATAAAATATTTAAAAAAAAAAAAAGAACCCCACCATAGACAATCTACGTGTGAATTACTGTCCACAACCTCTGATGATTCTCTGGGACAGATTCCTAGAAATGGAACTACTGGGTCAAAAGGTACACAGGTGACACTGACTCTGTTCGAAGATCAAGATGGGTAAGCATCCACCCAAGGTCTTTTGCGGAGCTAGAGACGGACGTTTCTGGCAGGGGAACCGAGCCGTGTGCACCCATGCAACAGCCTTGCCGTATTGCTCTCTCCGGGAAGGTCACCTTCAACTACACGTTTGGCTTATACGGGAGATGCAGGGAGAGCAATCTGATCCAGGAAGTCGTGCCGGGAAGTGCCACCCTCGTCATAAGAGGAACATCTATGCGGTCAGACTGCGCGCAGCCACGGTGATCGCCACACTTCCTCCATCTGTTCCAACCGTGCCTACATCTTTGCCTTTCCACACAGCTGGTTTCCAGTGCCTCAATCGCTTCTAAGTTGCTGTTATCTAGAAGTCGCTCTGATTTTTTTAATTAGATCTGATTTTCATAAACCTAGACTTCTCTAAAGACGTCTTAAAAACCGTCAGCAAAGACTTGCTGTACCTAGACCCACTCGGGCTCCTGTCTTGGTGACTGTCCTTCCCTAGGGCCATCGGAGAAGGCCTCCCTCCTGGGGGCATCTGGATTTGCCTGTGCTTTGGTGACACAGGGTTTGTAGGAGTAAAAGACAGACACTAGGGTCAGAACAGAAGGCTGAAGAGAAGAAAAGCAAAATTTAATGTGGGAACCTCAAATGGTCTTTCAAGGAGCTTCTCGTATGCCACAATTTTGGGGCGCTGGCACCCCTCCGGTTTCATAAACTCTTTCTGTGGCAAAAGGGAGAGGTCAGGTAAATTTCCTATATACCACACATCAAGGAGGGCCAGCTCAAGGTCTGCTCAAGGTCACCCAGCAGGGCTATGGAAAACAGGGTCCAACAGGTCAACAGCCTTGTCACCATAGAAGCCATCAGTCTATTTCCAATCATCTTTACCAAGTGTGTGCTGGGGAGAGGGACTTGGACAGGGAAAGGCTAGAGACGGTCACCGGAGGCTGGTGTTCTTACCTGTGCAAAGAGGACCACCAAGCTGTCACTGTCGGGGAACTCAAGGTGCTTGGAGTAAAAGTGATGAAGTGCGGCAATGTCACTCTGAATCAAGTCCCTCTTCTCATTGTCTAATTTCTCCAGATCTGGGGATAAGCAAACCATTATTCACCGGGTAGTAAACTCTGACTTTCTAGCTACATCCTTGTCCTACTGTAAATGGCATGGAGAAAAAAACAAAAACAAAACAAAACAAAACAAAACAACAAAACAAGAAAACCCCATGGAGCCCCCAGAAAATATTCTTCCCCATTACTTGGTGTAACTGATAAATTCTAGGCAAAGAAAAGCGTGCCATTTCTTTTCTTCTCTTCCTCTGACAACTGTAAGTCACTCAGAACAGGAAATCTTAACTGACCGTGACGAATGAGGTCAGGGACGAGTGGCCAGCGCTGATAAGCAGGCGCGGTCCAGTCCAGCCCCTCCCCTCACCACTGGCCCCGGAATCTGTGTCATGGTCAAGACACTAGACAGCCCTGATTTAATGCCTTTCAGTAAGGACATCAGCTGTTTACAGGACTGCAATTCAGCAAAGATACAAAAATATTCAGCATGCCAGGAGAGCCGGCAGGAGAAAGCTCGAGATGCAGCAACTCATCTGCGAGTTCCTACTTCCCCTTATTTATTTCCTAGTCATCATGTCAACTCAGGGGGGAAAAAAAAAAAAAGAGTTACAGTCATTTTTTCAAAACAGGCACACGAGTCAAAATAAAAACTAGTCGTTAAAATCCCCAGCATGACAAGCTTCCCGTGCCTTTCTCCAGCCCTGCTTTGTCCACAGACACGTGTCCCTCCAACGACTCCTCAGTCGGTCACAGAAAACTTACGTGATTCAAACTCCTTCACAGCTAACAACTTCTCGGAAGGTGTTCGCTCTGGGTGGATCTTCTAGGGACCGGGAAGAAACCACACAGAAGGAGATGTTAACCACCAGGGCAAAAACTGGTGCTTTCACTGTTCCATCGACCTCAGGGAAGAGCAACGATTCTCAATGAAGCAAAGAAAACCCTCCCAGGAGTCCTGCCGTTGGGCGCTGCGAGTGTCTGCCCGGTGCCCAAGTCGGAAAGACTTTCTCGGAAAACTTTCTTAAGCGTCTGCCACATTCCTGACACCCGGTAGCGCGCTGTGCGCACAGTAGGCTCAAAGATGCCCGCTACGGGAAAGGAGAGTGGCGAGACATCAACTTTTTTAGGGCCCCGACTTAAAAGGACTCTGAGTCTACAGGGGAACCATCCTATTTATTATTTCTCCTTCTAAAAAGGAACAAAAATCAAACCCCCCATCCATTTTACACTTTCTTTAAGCATAGGCTAAAATGATCTCAAATTCTGTGTTTCAAAAAGAACACTTTTGGTGGTATCTGTGAGCCCAGATTCACTTTAAACGTGTTGCTGGCTTTGTTCTAGACACCCCAAGAGGAGCTAACAATAGTAAACCTGCTAGGCTTTGAGAACATGAATAAACTTGGTGTTGACAAGAGTTCAAAAGCAGAGCTCAAGAGCTGGCCTGAGGCCGTGTCTTTGTAATCTGGCTATTCAATTTGGGGATACAGGTGGTCTAGCAGGGCGCTCTCTCCTCCCTGGTTAACATGTTAAGCTTACCCTTGGTAGTTGGGTAGCCTGTCTCCCCTAACCCTTTGCAAGCTACTAGAATACAAATGGTCTGGTTTCTCTAATCATCAAGTCCTACTGAGATGAAAAGATGGCCAGGTAACTTTTCATTTAACAGACGATCAGTAGTAATAAGTAATTATAATACAAGTTGAATGGAACCAGCATAAACTCATCAGAGCCTCCAGACCACCCTCCCGGTGCCAAAACATTGCCACTGTTCCTTTTTGGAGCAGAAATCTTCCATTCACAGGATACATTTCTGTAAGATTAGTTAAGTCCTCTTGCCTGGGAAAGCTTTTCATTCAGGGAAAGTACACCAGCTTCTTTAGAATTCTTTTTTTTTTTTTTTTTTTTTTTTAAAGATTTTATTTATTTATTTGACAGAGAGAGATCACAAGTAGACAGAGAGGCAGGCAGAGAGAAGGTGAGGGGGAAGCAGGCTCCCCGCTGAGCAGAGAGCCCGATGCGGGACTGGATCCCAGGACCCTGAGATCATGACCTGAGCCGAAGGCAGCGGCTTAACCACTGAGCCACCCAGGTGCCCCTTCTTTAGAATTCTTAACCACAGTACCATAAACGCCACCAACGAGTGAGGCCGGGGCAGGGGAGGACCACCCCGTCCTCCCCAAAATGCTCACAGATCTTACTGTGACACCGCGCCCAGTCACACTGCCTCCTCCTACCCTGTCCCCCGACCAAGAACTTGGCACGTGCTTCAGGATCATTGTCAGTTAAGGACTCAAAAATTAACACCCTCCTAGGAAAACAGTTTGGATGTTTTTGGTATCACCCTACAGGCAGCCCGTGACTCCTCTGCTTACCCCAGAGCAGACGACGTGGCGCTCCAGCAAGCACCTGACCCACGCCGCACATAATGGAACAATGACCTCAGAGTTCGGAAATGTTCTACCTCTGTTTATGTGGCCCAGGATCCTAACTTGGGCCAGGGACAGATATGTGCCAGTCATTACAATCCCCTTTGGCTTAGACAAAAAAATAGAAAGTTTTAAAGGGAGGTGGGGTATAAAGAAGGTGTAAAGGGCAGGTATAAAGAAGTGGATGAAATTTCAGCCTCAAGACAAGTACAGGGGCCCTGCCCCCAACTCAGCAGCAGTAAGCACCTCCCTGACACGGGCAGGGCCTCCGCAGATCTATGCCTTCCAAGTGCCGCGCAACCTATTACGTTGTGTCACAAGGACACATCCCGTGGTATTTCTCCCCCGTCTTGTAGTTTGGTCCTGTGAGATCTGGCACCTCATGAGCCCAGTCGGTAAGGACCGATGGAAAAAGGCGGAGGATTCCAGTCCGGCACCATCTTTGGAGGACACTGTCCAGGACCATCACCAGTTCCCCTCGGGGGCACTTCTTTCGTTACTTCTTCTTTCTTCTATGCCCTTCCTCCCTCACTGTGCCTCGATTTCTCATCTCTTCCTCTCCTTCCCCTTTTCTTCTCCTTTGCATCATGCTGGCTGTTCCAGCCCATCCCCTGCCCGCCTAGATGAGAGCAAGCAGGAGACTGAGACAGCGGGGAACAGGACGCTACTGGGAGGAGGGACAGGGAGCACTCTAGGTGTCAGAAAGAAAGGGGAAAACCGCAAAGCTTCTCAGGCCAGTCTGGTTCCCTAGGATGCTCTCGTTATTTTCACTCAGGTCTTCACACTGGAAAAGGCCGTATTTTTCTAGATAAACCTGTCTCATTAAAAAAAAAAAAGTTCGGAATTTAACAGCTGTGGCTGTGTTCCCGACCTGGGGTAAGTGACATCCTCGTTGCATGGGGCCAACAACAAACAGTTTCTGCCTGCAGTGTTATTCCCATGCCCGTCCGTGGGGACGTGAGGGGAAATGAGAGTCCAAGAATGTTTCACCAGAGATGGTCGCCACAGGTCACTCCTCTTTCTGACCTTTAAGGAAAAAAAAAAAAAAAAAGAAAGAAAGAAAGTGCACTTGAACATCATCCCATTTCCTCACCTGTTTGGCCAGAATCCTTGCGGTTAGCCTTACAGTCTCTGAGGGATTCCAGTTTTCCCCAAAAACAACCATGGGAGAACATTCCAGCTTGTGCATGGGCCAATCTTCTTTCTGGGAAAGTTAGGAAAAAGAAAATGATTAAACACTCACACACAGGAATAAAGTTCAAGAAGGGAGGATGCTGTAAGTCGTTCTAGGGGAGGTCAAGTGAAATATGTTTCCTTTTGGAAAACACGATGAAGCTCACAAAAGCGAGAGACAAAAACATCCTTGAAGATAGAGACGGTTGTATGGCCTTGACTCAGGCCTGGCCCAGGTCGTTGGGATGAGAAAATCTACTTTGTGTTTTTTCATCAACATCTCACCTTCCTGCAGCCCCTCATTCGCCCGAACGGCGTGTGCCGCCCTCCGTTATCTGTGATTTGGGGTATTAGCCATTGATCTGGCCCCGCGCCCTCACAGTCCTGTTCTGCTTCTGTTCTCACATCAGGGCAAAACCCTGAGAGCTGCACTCGGCCACTCGTCTCCTTTCATAGGTGACAAAAACGGAACACAAATGAAGGCTTTGGCAAGAGCCGTTGAAGAGCCTGGCAGAGGCAACCACTGGCCACATTTAGGGCTGCGGACTCCCTGAAGGGTCCCCTGACAAAGGAACACCGTATTCCTTTCGGTCCTGTCTTGACGCTCTCATGCCCCAGGCTGGGACACAAAGGGTAGGTGCTCACTACGGGCAAGGGAGAGGCGCTGCCCACGGGGACCGGCGAGGCTGAGGGAGAAGGACACCGTGGTGCTGTGGTGGCCGTGGAGGAGAGGAGGGAGGGCTGCGGAGGAGCTGGCGATGCCATCACTGGCGGCAGGGGTGGGGGGATGACAGGGAATGGACGGGACATCGTGGAGGGATTCGCTGATTGACAAGAACCAGCGGTGCTGGCGAGACGGAGTCGGGGGCAGCTGGGGAGGAGGTCGAACGCAGAGCTGGGACCTGGGAGGAAGGGGTGAAGGGTGGAGGGAGGATGACTTGTGAGGTGGGAAATCTCACAGCACTTGCGACGGGAGTCTGCAGACACACCGCCTCTCGACGGAAGCGGGCATATCCTGTCTTTCCTCGGCCTTCCCCACCTCAGAAAACAGCGAGTCTGTTCTTTCAGATGCTCAGGCTGGAGCCCGGGGTCATCCTCATCGCCTGTCCCATGCTCCCCAGTCACCTCCAGCACATCCATTCTCCCTGCCTTCAGAACAGACCTAGAACCTGATCGCCCCTCACTGCCCCACCTTCCTGCCCGCTGCAGCCCCCAACCCCCGCCCCCCGCCCCGGTACTGCCCATGCCTCCCACCCAGATGCCCACTTCTGCCCCTGCCCGGGCGAACTAGGCTCAGGAGAGTAGCAGAGTAGTCAGTCCTGCTACACAGAACTCAGATCATGCCAGTTCTCAGCTCAGAACCTTCTAATGGCTTCTCATCTCAGAGCAAAAGGCAGAGTCTTAAAGATGACCGATACGCCACTCATGATGGGGAACCCCCCCCCCCACTCCTCTGACCCCATCGCCTCCTGCCACGCTCTCACCTCAGCGCCCGGCTGCTCCTTACACAGACCGTGCGAACTCCTGCCCTAAGACCTCTTGCACTTGCTGTATTCCTGGCTGGTGCCCTCTTCCCCTAGATGTCCATGTTGCTCCCTGCCTACCTCTTCTCATCTCTGGCTCAGATGTTACGGCCTCAGGATTCCTGCCACGAATACCCACTAGCGCGTGCCCACCCCTGCACGTTCCCTTGCTCTATACTTCTCCGGTACTTCTCACCACCTGATATGCGACGTATTTATAGTTTGTGGTCAGTATCTGTCTCCCCCTATTAAAATAAAGGAACTCAGTCTGGTGTGGGTTTTTCCCCACATTTATAACCCCAGAAGCTAGAATAGGGCCTCGCATTTACGAGGTCCTCGATAAAGTTGCTGAAAGAATGAAGGTGTCTCCTTGCCCCCTGCCCCCCACCCCCACCCCAAGAAGGAAGGACACAATGTCACTTCATGACTTAATGCACTACGTGGTGCAGGCCACTGGCTCAAGTTTGGTGTCGAGATGTTCCGCACAGTTAAATAACGCCGTGCCGAATATAACCAAGTGCACGGAGGGAAAGAAATGACAAGATGTGCACGAGGGAGAAGGGGATCTGTTTTTAGCCAAAGCCTGAAATGAGAGCACGGTGATGAGGCAAAGAGGCAAAGACCAAGAAGGCTTCAGGCCTTGGGGCATCTGAGGGGAATGGGGACGACCAGACAGATGGATAATTAGCAACCACGAGCACATGCCCACTGTGACACCAGGAATTCTAAGAGAAGGCTTTGCAGGGCCTTGGAGATGCCCATTTCCTGAACAGCAGGTCTTGTCCTCCGTGTTTAACAATAATGACTCCTGGGAGAAGGAAGTTTAACCCCAACCTTTCTTACCATGATTTATGTATTATTTAGTAATAGAATCAATTCATTAAGAGCATATAAAATCGAGGCTAATATAAGTAACACATGATGCTGACAATTATAGATGGGAATGTCCTCAAAGGGAAGGGAGCCTCTGGGAGGAGAGCAGAGTGCTGTCAAGGAAGTGGACCCTGGGTCTGGGGCTCAGGAAACCTGCATTCTTAGCCCCGCGCTCCTCAGCTCTGTGACAGCAGGCGGACCTCTTAATCCCTCCACAGCTGTACCCTTGGCTGTCAATAACGTAATCTCTGAGTTACTTAGCAGTTCCAAATTCCAAGGCTATGATTTGACACCTTCCAACAGTGATAATCAGATCCGAAGCCTGAAGAGGACTGAGACATGTAGGACCTTCACGTGGGGACAATGAGGCATCAGTGCAAACACAGAGGGTCCTCATCAGGATCCAATTAGCTCCTCCTAGAGAAGCACCTAGAACAGCGCCTGGCACATGGCACACTCTCAAAACACGTGGGAACCTGTTCATTCACTGGTTCGTTCGTTCATTCATGCATTCATTCATGCATTCAACGAGCTCTGCAACTGACCCTAGAGGCAGGGAGGGGAGATGAAGTCCTGAACTTGAAGGAGTTTGTGACCGTGACAGGAGACACGTATGTGACACGGATCCACACACAGCCCGTGAAAGCAGACAGCACAATAAATTGAAAGTGTGGAATCACGGAAGTTTCATCAAGGGAAATTTCCCCAAATAAGTTCTCACCTTCTGCTGGAAGGTGGTGAGAGATGTGGACTAAGGGAGGAAT
Source organism: Martes martes (assembly GCF_963455335.1). Lineage (NCBI taxonomy): Eukaryota > Metazoa > Chordata > Mammalia > Carnivora > Mustelidae > Martes > Martes martes. Next base: position 53,855,925 of record NC_137903.1, read on the forward strand.
GACAGAGAGGTACCTCCACGGCACTGTTTTAATTCTTTAAAAAACACCAACAACACCAACAACAAAAAGCTGGGAGGGAGGCTCGCATCTGGCAGGAGCACCAGTTAGGTCCTGAGCATCATCTGACATGCCGTCCTCTGTCACAGGGATGGTTCCCACACCGGAGAGAACCTGACAGCGGCCATTTGCCCAGGTTCTGACTAGAAAAACTGTAAATAATCAGACTGGACAAAACTGGGAAAAAAACTGGCTATCCTGAGGAATCGGAATAGGCAGTATCAACGAACAGTTTTGTTTTGTTTTGTTGTGTTTCAGTATCAGTGGTTTCTTCGTACACAGAGTGGTTTTGTAACTGCTTATATAAGCTTTTTAAAACATTTTTGTGAGTCTTTCTAAAACTTTGAGTATCTTTCTTCAAAAGTCAAGCTATTTCTTCTGCCCTGATTGCAATCTTTTTACAATTTTATGTGAATTTGGATCTTATTTTTCCATTAAAGTAATATACAAATAGACAGGAAGGACTGAGAGAGACAGCGAAGAGCTAGTAGAGATTTTCTCTGGAAGGACAAAATCATGGATCCTTTCTGTTGTCTTTTCAGACTGTACTTTCCAGATTTTTCTAACATGAACAAAGATTATTTGTCCAATGAAATTAAATAATTAAGTCAATGTAAAAGGAAAATACAGAAATTTTGGTACCCTTTTTAAACCTCAAGGTCATTTTCAGCCAATGTAATAACTGTTCTGCATGACTCCTGTGTGTGCATGGACAAAAATGCTTCAAGACACATAAAGAGTTGGAAAATTGTCTCAGGATGCACCAGCTTTTTCAACCTTGGAAGAAACAACTGACCATTATTTCATCCAGTTTTCTGCTGAAGGAATGATAATGCTGTCTTCCTGGACAAGGAGACTGAGTTTTTATTGTGAAGTCCCCTTTCCTAACTTTCGCACCTGGTATTTCTCTTGGCTTTAGTGCAGCTTTCGAAACAGATGTAGTCTACTTGGCCAAATGCATGTGACTTCCTGAAATGCGGAACAGTAAGAAAACTGTCATGGGATTTCTGCTGCCACTACCATTATCATCAAGGGGAGGAGTACAAAGGAGTCAGGTGCACACCGACCACCTCACACGAAGGTGACTGAGGCTGCTGGGGCCCCATCACAAGGACATGGGCTTTGTTTTATGTTTCGCTTCGTTTTACGTTTTATGTTTCGCTTCAAGAGCCAGGGGACGGGCTCATTCATTCATCCACACGTTTTCCTACCGGCGATGTGGAACATTTAGAGAAAAGGGTGATCAAGTTCAAGATGCTTCCAAGGTTTGGGTTAAGGGACCAAAGTGAATTTAACCAGGACTGAACCTGTGACTCTGGCCCAATTCCCTAATTCACCCATAACAACAAGGGGGTCGGGTGAGTATTTCTTATGCATCTTCTACGCTTCAGTTACTTTCTCTTCAACGAGGAAATTCACAAATTTTCTCACGTCCTTAGTCACATGCTCCTCACATGCGCTTTTTTATCCCCATCAGGGCAAGCCCCTTCTTACTTTCAAAAACACTCTCGTAACCCCATCACCTCTGTTTATGCATCACGAACAGTTTCTTTTCTATTTGTTAATGTTAAGAAACAACACCCTAGAAAGTTCTACTCTACAACGGTTCCTCTATTAAATAACTTTGTAAAACCATTCTCTTGAACATGTCATGGTGCAATTTAATGAAGAAGTCTAAGTGAGGGAATAATATACTTAGCTTTCCAGGCATATTTATAAAAATAAATATAGTTCATTAAAACACACAGGTTACAAAATAAGCCTAACTAAAAAGGAACTTCTATTTCTTTTATGTGTCCTCCCATTATCCTTTCATGCATCATCAATTAAAATCTTTCCTCTGGCAGGATCACACTGAGTCAAGTGAATGAAGAGAAAAGTAAATGGGACAAGATATCACCAAATTGTATAAAATAAAGCGAAATTCTAAAGCACTGCGGTCAGGGAAGAGGGCTTGGGGAGAGTGCACGTAGTGGCTAGGGTCTCCTGAGATGCTGTACTCCCTGGGAAGACGACACCCTTGGGAAGTGCGCTGCCTTAGCACTCTTGGGATAGATTTTTGGCAAAGATGACACGAGAATGGGCTCTCCCCTTTCACGTCCACCGAAGGCCACTTCTCTTTGACACGTTCCTATAGTGCCCCCTCTCCCAGAGGGCCCTCAGGACCCCCAAAAGCACTGTGTTGGAAAGTGGGGACAGCCTCCCACCAGCAGTCCGTACAGCCTAGTCCCCAGTCCTGCCCCTGTGACCTTGGGCAGGTCACCCAACCATTTGTGGCCACTGTTTTCTTATCTACTGACATGCTGGACCTGGTAACCTTCACTCTGACACCCCCCTTCCCACCTCTGCTGTTTGGAGTCCAGGTCTGCACTGCGGGTGGGCGGGGTCTACACGGTGGTGAGGAGCAGCCAAGGGCCCTGGTCTCTCAGGTGGAGAATTGCTCAGTTACCTGCCTCTGCCCATCTCTGCCCTTGCTTTATACAGCACAGCTCCCCCTCTGATCCCACCCAAGCATCCCCTTAGGAGGAAACCTGAATACATTTTTATCTGGAGCTAATGCCCCAGGTTCCTCCCCTAATGATCATACGTATGAAGTTCCTGAACTGTCATTTCTTTCTAGGCACTTGCTTTTGTCAAACCCTTAGGACCATTCTAGGTCTCGCAACCCACTGCCTTGTTCTGACTTAGTTCTTCAGCACGAAAGCATGACAAACCTTCATGGCCGTTAATCTCTTCCTTCAACAAAAGGGGACAGATAAAACAAGAATAAAACTTCCAGATGAAAACCAGTCTGTCACCTCTGGCAACAAGTAGCATCAGAAACCAGGTATCACTTGTCATTTAGGGGGGGACTTTGGCCACTAGTTACTTCCCAGAAGCACAGCAAACTTGAACTGCAGAAGTACTCTCCCAGGCTGATGGGGAAACCCACCACTTTACCCGAACTCTGGGTAAAGAGCAGGGAAGACTCTCCATCACGAGGCTGGACACAGCAAGCTGTCTCGGCCTGAGACCTTGAACGTGACTTAGCATCACAGAGCAGGACCCTCAGCTCTGGGCTTCCCGGCTACCCAAGCAAGCTCATTATGATCTGACCACCTGTACAGTCTGTTCACAGGAGAATGTACAGACCACCAAACTGCTTGCTGTCAAGTGAAATGCAGCACCCTGGCACACACAGGCCGGTGTATTTGGTTCACGTGAACCCCCCCTAGGGAGAGCGCCCCTCGCTGTGTGCTCACAGATGAGCTCTCAGAGTCTGCAGCTTTGGGAAACTCGGTCCTGAAGGGAAGGGGAGCCCCATCGGCCACCTTGAAAACCCCCCTGGACTGCAATGGTTCATCAAAATAGTGCCATCTAGGGGCGCCTGGGTGGCTCAGTGGGTTAAGCCTCTGCCTTCGGCTCAGGTCATGATCCCAGGGTCCTGGGATCGAGCCCCGCATCGGGCTCTCTGCTCGGCAGGAAGCCTGCTTCCTCCTCTCTCTCTGCCTGCCTCTCTGCCTACTTATAATCTCTGTCAAATAAATAAATAAATTCTTTAATAAAAAAAAAAAAATAGTGCCATCTAGGGAGGCACAATGGGAGAAGAGTTAGCAACATGCTCAGAAGACCCCGAGGTAACGGGCGTCTCACGCAGTCCGATTCTTTGTATTAATGCAGTGTTTACAGCTCATCAGAGAACATTAAGACTCATTTTGTAATAAGCATGACTCACACAACGCACACTGTTAGTGTTCTCAGGGTTTTAGAATCCATCCATTCTCTTGGGGTAAAAGAAACAAAAAACAAAACCAAACAAACCAAGTCTGTCAAATCTAAAGTATGCTATATACTTTATTCTTTGTACAGCTGAGCAGCGGTCCAGCCTAAATTACCGTCACAGTATTTTCCATATGTCCTCATACCTGTCCACGGCATCGCGGTTTACAGAGAACTTTCACAGCTCTCCTATCACTAGGTTGCTACCGTTTGTCAGGACGGGCACTACTGCCATCATTCACGTGTGAAGGCACTGAGCTCAGAGATGTCCTGTGGCTCGTCGAGTTCATAGAGATAGCAGGTTGCAGAGTCAGGATCCCCTCCTTCTACTATTCTGAGCTACACAGTCCAAACTCTATGCAATTTTCCTATCTTGCTTCTTTAACAAACCAGAATGTAATGAGTTAATTTTTCTAGAAGAATTTAACTTAAATCTAGAAAAGAGGTAACTTATCATTCCTGGAATCAGATCATGGAATTCCCAGGGCTCTTTGATCTCCCCAGCACCAAAGCAATCCAACCACAACTGGTAGGAGCAAAGTATGATCTCTCCTCCTCGAAAGAAGTCACACTCCCTGAAAACTCAATGATAAACCCATTTATATTCTCACTGTCGCACAGGCTGACCACCTCTGGAAGCCTGCTGGGGGAGACACAGGGGAGTGGGCTACACAGGGCCCGCAGACCCAAGGCAGAGGTCTCCGGGCCAATGGCTCAGCCTGTGCTTCATTCCAGTAAGGGGCCATCGTGACTGAAGCTCTATCGTCAGATGGGACATCAGAGCTTAGCAACCTCTCCCACTGATAAATAATAATGCTCTTTGGGGATTTTCAGGAGCCAACTGCATAGGGAGAGGAGAAGGAAAACAATGATATAATGGGTAATCAGAAGTAGATTGGGGCGGGGGGCAAGTGTGGGAGGTAAATGACACCAAGTCTGGCAAGAACAATGACCCAAAAAAGAGGTAAAGACTAAGGAGAAAATCCTCCCTGTCACTTAGAGCCACTATTAAATAGCATCAGCATTTCCCAGAGTCTATGAAAAGGTTTCCATTTAAAAAAAAAATAGACTAAAGAGGGTACACAGATGTCAAAGACCATATTCTCCCTAAATTCAAATTGTTAGAACGTGGAATGAATTTTCTGCAGAATACCTATGAACATTCAGTGGAACTAGAATCTAGCAGACAAGAATGGAAAACAACACTCTTTGTCCGTCAAAGAGCTACCAAGAGTTCCTCCAAATTCCTCCCTAAACTTCCCATTGCCACGTTATTACAGGATTCCCTGGAGACTTACCCCTCGGACCAGATGGCCCACAGTCTCCACGCAACCCGCCTCCCGAGCCTGTCCCAGCCCGGCTGCTTCCAAGGCACCAGCTCCAAGCACAGATTCAGCACGGCCACCCTCTGGCCGAGCAAGGCTGTGCCAGGCGCTCGCTGAAGTCTGGCTGGACTCAGACCGGCTTTGAACGGGCCAAGGGAGACGTGTGGCCTGCTTATGGGGATTCGTAAAAATACAGACCTGTGACAGTAAAAATTAAAATATTTTAAAGGTACCATTGAAGCATTTTTTGTTTGTCACCTCCTCAGTGTTCCATCTGTTGCTGGCAGGTTTGGGGAGCAAACTGTCAACATTGGTAATCCACCTGCCTGCCCCCAACATGCCCTCCTCCGGTCTTTCCCCTTCGCCTGCACCTGCCTATGGTCCCAGAGCATCGCTGTCCATCACTGGCTGCCTTCAGTCCTGGGCCAGCACTCAAGGGTATCCAGCCGAGTCTGAGGCCCAAAGGAAGCTTTCCCGCTCTGGCTGCAAAGGGTGCTAGGAACGGCATGACAAGGAAAGGAAGGACATCGGGGTCCCGCTCTTCAGAGGAAACAAGGCCCTCCCTACCAGTTGGCCCAGAACCTACCTGACACTCCACATTGCAGTAAAATGCCTGCTTGCATCTTCCACATTTGGACAATCCTTCTTTCCTTAAAAACAGAAAGGGCACTGTAGTGGCGAGAGGCACAGAAACGTGAAGCTGCACATTTTATCATGCAATCATAAAAGCCATCTGGTTGGGAAGCAGAGCCAGGATTCACCTTACCTTACTCTCCCACTGATAAAGTGGCATTTTCCCAAAGGAGAATTGTGACCAGATTCAGTCCTTGAGTAGGAGTAAGTTAGTCAAACAGTACGTGCACCAGCGTTTCCCGGCCCTGGCGGTGGGAAGGGCACCTTCCCAACTGACAGGCAGTGTGTCTATGACTCATGAGCCTGGCCTGGACACCAGAGCTTCTGCATTGCCTGCACTAGTACTCGGTAGTTTGGGGCAAGTCAAAGGCCCTTAGGTCCTGATTTCCTCACCTACTGCAGAGGGACAGAGATAAACAAAACCATCTTAGAGGTTTGACCTCATACAGACAGAGGCTTAGAGGCCACCTGTACTGGTGAAAATGCAGTGTGAGTGACAACATCTATTAATTAGAAATGCAAGTAAGACAGAAGATGGAACAGTGTATGTCAGTAATTCCTATGCTGCCCAGAAAACCAAGTTTAAAAACAGTGCAACCCAGGGCGCCTGGGCGGCTCAGCCCATTGAGCATCTGCCTCTTGGTTTCTGCTCGGGTCATGATGTCAGGGTGGTGAGATTAAGCCTCGTATCTGGCTCTGCGCTTGGCATGGAGTCTGCTTATGATTTTCTCTCTCCCTCTCCCCACTCAAAATGTGTGTGTGCGTGTGTGTGTGTGTGTAATGCAACCCAGCAAGCGGAGACATACTCATATAAAACATTACTGGATGTGATCGGTACCCATACTACCTCATCGGTGACTGCACTGAGTACTGCACTGAGTGTTTCTTCTGCCTTTGTAATGAGGTCAACAGTCCCCTTCCTTGCCATATCACCTCCCTGCTTCTGCTAAAGAACAGAGACTCTGCTGTTTCCCAATTGTCAGGTGCTAGTGTGTTTGTCAGGTTTGATAAGTCAAAGCTTTTTCAAAAACTATAAAGCCACAGAATTAAACCTCACCAGAAAAAATCCTTAAACACATTTTTTTTTAGGTGGGTAAGTAACCTCTGGTTCAAAGCACGCGTCTTGTGCCCTGGCCCCGGAAGCCGGCCTTCGAGTTGAGGCAATGCCGACGCCTGGCCACGAGGGGCGCTGTCGAGGCTGCCAGGCTGGGCACTGCAGTGCGCCCCCGCCCCCACACCCCCCTGCAGCGCGCCCGGGGGAGCTGATGTTCTAGAAAACACAGGGAATCACGCTGTAGAGTCCTCCTCTGCTCCTTGTCAGCGAGCGGCAGTCACCACACTACTCCCACGGAATCGAGACTGCTCCCCAAATGCTCCTGTTGGAGCGAAGCAGACTGCCTTGCAGTTTTCATGACAGCACTTGGATTCCAAGAAGCAGACTGTGGAGAATGTGTGGGAGAAAAACACATCTTGTGGCTGAGGCATAAATAAATATCCGGAGTTTGCACATCTCAGTAGTTTAAAAAGGAACTCACTGATTTGGCTGAGCATATTCTCTGGCCTAAAGTACCTCCCCCCACCCCCGCCAGGACCCAAGGTGCTCCTGAAAGCATCCTGACTCTGACTTTGCACTTTGCAGAAACAGAGAAACCAGAGACGGAAGGAAGGTCCCTGCTCTGCTGCATTTTACAAAGAGGAAAAAAGGACCAAAGAGGCTACAAAGAAACTACTGAGAAGTGACTTGGAAGCAAGTGCCAAGGGACAGAGAGCTAGAAGAATGCCAAGGGGATGGAAAGTTAAGTGGGGCCAAGCCAGGGAGGGAGATTTGAAAATTCCTTCCCAAAAGAGGTGCGTTTGGAAATGGATAATGGATGCCTAGATGCCACCCCATAAAAAAAATGTCCATCGGAAGCAGCTGTCTGTTAACGTTTGTTTTTGCAGGGGGAGAGGTCACCGAAGCTCTTTGAGAATGTGATGGAAGCTACTAATTCTCCCAACAACCCATCTTCTCCCCAACCCCCCAAAGCAACAGAAAATTTGGGGAGATTTCAAGGGCTCTGAGCCACCTGAAGCCCAAAGACACTGAACAGCCTCTGAAACTAGAGTTAAGACCCCCTGGTATAAAAGATGGGAAAACTATCTCAAAAACATCCTTATTAGCCCTAGATCATACCAAAAAGCAAGGATTCAGTGGTCCGCCCCGTCCTGCAGAAGCAAGCAGTAAAGTGAGTACGAAACCAAGGCTTATTTTTAGCCTCACGGTAACATCCCAAGGGAGAGAAACGGCAAAACTGGGCTCTCGAGAGCTTGGGAAGAACTCTAGTGGGATTTCATCAAAACCATAAATTGCCCAAAGGCCAGGATTCATTCACTCTAGCCCGCTACCAAGTCCACAAGCCACAAACAGTAAGAGGCAGAAAGAAACAGCTAAGTTTTAAGGGTTGGCAATTTGTTGGGTAATTTCTAGAATCTGTCCCAGGGGTTCTCAAACTGTGGTCTGGAGACTTCTGGGATCCCAGGGACCCTTTCTGGGAGTCAGTGGGTCCAAAACTACTTTCCAAGTCACACTACAGTCTTGACAATTGCACTGCAGGGGTGCAAGGTGTGAAGGAGCCTGGAGGGTAAAACATTGGGAGCCTTGGTATAAATCAAAGCAAATCAAGCTGTCCCTGTGTATTCTTGACTTCCACAGGCTCCGACTTAATGGGGGGAAAGGCCAGTTTTACTTAAGATCCCAGATGAAGCAGTAACAAGTAGTCACTGTGCTCAATCTTGATGCTTGGGTAGGATAGTACCTTCTGACATTCTGTGGTAAGTTAGATAAGTATCAAGGGTTTCTTCTGATCACGAGGCACACCAGCTGGCTCAGGGAAAAGCAACCCCGTCCTATGGTGAACCAGCCCCCCTTTCCTCGTGGAATCCTGTTTTTACCTGAAAGAGCCATGTTAGACAAACGGTGGTTTTTCAGACTTAAGGATTTGGCAGATACATGATGGAAATGAATGTCACTTCAAGTAAAACAACTGAAAATAGGTTCGGTTAATGATAAAATGTCAGCTTTCAAGCAAATGTGAGAATTTTGACAGCCTCTCATGTGAGATTGCCAGAGATATTAACAATTGTGGGCATTTTTTTTTTAAACACAGTTTATGAAGTACATCAACTTTTAGAATGTCTATATAATTCAGTGAGCCAATGTTTTTCAAAGGAGAGGGGCATGGTATTTTTAAAAATTATGCATGGCTAAAAAAGTAATTCGAAGTGCAAGACAGACCAAGGGATTTCAATGTAAGAGAGCACGTAAAGTTCACTGACACGGCTTCATTGCACACTGAAGGGTCTACCCTTTAAGACAAATTCACTTACCACGTTTTAGTGTTGAATCAAAATATATTCACAATTAATTGAAAAGGCTGTTAAAATATACCTCTCTCTCTGATTACGTATCGATTTGAGGCTGGATTCTCTTCACATATTTCAACCAAAACTACATAATACCACAGACTGAATTCAGAAGTGTATTTGAAAATCCAGCTGTCTTCCGGAAATCCAAACATTAAAGAGACTTGTAAAACTGGAACACCACCACTAGTCTCACTAATTCTCTTGTTCTGTAAAATAGTTCTTAAAAAACAACAACAAATTATGCTACTAGCAGTAATAGCTGGTGTCATTTTAAACTGAATACTTTGTAATTTTGTTTTAATTTCAAGTATGGTCAATATTAATAAACATACTCCATATGAACAAAAGCTCCTTGGAGTTCTCAGTGTTTAAAAGCGTAGAGGGATCCTTAAGACCAAACAATATGAAAACAAATCTATCTTCATAAGTCTGTCAGCTCTGAGAAAAAGGCCTTGTTCCTATTTTAATGAAGATAATGAGGGTCCAAAGGTGAAGTATGTGCTTCAACGTGGTCATTCAGCAAGTAGGTAGCAGAATCAGAATTCACATGCTGAAGTACAGATTTCGTCTTCGTCACTCAAGAACAGCCTTCCTTGAGTTACCGCGACAGTCCTTCAGGGGGATCTACTACACAAAGCAGGAATCAGCTACGTGTTTGGATAAGCTAACAGTAGTAACAGAACATAAGGCCATCTTTACTCTGTTGGCATAACCTCCTGGTTCCACTGAGACCTGATTCATGCCACTGTGCTTCAAAAACACAATGGGGAGAAGCCAGGATCATTTCTCAAGATGAGATTTCGGGAGGGAGCACCCCCACAAAGAGGGTGTCTCAACCAACGGTGTGACACAGTCATTGGTTTCACTTAAAATGCACTGGCGTGAAATAACTGATAATCATATCAATTATAATCGATTGTGTATTTGGTCTGTGCGAAGAAAGTCTTTCCCTGTCCTTCAGTACATCAAAGTGTGTCTCAGACAGACAGATACTGGGCCAGTCCAAGCTGGACCGTGTCTGCTGGGAGCTGGGTGACGGGGTAGCACAGCTCTCACAAACTACCAAAAAGCTTGGCCTGGCTCTGTGTGCGCGCTCATTCAAGCAACGGCCTGCTTACATGTGAATGTTCTAACACACATCTTCCTGAGCCCGGCCGCCTTCAGAGCAGAGGAGAAAAGCTAAAGCACTTCGTGATTGTGAAAAGCATACAAACCTACTTTGATCTACTCTGGGTGCGAGGGAAGTTCCGATGAGGTGGGATGGTGGCAAGAGAGGGCGCTCTGTTTCCGATATGCAGATACATATGGGAACTCTACCTCCCTTCCACAGCTAGGGAGACAGGTAAACTTTTCAAAGGAAGCCTGATCGCTGAAACTCAAATTAGAATTTGCTGCACTGGTACCTACATTGTGTGTGTGTGTGTGCGCGCGCGCGCACGCTTGAGAGAAGAAGGAAGACACGGAGAGAGCTTCTCTGAGCGTCTGACTGTTGCTGACAGAGACATTGAGCCAGAGAGAAACTTCATACGGGATATCCATTTTCGCTGTAGGAACACACAAGGCGTTCGGAATAAACTGTCTTCCTACAGAAGACACAGCCATAAACCTTGCATTTGCAATGTAACCTGATCTGAACTGTCCAGGAGGTCTGGGGCAAAGACGGCAAAACAAAGACGACAAAACGCCTCCCGGAGAAAGACTAACAAAGGTCACTTGAAGGAATAAACTGAAATCCCTCAAAAGGAATGGAACTCCAAGACAGAGAAGAGCGAATCGGTGCCTGGGGGAGGACCCAGCAGCTCCCAGTCCCCTGGGTCTGTGCTGGGATTTTGAAAACGCTCTCCAGGAGATTCTAAGCAGCTTCCAGGAGGCAGAAGCAGCCGCCCAGGCCTCTGGTAATCCTTTCGGGCTGCGTGTTTCTCCGGGGGCAGAAGCTGCTGACTAGTGTTGAAGTAATTCTCTGCAATGCAGACTCTTTGCGAGGTAACTCAGCCCAAGAATTAGCAGCACATTCTGGACGTATTAGGTTGTTGAGTGACCTTGATGATGCACATTAAGGTGAGAATAAAGAGGCTGACACCGTATTTTCTAACTATGACACGAAAGCATTTTAGAAGCCAGGTGCAAGCTTTAAAAAAGAGAGCTGAGGCTTTTTTTTTTTTCTATCCCCATCTCCTCCTGATTCCTGCTTCACAATTTAGGGTGAATGTGAGGAGTCACTTCCCCACCTCTCGAGCTCAAATCCTCCTCCCCGTGCTTGGGGTGCCATGTGACCTTGGGCAAAGCACTTATCCTCTCTGGACCTTTTCCTCCACTGTCAAGATGCAGTTCCAACCCCATAGGTTTGTTATGAAAATCACATGAGAAAATACGAGAGACGCGTGTTACCTTCATGTTCTATGTTAGCCTCCACTCTGGTTTTAAGTGGTTCTCAACTACTGAACTGTCTTCAGTCCAATCTCATTCAGACTCCTATTTGCAGATTTATGTTTCTAAAGTCTCTGTTTTACAGGCGAATTATCTACCCTGCTGTGAACGGAAGAACTCTTTGAACTTAAGAAACAATTCCATCCACAAAGGGAGGAGAGAAATGTTACAGCAAAGTGCAACTATCTGATTATCAGCGACTGGAAGAGAACGCAAAAGACACGCTCCTGTCATTTTCTGCTGGAGGAGACACACGCAGTGATTAATTTTCTTGCTTTTCAATTTGGAAGCCATGAAGATCAACAAGTTAGAGATGTAATTAACAACTCCGGCTAGTTAATGCCTTGCCGCAGGTGCTGTTGGTCTAGATAAAAAGGATTTGATCCTGTAAGCTCCCCACTTTCTGCTACTGAAATGAATGCTTAGTGGGTTTCACCATGAAAGAAAAGGAGACTGGCATGGAGGGGGTTTGCAATAACAATTACTTTTAACTAACGGTGACAGAAGAAGTGACAAGTATGCTCTGTTGAACAGAGGCAGCCCCAGCCAAATGAAAAAGAGAAAAGGAAAAAAGCCCAGCGGCGCAATATAACTTCACCATGGGTTGAAATAAGACAATCAGAAACAAAGTTAGCCTCCCACCCAGAGAGAGTGGTTACACTAGCAAATTTTTATTTGAGAGAAATAAAAATTGGAGGAATTGTGGCGGAACCCTATTATAACCCTGGTTAGGGGATAAGGATAATACTAAGGCTATAGGTTTTTGTGTAATAGTGAAAGATGCTTCGCATACCACTTTAATCCACAATGTAACAGTGAAACGGACCCACGTGCAGCGGGGAGCTTCTTCCCAGAGCTGTGCTGAACCTTCCCCTTCGCACCGGGCTTTGTTCTGAGGCTTGTTAAAAGTTAGAGCCCGGGGCCTCTTGGGGAAGCAGGAGATATTTAGGGCAGGAAAGTAGCAACTAATAGCTTTTCCCAACTATTGGCACAGGAGCCATGATTTACAAGGACATCGGGCTTGGTGGTCAGGGCAAAAAACGGTTGGCCTTTCTAGAACATGTCCCAGGGCAAGGTGGAGTGATGGAGGTTCGAAGGGCAGACATTTTCAGCTCTAAGTTCTGGGGCTCTACAGTGGGTACAGTTAATAATACAGCACTGTATACCTGAACGTTGCTAAGAGGAGATCGTAAGCATTCCCACCACACACAGCTAAAAGTAAGTGTGCGAGGTGATACGTTAATTATCCCGACCTTAGTAGGCACTCCACAATGTATATCGAGTTATCATGTTGTATACTTTAAATATATACAATTATATTTGCCCATTATCCCTCAATAAAATCTAACAGAATCTTGTAAGATGACTCCACACATCACTGATCCCGTAGAAGTCAGCTCAGCAATGAAAAGAGAAAAAAGGACGATACTGATTTAGGATTTGTTGCAATGCGGGCTCTGGTGGAGATGAAATCTGTCTTTGTCTTAGAAAGAAAAAGAGATTCACGAAGATTATGGAGAGAGGAGGGAGATACTCAGGCTAAGAACAGTGAAGATGAAGTCACTCTTGGCAGCCGCTGGGTGATGCCCGCACGCCGACCTCAGCGTGCAGGCCCTGGTGAACCCCCGCCAGTTCAGCCTGCCCAAGGAAGGCTGAAAGTACGGACTTTCAAAACCTAGCCTTTTCATTTGGAAACGTGTTCTGTCTTAACGTCTGTGCCAGATCCGAATGACACTTCTTTGCTGCTCTATCTTTTACTTCTGACGCCCACTGACTGGGACATCGAAAGGAAGGAAAACAATGGATGCCCTTCTTTGTCACTCCCTCTCTCATAAAGGAACTGATAATAAATAACATCCACCATTTCCTACGGTGCTTCAGTAAGTGACAGATGTTATCCTCGGTTCTTTGTAATCAATACCAGGAATATTGGATTCCCCTGCGACCGCGGTTGCCCTCGCTTCTGTGAGGAGGTGAAGAGACCTGTCCAAAACGCCAAGGTGAGTCAGTATCAAGGAAAAGGACAAAACCAAAGGCATATCAATTTAACTATTTAAAAACTCAAGCTGTTCCTAACAATACTGCTCACGTCAACATTCTGGCCACAAAGTAAGGGAAAAAAGAAATGTGAAAATACTTTCATAACCTATTGCTAAATGTGAATTCCAGAACAGAGGTCAGGCCCTCTGCAGCCAAACATGAGCATGAACTCCTCACCCAACAAACAGGTGACCTGCTCTCAATCCTACCTACAAGAAAATGCACCTTTTAAAACTGCTTACAGGAGAATTTTAATAGGTGACCCGCCCTCATCCCTTTGGCTCTATTTTCCTATAGACAATAAAAAATTGAAATGCCAGTCTGTTGGGGTGAATGACTCCACTGTGGACGATACCTTGAGAACTCAAGGTTATCAGCTACTGTTTGAACAGATTTAACAGACTTTTTTTTCCAATCTCTGTGATTCCATTTGTATTTCTGAATTAAAAACATTTGATGTACTATAAAACTTTGTACATGAAGCAGGAAAGAAATAGGTTAATCTACCTTAGCCAAGTAAGTTCTGTCCAGAAAGTATTTTCTCTGTGTAAAATATTGTACCAGGCTCTGAGGAATGATATTTTTATAATAGTTGAGCAATTTGGGGACAGAGGACAGAGGCCCTACCTTCATGCAAATGGTGGTAAATATAAATTTCAGGCAAAATGATTCAGCATCCAAATGGCCTAAATGACACACAGAATTGAGAGCGGGAAGCCACTCCTAGGACTGAACTCTTTCAGGACACAGAAGTTTGAGTGCTACAGAGAAAGCTGTCTCACTGACTTCTGAAGCCCCAGGGTTAGAACACGATGCCTAGAATATCAAGAGCGCGTGAAACATGTAAATAGTCAACTACCGGGAATATAAAATAGTAACAAAATAAAACGAAGGGATTTGTGGGCTGAAGTATTTAAGAGGAGCCTCATAAGAGATGCAGTTTCCGCTAGATCTCCCTTGAGAATGATGAGACTAGGGAGGCAACGCTAGGGAAGGGAATCGTGCAGAGAAAAGCACTCACGGTTACAGAGGGGCAGAAGGAAGAATGCAGAATGACAGGGTACCGCTGCGACGCGGGATACTGGAAAGACCACCCAGATTGTGTTCAGGGTGTGAGTTAGAGGGCGGGGAGGGATGACGCCGGTTCGTGCGGGAAGGGCACTTCATACGGAGGAGCAGGACAGTCAAGATTCTATCCTGAAGAAAGCAGGGATCCGTGAAGGGTTCTGCGAGTGCCTGTAAGTCCTAAGGACGAGGATGAGCAGTTATATACCTGGATCAGTGAAGAGGCCTCGTCCAAAGAGCCACTAGTAAAATAAGCTGCAGATACGAGACTGTTCATTTCATTATTATTGACTAAGGGAACAGAGAGACAGGCCTAGGGCGACACAGATGAATGAGATCTGGTTCCCGCTCAGGAGCAAGTGTGCCCAAGGAAGTATCTGACAAGGTGCCCTGGGAGCGAAGGCAAAGGGAGCTACTCCAGCCTGCCAAAATCAGGACAGACTTCTGACCTGAGAACTAGCCGGGCAAAGAGGGACAAGCAGGAGAGAACCAGCATGATGCTGTGCGGCTGCGTATGCCTCTGTGTGTGCCTGTGTGTGTGCGTGTGTGTGAGTGTGTGACTGCAGGAGTGAATCAAATCCTGCAGAGCAAGTGGGACTCAACCCTCACCCCTGAAGCCTCGCCCTGGGGGGGTCCCCCACTCCTCCTCCCCAGCCCCTGCCCCCAGTCCTACCAGGGCCATTCTCTGAAGATACACAGACAGAGAAGACCGAGGCGAGCTTCTTGCCCAGCTCTGAATCTAGAAAATACTTAGTAACTGGGTATTGTGGAAGGCCTGAACATGTGTGGAAATGAATTAAATACTGAATGAAATAAATAGATTGCTTCTAAATTCCAAATTTGTGAACCTACAAGTTTCTAAGGTGAAAAAAATCTTATATAAAGTTTTCCTTCAAGTGATCGTTAGAAATATTTACTCAGGTGTATGATGAGTAGACTAAATTTCATTAACTCCCCCCAAAAAAGTCTACCCGAAGTCGCAGCTGTTTTGACACAATGTGGGGAAGTTACCATTTCATTAGACCCTGGTATGAGATCAAGCCTCACCCTGAGTTTGCAGAAGTCCATGACCTAGGGTGTGTGGTTAAACATTTTGATTCCCTGAATGGCCTTTATGACATACATGGATTATCAGTTTTCAACCAAACAGAAGTGAGAAGAAGAAAATACTCAACCCCCACACCTGTCTTCAAAAACAACAACAATCTGCTAACACCTCACCATGTTCAAAGCACTGTGGCTAACATAAAGATGAGAAAAACCTGCTAGAAGAGAAGCTCCGTGGTGGTCGGGATTTTTATTCCTTTTCTCCACATTGTTTCTAGGGGCCGAGAACCCAGTGACTGTTCCACAGATATAAATATTTGTTGAATACATTAAAAATAGAATCCCTGATCTCAAGGAGTTTACCATCTGCTCCTAATTAAATGTCTCTTACTGTTGAGGTCTGAAGGCCACGGGAGGCTATCACTGCAAACGGATTTGTGCAACTGACGGGAAAGAGCTTTCTCGGGGCGCAGGGACAAGTGTTTCCTATACAAGCATCATCGTGGTGAGGGAAACCGACAAAGTGTGAGCCCAGAACCCACATCCCTGAAGGGTCTTTCCTGGTACTCCAAGCCTGGAAAGAAAAGGTGCCTCCCATCCAAGGTCTTTTCATTTTGCCACAGATTGTGATATAACTCTCTTCAAGTGCCAGGATAGAAAAGATTTTTTTATTTGGCTCTGATGAAAACATGTATCCTGTTGGTCAGCCAGATTTTCTCACCACCTCCCTCCCCCAGGATATGCCTCTGTCTTCAAGGCCTGGTGTAAAATTCACTTCTCTGGTGAGTTGCTTTTCTTTCTCGTCTTCTGCATGGTGAGTCGGGATCCCCTGGGCACCGACACACCTCATATTACCAGAATGCACTTGCCGATACATGCCACTGTCTTAGCTCTCACCCTAGCAAGCGCTCATTTCGGATTCCAGGGACTAGAAACTTGCCAAAGAGAAGCATTTACAAAGTCTCAGACCCCCTCTTCCTATAAAAGTGACTTGAATCTGTTTTAATAATATGCATGCAATATTTCCACTTAGTCATCTGAAACCCTCCACTTAGTGTGTAAGAGTCACCAGATTTTATGTTAATATATTGGCACAAGGAGCTCTGTACTATTTTTAAACTTTTGATTGAAGAAGCAGCTGAGACACAGCTGGATTCTCAGCGAATGCATGGACTAGAAAGATAAGTTGTTTCCTGAGCCCTCAAGACTTTTTGGTATTATTTTCCTGCGAAATTGCATATTTCTGTCCTTCAGAGGAATCTTGAAGAGATCGGATTTCCTTCTGTTCTATTGTGTTGGTGTGAACGCCTTTGCAATTGAAAAGGAGGCCTCTGAGGGTGGTAGGAACAGAGTCAGCAGAAGTTGCACAAAGTGAGGTGTGTGGCTTTGTGACTGGTTAGAGCACCCGTGCTAATGAGGCCAAGGTCACAGGTTCAATCCCTGAAAAGGCAGTGACTTCAATCAATTCTCTGCCAGAGCTCTGCACCCCTAAAGTACCACGGATTTGCTAGAAATCCAAAGATGTGAAGTTGGGGATGTGGGTGGGAAAGGGGAGGCTGACTGAGAGGCTGACAATGTCAGTCCTCTGGAGAGGGGACAGAAACTTCTAGTCCCAGCACTGGCCGCTCTCTGGGGGAAAGGGGCCAGCACAGGGTAGCCTCACCCAGGAAACTGTTACAGAAAACCACGGAGCTGCCAGGCTCACCAGAAGAGGGCTCAAAGTCTGAGTGTGGTCAAGAACAACCAAGGCGCCCGGCTCTCCGTCTAGTTCCCTGATGATGATCAACACGCACATACTCAAAGGCAAACCCAGAGAGGGGCTCTGCGAGAGGGGCAGGACATGAGAACGGGGAATTAATAACAGAGAGGAAATCCTTCTAAACCCAACTGGCCTTACACCGAGCAGATGAAGCTTGCCTGGAACTGAGAAAGGATGACCTCACTCTACATCTGAGGTCCCCCCCCAAAAAACAAGGTACAGGTGTGGGGATGGGAGATGACTTTAGTTATTAATGACTCTAAGAACATAAAGGATATTTATAATTACTGATTGCCTCCTTGAGAAGCAAAGTGGCATAAAATTGTAATTAGTTCATAATTCCTTATATTGACAAGAAAAAGAAAAAGGGATTTTAGCCTAAGGCAAAAGAGGTAAGTCAAAAGCACCCAAATAAAGTAGATTAGGCGCAACGGCTGGCCGGGTTGGTCGAGCATGTGACTCTTGATCTCAGGGTTGTGGGTTCGAGCCCCATGCTGGATGTAGAGATTAAAAATAAAATCTTAAAACACACACACACACACACACACCAAAATAAAGTAGAAACCTTCTTTGCCATTTAAGTTCTAAAATAGGCAACTTTGCAGCCTGCGTTCTCACTGATTCAGAGTTCCCTTGAACATCAGCACCTACCAAACTACACCTCTGGGTACTGGATCCTTCGAAAGAAATTTAAAACAGGTCTTCGTATTTCTTTCTTTTTTTTTTTTTTTTTTAATTTTATTTATTTGACAGACAGAGATCACAAGCAGGCAGAGAGGCAGGCAGAGAGAGAGGGGGAAGCAGGCTCCCCCTCTGAGCGGAGAGCCCGATGTGGGGCTCCATCCCAGGACCCTGAGATCATGACCTGAGCCGAAGGCAGAGGCCTTAACCCACTGAGCCACCCAGGCACCCCGGTCTTCATATTTCTTAAAGAGCCTGCTGACTGATGGTGGGCAATCTGCTTGTCCCACAGGAATACCACCCAGGGGCCTCCTAGCATAGCTGCACCATGTATTTTATTTCCAAACCTAAACAAATGAACTTGGCACCAAGTTCTGAGGAAAGAATATGTTGAAGAAAAAGAAATCTACTCTGATGCTGCCCTACCAGCCAGAGAAACAAACGCTTTATATGTAGGTATAAAGACTTAGGCAGCAAACTCATCTTAGTTCTAGCTGAATATTTTGAAATATTCTAAGCCCACAAAAAGGACCAAAGCCTTGTGTTCTTTTTATATTTTCTTATGTAATAATCGATACATACAAAAAATACACATAGCTCTTTATGCAAATTCCAAGACACTGTAATAAAGACATTTCTGAGCCCAGAGCAGCCTAAGCTACATATCAAAGACTACTCGATCAATTTATTTGCTCAAGATTTAGAAGCGTTAGTTTGTTGAACTACCTATTGAGGGGAAGGTGAAGCAAAAGAAAAGAGGCAATAAAAACAGCACTCACTCCAGGAGAAATCAGAGTGAATACGTCCCAGTGTCCAGGGGTGAAGCACATAGTCGATTCAGGCCAGAAGGGGTAGGGGAAGGAAAACCACAGTCAGAATAGGAAGGCATGGCTCAGTCCATGAAGGACACAGAGCCTGGCCCTTTAGAAGACAATAAACATCTGACCAAAATTAAATGAAATTCAAGGGAACTGCTTCAACTCTCTGACACACAGCTTTTTCCTTCGTGCGATGGGGTATGGGTCCCTCTACACAAGCCATCCTTGGGAGGATCAAAAGAAGACTGTACCTGGAAATGCTTTATGAGCTGCAAAGAGCAACATGATTTTAAGGAATGTCGTTTTATGGGATCTTCAGATATTTTTGATTGAGAGATTTTGTGCGATTGCTTTCGGGAAGGAAAGGTATTAGAAGGTGGTTTTAACTCACCGGGGTTTGAACTTCACTTCAGCATATCCTGCTGCTGTTCTGTCTCTTTCACGTCAAATCATTTCCAACCGTACAGCTTGGTCCCAGAGCCCCTGTAAGCCCTAACAGGAATTATGATCCCTGCATATGAAAAATCCGTGTGTCATTGTGCTTGCCACAACTAAAGTCTTAAAGGACTGCTCTGGGCCACACCTGAATCACGCAAAAATTAAAGAGCAGAGAGGACCCGTAACAGGCTTGCTATGCAAAAAATTCTGTTTGCCTCCATATCTCTTCTCAAATATTTGCTTAATCTCATGGCAAAAGTCTATTAGGGCATCTCAGCACTTTGGAGCTAGAAAAGGCTCTTAAAGAAAAAAAAATAAAGAGGTTTACCTAGGTAGGTTAATCATATCATTTCCATTAGGTTTTGAAAAAAAAAAAAAAGTGTAATCCATTATATTCTGGGGAACTTGGAGGCTGAGAACTGCTGCTCTTAGCTCGGGATGAATGTACCATCTGAAGAATGACTCTACCAACAATTTCCAGTATTTCCTTCCTGGTAGCCCCCCGCCCACCAACCCCACCATGATAAAAACATCCCTGACCTTGCAATATTTTATCACCCTCTGGAACAATTAGCACAAGCGAGACCGTCAGGCGGACTGTGACAGCTTACTCTGTGCTAGGACTATACTACGCCCTTGACTTCTATCTCCTGTAATTCTCACGTAGCTCTGGAGGCAGGCGTTCACGGGAGCACTGTAAACATAAAGGACCCTAGTTGTTCAAAGACATAACATCAGGAAGGGAGGAAGCCAGAACTGAAACCAAGTCAGTCTGGCACCCAAGTCTCTGCCTTTCCGTCTCTAAATAAATGAAAACCTTGAAATATTCTAATATGGAAAGTTGACAACATGATATCTCATTACCTGATGTACAGATAGCTGAATTTTGTTTCATTCGATGTAAATTGTAAGAAGAAATCTGTTGTCTGTATATTTTAATCTTACTACCCATTTAAAAAAATACTTGTGAAAAGGAGGGACTTCTCTATTAGAGCATGTGTCTAATTTTTCATTCAAAAAGCAAGATAATTTGAGAACATTCAAAGTCAGTTGTCCCCTTGGAGACCGTACAATTCTCAGAGAATATTCTGGAAATAAACGGCAGCCCTGGGGATGCCTCCCCCATCTGGGGTGAGACTTCAGTTGGTCAGCTGCAGGGTTCATCAGAGAACCTTAAGGTTTCTTAAGAAAACCGCAGCAAGAGTTCATGCCTCTTAACACCAATTAAAATCGACTAAGTATTGTTAGTCAATAACTAAGTTACAAGACTTTGACAGTCTTGTAACACAATGCGTTAGATAGGATGAATAGTCCTACAGAATAAATCTGTGAGACATCACATCTTTACAACTTCTGAAACAGGATATCTCAATCATACTGTTTTGCTCATGCAAGCATTTTAATTTTTAAAACCACTTTGAGTGAGCCAGGCATGACACAAATGTCCTGAAATTGTGTGCTAACAGCTCTATTGCAAGGAGGCTAAGTGGACCTTCCTACTTTTACCCCATACTCAGAATGAGCTAACAAAAAAGGGAATGTTCTTGCCCTTAAGTGATCCGTGAGCCAAGAAAATAAAAGATCAAGAGAGAAACATCTTCCCACCTGAGGAATTGCACACAGAATGAATACTGAGATGGAACACTGGTTTACAGCAGATTTTTCCTTTTGAGACAAATAACAAAGTGTTAAAATATGTTGAATACTAAGTATGAAATATAACATAAAAGTATCTGCCATAGAAAGGTGGCCAGTGGCTGAAAAAAGGGGTGTGTGTGTGTGTGTGTGTGTGTGTGTACAAAATGTATCTAGCAGGTGTGATAGGGACAGCTCCCAACTGGAAAACATTTATATTTTTAGGAGTTGCCCTCTAGCAGCTGAGGCGAGATAAACAACCTCCCAAGTATCACCCACCCAACTGAGTAAATGTGGACAAATTTAAAATTCCCAGAAACAAACCTCTGTCTGAATTGTGCCAACAAGAATCCCATTCCACTGGGACCCGTGAAACTTCCATATTTCAATTTATAGAACTTATTACTGCAGAAATCACCTATTTGCCTTCAAAATAAGTTAAGCCCAGATATCATTAATACGACAAGGAGAACCCCCAGTGGCTCACTTATCTTAAGCAGTATCGTTTATGCTAAACATGAAAGACATGAAAAGATAAATAGTAGTTTGGGTTTTTTTTTTCCTAGCACATGAAAGGATAAGAAGTAGTTGGGGGGGGGGTTTCCTGTCAGGGAGGGGCGAGTGGGGTTGGGTGGGGAAGAGTCAGATTTTAGTCTGTATATTTCAATATTTGCCAATTCTGCTCCTACTCCCTTGAAACTCCAGGAGACATATATGTGTTCTAGTACAGCTGGACAGACTCATTTGTTCTTGGACATGATCAAATAGTTGACAGAGGAAATGGTGCAAAATCTAGGAGAGCGACCTAACCACTAATTCTAAACTAATCAAATGGTATACAAGGATATTTCCAATTTCATAGGTATTGTGGTGTCACTATTTCCTGTCTTGTTATTCTAGTTGATTTCAAATGACTCGTTAGAGAGAAGAAATGAACTGTGGGAGTTACCAGCCCATGCACCTGAGCCAAACAGAGGGACGTGGTGGAGGTGGGGACAGAGGCAGTGGTAGGGCCCCAGTGCAAGCAGCAGCCCTGGGGAGAGGTCTAAGACACGGGTTAACGGCCCTACCAAATGTTATTCAGAAAAAAGGAGAAACAAAGCAGGCTCTGTCACATAGGGCCGGGTGCTTTGTGGAGCTACATCTGGCCCTACATTACTGTTCTAAGGTTGGGGGCGTATACAGTAGGTACAGTCAGGACACTCACAGCTAAAAAGAAACATCTCTCAGCTCCGCTTCTCCCCCTCTGAACCCAAGGGATTTGATCTCTAATTCGTTGGAGGCGTGCACTGGTAACTACCATCTGAGTACCTACTATGTGCCGGGCACTGTGGTCTTCTCTCCTAGGACGGACTTCGGGTATCACCAGGATTCCTGATGGAGGGAAGCACCTTCCGTGCTGGGTGACCCCGCTTTGCTCCTGCCACTCCAGACACCCACACTGCTTCAGACTCCGAGCCACAGCGAGGCTCAGAAGATCAAGGGACCAGTCACAGCAGCCTTTTTAACTTTGGGAAAACCCAATGCTCACTTCACTCAAACGTTGCAAAGTGGTGCCATGACCCTTTAGCTCTTGACTCACCAATTCAAAGAGCCACATCACATACAGCCCTTAAGCTGCCCACGGCATGATTCTGCGTCTAGTGCCTTTCCGGGTCCCCCCAAGCGGAAGACAGTTCTGGCAGGGAGTCTGGGCAAGATTACTATAATATTTAGCCTTTGTCCCTTCTTTTGCTATGTCTTATCATAGAATAAGGCACACAAGTCTGGGAAACTGGGTACTTCGGTGTATGTTGGACTTGAGACCCGGACTCCAAAGGTACCTGCGGGATCTCAGGCCAGTGCAGTCTGACCCAAGAAGCTCCATTTCAAAGATGAAGAAACTGAGATTCAAAATAAAGCAGGGTCCATTCTTCAGAGTGGTGGAAGGTGGGGTACACACATAATTCAACGCCATGCTTCCCGTCTCTGGAATTTTACTGAGCACCTACCTAGTAGGAAATGGGCAGAACTGAAGAGGTCAGATTTCATTCCCTTACCTATTGGGGGGACTATAGATACACAACCACACTTCCTATCTGAGCATTAGTTTTCTCGCTTGTAAAATGGAGAAAGTGTATCGGGCTGGTGATTTCTAACGCCTTTCAGGTCTGAAACTGTCATAAGGCTTAAGGATATAATCATGTGTGGATGTGGATGAATATATACGCATAGAAACTAACATAGATGTACGTGTGTATATGTGTACACGTGACGTGCGGCAATTAAATACTATATCCTACCACACATTTTGCCTAATTCCCTCCGAGACCGTGTTTTCAAAATCCCAAGCCAAGGCTCGGTGCGTCCCATCAGTGCAGCCCGTCAGAGTCCGGGGTTGTGCGGTCAGTACTCCTCTGGCTTCTCACCAAACACAAGTGCCCAGTGAGAAGGAAGAGGAGGAGCCGCGTACTTCACACGAAATGTTAAATGTCATTAAGTTCCCTGGAGGGAACGGCAGGTCTGCGGCGGCGGGGCGGGCCGGTGGGGAGGGGAGCACAGAACGTGCCGCAGGAAGCACGAGTTAAAGGTGAGCGGCTGTGGCTGCTCGAACCTGGGGCCGAGCCGGCAATGCACCAAGTGAGCAGCGCGTGCCCGGGGTTGGAACAAGCCTGGCTCCGCGTCCCTGTCGGGGCCGAGGGCCCTGCACTCCCGGGGGAGCCCATCCGGCGTGAGCAACTCGGCAAAGGGGCCATGCAGGGCGTGCGGCGGGCCCTCGGCTGCTCTGTCCCAGCGCACGTGGCACGGCCCGCGCGCGGTGAGAGCGCGCCCCCCGCCCGCCCGCCCGCCCGCGCGGCCGCCGCCCCAACCGCCGGCGCTAGGACCCTGCGCGCCGCGCGCACTTCCTCCCGCCGCGGTCCGAGCCGCCGCCGCGGCGCCCCCGCCCGCCCGCGCCGCCGCCCTACCTGGCGAAGCAGTACTCGCAGTGGTTGCCCCGCTCGTTGACCGTGAGCACGTAGGCGTAGGCCGGACAGGAGAAGAGCAAGTCCCCCACGTGGAAGGGCTGCAGGGCCCGCAGCCCCCGGCCCTTGCCCGGGCTGCAGAAGCGCTCCAGGCCGCCGTCGCCCGCGGCCCTCATGCCGGCAGCGGGGCGGGGCTGGCGGGCCCGGCGCGGAGGGGCGCCCGGAGCGGCGGCTCCCCGCGAGCTGTAATTGGAGAAGCGTCACCCAGAGCCACGGCGGGAGGGGGGAAGGCGGGGAGGGAAGCCGCCGGAGACGCGGCGGCGGCCACCGCTCCCCGGAAGGGAGGCCGGCCCCGCCCGGCCCTCGCGCGTCCCCGGGGGGAGGGGAGAGGGACGGGGAGCGGCCCGGCGGCCCCGCCCCGCCCGCGGGACCCTCGGCGGCCCGCCCGGCACGCGCTCGGGGCGCTTCCGGTGTGGCGGCGACGGCCGCTGTCGCCGCGGAGACTCCTGGCGGCCGGGCGCGAGGCGGCTGCGCCTCAGCGGCGTTTCCGCGGGGAGAGCGGACGGTGTCCCCACTCCCGTGGGCGGGTGGGGTCGCCGCGCGTGGCCCGGACCCACGCCTCCCCGGACAGGCCGCCTGGCCCCCACGGTGACCCACCCTCGGCACATCGAAAGGGACCAAGATGTTCCCCAACCTTCTGTATCCTGTCCTCGTCAGAGCCCCTGGAAGGGGTCACCGGAACCCCGGGGAGGAACCGCCGTGGAAGAGTGTGCGGTCGGTGCCGAGGGTTAGAGGGCGCTTTCCCGAGGTTAAAGGCTTTTAAACCTCGTGAGGCTCTAGACGTTCCAGGGAGTCTCTGGAGTATTCGGTGGGAACGTTTGCCCCTCTCGTGGAAGTTGATTACGCAGACAGGAGATGAAAGTGCGGTCAGCTGGGCTCCCCGAGTCTCTGCTTGCAAGAGACTTCTCTTCGCAGGGAAGGCAGGAGATAAGCTTGCCTTCAGGGAACTTCCACTCTTCTAGGGGTCCAAAGGCCGTGCTGCGGCCAGAACGCTAGGCTGGAATTTGCAGTGGTTTTAATCGCTTGGACCACTCACCCTGATCTTAGGAAAGTCCATTTGGTTATGAATCACACAGAGGACTTGAGACCTGTATGGCCCTAGAACAGGACTTAGCACCTAAGTCCTTGTACGCAAGCGGCTGTTGGCATGACACATATGAGAAAGGAGGATGTAGTCTGTGTTCCAAGAAGGACCGAGTAAGGACTGAAATGGATGTGCCTGCAGTAAAAACTTTAAAGTGTGAAGGAAGAATTTAGCCGAAAACACCAATAGTAAAAACTCAAGTTTGATCTCAAATTATGTTACACGTGTAAGTTCAGGACTTGTTTAGCAAAGGGAAAGATGAATACGATTTGGAATATGTCTTAAAATCATTAGAATTTTTGACACCTCAATAAAAATCCTAAAATGAATAAGCCTGTAGCTTATTCCTGTAAAGAAAAATACATACATCATGGATGCTATTTCATTTATGCACTTGAAGAAGCATTCACTGAGTACCAGTCACTGGGATAGAAAGATAGACAAAACGTAGGCCTGAGTCTTCGCATTTGACACATTCACAAGCCAGTGATAATTACTATTAGTTGGTATAATGGGACAACTGTGCAAAGCACATTGAACACATTGTCTCATTTATTCTGTAATTACAAGAGCCTGATGAGTTAGGCGCTAAGTCCCCCTTTTCCAAAATTAGGAAACTAAGACTCGGAATCACTTCCAAGGCCACATAGTAAGTTAAAGAACTTGGTTTCAAATTCAAGTCAGTCTGAGAGACCCATGTTCCTAACCCAAACGTCCCTCTGCATAGAAACACAGCACACTGAGAAGTGTTATGGTGGCTTGTGCAAAGTATTCTGAGAATACAGGCAATGGGTGACAAACTCAGCCTGAGGAATGGGGTTTTGGTCAGAGCCTGGGCCACATTCAAGGAACACTTGAGTCTGAAAAGATGGGTGAAACTTGACTAGTAAAAGAGCAGAGAACAGTTTCCTGGGCAGAGCGAACTGGACAGAAAGAGAGAGGGACTTGAAAGAACCAAGTGTGTATTGGGGCCCTGTGAGCGGTTCTGAGTGGAGCACGTGTTCTCCAGGAGAAGGCAGGAGGTGAGACAGGAACAGGGAAAGGATATCTTCTCAAGCAGTGAACTTGTTGCAGATGTGGTAGGGGAACCCCTGAAAAATCTGTAAGCAGAGGGGGCCGTGATCAGTCCAACATTTAGACCGAGTTCTACTTTCAGCTTTGCAGGTAAATATGAGAGGAGAGGACTAAACCCAGGTCCACCACTTCAGGGAGGGTCTGCAGTATTTTTTTTTTTTTAAGATTTTATTTATTTATTTGACAGGCAGAGATGACAAGTAGGCACAGAGGCAGGCAGAGAGAGAGGCTGCCTGCTGAGCAGAGAGCCCGACACAGGGCTCGATCCCAGGACCCTGGGATCATGACCTGAGCCGAAGGCAGAGGCTTTAACCCACTGAGCCACCCAGGCGCCCCGGGTCTGCAGTATTTTTAATGAAAGGCGATGAGAGCGGGAAGCAAGGTGGTAGCATTAAGGAAAGGGGCAAAGGTCCCAAGGATACTTGCAGTTTCTTGCTTGGTATATGGCATACGGCAGGCAGATAACAGTGTGTTGGCTTTCTAGCACCAGCCTGATCAATCTGTAGGCTCAAGATAGGAACCATAAATAGCCTAGAATCGGGGGACATGAAAGAGGCATCTTCTTACTAATGAAGAAGGGAAGGCTCTGTGAAGTTAAATAGCTTGCCTAAAAACCCAGTGGCAGAGCTAGTGTGAGATTCTATAACACACTCTTTCAACATTTAAATACTTGTTACATGCTTACTGTGTTCCAGCAACAGTGAGAAGGGACTGTAAGTTAATGATAACAGAAACTAACTCAATGTGCACCCTCACAGAGCTTTGTACAGTCTGGTAAAAGATGAAGACATTAATCAGATAATCAAACAAATACAGTCAGTGGTCTTAAGTGCTAAGCCAGTGCTTGGGGGATTTGACATAACCCAGAAAAGCTTTTCAGAGAGAGTACTGCTTGAGCTACAATCCAGAGGATGAATGGAACTTCATCAAGAGGAGAGGAGAAGGGACAGGCATTACAAGCAGAGGGAACAGCATATGCAAAGTTCCATTGGTAGGAGGAAATGTGGCCTATAGGAAAGTCAGAGTGACTGCAGCAGAGCTAGAGGGAGTGTTGTTGGAGATGATTTTAGGAGGTAAATTGGTCTTATTGGCCAGGTTCCCCGACTCTACTCTGATCAATAAAAACCCTGGCAGTTTCCAGGCTACTATGTTAAGTGAGCTTTATGCCAGTCATATGACATGAATCAATCTGACAATTATGTTGTATTACAGGTGTGTGTTATATGTAAATAAAAAAAAATTTTTTTTCAAACCCTAGAAGTTGCTGAATACATGCCTACTTAGGCAAAATCTTAAATACCTTTTTGGGCTCAATAGCTTTTTGTTGTTGTTGTTTTTTAACATTCTGATAAATGTGGGGTTCTAACCAGCACAAAAGTGAAAAGATTGGCATAAAAGTAAGCAATTCTAATCCAGTAAATAATTCCCTGTTTTAAGGATCAATTGTGTGAAGTGACCTACTCGTTTACTTCTTTTTACTGGACGGAATTTCTTTCCCTTCTCACTGGTAATGATTTCCAAGGGCTGAGAGAAGCAGTACCCTGGTTAACAAGCTGTCCGTCCAGGTAAGGGGCGGCAGGAACAGCCTTATTCTTGCAGGTGGGGGCGACTGTGATTGAAGGACCCTAGAAAAGAAACAGCCTCATTTCAGAAAAATGCCTCTGCTGAACTCCGGTGACTCGAGATGGGGAAATGGTCAGTTAAGCAATAGCCCTGAATTTAGGAGCTTAAATTACGAAGAAAACTGTGTTTAAAATAAACACCCCAGCAGTGGCAACCACCCAGGCAGGCGGACTGATGACAGCACTCTTAATGCAGCTCATACTTGTCAGTCTGCCACGCTGCATTCTCAAATTCCGTGAAAGTCGCCTGCCAGCCTCCGGGGCCCCTTGACCTTTTAGCCTCCCCTCGGCCCCTTGGCTGGGAGGGAACGGGGTTCGAAAGGAGTTTTCTGGTTACTTTGCCTCCCTGTGTCTCAGAGGCCCCCTCCGCTTAATTTCTCTAACCTAGAAGTTGATCCAATTCAGGAGTAAAATATCACTCCAGCCACAGATTAGCACATGAAGGAAATAGCTCTGGCCTGGGGGGAGATAACTCGTGAGCAGAGAAGAAATACTGAGGAACATGGACAACAGACATTTACCTTAAACCGCTGTACTTATTATACACATATTTCACTTACTGAATCCGTAGTATGTGCTTACACTCTGAGAGACCCTGGTCATACGAAGGTGAGAACAAAGACGCTGGAGTAGTTATTGTAGTAGCTGAATGATGGCATCCAAAGATGTGTCAATTCGACGTGTCTGCCAGACCCTTTTCACCTGCGTGAGGGAACATTTACATTGAGGATCTTGAGCTAAGAGGATCATGCTGGATTATCCAGGGGGACCCTCAGTGCAATCACGGGAGACCTGACAAGAGAGAGGCAGAGGAGATTTGACACGACAAGAGGACGCGGCTGTGTCGTCATAGAGGCTGAGATGACAGTGATGGGGCCACAACCCCAGGAATGCACACAGCCACCAGCAGCTAGAAGAAACAAAGGACAGCTTTTCCCTTTGAGCCTCAAGAGGGAGCCTGGTCCTGCCAACACCTTGACTGTAGCCCAGTGATACACTGATTTCAGGATTCTAGCCTCGGGAACCATGAAAAAATAAGTTTCTGTTGTTTTAAGTTTAGTTTGTGGTAATATGTCACAGCAGCCATACGAAATTAATACAAGTTATAATACAGGGGCACCTGGGTGGCTCAGTCAGTTAAGTGTCTGGCATGTGATATCTGCTCAGGTCATAATCTCATGGGTCATGGGATCAAGCCCCATGTCAGGTCCTGTGCTCAGTGGGGAGTCTACTTGAGATTCTCTCCCTCTGCCTCTTTCCCCAACCCTGCATGCTCTGTCTCTCTGTCTCTCAAATAAATAAATAAATCTTAAAAAAAAAATAAACTTATAATACAATAAAAGTTATAATAGAGAGAGGAACAAAGTACCATAGAAAGGCTTTACAGAAGACCTGACATTTTAGTCCCTTCTAGAAGGAAGACTAAAGATTGACCAGAAGAAGGAAGGCCCACAAAATGGGTTTAAGAACCTGAAGGTGTAAATTCACTGGGATAGGAGACTTGACGATCCAGGCAAGTATTTTCCTCTTTCTTTTCTTTTTTTTTTTTTTTAATATTTTATTTATTTTTAGGCAGCTGGCATATGTCATAGCAGCCAGAAGCCTCTTCAGGGCTACATGGACCTGGGCCAGCTGGCGGGCCCAGAAGCTCCTGGTCCCTGCCAAGCCTGGAAGGCTCCTCATACAGGGTTACAATCCTGCCACACTCCAAAAAAATTAAAAAAAAAAAAGTATATGTATATATATATATTATTTTTTAATTTTTTAAAAGTAATCTCTACATCCAATGCGGTGTTCGAACTCCCAACCTGGAGATCAAGAGTCACAGGCTCCACCGACTGAGCCAGCCAGGTGCCCCAAGAATTTTTCTTTTATTTAACAAACACTTCTATAGCTCTTACTGTGTACCAGGCCCACTTTTAAAATCTATTCTCAATCCTAATGCCATTTTGTAGCTGAGAACACCAAATCACTATAGTTATATAACTTGTCTAAGTAAACAGTGGGCTCGTGTGGTGATGAGTCCGTGGCCTTGACCAGTTCAGCATGCTACCTAACTCTTTGGTCTGAGCTACAGCCCCAGGTAGGGGGGCTCGGGTAAAGCTGGGCCAGCAAGGTGAGCCCCATGTTGTAGGGTTCGGTAAGGCTGTGTGCATAGGAGTTCTGTGCACTGTATGGGCACTGCAGAGCCAGAGGAGAAATTTGGCTGGCATGGTCTGATTGTTGCTTTGGAAAGGTCATCCTCGTGACCGAATGTAGAATGGATTACAGGGGGCTGAGGTCAGAGAGAGAAGTAAGGAAATAGTCCAGAGGAGAGAGATTGCTGGCATGAACAAGGACGGTGACAGTGGTGACAAAGAGGAGGGATATGGATTTGAAGATCTTTTAATTTAATTACCAGGACATGATGATTCGAGTGTGTGAAGGCAAAGGAGAAAGGGGTATATGAGCCGTGGGAAAATGTGTCCGACAACGGCTGACATCACTTCCATCGTGCCTCCATTGTGTGTCTTCCCACCTTCTGTCCTACGCATATCCCACAAACCCAAGATTTTTTAATTTCTTCCTTCTCTGTATTTCTTGTTCAGTGTCCCTTTGTTTCTATTTTTAGGCCACTCTGTCCTTATGGCTTCACGCCTGGATTACCGCAATAGCAGTAATATTTTGAGATCGGCAAAGATCATACAGCCAGCTCTGTGTTTCCTTCCGTACCCTCACCCTTCCTCCCATCCAGCCAGTGCCCCTGACTCAGAGAAGAGATGCTATTGCCGAGGAGGAGCAAAAAGGCTCTTGGTCTTCAGAAGCCAAAGGTCTCAGGGGACTCAGGCTCCAATCTTGGCAGATTCATGCCGATGTAGAGCAAAGACTCCCTCTGGCCAGAGAAGAGTCTCCAGGACCAGCGTAGGAGGGAGAGTTGAGAGGAAAGCAAGAGGGAAGCCAGGGTGCTTATTTGAGAAAAGGGCATCACCTTAGTTTCCTTCCAGGCTAAACACTGGAGGAATGGGGTAATGAAACAAAACCCCTTCACTCTCAGGAGACTCAGACCAGAGATAACTTATGTGCCAATCTCGTGTAGACCCCAGAATTCCTTTTGTATTAGAAATGGGTGTGTGAGAGAAGGACTCTCTGAGGTCTCCCACAGGAAACAGGAGAGTGGGTTCCCACATCCCTAAGAGGCGCCCTCAAGTAGACAAGCGAGGTTTCCAAAGGAACCACTGTGGATGAGAGCAAGGGACTGATGACCACAGATCATCAAGGATCATGGGTCCCCACCGAGCTCAATGCTGAGCACCATGATGCCACCCAAACACAGGAGGAAGCCCCAGGAAACAGAATAGGGTCTCTCCCTGTTCTGTGTGCCATAGTTACTGCCGTCCAACACCTTGTCTTCAAATAACTGCTTTCTTAATGAGACTTTCTGTCAAAGAGCTCCCAGTTGTTCTTTATTGTACATCTCCTCAAGGTCAAGCTCTTCTTCCCGGCTTTAAAAAAAACCCAACCTCTCTACCTGTCTTGCTCACCTTGAGTTCTGTCTATTCTGAGAAGGCTTCTCCCAACGTTTTTACCCATAACTATTTCTGTTCCCTAAGGTCCATCTCATGTATCTGTGCTTTCTGGGCAGGCAATCAGCAACATTGCAGATATCGCCGTGTAAATTAAACTCCTTAAAGGGAGACACTTTATATTATATTTATTTGGCGGTTTCCTCTATGGAGGCCTCCAAATTTGTTATGTGTTAGATTCTCAACTCTTTTCCCAGTGACTGAAGAGAAGGCCGATAAAGTTGTGATGGGTGGGGATACTTTGATTTTTAGAAGATGTTATGCTGGTAGTGTTTTGGACCTAACTCCTAGACTCTGTTACAAACATATCCCAAGAATGAATAAACAATTCTAGGTAGTGAATCTATGAAGAGTTTCAAGATTGGACTCTTCAAAGAATTTTCATGATTTCAATTTTCAAGATTTCAATTTTTAAAATTTCAAGATTTCAGTTTTCAAAATTTCAATTTTCAATTGTTAAAAACAATTTTAAAAGGGCTGAGAGTTTGGTGGTGGTGGTGTTTAGAGGAGGTTATTCTGTTATTTTCCCGATCGTGGACTCATAGGGCTGGCATGGAATGCTTAAGAATCCAGATGGCCAGAGGCGTTCGTGCTGTAACAATGGTTGTGGGTGACAGGGCTCTGTCATCTTGCTGGCAAGCTAAGTGGCGGACTCAAAACTAACCCCCTGCTTCCAGGCTGAAGGGCAGCAAGAGCATTCCCGCTGCGTAACTTATAGTCCTAACAACCAACATCTCAGCTACGCTGCAGCATCTTTACTCCAGACGGAGTTTATTCTAGAATAAGACACTATTTCTGTCAGTGGGAGGAGTAACCAAGTCAGAGAAAAGCACATAAATATTTCAGAACAAGAGTAACCAATTCTTTTTTTTTTTTTTTTAAGATTTTGTTTATTTCTTTGAAAGAGAGAGACAGAGACAGAGACAGAGATAGTGACAGAGAGCACAAGTGAGGAGGAAAGGGAGAAAGTAGGTATCCTGCTGAGCAGGGAGCCCCATGCAGGGGTTGATTCCAGGACCCCAAGATCATGACCTGAGCTGGAGGCAGAGGCTTAACTGACTGAGCCACCCAGATGTCCCGAGATCGACCAATTCTTAAACTGCCATCCCTCTTCTCTTGTTCTTGAAGGAAGACAGGAAGGCAGGAACGCAGGAAGGAAGGAAAAGAGCTTAAGCTTTATCCTTATGATTCAGGAAATACAATAATTCTAACTAGATACTAAAAATTAAACAAAAAGACAACAAATGTCCAGAAAGTCCCCATGACTGACATATTTGGTTCTCATCTAGACTCATAAGCTTTTTTCTTTACCTCTGGAAAGTCTCACCACTTATATTTTTTCCTCATTAAAAAAAAAAAAGAAAGAAGAAGAACCAAGTGTAAGGAAGTTTAGAAGTCTTGTATATTTCTATTTTTACTGAGACTGTTAGCAACTTTCTTATTTTGGGGGAGGCAGTGTCATCTAGCGACAGGAGCGGGGGTGGGGGCTGAGTACAGAATTGGGCTGGTTACCAATGGCTGGTGATCTTGAGCAACTCACCACAGATTTTATATGAGGGCAGAGGAGTTCCACCAAAGGAAGAGAAGCAGTGTGATTATTTAAAGTCTTAAAGCCTTAGTCTACCTGTTTTATAAGTTTAATTTTTACATAGAATTTGAATATATTAGTGCAGTTTATTGCTCTTACAAGAGGGCAGAAAAATACGGAAGGAAAAAAGTCAACAGTGTGATTTGAAGCAGAAACCATGCCAAAGCTGAAAATGGTCAAATGTCATCATCTTAACTTCGGATGATACCCGAAAAGAAATCTTTGGCTTAATTTTCTTTTCTAATAAGGATTAAACATTCATAGCATTAAATGTCTGTTATTGGGGAGGTCATGAAAATTTAAAGTAAACGCAATATATTTTCTTAAGCTGGAAAAAGAGGGTTTGTTACTTCGCTTGATACCAAATGAATTTACACAACAGTATCTTTTTTGTTTTAATTTATTTATTTGACGTAGAGAGAGAGATCGCAAGTAGGCAGAGAGGCAGGCAGAGAGAGAGAGGGAGAAGCAGGCTCCCCGCTTAGCAGAGAGCCTGGTGTGGGGCTCGATCCCAGGACCCTGAGATGAAGGCAGAGGCTTTAACCCACAGAGCCTCCCAGGCGCCCCCACAACAGTATCTTTAAATAAAACTAATTTAAAGAGCCCAATTATACACTGAACTATTTTGGAAAATACACACAGGGCAAACAAATATTTTATCTGTACATATTCTAATGTCTACTTTTTTTTAAATTTTTATTTAATTATTTTGACAGGCAGAGATCACAAGTAGGCAGAGAGGCAGGCAGAGAGAGAGAGGGAGAAGCAGGCTCCCCGCTGAGCAGAGAGCCCGACATGGGGCTCGATCCCAGAACCCCGGGATCACGACCTGAGCCGAAGGCAGAGGCCTTAACCCACTGAGCCACCCAGGTGCCCCTCTAATGTCTACTTTTAAAAGAAATGTTAAATATTCTGGCATTTCTTTGAGTGACTTATATTTTTGAAATCTAGCACTTTGAAAGCAGCTGATGAAATTTTCAGTTTTTGCTTGCATTGCTTCCTGGTTCTCCTTCATCGTAAGCTACATCTTTGTCTTTTCCCATCTTTAGGATTTTGTAGTTTGAAATCAAAGTTACCGAAAACTGGGGGTGGGGGGGGATAGATGAAGTGGAATAAAGCAAATTGATTAAATGTCACTCTTGGGGTCAAAGGACAATCAGACTGAAGGGCTTGTACATGCTTTCATTGTACAGTTACTGATTTACACTGCAGAACACCCTCTTGGGTATATGGAGGGGCCAAAGTTAGATTAGACCCACTTCTTAAACTCCAAAAGTTTAGAATCTCAAAGAAGAAACATGACCTATATTTAGAACGCCACAAAAATTTACTAGAATGGAAGATTCATAAGGGCAAGGTGTTTCGTCTGTTTTACTCATTGCTGTAGCCTCGGGCAGTGCCTGGGACGAGGTAGATACTCAATCCATGTCTGTCTGTCGGAAGAATGGATAATACCAGGCAGAGTGTTGAGCCATTTAAGAACTATAAAAAAAAAAAAAAAAGAAAGAAAGAAAGTGAAATTGGTAATAGGAGGAGCTGGTAACTTCCAGCATCTCTGAAACATCTTTGAGATTATATATGTAACTTGTAGATAATGACATCGCCAGACGGTGAACAGACTCTCCCGCGCATTGCTATTGTTGTTCTCATCCATCAACTTCTCTGTCCAGCTCTTCCAAGGAGGACCGTGAACACATCAAGTCATGAACACGTCACCTAACATGCAGGGCCTCAGCGAAGTGAGGACGTGAGACGAGGCCAGGGTGTGTGGGGACAAATATGCAAGATCCTTTTCGGTGACAGGATAGTTAAAGGCATACACTAAACCATCAAACCTCTGATTTCTTAGGTATCACTGTCCAGAGGAGGAGACTGAAAGGGAAAGTATTAAGGAGGTAATAGTAGAGGTGCTTTGTAAAGGTGATGGAAATTGTGAAGACATGAATGACTCAATTTTGGGGAAACAGTGGAAGGGAGATGATTAGGGTCATTTTAGATGTACTGTTTTATATTTAAATCACCAAAAAAAAGTTGCCTTCTCCCAACCTAAACATCATTGAGCCCGGTTTACTTTCTTTTTTTAAAGATTTTATTTGTTTATTTGACAGATAGAGATTATAAGTAGGCAGAGAGGCAGGTGGTGGGGGTGGGGTGGGGTGGAGCAGATTCCCTGCTGAGCAGAGAGCTCTATGCGGGGCTCAATCCCAGGACCCAGGGATCATGACCTGAGCCAAAGGCAGAGGCTTTAACACACTGAGCCACCCAGGCGCCCCAACCCAGTTTACTTTCTTAAATCCTCTGTTTCTCAACATCTGTCTGAGTAGTTGACTAAATATACACTGTACCTGTTTGTTTGGGGGTGTTCTTTACAGCAACCTCTTTCCTGAGTGACCGGGACTCTTACAAAGTGATGCTTGTGCCTGCCAAAGGTTTGGCCAGTCTGCAGCAAAGTAAGACAAGCCCGAACAATGCAACAATCTCTATCGATAAATACAGTTTAGACTCATTTTAAAGGACTTTTTGTTTTTTTTTTCAAATCTGAGATTAGAATCTTCTTATAGTTAGAGTATCTTCATTTATGATGGACACTAAAGATGGTATTCCTTTGAATGTTCTAGAGAAAATAAAAATCATCAGTCCTCTGTGGATTCTACCACCTTTTAAATAAATTATGCTGTTTTCTGAAATGGAAAGGCATGAATGTTAAGAACGGCATTACCGTGTCATTATAGAGCCTACTTGGGATGATTCCTTAACCCAGATTGTTGCAACTCCGAATAATCTTATGCTAAATATCCAGGATCATGACACCTTGATTTCCTTTAGTTCTTCGTCATAGACACTGGAGCTTGTCCACATCTTTTAATACACCAGACAACTATGGATTAGGAAACAGAAGGCTACATGCAATCGAAGCTATCGTTTCTTTAAAGACATTTAAAAAATTCTTCCTGTTCTTAGCCACAATTTCATCATTTTTGGAAAAGAGATCGGCATCTTCAATGACAGTGTTTTGAACCTTATCATTTTAAGCAAACATTTATGGATGGGGTTTTATTGAATCCCATTTTTCCTTTGACCAGAAATGATTTATTTAAGTTACTCAGAGTGCCAAGGAAAGAGAGTGTGGAAAAAAAGGATAAGATCACCGAATTAATTGCTCTATAAGCCATGCATACTAACCTTACGAAGCTTTGAAAACACATATAAACCGAGTGATTACCAGTGTAGAGTTTTTGTTGTCAATCCTTTTCCACCTTTGTTCATGAACATAGGTATGTGTTACAATAAAAATGGGATTATATTGTACGTGTTGTTTTATAACCTGCTTTTCATCTTAAAAGTATGTTGTAAATCTGTTTCCATAACCTTAAATATTTTTCTACATAATTTTAATGACTTCATACTGTGATATCTTATAGTGTACTGTCATCTGTTGAACCAGTTACTAGCTGTTAGATACTGTTGATGTCCTTTTTCTCCCCTGTTGTTGAAATAAGCATCTTTGCCAAGCCAAATCTTTTTTTACATTCTTGAATAATTCATTAGGATAGATCCTAAAAGTAGAATTGTTGGGTCAAGTGCATAAAGATTTAGAAGACTTTTGATACATTGCATGGAACTGAGTTAAAAATGTGTTTACTTGCTTATTTATTTATTATAATCTCTACAGTCCAGGTAGAAGATAGAAAAATAATCTAATTCATTGCATAACACCTCTTGCACTTCATTTAATATCCAAAAATCTCATTACAGCTAAAATGAGACACCTCAGATGAAGTCATCAGACTTTGTCTAAAGGGATCTGCATATCATCTAACTCAAAAGCTTTATTATAGAGCTGAGGAAACAGAGTCGGAAATAGTAACATACCCTGTTCACAGTTGAAGGCAGCAAGGGGCGGGGCCGATCTGAGCCCGGCCCCAGGCCCTCTCTTCTCGTCCCAAGTCCTGCAGGAGAAGATCAAGTCCTTCTTCAGACGTTCAACACAGAACTGACCCATCTCATAGTCTGTTAACAGCTACACGGTCTTTTATTGTACCATAATTTGTTTAACTAACCCTTAGTTGGTGAGTATTAGGATGGTCTGGAGTTAATAACTAGTCTAAACATTGTAGCAATAAACAATCTTTTAAGTAGTAGCTGTTTAAGTATTTCTAATAAATAAACTGCTTTTCTTTTGGGAAATGTTACATGTTGTGTTATTTCCTGGAAAATCACAATGCACATTCATGTATTAAATATTTATTGAACACCTACCAACTGTGCTAGGTGCTGGAATTCACATATTTTTATTAAAAGGCTCTGAAAATTCTTAAAGTGACAGAATCTTTTAAATTTTTAAAATTAAAAATTTCCCAACTTTTTATTTTTTTGATCATGGCCCCACTTCTCCCCCCCTTTAAAAAACTGAACATCTATTAGTATTGCACTAATCTTACCTGGAGCAGAATCTGGAAAATTCTATCTGGTATCAATCTTGTTGAAAACTTCTAATTAAGTGCCTGTCCCTAGTTGCTACTTTTCTAGGAATCCTGAAAAATCTTAGGAATTATTTAGAGGAATGATGTGTTTTAGGCATTTCAGAAGGAACATCTTTGATCTATATTGCCAGATTAACTTCTGGGGTAAATAGTATTTTGATATGAATATTTTGCTTTGTTTCGTTTTTGATATGACTATTTGGGGGGGACAGTTTTACTTTATTTTTAAAACAGTGTTCATATCAGTAGAACAAAAGGAATACTTGGGGTGCCTGGGTGGCTCAGGCAGTTGGGCGTCTGACTGTTGGCTTTGGCTTGGGTGGTGATCCTGAGGTCGTGGGATCAAGCCCCATGCTGGGCTCTGCGCTCAGGCCTGGAGTCTGCTTGTCCCTCTCCCTATACTCCTCCCCAACTCTCTCTCTCTTTCTCAAATAAATAAATAAATAAAATCTTAAAAAAAGAGAGAGAGAACAAAAAGAACACTTGAACATAAAAGGAAAACACGGGACATAAAGTCAATTTAGGCTCAGCAGTAGATTTGTTGACGGAGAAGGGTGAATTTGCATGGGGGAAAGAGGACAGACTGAGGAGGACTGAGAGAGAAGAAATTATTAGAGGGAATCAAGGATGGAGGTTTCAAAGATTTTATAGCAACATGTGAAAAAACAATGAAAATATTTGGTAGGAAAAGGAGGATAACAAACTCCTGCTCATAATATATAAAAACCAATTAGAAAAAAAAGAGAAAAACAGCTGGGGACGGAGAGAGACTCCCACAAAGTGCTAGTGTTTGGGTTGGGGTGCTTTTCTCCCTCATCTCTAATTGTCGTTTTCATTTTTTATTTTTAAAATATATAACAAAATGGAAAAGGAAAGAAATACTAAAGGATCAGACAAAATTAGAAGAGAGGCTTATGGAGGAGGAGGAAGGTAGTGGTTGAGTCGAACAAAGGCAACAAATAGATTAAAGTGAGTGAGGGTAGAAGAGAGAACGTTCAATTTGTCCTGGAGGAGATCATTAATGACTCAAGTGCTGTGAAGTGGACAAAAGCCAGTCTGTAGTGGGGTCAGATGAGAGAACCAGACAAGAATAATTTTTTTTTTGGACCTAGGATCATAATAATTCACTTAGAGGTTTCCCCCAGACACTATTACTTTAGTTCTGGTTTTATCATGTTGGGATTTTGCCTATATTGGTTTTTTTTTTTTTTTCTAGGAGCTGATAAATGAAAACCTTAAAAAAAGAAATCCTATGAGTAAGTTTCTTTGCCCTTATATTTGAACTGAATAATAAAGAAATGGTAAATTCTCTTTCTGAGCTGTGCTAGAAATGCGGCCATACAGAAGTCTTAATAATATACTCTGTGCATGCCATTTAAAAAACAGAAGAACTTGGTCGCCCAAGGTCATTTCAGATGCCTTTTTTCCTAAGCGATTTGTGTATATTTTATCCATAAAAGACAACTTATTATGAAAGGATATGAAATTTAGGTTTAAGAAACTCAAAGAACAAAGTGCATTCTTTGCTCTTTGAATTTCTTAAAATTAAGTTCTTAAGACTCCTGCTGCTTACCTTCAAACAAGCAACCTTGAAACTACTCCATGAAACCCAGTTAAAGGACGAACCAAAGAGTTTTCACTTATTTAAAAAAAAAAAATAGCACATGGGAGAGAGAACGTTCAAGTCTCCCAGTATCCATACTTATTAACTAAATTGGATGCCTGTGGCGGGTCTCATGGGAGCACACGGTAGCAGCCTCTTTGCATTACAACTCAGCCAGAAGCATTTATTCCCTTGTAATTAAGGCCAAGGGTGCAACCCGTGATGCGAATGGAAGCAATTATGTGGATTATTCGTCTCCCTCAATATTTCTCAAGTGTTTGTATGTTTGTGGCTTTATGTTTGTCTAAAGGCCCGGGGTAGCCCCCTTGGTTACACGTGGTCCTGGAGATCCAACCTCCAATAGTAACAGTAACCAATACTCATATGCCAGACACTGTTGTAGGTGCTTCTGATATATTAAGTTCATCCCTCCTTTCAGACCTCTAGGGGGTGTTAAATGGGAAGTCCTAGTTCTCCAGAAGCAGATCCTGAGATGAGGTTCAAATGCAAGGAGGGAGTCATCCCTGAGGCCGTCCTAGGAGAAACCAGTGTGGAGTGATGGAAGGAAGACAAGAAAAGGGAGTTGAGCCAAGCAAGGGGGCATCTCTGGCCAAAGCCCTCAGGGGAAGTTTCACTTGGTCCCTCAGGGGAACTCTACGGGCTAGGAAGGGAAGGTCGGCTTTTAGCCAGCTGCCCGATCACTGCCTAACAATCCGCAGGCATGGCAAGGAATGTGTGTGGGTGGGTGGTGGGTGAAATCCGGGAAAGGAGCGCATCAAGCACCTGTTGAAAGGGGTGAGACAAACACGGACCAGTGTCTGCTGCAGGTGGGGACCATTATCTCCACTAAATCTTGCCCAAGATCTCAAAGCTTGTAAGTAGGATATCTGGAACTTGAAAGCCTGCAGTTCGATTTTAAAAGCGGTGCGCTTAAACCATGGCGCTGTATGGGAAAGAGTGTATCCTCACAGCGCACTACTGTATTACCGATGCAAATTTTCTAGAGTTTTCACAAGGGACTGTGTAGCATAAGTTATTTTGGTTTTCTTTGGCTTCTAAAGAAGCTGGAAGTGTTTTTGTTTGAGGAGGAATCCGTTAATAGTTTGTTGAACTAAGTTTCAGATACCTTAAGCCCCCAAGCGGAAGGTAAGCTCAGAGAGCAGACTAAAGAAATCAGACAATTGGTTTATCTCGAAGAATGCACTGCGCCCAAACCACCTTCCCCAACGGAGTCTGCCCAGTTCTCGTGGAACGGTAGAAAGACGATTCCACAAGTCTTCCATCAAGGTGTAGTCATGCGGATCCCATTTCATATTAAGATAATGTCAGTTCACACTGCGGACCTGATATTCCGTATACTTACCATCCTCTTAACCTTTTGTTTTGTTTTGTTTTAAATCCTTTATGGGGCGCCTGGGTGGCTCAGTGGGTTAAAACCTCTGCCTTCAGCTCAGGTCATGATCTCAGGGTTCTGGGATCGAGTCCTGCATCGGGCTCTCTGCTCAGTGGGGAGCCTGCTTCCCCCCCCCCCCCCCCGCCCGCCTGCCTCTCTGCCTAGCTCTGATTTATCTCTGTCAAATAAATAAAATTTTTTAAAAAATATTTTTTATTTTATTCTTTCAAGGTTTTGTTTATTTATGAAAGAGAGAGAGAAAGAGAGCACAAGTGGGGGAAGGAGCAGAGGGAGAGGGACAAGCAGACTCCCTGCTGGGGGTTGGGGTTTCCCACGAAGGTCTGGATCCCAAGACCCTGAGATCATGACCTGAGCCACCTTAACCAACGGAGCCACCCAGGCACCCCTAAACTTTTTTATTTTTTAAACAAAGTTTATTTTCTTCTCCCAGTCACGAATTTTATTTTATTTTAGTTTAGTTTTAGTTTTAGTGGAACAATTTCCTGAAACATTCTAAAAACTTTTTAAAGATTGATTTATTTATTTTGAGAGGGGTGAGGGGCAGAGGGAGAGAGGGAATCTCAAGCAGACTCCCCAAGGCAGGGCTCCATCCCACCACCCGAGATCATCTGAGCCGAAATCGAGAGCTGGATGCCCAGCCCCCTGAGCCATGCAGACACCCCTAAAACATTTTTTTTTAACTTTAAAGGAATTCTCTTTATTTTAAGAGAGTGGGGGTGGAATGTGTAATACTTATCTATCTCTTAACACCTGGGAAAAAGAGGAAAAGCTTGTGCCTCGTGGTGAGGGACCAATTCGGTAAACTCAAGAGTTGGAGAAGGGCTGTGCTGGTGCTCGCTGCCCAGGGAGAAACAAAGCGGTAGCCAACTCCATCCGGAAAACCAGTTAGAACCTGGCTGGTCCGGAGAAGATAGCAGAAGGCAGACAAGGGCACTTTAAGGGGAAGGCTTAGGGATACAGTTTTCTTTCCCTGTGTTTTGAGTGAAGGGGAAAATTCTCCTTTTTAGCAGGTATCTATGGAAAGCCACGCTCTGCACGTGCCTTGAACCCAAGTCTCTGCTGTGCCGCCCCGTTGTGCGGGCCGGCGGGGGGGAGGGGGGAAGGAAGGAGGGAGAGGCTGGAATGCTTGCCAAATGTTGGAGATCCTAGATAATAAAAACTACAAGTTACATGTATCAACGCCCTAAAGTCTCCTAACGACCCTATGAGGTAAGTACTACTTGTAGCTCCCTTTTATAGATGAGTAAACTGAGGCACAGGGAGGTTGAATACCTCGTTCAGGATCACCCGGCTAGTTAGTTGTGGAGCTGGAATTCGAGCCTAGGTTATCTGCTCTCAGATTCCACGCTCCTACGCATCACCTTCTACAGGCTCCCTGAAATGTTGAAAAATTATGTTGCTCATAATTTATCTGTGGCTGAATCTGTTTCTGCATGCTCTGCAACTTTTTAAAAGAGACCCCCTATCTCACACTCGGTAATCGCTCAGCGATAGGAGAAAATTTGAGTTCGGATAGAAAGGCTTATCAAAAGGTCTTGAAGTTGATGTCGAGTAGAAAGCCCCTAGACGTGTTGGGAAACGGGAAAGAAGTGGCAGCCAGGCAGCCAAGCTCCGTTGTGCACGGAGGAGACGGTATTCCCTGCCCATGGGGGATTGGCACTGGCAGCAATTATATCACAAAGTCACTCTCAACCCTCAGCTGCTTGCTAAGAATTAATTGCTGGAACCAGATCTGGTGAGCTTCATGCTTGCACGTTCTGGACGCGGCAGGCACAATAGCGTGATCTATTTAGTCTTCAGAAACAGCTACACTTAAGAACTTGCTTACCAAAAAGATAATGTAAATCGGCTTAGCATGTGGTTACCTGCTTCCCCTCCCCAAGTAAATAACCGCACACCTATTTGTTCGGTTGAGTAAAGCGGACCTCCTACTCCTGGCGCAGGTGCGTGGTTTGCAGAAAGTGACTCACCAGGGGTTCGCTTGCGAGGAGCCCAGGTCTGCCAGGGCCTCTGCTGCCCTCTAGAGGCGTGTCAGATCAGGGCGCTCACCGCGGAAACTTTCCTATGTAGGGACTACATGGAGAGGCCAACTTACTCTTTTTGAATGTGGTATAAATGCCATCTGTCAAAAGGCGGCAAGGTGAAAACACGCCAGACTTCCCAAAACAATAATGGGGTTTAATTAAAATTCCAAAGCAGGTCTCCACTAGTTACTCTACACTCAGGGAAGAGAAAAGCTGCCTCCTATGTTTCTTGCAACCCTCTCTCCCCCCCGCCCACACCCCAATTCAAGCACCAGATAGAAATTAGCCAACATTGTTTTAAAACTACAAATAGGGGCGTCTCGGTGGCTCAGTGGGTTAAAGCCTCTGCCTTCGGCTCAGGCCATGATCTCAGGGTCCTGGTTGAGCCCCACATCGGGCTCTCTGCTCAGCGGGGAGCCTGCTTCCTCCTCTCTCTCTCTGTCTGCCTACTTGTGATCTCTGTCTGTCAAATAAATAAATAAAATCTTTTTAAAAATTTAAAAAAAACTATGAATAGAGCTAACATACAGCATTTGCCACTCACCAAGTACTGTTCTAAGTGGTTCCCCTATACTACTCTGTTTAATCAACGTAACAGTGCTATGGGATGGATAGCACGATCAACTCTATCTTCTTTTTTTTTTTAAGAGTTTATTTATTTATTTGACAGAGAGATTACAAGTACGCAGAGAGGCAGGTAGAGAGAGAGGGAAGCAGGCTCCCTGCTGAGCAGAGAGCCCGATGCGGGGCTGGATCCCAGGACCCTGAGATCATGACCTGAGCCGAAGGCAGAGGCTTAACCCACTGAGCTACCCAGGTGCCCCTATCATCTCTATCTTCTAATAGGGAAGCAGAGGCAAAGAGCTGTGGAATATTGCTCACCGTCCGTGAGAGGGAGAGCTGGATTTGAACCCAGTTCTGTCTGGCTGCATGAACTAAGCTTGTGACCACTTCACTCTACTAACGCACACATCAGAAGTCTAATTTTAAGGTAGAGATTTTGCTGAAAATCTTTATCCTGAATCTAGTGATAAGGGAATGATTGGCCTGAACATTTAAAAAATGTCAGTGACGTGACAAAAAAGGAGGACAAGGAGAAGAAGAGGGAGGGAGACAAGAGGGGGGACAAGGAGGAGGAGGAACTATCCTAGAGATATGACAAGTAAGTACAATGCATGGCCTGTGGTTGTGTCCCACATATAAAAAACAAAACTTTAAATAATATTATTGGGGAAATTGAGGAAACTTGAATATGGACTATACTGAGTGATAGTATTATATCGTTAAATTTTTTTAGGATGATGCTTGTATTGGGGTCATATGGGAGCATGTCCTGTTCTTATGTGATCCTTGATGAAGCATTTCGGGGTGAAATGTCATGATATCAGCAAATTACTATCACACAGTTCAAGGAAAACATGAAAACACATGGAAGAAAGAAAGAGAAAGCAAATGTGGCAAAATGTTAAAAATTGGCAGCACTAGTTAAAGGGGCGTATGCTGTTCATTATACTGTTTTTAAAGCCGTTTTGTAGATTTGGAGGTTTTAGATGGAAAATTAGAGGAGAAATGCACTTTATCTCAAAATAAGACCCAGTGAAGGATGTAGCCAATGTTATCTGCCTGGACAGCCCTGAGTAAGGACAAGCGAGAGTGGTGTGCAGGGACCGAAATCCATTGGCCAGCTTTGCTATCTGTACTGTTATGAGTGGGTGTATGAGATGTTAAAGCTTATTTATTAAATTTTCCATT
Organism: Martes martes; assembly: GCF_963455335.1. NCBI lineage: Eukaryota > Metazoa > Chordata > Mammalia > Carnivora > Mustelidae > Martes > Martes martes. The sequence continues at coordinate 53,900,224 of NC_137903.1, forward strand.
CGTATTATGTATTACATGCATTCGTTCATATTTTCAAAAAATATTCACATTTCCACCCAATGGAAATGAATAAAGCAAATTATAAAGCTCTTTATAAAATTAAAAACTATCTGATTTCTGTCTTACAATTATCGCCTTTTTGTTTTCAACAGATAAGGCATATATAGAAGTCTGCCTTTCCTTTTTATTGGTTCAGACAATGTGTATTGAAATGTTTGCTACGTTCCTAGCACTGGTCAAGATGTTTGAGGTACACAAGTGAACATACCAAAACCCCTGAACACGGGGTGCTTTGTCTTCTGGTGGGAGAGAGAGAGGCAGGAAATGTAACTAAGTAAAGGGCAGGGAATGTTAGAAAGCTACCATTGCCAAGGGAAAGCAGAAAAATAGAGCAACATGGCTGGAAATTTGGTAGGGCGTTGTGGAGAAGAGGGTTTGTAATTTTAGATCGGTTCCCCAAGGTGAGTTTCATTCAAATATGACCTTGTGACAGTCTGGAAGGAAAGTAGAAGAACACAATAAAAAAAGACCCTAAGGTGAGAGCTTGCCCAGTGTGGCTGAAGCTGAGTGGTCAAGAAGGAAAAAGTAAAAGGTAGGAAATCAGAGTAAATAGAGGACCTTCATACAAGTCATTATGAAGGCACTGGTTTTCATGCCGAGTAAAAATAGGGAGCCGTGGGATGATTTTGAGTAGAGGAGTGGCATGATTTAACTTAGTATTTTAAAAAATCCGTCTTTTAGGGAGACAAAGCTGGAAGCAGGGTCCCCAGTTGGGAGGCTAATGCAGTAATCCAAACAGAAGATGGCAGTGACTTGGCAGGCTAGTGAAATTGGTGATGGAGAGATGTGATCAGATTCTGAATGTTTTGATGGTAGAACCAACAGGAAGGATCTACCAATAAATTAGGTGTGGTGTTTGAGAGAAAGAGATGAGTCAAGGATCACTTGGTGTTTTGTTCCAAGCAACTGGAAACATGAAATTGTCTTCTATTGAGACAAGATTAGGTAGAGCAGATTTAGAGGGGAAAGACCTAAGAGGTAAGTGTTGGACATGCTGAATTTGAACTATTAGATGTTTAAACGGAGATTTCATAAAGGTAGTAGAATATAGAAGTCGAGATTGGAGAGAGGTGAGGCCAGGAGACTGAAAACGGATCATAACTGGCTGTACAGATGGGATTGAAGCCATGAGTCTAGCGAGATAGGATTACCAAACCAGTGCATTTGGATAGAGAAGAATGGTAAGGACTAGGGGCCTGGAATTATTCTTTTATGTGTTTATGACACTTGTTATGTTTCTCATTTTGTTTAGAAAATTACAAAACAAAAGGGAAAATTGACAATTATCTAAATTACTGCAGATAGTCTATTAAATAATTAGATTTTCAAAGTACATTAATTTTCCTCAATTATCTGGTTTGATTTTCTACAAATGTGTGCATTATTCAGACACCAGGGCAGCTACAATTTTAGCTGCTTTATCCTAGTGTTATTTAATCAATAGTATATTCATCTTTAAAACTGTAAAGTTCAACAATGCTTTCAAGTAATTCTGTAGGTGGAGTCATCCTGATCTGTATTGAGTTTCTGAATTTTAATTAAATGTTCTGTTGAAATATTATTATTCTTTCCTCTTTTTCTAATGCTTACGATTTGACAGTTCTCATTTTGTTGATATAGTAGATGGATTTTAAAAGTTATGCCCAAGCAGAACTGCTACTAATCAAGGAAAGAAAGAAAAGAAGAAATGCTGTCTTGGAGGGAAGATATGTAAATATTTGCTGTTCTGTATAATAAAGACAATTGGTGATGATAAGAAGTACACTCAGCCCCAAATAAGCCATCTCATAAATGCATTTTATCAATAAGATTTAAATTTTAATGTCAGAACCACTTTAACCCTCTCTGAAAGTTAATTGGGCAGGGATTCCTGGGTGGGTCAGTGGGTTTAGCATCTGCCTTCTGCTCAGGTCATGATCTCAGGGTCCTGGGATTGAGCCCCACATTGGGCTCACTGCTCAGTGGGGAGTCTGCTTCTCCTTCTCACTCTCTCTGTGTTCTCTTGCTCTCAATCTCTCAAATACACAAATAAAATCTAAAAAATATAAAAAAAAAGTAAATTGGGTAAATATGGGCAAGATCAGGGAATTTTTTCCCCCATAATGAACAATATAATGGTGGTAGGTAATCTAGATAATACAGACATGTGGTAAGATTTCTCAGTAAAGAAAAACCCAGTTTAGCCCAACTTTAAAAATAAGAGAGTTTATTGACTCATATAATGGAAAATACCAAGGTGGCCAGGCATGGGTTTGTTTATCAAGTATCTTGTGTGTTTTTTTTTTGTCTGCCTCTCGGCCCTGGCATCCAGTGTGTTGTCTTCAATCCCAAGCCAACTTTCTTTGCAGACCTAGAGAGACTGCCAAACGTAGCTGGGCTATTTGCTTTCTTGAAAATGCTCAAGGAGAAGGAATGCCTTCTTCATTTATTAGGCCAGTGATATGAGCTTGGTGCCAATCCTCGTGGCCAGGAGAATGCCATGTGCTGAAATTCTTAAGGCCTCAGTCACTTGATCTCTGTGACAAAGGGCATGGGATTCTCTTGACTTGCGTACATCTTTGGAGACATCAGTGGGGTCAGTGATCTTTGAAGCGCATGCCTGGTACACAGCAGGGGTAGCGTAACATGATGTGGGATAGACGGTCCTTGGGTTGGGGGGGGGTTGGTGGGCGGGATCCATGGGCCTGAATTATCCAGATGATCCAAACTCAATTACAGTCCATTTTGATTTATTGTTGAGTCCTGCTTCCTAACCTTGGCTTTATTTTTCTCTCTCATGGCCTTTCTCTCTTTGGTAGTGATAGAAAACGGTCTCTGTCTAGCTGAGAAAAAATTTTAACTAAAATTCAGGAGACATGGACAAGAGGAAAAACTTTTACTTTTTCTTCAGCTATTAGCCAATAGAAACAGTTAATGCCTTGTCACATCTATACAGAATGTTTGTTATTCTGTTACCAGAGCAGATATAGAACAATATATACATATATATAAATGTTATTTTTTTAAAAAAAGATTTTATTTGGGACGCCTGGGTGGCTCAGTGGGTTAAGCATCTGCCTTTGGCTCAGGTCATGATCTCAGGGTCCTGGGATCGAGCCCTGCATCAGGTTCTGCACTCAGTGGGGAGTCCACTTGTCCCTCTGCCCCTCCCTTCTCTCGTGGGCATGCTTTCTTTCTCTTCCAAAAAATTTTTTAAAAAATCTTTAAAAATTATACATAAAAAAGATTTTATTTAGGGGTGCCTAGGTGGCACAGTTGGTTGGATGTCTGACTCTTGGTTTTGGCCCAGTTTGAGTTCTCAGGTTGTGGGGGTGAGCAGCATATCGGGTTCCACACTCAGCGAGGGGTCTGCTTGAAATTCTCTCTCTCCCCCGACCCTCCCACTCATTGTCTCTCTCTGAAATAAATAAATCTTTAAGAAAATATATTTTACTTATTTATTTTAGTGAGAGAAAGGGCACACAAGCGAAGGGAGAGGGAGAGAGAGAATCTCTGGCAGATTGTGTGCTGAGCCCAACCCGGGGCTCCATCTCACCACCCTGAGATCATGACCCGAGTCAAAATCAAGAGTCAGGCTCTTACCCGACTGGGCCACCCTCACGCCCCATAAATATCATTTTTATCTGAACACTTCTCGGTCACCAATGTTATTTAACACATTTCTGTAACAGAAACTTTTTTCTTACCTTCAAATTCTATGATATGGGTGATTCCAAGAAGGACATCGTATTTATGTCATATTTATGTTTAATGGTGGGGGGAGGAAGCATTTCAACTAGTCGATGAATTGAAAATAGGTGAGTACCACAGCTCCCTCCTAAAGTCATACTAAGATGGAAGTAAAGGTGTTTTTAAAGGTATATATTGTTGAAGACAAAGAGAACATGAGAGCAGGTACCAACAACAGAATGCTGGAGGTTGGAAAGGCAGTGGACAGGTACCAGCCCATGAAAGCTGAAGACTTGTGGTAGAAGAAGCTCAGAAACAACATGATTTGGACTTCCAAACCACAAAGGCTCAGGAACTAGCAGTCCAAGGTGTCTTTGAAAGTGAAAGTGTAGATGGGGCTGAAACAGAATTGTTTGCAGGGCTATTAAAGAATCAGTTAAGCCCCAGGTCAGTATTTTCATGCTGTGAAGGCAGGCAGTTGCCCCCTTCTCCTCTCCTCTACACCAACAGAAAGAGAGATTTAGTGTCCGGATAGGTGAACCGAGCATCTCTGGACTAGAACATACCAGCACACTTGAGGGTAGGGTACTCTCCTAAAAACAGGATGAGGAAGGTGATTATAATAAAAGGGGAGAACCTCAACTTTATTCCCTCACCAGGCTTCCAATAGTCCTAGAAGCTGGGCAGGAGATTCAAAGCCATTTCTCTGAAAAATCTGACTACTAGCCCATGAGTATGGACTTAATACTACTGACAGCCAACGACCCAGTAATGAAAAGGCCAAGTGAAGTCATCTTGGAGTGAAATCCGTCATTCATGAAGCCTCACTTCCTTACAACTTCCAGATGGCTTTTTAGTTCTCCATTTAAAAACATGAGCAGATTACATTTATTTAAGGAAAATCTCTCATAGGAAAGATTGAACAAATAAATAAGGACATTTGGAGGAAAGAGAGATCATACAAAGAGAAGAAAACTGTGAGGTTGAAACTTGCCCCAGAAATGCAGGAGAAGTCATTGTATTTATGAAACAAGAACATTATGCTACTAAAAAAGAAGATTTGGAGACTTACAAAAGAACCCTTAAAATTAAAAATAAGAATGCAGAAGTTTGAAAATAAAGGACAAAGAGAAAATAGTGGAAACTTCCAATAAGGTAGGACAATTTAATGAAAATAGGACATAGCCACCTAGGTGGCTTAGTGGGTTAAGCCTCTGTCTTCAACTCAGGTCATGATCTCAGGGTCCGGGGATTGAGCCCCGCATCGCACTCTCTGCTCAGCAGGGATCCTGCTTCCCTCTCCCTCTCTGCTTGCCCCTCTGCCTGCTTGTGATCTCTCTCTCTGTCAAATAAATAAAATCTTAAAAAAAAGAAAAGAAAATAGGACATAGAAAAGATTTAACAATTTAGATAATCTAGAAATTCCCATGTTTAAATAATAGGGATCCCAGAAAGAGGAAAACAATGAAAGGGAGAGAAATTACCAGATAAACAATTCATGAAAATTTCTTGTTACTTGTTAAATGAACCCCCCCAAGAACCAAGCATAATGGATGGAAACAAATCTACATTATGCAATATCCCCATGCAATTTTAGTACACTGGATATAAAAAGGAGAACTTCTAGATAGAATGGAGGTTAGGAACTTGATAGAGTGGAGAGTGGGGACGAAGACACATTCATAGAATGTCAGAATGGCATTTGAGTTAGCAATAACAACACTGGAAATTAGAAGAGAGAATGGAATAATGTCGTAAAAATTCTGTGGGTCAATGATTTCCAATCTGGAATTCCACGTGCTACCAAACTGTCATTCAGAGTAAAGATATTTTCTGACAGGCAAGCTCTCAAAAAATATGAATTCAATGAATCCTTTCTCTAGAACTAATTAGTGGATGTGGTATACCAAAACAAGAAAATAAATCAAGGGGAATGATACGGTATCTAGAATACATACACGGAGGTGGGGAGGAATACATTTCTGAGGATGCTGGTGAAGGGAGATTGTGGGACATCAGCTGTGCAATAGATCTATGGAGCCCCCAGTTCAGAATGGAACTAAGCAGTGGAAACTAGGATTGTTCCTGATCTTGCCTTATTTCAGAGATTTATACTTTTAGAGAATAATTTGTGGATGAATTTGTGATAAGGATTTAGAAAACAGCACAAATGGAAAAATCAAGTAACTCTGGGAAAACCAAATGTTCGAAAAGGAAATATATTTCATTCCACATTTTGTTGGCACTAATAGACTATCACGTATAAGGTGTACCAGTATTTCATGTACCATGAGGAGAAAAATCTCTGTAATCAAATGGTAAACAATGATAATGTTAGTTCTGTGTGATGTACCAATCAAGTCACAGCAATCTCTTGCTACACTGAAATTTCTTTCTTCTAGACTGAGGGATTTGGTATATTTTTCTGTCTTCAGTCTCATTGCTCTAATAGGGAATCCTTTCCATCTTCTCATGAACTAACATAACCCTTTCATCAACTCATGCGTATCTTTTTTTCTTAGCTCTCACAAAGCCCTTGGTCATGCTTTGCAAGAAAATATTGAAGTGCTGTCATTCTTCCAAGAGCAAATATTTGTTTTACTACTAATAAATGTATACTCCAGTGATCTGACTTGTTTTTCTTTGTTTTGTTTTTGCCTTTCTATGTACACAAGAACTTTTTGTTTTAATGCCCCGTTCACACCGTAATCTTTTTGAAGACATTTTGCACGTTCTCAACTTGTGTAATGCGTGATCGTGCATGAACTCAGTTGAAGCAATGACATTATTACCCAACTTGTACACATGCACTAACAGGTATTGTCACAGCTGTCTGGATAGCCACCACTGAGAGACATAGCCAGACCTCGGAGATGTTAAAATGTGAGGGGAAGGAGAAAGAATTATTTAATAAAGTAGCTCATCAGTGATGAGATGAACCTATGAATAATACTATCAACACTGAAAACGAGCTAATCAAAAGTTAAGATGTGACTATATTGGAGATATAGAAGGAAGGAAGGCATGTGTATCTACCTGTCTGTGATGTGGATGGGTGCAGCAGTGTTGAAGAAAAACTAAATCCTCAGTTTTTATGGTGAGAGGGAAATTGTTAATTCCTGGTCTTGAAAACTCATGATGTACCAGTAAGCATGTATTGAAAGATAATATTAACACATATTAAATAGCTTAAAATATTCAAAGGGGTTACCCCTGAACAGCAGTTCCAAGGTCAGGGGTCTCTCTCTCTCTCTCTCTCTCTTTTAAAGCAAGCTTTGAATTTTTGAAATTTTAGGCTATGCATATATAACTTTAATACATATAAAATTAAACTTTGAAATAAAGCTGTGGCAACACGAGGCTTGCTAACTAATTTTCCATTCTTAGTAAACTATGTGGAAGTTTGCAAGTCTTATTTCATCTTTAAAAACCTATCAGGACTCAGGGTGCCTGTGTGGCTCAGTCGGTTAGGCACCTGCCTTCAGCTCAGGTCATAATCCCAGGGTCCTGGGATGGGGAGCCCCACATCGGGCTCCCTGCTCAGCGGGGAGTCTGCTTCTCCCTCTCCCTCTGCTGCTCCCTCTGCTTGTTTTTTCTCTCTCTCTCTGTAAAATAAATAAATAAAATCTTAAAAAAATTATATCGGGACTCATTTTCCAGTGGTAGACATAAAGCATAGGGTGTGATATCAAGTATACTGTAGGCTTATTACTCTACTAGCTATAGTGAACTAAGGAAGAGATTTGTGTTGTTATTGAAAGGGAATTTTTGTATTTTGGTTCAGATGTAAATCCCACCCAAAATATGTAGAAATGAAAAACCTTCTCTCTTGACATATTTTGTTAATGAAGACCTTTATAACTAGGATTATTTCCACCGTACAATGTATCTGTATGTTTTAGATCATGACTGGCTGGGCTTTTAGCCATTTCCAGAATTTTCTCTTTCATATTGTGCCTTATGACTTATCACCCCTTTGTGGGATCTCCTCCCTCTGTTCACATCGTAGGTTGGTGCATCAAATTTCTTAAGTCAAGACTCAGTACCTCTCATTTCTTAATTAACCTGAACCCTGTTCATTAGTAACTAGCAGGAGAACTGGATCTAAGAAGAAAGGCCCTGAGACAGGAACCAGGACACTTCACTTTTTTTTCAAGCTGGGCCATCCGAGCGTTTTGCCTCTCGTACCTTCGTGGTTTCTCTTGTTCATGGGAAGGTTTAGAACAGAAGTTTCTAAGGCATCTTACAGTCTCAGTATCGTATGATTCTGGGCATAGGCACTTTATTAAATGCTTTGTTATCAGATGGAATCATAGTGTGAACTAATTGTGACTTTTTGATAAAGCTCTGAGTACAGATGTGTGCAGTAGGTTGCCAGATAAGGACTTTAACAAAGAGCTAGAGAGACTTCAGTTACAGAGCAAAGGAAATATCTGGGTAAAGGGTACACACAAGTGTGTAGAAGAAACAATATGAATGTGGCACTTTATGCTGGTAATATAGGAATAGTATGATCGTCTTGGGATAAATGCGTCTTAATCAGTCACAGCGCATTTGTGAGTGAATAAGCATATATCCTGTATTTCTCAATATTGCTGCTAAGCAAATTAACTAAATATGAATCCATTGGCTGTTATCCTGAGACAATCGTCACTGCTTGCTTCACGCACCCTGCGACGGCTCCGGCCAAGGTAGAAGCTTACATTGCAATGTAAGTTGAATCGCTACTTTGAGAACATAAGTCACCTATACTCAGTTGATTAAGGAATTAGAAACTACATTAAAAACTCAGTGTATAACACAAAGATGCTCAGAGGTATACATTATGCACCGTATAAAAAGATATCCTCAGTTCAGTTTACTGTATTTAGTGAAAACAGTGGTAAACATGGCCTTATTAGTAGTAAGAATTATGCCAGATCCAGATGGCCTTAAAAGACAAAATGGGCTACCCTGTGATGGTTTTGTGGGTCAGTCTGGGCAGTATGATCTTTGTGTTACCAGGAGCGAGCTGACCTATAGTCAGAAGTCAACTGGCTTTTTCTTTCCCAGTGCTACCACCTCTGGCGAAGGCCATTCCATAAGGTGAATAACACAGATTCATTCCCATTACAAGGCAAAGTAATGTGGAATGTCAACTCTCTGTTCAAGCAACCGCACATTATTTATTCATTAAAGTCCTTAAATTGTATGTGGGCCAAGTCACTATCTCGATGGTTTTTAATTTTTGATCTACCAAAATATCTGAGGACTTTGTTTTTTCAAATTTATATCTCTAGACCTCAACCTCTCTACCATCTATATCTTTACCAAATTATTTCTTCTATATTCCTCAAGGTATGGGGAGCAGGGAGATCTGTAGTTCTTAGCACATGAAATATAAGAAAAAATAGGTAGTAAATTCTGTTGCTACCACCTTCCATGACCTTGTTTCCCCTCATTTGTGTGTAGGATCAATGCCCATGATATGGGGTCATCTTCCAAAGATAATGTACAATTTCAGAACCTCACACTTCCGGTAGATTTTCCCCTTTCTAAATCCCCTCAACTCATTTGCTTCCTGGTTCTTATCTAGTAGTGTATGTTAAAACGTCTGAAGGAAATACGAGTTACAAGTGGATTTCTTCTCCTTTGAGTCTCCTCTAATTTTGTTTTCTCCTATTCATGGCAAAAGGTAATTGGAGCATGAGTGATGATGGGGGTGAGGGCAAGGGAGCTAAGATTGGAAAGTTTTGACATGCCTTGTCCAGTAGGCAATTTTCTTAACAAAATCTTCTCCCCCGGTGGGTCTTGGCGAGTGGAATGTTTTTGACATGGATGGGAGGCTACTAGAGAAAGCTAATCCCACCCCCAGCGAGGAACTGGGAAGTGACTTTAGAACATGGCGGGGCTGACTTGGACCTCGTTGCCTTCAGGGTGGAGCTACTCCGCGGGGCCCTCCATGGCCTTCTGCTTGTCAACCTGAACGTCCTCTTTCTGTTCTCACTTCTGGGCCTAGACCGAACCCTAGACGCCCAGTGCCCAAACCACCTTCACAGGCTTTAGAAACCAAAGTCTTTCTTGGGCTAGATTTTATCCCATCTTTTCCCAGATGTAGTCTTTAATTCACACACACATGCACATACTTTCCTTTCCAATGAACATGATGAAGGGGAGAGAAAGAAAGGTGAAGAATCCAAGAGAACAGACAGATCCTGTCTTTGATCTCAAGTCTCTTTGCTTCTGTGGTTCATGGGACTTTGGTTTTGGAGTCTCAGCCCAATTTTAACGTTCAAGCTGCCTATTACTGGTGGAAAAGGGGGGGACAAAAGAGCCGCTTCCCTGTCTCTTTGCCTTAATCTGCTGTTCACGTGTAAGTGTGTGCGGCTGACCCACACCTCGCTGACATGTCAGCGTGCAGCCGCAGGACGAGGGGTGTTTGATTTATAAATGGAATGTATAATAGGCACGATGCCTTCTGAGCTGAACGTTCATGGAAAATCACATGCCGCTCACATGAGGGACCAAGATCTTTTTTTATTATTTTAATGAATTGAGTTTTTTCAGTGCACCAGGGAGATAAGAAGATACCTGCCAATAACCCTCTGATTGTGTCCTCGGCCAATTGGTGGGCTTGAACACGGGTACTCCTCTCGTCAATTGAGTTTGTGTGTTAAGTCAAGGTTTAGCTTTGGATTTGAAGCTCTCGCTCAAACAAAGCCACAGACGCTCCGACGGTGGGAACCATCACATAATTCTCCTCTTTGTTTCTTTAAAGAGCACGGGGTTGGTGAAAAAATCCATTTTGGGAAGACTCGGTCTGAAGATAATGATAGTGAAGATGAGAAAAGACAGCAGGTTGTAAGTTCTGGCCTAAGTTCGGAAAGAGGAAAAAAAAGGTACAAAAGGTAATAAACTACAGCAAGGCCAACAGATCAACCAACATGAGAAAAACCAACAGGTAACAAGGGGCCTCCGGAGCTTCTGAAGAATAGAGATCAGTAGGAAAGCATTTTGAATGAGAAATAAAATGCTCCTTCCTGTCAGGGAGGAAGGGAGGTGTATGGTGCTTGAGACATGGGAAAAAAATGCAATTAAAAACCAGATATGAATAAAGATCAGGTGAGAGAGGATGTCACCCTCTGGCCTTTGGAGCTGTGTTTCTGCTGCTTCCAAAAATTATTTTTTTCCCCTGGAACAAAGGAACAATGTTGTGGAAAAGTGGGTGCCAGAGACTTTAGGAAAATGAGACACAGCGAAGCGGATAAAGGGGACAAAGACAATTGTAGTCATATGCAGTAAACCGAAGGCAGCTGAGGCCTGAGACAAAAGGTGAAAATCTGGAGCCAGCAAGATGACTGAACCATGGGAAGGAAGGAGGGAAAGATGATTCACAATAACATTTGAAAGACATTGGCTTGAATATTTATTAGCAGGTTGCGTACTGCTTGGCCTTGGGAAGCTGCCTTTGTTCAGTGGGCCATTTCCCAGTTGTAAGGCAATAAACAGGAAAAGAACTTGAAAGATGGCCACGGACGCTTGGTACGTAATGTTCGAGAGCGAACCTGAGGTAAGGCTTTGGCTCCGAGACAGTGACGGGACGGAGGCATTGTCACCCAGGAGGATCATCTCCCTTCATGGTCAGACTCTGAGAGAGAGGCCTGCTTACAATGTCATGAAAAGGATTCCTTGTCCTGAGACCAAAGTTTCCACCACATCCTCCGCTGGCCTGATTTTCTTTACATTTAATTCATCCTGGAGACAGGCAAGAAGAAAAGAAGTAAGCAAGGTCAACTGTAGGACGACTGAGTCTTATGAATCCTTAAATAATTCTCCTTTGGGGAGACTTACCTCAAGCCGATCTCTCTCTCTAAGTTCTTTCGTAAAGACAAACACATCAGAGGTGATTTTAAGTGAGACTTGTGCTCCCTCTATCTCAGGACTTTCCTCAGAGAAAAGGATAATTTGTAGACGAGGATGAACATCATCCTTTAGGATGCCATTCTCAAAATGTTAGTGGTATACCCCCAAAATGTGATATCCCTAATGCTCCCTCATTGAGCGTTGGAGCTCTCCCAGCATGGCATTTTCCCTCTATCATCTGTTTTTAACAATAAAATGATTTTTTCCTGAGCCAGTCAAGGACCTACTTATATAACTCGTTGGTCAGTGTTTATCCCAGCAACAAGAAATGACTCATAACTGTGGAGTTGCTATCTAAGCATTTGTTCGTAAAATTCAGCCCCAAGTAAGAAACAAGAGAATCTAAATGTAAATGAAAAAAAAAAAATCCAAAACTTTGTTTCCTATGGAGCTGAGACCTGTGCCAAATGGTACAGGAAAGGATATAGAAGTGTGTGAGGTAGACTTGGAGAACAGAATTGAGGCATTCATGAGCCCTGGAGTTGGATCATCCTGTTGGTGTGCAGTTGGTGGAAAAGAAATGCCCGAGGTAGACTTGGAGAATAGAATTGTCCGAGGCATTCACGAGCCCCGGAGTTGGATCATCCTGTTGGTGTGCAGTTGGTGGAAAAAAAATGCCCTTCCTTATCTTCTGGAGCACTCCATCAGGGACTAAATGCACCTTCACTAGCCATGGGAATGGAAAAGGAACTCCAATACTGTCCACTTCACCACCCAAAGCAGCGCAGTTTCCACTACGCAGACTGGGACCGAGCAGATAGAAGGGTTAGCAGATCTGGGTGGCAGGGACCACAGCACAAGGTCAGCCTTCAGCCAAAGCATTGACTTGTTCTTGGCAAGGAAATGCATGTCCAAGGTCTCAACACAAACAAAAGTTGTTGTTACCGTATGTCTTCTGCAGAAGGGCAGCAGGATAGTTCTGGAGACGTTAAGTAGTCTATTCATTTGTCCACCTCCATGCTGATGAGCAAGTATGTTTACAAAGGTCCACTGAGATAGGACCATGGTGGTTTCTGACTGGTTAGTTCAGCTCATGCAAAGAAGTTATTTATCAATCTTCCCAAACTGGTGATATGGAATTCTCGAGGTGCTCCATTGCATGTGAAAACAGAAACCAATGACTTCCTAAAAAGAAAAGCCAGTGCAGGGGTTTGCTTTATACAGAATTCCAAGATCCAAATGCAGAGAAACCATAATCACACATTATATCTCTGTAGCATTCATAATTTGCAAATGTTTTTAATATGTGTAACTTATTTCGTAATTAGAGGATGATTATTTGCTTTGACTAGGTAAGATGATTGAGGGCAAAGTTCATGTCTTGTTTGTCTTCATACTATCATTGCCTAATAGGGAGCAGGGCACATGGTAGGCAGGTGATTAATGTTGTTGAAAAATGAAAGATATTTACTTTGTTTCCAAAGAGATTCAAATGTTTCATTAACAATCCATGTAGTCTCTCTGTTTCTTTGTGTTACAAATAAGATGCTTGGACTAGATTTGTCCACATTGGCTGGGTATCAAAACTATGGGGCTTTTTGAATGAACACTTTCCCAGGCTCCTGTCCAGTCTATATAATCAGAATCTCTAGTTATGGGTCCAGCAAAAGCAAGTCTGACAACCAAGGCACTCAATGAGCTCCTAAGTCCCTTCCATCTTTGAGATTCTCTGAGATAAAAAACTCCTTTAGAGCTTTTACATAAAAACGCTTACTTTGACAAATAGTTGAGTGGGGATAGGGGGTTTTCATGACTGCCTATTAAAAGTGAAAATGATGCATCTTTGAAAGTGATGATATAAAGCAAAAAATTAATCGAAGTATGCTTGATTTACAGTACTGTTTACACACTCCCCAGAAGAAGCTATGACTGTTGTCATAAATTCCTTATATTTGTGATTTGTGTAGTGTGTTGTCAATGACAGCATCTCATTATGTTTGTGGTTTATTGCAATAATCCCCCATACCCCAATCATGTCTGTCTTCTGAGACCCACACTGATGGGTCAGAGAGGACAGAATCAAGGGAGAAAAAGCACAGAAAGCAAAGAACAATAGGAGGTAGCCTTTTTGACCTTTGTGGTCATTATGGGATTTTTGCATTATTAGTCAGCTAGCTAATTGCAATTTAGAAAGCTGTAGTTGTCTGTCTTACCTAGATGAGCAACAGTTACCCAGCTGCTTTCTTGCCATGGTGGGTAATTAGACGGTGACTTCTGTCCTTCTTAAACAGGCAAATTTGAAGTCCCATTGGATTGTTTTCACTGCAGGGACACTGCCGGTCCTCCTGGGCCATTGTGACAGCTGTAGGGCGAGATTCAAGACAGGACCTGATAGAACTGTGTGGGATGGAAATAATTATTAATGAAGATCTTAAAAATAGACAATCTGAAATGGAAAAATTTCTCTGCTAGTATGTCTTTTCTTTTTTTAATCAATACAGTGTGCACCATTTTGGATTTAAGACCACATTAAGAAAATAAAGAAGAGAAAGAAGTCAGAGCCAAGAATACAGGAAAATTAGTTTTTATGCCTCTGATGGTGAAGTCAGCTAAGAATGTTTCTGAGGGGAAGATGAGGATTTGGGAGGATGTTCCCAGAGGCAGTTAGTTGGACTTTGTGTTGGACAATGGTGGTGGTGGTGGTGGTGATGGTGGTGGTGGTATATGTGTGCATGTCTCTGTTTCAGGGGCAGGTGATGGATTGAGGAGAGGCTGTAATCAGTCTTTCTGAAAACCCACAGAGCTGGAAGAGAGGAAGAAAGTGCTACAGAATCATTTTGGCTAAATTTCCCCACCAAAAATTCTCAGCCAGGCTGTCATGAGGTAACTGAAATAAGCTCTTTTCCCTTCCTTCTCTGTATATGTGGTTTGAATTGAGAAGCCTTCTGGAAGGCACAGGCTGTGGGCAGGTAGACATGAGCCTCCTGCAGGTCTGGAGGAGATAGCAGTGGGTCTGGGAGGTCAGAGAGGCAGCCACCGGTGAGTGAGAGAAATGAACAGTCTCCTGGAGCCCACTCAGAAGGGTAAGAAACTCCGAAAAAACTCATGAAACAGCTTGTGGGTTGTATTAGCACACACTCAATTACAACCCTATGAAAATAGCTATGTCTACACTAGCCCCCCAAAAGGAGAAATTTAGAATGATATGAAACATTTCAAATTTCCGTTTTGGGGCAGGGGGATCATGCAAAGACCTAACAGTTGAAATTCTTTTTTAAAAGAGCATGAGCCACCAGTGTATCTGGGAGCCAATTCATTCAACAAATACTGAGTGAGAACTTATTCTGTACCAGTCATTTATCTAGCCTCTGGCATGGAAAAGCTCCCTCATTCTCTTTATCTAGGCTGTAACACTAGCGTCTTCTCCCAGGCGGGTCCTCAGGCTTGACCAGAGAGCCTTGAGGCACACATGGCCACCAAGCCAAGGCCCACCGATGTGCACACAGCCTACTTCCTGCACTCTTCCTCCCAGGGTATAGGAACTGGGTCTCAGTGAACTTAAGCCATATCAACAAGTTGTTTTTATAGATACATTTTTATGTGCAGGCTAGCTTCAGAAAAAAAAAAAAAAGTCATCCTTTCCCATGCAAATTAGCTTGTTTACCTTCAGGAAATAAAAATAGTCATAAGCCTCCCCTGTAGATATCACTTTGAGTCACTAATGAGTTTCCATGCCCTGGCATTTACTGCTTTTGTTTCCCTCTTGCAGAGCGATCGCTCTGGGAAGTGTATTTCTCCTCCCAGAACATCAGGGGCAGACAGAGATCAGGCTAAATACAAAGTCGAATGGGATCCAAATTGAAGGGACCCTGAAGAGTTTATTGTCTGCACCAATCTCTGTGCAGGTGCGTATGCGTGTTCACGCGCACACACACACACACACACATTTTCCTTGACGGGAACATAAGACTTTCGTGCCTGTGATTTTGATTTCCTACGTAGATTTTATAGATCTGGAAAACCCAAAATGTGGCAAACATTAACCTACAGCATGGCATTTATAAAAAATAGGCTGGGGCTACGTCCACAATATTTCTTCACGTTTTTAAACCATTCGTGTCAGTTTCAGATGGAAGGTTGATGAGAGTGTACACATTCCTAGACTCATTCCAGATGCGAGGAATCCGTCGCCGGGGGTCTGTTCCAAGCAATCTTCATTTCAACAAGCAGGTGGGAAATTCTGGTGCACGCTCTACTTTGTGATCTAGCGTTTTAGGGCATGGAACACCAGTGCTCTGATACTTGTAATTCCATTTGAAGGGTACAAGCGAGCACAGTCCATCATCAACTGAGATACAGTGCGTCTTCCGGGGGCTGCTTTGAGGCTGGCCCTTGACCTCAAAGCTGCTGCTCATGGGAGAACCACAGTTACCTTGGTTTGTGGGGTGGCGGTTGGGGGATGCTTAGCCCTTTCTCCAGGTCTAGGGATCTTACACATTTGTGAGTGAATAAGAATTTAGACTAATGCTACCCCGGGGAGAGCCAACCTGAGTGATTTGTCTGTCCTGCTTTGCGGAGCCGGAGCCGTAGGTTTTAGCTGGGAGGGTCATGGCTTTATCCTTGCAAATCCTTTTTTTTGTATTTTATTTTCTAATTTATTTTTAATTGAAGTATAGTTGACATATACTGTTTTATTAGTTTCAGGTGTTCAACACCTGATCTTCTGTCCCTACCTGGTCCCTAAAGACAGGAACACCAGCGAGTGAAACAGACTCAAATGTCACCTTAGTAGTCTACCCAGGGACCACGCCTCCCCTATCATTATATTTGATTGATGATAATGATGATGATAGTGATGATGGTAAATGTTGACTATCCTGTTGTGCCTAGCTAATGCCACAAAAAGCTTCCCTTTAAATGTCGTAGATTGGGTTCTGTTCTCTAGCACGTAACTCTCCAGGACTCCACTGGCCGGAATGACAGCAAAAAGTCAGTGTTGATTATTCTTCTCCCAATGGGTAGAACACATTTTATTAAAGATGGGGTATAGGAGGTGATACAATAAATGTGAGACAATATAGTCCTTGCTGATTTAAGCCTATAATAAAATTAGTTAGCAAATATATACTACATACATATTAATCTATATGTATACTAATATCTAAAACACATATACTATATATTTAATATGTATACTATATATACTAACTACTATATATATTAATGTCTATTCACCCTTACATAGACAGCTTGATAGAAAACTGGGAGAGAAAGGCACTAAAGAACATTTATGAGTAAGTGCGTATAAAGGCAATCTCTGTAAATAATGATGGTGTGGGGGAAAAAAATCAAAGTAATAATTTACATCATTTAGATTCAAGGGATTAGCTTAATTTAATAAATTAGCCTATTAATATTATAACATCATAGAACAAAGTACTCAATAAATATTTGAAGACTGACTTACTAAAAAGTTTGTTTCTGTTTTCCCATTAAAATGTGGGAATAAACAAGCCTAAAAATATATTGTTCCCCACGTTGGAAAGCCGTGGGTCACTAAACATTAATCTGCTTCAAATATTTCCACAAGTTATCAGCTACTCTTTAAGGACTTAGGGGATTGTTGACATTAACCAGGATTTCCAGGAAATCAAGATTTGATTTAAATTGAGAGATGTAAGATTTTTATGAACCCAAAGATTTAAAAGGCATTAAAATAAATGTTGACTAATCCCTTAGGGAAATCAGTTTAGGATTAGATTATGTTCCTGTGATAAATCAGAAATTCTCAAGAAAATAGACCGTGCACATATTCAAATCTGTGTTTTTTCTGGAAAGTAGAAAGGACAATACATTGATGTTGATATTTTGTAATACTTGAAATTCCTGTTTGCAAAATTTACTCAATTTTATTTGAATATAATATCATAGAATAATGCCATGAACACACTGGATATTTTGTTGTTTTTTTTTTAGGGGGGAAATAATGCTTATATCTGAAAATACAGAATCACACAATGATACAGTTGCAAGGATCACTGTAAACTGTGTAGCGAAACCCCTTTCCTTCCCACAAGGGCAAAACAAGGCTCAGAGGGGGACAGGATCTATTCTAGGTCACACCCATGGTTCTCAGCAGAGACGGTCTAAGAACAAGGTCCATAATTTATATATTCTCCAGAATTACCCTCTTTGACAGATGGTTCCTCAAACAGGAGAAGCAACCAGCTGAGATGCGTCTTGAAAATCTTCCTGATTATTTTAAGTCACTTTGTGCTAAAAATGTAATGGAAGAGGAAGAATTAATTCCTTGCCATAGAAAGGACCAAATGTTCATTGAAGCCTGAGAGGAGCTAAGGGGGAAGAAAAAAGAACACATCAAGGGGTCTGTTTAACTACCAACTGACCGCAAAATAATAGGAATGCTAACTAAGAAGTACTGACCGTTTATTATGTGCTAAGGACCATGCACTTAAGCATTTTAAATAATTTTTCATTAATTAACTTTTGAGAAGCATTATCTCATTCAATCCTCCCAATAACATTATAAAATAATAACAATCATAATTATATATGTTATTATATGTTGAGGAAATGGGTTCAGACAGGGTTAGTATAAACTTGCCTCTAGTTTCATAGCTGGTAAGCCAGGGTTTAAAACAAGGCAGTCTGACTCTGGATCCTTAACCAGGCTTTTAAGCTTTATATTATGTCTCATGAAAGAGGTAAATTTGCTACTTGACACCAAGGGTAGTCCTGGGTAGAAAGGATGATGAGGACAGTTCATACAGACAGCTGTAGGGTTCAGTAAAAATCAAAACTCTGTCTGAGACCAGTCCACCATTTCTCTTCTTGAAATGAAGAAGTCCCACCCCATAAATTATAACACCCCCCCTTTTTTTTGGTTTAGGGACACTTTATGGAGAAGGTTTCCTTTAATAGATAATTGTTTTTTACTGGCCTACTTGAAATCTGAAGTTGGAGTGTTTTCAACCGATGGAAAATGGTATAATGTAATGCTGTGATTCTCAAAGTTTCAGAGCTTCTTTGCACACTTTTAAGAATTATTGAGGACTCCAAAATCTTCTGTTTATGTGGGTTATTTCTGTGAATATTTACCGTGTTAGAAACTGAAACTGATACATTTTTAAAGTATGAGAACACACATTCCATGAGCTAGTCAGGATGCTGCCATCGCCACACATCATGTAGCTTCTGGAAAACTTGACCGTATACTCATGAGAGAATGAAGGTAAGAAAAGCAAAGTCTTAATACTGTGAAAATAGTTTTGGCCTCGGAGATGCCTAGTGCCCTGATGAGAACGAGCCGCTGCTCTCATAATTTCAGTTGTAGCTCTCCACTTACCAACTGGCCAAGGTGCTTCGTCTCACTAGGATTCGGTTTCATCTTAAAGTGCATGTAATAGTACCTATCTTGTAGGTGTGGTGTTAGTATTCAGTGAAATAATGTCTATAAATACCATCCGTAGTTCCAAGTAAGCACTCAGGAACTGGTAGTCATCATTAATATGGGTTGTGTATCTGACTGAGAAGTCCTCGCCCAGCAGGGAGTGGGGATTATCTGTACCCAGAGAGTGTTATGTCATTAATCCTAAAGGGGTCTTATCCACCCGTTCTTCTGTCCCCATAATTTCCTCCACTTCTGAGTAAAGTAGTATGATTTTTTTAAAAAAAGATTTATTTATTTGAGAGAGAGAAAGAGAGCACGAGTGAGGGGGAGAGAGAAGCAGACTCCCCGTTTAGCGGAGAGCTGCATGTGGGACTCCATCCCAGGACCCTGGGTTCATGACCTGGACCAAAAGAAAGCAGATGCTTAACCGACTGAGCCACCCAGACATCCCAAAGTAATATCATTTTAATTAAAATGACAGTTTTTGAAAATGAATGTGACTGGCGGAGAAAGAAGATATTTGTCTTTTTAATAGTTTTATCATTTTTGAACATTTCAATTAAAGAGAAAGATCGACGTGTTTTATTCACATCATGAAATTTTCATTAAAAAGAATAGAATCTATTTTTACAGAACACTGTACGCTAGAAAGATGGTACTTGTCCAAAGGAAAAAGTCAGCTTAAGAACTATTACGGCAAGTATGACTTGAGTTTGTATCTGTGCTACCAAAGCAGATTTTCAAGGATAAGCTAATGGCCTACTAATTTCAGGACCTCTTTTATACACTAACATTCCAATGAAGTAGAGAGCCAGGAATGAGTGGAGACCTGATTCTATTCAATAGTTTACAAACAGCAATTGTTGGTGACGGAGAGTATATTTAGTAAGAAAATGCCTTGAAAATATAATGGGCAAAGTTGCATAGGTATAAGTTTCATCTGGGGTCGATATGTAGTTAAATGTAATGCAAAATTACCTGAAATTGAAATCTCTAAGAGCTCCGTCTTCTCATTCTTGCTTTGACAAGGTGTCTGCTTCGTTCCTTTAGTCACCAAAGAGCTACGTCTTAGATATATTAGGATCGAAGTGTCCAGAAGAAGTCTGCACCTGAATTGGAGGAAAGAGGTAAAGAGTCACCAACGTGTAAATTTCTTTTCTTTCTTTTTTTTTTTTTTTGAGAAAGAAAAAAAAAAAAGACAAATCAAAAGTCATCTGAAACTTATTCACCAAAGCCATGTCTTTGGTGTAACTGAGCCTCCTACTTCTATGGACTTGCTGTGTTGTAACTAAGGGTTAGTTCACATCTGTAAGACTCAGGAACATCTGCTTGGAGAGATCTACCTGTGCTCAGAGGGCTTCTGGATCAAAGCTTACCCGATTCCACTGATTTAAACATTCCTATTCCAACTCGCGTGGACAAACCTTGAGGACATGATGCTAAGGGAAATAAGCCCGTCACAGATGGATAAATACTACAGAATTCCAGTTAGACATGGTTTTGAAAATAGTCAAGTTCACAGAATCAAAGAGAAAAGTGAGGGTTCCTAGGGGCTGGAGGGGGAACTGAGGGTTGCTAAGCAATGGGCATAAAGTTTCAGTTCAGCAACAAGAGTAAATTCTACAGATGTGCCCTACAACATTGTACCTATGGTTAACAGTGGTGTGTGGTACACTGAAAAATTTGTTAAGGGGACAAGGTGCCTTGCTGGTTCCGTCTGTAGAGTGTAGGACTTTTGATCTTGGGATGGTGAGTTCGAGCCCCACATTGGGTTAAAAATAAAAGTTAAAAATAAAATCCTAAAAAAATTGTTAAGAGGGTAAACGATGTGGTTTTATTTTATGATGGTAAATAAAACAAAAGTAAATAAAATAAAACAAAAATAAATAAAATAAAACAAAAATTTAAATGACTTCTTCCTCTGAACATTCCAGGTAAATATCGCCACTCAGCCTAGTCAGACCCGAGCAATGCGGTGGCAGGGTTTTCTCTCAGGGTTGTCATCAGTGACGGGCAACCCAGAAAGACTCTGATGAGTTTCCCGGCTATGTGTGCTCCAAGTTAAGTGGTGTTTTGAGGAGCAGTTTAAGTAAAAACCACGACTAGTTGTTATTGAAGTAGGACCTGCCTGTGAGACTTTAGAGGACATCTCGCGAACCTTAAAGCCACATGGCAGTGTGTGTTCTTATCCTACTTGTTTTTAAAGAAATCTGCAATAGCAGGAAAAACCAGATTATTGGCGCACAATGAAGAAGAGTCTATAACGAGCTACTTCAGGCGCGGAGCCCAAACCACCTCCTGCCAGGTGCTCCAGATGTTTCCTCTCGCCTTGGCTCATCTCTTCCATTTTATCTGTGTTGCGCTCTTGCCAATTTCTTCTACCCAACCGCACACTTCTCCCTCCCCCAACCAAGACCCTCTGCGATGTCTTTAAACAAGTCAGAGGCTAAGGATTGAGAAAGGACGTGTTGACAAAAGGCTTCACTCCACTCCAAGCGGTGTCTCCTTCTCCACATGTGTAAAAACACATCCTTATCTGTTCTCCATGTACTGAGTGATATTTCCACACCATCTCCAGAAGGTGTTTGCGTGCCCCTGCCAATGATCTTTCTGAAGCCATGGAGTGAAAAGAGGACTTTTCCCAGAGGACAGAAGATTATTTATGTTGGAGCCAACCAAGTATTTTGCAGTCTCCATTAATGTTGCTTTAGTCCGTGATGAGCGGATGTTAGCTTCTTGTGATACACAAGGAAGAAGAGGACAATGTTCTCACCTTCCTGATGTCATCTCCGATTGTTATTTTTGTTGTATTCCTAAATAATGGGATTTCTGGCATCAAGATTTATCTCAGGATTCAGCCCAGTAGTGTTCTGAGAACAAGGGCCCTGGTGATGATGGATTTATACAGCTGGTGATTCTCTGACTAATTTGCTTTGAATGAAATGACTACTTGGGAAAACCAGAATGTCATTCCCAAGATTTTACAGCCTAAGTGCAAACACAACAGGAAATACAGTGCAAAAAAAAATATTATTTTTCACCTCCAAATGTCACCATGGACTTCTCATGTGTCATTTAAATTAACCGAAAATCTAGATGTTGACAACTCAGTTGTACTTTTTCCTGCTTCACACTGAAATTGCAAGACCTTGCAGCACCTTTTGTTGTTTCCTTCTGCTAATGTGGATGATTTCGAACAGTCTCCCTGTCACTGGAAATAGTGACTATTTTCATGGCTTCCCCTGCGTGCTGTGTGAATGTGCATGCTAATTTTTCACTCTCAACATGAGGGCAGGGAGGGAGTTGAGGGCACTGCTGGGGTCTGTCTCAGTCAGCTCAAGCTGCCGTAACAGAACCACAGGCTGGGGGGTTACACAACAGACGTTTATTTCTCAAAGTTCTGGAGGCTTGAATCTGGCGTCAAGGTGCCCTCACGGTTAGTCTCTCCTGAGGCCCCTCTCCTTGGCTTGTAGATACCCGCTGTCTAGCTGTGTTCTCATGGCCTCTCCTCTGTGCCCAGACATCCCTGTTATCTCCTCCTCTTCTTACAAGAACAACAGACCAGTTGTATTGTGGTCCCACCTTTTGAAGCTCATTTAATCATATTTTCCTCCTTATAGGCTTTATCTCCAAATACAGTCACTGTTGGAGGTTAAGGCTTCAACAAACTTCGTCTATAATAGGGTCCTTTCCCTCAGTTTTATTGAGGTATAACTAACTTATAACATTGTGTAAGCTTAAGGTGTACATTGTAATGATTTGATATATGTATATATAGCAAAATAATTATAGTAAGTGTAGTTAGCATCTGTCACCTCACATAGTTACAAATTTTTTTTTCTTGTGGTGAGAATTTTTAAATAAATATTTATTTATTTGAGAGAGAGATTGATGTTAAAGGGAGGGGCAGAGGGAAAGAATCTTCAAGCAGACTCATCGCAAAGCTTGGAGGCTGATGTGGGGCTCAATTTCACAACCCCGAGATCATGACCTAAGCTGAAACCAAGAGTTGGATGCTTAACTGGCTGATGCTTAACCCAGGCGCTCCTTGTGATAAGAATTTTTAAGATTTTCCCTCTTAGCAACTTTAAAATCTGCAACATAGTATTGTTGATGATTGTTGCCATGCTGGACATCCCCAGAATGAATGAATCTTACAACTCAAGGCTGAACCTTTGGACAACCTTTGCTAGTTTCCTCCACCCCACACCTTTGACAATCTCCAGTCTGTTCTCTGTTTTTATGAGTTCAGTTTTTTTAAGATTCTACCCATAGATGAGATCGTATGGTTTTTATCTGTTTCTGTCTTATTTCACTTAACATAATCCACAACAGGGTCTTCAATGGCATTCATTATTATACAGAAAGAAAAGTACGTCTGTAGAGTACAGACATTGCTAGAAGAGGACAGGGACATGCTAGTTACATGAGTCTGGAGCAGGTAGCTAACTGGAATTTTATGTACGGAAAACAGGACTTCAGAAACTGCTGTTTCCCTTCTGCCAAGACAGATGGCCCAGAACAGCAATACCTTCATGAAATGGGGGCCTCTGGGGCCAAGGCAGCAAGGCCAAGTCCTTTCAACCCAAGACCAAGGCAAAAAGCAGTGATGCCCATGACTTGGGATGTGAGGACCTGCGTTTGTTGAAATCGATGATACCTTCTGTAAGACTTGGGATGTCTGGGGCACATGGTGATTAGCCACTCTCTGAAGGCTCTGGGGTGCTAACTTGACCATGTTTCTTAGATGTTATTATCCCTTTCTGAAAACCTGCGTAAGACTTGAGCTCTGTCAAAGATTTCTTTTAAATGAAAGTACATCATTTCCTAGTTTGTGACCAATTGGATAGGGTGAAATGGAAGAGGTTGACGTTTGCGAATAGAAAAGACTCCCTCTTCCTGCTGTGTGTTTCTCCTTTACACTCACACCACTGTTGCACTCACACTTCTGACACCAATGTGGGGAATTTTCTTCCCCCCACACCCACAAACCATTCTGAGGACAGCTGAGTGTCCTACAATTTAACTCAGTTCTAGCACTGTCTACCTGGAGATAGCATCAGATCCCACAGGTTAAAGGCTCAGTCTAACAAGGATACCCTCCCCCAAGTTGACCCTCCATTTCAGATGCCAATGACAAGTCCAAGTTGTCACTTGTACTTCCAGTCCCCTCCTTTGGTTCAATAATTTGCTAGAATGGCTCCTATCACTCAGGGAAAACTTTACTTCATGTTTGCCCGTTTATCTTACAGGATACAGATGAATATCCTGACGGAAGTGGTGCACAGACAAGTCCTGTGGGAAGGGGCACGGAGCTTCCATGCCCTCTCCAGGTGTACCCCTCTCTCAGCACCTCCAGGTGTTCGCCAACCACAAAGTTCCATAGAACCCCTACAACTGGATTCTATGGGGACTTCCTGAGAAAGTACAATCGATCATTAGTCCCATCTCCAGCCCCTCTCCCCTCTCTGGAGAGCGAGAGATGGGGCTGAAAATACCAAACTTCTAATCTTGGCTTCATCTTTCTGATGACCAGCCCCCATCTAACACCAACAAGTCAACTCACTGCAAAAAAAGACACTGCTTCACCCAGTTAATGCCAAGGGATTTGGGAAAACTGCATCAGGAACCAGGGTCAAAGACCAAATACTGGAAGGAAAGGTACTCCTGGGCCTCAGATCACTCAGGAAACCACATGGGTGTTAGAAGCTCTATGTCAGGACCTCGGCAGGTAGAGAATAGTGTATGTATTTTCTATCAACTCATAGTTTGTTATTGGGAAAATGAGATCTAGGATAATTTTTTAAAGCTTGCTTAACATGAAAGCAGGGCAAGGAACGTGAACTTTGGAATCATATCTCAGCCAGTCATTTGTGAGTTACCTGGATGATGTGATTAACCACTTTTTGGGGAAAAATTTATGGTAGTTTCTACTTCTGCAGCAGTTGTAACTAAATGAAAAAAAATTGAAGTCTTGATAAACACTTAATAAATGCATATAATCTACTAACATGTGCTAGTTACTACTAAAACAATTTTTGTTTTCCAGTTTTATAATTACATAAACATAATATGAACTGATATGGTGTTTTAAAAATTTCACTTTAAGGGGCACCTGGGTGGCTCAGCCAGTTAAGCATCTGACTCTTGGTTTTGGCTCAGGTCATGATCTCAAGGTCATAAGATCAAGCCCTGCCTCGGTCTCCACACTCAGCAGAGTCTGCTTGAGCTTCTCTTCCTCTGCCCCTCCCCTGCTCTCTCTCTCTCCCTCTCGCTCTCTTTCTCTCTCTAAAATAAGTAAATAAATCTTTAAAAAAGTTCTCACTTTAAAGTACTTTCAAATTCAGTCTCATTTTATCAATAATTGAGGTGGGAAAAACTCTGATCACGTCTTACAAATGAGAACCTGTAACTTGTCATAAACTGTTAGCACTAATGGGAGTTTTGGGGATGTTGTAGTCTGACTCTCTTGTTTTAAATAAGGAAGCTGAGACCTGGAGAGATCAAACAAATTGCTCAAGATCACATAGCAAATTGTGGAACTCAGTTTATCTGTCAAATAGTTTCAGAGCTTTTACTGTATGCTGGCATTCTGCTGGGTGCTGAGCTTACACTTGGTGTGGAAAATGAGTCAGTCATGTACAGACCATGATGGTGTGCTACTGTGAATGGTGAGATGAAGATGGGCTCAGGGCGCAGTGAGAACACAGAGGCGGCTGGATGGGGTTGGCTGAAACGAGTGGTACAGGAAGGCTTCCTGGAGGAGGCGGTACCTGATCTGATTTTTCACGCCTGAGTGCATTAATTAGAAGGAGGGCAAAGGCTGTGCCTAGCAAAAGAAATAGCACATGCAAAGTTATGGAGGCTTGACAAGGTGTAGTGTGTCTTTTTAATAATAGTTCAGAATGGTAAGAGCCCAGGGTGCTTGTGGTGTATGGAAAGGAGATGCTAGAGAAGCAGGCTAGGGCCAGATCATGCCTTCCTGGATCTTGGGTGCCCAGCTAAACACTTTAGATTTTAACCAGAAGGCAATGGGAGAGTAGCTGAAGGCTTTTAAGAAGGAATTATGGGAAGGTCCCTGGAGGGAAGATCAAACAAACAGCGCTCCCACCGAGCTGCACAGAAAAGGAGTAAAAAGTAGAAATCGATGTTCAACTACAAATCCTGAAAAGATGGCCCAGGCTTATTCCAACACTCTTTCTTCCACAGTATACTGCTTAAATTCTTGGTACTATCTAAATATTTTAAAGACTCTGTCTGGGGGGAAAAAAAGGCTACACACACACACACACACACACACACACACACACACACACATATATATATATTTGTATTTCGTCCTAGTTCAGATTAGGCTAATATTTCTCCATAGATTTGTGGACCATGGGAAATTCGTACCTGGAATTTTACCCCGCTACATGAAATAGCCAACATAGATCTTATTCTTCTCCAAGTAAGGAGAAAGAGCTGGGAACGTGTGGTCCAGGAAACTCCAGTCCCAGGGTCTGGAAAGAGCAGAGAGCAGGAACAAGGGCTGTGCAGTGAGCGGTGTGGAGCCCCAGCTCTACCTCCAGCTACTTTGGTGAGTTCAATACATCATGCTAAGAGCAAACACTTGCCTAGTAGATGCCTTGCTCCGGGGACTTTTCTAACCCTGCATCCATTCACTCCTTTAAAACTCTTGTGATAACCTCCTAATGTACAAGCATGAGGATAATCCCCCTTTGAAAGCTAGTCTGTCTGGGTTACTATAACAACAACAAAAAACCACACCAAAAAACCATAAACTGAGTAGCTTCAACAATAAACACTTATTTCTGACAGTCCTGGAGGCTAGACGTACGAGAGCAAGGCATCAGCAGAAGAGAGGTCGTGAGAGCCCCTCTCCCTGGTTCAGTGCCTGCCCTCTTTGCACTGTGCTGGCACAGTGGGAGCTGGCTGGGGTCTCTTTCAGGAGGCACTAATCCCATCACGTGGGCTCCACCCTCCCGACGGAAGCCCCGCCCCACGGCCCCGCCTCCTAACTGCATCACTTTGACAGTTAGGTTTCAACAGATGAATTTGGGAAGTGGGGGTGGGTGTGGACACAAGCATCCAGCCTGTAGCCCCTGCCTGAGTTTCTGCATCTGGAAAAGTCCAGGTGTTGGGGAAGTGCCATCCAGGGCTGGGATTCTGAGGAGAAGGTTGAACTCAAGTGGCTCCTGCAGCTCTCACCTCCCCAGGTTTACTGGAGCTTCTCTGCACGCTTCTATTAAGCGGCCCAGAACCGAACCTACCTCTCTCCAAAGAGGTCCCAACAGGGACCAGTTCCAGAAGAGAACCAGTTCCCAGAGAAGAGCTGCCATTCCCTGCCTGTGGCCTCCTGCCAGGCCCTTTCCTTCGACTGGCAACGTCCCCCGTGGAAAAATCGTGCTCCTGACTTTACAGACACGGAAGCTTTGGCTTGCAGGGATTCAGTAATGTGTCTAAATGGACAGAACCCGGTAGGGTGGAAACAGCCGTGGGAACCCACATTCGCCTAACTGCAGGGGACATTCATGGCCTTGGGTATTAGAGTTTGAGGGCGAGGCGGTGGGGAGACTCCCAAGCACGGGGACTGAATGTTGGTGCGGGCATTTGGATTAAACAACATAAAACCACTTGAAGGCTTTTGATGAGCTTCTGCAAGAAAATTGCTGTTATCTTTTTCGAACTCATAAAGATTCCTATGTTAAACCCCACTTCAGGGAGTTTACCCTTCACCTGCTGTTTTCAGAGATGGTCCTTCATAGGATCCAAGATGAGGCTCTCAGGGCGGCCGGGCGGCTGCTGACTGAGGCCTCAGGGGTCCATACAGCGACCCCACCACTGTCCCTGTCATCCTTTCCCCTGGAGCCTTCACTTTTTTCATCGAAGCCAGATTTCTGTCTGTGTGTTGGTGCAAAGGGAGAAAAGATGTGGTAACAACTGGGTCACATGGCCCATTCAGCATGCTTGAATCTCTCAAAGGAAGTAAAGACGATTTTTAAGAACTCCATTAGATCTGTACTTGGAAACTATCGTTTAGTCATTCTATTCCCTTAAATAATATAATTTTTGCATGGACAAGTCACACAAACTCTGCAGGCCTCCCATTACCTAAACTATGAAAAGAAGAGGGTTGAATAACATAAAACCTGAGGTTTTTTAAAATAAAGGCCAGCAAAATTGAAATTGTGTGAATAAATAAATATATATATATTTTTAAGGCAAGAATGTAGAAGCATCTTGGTCATGGAGACCAGAAGCTCTTCAAGGGCAGGGACCACCTCTTTAATTTCTTTTGATTCCCCCTAATGCCTGGTGCTTATCACCAAGCAGGTGTTCAGTAAGCCTTGTTGGCTGTCAAGCCAAGTGCTAAGATGCAAAAGCTTTATTTATCTGCATGAATCTGTGTTGGGGGCCAACCCTGCCAAAATAGGCCAATGAATTAAAGATTCTATAATTAGACATACAGTGTTGTATCAGGCACTCTGTGCCCCTGCTTGTCAGTGTGTCCCCATGATGACGTAGTGACAGTTGCCAGCTCTCTGGGGGTTGTGTTCAGCTGATGGGAATGTTAATTTCACCTGATTTTTATTCTTGACAGAGGAAAGAGAAAGGCTGTCAGTTTAGAACTCCAGAAAGGGAGTTCCCCTGCAAAGAAAACTGCAAGTAATGGGTTGGGGTGGGGCATAAAGGATAACGTTGAAAAACAGTCAGTTTGTAAAGCTAGACAGATGTAGAGTGAGTATCCCGAGAAGGGAAATACATACGTGGCTTAATCCCATTTATTGAGAACTTGTTATGTCAGGAACTTAACTTTATTTTCCCAAAACCTTCAGGGCCATGCCAGTATATCATTTGTCCACTTTGCAGATGAGAAAATTAGGCTCGAGAGAGAGAGAGTAGCTTGCTCAAGTTCACGTATAAGGTAACTGGTAAGTGACGTCATCTTTCTAATCCCCCAAATGTTGTGCTTACTCATGTCCTCTCTCCCAGTGCTCTTACCTTTTCTGCTCTCCCCTCCCCAGTTTTACAAGGAGGAAGGGAAGGAGGGAGGGAGGAGGCACCGGGATGATTTTGCCGCTGTCCTTCTTCTGCCTTCTCCCTGTCGACAGTTTGTGCTGAAGAGATCAATCAGTTCGTCTCTGAAAAACATGTTATGCTTGTTCTCTTTGTAGGCATTTCTCTGTAGGATTCTAGGAACTGTACATATTTCATAATTTTTTCAAGTGCTGTCCTCTTCCAACCCTATTATTTTAGTCAAAGAAAGAGAAAGACCTGGGATTGGGAATCACAGCAATTACAAAGATGTATCAGTGGAGAGTTACTGCTTCACTTGATCCTCATTACAAACCCTGAGAGGCAACTAAGCCAGTATGGCTAATCCCCAATTCACACGTGAGAAAGGGGAGCCCCATGTTTTAAAGGACATGCTCAATATCACTCTGATGGTAAAGACAACCTTGCACTCAAATCCAGAGCATTGACTCTAAGTTTGGGACTCTTGAAAATACAATGGAGTGTGATTTCGATACTCAGTTCCCAGAGCTTTTTAGGGGGTTGGGGACCAGTGGCCACCTGACTCATCCCACTTCCCCGCTCGTTTTGCCTCTAAGCCTGGCTGTCATTCTTGACCCACGCAGCTGCTGGGCTGGCAGGCAGCTCAGAGCAATTAGGGCCGGAGGCTCCATGGGAATTCCAACAGCTGGGAGAGGCCCCAAAGAGCGGACGAAGAAAAATAACACGTACAAGGTCACACCTCAGCCAAATGGGTGAAGGTCAAACAGAACAAGGCGAATAAAGCAGAACGGCTCAGGAGATGCTTGCTGACTTTAAGAAAATGGGACCACTTCAAGGGAATCCAAAGACAGTTCAAGACTTTCCAACTGAAGACTGTGATTTGTGAACTAAAACGCTAAGTGATCAGTTTTAAGGAGGGGATGCGCCCTGTTGAGATTCACGTGAATGACATGGGGGGGGGAGGCAAGTGGAAGAAAAAAATTCTTAAGGCAAAAAATAAAAGGCAACCAACCAAAACAAAGAAAGAAAAACATACAGGGAAGAAAATGGTGAGGGAAAAGAAAAGATTTGGAGAACAGGTCCTTGATGGTTCACATGTGACTAAGAGGAGTTTAAGAAGGCGAAAATAGGAGAGATGAGAAGAATCAGTAATGAAAAACGGGAGACAGTTCTGCTGCATTGAGATGCTTAGGGAAGTGGGGGTGATGGGCAGTACCTCTAGCCCATGGGATTCCGATTATGATCAGTAAGGACGGAGAGGTTTTTATTTTGACCTGTTTCTTTGTCTTTAACATCATGTGTATGTATGTAATAAGCTTATAGTCTAAGATATGAAGAGACACACATGGGGAAAAATATACATACATATATCATTTGTATTACTAATTGCATTACTGTATAAACAAATACATATATATATATATTTTATGCATATATGTATTTGTTGGCTCCCCTCCCCTCCCTGTCCTGTGTCTGTCTCTTCCTACCTTAAAAGGTAAGTCTGAAGTCAAACATCCGTGTGGTTGTGTTCTGTGGTGATTTGTACCTCTGAACCCAGAAGGTGTTCAAGGTGGGTGACAAGTTACTTTTACGTTTGCCTCTCTGTTGTTCCACTGTCTCTTTCTTGTACTCTGGCCAGAACTTTAGGCCCTTCATAAGTATTTGTTGAATATGGGATGCTTAGGGAGGGAAAGAAACCAGGACAAATAATCTCGCCCCGTGGTGGTTTGGGGCATGGGAAGGGCTAACATTTTTTTTCCTTCAAATCACAGCTGCCTCCAGGCAAAGTTGTGAGAGAGAGGGGGTCCTCGCCCACCCGTCCATCCCGCCTCAAGGCTTTGAAGCTGCTTGCTTCAGGTTGCTCTCGCTCTCTGTCCGCAGTCCCTCAATCCAAACGGGTACTCATCCTAGCTTTCCCGTGTAAACCTTCGCAAAGCTCGTTCCCTTGGTTCAAATCTAAGAAACAAAACAAAACCCCAAAAGAACAACTTCTAAAGAGGGGACTTTTCAGGTGTTTTTTGGTGACCCCCACCAAAAAAAGTATTTGGGATCAGGAGAGCCTTTGCTGAGCTCCCTCACTGACAGGGAGCACCCCCCCCCCGCCCACCCCGCGATGGTCATCCAACAGGGAAGCCCCGCAGGTTTGAAGCCCAGACAGCCGCAGGGACAAAAGGGGCGGAGCCAACAGCTTGCAGCGTCCAGATGGCTCATCAGGCAGATTTCGCGACACTTTCCTTGCCCGCCCCCCTCTGAATTACCCGGCTCGAGAGGGGCAAACCGTGTGTAAGATGTTCAGGCTCCTTTTCAAATGGATCCAAGAAAAGGGCTGACAGATGAGCGCACAGCGCGGACGGAAGACTACTCAGCTGGGAGAAACTGAGCAGAAGGAAAAGTAAGCGAACAGCCGAGAGCGTTTCCCATTAGTATTAATTTAGGCATCAGAGGGAAACCTGACAACACCATGAAAGCAGCAGTCAAACACCTTGGCTATAGGAACAGAGGATAATAAGACAGAATTAAAGAGCTGTAACAACACACAGCGTGCGCCTCCCCAGAGCCAGGCCTTGGTGGTGCAAACCGGGAGGGCGGGGAGGACAGTTTGCTGGAGGGGAGAAGGAGCAGGTGCGGAGCCCTGTGGGCCAGCCTTGTAACTGAGAATAGCTGACTTGGATTTTTCTCCAGTATTCGTTTACTCCCCATTAACATGGGAAACAGCGGGGTTACGGGGTGAACGGGCCTGCAGAATTGGGCCACATTGCCAGCTGGGACCAGGCCACTGTCCCTTTCTCCTTTCTCTTGCCTCCCAGACGATTTACCAGCTGGCCCAAAGACAGTGTTTGGTACATGTTTGTGGAATGCCTGTTGTTTGTCTGAAATCGGGTCCACATTTAGGTGAGCCTTGACTGATGACATTTTCTTTGCTTTCTTAATCTGAGTCCGAAGCTGGAAGTGATGGTCTCTCTTTGAACTTCAGTAAGACTTCTCTGAATTCTCTTCCCAACCTGGCCTATACTTTTGGATTTCCATGTCTGTCTTTGCATGGACCGGGTTTAGCAAGAATCCCACTAAGCTGGTTTAGCCGTTCTTGGTATCTGGTCACCCTGGCTCTCTGACCAAATTCCTCATTCCCCACCTTTCCCTGAGTGATGTCTGCTCACCTTGGTCTGCCTTTGGCAAGACTCTTTTTCGGTTGACTAGGCCAGAATCCACCCCCCCCCCCACCTTATCCCCGATATTTCCTCTTAGTCATTTTCCATCTGTGGACCTTCCCACGTTGGCTATAAATCCCCACTTCTCTCCCTGGTACATTCAGAGTTGAGCTGAGTTTCTCTTCCTATTACGCACCCCCGATGCAGTAGTCACTGTATTCACGCCAGTAATTTCCCTGAAGAAGGTCTGCCCTCTTATTTTAACACGTGTCATGAATAATTTTTTCTTTCATAGAAGAGAGGACCAGCGATCTTCGATAATCTGAGGAAAAAGCAAAAGCAAACAAATTGAAATGGGGCACTGGAAGTGAAAGCATAGCATTCAGATTCAAGTCGGTGTTTTGGTTATCACGGTGCTCTAAACTCCTCTTTTGTCTTTCCTCTTTTCCCGCTCTAAACTCCTCCTCTTCCCACCCCCCAACTTTGGAAAATTAATAAATGCAAATTTTCAAAGATGAAGCTAGACTTTTGAAGCCCAGTCTAGTCCTTCGTTACTTTTCCCCCAGACCAATGCTTCCCAAATATTTATGTGCATTCAAATTGCACATAAGATCTTGTTAAATGCGGATTCTGATGTCGTAGGTCTGGGGTAGGTAGCTCTAGGTTCTGCATTTCTAACAAGAGTCCACGTGATGCTAGTGGTGCTGTTACATCATGGTTCCCTTTGAATCACTAGGGGAGGACTAAAAATGTGCTAAGGCCCGAGTCCCACCCTCCAGAGATTCTGTTTTAACTGGTCTGGGTGTGATCTGGGCATGGAGGATTTGAAAAGCTCTCTAGGTGATTTCCACCTGCCAGCTAGGGTTGAGGATAGCTAATACAGAAGATGCAGTGGTGGTGTGGAAGGGCCTGGGCCCTTGCGACCAGTACACCCTGGGTTTTGAATCTGGTTCTGTCATTGACCAGTCGGGTCATCTTAGGTGTGCTTCCGACTACCCAAGCCTGTTTTCTCATTCATTAGAATACGGGATCATAGGAGCACCTGGGTGGCTCAGCTGGTTGAGCAATCAGCTCTTGGTTTCCACTCAAGTCATGAGCTCTTGGTTGTGAAATCGAGCCCCAAAGTCAGGCTCTGTGCTCAGTGTGGAATCGGCTTGAATTCTCTCTCTCCCTCTCCCTCCCCATCCTCCATGTGCACACACATGCATGGTCTCTCTCTCTCTCTAAAATAAATAAAATCTTAAAAAAAAAGAACAGTAATGGGGATGATAATAATGCCTTCTTCTTAGCATTGTGAGGCTTAATTAAAATAAATTATTTTAGTACCTAGAACAGTGCTAGATGTGTACAATATGAATATTTGTTTCCTTCCCTCCTGTTACTGGCTAGCTCAAAAGCTTCTAGATCTAGATTAAAACTCACAATCTATGGTCCAAATTTGGTCAACAAATGAGTTTTGATTGACTTGAAATATTTTTAAATTTTAAGCTATCATTTATATATCTTCAGAGTCACATAAAAATCTAGATTTTGGCTTCTTTGGAAGAATATCAAAATCCGGTAAGAATGCCCACCGTTGAGCCTCCTTCCCCATTTAGAGAGAGCACAGCCTTTCCACCTGATGTGCACCCTACCACTGCTTCCATCGTATTCCAAATTGTATATGTGCGCCTCCCTAACTTTTTAACTTCATCTATTTACATTACTTCCCTGGATGTCATAAACATTTGAATTTGCCACCTCTTGCCTAAAAACTTTTGTTCCAATTCCTTACCTGCCAGGATTTGGTTACATATCATTCCTCTCTTAAACGATTTCCTCCTCTTGGGGTATCTGATGCTCTGGGCATGCCATTGCTTAACATTGCTTAATCATACAGATTCCAAGGTTTCACAATCTAATCTTAATGCTCAAGATTTTCTCCCAGTTTGCTGCGAGGAGAATGACCTTCTTCATTCTTGATATGTTGATGTATCCCAATTATTTGTTTCACAGGGAAAAGTGGGGGTGACAGACTGAATTATGTCCTCTCCCAAATTCATATGTTGAAGTGCACATAGTTTAAAGTCATATGGTCTGGGCACCTGGGTGGCTCAGTCAGTTAAGCATCTGCCTTTGGCTTAGGTCACGGTCCCAGGGTCCTGCGGGGAGCCAGCATTGGGCTCCTTGCTCAGCAGGGAGCCTGCTTCTCCCTCTCTCTCTGCCACTCCTTCTGCCACTCCCCTTGCTTGTGCTCTCTCACTCTGCCTCTCTCTCAAATAAATAACTAAAAATCTTTTTTTAAAAAAGCCAAATGGTTCTGCAAAGCTTATTACAAAAACCACCAGTGCCTTGTCCAGTTCAGTCTGTATTTAACATTCCCTGGCAACAAAACTTCTGATTTGTTTGGCTTTTTCTTTCTCATTTTCATCTATTTCTTAATTTTCCAGTTTTAGTTATTATCTGATGACCTCTCACCATGGAAAAGTGTCCACTCCACATGTACATATTGCTTCCTGCCCACCCACCTGCATCCTCCCAGTATAGTTAAATTAGACTTTCTGCTAGATCCATATCCAGTATTTATATTATTTTGACTATATGAATGTTATTCACACATGAGCTATATAATATATCATGATTATATTTCTTTTCTTATGCAACTTTTTGTTTTGCTAGAGTTAATCATTGCCTCATGTTCTGGTTTGCTTAGTTTTCTATGTACTCACTCCTAATTTACCCTCTATTCCTTCCCCCAATTATCTAAATCTCCTTCAAAAACACCAGGAATTCTGTCCATGTCTTCTAAGAGTCAGCTTTCTGACCTGCTGCATTCTGGGCTGGGGGAAAGCTGTCATCTGGAATATTTTTTCACCAATAACTAGGGAACTCCTTTTGAGTCTTTCTTGAGCTAGATTCCTTCCTTTTCATTGATTTAGAAACTTCTTGAGAAAAAGTGCTTAGAAGGAAAATTTGGAGATCTTTAAGGTCTAAATATATCATATAGATTTGATAGTTTATCTGGGTAGAGAATTCTAAGTTGGAAATATTTTTTTCCACCACTTTCCCCAACATTTCCACCATTTTCCCACCATTCCACAATTCTACTATTGTCCTATGGTGATAGATTTATTCCTATTCCTTTTAAACAAGAACATACTCTGTTTTTCTCCATCACTAGAAGCTTTTAGGATCTTCTTTTTGTCCCCAATATTCTGAAATTTCACCAGGGGGTGTTTTGTGTTGGTTTATGTTCTTCCACTGTTGTAAGTACTCTATAGGATCTCCATCTGGAAAACTCATGTCCTTCAATTATGTAAAATTTTCTAAATTATTTCTACAATGATCTCCTCCGGGAGAGAATGCTTCTCAGAACAGTGGGCTGGCCCCTTTTAGCTCCCATAGGGTAAAACATTGTTTTTGGTTTAAATTCATCTTTACATTGCCAGCACTTTAGCAATAGCACTAGGCATTTGTTAAAATGGTACTCAACAACTATTAGTAAATTGAACACAACTGACATAAGTTACTTGCAAAGTTTAAGTCTCAAGATTTAGACTTAGGATCATACTTCTGACATTTCTTAGCAAAGACACAAGATGATCAGAGTACTGGGTGACTGTTTCTGCTGGTGACCCTTTATTCCTTCCAAAGGTTGGGTCAAGCCAGATTTCCAAATGACTGCCTATTAATATGAATGCCCCTAAACTTCCCATAGTTTTCCTTTGAAGTATTCCTCACCCAACTCATCATTTTCTCTATCTTCCCACAACTACGCTGGATTTTCCATGCTGGAGGTGGGGGACAGTGGTGGTCAAGGAAGGAGCTAGGACATGAATCCAGCAGTTTCCTGTCGAGTTGATGGAAGTTTTTCCTGCCTGACCTGCCCTTAGAAAGAACTGCCTGCTAAGGCATGTATTGATGGCTGGGAGAGACAAGCTGAGGGTAGGACCGGAAAAGATGTACAAACCTGTCAGGAAAATGCAAAGGAATGAAGGTTAAGTACAGGAATTGCCAAATTTAAGTGGAAATCCCTTGGGATGCTTTTGAGCGGTAGTTTATCTTTTAACTCAAGATTTAAGTTTGAAAGATTTGCGGTTTATAGAGAAAAGGAATTTCAAGTACTTGTTTAACAAATGAACAGAAAAATCATTTTCACTCCTCAAACTCGGCACTTAATTTTAGAATTAGCAGTAAGTAAGACATCTGGATGAAACCGAACAGAAGCATTTCTGAAGAATTTTGGAAGCTGGGCATACTTCCTTGCAAATGAACAGCAGGTTCTGTTTTGAAATTGTTCCTTAATATCTAAAGAGACACTCAAAGAGTTGTTTTCCATTCTCTTTTCCCTGGGTTGCCTTCACCAACCACAACTTTTTTTTTTTAAATAACTTTATTTCCTGATTTCCTTCTTTATTTCCACAGTTTAAGGTTCACAGCAAAATTGAATAGAAGGTATCGAGAGTTCCCACATACATGCTTACCACTCCCCTCCCACAACTTCCCCCATGATCGAAATTTCTCACCAGAGTGGTACATTTGTTACAATTGATGAATCTACATTGACACATAATTATTCTCCAAAGCTCGAAGTTTACATTAGGATTCACTCTTGGTGTTGGACGTTCTGTGGCTTTGGACAAATATACAATGACATGTATTCATCATTATAGTAAGATAGGAATAGTTCCACGCCCTAAGGATCTCTGTGTTCCAAATAGCCATCCCTTCCTTCTGCTGTAATCTCTGACAAGCACTGATCTTTTTACTCTCTCCATAGTTTTGTCTTTTCCAGAATGTCATATAGTTGGAATCATGCACTATGTAACCTTTTAAGATTGGCTTCTTTCACTTAGTAACATGCATTTAAGATTCCTTCATGTTTTTTCATGGCTTGGTTTCTCATTTCTTGTTAGCTCCAAATAATATATTCCACTGTATGGATGTACCACAGTTTATCAACTCACCTGCTGAAAGACAGTTGGTTGCTTCCAGGTTTGGGCAGTTATGAATAAAGCTGCTATAAACATCTGTGTGCAGGTTTTTATGTGGACTTAAGTTTTTAACTCCGTGGGTGAATGCCAAGGAATATGATTGCTGGATCAATGGTAAGGGTATGTTTAGTTTTCTAAAAACTGTCAAGCTGATCTCCAAAGTGACTGTACCATTTTGCATTTCCACCAGCAAGGGATGAGAGATCTTGTTCCTCCACATCTTTGCCAGAATTTGATGTTGTCAATATTCTGGATTTTCACCATTCTAATAGATAGGTAGTGGTGTCTCATTGTTGTTTTAAATTGTATTTCCCTGATAATATATGATGTGAAGTATTTTTTCGTGTGGGTATTTGCATCTGTCTATCTTCTTTGGTTAAGGTATGCATCTAATCAGTGCATATCTTTTATTTTTTAATTTTTATTTATTTATTTTTATTTTATTTTATTTTATTTTTTTAAGATTTTATTTATTCATTTGACAGACAGAGATCACAAGTAGGCAGAGAGGCAGGCATAGAGAGAGGAGGAAGCAGGCTCCCTGCAGAGCAGAGAGCTGGATGCGGGGCTCAATTCCAGGACCCTGGGATCATGACCTGAGCCGAAAGCAGAGGCTTTAACCCGCTTTAACCAGAGCCACCCAGGCGCCCCAGTGCATATCTTTTAATCAAGTTGCTCATTTTCTTCTTACTGAGTTTTAAGCAACCATAAACTTTTACCCTGTGTCTTTGGAGGCAACTCCTTACATGAAGTAATATGGACTTAGCACGGTACTGACATTCTGACCCTAAAAGGAGGGGGAAGATTTAAAATAAAACCAACTTTTTGCAAGATCTGGTTTACTTCCATGCAAAGGTAGAAAGGACATTCCATAAGGAGCAGCAGCTGATGGGATTAGTTTAGTCCTGAAGAGTCATCAAAAATGGGCAACCCAGAACCTACTTTTTCCTGTCAGTTTCCTGCTTCCACAGAAGCCGGAGCCATGGACTCCAATGGGCCCCAATGGCTTTCACTTTAGTTTTGCTCAGTTCCCTTCCACAAATACAAATAACATGGTCAGCCTTGCTGTTGTTGCATGCTCTGCCCAGTGCCTTGCTTGAGGCCAAGATAGTGTAGAGGAAATCGAGCAGAGCTCTAGAATGTTTTCTGTAGTTCCAGAGAGTTCTTTTGACCCCCCCCCCCAATCAAATCTACTTGTTTTGTTCCCAACATCTACAGATGGCTTTGAGAAAATGCATTCTGGGCATAGGACTGGATTGTTTCCCACAAGAGGAGTAAAAAAAATGAATCCATGAATGACAGTGATTTTAAAGAAATCCTTGTAAAGTAATTGGATGGAGGGCCAACACAACAGACTCAGGTGAGCAGTCACAAATGTGTACAATTTCTGTACAGACTGAGCTCTTTCGGGGAGAGTCCAAGCTTGGCCCTGGGAAGCTCCTCAGAGAGACTATGTTGAAATTGCTTCCCAATCTGCCTTCCCCCATGGATGCCTCCTCCCTTCGCTGGTGCTTGGGCTGTGCGTCCCTTTCGAGTAGATACGGCTCCAGAAGGACTCATGGATCCTTGACTCTCATACGTGAGTGTAGAGACATGTGTTTTTATTTTACTTAATAGAGAATTCCTGTCTTAGGGAATGGGTTACTTTGCACCAAAAGTATGGGCTTTTCTCCCCAGAGCCCTTGTCTTTGCCACTTCTGTTACATAAATGGCATGATAAAATTGCCAACATTGTGAGATATGTTATTTCATCCACACATTCCCCTTCTGGAATATTGCCCCTCAGGGGCTGCATGTACACCATTTCATTGCTCAAGGAAGCACTTGGGATACTAGTTCAACTTCCAAACTTAAAGATAGCTGTTATGTTTCCATCACTTTGTATGTTTATAGACAAAAAAGCCCAAAACACAGCACTGCAGATAAATATGGTACCTGCATAAGCAGGCTGTCTAAAGAAGGAATTCTCTTGAGGGCAAAGATGAAGACTGTCTTCATCCTGCTCTCTCCTATTCCTGGCCCAGTGCCTTGCACATACTAGATGCTCACTAAACATTTGTTTAACAAAGGAGCGCAAACAGCAAATGCAATTTAATTACCCTCCCCACCCCATCATTAAAAATATTCCTGTCTGCCTCAGATTCTGACATTGCTGGTACGTAATAGACACTCATTATGTACAAGGCTCTGTCTTTCAGATTTGTTCATTCATTCAATCCTTCCAGCCATCCTGTGAGCTGGTTTATGAATTCAAATCTAACAGAATTTTCTCACCAGGCTTGAGTAGAAGAGTTTGTCCCAAACTTTTAGTGTAGTGTCAGATTTCAGCTATGAAAACTGAAAGCAGGTTGGGGCAAAAATTCTTTTAGTAGCTTGAATGCATTTTCTGGAGCCTCAACCCATTTCCTTCATGCAGCCTAACAACAGAGACGTTGTCTGATCATCTGAGAAAGTCTGGCTTCTGGCTTCTCTGGTTTCCATGTCCCCATCTTCTTTCAAAGTTTATATTTGCAAAAGTGGTGAATATGTTTTGCAAAAGTAGTAAATAAGTTTTGCAAAACATTCAGACAATACACAAGTATGTTTAAATAAAAAAGGATGCCTGCCTCCTTCTCTTTTTCCCAGGCTTAACTTGTGGACTTTCTTCATCATAGGTAGCTATGCCCTGGTCATCAACAGTTTGGGGTGTTTACTCAGAAATTTTCTGAGCCTTGTTCTACAATCATAGTATGCATATTGCTTTGCAAACTTACTTTAAAAAAATTTTATTTAACAGTATTTTGTGGACATCTTCCATAGTGGTACATTTGATTTAACCTTTTTTTTTTTTAAATGATTGCAAAGCAGTGACTAGCTGCCAACAACTAGCATTTACTGAGTGTATCTATGCACCAACTACAGTGTATCATTTTTTTTTTCCTCACAAAAACCATATAAGGGAGGCACTTCTATTCATTCTATTTTTTTCAATGTAAGAAGATTGAGGGATTTTTTTTTTTTTTTTAAGATTGAGGGATTTTAAAAAATGTTTATAATTCATTAACTAGTCCTATTAAGGCACATTGAATTGCATATATATGTATATATATTCCTGCAATGAGCGCTTATAAAGTCCTAAATTGATTTATTGTACACCTAGTTTTGAGAGCTTGTTGTGTGCCAGGAAGTGTTCTAGGCACTAAGAATATTGTGTTGAAGACAGATACAGATCCTGTCTCAATGGTATTATATTGCTAGTGGATAGGTAATCAACGGGCAAATATATATCATGATATATACCAGGTAATGATGTATGCTAAGAATAACAAAGCAGCCTGAGGGAATGGAGATTGATGGGGTTGCTATTTCAGAGAGGGTGGTCAGGGAAGGCTTCTCTGATGAGAGACCTGATCATTCCCAGGGGTGAAAAATAAGCTATTTAAATGTGCATTTATTTCATTGTAATTGAAACTGACCCAATTTCCAATGTTTTCTTGGCATTGGCTCCTTTTCTTTGCCCCCCAAATCCAAGCTGCCTGTTCATGTCCTTTGCCCATCTTTTTGATTTTTAAGATTTACAGATATATAATTTTTTTGATTGATAAAAATTCTTAGAATATTTGTTTATAAGAATATTTGTCCTTTGTCATATATTCGGCAGTTTTTAATTTTTTTTATTTTTAAGGTGCTTTTTGTAGTTCAGCAGATCAAACTTTTTATGTAATCAGATTTGATAATATATTTTCCTTTATACCTTCTGAGTTTTCTTTAACACTTAGATCTCTTCTTATCCAAGATGACAATCAGATTGTCTCAGGTGCTTTGTTTTGGTTGAAGTCTTTTAAAATTTCCAGGATATCTTTGGTTTCTGCTAATTTTGTGGCAAGAAATGAATTCGCAGAACTAACTTCCTTCCTCTCTCGTTTTGCATCTGGCGTGCTGCTGGCAAAATAGGAAAAGGTAAATAAATAGCTGAGGCAAGCATTTGGTTGAGCCCAGAGCTGGGCACACAATAGATGCGCAACACACCTTTGTTGAAGGAATGCACTACTGGCTTTTGTCTTAACTGGGGTAGAGCTCTTTGTATATTGCCAGGTACTTTCCAGACATTATCATTTGCACAGCCCCAAGATTTCCTGCAGCAGAAAGAGCCTGGGACGAGGCCAGGGTGGCTTGGTCAGCACTGGCCAGACCTGGATGACAGCTTTATAGAGGAAACGTCTTGGAGAGGCTGCTGGGATGATTCCTCCTTACCTCACTAGGGCTAGGTGACTGGAGAATTTCAAACACAGTTTCGATGGCAGAACTTGCTTCTTGGAGGCAGGCATTGTGACTTTAAACAAACCATATTGTATGCAAAATACGTTT
Organism: Martes martes; assembly: GCF_963455335.1. Classification (NCBI taxonomy): domain Eukaryota; kingdom Metazoa; phylum Chordata; class Mammalia; order Carnivora; family Mustelidae; genus Martes; species Martes martes. The sequence goes on from NC_137903.1 coordinate 53,941,698, forward strand.
TGTGGTGCAAAGTGGGAGCTAGCTGGGCTTCCCGCTGTGGTTTCCAGTTATTTTCTTGTCGCTTTCTGCCATCTGCTGGCTATCGTGCGAATTACCCTAGATTTACTTCTGATTAGACCTGTTAGGTAGGTTTTATTCCTGGACCTTCGTAGTCTGAAATGTAAAGTAATTTCCCAGACAGGTCGTGCTGAACTGCACGGGGATCCCAAACGTATTTCTCTCAAAATCACAGTTCTGAGGGGGACTGAATTAGCTGAGAAGTCACTTTTTATTATTTTTGTTTCTTTGTCTGAGAGGTAGTATTTGAATTCTGACCCCGTGAGTTTAAGTCCTAACTCTATGATTTATTGTAGTAGCTAGCAGCTCACACTTGAAAAATGTTATCTATTACTCGTTTGAAATTTGCCTAAGAGTTAAGCATTACTTTAAAACATAGAGCACTCCATAAATTAGTTATTATTTATAAACTGTACCCAGTGTTTTTTATTAATATTGTTTCCCAACTGCTTTTATTTTAATTCTAGACGTTCAGCTCACAAGCAGCAGCTTCTATTCTGGAATCTTTCTTTCTTTCTTTCTTTCTTTTTCAAAAAAAAGATATATTTATTGAGAAGAAAGAGAGAGAGAACACGTGGGAGGGACGAGGGGAGAGGGAGAGAGAGAATCTTAAGCAGATTCCCTGCTGAGCATGGAGCCCAACATGAGGCTCAATTTCACAACCCTGAGATCACAACCGGAGCCAAAACCAACAGTTGGACGCTCAAGTGATCCACCCAAGTGCCCCTCTGGAACCTTTCTTAATACCTCCTTCTGGAATATTCCATCTACCCTATGGGCTCCCCTAGCACAGTATCTGGGCCTTTCTTGGATTAATGACTTTCAACTTGGAAAATATATATAGGCCTGTGTGGCTTTGTACATTGATTGGGTCCCTGAGGGAAGCAGCCAGTCTATTACTGTGTCTGCTACAGTCTTTCTCACAATGATGTTATTTAAGAACTACTTAATGTCCGTGGAAAGGATGAATGAATAATCTCATCTGATTTCCCCCAGGAATCCTGAATCAGGTAGAGCAACTATGAATTGTGCCCATTCTGTAGATGAGGCACTGAGAGACTTGCCCCCACTGAAAAGGAACGGTAGGGTTGGGACCAGGAGAGCCAGAGGGTTTGGAATGCCAAGAATGTGCATGAGAAGAATAAAGGTAACAGCAAGAATAGTAAGGGTCATCCTCAGCCCATATACAATGGAGCTTTATGCTGAAGGCTAATTTTGGTCGGACTGGGAAGCAAGGTAGGCATCGGAAGCTAGTCTTCTGGCTTCTATGCTCCATCCAAGTCAGTGAAGTGCATTCTCATAGCTGATGCCAAGTTCCTCATTTCTGCTGTCCTATCATGGATCCTCGGTCTCACACGTGATCACATGACTAGTAATTTGGGTCTAGATGTCAAAATATTTATTCTCCAAATTCCCTTGCAGTTGTCAAGAGGCCAAAGAGTTCCACCATGAGACACTATTACTTTTTATGAGGTACAAAGATTCTAGCTCCATTGAGTGCCGGAGGTCCACATGGGTGTCTCCATTCTAGTATTCTCCATTACTTCTTTGTATTTAACTCCTGTAGGACAAATGAGTTTCCCTAATGACTTTTTTCCTTTAAAAGTGTTTTTAATTTAATCTTCTAATTTTTATTTCCAGTATAGTTAACATACAGTGTTATATTAGTTTCAGGTATACAATATAGTGATTCAACATTTCTATACATCACCCAGTGCTTATCACTGTAAGTGCCCCCCTTAATCCCCATCACCTATTTCACCCATCGACCGACCCACCTCTCCTCTGGTAATCATCAGTTTGTTCTCTATAGTTAAGAGTCTGATTTTGGGTTGTCTATTTTTTCTTTGTTTTGTTTCTTAAATTCCACACATGGGTGAAATCGTATGGTATTTGTCTTTCTCTGACTGACTTATTTCACTTAGCTCTAATGACTTTTTTTTTTTAAAGATTTTTTATTTATTTATTTGACAGACAGAGATCACAAGTGGGCTGAGAGGCAGGCAGAGAGAGAGGGGGAAGCAGGCTCCCTGCTGAGCAGAGAGCCTGATGCGGGGCTCGATCCCAGGATCCTGGGATCATGACCTGAGCCGAAGGCAGAGGCTTCAACCCACTGAGCCACCCAGGGGCCCCAGCTCTAATGACTTTTAATATGCATTCAACAAATTCCTAATGAGTACCTACTATGGGCCACACATGGTGCTGGGAGCACAAGGAATATATATGGTCCCTGCCTCCTTGCTTACAACTAAGTGGAAAGCTAAGTGCACACATAAGCCAGTAATATCAGTTTGTTTGGAGGGCTTGATTGAAACTGGGTTTGTTTTTTAAATGCATTTCTTGGAAGTCCCTGGAAAACTCAACTTAAATACTTCTTTAGGTAAATCTCTTTTGGTGATTTCAGACATGAATGGGCTGATTGGCTTTGGAATATATCCCTCTTTCTGGTCTTTCTTGTTTTTATGTTCATTCTTACATTCTTTCACATAAAGTAACCAAGTACCAAGGAAAAGTAACCCTTTCCCACACTCCTAGTTACTAGCTGGTCATCACCCCAAAGAGTAGGCCCAAGGTGAGAACAAAAATGTTACATCCTTGTAATCTAAGTTCAAAGAATCACCCTTCCCTTGAGCCAGACACCCCACCTCAGGCTTGCAGAGAGGTGGGACTGGACAGGCAGAAGAGGTAGTGGAGTCTAGTGGAATGCCCTAACCCGAGAAGTGTTAGTGCCACGTGGCAATGTTAGGATTTGGAAAGACTCTGTGGTTCCTTTGGAAGTTGGGGCTGCTGTTCCCCCCAAGGATGGCCTGTTTCCCCTAAGGATGACATAAGATATGGAGGCTACACGGGACACTGTCAGCCCAGTCAGCAGACACTGATGTAGTGCTGGCCCTGAGATGAGGAGTCGATGGGACAGAGAAAGTGGAGGGTTTCCTTCTGGGTCTGGCCCTCTCACATAAACAGACTCTGACCTCCAGTCCACCCACACCTCCCTGCAGATTTCCTATTGCCTACCCAAGCAAATGAGATCACACAGAGAACCAGACCAGACCAAGAGTGTGACATCTCCTCTTCCCTTCATCAGCAAAAGTTCCATGATTTTCGCAAGGTTAGCGAGGGGACAGAATAGTAAGCAAGACAATAATACCCAAATTTCCTGGATCATGATGAATTTCAAGACCTGAGTAATGTAAGTAGCCTAGTCTTTGCAGAGCAAGGTTGACAAAAGTGATTCGTATTTGGCTTTGATCTGATGGTGACTATGTGGTTCATGCTCACCACCAATGTTGTATTTTATGCCACCTTAAGGATACAAAGATGAAAAAGGTGGCATGGGTCAGAGTTGAAAGTGCACTGGCTTTGGAGGTAAATGGAAGGTATGTGTATCTCCCACTACTAGCTTTGAAGCTTTTCTTCACCTGTCTGCATTTGTTTCCTCATCTGAAAAATGGAAATAATATATTCCTTTCAGAATTATTATGAGGATAATGTAGTAAAGCCTGGAGCATAAGCCAGTATTATTACCATGAAGATTATATTACTTTGTCCTCAGTGAACTTGTAGTCTGGTTTGAAGTACTAAGACTGTCATAATACTGTAATCTGTAACAAATGATGCCTTTGTCAGTCAGAAGAGAGTTTGAAGTAGGGAGAGAAGCATCCCACTGAATTGCATTACATCTGCTCAGTTTTATTCAACGTAAGTTTATTAAGCATCTATGATGCATCAGCCTGTTATTATAGAAGTTCAATTTCCAGGTTCTGGAATCAGAAAGACCTGGGTTGAATCCCATCGTTGCCACTTACTAGAGGTGTGACTTTGCGCAGTTACATAACAAACACTCTGAGTTTCTTACTGAATTTCCTTGTTTATAGAAGAAGTTGTTTAATAGTACCTGCCCCACGGGTTGCTGTGACGAATAGATAGATTCACACACATAAAAGATACAGTGAAGTCCCTGGCACATTTTAAATGCTGAATAAATTGTATTTCCTGTTATCATCATCATCATCATCAACACCAGTCCCTATGCTTAGGGTTAGGGATTCAAAAAAATGAATAAGATATATTTTCATAGTTCTATAGCTCCTAGGACCATCTCTGATCTTTGAAGTCTTTTGTAGGTGACCAGGCAGAATAGAACCTAGTTTTCTAGGGGAAAGGGGGAATTTTTTTTGCTTGGGAAATTTGTAATACTTTGACCTAGAGGAGGAGATTTACTTTCACCTACTACACTCACTTTGGGAATGTGCTTCCCTACAGCTCCCCATGAAATTTGGATAAAGGTCTCTTGATTTTTACAGGACCCAAACTCACTTTTCTCGGTCTCTATAATTATGCAGATGGACAGATTTCGTGATTGAGAGTCCTATCTTGGCTATATCTTACACATATTTATGCACAGCAGTGGTATGTTCCAGCATATCCTAAAGTCCATAAAACGAAACATGACTGAGTTGCTGTTAGAGCGCATAGTAACTACCTAATTAGGGAAGTAGCATTTTTAGCACGAAAGTCGGAAAGTGTGCTTCAGTAAGAAGGAATTCCTGGTATCCGAACTCAGAATAAGGGCTTTCACTCCTGGTTTATGAGGAAGAAAAAACAAAACAAAACAAACCGTGAGTGCTTATTAAGCTCCCTTAATCTACGAATTTTGAACGGTGAAATGTGTCTCTGCTCAGAGACAAGGGCTAGACCAGTTGGCTTTAAAGTCTCGCTGGCATTACGGTGTTTAGCTCATTTGGGGGAAGGATGAAAAGAACCCAGAACTGTTAGGTGGAAACTCCCATTATTACGGGCCACCCGGCGTTCTCTCAAGAATGTTTTCAAAGCTGCCCCCTAACTATCTGTAACGAGTCAGGCTCCGCTAAGGAGAAGGACATCGGCGTGTTTTTGAGATAGAAAACTGCTGTCTCCTCGTCCTTTCTGTAGAAAACGCTCTTCTCTCCGCTCCCCTTCTTGGGCCTTCTGGTATCTCCGCGGAGAGAGGCGCTCCCTGGTAAATAAAGATAAGCTGCACTTATTAGCAGAGATTGGCGAGGGAAGAGGCTGTTGAAAAATGGATAAGGAGGTAATTGTGTTCTTCTGGCTCTACAGCGGGGACTCGCTTTCCTGTCAGGGCCTGGCGGCCCGCGAGCAGCTCCGAACGGGGACGCTCGCCGCCCCGGCGCGACCCGGGGGTCACGTGGACGACGCTGCACTCCGTCGCGCGAACCCTCGGGCCTTTGAAGTTGCCCGAGTCGTCCTGACGGCAGATCCCTCCGTGGAGGACTGATGCTCTGCCAGCAGAGTAGAACGCCGTCGTCCCCTAGACTGCCCTTCGGGATAAAAGCGACAGTCGTGCCGCGCAGCCCCAGGGCCGGGCTCCCGTCTGAGCGCGCCGCCATTGTTCCCGTCGCCCCTCGGTGAGCTCCGCGCAGTCGGCAGTCGGCCGGGGTCCGGGCCGCGTCGGGGCTCGGGACGGGCCTCTCTCGCCCGGGGTGGGGTAGACAGACGGCGGCCTAGGGGAAGGAGGCCGGGTCCACGCGATCTCTACAAGCTGGTTCAGCACCCAGTTCGCTCGGCTTTCCAGATGTTTCCACAGGCGCCGCGGTTGGCCGAGGGGAGGACCGAACCGTCTCCGGAGGAAGAGTTGCGCTTTCCGTCGGGTCCTTCCGGAGAAGGCGGCTGGTCTCCCCTCGCGTTCGCTTCACCGTGGGAAGAGCTGACGGGAGCCCAGAGACGACGCCGGCGTCCCAGTCGACCTCAGGTCTACCCCCTGCTCCCTCCAGCGTCCGCCTCGTGGGCACGGGAAGGAGACGTGAGAGGCCCGCGCTGCCGAGACTGGGTCTGTCTTTGTCCGCACGGGGGCTCGGCTTGTCCCAATTGTGTGACTCTGCGGGATTCCCAGGAAATAAAACCCAGGGACAAAGCACCAGGAAGATGACCCGGTCCACTTGAGCCTGACCGCCTCCTCGTACCCGCCCCCGCCATCTGTGAGGGGACCCCGGGGCGAGGGACGGCGAGCCTGGAAAGGACTTGGGCTGAGAGACGCGGATACCTTTTGCAGCCTGATATTTTCTTCTCAGGCTCCTTTATGAGGCATAATGAAGGCGTGTGTGTCGGCGAGTGTTCCCTCAGACGGTGCGACAAAGCAGAACACAAAAGCTGTCTCCTAGTACTTGGGGATTAGTTGTCAACCCTCCCCCCGCCCCCCTCCCCCCCCACGTTTTTTGCTTAAGGCATTTCAAGTATCATCTGGTTATTTGGTTATTTCTGAGGAATAAAGAATAGCTGTGAACGGGATGTTGTGGCAACATCCATGTTCAGCTGTGATTTTAATTGCTCCGAAGTGTAGAAACTCGGTTTTTCAGTTTCTGAACTCTGTCTCTTCCTGGCGCTGTCTCTCCAGGCTTCCTTTGAACGGAGAGACCCCGTGTACTTCTAGAATAAATCTGCAGCTCGAGAATACACTCAGTCAGAGGTGGATTTACCATGAATGAATGAAGCTTAAGCTTTGGGGCCTCTCATTTTGAAGGCTGCTTTCAAGGTCCTGAGAAGGAGCCTAGCAGTGTGTTCACATGGTCACGTATTTTTGTTAAATCTGCGAAAATAAGATCTACAAATACAGCTTTTCTTAAAGAAAGCTAAAGTTGTAAGTTTCAGTTCTTAGGCAATGTCTGGCAGCAGAGTGAGTAATTTCTTATAATTTCTTATAAGCTGCCCATCTCTATCTTAATAGTGGCATATAAATTAGGTTAACGTAGAATATTTTAGAGAGGGATTTTTCGGCAGTCACCATTGTCCTCTCAATATGCAAAACACCATTTATTATACTTGGATTTGTCTTAAGGAAAGCAGCTGCAGAAGATAGAAGATTTTCTGGAGGGTTTCACAACGCTAACTAATGAGGAAGAAAATAATACCTCATAATTCATGACAGGAAGGGGCTGCCTCCTTGTTATTTGTTGGGACATTAGCTATTGACAAAAGGACTGCATGGCACATCCTCCGGACCTTTTCTTCAGGACTGGGAGAAACGAAGAGGAATGTTTGAAACGACGTAGGGGCCTTCGTATTTCCTTTGCTCCTTTCATCTCCCATTTTTTGGTGTGGCAAGTGTTGGGCCTGCAGGTTTCTTATGGTTGGCTTTGGTGAGAGGTTTCAAAGGAGCAAGGAGCCCAGGATTTTTAGGGTAGTCTCCCCTCAGAAGAGGGTCCGGGGGTATCATTGAGGCTCTGTGGTGCTTGAACTCCAGCTCTGGTCCTCCTAACCACATCATGACAGGGAAGCTTCCTGAAGCAGCAGGAGACACCAGACATGTGAACTTCATGTACCGCCGGATTTAGTTAACAAGGTGTCCATCCTTAGTGTGTTAATTTACCCCCCTCTCTTTTTTCCTTGCTACTCTCTGTATGTTTCAAATTAAATTGATAAACCACATGACCGGAACATTTTAACTTGCTTTGTGAACCTTTTTGTTCTCTGACCTCTGAGGTGGTTTGCCGGATAGTACACTTGCAGGTTATCATTGCATCAAAGTCATTTCCTATTTGACAGTATTAAAAAGGGTTATTTAACTCTGGTATTAATAGTACCCACATTTAAGAGGCTTAACAATCATTTTTCTTTTTTTTTTTTTAAAGATTTTATTTATTTATTTGACAGACAGATCACAAGTAGGCAGAGAGGCAGGCAGAGAGAGAAGGGAGGAAGCAGGCTCCCTGCTGAGCAGAGAGCCCAATGCGGGGCTCGATCCCAGGACGCTGGGATCATGACCTGAGCCGAAAGCAGAGGCTTTAACCCACTGAGCCACCCAGGTGCCCCAACAATCATTTTTTCTTTTAACACCAATTGACCATGGCTGTTCCTGTCAGGCAGTTTTCCTGGGTAGCTCTTCTCAAAGCTCTGACTCAGGGACATGGGAACCTTCCATCTTGTGGCCACACCTCCTTGAAGTCCTTGGAAATTCTCTCTGTTAAACGGGTAGATGGAGACAGTGGAAGATTGTGTGAGGATTTTATGAACCAGAACTAGAAATGGCACACAGTACTCCCATCACATTCTTTTGGTCGAAACCAAGTCACATGGCTATGCCCAAGTGCAAGGGAGGCTGGGAAATGTAGTCCAGCCATATGACCTGGAGGCAAGAGAAAAAGGATAGTAGGGATCATCCAACCAGTCTGCTGCAAGGTGACTACAAACTAATATTAACTCTGAACCTTCACCCCTCAAAATTAATTTTGTGAGATTCTTCTTGATCTGGTTGAAAGCGGTGGCTGCTTAAGCCAAATAAAACTGGCACAAATAAACAATGCTTATTTTAGAGAAATGAGAAAATAGAGATTCAGATGACTACCTGATATATACCCTAATCCATGGTGAACTCTATTGGTACAATTCTGCTGAATGGTAAGGAGTGTGTGGCTTGATCTTTTAAAATTATATCGAATGGTAGAATAAAGCAGAGAACTAGCCACAATAATAGAATTTTAGAACTAGAGAAAGCTTAGAAATTATTTAATCCAAAACTTTAATAGATGCTGGCACTGAACACAAAGCAGAGGAAAGATATGCTCTGAGGTTGATACCCTTCCCAGTCCATGGGGAAGCCTAATGACTTACCAATGTCACATGGCTACTGAGAGAAGAGAGCCTGGGACCCAGTGCTTCAAATTATGAGTCAATGCGCTCTTCACATATATTTAATTCACACCCCCTACCCCGTGTATACATGTATCATTCATGCTCCTCTTCAGAGTTATTCATGTGAGTTTAATTTACAGTCCACTGAAATGGAAGGAAGACATGATTAATGTTCTTTATTCTCAAAATGTGGGACCAGCAGGTCTGTGGCATTACATCTGTAATAACGTCATTGGCACAGCCTGTGTGCTGTTTTGCAAATAGTCCCCAAAGTATTTTGTGTGATGGTCACCAATTTCGAAGAGAAATGAGATATTCTTTTCACTGGTCTGGAAAAGAGCAAGTTGCAGTGGCTGACTTCAGAATGCCCCATTGTCCCAAGCCAAACAGGTGCAGGTTTCGACACCAAAGGTCGGATCCCATTACCACTCGAGTTGCATGGATCACTGACCTTGAAAGGGGTCTGCACACACATCAGTATGGGACCCGTCCTTTAGGAACCACGGCTACTAATCTGAATGGCTATTTAGAGCTGTGAATGGCATTTAACAGGCGTCCCTCCATTCTTCCAGGCTCATTGAAGAATCCCAGTCCTTCTCCTCCTGCTCATTAGAACTGACACTTCCCAGGCCAGAGGGATGACCAGGATGAATCAGAGAGGTGAGATCTTCATCCCGAAGGACAGGGTACAGTTCAGGGCCAGCTGGGGATGAAAGAACTCACCACTGGCAATTGGGGTCTGGAGCTTATGATTGTGTCTCCAGTATAACAAACACACAATTATATGGAATATCTCAAAGATATCTTCGTTTAGAAGTTAGAGGATTCAATCAAGTCATTTTCATAGTATCCTCTTAGAAAGAGTAAATCCTTCAGCTCTTATGCCTATACTCCTTCCCACCCTTGATTTCTCAGACATTTTTCCTCTGAAGCTTGTATAATGTTCTCTTTACATTGTATTTACTTCATTTAGTATGTAGTTTGCTTTTGTACACATGGTGGTCATATTTACAACTTGGGTTAATTTCTTGAAACTTAAAATCTAAGAAAGGGCACTACAAACATTTTAGTAATCCAACTGAATTTTGAGAGCGTGTGGCCGCTGTATGGCTATTTCACGGAGCAAACTTGTTTGTTCGCTGTTGGGTGCAAACTAGGCATTTGTCACTCTCAAATCCTATGGTTATAATTAGTTGCTCAACTGATTTTCTACTGATTTATTGAAGGCAGTAGCATATACATATACATAGTACGGAGAGGCATATAGAGAACTTCCATCTGACCTAAAAAGGCAAGGTAGAAATTATTTTCTTGGGGTTGATTATCTAGCTAGTTCATTCATTCTGATTAAAGTAGATGCAGTTTACAATTGCTGATGTGATTATAAGGGATGATGCCAAAGAGGAGAATGACCTCCTCACACACTTTTAGCAACATTATAAGTGATCTTTTTAAAAAGTGACACTGAAAAAATTTTCTATTGTTTTGAAATGGCACTGGGGCTCGCATGTGATAACTATTCATCACATTAAGTAATGATTTCATTCATTCATTTAACAAACTATGAACACTTTGTATGTGCGAGATGTTGGAATATAAGGCTGAGTGTGGTATGATCCTCGCTTTCAAATGGCGTACAGGTTGGTGAAGGAGACAAACTCCAAGCTCCCACATGCTCTTGTACAGGTTTAGGTGGCCATCTGTACCATCCTGTGGATACATCTATCCACATATATGCTCCCATTCCCAGCCAGTCACGTGAATTTAATTTACAGCCCTCTACCATGCCGGGTGTGTTCTATGACGGCAACATGGAGCAGGGATAATGAGTTTTTCCAAGGAATGTCAGAGAAGGCTTGAAGGAGGAAACTTGGAGGATTTTGCCAAGCAGAGGAGACCCACTGCACAGGGTGGACGAGGAGTGAGCAGGAGAGGGACAGAGGCAAGAGTGGCCTTTTTAGTGCTACTGGAGCATGAAGTACAAGCAGACATGGTCTCATACAGGGAGCGAAGTCATTAGGAAGGTGGAAATCTCAGCCCCATGCTCAGGGGCAAGAAATGTATGACTTTATTTATCCTTCTTTTCATCCACTGGTTTCTAGAAATTCTCATTTTGCTACATGAAGGAAAGTTAATCTTCCTCAGTTTGGGATGAATTTCCTTGCTTTCCTGAAGTGCTAGGAACCTTATAGAGACGTTGATGGTGGGGCGGGGTGGGGCGTCAGGACTCTCCTTGTCGGTTCTCTAAGTTGGCTTTCAGGGAGTTGACCGTTGTCCTGTCTGACCCCCCAGTCATCAGCTCCCTAGGGCTGCCGCTGGGCTGTTTTCAGAAGGCTGTGGTGCTGCCTCCCAGACGGCAGGAATCACCCTCCAGACCCTCTGCTTTATGAGGCTGTCTAGGGCCTGCCTGTTTTGGTTAGTCACACCACTTCCATTTCTCGGAACTCTGGCTGCCCATCTGGGCTCTCTGTTGGAAAATAAGGCATGGGAAAGGTCCTTCTGGTCTTGGCTCACACCAACTTATCAAGGAGGCATCTATTTCCCCTCTCCCAGGAAGATCAGGGTGCAGGCCTCCTTTCTCAGGGACTCCGAGTTTCTGTGGTCTCATTACCTCCTTTCCTACTATATTCCTCACCCGGGCTAGCTTTTGTAATCCTGAAGGTGTGGGTTGTGCTGGTGGTGATGGTGGAGAATCGTTGCTCTTAGTCATCATGAATTTTATTTATTATTTTTTTGCTTCTGTCCTATGTTTGAATTCTGTCCTATGTTTTAGCCTTCAAAAGAAGGCTAGGCATTGAAAACTCAAAAGCCAGTAATAGTTTCCTTTGTTCCCTGTTTCTACCTTGTCATCCTTTTGCTGAAGTAAAGAATCTAGAAATGTTGATTTCGGTGTTCTCAACCACAGCTGCACACTACCATCGCTGTGAGCACTTAATGATTAATACAAATGCAGGAAGTCCACTTCCTGAGGTTCTGATTGGTCTGGGGTGGGGCCGGTGTATTAGTGTTGTTTAACAAGCTCCCCAGTAGGTTCTAACTATAGTCAGAATCAAGAATTACTAGACTAGCATAGTGGTTAAGAAAGGTCCAAAGTATTAAAGAGAATGTAGGAAAATCATCAATATTGCAAAATATTATCCAGGTCCAGTAGGCCAGTACTGGATTTGGGAGAATCCTGAATGCCCTACAATGGAACTTTGACTTTATCATGTTGGCAATGCAAGACACTGAAAGAAAAAATTAAGTAATACTTACTGTCCACCCTGTGGTAAGTGCTATGTTTTAAATACTTAATTTCAGCCTAAGATAAATTCTGCAAGGTAGGTCTTTTTATCCTCTCCTTCGCAGATGAGAAAAGTGGAGCCCAATGAGGTTATATAAATTTCTCAAAGTTATTAGGTAAGCACATTTCAGCTACTTGATTAGAATCCAGATCCCTGATTCAAAACCCAGGCTATTTCATGAAATACTGTTGCCTCCCAAAGTGACATGGTAAGAGAGTTTATTACTTGAATAAATCAGTTAACAATTTTGTCAACAAAATGGTAAAAGGACGGGGACACCTGAGTGGCTCAGTGGGTTAAGTTTCTAACTCTCTATTTCAGCTCAGGTCATGATCTCATGGTTGTGAGATTGAACCCTGTGGAGCCTGGTTGGGATTCTCCCTTTTCCTCTCTCTCTCTCTGCCCACTGCCCAACCTTGCTTTTGTGCTTGCTCTCTCTTAAAAGAAATACTTAGGGGTGACTGGGTGGCTCAGTGGGTTAAAGCCTCTGCCTTCGGCTCAGGTCATGATCCCAGGGTCCTGGGATCGAGTCCCGCATCAGGCTCTCTGATCAGCAGGGAGCCTGCTTCCCCCTCTCTCTGCCTGCCTCTCTGCCTACTTGTGATCTCTGTCTGTCAAATAAATAAATAAAATCTTAAAAAAAAAAAAAAAGGTGCCTGAGACCTCAGGGTTGGGGGCAGGGACCGAGGAGTCCTTGTCCTAACTAAGGAGTCTGTATCAACCATAGTGTAATCTCTTCTGACTGAGCATGGACAGAATAATGACAGTAACCCAACAATCAGCCTTGACTACCATTCTTAAAAAAAAAAAAAATACATAAATACAAATTAAAAAATGGTAGAAGGGTCAAAGGTTATCCCCAAAGGAATGGGATAGCTTGTTGGCTGTCATTGTAGTCTCTGCTAGTAGTTATCATACATTCAGTGGTTATTGCTGCTCAGGTCTTTTTTTTTTTAATTATTACTAAATTTTTTTTTGAGTGTGGTTGACACATATTACGTTAGTTTCAGGTATATAGCATAATGATTCGAAAAGTTTAAACATTATGCTATGCCCACCATGTGTGTAGCTACCATCTAACTGAAAGCCTGGACTTCCCCTTCCCCTTTACCCACTTTGCTTATCACCCCAGCACTCTCCTTCTCTGGCCTTGTTCTCTATGTTTACAAGTCTGATTCTGCTTTTTATTTGTCTGTTTATTTCTTTTTTTAGATTCCATACATGAGTGAAATCATATGGTATTTGTCTTTCTTAGTCAGACTTATTTCACTTAGCATACATAATACCTGCTAGTTCCATCCATGTTGTCACAATTGGCATGATCTCATTTTTTATGGCTGTGTAATATTCCCTTGATTTTCCTATTCATTCGTTTATTGATGGAGTCTTAAGTTATTTCCGTATCTTGGCTATTATAAATAATACTGCAGTAAACATCGGGGTCACATATCCTTTCAAATTGTTTTCTTTTGGCAAATATTCAATAGTGGAAATTTTGGGTTACATGGTGTTTCTATTTCTAATTTTTTGAAAAAACTCCATACTGTTTTCCACAGTGGCTGTAACAATTTACATTCCCACCCATTCCCAGTACATGAGGGTTCCTTTTCTCCCCATCCTCGCCAACATTTGTTATCTCTTGTCTTTTTGATTATAGGAATTCTAACAGGTGTAATGCGATATCTCGTTGTGGTTTTGATTTGCATTTCCCTGCTGGTTAGTGATGTTGAACATCTTTTCCTGTGTCTGTTGATCATTTATATTACTGCTTAGGTCTTAAGTTTGCTTTTAGCATGGATAATTTAGTGATTCAGAAGTTAACGTGACTTAAAATATTTATTTGTATTTGTTCTGTGAAAATATGATTCTTTACTAAGTAATTAGGGTTTTTTTTTAACCAATCTCTCCCTATTTCTCCCTATTTATTTATAATAATCAGTTTTTGTAATTAATGTCAGTGTTTTTTTTTTTTTGTCTGCATGAGTAAACTACAATGTCACAGGGCAAAGACAGAAAGCAAAACTACTAAGTATAAATAAAGTATCCTTGCTATTATCTTGAATGGGTTTTATATAACCTTTGCTTTCCTTGTACACTTTAGAGGAAAGTTGGCATTATACTCTCATCTATAGATTGCTTCAATCTCTTTTCATGACAGTTATCGGCATTATTCATATAAAAGTTATATAAAATATAATTATGTTCCTTAACTGTGACCATTCACTTTCTTATTTTCTGCTTTTCATTGTCTAGGGCACATGAATGCCCATGTATGTTGTCCCCATTTTTCCTTCTTCAGATAAAGGTGAGCAAAATCCCTTCTTTAAAACTTGCTGCTGGATAATTTACTTGCTCAGAGATTGCCCTGCATTTTATGGAGTGATTTCTTATTAGGGACATCAGAAAATCAGAATATATTCCAACATGGTTTTGCCTCCACTGGTTTATTGCCTGTTTACTTTTCCCAGTGATCCAGGCCTAGCAGAGCACCTGGCACAACTCAACACGTGTTGACTCCAATATGGTCTTCACGTGCTAAAACAGTACGGGATAAGCCAGGTACATTTAATCACACATTGCTGAAATTCAAATGTCCTTGTTATACATCAGGTGTCCAGAAGTATAAGATTCTGATGTGAGAGGAATTCATGATGAATTTCCCCTTTCTTCTGATACTTAAGTCATTCATGCCCAGCCCTCCCATCCTCGACATGATAGTGAGCTTTCCTTTGATGTCCCACAATCTCCATATTTGTTTCATTTCCTCTCCCAGAGCCACACACTTATTTATCTTCTCTGTGTATGTTTTGGGGATGTATCTACTTAGTGAAAGAACCTTTTCAATAACCTCTTCTGCTTTCATTATGTTTCCATCAGCCTTCCTCTTTTATTACATAAGTTGACCTGGGCCCCATCAAAGCAGGAAGGGCTTTTCAGCGTAAAGGATCCAGGTAACAGAGAAGAGAGCTGCATAGTGGCTGAAGCAAAATGTAATCCTGACGGTCACAGCAGCTAGAAAGGTGGAACAGTTGAGGCGAGGTGGAGGAGTAATGAGCGGGAATGGGGGGGCATCTCAGGACGCATGTGTGTATTTGAAGGGAGAGTAGAGCAGAAAGATGGCCTAAGAGCTAGAACGCAGTGGTTCATTTTAAGGAATTGGGGTTGAGAGAAACAGGAATGCTGGCTTTTCAAGTCTTTAGATGAGTTCACCTGGCTTGTTTATGTTTGACTTTTATTAAAATCTATTATTATTGCTCTTCTTTGCTTTTATCCTTTAGAAGCCCTCTCCCTTGTGATATTGTTATATTATGTTGTATTATGTTTTGTTCTTTCTTTCCTGTTTTTCTTCTGCTACAACATTAGGCATTATTTATCCTCAATAATGCAGTTGGAGTCATCTTTGGTTTTTCAAGCGAAGTCTCTGATAGATACATATATTTGAGATTTCATTTATGCCATGCTGTAGAACACTGATGGTAGGCAGTTGTATTTGAATAAAAACAAATTATCAGGCCTTAGGAAGGCATGGTGATGGTGAGGGGAATAGTTTTAAAAAATTGGATGAACTGATAGGAGGTGGTTTTCCAAGTTTCATGGTTAGAGAGGGAGAGGCAAAGGATAACTTGTCCGTATTCTTTTAGTAGGTAAGATTATTGGAAAGGAGTGTGATTTCAGAAACTGCTGCAGTAAAGGAAACATTGTAAGCAGCAGAAGGAGAGGAGGCTGGGAGGCAGGAACGGAGGAACTCCACAGAGAAGCTGTGTGATGTTGTTAAGTAAGTATGAACCCGAAGCTTATTGTGTGGGGGCTGCTGCCCTGAATTTGTCCACACCTGATGACACTCCTGATGTTCTCTAACCTGGTCCAGCGTTGGTTTCAGGTGAAAGTCTTTCTTCCTTTTTTGTCCTGACCAACAGCTTTTTTTCATTTTGGTGAATGAAGTCTGGAGCCAGCATCATTAGCAATTGAGATCACATGCAGAAAAATAAGACAAAGGAGAAAAATACTAACAAAATTGTGTTATGGAGATCACTTCCTTTAGATTATAGACAAATATGCATAAATCATGCTGTCCCACACTCCCCAATTCTCATTTCTGAGAAATTCGGACTCAGCTCGGTTAACCTACATTTTATGAAAACTTTTCGTATAAAGTGCCTGATGGTCTCCTTCCTTTCACTCCAAGAACATTTTCAGTCTTGTCTCATCCCCATGATAGACAGACGATGCTTTAACCCCTTTTTGCTTGCATATAAGAAGTGCCCAATATGTATGTTTGAATCAAACGTAGATTAAAATGCATGGCCGATATTGAAGTAATGTTTCTATTTCAGCTGAATTGGCAAGCTCTGCTCTGTGTTTGTAATGATCACGTAGATAATTCTCTATGCGCACATACATGTATTAACCTTTACATGAGCACACAAGTGTTTGAAGGCAGTGGCAGGAAGAAGGGTGGCGTTCAGGCTCAGGAACTGCCTGCCTTGGCTTTGAATCATAACGTTATCACTATCCAGCTGTGCGATTTGGGGCAAAGCCTTTAACCTATCCTATTGAAGTCTTCTCTTGTGTGATGGGAGTGATACTAGCACCTGTCTTATAAGACAGTTGTCAGAATAAAATGATAGCATACACACAAAGCATTTAGAGCAATCCCTATCGCTAGTGAATAGATGATAACTATTAGCTATTGATATTGTTATAATGGTTTTGTGTACAGATTCTTTCGTTTGTGTAACTCTTATCTCAAAGACCAGATTATAAATTTCCTGGGGGTGGAGACTGTTTTCTCTCTCTATTGCTTAGCTCAATCTTAAGCGCAGAGTAAACTTGTAATAATTGTCTATTTCTTAATTATTGGGAATAGGGTGATACACTGGAGCCCAGCGAGCTCATGGAGCCTCATAACATTTCCCTGAAACATTCCAGGCAATAAAAGTGTAAAGGTAAATGATAGTTCTGAACCCACAAGAGTCCCATATTTGGCCAGAAAGGCCAGGGCCCTCTGGAAGTTTCTGAGATGGTAATAAGGAATATTTATAGCTATAGGCAAAACCTTTATCAACAAATAGTATTAAAAAGAGACTATATGTATTCCAAGTTCTAACCAGATCCATGTTAAATTACAACACGCCCGATAGATTTAGGCAATTTTAAATTTTATTTTTTCTTATTGCTGCTTTTGTTGTCTTTAGGTAATGAGACTTGATCTTAAGTTCTGCTTCATGGCTATGTCCTGAATTAATCTTGTCTAGGACAATGGGGGTATTTAGGTGGTACAGAAGTTAGCTTGGGAATATCTAGTGCAATTTTTCAGACTCTGTTCAGAGAGGAAAAGGAAGAGAGGACCGAGAAACATCGTGGCATTGGAAAAATATCTTCATCTCTTTTTCAAAGATTTTGAGATGATTGAGACTCCATGTACATATTGCTAAATAAATGCCTCCTTCACCATGAAACCATCAAATATTTTAAGAGAAATTAAATCCTTTAGACTCTGATCCTTTTACACTTGACTCATCAGAATCTTCTTTTGTAAGAGCAACTTGATAGCTAAGGCACCCCTGGGGCCTTTATTCTTGAGCGAGGAGGTCACATTTTTGCCAGCACTCATTGCAACCTGAACCAGGAGAAGCTCAAGTTCAGCTTCAAATTTGGAACCCGCAACCTTGAGTGAGTTATAACGCTGGTAAATTTATTCTCTCAGAGGCTGCACTCAGGATAGGATGGATATCTTAGACAAGCATGTGTTCTGAGGCAGGAAAGAACCGTTAGGCCAGTCATGGTACGTGGAGGGTCAGGTCATGGGCAAAAGTCAGCCCTTGCAGTGGTATCCTGGGAGAACTGAGAAGCTGAGTTCCAGAGTAATGCACCCTCTGCATCCACGCGGCAGAGGAGTAAAACATCAGGGGTTGTAGACGAATGGGTTTTGCGGACCGAGTTCTCAATGAGTTCTCCACAGTGAATGCTGTATGTGTCCATTCATTCCTTGAACAAATACCCATTGAGCAGGCACTGTGAACAAACACTGCACAAATGTTGGAAATACAGGGGTAGCAAGGCAGATGAGCCCCTTCTGATAAAGATAAACAAATCTGGACACTAGTTAAAGTGGGAAGGGTGGCATTTAATCAGTAAGAGCTGCTGCAGTAAGGAAGAGAGTCCAGCATGAACTGAACTCCCCTTTGATCTGCACAGAGGTGACTAGACATGGTACAGGTAGAATGGGAAGGGAGGTAGGAAGGTGGGGGCTCAGTAGAGCCAGGGAAGTGAAAAATTTGAAAAAGCAGGAGGGGAAGTTGGTCCATGTAAATCCCCTCTGGGTTGGCTAACTGTTGTTTATGCCATTCGGCCCCTATTTTACCACAGTGACTGGGAGACAGGTCTTTGCTGGAACAAAGAGCAAATTCGTTTGGCAGTCTTGAATTTTCTCAGTCAGGCTCCTTAAGGGGAACTGGGGTCATCTTAGGAATGTGACCTTCACCTGTTAGAAACCATGTTAGTGTTTGTTCAACTCTTTATAGGCCAAGACTGAGGCCTAGTCAAGAAGAGGGTTCAGAGGCATCTCACTAGGATTTGGTCTCAAAGAGAATTTTGGTCCCTTCCCTCATGGAACTCCATTCTATCAGGAAATTAGAGAATAACATTTTAATGGAATGTTTCATTTAATAATAGAACTATTAATATTATTTTATGATAAAGGTGTTTGTTCAGTACTTCAGATGTTCCTCACAGGATTGGTAAAGAGACAACTCATCCATTTTCCATGACATTAATTAGCTTGAGAAATTTGTGCCAGAACTACTCAGAGGCAGGTGTGACGTATACATAGGATCATCCATTTCGACATGTTTGTTTCACTGTCCTCAAAACGTCTATGAGGATGTCTTGGTTGCCTACCTCTCCATTTGGCATCCCCAAATGAGATATGGGTATCAGAAAGTCTGAACTCTCTCAGATCAGTAATTTAGATTGGTCATTTCCAGTACACAAACCCATCTTCCTTTCCCTATTTTTGATTTTGAGATGATATTTTGGACATTTTCTGAATCAGCTGCTGCCCCAAGTCTTGAAATAACTTCCTAGTTCAGTGAGCCCCAGCACCACCTTCTTACCACTTTTGCATTTTCCAAGTGGGGGACTCCAAATATGAGTAGAAGTAGGACCCAAGTTCTGGTTCCAGCTCTGTCATACTTTATGATACAGGACAAGTCAACCCCTTGTGGCTTCAATTTTCTGCTCTGAGTCAGCAGAACATGGTAAGATGTGCCCAGATGCAAAAGTGCTGTGAAGATTAAAATCTGTTATGCACATGCTAGTTTTCATTAATTTTCTAAGCATCCACTGTGCTAGGAGCACAGAATCCTGGCTTAGGCGCTGGATGGAGGGGTGAATTATGCATAAGATTTGATTCTGACCATTAAGATACAGACAATCAGTTTGAGTTGATGACATAAGGAACTAAAAGTGATACAGGGAATAATTTTGTGGTTGTAGTTTTGTGTTTCTTGGGGGTGGGAGTTGAAAGGAGCAGGAACACATTTTTTTCCCCTCTGTCTCAAGCCCTATATGGGAGGGACTCCAGTGATATTTAATGTGCTTTTGTCATTGATTAGAAAAAGGATGCCAAGTAAGGTAGTGATCTGGCCATATGCTCAAGGAGACCAGCCATCAGTTTCTCTGATCTGCTCCAAGGGCCATGAGACGTCTCCCCTGACGGGGCCTTTGCCTGGAAAGGTGACTGATGGGGGGAATATCACTGTTGAGAAGCATCTTGTCTCCGGAGAGGCATTATGTGCCCGAAATGGATCGAAAATCTCATTTCTTCCCCTGATCTTTAGCTAAAAGATTCATCTGAGTGATTTGTAAATTTAACAACAACTGAGGTTTAAAGCCCTGTCACTCTGCAGATCTTGACTTTCTTGTCTGTTGTGGTCCCTTATCCAGACTCTCCAGAGCTTGGGGCTTGCAACAATAAAAAGGAGTGAAGAAATATTATCTGTATCTCAGCAAGGTCCTTGGCATGCCAGGCCAGGAGCACCCAGTGGCTTCCTTCTGCCTCCTTCCTTCCTTCTGCCTGCTGTTCCCACAATGTGACGGCTAAGGACTGAGTCTGCAGGGAGGGCCAGGTGGCCCAGGGGACAGGGTTCTTCTGGTCCCTTTCCTCTGGTATGAAAATGACCCTGCATCCCTCCAGGAGAAGCATCTGCAGCCTAGTAAGGGCGTTAGTAACAGACACTTCCACTCAGAAGCCAAAACCAATGGAAATCCTAAGCCTGATTTTCCTTTGGTTTGAAATGCATGCTGCTGCAAAGGCAAGTGACCTTCCTTTATTGATGGAATACCTCGAACATTTCTTTCACAGTCAGTTGTTGCCATGCCTGACAGAACAAATCCTGCTCTCTCCCTCTGCTCCCTAGAGGAAAGCCTCAGGACCCCACTGGAAAAAGCAAATGATCGATTAATGATGAAATTGGCCAACTTGCCAATAACGATGAATGACTTTGTTCTTCCCCCAGCAAGGATGCCAGCCGAGTGTGTAGCCTGTGTCTGGAGACAAAGGATGGGAACCCCGCTCACAATTAACATAGATGAGCTTTCAGACCCGTAATGAGCACAATGATAACAATAAAAGTGGCTCACGTGTCTGTCTGGTGTTTGACCGATTTAAAATACTTCACATACTCTTGTGATCAGATATTTACATTTGTAGGAGAGATGCAGTGGCATTTCTGGTAGTCAAGATTTGGTGGGAGCAGGCTTCTCTCCCCTTTATGTGGATGGATGAGAGTGGCATTCACGAACGTGCACACTTTAACACATATAAAATGCTCTAAAGACAGCAAAACAACTAGAAGACCTCCTGGAAATCTGCCGTCCCCTTGAGGAAATAAAATTTGCACATGAAACCACGTGCAATGAAATATAAAACAACATGTCAAAAAGGACAAATTGGTATACATAGTATTTTTATTTAGTATTTTTGAAATCATGGAATTAATT